>NC_090301.1:104349386-106928107 GCF_039906515.1 Pseudorca crassidens
GAACTTGTACGGTAAACGAGGTTCTTGTAAACAGAGGCGTCCCAAACTTTGGGGTGGCTGTGTCTTTTTGATTTTAATTTCCCTAAGCTATAGGACCATAAGTGGAAGTGCCCTAGGCTCTGTTGCTTTGTTTTTTAGATGTTTCAGGAAACACCATACACTTCTCCAGAGTGTCTGTTGGCAATTTACATCCCACCCATCAGCATAACAAGGCTCCCAGTTCTCCATGGCCTGTCCTGCCTTTCTGGATTTTACACTTTTTTCAGATGGCCCTTTTGACCGGGGGGAAGTGAGACTTCATTGTAGTGCAGATTTCCTTTGCAAGCTTGCTTGGTTGGCCAAAAAGGGCGTATGCGTTTTTTCCTGAATATATTCAGGAAAAAACGCATACGCCCTTTTTGGCCAAGTGCATCATTGTGGACGTTCTGCCTCTTTTCCTATGCTTTCAATGCAATTCCAGTCTACCTCCTGAAATCGGTTTCCTGCAATTCTGCCCCGCTTTCAAGTCCTCTTGGCAGCCTTACTTCAGTATATTTTTGGACGATAGCTGTCATTTATAACTCTGCAGGTTTGTGAATTACAGTGCCCCTGAGCTCCTTTCTTCAACTCGCTTTCTTGTGAGCTGGCCGCAACACCGGAGGATGGCTTCAGGCCCTCATCTGGTTCCGGCACGGCACGCTGAGCCTTTGGTTAATTCCTCTTCTTGGTGGGAAATGAGAGTTAAATTTGCCCGTCCGGACACCTCCAGCTAGTCTCTCATTGGTTCTCCCTATTCCTGTTCATCTTCCGCAGAAATTGCAAACTGGGTCAAACAGGAGGTTAAAGGCGCTGACTCTCCAAGTGGGGAGAGTGTTAGTAAACCGTCTGGAATGTTGCACCCGAGTACCAGGGGAGGAAAACTGAGACATATTTGAACACGTCTCCCGTTCACACGGTTGATCATACTCTGGGTTCCACATGCATGTTTTAGCTGAAGGAAGAATACCTTAAACCTGGGTAGTTGAAACCCGTGGAATGGGTACCATGCAATATGACTTCAAAGGGTCTTCATTTGCTCACCGAACCTCTCCAATCCTATCACTGCTGCGTTTATGCCCCTGTACACATGCTTGATTCTCTTTCGGAGACATAGCAATCCATAGGTTTTAAGATACTTACTAGTCAGGTACATTCTTAGGCGTTTAATATACGGTGTTGAGTCCATTTCGTTGAGCAAGGAGTAGCTCTTGTCTATTCCATATTTGGCTTAAGGAACTTTATCTGTGCTCATTTCAATCTCTGGTTTTATGCAGCACCCCAACTCACCTTTCCCCTTAAGCAAGCATAAGTTGGTTTTCTAAATTTGAGACCCTGTTCTGTTCTGTAATTCAGTTCCTGTGTAGCCAAGTTTACATTCCGTGTATTACTGATATCTTATGATGTTTCTTTTTCTGTGTGACTTATTTCAGTTAGAATCATCGTACCTGAATTCACTCATTGTGCTGCTAAGGGCCTGATGACATAGATTTCATTGCTGAGTGATATTGCTTTGTAAGTAAATACCACAACTTCTTTATCCATTTTTCACTTTCTGCTATGTTGAACTTGTACTGTAAACGAGGTTCTTGTAAACAGAGGCGTCCCAAACTATGGCGTGGCTGTGTCTTTTTGATTTTAATTTCCCTAAGCTATAGGACCATAAGTGGAAGTGCCCTAGGCTCTGTTGCTTTGTTTTTTAGATGTTTCAGGAAACACCATACACTTCTCCCGAGTGTCTGTTGGCAATTTACATCCCGCCCATCAGCATAACAAGGCTCCCAGTTCTCCATGGCCTGTCCTGCCTTTCTGGATTTTACACTTTTTTCAGATGGCCCTTTTGACCGGGGGGAAGTGAGACTTCATTGTAGTGCAGATTTCCTTTGCAAGCTTGCTTGGTTGACCAAAAAGGGCGTATGCGTTTTTTCCTGAATATATTCAGGAAAAAACGCATACGCCCTTTTTGGCCAAGTGCATCATTGTGGACGCTCTGCCTCTTTTCCTATGCTTTCAATGCAATTCCAGTCTACCTCCTGAAATCAGTTTCCTGCAATTCTGCCCCGCGTTCAAGTCCTCTTGCCAGCCTTACTTCAGTATATTTTTGGACGGTAGCTGTCATTTATAACTCTGCAGGTTTGTGAATTACAGTGCCCCTGAACTCCTTTCTTCAACTCGCTTTCTTGTGAACTTGCCGCAACACCGCAGGATGGCTTCAGGCCCTAATCTCTTTCCGGCACGGTACGCTGAGCCTTTGCTTAATTCCTCTCTCTGGTGGGAAATGAGAGTTAAATTTGCCCGTCCAGACACCTCCAGCTAGTCTCTCATTGGTTCTCCCTATTCCTGTTCATCTTCCGCAGAAATTGCAAACTGGGCCAAACAGGAGGTTAAAGGGACTGACTCTCCAAGTGGGGAGAGTGTTAGTAAAGCGTCTGGAATGTTGCACCCGAGTACCAGGGTACGAAAACTGAGACATATTTGAACACGTCTCCCGATCACATGGTTGATCATACTCTGGGTTACACATGCATGTTTTAGCTGAAGGAAGAATACCTTAAACCTGGAGAGTTGAGACCCGTGGAATGGGTACCATGCAATATGACTTCAAAGGGTCTTCATTTGCTCACCGAACCTCTCCAATCCTATCACTGCTGCATTTTATGCCCCTGTACACATGCTTGATTCTCTTTTGGAGACATAGCAATCCATAGGTTTTAAGATACTTACTAGTCAGGTACATTCTTAGGCGTTTAATATGCGGTGTTGAGTCCATTTCGTTGAGCAAGGAGTAGCTCTTGTCTATTCCATATTTGGCTTAAGGAACTTTATCTGTGCTCATTTCAATCTCTGGTTTTATGCAGCACCCCAACTCACCTTTCCCCTTAAGCAAGCATAAGTTGGTTTTCTAAATTTGAGACCCTGTTCTGTTTTGGAATTCAGTTCCTGTGTAGCCAAGTTTACATTCCGTGTATTACTGATATCTTATGATGTTTCTTTTTCTGTGTGACTTATTTCAGTTAGAATCATCATACCTGAATCCGCTCATTATGCTGCTACGGGCCTGATGACATAGATTTCATTGCTGAGTGATACTGCATTGTACGTAAGTACCACAAGTTCTTTATCCATTTTTCACTTTCTGTGATATTGAACTTGTACGGTAAACGAGGTTCTTGTAAACAGAGGCATCCCAAACTTTGGGGTGGCTGTGTCTTTTTGATTTTAATTTCCCTAAGCTATAGGACCATAAGTGGAAGTGCCCTAGGCTCTGCTGCTTTGTTTTTTAGATGTTTCAGGAAACACCATACACTTCTCCCGAGTGTCTGTTGGCAATTTACATCCCGTCCATCAGCATAACAAGGCTCCCAGTTCTCCATGGCCTGTCCTGCCTTTCTGGATTTTACACTTTTTTCAGATGGCCCTTTTGACCGGGGGGAAGTGAGACTTCATTGTAGTGCAGATTTCCTTTGCAAGCTTGCTTGGTTGGCCAAAAAGGTCGTATGCGTTTTTTCCTGAATATATTCAGGAAAAAACGCATACGCCCTTTTTGGCCAAGTGCATCATTGTGGACGCTCTGCCTCTTTTCCTATGCTTTCAATGCAATTCCAGTCTACCTCCTGAAATCAGTTTCCTGCAATTCTGCCCCGCGTTCAAGTCCTCTTGGCGGCCTTACTTCAGTATATTTTTGGACGGTAGCTGCCATTTATAACTCTGCAGGTTTGTGAATTACAGTGCCCCTGAGCTCCTTTCTTCAACTCGCTTTCTTGTGAACTTGCCGCAACACCGCAGGATGGCTTCAGGCCCTAATCTGTTTCCGGCACGGCACACTGAGCCTTTGGTTAATTCCTCTCTCTGGTGGGAAATGAGAGTTAAATTTGCCCGTCCAGACACCTCCAGCTAGTCTCTCATTGGTTCTCCCTATTCCTGTTCATCTTCCGCAGAAATTGCAAACTGGGCCAAACAGGAGGTTAAAGGGACTGACTCTCCAAGTGGGGAGAGTGTTAGTAAAGCGTCTGGAATGTTGCACCCGAGTACCAGGGTACGAAAACTGAGACATATTTGAACACATCTCCCAATCACATGGTTGATCATACTCTGGGTTACACATGCATGTTTTAGCTGAAGGAAGAATACCTTAAACCTGGAGAGTTGAGACCCGTGGAATGGGTACCATGCAATATGACTTCAAAGGGTCTTCATTTGCTCACCGATCCTCTCCAATCCTATCACTGCTGCGTTTTATGCCCCTGTACACATGCTTGATTCTCTTTTGGAGACATAGCAATCCATAGGTTTTAAGATACTTACTAGTCAGGTACATTCTTAGGCGTTTAATATGCGGTGTTGAGTCCATTTCGTTGAGCAAGGAGTAGCTCTTGTCTATTCCATATTTGGCTTAAGGAAATTTATCTGTGCTCATTTCAATCTCTTGTTTTATGCAGCACCCCAACTCACCTTTCCCCTTAAGCAAGCATAAGTTGGTTTTCTAAATTTGAGACCGTGTTCTGTTTTGGAATTCAGTTCCTGTGTAGCCAAGTTTACATTCCGTGTATTAGTGATATCTTATGATGTTTCTTTTTCTGTGTGACTTATATCAGGTAGAATCATCGTACCTGAATCCACTCATTATGCTGCTACGGGCCTGATGACATAGATTTCATTGCTGAGTGATACTGCATTGTACGTAAGTACCACAAGTTCTTTATCCATTTTTCACTTTCTGTGATATTGAACTTGTACGGTAAACGAGGTTCTTGTAAACAGAGGCGTCCCAAACTTTGGGGTGGCTGTGTCTTTTTGATTTTAATTTCCCTAAGCTATAGGACCATAAGTGGAAGTGCCCTAGGCTCTGTTGCTTTGTTTTTTAGATGTTTCAGGAAACACCATACACTTCTCCAGAGTGTCTGTTGGCAATTTACATCCCACCCATCAGCATAACAAGGCTCCCAGTTCTCCATGGCCTGTCCTGCCTTTCTGGATTTTACACTTTTTTCAGATGGCCCTTTTGACCGGGGGGAAGTGAGACTTCATTGTAGTGCAGATTTCCTTTGCAAGCTTGCTTGGTTGGCCAAAAAGGGCGTATGCGTTTTTTCCTGAATATATTCAGGAAAAAACGCATACGCCCTTTTTGGCCAAGTGCATCATTGTGGACGTTCTGCCTCTTTTCCTATGCTTTCAATGCAATTCCAGTCTACCTCCTGAAATCGGTTTCCTGCAATTCTGCCCCGCTTTCAAGTCCTCTTGGCAGCCTTACTTCAGTATATTTTTGGACGATAGCTGTCATTTATAACTCTGCAGTTTTGTGAATTACAGTGCCCCTGAGCTCCTTTCTTCAACTCGCTTTCTTGTGAGCTGGCCGCAACACCGGAGGATGGCTTCAGGCCCTCATCTGGTTCCGGCACGGCACGCTGAGCCTTTGGTTAATTCCTCTTCTTGGTGGGAAATGAGAGTTAAATTTGCCCGTCCGGACACCTCCAGCTAGTCTCTCATTGGTTCTCCCTATTCCTGTTCATCTTCCGCAGAAATTGCAAACTGGGCCAAACAGGAGGTTAAAGGCGCTGACTCTCCAAGTGGGGAGAGTGTTAGTAAACCGTCTGGAATGTTGCACCCGAGTACCAGGGGAGGAAAACTGAGACATATTTGAACACGTCTCCCGTTCACACGGTTGATCATACTCTGGGTTCCACATGCATGTTTTAGCTGAAGGAAGAATACCTTAAACCTGGGTAGTTGAAACCCGTGGAATGGGTACCATGCAATATGACTTCAAAGGGTCTTCATTTGCTCACCGAACCTCTCCAATCCTATCACTGCTGCGTTTATGCCCCTGTACACATGCTTGATTCTCTTTCGGAGACATAGCAATCCATAGGTTTTAAGATACTTACTAGTCAGGTACATTCTTAGGCGTTTAATATACGGTGTTGAGTCCATTTCGTTGAGCAAGGAGTAGCTCTTGTCTATTCCATATTTGGCTTAAGGAACTTTATCTGTGCTCATTTCAATCTCTGGTTTTATGCAGCACCCCAACTCACCTTTCCCCTTAAGCAAGCATAAGTAGGTTTTCTAAATTTGAGACCCTGTTCTGTTCTGTAATTCAGTTCCTGTGTAGCCAAGTTTACATTCCGTGTATTACTGATATCTTATGATGTTTCTTTTTCTGTGTGACTTATTTCAGTTAGAATCATCGTACCTGAATTCACTCATTGTGCTGCTAAGGGCCTGATGACATAGATTTCATTGCTGAGTGATATTGCTTTGTAAGTAAATACTACAACTTCTTTATCCATTTTTCACTTTCTGGAATGTTGAACTTGTACTGTAAACGAGGTTCTTGTAAACAGAGGCGTCCCAAACTATGGCGTGGCTGTGTCTTTTTGATTTTAATTTCCCTAAGCTATAGGACCATAAGTGGAAGTGCCCTAGGCTCTGTTGCTTTGTTTTTTAGATGTTTCAGGAAACACCATACACTTCTCCCGAGTGTCTGTTGGCAATTTACATCCCGCCCATCAGCATAACAAGGCTCCCAGTTCTCCATGGCCTGTCCTGCCTTTCTGGATTTTACACTTTTTTCAGATGGCCCTTTTGACCGGGGGGAAGTGAGACTTCATTGTAGTGCAGATTTCCTTTGCAAGCTTGCTTGGTTGGCCAAAAAGGTCGTATGCGTTTTTTCCTGAATATATTCAGGAAAAAACGCATACGCCCTTTTTGGCCAAGTGCATCATTGTGGACGCTCTGCCTCTTTTCCTATGCTTTCAATGCAATTCCAGTCTACCTCCTGAAATCAGTTTCCTGCAATTCTGCCCCGCGTTCAAGTCCTCTTGGCGGCCTTACTTCAGTATATTTTTGGACGGTAGCTGTCATTTATAACTCTGCAGGTTTGTGAATTACAGTGCCCCTGAGCTCCTTTCTTCAACTCGCTTTCTTGTGAACTTGCCGCAACACCGCAGGATGGCTTCAGGCCCTAATCTGTTTCCGGCACGGTACGCTGAGCCTTTGCTTAATTCCTCTCTCTGGTGGGAAATGAGAGTTAAATTTGCCCGTCCAGACACCTCCAGCTAGTCTCTCATTGGTTCTCCCTATTCCTGTTCATCTTCCGCAGAAATTGCAAACTGGGCCAAACAGGAGGTTAAAGGGACTGACTCTCCAAGTGGGGAGAGTGTTAGTAAAGCGTCTGGAATGTTGCACCCGAGTACCAGGGTACGAAAACTGAGACATATTTGAACACGTCTCCCGATCACATGGTTGATCATACTCTGGGTTACACATGCATGTTTTAGCTGAAGGAAGAATACCTTAAACCTGGAGAGTTGAGACCCGTGGAATGGGTACCATGCAATATGACTTCAAAGGGTCTTCATTTGCTCACCGAACCTCTCCAATCCTATCACTGCTGCATTTTATGCCCCTGTACACATGCTTGATTCTCTTTTGGAGACATAGCAATCCATAGGTTTTAAGATACTTACTAGTCAGGTACATTCTTAGGCGTTTAATATGCGGTGTTGAGTCCATTTCGTTGAGCAAGGAGTAGCTCTTGTCTATTCCATATTTGGCTTAAGGAACTTTATCTGTGCTCATTTCAATCTCTGGTTTTATGCAGCACCCCAACTCACCTTTCCCCTTAAGCAAGCATAAGTTGGTTTTCTAAATTTGAGACCCTGTTCTGTTTTAGAATTCAGTTCCTGTGTAGCCAAGTTTACATTCCGTGTATTACTGATATCTTATGATGTTTCTTTTTCTGTGTGACTTATTTCAGTTAGAATCATCATACCTGAATCCGCTCATTATGCTGCTACGGGCCTGATGACATAGATTTCATTGCTGAGTGATACTGCATTGTACGTAAGTACCACAAGTTCTTTATCCATTTTTCACTTTCTGTGATATTGAACTTGTACGGTAAACGAGGTTCTTGTAAACAGAGGCATCCCAAACTTTGGGGTGGCTGTGTCTTTTTGATTTTAATTTCCCTAAGCTATAGGACCATAAGTGGAAGTGCCCTAGGCTCTGTTGCTTTGTTTTTTAGATGTTTCAGGAAACACCATACACTTCTCCCGAGTGTCTGTTGGCAATTTACATCCCGTCCATCAGCATAACAAGGCTCCCAGTTCTCCATGGCCTGTCCTGCCTTTCTGGATTTTACACTTTTTTCAGATGGCCCTTTTGACCGGGGGGAAGTGAGACTTCATTGTAGTGCAGATTTCCTTTGCAAGCTTGCTTGGTTGTCCAAAAAGGGCGTATGCATTTTTTCCTGAATATATTCAGGAAAAAACGCATACGCCCTTTTTGACCAAGTGCATCATTGTGGACGTTCTGCCTCTTTTCCTATGCTTGAAATGCAATTCCAGTCTACCTCCTGAAATCGGTTTCCTGCAATTCTGCCCCGCTTTCAAGTCCTCTTGACAGCCTTACTTCAGTATATTTTTGGACGATAGCTGTCATTTATAACTCTGCAGGTTTGTGAATTACAGTGCCCCTGAGCTCCTTTCTTCAACTCGCTTTCTTGTGAGCTGGCCACAACACCGCAGGATGGCTTCAGGCCCTAATCTGGTTCCGGCACGGCACGCTGAGCCTTTGGTTAATTCCTCTTCCTGGTGGGAAATGAGAGTTAAATTTGCCCGTCCAGACACCTCCAGCTAGTCTCTCATTGGTTTTCGCTATTCCTGTTCATCTTCCGCAGAAATTGCAAACTGGGCCAAACAGGAGGTTAAAGGCGCTGACTCTCCAAGTGGGGAGAGTGTTAGTAAACCGTCTGGAATGTTGCACCCGAGTACCAGGGTACGAAAACTGAGACATATTTGAACACGTCTCCCGATCACATGGTTGATCATACTCTAGGTTCCACATGCATGTTTTAGCTGAAGGAAGAATACCTTAAACCTGGGTAGTTGAAACCCGTGGAATGGGTACCATGCAATATGACTTCAAAGGGTCTTCATTTGCTCACTGAACCTCTCCAATCCTATCACTGCTGCGTTTATGCCCCTGTACACATGCTTGATTCTCTTTCGGAGACATAGCAATCCATAGGTTTTAAGATACTTACTAGTCAGGTACATTCTTAGGCGTTTAATATGCGGTGTTGAGTCCATTTCGTTGAGCAAGGAGTAGCTCTTGTCTATTCCATATTTGGCTTCAGGAACTTTATCTGTGCTCATTTCAATCTCTGGTTTTATGCAGCACCCCAACTCACCTTTCCCCTTAAGCAAGCATAAGTTGGTTTTCTAAATTTGAGACCCTGTTCTGTTTTGGAATTCATTTCCTGTGTAGCCAAGTTTACATTCCGTGTATTAGTGATATCTTATGATGTTTCTTTTTCTGTGTGACTTATTTCAGGTAGAATCATCGTACCTGAACCCACTCATTATGCTGCTACGGGCCTGATGACATAGATTTCATTGCTGAGTGATACTGCATTGTACGTAAGTACCACAAGTTCTTTATCCATTTTTCACTTTCTGTGATATTGAACTTGTACGGTAAACGAGGTTCTTGTAAACAGAGGCGTCCCAAACTTTTGGGTGGCTGTGTCTTTTTGATTTTAATTTCCCTAAGCTATAGGACCATAAGTGGAAGTGCCCTAGGCTCTGTTGCTTTGTTTTTTAGATGTTTCAGGAAACACCATACACTTCTCCCGAGTGTCTGTTGGCAATTTACATCCCGCCCATCAGCATAACAAGGCTCCCAGTTCTCCATGGCCTGTCCTGCCTTTCTGGATTTTACACTTTTTTCAGATGGCCCTTTTGACCGGGGGGAAGTGAGACTTCATTGTAGTGCAGATTTCCTTTGCAAGCTTGCTTGGTTGGCCAAAAAGGGCGTATGCGTTTTTTCCTGAATATATTCAGGAAAAAACGCATACGCCCTTTTTGGCCAAGTGCATCATTGTGGACGTTCTGCCTCTTTTCCTATGCTTTCAATGCAATTCCAGTCTACCTCCTGAAATCGGATTCCTGCAATTCTGCCCCGCTTTCAACTCCTCTTGGCAGCCTTACTTCAGTATATTTTTGGATGGGAGCTGTCATTTATAACTCTGCAGGTTTGTGAATTACAGTGCCCCTGAGCTCCTTTCTTCAACTCGCTTTCTTGTGACATGGCCGCAACACCGCAGGATGGCTTCAGGCCCTAATCTGGTTCCGGCACGGCACGCTGAGCCTTTGGTTAATTCCTCTTCCTGGTGGGAAATGAGAGTTAAATTTGCCCGTCCAGACACCTCCAGCTAGTCTCTCATTGGTTTTCGCTATTCCTGTTCATCTTCCGCAGAAATTGCAAACTGGGCCAAACAGGAGGTTAAAGGCGCTGACTCTCCAAGTGGGGAGAGTGTTAGTAAAGCGTCTGGAATGTTGCACCCGAGTACCAGGGTACAAAAACTGAGACATATTTGAACACGTCTCCCGATCATATGGTTGATCATACTCTAGGTTCCACATGCATGTTTTAGCTGAAGGAAGAATACCTTAAACCTGGGTAGTTGAAACCCGTGGAATGGGTACCATGCAATATGACTTCAAAGGGTCTTCATTTGCTCACTGAACCTCTCCAATCCTATCACTGCTGCGTTTATGCCCCTGTACACATGCTTGATTCTCTTTCGGAGACATAGGAATCCATAGATTTTAAGATACTTACTAGTCAGGTACATTCTTAGGCGTTTAATATGCGGTGTTGAGTCCATTTCGTTGAGCAAGGAGTAGCTCTTGTCTATTCCATATTTGGCTTCAGGAACTTTATCTGTGCTCATTTCAATCTCTGGTTTTATGCAGCACCCCAACTCACCTTTCCCCTTAAGCAAGCATAAGTTGGTTTTCTAAATTTGAGACCCTGTTCTGTTTTGGAATTCATTTCCTGTGTAGCCAAGTTTACATTCCGTGTATTAGTGATATCTTATGATGTTTCTTTTTCTGTGTGACTTATTTCAGGTAGAATCATCGTACCTGAACCCACTCATTATGCTGCTACGGGCCTGATGACATAGATTTCATTGCTGAGTGATACTGCATTGTACGTAAGTACCACAAGTTCTTTATCCATTTTTCACTTTCTGTGATATTGAACTTGTACGGTAAACGAGGTTCTTGTAAACAGAGGCGTCCCAAACTTTGGGGTGGCTGTGTCTTTTTGATTTTAATTTCCCTAAGCTATAGGACCATAAGTGGAAGTGCCCTAGGCTCTGTTGCTTTGTTTTTTAGATATTTCAGGAAACACCATACACTTCTCCCGAGTGTCTGTTGGCAATTTACATCCCGCCCATAAGAATAACAAGGCTCTCAGTTCTCCATGGCCTGTCCTGCCTTTCTGGATTTTACACTTTTTTCAGATGGCCCTTTTGACCGGGGGGAAGTGAGACTTCATTGTAGTGCAGATTTCCTTTGCAAGCTTGCTTGGTTGTCCAAAAAGGGCGTATGCGTTTTTTCCTGAATATATTCAGGAAAAAACGCATACGCCCTTTTTGGCCAAGTGCATCATTGTGGACGTTCTGCCTCTTTTCCTATGCTTTCAATGCAATTCCAGTCTACCTCCTGAAATCGGTTTCCTGCAATTCTGCCCCGCTTTCAAGTCCTCTTGGCAGCCTTACTTCAGTATATTTTTGGACGATAGCTGTCATTTATAACTCTGCAGGTTTGTGAATTACAGTGCCCCTGAGCTCCTTTCTTCAACTCGCTTTCTTGTGAGCTGGCCGCAACACTGCAGGATGGCTTCAGGCCATAATCTGGTTCCGGCACGGCACGCTGAGCCTTTGGTTATTTCCTCTTCCTGGTGGGAAATGAGAGTTAAATTTGCCCGTCCAGACACCTCCAGCTAGTCTCTCATTGGTTCTCCCTATTCCTGTTCATCTTCCACAGAAATTGCAAACTGGGCCAAACAGGAGGATAAAGGCGCTGACTCTCCAAGTGGGGAGAGTGTTAGTAAACCGTCTGGAATGTTGCACCCGAGTACCAGGGGAGGAAAACTGAGACATATTTGTACACGTCTCCCGTTCACACGGTTGATCATACTCTGGGTTCCACATGCATGTTTTAGCTGAAGGAAGAATACCTTAAACCTGGGTAGTTGAAACCCGTGGAATGGGTACCATGCAATATGACTTCAAAGGGTCTTCATTTGCTCACCGAACCTCTCCAATCCTATCACTGCTGCGTTTATGCCCCTGTACACATGCTTGATTCTCTTTCGGAGACATAGCAATCCATAGGTTTTAAGATACTTACAAGTCAGGTACATTCTTAGGCGTTTAATATGGGGTGTTGAGTCCATTTCGTTGAGCAAGGAGTAGCTCTTGTCTATTCCATATTTGGCTTAAGGAACTTTATCTGTGCTCATTTCAATCTCTGGTTTTATGCAGCACCCCAACTCACCTTTCCCCTTAAGCAAGCATAAGTTGGTTTTCTAAATTTGAGACCCTGTTCTGTTGTGTAATTCAGTTCCTGTGTAGCCAAGATTACATTCCGTGTATTACTGATATCTTATGATGTTTCATTTTCTGTGTGACTTATTTCAGTTAGAATCATCGTACCTGAATCCACTCATTGTGCTGTTAAGGGCCTGATGACATAGATTGCATTGCTGAGTGATATTGCTTTGTAAGTAAATACCACAACTTCTTTATCCATTTTTCACTTTCTGCTATGTTGAACTTGTACTGTAAATGAGGTTCTTGTAAACAGAGGCGTCCCAAACTATGGGGTGGCTGTGTCTTTTTGATTTTAATTTCCCTAAGCTATAGGACCATAAGTGGAAGTGCCCTAGGCTCTGTTGCTGTGTTTTTTAGATGTTTCAGGAAACACCATACACTTCTCCCGAGTGTCTGTTGGCAATTTACATCCCGCCCATCAGCATAACAAGGCTCCCAGTTCTCCATGGCCTGTCCTGCCTTTCTGGATTTTACACTTTTTTCAGATGGCCCTTTTGACCGGGGGGAAGTGAGACTTCATTGTAGTGCAGATTTCCTTTGCAAGCTTGCTTGGTTGGCCAAAAAGGGCGTATGCGTTTTTTCCTGAATATATTCAGGAAAAAACGCATACGCCCTTTTTGGCCAAGTGCATCATTGTGGACGCTCTGCCTCTTTTCCTATGCTTTCAATGCAATTCCAGTCTACCTCCTGAAATCAGTTTCCTGCAGTTCTGCCCCGCTTTCAAGTCCTCTTGGCGGCCTTACTTCAGTATATTTTTGGACGGTAGCTGTCATTTATAACTCTGCAGGTTTGTGAATTACAGTGCCCCTGAGCTCCTTTCTTCAACTCGCTTTCTTGTGACCTTGCCGCAACACCGCAGGATGGCTTCAGGCCCTAATCTGGTTCCGGCACGGCACGCTGAGCCTTTGGTTAATTCCTCTTCCTGGTGGGAAATGAGAGGTAAATTTGCCCGTCCAGACACCTCCAGCTAGTCTCTCATTGGTTTTCGCTATTCCTGTTCATCTTCCGCAGAAATTGCAAACTGGGCCAAACAGGAGGTTAAAGGCGCTGACTCTCCAAGAGGGGAGAGTGTTAGTAAACCGTCTGGAATGTTGCACCCGAGTACCAGGGTACGAAAACTGAGACATATTTGAACACGTCTCCCGATCACATGGTTGATCATACTCTAGGTTCCACATGCATGTTTTAGCTGAAGGAAGAATACCTTAAACCTGGGTAGTTGAAACCCGTGGAATGGGTACCATGCAATATGACTTCAAAGGGTCTTCATTTGCTCACTGAACCTCTCCAATCCTATCACTGCTGCGTTTATGCCCCTGTACACATTCTTGATTCTCTTTCGGAGACATAGCAATCCATAGGTTTTAAGATACTTACTAGTCAGGTACATTCTTAGGCGTTTAATATGGGGTGTTGAGTCCATTTCGTTGAGCAAGGAGTAGCTCTTGTCTATTCCATATTTGGCTTCAGGAACTTTATCTGTGCTCATTTCAATCTCTGGTTTTATGCAGCACCCCAACTCACCTTTCCCCTTAAGCAAGCATAAGTTGGTTTTCTAAATTTGAGACCCTGTTCTGTTTTGGAATTCATTTCCTGTGTAGCCAAGTTTACATTCCGTGTATTAGTGATATCTTATGATGTTTCTTTTTCTGTGTGACTTATTTCAGGTAGAATCATCGTACCTGAACCCACTCATTATGCTGCTACGGGCCTGATGACATAGATTTCATTGCTGAGTGATACTGCATTGTACGTAAGTACCACAAGTTCTTTATCCATTTTTCACTTTCTGTGATATTGAACTTGTACGGTAAACGAGGTTCTTGTAAACAGAGGCGTCCCAAACTTTGGGGTGGCTGTGTCTTTTTGATTTTAATTTCCCTAAGCTATAGGACCATAAGTGGAAGTGCCCTAGGCTCTGTTGCTTTGTTTTTTAGATATTTCAGGAAACACCATACACTTCTCCCGAGTGTCTGTTGGCAATTTACATCCCGCCCATAAGAATAACAAGGCTCCCAGTTCTCCATGGCCTGTCCTGCCTTTCTGGATTTTACACTTTTTTCAGATGGCCCTTTTGACCGGGGGGAAGTGAGACTTCATTGTAGTGCAGATTTCCTTTGCAAGCTTGCTTGGTTGTCCAAAAAGGGCGTATGCGTTTTTTCCTGAATATATTCAGGAAAAAACGCATACGCCCTTTTTGGCCAAGTGCATCATTGTGGACGTTCTGCCTCTTTTCCTATGCTTTCAATGCAATTCCAGTCTACCTCCTGAAATCGGTTTCCTGCAATTCTGCCCCGCTTTCAAGTCCTCTTGGCAGCCTTACTTCAGTATATTTTTGGACGATAGCTGTCATTTATAACTCTGCAGGTTTGTGAATTACAGTGCCCCTGAGCTCCTTTCTTCAACTCGCTTTCTTGTGAGCTGGCCGCAACACTGCAGGATGGCTTCAGGCCATAATCTGGTTCCGGCACGGCACGCTGAGCCTTTGGTTATTTCCTCTTCCTGGTGGGAAATGAGAGTTAAATTTGCCCGTCCAGACACCTCCAGCTAGTCTCTCATTGGTTCTCCCTATTCCTGTTCATCTTCCACAGAAATTGCAAACTGGGCCAAACAGGAGGATAAAGGCGCTGACTCTCCAAGTGGGGAGAGTGTTAGTAAACCGTCTGGAATGTTGCACCCGAGTACCAGGGGAGGAAAACTGAGACATATTTGTACACGTCTCCCGTTCACACGGTTGATCATACTCTGGGTTCCACATGCATGTTTTAGCTGAAGGAAGAATACCTTAAACCTGGGTAGTTGAAACCCGTGGAATGGGTACCATGCAATATGACTTCAAAGGGTCTTCATTTGCTCACCGAACCTCTCCAATCCTATCACTGCTGCGTTTATGCCCCTGTACACATGCTTGATTCTCTTTCGGAGACATAGCAATCCATAGGTTTTAAGATACTTACAAGTCAGGTACATTCTTAGGCGTTTAATATGGGGTGTTGAGTCCATTTCGTTGAGCAAGGAGTAGCTCTTGTCTATTCCATATTTGGCTTAAGGAACTTTATCTGTGCTCATTTCAATCTCTGGTTTTATGCAGCACCCCAACTCACCTTTCCCCTTAAGCAAGCATAAGTTGGTTTTCTAAATTTGAGACCCTGTTCTGTTGTGTAATTCAGTTCCTGTGTAGCCAAGATTACATTCCGTGTATTACTGATATCTTATGATGTTTCATTTTCTGTGTGACTTATTTCAGTTAGAATCATCGTACCTGAATCCACTCATTGTGCTGTTAAGGGCCTGATGACATAGATTGCATTGCTGAGTGATATTGCTTTGTAAGTAAATACCACAACTTCTTTATCCATTTTTCACTTTCTGCTATGTTGAACTTGTACTATAAATGAGGTTCTTGTAAACAGAGGCGTCCCAAACTATGGGGTGGCTGTGTCTTTTTGATTTTAATTTCCCTAAGCTATAGGACCATAAGTGGAAGTGCCCTAGGCTCTGTTGCTGTGTTTTTTAGATGTTTCAGGAAACACCATACACTTCTCCCGAGTGTCTGTTGGCAATTTACATCCCGCCCATCAGCATAACAAGGCTCCCAGTTCTCCATGGCCTGTCCTGCCTTTCTGGATTTTACACTTTTTTCAGATGGCCCTTTTGACCGGGGGGAAGTGAGACTTCATTGTAGTGCAGATTTCCTTTGCAAGCTTGCTTGGTTGGCCAAAAAGGGCGTATGCGTTTTTTCCTGAATATATTCAGGAAAAAACGCATACGCCCTTTTTGGCCAAGTGCATCATTGTGGACGCTCTGCCTCTTTTCCTATGCTTTCAATGCAATTCCAGTCTACCTCCTGAAATCAGTTTCCTGCAGTTCTGCCCCAGTTTCAAGTCCTCTTGGCGGCCTTACTTCAGTATATTTTTGGACGGTAGCTGTCATTTATAACTCTGCAGGTTAGTGAATTACAGTGCCCCTGAGCTCCTTTCTTCAACTCGCTTTCTTGTGACCTTGCCGCAACACCGCAGGATGGCTTCAGGCCCTAATCTGGTTCCGGCACGGCACGCTGAGCCTTTGGTTAATTCCTCTCTCTGGTGGGAAATGAGAGTTAAATTTGCCCGTCCAGACACCTCCAGCTAGTCTCTCATTGGTTCTCCCTATTTCTGTTCATCTTCCGCAGAAATTGCAAACTGGGCCAAACAGGAGGTTAAAGGGACTGACTCTCCAAGTGGGGAGAGTGTTAGTAAAGCGTCTGGAATGTTGCACCCGAGTACCAGGGTACGAAAACTGAGACATATTTGAACACGTCTCCCGATCACATGGTTGATCATACTCTAGGTTCCACATGCATGTTTTAGCTGAAGGAAGAATACCTTAAACCTGGGTAGTTGAAACCCGTGGAATGGGTACCATGCAATATGACTTCAAAGGGTCTTCATTTGCTCACTGAACCTCTCCAATCCTATCACTGCTACGTTTATGCCCCTGTACACACGCTTGATTCTCTTTTGGAGACATAGCAATCCATAGGTTTTAAGATACTTACTAGTCAGGTATATTCTTAGGCGTTTAATATGGGGTGTTGAGTCCATTTCGTTGAGCTAGGAGTAGCTCTTGTCTATTCCATATTTGGCTTAAGGAACTTTATCTGTGCTCATTTCAATCTCTGGTTTTATGCAGCACCCCAACTCACCTTTCCCCTTAAGCAAGCATAAGTTGGTTTTCTAAATTTGAGACCCTGTTCTGTTCTGTAATTCAGTTCCTGTGTAGCCAAGTTTACATTCCGTGTATTAGTGATATCTTATGATGTTTCTTTTTCTGTGTGACTTATTTCAGTTAGAATCATCGTACCTGAATCCACTCATTGTGCTGCTACGGGCCTGATGACATAGATTTCATTGCTGAGTGATACTGCATTGTACGTAAGTACCACAAGTTCTTTATCCATTTTTCCATTTCTGTGATATTGAACTTGTACGGTAAACGAGGTTCTTGTAAACAGAGGCGTCCCAATCTTTGGGGTGGCTGTGTCTTTTTGATTTTAATTTCCCTAATCTATAGGACCATAAGTGGAAGTGCCCTAGGCTCTGTTGCTTTGTTTCTTAGATGTTTCAGGAAACACCATACACTTCTCCCGAGTGTCTGTTGGCAATTTACATCCCGCCCATCAGCATAACAAGGCTCCCAGTTCTCCATGGCCTGTCCTGCCTTTCTGGATTTTACACTTTTTTCAGATGGCCCTTTTGACCGGGGGGAAGTGAGACTTCATTATAGTGCAGATTTCCTTTGCAAGCTTGCTTGGTTGGCCAAAAAGGGCGTATGCGTTTTTTCCTGAATATATTCAGGAAAAAACGCATACGCCCTTTTTGGCCAAGTGCATCATTGTGGACGTTCTGCCTCTTTTCCTATGCTTTCAATGCAATTCCAGTCTACCTCCTGAAATCGGTTTCCTGCAATTCTGCCCCGCTTTCAAGTCCTCTTGGCTGCCTTACTTCAGTATATTTTTGGACGATAGCTGTCATTTATAACTCTGCAGGTTTGTGAATTACAGTGCCCCTGAGCTCCTTTCTTCAACTCGCTTTCTTTTGAGCTGGCCGCAACACTGCAGGATGGCTTCAGGCCCTAATCTGGTTCCGGCACGGCACATTGAGCCTTTGGTTATTTCCTCTTCCTGGTGGGAAATGAGAGTTAAATTTGCCCGTCCAGACACCTCCAGCTAGTCTCTCATTGGTTCTCCCTATTCCTGTTCATCTTCCGCAGAAATTGCAAACTGGGCCAAACAGGAGGTTAAAGGCGCTGACTCTCCAAGTGGGGAGAGAGTTAGTAAAGCGTCTGGAATGTTGCACCCGAGTACCAGGGGAGGAAAACTGAGACATATTTGAACACGTCTCCCGTTCACATGGTTGATCATACTCTGGGTTCCACATGCATGTTTTAGCTGAAGGAAGAATACCTTAAACCTGGGTAGTTGAAACCCGTGGAATGGGTACCATGCAATATGACTTCAAAGGGTCTTCATTTGCTCACTGAACCTCTCCAATCCTATCGCTGCTGCGTTTATGCCCCTGTACACACGCTTGATTCTCTTTTGGAGACATAGCAATCCATAGGTTTTAAGATACTTACTAGCCAGGTACATTCTTAGGCGTTTAATATGCGGTGTTGAGTCCATTTCGTTGAGCAAGGAGTAGCTCTTGTCTATTCCATATTTGGCTTAAGGAACTTTATCTGTGCTCATTTCAATCTCTGGTTTTATGCAGCACCCCAACTCACCTTTCCCCTTAAGCAAGCATAAGTTGGTTTTCTAAATTTGAGACCCTGTTCTGTTTTGGAATTCAGTTCCTGTGTAGCCAAGTTTACATTCCGTGTATTAGTGATATCTTATGATGTTTCTTTTTCTGTGTGACTTATTTCAGTTAGAATCATCGTACCTGAATCTACTCATTATGCTGCTACGGGCCTGATGACATAGATTTCATTGCTGAGTGGTACTGCATTGTACGTAAGTACCACAAGTTCTTTATCCATTTTTCACTTTCTGTGATACTGAACTTGTACGGTAAACGAGGTTCTTGTAAACAGAGGCGTCCCAAACTTTGGGGTGGCTGTGTCTTTTTGATTTTAATTTCCCTAAGCTATAGGACCATAAGTGGAAGTGCCCTAGGCTCTGTTGCTTTGTTTTTTAGATGTTTCAGGAAACACCATACACTTCTCCCGAGTGTCTGTTGGCAATTTACATCCCGCCCATCAGCATAACAAGGCTCCCAGTTCTCCATGGCCTGTCCTGCCTTTCTGGATTTTACACTTTTTTCAGATGGCCTTTTTGACCGGGGGGAAGTGAGACTTCATTGTAGTGCAGATTTCCTTTGCAAGCTTGCTTGGTTGGCCAAAAAGGGCGTATGCGTTTTTTCCTGAATATATTCAGGAAAAAACGCATATGCCCTTTTTGGCCAAGTGCATCATTGTGGACGTTCTGCCTCTTTTCCTATGCTTTCAATACAATTCCAGTCTACCTCCTGAAATCGGTTTTCTGCAATTCTGCCCCACTTTCAAGTCCTCTTGGCAGACTTACTTCAGTATATTTTTGGACGATAGCTGTCATTTATAACTCTGCATGTTTGTGAATTACAGTGCCCCTGAGCTCCTTTCTTCAACTCGCTTTCTTGTGAGCTGGCCGCAACACCGCAGGATGGCTTCAGGCCCTAATCTGGTTCCGGCACGGCACGCTGAGCCTTTGGTTATTTCCTCTTCCTGGTGGGAAATGAGAGTTAAATTTGCCCGTCCAGACACCTCCAGCTAGTCTCTCATTGGTTCTCGCTATTCCTGTTCATCTTCCGCAGAAATTGCAAACTGGGCCAAACAGGAGGTTAAAGGCGCTGACTGTCCAAGTGGGGAGAGTGTTAGTAAAGCGTCTGGAATGTTTCACCCGAGTATCAGGGGAGGAAAACTGAGACATATTTGAACACATCTCCCATTCACACGGTTGATCATACTCTGGGTTCCACATGCATGTTTTAGCTGAAGGAAGAATACCTTAAACCTGGGTAGTTGAAACCCGTGGAATGGGTACCATGCAATATGACTTCAAAGGGTCTTCATTTGCTCACCGAACCTCTCCAATCCTGTCACAGCTGTGTTTATGCCCCTGTACACACGCTTGATTCTCTTTTGGAGACATAGCAATCCATAGGTTTTAAGATACTTACTAGTCAGGTACATTGTTAGGCGTTTAATATGGGGTGTTGAGTCCATTTCGTTGA
Organism: Pseudorca crassidens; assembly: GCF_039906515.1. Classification (NCBI taxonomy): domain Eukaryota; kingdom Metazoa; phylum Chordata; class Mammalia; order Artiodactyla; family Delphinidae; genus Pseudorca; species Pseudorca crassidens. Next base: position 104,369,562 of record NC_090301.1, read on the forward strand.
GCAAGGAGTAGCTCTTGTCTATTGCATATTTGGCTTAAGGAACTTTATCTGTGCTCATTTCAATCTCTGGTTTTATGCAGCACCCCAACTCACCTTTCCCCTTAAGCAAGCATAAGTTGGTTTTCTAAATTTGAGACCCTGTTCTGTTTTGGAATTCAGTTCCTGTGTAGCCAAGTTTACATTCCGTGTATTAGTGATATCTTATGATGTTTCTTTTTCTGTGTGACTTATTTCAGTTAGAATCATCGTACCTGAATCCACTCATTATGCTGCTACGGGCCTGATGACATAGATTTCATTGCTGAGTGATACTGCATTGTACATAAGTACCACAAGTTCTTTATCCATTTTTCACTTTCTGTGATACTGAACTTGTACGGTAAACGAGGTTCTTGTAAACAGAGGCGTCCCAAACTTTGGGGTGGCTGCGTCTTTTTGATTTTAATTTCCCTAAGTTATACGACCATAAGTGGAAGTGCCCTAGGCTCTGTTGCTTTGTTTTTTAGATGTTTCAGGAAACACCATACACTTCTCCCGAGTGTCTGTTGGCAATTTACATCCCGCCCATCAGCATAACAAGGCTCCCAGTTCTCCATGGCCTGTCCTGCCTTTCTGGATTTTACACTTTTTTCAGATGGCCCTTTTGACCGGGGGGAAGTGAGACTTCATTGTAGTGCAGATTTCCTTTGCAAGCTTGCTTCGTTGGCCAAAAAGGGCGTATGCGTTTTTTCCTGAATATATTCAGGAAAAAACGCATACGCCCTTTTTGGCCAAGTGCATCATTGTGGACGTTCTGCCTCTTTTCCTATGCTTTCAATACAATTCCAGTCTACCTCCTGAAATCGGTTTCCTGCAATTCTGCCCCGTTTTCAAGTCCTCTTGCCAGCCTTACTTCAGTATATTTTCGGACGATAGCTGTCATTTATAACTCTGCAGGTTTGTGAATTACAGTGCCCCTGAGCTCCTTTCTTCAACTCGCTTTCTTGTGACCTGGTCGCAACACCGCAGGATGGCTTCAGGCCCTAATCTGGTTCCGGCACGGCACGCTGAGCCTTTGGTTATTTCCTCTTCCTGGTGGGAAATGAGAGTTAAATTTGCCCGTCCAGACACCTCCAGCTAGTCTCTCATTGGTTCTCGCTATTCCTGTTCATCTTCCGCAGAAATTGCAAACTGGGCCAAACAGGAGGTTAAAGGCGCTGACTGTCCAAGTGGGGAGAGTGTTAGTAAAGCATCTGGAATGTTGCACCCGAGTATCAGGGGAGGAAAACTGAGACATATTTGAACACGTCTCCCATTCACACGGTTGATCATACTCTGGGTTCCACATGCATGTTTTAGCTGAAGGAAGAATACCTTAAACCTGGGTAGTTGAAACCCGTGGAATGGGTACCATGCAATATGACTTCAAAGGGTCTTCATTTGCTCACCGAACCTCTCCAATCCTATCACTGCTGCGTTTATGCCCCTGTACACACGCTTGATTCTCTTTTGGAGACATAGCAATCCATAGCTTTTAATATAATTACTAGTCAGGTACATTCTTAGGCGTTTAATATGGGGTGTTGAGTCCATTTCGTTGAGCAAGGAGTAGCTCTTGTCTATTCCATATTTGGCTTAAGGAACTTTATCTGTGCTCATTTCAATCTCTGGTTTTATGCAGCACCCCAACTCACCTTTCCCCTTAAGCAAGCATAAGTTGGTTTTCTAAATTTGAGACCCTGTTCTGTTTTGGAATTCAGTTCCTGTGTAGCCAAGTTTACATTCCGTGTATTAGTGATATCTTATGATGTTTCTTTTTCTGTGTGACTTATTTCAGTTAGAATCATCGTACCTGAATCCACTCATTATGCTGCTACGGGCCTGATGACATAGATTTCATTGCTGAGTGGTACTGCATTGTACGTAAGTACCACAAGTTCTTTATCCATTTTTCACTTTCTGTGATACTGAACTTGTACGGTAAACGTGGTTCTTGTAAACAGAGGCGTCCCAAACTTTGGGGTGGCTGTGTCTTTTTGATTTTAATTTCCCTAAGCTATAGGACCATAAGTGGAAGTGCCCTAGGCTCTGTTGCTTTGTTTTTTAGATGTTTCAGGAAACACCATACACTTCTCCCGAGTGTCTGTTGGCAATTTACATCCCGCCCATCAGCAAAACAAGGCTCCCAGTTCTCCATGGCCTGTCCTGCCTTTCTGGATTTTACACTTTTTTCAGATGGCCCTTTTGACCGGGGGGAAGTGAGACTTCATTGTAGTGCAGATTTCCTTTGCAAGCTTGCTTTGTTGGCCAAAAAGGGCGTATGCGTTTTTTCCTGAATATATTCAGGAAAAAACGCATACGCCCTTTTTGGCCAAGTGCATCATTGTGGACGTTCTGCCTCTTTTCCTATGCTTTCAATACAATTCCAGTCTACCTCCTGAAATCGGTTTCCTGCAATTCTGCCCCGTTTTCAAGTCCTCTTGGCAGCCTTACTTCAGTATATTTTTGGACGATAGCTGTCATTTATAACTCTGCAGGTTTGTGAATTACAGTGCCCCTGAGCTCCTTTCTTCAACTCGCTTTATTTTGACCTGGCCGCAACACCGCAGGATGGCTTCAGGCCCTAATCTGGTTCCGGCACGGCACGCTGAGCCTTTGGTTATTTCCTCTTCCTGGTGGGAAATCAGAGTTAAATTTTCGCGTCCAGACACCTCCAGCTAGTCTCTCATTGGTTCTCCCTATTCCTGTTCATCTTCCGCAGAAATTGCAAACTGGGCCAAACAGGAGGTTAAAGGCGCTGACTCTCCAAGTGGGGAGAGTGTTAGTAAAGCGTCTGGAATGTTGCACCCGAGTACCAGGGGAGGAAAACTGAGACATATTTGAACACGTCTCCCGTTCACACGGTTGATCATACTCTGGGTTCCACATGCATGTTTTAGCTGAAGGAAGAATACCTTAAACCTGGAGAGTTGAGACCCGTGTAATGGGTACCATGCAGTATGACTGCAAAGGGTCTTCATTTGCTCACTGAACCTCTCCAATCCTATCACTGCTACGTTTATGCCCCTGTACACACGCTTGATTCTCTTTTGGAGACATAGCAATCCATAGGTTTTAAGATACTTACTAGTCAGGTACATTCTTAGGCGTTTAATATGGGGTGTTGAGTCCATTTCGTTGAGCTAGGAGTAGCTCTTGTCTATACCATATTTGGCTTAAGGAACTTTATCTGTGCTCATTTCAATCTCTGGTTTTATGCAGCACCCCAACTCACCTTTCCCCTTAAGCAAGCATAAGTTGGTTTTCTAAATTTGAGACCCTGTTCTGTTCTGTAATTCAGTTCCTGTGTAGCCAAGTTTACATTCCGTGTATTAGTGATATCTTATGATGTTTCTTTTTCTGTGTGACTTATTTCAGTTAGAATCATCGTACCTGAATCCACTCATTGTGCTGCTACGGGCCTGATGACATAGATTTCATTGCTGAGTGATACTGCATTGTACGTAAGTACCACAAGTTCTTTATCCATTTTTCCCTTTCTGTGATATTGAACTTGTACGGTAAACGAGGTTCTTGTAAACAGAGGCGTCCCAAACTTTGGGGTGGCTGTGTCTTTTTGATTTTAATTTCCCTAATCTATAGGACCATAAGTGGAAGTGCCCTAGGCTCTTTTGCTTTGTTTCTTAGATGTTTCAGGAAACACCATACACTTCTCCCGAGTGTCTGTTGGCAATTTACATCCCGCCCATCAGCATAACAAGGCTCCCAGTTCTCCATGGCCTGTCCTGCCTTTCTGGATTTTACACTTTTTTCAGATGGCCCTTTTGACCGGGGGGAAGTGAGACTTCATTATAGTGCAGATTTCCTTTGCAAACTTGCTTGGTTGGCCAAAAAGGGCGTATGCGTTTTTTCCTGAATATATTCAGGAAAAAACGCATACGCCCTTTTTGGCCAAGTGCATCATTGTGGACGTTCTGCCTCTTTTCCTATGCTTTCAATGCAATTCCAGTCTACCTCTTGAAATCGGTTTCCTGCAATTCTGCCCCGCTTTCAAGTCCTCTTGGGTGCCTTACTTCAGTATATTTTTGGACGATAGCTGTCATTTATAACTCTGCAGGTTTGTGAATTACAGTGCACCTGAGCTCCTTTCTTCAACTCGCTTTCTTTTGAGCTGGCCGCAACACTGCAGGATGGCTTCAGGCCCTAATCTGGTCCTGGCACGGCACACTGAGCCTTTGGTTATTTCCTCTTCCTGGTGGGAAATGAGAGTTAAATTTGCCCGTCCAGACACCTCCAGCTAGTCTCTCATTGGTTCTCCCTATTCCTGTTCATCTTCCGCAGAAATTGCAAACTGGGCCAAACAGGAGGTTAAAGGCGCTGACTCTCCAAGTGGGGAGAGTGTTAGTAAAGCGTCTGGAATGTTGCACCCGAGTACCAGGGGAGAAAAACTGAGACATATTTGAACACGTCTCCCGTTCACATGGTTGATCATACTCTGGGTTCCACATGCATGTTTTAGCTGAAGGAAGAATAACTTAAACCTGGGTAGTTGAAACCCGTTGAATGGGTACCATGCAATATGACTTCAAAGGGTCTTCATTTGCTCACTGAACCTCTCCAATCCTATCACTGCTGCGTTTATGCCCCTGTACACATGCTTGATTCTCTTTTGGAGACATAGCAATCCATAAGTTTTAAGATACTTACTAGCCAGGTACATTCTTAGGCGTTTAATATGCGGTGTTGAGTCCATTTCGTTGAGTAAGGAGTAGCTCTTGTCTATTCCATATTTGGCTTAAGGAACTTTATCTGTGCTCATTTCAATCTCTGGTTTTATGCAGCACACCAACTCACCTTTCCCCTTATGCAAGCATAAGTTGGTTTTCTAAATTTGAGACCCTGTTCTGTTCTGTAATTCAGTTCCTGTGTAGCCAAGTTTACATTCCGTGTATTACTGATATCTTGTGATGTTTCTTTTTCTGTGTGACTTATTTCAGTTAGAATCATCATACCTGAATCCACTCATTGTGCTACTAAGGGCCTGATGACATAGATTTCATTGCTGAGTGATATTGCTTTGTAAGTAAATACCACAACTTCTTTATCCATTTTTCAGTTTCTGCGATGTTGAACTTGTACTGTAAACGATGTTCTTGTAAACAGAGCCATCCCAAACTTTGGGGTGGCTGTGTCTTTTTGATTTTAATTTCCCTAAGCTATAGGACCATAAGTGGAAGTGCCCTAGGCTCTGTTTCTTTGTTTTTTAGATGTTTCAGGAAACACCATACACTTCTCCCGAGTGTCTGTTGGCAATTTACATCCCGCCCATCAGCATAACAAAGCTCCCAGTTCTCCATGGCCTGTCCTGCCTTTCTGGATTTTACACTTTTTTCAGATGGCCCTTTTGACCGGGGGGAAGTGAGACTTCATTGAAGTGCAGATTTCCTTTGCAAGCTTGCTTGGTTGGCCAAAAAGGGCGTATGCGTTTTTTCCTGAATATATTCAGGAAAAAACGCATACGCCCTTTTTGGCCAAGTGCATCATTGTGGACGTTCTGCCTCTTTTCCTATGCTTTCAATTCAATTCCAGTCTACCTCCTGAAATCGGTTTCCTGCAATTCTGCCCCGCTTTCAAGTCCTCTTGGCAGCCTTACTTCAGTATATTTTTGGACGATAGCTGTCATTTATAACTCTGCAGGTTTGTGAATTACAGTGCCCCTGAGCTCCTTTCTTCAACTCGCTTTCTTGTGAGCTGGCCGCAACACCGCAGGATGGCTTCAGGCTCTAATCTGGTTCCGACACGGCACGCTGAGCCTTTGTTTAATTCCTCTTCCTGGTGGGAAATGAGAGTTAAATTTGCCCGTCCAGACACCTCCAGCTAGTCTCTCATTGGTTCTCGCTATTCCTGTTCATCTTCCGCAGAAATTGCAAACTGGGCCAAACAGGAGGTTAAAGGCGCTGACTCTCCAAGTGGGGAGAGTGTTAGTAAAGCGTCTGGAATGTTGCACCCCAGTACCAGGGGAGGAAAACTGAGACATATTTGAACACGTCTCCCGTTCACATGGTTGATCATACTCTGGGTTCCACATGCATGTTTTAGCTGAAGGAAGAATACCTTAAACCTGGAGAGTTGAGACCCGTGGAATGGGTACCATGCAATATGACTTCAAAGGGTCTTCATTTGCTCACCGAACCTCTCCAATCCTATCACTGCTGCGTTTATGCCCCTGTACACATGCTTGATTCTCTTTCGGAGACATAGCAATCCATAGGTTTTAAGATACTTACTAGTCAGGTACATTCTTAGGCGTTTAATATGCGGTGTTGAGTCCATTTCGTTGAGCAAGGAGTAGCTCTTGTCTATTCCATATTTGGCTTAAGGAACTTTATCTGTGCTCATTTCAATCTCTGGTTTTATGCAGCACCCCAACTCACCTTTCCCCTTAAGCAAGCATAAGTTGGTTTTCTAAATTTGAGACCCTGTTCTGTTTTGGAATTCAGTCCCTGTGTAGCCAAGTTTACATTCCGTGTATTAGTGATACCTTATGATGTTTCTTTTTCTGTGTGACTTATTTCAGTTAGAATCATCGTACCTGAATCCACTCATTATTCTGCTACGGGCCTGATGACATAGATTTCATTGCTGAGTGATACTGCATTGTACGTAAGTACCACAAGTTCTTTATCCATTTTTCACTTTCTGTGATACTGAACTTGTATGGTAAACGAGGTTCTTGTAAACAGAGGCGTCCCAAACTTTGGGGTGGCTGTGTCTTTTTGATTTTAATTTCCCTAAGCTATAGGACCATAAGTGGAAGTGCCCTAGGCTCTGTTGCTTTGTTTTTTAGATGTTTCAGGAAACACCATACACTTTTCCCGAGTGTCTGTTGGCAATTTACATCCTGCCCATTAGCATAACAAGGCTCCCAGTTCTCCATGGCCTGTCCTGCCTTTCTGGATTTTACACTTTTTTCAGATGGCCCTTTTGACCAGGGGGAAGTGAGACTTCATTGTAGTGCAGATTTCCTTTGCAAGCTTGCTTGGTTGGCCAAAAAGGGCGTATGCGTTTTTTCCTGAATATATTCAGGAAAAAACGCATACGCCCTTTTTGGCCAAGTGCATCATTGTGGACGTTCTGCCTCTTTTCCTATGCTTTCAATGCAATTCCAGTCTACCTCCTGAAATCGGTTTCCTGCAATTCTGCCCCGCTTTCAAGTCCTCTTGGCAGCCTTACTTCAGTATATTTTTGGACGATAGCTGTCATTTATAACTCTGCAGGTTTGTGCATTACAGTGCCCCTGAGCTCCTTTCTTCAACTCGCTTTCTTGTGACCTGGCCGCAACACCGCAGGATGGCTTCAGGCCCTAATCTGGTTCTGGCACGGCACGCTGAGCCTTTGGTTAATTCCTCTTCCTGGTGGGAAATGAGAGTTAAATTTGCCCGTCCAGACACCTCCAGCTAGTCTCTCATTGGTTCTCGCTATTCCTGTTCATCTTCCGCAGAAATTGCAAACTGGGCCAAACAGGAGGTTAAAGGGAATGACTCTCCAAGTCGGGAGAGTGTTAGTAAAGCGTCTGGAATGTTGCACCCGAGTACCAGGGTACGAAAACTGAGACATATTTGAACACGTCTCCCGTTCACATGGTTGATCATACTCTGGGTTCCACATGCATGTTTTAGCTGAAGGAAGAATACCTTAAACCTGGGTAGTTGAAACCCGTGGAATGGGTACCATGCAATATGACTTCAAAGGGTCTTCATTTGCTCACCGAACCTCTCCAATCCTATCACTGCTGCGTTTATGCCCCTGTACACACGCTTGATTCTCTTTTGGAGACATAGCAATCCATAGGTTTTAAGATAATTACTAGTCAGGTACATTCTTAGGCGTTTAATATGGGGTGTTGAGTCCATTTCGTTGAGCAAGGAGTAGCTCTTGTCTATTCCATATTTGGCTTAAGGAACTTTATCTGTGCTCATTTCAATCTCTGGTTTTATGCAGCACCCCAACTCACCTTTCCCCTTAAGCAAGCATAAGTTGGTTTTCTAAATTTGAGACCCTGTTCTGTTTTGGAATTCAGTTCCTGTGTAGCCAAGTTTACATTCCGTGTATTAGTGATATCTTATGATGTTTCTTTTTCTGTGTGACTTATTTCAGTTAGAATCATCGTACCTGAATCTACTCATTATGCTGCTACGGGCCTGATGACATAGATTTCATTGCTGAGTGGTACTGCATTGTACGTAAGTACCACAAGTTCTTTATCCATTTTTCACTTTCTGTGATACTGAACTTGTACGGTAAACGAGGTTCTTGTAAACAGAGGCGTCCCAAACTTTGGGGTGGCTGTGTCTTTTTGATTTTAATTTCCCTAAGCTATAGGACCATAAGTGGAAGTGCCCTAGGCTCTGTTGCTTTGTTTTTTAGATGTTTCAGGAAACACCATACACTTCTCCCGAGTGTCTGTTGGCAATTTACATCCCGCCCATCAGCATAACAAGGCTCCCAGTTCTCCATGGCCTGTCCTGCCTTTCTGGATTTTACACTTTTTTCAGATGGCCTTTTTGACCGGGGGGAAGTGAGACTTCATTGTAGTGCAGATTTCCTTTGCAAGCTTGCTTGGTTGGCCAAAAAGGGCGTATGCGTTTTTTCCTGAATATATTCAGGAAAAAACGCATACGCCCTTTTTGGCCAAGTGCATCATTGTGGACGTTCTGCCTCTTTTCCTATGCTTTCAATACAATTCCAGTCTACCTCCTGAAATCGGTTTCCTGCAATTCTGCCCCGTTTTCAAGTCCTCTTGCCAGCCTTACTTCAGTATATTTTCGGACGATAGCTGTCATTTATAACTCTGCAGGTTTGTGAATTACAGTGCCCCTGAGCTCCTTTCTTCAACTCGCTTTCTTGTGACCTGGTCGCAACACCGCAGGATGGCTTCAGGCCCTAATCTGTTTCCGGCACGGAACGCTGAGCCTTTGGTTATTTCCTCTTCCTGGTGGGAAATGAGAGTTAAATTTGCCCGTCCAGACACCTCCAGCTAGTCTCTCATTGGTTCTCGCTATTCCTGTTCATCTTCCGCAGAAATTGCAAACTGGGCCAAACAGGAGGTTAAAGGCCCTGACTCTCCAAGTGGGGAGAGTGTTAGTAAAGCATCTGGAATGTTGCACCCTAGTATCAGGGGAGGAAAACTGAGACATACTTGAACACGTCTCCCATTCACACGGTTGATCATACTCTGGGTTCCACATGCATGTTTTAGCTGAAGGAAGAATACCTTAAACCTGGGTAGTTGAAACCCGTGGAATGGGTACCATGCAATATGACTTCAAAGGGTCTTCATTTGCTCACCGAACCTCTCCAATCCTATCACTGCTGCGTTTATGCCCCTGTACACACGCTTGATTCTCTTTTGGAGACATAGCAATCCATAGGTTTTAAGATACTTACTAGTCAGGTACATTCGTAGGTGTTTAATATGGGGTGTTGAGTCCATTTCGTTGAGCAAGGAGTAGCTCTTGTCTATTCCATATTTGGCTTAAGGAACTTTATCTGTGCTCATTTCAATCTCTGGTTTTATGCAGCACCCCAACTCCCCTTTACCCTTAAGCAAGCATAAGTTGGTTTTCTAAATTTGAGACCCTGTTCTATTCTGTAATTCAGTTCCTGTGTAGCCAAGTTTAAATTCCGTGTATTAGTGATATCTTATGATGTTTCTTTTTCTGTGTGACTTATTTCAGTTAGAATCATCGTACCTGAATCCACTCATCATGCTGCTACGGGCCTGATGACATAGATTTCATTGCTGAGTGATACTGCATTGTACATGAGTACCACAAGTTCTTTATCCATTTTTCACTTTCTGTGATATTGAACTTGTACGGTAAACGAGGTTCTTGTAAACAGAGGCGTCCCAAACTTTGGGGTGGCTGTGTCTTTTTGATTTTAATTTCCCTAAGCTATAGGACCATAAGTGGAAGTGCCCTAGGCTCTGTTGCTTTGTTTCTTAGATGTTTCAGGAAACACCATACACTTTTCCAGAGTGTCTGTTGGCAATTTACATCCTGCCCGTCAGCATAACAAGGCTCCCAGTTCTCCATGGCCTGTCCTGCCTTTCTGGATTTTACACTTTTTTCAGATGGCCCTTTTGACCGGGGGGAAGTGAGACTTCATTGTAGTGCAGATTTCCTTTGCAAGCTTGCTTGGTTAGCCAAAAAGGGCGTATGCGTTTTTTCCTGAATATATTCAGGAAAAAACGCATACGCACTTTTTGGCCAAGTGCGTCATTGTGGACGTTCTGCCTCTTTTCCTATGCTTTCAATGCAATTCCAGTCTACCTCCTGAAATCGGTTTCCTGCAATTCTGCCCCGCATTCAAGTCCTCTTGGCTGCCTTACTTCAGTATATTTTTGGACGATAGCTGTCATTTATAACTCTGCAGGTTTGTGAATTACAGTGCTCCTGAGCTCCTTTCTTCAACTCGCTTTCTTGTGACCTGGCCGCAACACCGCAGGATGGCTTCAGGCCCTAATCTGGTTCCGGCACGGCACGCTGAGCCTTTGGTTATTTCCTCTTCCTGGTGGGAAATCAGAGTTAAATTTGCGCGTCCAGACACCTCCAGCTAGTCTCTCATTGGTTCTCCCTATTCCTGTTCATCTTCCGCAGAAATTGCAAACTGGGCCAAACAGGAGGTTAAAGGCGCTGACTCTCCAAGTGGGGAGAGTGTGAGTAAAGCGTCTGGAATGTTGCACCCGAGTACCAGGGGAGGAAAACTGAGACATATTTGAACACGTCTCCCGTTCACATGGTTGATCATACTCTGGGTTCCACATGCATGTTTTAGCTGAAGGAAGAATACCTTAAACCTGGAGAGTTGAGACCCGTGTAATGGGTACCATGCAGTATGACTGCAAAGGGTCTTCATTTGCTCACTGAACCTCTCCAATCCTATCACTGCTACGTTTATGCCCCTGTACACACGCTTGATTCTCTTTTGGAGACATAGCAATCCATAGGTTTTAAGATACTTACTAGTCAGGTACATTCTTAGGCGTTTAATATGGAGTGTTGAGTCCATTTCGTTGAGCTAGGAGTAGCTCTTGTCTATTCCATATTTGGCTTAAGGAACTTTATCTGTGCTCATTTCAATCTCTGGTTTTATGCAGCACCCCAACTCACCTTTCCCCTTAAGCAAGCATAAGTTGGTTTTCTAAATTTGAGACCCTGTTCTGTTCTGTAATTCAGTTCCTGTGTAGCCAAGTTTACATTCCGTGTATTAGTGATATCTTATGATGTTTCTTTTTCTGTGTGACTTATTTCAGTTAGAATCATCGTACCTGAATCCACTCATTGTGCTGCTACGGGCCTGATGACATAGATTTCATTGCTGAGTGATACTGCATTGTACGTAAGTACCACAAGTTCTTTATCCATTTTTACCTTTCTGTGATATTGAACTTGTACGGTAAACGAGGTTCTTGTAAACAGAGGCGTCCCAAACTTTGGGGTGGCTGTGTCTTTTTGATTTTAATTTCCCTAATCTATAGGACCATAAGTGGAAGTGCCCTAGGCTCTGTTGCTTTGTTTCTTAGATGTTTCAGGAAACACCATACACTTCTCCCGAGTGTCTGTTGGCAATTTACATCCCGCCCATCAGCATAACAAGGCTCCCAGTTCTCCATGGCCTGTCCTGCCTTTCTGGATTTTACACTTTTTTCAGATGGCCCTTTTGACCGGGGGGAAGTGAGACTTCATTATAGTGCAGATTTCCTTTGCAAGCTTGCTTGCTTGGCCAAAAAGGGCGTATGCGTTTTTTCCTGAATATATTCAGGAAAAAACGCATACGCCCTTTTTGGCCAAGTGCATCATTGTGGACGTTCTGCCTCTTTTCCTATGCTTTCAATGCAATTCCAGTCTACCTCCTGAAATCGGTTTCCTGCAATTCTGCCCCGCTTTCAAGTCCTCTTGGCTGCCTTACTTCAGTATATTTTTGGACGATAGCTGTCATTTATAACTCTGCAGGTTTGTGAATTACAGTGCCCCTGAGCTTCTTTCTTCAACTCGCTTTCTTTTGAGCTGGCCGCAACACTGCAGGATGGCTTCAGGCCCTAATCTGGTTCCGGCATGGCACACTGAGCCTTTGGTTATTTCCTCTGCCTGGTGGGAAATGAGAGTTAAATTTGCCCGTCCAGACACCTCCAGCTAGTCTCTCATTGGTTCTCCCTATTCCTGTTCATCTTCCGCAGAAATTGCAAACTGGGCCAAACAGGAGGTTAAAGGCGCTGACTCTCCAAGTGGGGAGAGTGTTAGTAAAGCGTCTGGAATGTTGCACCCGAGTACCAGGGGAGGAAAACTGAGACATATTTGAACACGTCTCCCGTTCACATGGTTGATCATACTCTGGGTTCCACATGCATGTTTTAGCTGAAGGAAGAATACCTTAAACCTGGGTAGTTGAAACCCGTGGAATGGGTACCATGCAATATGACTTCAAAGGGTCTTCATTTGCTCACTGAACCTCTCCAATCCTATCACTGCTGCGTTTATGCCCCTGTACACACGCTTGATTCTCTTTTGGAGACATAGCAATCCATAGGTTTTAAGATACTTACTAGCCAGGTACATTCTTAGGCGTTTAATATGCGGTGTTGAGTCCATTTCGTTGAGCAAGGAGTAGCTCTTGTCTATTCCATATTTGGCTTAAGGAACTTTATCTGTGCTCATTTCAATCTCTGGTTTTATGCAGCACACCAACTCACCTTTCCCCTTAAGCAAGCATAAGTTGGTTTTCTAAATTTGAGACCCTGTTCTGTTCTGTAATTCAGTTCCTGTGTAGCCAAGTTTACATTCCGTGTATTACTGATATCTTATGATGTTTCTTTTTCTGTGAGACTTATTTCAGTTAGAATCATCATACCTGAATCCACTCATTGTGCTACTAAGGGCCTGATGACATAGATTTCATTGCTGAGTGATATTGCTTTGTAAGTAAATACCACAACTTCTTTATCCATTTTTCAGTTTCTGCGATGTTGAACTTGTACTGTAAACGATGTTCTTGTAAACAGAGCCATCCCAAACTTTGGGGTGGCTGTGTCTTTTTGATTTTAATTTCCCTAAGCTATAGGACCATAAGTGGAAGTGCCCTAGGCTCTGTTTCTTTGTTTTTTAGATGTTTCAGGAAACACCATACACTTCTCCCGAGTGTCTGTTGGCAATTTACATCCCGCCCATCAGCATAAAAAGGCTCCCAGTTCTCCATGGCCTGTCCTGCCTTTCTGGATTTTACACTTTTTTCAGATGGCCCTTTTGACCGGGGGGATGTGAGACTTCATTGTAGTGCAGATTTCCTTTGCAAGCTTGCTTGGTTGGCCAAAAAGGGCGTATGCGTTTTTTCCTGAATATATTCAGGAAAAAACGCATACGCCCTTTTTGGCCAAGTGCATCATTGTGGACGTTCTGCCTCTTTTCCTATGCTTTCAATTCAATTCCAGTCTACCTCCTGAAATCGGTTTCCTGCAATTCTGCCCCGCTTTCAAGTCCTCTTGGCAGCCTTACTTCAGTATATTTTTGGACGATAGCTGTCATTTATAACTCTGCAGGTTTGTGAATTACAGTGCCCCTGAGCTCCTTTCTTCAACTCGCTTTCTTGTGAGCTGGCCGCAACACCGCAGGATGGCTTCAGGCTCTAATCTGGTTCCGACACGGCACGCTGAGCCTTTGTTTAATTCCTCTTCCTGGTGGGAAATGAGAGTTAAATTTGCCCGTCCAGACACCTCCAGCTAGTCTCTCATTGGTTCTCGCTATTCCTGTTCATCTTCCGCAGAAATTGCAAACTGGGCCAAACAGGAGGTTAAAGGCGCTGACTCTCCAAGTGGGGAGAGTGTTAGTAAAGCGTCTGGAATGTTGCACCCCAGTACCAGGGGAGGAAAACTGAGACATATTTGAACACGTCTCCCGTTCACATGGTTGATCATACTCTGGGTTCCACATGCATGTTTTAGCTGAAGGAAGAATACCTTAAACCTGGAGAGTTGAGACCCGTGGAATGGGTACCATGCAATATGACTTCAAAGGGTCTTCATTTGCTCACCGAACCTCTCCAATCCTATCACTGCTGCGTTTATGCCCCTGTACACATGCTTGATTCTCTTTCGGAGACATAGCAATCCATAGGATTTAAGATACTTACTAGTCAGGTACATTCTTAGGCGTTTAATATGCGGTGTTGAGTCCATTTCGTTGAGCAAGGAGTAGCTCTTGTCTATTCCATATTTGGCTTAAGTTACTTTATCTGTGCTCATTTCAATCTCTGGTTTTATGCAGCACCCCAACTCACTTTTACCCTTAAGCAAGCATAAGTTGGTTTTCTAAATTTGAGACCCTGTTCTGTTCTGTAATTCAGTTCCTGTGTAGCCAAGTTTACATTCCGTGTATTAGTGACATCTTATGATGTTTCTTTTTCTGTGTGACTTATTTCAGTTAGAATCATCGTACCTGAATCCACTCATTATGCTGCTATGGGCCTGATGACATAGATTTCATTGCTGAGTGATACTGCATTGTACGTAAGTACCACAAGTTCTTTATCCATTTTTCACTTTCTGTGATGTTGAACATGTACGGTAAACGAGGTTCTTGTAAACAGAGGCGTCCCAAACTTTGGGGTGGCTGTGTCTTTTTGATTTTAATTTCCGTAAGCTATAGGACCATAAGTGGAAGTGCCCTAGGCTCTGTTGCTTTGTTTTTTAGATGTTTCAGGAAACACCATACACTTCTCCTGAGTGTCTGTTGGCAATTTACATCCCGCCCATCAGCATAACAAGGCTCCCAGTTCTCCATGGCCTGTCCTGCCTTTCTGGATTTTACACTTTTTTCAGATGGCCCTTTTACCGGGGGGAAGTGAGACTTCATTGTAGTGCAGATTTCCTTTGCAAGCTTGCTTGGTTGGCCAAAAATGGCGTATGCGTTTTTTCCTGAATATATTCAGGAAAAAACGCATACGCCCTTTTTGGCCAAGTGCATCATTGTGGACGTTCTGCCTCTTTTCCTATGCTTTCAATGCAATTCCAGTCTACCTCCTGAAATCGGTTTCCTGCAATTCTGCCCCGCTTTCAAGTCCTCTTGGCAGCCTTACTTCACTATATTTTTGGACGATAGCTGTCATTTATAACTCTGCAGGTTTGTGAA
Organism: Pseudorca crassidens; assembly: GCF_039906515.1. Classification (NCBI taxonomy): domain Eukaryota; kingdom Metazoa; phylum Chordata; class Mammalia; order Artiodactyla; family Delphinidae; genus Pseudorca; species Pseudorca crassidens. Next base: position 104,384,726 of record NC_090301.1, read on the forward strand.
TTACAGTGCCCCTGAGCTCCTTTCTTCAACTCGCTTTCTTGTGAGCTGGCCGCAACACCGCAGGATGGCTTCAGGCCCTAATCTGGTTCCGGCACGGCACGCTGAACCTTTGGTTATTTCCTCTTCCTGGTGGGAAATGAGAGTTAAATTTGCCCGTCCAGACACCTCCAGCTAGTCTCTCATTGGTTCTCCTTATTCCTGTTCATCTTCCGCAGAAATTGCAAACTGGGCCAAACAGGAGGTTAAAGGGACTGACTCTCCAAGTCGGGAGAGTGTTAGTAAAGCGTCTGGAATGTTGCACCCGAGTACCAGGGTACGAAAACTGAGACATATTTGAAAACGTCTCACGATCACATGGTTGATCATACTCTAGGTTCCACATGCATGTTTTAGCTGAAGGAAGAATACCTTAAACCTGGGTAGTTGAAACCCTTGGAATGGGTACCATGCAATATGACTTCAAAGGGTCTTCATTTGCTCACCGAACCTCTCCAATCCTATCACTGCTGCGTTTATGCCCCTGTACACATGCTTGATTCTCTTTCGGAGGCATAGCAATCCATAGGTTTTAAGAAACTTACTAGTCAGGTACATTCTTAGGCGTTTAATATGGGGTGTTGAGTCCATTTCGTTGAGTAAGGAGTAGCTCTTGTCTATTCCATATTTAGCTTAAGGAACTTTATCTGTGCTCATTTCAATCTCTGGTTTTATGCAGCACCCCAGCTCACCTTTCCCCTTAAGCAAGCATAAGTTGGTTTTCTAAATTTGAGACCCTGTTCTGTTCTGTAATTCAGTTCCTGTGTAGCCAAGTTTACATTCCGTGTATTAGTGATATCTTATGATGTTTGTTTTTCTGTGTGACTTATTTCAGTTAGAATCATCGTACCTGAATCCACTCATTATGCTGCTACGGGCCTGATGACATAGATTTTATTGCTGAGTGATACTGCATTGTACGTAAGTACCACAAGTTCTTTATCCATTTTTCACTTTCTGTGATACTGAACTTGTATGGTAAACGAGGTTCTTGTAAACAGAGGCGTCCCAAACTTTGGGGTGGCTGTGTCTTTTTGATTTTAATTTCCCTAAGCTATAGGACCATAAGTGGAAGTGCCCTAGGCTCTGTTGCTTTGTTTTTTAGATGTTTCAGGAAACACCATACACTTCTCCCGAGTGTCTGTTGGCAATTTACATCCTGCCCATTAGCATAACAAGGCTCCCAGTTCTCCATGGCCTGTCCTGCCTTTCTGGATTTTACACTTTTTTCAGATGGCCCTTTTGACCGGGGGGAAGTGAGACTTCATTGTAGTGCAGATTTCCTTTGCAAGCTTGCTTGGTTGGCCAAAAAGGGCGTATGCGTTTTTTCCTGAATATATTCAGGAAAAAACGCATACGCCCTTTTTGGCCAAGTGCATCATTGTGGACGTTCTGCCTCTTTTCCTATGCTTTCAATGCAATTTCAGTCTACCTCCTGAAATCGGTTTCCTGCAATTCTGCCCCGCTTTCAAGTCCTCTTGGCAGCCTTACTTCAGTATATTTTTGGACGATAGCTGTCATTTATAACTCTGCAGGTTTGTGCATTACAGTGCCCCTGAGCTCCTTTCTTCAACTCGCTTTCTTGTGACCTGGCCGCAACACCGCAGGATGGCTTCAGGCCCTAATCTGGTTCTGGCACGGCACGCTGAGCCTTTGGTTAATTCCTCTTCCTGGTGGGAAATGAGAGTTAAATTTGCCCGTCCAGACACCTCCAGCTAGTCTCTCATTGGTTCTCGCTATTCCTGTTCATCTTCCGCAGAAATTGCAAACTGGGCCAAACAGGAGGTTAAAGGGACTGACTCTCCAAGTCGGGAGAGTGTTAGTAAAGCGTCTGGAATGTTGCACCCGAGTACCAGGGTACGAAAACTGAGACATATTTGAACACGTCTCCCGATCACATGGTTGATCATACTCTAGGTTCCACATGCATGTTTTAGCTGAAGGAAGAATACCTTAAACCTGGGTAGTTGAAACCCGTGGAATGGGTACCATGCAATATGACTTCAAAGGGTCTTCATTTGCTCACCGAACCTCTCCAATCCTATCACTGCTGCGTTTATGCCCCTGTACACACGCTTGATTCTCTTTTGGAGACATAGCAATCCATAGGTTTTAAGATAATTACTAGTCAGGTAAATTCTTAGGCATTTAATATGGGGTGTTGAGTCCATTTCGTTGAGCAAGGAGTAGCTCTTGTCTATTCCATATTTGGCTTAAGGAACTTTATCTGTGCTCATTTCAATCTCTGGTTTTATGCAGCACCCCAACTCACCTTTCCCCTTAAGCAAGCATAAGTTGGTTTTCTAAATTTGAGACCCTGTTCTGTTTTGGAATTCAGTTCCTGTGTAGCCAAGTTTACATTCCGTGTATTAGTGATATCTTATGATGTTTCTTTTTCTGTGTGACTTATTTCAGTTAGAATCATCGTACCTGAATCTACTCATTATGCTGCTACGGGCCTGATGACATAGATTTCATTGCTGAGTGGTACTGCATTGTACGTAAGTACCACAAGTTCTTTATCCATTTTTCACTTTCTGTGATACTGAACTTGTACGGTAAACGAGGTTCTTGTAAACAGAGGCGTCCCAAACTTTGGGGTGGCTGTGTCTTTTTGATTTTAATTTCCCTAAGCTATAGGACCATAAGTGGAAGTGCCCTAGGCTCTGTTGCTTTGTTTTTTAGATGTTTCAGGAAACACCATACACTTCTCCCGAGTGTCTGTTGGCAATTTACATCCCGCCCATCAGCATAACAAGGCTCCCAGTTCTCCATGGCCTGTCCTGCCTTTCTGGATTTTACACATTTTTCAGATGGCCTTTTTGACCGGGGGGAAGTGAGACTTCATTGTAGTGCAGATTTCCTTTGCAAGCTTGCTTGGTTGGCCAAAAAGGGCGTATGCGTTTTTTCCTGAATATATTCAGGAAAAAACGCATACGCCCTTTTTGGCCAAGTGCATCATTGTGGACGTTCTGCCTCTTTTCCTATGCTTTCAATACAATTCCAGTCTACCTCCTGAAATCGGTTTCCTGCAATTCTGCCCCACTTTCAAGTCCTCTTGGCAGACTTACTTCAGTATATTTTTGGACGATAGCTGTCATTTATAACTCTGCAGGTTTGTGAATTACAGTGCCCCTGAGCTCCTTTCTTCAACTCGCTTTCTTGTGAGCTGGCCGCAACACCGCAGGATGGCTTCAGGCCCTAATCTGGTTCCGGCACGGCACGCTGAGCCTTTGGTTATTTCCTCTTCCTGGTGGGAAATGAGAGTTAAATTTGCCCGTCCAGACACCTCCAGCTAGTCTCTCATTGGTTCTCGCTATTCCTGTTCATCTTCCGCAGAAATTGCAAACTGGGCCAAACAGGAGGTTAAAGGCGCTGACTGTCCAAGTGGGGAGAGTGTTAGTAAAGCGTCTGGAATGTTTCACCCGAGTATAAGTGGAGGAAAACTGAGACATATTTGAACACATCTCCCATTCACACGGTTGATCATACTCTGGGTTCCACATGCATGTTTTAGCTGAAGGAAGAATACCTTAAACCTGGAGAGTTGAGACCCGTGGAATGGGTACCATGCAATATGACTTCAAAGGGTCTTCATTTGCTCACCGAACCTCTCCAATCCTATCACTGCTGCGTTTATGCCCCTGTACACACGCTTGATTCTCTTTTGGAGACATAGCAATCCATAGGTTTTAAGATAATTACTAGTCAGGTACATCCTTAGGCGTTTAATATGGGGTGTTGAGTCCATTTCGTTGAGCAAGGAGTAGCTCTTGTCTATTCCATATTTGGCTTAAGGAACTTTATCTGTGCTCATTTCAATCTCTGGTTTTATGCAGCACCCCAACTCACCTTTCCCCTTAAGCAAGCATAAGTTGGTTTTCTAAATTTGAGACCCTGTTCTGTTTTGGAATTCAGTTCCTGTGTAGCCAAATTTACATTCCGTGTATTAGTGATATCTTATGATGTTTCTTTTTCTGTGTGACTTATTTCAGTTAGAATCATCGTACCTGAATCCACTCATTATGCTGCTACGGGCCTGATGACATAGATTTCATTGCTGAGTGATACTGCATTGTACGTAAGTACCACAAGTTCTTTATCCATTTTTCACTTTCTGTGATACTGAACTTGTACTGTAAACGAGGTTCTTGTAAACAGAGGCGTCCCAAACTTTGGGGTGGCTGTGTCTTTTTGATTTTAATTTCCCTAAGCTATAGGACCATAAGTGGAAGTGCCCTAGGCTCTGTTGCTTTGTTTTTTAGATGTTTCAGGAAACACCATACACTTCTCCCGAGTGTCTGTTGGCAATTTACATCCCGCCCATCAGCATAACAAGGCTCCCAGTTCTCCATGGCCTGTCCTGCCTTTCTGGATTTTACACTTTTTTCAGATGGCCCTTTTGACCGGGGGGAAGTGAGACTTCATTGTAGTGCAGATTTCCTTTGCAAGCTTGCTTTGTTGGCCAAAAAGGGCGTATGCGTTTTTTCCTGAATATATTCAGGAAAAAACGCATACGCCCTTTTTGGCCAAGTGCATCATTGTGGACGTTCTGCCTCTTTTCCTATGCTTTCAATACAATTCCAGTCTACCTCCTGAAATCGGTTTCCTGCAATTCTGCCCCACTTTCAAGTCCTCTTGGCAGACTTACTTCAGTATATTTTTGGACGATAGCTGTCATTTATAACTCTGCAGGTTTGTGAATTACAGTGCCCCTGAGCTCCTTTCTTCAACTCGCTTTATTTTGACCTGGCCGCAACACCGCAGGATGGCTTCAGGCCCTAATCTGGTTCCGGCACGGCACGCTGAGCCTTTGGTTATTTCCTCTTCCTGGTGGGAAATGAGAGTTAAATTTGCCCGTCCAGACACCTCCAGCTAGTCTCTCATTGGTTCTCGCTATTCCTGTTCATCTTCCGCAGAAATTGCAAACTGGGCCAAACAGGAGGTTAAAGGCGCTGACTGTCCAAGTGGGGAGAGTGTTAGTAAAGCATCTGGAATGTTGCACCCGAGTATCAGGGGAGGAAAACTGAGACATACTTGAATACGTCTCCCATTCACACGGTTGATCATACTCTGGGTTCCACATGCATGTTTTAGCTGAAGGAAGAATACCTTAAACCTGCAGAGTTGAGACCCGCGGAATGGGTACCATGCAATATGATTTCAAAGGGTCTTCATTTGCTCACCGAACCTCTCCAATCCTATCACTGCTGCGTTTATGCCCCTGTACACATGCTTGATTCTCTTTTGGAGACATAGCAATCCATAGGTTTTAAGATACTTACTAGTCAGGTACATTCTTAGGCATTTAATATGGGGTGTTGAGTCCATTTCGTTGAGCAAGGAGTAGCTCTTGTCTATTCCATATTTGGCTTAAGGAACTTTATCTGTGCCCATTTCAATCTCTGGTTTTTTGCAGCACCCCAACTCACCTTTCCCCTTAAGCAAGCATAAGTTGGTTTTCTAAATTTGAGACCCTGTTCTGTTTTGGAATTCAGTTCCTGTGTAGCCAAGTTTACATTCCGTGTATTAGTGATATCTTATGATGTTTCTTTTTCTGTGTGACTTATTTCAGTTTGAATCATCGTACCTGAATCCACTCATTATGCTGCTACGGGCCTGATGACATAGATTTCATTGCTGAGTGATACTGCATTGTACGTAAGTACCACAAGTTCTTTATCCATTTTTCACTTTCTGTGATACTGAACTTGTATGGTAAACGAGGTTCTTGTAAACAGAGGAGTCCCAAATTTTGGGGTGGCTGTGTCTTTTTTATTTTAATTTCCCTAAGCTATAGGACCATAAGTGGAAGTGCCCTAGGCTCCGTTGCTTTGTTTTTTAGATGTTTCACGAAACACCATACACTTCTCCCGAGTGTCTGTTGGCAATTTACATCCCGCCCATCAGCATAACAAGGCTCCCAGTTCTCCATGGCCTGTCCTGTCTTTCTGGATTTTACACTTTTTTCAGATGGCCCTTTTGACCGGGGGGAAGTGAGACTTCATTGTAGTGCAGATTTCCTTTGCAAGTTTGCTTAGTTGGCCAAAAAGCGCCTATGCGTTTTTTCCTGAATATATTCAGGAAAAAACGCATACGCCCTTTTTGGCCAAGTGCATCATTGTGGACGTTCTGCCTCTTTTCCTATGCTTTCAATGCAATTCCAGTCTACCTCCTGAAATCGGTTTCCTGCAATGCTGCCACGCTTTCAAGTCCTCTTGGCAGCCTTACTTCAGTATATTTTTGGACGATAGCTGTCATTTATAACTCTGCAGGTTTGTGAATTACAGTGCCCCTGAGCTCCTTTCTTCAACTCGCTTTCTTGTGAGCTGGCCGCAACACCGCAGGATGGCTTCAGGCCCTAATCTGGTTCCGGCACGGCACACTGAGCCTTTGGTTAATTCCTCTTCCTGGTGGGAAATGAGAGTTAAATTTGCCCGTCCAGACACCTCCAGCTAGTCTCTCATTGGTTCTTGCTATTCCTGTTCATCTTCCGCAGAAATTGCAAACTGGGCCAAACAGGAGGTTAAAGGGACTGACTCTCCAAGTCGGGAGAGTGTTAGTAAAGCTTCTGGAATGTTGCACCCGAGTACCAGGGTACGAAAACTGAGACATATTTGAACACGTCTCCCGATCACATGGTTGATCATACTCTAGGTTCCACATGCATGTTTTAGCTGAAGGAAGAATACCTTAAACCTGGGTAGTTGAAACCCGTGGAATGGGTACCATGCAATATGACTTCAAAGGGTCTTCATTTGCTCACCGAACCACTCCAATCTTATCACTGCTGCGTTTATGCCCCTGTACACATGCTTGATTCGCTTTCGGAGACATAGCAATCCATAGGTTTTAAGATACTTACTAGTCAGGTACATTCTTAGGCGTTTAATATGGGGTGTTGAGTCCATTTCGTTGAGCAAGGAGTAGCTCTTGACTATTCCATATTTGGCTTAAGGAACTTTATCTGTGCTCATTTCAATCTCTGGTTTTATGCAGCACCCCAACTCACCTTTCCCCTTAAGCAAGCATAAGTTGGTTTTCTAAATTTGAGACCCTGTTCTGTTCTGTAATTCAGTTCCTGTGTAGCCAAGTTTACATTCCGTGTATTACTGATATCTTATGATGTTTCTTTTTCTGTGTGAATTATTTCAGTTAGAATCATCGTACCTGAATCCACTCATTGTGCTTCTAAGGGCCTGATGACATAGATTTCATTGCTGAGTGATATTGCTTTGTAAGTAAATACCACAACTTCTTTATCCATTTTTCACTTTCTGCGATGTTGAACTTGTACTGTAAACGAGGTTCTTGTAAACAGAGGCGTCCCAAACTTTGGGGTGGCTGTGTCTTTTTGATTTTAATTTCCCTAAGCTATAGGACCATAAGTGGAAGTGCCCTAGGCTCTGTTGCTTTGTTTTTTAGATGTTTCAGGAAACACCATACTCTTCTCCCGAGTGTCTGTTGGCAATTTACAGCCCGTCCATCAGCATAATAAGGCTCCCAGTTCTCCATGGCCTGTCCTGCCTTTCTGGATTTTACACTTTTTTCAGATGGCCCTTTTGACCGGGGGGAAGTGAGACTTCATTGTAGTGCAGATTTCCTTTGCAAGCTTGTTTGGTTGGCCAAAAAGGGCGTATGCGTTTTTTCCTGAATATATTCAGGAAAAAACGCATACGCCCTTTTTGGCCAAGTGCGTCATTGTGGACGTTCTGCCTCTTTTCCTATGCTTTCAATGCAATTCCAGTCTACCTCCTGAAATCGGTTTCCTGCAATGCTGCCACGCTTTCAAGTCCTCTTGGCAGCCTTACTTCAGTATATTTTTGGACGATAGCTATCATTTATAACTCTGCAGGTTTGTGAATTACAGTGCCCCTGATCTCCTTTCTTCAACTCGCTTTCTTTTGAGCTGGCCGCAACACCGCAGGATGGCTTCAGGCCCTAATCTGGTTCCGGCACGGCACGCTGAGCCTTTGGTTATTTCCTCTTCCTGGTGGGAAATGAGAGTTAAATTTGTCCGTCCAGAGAACTCCAGCTAGTCTCTCATTGGTTCTCGCTATTCCTGTTCATCTTCCGCAGAAATTGCAAACTGGGCCAAACAGGAGGTTAAAGGGACTGACTCTCCAAGTCGGGAGAGTGTTAGTAAAGCGTCTGGAATGTTGCACCCGAGTACCAGGGTACGAAAACTGAGACATATTTGAACACGTCTCCCGATCACATGGTTGATCATACTCTAGGTTCCACATGCATGTTTTAGCTGAAGGAAGAATACCTTAAACCTGGGTAGTTGAAACCCGTGGAATGGGTACCATGCAATATGACTTCAAAGGGTCTTCATTTGCTCACTGAACCTCTCCAATCCTATCACTGCTGCGTTTCTGCCCCTGTACACATGCTTGATTCTCTTTCGGAGACATAGCAATCCATAGGTTTTAAGATACTTACTAGTCAGGTACATTCTTAGGCGTTTAATATGCGGTGTTGAGTCCATTTCGTTGAACAAGGAGTAGCTCTTGTCTATTCCATATTTGGCTTAAGGAACTTTATCTGTGCTCATTTCAATCTCTGGTTTTATGCAGCACCCCAACTCACCTTTCCCCTTAAGCAAGCATAAGTTGGTTTTCTAAATTTGAGACCCTGTTCTGTTTTGGAATTCAGTTCCTGTGTAGCCAAGTTTACATTCTGTGTATTAGTGATATCTTATGATGTTTCTTTTTCTGTGTGACTTATTTCAGTTAGAATCATCGTACCTGAATCCACTCATTATGCTGCTACGAGCCTGATGACATAGATTTCATTGCTGAGTGATACTGCATTGTACGTAAGTACCACAAGTTCTTTATCCATTTTTCACTTTCTGTGATACTGAACTTGTACGGTAAACGAGGTTCTTGTAAGCAGAGGCGTCCCAAACTTTGGGGTGGCTGTTTCTTTTTGATTTTAATTTCCCTAAGCTATAGGACCATAAGTGGAAGTGCCCTAGGCTCTGTTGCTTTGTTTTTTAGATGTTTCAGGAAACACCATACACTTCTCCCGAGTGTCTGTTGGCAATTTACATCCCGCCCATCAGCATAACAAGGCTCCCAGTTCTCCATGGCCTGTCCTGCCTTTCTGGATTTTACACTTTTTTCAGATGGCCCTTTTGACCTGGGGGAATTGAGACTTCATTGTAGTGCAGATTTCCTTTGCAAGTTTGCTTGGTTGGCCCAAAAGGGCGTATGCGTTTTTTCCTGAATATATTCAGGAAAAAACGCATACACCCTTTTTGGCCAAGTGCATCATTGTGGACGTTCTGCCTCTTTTCCTATGCTTGAAATGCAATTCCAGTCTCCCTCCTGAAATCGGTTTCCTGCAATTCTGACCCGCTTTCAAGTCCTCTTGGCAGCCTTACTTCGGTATATTTTTGGACGATAGCTGTAATTTATAACTCTGCAGGTTTGTGAATTACAGTGCCCCTGAGCTCCTTTCTTCAACTCGCTTTCTTGTGACCTGGCCGCAACACCGCAGGATGGCGTCAGGCCCTAATCTGGTTCCGGCACGGCACGCTGAGCCTTTGGTTAATTCCTCTTCCTGGTGGGAAATGAGAGTTAAATTTGCCCGTCCAGACATCTCCAGCTAGTCTCTCATTGGTTCTCGCTATTCCTGTTCATCTTCCGCAGAAACTGCAAACTGGGCCAAACAGGAGGTTAAAGGGACTGACTCTCCAAGTCGGGAGAGTGTTAGTAAAGCGTCTGGAATGTTGCACCCGAGTACCAGGGTACGAAAGCTGAGACATATTTGAACACGTCTCCCGTTCACACGGTTGATCATACTCTGGGTTCCACATGCATGTTTTAGCTGAAGGAAGAATACCTTAAACCTGAAGAGTTGAGACCCGTGGAATGGATACCATGCAATATGACTTCAAAGGGTCTTCATTTGCTCACCGAACCTCTCCAATCCTATCACTGCTGCATTTATGCCCCTGTACACACGCTTGATTCTCTGTTGGAGACATAGCAATCCATAGGTTTTAAGATACTTACTAGTCAGGTACATTCTTAGGCGTTTAATATGCGGTGTTGAGTCCATTTCGTTGAGCAAGGAGTAGCTCTTGTCTATTCCATATTTGGCTTAAGGAACTTTATCTGTGCTCATTTCAATCTCTGGTTTTATGCAGCACCCCAACTCACCTTTCCCCTTAAGCAAGCATAAGTTGGTTTTCTAAATTTGAGACCCTGTTCTGTTTTGGAATTCAGTTCCTGTGTAGCCAAGTTTACATTCCGTGTATTAGTGATATCTTATGATGTTTCTTTTTCTGTGTGACTTATTTCAGTTAGAATCATCGTACCTAAATCCACTCATTATGCTGCTACGGGCCTGATGACATAGATTTCATTGCTGAGTGATACTGCATTGTACGTAAGTACCACAAGTTCTTTATCCATTTTTCACTTTCTGTGATATTGAACTTGTACGGTAAACGAGGTTCTTGTAAACAGAGGCGTCCCAAACTTTTGGGTGGCTGTGTCTTTTTGATTTTAATTTCCCTAAGCTATAGGACCATAAGTGGAAGTGCCCTAGGCTCTGTTGCTTTGTTTTTTAGATGTTTCAGGAAACACCATACACTTCTCCCGAGTGTCTGTTGGCAATTTACATCCCGCCCATCAGCATAACAAGGCTCCCAGTTCTCCATGGCCTGTCCTGCCTTTCTGGATTTTACACTTTTTTCAGATGGCCCTTTTGACCGGGGGGAAGTGAGACTTCATTGTAGTGCAGATTTCCTTTGCAAGCTTGCTTGGTTGGCCAAAAAGGGCGTATGCGTTTTTTCCTGAATATATTCAGGAAAAAACGCATACGCCCTTTTTGGCCAAGTGCATCATTGTGGACGTTCTACCTCTTTTCCTATGATTTCAATGCAATTCCAGTCTCCCTCCTGAAATCGGTTTCCTGCAATTCTGCCCCGCTTTCAAGTCCTCTTGGCAGCCTTACTTCGGTATATTTTTGGACGATAGCTGTCATTTATAACTCTGCAGGTTTGTGAATTACAGTGCCCCTGAGCTCCTTTCTTCGACTCGCTTTCTTGTGACCTGGCCGCAACACCGCAGGATGGCTTCAGGCCCTAATCTGGTTCCGGCACGGCACGCTGAGCCTTTGGTTAATTCCTCTTCCTGGTGGGAAATGAGAGTTAAATTTGCCCGTCCTGACACCTCAAGCTAGTCTCTCATTGGTTCTCCCTATTCCTGTTCATCTTCCGCAGAAATTGCAAACTGGGCCAAACAGGAGGTTAAAGGCACTGACTCTCCAAGTCGGGAGAGTGTTAGTAAAGCATCTGGAATGTTGCACCCGAGTACCAGGAGACCAAAACTGAGACATATTTGAACACGTCTCCCGATCACACAGTCGATCATACTCTGGGTTCCACATGCATGTTTTAGCTGAAGGAAGAATACCTTTAACATGGAGAGTTGAGACCCTTGGAATGGGTACCATGCAATATGACTTCAAAGGGTCTTCATTTGCTCACCAAACCTCTCCAATCCTATCACTGCTGCGTTTATGCCCCTGCACACACGCTTGATTCTCTTTCGGAGACATAGCAATCCATAGGTTTTAAGATACTTACTAGTCAGGTACATTCTTAGGCGTTTAATATGGGGTGTTGAGTCCATTTCGTTGAGCAAGGAGTAGCTCTTGTCTATTCCATATTTGGCTTAAGGAACTTTATCTGTGCTCATTTCAATCTCTGGTTTTATGCAGCACCCCAACTCACCTTTCCCCTTAAGCAAGCATAAGTTGGTTTTCTAAATTTGAGACCCTGTTCTGTTTTGGAATTCAGTTCCTGTGTAGCCAAGTTTACATTCCGTGTATTAGTGATATCTTATGATGTTTCTTTATCTGTGTGACTTATTTCAGTTAGAATCATCGTACCTGAATCCACTCATTATGCTGCTACGGGCCTGATGACATAGATTTCATTGCTGAGTGATACTGCATTGTACGTAAGTACCACAAGTTCTTTATCCATTTTTCACTTTCTGGGATATTGAACTTGTACGGTAAACGAGGTTCTTGTAACCAGAGGCGTCCCAAACTTTTGGGTGGCTGTGTCTTTTTGATTTTAATTTCCCTAAGCTATAGGACCATAAGTGGAAGTGCCCTAGGCCCTGTTGCTTTGTTTTTTAGATGTTTCAGGAAACACCATACACTTCTCCCGAGTGTCTGTTGGCAATGTACATCCCGCCCATCAGCATAACAAGGCTCCCAGTTCTCCATGGCCTGTCCTGCCTTTCTGGATTTTACACTTTTTTCAGATGGCCCTTTTGACCGGGGGGAAGTGAGACTTCATTGTAGTGCAGATTTCCTTTGCAAGTTGGCTTAGTTGGCCAAAAAGCGCCTATGCGTTTTTTCCTGAATATATTCAGGAAAAAACGCATACACCCTTTTTGGCCAAGTGCATCATTGTGGACGTTCTGCCTCTTTTCCTATGCTTGAAATGCAATTCCAGTCTCCCTCCTGAAATCGGTTTCCTGCAATTCTGACCCGCTTTCAAGTCCTCTTGGCAGCCTTACTTCGGTATATTTTTGGACGATAGCTGTAATTTATAACTCTGCAGGTTTGTGAATTACAGTGCCCCTGAGCTCCTTTCTTCAACTCGCTTTCTTGTGACCTGGCCGCAACACCGCAGGATGGCGTCAGGCCCTAATCTGGTTCCGGCACGGCACGCTGAGCCTTTGGTTAATTCCTCTTCCTGGTGGGAAATGAGAGTTAAATTTGCCCGTCCAGACATCTCCAGCTAGTCTCTCATTGGTTCTCGCTATTCCTGTTCATCTTCCGCAGAAACTGCAAACTGGGCCAAACAGGAGGTTAAAGGGACTGACTCTCCAAGTCGGGAGAGTGTTAGTAAAGCGTCTGGAATGTTGCACCCGAGTACCAGGGTACGAAAGCTGAGACATATTTGAACACGTCTCCCGTTCACACGGTTGATCATACTCTGGGTTCCACATGCATGTTTTAGCTGAAGGAAGAATACCTTAAACCTGAAGAGTTGAGACCCGTGGAATGGATACCATGCAATATGACTTCAAAGGGTCTTCATTTGCTCACCGAACCTCTCCAATCCTATCACTGCTGCATTTATGCCCCTGTACACACGCTTGATTCTCTGTTGGAGACATAGCAATCCATAGGTTTTAAGATACTTACTAGTCAGGTACATTCTTAGGCGTTTAATATGCGGTGTTGAGTCCATTTCGTTGAGCAAGGAGTAGCTCTTGTCTATTCCATATTTGGCTTAAGGAACTTTATCTGTGCTCATTTCAATCTCTGGTTTTATGCAGCACCCCAACTCACCTTTCCCCTTAAGCAAGCATAAGTTGGTTTTCTAAATTTGAGACCCTGTTCTGTTTTGGAATTCAGTTCCTGTGTAGCCAAGTTTACATTCCGTGTATTAGTGATATCTTATGATGTTTCTTTTTCTGTGTGACTTATTTCAGTTAGAATCATCGTACCTAAATCCACTCATTATGCTGCTACGGGCCTGATGACATAGATTTCATTGCTGAGTGATACTGCATTGTACGTAAGTACCACAAGTTCTTTATCCATTTTTCACTTTCTGTGATATTGAACTTGTACGGTAAACGAGGTTCTTGAAACAGAGGCGTCCCAAACTTTTGGGTGGCTGTGTCTTTTTGATTTTAATTTCCCTAAGCTATAGGACCATAAGTGGAAGTGCCCTAGGCTCTGTTGCTTTGTTTTTTAGATGTTTCAGGAAACACCATACACTTCTCCCGAGTGTCTGTTGGCAATTTACATCCCGCCCATCAGCATAACAAGGCTCCCAGTTCTCCATGGCCTGTCCTGCCTTTCTGGATTTTACACTTTTTTCAGATGGCCCTTTTGACCGGGGGGAAGTGAGACTTCATTGTAGTGCAGATTTCCTTTGCAAGCTTGCTTGGTTGGCCAAAAAGGGCGTATGCGTTTTTTCCTGAATATATTCAGGAAAAAACGCATACGCCCTTTTTGGCCAAGTGCATCATTGTGGACGTTCTACCTCTTTTCCTATGATTTCAATGCAATTCCAGTCTCCCTCCTGAAATCGGTTTCCTACAATTCTGCCCCGCTTTCAAGTCCTCTTGGCAGCCTTACTTCGGTATATTTTTGGACGATAGCTGTCATTTATAACTCTGCAGGTTTGTGAATTACAGTGCCCCTGAGCTCCTTTCTTCGACTCGCTTTCTTGTGACCTGGCCGCAACACCGCAGGATGGCTTCAGGCCCTAATCTGGTTCCGGCACGGCACGCTGAGCCTTTGGTTAATTCCTCTTCCTGGTGGGAAATGAGAGTTAAATTTGCCCGTCCTGACACCTCAAGCTAGTCTCTCATTGGTTCTCCCTATTCCTGTTCATCTTCCGCAGAAATTGCAAACTGGGCCAAACAGGAGGTTAAAGGCACTGACTCTCCAAGTCGGGAGAGTGTTAGTAAAGCATCTGGAATGTTGCACCCGAGTACCAGGAGACCAAAACTGAGACATATTTGAACACGTCTCCCGATCACACAGTCGATCATACTCTGGGTTCCACATGCATGTTTTAGCTGAAGGAAGAATACCTTTAACATGGAGAGTTGAGACCCTTGGAATGGGTACCATGCAATATGACTTCAAAGGGTCTTCATTTGCTCACCAAACCTCTCCAATCCTATCACTGCTGCGTTTATGCCCCTGCACACACGCTTGATTCTCTTTCGGAGACATAGCAATCCATAGGTTTTAAGATACTTACTAGTCAGGTACATTCTTAGGCGTTTAATATGGGGTGTTGAGTCCATTTCGTTGAGCAAGGAGTAGCTCTTGTCTATTCCATATTTGGCTTAAGGAACTTTATCTGTGCTCATTTCAATCTCTGGTTTTATGCAGCACCCCAACTCACCTTTCCCCTTAAGCAAGCATAAGTTGGTTTTCTAAATTTGAGACCCTGTTCTGTTTTGGAATTCAGTTCCTGTGTAGCCAAGTTTACATTCCGTGTATTAGTGATATCTTATGATGTTTCTTTATCTGTGTGACTTATTTCAGTTAGAATCATCGTACCTGAATCCACTCATTATGCTGCTACGGGCCTGATGACATAGATTTCATTGCTGAGTGATACTGCATTGTACGTAAGTACCACAAGTTCTTTATCCATTTTTCACTTTCTGGGATATTGAACTTGTACGGTAAACGAGGTTCTTGTAACCAGAGGCGTCCCAAACTTTTGGGTGGCTGTGTCTTTTTGATTTTAATTTCCCTAAGCTATAGGACCATAAGTGGAAGTGCCCTAGGCCCTGTTGCTTTGTTTTTTAGATGTTTCAGGAAACACCATACACTTCTCCCGAGTGTCTGTTGGCAATGTACATCCCGCCCATCAGCATAACAAGGCTCCCAGTTCTCCATGGCCTGTCCTGCCTTTCTGGATTTTACACTTTTTTCAGATGGCCCTTTTGACCGGGGGGAAGTGAGACTTCATTGTAGTGCAGATTTCCTTTGCAAGTTGGCTTAGTTGGCCAAAAAGCGCCTATGCGTTTTTTCCTGAATATATTCAGGAAAAAATGCATACGCACTTTTTGGCCAAGTGCATCATTGTAGACGTTCTGCCTCTTTTCCTATGCTTTCAATGCAATTCCAGTCTACCTCCTGAAATCGGTTTCCTGCAATTCTGCCCCACTTTCAAGTCCTCTTGGCAGCCTTACTTCAGTATATTTTTGGACGATAGCTGTCATTTATAACTCTGCAGGTTTGTGCATTACAGTGCCCCTGAGCTCCTTTCTTCAACTCGCTTTCTTTTGAGCTGGCCGCAACACCGCAGGATGGCTTCAGGCCCTAATCTGGTTCCGGCACGGCACGCTGAGCCTTTGGTTAATTCCTCTTCCTGGTGGGAAATGAGAGTTAAATTTGCCCGTCCAGACACCTCCAGCTAGTCTCTCATTGGTTCTCCCTATTCCTGTTCATCTTCCGCAGAAATTGCAAACTGGGCCAAACAGGAGGTTAAAGGCGCTGACTCTCCTGGTGGGGAGAGTTTTAGTAAAGTGTCTGGAATGTTGCACCCGAGTACCAGGGGAGGAAAACTGAGACATATTTGAACACGTCTCCCGTTCACACGGTTGATCATACTCTGGGTTCCACAAGCATGTTTTAGCTGAAGGAAGAATACCTTAAACCTGAAGAGTTGAGACCCGTGTAATGGATACCATGCAATATGACTTCAAAGGGTCTTCATTTGCTCACCAAACCTCTCCAATCCTATCACTGCTGCGTTTATGCCCCTGTACACACGCTTGATTCTCTGTTGGAGACATAGCAATCCATAGGTTTTAAGATACTTACTAGTCAGGTACATTCTTAGGCGTTTAATATGGGGTGTTGAGTCCATTTCGTTGAGCAACGAGAAGCTCTTGTCTATTCCATATTTGGCTTAAGGAACTTTATCTGTGCTCATTTCAATCTCTGGTTTTATGCAGCACCCCAACTCACCTTTCCCCTTAAGCAAGCATAAGTTGGTTTTCTAAATTTGAGACCCTGTTCTGTTCTGTAATTCAGTTCCTGTGTAGCCAAGTTTACATTCCGTGTATTAGTGATATCTTATGATGTTTCTTTTTCTGTGTGACTTATTTCAGTTAGAATCATCGTACCTGAATCCACTCATTATGCTGCTACGGGCCTGATGACATAGATTTCAGTGCTGAGTGATGCTGCATTGTACGTAAGTACCACAAGTTCTTTATCCATTTTTCACTTTCTGTGATATTGAACTTGTACGGTAAACGAGGTTCTTGTAAACAGAGGCGTCCCAAACTTTGGGGTGGCTGTGTCTTTTTGATTTTAATTTCCCTAAGCTATAGGACCATAAGTGGAAGTGCCCTAGGCTCTGTTGCTTTGTTTTTTAGATGTTTCAGGAAACACCATACACTTGTCCCGAGTGTCTGTTGGCAATTTACATCCCGCCCATCAGCATAACAAGGCTCCCAGTTCTCCATGGCCTGTCCTGCCTTTCTGGATTTTACACTTTTTTCAGATGGCCCTTTTGACCGGGGGGAAGTGAGACTTCATTGTAGTGCAGATTTCCTTTGCAAGCTTGCTTGGTTGGCCAAAAAGGGCGTATGCGTTTTTTCCTGAATATATTCAGGAAAAAACGCATACGCCCTTTTTGGCCAAGTGCATCATTGTGGACGTTCTGCCTCTTTTCCTATGCTTTCAATGCAATTCCAGTCTCCCTCCTGAAATCGGTTTCCTGCAATTCTGCCCCGCTTTCAAGTCCTCTTGGCAGCCTTACTTCGGTATATTTTTGGACCATAGCTGTCATTTATAACTCTGCAGGTTTGTGAATTACAGTGCCCCTGAGCTCCTTTCTTCAACTCGCTTTCTTGTGAGCTGGCCGCAACACCGCAGGATGGCTTCAGGCCCTAATCTGTTTCCGGCATGGCATGCTGAGCCTTTGGTTAATACCTCTTCCTGGTGGGAAATGAGAGTTAAATTTGCCCGTCCAGACACCTCCAGCTAGTCTCTCATTGGTTCTCGCTATTCCTGTTCATCTTCCGCAGAAACTGCAAACTGGGCCAAACAGGAGGTTAAAGGGACTGACTCTCCAAGTCGGGAGAGTGTTAGTAAAGCGTCTGGAATGTTGCACCCGAGTACCAGGGTATGAAAGCTGAGACATATTTGAACACGTCTCCCGATCACATGGTTGATCATACTCTAGGTTCCACATGCATGTTTTAGCTGAAGGAAGAATACCTTAAACCTGGAGAGTTGAGACCCGTGGAATGGGTACCATGCAATATGACTTCAAAGGGTCTTCATTTGCTCACCGAACCTCTCCAATCCTATCACTGCTGTGTTTATGCCCCTGTACACACGCTTGATTCTCTTTTGGAGACATAGCAATCCATAGGTTTTAAGATACTTACTAGTCAGGTACATTCTTAGGCGTTTAATATGCGGTGTTGAATCCATTTCGTTGAGCAAGGAGTAGCTCTTGTCTATTCCATATTTGGCTTAAGGAACTTTATCTGTGCTCATTTCAATCTCTGGTTTTATGCAGCACCCCAACTCACCTTTCCCCTTAAGCAAGCATAAGTTGGTTTTCTAAATTTGAGACCCTGTTGTGTTCTGTAATTCAGTTCCTGTGTAGCCACGTTTACATTCCGTGTATTAGTGATATCTTATGATGTTTCTTTTTCTGTGTGACTTATTTCAGTTAGAATCATCGTACCTGAATCCACTCATTATGCTGCTACGGGCCTGATGACATAGATTTCATTGCTGAGTGATACTGCATTGTACGTAAGTACCACAAGTTCTTTATCCATTTTTCACTTTCTGTGATATTAAACTTGTACGGTAAATGAGGTTCTTGTAAACAGAGGCGTCCCAAACTTTGGGGTGGCTGTGTCTTTTTGATTTTAATTTCCCTAAGCTATAGGACCATAAGTGGAAGTGCCCTAGGCTCTGTTGCTTTGTTTTTTAGATGTTTCAGGAAACACCATACACTTCTCCCGAGTGTCTGTTGGCAATTTACATCCCGCCCATCAGCATAACAAGGCTCCCAGTTCTCCATGGCCTGTCCTGCCTTTCTGGATTTTACACTTTTTTCAGATGGCCCTTTTGACCGGGGGGAAGTGAGACTTCATTGTAGTGCAGATTTCCTTTGCAAGCTTGCTTGGTTGGCCAAAAAGGGCGTATGCGTTTTTTCCTGAATATATTCAGGAAAAAACGCATACGCCCTTTTTGGCCAAGTGCATCATTGTGGACGTTCTGCCTCTTTTCCTATGCTTTCAATGCAATTCCAGTCTACCTCCTGAAATTGGTTTCCTGCAATTCTGCCGCGCTTTCAAGTCCTCTTGGCAGCCTTACTTCAGTATATTTTTGGACGATAGCTGTCATTTATAACTCTGCAGGTTTGTGAATTACAGTGCCCCTGAGCTCCTTTCTTCAACTCGCTTTCTTGTGACCTGGCCGCAACACCGCAGGATGGCTTCAGGCCCTAATCTGGTTCCGGCACGGCACGCTGAGCCTTTGGTTAATTCCTCTTCCTGGTGGGAAATGAGAGTTAAATTTGCCCGTCCAGACACCTCCAGCTAGTCTCTCATTGGTTCTCCCTATTCCTGTTCATCTTCCGCAGAAATTGCAAACTGGGCCAAACAGGAGGTTAAAGGCGCTGACTCTCCAAGTGGGGAGAGTGTTAGTAAAGCGTGTGGAATGTTGCACCCGAGTACCAGGGTATGAAAACTGAGACATATTTGAAGACCTCTCCCGATCACTTGGTTGATCATACTCTAGGATCCACATGCATGTTTTAGCTGAAGGAAGAATACCTTAAACCTGGGTAGTTGAAACCTGTGGAATGGGTACCATGCAATATGAATTCAAAGGGTCTTCATTTGCTCACCGAACCTCTCCAATCCTATCACTGCTGCGTTTATGCCCCTGTACACATGCTTGATTCTCTTTCGGAGACATAGCAATCCATAGGTTTTAAGATACTTACTAGTCAGGTACATTCTTAGGCGTTTAATATGCGGTGTTGAGTCCATTTCGTTGAGCAAGGAGTAACTCTTGTCTATTCCATATTTGGCTTAAGGAACTTTATCTGTGCTCATTTCAATCTCTGGTTTTATGCAGCACCACAACTCACCTTTCCCCTTAAGCAAGCATAAGTTTGTTTTCTAAATTTGAGACCCTGTTCTGTTCTGTAATTCAGTTCCTGTGTAGCCAAGTTTACATTCCGTGTATTAGTGATATCTTATGATGTTTCTTTATCTGTGTGACTTATTTCAGTTAGAATCATCGTACCTGAATCCACTCATTATGCTGCTACGGGCCTGATGACATAGATTTCATTGCTGAGTGATACTGCATTGTACGTAACTACCACAAGTTCTTTATCCATTTTTCACTTTGTGTGATATTGAACTTGTAGGGTAAACGAGGTTCTTGTAAACAGAGGCGTCCCAAACTTTGGGGTGGCTGTGTCTTTTTGATTTTAATTTCCCTAAGCTATAGGACCATAAGTGGAAGTGCCCTAGGCTCTGTTGCTTTGTTTTTTAGATGTTTCAGGAAACACCATACACTTCTCCCGAGTGTCTGTTGGCAATTTACATCCCGCCCATCAGCATAACAAGGCTCCCAGTTCTCCATGGCCTGTCCTGCCTTTCTGGATTTTACACTTTTTTCAGATGGCCCTTTTGACCGGGGGGAAGTGAGACTTCATTGTAGTGCAGATTTCCTTTGCAAGTTTGCTTGGTTGGCCAAAAAGGGCGTATGCGTTTTTTCCTGAATATATTCAGGAAAAAACGCATACGCCCTTTTTGGCCAAGTGCATCATTGTGGACGTTCTGCCTCTTTTCCTATGATTTCAATGCAATTCCAGTCTCCCTCCTGAAATCGGTTTCCTGCAATTCTGCCCCGCTTTCAAGTCCTCTTGGCAGCCTTACTTCGGTATATTTTTGGACGATAGCTGTCATTTATAACTCTGCAGGTTTGTGAATTACAGTGCCCCTGAGCTCCTTTCTTCAACTCGCTTTCTTGTGACCTGGCCGCAACACCGCAGGATGGCTTCAGGCCCTAATCTGGTTCTGGCACGGCACGCTGAGCCTTTGGTTAATTCCTCTTCCTGGTGGGAAATGAGAGTTAAATTTGCCCGTCCAGACACCTCCAGCTAGTCTCTCATTGGTTCTCGCTATTCCTGTTCATCTTCCGCAGAAACTGCAAACTGGGCCAAACAGGAGGTTAAAGGGACTGACTCTCCAAGTCGGGAGAGTGTTAGTAAAGCGTCTGGAATGTTGCACCCGAGTACCAGGGTACGAAAGCTGAGACATATTTGAACACGTCTCCCGATCACATGGTTGATCATACTCTAGGTTCCACATGCATGTTTTAGCTGAAGGAAGAATACCTTAAACCTGGAGAGTTGAGACCCGTGGAATGGGTACCATGCAATATGACTTCAAAGGGTCTTTATTTGCTCACCGAACCTCTCCAATCCTATCACTGCTGCGTTTATGCCCCAGTACACATGCTTGATTCTCTTTCGGAGACATAGCAATCCATAGGTTTTAAGATACTTACTAGTCAGGTACATTCTTAGGCGTTTAATATGCGGTGTTGAGTCCATTTCGTTGAGCAAGGAGTAACTCTTGTCTATTATATATTTGGCTTAAGGAACTTTATCTGTGCTCATTTCAATCTCTGGTTTTATGCAGCACCCCAACTCACCTTTCCCCTTAAGCAAGCATAAGTTGGTTTTCTAAATTTGAGACCCTGTTCTGTTCTGTAATTCAGTTCCTGTGTAGCCAAGTTTACATTCCGTGTATTAGTGATATCTTATGATGTTTCTTTTTCTGTGTGACTTATTTCAGTTAGAATCATCGTACCTGAATCCACTCATTATGCTGCTACGGGCCTGATGACATAGATTTCATTGCTGAGTGATACTGCATTGTACGTAAGTACCACAAGTTCTTTATCCATTTTTCACTTTCTGTGATATTGAACTTGTACGGTAAACGAGGTTCTTGTAAACAGAGGCGTCCCAAACTTTGGGGTGGCTGTGTCTTTTTGATTTTAATTTCCCTAAGCTATAGGACCATAAGTGGAAGTGCCCTAGGCTCTGTTGCTTTGTTTTTTAGATGTTTCAGGAAACACCATACACTTCTCCCGAGTGTCTGTTGGCAATTTACATCCCGCCCATCAGCATAAGAAGGCTCCCAGTTCTCCATGGCCTGTCCTGCCTTTCTGGATTTTACACTTTTTTCAGATGGCCCTTTTGACCGGGGGGAAGTGAGACTTCATTGTAGTGCAGATTTCCTTTGCAAGCTTGCTTGGTTGGCCAAAAAGGGCGTATGCGTTTTTTCCTGAATATATTCAGGAAAAAACGCATACGCCCTTTTTGGCCAAGTGCATCATTGTGGACGTTCTGCCTCTTTTCCTATGCTTTCAATGCAATTCCAGTCTACCTCCTGAAATTGGTTTCCTGCAATTCTGCCCCGCTTTCAAGTCCTCTTGGCAGCCTTACTTCAGTATATTTTTGGACGATAGCTGTCATTTATAACTCTGCAGGTTTGTGAATTACAGTGCCCCTGAGCTCCTTTCTTCAACTCGCTTTCTTGTGACCTGGCCGCAACACCGCAGGATGGCTTCAGGCCCTAATCTGGTTCCGGCACGGCACGCTGAGCCTTTGGTTAATTCCTCTTCCTGGTGGGAAATGAGAGTTAAATTTGCCCGTCCAGACACCTCCAGCTAGTCTCTCATTGGTTCTCCCTATTCCTGTTCATCTTCCGCAGAAATTGCAAACTGGGCCAAACAGGAGGTTAAAGGCGCTGACTCTCCAAGTGGGGAGAGTGTTAGTAAAGCGTGTGGAATGTTGCACCCGAGTACCAGGGTATGAAAACTGAGACATATTTGAAGACCTCTCCCGATCACTTGGTTGATCATACTCTAGGATCCACATGCATGTTTTAGCTGAAGGAAGAATACCTTAAACCTGGGTAGTTGAAACCTGTGGAATGGGTACCATGCAATATGAATTCAAAGGGTCTTCATTTGCTCACCGAACCTCTCCAATCCTATCACTGCTGCGTTTATGCCCCTGTACACATGCTTGATTCTCTTTCGGAGACATAGCAATCCATAGGTTTTAAGATACTTACTAGTCAGGTACATTCTTAGGCGTTTAATATGCGGTGTTGAGTCCATTTCGTTGAGCAAGGAGTAACTCTTGTCTATTCCATATTTGGCTTAAGGAACTTTATCTGTGCTCATTTCAATCTCTGGTTTTATGCAGCACCACAACTCACCTTTCCCCTTAAGCAAGCATAAGTTTGTTTTCTAAATTTGAGACCCTGTTCTGTTCTGTAATTCAGTTCCTGTGTAGCCAAGTTTACATTCCGTGTATTAGTGATATCTTATGATGTTTCTTTTTCTGTGTGACTTATTTCAGTTAGAATCATCGTACCTGAATCCACTCATTATGCTGCTACGGGCCTGATGACATAGATTTCATTGCTGAGTGATACTGCATTGTACGTAAGTACCACAAGTTCTTTATCCATTTTTCACTTTGTGTGATATTGAACTTGTAGGGTAAACGAGGTTCTTGTAAACAGAGGCGTCCCAAACTTTGGGGTGGCTGTGTCTTTTTGATTTTAATTTCCCTAAGCTATAGGACCATAAGTGGAAGTGCCCTAGGCTCTGTTGCTTTGTTTTTTAGATGTTTCAGGAAACACCATACACTTCTCCCGAGTGTCTGTTGGCAATTTACATCCCGCCCATCAGCATAACAAGGCTCCCAGTTCTCCATGGCCTGTCCTGCCTTTCTGGATTTTACACTTTTTTCAGATGGCCCTTTTGACCGGGGGGAAGTGAGACTTCATTGTAGTGCAGATTTCCTTTGCAAGTTTGCTTGGTTGGCCAAAAAGGGCGTATGCGTTTTTTCCTGAATATATTCAGGAAAAAACGCATACGCCCTTTTTGGCCAAGTGCATCATTGTGGACGTTCTGCCTCTTTTCCTATGATTTCAATGCAATTCCAGTCTCCCTCCTGAAATCGGTTTCCTGCAATTCTGCCCCGCTTTCAAGTCCTCTTGGCAGCCTTACTTCGGTATATTTTTGGACGATAGCTGTCATTTATAACTCTGCAGGTTTGTGAATTACAGTGCCCCTGAGCTCCTTTCTTCAACTCGCTTTCTTGTGACCTGGCCGCAACACCGCAGGATGGCTTCAGGCCCTAATCTGGTTCTGGCACGGCACGCTGAGCCTTTGGTTAATTCCTCTTCCTGGTGGGAAATGAGAGTTAAATTTGCCCGTCCAGACACCTCCAGCTAGTCTCTCATTGGTTCTCGCTATTCCTGTTCATCTTCCGCAGAAACTGCAAACTGGGCCAAACAGGAGGTTAAAGGGACTGACTCTCCAAGTCGGGAGAGTGTTAGTAAAGCGTCTGGAATGTTGCACCCGAGTACCAGGGTACGAAAGCTGAGACATATTTGAACACGTCTCCCGATCACATGGTTGATCATACTCTAGGTTCCACATGCATGTTTTAGCTGAAGGAAGAATACCTTAAACCTGGAGAGTTGAGACCCGTGGAATGGGTACCATGCAATATGACTTCAAAGGGTCTTCATTTGCTCACCGAACCTCTCCAATCCTATCACTGCTGCGTTTATGCCCCAGTACACATGCTTGATTCTCTTTCGGAGACATAGCAATCCATAGGTTTTAAGATAATTACTAGTCAGGTACATTCTTAGGCGTTTAATATGCGGTGTTGAGTCCATTTCGTTGAGCAAGGAGTAACTCTTGTCTATTATATATTTGGCTTAAGGAACTTTATCTGTGCTCATTTCAATCTCTGGTTTTATGCAGCACCCCAACTCACCTTTCCCCTTAAGCAAGCATAAGTTGGTTTTCTAAATTTGAGACCCTGTTCTGTTCTGTAATTCAGTTCCTGTGTAGCCAAGTTTACATTCCGTGTATTAGTGATATCTTATGATGTTTCTTTTTCTGTGTGACTTATTTCAGTTAAATCATCGTACCTGAATCCACTCATTATGCTGCTACGGGCCTGATGACATAGATTTCATTGCTGAGTGATACTGCATTGTACGTAAGTACCACAAGTTCTTTATCCATTTTTCACTTTCTGTGATATTGAACTTGTACGGTAAACGAGGTTCTTGTAAACAGAGGCGTCCCAAACTTTGGGGTGGCTGTGTCTTTTTGATTTTAATTTCCCTAAGCTATAGGACCATAAGTGGAAGTGCC
The DNA here is from genome assembly GCF_039906515.1 of Pseudorca crassidens. NCBI lineage: Eukaryota > Metazoa > Chordata > Mammalia > Artiodactyla > Delphinidae > Pseudorca > Pseudorca crassidens. The sequence goes on from NC_090301.1 coordinate 104,409,539, forward strand.
CTAGGCTCTGTTGCTTTGTTTTTTAGATGTTTCAGGAAACACCATACACTTCTCCCGAGTGTCTGTTGGCAATTTACATCCCGCCCATCAGCATAAGAAGGCTCCCAGTTCTCCATGGCCTGTCCTGCCTTTCTGGATTTTACACTTTTTTCAGATGGCCCTTTTGACCGGGGGGAAGTGAGACTTCATTGTAGTGCAGATTTCCTTTGCAAGCTTGCTTGGTTGGCCAAAAAGGGCGTATGCGTTTTTTCCTGAATATATTCAGGAAAAAACGCATACGCCCTTTTTGGCCAAGTGCATCATTGTGGACGTTCTGCCTCTTTTCCTATGCTTTCAATGCAATTCCAGTCTACCTCCTGAAATTGGTTTCCTGCAATTCTGCCCCGCTTTCAAGTCCTCTTGGCAGCCTTACTTCAGTATATTTTTGGACGATAGCTGTCATTTATAACTCTGCAGGTTTGTGAATTACAGTGCCCCTGAGCTCCTTTCTTCAACTCGCTTTCTTGTGACCTGGCCGCAACACCGCAGGATGGCTTCAGGCCCTAATCTGGTTCCGGCACGGCACGCTGAGCCTTTGGTTAATTCCTCTTCCTGGTGGGAAATGAGAGTTAAATTTGCCCGTCCAGACACCTCCAGCTAGTCTCTCATTGGTTCTCCCTATTCCTGTTCATCTTCCGCAGAAATTGCAAACTGGGCCAAACAGGAGGTTAAAGGCGCTGACTCTCCAAGTGGGGAGAGTGTTAGTAAAGCGTGTGGAATGTTGCACCCGAGTACCAGGGTATGAAAACTGAGACATATTTGAAGACCTCTCCCGATCACTTGGTTGATCATACTCTAGGATCCACATGCATGTTTTAGCTGAAGGAAGAATACCTTAAACCTGGGTAGTTGAAACCTGTGGAATGGGTACCATGCAATATGAATTCAAAGGGTCTTCATTTGCTCACCGAACCTCTCCAATCCTATCACTGCTGCGTTTATGCCCCTGTACACATGCTTGATTCTCTTTCGGAGACATAGCAATCCATAGGTTTTAAGATACTTACTAGTCAGGTACATTCTTAGGCGTTTAATATGCGGTGTTGAGTCCATTTCGTTGAGCAAGGAGTAACTCTTGTCTATTCCATATTTGGCTTAAGGAACTTTATCTGTGCTCATTTCAATCTCTGGTTTTATGCAGTACCACAACTCACCTTTCCCCTTAAGCAAGCATAAGTTTGTTTTCTAAATTTGAGACCCTGTTCTGTTCTGTAATTCAGTTCCTGTGTAGCCAAGTTTACATTCCGTGTATTAGTGATATCTTATGATGTTTCTTTTTCTGTGTGACTTATTTCAGTTAGAATCATCGTACCTGAATCCACTCATTATGCTGCTACGGGCCTGATGACATAGATTTCATTGCTGAGTGATACTGCATTGTACGTAAGTACCACAAGTTCTTTATCCATTGTTCACTTTCTGTGATATTGAACTTGTACGGTAAATGAGGTTCTTGTAAACAGAGGCGTCCCAAACTTTGGGGTGGCTGTGTCTTTTTGATTTTAATTTCCCTAAGCTATCAGACCATAAGTGGAAGTGCCCTAGGCTCTGTTGCTTTGTTTTTTAGATGTTTCAGGAAACACCATACACTTCTCCCAAGTGTCTGTTGGCAATTTACATCCTGCCCATTAGCATAACAAGGCTCCCAGTTCTCCATGGCCTGTCCTGCCTTTCTGGATTTTACACTTTTTTCAGATGGCCCTTTTGACCTGGGGGAAGTGAGACTTCATTGTAGTGCAGATTTCCTTTGCAAGTTTGCTTGGTTGGCCAAAAAGGGCGTATGCGTTTTTTCCTGAATATATTCAGGAAAAAACGCATACGCCCTTTTTGCCCAAGTGCATCATTGTGGACGTTCTGCCTCTTTTCCTATGATTTCAATGCAATTCCAGTCTCCCTCCTGAAATCGGTTTCCTGCAATTCTGCCCCGCTTTCAAGTCCTCTTGGCAGCCTTACTTCGGTATATTTTTGGACGATAGCTGTCATTTATAACTCTGCAGGTTTGTGAATTACAGTGCCCCTGAGCTCCTTTCTTCAACTCGCTTTCTTGTGACCTGGCCGCAACACAGCAGGATGGCGTCAGGCCCTAATCTGGTTCCGGCACGGCACGCTGAGCCTTTGGTTAATTCCTCTTCCTGGTGGGAAATGAGAGTTAAATTTGCCCGTCCAGACACCTCCAGCTAGTCTCTCATTGGTTCTCGCTATTCCTGTTCATCTTCCGCAGAAACTGCAAACTGGGCCAAACAGGAGGTTAAAGGGACTGACTCTCCAAGTCGGGAGAGTGTTAGTAAAGCGTCTGGAATGTTGCACCCGAGTACCAGGGTACGAAAGCTGAGACATATTTGAACAAGTCTCCGGATCACATGGTTGATCATACTCTAGGTTCCACATGCATGTTTTAGCTGAAGGAAGAATACCTTAAACCTGGAGAGTTGAGACCCGTGGAATGGGTACCATGCAATATGACTTCAAAGGGTCTTCATTTGCTCACCGAACATCTCCAATCCTATCACTGCTGCGTTTATGCCCCTGTACACATGCTTGATTCTCTTTCGGAGACATAGCAATCCATAGGTTTTAAGATACTTACTAGTCAGGTACATTCTTAGGCGTTTAATATGCGGTGTTGAGTCCATTTAGTTGAGCAAGGAGTAGCTCTTGTCTATTCCATATTTGGCTTAAGGAACTTTATCTGTGCTCATTTCAACATCTGGTTTTATGCAGCACCCCAACTCACCTTTCCCCTTAAGCAAGCATAAGTTGGTTTTCTAAATTTGAGACCCTGTTCTGTTCTGTAATTCAGTTCCTGTGTAGCCAAGTTTACATTCCGTGTATTACTGATATCTTATGATGTTTCTTTTTCTGTGTGACTTATTTCAGTTAGAATCATCGTACCTGAATCCACTCATTATGCTGCTACGGGCCTGATGACATAGATTACTTTGCTGAGTGATACTGCATTGTACGTAAGTACCACAAGTTCTTTATCCATTTTTCACTTTCTGTGATATTGAACTTGTACGGTAAACGAGGTTCTTGTAAACAGAGGCGTCCCAAACTTTGGGGTGGCTGTGTCTTTTTGATTTTAATTTCCCTAAGCTATCAGACCATAAGTGGAAGTGCCCTAGGCTCTGTTGCTTTGTTTTTTAGATGTTTCAGGAAACACCATACACTTCTCCCAAGTGTCTGTTGGCAATTTACATCCTGCCCATTAGCATAACAAGGCTCCCAGTTCTCCATGGCCTGTCCTGCCTTTCTGGATTTTACACTTTTTTCAGATGGCCCTTTTGACCTGGGGGAAGTGAGACTTCATTGTAGTGCAGATTTCCTTTGCAAGTTTGCTTGGTTGGCCAAAAAGGGCGTATGCGTTTTTTCCTGAATATATTCAGGAAAAAACGCATACGCCCTTTTTGCCCAAGTGCATCATTGTGGACGTTCTGCCTCTTTTCCTATGATTTCAATGCAATTCCAGTCTCCCTCCTGAAATCGGTTTCCTGCAATTCTGCCCCGCTTTCAAGTCCTCTTGGCAGCCTTACTTCGGTATATTTTTGGACGATAGCTGTCATTTATAACTCTGCAGGTTTGTGAATTACAGTGCCCCTGAGCTCCTTTCTTCAACTCGCTTTCTTGTGACCTGGCCGCAACACCGCAGGATGGCGTCAGGCCCTAATCTGGTTCCGGCACGGCACGCTGAGCCTTTGGTTAATTCCTCTTCCTGGTGGGAAATGAGAGTTAAATTTGCCCGTCCAGACACCTCCAGCTAGTCTCTCATTGGTTCTCGCTATTCCTGTTCATCTTCCGCAGAAACTGCAAACTGGGCCAAACAGGAGGTTAAAGGGACTGACTCTCCAAGTCGGGAGAGTGTTAGTAAAGCGTCTGGAATGTTGCACCCGAGTACCAGGGTACGAAAGCTGAGACATATTTGAACAAGTCTCCGGATCACATGGTTGATCATACTCTAGGTTCCACATGCATGTTTTAGCTGAAGGAAGAATACCTTAAACCTGGAGAGTTGAGACCCGTGGAATGGGTACCATGCAATATGACTTCAAAGGGTCTTCATTTGCTCACCGAACATCTCCAATCCTATCACTGCTGCGTTTATGCCCCTGTACACATGCTTGATTCTCTTTCGGAGACATAGCAATCCATAGGTTTTAAGATACTTACTAGTCAGGTACATTCTTAGGCGTTTAATATGCGGTGTTGAGTCCATTTAGTTGAGCAAGGAGTAGCTCTTGTCTATTCCATATTTGGCTTAAGGAACTTTATCTGTGCTCATTTCAACATCTGGTTTTATGCAGCACCCCAACTCACCTTTCCCCTTAAGCAAGCATAAGTTGGTTTTCTAAATTTGAGACCCTGTTCTGTTCTGTAATTCAGTTCCTGTGTAGCCAAGTTTACATTCCGTGTATTACTGATATCTTATGATGTTTCTTTTTCTGTGTGACTTATTTCAGTTAGAATCATCGTACCTGAATCCACTCATTATGCTGCTACGGGCCTGATGACATAGATTACTTTGCTGAGTGATACTGCATTGTACGTAAGTACCACAAGTTCTTTATCCATTTTTCACTTTCTGTGATATTGAACTTGTACGGTAAACGAGGTTCTTGTAAACAGAGGCGTCCCAAACTTTGGGGTGGCTGTGTCTTTTTGATTTTAATTTCCCTAAGCTATAGGACCATAAGTGGAAGTGCCCTAGGCTCTGTTGCTTTGTTTTTTAGATGTTTCAGGAAACACCATACACTTCTCCCGAGTGTCTGTTGGCAATTTACATCCCGCCCATCAGCATAAGAAGGCTCCCAGTTCTCCATGGCCTGTCCTGCCTTTCTGGATTTTACACTTTTTTCAGATGGCCCTTTTGACCGGGGGGAAGTGAGACTTCATTGTAGTGCAGATTTCCTTTGCAAGCTTGCTTGGTTGGCCAAAAAGCGCCTATGCGTTTTTTCCTGAATATATTCAGGAAAAAACGCATACGCCCTTTTTGGCCAAGTGCATCATTGTGGACGTTCTGCCTCTTTTCCTATGCTTTTAATGCAATTCCAGTCTACCTCCTGAAATCGGTTTCCTGCAATTCTGCCCCGCTTTCAAGTCCTCTTGGCAGCCTTACTTCAGTATATTTTTGGACGATAGCTGTCATTTATAACTCTGCATGTTTGTGAATTACAGTGCCCCTGAGCTCCTTTCTTCAACTCGCTTTCCTGTGACCTGGCCGCAACCCCGCAGGATGGCTTCAGGCCCTCATCTGGTTCCGGCATGGCACGCTGAGCCTTTGGTTATTTCCTCTTCCTGGTGGGAAATGAGAGTTAAATTTGCCCGTCCAGACACCTCCAGCTAGTCTCTCATTGGTTCTCCCTATTCCTGTTCATCTTCCGCAGAAATTGCAAACTGGGCCAAACAGGAGGTTAAAGGCGCTGACTCTCCAAGTGGGGAGAGTGTTAGTAAAGCATCTGGAATGTTGCACCCGAGTACCAGGGGAGGAAAACTGAGACATATTTGAACACGTCTCCCAATCACTTGGTTAATCATACTCTAGGTTCCACATGCATGTTTTAGCTGAAGGAAGAATACCTTAAACCTGGGTAGTTGAAACCCGTGGAATGGGTACCATGCAATATGACTTCAAAGGGTCTTCATTTGCTCACCGAACCTCTCCAATCCTATCACTGCTGCATTTATGCCGCTGTACACATGCTTGATTCGCTTTCGGAGACATAGCAATCCATAGGTTTTAAGATACTTACTAGTCAGGTACATTCTTAGGCGTTTAATATGGGGTGTTGAGTCCATTTCGTTGAGCAAGGAGTAGCTCTTGACTATTCCATATTTGGCTTAAGGAACTTTATCTGTGCTCATTTCAATCTCTGGTTTTATGCAGCACCCCAACTCACCTTTACCCTTAAGCAAGCATAAGTTGGTTTTCTAAATTTGAGACCCTGTTCTGTTCTGTAATTCAGTTCCTGTGTAGCCAAGTTTACATTCCATGTATTACTGATATCTTATGATGTTTCTTTTTCTGTGTGACTTATTTCAGTTAGAATCACCGTACCTGAATCCACTCATTGTGCTTCTAAAGGCCTGATGACATACATTTCATTGCTGAGTGATATTGTTTGTAAGTAAATACCACAACTTCTTTATCCATTTTTCACTTTGTGCGATGTTGAACTTGTACTGTAAACGAGGTTCTAGTAAACAGAGGCGTCCCAAACTTTGGGGTGGCTGTGTCTTTTTGATTTTAATTTCCCTAAGCTATAGGACCATAAGTGGAAGTGCCCTAGGCTCTGTTGCTTTGTTTTTTAGATGTTTCAGGAAACACCATACACTTCTCCCGAGTTTCTGTTGGCAATTTACATCCCGTCCATCAGCATAACAAGGCTCCCAGTTCTCCATGGCCTGTCCTGCCTTTCTGGATTTTACACTTTTTTCAGATGGCCCTTTTGACCGGGGGGAAGTGAGACTTCATTTTAGTGTAGATTTCCTTTGCAAGCTTGCTGGGTTGGCCAAAAAGGGCGTATGCGTTTTTTCCTGAATATATTCAGGAAAAAACGCATACGCCCTTTTTGGCCAAGTGCGTCATTGTGGACGTTCTGCCTCTTTTCCTATGCTTTCAATGCAATTCCAGTCTACCTCCTGAAATCGGTTTCCTGCAATGCTGCCCCACTTTCAAGTCCTCTTGGCAGCCTTACTTCAGTATATTTTTGGACGATAGCTGTCATTTATAACTCTGCAGGTTTGTGAATTACAGTGCCCCTGAGCTCCTTTCTTCAACTCGCTTTCTTTTGAGCTGGCCGCAACACCGCAGGATGGCTTCAGGCCCTAATCTGGTTGCGGCACGGCACGCAGAGCCTTTGGTTATTTCCTCTTCCTGGTGGGAAATGAGCGTTAAATTTGCCCGTCCAGACAACTCCAGCTAGTCTCTCATTGGTTCTCCCTATTCCTGTTCATCTTCCGCAGAAATTGCAAACTGGGCCAAACAGGAGGTTAAAGGCGCTGACTCTCCAAGTGGGGAGAGTGTTAGTAAAGCGTGTGGAATGTTGCACCCGAGTACCAGGGGAGGAAAACTGAGACATATTTGAACACGTATCCCGATCACATGGTTGATCATGCTCTAGGTTCCACATGCATATTTTAGCTGAAGGAAGAATACCTTAAACCTGGGTAGTTGAAACCCGTGGAATGGGTACGATGCAATATGACTTCAAAGTGTCTTCATTTGCTCACCGAACCTCTCCAATCCTATCACTGCTGCGTTTATGCCCCTGTACACATGCTTGATTCTCTTTCGGAGACTTAGCAATCCATAGGTTTTACGATCCTTACTAGTCAGGTACATTCTTAGGCGTTTAATATGCGGTGTTGAGTCCATTTCGTTGAGCAAGGAGTAGCTCTTGTCTATTCCATATTTGGCTTAAGGAACTTTATCTGTGCTCATTTCAATCTCTGGTTTTATGCAGCACCCCAACTCACCTTTCCCCTTAAGCAAGCATAAGTTGGTTTTCTAAATTTGAGACCCTGTTCTGTTCTGTAATTCAGTTCCTGTGTAGCCAAGTTTACATTCCGTGTATTACTGATATCTTATGTTGTTTTTTTTTCTGTGTCACTTATTTCAGTTAGAATCATCATACCTGAATCCACTCATTGTGCTTCTAAGGGCCTGATGACATAGATTTCATTGCTGAGTGATATTGCTTTGTAAGTAAATACCGCAACTTCTTTATCCATTTTTCACTTTCTGCGATGTTGTACTTGTACTGTAAACGAGGTTCTTGTAAACAGAGCCGTTCCAAACATTGGGGTGGCTGTGTCTTTTTGATTTTAATTTCCCTAAGCTATAGGACCATAAGTGGAAGTGCCCTAGGCTCTGTTGCTTTGTGTTTTAGATGTTTCAGGAAACACCATACACTTCTCCCGAGTGTCTGTTGGCAATTTACATCCCGCCCATCAGCATAACAAGGCTCCCAGTTCTCCATGGCCTGTCCTGCCTTTCTGGATTTTACACTTTTTTCAGATGGCCCTTTTGACCGGGGGGAAGTGAGACTTCATTGTAGTGCAGATTTCCTTTGCAAGCTTGCTTGGTTGGCCAAAAAGGGCGTATGCGTTTTTTCCTGAATATATTCAGGAAAAAACGCATACGCCCTTTTTAGCCAAGTGCATCATTGTGGACGTTCTGCCTCTTTTCCTATGCTTTCAATGCAATTCCAGTCTACCTCCTGAAATCGGTTTCCTACAATTCTGCCCCGCTTTCACGTCCTCTTGGCAGCCTTACTTCAGTATATTTTTGGACGATAGCTGTCATTTATAACTCTGCAGGTTTGTGCATTACAGTGCCCCTGAGCTCCTTTCTTCAACTCACTTTCTTTTGAGCTGGCCGCAACACCGCAGGATGGCTTCAGGCCCTAATCTGGTTCCGGCACGGCACGCTGAGCCTTTGGTTAATTCCTCTTCCTGGTGGGAAATGAGAGTTAAATTTGCCCGTCCAGACACCTCCAGCTAATCTCTCATTGGTTCTCCCTATTCCTGTTCATCTTCCGCAGAAATTGCAAACTGGGCCAAACAGGAGGTTAAAGGCACTGACTCTCCTGTTGGGGAGAGTGTTAGTAAAGTGTCTGGAATGTTGCACCCGAGTACCAGGGTAAGAAAACTGAGACATATTTGAACAAGTCTCCCGTTCACACGGTTGATCATACTCTGGGTTCCACATGCATGTTTTAGCTGAAGGAAGAATACCTTAAACCTGGAGAGTTGAGACCCGTGTAATGGATACCATGCAATATGACTTCAAAGGGTCTTCATTTGCTCACTGAACCTCTCCAATCCTATCACTGCTGCGTTTATGCCCCTGTACACACGCTTGATTCTCTTTTGGAGACATAGCAATCCATAGGTTTTCAGATACTTACTAGTCAGGTACATTCTTAGGCGTTTAATATACGGTGTTGAGTCCATTTCGTTGAGCAAGGAGTAGCTCTTGTCTATTCCATATTTGGCTTAAGGAACTTTATCTGTGCTCATTTCAATCTCTGGTTTTATGCAGCACCCCAACTCACCTTTCCCCTTAAGCAAGCATAAGTTGGTTTTCTAAATTCGAGACCCTGTTCTGTTCTGTAATTCAGTTCCTGTGTAGCCAAGTTTACATTCCGTGTATTAGTGATATCTTATGATGTTTCTTTTTCTGTGTGACTTATTTCAGTTAGAATCATCATACCTGAATCCACTCATTGTGCTGCTAAGGGCCTGATGACATAGATTTCATTGCTGAGTGATATTGCTTTGTAAGTAAATACCACAAGTTCTTTATCCATTTTTCACTTTCTGTGATATTGAACTTGTACGGTAAACGAGGTTCTTGTAAACAGAGGCGTCCCAAACTTTGGGGTGGCTGTGTCTTTTTGATTTTAATTTCCCTAAGCTATAGGACCATAAGTGGAAGTGCCCTAGGCTCAGTTGCTTTGTTTTTTAGATGTTTCAGGAAACACCATACACTTCTCCGGAGTGTCTGTTGGCAATTTACATCCTGTCCATCAGCATAACAGGCTCCCAGTTCTCCATGGCCTGTCCTGCCTTTCTGGATTTTACACTTTTTTCAGATGGCCCTTTTGACCGGGGGGAAGTGAGACTTCATTGTAGTGCAGATTTCCTTTGCAAGTTTGCTTCTTTGGCCAAAAAGGGCGTATGCGTTTTTTCCTGAATATATTCAGGAAAAATCGCATACGCCCTTTTTGGCCAAGTGCATCATTGTGGACGTTCTGCCTCTTTTCCTATGCTTTCAATGCAATTCCAGTCTACCTCCTGAAATCGGTTTCCTGCAATTTTGCTCCGCTTTCAAGTCCTCTTGGCAGCCTTACTTCAGTATATTTTTGGACGATAGCTGTCATTTATAACTCTGCAGGTTTGTGAATTACAGTGCCCCTGATCTCCTTTCTTCAACTCGCTTTCTTGTGACCTGGACGCAACACCGCAGGATGGCTTCAGGCCCTAATCTGGTTCCGGCACGGCACGCTGAGCCTTTGGTTATTTCCTCTTCCTGGTGGGAAATGAGAATTAAATTTGCCCGTCCAGACACCTCCAGCTAGTGTCTCATTGGTTCTCGCTATTCCTGTTCATCTTCCGCAGAAATTGCAAACTGGGCCAAACAGGAGGTTAAAGGCACTGACTCTCCAAGTGTGGAGAGTGTTAGTAAAGCGTCTGGAATGTTGCACCCGAGTACCAGGGTACGAAAACTGAGACATATTTGAACACATCTCCCGTTCACATGGTTGATCATACTCTGGGTTCCACATGCATGTTTTAGCTGAAGGAAGAATACCTTAAACCTGGATAGTTGAGACCCGTGGAATGGGTACCATGCAATATGACTTCAAAGGGTCTTCATTTGCTCACCGAACCTCTCCAATCCTATCACTGCTGCGTTTATGCCCCTGTACACATGCTTGATTCACTTTCGGAGACATAGCAATCCATAGGTTTTAAGATACTTACTAGTCAGGTACATTCTTAGGCGTTTAATATGCGGTGTTGAGTCCATTTCGTTGAGCAAGGAGTAGCTCTTGTCTATTCCATATTTGGCTTAAGGAACTTTATCTGTGCTCATTTCAATCTCTGGTTTTATGCAGCACCCAACTCACCTTTCCCCTTAAGCAAGCATAAGTTGGTTTTCTAAATTTGAGACCCTGTTCTGTTCTGTAATTCAGTTCCTGTGTAGCCAAGTTTACATTCCGTGTATTAGTGATATCTTATGATGTTTCTTTTTCTGTGTGACTTATTTCAGTTAGAATCATCATACCTGAATCCACTCATTGTGCTGCTAAGGGCCTGATGACATAGATTTCATTGCTGAGTGATATTGCTTTGTAAGTAAATACCACAACTTTTTTATCCATTTTTCACTTTCTGCGATGTTGAACTTGTACTGTAAACGAGGTTCTTGTAAACAGAGGCGTCCCAAACTTTGGGGTGGCTGTGTCTTTTTGATTTTAATTTCCCTAAGCTATAGGACCATAAGTGGAAGTGCCCTAGGCTCTGTTGCTTTGTGTTTTAGATGTTTCAGGAAACACCATACACTTCTCCCGAGTGTCTGTTGGCAATTTACATCCCGCCCATCAGCATAACAAGGCTCCCAGTTCTCCATGGCCTGTCCTGCCTTTCTGGATTTTACACTTTTTTCAGATGGCCCTTTTGACCGGGGGGAAGTGAGACTTCATTGTAGTGCAGATTTCCTTTGCAAGCTTGCTTGGTTGGCCAAAAAGGGCGTATGCGTTTTTTCCTGAATATATTCAGGAAAAAACGCATACGCCCTTTTTGGCCAAGTGCATCATTGTGGACGTTCTGCCTCTTTTCCAATGCTTTCAATGCAATTCCAGTCTACCTCCTGAAATCGGTTTCCTGCAATTCTGCCCCGCTTTCAAGTCCTCTTGGCAGCCTTACTTCAGTATATTTTTGGACGATAGCTGTCATTTATAACTCTGCAGGTTTGTGCATTACAGTGCCCCTGAGCTCCTTTCTTCAACTCGCTTTCTTTTGACCTGGCCGCAACACCGCAGGATGGCTTCAGGCCCTAATCTGGTTCCGGCACGGCACGCTGAGCCTTTGGTTAATTCCTCTTCCTGGTGGGAAATGAGAGTTAAATTTGCCCGTCCAGACACCTCCAGCTAATCTCTCATTGGTTCTCCCTATTCCTGTTCATCTTCCGCAGAAATTGCAAACTGGGCCAAACAGGAGGTTAAAGGCACTGACTCTCCTGTTGGGGAGAGTGTTAGTAAAGTGTCTGGAATGTTGCACCCGAGTACCTGGGTAAGAAAACTGAGACATATTTGAACAAGTCTCCCGTTCACACGGTTGATCATACTCTGGGTTCCACATGCATGTTTTAGCTGAAGGAAGAATACCTTAAACCTGGAGAGTTGAGACCCGTGTAATGGATACCATGCAATATGACTTCAAAGGGTCTTCATTTGCTCACCGAACCTCTCCAATCCTATCACTGCTGCGTTTATGCCCCTGTACACACGCTTGATTCTCTTTTGGAGACATAGCAATCCATAGGTTTTCAGATACTTACTAGTCAGGTACATTCTTAGGCGTTTAATATACGGTGTTGAGTCCATTTCGTTGAGCAAGGAGTAGCTCTTGTCTATTCCATATTTGGCTTAAGGAACTTTATCTGTGCTCATTTCAATCTCTGGTTTTATGCAGCACCCCAACTCACCTTTCCCCTTAAGCAAGCATAAGTTGGTTTTCTAAATTTGAGACCCTGTTCTGTTCTGTAATTCAGTTCCTGTGTAGCCAAGTTTACATTCCGTGTATTAGTGATATCTTATGATGTTTCTTTTTCTGTGTGACTTATTTCAGTTAGAATCATCATACCTGAATCCACTCATTGTGCTGCTAAGGGCCTGATGACATAGATTTCATTGCTGAGTGATATTGCTTTGTAAGTAAATACCACAAGTTCTTTATCCATTTTTCACTTTCTGTGATATTGAACTTGTACGGTAAACGAGGTTCTTGTAAACAGAGGCGTCCCAAACTTTGGGGTGGCTGTGTCTTTTTGATTTTAATTTCCCTAAGCTATAGGACCATAAGTGGAAGTGCCCTAGGCTCTGTTGCTTTGTTTTTTAGATGTTTCAGGAAACACCATACACTTCTCCCGAGTGTCTGTTGGCAATTTACATCCCGCCCATCAGCATAACAAGGCTCCCAGTTCTCCATGGCCTGTCCTGCCTTTCTGGATTTTACACTTTTTTCAGATGGCCCTTTTGACCGGGGGGAAGTGAGACTTCATTGTAGTGCAGATTTCCTTTGCAAGCTTGCTTGGTTGGCCAAAAAGGGCGTATGCGTTTTTTCCTGAATATATTCAGGAAAAAACGCATACGCCCTTTTTGGCCAAGTGCATCATTGTGGACGTTCTGCCTCTTTTCCTATGCTTTCAATGCAATTCCAGTCTACCTCCTGAAATCGGTTTCCTGCAATGCTGCCCCGCTTTCAAGTCCTCTTGGCAGCCTTACTTCAGTATATTTTTGGACGATAGCTGTCATTTATAACTCTGCAGGTTTGTGAATTACAGTGCCCCTGAGCTCCTTTCTTCAACTCGCTTTCTTTTGAGCTGACCGCAACACCGCAGGATGGCTTCAGGCCCTAATCTGGTTGCGGCACGGCACGCTGAGGTTTTGGTTAATTCCTCTTCCTGGTGGGAAATGAGAGTTAAATTTGCCCGTCCAGACAACTCCAGCTAGTCTCTCATTGGTTCTCCCTATTCCTGTTCATCTTCCGCAGAAATTGCAAACTGGGCCAAACAGGAGGTTAAAGGCGCTGACTGTCCAAGTGGGGAGAGTGTTAGTAAAGCATCTGGAATGTTGCACCCGAGTACCAGGGGAGGAAAACTGAGACATATTTGAACACGTATCCCGATCACATGGTTGATCATGCTCTAGGTTCCACATGTATATTTTAGCTGAAGGAAGAATACCTTAAACCTGGGTAGTTGAAACCCGTGGAATGGGTACCATGCAATATGACTTCAAAGTGTCTTCATTTGCTCACCGAACCTCTCCAATCCTATCACTGCTGCGTTTATGCCCCTGTACACATGCTTGATTCTCTTTCGGAGACATAGCAATCCATAGGTTTTACGATCCTTACTAGTCAGGTACATTCTTAGGCGTTTAATATGCGGTGTTGAGTCCATTTCATTGAGCAAGGAGTAGCTCTTGTCTATTCCATATTTGGCTTAAGGAACTTTATCTGTGCTCATTTCAATCTCTGGTTTTATGCAGCACCCCAACTCACCTTTCCCCTTAAGCAAGCATAAGTTGGTTTTCTAAATTCGAGACCCTGTTCTGTTCTGTAATTCAGTTCCTGTGTAGCCAAGTTTACATTCCGTGTATTACTGATATCTTATGTTGTTTCTTTTTCTGTGTGACTTATTTCAGTTAGAATCATCATACCTGAATCCACTCATTGTGCTTCTAAGGGCCTGATGACATAGATTTCATTGCTGAGTGATATTGCTTTGTAAGTAAATACCGCAACTTCTTTATCCATTTTTCACTTTCTGCGATGTTGTACTTGTACTGTAAACGAGGTTCTTGTAAACAGAGCCGTTCCAAACATTGGGGTGGCTGTGTCTTTTTGATTTTAATTTCCCTAAGCTATAGGACCATAAGTGGAAGTGCCCTAGGCTCTGTTGCTTTGTTTTTTAGATGTTTCAGGAAACACCATACACTTCTCCCGAGTGTCTGTTGGCAATTTACATCCCGCCCATCAGCATAACAAGGCTCCCAGTTCTCCATGGCCTGTCCTGCCTTTCTGGATTTTACACTTTTTTCAGATGGCCCTTTTGACCGGGGGGAAGTGAGACTTCATTGTAGTGCAGATTTCCTTTGCAAGCTTGCTTGGTTGGCCAAAAAGGGCGTATGCGTTTTTTCCTGAATATATTCAGGAAAAAACGCATACGCCCTTTTTGGCCAAGTGCATCATTGTGGACGTTCTGCCTCTTTTCCTATGCTTTCAATGCAATTCCAGTCTACCTCCTGAAATCGGTTTCCTACAATTCTGCCCCGCTTTGAAGTCCTCTTGGCAGCCTTACTTCAGTATATTTTTGGACGATAGCTGTCATTTATAACTCTGCAGGTTTGTGCATTACAGTGCCCCTGAGCTCCTTTCTTCAACTCGCTTTCTTTTGAGCTGGCCGCAACACCGCAGGATGCCTTCAGGCCCTAATCTGGTTCCGGCACGGCACGCTGACCCTTTGGTTAATTCCTCTTCCTGGTGGGAAATGAGAGTTAAATTTGCCCGTCCAGACACCTCCAGCTAATCTCTCATTGGTTCTCCCTATTCCTGTTCATCTTCCGCAGAAATTGCAAACTGGGCCAAACAGGAGGTTAAAGGCACTGACTCTCCAAGTGGGGAGAGTGTTAGTAAAGCGTCTGGAATGTTGCACCCGAGTACCAGTGTACGAAAACTGAGACATATTTGAACACGTCTCCCGTTCACATGGTTGATCATACTCTGGGTTCCACATGCATGTTTTAGCTGAAGGAAGAATACCTTAAACCTGGATAGTTGAGACCCGTGGAATGGGTACCATGCAATATGACTTCAAAGGGTCTTCATTTGCTCACCGAACCTCTCCAATCCTATCACTGCTGCGTTTATGCCCCTGTACACATGCTTGATTCACTTTCGGAGACATAGCAATCCATAGGTTTTAAGATACTTACTAGTCAGGTACATTCTTAGGCGTTTAATATGCGGTGTTGAGTCCATTTCGTTGAGCAAAGAGTAGCTCTTGTCTATTCCATATTTGGCTTAAGGAACTTTATCTGTGCTCATTTCAATCTCTGGTTTTATGCAGCACCCAACTCACCTTTCCCCTTAAGCAAGCATAAGTTGGTTTTCTAAATTTGAGACCCTGTTCTGTTCTGTAATTCAGTTCCTGTGTAGCCAAGTTTACATTCCATGTATTAGTGATATCTTA
Organism: Pseudorca crassidens; assembly: GCF_039906515.1. Lineage (NCBI taxonomy): Eukaryota > Metazoa > Chordata > Mammalia > Artiodactyla > Delphinidae > Pseudorca > Pseudorca crassidens. Next base: position 104,425,059 of record NC_090301.1, read on the forward strand.
TGATGTTTCTTTTTCTGTGTGACTTATTTCAGTTAGAATCATCATACCTGAATCCACTCATTGTGCTGCTAAGGGCCTGATGACATAGATTTCATTGCTGAGTGATATTGCTTTGTAAGTAAATACCACAACTTTTTTATCCATTTTTCACTTTCTGCGATGTTGAACTTGTACTGTAAACGAGGTTCTTGTAACCAGAGGCGTCCCAAACTTTGGGGTGGCTGTGTCTTTTTGATTTTAATTTCCCTAAGCTATAGGACCATAAGTGGAAGTGCCCTAGGCTCTGTTGCTTTGTGTTTTAGATGTTTCAGGAAACACCATACACTTCTCCCGAGTGTCTATTGGCAATTTACATCCCGCCCATCAGCATAACAAGGCTCCCAGTTCTCCATGGCCTGTCCTGCCTTTCTGGATTTTACACTTTTTTCAGATGGCCCTTTTGACCGGGGGGAAGTGAGACTTCATTGTAGTGCAGATTTCCTTTGCAAGCTTGCTTGGTTGGCCAAAAAGGGCGTATGCGTTTTTTCCTGAATATATTCAGGAAAAAACGCATACGCCCTTTTTGGCCAAGTGCATCATTGTGGACGTTCTGCCTCTTTTCCTATGCTTTCAATGCAATTCCAGTCTACCTCCTGAAATCGGTTTCCTACAATTCTGCCCCGCTTTCAAGTCCTCTTGGCAGCCTTACTTCAGTATATTTTTGGACGATAGCTGTCATTTATAACTCTGCAGGTGTGTGCATTACAGTGCCCCTGAGCCCCTTTCTTCAACTCGCTTTCTTTTGAGCTGGCCGCAACACCGCAGGATGGCTTCAGGCCCTAATCTGGTTCCGGCACGGCACGCTGAGCCTTTGGTTAATTCCTCTTCCTGGTGGGAAATGAGAGTTAAATTTGCCCTTCCAGACACCTCCAGCTAGTGTCTCATTGATTCCCGTTATTCCTGTTCATCTTCCGCAGAAATTGCAAACTGGGCCAAACAGGAGGTTAAAGGCACTGACTCTCCAAGTGGGGAGAGTGTTAGTAAAGCGTCTGGAATGTTGCACCCGAGTACCAGGGTACGAAAACTGAGACATATTTGAACACGTCTCCCGTTCACATGGTTGATCATACTCTGGGTTCCACATGCATGTTTTAGCTGAAGGAAGAATACCTTAAACCTGGATAGTTGAGACCCGTGGAATGGGTACCATGCAATATGACTTCAAAGGGTCTTCATTTGCTCACCGAACCTCTCCAATCCTATCACTGCTGCGTTTATGCCCCTGTACACATGCTTGATTCTCTTTCGGAGACACAGCAATCCATAGGTTTTAAGATACTTACTAGTCAGGTACATTCTTAGGCGTTTAATATGCGGTGTTGAGTCCATTTCGTTGAGCAAGGAGTAGCTCTTGTCTATTCCATATTTGGCTTAAGGAACTTTATCTGTGCTCATTTCAATCTCTGGTTTTATGCAGCACCCAACTCACCTTTCCCCTTAAGCAAGCATAAGTTGGTTTTCTAAATTTGAGACCCTGTTCTGTTCTGTAATTCAGTTCCTGTGTAGCCAAGTTTACATTCCGTGTATTAGTGATATCTTATGATGTTTCTTTTTCTGTGTGACTTATTTCAGTTAGAATCATCATACCTGAATCCACTCATTGTGCTGCTAAGGGCCTGATGACATAGATTTCATTGCTGAGTGATATTGCTTTGTAAGTAAATACCACAACTTCTTTATCCATTTTTCACTTTCTGCGATGTTGAACTTGTACTGTAAACGAGGTTCTTGTAAACAGAGGCGTCCCAAACTTTGGGGTGGCTGTGTCTTTTTGATTTTAATTTCCCTAAGCTATAGGACCATAAGTGGAAGTGCCCTAGGCTCTGTTGCTTTGTTTTTTAGATGTTTCAGGAAACACCATACACTTCTCCCGAGTGTCTGTTGGCAATTTACATCCCGCCCATCAGCATAACAAGGCTCCCAGTTCTCCATGGCCTGTCCTGCCTTTCTGGATTTTACACTTTTTTCAGATGGCCCTTTTTACCGGGGGGAAGTGAGACTTCATTGTAGTGCAGATTTCCTTTGCAAGCTTGCTTGGTTGGCCAAAAAGGGCGTATGCGTTTTTTCCTGAATATATTCAGGAAAAAACGCATACGCCCTTTTTGGCCAAGTGCATCATTGTGGACGTTCTGCCTCTTTTCCTATGCTTTCAATGCAATTCCAGTCTACCTCCTGAAATCGGTTTCCTGCAATTCTGCCCCGCTTTCAAGTCCTCTTGGCAGCCTTACTTCAGTATATTTTGGGACGATAGCTGTCATTTATAACTCTGCAGGTTTGTGAATTACAGTGCCCCTGAGCTCCTTTCTTCAACTCGCTTTCTTTTGAGCTGGCCGCAACACCGCAGGATGGCTTCAGGCCCTAATCTGGTTCCGGCACAGCACGCTGAGCCTTTGGTTATTTCCTCTTCCTGGTGGGAAATGAGAGTTAAATTTGCCCGTCCAGACACCTCTAGCTAGTCTCTCATTGGTTCTCCCTATTCCTGTTCATCTTCCGCAGAAATTGGAAACTGGGCCAAAGAGGAGGTTAAAGGCGCTGACTCTCCAAGTGGGGAGAGTGTTAGTAAAGCGTGTGGAATGTTGCACCCGAGTACCAGGGGAGGAAAACTGAGACATATTTGAACACGTCTCCCGTTCACACGGTTGATCATACTCTGGGTTCCACATGCATGTTTTAGCTGAACGAAGAATACCTTAAACCTGGATAGTTGAGACCCGTGGAATGGGTACCATGCAATACGACTTCAAAGGGTCTTCATTTGCTCACCGAACCTCTCCAATCCTATCACTGCTGCGTTTATGCCCCTGTACACATGCTTGATTCTCTTTTGGAGACATAGCAATCCATAGGTTTAAGATACTTAATAGTCAGGTACATTCTTAGGCGTTTAATATGCGGTGTTGTGTCCATTTCGTTGAGCAAGGAGTAGCTCTTGTCTATTCCATATTTGGCTTAAGGAACTTTATCTGTGCTCATTTCAATCTCTGGTTTTATGCAGCACCCCAACTCACCTTTCCCCTTAAGCAAGCATAAGTTGGTTTTCTAAATTTGAGACCCTGTTCTGTTTTGGAATTCAGTTCCTGTGTAGCCAAGCTTACATTCCGTGTATTACTGATATCTTATGATGTTTCTTTTTCTGTGTGACTTATTTCAGTTAAATCATCGTACCTGAATCCACTCATTATGCTGCTACGGGCCTGATGACATAGATTTCATTGCTGAGTGATATTGCTTTGTAAGTAAATACCACAACTTTTTTATCCATTTTTCACTTTCTGCGATGTTGAACTTGTACTGTAAACGAGGTTCTTGTAACCAGAGGCGTCCCAAACTTTGGGGTGGCTGTGTCTTTTTGAATTTAATTTCCCTAAGCTATAGGACCATAAGTGGAAGTGCCCTAGGCTCTGTTGCTTTGTTTTTTAGATGTTTCAGGAAACACCATACACTTCTCCCGAGTGTCTGTTGGCAATTTACATCCCGCCCATCAGCAAAACAAGGCTCCCAGTTCTCCATGGCCTGTCCTGCCTTTCTGGATTTTACACTTTTTTCAGATGGCCCTTTTGACCGGGGGGAAGTGAGACTTCATTGTAGTGCAGATTTCCTTTGCAAGCTTGCTTGGTTGGCCAAAAAGGGCGTATGCGTTTTTTCCTGAATATATTCAGGAAAAAACGCATACGCCCTTTTTGGCCAAGTGCATCATTGTGGACGTTCTGCCTCTTTTCCTATGCTTTCAATGCAATTCCAGTCTACCTCCTGAAATCGGTTTCCTGAAATTCTTCCCCGCTTTCAAGTCATCTTGGCAGCCTTACTTCAGTATATTTTTGGACGATAGCTGTCATTTATAACTCTGCAGGTTTGTGAATTACAGTGCCCCTGAGCTCCTTTCTTCAACTCGCTTTCTTGTGAGCTGGCCGCAACACCGCAGGATGGCTTCAGGCCCTAAACTGGTTCCGGCACGGCACGCTGAGCCTTTGGTTATTTCCTCTTCCTGGTGGGAAATGAGAGTTAAATTTGCCCGTCCAGACACCTCCAGCTAGTGTCTCATTGGTTCTCGCTATTCCTGTTCATTTTCCGCAGAAATTGCAAACTGGGCCAAACAGGAGGTTAAAGGCACTGACTCTCCAAGTGGGGAGAGTGTTAGTAAAGCGTCTGGAATGTTGCACCCGAGTACCAGGGTACGAAAACTGAGACATATTTGAACACGTCTCCCGTTAACATGGTTGATCATACTCTGGGTTCCACATGCATGTTTTAGCTGAAGGAAGAATACCTTAAACCTGGATAGTTGAGACCCGTGGAATGGGTACCATGCAATATGACTTCAAAGGGTCTTCATTTGCTCACCGAACCTCTCCAATCCTATCACTGCTGCGTTTATGCCCCTGTACACATGCTTGATTCTCTTTCGGAGACATAGCAATCCATAGGTTTTAAGATACTTACTAGTCAGGTACATTCTTAGGTGTTTAATATGCGGTGTTGAGTCCATTTCGTTGAGCAAGGAGTAGCTCTTGTCTATTCCATATTTGGCTTAAGGAACTTTATCTGTGCTCATTTCAATCTCTGGTTTTATGCAGCACCCAACTCACCTTTCCCCTTAAGCAAGCATAAGTTGGTTTTCTAAATTTGAGACCCTGTTCTGTTCTGTAATTCAGTTCCTGTGTAGCCAAGTTTACATTCCGTGTATTACTGATATCTTATGATGTTTCTTTTTCTGTGTGACTTATTTCAGTTAGAATCATCATACCTGAATCCACTCATTGTGCTGCTAAGGGCCTGATGACATAGATTTCATTGCTGAGTGATATTGCTTTGTAAGTAAATACCACAAGTTCTTTATCCATTTCTCACTTTCTGCGATTTTGAACTTGTACTGTAAACGAGGTTCTTGTAAACAGAGGCGTCCCAAACTTTGGGGTGGCTGTGTCTTTTTGATTTTAATTTCCCTAAGCTATAGGACCATAAGTGGAAGTGCCCTAGGCTCTGTTGCTTTGTTTTTTAGATGTTTCAGGAAACACCATACACTTGTCCCCAGTGTCTGTTGGCAATTTACATCCCGCCCATCAGCATAACAAGGCTCCCAGTTCTCCATGGCCTGTCCTGCCTTTCTGGATTTTACACTTTTTTCAGATGGCCCTTTTGACCGGGGGTAAGTGAGACTTCATTGTAGTGCAGATTTCCTTTGCAAGCTTGCTTGGTTGGCCAAAAAGGGCGTATGCGTTTTTTCCTGAATATATTCAGGAAAAAACGCATACGCCCTTTTTGGCCAAGTGCATCATTGTGGACGTTCTGCCTCTTTTCCTATGCTTTCAATGCAATTCCAGTCTACCTCCTGAAATTGGTTTCCTGCAATTCTGCCCCGCTTTCAAGTCCTCTTGGCAGCCTTACTTCAGTATATTTTTGGACGATAGCTGTCATTTATAACTCTGCAGGTTTGTGAATTACAGTGCCCCTGAGCTCCTTTCTTCAACTCGCTTTCTTGTGACCTGGCCGCAACACCGCAGGATGGCTTCAGGCCCTAATCTGGTTCCGGCACGGCACGCTGAGCCTTTGGTTAATTCCTCTTCCTGGTGGGAAATGAGAGTTAAATTTGCCCGTCCAGACACCTCTAGCTAGTCTCTCATTGGTTCTCCCTATTCCTGTTCATCTTCCGCAGAAATTGCAAACTGGGCCAAACAGGAGGTTAAAGGCACTGACTCTCCAAGTCGGGAGAGTGTTAGTAAAGCGTCTGGAATGTTGCACCCGAGTACCAGGGTACGAAAACTGAGACATATTTGAACACGTCTCCCGTTCACATGGTTGATCATACTCTGGGTTCCACATGCATGTTTTAGCTGAAGGAAGAATACCTTAAACCTGGAGAGTTGAGACCCGTGGAATGGGTACCATGCAATATGACTTCAAAGGGTCTTCATTTGCTCACCGAACCTCTCCAATCCTATCACTGCTGCATTTATGCCCCTGTACACATGCTTGATTCTCTTTTGGAGACATAGCAATCCATAGGTTTTAAGATACTTACTAGTCAGGTACATTCTTAGGCGTTTAATATGCGGTGTTGAGTCCATTTCATTGAGCAAGGAGTAGCTCTTGTTTATTCCATATTTGGCTTAAGGAACTTTATCTGTGCTCATTTCAATCTCTGGTTTTATGCAGCACCCAACTCACCTTTCCCCTTAAGCAAGCATAAGTTGGTTTTCTAAATTTGAGACCCTGTTCTGTTCTGTAATTCAGTTCCTGTGTAGCCAAGTTTACATTCCGTGTATTACTGATATCTTATGATGTTTCTTTTTCTGTGTGACTTATTTCAGTTAGAATCATCATACCTGAATCCACTCATTGTGCTGCTAAGTGCCTGATGACATATATTTCATTGCTGAGTGATATTGCTTTGTAAGTAAATACCACAACTTCTTTATCCATTTTTCACTTTCTGCGATGTTGAACTTGTACTGTAAATGAGGTTCTTGTAAACAGAGGCGTCCCAAACTTTGGGGTGGCTGTGTCTTTTTGATTTTAATTTCCCTAAGCTATAGGACCATAAGTGGAAGTGCCCTAGGCTCTGTTGCTTTGTTTTTTAGATGTTTCAGGAAACACCATACACTTCTCCCCAGTGTCTGTTGGCAATTTACATCCCGCCCATCAGCATAACAAGGCTCCCAGTTCTCCATGGCCTGTCCTGCCTTTCTGGATTTTACACTTTTTTCAGATGGCCCTTTTGACCGGGGGGAAGTGAGACTTCATTGTAGTGCAGATTTCCTTTGCAAGCTTGCTTGGTTGGCCAAAAAGGGCGTATGCGTTTTTTCCTGAATATATTCAGGAAAAAACGCATACGCCCTTTTAGGCCAAGTGCATCATTGTGGACGTTCTGCCTCTTTTCCTATGCTTTCAATGCAATTCCAGTCTACCTCCTGAAATCGGTTTCCTGCAATTCTGCCCCGCTTTCAAGTCCTCTTGGCAGCCTTACTTCAGTATATTTTGGGACGATAGCTGTCATTTATAACTCTGCAGGTTTGTGAATTACAGTGCCCCTGAGCTCCTTTCTTCAACTCGCTTTCTTTTGAGCTGGCCGCAACACCGCAGGATGGCTTCAGGCCCTAATCTGGTTCCGGCACAGCACGCTGAGCCTTTGGTTATTTCCTCTTCCTGGTGGGAAATGAGAGTTAAATTTGCCCGTCCAGACACCTCTAGCTAGTCTCTCATTGGTTCTCCCTATTCCTGTTCATCTTCCGCAGAAATTGGAAACTGGGCCAAAGAGGAGGTTAAAGGCGCTGACTCTCCAAGTGGGGAGAGTGTTAGTAAAGCGTGTGGAATGTTGCACCCGAGTACCAGGGGAGGAAAACTGAGACATATTTGAACACGTCTCCCGTTCACACGGTTGATCATACTCTGGGTTCCACATGCATGTTTTAGCTGAACGAAGAATACCTTAAACCTGGATAGTTGAGACCCGTGGAATGGGTACCATGCAATACGACTTCAAAGGGTCTTCATTTGCTCACCGAACCTCTCCAATCCTATCACTGCTGCGTTTATGCCCCTGTACACATGCTTGATTCTCTTTTGGAGACATAGCAATCCATAGGTTTAAGATACTTAATAGTCAGGTACATTCTTAGGCGTTTAATATGCGGTGTTGTGTCCATTTCGTTGAGCAAGGAGTAGCTCTTGTCTATTCCATATTTGGCTTAAGGAACTTTATCTGTGCTCATTTCAATCTCTGGTTTTATGCAGCACCCCAACTCACCTTTCCCCTTAAGCAAGCATAAGTTGGTTTTCTAAATTTGAGACCCTGTTCTGTTTTGGAATTCAGTTCCTGTGTAGCCAAGTTTACATTCCGTGTATTACTGATATCTTATGATGTTTCTTTTTCTGTGTGACTTATTTCAGTTAAATCATCGTACCTGAATCCACTCATTATGCTGCTACGGGCCTGATGACATAGATTTCATTGCTGAGTGATATTGCTTTGTAAGTAAATACCACAACTTTTTTATCCATTTTTCACTTTCTGCGATGTTGAACTTGTACTGTAAACGAGGTTCTTGTAACCAGAGGCGTCCCAAACTTTGGGGTGGCTGTGTCTTTTTGAATTTAATTTCCCTAAGCTATAGGACCATAAGTGGAAGTGCCCTAGGCTCTGTTGCTTTGTTTTTTAGATGTTTCAGGAAACACCATACACTTCTCCCGAGTGTCTGTTGGCAATTTACATCCCGCCCATCAGCAAAACAAGGCTCCCAGTTCTCCATGGCCTGTCCTGCCTTTCTGGATTTTACACTTTTTTCAGATGGCCCTTTTGACCGGGGGGAAGTGAGACTTCATTGTAGTGCAGATTTCCTTTGCAAGCTTGCTTGGTTGGCCAAAAAGGGCGTATGCGTTTTTTCCTGAATATATTCAGGAAAAAACGCATACGCCCTTTTTGGCCAAGTGCATCATTGTGGACGTTCTGCCTCTTTTCCTATGCTTTCAATGCAATTCCAGTCTACCTCCTGAAATCGGTTTCCTGAAATTCTTCCCCGCTTTCAAGTCATCTTGGCAGCCTTACTTCAGTATATTTTTGGACGATAGCTGTCATTTATAACTCTGCAGGTTTGTGAATTACAGTGCCCCTGAGCTCCTTTCTTCAACTCGCTTTCTTGTGAGCTGGCCGCAACACCGCAGGATGGCTTCAGGCCCTAAACTGGTTCCGGCACGGCACGCTGAGCCTTTGGTTATTTCCTCTTCCTGGTGGGAAATGAGAGTTAAATTTGCCCGTCCAGACACCTCCAGCTAGTGTCTCATTGGTTCTCGCTATTCCTGTTCATTTTCCGCAGAAATTGCAAACTGGGCCAAACAGGAGGTTAAAGGCACTGACTCTCCAAGTGGGGAGAGTGTTAGTAAAGCGTCTGGAATGTTGCACCCGAGTACCAGGGTACGAAAACTGAGACATATTTGAACACGTCTCCCGTTAACATGGTTGATCATACTCTGGGTTCCACATGCATGTTTTAGCTGAAGGAAGAATACCTTAAACCTGGATAGTTGAGACCCGTGGAATGGGTACCATGCAATATGACTTCAAAGGGTCTTCATTTGCTCACCGAACCTCTCCAATCCTATCACTGCTGCGTTTATGCCCCTGTACACATGCTTGATTCTCTTTCGGAGACATAGCAATCCATAGGTTTTAAGATACTTACTAGTCAGGTACATTCTTAGGTGTTTAATATGCGGTGTTGAGTCCATTTCGTTGAGCAAGGAGTAGCTCTTGTCTATTCCATATTTGGCTTAAGGAACTTTATCTGTGCTCATTTCAATCTCTGGTTTTATGCAGCACCCAACTCACCTTTCCCCTTAAGCAAGCATAAGTTGGTTTTCTAAATTTGAGACCCTGTTCTGTTCTGTAATTCAGTTCCTGTGTAGCCAAGTTTACATTCCGTGTATTACTGATATCTTATGATGTTTCTTTTTCTGTGTGACTTATTTCAGTTAGAATCATCATACCTGAATCCACTCATTGTGCTGCTAAGGGCCTGATGACATAGATTTCATTGCTGAGTGATATTGCTTTGTAAGTAAATACCACAAGTTCTTTATCCATTTCTCACTTTCTGCGATTTTGAACTTGTACTGTAAACGAGGTTCTTGTAAACAGAGGCGTCCCAAACTTTGGGGTGGCTGTGTCTTTTTGATTTTAATTTCCCTAAGCTATAGGACCATAAGTGGAAGTGCCCTAGGCTCTGTTGCTTTGTTTTTTAGATGTTTCAGGAAACACCATACACTTGTCCCCAGTGTCTGTTGGCAATTTACATCCCGCCCATCAGCATAACAAGGCTCCCAGTTCTCCATGGCCTGTCCTGCCTTTCTGGATTTTACACTTTTTTCAGATGGCCCTTTTGACCGGGGGTAAGTGAGACTTCATTGTAGTGCAGATTTCCTTTGCAAGCTTGCTTGGTTGGCCAAAAAGGGCGTATGCGTTTTTTCCTGAATATATTCAGGAAAAAACGCATACGCCCTTTTTGGCCAAGTGCATCATTGTGGACGTTCTGCCTCTTTTCCTATGCTTTCAATGCAATTCCAGTCTACCTCCTGAAATTGGTTTCCTGCAATTCTGCCCCGCTTTCAAGTCCTCTTGGCAGCCTTACTTCAGTATATTTTTGGACGATAGCTGTCATTTATAACTCTGCAGGTTTGTGAATTACAGTGCCCCTGAGCTCCTTTCTTCAACTCGCTTTCTTGTGACCTGGCCGCAACACCGCAGGATGGCTTCAGGCCCTAATCTGGTTCCGGCACGGCACGCTGAGCCTTTGGTTAATTCCTCTTCCTGGTGGGAAATGAGAGTTAAATTTGCCCGTCCAGACACCTCTAGCTAGTCTCTCATTGGTTCTCCCTATTCCTGTTCATCTTCCGCAGAAATTGCAAACTGGGCCAAACAGGAGGTTAAAGGCACTGACTCTCCAAGTCGGGAGAGTGTTAGTAAAGCGTCTGGAATGTTGCACCCGAGTACCAGGGTACGAAAACTGAGACATATTTGAACACGTCTCCCGTTCACATGGTTGATCATACTCTGGGTTCCACATGCATGTTTTAGCTGAAGGAAGAATACCTTAAACCTGGAGAGTTGAGACCCGTGGAATGGGTACCATGCAATATGACTTCAAAGGGTCTTCATTTGCTCACCGAACCTCTCCAATCCTATCACTGCTGCATTTATGCCCCTGTACACATGCTTGATTCTCTTTTGGAGACATAGCAATCCATAGGTTTTAAGATACTTACTAGTCAGGTACATTCTTAGGCGTTTAATATGCGGTGTTGAGTCCATTTCATTGAGCAAGGAGTAGCTCTTGTTTATTCCATATTTGGCTTAAGGAACTTTATCTGTGCTCATTTCAATCTCTGGTTTTATGCAGCACCCAACTCACCTTTCCCCTTAAGCAAGCATAAGTTGGTTTTCTAAATTTGAGACCCTGTTCTGTTCTGTAATTCAGTTCCTGTGTAGCCAAGTTTACATTCCGTGTATTACTGATATCTTATGATGTTTCTTTTTCTGTGTGACTTATTTCAGTTAGAATCATCATACCTGAATCCACTCATTGTGCTGCTAAGTGCCTGATGACATATATTTCATTGCTGAGTGATATTGCTTTGTAAGTAAATACCACAACTTCTTTATCCATTTTTCACTTTCTGCGATGTTGAACTTGTACTGTAAATGAGGTTCTTGTAAACAGAGGCGTCCCAAACTTTGGGGTGGCTGTGTCTTTTTGATTTTAATTTCCCTAAGCTATAGGACCATAAGTGGAAGTGCCCTAGGCTCTGTTGCTTTGTTTTTTAGATGTTTCAGGAAACACCATACACTTCTCCCCAGTGTCTGTTGGCAATTTACATCCCGCCCATCAGCATAACAAGGCTCCCAGTTCTCCATGGCCTGTCCTGCCTTTCTGGATTTTACACTTTTTTCAGATGGCCCTTTTGACCGGGGGGAAGTGAGACTTCATTGTAGTGCAGATTTCCTTTGCAAGCTTGCTTGGTTGGCCAAAAAGGGCGTATGCGTTTTTTCCTGAATATATTCAGGAAAAAACGCATACGCCCTTTTAGGCCAAGTGCATCATTGTGGACGTTCTGCCTCTTTTCCTATGCTTTCAATGCAATTCCAGTCTACCTCCTGAAATCGGTTTCCTGCAATGCTGCCCCGTTTTCAAGTCCTCTTGGCAGCCTTACTTCAGTATATTTTTAGACGATAGCTGTCATTTATAACTCTGCAGGTTTGTGAATTACAGTGCCCCTGAGCTCCTTTCTTCAACTCGTTTTCTTTTAAGCTGGCCGCAACACCGCAGGATGGCTTCAGGCCCTAATCTGGTTCCGGCACGGCACGCTGAGCCTTTGGTTATTTCCTATTCCTGGTGGGAAATGAGAGTTAAATTTGCCCGTCCAGACACCTCCAGCTAGTCTCTCATTGGTTCTCCCTATTCCTATTCATCTTCCGCAGAAATTGCAAACTGGGCCAAACAGGAGGTTAAAGGCGCTGACTCTCCAAGTGGGGAGAGTGTTAGTAAAGCGTCTGGAATGTTGCACCCGAGTACCAGGGGAGGAAAACTGAGACATATTTGAACACGTCTCCCGTTCACACGGTTGATCATACTCTGGGTTCCAAATGCATGTTTTAGCTGAAGGAAGAATACCTTAAACCTGGATAGTTGAAACCCGTGGAATGGGTACCATGCAATATGACTTCAAAGGGTCTTCATTTGCTCACCGAACCTCTCCAATCCTATCACTGCTGCATTTATGCCCCTGTACACACGCTTGATTCTCTTTTGGAGACATAGCAATCCATAGGTTTTAAGATACTTACTAGTCAGGTACATTCTTAGGCGTTTAATATGCGGTGTTGAGTCCATTTCGTTGAGCAAGGAGTAGCTCTTGTCTATTCCATATTTGGCTTAAGGAACTTTATCTGTGCTCATTTCAATCTCTGGTTTTATGCAGCACCCCAACTCACCTTTCCCCTTAAGCAAGCATAAGTTGGTTTTCTAAATTTGAGACCCTGTTCTGTTTTGGAATTCAGTTCCTGTGTAGCCAAGTTTACATTCCGTGTATTAGTGATATCTTATGATGTTTCTTTTCCTGTGTGACTTATTTCAGTTAGAATCATCGTACCTGAATCCACTCATTATGCTGCTACGGGCCTGATGACATAGATTTCATTGCTGAGTGATACTGCATTGTACGTAAGTAACACAAGTTCTTTATCCATTTTTCACTTTCTGTGATATTAAACTTGTACGGTAAATGAGGTTCTTGTATTCAGAGGAGTCCCAAACTTTTGGGTGGCTGGGTCTTTTTGATTTTAATTTCCCTAATCTATAGGACCATAAGTGAAAGTGCCCTAGGCTCTGTTGCTTTGTTTTTTAGATGTTTCAGGAAACACCATACACTTCTCCCGAGTGTCTGTTGGCAATTTACATCCCGCCCATCGGCATAACAAGGCTCCCAGTTCTCCATGGCCTGTCCTGCCTTTCTGGATTTTACACTTTTTTCAGATGGCCCTTTTGACCGGGGGGAAGTGAGACTTCATTGTAGTGCAGATTTCCTTTGCAAGCTTGCTTGGTTGGCCAAAAAGGGCATATGCGTTTTTTCCTGAATATATTCAGGAAAAAACGCATATGCCCTTTTTGGCCAAGTGCATCATTGTGGACGTTCTGCCTCTTTTCCTATGCTTTCAATGCAATTCCAGTCTACCTCCTGAAATCGGTTTCCTGCAATTCTGCCCTGCTTTCAAGTCCTCTTGGCAGCCTTACTTCAGTATATTTTTGGACGATAGCTGTCATTTATAACTCTGCAGGTTTGTGAATTACAGTGCCCCTGAGCTCCTTTCTTCAACTCGCTTTCTTGTGAGCTGGCCGCAACACCGCAGGATGGCTACAGGCCCTAATGTGGTTCCGGCACGGCACACTGAGCCTTTGGTTAATTCCTCTTCCTGGTGGGAAATGAGAGTTAAATTTGCCCGTCCAGACACCTCCAGCTAGTCTCTCATTGGTTCTCCCTATTCCTGTTCATCTTCCGCAGAAATTGCAAACTGGGCCAAACAGGAGGTTAAAGGCGCTGACTCTCCAAGTGGGGAGAGTGTTAGTAAAGCGTCTGGAATGTTGCACCCGAGTACCAGGGGAGGAAAACTGAGACATATTTGTACACGTCTCCCGTTCACACGGTTGATCATACTCTGGGTTACACATGCATGTTTTAGCTGAAGGAAGAATACCTTAAACCTGGAGAGTTGAGACCCGTGGAATGGGTACCATGCAATATGACTTCAAAGGGTCTTCATTTGCTCACCGAACCTCTCCAATCCTATCTCTGCTGCGTTTATGCCCCTGTACACACGCTTGATTCTCTTTTGGAGACATAGCAATCCATAGGTTTTAAGATACTTACTAGTCAGGTACATTCTTAGGCGTTTAATATGGGGTGTTGAGTCCATTTCGTTGAGCAAGGAGTAGCTCTTGTCTATTCCATATTTGGCTTAAGGAACTTTATCTGTGCCCATTTCAATCTCTGGTTTTTTGCAGCACCCCAACTCACCTTTCCCCTTAAGCAAGCATAAGTTGGTTTTCTAAATTTTAGACACTGTTCTGTTCTGTAATTCAGTTCCTGTGTAGCCAAGTTTACATTCCGTGTATTAGTGATATCTTATGATGTTTCTTTTTCTGTGTGACTTATTTCAGTTAGAATTATCGTACCTGAATCCACTCATTATGCTGCTATGGGCCTGATGACATAGATTTCATTGCTGAGTGATATTGCTTTGTAAGTAAATACCACAACTTCTTTATCCATTTTTCACTTTCTGCGATGTTGAACTTGTATTGTAAACGAGGTTCTTGTAAACAGAGGCGTCCCAAACTTTGGGGTGGCTGTGTCTTTTTGATTTTAATTTCCCTAAGCTATAGGACCATAAGTGGAAGTGCCCTAGGCTCTGTTGCTTTGTTTTTTAGATGTTTCAGGAAACACCATACACTTCTCCCGAGTGTCTGTTGGCAATTTACATCCCGCCCATCAGCATAACAAGGCTCCCAGTTCTCCATGGCCTGTCCTGCCTTTCTGGATTTTACACTTTTTTCAGATGGCCCTTTTGACCGGGAGGAAGTGAGACTTCATTGTAGTGCAGATTTCCTTTGCAAGTTTACTTAGTTGGCCAAAAAGCGCCTATGCGTTTTTTCCTGAATATATTCAGGAAACAACGCATACGCCCTTTTTCGCCAAGTGCATCATTGTGGACGTTCTGCCTCTTTTCCTATGCTTTCAATGCAATTCCAGTCTACCTCCTGAAATCGGTTTCCTGCAATTCTGCCCCGCTTTCAAGTCCTCTTGGCAGCCTTACTTCAGTATATTTTGGGACGATAGCTGTCATTTATAACTCTGCAGGTTTGTGAATTACAGTGCCCCTGAGCTCCTTTCTTCAACTCGTTTTCTTTTGAGCTGGCCGCAACACCGCAGGATGGCTTCAGGCCCTAATCTGGTTCCGGCACGGCACGCTGAGCCTTTGGTTATTTCCTCTTCCTGGTGGGAAATGAGAGTTAAATTTGCCCGTCCAGACACCTCCAGCTAGTCTCTCATTGGTTCTCCCTATTCCTGTTCATCTTCCGCAGAAATTGCAAACTGGGCCAAACAGGAGGTTAAAGGCGCTGACTCTCCAAGTGGGGAGAGTGTTAGTAAAGCGTGTGGAATGTTGCACCCGAGTACCAGGGGAGGAAAACTGAGACATATTTGAACACGTCTCCCGTTCACATGGTTGATCATACTCTGGGTTCCACATGCATGTTTTAGCTGAAGGAAGAATACCTTAAACCTGGATAGTTGAAACCCGTGGAATGGGTACCATGCAATACGACTTCAAAGGGTCTTCATTTGCTCACCGAACCTCTCCAATCCTATCACTGCTGCGTTTATGCCCCTGTACACACGCTTGATTTTCTTTTGGAGACATAGCAATCCATAGGTTTTAAGATACTTACTAGTCAGGTACATTCTTAGGCGTTTAATATGCGGTGTTGAGTCCATTTCGTTGAGCAAGGAGTAGCTCTTGTCTATTCCATATTTGGCTTAAGGAACTTTATCTGTGCTCATTTCAATCTCTGGTTTTATGCAGCACCCCAACTCACCTTTCCCCTAAGCAAGCATAAGTTGGTTTTCTAAATTTGAGACCCTGTTCTGTTTTGGAATTCAGTTCCTGTGTAGCCAAGTTTACATTCCGTGTATTAGTGATATCTTATGATGTTTCTTTTCCTGTGTGACTTATTTCAGTTAGAATCATCGTACCTGAATCCACTCATTATGCTGCTACGGGCCTGATGACATAGATTTCATTGCTGAGTGATACTGCATTGTACGTAAGTACCACAAGTTCTTTATCCATTTTTCACTTTCTGTGATGTTGAACTTGTACGGTAAACGAGGTTCTTGTAAACAGAGGCGTCCCAAACTTTGGGGTGGCTGTGTCTTTTTGATTTTAATTTCCCTAAGCTATAGGACCATAAGTGGAAGTGCCCTAGGCTCTGTTGCTTTGTTTTTTAGATGTTTCAGGAAACACCATACACTTCTCCCGAGTGTCTGTTGGCAGTTTACATCCCGCCCATCAGCATAACAAGGCTCCCAGTTCTCCATGGCCTGTCCTGCCTTTCTGGATTTCACACTTTTTTCAGATGGCCCTTTTGACCGGGGGGAAGTGAGACTTCATTGTAGTGCAGATTTCCTTTGCAAGCTTGCTTGGTTGGCCAAAAAGTGCGTATGCGTTTTTTCCTGAATATATTCAGGAAAAAACGCATACGGCCTTTTTGGCCAAGTGCATCATTGTGGACGTTCTGCCTCTTTTCCTATGCTTTCAATGCAATTCCAGTCTACCTCCTGAAATCGGTTTCCTGCAATTCTGCCCCGCTTTCAAGTCCTCTTGGCAGCCTTACTTCAGTATATTTTGGACGATAACTGTCATTTATAACTCTGCAGGTTTGTGAATTACAGTGCCCCTGAGCTCCTTTCTTCAACTCGCTTTCTTTTGAGCTGGCCGCAACATCACAGGATGGCTTCAGGCCCTAATCTGGTTCCGGCACGGGACGCTGAGCCTTTGGTTATTTCCTCTTCCTGGTGGGAAATGAGAGTTAAATTTGCCCGTCCAGACACCTCCAGCTAGTCTCTCATTGGTTCTCCCTATTCCTGTTCATCTTCTGCAGAAATTGCAAACTGGGCCAAACAGGAGGTTAAAGGCGCTGACTCTCCAAGTGGGGAGAGTGTTATTAAAGCGTCTGGAATGTTGCACCCGAGTACCAGGGGAGGAAAACTGAGACATATTTGAACACGTCTCCCGTTCACATGGTTGATCATACTCTGGGTTCCACATGCATGTTTTAGCTGAAGGAAGAATACCTTAAACCTGGAGAGTTGAGACCCGTGGAATGGGTACCATGCAATATGACTTCAAAGGGTCTTCATTTGCTCACCGAACCTCTACAATCCTATCACTGCTGCGTTTATGCCCCTGTACACACGCTTGATTCTCTTTTGGAGACATAGCAATCCATAGGTTTTAAGATACTTACTAGTCAGGTACATTCTTAGGCGTTTAATATGCGGTGTTGAGTCCATTTCGTTGAGCAAGGAGTAGCTCTTGTCTATTCCATATTTGGCTTAAGGAACTTTATCTGTGCTCATTTCAATCTCTGGTTTTATGCAGCACCCCAACTCAACTTTCCCCTTAAGCAAGCATAAGTTGGTTTTCTAAATTTGAGACCCTGTTCTGTTTTGGAATTCAGTTCCTGTGTAGCCAAGTTTACATTCCGTGTATTAGTGATATCTTATGATGTTTCTTTTTCTGTGTGACTTATTTCAGTTAGAATCATCGTACCTGAATCCACTCATTATGCTGCTATGGGCCTGATGACATAGATTTCATTGCTGAGTGATACTGCATTGTACGTAAGTACCACAAGTTCTTTATCCATTTTTCACTTTGTGTGATATTGAAGTTGTACGGTAAACGAGGTTCTTGTAAACAGAGGCGTCCCAAACTTTGGGGTGGCTGTGTCTTTTTGATTTTAATTTCCCTAAGCTATAGGACCATAAGTGGAAGTGCCCTAGGCTCTGTTGCTTTGTTTTTTAGATGTTTCAGGAAACACCATACACTTCTCCCGAGTGTCTGTTGGCAATTTACATCCCGCCCATCAGCATAACAAGGCTTCCAGTTCTCCATGGCCTGTCCTGCCTTTCTGGATTTTACACTTTTTTCAGATGGCCCTTTTGACCGGGGGGAAGTGAGACTTCATTGTAGTGCAGATTTCCTTTGCAAGCTTGCTTGGTTGGCCAAAAAGGGCGTATGCGTTTTTTCCTGAATATATTCAGGAAAAAACGCATACGCCCTTTTTGGCCAAGTGCATCATTGTGGACGTTCTGCCTCTTTTCCTATGCTTTCAATGCAATTCAAGTCTACCTTCTGAAATCGGTTTCCTGCAATTCTGCCCCGCTTTCAAGTCCTCTTGGCAGCCTTACTTCAGTATATTTTTGGACGATAGCTGTCATTTATAACTCTGCAGGTTTGTGAATTACAGTGCCCCTGAGCTCCTTTCTTCAACTCGCTTTCTTGTGAGCTGGCCGCAACACCGCAGGATGGCTTCAGGCCCTAATCTGGTTCCGACATGGCACGCTGAGCCTTTGCTTATTTCCTCTTCCTGGTGGGAAATGAGAGTTAAATTTGCCCGTCCAGACACCTCCAGCTAGTCTCTCATTGGTTCTCGCTATTCCTGTTCATCTTCCGCAGAAATTGCAAACTGGGCCATACAGGAGGTTAAAGGGACTGACTCTCCAAGTCGGGAGAGTGTTAGTAAAGCGTCTGGAATGTTGCACCCGAGTACCAGGGTACGAAAACTGAGACATATTTGAACACGTCTCCCGATCACATGGTTGATCATACTCTGGGTTCCACATGCATGTTTTAGCTGAAGGAAGAATACCTTAAACCTGGGTAGTTGAAACCCGTGGAATGGGTACCATGCAATATGACTTCAAAGAGTCTTCATTTGCTCACCGAACCTCTCCAATCCTATCACTGCTGCGTTTATGCCCCTGTACACATGCTTGATTCTCTTTGGGAGACATAGCAATCCATAGGTTTTAAGATACTTACTAGTCAGGTACATTCTTAGGCGTTTAATATGGGGTGTTGAGTCCATTTCGTTGAGCAAGGAGTAGCTCTTGTCTATTCCATATTTGGCTTAAGGAACTTTATCTGTGCTCATTTCAATCTCTGGTTTTATGCAGCACCCCAACTCACCTTTCCCCTTAAGCAAGCATAAGTTGGTTTTCTAAATTTGAGACCCTGTTCTGTTCTGTAATTCAGTTCCTGTGTAGCCAAGTTTACATTCCGTGTATTAGTGATATCTTATGATGTTTCTTTTTCTGTGTGACTTATTTCAGTTAGAATCATCATACCTGAATCCACTCATTGTGCTGCTAAGGGCCTGATGACATAGATTTCATTGCTGAGTGATATTGCTTTGTAAGTAAATACCACAAGTTCTTTATCCATTTCTCACTTTCTGCGATTTTGAACTTGTACTGTAAACGAGGTTCTTGTAAACAGAGGCGTCCCAAACTTTGGGGTGGCTGTGTCTTTTTGATTTTAATTTCCCTAAGCTATAGGACCATAAGTGGAAGTGCCCTAGGCTCTGTTGCTTTGTTTTTTAGATGTTTCAGGAAACACCATACACTTCTCCCGAGTGTCTGTTGGCAATTTACATCCCGCCCATCAGCATAACAAGGCTCCCAGTTCTCCATGGCCTGTCCTGCCTTTCTGGATTTTACACTTTTTTCAGATGGCCCTTTTGACCGGGGGGAAGTGAGACTTCATTGTAGTGCAGATTTCCTTTGCAAGCTTGCTTGGTTGGCCAAAAAGGGCGTATGCGTTTTTTCCTGAATATATTCAGGAAAAAACGCATACGCCCTTTTTGGCCAAGTGCATCATTGTGGACGTTCTGCCTCTTTTCCTATGCTTTCAATGCAATTCCAGTCCACCTCCTGAAATCGGTTTTCTGCAATTCTGCCTCGCTTTCAAGTCCTCTTGGCAGCCTTACTTCAGTATATTTTTGGACGATAGCTGTCATTTATAACTCTGCAGGTTTGTGAATTACAGTGCCCCTGAGCTCCTTTCTTCAACTCGCTTTCTTTTGAGCTGGCCGCAACACCGCAGGATGGCTTCAGGCCCTAATCTGGTTCCGGCACAGCACGCTGAGCCTTTGGTTATTTCCTCTTCCTGGTGGGAAGTGAGAGTTAAATTTGCCCATGCAGACACCTCTAGCTAGTCTCTCATTGGTTCTCCCTATTCCTGTTCATCTTCCGCAGAAATTGCAAACTGGGCCAAACAGGAGGTTAAAGGCACTGACTCTCCAAGTGGGGAGAGTGTTAGTAAAGCGTCTGGAAAGTTGCACCCGAGTACCAGGGGAGGAAAACTGAGACATATTTCAACACGTCTCCTGTTCACACGGTTGATCATACTCTGGGTTCCACATGCATGTTTTAGCTGAAGGAAGAATACCTTAAACCTGGAGAGTTGAGACCCGTGGAATGGGTACCATGCAATATGACTTCAAAGGGTCTTCATTTGCTCACCGAACCTCTCCAATCCTATCACTGCTGCGTTTATGCCCCTGTACACATGCTTGATTATCTTTTGGAGACATAGCAATCCATAGGTTTTAAGATACTTACTAGTCAGGTACATTCTTAGGCGTTTAATATGCGGTGTTGAGTCCATTTCGTTGAGCAAGGAGTAGCTCTTGTCTATTCCATATTTGGCTTAAGGAACTTTATCTGTGCTCATTTCAATCTCTGGTTTTATGCAGCACCCAACTCACCTTTCCCCTTAAGCAAGCATAAGTTGGTTTTCTAAATTTGAGACCCTGTTCTGTTCTGTAATTCAGTTCCTGTGTAGCCAAGTTTACATTCCGTGTATTAGTGATATCTTATGATGTTTCTTTTTCTGTGTGACTTATTTCAGTTAGAATCATCATACCTGAATCCACTCATTGTGCTGCTAAGGGCCTGATGACATAGATTTCATTGCTGAGTGATATTGCTTTGTAAGTAAATACCACAACTTCTTTATCCATTTTTCACTTTCTGCGATGTTGAACTTGTACTGTAAACGAGGTTCTTGTAACCAGAGGCGTCCCAAACTTTGGGGTGGCTGTGTCTTTTTGATTTTAATTTCCCTAAGCTATAGGACCATAAGTGGAAGTGCCCTAGGCTCTGTTGCTTTGTTTTTTAGATGTTTCAGGAAACACCATACACTTCTCCCGAGTGTCTGTTGGCAATTTACATCCCGCCCATCAGCATAACAAGGCTCCCAGTTCTCCATGGCCTGTCCTGCCTTTCTGGATTTTACACTTTTTTCAGATGGCCTTTTTGACCGGGGGGAAGTGAGACTTCATTGTAGTGCAGATTTCCTTTGCAAGTTTACTTAGTTGGCCAAAAAGCGCCTATGCGTTTTTTCCTGAATATATTCAGGAAACAACGCATACGCCCTTTTTCGCCAAGTGCATCATTGTGGACGTTCTGCCTCTTTTCCTATGCTTTCAATGCAATTCCAGTCTACCTCCTGAAATCGGTTTCCTGCAATTCTGCCCCGCTTTCAAGTCCTCTTGGCAGCCTTACTTCAGTATATTTTGGGACGATAGCTGTCATTTATAACTCTGCAGGTTTGTGAATTACAGTGCCCCTGAGCTCCTTTCTTCAACTCGTTTTCTTTTGAGCTGGCCGCAACACCGCAGGATGGCTTCAGGCCCTAATCTGGTTCCGGCACGGCACGCTGAGCCTTTGGTTATTTCCTCTTCCTGGTGGGAAATGAGAGTTAAATTTGCCCGTCCAGACACCTCCAGCTAGTCTCTCATTGGTTCTCCCTATTCCTGTTCATCTTCCGCAGAAATTGCAAACTGGGCCAAACAGGAGGTTAAAGGCGCTGACTCTCCAAGTGGGGAGAGTGTTAGTAAAGCGTGTGGAATGTTGCACCCGAGTACCAGGGGAGGAAAACTGAGACATATTTGAACACGTCTCCCGTTCACATGGTTGATCATACTCTGGGTTCCACATGCATGTTTTAGCTGAAGGAAGAATACCTTAAACCTGGATAGTTGAAACCCGTGGAATGGGTACCATGCAATACGACTTCAAAGGGTCTTCATTTGCTCACCGAACCTCTCCAATCCTATCACTGCTGCGTTTATGCCCCTGTACACACGCTTGATTTTCTTTTGGAGACATAGCAATCCATAGGTTTTAAGATACTTACTAGTCAGGTACATTCTTAGGCGTTTAATATGCGGTGTTGAGTCCATTTCGTTGAGCAAGGAGTAGCTCTTGTCTATTCCATATTTGGCTTAAGGAACTTTATCTGTGCTCATTTCAATCTCTGGTTTTATGCAGCACCCCAACTCACCTTTCCCCTAAGCAAGCATAAGTTGGTTTTCTAAATTTGAGACCCTGTTCTGTTTTGGAATTCAGTTCCTGTGTAGCCAAGTTTACATTCCGTGTATTAGTGATATCTTATGATGTTTCTTTTCCTGTGTGACTTATTTCAGTTAGAATCATCGTACCTGAATCCACTCATTATGCTGCTACGGGCCTGATGACATAGATTTCATTGCTGAGTGATACTGCATTGTACGTAAGTACCACAAGTTCTTTATCCATTTTTCACTTTCTGTGATGTTGAACTTGTACGGTAAACGAGGTTCTTGTAAACAGAGGCGTCCCAAACTTTGGGGTGGCTGTGTCTTTTTGATTTTAATTTCCCTAAGCTATAGGACCATAAGTGGAAGTGCCCTAGGCTCTGTTGCTTTGTTTTTTAGATGTTTCAGGAAACACCATACACTTCTCCCGAGTGTCTGTTGGCAGTTTACATCCCGCCCATCAGCATAACAAGGCTCCCAGTTCTCCATGGCCTGTCCTGCCTTTCTGGATTTCACACTTTTTTCAGATGGCCCTTTTGACCGGGGGGAAGTGAGACTTCATTGTAGTGCAGATTTCCTTTGCAAGCTTGCTTGGTTGGCCAAAAAGTGCGTATGCGTTTTTTCCTGAATATATTCAGGAAAAAACGCATACGGCCTTTTTGGCCAAGTGCATCATTGTGGACGTTCTGCCTCTTTTCCTATGCTTTCAATGCAATTCCAGTCTACCTCCTGAAATCGGTTTCCTGCAATTCTGCCCCGCTTTCAAGTCCTCTTGGCAGCCTTACTTCAGTATATTTTGGACGATAACTGTCATTTATAACTCTGCAGGTTTGTGAATTACAGTGCCCCTGAGCTCCTTTCTTCAACTCGCTTTCTTTTGAGCTGGCCGCAACATCACAGGATGGCTTCAGGCCCTAATCTGGTTCCGGCACGGGACGCTGAGCCTTTGGTTATTTCCTCTTCCTGGTGGGAAATGAGAGTTAAATTTGCCCGTCCAGACACCTCCAGCTAGTCTCTCATTGGTTCTCCCTATTCCTGTTCATCTTCTGCAGAAATTGCAAACTGGGCCAAACAGGAGGTTAAAGGCGCTGACTCTCCAAGTGGGGAGAGTGTTATTAAAGCGTCTGGAATGTTGCACCCGAGTACCAGGGGAGGAAAACTGAGACATATTTGAACACGTCTCCCGTTCACATGGTTGATCATACTCTGGGTTCCACATGCATGTTTTAGCTGAAGGAAGAATACCTTAAACCTGGAGAGTTGAGACCCGTGGAATGGGTACCATGCAATATGACTTCAAAGGGTCTTCATTTGCTCACCGAACCTCTACAATCCTATCACTGCTGCGTTTATGCCCCTGTACACACGCTTGATTCTCTTTTGGAGACATAGCAATCCATAGGTTTTAAGATACTTACTAGTCAGGTACATTCTTAGGCGTTTAATATGCGGTGTTGAGTCCATTTCGTTGAGCAAGGAGTAGCTCTTGTCTATTCCATATTTGGCTTAAGGAACTTTATCTGTGCTCATTTCAATCTCTGGTTTTATGCAGCACCCCAACTCAACTTTCCCCTTAAGCAAGCATAAGTTGGTTTTCTAAATTTGAGACCCTGTTCTGTTTTGGAATTCAGTTCCTGTGTAGCCAAGTTTACATTCCGTGTATTAGTGATATCTTATGATGTTTCTTTTTCTGTGTGACTTATTTCAGTTAGAATCATCGTACCTGAATCCACTCATTATGCTGCTATGGGCCTGATGACATAGATTTCATTGCTGAGTGATACTGCATTGTACGTAAGTACCACAAGTTCTTTATCCATTTTTCACTTTGTGTGATATTGAAGTTGTACGGTAAACGAGGTTCTTGTAAACAGAGGCGTCCCAAACTTTGGGGTGGCTGTGTCTTTTTGATTTTAATTTCCCTAAGCTATAGGACCATAAGTGGAAGTGCCCTAGGCTCTGTTGCTTTGTTTTTTAGATGTTTCAGGAAACACCATACACTTCTCCCGAGTGTCTGTTGGCAATTTACATCCCGCCCATCAGCATAACAAGGCTTCCAGTTCTCCATGGCCTGTCCTGCCTTTCTGGATTTTACACTTTTTTCAGATGGCCCTTTTGACCGGGGGGAAGTGAGACTTCATTGTAGTGCAGATTTCCTTTGCAAGCTTGCTTGGTTGGCCAAAAAGGGCGTATGCGTTTTTTCCTGAATATATTCAGGAAAAAACGCATACGCCCTTTTTGGCCAAGTGCATCATTGTGGACGTTCTGCCTCTTTTCCTATGCTTTCAATGCAATTCAAGTCTACCTTCTGAAATCGGTTTCCTGCAATTCTGCCCCGCTTTCAAGTCCTCTTGGCAGCCTTACTTCAGTATATTTTTGGACGATAGCTGTCATTTATAACTCTGCAGGTTTGTGAATTACAGTGCCCCTGAGCTCCTTTCTTCAACTCGCTTTCTTGTGAGCTGGCCGCAACACCGCAGGATGGCTTCAGGCCCTAATCTGGTTCCGACATGGCACGCTGAGCCTTTGCTTATTTCCTCTTCCTGGTGGGAAATGAGAGTTAAATTTGCCCGTCCAGACACCTCCAGCTAGTCTCTCATTGGTTCTCGCTATTCCTGTTCATCTTCCGCAGAAATTGCAAACTGGGCCATACAGGAGGTTAAAGGGACTGACTCTCCAAGTCGGGAGAGTGTTAGTAAAGCGTCTGGAATGTTGCACCCGAGTACCAGGGTACGAAAACTGAGACATATTTGAACACGTCTCCCGATCACATGGTTGATCATACTCTGGGTTCCACATGCATGTTTTAGCTGAAGGAAGAATACCTTAAACCTGGGTAGTTGAAACCCGTGGAATGGGTACCATGCAATATGACTTCAAAGAGTCTTCATTTGCTCACCGAACCTCTCCAATCCTATCACTGCTGCGTTTATGCCCCTGTACACATGCTTGATTCTCTTTGGGAGACATAGCAATCCATAGGTTTTAAGATACTTACTAGTCAGGTACATTCTTAGGCGTTTAATATGGGGTGTTGAGTCCATTTCGTTGAGCAAGGAGTAGCTCTTGTCTATTCCATATTTGGCTTAAGGAACTTTATCTGTGCTCATTTCAATCTCTGGTTTTATGCAGCACCCCAACTCACCTTTCCCCTTAAGCAAGCATAAGTTGGTTTTCTAAATTTGAGACCCTGTTCTGTTCTGTAATTCAGTTCCTGTGTAGCCAAGTTTACATTCCGTGTATTAGTGATATCTTATGATGTTTCTTTTTCTGTGTGACTTATTTCAGTTAGAATCATCATACCTGAATCCACTCATTGTGCTGCTAAGGGCCTGATGACATAGATTTCATTGCTGAGTGATATTGCTTTGTAAGTAAATACCACAAGTTCTTTATCCATTTCTCACTTTCTGCGATTTTGAACTTGTACTGTAAACGAGGTTCTTGTAAACAGAGGCGTCCCAAACTTTGGGGTGGCTGTGTCTTTTTGATTTTAATTTCCCTAAGCTATAGGACCATAAGTGGAAGTGCCCTAGGCTCTGTTGCTTTGTTTTTTAGATGTTTCAGGAAACACCATACACTTCTCCCGAGTGTCTGTTGGCAATTTACATCCCGCCCATCAGCATAACAAGGCTCCCAGTTCTCCATGGCCTGTCCTGCCTTTCTGGATTTTACACTTTTTTCAGATGGCCCTTTTGACCGGGGGGAAGTGAGACTTCATTGTAGTGCAGATTTCCTTTGCAAGCTTGCTTGGTTGGCCAAAAAGGGCGTATGCGTTTTTTCCTGAATATATTCAGGAAAAAACGCATACGCCCTTTTTGGCCAAGTGCATCATTGTGGACGTTCTGCCTCTTTTCCTATGCTTTCAATGCAATTCCAGTCCACCTCCTGAAATCGGTTTTCTGCAATTCTGCCTCGCTTTCAAGTCCTCTTGGCAGCCTTACTTCAGTATATTTTTGGACGATAGCTGTCATTTATAACTCTGCAGGTTTGTGAATTACAGTGCCCCTGAGCTCCTTTCTTCAACTCGCTTTCTTTTGAGCTGGCCGCAACACCGCAGGATGGCTTCAGGCCCTAATCTGGTTCCGGCACAGCACGCTGAGCCTTTGGTTATTTCCTCTTCCTGGTGGGAAGTGAGAGTTAAATTTGCCCATGCAGACACCTCTAGCTAGTCTCTCATTGGTTCTCCCTATTCCTGTTCATCTTCCGCAGAAATTGCAAACTGGGCCAAACAGGAGGTTAAAGGCACTGACTCTCCAAGTGGGGAGAGTGTTAGTAAAGCGTCTGGAAAGTTGCACCCGAGTACCAGGGGAGGAAAACTGAGACATATTTCAACACGTCTCCTGTTCACACGGTTGATCATACTCTGGGTTCCACATGCATGTTTTAGCTGAAGGAAGAATACCTTAAACCTGGAGAGTTGAGACCCGTGGAATGGGTACCATGCAATATGACTTCAAAGGGTCTTCATTTGCTCACCGAACCTCTCCAATCCTATCACTGCTGCGTTTATGCCCCTGTACACATGCTTGATTATCTTTTGGAGACATAGCAATCCATAGGTTTTAAGATACTTACTAGTCAGGTACATTCTTAGGCGTTTAATATGCGGTGTTGAGTCCATTTCGTTGAGCAAGGAGTAGCTCTTGTCTATTCCATATTTGGCTTAAGGAACTTTATCTGTGCTCATTTCAATCTCTGGTTTTATGCAGCACCCAACTCACCTTTCCCCTTAAGCAAGCATAAGTTGGTTTTCTAAATTTGAGACCCTGTTCTGTTCTGTAATTCAGTTCCTGTGTAGCCAAGTTTACATTCCGTGTATTAGTGATATCTTATGATGTTTCTTTTTCTGTGTGACTTATTTCAGTTAGAATCATCATACCTGAATCCACTCATTGTGCTGCTAAGGGCCTGATGACATAGATTTCATTGCTGAGTGATATTGCTTTGTAAGTAAATACCACAACTTCTTTATCCATTTTTCACTTTCTGCGATGTTGAACTTGTACTGTAAACGAGGTTCTTGTAACCAGAGGCGTCCCAAACTTTGGGGTGGCTGTGTCTTTTTGATTTTAATTTCCCTAAGCTATAGGACCATAAGTGGAAGTGCCCTAGGCTCTGTTGCTTTGTTTTTTAGATGTTTCAGGAAACACCATACACTTCTCCCGAGTGTCTGTTGGCAATTTACATCCCGCCCATCAGCATAACAAGGCTCCCAGTTCTCCATGGCCTGTCCTGCCTTTCTGGATTTTACACTTTTTTCAGATGGCCCTTTTGACCGGGGGGAAGTGAGACTTCATTGTAGTGCAGATTTCCTTTGCAAGCTTGCTTGGTTGGCCAAAAAGGGCGTATGCGTTTTTTCCTGAATATATTCAGGAAAAAACGCATACGCCCTTTTTGGCCAAGTGCATCATTGTGGACGTTCTGCCTCTTTTCCTATGCTTTCAATGCAATTCCAGTCTACCTCCTGAAATCGGTTTCCTGCAATTCTGCCCCGCATTCAAGTCCTCTTGGCAGCCTTACTTCAGTATATTTTGGGACGATAGCTGTCATTTATAACTCTGCAGGTTTGTGAATTACAGTGCCCCTGAGCTCCTTTCTTCAACTTGCTTTCTTTTGAGCTGGCCGCAACACCGCAGGATGGCTTCAGGCCCTAATCTGGTTCCGGCACAGCACGCTGAGCCTTTGGTTATTTCCTCTTCCTGGTGGGAAATGAGAGTTAAATTTGCCCGTCCAGACACCTCCAGCTAGTCTCTCATTGGTTCTCCCTATTCCTGTTCATCTTCCGCAGAAATTGCAAACTGGGCCAAACAGGAGGTTAAAGGCGCTGACTCTCCAAGTGGGGAGAGTGTTAGTAAAGCGTGTGGAATGTTGCACCCGAGTACCAGGGGAGGAAAACTGAGACATATTTGAACACGTCTCCCGTTCACACGGTTGATCATACTCTGGGTTACACATGCATGTTTTAGCTGAAGGAAGAATACCTTAAACCTGGATAGTTGAAACCCGTGGAATGGGTACCATGCAAGACGACTTCAAAGGGTCTTCATTTGCTCACCGAACCTCTCCAATCCTATCACTGCTGCGTTTATGCCCCTGTACACACGCTTGATTCTCTTTTGGAGACATAGCAATCCATAGGTTTAAGATACTTAATAGTCAGGTACATTCTTAGGCGTTTAATATGCGGTGTTGTGTCCATTTCGTTGAGCAAGGAGTAGCTCTTGTCTATTCCATATTTGGCTTAAGGAACGTTATCTGTGCTCATTTCATTCTCTGGTTTTATGCAGCAACCCAACTCACCTTTCCCCTTAAGCAAGCATAAGTTGGTTTTCTAAATTTGAGACCCTGTTCTGTTTTGGAATTCAGTTCCTGTGTAGCCAAGTTTACATTCCGTGTATTAGTGATATCTTATGATGTTTCTTTTTCTGTGTGACTTATTTCAGTTAAATCATCGTACCTGAATCCACTCATTATGCTGCTACGGGCCTGATGACATAGATTTCATTGCTGAGTGATATTGCTTTGTAAGTAAATACCACAACTTTTTTATCCATTTTTCACTTTCTGCGATGTTGAACTTGTACTGTAAACGAGGTTCTTGTAACCAGAGGCGTCCCAAACTTTGGGGTGGCTGTGTCTTTTTGAATTTAATTTCCCTAAGCTATAGGACCATAAGTGGAAGTGCCCTAGGCTCTGTTGCTTTGTTTTTTAGATGTTTCAGGAAACACCATACACTTCTCCCGAGTGTCTGTTGGCAATTTACATCCCGCCCATCAGCAAAACAAGGCTCCCAGTTCTCCATGGCCTGTCCTGCCTTTCTGGATTTTACACTTTTTTCAGATGGCCCTTTTGACCGGGGGGAAGTGAGACTTCATTGTAGTGCAGATTTCCTTTGCAAGCTTGCTTGGTTGGCCAAAAAGGGCGTATGCGTTTTTTCCTGAATATATTCAGGAAAAAACGCATACGCCCTTTTTGGCCAAGTGCATCATTGTGGACGTTCTGCCTCTTTTCCTATGCTTTCAATGCAATTCCAGTCTACCTCCTGAAATCGGTTTCCTGAAATTCTGCCCCGCTTTCAAGTCCTCTTGGCAGCCTTACTTCAGTATATTTTTGGACGATAGCTGTCATTTATAACTCTGCAGGTTTGTGAATTACAGTGCCCCTGAGCTCCTTTCTTCAACTCGCTTTCTTGTGAGCTGGCCGCAACACCGCAGGATGGCTTCAGGCCCTAATCTGGTTCCGGCACGGCACGCTGAGCCTTTGGTTATTTCCTCTTCCTGGTGGGAAATGAGAGTTAAATTTCCCGTCCAGACACCTCCAGCTAGTGTCTCATTGGTTCTCCCTATTCCTGTTCATCTTCCGCAGAAATTGCAAACTGGGCCAAACAGGAGGTTAAAGGCACTGACTCTCCAAGTGGGGAGAGTGTTAGTAAAGCGTCTGGAATGTTGCACCCGAGTACCAGGGTACGAAAACTGAGACATATTTGAACACGTCTCCTGTTCACATGGTTGATCATACTCTGGGTTCCACATGCATGTTTTAGCTGAAGGAAGAATACCTTAAACCTGGAGAGTTGAGACCCGTGGAATGGGTACCATGCAATATGACTTCAAAGGGTCTTCATTTGCTCACCGAACCTCTCCAATCCTATCACTGCTGCGTTTATGCCCCTGTACACATGCTTGATTCTCTTTTGGAGACATAGCAATCCATAGGTTTTAAGATACTTACTAGTCAGGTACATTCTTAGGCGTTTAATATGCGGTGTTGAGTCCATTTCATTGAGCAAGGAGTAGCTCTTGTTTACTCCATATTTGGCTTAAGGAACTTTATCTGTGCTCATTTCAATCTCTGGTTTTATGCAGCACCCAACTCACCTTTCCCCTTAAGCAAGCATAAGTTGGTTTTCTAAATTTGAGACCCTGTTCTGTTCTGTAATTCAGTTCCTGTGTAGCCAAGTTTACATTCCGTGTATTACTGATATCTTATGATGTTTCTTTTTCTGTGTGACTTATTTCAGTTAGAATCATCATACCTGAATCCACTCATTGTGCTGCTAAGGGCCTGATGACATAGATTTCATTGCTGAGTGATATTGCTTTGTAAGTAAATACCACAACTTCTTTATCCATTTTTCACTTTCTGCGATGTTGAACTTGTACTGTAAACGAGGTTCTTGTAAACAGAGGCGTCCCAAACTTTGGGGTGGCTGTGTCTTTTTGATTTTAATTTCCCTAAGCTATAGGACCATAAGTGGAAGTGCCCTAGGCTCTGTTGCTTTGTTTTTTAGATGTTTCAGGAAACACCATACACTTGTCCCGAGTGTCTGTTGGCAATTTACATCCCGCCCATCAGCATAACAAGGCTCCCAGTTCTCCATGGCCTGTCCTGCCTTTCTGGATTTTACACTTTTTTCAGATGGCCCTTTTGACCGGGGGGAAGTGAGACTTCATTGTAGTGCAGATTTCCTTTGCAAGCTTGCTTGGTTGGCCAAAAAGGGCGTATGCGTTTTTTCCTGAATATATTCAGGAAAAAACGCATACGCCCTTTTTGGCCAAGTGCATCATTGTGGACGTTCTGCCTCTTTTCCTATGCTTTCAATGCAATTCCAGTCTACCTCCTGAAATTGGTTTCCTGCAATTCTGCCCCGCTTTCAAGTCCTCTTGGCAGCCTTACTTCAGTATATTTTTAGACTATAGCTGTCATTTATAACTCTGCAGGTTTGTGAATTACAGTGCCCCTGAGCTCCTTTCTTCAACTCGTTTTCTTTTAAGCTGGCCGCAACACCGCAGGATGGCTTCAGGCCCTAATCTGGTTCCGGCACGGCACGCTGAGCCTTTGGTTATTTCCTATTCCTGGTGGGAAATGAGAGTTAAATTTGCCCGTCCAGACACCTCCAGCTAGTCTCTCATTGGTTCTCCCTATTCCTATTCATCTTCCGCAGAAATTGCAAACTGGGCCAAACAGGAGGTTAAAGGCGCTGACTCTCCAAGTGGGGAGAGTGTTAGTAAAGCGTCTGGAATGTTGCACCCGAGTACCAGGGGAGGAAAACTGAGACATATTTGAACACGTCTCCCGTTCACACGGTTGATCATACTCTGGGTTCCAAATGCATGTTTTAGCTGAAGGAAGAATACCTTAAACCTGGATAGTTGAAACCCGTGGAATGGGTACCATGCAATACGACTTCAAAGGGTCTTCATTTGCTCACCGAACCTCTCCAATCCTATCACTGCTGCGTTTATGCCCCTGTACACACGCTTGATTCTCTTTTGGAGACATAGCAATCCATAGGTTTTAAGATACTTACTAGTCAGGTACATTCTTAGGCGTTTAATATGCGGTGTTGAGTCCATTTCGTTGAGCAAGGAGTAGCTCTTGTCTATTCCATATTTGGCTTAAGGAACTTTATCTGTGCTCATTTCAATCTCTGGTTTTATGCAGCACCCCAACTCACCTTTCCCCTTAAGCAAGCATAAGTTGGTTTTCTAAATTTGAGACCCTGTTCTGTTTTGGAATTCAGTTCCTGTGTAGCCAAGTTTACATTCCGTGTATTAGTGATATCTTATGATGTTTCTTTTCCTGTGTGACTTATTTCAGTTAGAATCATCGTACCTGAATCCACTCATTATGCTGCTACGGGCCTGATGACATAGATTTCATTGCTGAGTGATACTGCATTGTACGTAAGTAACACAAGTTCTTTATCCATTTTTCACTTTCTGTGATATTAAACTTGTACGGTAAATGAGGTTCTTGTATTCAGAGGAGTCCCAAACTTTTGGGTGGCTGGGTCTTTTTGATTTTAATTTCCCTAATCTATAGGACCATAAGTGAAAGTGCCCTAGGCTCTGTTGCTTTGTTTTTTAGATGTTTCAGGAAACACCATACACTTCTCCCGAGTGTCTGTTGGCAATTTACATCCCGCCCATCGGCATAACAAAGCTCCCAGTTCTCCATGGCCTGTCCTGCCTTTCTGGATTTCACACTTTTTTCAGATGGCCCTTTTGACCGGGGGCAACTGAGACTTCATTGTAGTGCAGATTTCCTTTGCAAGCTTGCTTGGTTGGCCAAAAAGGGCGTATGCGTTTTTTCCTGAATATATTCAGGAAAAAACGCATATGCCCTTTTTGGCCAAGTGCATCATTGTGGACGTTCTGCCTCTTTTCCTATGCTTTCAATGCAATTCCAGTCTACCTCCTGAAATCGGTTTCCTGCAATTCTGCCCTGCTTTCAAGTCCTCTTGGCAGCCTTACTTCAGTATATTTTTGGACGATAGCTGTCATTTATAACTCTGCAGGTTTGTGAATTACAGTGCCCCTGAGCTCCTTTCTTCAACTCGCTTTCTTGTGAGCTGGCCGCAACACCGCAGGATGGCTACAGGCCCTAATGTGGTTCCAGCACGGCACACTGAGCCTTTGGTTAATTCCTCTTCCTGGTGGGAAATGAGAGTTAAATTTGCCCGTCCAGACACCTCCAGCTAGTCTCTCATTGGTTCTCCCTATTCCTGTTCATCTTCCGCAGAAATTGCAAACTGGGCCAAACAGGAGGTTAAAGGCGCTGACTCTCCAAGTGGGGAGAGTGTTAGTAAAGCGTGTGGAATGTTGCACCCGAGTACCAGGGGAGGAAAACTGAGACATATTTGAACACGTCTCCCGTTCACACGGTTGATCATACTCTGGGTTACACATGCATGTTTTAGCTGAAGGAAGAATACCTTAAACCTGGAGAGTTGAGACCCGTGGAATGGGTACCATGCAATATGACTTCAAAGGGTCTTCATTTGCTCACCGAACCTCTCCAATCCTATCTCTGCTGCGTTTATGCCCCTGTACACACGCTTGATTCTCTTTTGGAGACATAGCAATCCATAGGTTTTAAGATACTTACTAGTCAGGTACATTCTTAGGCGTTTAATATGGGGTGTTGAGTCCATTTCGTTGAGCAAGGAGTAGCTCTTGTCTATTCCATATTTGGCTTAAGGAACTTTATCTGTGCCCATTTCAATCTCTGGTTTTTGCAGCACCCCAACTCACCTTTCCCCTTAAGCAAGCATAAGTTGGTTTTCTAAATTTTAGACACTGTTCTGTTCTGTAATTCAGTTCCTGTGTAGCCAAGTTTACATTCCGTGTATTAGTGATATCTTATGATGTTTCTTTTTCTGTGTGACTTATTTCAGTTAGAATCATCGTACCTGAATCCACTCATTATGCTGCTACGGGCCTGATGACATAGATTTCATTGCTGAGTGATATTGCTTTGTAAGTAAATACCACAACTTCTTTATCCATTTTTCACTTTCTGCGATGTTGAACTTGTACTGTAAACGAGGTTCTTGTAAACAGAGGCGTCCCAAACTTTGGGGTGGCTGTGTCTTTTTGATTTTAATTTCCCTAAGCTATAGGACCATAAGTGGAAGTGCCCTAGGCTCTGTTGCTTTGTTTTTTAGATGTTTCAGGAAACACCATACACTTCTCCCGAGTGTCTGTTGGCAATTTACATCCCGCCCATCAGCATAACAAGGCTCCCAGTTCTCCATGGCCTGTCCTGCCTTTCTGGATTTTACACTTTTTTCAGATGGCCCTTTTGACCGGGGGGAAGTGAGACTTCATTGTAGTGCAGATTTCCTTTGCAAGTTTACTTAGTTGGCCAAAAAGCGCCTATGCGTTTTTTCCTGAATATATTCAGGAAACAACGCATACGCCCTTTTTCGCCAAGTGCATCATTGTGGACGTTCTGCCTCTTTTCCTATGCTTTCAATGCAATTCCAGTCTACCTCCTGAAATCGGTTTCCTGCAATTCTGCCCCGCTTTCAAGTCCTCTTGGCAGCCTTACTTCAGTATATTTTTCGACGATAGCTGTCATTTATAACTCTGCAGGTTTGTGAATTACAGTGCCCCTGAGCTCCTTTCTTCAACTCGTTTTCTTTTGAGCTGGCCGCAACACCGCAGGATGGCTTCAGGCCCTAATCTGGTTCCGGCACGGCACGCTGAGCCTTTGGTTAATTCCTCTTCCTGGTGGGAAATGAGAGTTAAATTTGCCCGTCCAGACACCTCCAGCTAGTCTCTCATTGGTTCTCCCTATTCCTGTTCATCTTCCGCAGAAATTTCAAACTGGGCCAAACAGGAGGTTAAAGGCGCTGACTCTCCTGGTGGGGAGAGTGTTAGTAAAGTGTCTGCAATGTTGCACCCGAGTACCAGGGGAGGAAAACTGAGACATATTTGAACACGTCTCCCGTTCACACGGTTGATCATACTCTGGGTTACACATGCATGTTTTAGCTGAAGGAAGAATACCTTAAACCTGGAGAGTTGAGACCCGTGGAATGGGTACCATGCAATATGACTTCAAAGGGTCTTCATTTGCTCACCGAACCTCTCCAATCCTATCACTGCTGCGTTTATGCCCCTGTACACACGCTTGATTCTCTTTTGGAGACATAGCAATCCATAGGTTTTCAGATACTTACTAGTCAGGTACATTCTTAGGCGTTTAATATGGGGTGTTGAGTCCATGTCGTTGAGCAAGGAGTAGCTCTTGTCTATTCCATATTTGGCTTAAGGAACTTTATCTGTGCTCATTTCAATCTCTGGTTTTATGCAGCACCCAACTCACCTTTCCCCTTAAGCAAGCATAAGTTGGTTTTCTAAATTTGAGACCCTGTTCTGTTCTGTAATTCAGTTCCTGTGTAGCCAAGTTTACATTCCGTGTATTAGTGATATCTTATGATGTTTCTTTTTCTGTGTGACTTATTTCAGTTAGAATCATCATACCTGAATCCACTCATTGTGCTGCTACGGGCCTGATGACATAGATTTCATTGCTGAGTGATATTGCTTTGTAAGTAAATACCACAACTTCTTTATCCATTTTTCACTTTCTGCGATGTTGAACTTGTACTGTAAACGAGGTTCTTGTAAACAGAGGCGTCCCAAACTTTGGGGTGGCTGTGTCTTTTTGATTTTAATTTCCCTAAGCTATAGGACCATAAGTGGAAGTGCCCTAGGCTCTGTTGCTTTGTTTTTTAGATGTTTCAGGAAACACCATACACTTGTCCCAAGTGTCTGTTGGCAATTTACATCCCGCCCATCAGCATAACAAGGCTCCCAGTTCTCCATGGCCTGTCCTGCCTTTCTGGATTTTACACTTTTTTCAGATGGCCCTTTTGACCGGGGGGAAGTGAGACTTCATTGTAGTGCAGATTTCCTTTGCAAATTTGCTTGGTTGGCCAAAAAGGGCGTATGCGTTTTTTCCTGAATATATTCAGGAAAAAACGCATACGCCCTTTTTGGCCAAGTGCATCATTGTGGACGTTCTGCCTCTTTTCCTATGCTTTCAATGCAATTCCAGTCTACCTCCTGAAATCGGTTTCCTGCAATTCTGCCCCGCTTTCAAGTCCTCTTGGCAGCCTTACTTCAGTATATTTTTGGACGATAGCTGTCATTTATAACTCTGCAGGTGTGTGCATTACAGTGCCCCTGAGCTCCTTTCTTCAACTCGCTTTCTTTTGAGCTGGCCGCAACACCGCAGGATGGCTTCAGGCCCTAATCTGGTTCCGACACAGCACGCTGAGCCTTTGGTTATTTCCTCTTCCTGGTGGGAAATGAGAGTTAAATTTGCCCGTCCAGACAACTCTAGCTAGTCTCTCATTGGTTCTCCCTATTCCTGTTCATCTTCCGCAGAAATTGCAAACTGGGCCAAACAGGAGGTTAAAGGCGCTGACTCTCCAAGTGGGGAGAGTGTTAGTAAAGCGTCTGGAAAGTTGCACCCGAGTACCAGGGGAGGAAAACTGAGACATATTTGAACAAGTCTCCCGTTCACACGGTTGATCATACTCTGGGTTCCACATGCATGTTTTAGCTGAAGGAAGAATACCTTAAACCTGGAGAGTTGAGACCCGTGGAATGGGTACCATGCAATATGACTTCAAAGGGTCTTCATTTGCTCACCGAACCTCTCCAATCCTATCACTGCTGCGTTTATGACCCTGTACACATGCTTGATTCTCTTTTGGAGACATAGCAATCCATAGGTTTTAAGATACTTACTAGTCAGGTACATTCTTAGGCGTTTAATATGCGGTGTTGAGTCCATTTCGTTGAGCAAGGAGTAGCTCTTGTCTATTCCATATTTGGCTTAAGGAACTTTATCTGTGCTCATTTCTATCTCTGGTTTTATGCAGCACCCAACTCACCTTTCCCCTTAAGCAAGCATAAGTTGGTTTTCTAAATTTGAGACCCTGTTCTGTTCTGTAATTCAGTTCCTGTGTAGCCAAGTTTACATTCCGTGTATTACTGATATCTTATGATGTTTCTTTTTCTGTGTGACTTATTTCAGTTAGAATCATCATACCTGAATCCACTCATTGTGCTGCTAAGGGCCTGGTGACATAGATTTCATTGCTGAGTGATATTGCTTTGTAAGTAAATACCACAACTTCTTTATCCATTTTTCACTTTCTGCGATGTTGAACTTGTACTGTAAACGAGGTTCTTGTAAACAGAGGCGTCCCAAACTTTGGGGTGGCTGTGTCTTTTTGATTTTAATTTCCGTAAGCTATAGGACTATAAGTAAAAGTGCCCTAGGCTCTGTTGCTTTGTTTTTTAGATGTTTCAGGAAACACCATACACTTGTCCCAAGTGTCTGTTGGCAATTTACATCCCGCCCATCAGCATAACAAGGCTCCCAGTTCTCCATGGCCTGTCCTGACTTTCTGGATTTTACACTTTTTTCAGATGGCCCTTTTGACCGGGGGGAAGTGAGACTTCATTGTAGTGCAGATTTCCTTTGCAAGCTTGCTTGGTTGGCCAAAAAGGGCGTATGCGTTTTTTCCTGAATATATTCAGGAAAAAACGCATACGCCCTTTTTGGCCAAGTGCATCATTGTGGACGTTCTGCCTCTTTTCCTATGCTTTCAATGCAATTCCAGTCTACCTCCTGAAATCGGTTTCCTGCAATTCTGCCCCGCTTTCAAGTCCTCTTGGCAGCCTTACTTCAGTATATTTTTGGACGATAGCTGTCATTTATAACTCTGCAGGTTTGTGAATTACACTGCCCCTGAGCTCCTTTCTTCAACTCGCTTTCTTTTGAGCTGGCCGCAACACCGCAGGATGGCTTCAGGCCCTAATCTGGTTCCGGCACAGCACGCTGAGCCTTTGGTTATTTCCTCTTCCTGGTGGGAAATGAGAGTTAAATTTGCCCGTCCAGACACCTCTAGCTAGTCTCTCATTGGTTCTCCCTATTCCTGTTCATCTTCCGCAGAAATTGCAAACTGGGCCAAACAGGAGGTTAAAGGCGCTGACTCTCCAAGTGGGGAGAGTGTTAGTAAAGCGTGTGGAATGTTGCACCTGAGTACCAGGGGAGGAAAAGTGAGACATATTTGAACACGTCTCCCGTTCACACGGTTGATCATACTCTGGGTTCCGCATGCATGTTTTAGCTGAAGGAAGAATACCTTAAACCTGGATAGTTGAGACCCGTGGAATGGGTACCATGAAATACGACTTCAAAGGGTCTTCATTTGCTCACCGAACCTCTCCAATCCTATCACTGCTGCGTTTATGCCCCTGTACACACGCTTGATTCTCTTTTGGAGACATAGCAATCCATAGGTTTTAAGATACTTAATAGTCAGGTACATTCTTAGGCGTTTAATATGGGGTGTTGTGTCCATTTCGTTGAGCAAGGAGTAGCTCTTGTCTATTCCATATTTGGCTTAAGGAACTTTATCTGTGCTCATTTCAATCTCTGGTTTTATGCAGCACCCCAACTCACCTTTCCCCTTAAGCAAGCATAAGTTGGTTTTCTAAATTTGAGACCCTGTTCTGTTTTGGAATTCAGTTCCTGTGTAGCCAAGTTTACATTCCGTGTATTAGTGATATCTTATGATGTTTCTTTTTCTGTGTGACTTATTTCAGTTAAATCATCGTACCTGAATCCACTCATTATGCTGCTACGGGCCTGATGACATAGATTTCACTGCTGAGTGATACTGCATTGTACGTAAGTACCACAAGTTCTTTATCCATTTCTCACTTTCTGTGATATTGAACTTGTACGGTAAACGAGGTTCTTGTAACCAGAGGCGTTCCAAACTTTTGGGTGGCTGGGTCTTTTTGATTTTAATTTCCCTAAGCTATAGGACCATAAGTGGAAGTGCCCTAGGCTTTGTTGCTTTGTTTCTTAGATGTTTCAGGAAACACCATACACTTCTCCCGAGTGTCTGTTGGCAATTTACATCCCTCCCATCAGCATAACAAGGCTCCCAGTTCTCCATGGCCTGTCCTGCCTTTCTGGATTTTACACTTTTTTCAGATGGCCCTTTTGACCGGGGGGAAGTGAGACTTCATTGTAGTGCAGATTTCCTTTGCAAGCTTGCTTGGTTGGCCAAAAAGGGCGTATGCGTTTTTTCCTGAATATATTCAGGAAAAAACGCATACGCCCTTTTTGGCCAAGTGCATCATTGTGGACGTTCTGCCTCTTTTCATATGCTTTCAATGCAATTCCAGTCTACCTCCTGAAATCGGTTTCCTGCAATTCTGCCCCGCTTTCAAGTCCTCTTGGCAGCCTTACTTCAGTATATTTTTGGACGATAGCTGTCATTTATAACTCTGCAGGTTTGTGAATTACAGTGTCCCTGAGCTCCTTTCTTCAACTCGCTTTCTTGTGAGCTGGCCGCAACACCGCAGGATGGCTTCAGGCCCTAATCTGGTTCCGGCACGGCACGCTGAGCCTTTGGTTATTTCCTCTTCCTGGTGGGAAATGAGAGTTAAATTTGCCCGTCCAGACACCTCCAGCTAGTGTCTCATTGGTTCTCGCTATTCCTGTTCATCTTCCGCAGAAATTGCAAACTGGGCCAAACAGGAGGTTAAAGGCACTGACTCTCCAAGTGGGGAGAGTGTTAGTAAAGCGTCTGGAATGTTGCACCCAAGTACCAGGGTACGAAAACTGAGACATATTAGAACACGTCTCCCGTTCACATGGTTGATCATACTCTGGGTTCCACATGCATGTTTTAGCTGAAGGAAGAATACCTTAAACCTGGATAGTTGAAACCCGTGGAATGGGTACCATGCAATACGACTTCAAAGGGTCTTCATTTGCTCACCGAACCTCTCCAATCCTATCACTGCTGCGTTTATGCCCCTGTACACACGCTTGATTCTCTTTTGGAGACATAGCAATCCATAGGTTTTAAGATACTTACTAGTCAGGTACATTCTTAGGCGTTTAATATGCGGTGTTGAGTCCATTTCGTTGAGCAAGGAGTAGCTCTTGTCTATTCCATATTTGGCTTAAGGAACTTTATCTGTGCTCATTTCAATCTCTGGTTTTATGCAGCACCCCAACTCACCTTTCCCCTTAAGCAAGCATAAGTTGGTTTTCTAAATTTGAGACCCTGTTCTGTTTTGGAATTCAGTTCCTGTGTAGCCAAGTTTACATTCCGTGTATTAGTGATATCTTATGATGTTTCTTTTCCTGTGTGACTTATTTCAGTTAGAATCATCGTACCTGAATCCACTCATTATGCTGCTACGGGCCTGATGACATAGATTTCATTGCTGAGTGATACTGCATTGTACGTAAGTAACACAAGTTCTTTATCCATTTTTCACTTTCTGTGATATTAAACTTGTACGGTAAACGAGGTTCTTGTAACCAGAGGAGTCCCAAACTTTTGGGTGGCTGGGTCTTTTTGATTTTAATTTCCCTAATCTATAGGACCATAAGTGAAAGTGCCCTAAGCTCTGTTGCTTTGTTTTTTAGATGTTTCAGGAAACACCATACACTTCTCCCGAGTGTCTGTTGGCAATTTACATCCCGCCCATCGGCATAACAAGGCTCCCAGTTCTCCATGGCCTGTCCTGCCTTTCTGGATTTTACACTTTTTTCAGATGGCCCTTTTGACCGGGGGGAAGTGAGACTTCATTGTAGTGCAGATTTCCTTTGCAAGCTTGCTTGGTTGGCCAAAAAGGGCGTATGCGTTTTTTCCTGAATATATTCAGGAAAAAACGCATATGCCCTTTTTGGCCAAGTGCATCATTGTGGACGTTCTGCCTCTTTTCCTATGCTTTCAATGCAATTCCAGTCTACCTCCTGAAATCGGTTTCCTGCAATTCTGCCCCGCTTTCAAGTCCTCTTGGCAGCCTTACTTCAGTATATTTTTGGACGATAGCTGTCATTTATAACTCTGCAGGTTTGTGAATTACAGTGCCCCTGAGCTCCTTTCTTCAACTCGATTTCTTGTGAGCTGGCCGCAACACCGCAGGATGGCTACAGGCCCTAATGTGGTTCCGGCATGGCACACTGAGCCTTTGGTTAATTCCTCTTCCTGGTGGGAAATGAGAGTTAAATTTGCCCGTCCAGACACCTCCAGCTAGTCTCTCATTGGTTCTCCCTATTCCTGTTCATCTTCCGCAGATATTGCAAACTGGGACAAACAGGAGGTTAAAGGCGCTGACTCTCCAAGTGGGGAGAGTGTTAGTAAAGCGTGTGGAATGTTGCACCCGAGTACCAGGGGAGGAAAACTGAGACATATTTGTACACGTCTCCCGTTCACACGGTTGATCATACTCTGGGTTCCACATGCATGTTTTAGCTGAAGGAAGAATACCTTAAACCTGGTAGTTGAAACCCGTGGAATGGGTACCATGCAATACGACTTCAAAGGGTCTTCATTTGCTCACCGAACCTCTCCAATCCTATCACTGCTGCGTTTATGCCCCTGTACACACGCTTGATTCTCTTTTGGAGACATAGCAATCCATAGGTTTTAAGATACTTACTAGTCAGGTACATTCTTAGGCGTTTAATATGCGGTGTTGAGTCCATTTCGTTGAGCAAGGAGTAGCTCTTGTCTATTCCATATTTGGCTTAAGGAACTTTATCTGTGCCCATTTCAATCTCTGGTTTTTTGCAGCACCCCAACTCACCTTTCCCCTTAAGCAAGCATAAGTTGGTTTTCTAAATTTTAGACCCTGTTCTGTTCTGTAATTCAGTTCCTGTGTAGCCAAGTTTACATTCCGTGTATTAGTGATATCTTATGATGTTTCTTTTTCTGTGTGACTTATTTCAGTTAGAATCATCGTACCTGA
The DNA here is from genome assembly GCF_039906515.1 of Pseudorca crassidens. Classification (NCBI taxonomy): domain Eukaryota; kingdom Metazoa; phylum Chordata; class Mammalia; order Artiodactyla; family Delphinidae; genus Pseudorca; species Pseudorca crassidens. Next base: position 104,466,166 of record NC_090301.1, read on the forward strand.
ATCCACTCATTATGCTGCTACGGGCCTGATGACATAGATTTCATTGCTGAGTGATATTGCTTTGTAAGTAAATACCACAACTTCTTTATCCATTTTTCACTTTCTGCGATGTTGAACTTGTACTGTAAACGAGGTTCTTGTAAACAGAGGCGTCCCAAACTTTGGGGTGGCTGTGTCTTTTTGATTTTAATTTCCCTAAGCTATAGGACCATAAGTGGAAGTGCCCTAGGCTCTGTTGCTTTGTTTTTTAGATGTTTCAGGAAACACCATACACTTCTCCCGAGTGTCTGTTGGCAATTTACATCCCGCCCATCAGCATAACAAGGCTCCCAGTTCTCCATGGCCTGTCCTGCCTTTCTGGATTTTACACTTTTTTCAGATGGCCCTTTTGACCGGGGGGAAGTGAGACTTCATTGTAGTGCAGATTTCCTTTGCAAGTTTACTTAGTTGGCCAAAAAGCGCCTATGCGTTTTTTCCTGAATATATTCAGGAAACAATGCATACGCCCTTTTTCGCCAAGTGCATCATTGTGGACGTTCTGCCTCTTTTCCTATGCTTTCAATGCAATTCCAGTCTACCTCCTGAAATCGGTTTCCTGCAATTCTGCCCCGCTTTCAAGTCCTCTTGGCAGCCTTACTTCAGTATATTTTTGGACGATAGCTGTCATTTATAACTCTGCAGGTTTGTGAATTACAGTGCCCCTGAGCTCCTTTCTTCAACTCGCTATCTTTTGAGCTGGCCGCAACACCGCAGGATGGCTTCAGGCCCTAATCTGGTTCCGGCACGGCACGCTGAGCCTTTGGTTATTTCCTCTTCCTGGTGGGAAATGAGAGTTAAATTTGCCCGTCCAGACACCTCCAGCTAGTCTCTCATTGGTTCTCCCTATTCCTGTTCATCTTCCGCAGAAATTGCAAACTGGGCCAAACAGGAGGTTAAAGGCGCTGACTCTCCAAGTGGGGAGAGTGTTAGTAAAGCGTGTGGAATGTTGCACCCGAGTACCAGGGGAGGAAAACTGAGACATATTTGAACACGTCTCCCGTTCACACGGTTGATCATACTCTGGGTTCCACATGCATGTTTTAGCTGAAGGAAGAATACCTTAAACCTGGTAGTTGAAACCCGTGGAATGGGTACCATGCAATACGACTTCAAAGGGTCTTCATTTGCTCACCGAACCTCTCCAATCCTATCACTGCTGCGTTTATGCCCCTGTACACACGCTTGATTCTCTTTTGGAGACATAGCAATCCATAGGTTTTAAGATACTTACTAGTCAGGTACATTCTTAGGCGTTTAATATGCGGTGTTGAGTCCATTTCGTTGAGCAAGGAGTAGCTCTTGTCTATTCCATATTTGGCTTAAGGAACTTTATCTGTGCTCATTTCAATCTCTGGTTTTATGCAGCACCCCAACTCACCTTTCCCCTAAGCAAGCATAAGTTGGTTTTCTAAATTTGAGACCCTGTTCTGTTTTGGAATTCAGTTCCTGTGTAGCCAAGTTTACATTCCGTGTATTAGTGATATCTTATGATGTTTCCTTTCCTGTGTGACTTATTTCAGTTAGAATCATCGTACCTGAATCCACTCATTATGTTGCTACGGGCCTGATGACATAGATTTCATTGCTGAGTGATACTGCATTGTACGTAAGTACCACAAATTCTTTATCCATTTTTCACTTTCTGTGATATTGAACTTGTACGGTAAACGAGGTTCTTGTAAACAGAGGCGTCCCAAACTTTGGGGTGGCTGTGTCTTTTTGATTTTAATTTCCCTAAGCTATAGGACCATAAGTGGAAGTGCCCTAGGCTCTGTTGCTTTGTTTTTTAGATGTTTCAGGAAACACCATACACTTCTCCCGAGTGTCTGTTGGCAATTTACATCCCGCCCATCAGCATAACAAGGCTCCCAGTTCTCCATGGCCTGTCCTGCCTTTCTGGATTTTACACTTTTTTCAGATGGCCCTTTTGACCGGGGGGAAGTGAGACTTCATTGTAGTGCAGATTTCCTTTGCAAGTTTACTTAGTTGGCCAAAAAGCGCCTATGCGTTTTTTCCTGAATATATTCAGGAAACAACGCATACGCCCTTTTTCGCCAAGTGCATCATTGTGGACGTTCTGCCTCTTTTCCTATGCTTTCAATGCAATTCCAGTCTACCTCCTGAAATCGGTTTCCTGCAATTCTGCCCCGCTTTCAAGTCCTCTTGGCAGCCTTACTTCAGTATATTTTTGGACGACAGCTGTCATTTATAACTCTGCAGGTTTGTGAATTACAGTGCCCCTGAGCTCCTTTCTTCAACTCGTTTTCTTTTGAGCTGGCCGCAACACCGCAGGATGGCTTCAGGCCCTAATCTGGTTCTGGTACGGCACGCTGAGCCTTTGGTTATTTCCTCTTCCTGGTGGGAAATGAGAGTTAAATTTGCCCGTCCAGACACCTCCAGCTAGTCTCTCATTGGTTCTCCCTATTCCTGTTCATCTTCCGCAGAAATTGCAAACTGGGCCAAACAGGAGGTTAAAGGCGCTGACTCTCCAAGTGGGGAGAGTGTTAGTAAAGCGTGTGGAATGTTGCACCCGAGTACCAGGGGAGGAAAACTGAGACATATTTGAACACGTCTCCCGTTCACACGGTTGATCATACTCTGGGTTCCACATGCATGTTTTAGCTGAAGGAAGAATACCTTAAACCTGGATAGTTGAAACCCGTGGAATGGGTACCATGCAATACGACTTCAAAGGGTCTTCATTTGCTCACCGAACCTCTCCAATCCTATCACTGCTGCGTTTATGCCCCTGTACACACGCTTGATTCTCTTTTGGAGACATAGCAATCCATAGGTTTTAAGATACTTACTAGTCAGGTACATTCTTAGGCGTTTAATATGCGGTGTTGAGTCCATTTCGTTGAGCAAGGAGTAGCTCTTGTCTATTCCATATTTGGCTTAAGGAACTTTATCTGTGCTCATTTCAATCTCTGGTTTTATGCAGCACCCCAACTCACCTTTCCCCTTAAGCAAGCATAAGTTGGTTTTCTAAATTTGAGACCCTGTGCTGTTTTGGAATTCATTTCCTGTGTAGCCAAGTTTACATTCCGTGTATTAGTGATATCTTATGATGTTTCTTTTCCTGTGTGACTTATTTCAGTTAGAATCATCGTACCTGAATCCACTCATTATGCTGCTACGGGCCTGATGACATAGATTTCATTGCTGAGTGATACTGCATTGTACGTAAGTAACACAAGTTCTTTATCCATTTTTCACTTTCTGTGATATTAAACTTGTACGGTAAACGAGGTTCTTGTAACCAGAGGAGTCCCAAACTTTTGGGTGGCTGGGTCTTTTTGATTTTAATTTCCCTAATCTATAGGACCATAAGTGAAAGTGCCCTAGGCTCTGTTGCTTTGTTTTTTAGATGTTTCAGGAAACACCATACACTTCTCCCGAGTGTCTGTTGGCAATTTACATCCCGCCCATCAGCATAACAAGGCTCCCAGTTCTCCATGGCCTGTCCTGCCTTTCCGGATTTTACACTTTTTTCAGATGGCCCTTTTGACCGGGGGGAAGTGAGACTTCATTGTAGTGCAGATTTCCTTTGCAAGCTTGCTTGGTTGGCCAAAAAGTGCGTATGCGTTTTTTCCTAAATATATTCAGGAAAAAAAGCATATGCCCTTTTTGGCCAAGTGCATCATTGTGGACGTTCTGCCTCTTTTCCTATGCTTTCAATGCAATTCCAGTCTACCTCCTGAAATCGGTTTCCTGCAATTCTGCCCTGCTTTCAAGTCCTCTTGGCAGCATTACTTCAGTATATTTTTGGACGATAGCTGTCATTTATAACTCTGCAGGTTTGTGAATTACAGTGCCCATGAGCTCCTTTCTTCAACTCGCTTTCTTGTGAGCTGGCCGCAACACCGCAGGATGGCTACAGGCCCTAATGTGGTTCCGGCACGGCACACTGAGCCTTTGGTTAATTCCTCTTCCTGGTGGGAAATGAGAGTTAAATTTGCCCGTCCAGACACCTCCAGCTAGTCTCTCATTGGTTCTCCCTATTCCTGTTCATCTTCCGCAGAAATTGCAAACTGGGCCAAACAGGAGGTTAAAGGCGCTGACTCTCCAAGTGGGGAGAGTGTTATTAAAGCGTCTGGAATGTTGCACCCGAGTACCAGGGGAGGAAAACTGAGACATATTTGAACACGTCTCCCGTTCACACGGTTGATCATACTCTGGGTTCCACATGCATGTTTTAGCTGAAGGAAGAATACCTTAAACCTGGAGAGTTGAGACCCGTGGATTGGGTACCATGCAATATGACTTCAAAGGGGCTTCATTTGCTCACCGAACCTCTACAATCCTATCACTGCTGCGTTTATGCCCCTGTACACACGCTTGATTCTCTTTTGGAGACATAGCAATCCATAGGTTTTAAGATACTTACTAGTCAGGTACATTCTTAGGCGTTTAATATGCGGTGTTGAGTCCATTTCGTTGAGCAAGGAGTAGCTCTTGTCTATTCCATATTTGGCTTAAGGAACTTTATCTGTGCTCATTTCAATCTCTGGTTTTATGCAGCACCCCAACTCACCTTTCCCCTTAAGCAAGCATAAGTTGGTTTTCTAAATTTGAGACCCTGTTCTGTTTTGGAATTCAGTTCCTGTGTAGCCAAGTTTACATTCCGTGTATTAGTGATATCTTATGATGTTTCTTTTTCTGTGTGACTTATTTCAGTTAGAATCATCGTACCTGAATCCCCTCATTATGCTGCTATGGGCCTGATGACATAGATTTCATTGCTGAGTGATACTGCATTGTACGTAAGTACCACAAGATCTTTATCCATTTTTCACTTTCTGTGATATTGAACTTGTACGGTAAACGAGGTTCTTGTAAACAGAGGCGTCCCAAACTTTGGGGTGGCTGTGTCTTTTTGATTTTAATTTCCCTAAGCTATAGGACCATAAGTGGAAGTGCCCTAGGCTCTGTTGCTTTGTTTTTTAGATGTTTCAGGAAACACCATACACTTCTCCCGAGTGTCTGTTGGCAATTTACATCCCGCCCATCAGCATAACAAGGCTTCCAGTTCTCCATGGCCTGTCCTGCCTTTCTGGATTTTACACTTTTCTCAGATGGCCCTTTGGACCGGGGGGAAGTGAGACTTCATTGTAGTGCAGATTTCCTTTGCAAGCTTGCTTGGTTGGCCAAAAAGGACGTATGCGTTTTTTCCTGAATATATTCAGGAAAAAACGCATACGCCCTTTTTGGCCAAGTGCATCATTGTGGACGTTCTGCCTCTTTTCCTATGCTTTCAATGCAATTCAAGTCTACCTTCTGAAATCGGTTTCCTGCAATTCTGCCCCGCTTTCAAGTCCTCTTGGCAGCCTTACTTCAGTATATTTTTGGACGATAGCTGTCATTTATAACTCTGCAGGTTTGTGAATTACAGTGCCCCTGAGCTCCTTTCTTCAACTCGCTTTCTTGTGAGCTGGCCGCAACACCGTAGGATGGCTTCAGGCCCTAATCTGGTTCCGACATGGCACGCTGAGCCTTTGGTTATTTCCTCTTCCTGGTGGGAAATGAGAGTTAAATTTGCCCGTCCAGACACCTCCAGCTAGTCTCTCATTGGTTCTCGCTATTCCTGTTCATCTTCCGCAGAAATTGCAAACTGGGCCATACAGGAGGTTAAAGGGACTGACTCTCCAAGTCGGGAGAGTGTTAGTAAAGCATCTGGAATGTTGCACCCGAGTACCAGGGTACGAAACCTGAGACATATTTGAACACGTCTCCCGATCACATGGTTGATCATACTCTGGGTTCCACATGCATGTTTTAGCTGAAGGAAGAATACCTTAAACCTGGGTAGTTGAAACCCGTGGAATGGGTACCATGCAATATGACTTCAAAGAGTCTTCATTTGCTCACCGAACCTCTCCAATCCTATCACTGCTGCGTTTATGCCCCTGTACACATGCTTGATTCTCTTTGGGAGACATAGCAATCCATAGGTTTTAAGATACTTACTAGTCAGGTACATTCTTAGGCGTTTAATATGGGGTGTTGAGTCCATTTCGTTGAGCAAGGAGTAGCTCTTGTCTATTCCATATTTGGCTTAAGGAACTTTATCTGTTCTCATTTCAATCTCTGGTTTTATGCAGCACCCCAACTCACCTTTCCCCTTAAGCAAGCATAAGTTGATTTTCTAAATTTGAGACCCTGTTCTGTTCTGTAATTCAGTTCCTGTGTAGCCAAGTTTACATTCCATGTATTACTGATATCTTATGATGTTTCTTTTTCTGTGTGACTTATTTCAGTTAGAATCATCATACCTGAATCCACTCATTGTGCTGCTAAGGGCCTGTTGACATAGATTTCATTGCTGAGTGATATTGCTTTGTAAGTAAATACCACAACTTCTTTATCCATTTTTCACTTTCTGCGATGTTGAACTTGTACTGTAAACGAGGTTCTTGTAAACAGAGCCGTTCCAACCTTTGGGGTGGCTGTGTCTTTTTGATTTTAATTTCCCTAAGCTATAGGACCATAAGTGGAAGTGCCCTAGGCTCTGTTGCTTTGTTTTTTAGATGTTTCAGGAAACACCGTACACTTCTCCCCAGTGTCTGTTGGCAATTTACATCCCGGTCATCAGCATAACAAGGCTCCCAGTTCTCCATGGCCTGTCCTGCCTTTCTGGATTTTACACTTTTTTCAGATGGTCCTTTTGACCGGGGGGAAGTGAGACTTCATTGTAGTGCAGATTTCCTTTGCAAGCTTGCTTGGTTGGCCAAAAAGGGCGTATGCGTTTTTTCCTGAATATATTCAGGAAAAAACGCATACGCCCTTTTTGGCCAAGTGCATCATTGTGGACGTTCTGCCTCTTTTCCTATGCTTTCAATGCAATTCCAGTCTATCTCCTGAAAATGGTTTCCTGCAATTCTGCCCCGCTTTCAAGTCCTCTTGGCAGCCTTAATTCAGTATATTTTTGGACGATAGCTGTCATTTATAACTCTGCAGATTTGTGAATTACAGTGCCGCTGAGCTCCTTTCTTCAACTCGCTTTCTTGTGAGCTGGCCGCAACACCGCAAGATGGCTTCAGGCCCTAATCTGGTTCCGGCACGGCACGCTGAGCCTTTGGTTAATTCCTCTTCCTGGTGGGAAATGAGAGTTAAATTTGTTCGTCCAGACACCTCCAGCTAGTCTCTCATTGGTTCTCGCTATTCCTGTTCATCTTCTGCAGAAATTGCAAACTGGGCCAAACAGGAGGTTAAAGGCGCTGACTCTCCAAGTGGGGAGAGTGTTAGTAAAGCGTCTGGAATGTTGCACCCGAGTACCAGGGGAGGAAAACTGAGACATATTTGAACACGTCTCCCGTTCACACGGTGGATCATACTCTGTGTTCCACATGCATGTTTTAGCTGAAGGAAGAATACCTTAAACCTGGAGAGTTGAGACCCGTGGAATGGGTACCATGCTATATGACTTCAAAGCGTCTTCATTTGCTCACCGAACCTCTCCAATCCTATCACTGCTGCGTTTATGCCCCTGTACACACGCTTGATTCTCTTTTGGAGACATAGCAATCCATAGGTTTTAAGATACTTACTAGTCAGGTACATTCTAAGGCGTTTAATATGGGGTGTTGAGTCCATTTCATTGAGCAAGGAGTAGCTCTTGTCTATTCCATATTTGGCTTAAGGAACTTTATCTGTGCTCATTTCAATCTCTGGTTTTATGCAGCACCCCAACTCACCTTTCCCCTTAAGCAAGCATAAGTTGGTTTTCTAAATTTGAGACCCTGTTCTGTTTTGGAATTCAGTTCCTGTGTAGCCAAGTTTACATTCCGTGTATTACTGATATCTTATGATGTTTCTTTTTCTGTGTGACTTATTTCAGTTAGAATCATCGTGCCTGAATCCACTCATTATGCTTCTACGGGCCTGATGACATAGATTTCATTGCTGAGTGATACTGCATTGTACGTAAGTACCACAAGTTCTTTATCCATTTTTCACTTTCTGTGATGCTGAACTTGTACGGTAAACGAGGTTCTTGTAAACAGAGGCGTCCCAAACTTTGGGGTGGCTGTGTCTTTTTTATTTTAATTTCCCTAAGCTATAGGACCATAAGTGGAAGTGCCCTAGGCTCTGTTGCTTTGTTTTTTAGATGTTTCAGGAAACACCATACACTTCTCCCGAGTGTCTGTTGGCAATTTACATCCCGCCCATCAGCATAACAAGGCTCCCAGTTCTCCATGGCCTGTCCTGCCTTTCTGGATTTTACACATTTTTCAGATGGCCCTTTTGACCGGGGGGAAGTGAGACTTCATTGTAGTGCAGATTTCCTTTGCAAGCTTGCTTGGTTGGCCAAAAAGGGCGTATGCGTTTTTTCCTGAATATATTCAGGAAAAAACGCATACGCCCTTTTTGGCCAAGTGCATCATTGTGGACGTTCTGCCTCTTTTCCTATGCTTTCAATGCAATTCCAGTCTACCTCCTGAAATCGGTTTCCTGCAATTCTGCCCCGCTTTCAAGTCCTCTTGGCAGCCTTACTTCAGTATATTTTTGGACGATAGCTGTCATTTATAACTCTGCAGGTTTGTGAATTACAGTGCCCCTGAGCTCCCTTCTTCAACTCGCTTTCTTGTGACCTGGCCGCAACACCGGAGGATGGCTTCAGGCCCTAATCTGGTTCCGGCACGGCACGCTGAGCCTTTGGTTAATTCCTCTTCCTGGTGGGAAATGAGAGTTAAATTTGCCCGTCCAGACACCTCCAGCTAGTCTCTCATTGGTTCTCGCTATTCCTGTTCATCTTCCGCAGAAATTGCAAACTGGGCCAAACAGGAGGTTAAAGGGACTGACTCTCCAAGTCGGGAGAGTGTTAGTAAAGCGTCTGGAATGTTGCACCCAAGTACCAGGGTACGAAAACTGAGACATATTTGAACACGTCTCCCGATCACATGGTTGATCATACTCTAGGTTCCACATGCATGTTTTAGCTGAAGGAAGAATACCTTAAACCTGGGTAGTTGAAACCCGTGGAATGGGTACCATGCAATATGACTTCAAAGGGGCTTCATTTGCTCACCGAACCTCTCCAATCCTATCAGTGCTGCCTTTATGCCCCTGTACACACGCTTCATTCTCTTTTGGAGACATAGCAATCCATAGGTTTTAAGATACTTAGTAGTTAGGGACATTCTTAGGCGTTTAATATGGGGTGTTGAGTCCATTTCGTTGAGCAAGGAGTAGCTCTTGTCTATTCCATATTTGGCTTAAGGAACTTTATCTGTGCTCATTTCAATCTCTGGTTTTATGCAGCACCCCAACTCACCTTTCCCCTTAAGCAAGCATATGTTGGTTTTCTAAATTTGAGACCCTGTTCTGTTTTGGAATTCAGTTCCTGTGTAGCCAAGTTTACATTCCGTGTATTAGTGATATCTTATGATGTTTCTTTTTCTGTGTGACTTATTTCAGTTAGAATCATCGTGCCTGAATCCACTCATTATGCTGCTACGGGCCTGATGACATAGATTTCATTGCTGAGTGATACTGCATTGTACATAAGTACCACATGTTCTTTATCCATTTTTCACTTTCTGTGATACTGAACTTGTACGGTAAACGAGGTTCTTGTAAACAGAGGCGTCCCAAACTTTGGGGTCGCTGTGTCTTTTTTATTTTAATTTCCCTAAGCTATAGGACCATAAGTGGAAGTGCCCTAGGCTCTGTTGCTTTGTTTTTTAGATGTTTCAGGAAACACCATACACTTCTCCCGAGTGTCTGTTGGCAATTTACATCCCGCCCATCAGCATAACAAGGCTCCCAGTTCTCCATGGCCTGTCCTGCCTTTCTGGATTTTACACATTTTTCAGATGGCCCTTTTGACCGGGGGGAAGTGAGACTTCATTGTAGTGCAGATTTCCTTTGCAAGCTTGCTTGGTTGGCCAAAAAGGGCGTATGCGTTTTTTCCTGAATATATTCAGGAAAAAACGCATACGCCCTTTTTGGCCAAGTGCATCATTGTGGACGTTCTGCCTCTTTTCCTATGCTTTCAATGCAATTCCAGTCTACCTCCTGAAATCGGTTTCCTGCAATTCTGCCCCGCTTTCAAGTCCTCTTGGCAGCCTTACTTCAGTATATTTTTGGACGATAGCTGTCATTTATAACTCTGCAGGTTTGTGAATTACAGTGCCCCTGAGCTCCCTTCTTCAACTCGCTTTCTTGTGACCTGGCCGCAACACCGGAGGATGGCTTCAGGCCCTAATCTGGTTCCGGCACGGCACGCTGAGCCTTTGGTTAATTCCTCTTCCTGGTGGGAAATGAGAGTTAAATTTGCCCGTCCAGACACCTCCAGCTAGTCTCTCATTGGTTCTCGCTATTCCTGTTCATCTTCCGCAGAAATTGCAAACTGGGCCAAACAGGAGGTTAAAGGGACTGACTCTCCAAGTCGGGAGAGTGTTAGTAAAGCGTCTGGAATGTTGCACCCAAGTACCAGGGTATGAAAACTGAGACATATTTGAACACGTCTCCCGATCACATGGTTGATCATACTCTAGGTTCCACATGCATGTTTTAGCTGAAGGAAGAATACCTTAAACCTGGGTAGTTGAAACCCGTGGAATGGGTACCATGCAATATGACTTCAAAGGGGCTTCATTTGCTCACCGAACCTCTCCAATCCTATCAGTGCTGCCTTTATGCCCCTGTACACACGCTTCATTCTCTTTTGGAGACATAGCAATCCATAGGTTTTAAGATACTTAGTAGTTAGGGACATTCTTAGGCGTTTAATATGGGGTGTTGAGTCCATTTCGTTGAGCAAGGAGTAACTCTTGTCTATTCCATATTTGGCTTAAGGAACTTTATCTGTGCTCATTTCAATCTCTGGTTTTATGCAGCACCCCAACTCACCTTTCCCCTTAAGCAAGCATATGTTGGTTTTCTAAATTTGAGACCCTGTTCTGTTTTGGAATTCAGTTCCTGTGTAGCCAAGTTTACATTCCGTGTATTAGTGATATCTTATGATGTTTCTTTTTCTGTGTGACTTATTTCAGTTAGAATCATCGTGCCTGAATCCACTCATTATGCTGCTACGGGCCTGATGACATAGATTTCATTGCTGAGTGATACTGCATTGTACATAAGTACCACATGTTCTTTATCCATTTTTCACTTTCTGTGATACTGAACTTGTACGGTAAACGAGGTTCTTGTAAACAGAGGCGTCCCAAACTTTGGGGTGGCTGTGTCTTTTTTATTTTAATTTCCCTAAGCTATAGGACCATAAGTGGAAGTGCCCTAGGCTCTGTTGCTTTGTTTTTTAGATGTTTCAGGAAACACCATACACTTGTCCCGAGTGTCTGTTGGCAATTTACATCCCGCCCATCAGCATAACAAGGCTCCCAGTTCTCCATGGCCTGTCCTGCTTTTCTGGATGTTACACTTTTTTCAGATGGCCCTTTTGACCGGGGGGAAGTGAGACTTCATTGTAGTGCAGATTTCCTTTGCCAGCTTGCTTGGTTGGCCAAAAAGGGCGTATGCGTTTTTTCCTGAATATATTCAGGAAAAAACGCATACGCCCTTTTTGGCCAAGTGCATCATTGTGGACATTCTGCCTCTTTTCCTATGCTTTCAATGCAATTCCAGTCTACCTCCTGAAATCGGTTTCCTGCAATTCTGCCCCGCTTTCAAGTCCTCTTGGCAGCCTTATTTCAGTATATTTTTGGACGATAGCTGTCATTTATAACTCTGCAGGTTTGTGAATTACAGTGCCCCTGAGCTCCTTTCTTCAACTCGCTTTCTTGTGACCTGGCCGCAACACCGCAGGATGGCTTCAGGCCCTAATCTGGTTCCGGCACGGCACGCTGAGCCTTTGGTTAATTCCTCTTCCTGGTGGGAAATGAGAGTTAAATTTGCCCGTCCAGACACCTCCAGCTAGTCTCTCATTGGTTCTCGCTATTTCTGTTCATCTTCCGCAGAAATTGCAAACTGGGCCAAACAGGAGGTTAAAGGCACTGACTCTCCAAGTCGGGAGAGTGTTAGTAAAGCATCTGGAAAGTTGCACCCGAGTACCAGGGTACGAAAACTGAGACATATTTGAACACGTCTCCCGATCACATGGTTGATCATACTCTAGGTTCCACATGCATGTTTTAGCTGAAGGAAGAATACCTTAAACCTGGAGAGTTGAGACCCGTGGAATGGGTACCATGCAATATGACTTCAAAGGGTCTTCATTTGCTCACCGAACCTCTCCAATCCTATCTCTGCTGCGTTTATGCCCCTGTACACACGCTTGATTCTCTTTTGGAGACTTAGCAATCCATAGGTTTTAAGATACTTACTAGTCAGGTACATTCTTAGGCGTTTAATATGCGGTGTTGAGTCCATTTCGTTGAGCAAGGAGTAGCTCTTGTCTATTCCATATTTGGCTTAAGGAACTTTATCTGTGCTCATTTCAATCTCTGGTTTTATGCAGCACCCCAACTCACCTTTACCCTTAAGCAAGCATAAGTTGGTTTTCTAAATTTGAGACCCTTTTCTGTTCTGTAATTCAGTTCCTGTGTAGCCACGTTTACATTCCGTGTATTACTGATATCTTATGATGTTTCTTTTTCTGTGTGACTTATTTCAGTTAGAATCATCGTACCTGAATCCACTCATTATGCTGCTACGGGCCTGATGACATAGATTTCATTGCTGAGTGATATTGTTTGTAAGTAAATACCACAACTTCTTTATCCATTTTTCACTTTGTGCGATGTTGAACTTGTACTGTAAACGAGGTTCTTGTAAACAGAGGCGTCCCAAACTTTGGGGTGGCTGTGTCTTTTTGATTTTAATTTCCCTAAGCTATAGGACCATAAGTGGAAGTGCCCTAGGCTCTGTTGCTTTGTTTTTTAGATGTTTCAGGAAACACCAAACACTTCTCCCGAGTGTCTGTTGGCAATTTACATCCCGTCCATCAGCATAACAAGGCTCCCAGTTCTCCATGGCCTGTCCTGCCTTTCTGGATTTTACACTTTTTTCAGATGGCCCTTTTGACCGGGGGGAAGTGAGACTTCATTTTAGTGTAGATTTCCTTTGCAAGCTTGCTTGGTTGGCCAAAAAGGGCGTATGCGTTTTTTCCTGAATATATTCAGGAAAAAATGCATACGCCCTTTTTGGCCAAGTGCGTCATTGTGGACGTTCTGCCTCTTTTCCTATGCTTCAAATGCAATTCCAGTCTACCTCCTGAAATCGGTTTTCTACAATTCTGCCCCGCTTTCAAGTCCTCTTGGCAGCTTTACTTCAGTATATTTTTGGACGATAGCTGTCATTTATAACTCTGCAGGTTTGTGAATTACAGTGTCCCTGAGCTCCTTTCTTCAACTCGCTTTCTTTTGAGCTGGCCGCAACCCCGCAGGATGGCTACAGGCCCTAATCTGGTTCCGGCACGGCATGCTGAGCCTTTGGTTATTTCGTCTTCCTGGTGGGAAATGAGAGTTAAATTTGCCCGTCCAGACACCTCCAGCTAGTCTCTCATTGGTTCTCCCTATTCCTGTTCATCTTCCGCAGAAATTGCAAACTGGGCCAAACAGGAGGTTAAAGGCGCTGACTGTCCAAGTGGGGAGAGTGTTAGTAAAGCGTCTGGAATGTTGCACCCGAGTACCAGGGGAGGAAAACTGAGACATATTTGAACACGTATCCCGATCACATGGTTGATCATGCTCTAAGTTCCACATGCATATTTTAGCTGAGGAAAGAATACCTTAAACCTGGGTAGTTGAAACCCGTGGAATGGGTACCATGCAATATGACTTCAAAGTGTCTTCATTTGCTCACCGAACCTCTCCAATCCTATCACTGCTGCGTTTATGCCCCTGTACACATGCTTGATTCTCTTTCGGAGACTTAGCAATCCATAGGTTTTACGATCCTTACTAGTCAGGTACATTCTTAGGCGTTTAATATGCGGTGTTGAGTCCATTTCGTTGAGCAAGGAGTAGCTCTTGTCTATTCCATATTTGGCTTAAGGAACTTTATCTGTGCTCATTTCAATCTCTGGTTTTATGCAGCACCCCAACTCACCTTTCCCCTTAAGCAAGCATAAGTTGGTTTTCTAAATTTGAGACCCTGTTCTGTTCTGTAATTCAGTTCCTGTGTAGCCAAGTTTACATTCCGTGTATTACTGATATCTTATGTTGTTTTTTTTTCTGTGTCACTTATTTCAGTTAGAATCATCATACCTGAATCCACTCATTGTGCTTCTAATGGCCTGATGACATAGATTTCATTGCTGAGTGATATTGCTTTGTAAGTAAATACCGCAACTTCTTTATCCATTTTTCACTTTCTGCGATGTTGTACTTGTACTGTAAACGAGGTTCTTGTAAACAGAGCCGTTCCAAACATTGGGGTGGCTGTGTCTTTTTGATTTTAATTTCCCTAAGCTATAGGACCATAAGTGGAAGTGCCCTAGGCTCTGTTGCTTTGTTTTTTAGATGTTTCAGGAAACACCATACACTTCTCCCGAGTGTCTGTTGGCAATTTACATCCCGCCCATCAGCATAACAAGGCTCCCAGTTCTCCATGGCCTGTCCTGCCTTTCTGGATTTTACACTTTTTTCAGATGGCCCTTTTGACCGGGGGGAAGTGAGACTTCATTGTAGTGCAGATTTCCTTTGCAAGCTTGCTTGGTTGGCCAAAAAGGGCGTATGCGTTTTTTCCTGAATATATTCAGGAAAAAACGCATACGCCCTTTTTGGCCAAGTGCATCATTGTGGACGTTCTGCCTCTTTTCCTATGCTTTCAATGCAATTCCAGTCTACCTCCTGAAATCGGTTTCCTACAATTCTGCCCCGCTTTCAAGTCATCTTGGCAGCCTTACTTCAGTATATTTTTGGACGATAGCTGTCATTTATAACTCTGCAGGTTTGTGCATTACAGTGCCACTGAGTTCTTTTCTTCAACTCGCTTTCTTTTGAGCTGGCCGCAACACCGCAGGATGGCTTCAGGCCCTAATCTGGTTCCGGCACCGCACGCTGAGCCTTTGGTTAATTCCTCTTCCTGGTGGGAAATGAGAGTTAAATTTGCCCGTCCAGACCCCTCCAGCTAATCTCTCATTGTTTCTCCCTATTCCTGTTCATCTTCCGCAGAAATTGCAAACTGGGCCAAACAGGAGGTTAAAGGCACTGACTCTCCTGTTGGGGAGAGTGTTAGTAAAGTGTCTGGAATGTTGCACCCGAGTACCAGGGTACGAAAACTGAGACATATTTGAACACGTCTCCCGTTCACACGGTTGATCATACTCGGGGTTCCACATGCATGTTTTAGCTGAAGGAAGAATACCTTAAACCTGGAGAGTTGAGACCCGTGTAATGGATACCATGCAATATGACTTCAAAGGGTCTTCATTTGCTCACCGAACCTCTCCAATCCTATCACTGCTGCGTTTATGCCCCTGTACACACGCTTGATTCTCTTTTGGAGACATAGCAATCCATAGGTTTTAAGATACTTACTAGTCAGGTACATTCTTAGGCGTTTAATATGTGGTGTTGAGTCCATTTCGTTGAGCAAGGAGTAGCTCTTGTCTATTCCATATTTGGCTTAAGGAACTTTATCTGTGCTCATTTCAATCTCTGGTTTTATGCAGCACCCCAACTCACCTTTACCCTTAAGCAAGCATAAGTTGGTTCTCTAAATTTGAGACCCTGTTCTGTTTTGGAATTCAGTTCCTGTGTAGCCAAGTTTACATTCCGTGTATTAGTGATATCTTATGATGTTTCTTTTTCTGTGTGACTTATTTCAGTTAGAATCATCGTACCTGAATCCACTCATTATGCTGCTACGGGCCTGATGACATAGAATTCTTTGCTGAGTGATACTGCATTGTACGTAAGTACCACAAGTTCTTTATCCATTTTTCACTTTCTGTGATATTGAACTTGTACGGTAAACGAGGTTCTTGTAAACAGAGGCGTCCCAAACTTTGGGGTGGCTGTGTCTTTTTGATTTTAATTTCCCTAAGCTATAGGACCATAAGTGGAAGTGCCCTAGGCTCTGTTGCTTTGTTTTTTAGATGTTTCAGGAAACACCATACACTTCTCCGGAGTGTCTGTTGGCAATTTACATCCTGTCCATCAGCATAACAGGCTCCCAGTTCTCCATGGCCTGTCCTGCCTTTCTGGATTTTACACTTTTTTCAGATGGCCCTTTTGACCGGGGGGAAGTGAGACTTCATTGTAGTGCAGATTTCCTTTGCAAGTTTGCTTGGTTGGCCAAAAAGGGCGTATGCGTTTTTTCCTGAATATATTCAGGAAAAATCGCATACGCCCTTTTTGGCCAAGTGCATCATTGTGGACGTTCTGCCTCTTTTCCTATGCTTTCAATGCAATTCCAGTCTACCTCCTGAAATCGGTTTCCTGCAATTTTGCTCCGCTTTCAAGTCCTCTTGGCAGCCTTACTTCAGTATATTTTTGGACGATAGCTGTCATTTATAACTCTGCAGGTTTGTGAATTACAGTGCCCCTGATCTCCTTTCTTCAACTCGCTTTCTTGTGACCTGGCCGCAACACCGCAGGATGGCTTCAGGCCCTAATCTGGTTCCGGCACGGCACGCTGAGCCTTTGGTTATTTCCTCTTCCTGGTGGGAAATGAGAGTTAAATTTGCCCGTCCAGACACCTCCAGCTAGTGTCTCATTGGTTCTCCCTATTCCTGTTCATCTTCCGCAGAAATTGCAAACTGGGCCAAACAGGAGGTTAAAGGCACTGACTCTCCAAGTGGGGAGAGTGTTAGTAAAGCGTCTGGAATGTTGCACCCGAGTACCAGGGTACGAAAACTGAGACATATTTGAACACGTCTCCCGTTCACACGGTTGATCATACTCTGGGTTCCACATGCATGTTTTAGCTGAAGGAAGAATACCTTAAACCTGGAGAGTTGAGACCCATGTAATGTATACCATGCAATATGACTTCAAAGGGTCTTCATTTGCTCACCGAACCTCTCCAATCCTATCACTGCTGCGTTTATGCCCCTGTACACACGCTTGATTCTCTTTTGGAGACATAGCAATCCATAGGTTTTCAGATACTTACTAGTCAGGTACATTCTTAGGCGTTTAATATGGGGTGTTGAGTCCATTTCGTTGAGCAAGGAGTAGCTCTTGTCTATTCCATATTTGGCTTAAGGAACTTTATCTGTGCTCATTTCAATCTCTGGTTTTATGCAGCACCCCAACTCACCTTTCCCCTTAAGCAAGCATAAGTTGGTTTTCTAAATTTGAGACCCTGTTCTGTTCTGTAATTCAGTTCCTGTGTAGCCAAGTTTACATTCCGTGTATTAGTGATATCTTATGATGTTTCTTTTTCTGTGTGACTTATTTCAGTTAGAATCATCATACCTGAATCCACTCATTGTGCTGCTAAGGGCCTGATGACATAGATTTCATTGCTGAGTGATATTGCTTTGTAAGTAAATACCACAAGTTCTTTATCCATTTTTCACTTTCTGCCATGTTGAACTTGTACTGTAAACGAGGTTCTTGTAAACAGAGGCGTCCCAAACTTTGGGGTGGCTGTGTCTTTTTGATTTTAATTTCCCTAAGCTATAGGACCATAAGTGGAAGTGCCCTAGGCTCTGTTGCTTTGTTTTTTAGATGTTTCAGGAAACACCATACACTTGTCCCGAGTGTCTGTTGGCAATTTACATCCCGCCCATCAGCATAACAAGGCTCCCAGTTCTCCATGGCCTGTCCTGCCTTTCTGGATTTTACACTTTTTTCAGATGGCCCTTTTGACCAGGGGAAAGTGAGACTTCATTGTAGTGCAGATTTCCTTTGCAAGCTTGCTTGGTTGGCCAAAAAGGGCGTATGCGTTTTTTCCTGAATATATTCAGGAAAAAACGCATACGCCCTTTTTGGCCAAGTGCATCATTGTGGACGTTCTGCCTCTTTTCCTATGCTTTCAATGCAATTCCAGTCTACCTCCTGAAATCGGTTTCCTGCAATGCTGCCCCGCTTTCAAGTCCTCTTGGCAGCCTTACTTCAGTATATTTTTGGACGATAGCTGTCATTTATAACTCTGCAGGTTTGTGAATTACAGTGCCCCTGAGCTCCTTTCTTCAACTCGCTTTCTTTTGAGCTGACCGCAACACCGCAGGATGGCTTCAGGCCCTAATCTGGTTCCGGCACGGCACGCTGAGCCTTTGGTTATTTCCTCTTCCTGGTGGGAAATGAGAGTTAAATTTGCCCGTCCAGACAACTCCAGCTAGTCTCTCATTGGTTCTCCCTATTCCTGTTCATCTTCCGCAGAAATTGCAAACTGGGCCAAACAGGAGGTTAAAGGCGCTGACTGTCCAAGTGGGGAGAGTGTTAGTAAAGTGTGTGGAATGTTGCACCCGAGTACCAGGGGAGGAAAACTGAGACATATTTGAACACGTCTCCCGTTCACACGGTTGATCATACTCTGGGTTCCACATGCATGTTTTAGCTGAAGGAAGAATACCTTAAACCTGGATAGTTGAGACCCGTGGAATGGGTACCATGCAATACGACTTCAAAGGGTCTTCATTTGCTCACCGAACCTCTCCAATCCTATCACTGCTGCGTTTATGCCCCTGTACGCACGCTTGATTCTCTTTTGGAGACATAGCAATCCATAGATTTAAGATACTTAATAGTCAGGTACATTCTTAGGCGTTTAATATGCGGTGTTGTGTCCATTTCGTTGAGCAAGGAGTAGCTCTTGTCTATTCCATATTTGGCTTAAGGAACTTTATCTGTGCTCATTTCAATCTCTGGTTTTATGCAGCACCCCAACTCACCTTTCCCCTTAAGCAAGCATAAGTTGGTTTTCTAAATTTGAGACCCTGTTCTGTTTTGGAATTCAGTTCCTGTGTAGCCAAGTTTACATTCCGTGTATTAGTGATATCTTATGATGTTTCTTTTTCTGTGTGACTTATTTCAGTTAAATCATCGTAACTGAATCCACTCATTATGCTGCTACGGGCCTGATGACATAGATTTCATTGCTGAGTGATATTGCTTTGTAAGTAAATACCGCAACTTCTTTATCCATTTTTCACTTTCTGCGATGTTGTACTTGTACTGTAAACGAGGTTCTTGTAAACAGAGCCGTTCCAAACATTGGGGTGGCTGTGTCTTTTTGATTTTAATTTCCCTAAGCTATAGGACCATAAGTGGAAGTGCCCTAGGCTCTGTTGCTTTGTTTTTTAGATGTTTCAGGAAACACCATACACTTCTCCCGAGTGTCTGTTGGCAATTTACATCCCGCCCATCAGCATAACAAGGCTCCCAGTTCTCCATGGCCTGTCCTGCCTTTCTGGATTTTACACTTTTTTCAGATGGCCCTTTTGACCGGGGGGAAGTGAGACTTCATTGTAGTGCAGATTTCCTTTGCAAGCTTGCTTGGTTGGCCAAAAAGGGCGTATGCGTTTTTTCCTGAATATATTCAGGAAAAAACGCATACGCCCTTTTTGGCCAAGTGCATCATTGTGGACGTTCTGCCTCTTTTCCTATGCTTTCAATGCAATTCCAGTCTACCTCCTGAAATCGGTTTCCTACAATTCTGCCCCGCTTTCAAGTCATCTTGGCAGCCTTACTTCAGTATATTTTTGGACGATAGCTGTCATTTATAACTCTGCAGGTTTGTGCATTACAGTGCCCCTGAGTTCCTTTCTTCAACTCGCTTTCTTTTGAGCTGGCCGCAACACCGCAGGATGGCTTCAGGCCCTAAACTGGTTCTGGCACGGCACGCTGAGCCTTTGGTTAATTCCTCTTCCTGGTGGGAAATGAGAGTTAAATTTGCCCGTCCAGACACCTCCAGCTAATCTCTCATTGGTTCTCCCTATTCCTGTTCATCTTCCGCAGAAATTGCAAACTGGGCCAAACAGGAGGTTAAAGGCACTGACTCTCCTGTTGGGGAGAGTGTTAGTAAAGTGTCTGGAATGTTGCACCCGAGTACCAGGGTACGAAAACTGAGACATATTTGAACACGTCTCCCGTTCACACGGTTGATCATACTCTGGGTTCCACATGCATGTTTTAGCTGAAGGAAGAATACCTTAAACCTGGATAGTTGAGACCCGTGGAATGGGTACCATGCAATACGACTTCAAAGGGTCTTCATTTGCTCACCGAACCTCTCCAATCCTATCACTGCTGCGTTTATGCCCCTGTACACACGCTTGATTCTCTTTTGGAGACATAGCAATCCATAGATTTAAGATACTTAATAGTCAGGTACATTCTTAGGCGTTTAATATGCGGTGTTGTGTCCATTTCGTTGAGCAAGGAGTAGCTCTTGTCTATTCCATATTTGGCTTAAGGAACTTTATCTGTGCTCATTTCAATCTCTGGTTTTATGCAGCACCCCAACTCACCTTTCCCCTTAAGCAAGCATAAGTTGGTTTTCTAAATTTGAGACCCTGTTCTGTTTTGGAATTCAGTTCCTGTGTAGCCAAGTTTACATTCCGTGTATTAGTGATATCTTATGATGTTTCTTTTTCTGTGTGACTTATTTCAGTTAAATCATCGTACCTGAATCCACTCATTATGCTGCTACGGGCCTGATGACATAGATTTCATTGCTGAGTGATATTGCTTTGTAAGTAAATACCACAACTTTTTTATCCATTTTTCACTTTCTGCGATGTTGAACTTGTACTGTAAACGAGGTTCTTGTAACCAGAGGCGTCCCAAACTTAGGGGTGGCTGTGTCTTTTTGAATTTAATTTCCCTAAGCTATAGGACCATAAGTGGAAGTGCCCTAGGCTCTGTTGCTTTGTTTTTTAGATGTTTCAGGAAACACCATACACTTCTCCCGAGTGGCTGTTGGCAATTTACATCCCGCCCATCAGCAAAACAAGGCTCCCAGTTCTCCATGGCCTGTCCTGCCTTTCTGGATTTTACACTTTTTTCAGATGGCCCTTTTGACCGGGGGGAAGTGAGACTTCATTGTAGTGCAGATTTCCTTTGCAAGCTTGCTTGGTTGGCCAAAAAGGGCGTATGCGTTTTTTCCTGAATATATTCAGGAAAAAACGCATACGCCCTTTTTGGCCAAGTGCATCATTGTGGACGTTCTGCCTCTTTTCCTATGCTTTCAATGCAATTCCAGTCTACCTCCTGAAATCGGTTTCCTGAAATTCTGCCCAGCTTTCAAGTCCTCTTGGCAGCCTTACTTCAGTATATTTTTGGACGATAGCTGTCATTTATAACTCTGCAGGTTTGTGAATTACAGTGCCCCTGAGCTCCTTTCTTCAACTCGCTTTCTTGTGAGCTGGCCGCAACACCGCAGGATGGCTTCAGGCCCTAATCTGGTTCCGGCACGGCACGCTGAGCCTTTGGTAAATTCCTCTTCCTGGTGGGAAATGAGAGTTAAATTTGCCCGTCCAGACACCTCCAGCTAGTGTCTCATTGGTTCTCGCTATTCCTGTTCATCTTCCGCAGAAATTGCAAACTGGGCCAAACAGGAGGTTAAAGGCACTGACTCTCCAAGTGGGGAGAGTGTTAGTAAAGCGTCTGGAATGTTGCACCCGAGTACCAGGGTACGAAAACTGAGACATATTTGAACACGTCTCCCGTTCACATGGTTGATCATACTCTGGGTTCCACATGCATGTTTTAGCTGAAGGAAGAATACCTTAAACCTGGATAGTTGAGACCCGTGGAATGGGTACCATGCAATATGACTTCAAAGGGTCTTCATTTGCTCACCGAACCTCTCCAATCCTATCACTGCTGCGTTTATGCCCCTGTACACATGCTTGATTCTCTTTCAGAGACATAGCAATCCATAGGTTTTAAGATACTTACTAGTCAGGTACATTCTTAGGTGTTTAATATGCGGTGTTGAGTCCATTTCGTTGAGCAAGGAGTAGCTCTTGTCTATTCCATATTTGGCTTAAGGAACTTTATCTGTGCTCATTTCAATCTCTGGTTTTATGCAGCACCCAACTCACCTTTCCCCTTAAGCAAGCATAAGTTGGTTTTCTAAATTTGAGACCCTGTTCTGTTCTGTAATTCAGTTCCTGTGTAGCCAAGTTTACATTCCGTGTATTACTGCTATCTTATGATGTTTCTTTTTCTGTGTGACTTATTTCAGTTAGAATCATCATACCTGAATCCACTCATTGTGCTGCTAAGGGCCTGATGACATAGATTTCATTGCTGAGTGATATTGCTTTGTAAGTAAATACCACAACTTCTTTATCCATTTTTCACTTTCTGCGATGTTGAACTTGTACTGTAAACGAGGTTCTTGTAAACAGAGGTGTCCCAAACTTTGGGGTGGCTGTGTCTTTTTGATTTTAATTTCCCTAAGCTATAGGACCATAAGTGGAAGTGCCCTAGGCTCTGTTGCTTTGTTTTTTAGATGTTTCAGGAAACACCATACACTTGTCCCGAGTGTCTGTTGGTAATTTACATCCCGCCCATCAGCATAACAAGGCTCCCAGTTCTCCATGGCCTGTCCTGCCTTTCTGGATTTTACACTTTTTTCAGATGGCCCTTTTGACCGGGGGGAAGTGAGACTTCATTGTAGTGCAGATTTCCTTTGCAAGCTTGCTTGGTTGGCCAAAAAGGGCGTATGCGTTTTTTCCTGAATATATTCAGGAAAAAACGCATACGCCCTTTTTGGCCAAGTGCATCATTGTGGACGTTCTGCCTCTTTTCCTATGCTTTCAATGCAATTCCAGTCTACCTCCTGAAATCGGTTTCCTGCAATTCTGCCTCGCTTTCAAGTCCTCTTGGCAGCCTTACTTCAGTATATTTTTGGACGATAGCTGTCATTTATAACTCTGCAGGTTTGTGAATTACAGTGCCCCTGAGCTCCTTTCTTCAACTCGCTTTCTTTTGAGCTGGCCGCAACACCGCAGGATGGCTTCAGGCCCTAATCTGGTTCCGGCACAGCACGCTGAGCCTTTGGTTATTTCCTCTTCCTGGTGGGAAATGAGAGTTAAATTTGCCCATCCAGACACCTCTAGCTAGTCTCTCATTGGTTCTCCCTATTCGTGTTCTTCTTCCGCAGAAATTGCAAACTGGGCCAAACAGGAGGTTAAAGGCGCTGACTCTCCAAGTGGGGAGAGTGTTAGTAAAGCGTCTGGAAAGTTGCACCCGAGTACCAGGGGAGGAAAACTGAGACATATTTCAACACGTCTCCTGTTCACACGGTTGATCATACTCTGGGTTCCACATGCATGTTTTAGCTGAAGGAAGAATACCTTAAACCTGGAGAGTTGAGACCCGTGGAATGGGTACCATGCAATGTGACTTCAAAGGGTCTTCATTTGCTCACCGAACCTCTCCAATCCTATCACTGCTGCGTTTATGCCCCTGTACACATGCTTGATTATCTTTTGGAGACATAGCAATCCATAGGTTTTAAGATACTTACTAGTCAGGTACATTCTTAGGCGTTTAATATGCGGTGTTGAGTCCATTTCGTTGAGCAAGGAGTAGCTCTTGTCTATTCCATATTTGGCTTAAGGAACTTTATCTGTGCTCATTTCAATCTCTGGTTTTATGCAGCACCCAACTCACCTTTCCCCTTAAGCAAGCATAAGTTGGTTTTCTAAATTTGAGACCCTGTTCTGTTCTGTAATTCAGTTCCTGTGTAGCCAAGTTTATATTCCGTGTATTACTGATATCTTATGATGTTTCTTTTTCTGTGTGACTTATTTCAGTTAGAATCATCATACCTGAATCCACTCATTGTGCTGCTAAGGGCCTGATGACATAGATTTCATTGCTGAGTGATATTGCTTTGTAAGTAAATACCACAACTTCTTTATCCATTTTTCACTTTCTGCGATGTTGAACTTGTACTGTAAACGAGGTTCTTGTAAACAGAGGCGTCCCAAACTTTGGGGTGGCTGTGTCTTTTTGATTTTAATTTCCCTAAGCTATAGGACCATAAGTGGAAGTGCCCTAGGCTCTGTTGCTTTGTTTTTTAGATGTTTCAGGAAACACCATACACTTGTCCCAAGTGTCTGTTGGCAATTTACATCCCGCCCATCAGCATAACAAGGCTCCCAGTTCTCCATGGCCTGTCCTGCCTTTCTGGATTTTACACTTTTTTCAGATGGCCCTTTTGACCGGGGGGAAGTGAGACTTCATTGTAGTGCAGATTTCCTTTGCAAGCTTGCTTGGTTGGCCAAAAAGTGCGTATGCGTTTTTTCCTGAATATATTCAGGAAAAAACGCATACGCCCTTTTTGGCCAAGTGCATCATTGTGGACGTTCTGCCTCTTTTCCTATGCTTTCAATGCAATTCCAGTCTACCTCCTGAAATCGGTTTCCTGCAATTCTGCCCCGCTTTCAAGTCCTCTTGGCAGCCTTACTTCAGTATATTTTTGGACGATAGCTGTCATTTATAACTCTGCAGGTTTGTGAATTACACTGCCCCTGAGCTCCTTTCTTCAACTCGCTTTCTTTTGAGCTGGCCGCAACACCGCAGGATGGCTTCAGGCCCTAATCTGGTTCCGGCACAGCACGCTGAGCCTTTGGTTATTTCCTCTTCCTGGTGGGAAATGAGAGTTAAATTTGCCCGTCCAGACACCTCTAGCTAGTCTCTCATTGGTTCTCCCTATTCCTGTTCATCTTCCGCAGAAATTGCAAACTGGGCCAAACAGGAGGTTAAAGGCGCTGACTCTCCAAGTGGGGAGAGTGTTAGTAAAGCGTCTGGAATGTTGCACCCGAGTACCAGGGGAGGAAAACTGAGACATATTTGAACACGTCTCCCGTTCACACGGTTGATCATACTCTGGGTTCCAAATGCATGTTTTAGCTGAAGGAAGAATACCTTAAACCTGGATAGTTGAAACCCGTGGAATGGGTACCATGCAATACGACTTCAAAGGGTCTTCATTTGCTCACCGAACCTCTCCAATCCTATCACTGCTGCGTTTATGCCCCTGTACACACGCTTGATTCTCTTTTGGAGACATAGCAATCCATAGGTTTTAAGATACTTACTAGTCAGGTACATTCTTAGGCGTTTAATATGCGGTGTTGAGTCCATTTCGCTGAGCAAGGAGTAGCTCTTGTCTATTCCATATTTGGCTTAAGGAACTTTATCTGTGCTCATTTCAATCTCTGGTTTTATGCAGCACCCCAACTCACCTTTCCCCTTAAGCAAGCATAAGTTGGTTTTCTAAATTTGAGACCCTGTTCTGTTTTGGAATTCAGTTCCTGTGTAGCCAAGTTTACATTCCGTGTATTAGTGATATCTTATGATGTTTCTTTTCCTGTGTGACTTATTTCAGTTAGAATCATCGTACCTGAATCCACTCATTATGCTGCTACGGGCCTGATGACATAGATTTCATTGCTGAGTGATACTGCATTGTACGTAAGTAACACAAGTTCTTTATCCATTTTTCACTTTCTGTGATATTAAACTTGTACGGTAAACGAGGTTCTTGTAACCAGAGGAGTCCCAAACTTTTGGGTGGCTGGGTCTTTTTGATTTTAATTTCCCTAATCTATAGGACCATAAGTGAAAGTGCCCTAGGCTCTGTTGCTTTGTTTTTTAGATGTTTCAGGAAACACCATACTCTTCTCCCGAGTGTCTGTTGGCAATTTACATCCCGCCCATCGGCATAACAAGGCTCCCAGTTCTCCATGGCCTGTCCTGCCTTTCTGGATTTTACACTTTTTTCAGATGGCCCTTTTGACCGGGGGGAAGTGAGACTTCATTGTAGTGCAGATTTCCTTTGCAAGCTTGCTTGGTTGGCCAAAAAGGGCGTATGCGTTTTTTCCTGAATATATTCAGGAAAAAACGCATATGCCCTTTTTGGCCAAGTGCATCATTGTGGACGTTCTGCCTCTTTTCCTATGCTTTCAATGCAATTCCAGTCTACCTCCTGAAATCGGTTTCCTGCAATTCTGCCCTGCTTTCAACTCTTCTTGGCAGCCTTACTTCAGTATATTTTTGGATGATAGCTGTCATTTATAACTCTGCAGGTTTGTGAATTACAGTGCCCCTGAGCTCCTTTCTTCAACTCGCTTTCTTGTGAGCTGGCCGCAACACCGCAGGATGGCTACAGGCCCTAATGTGGTTCCGGCACGGCACACTGAGCCTTTGGTTAATTCCTCTTCCTGGTGGGAAATGAGAGTTAAATTTGCCCGTCCAGACACCTCCAGCTAGTCTCTCATTGGTTCTCCCTATTCCTGTTCATCTTCCGCAGAAATTGCAAACTGGGCCAAACAGGAGGTTAAAGGCGCTGACTCTCCAAGTGGGGAGAGTGTTAGTAAAGCGTGTGGAATGTTGCACCCGAGTACCAGGGGAGGAAAACTGAGACATATTTGTACACGTCTCCCGTTCACACGGTTAATCATACTCTGGGTTACACATGCATGTTTTAGCTGAAGGAAGAATACCTTAAACCTGGAGAGTTGAGACCCGTGGAATGGGTACCATGCAATATGACTTCAAAGGGTCTTCATTTGCTCACCGAACCTCTCCAATCCTATCACTGCTGCGTTTATGCCCCTGTACACACGCTTGATTCTCTTTTGGAGACATAGCAATCCATAGGTTTTAAGATACTTACTAGTCAGGTACATTCTTAGGTGTTTAATATGGGGTGTTGAGTCCATTTCGTTGAGCAAGGAGTAGCTCTTGTCTATTCCATATTTGGCTTAAGGAACTTTATCTGTGCCCATTTCAATCTCTGGTTTTTTGCAGCACCCCAACTCACCTTTCCCCTTAAGCAAGCATAAGTTGGTTTTCTAAATTTGAGACCCTGTTCTGTTCTGTAATTCAGTTCCTGTGTAGCCAAGTTTACATTCCGTGTATTACTGATATCTTATGATGTTTCTTTTTCTGTGTGACTTATTTCAGTTAGAATCATCGTACCTGAATCCACTCATTATGCTGCTACGGGCCTGATGACATAGATTTCATTGCTGAGTGATATTGCTTTGTAAGTAAATACCACAACTTCTTTATCCATTTTTCACTTTCTGCGATGTTGAACTTGTACTGTAAACGAGGTTCTTGTAAACAGAGGCGTCCCAAACTTTGGGGTGGCTGTGTCTTTTTGATTTTAATTTCCCTAAGCTATAGGACCATAAGTGGAAGTGCCCTAGGCTCTGTTGCTTTGTTTTTTAGATGTTTCAGGAAACACCATACACTTCTCCCGAGTGTCTGTTGGCAATTTACATCCCGCCCATCAGCATAACAATGCTCCCATTTCTCCATGGCCTGTCCTGCCTTTCTGGATTTTACACTTTTTTCAGATGGCCCTTTTGACCTGGGGGAAGTGAGACTTCATTGTAGTGCAGATTTCCTTTGCAAGTTTTTTTAGTTGGCCAAAAAGCGCCTATGCGTTTTTTCCTGAATATATTCAGGAAACAACGCATACGCCCTTTTTCGACAAGTTCATCATTGTGGACGTTCTGCCTCTTTTCCTATGCTTTCAATGCAATTCCAGTCTACCTCCTGAAATCGGTTTCCTGCAATTCTGCCCCGCTTTCAAGTCCTCTTGGCAGCCTTACTTCAGTATATTTTTGGACGATAGCTGTCATTTATAACTCTGCAGGTTTGTGAATTACAGTGCCCCTGAGCTCCTTTCTTCAACTCGCTATCTTTTGAGCTGGCCGCAACACCGCAGGATGGCTTCAGGCCCTAATCTGGTTCCGGCACGGCACGCTGAGCCTTTGGTTATTTCCTCTTCCTGGTGGGAAATGAGAGTTAAATTTGCCCGTCCAGACACCTCCAGCTAGTCTCTCATTGGTTCTCCCTATTCCTGTTCATCTTCCGCAGAAATTGCAAACTGGGCCAAACAGGAGGTTAAAGGCGCTGACTCTCCAAGTGGGGAGAGTGTTAGTAAAGCGTGTGGAATGTTGCACCCGAGTACCAGGGGAGGAAAACTGAGACATATTTGAACACGTCTCCCGTTCACACGGTTGATCATACTCTGGGTTCCACATGCATGTTTTAGCTGAAGGAAGAATACCTTAAACCTGGATAGTTGAAACCCGTGGAATGGGTACCATGCAATACGACTTCAAAGGGTCTTCATTTGCTCACCGAACCTCTCCAATCCTATCACTGCTGCGTTTATGCCCCTGTACACACGCTTGATTCTCTTTTGGAGACATAGCAATCCATAGGTTTTAAGATACTTACTAGTCAGGTACATTCTTAGGCGTTTAATATGCGGTGTTGAGTCCATTTCGTTGAGCAAGGAGTAGCTCTTGTCTATTCCATATTTGGCTTAAGGAACTTTATCTGTGCTCATTTCAATCTCTGGTTTTATGCAGCACCCCAACTCACCTTTCCCCTTAAGCAAGCATAAGTTGGTTTTCTAAATTTGAGACCCTGTTCTGTTTTGGAATTCAGTTCCTGTGTAGCCAAGTTTACATTCCGTGTATTAGTGATATCTTATGATGTTTCTTTTCCTGTGTGACTTATTTCAGTTAGAATCATCGTACCTGAATCCACTCATTATGCTGCTACGGGCCTGATGACATAGATTTCATTGCTGAGTGATACTGCATTGTACATAAGTACCACAAGTTCTTTATCCATTTTTCACTTTCTGTGATGTTGAACTTGTACGGTAAACGAGGTTCTTGTAAACAGAGGTGTCCCAAACTTTGGGGTGGCTGTGTCTTTTTGATTTTAATTTCCCTAAGCTATAGGACCATAAGTGGAAGTGCCCTAGGCTCTGTTGCTTTGTTTTTTAGATGTTTCAGGAAACACCATACACTTCTCCCGAGTGTCTGTTGGCAATTTACATCCCGCCCATCAGCATAACAAGGCTCCCAGTTCTCCATGGCCTGTCCTTCCTTTCTGGATTTCACACTTTTTTCAGATGGCCCTTTTGACCGGGGGGAAGTGAGACTTCATTGTAGTGCAGATTTCCTTTGCAAGCTTGCTTGGTTGGCCAAAAAGGGCGTATGCGTTTTTTCCTGAATATATTCAGGAAAAAACGCATACGCCCTTTTTGGCCAAGTGCATCATTGTGGACGTTCTGCCTCTTTTCCTATGCTTTCAATGCAATTCCAGTCTACCTCCTGAAATCGGTTTCCTGCAATTCTGCCCCGCTTTCAAGTCCTCTTGGCAGCCTTACTTCAGTATATTTTGGACGATAACTGTCATTTATAACTCTGCAGGTTTGTGAATTACAGTGCCCCTGAGCTCCTTTCTTCAACTCGCTTTCTTTTGAGCTGGCCGCAACATCACAGGATGGCTTCAGGCCCTAATCTGGTTCCGGCACGGCACGCTGAGCCTTTGGTTATTTCCTCTTCCTGGTGGGAAATGAGAGTTAAATTTGCCCGTCCAGACACCTCCAGCTAGTCTCTCATTGGTTCTCGCTATTCCTGTTCATCTTCCGCAGAAATTGCAAACTGGGCCATACAGGAGGTTAAAGGGACTGACTCTCCAAGTCGGGAGAGTGTTAGTAAAGCGTCTGGAATGTTGCACCCGAGTACCAGGGTACGAAAACTGAGACATATTTGAACACGTCTCCCGATCACATGGTTGATCATACTCTGGGTTCCACATGCATGTTTTAGCTGAAGGAAGAATACCTTAAACCTGGGTAGTTGAAACCCGTGGAATGGGTACCATGCAATATGACTTCAAAGAGTCTTCATTTGCTCACCGAACCTCTCCAATCCTATCACTGCTGCGTTTATGCCCCTGTACACATGCTTGATTCTCTTTGGGAGACATAGCAATCCATAGGTTTTAAGATACTTACTAGTCAGGTACATTCTTAGGCGTTTAATATGGGTTGTTGAGTCCATTTCGTTGAGCAAGGAGTAGCTCTTGTCTATTCCATATTTGGCTTAAGGAACTTTATCTGTGCTCATTTCAATCTCTGGTTTTATGCAGCACCCCAACTCACCTTTCCCCTTAAGCAAGCATAAGTTGGTTTTCTAAATTTGAGACCCTGTTCTGTTCTGTAATTCAGTTCCTGTGTAGCCAAGTTTACATTCCATGTATTACTGATATCTTATGATGTTTCTTTTTCTGTGTGACTTATTTCAGTTAGAATCATCATACCTGAATCCACTCATTGTGCTGCTAAGTGCCTGATGACATAGATTTCATTGCTGAGTGATATTGCTTTGTAAGTAAATACCACAACTTCTTTATCCATTTTTCACTTTCTGCGATGTTGAACTTGTACTGTAAACGAGGTTCTTGTAAACAGAGCCGTTCCAACCTTTGGGGTGGCTGTGTCTTTTTGATTTTAATTTCCCTAAGCTATAGGACCATAAGTGGAAGTGCCCTAGGCTCTGTTGCTTTGTTTTTTAGATGTTTCAGGAAACACCGTACACTTCTCTCCAGTGTCTGTTGGCAATTTACATCCCGCTCATCAGCATAACAAGGCTCCCAGTTCTCCATGGCCTGTCCTGCCTTTCTGGATTTTACACTTTTTTCAGATGGTCCTTTTGACTGGGGGGAAGTGAGACTTCATTGTAGTGCAGATTTCCTTTGCAAGCTTGCTTGGTTGGCCAAAAAGTGCGTATGCGTTTTTTCCTGAATATATTCAGGAAAAAACGCATACGCCCTTTTTGGCCAAGTGCATCATTGTGGACGTTCTGCCTCTTTTCCTATGCTTTCAATGCAATTCCAGTCTATCTCCTGAAATTTGTTTCCTGCAATTCTGCCCCGCTTTCAAGTCCTCTTGGCAGCCTTACTTCAGTATATTTTTGGACGATAGCTGTCATTTATAACTCTGCAGATTTGTGAATTACAGTGCCCCTGAGCTCCTTTCTTCAACTCGCTTTCTTGTGAGCTGGCCGCAACACCGCAAGATGGCTTCAGGCCCTAATCTGGTTCCGGCACGGCACGCTGAGCCTTTGGTTAATTCCTCTTCCTGGTGGGAAATGAGAGTTAAATTTGCTCGTCCAGACACCTCCAGCTAGTCTCTCATTGGTTCTCGCTATTCCTGTTCATCTTCTGCAGAAATTGCAAATTGGGCCAAACAGGAGCTTAAAGGCGCTGACTCTCCAAGTGGGGAGAGTGTTAGTAAAGCGTCTGGAATGTTGCACCCGAGTACCAGGGGAGGAAAACTGAGACATATTTGAACACGTCTCCCGTTCACACGGTGGATCATACTCTGTGTTCCACATGCATGTTTTAGCTGAAGGAAGAATACCTTAAACCTGGAGAGTTGAGACCCGTGGAATGGGTACCATGCAATATGACTTCAAAGGGTCTTCATTTGCTCACCGAACCTCTCCAATCCTATCACTGCTGCGTTTATGCCCCTGTACACACGCTTGATTCTCTTTTGGAGACATAGCAATCCATAGGTTTTAAGATACTTACTAGTCAGGTACATTCTTAGGCGTTTAATATGGGGTGTTGAGTCCATTTCATTGAGCAAGGAGTAGCTCTTGTCTATTCCATATTTGGCTTAAGGAACTTTATCTGTGCTCATTTCAATCTCTGGTTTTATGCAGCACCCCAACTCACCTTTCCCCTTAAGCAAGCATAAGTTGGTTTTCTAAATTTGAGACCCTGTTCTGTTCTGTAATTCAGTTCCTGTGTAGCCAAGTTTACATTCCATGTATTACTGATATCTTATGATGTTTCTTTTTCTGTGTGACTTATTTCAGTTAGAATCATCATACCTGAATCCACTCATTGTGCTGCTAAGTGCCTGATGACATAGATTTCATTGCTGAGTGATATTGCTTTGTAAGTAAATACCACAACTTCTTTATCCATTTTTCACTTTCTGCGATGTTGAACTTGTACTGTAAACGAGGTTCTTGTAAACAGAGCCGTTCCAACCTTTGGGGTGGCTGTGTCTTTTTGATTTTAATTTCCCTAAGCTATAGGACCATAAGTGGAAGTGCCCTAGGCTCTGTTGCTTTGTTTTTTAGATGTTTCAGGAAACACCGTACACTTCTCTCCAGTGTCTGTTGGCAATTTACATCCCGCTCATCAGCATAACAAGGCTCCCAGTTCTCCATGGCCTGTCCTGCCTTTCTGGATTTTACACTTTTTTCAGATGGTCCTTTTGACTGGGGGGAAGTGAGACTTCATTGTAGTGCAGATTTCCTTTGCAAGCTTGCTTGGTTGGCCAAAAAGTGCGTATGCGTTTTTTCCTGAATATATTCAGGAAAAAACGCATACGCCCTTTTTGGCCAAGTGCATCATTGTGGACGTTCTGCCTCTTTTCCTATGCTTTCAATGCAATTCCAGTCTATCTCCTGAAATTTGTTTCCTGCAATTCTGCCCCGCTTTCAAGTCCTCTTGGCAGCCTTACTTCAGTATATTTTTGGACGATAGCTGTCATTTATAACTCTGCAGATTTGTGAATTACAGTGCCCCTGAGCTCCTTTCTTCAACTCGCTTTCTTGTGAGCTGGCCGCAACACCGCAAGATGGCTTCAGGCCCTAATCTGGTTCCGGCACGGCACGCTGAGCCTTTGGTTAATTCCTCTTCCTGGTGGGAAATGAGAGTTAAATTTGCTCGTCCAGACACCTCCAGCTAGTCTCTCATTGGTTCTCGCTATTCCTGTTCATCTTCTGCAGAAATTGCAAATTGGGCCAAACAGGAGCTTAAAGGCGCTGACTCTCCAAGTGGGGAGAGTGTTAGTAAAGCGTCTGGAATGTTGCACCCGAGTACCAGGGGAGGAAAACTGAGACATATTTGAACACGTCTCCCGTTCACACGGTGGATCATACTCTGTGTTCCACATGCATGTTTTAGCTGAAGGAAGAATACCTTAAACCTGGAGAGTTGAGACCCGTGGAATGGGTACCATGCAATATGACTTCAAAGGGTCTTCATTTGCTCACCGAACCTCTCCAATCCTATCACTGCTGCGTTTATGCCCCTGTACACACGCTTGATTCTCTTTTGGAGACATAGCAATCCATAGGTTTTAAGATACTTACTAGTCAGGTACATTCTTAGGCGTTTAATATGGGGTGTTGAGTCCATTTCATTGAGCAAGGAGTAGCTCTTGTCTATTCCATATTTGGCTTAAGGAACTTTATCTGTGCTCATTTCAATCTCTGGTTTTATGCAGCACCCCAACTCACCTTTCCCCTTAAGCAAGCATAAGTTGGTTTTCTAAATTTGAGACCCTGTTCTGTTTTGGAATTCAGTTCCTGTGTAGCCAAGTTTACATTCCGTGTATTAGTGATATCTTATGATGTTTCTTTTTCTGTGTGACTTATTTCAGTTAGAATCATCGTGCCTGAATCCACTCATTATGCTGCTACGGGCCTGATGACATAGATTTCATTGCTGTGTGATACTGCATTGTACGTAAGTACCACATGTTCTTTATCCATTTTTCACTTTCTGTGATGCTGAACTTGTACGGTAAACGAGGTTCTTGTAAACAGAGGCGTCCCAAACTTTGGGGTGGCTGTGTCTTTTTGATTTTAATTTCCCTAAGCTATAGGACCATAAGTGGAAGTGCCCTAGGCTCTGTTGCTTTGTTTTTTAGATGTTTCAGGAAACACCATACACTTCTCCCGAGTGTCTGTTGGTAATTTACATCCCGCCCATCAGCATAACAAGGCTCCCAGTTCTCCATGGCCTGTCCTGCCTTTCTGGATTTTACACTTTTTTCAGATGGCCCTTTTGACGGGGGGAAGTGAGACTTCATTGTAGTGCAGATTTCCTTTGCAAGCTTGCTTGGTTGGCCAAAAAGGGCGTATGCGTTTTTTCCTGAATATATTCAGGAAAAAACGCATACGCCCTTTTTGGCCAAGTGCATCATTGTGGACGTTCTGCCTCTTTTCCTATGCTTTCAATGCAATTCCAGTCTACCTCATGAAATCGGTTTCCTGCAATTCTGCCCCGCTTTCAAGTCCTCTTGGCAGCCTTACTTCAGTATATTTTTGGATGATAGCTGTCATTTATAACTCTGCAGGTTTGTGAATTACAGTGCCCCTGAGCTCCTTTCTTCAACTCGCTTTCTTGTGAGCTGGCCGCAACACCGCAGGATGGCTTCAGGCCCTAAACTGGTTCCGGCACGTCATGCTGAGCCTTTGGTTATTTCCTCTTCCTGGTGGGAAATGAGAGTTAAATTTGCCCGTCCAGACACCTCCAGCTAGTCTCTCATTGGTTCTCGCTATTCCTGTTCATCTTCCGCAGAAATTGCAAACTGGGCCAAACAGGAGGTTAAAGGCGCTGACTCTCCAAGTGGGGAGAGTGTTAGTAAAGCGTGTGGAATGTTGCACCCGAGTACCAGGGGAGGAAAACTGAGACATATTTGAACACGTCTCCCGTTCACACGGTTGATCATACTCTGGGTTCCACATGCATGTTTTAGCTGAAGGAAGAATACCTTAAACCTGGAGAGTTGAGACCCGTGGAATGGGTACCATGCAATATGACTTCAAAGGGTCTTCATTTGCTCACCGAACCTCTCCAATACTATCACTGCTGCGTTGATGCCCCTGTACACACGCTTGATTCTCTTTTGGAGACATAGCAATCCATAGGTTTTAAGATACTTACTAGTCAGGTACATTCTTAGGCGTTTAATATGGGGTGTTGAGTCCATTTCGTTGAGCAAGGAGTAGCTCTTGTCTATTCCATATTTGGCTTAAGGAACTTTATCTGTGCTCATTTCAATCTCTGGTTTTATGCAGCACCCCAACTCACCTTTCCCCTTAAGCAAGCATAAGTTGGTTTTCTAAATTTGAGACCCTGTTCTGTTTTGGAATTCAGTTCCTGTGTAGCCAAGTTTACATTCCGTGTATTAGTGATATCTTATGATGTTTCTTTTTCTGTGTGACTTATTTCAGTTAGAATCATCGTACCTGAATCCACTCATTATGCTGCTACGGGCCTGATGACATAGATTTCATTGCTGATTGATACTGCATTGTACGTAAGTACCACAAGTTCTTTATCCATTTTTCACTTTCTGTGATATTGAACTTGTACGGTAAACGAGGTTCTTGTAAACAGAGGCGTCCCAAACTTTGGGGTGGCTGTGTCTTTTTGATTTTAATTTCCCTAAGCTATAGGACCATAAGTGGAAGTGCCCTAGGCTCTGTTGCTTTGTTTTTTAGATGGTTCAGGAAACACCATACACTCCTCCCGAGTGTCTGTTGGCAATTTACATCCCGCCGATCAGCATAACAAGGCTCCCAGTTCTCCATGGCCTGTCCTGCCTTTCTGGATTTTACACTTTTTTCAGATGGTCCTTTTGACCGGGGGGAAGTGAGAGTTCATTGTAGTGCAGATTTCCTTTGCAAGCATGCTTGGTTGGCCAAAAAGGGCGTATGTGTTTTTTCCTGAATATATTCAGGAAAAAACGCATACGCCCTTTTTGGCCAAGTGCATCATTGTGGACATTCTGCCTCTTTTCCTATGCTTTCAATGCAATTCCAGTCTACCTCCTGAAATCGGTTTCCTGCAATTCTGCCCCGCTTTCAAGTCCTCTTGGCAGCCTTACTTCAGTATATTTTTGGACGATAGCTGTCATTTATAACTCTGCAGGTTTGTGAATTACAGTGCCCCTGAGCTCCTTTCTTCAACTCGCTTTCTTGTGACCTGGCCGCAACACCAGAGGATGGCTTCAGGCCCTAATCTGGTTCCGGCACGGCACGCTGAGCCTTTGGTTAATTCCTCTTCCTGGTGGGAAATGAGAGTTAAATTTGCCCGTCCAGACACCTCCAGCTAGTCTCTCATTGGTTCTCGCTATTCCTGTTCATCTTCCGCAGAAATTGCAAACTGGGCCAAACAGGAGGTTAAAGGGTCTGACTCACCAAGTCGGGAGAGTGTTAGTAAAGCGTCTGGAATGTTGCACCCGAGTATCAGGGGAGGAAAACTGAGACATATTTGAACACGTCTCCCGATCACATGGTTGATCATACTCTAGGTTCCACATGCATGTTTTAGCTGAAGGCAGAATACCTTAAACCTGGGTAGTTGAAACCCGTGGAATGGGTACCATGCAATATGACTTCAAAGGGTCTTCATTTGCTCACCGAACCTCTCCAATCCTATCACTGCTGCGTTTATGCCCCTGTACACACGCTTGATTCTCTTTTGGAGACTTAGCAATCCATAGGTTTTAAGATACTTACTAGTCAGGTACATTCTTAGGCGTTTAATATGCGGTGTTGAGTCCATTTCGTTGAGCAAGGAGTAGCTCTTGTCTATTCCATATTTGGCTTAAGGAACTTTATCTGTGCTCATTTCAATCTCTGGTTTTATGCAGCACCCCAACTCACCTTTCCCCTTAAGCAAGCATAAGTTGGTTTTCTAAATTTGAGACACTGTTCTGTTTTGGAATTCAGTTCCTGTGTAGCCAAGTTTACATTCCGTGTATTAGTGATATCTTATGATGTTTCTTTTTCTGTGTGACTTATTTCAGTTAGAATCATCGTACCTGAATCCACTCATTATGCTGCTACGGGCCTGAAGACATAGATTTCATTGCTGAGTGATACTGCATTGTACGTAAGTACCACAAGTTCTTTATCCATTTTTCACTTTCTGTGATGTTGAAATTGTACAGTAAACGAGGTTCTTGTAAACAGAGGCGTCCCAAACTTTGGGGTGGCTGTGTCTTTTTGATTTTAATTTCCCTAAGCTATAGGACCATAAGTGGAAGTGCCCTAGGCTCTGTTGCTGTGTTTTTTAGATGTTTCAGGAAACACCATACACTTCTCCCGAGTGTCTGTTGGCAATTTACATCCCGCCCATCAGCATAACAAGGCTCCCAGTTCTCCATGGCCTGTTCTCACTTTCTGGATTTTACACTTTTTTCAGATGGCCCTTTTGACCGGGGGGAAGTGAGACTTCATTGTAGTGCAGATTTCCTTTGCAAGTTTACTTGGTTGGCCAAAAAGTGCGTATGCGTTCTTTCCTGAATATATTCAGGAAAAAACGCATACCCGCTTTTTGGCCAAGTGCATCTTTGTGGACGTTCTGCCTCCTTTCCTATGCTTTCAATGCAATTCCAGTCTACCTCCTGAAATCGGTTTCCTGCAATTCTGCCCCGCTTTCAAGTCCTCTTGGCAGCCTTACTTCAGTATATTTTTGGACGATAGCTGTCATTTATAACTCTGCAGGTTTGTGAATTACAGTGCCCCTGAGCTCCTTTCTTCAACTCGCTTTCTTGTGACCTGGCCGCAACACCGCAGGATGGCTTCAGGCCCTAATATGGTTCCGGCACGGCACGCTGAGCCTTTGGTTAATTCCTCTTCCTGGTGGGAAATGAGAGTTAAATTTGCCCGTCCAGACACCTCCAGCTAGTCTCTCATTGGTTCTCGCTATTCCTGTTCATCTTCCGCAGAAATTGCAAACTGGGCCAAACAGGAGGTTAAAGGGACTGACTCTCCAAGTGGGGAGAGTGTTAGTAAAGCGTCTGGAAAGTTGCACCCGAGTACCAGGGTACGAAAACTGAGACATATTTGAAAACGTCTCCCGATCACATGGTTGATCATACTCTAGGTTACACATGCATGTTTTAGCTGAAGGAAGAATACCTTAAACCTGGGTAGTTGAAACCCGTGGAATGGGTACCATGCAATATGACTTCAAAGGGTCTTCATTTGCTCACCGAACCTCTCCAATCCTATCACTGCTGCGTTTATGCCCCTGTACACACGCTTGATTCTCTTTCGGAGACATAGCAATCCATAGGTTTTTAGATACTTACTAGTCAGGTACATTCTTAGGCGTTTAATATGCGGTGTTGAGTCCATTTCGTTGAGCAAGGAGTAGCTCTTGTCTATTCCATATTTGGCTTAAGGAACTTTATCTGTGCTCATTTCAATCTCTGGTTTTATGCAGCACCCCAACTCACCTTTCCCCTTAAGCAAGCATAAGTTGGTTTTCTAAATTTGAGACCCTGTTCTGTTCTGTAATTCAGTTCCTGTGTAGCCAAGTTTACATTCCGTGTATTACTGATATCTTATGATGTTTCTTTTTCTGTGTGACTTATTTCAGTTAGAATCATCATACCTGAATCCACTCATTGTGCTGCTAAGGGCCTGATGACATAGGTTTCATTGCTGAGTGATATTGCTTTGTAAGTAAATACCACAACTTCTTTATCCATTTTTCACTTTCTGCGATGTTGAACTTGTACTGTAAACGAGGTTCTTGTAAACAGAGGCGTCCCAAACTTTGGGGTGGCTGTGTCTTTTTGATTTTAATTTCCCTAAGCTATAGGACCATAAGTGGAAGTGCCCTAAGCTCTGTTGCTTTGTTTTTTAGATGTTTCAGGAAACACCATACACTTCTCCCGAGTGTCTGTTGGCAATTTACATCCCGCCCATCAGCATAACAAGGCTCCCAGTTCTCCATGGCCTGTCCTGCCTTTCTGGATTTTACACTTTTTTCAGATGGCCCTTTTGACCGGGGGGAAGTGAGACTTCATTGTAGTGCAGATTTCTTTTGCAAGCTTGCTTGGTTGGCCAAAAAGGGCGTATGCGTTTTTTCCTGAATATATTCAGGAAAAAACGCATACGCCCTTTTTGGCCAAGTGCATCATTGTGGACGTTCTGCCTCTTTTCCTATGCTTTCAATGCAATTCCAGTCTACCTCCTGAAATCGGTTTCCTGCAATTATGCCCCGCTTTCAAGTCCTCTTGGCAGCCTTACTTCAGTATATTTTTGGACGATAGCTGTCATTTATAACTCTGCAGGTTTGTGAATTACAGTGCCCCTGAGCTCCTTTCTTCAACTCGCTTTCTTGTGAGCTGGCCGCAACACCGCAGGATGGCTTCAGGCCCTAATCTGATTCCGGCACGGCACGCTGAGCCTTTGGTTATTTCCTCTTCCTGGTGGGAAATGAGAGTTAAATTTGCCCGTCCAGACACCTCCAGCTAGTCTCTCATTGGTTCTCGCTATTCCTGTTCATCTTCCGCAGAAATTGCAAACTGGGCCAAACAGGATGTTAAAGGCGCTGACTCTCCAAGTGGGGAGAGTGTTAGTAAAGCGTCTGGAATGTTGCACCCGAGTACCAGGGGAGCAGAACTGAGACATATTTGAACACGTCTCCCGTTCACACGGTTGATCATACTCTGGGTTCCACATGCATGTTTTTGCTGAAGGAAGAATACCTTAAACCTGGAGAGTTGAGACCCGTGGAATGGGTACCATGCCATATGACTTCAAAGGGTCTTCATTTGCTCAGCGAACCGCTCCAATCCTATCACTGCTGCGTTTATGCCCCTGTACACACGCTTGATTCTCTTTTGGAGACATAGCAATCCATAGGTTTTAAGATACTTACTAGTCAGGTACATTCTTAGGCGTTTAATATGGGGTGTTGAGTCCATTTCGTTGAGCAAGGAGTAGCTCTTTTCTATTCCATATTTGGCTTAAGGAACTTTATCTGTGCTCATTTCAATCTCTGGTTTTATGCAGCACCCCAACTCACCTTTCCCCTTAAGCAAGCATAAGTTGGTTTTCTAAATTTGAGACCCTGTTCTGTTTTGGAATTCAGTTCCTGTGTAGCCAAGTTTACATTCCATGTATTAGTGATATCTTATGATGTTTCTTTTTCTGTGTGACTTATTTCAGTTAGAATCATCGTACCTGAATCCACTCATTATGCTGCAATGGGCCTGATGACATAGATTTCATTGCTGAGTGATACTGCATTGTACATAAGTACCACAAGTTCTTTATCCATTTTTCACTTTCTGTGATACTGAACTTGTACGGTAAACGAGGTTCTTGTAAACAGAGGCGTCCCAAACTTTGGGGTGGCTGTGTCTTTTTTATTTTAATTTCCCTAAGCTATAGGACCATAAGTGGAAATGCCCTAGGCTCTGTTGCTTTGTTTTTTAGATGTTTCAAGAAACACCATACACTTCTCCCGAGTGTCTGTTGGCAATTTACATCCCGCCCATCAGCATAACAAGGCTCCCAGTTCTCCATGGCCTGTCCTGCCTTTCTGCATTTTACACTTTTTTCAGATGGCCCTTTTGACCGGGGGGAAGTGAGACTTCATTGTAGTGCAGATTTCCTTTGCAAGCTTGCTTGGTTGGCCAAAAAGGGCGTATGCGTTTTTTCCTGAATATATTCAGGAAAAAACGCATACGCCCTTTTTGGCCAAGTGCATCATTGTGGACGTTCTGCCTCTTTTCCTATGCTTTCAATGCAATTCCAGTTTACCTCCTGAAATCGGTTTCCTGCAATTCTGCCCCGCTTTCAAGTCCTCTTGGCAGCCTTACTTCAGTATATTTTTGGACGATAGCTGTCATTTATAACTCTGCAGGTTTGTGAATTACAGTGCCCCTGAGCTCCTTTCTTCAACTCGCTTTCTTGTGAGCTGGCCGCAACACCGCAGGATGGCTTCAGGCACTAATCTGGTTCCGGCATGGCACGCTGAGCCTTTGGTTATTTCCTCTTCCTGGTGGGAAATGAGAGATAAATTTGCCCGTCCAGACACCTCCAGCTAGTCTCTCATTGGTTCTCCCTATTCCTGTTCATCTTCCGCAGAAATTGCAAACTGGGCCAAACAGGAGGTTAAAGGCGCTGACTCTCCAAGTGGGGAGAGTGTTAGTAAAGCGTCTGGAACGTTGCACCCGAGTACCAGGGGAGGAAAACTGAGACATATTTGAACATGTCTCCCGTTCACACGGTTGATCATACTCTGGGTTCCACATGCATGTTTTAGCTGAAGGAAGAATACCTTAAACCGGGGTAGTTGAGACCCGTGTAATGGGTACCATGCAATATGACTTTAAAGGGTCTTCATTTGCTCACCGAACCTCTCCAATCCTATCACTGCTGCGTTTATGCCCCTGTACACATGCTTGATTCTCTTTTGGAGACATAGCAATCCATAGGTTTTAAGATACTTACTAGTCAGGTACATTCTTAGGCGTTTAATATGGGGTGTTGAGTCCATTTCGTTGAGCAAGGAGTAGCTCTTGTCTATTCCATATTTGGCTTAAGGAACTTTATCTGTGCTCATTTCAATCTCTGGTTTTATGCAGCACCCCAACTCACCTTTACCCTTAAGCAAGCATAAGTTGGTTTTCTAAATTTGAGACCCTGTTCTGTTCTGTAATTCAGTTCCTGTGTAGCCAAGTTTACATTCCGTGTATTACTGATATCTTATGATGTTTCTTTTTCTGTGAGACTTATTTCAGTTAGAATCATCGTACCTGAATCCACTCATTATGCTGCTACGGGCCTGATGACATAGATTTCATTGCTGAGTGATACTGCATTGTACATAAGTACCACAAGTTCTTTATCCATTTTTCACTTTCTGTGATACTGAACTTGTTCGGTAAACGAGGTTCTTGTAAACAGAGGCGTCCCAAACTTTGGGGTGGCTGTGTCTTTTTTATTTTAATTTCCCTAAGCTATAGGACCATAAGTGGAAGTGCCCTAGGCTCTGTTGCTTTGTTTTTTAGATGTTTCAAGAAACACCATACACTTCTCCCTAGTGTCTGTTGGCAATTTACATCCCGCCCATCAGCATAACAAGGCTCCCAGTTCTCCATGGCCTGTCCTGCCTTTCTGCATTTTACACTTTTTTCAGATGGCCCTTTTGACCGGGAGGAAGTGAGACTTCATTGTAGTGCAGATTTCCTTTGCAAGCTTGCTTGGTTGGCCAAAAAGGGCGTATGCGTTTTTTCCTGAATATATTCAGGAAAAAACGCTTACGCCCTTTTTGGCCAAGTGCATCATTGTGGACGTTCTGCCTCTTTTCCTATGCTTTCAATGCAATTCCAGTTTACCTCCTGAAATCGGTTTCCTGCAATTCTGCCCCGCTTTCAATTCCTCTTGGCAGCCTTACTTCAGTATATTTTTGGACGATAGCTGTCATTTATAACTCTGCAGGTTTGTGAATTACAGTGCCCCTGAGCTCCTTTCTTCAACTCGCTTTCTTGTGAGCTGGCCGCAACACCGCAGGATGGCTTCAGGCCCTAATCTGGTTCCGGCACGGCACGCTGAGCCTTTGGTTATTTCCTCTTCCTGGTGGGAAATGAGAGTTAAATTTGCCCGTCCAGACACCTCCAGCTAGTCTCTCATTGGTTCTCCCTATTCCTGTTCATCTTCCGCAGAAATTGCAAACTGGGCCAAACAGGAGGTTAAAGGCGCTGACTCTCCAAGTGGGGAGAGTGTTAGTAAAGCGTCTGGAATGTTGCACCCGAGTACCAGGGGAGGAAACCTGAGACATATTTGAACACGTCTCCCATTCACACGGTTGATCATACTCTGGGTTCCACATGCATGTTTTAGCTGAAGGAGGAATACCTTAATCCTGGGTAGTTGAGATCCGTGGAATGGGTACCATGCAATATGACTTCAAAGGGTCTTCATTTGCTCACCGAACCTCTCCAATCCTATCACTGCTGCGTTTATGCCCCTGTACACACACTTGATTCTCTTTTGGGGACATAGCAATCCATAGGTTTTAACATACTTATTAGTCAGGTAAATTCTTAGGCGTTTAATATGGGGTGTTGAGTCCATTTCGTTGAGCAAGGAGTAGCTCTTGTCTATTCCATATTTGGCTTAAGGAACTTTATCTGTGCTCATTTCAATCTCTGGTTTTATGCAGCACCCCAACTCACCTTTCCCCTTAAGCAAGCATAAGTTGGTTTTCTAAATTTTAGACCCTGTTCTGTTCTGTAATTCAGTTCCTGTGTAGCCAAGTTTACATTCCGTGTATTACTGATATCTTATGATGTTTCTTTTTCTGTGTGACTTATTTCAGTTAGAATCATCATACCTGAATCCACTCATTGTTCTGCTAAGGGCCTGATGACATAGATTTCATTGCTGAGTGATATTGCTTTGTAAGTAAATACCACAACTTCTTTATCCATTTTTCACTTTCTGCGATGTTGAACTTGTACTGTAAACGAGGTTCTTGTAAACAGAGGCGTCCCAAACTTTGGGGTGGCTGTGTCTTTTTGATTTTAATTTCCCTAAGCTATAGGACCATAAGTGGAAGTGCCCTAGGCTCTGTTGCTTTGTTTTTTAGATGTTTCAGGAAACACCATACACTTCTCCCGAGTGTCTGTTGCCAATTTACATCCCGCCCATCAGCATAACAAGGCTCCCAGTTCTCCATGGCCTGTCCTGCCTTTCTGGATTTTACACTTTTTTCAGATGGCCCTTTTGACCGGGAGGAAGTGAGACTTCATTGTAGTGCAGATTTCCTTTGCAAGCTTGCTTGGTTGGCCAAAAAGGGCGTATGCGTTTTTTCCTGAATATATTCAGGAAAAAACGCATACGCCCTTTTTGGCCAAGTGCATCATTGTGGACGTTCTGCCTCTTTTCCTATGCTTTCAATGCAATTCCAGTCTACCTCCTGAAATCGGTTTCCTGCAATTCTGCCCCGCTTTCAAGTCCTCTTGGCAGCCTTACTTCAGTATATTTTTGGACGATAGCTGTCATTTATAACTCTGCAGGTTTGTGAATTACAGTGCCCCTGAGCTCCTTTCTTCAACTCGCTTTCTTTTGAGCTGGCCGCAATACCGCAGGATGGCTTCAGGCCCTAATCTGATTCCGGCACGGCACGCTGAGCCTTTGGTTAATTCCTCTTCCTGGTGGAAATGAGAGTTAAATTTGCCCGTCCAGACACCTCCAGCTAGTCTCTCATTGGTTCTCGCTATTCCTGTTCATCTTCCGCAGAAATTGCAAACTGGGCCAAACAGGAGGTTAAAGGGACTGACTCTCCAAGTGGGGAGAGTGTTAGTAAAGCGCCTGGAATGTTGCACCCGAGTACCAGGGTACGAAAACTGAGACATATTTGAACACGTCTCCCGATCACATGGTTGATCATACTCTAGGTTCCACATGCATGTTTTAGCTGAAGGAAGAATACCTTAAACCTGGGTAGTTGAAACCCGTGGAATGGGTACCATGCAATATGACTTCAAAGGGTCTTCATTTGCTCACCGAACCTCTCCAATCCTATCACTGCTGCGTTTAT
Organism: Pseudorca crassidens; assembly: GCF_039906515.1. NCBI lineage: Eukaryota > Metazoa > Chordata > Mammalia > Artiodactyla > Delphinidae > Pseudorca > Pseudorca crassidens. The sequence continues at coordinate 104,510,019 of NC_090301.1, forward strand.
GCCCCTGTACACATGCTTGATTCTCTTTCGGAGACATAGCAATCCATAGGTTTTAAGATACTTACTAGTCAGGTACATTCTTAGGCGTTTAATATGGGGTGTTGAGTCCATTTCATTGAGCAAGGAGTAGCTCTTGTCTATTCCATATTTGGCTTAAGGAACTTTATCTGTGCTCATTTCAATCTCTGGTTTTATGCAGCACCCCAACTCACCTTTACCCTTAAGCAAGCATAAGTTGGTTTTCTAAATTTGAGACCCTGTTCTGTTCTGTAATTCAGTTCCTGTGTAGCCAAGTTTACATTCCGTGTATTAGTGATATCTTATGATGTTTCTTTTTCTGTGTGACTTATTTCCGTTAGAATCATCATACCTGAATCCACTCATTGTGCTGCTAAGGGCCTGATGACATAGATTTCATTGCTGAGTGATATTGCTTTGTAAGTAAATACCACAATTTCTTTATCCATTTTTCAATTTCTGCGATGTTGAACTTGTACTGTAAACGAGGTTCTTGTAAACAGAGCCATTCCAAACTTTGGGGTGGCTGTGTCTTTTTGATTTTAATTTCCCTAAGCTATAGGACCATAAGTGGAAGTGCCCTAGGCTCTGTTGCTTTGTTTTTTAGATGTTTCAGGAAACACCATACACTTCTCCTGAGTGTCTGTTGGCAATTTACATCCCGCCCATCAGCATAACAAGGCTCCCAGTTCTCCATGGCCTGTCCTGCCTTTCTGGATTTTACACTTTTTTCAGATGGCCCTTTTGACTGGGGGGAAGTGAGACTTCATTGTAGTGCAGATTTCCTTTGCAAGCTTGCTTGGTTGGCCAAAAAGGGCGTATGCGTTTTTTCCTGAATATATTCAGGAAAAAACGCATACGCCCTTTTTGGCCAAGTGCATCATTGTGGACGTTCTGCCTCTTTTCCTATGCTTTCAATGCAATTCCAGTCTACCTCCTGAAATCGGTTTCCTGCAATTCTGCCCCGCTTTCAAGTCCTCTTGGCAGCCTTACTTCAGTATATTTTTGGACGATAACTGTCATTTATAACTCTGCAGGTTTGTGAATTACAGTGCCCCTGAGCTCCTTTCTTCAACTCGCTTTCTTTTGAGCTGGCCCCAACACCGCAGGATGGCTTCAGGCCCTAATCTGGTTCCGGCACGGCACAGTGAGCCTTTGGTTATTTTCTCTTCCTGGTGGGAAATGAGAGTTAAATTTGCCTGTCCAGACACCTCCAGCTAGTCTCTCATTGGTTCTCCCTATTCCTGTTCATCTTCCGCAGAAATTGCAAACTGGGCCAAACAGGAGGTTAAAGGCGCTGACTCTCCAAGTGGGGAGAGTGTTAGTAAAGCGTCTGGAATGTTGCACCCGAGTACCAGGGGAGGAAAACTGAGACATATTTGAACACGTCTCCCGTTCACATGGTTGATCATACTCTGGGTTCCACATGCATGTTTTAGCTGAAGGAAGAATACCTTAAACCTGGGTAGTTGAAACCCGTGGAATGGGTACCATGCAATATGACTTCAAAGGGTCTTCATTTGCTCACCAGACCTCTCCAATCCTATCACTGCTGCGTTTATGCCCCTGTACACACGCTTGATTCTCTTTTGGAGACATAGCAATCCATAGGTTTTAAGATACTTACTAGTCAGGTACATTCTTAGGCGTTTAATATGCGGTGTTGAGTCCATTTCGTTGAGCAAGGAGTAGCTCTTGTCTATTCCATATTTGGCTTAAGGAACTTTATCTGTGCTCATTTCAATCTCTGGTTTTATGCAGCACCCCAACTCACCTTTACCCTTAAGCAAGCATAAGTTGGTTTTCTAAATTTGAGACCCTGTTCTGTTCTGTAATTCAGTTCCTGTGTAGCCACGTTTACATTCCGTGTATTACTGATATCTTATGATGTTTCTTTTTCTGTGTGACTTATTTCAGTTAGAATCATCATACCTGAATCCACTCATTGTGCTACTAAGGGCCTGATGACATATATTTCATTGCTGAGTGATATTGCTTTGTAAGTAAATACCACAACTTCTTTATCCATTTTTCACTTTCTGCGATGTTGAACTTGTACTGTAAACGAGGTTCTTGTAAACAGAGGCGTCCCAAACTTTGGGGTGGCTGTGTCTTTTTGATTTTAATTTCCCTAAGCTATAGGACCATAAGTGGAAGTGCCCTAGGCTCTGTTGCTTTGTTTTTTAGATGTTTCAGGAAACACCATACACTTCTCCCGAGTGTCTGTTGGCAATTTACATCCCGCCCATCAGCATAACAAGGCTCCCAGTTCTCCATGGCCTGTCCTGCCTTTCTGGATTTTACACTTTTTTCAGATAGCCCTTTTGACCGGGGGGAAGTGAGACTTCATTGTAGTGCAGATTTCCTTTGCAAGTTTGCTTGGTTGTCCAAAAAGGGCGTGTGCGTTTTTTCCTGAATATATTCAGGAAAAAACGCATACGCCCTTTTTGGCCAAGTGCATCATTGTGGACGTTCTGCCTCTTTTCCTATGCTTTCAATGCAATTCCAGTCTACCTCCTGAAATCGGTTTCCTGCAATTCTGCCCCGCTTTCAAGTCCTCTTGGCAGCCTTACTTCAGTATATTTTTGGACGATAGCTGTCATTTATAACTCTGCAGGTTTGTGAATTACAGTGCCCCTGAGCTCCTTTCTTCAACTCGCTTTCTTTTGAGCTGGCCGCAATACCGCAGGATGGCTTCAGGCCCTAATCTGATTCCGGCACGGCACGCTGAGCCTTTGGTTAATTCCTCTTCCTGGTGGAAATGAGAGTTAAATTTGCCCGTCCAGACACCTCCAGCTAGTCTCTCATTGGTTCTCGCTATTCCTGTTCATCTTCCGCAGAAATTGCAAACTGGGCCAAACAGGAGGTTAAAGGGACTGACTCTCCAAGGCGGGAGAGTGTTAGTAAAGCACCTGCAATGTTGCACCCGAGTACCAGGGTACGAAAACTGAGACATATTTGAACACGTCTCCCGATCACATGGTTGATCATACTCTAGGTTCCACATGCATGTTTTAGCTGCAGGAAGAATACCTTAAACCTGGGTAGTTGAAACCCGTGGAATGGGTACCATGCAATATGACTTCAAAGGGTCTTCATTTGCTCACCGAACCTCTCCAATCCTATCACTGCTGCGTTTATGCCCCTGTACACATGCTTGATTCTCTTTCGGAGACATAGCAATCCATAGGTTTTAAGATACTTACTAGTCAGGTACATTCTTAGGCGTTTAATATGGGGTGTTGAGTCCATTTCATTGAGCAAGGAGTAGCTCTTGTCTATTCCATATTTGGCTTAAGGAACTTTATCTGTGCTCATTTCAATCTCTGGTTTTATGCAGCACCCCAACTCACCTTTACCCTTAAGCAAGCATAAGTTGGTTTTCTAAATTTGAGACCCTGTTCTGTTCTGTAATTCAGTTCCTGTGTAGCCAAGTTTACATTCCGTGTATTAGTGATATCTTATGATGTTTCTTTTTCTGTGTGACTTATTTCCGTTAGAATCATCATACCTGAATCCACTCATTGTGCTGCTAAGGGCCTGATGACATAGATTTCATTGCTGAGTGATATTGCTTTGTAAGTAAATACCACAACTTCTTTATCCATTTTTCAATTTCTGCGATGTTGAACTTGTACTGTAAACGAGGTTCTTGTAAACAGAGCCATTCCAAACTTTGGGGTGGCTGTGTCTTTTTGATTTTAATTTCCCTAAGCTATAGGACCATAAGTGGAAGTGCCCTAGGCTCTGTTGCTTTGTTTTTTAGATGTTTCAGGAAACACCATACACTTCTCCTGAGTGTCTGTTGGCAATTTACATCCCGCCCATCAGCATAACAAGGCTCCCAGTTCTCCATGGCCTGTCCTGCCTTTCTGGATTTTACACTTTTTTCAGATGGCCCTTTTGACCGGGGGGAAGTGAGACTTCATTGTAGTGCAGATTTCCTTTGCAAGCTTGCTTGGTTGGCCAAAAAGGGCGTATGCGTTTTTTCCTGAATATATTCAGGAAAAAATGCATACGCCCTTTTTGGCCAAGTGCATCATTGTGGACGTTCTGCCTCTTTTCCTATGCTTTCAATGCAATTCCAGTCTACCTCCTGAAATCGGTTTCCTGCAATTCTGCCCCGCTTTCAAGTCCTCTTGGCAGCCTTACTTCAGTATATTTTTGGACGATAGCTGTCATTTATAACTCTGCAGGTTTGTGAATTACAGTGCCCCTGAGCTCCTTTCTTCAACTCGCTTTCTTTTGAGCTGGCCCCAACACCGCAGGATGGCTTCAGGCCCTAATCTGGTTCCGGCACGGCACAGTGAGCCTTTGGTTATTTTCTCTTCCTGGTGGGAAATGAGAGTTAAATTTGCCTGTCCAGACACCTCCAGCTAGTCTCTCATTGGTTCTCCCTATTCCTGTTCATCTTCCGCAGAAATTGCAAACTGGGCCAAACAGGAGGTTAAAGGCGCTGACTCTCCAAGTGGGGAGAGTGTTAGTAAAGCGCCTGGAATGTTGCACCCGAGTACCAGGGGAGGAAAACTGAGACATATTTGAACACGTCTCCCGTTCACATGGTTGATCATACTCTGGGTTCCACATGCATGTTTTAGCTGAAGGAAGAATACCTTAAACCTGGGTAGTTGAAACCCGTGGAATGGGTACCATGCAATATGACTTCAAAGGGTCTTCATTTGCTCACCAAACCTCTCCAATCCTATCACTGCTGCGTTTATGCCCCTGTACACACGCTTGATTCTCTTTTGGAGACATAGCAATCCATAGGTTTTAAGATACTTACTAGTCAGGTACATTCTTAGGCGTTTAATATGCGGTGTTGAGTCCATTTCGTTGAGCAAGGAGTAGCTCTTGTCTATTCCATATTTGGCTTAAGGAACATTATCTGTGCTCATTTCAATCTCTGGTTTTATGCAGCACCCCAACTCACCTTTACCCTTAAGCAAGCATAAGTTGGTTTTCTAAATTTGAGACCCTGTTCTGTTCTGTAATTCAGTTCCTGTGTAGCCACGTTTACATTCCGTGTATTACTGATATCTTATGATGTTTCTTTTTCTGTGTGACTTATTTCAGTTAGAATCATCATACCTGAATCCACTCATTGTGCTACTAAGGGCCTGATGACATATATTTCATTGCTGAGTGATATTGCTTTGTAAGTAAATACCACAACTTCTTTATCCATTTTTCACTTTCTGCGATGTTGAACTTGTACTGTAAACGATGTTCTTGTAAACAGAGCCATCCCAAACTTTGGGGTGGCTGTGTCTTTTTGATTTTAATTTCCCTAAGCTATAGGACCATAAGTGGAAGTGCCCTAGGCTCTGTTGCTTTGTTTTTTAGATGTTTCAGGAAACACCATACACTTCTCCCGAGTGTCTGTTGGCAATTTACATCCCGCCCATCAGCATAACAAGGCTCCCAGTTCTCCATGGCCTGTCCTGCCTTTCTGGATTTTACACTTTTTTCAGATGGCCCTTTTGACTGGGGGGAAGTGAGACTTCATTGTAGTGCAGATTTCCTTTGCAAGCTTGCTTGGTTGGCCAAAAAGTGCGTATGCGTTTTTTCCTGAATATATTCAGGAAAAAACGCATACGCCCTTTTTGGCCAAGTGCATCATTGTGGACGTTCTGCCTCTTTTCCTATGCTTTCAATGCAATTCCAGTCTACCTCCTGAAATCGGTTTCCTGCAATTCTGCCCCACTTTCAAGTCCTCTTGGCAGCCTTACTTCAGTATATTTTTGGACGATAGCTGTCATTTATAACTCTGCAGGTTTGTGAATTACAGTGCCCCTGAGCTCCTTTCTTCAACTCGCTTTCTTTTGAGCTGGCCGCAACACAGCAGGATGGCTTCAGGCCCTAATCTGGTTCCGGCACGGCACGCTGAGCCTTTGCTTATTTCCTCTTCCTGGTGGGAAATGAGAGTTAAATTTGCCCGTCCAGACACCTCCAGCTAGTCTCTCATTGGTTCTCCCTATTCCTGTTCATCTTCCGCAGAAATTGCAAACTGGGCCAAACAGGAGGTTAAAGGCGCTGACTCTCCAAGTGGGGAGAGTGTTAGTAAAGCGTCTGGAATGTTGCACCCGAGTACCAGGGGAGGAAAACTGAGACATATTTGAACACGTCTCCCGTTCACATGGTTGATCATACTCTGGGTTCCACATGCATGTTTTAGCTGAAGGAAGAATACCTTAAACCTGGGTAGTTGAAACCCGTGGAATGGGTACCATGCAATATGACTTCAAAGGGTCTTCATTTGCTCACCGAACCTCTCTAATCCTATCACTGCTGCGTTTATGCCCCTGTACACACGCTTGATTCTCTTTTGGAGACATAGCAATCCATAGGTTTTAAGATAATTACTAGTCAGGTACATTCTTAGGCGTTTAATATGCGGTGTTGAGTCCATTTCGTTGAGCAAGGAGTACCTCTTGTCTATTCCATATATGGCTTAAGGAACTTTATCTGTGCTCATTTCAATCTCTGGTTTTATGCAGCACCCCAACTCACCTTTACCCTTAAGCAAGCATAAGTTGGTTTTCTAAATTTGAGACCCTTTCTGTTCTGTAATTCAGTTCCTGTGTAGCCAAGTTTACATTCCGTGTATTAGTGATATCTTATGATGTTTCTTTTTCTGTGTGACTTATTTCAGTTAGAATCATCATACCTGAATCCACTCATTGTGCTACTAAGGGCCTGATGACATAGATTTCATTGCTGAGTGATATTGCTTTGTAAGTAAATACCACAAATTCTTTATCCATTTTTCAATTTCTGCGATGTTGAACTTCTACTGTAAACGAGGTTCTTGTAAACAGAGCCATTCCAAACGTTGGGGTGGCTGTGTCTTTTTGATTTTAATTTCCCTAAGCTATAGGACCATAAGTGGAAGTGCCCTAGGCTCTGTTGCTTTGTTTTTTAGATGTTTCAGGAAACACCATACACTTCTCCCGAGTGTCTGTTGGTAATTTACATCCCGCCCATCAGCATAACAAGGCTCCCAGTTCTCCATGGCCTGTCCTGACTTTCTGGATTTTACACTTTTTTCAGATGGCCCTTTTGACCGGGAGGAAGTGAGACTTCATTGTAGTGCAGATTTCCTTTGCAAGCTTGCTTGGTTGGCCAAAAAGGGTGTATGCGTTTTTTCCTGAATATATTCAGGAAAAAATGCATACGCCCTTTTTGGCCAAGTGCATCATTGTGGACGTTCTGCCTCTTTTCCTATGCTTTCAATGCAATTCCAGTCTACCTCCTGAACTCGGTTTCCTGCAATTCTGCCCCGCTTTCAAGTCCTCTTGGCAGCCTTACTTCAGTATATTTTTGGACGATAGCTGTCATTTATAACTCTGCAGGTTTGTGAAATACAGTGCCCCTGAGCTCCTTTCTTCAACTCGCTTTCTTTTGAGCTGGCCGCAACACAGCAGGATGGCTTCAGGCCCTAATCTGGTTCCGGCACGGCACGCTGAGCCTTTGGTTATTTCCTCTTCCTGGTGGGAAATGAGAGTTAAATTTGCCCGTCCAGACACCTCCAGCTAGTCTCTCATTGGTTCTCCCTATTCCTGTTCATCTTCCGCAGAAATTGCAAACTGGGCCAAACAGGAGGTTAAACGGACTGACTCTCCAAGTGGGGAGAGTGTTAGTAAAGCGTCTGGAATGTTGCACCCGAGTACCAGGGGAGGAAAACTGAGACATATTTGAACACGTCTCCCGTTCACACGGTTGATCATACTCTTGGTTCCACATGCATGTTTTAGCTGAAGGATGAATACCTTAAACCTGGAGAGTTGAGACCCATGTAATGGGTACCATGCAATATGACTTCAAAGGGTCTTCATTTGCTCACCGAACCTCTCCAATCCTATCACTGCTGCGTTTATGCCCCTGTACACATGCTTGATTCTCTTCCGGAGACATAGCAATCCATAGGTTTTAAGATACTTACTAGTCAGGTACATTCTTAGGCGTTTAATATGCGGTGTTGAGTCCATTTCATTGAGCAAGGAGTAGCTCTTGTCTATTCCATATTTGGCTTAAGGAACTTTATCTGTGCTCATTTCAATCTCTGGTTTTATGCAGCACCCCAACTCACCTTTCCCCTTAAGCAAGCATAAGTTGGTTTTCTAAATTTGAGACCCTGTTCTGTTTTGGAATTCAGTTCCTGTGTAGCCAAGTTTACATTCCGTGTATTACTGATATCTTATGATGTTTCTTTTTCTGTGTGACTTATTTCAGTTAGAATCATCATACCTGAATCCACTCATTATGCTGCTAAGGGCCTGATGACATAGATTTCATTGCTGAGTGATATTGCTTTGTAAGTAAATACCACAACTTTTTTATCCATTTTTCACTTTCTGCGATGTTGAACTTGTACTGTAAACGAGGTTCTTGTAAACAGAGGCGTCCCAAATTTTGGGGTGGCTGTGTCTTTTTGATTTTAATTTCCCTAAGCTATAGGACCATAAGTGGAAGTGCCCTAGGCTCTGTTGCTTTGTTTTTTAGATGTTTCAGGAAACACCATACACTTCTCCCGAGTGTCTGTTGGCAATTTACATCCCGCCCATCAGCATAACAAGGCTCCCAGTTCTCCATGGCCTGTCCTGCCTTTCTGGATTTTACACTTTTTTCAGATGGCCCTTTTGACCAGGGGGAAGTTAGACTTCATTTCAGTGCAGATTTCCTTTGCAAGCTTGCTTGGTTGGCCAAAAAGGGCGTATGCGTTTTTTCCTGAATATGTTCAGGAAAAAACGCATACGCCCTTCTTGGCCAAGTGCATCATTGTGGACGTTCTGCCTCTTTTCCTATGCTTTCAATGCAATTCCAGTCTACCTCCTGAAATTGGTTTCCTGCAATTCTTCCCCGCTTTCAAGTCCTCTTGGCAGCCTTACTTCAGTATATTTTTGTATGATAGCTGTCATTTATAACTCTGCAGGTTTGTGAATTACAGTGCCCCTGAGCTCCTTTCTTCAACTCGCTTTCCTTTGAGCTGGCCGCAACACCGCAGGATGGCTTCAGGCCCTAATATGGTTCCGGCACGGCACGCTGAGCCTTTGGTTATTTCCACTTCCTGGTGGGAAATGAGAGTTAAATTTGCCCGTCCAGACACCTCCAGCTAGTCTCTCATTGGTTCTCCCTATTCCTGTTCATCTTCCGCAGAAATTGCAAACTGGGCCAAACAGGAGGTTAAAGGCGCTGACTCTCCAAGTGGGGAGAGTGTTAGTAAAGCGTCTGGAATGTTGCACCCGAGTACCAGGGGAGGAAAACTGAGACATATTTGAACACGTCTCCCGTTCACACGGTTGATCATACTCTGGGTTCCACATGCATGTTTTAGCTGAAGGAAGAATACCTTAAACCTTGAGAGTTGAGACCCGTGGAATGGGTATCATGCAATATGACTTCAAAGGGTCTTCATTTGCTCACCGAACCTCTCCAATCCTATCACTGCTGCGTTTATGCCCCTGTACACACGCTTGATTCTCTTTTGGAGACATAGCAATCCATAGGTTTTAAGATACTTACTAGTCAGGTACATTCTTAGGCATTTAATATGGTGTGTTGAGTCCATTTCATTGAGCAAGGTGTAGCTCTTGTCTATTCCATATTTGGCTTAAGGAACTTTATCTGTGCTCATTTCAATCTCTGGTTTTATGCAGCACCCCAACTCACCTTTCCCCTTAAGCAAGAATAAGTTGGTTTTCTAAATTTGAGACCCTGTTCTGTTCTGTAATTCAGTTCCTGTGTAGCCAAGTTTACATTCCGTGTATTACTGATATCTTATGATGTTTCTTTTTCTGTGTGACTTATTTCAGTTAGAATCATCGTACCTGAATCCATTCATTATGCTGCTACGGGCCTGATGACATAGATTTCATTGCTGAGTGATACTGCATTGTACGTAAGTACCACAAGTTCTTTATCCATTTTTCACTTTCTGTGATACTGAACTTGTATGGTAAACGAGGTTCTTGTAAACAGAGGCATCCCAAACATTGGGGTGGCTGTGTCTTTTTTATTTTAATTTCCCTAAGCTATAGGACCATAAGTGGAAGTGCCCTAGGCTCTGTTGCTTTGTTTTTTAGATGTTTCAGGAAACACCATACATTCTCCCGAGTGTCTGTTGGCAATTTACATCCCGCCCATCAGCATAACAAGGCTCCCAGTTCTCCATGGCCTGTCCTGCCTTTCTAGATTTTACACTTTTTTCAGATGGCCCTTTTGACCGGGGGGAAGTGAGACTTCATTGTAGTGCAGATTTCCTTTGCAAGCTTGCTTGGTTGGCCAAAAAGGGCGTATGCGTTTTTTCCTGAATATATTCAGGAAAAAACGCATACGCCCTTTTTGGCCAAGTGCATCATTGTGGACGTTCTGCCTCTTTTCCTATGCTTTCAATGCAATTCCAGTCTACCTCCTGAAATCGGTTTCCTGCAATTCTGCCCCGCTTTCAAGTCCTCTTGGCAGCCTTACTTCAGTATATTTTTGGACGATAGCTGTCATTTATAACTCTGCAGGTTTGTGAATTACAGTGCCCCTGAGCTCCTTTCTTCAACTCGCATTCTTGTGACCGGGCCGCAACACCGCAGCATGGCTTCAGGCCCTAATCTGGTTCCGGCACGGCACGCTGAGCCTTTGGTTATTTCCTCTTCCTGGTGGGAAATGAGAGTTAAATTTGCCCGTCCAGACACCTCCAGCTAGTCTCTCATTGGTTCTCCCTATTCCTGTTCATCTTCCGCAGAAATTGCAAACTGGGCCAAACAGGAGGTTAAAGGCTCTGACTCTCCAAGTGGGGAGAGTGTTAGTAAAGCGTCTGGAATGTTGCACCCGAGTACCAGGGGAGGAAAACTGAGACATATTTGAACACGTCTCCCGTTCACACGGTTGATCATACTCTGGGTTCCACATGCATGTTTTAGCTGAAGGAAGAATACCTTAAACCTGGAGAGTTGAGACCCGTGGAATGGGTACCATGCAATATGACTTCAAAGGGTCTTCATTTGCTCACCGAACCTCTCCAATCCTATCACTGCTGCGTTTATGCCCCTGTACGCACGCTTGATTCTCTTTTGGAGACATAGCAATCCATAGGTTTTAAGATACTTACTAGTCAGGTACATTCTTAGGCGTTTAATATGGGGTGTTGAGTCCATTTCGTTGAGCAAGGAGTAGCACTTGTCTATTCCATATTTGGCTTAAGGAACTTTATCTGTGTTCATTTCAATCTCTGGTTTTATGGAGCACCCCAACTCACCTTTCCCCTTAAGCAAGCATAAGTTGGTTTTCTAAATTTGAGACCCTCTTCTGTTTTGGAATTCAGTTCCTGTGTAGCCAAGTTTACATTCTGTGTATTACTGATAACTTATGATGTTTCTTTTTCTGTGTGACTTATTTCAGTTAGAATCATCGTACCTGAATCCACTCATTATGCTGCTACGGGCCTGATGACATAGATTTCATTGCTGAGTGATACTGCATTGTACATAAGTACCACAAGTTCTTTATCCATTTTTCACTTTCTGTGATACTGAACTTGTACGGTAAACGAGGTTCTTGTAAACAGAGGCGTCCCAAACTTTGGGGTGGCTGTGTCTTTTTGATTTTAATTTCCCTAAGCTATAGGACCATAAGTGGAAGTGCCCTAGGCTCTGTTGCTTTGTTTTTTAGATGTTTCAGGAAACACCATACACTTCTCCCAAGTTTCTGTTGGCAATATACATCCCGCCCATCAGCATAACAAGGCTCCTAGTTCTCCATGGCCTGTCCTGTCTTTCTGGATTTTACACTTTTTTCAGATGGCCCTTTTGACCAGGGGGAAGTGAGACTTCATTGTAGTGCAGATTTCCTTTGCAAGCTTGCTTGGTTGGCCAAAAAGGGCGTATGCGTTTTTTCCTGAATATATTCAGGAAAAAACGCATACGCCCTTTTTGGCCAAGTGCATCATTGTGGACGTTCTGCCTCTTTTCCTATGCTTTCAATGCAATTCCAGTCTACCTCCTGAAATCGGTTTCCTGCAATTCTGCCCCGCTTTCAAGTCCTCTTGGCAGCCTTACTTCAGTATATTTTTGGACGATAGCTGTCATTTATAACTCTGCAGGTTTTTGAATTACAGTGCCCCTGAGCTCCTTTCTTCAACTCGCATTCTTGTGACCTGGCCGTAACACCGCAGCATGGCTTCAGGCCCTAATCTGGTTCCGGCACGGCACGCTGAGCCTTTGGTTATTTCCTCTTCCTGGTGGGAAATGAGAGTTAAATTTGCCCGTCCATACACCTCCAGCTAGTCTCTCATTGGTTCTCGCTATTCCTGTTCATCTTCCGCAGAAATTGCAAACTGGGCCAAACAGGAGGTTAAAGGCGCTGACTCTCCAAGTGGGGAGAGTGTTAGTAAAGCGTCTGGAATGTTGCACCCGAGTACCAGGGGATGAAAACTGAGACATATTTGAACACATCTCCCATTCACATGGTTGATCATACTCTGGGTTCCACATGCATGTTTTAGCTGAAGGAAGAATAACTTAAACCTGGGTAGTTGAAACCCGTGGAATGGGTACCATGCAATATGACTTCAAAGGGTCTTCATTTGCTCACCGAACCTCTCCAATCCTATCACTGCTGTGTTTATGCCCCTGTACACACGCTTGATTCTCTTTTGGAGACATAGCAATCCATAGGTTTTAAGATACTTACTAGTCAGGTACATTGTTAGGCGTTTAATATGGGGTGTTGAGTCCATTTCGTTGAGCAAGGAGTAGCTCTTGTCTATTCCATATTTGGCTTAAGGAACTTTATCTGTGCTCATTTCAATCTCTGGTTTTATGCAGCACCCCAACTCACCTTTCCCCTTAAGCAAGCATAAGTTGGTTTTCTAAATTTGAGACCCTATTTTGTTTTGGAATTCAGTTCCTGTGTAGCCAAGTTTACATTCCGTGTATTAGTGATATCTTATGATGTTTCTTTTTCTGTGTGACTTATTTCAGTTAGAATCATCGTACCTGAATCCACTCATTATGCTGCTACGGGCCTGATGACATAGATTTCATTGCTGAGTGATACTGCATTGTACGTAAGTACCACAAGTTCTTTATCCATTTTTCACTTTCTGTGATGTTGAACTTGTATGGTAAACGAGGTTCTTGTAAACAGAGGCGTCCCAAACTTTGGGGTGGCTGTGTCTTTTTGATTTTAATTTCTGTAAGCTATAGGACCATAAGTGGAAGTGCCCTAGGCTCTGTTGCTTTGTTTTTTAGATGTTTCAGGAAACACCATACACTTCTCCCGAGTGTCTGTTGGCAATTTACATCCCGCCCATCAGCATAACAAGGCTCCCAGTTCTCCATGGCCTGTCCTGCCTTTCTGGATTTTACACTTTTTTCAGATGGCCCTTTTGACCGGGGGGAAGTGAGACTTCATTGTAGTGCAGATTTCCTTTGCAAGCTTGCTTGGTTGGCCAAAAAGGGCGTATGCGTTTTTTCCTGAATATATTCAGGAAAAAACGCATACGCCCTTTTTGGCCAAGTGCATCATTGTGGACGTTCTGCCTCTTTTCCTATGCTTTCAATGCAATTCCAGTCTACCTCCTGAAATCGGTTTCCTGCAATTCTGCCCCGCTTTCAAGTCCTCTTGGCAGCCTTACTTCAGTATATTTTTGGACGATAGCTGTCATTTATAACTCTGCAGGTTTGTGAATTACACTGCCCCTGAGCTCCTTTCTTCAACTCGCTTTCTTTTGAGCTGGCCGCAACACCGCAGGATGGCTTCAGGCCCTAATCTGGTTCCGGCACAGCACGCTGAGCCTTTGGTTATTTCCTCTTCCTGGTGGGAAATGAGAGTTAAATTTGCCCGTCCAGACACCTCTAGCTAGTCTCTCATTGGTTCTCCCTATTCCTGTTCATCTTCCGCAGAAATTGCAAACTGGGCCAAACAGGAGGTTAAAGGCACTGACTCTCCAAGTGGGGAGAGTGTTAGTAAAGCGTCTGGAATGTTGCACCCGAGTACCAGGGTACGAAAACTGAGACATATTTGAACACGTCTCCCGTTCACATGGTTGATCATACTCTGGGTTCCACATGCATGTTTTAGCTGAAGGAAGAATACCTTAAACCTGGGTAGTTGAGACCCGTGGAATGGGTACCATGCAATATGACTTCAAAGGGTCTTCATTTGCTCACCGAACCTCTCCAATCCTATCACTGCTGCGTTTATGCCCCTGTACACATGCTTGATTCTCTTTTGGAGACATAGAAATCCATAGGTTTTAAGATACTTACTAGTCAGGTACATTCTTAGGCGTTTAATATGGGGTGTTGAGTCCATTTCGTTGAGCAAGGAGTAGCTCTTGTCTATTCCATATTTGGCTTAAGGAACATTATCTGTGCTCATTTCAATCTCTGGTTTTATGCAGCATCCCAACTCACCTTTCCCCTTAAGCAAGCATAAGTTGGTTTTGTAAATTTGAGACCCTGTTCTGTTCTGTAATTCAGTTCCTGTGTAGCCAAGTTTACATTCCGTGTATTAGTGATATCTTATGATGTTTCTTTTTCTGTGTGACTTATTTCAGTTAGAATCATCATACCTGAATCCACTCATTGTGCTGCTAAGGGCCTGATGACATAGATTTCATTGCTGAGTGATATTGCTTTGTAAGGAAATACCACAACTTCTTTATCCATTTTTCACTTTCTGTGATGTTGAACTTGTACTGTAAACGAGGTTCTTGTAAACAGAGCCGTTCCATACTTTGGGGTGGCTGTGTCTTTTTGATTTTAATTTCCCTAAGCTTTAGGACCATAAGTGGAAGTGCCCTAGGCTCTGTTGCTTTGTTTTTTAGATGTTTCAGGAAACACCATACACTTCTCCCGAGTGTCTGTTGGCAATTTACATCCCGCCCATCAGCATAACAAGGCTCCCAGTTCTCCATGGCCTGTCCTGCCTTTCTGGATTTTACACTTTTTTCAGATTGTCCTTTTGACTGGGGGGAAGTGAGACTTCATTGTAGTGCAGATTTCTTTGCAAGCTTGCTTGGTTGGCCAAAAAGGGCGTATGCGTTTTTCCCTGAATATATTCAGGAAAAAATGCATACGCCCTTTTTGGCCAAGTGCATCATTGTGGACGTTCTGCCTCTTTTCCTATGCTTTCAATGCAATTCCAGTCTACCTCCTGAAATTGGTTTCCTGCAATTCTGCCCCGCTTTCAAGTCCTCTTGGCAGCCTTACTTCAGTATATTTTTGGACGACAGCTGTCATTTATAACTCTGCAGGTTTGTGAATTACAGTGCCCCTGAGCTCCTTTCTTCAACTCGCTTTCTTGTGAGCTGGCCGCAACACCGCAGGATGGCTTCAGGCCCTAATCTGGTTCCGGCACGGCACGCTGAGCCTTTGGTTATTTCCTCTTCCTGGTGGGAAATGAGAGTTAAATTTGCCCGTCCAGACACCTCCAGCTAGTCTCTCATTGGTTCTCCCTATTCCTGTTCATCTTCCGCAGAAATTGCAAACTGGGCCAAACAGGAGGTTAAAGGCGCTGACTCTCCAAGTGGGGAGAGTGTTAGTAAAGCGTCTGGAATATTGCACCCGAGTAACAGGGGACGAGAACTGAGACATATTTGAACACGTCTCCCGTTCACACGGTTGATCATACTCTGGGTTCCACATGCATGTTTTAGCTGAAGGAAGAATACCTTAAACCTGGAGAGTTGAGACCCGTGGAATGGGTACCATGCAATATGACTTCAAAGGGTCTTCATTAGCTCACTGAACCTCTCCAATCCTATCACTGCTGCGTTTATGCCCCTGTACACACGCTTGATTCTCTTTTGGAGACATAGCAATCCATAGGTTTTAAGATACTTACTAGTCAGGTACATTCTTAGGCGTTTAATATGCGGTGTTGAGTCCATTTCGTTGAGCAAGGAGTAGCTCTTGTCTATTCCATATTTGGCTTATGTTACTTTATCTGTGCTCATTTCAATCTCTGGTTTTATGCAGCACCCCAACTCACTTTAACCTTTAAGCAAGCGTAAGTTGGTTTTCTAAATTTGAGACCCTGTTCTATTCTGTAAATCAGTTCCTGTGTAGCCAAGTTTACATTCCGTGTATTAGTGACATCTTATGATGTTTCTTTTTCTGTGTGACTTATTTCAGTTAGAATCATCGTACCTGAATCCACTCATTATGCTGCTACGGGCCTGATGACATAGATTTCATTACTGAGTGATACTGCATTGTACGTAAGTACCACAAGTTCTTTATCCATTTTTCACTTTCTGTGATATTGAACTTGTACGGTAAACGAGGTTCTTGTAAACAGAGGCGTCCCAAACTTTGGGGTGGCTGTGTCTTTTTGATTTTAATTTCCCTAAGCTATAGGACCATAAGTGGAAGTGCCCTAGGCTCTGTTGCTTTGTTTTTTAGATGTTTCAGGAAACACCATACACTTCTCCTGAGTGTCTGTTCGCAATTTACATCCCGCCCATCAGCATAACAAGGCTCCCAGTTCTCCATGGCCTGTCCTGCCTTTCTGGATTTTACACTTTTTTCAGATGGCCCTTTTGACCGGGGGGAAATGAGACTTCATTGTAGTGCAGATTTCCTTTGCAATCTTGCTTGGTTGGCCAAAAAGGGCGTATGCGTTTTTTCCTGAATATATTCAGGATAAAACGCATACGCCCTTTTTGGCCAAGTGCATCATTGTGGACGTTCTGCCTCTTTTCCTATGCTTTCAATGCAATTCCAGTCTACCTCTTGAAATCGGTTTCCTGCAATTCTGCCCCGCTTTCAAGTCCTCTTGGCAGCCTTACTTCAGTATATTTTTGGACGATAGCTGTCATTTATAACTCTGCAGGTTTGTGCATTACAGTGCCCCTGAGCTCCTTTCTTCAACTCGCTTTCTTGTGAGCTGGCCGCAACACCGCAGGATGGCTTCAGGCCCTAATCTGGTTCCGGTACGGCACGCTGAGCCTTTGGTTATTTCCTCTTCCTGGTGGGAAATGAGAGTTAAATTTGCCCGTCCAGACACATCCAGCTAGTCTCTCATTGGTTCTCCCTATTCCTGTTCATCTTCCGCAGAAATTGCAAACTGGGCCAAACAGGAGGTTAAAAGCGCTGACTCTCCAAGTGGGGAGAGTGTTAGTAAAGCGCCTGGAATGTTGCACCCGAGTACCAGGGGAGGAAAACTGAGACATATTTGAACACGTCTCCCGTTCACACGGTTGATCATACTCTGGGTTCCACATGCATGTTTTTGCTGAAGGAAGAATACCTTAAACCTGGAGAGTTGAGACCCGTGGAATGGGTACCATGCAATATGACTTCAAAGGGTCTTCATTTGCTCACCGAACTTCTCCAATCCTATCACTGCTGCGTTTATGCCCCTGTACACACGCTTGATTCTCTTTTGGAGACATAGCAATCCATAGGTTTTAAGATACTTACTAGTCAGGTACATTCTTAGGCGTTTAATATGGGGTGTTGAGTCCATTTTGTTGAGCAAGGAGTAGCTCTTTTCTATTCCATATTTGGCTTAAGGAACTTTATCTGTGCTCATTTCAATCTCTGGTTTTATGCAGCACCCCAACTCACCTTTCCCCTTAAGCAAGCATAAGTTGGTTTTCTAAATTTGAGACCCTGTTCTGTTTTGGAATTCAGTTCCTGTGTAGCCAAGTTTACATTCCATGTATTACTGATATCTTATGATGTTTCTTTTTCTGTGTGACTTATTTCAGTTAGAATCATCGTACCTGAATCCACTCATTATGCTGCTACGGGCCTGATGACATAGATTTCATTGCTGAGTGATACTGCATTGTACATAAGTACCACAAGTTCTTTATCCATGTTTCACTTTCTGTGATACTTAACTTGTACGGTAAACGAGGTTCTTGTAAACAGAGGCGTCCCAAACTTTGGGGTGGCTGTGTCTTTTTGATTTTAATTTCCCTAAGCTATAGGACCATAAGTGGAAGTGCCCTAGGCTCTGTTGCTTTGTTTTTTAGATGTTTCAGGAAACACCATACACTTCTCCCGAGTGTCTGTTGGCAATTTACATCCCGCCCATCAGCATAACAAGGCTCCCAGTTCTCCATGGCCTGTCCTGCCTTTCTGGATTTTACACTTTTTTCAGATGGTCCTTTTGACTGGGGGGAAGTGAGACTTCATTGTAGTGCAGATTTCCTTTGCAAGTTTGCCTGGTTGACCAAAAAGGGCGTATGCGTTTTTTCCTGAATATATTCAGGAAAAAACGCATACGCCCTTTTTGGCCAAGTGCATCATTGAGGACGTTCTGCCTCTTTTCCTATTCTTTCAACACAATTCCAGTCTACCTCCTGAAATGGGGTTCCTGCAATTCTGCCCCGCTTTCAAGTCCTCTTGGCAGCCTTACTTCGGTATATTTTTGGACGATAGCTGTCATTTATAACTCTGCAGGTTTGTGAATTACAGTGCCCCTGAGCTCCTTTCTTCAACTCGCTTTCTTGTGAGCTGGCCGCAACACCGCAGGATGGCTTCAGGCCCTAATCTTGTTCCGGCACGGCATGCTGAGCCTTTGGTTAATTCCTCTTCCTGGTGGGAAATGAGAGTTAAATTTGCCCGTCCAGACTCCTCCAGCTAGTCTCTCATTGGTTCTCGCTATTCCTGTTCATCTTCCGCAGAAATTGCAAACTGGGCCAAACAGGAGGTTAAAGGGACTGACTCTCCAAGTCGGGAGAGTGTTAGTAAAGCGTCTGGAATGTTGCACCCGAGTACCAGGGTACGAAAACTGAGACATATTTGAACACGTCTCCCGATCACATGGTTGATCATACTCTAGGTTCCACATGCATGTTTTAGCTGCAGGAAGAATACCTTAAACCTGGGTAGTTGAAACCCGTGGAATGGGTACCATGCAATATGACTTCAAAGGGTCTTCATTTGCTCACCGAACCTCTCCAATCCTATCACTGCTGCGTTTATGACCCTGTACACATGCGTGATTCTCTTTCGGAGACATAGCAATCCATAGGTTTTAAGATACTTACTAGTCAGGTACATTCCTAGGCGTTTAATATGGGGTGTTGAGTCCATTTCGTTGAGCAAGGAGTAGCTCTTGTCTATTCCATATTTGGCTTAAGGAACTTTATCTGTGCTCATTTCAATCTCTGGTTTTATGCAGCACCCCAACTCACTTTAACCTTTAAGCAAGCGTAAGTTGGTTTTCTAAATTTGAGACCCTGTTCTGTTCTGTAATTCAGTTCCTGTGTAGCCAAGGTTACATTCCGTGTATTAGTGATATCTTATGATGTTTCTTTTTCTGTGTGACTTATTTCCGTTAGAATCATCATACCTGAATCCACTCATTGTGCTGCTAAGGGCCTGATGACATAGATTTCATTGCTGAGTGATATTGCTTTGTAAGTAAATACCACAACTTCTTTATCCATTTTTCACTTTCTGCAATGTTGAACTTGTACTGTAAACGAGGTTCTTGTAAACAGAGCCATTCCAAACTTTGGGGTGGCTGCGTCTTTTTGATTTTAATTTCCCTAAGCTATAGGACCATAAGTGGAAGTGCCCTAGGCTCTGTTGCTTTGTTTTTTAGATGTTTCAGGAAACACCATACACTTCTCCCGAGTGTCTGTTGGCAATTTACATCCCGCCCATCAGCATAACAAGGCTCCCAGTTCTCCATGGCCTGTCCTGACTTTCTGGATTTTACACTTTTTTCAGATGGCCCTTTTGACCGGGGGGAAGTGAGACTTCATTGTAGTGCAGATTTCCTTTGCAAGCTTGCTTGGTTGGCCAAAAAGGGCGTATGCGTTTTTTCCTGAATATATTCAGGAAAAAACGCATACGCCCTTTTTGGCCAAGTGCATCATTGTGGACGTTCTGCCTCTTTTCCTATGCTTTCAATGCAATTCCAGTCTACCTCCTGAAATCGGTTTCCTGCAATTCTGCCCCGCTTTCAAGTCCTCTTGGCAGCCTTACTTCAGTATATTTTTGGACGATAGCTGTCATTTATAACTCTGCAGGTTTGTGAATTACAGTGCCCCTGAGCTCCTTTCTTCAACTCGCTTTCTTTTGAGCTGGCCGCAACACAGCAGGATGGCTTGAGGCCCTAATCTGGTTCCGGCACGGCACGCTGAGCCTTTGGTTATTTCCTCTTCCTGGTGGGAAATGAGAGTTAAATTTGCCCGTCCAGACACCTCCAGCTAGTCTCTCATTGGTTCTCCCTATTCCTGTTCATCTTCCGCAGAAATTGCAAACTGGGCCAAACAGGAGGTTAAAGGGACTGACTCTCCAAGTCGGGAGAGTGTTAGTAAAGCGTCTGGAATGTTGCACCCGAGTACCAGGGTACGAAAACTGAGACATATTTGAACACGTCTCCCGATCACATGGTTGATCATACTCTAGGTTCCACATGCATGTTTTAGCTGCAGGAAGAATACCTTAAACCTGGGTAGTTGAAACCCGTGGAATGGGTACCATGAAATATGACTTCAAAGGGTCTTCATTTGCTCACCGAACCTCTCCAATCCTATCACTGCTGCGTTTATGCCCCTGTACACATGCTTGATTCTCTTTCGGAGACATAGCAATCCATAGGTTTTAAGATACTTACTAGTCAGGTACATTCTTAGGCGTTTAATATGGGGTGTTGAGTCCATTTCGTTGAGCAAGGAGTAGCTCTTGTCTATTCCATATTTGGCTTAAGGAAATTTATCTGTGCTCATTTCAATCTCTGGTTTTATGCAGCACCCCAACTCACCTTTACCCTTAAGCAAGCATAAGTTGGTTTTCTAAATTTGAGACCCTGTTCTGTTTTGGAATTCAGTTCCTGTGTAGCCAAGTTTACATTCCGTGTATTACTGATATCTTATGATGTTTCTTTTTCTGTGTGACTTATTTCAGTTAGAATCATCATACCTGAATCCACTCATTGTGCTGCTAAGGGCCTGATGACATAGATTTCATTGCTGAGTGATATTGCTTTGTAAGTAAATACCACAACTTCTTTATCCATTTTTCACTTTCTGCGATGTTGAACTTGTACTGTAAACGAGGTTCTTGTAAAAAGAGCTGTTGCAAACTTTGGGGTGGCTGTGTCTTTTTGATTTTAATTTCCCTAAGCTATAGGACCATAAGTGGAAGTGCCCTAGGCTCTGTTGCTTTGTTTTTTAGATGTTTCAGGAAACACCATACACTTCTCCCGAGTGTCTGTTGGCAATTTACATCCCGCCCATCAGCATAACAAGGCTCCCAGTTCTCCATGGCTTGTCCTGCCTTTCTGGATTTTACACTTTTTTCAGATGGCCCTTTTGACCGGGGGGAAGTGAGACTTCATTGTAGTGCAGATTTCCTTTGCAAGCTTGCTTGGTTGGCCAAAAAGGGCGTATGCGTTTTTTCCTGAATATATTCAGGAAAAAACGCATACGCCCTTTTTGGCCAAGTGCATCATTGTGGACGTTCTGCCTCTTTTCCTATGCTTTCAATGCAATTCCAGTCTACCTCCTGAAATCGGTTTCCTGCAATTCTGCCCCTCTTTCAAGTCCTCTTGGCAGCCTTACTTCAGTATATTTTTGGACGATAGCTGTCATTTATAACTCTGCAGGTTTGTGAATTACAGTGCCCCTGAGCTCCTTTCTTCAACTCGCTTTCTTGTGAGCTGGCCGCAACACCGCAGGATGGCTTCAGGCCCTAATCTGGTTCCGGCACGGCACGCTGAGCCTTTGGTTAATTCCTCTTCCTGGTGGGAAATGAGAGTTAAATTTGCCCGTCCAGACACCTCCAGCTAGTCTCTCATTGGTTCTCGCTATTCCTGTTCATCTTCCGCAGAAATTGCAAACTGGGCCAAACAGGAGGTTAAAGGGACTGACTCTCCAAGTCGGGAGAGTGTTAGTAAAGCGTCTGGAATGTTGCACCCGAGTACCAGGGTACGAAAACTGAGACATATTTGAACACGTCTCCCGATCACATGGTTGATCATACTCTAGGTTCCACATGCATGTTTTAGCTGCAGGAAGAATACCTTAAACCTGGGTAGTTGAAACCCGTGGAATGGGTACCATGCAATATGACTTCAAAGGGTCTTCATTTGCTCAGCGAACCGCTCCAATCCTATCACTGCTGCGTTTATGCCCCTGTACACATGCTTGATTCTCTTTCGGAGACATAGCAATCCATAGGTTTTAAGATACTTACTAGTCAGGTACATTCTTAGGCGTTTAATATGGGGTGTTGAGTCCATTTCGTTGAGCAAGGAGTAGCTCTTGTCTATTCCATATTTGGCTTAAGGAACTTTATTTGTGCTCATTTCAATCTCTGGTTTTATGCAGCACCCCAACTCGCCTTTACCCTTAAGCAAGCATAAGTTGGTTTTCTAAATTTGAGACCCTGTTCTGTTTTGGAATTCAGTTCCTGTGTAGCCAAGTTTACATTCCGTGTATTACTGATATCTTATGATGTTTCTTTTTCTGTGTGACTTATTTCAGTTAGAATCATCATACCTGAATCCAGTCATTGTGCTGCTAAGGGCCTGATGACATAGATTTCATTGCTGAGTGATATTTCTTTGTAAGTAAATACCACAACTTCTTTATCCATTTTTCACTTTCTGCGATGTTGAACTTGTACTGTAAACGAGGTTCTTGTAAACAGAGCTGTTGCAAACTTTGGGGTGGCTGTGTCTTTTTGATTTTAATTTCCCTAAGCTATAGGACCATAAGTGGAAGTGCCCTAGGCTCTGTTGCTTTGTTTTTTAGATGTTTCAGGAAACACCATACACTTCTCCCGAGTGTCTGTTGGCAATTTACATCCCGCCCATCAGCATAACAAGGCTCCCAGTTCTCCATGGCCTGTCCTGACTTTCTGGATTTTACACTTTTTTCAGATGGCCCTTTTGACTGGGGGGAAGTGAGACTTCATTGTAGTGCAGATTTCCTTTGCAAGCTTGCTTGGTTGGCTAAAAAGGGCGTATGCGTTTTTTCCTGAATATATTCAGGAAAAAACGCATACGCCCTTTTTGGCCAAGTGCATCATTGTGGACGTTCTGCCTCTTTTCCTATGCTTTCAATGCAATTCCAGTCTACCTCCTGAAATCGGTTTCCTGCAATTCTGCCCCGCTTTCAAGTCCTCTTGGCAGCCTTACTTCAGTATATTTTTGGACGATAGCTGTCATTTATAACTCTGCAGGTTTGTGAATTACAGTGCCCCTGAGCTCCTTTCTTCAACTCGCTTTCTTTTGAGCTGGCCACAACACAGCAGGATGGCTTCAGGCCCTAATCTGGTTCCGGCACGGCACGCTGAGCCTTTGGTTATTTCCTCTTCCTGGTGGGAAATGAGAGTTAAATTTGCCCGTCCAGACACCTCCAGCTAGTCTCTCATTGGTTCTCCCTATTCCTGTTCATCTTCCGCAGAAATTGCAAACTGGGCCAAACAGGAGGTTAAAGGGACTGACTCTCCAAGTGGGGAGAGTGTTAGTAAAGCGTCTGGAATGTTGCTCCCGAGTACCAGGGGAGGAAAACTGAGACATATTTGAACACGTCTCCCGTTTACACGGTTGATCATACTCTTGGTTCCACATGCATGTTTTAGCTGAAGGATGAATACCTTAAACCTGGAGAGTTGAGACCCATGTAATGGGTACCATGCAATATGACTTCAAAGGGTCTTCATTTGCTCACCGAACCTCTCCAATCCTATCACTGCTGCGTTTATGCCCCTGTACACATGCTTGATTCTCTTCCGGAGACATAGCAATCCATAGGTTTTAAGATACTTACTAGTCAGGTACATTCTTAGGCGTTTAATATGCGGTGTTGAGTCCATTTCGTTGAGCAAGGAGTAGCTCTTGTCTATTCCATATTTGGCTTAAGGAACTTTATCTGTGCTCATTTCAATCTCTGGTTTTATGCAGCACCCCAACTCACCTTTCCCCTTAAGCAAGCATAAGTTGGTTTTCTAAATTTGAGACCCTGTTCTGTTCTGTAATTCAGTTTCTTTGTAGCCAAGTTTACATTCCGTGTATTAGTGATATCTTATGATGTTTCTTTTTCTGTGTGACTTATTTCAGTTAGAATCATCGTACCTGAATCCACTCATTATGCTGCTACGGGCCTGATGACACAGATTTCATTGCTGAGTGATACTGCATTGTACGTAAGTACCACAAGTTCTTTATCCATTTTTCACTTTCTGTGATATTGAACTTGTACGGTAAACGAGGTTCTTGTAAACAGAGGCGTCCCAAACTTTGGGGTGGCTGTGTCTTTTTGATTTTAATTTCCCTAATCTATAGGACTATAAGTGGAAGTGCCCTAGGCTCTGTTGCTTTGTTTTTTATATGTTTCAGGAAACACCATACACTTCTCCCGAGTGTCTGTTGGCAATTTACATCCCGCCCATCAGCATAACAAGGCTCCCAGTTCTCCATGGCCTGTCCTGCCTTTCTAGATTTTACACTTTTTTCAGATGGCCCTTTTGACCGGGGGGAAGTGAGACTTCATTGTAGTGCAGATTTCCTTTGCAAGCTTGCTTGGTTGGCCAAAAAGGGCGTATGCGTTTTTTCCTGAATATATTCAGGAAAAAACGCATACGCCCTTTTTGGCCAAGTGCATCATTGTGGACGTTCTGCCTCTTTTCCTATGCTTTCAATGCAATTCCAGTGTACCTCCTGAAATCGGTTTCCTGCAATTCTGCCCCGCTTTCAAGTCCTCTTGGCAGCCTTACTTCAGTATATTTTTTGACGATAGCTGTCATTTATAACTCTGCAGGTTTGTGAATTACAGTGCCCCTGAGCTCCTTTCTTCAACTCGCTTTCTTGTGACCTGGCCGCAACACCGCAGGATGGCTTCAGGCCCTAATCTGGTTCTGGCACGGCACGCTGAGCCTTTGGTAAATTCCTCTTCCTGGTGGGAAATGAGAGTTAAATTTTCCCGTCCAGACACCTCCAGCTAGTCTCTCATTGGTTCTCGCTATTCCTGTTCATCTTCCGCAGAAATTGCAAATTTAGCCAAACAGGAGGTTAAAGGCGCTGACTCTCCAAGTGGGGAGAGTGTTAGTAAAGCGTCTGGAATGTTGCACCCGAGTACCAGCGTACGAAAACTGAGACATATTTGAACACGTCTCCCGATCACACGGTTGATCATACTCTAGGTTCCACATGCATGTTTTAGCTGAAGGAAGAATACCTTAAACCTGGAGATTTGAGACCCGTGGAATGGGTACCATGCAATATGACTTCAAAGGGTCTTCATTTGCTCACCGAACCTCTCCAATCCTATCACTGCTGCGTTTATGCCCCTGTACACACGCTTGATTCTCTTTTGGAGACATAGCAATCCATAGGTTTTAAGATACTTACTAGTCAGGTACATTCTTAGGCGTTTAATATGGGGTGTTGAGTCCATTTCGTTGAGCAAGGAGTAGCTCTTGTCTCTTCCATATTTGGCTTAAGGAACTTTATCTGTGCTCATTTCAATCTCTGGTTTTATGCAGCACCCCAACTCACCTTTCCCCTTAAGCAAGCATAAGTTGGTTTTCTAAATTTGAGACCCTGTTTTGTTTTGGAATTCAGTTCCTGTGTAGCCAAGTTTACATTCCGTGTATTAGTGATATCTTATGATGTTTCTTTTTCTGTGTGACTTATTTCAGTTAGAATCATCGTACCTGAATCCACTCATTATGCTGCTACGAGCCTGATGACATAGATTTCATTGCTGAGTGATACTGCATTGTACGTAAGTACCACAAGTTCTTTATCCATTTTTCACTTTCTGTGATATTGAACTTGTACGGTAAACGAGGTTCTTGTAAACAGAGGCGTCCCAAACTTTGGGGTGGCTATGTCTTTTTGATTTTAATTTCCGTAAGCTATAGGACCATAAGTGGAAGTGCCCTAGGCTCTGTTGCTTTGTTTTTTAGATGTTTCAGGAAACACCATACACTTGTCCCGAGTGTCTGTTGGCAATTTATATCCCGCCCATCAGCATAACAAGGCTCCCAGTTCTCCATGGCCTGTCCTGCCTTTCTGGATTTTACACTTTTTTCAGATGGCCCTTTTGACCGGGGGGAAGTGAGACTTCATTGTAGTGCAGATTTCCTTTGCAAGCTTGCTTGGTTGGCCAAAAAGGGCGTATGCGTTTTTTCCTGAATATATTCAGGAAAAAACGCATACGCCCTTTTTGGCCAAGTGCATCATTGTGGACGTTCTGCCTCTTTTCCTATGCTTTCAATGCAATTCCAGTCTACCTCCTGAAATCGGTTTCCTGCAATTCTGCCCCGCTTTCAAGTCCTCTTGGCAGCCTTACTTCAGTATATTTTTGGACGATAGCTGTCATTTATAACTCTGCAGGTTTGTGAATTACAGTGCCCCTGAGCTCCTTTCTTCAACTCGCATTCTTGTGACCTGGCCGCAACACCGCAGCATGGCTTCAGGCCCTAATCTGGTTCCGGCACGGCACGCTGAGCCTTTGGTTATTTCCTCTTCCTGGTGGGAAATGAGAGTTAAATTTGCCCGTCCAGACACCTCCAGCTAGTCTCTCATTGGTTCTCCCTATTCCTGTTCATCTTCCGCAGAAATTGCAAACTGGGCCAAACAGGAGGTTAAAGGGACTGACTCTCCAAGTTGGGAGAGTGTTAGTAAAGCGTCTGGAATGTTGCACCCGAGTACCAGGGTACGAAAACTGAGACATATTTGAACACGTCTCCCGTTCACACGGTTGATCATACTCTGGGTTCCACATGCATGTTTTAGCTGAAGGAAGAATACCTTAAACCTGGAGAGTTGAGACCCGTGGAATGGGTACCATGCAATATGACTTCAAAGGGTCTTCATTTGCTCACCGAACCTCTCCAATCCTATCACTGCTGCGTTTATGCCCCTGTACACACGCTTGATTCTCTTTTGGAGACATAGCAATTCATAGGTTTTAAGATACTTACTAGTCAGGTACATTCTTAGGCGTTTAATATGGGGTGTTGAGTCCATTTCGTTGAGCAAGGAGTAGCTCTTGTCTATTCCATATTTGGCTTAAGGAACTTTATCTGTGCTCATTTCAATCTCTGGTTTTATGCAGCACCCCAACTCACCTTTCCCCTTAAGCAAGCATAAGTTGGTTTTCTAAATTTGAGACCCTGTTCTGTTTTGGAATTCAGTTCCTGTGTAGCCAAGTTTACATTCCGTGTATTAGTGATATCTTATGATGTTTCTTTTTCTGTGTGACTTATTTCAGTTAGAATCATCGTACCTGAATCCACTCATTATGCTGCTACGGGCCTGATGACATAGATTTCATTGCTGAGTGATACTGCATTGTACGTAAGTACCACAAGTTCTTTATCCAATTTTCACTTTCTGTGATGTTGAACTTGTATGGTAAACGAGGTTCTTGTAAACAGAGGCGTCCCAAACTTTGGGGTGGCTGTGTCTTTTTGATTTTAATTTCCGTAAGCTATAGTACCATAAGTGGAAGTGCCCTAGGCTCTGTTGCTTTGTTTTTTAGATGTTTCAGGAAACACCATACACTTCTCCCGAGTGTCTGTTGCCAATTTACATCCCGCCCATCAGCATAACAAGGCTCCCAGTTCTCCATGGCCTGTCCTGCCTTTCTGGATTTTACACTTTTTTCAGATGGCCCTTTTGACCGGGGGGAAGTGAGACTTCATTGTAGTGCAGATTTCCTTTGCAAGCTTGCTTGGTTGGCCAAAAAGTGCGTATGCGTTTTTTCCTGAATATATTCAGGAAAAAACGCATACGCCCTTTTTGGCCAAGTGCATCATTGTGGACGTTCTGCCTCTTTTCCTATGCTTTCAATGCAATTCCAGTCTACCTCCTGAAATCGGTTTCCTGCAATTCTGCCCCGCTTTCAAGTCCTCTTGGCAGCCTTACTTCAGTATATTTTTGGACGATAGCTGTCATTTATAACTCTGCAGGTTTGTGAATTACAGTGCCCCTGAGCTCCTTTCTTCAACTCGCTTTCTTGTGAGCTGGCCGCAACACTGCAGGATGGCTTCAGGCCCTAACCTGGTTCCGGCACGGCACGCTGAGCCTTTGGTTAATTCCTCTTCCTGGTGGGAAATGAGAGTTAAATTTGCCCGTCCAGACACCTCCAGCTAGTCTCTCATTGGTTCTCGCAATTCCTGTTCATCTTCCGCAGAAATTGCAAACTGGGCCAAACAGGAGGTTAAAGGCGCTGAATCTCCAAGTGGGGAGAGTGTTAGTAAAGCGTCTGGAATGTTGCACCCGAGTACCAGGGGAGGAAAACTGAGACATTTGAACACGTCTCCCGTTCACACGGTTGATCATACTCTGGGTTCCACATGCATGTTTTAGCTGAAGGAAGAATACCTTAAACCTGGAGAGTTGAAACCCGTGGAATGGGTACCATGCAATATGCCTTCAACGGGTTTTCATTTGCTCACCGAACCTCTCCAATCCTATCACTGCTGCGTTTATGCCCCTGTACACATGCTTGATTCTCTTTCGGAGACATAGCAATCCATAGGTTTTAAGATACTTACTAGTCAGGTACATTCTTAGGCGTTTAATATGCGGTGTTGAGTCCATTTCGTTGAGCAAGGAGTAGCTCTTGTCTATTCCATATTTGGCTTAAGGAAATTTATCTGTGCTCATTTCAATCTCTGGTTTTATGCAGCACCCCAACTCACCTTTACCCTTAAGCAAGCATAAGTTGGTTTTCTAAATTTGAGACCCTGTTCTGTTCTGTAATTCAGTTCCTGTGTAGCCAAGTTTACATTCCGTGTATTACTGATACCTTATGATGTTTCTTTTTCTGTGTGACTTATTTCAGTTAGAATCATCGTACCTGAATCCACTCATTGTGCTACTAAGGGCCTGATGACATAGATTTCATTGCTGAGTGATATTGCTTTGTAAGTAAATACCACAACTTCTTTATCCATTTTTCACTTTCTGCGATGTTGAACTTGTAGTGTAAACGAGGTTCTTGTAAACAGAGGCGTCCCAAAATTTGGGGTGGCTGTGTCTTTTTGATTTTAATTTCCCTAAGCTATAGGACCATAAGTGGAAGTGCCCTAGGCTCTGTTGCTTTGTTTTTTAGATGTTTCAGGAAACACCATACACTTCTCCCGAGTGTCTGTTGGCAATTTACATCCCGCCCATCAGCATAACAAGGCTCCCAGTTCTCCATGGCCTGTCCTGCCTTTCTGGATTTTACACTTTTTTCAGATAGCCCTTTTGACCGGGGGGAAGTGAGACTTCATTGTAGTGCAGATTTCCTTTGCAAGTTTGCTTGGTTGGCCAAAAAGGGCGTATGCGTTTTTTCCTGAATATATTCAGGAAAAAACGCATACGCCCTTTTTGGCCAAGTGCATCATTGTGGACGTTCTGCCTCTTTTCCTATGTTTGAAATGCAATTCCAGTCTACCTCCTGAAATCGGTTTCCTGCAATTCTGCCCCGCTTTCAAGTCCTCTTGGCAGCCTTACTTCAGTATATTTTTGGACGATAGCTGTCATTTATAACTCTGCAGGTTTGTGAATTACAGTGCCCCTGAGCTACTTTCTTCAACTCGCTTTCTTGTGAGCTGGCCGCAGCACCGCAGGATGGCTTCAGGCCCTAATCTGGTTCCGGCACGGCACGCTGAGCCTTTGGTTATTTCCTCTTCCTGGTGGGAAATGAGAGTTAAATTTGCCCGTCCAGACACCTCCAGCTAGTCTCTCATTGGTTCTCCCTATTCCTGTTCATCTTCCGCAGAAATTGCAAACTGGGCCAAACAGGAGGTTAAAGGCGCTGACTCTCCAAGTCGGGAGAGTGTTAGTAAAGCGTCTGGAATGTTGCACCCGAGTACCAGGGGAGGAAAACTGAGACATTTGAACACGTCTCCCGTTCACACGGTTGATCATACTCTGGGTTCCACATGCATGTTTTAGCTGAAGGAAGAATACCTTAAACCTGGAGAGTTGAGACCCGTGGAATGGGTACCATGCAATATGACTTCAAAGGGTCTTCATTTGCTCACTGAACCTCTCCAATCCTGTCACAGCTGTGTTTATGCCCCTGTACACACGCTTGATTCTCTTTCAGACATAGCCATCCATACGTTTTAAGATTCTTACTAGTCAGGTATATTCTTAGGCGTTTAATATGGGGTGTTGAGTCCATTTCGTTGAGCAAGGAGTAGCTCTTGTCTATTCCATATTTGGCTTAGGGAACTTTATCTGTGCTCATTTCAAACTCTAGTTTTATGCAGCACTCCAACTCACCTTCCCCCTTAAGCAAGCATAAGTTGGTTTTCTAAACTTGAGACCCTGTTCTGTTTTGTAATTCAGTTCATGTGTAGCCAAGTTCACATTCTGTGTATTAGTGATACCTTATGATGTTTCTTTTCTGTGTGACTTATTTCAGTTCGAATCATCATACCTGAATCCACTCATTATGGTGCTACGGGCCTGATGACATAGATTTCATTGCTGAGTGTTATTGCATTGTACGTAAGTACCACAACTTCTTTATCCATTTTTCACTTTCTGCGATATTGAACTTGTACCGTAAACGAGGTTCTTGTAAACAGAGCCGTCCCAAACTTTGGGGTGGCTGTGTCTTTTTGATTTTAATTTCCCTAAGCTATAGGACCATAAGTGGAAGTGCCCTAGGCTCTGTTGCTTTGTTTTTTAGATGTTTCAGGAAACACCATACACTTCTCCCGAGTGGCTGTTGGCAATTTACATCCCGCCCATCAGCATAAGAAGGCTCCCAGTTCTCCATGGCCTTTGGTGCCTTTATGGATTTTACACTTTTTTCAGATGGCCCTTTTGACCCGGTGGAAGTGAGACTTCATTGTAGTGCAGATTTCCTTTGCAAGCTTACTTGGTTGGCCAAAAAGTGCGTATGCGTTTTTTCCTGAATATATTCAGGAAAAAACGCATACGCCCTTTTTGGCCAAGTGCATCATTGTCGAGGTTCTGACTCTCTTCATATGTTTTCAATGCAATTCCAGTCTACCTACTGAAATCGGTTTCCTGCAATTCTGCCTTGCTTTCAATGCCTCTTCATAGCCTTACCTCAATATATTTTTTGAAAATAGTTGACCTTTATAACTCTGCAGGTTTTTGAATTGCAGTGGCCCTTAGCTCCATTTTTCAGCTCTTATTTTTGTGGTCTTGCCCCATAACCACAGGATACCTTGAAGCCCTATTTTTCTTCTGGGGCACCTTGCTGTGCCTTTGGTTAATTCTTCTTACTGATGTGACATTAGAGTGACATGTGCCCATTGAAACCGCTACAGCTAGTTTCTCACTGGTTCCCCCTATTCCCATTCATCCTCCGCACTAACTGCAGACTGTGCAATACCAGAACTTAAAGGCATTGACTCTCCATGTGGGGATGTTGTTAGTAAAGTGGCTGGAATGTCGATCCGGAGCCCCAGGAGAGGAAAAATGAGGTGCGTTTTAGAAACCTTTCCCGATCATATGGTATACCAGTCGCTGGGTTTCCCAAGCATGGTTTAGCTGTAGGAAGATTCCCTTCAACCTGGAGTGTTGGGACCCTTGGAATGAGTAGCATGAAGTATTGCATTAAACTTTCGGCAGTTGCTCACCAAAGCTCACCAATCCTCTCAGCCCCAAGTGTCCAGCCTTATGTCTTATCCAGCTGTGGGTTTATATGTGGTCAATCCAGGTTGCATCACAGCCCCTGAGCGAATTTTGTAAGAATTTTTCTCTCTTTCATTGTTTCAGCGTTTTGTTTTTAAAATTTATTTCTATAATGGGGTTTAGCTCATTTTCACTGCTGTGTTTGTGCCGCTCTGCACACACTTGATTCCCTTATGGAGATATATCAATACATGGGTTTTAAGATTCTTATTACTCAGATATATTTCTCTGCGGTGTATAGGGTGTGTTGAGGCCAGTTCATTGAGCAAGGTGTAGATCTTGTCTAATACCTATTTGGTTTATTGAACGGTATCTGTGCTAATTTCAAACTCTGGTTTTATGCATCACCCCACCTCTCCTTTCCCCTTAAGCTGACATAAGTGTGTTTTCTAAATGTGAGACACTGTTCTGTTCTGTAATTCATTTCTTGTGCAGCCATATTTACCCTCCCTCTATAAGTGATATCTTATGATATGTTTCTTTTTCTGTTTGACTTATTTCAAGTAGTATTATCGGACCTAAATCCACTCTTTATCCTTCTACTAGCCTTATTACATTGATTTCATGGTGAAGAGATATTCCATTGTACATAAGTACCACATCTTCTTTATCCATTGTTCTCTTTCCTGGGATATTTAAGGTGTACTGAAGTTGAGGTTCTTGTAAACAGAGTAGCCCTAAACTGTGGTGTGCTTGTGTCTTGTTGATTTTTAGACTTCCCTAGATATACTCCCATGATTGGAAGTGTCCTATGCTCTGTAGCTCTGTTTTTTAGATGATTTAGGAACCACCATACACTTCTCCAGAGTGGCTCTCGGCAGTTCACACACTGCCCATCAGCGTATAAAGGCTCCCTGTTCTCCATGGCCTGTCCTGCATTTCTGGTTTTTACAATTTTTTAGGATGGCCCTTTTGACTGGTGGGAAATGAGACTTCTTTGTTGTGCACATTTGCATTGCTTGCTTGCTTCGTTGCCCATAAAGTGCGTATGCGTTTTTTTCCTGGATATAATCAGGAAAAAACGCATACGCCCTTTTGGGCCAACTGCATCATTGTCGAAATTCTGCCGCTTTTCATGTGCGTTAAAGACGAGTCCAATCTATCTCTTGAAATCTGTTTCTTGCAATTCTGTCTTGCATTCAGATCCTCTTCTTTGCCTTACCTCAACATATTTTTGGACGTTAGTTTTCATTTATAACTCTGCAGGTTTGTGAATTGCAGTGACCCTGAGCTCCATTTTTTAAGTTGCTCTTTTGTGAGCTGGCCTCAAACCCGCAGGATTGCTTCAGGCCCTATTTTGGCTCCGGCGAGGCAGGCTGAGCCTTTCTTTAATTCTTATTCTTAATGGGAAATTAGAGTGATATGTGCCCGTCCAAACCCCTACAACTATTCTCTCATTGGTTCCCCCTCTTCCCGTTCATCCTCCTCACAATTTGCAAAATGTGTGAAACAGAAGTTTAAATGTGCTGATTCTCCAAGTGGGGAGATTCTAAGTAGCGTGGCTGGAATGGTGAACAGGAGCACCAGGAGAGGATAAATGAGGTGCATTTTAGACACATCTCCCAATCACATGGTGTACAGTCCTCTGGGTTTTCCATGCATGTTTTAGCTGTAGGAAGATCCCTTGAACCTGCAGATTTGGGACCCATTGAATGGGTACCAGGTAGTATTACTTTAAAAGGTGTGCATTTCCTCACCCAACCTCACATTTCTCTTAGCGCAAACAGTTTCCAGCCTTATGTCTCATCCTGCTGTGGGTCTAGATGTGTTCAATCCATGTTGCATCACCGTCCCTGAGGAAAAGTTGTAAGAGGTTTTCTCTGTCTCTCTGTCGTTTATTTTTTTCAATTTATTACTATATTTGTTACAGCTGATTTTCAAAGCTCTGTTTCTTGCTGCTGTACATCCACTTGATTCACGTACAGAGAGACATCAATAAATTCTTTTTCAGATTCTTACCAGTCGTATATATTCTTTTCCGGTGACTTGAGTGTGCTGAGTGCAGTTCTTTTAGCTACCGTGTAGGCCTTGTTGATTATCAGTTTGGTATTTGGAATGGTATCTTTGCTAATTTCAACCTCCTGGATGATGCCTCACCCCTCCCCACCTTTCCCGTTTAGCAGCCTTATGCGTGTTTTCTACATATTTGACTATGTTTTTGTTTTGTAATTTATTTCATGTGTAGCCATTTTGGATTCCACCTTTAAGTGATAGCTTATGATATGTGTCTTTTTCTTTTTGAATTCTGTTACTTAGAATGATCATACGTAACTCCTCGGGAGTTGTTACAACTGGCCATATTTCATTGATTTCCAGGCTGAATAATATTCCACTCTACCTAAGTACCACATCTCTATCCATTTTTTCCCTCCAGAGACATTTAAGTTATATCCTAGTCGAGGATCTTTTAAACAGAGAGGGGGTAAACATTGGGGTGCCTGTGTCCTCTCGATTTTTGTTTTTCCCAAGATATACGCCCATGAGTGCAAGTGCCCTATGCTCTGTAGCTCATTTTTTAGATGCTTTAGTAAACACAATACACTTCTCCAGAATGGCCGTTGGCAATATACATTTCCACTATAAGTCTCACAGGGCTCCCTCTTCTCGTTGCCCTGTCCTGCATTTCTGTTGTTTACGCTTTATGAGGATGGCTCTTCTGACTGATGCGAAGTGATATCTTTTGTAGTATTGACTTCCAGTGCCCACCTGTTTGGTTGGCTAAAAAAGTGTATGCCCTTTTCTTGAATATATACAGAAAAAAACGCATACACCCTTTTTGGCCAACTGCAATGTTGGCAATGTTCAGCTCCTTTTCTTGTGCTTAATGGCGAGTCCTTTCTACCTCCTCAAATCCCTTTCCTGCCATTCTCCCTTGCTTACAAGTCCTTTTCTTTGACTTTCCTCAAGACATTTTTCAGTGATGGATATTTTCAACTCTGCAGTTTTGTGAATTTTACTGCCCCTGAGTTCCATTGTTCAACTTGTGTTTATGGGAACTGGCCACAAAGCAGCGGGATTTCCTCAAGCCCTATACTGTTTCCATGGGCAACCCTAGCCTTTGGTCAATTCGTCTTCCTGATTGGAAATTAGAGTGACATGTGCCTGTCTGAACACCTAGGACTTGTCTCTCATTGTTCCTCATCCTTCCGCTTCATCCTCTGGACAAATTCCAAACTGTACGCAACAGGATGTTGACAGTGCTGACATCTCCAAGTGGGGAGACTGTTAGTAAAGACGCTGGAGGGGTGAACCCGAGCACCAGGAGATGAGGAGATGAGATGCCTTTTCCAAACTCTTCCCGATCAGACGGTATACCATCCTCTGGGTGTGACAGACATGTTTTAGCAGTAGGAAGAGTCCCATTCATGTAAGGAGAACACCAGGGCTTTTTCAAAATCAGTGTCTCCCCGAAACCCAAACTGGGGAAGTTTTTAAGCTACGGCTACACATATGTTCATTAAGGGCCTTGGGAAGTAGGCAGAGTCCAAACTTTAGATAATTGAAGTCTTCAGGGTCAGAAGCACTCACCACCAGCTTCCCTTAGGCTACACTTTAACTGTCATTGATAGATGATGTCAATAAAAATATCTATTCTTTTTCAGATTATTTCCCCTTATAGGTTATTGCAAAATGTTGAGTGTAGTTCCCTGTGCTATACAGTAGTTCCTTGTTGATGATCTATTTTATACATAGCAGTGTGTATGTGTTAATTCCAAACTGTTAATTTATCCCTCCTCCCACCTTTCCCCTTTGGTAATAATAAATTATAAGATTTTATACTTCTCAGAAATGGGGGAGCTGAAAGAGAGGTATCATTTTCAATGGAAAAGCATTTAAAACAGGATTGAAGGTTTAACCAAGATTATTAGATGTACATCCTTGGAAAGAAATCACTTCGTTTCTCTAATATTGACCTGACAAATAAGACAAACCTTTTCACTGAACTTGCTTATAAAAAGTGATGGAAATATCAAATGGAAGTGTTAAAAACATCTTATTTTACCCGAGCCTTATACACTGTTCTATGTTAACTACAGTTTGGCTCACACATCTGTTCATTGAGGTTACAATAGTCTCAATTTCTGTTACTGATCCTCCAGAGTGGACCCCAACAAGTGTCCCCCTGCCCAGTGTCATTGGGGCCAACAGATCGAGACTGAGTTTGGTTCACAAGCAAAGGAAACTTTATATTTTGATCAGAGAATGGAGAGGTGAGAGCATGCACTACCCCGTGGGCTGTGGGCTGGGCTGCTGTGTAGAGATCCTGTCAGAGTCAGTGGGAGGGAGGGAGGGGGCGGAGCTCTCGAGGGCCGGGTTGGCTGTAGCTCAGGCTCTATATCGTGGAGTCTGCACTGGGCCCCAGGAGCTGAGGTGTCGACCCAGCCATTCTGCACTAGGAAATCTGGTCTGAAGTGCCGGGTGTGGAACCTCTGCATGCGGGACCCTAGGAGCACGTGAAATTAGACAAAGCACAAAGGATAAAAAAGGTTAGACTTGACTTTATTGCCCAGATTCTATTTTTATCTCCCAGGGATTTTTAATGGGCTTTGCTGGGGACAAACCCCTCCTCTGCTTTTTGTCCCGTTCCTCATTCTTGGAGTGCTGAGGGTGCAGACCCTTCTTTTGTAACTGCTGAGTGCTGAGTTGGGAGCCCTCATACCCTGGGGCGAGGGTCAGAGCTTCTCCCCAGCAGCCTCCCGGTGACGTTGAGTGTCCCCAGGACCCCTGCCTCCCTGCTCGTCCACCTGAGCACCAGCATTGGAAGTGTTATAGATTCTAATGACCTTTAAGGGTCCAGGAAAGAGATGTGCAGAGACGCTGTGGGGGCCGGTTTCACCCCGCCCCACATTTGTTTGGCCACCTTAGGCTGACCGTTTCTGCCAGCCTAGATGCTCTGACCAGTAGTCTGCGCTTTCTTCAATTAGGCCCCTGAATTAACGTACAAACAGCACCAGGTGTCAGAGCCCTGCCCGCTCAACTCCCAGACAGTCCAGGGTCAGTGGTGATCAAGGACCATGATGGCCACTGAGTCAACAGCCTTTTGAAGTAAACAGGAGTCCAGCCGGTCTTATTGGCCACCATCATCACGGTGTCTGTAGGCTTTTCTATGGTGACAGTGTGGTATACTGTTCCCCCGCCAAGACTATTAGCTCCCCTCTGGGTGCAGTAAGTCCTGCAAGCAGTAGTCTACTCTTTTGGGACACACACTTGTTGTTTTATGAGAGAAACTCCAGGTCAAGTGATGTTCACACGAGTCGTCATGGTGCCCTGTTGCCCCCGGTTATCTCTCTGGATGTTGGAGTTGGAGGGCCTCCTCACTCGAGGTCGGTGTGCCCATGGAGCGAACCCTGCAACTTCAGGGCATGGTTGGTGGTTAGGATCACCACGTGGGGTCCTTTTCCCTTAGGAGGGAGGTGGCCTTTTGGGCTGCTGATTTCCAGGTTTTTAGATACCGCCAGTATCTTGGCCAGATGTGGCAGTGGGCCAAGCCCCTTAGTGACCGTAGTTTATCCTACCTGGATGGCATTCTTGCATTGTTCCATTTCAAGTGGTCCCAGTTTTTGCACTAATTCTCCAATGGCGATTCACCTTTCACCGGGAATGTAAAGGTCAAAGGGTTTAGCTAAATTAGGGAGTTCCAGGGCAAGGGTCTGAATTGACTGCTCTTTCCATTCTTGAAAGGCCACTTCTGGATTCTATTCAAAAGGATCATCATCTTTTCCTTTCAGTGTTTCATATAGAGGCCCAGCTAGTAGAATGTAGTTAGGGATCCAGAAGCAGCAAACCCTGGCCTCCCCAGGAACCCCTAAGCTGTCTTCTAGTTTTAGAAAGGGGTAAGGCTGAAAATGGTTTCTTCCCTTTCCTGGGATGGGCTTCTCCGACCTTCTGTGAGAATGAAGCCCAGGCAGGTCACCGCAGTCTGTGATATTTGAGCTTTTTCTTGGACAACTTCTATCCTTTATTGGCTTGGTAGTTCAGAGGCCTCCTTAGTAGGGCTAGCGATCAGAATGTCGCCTGCATATTGAAGGAGGGTTTCCTTTTCCAGAGGTAGAACTTTTAGGTCTTTAGCTAAGCTTTCCCCAAAGATGGTGTGGGAATTTTTGCACCCTTGGGGCCGAACGGCCCGGAAGTATTGTTTTAGTTGTATGTTGAGTCCTGCCACTCACAAGCCAAAATTTCTTGTGACTCTGGGACTAATGGAATACAAAAGAAGGCATCATTGAAGACTAATACAGAATACCATGTCCTGGTGGTTGGTAGAATGACCAGCAGGGTGTAGGAATTAGGAGCAACTGGAGGTATATCCTCGGTGGCTTCACTGACTGTCCTGACATCCTTTACCAGGTCCCCAGCAGCCCATGGGACTCTCGTGGTCAGACCAATCCCAGAATATGGAGCTCACCTGGGCAGGTACCCCACCCCCACCCCAGCCCACGGAGCTCTCGTGGTCAGGCCCCTCCCAGGATACAGAGCTACCCTTGCAGGTACCGTGGCAGGGCTGGGCACACAGGAACCGTGCACATAGCCCTCATTGCAGAGCACCCCCAGCTCACCTGTCGCTCAGAGCTGACACAGAGCACCTCAGAGCAGGACTTGAACTAACAAACAGCAGCTGCGACAGGTCTGTAACCCTGGGCATCACTCCGTGAGGCCTCCCTCCACCTGGTCTTCCAGAGACTTCCACTGCACCCGGGGCACCAGGCCTCTGTCTCCAACCACCACCCACCCCTCCTCTCCCTGACTCCTGGGTTCCTCTCATTAGGAGAGGGTTTTCTTGAAGTTGTCTCCCACTCATGGGCCAGATAAAATGATTAGAAAACAAGCCAAAGCTGCAGCCCCTTGTCTATCCTGACTCTCAGGAGCCCACACCTGTTCCTTGGACCTGGCCGGTTCAGCAAGTTCCATTTTCTGCAACTGTGAGCCCCTGAGGGGTGATGATTGGCTGACCTGGGCAGCCTTACCGTGCCGGCCAGCCCTCCCCAGGTGTGCCTGGGTTGAGATCAATATAAATACCACTCCAGGCAGCAAGAGCCCCTGCAGCCGTGCCTGACGCCATTTTCTCTGCCCTGTCAGCAGTCTCGGGGCTGGGCTGGTGGGAGGGAGTGAGAGGCCACGGCTTTGTGGGTGGCCCAGTGTGAGTGGGGCTCTGCTGGACTTTCTGCAGCAGTTGCCAGGCTGCCACCTGCTAAAGAAGAGGATGTGTCACCCATACCTGCTGCTGGAATTTCTCCCTGGGCAGAGGTGAGGAAGGAAAAAAGCAGTGGGGGCAGGGACAGGACGGGTATCTCAGGCAGGGAAATGGAAATCTTCCAGAAGAGCACCCAGGGCCAGGACCATCCTGGCTGGCCTGCAGGCACCAAGTCGGCCGGCATGCTGTCACTCATGTGGCTCTATGGCCCTTCCTCTAGGCTTTCAAGTCCTTGTATATATTCAGGTGTTTTACCTGGGACGGGTGGGAATAGTTCAGCAGCAACTGGCCTGGGGCTCAGCTCACGTTTACTCACAGATGCCTCGGCACGGTGCCCCAGCTTTGCAATGAGGACGCTTGTTGCGTGGGGGCTGCTGGCTGAATGGGAGACGATTCCCCACCACTGACCAACTTCAGAATTGTTTACAACTGGAGCAAGTGCCCTGATACGGTTTTCCTCTGTGTAACTGGTGGGTTCTGTGTTTTTTTCTCTTTTTCGTTTTTGGTTCAAGGTAGATTTTATTCCTCTTTTTTGTATTTACAGATATAAGCATGGAAATAATTTATTCATATAAATACATGTATGTGCAGGGAATAATTGTTTTTTCTGTTTTATTTTTTAAATTTTATTTCTTTTTAATTTTGAATTTTATTTTATATTTTTATACAGCAGGTTCTTATTGGTTATCTATTTTATACATATAAATGTATACATGCCAATCCCAGTCTCTCAACTCCTCCCACCACCACCCCCCCAACAGCTTTCCCCCCTTGTTGTCCATACGTTTGTTGTCTACATCTGTTGCTCTATTTATGTCTTGCAAAATGGTTAATCTGTACAGTTTTTCTAGGTTCCACATATATGCATGAATATACAAGATTTGTTTTTCTCTTTCTGACTTACTTCACTCTGTATGACAGTCTCTAGATCCATCGACGTCTCTACAAATGACCCAATTTCATTCCTTTTCATGGCTTAGTAATATTCCATTTTATATATGTACCACAGCTTTATGCATTCGTCTGTCTGTGGGCATTTAGGTTGCTTCCATTACCTCGATATTGTAAATAGTGATGCAATGAACATTGCGGTGAATGACTCTTTTTGATTTATGGTTTTGTCTGGGTATATGTCCAGTACTGGGATTGCTGTATCATATAGTAATTCTATTGTTAGTTTCTTAAGAAATTCCATATTGTTCTCCATAATGACTGTATCAATTTATATTCCCAACAATAGTGGAAGAGGGTTCATTTTCGCCACACCCTTTCCAGCATTTTTTGTCTGTAGATTTTCTATGATGCCTATTCTACCAGGTGTGAGGTGATACCTCATTGTTGAATCCATTTCGTTGAGCAAGGGGTAGGTCTTGTCTATTACATATTTGGCTTATGGAACGGTATCTGTGCTAATTTCAAACTCTGCTTTCATGCAGCACCCCAACTCACCTTCCCCCTTAAGCAGGCATAAGTTGGTTTTCTAAACTTGAGACCCTATTCTGTTTTGTAATTCAGTTCATGTGTAGCCAAGTTCACATTCTGTGTATTAGTGATACCTTATGATGTTTCTTCTTCTGTGTGACTTATTTCACTTAGAATCATCGTGCCTCAATCCACTCATTATGCTGGCATGGGCCTGGTGACATAGATTTCATTGCTGAGTGGTATTCTGTTGTACATAAGTACCACAACTTCTTTATCCATTATTTGCTCTCTGGGATATTAAACTTGTGCCGTAGAAGAGATTTCTGTAAAAAGAGCCGTCCCAAATTTTGGGGTGGCTGTGTCTTTTTGATTTTAATTTCCCTAAGCTATAGGACCATAAGTGGAAGTGCCCTTGGCTCTGTTGTTTTGTTTTCTAGGTGTTTCAGGAAACACCATACATTTCTCCCGAGTGTCTGTTGGCAATGTACATCCCGCCCATCAGCATAACAAGGCTCCCAGTTCTCCATGGCCTGTCCTGCCTTTCTGGATTTTACACTTTTTTCAGATGGCCCTTTTGACCGGGGGGAAGTGAGACTTCATTGTAGTGCAGATTTCCTTTGCAAGCTTGCTTGGTTGGCCAAAAAGTGCGTATGCGTTTTTTCCTGAATATATTCAGGAAAAAACGCATACGCCCTTTTTGGCCAAGTGCATCATTGTGGACGTTCTGTCTCTTTTCCTATGCTTTCAATGCAATTCCAGTCTACCTCCTGAAATCGGTTTCCTGCAATTCTGCCCCGCTTTCAAGTCCTCTTGGCAGCCTTACTTCAGTATATTTTTGGACGATAGCTGTCATTTATAACTCTGCAGGTTTGTGAATTACAGTGCCCCTGAGCTCCTTTCTTCAACTCGCTTTCTTGTGAGCTGGCCGCAACACCGCAGGATGGCTTCAGGCCCTAATCTGGTTCCGGCACGGCTCGCTGAGCCTTTGGTTATTTCGTCTTCCTGGTGGGAAATGAGAGTTAAATTTGCCCGTCCAGACACCTCCAGCTAGTCTCTCATTGGTTCTCCCTATTCCTGTTCATCTTCCACAGAAATTGCAAACTGGGCCAACCAGGAGGTTAAAGGCGCTGACTCTCCAAGTGGGGAGAGTGTTAGTAAAGCGTCTGGAATGTTGCACCCGAGTACCAGGGGAGGAAAACTGAGACATATTTGAACACGTCTCCCGTTCACACGGTTGATCATACTCTGGGTTCCACATGCATGTTTTAGCTGAAGGAAGAATACCTTAAACCTGGGTAGTTGAAACCCGTGGAATGGGTACCATGCAATATGACTTCAAAGGATCTTCATTTGCTCACCGAACCTCTCCAATCCTATCACTGCTGCATTTATGCCCCTGTACACACGCTTGATTCTCTTTTGGAGACATAGCAATCCATAGGTTTTAAGATACTTACTAGTCAGGTACATTCTTAGGCGTTTAATATGGGGTGTTGAGTCCATTTCGTTGAGCAAGGAGTAGCTCTTGTCTATTCCATATTTGGCTTAAGGAACTTTATCTGTGCTCATTTCAATCTCTGGTTTTATGCAGCACCCCAACTCACCTTTCCCCTTAAGCAAGCATAAGTTGGTTTTCTAATTTGAGACCCTGTTCTGTTTTGGAATTCAGTTCCTGTGTAGCCAAGTTTACATTCCGTGTATTAGTGACATCTTATGATGTTTCTTTTTCTGTGTGACTTATTTCAGTTAGAATCATCGTACCTGAATCCACTCATTATGCTGCTACGGGCCTGATGACATAGATTT
This sequence comes from Pseudorca crassidens, assembly GCF_039906515.1. NCBI lineage: Eukaryota > Metazoa > Chordata > Mammalia > Artiodactyla > Delphinidae > Pseudorca > Pseudorca crassidens. The sequence goes on from NC_090301.1 coordinate 104,552,050, forward strand.
CATTGCTGAGTGATACTGCATTGTACATAAGTACCACAAATTCTTTATCCATTTTTCACTTTCTCTGATACTGAACTTGTACGGTAAACGAGGTTCTTGTAAACAGAGGCGTCCCAAACTTTGGGGTGGCTGTGTCTTTCTGACTTTAATTTCCCTAACTATAGGACCATAAGTGGAAGTGCCCTAGGCTCTTTTGCTTTGTTTTTTAGAAGATTCAGGAAACACCATACACTTCTCCCGAGTGTCTGTTGGCAATTTACATCCCGCCCATCAGCATAACAAGGCTCCCAGTTCTCCATGGCCTGTCCTGCCTTTCTGGAATTTACACTTTTTTCAGATGGCCCTTTTGACCGGGGGGAAGTGAGACTTCATTGTAGTGCAGATTTCCTTTGCAAGTTTGCTTGGTTGGTCAAAAAGGGCGTATGCGTTTTTTCCTGAATATATTCAGGAAAAAACGCGTACGCCCTTTTTAGCCAAGTGCATCATTGTGGACGTTCTGTCTCTTTTCCTATGCTTTCAATGCAATTCCAGTCTACCTCCTGAAATCGGTTTCCTGCAATTCTGCCCCGCTTTCAAGTCCTCTTGGCAGCCTTACTTCAGTATATTTTTGGACGATAGCTGTCATTTATAACTCTGCAGGTTTGTGAATTACAGTGCCCCTGAGCTCCTTTCTTCAACTCGCTTTCTTGTGAGCTGGCCGCAACACCGCAGGATGGCTTCAGGCCCTAATCTGATTCCGGCACGGCATGCTGAGCCTTTGGTTAATTCCTCTTCCTGGTGGGAAATGAGAGTTAAATTTGCCCGTCCAGACACCTCCAGCTAGTCTCTCATTGGTTCTCGCTATTCCTGTTCATCTTCCGCAGAAATTGCAAACTGGGCCAAACAGGAGGTTAAAGGGACTGACTCTCCAAATCGGGAGAGTGTTAGTAAAGCGTCTGGAATGTTGCACCCGAGTACCAGGGGAGGAAAACTGAGACATATTTGAACACGTCTCCCGTTCACACGGTTGATCATACTCTGGGTTCCACATGCATGTTTTAGCTGAAGGAAGAATACCTTAAACCTGGGTAGTTGAAACCCGTGGAATGGGTACCATGCAATATGACTTCAAAGGATCTTCATTTGCTCACCGAACCTCTCCAATCCTATCACTGCTGCGTTTATGCCCCTGTACACACGCTTGATTCTCTTTTGGAGACATAGCAATCCATAGGTTTTAAGATACTTACTAGTCAGGTACATTCTTAGGCGTTTAATATGGGGTGTTGAGTCCATTTCGTTGAGCAAGAAGTAGCTCTTGTCTATTCCATATTTGGCTTAAGGAACTTTATCTGTGCTCATTTCAATCTCTGGTTTTATGCAGCACCCCAACTCACCTTTCCCCTTAAGCAAGCATAAGTTGGTTTTCTTAATTTGAGTCCCTGTTCTGTTTTGGAATTCAGTTCCTGTGTACCAAGTTTACATTCCGTGTATTACTGATATCTTATGATGTTTCTTTTTCTGTGTGACTTATTTCAGTTAGAATCATCGTACCTGAATCCACTCATTATGCTGCTAAGGGCCTGATGACATATATTTCATTGCTGAGTGATACTGCATTGTACGTAAGTACCACAAGTTCTTTATCCATTTTTCACTTTCTGTGATACTGAACTTGTACGGTAAACGAGGTTCTTGTAAACAGAGGCGTCCCAAACTTTGGGGTGGCTGTGTCTTTTTGATTTTAATTTCCCTAAGCTATAGGACCATAAGTGGAAGTGCCCTAGGTTCTGTTGCTTTGTTTTTTATATGTTTCAGGAAACACCATACACTTCTCCCGAGTGTCTGTTGGCAATTTACATCCCGCCCATCAGCATAACAAGGCTCCCAGTTCTCCATGGCCTGTCCTGCCTTTCTGGATTTTACACTTTTTTCAGATGGCCCTTTTGACCGGGGGGAAGTGAGACTTCATTGTAGTGCAGATTTCCTTTGCAAGCTTGCTTGGTTGGCCAAAAAGGGTGTATGCGTTTTTTCCTGAATATATTCAGGAAAAAACGCATACGCCCTTTTTGGCCAAGTGCATCATTGTGGACGTTCTGCCTCTTTTCCTATGCTTTCAATGCAATTCCAGTCTACCTCCTGAAATCGGTTTCCTGCAATTCTGCCCCGCTTTCAAGTCCTCTTGGCAGCCTTACTTCAGTATATTTTTGGACGATAGCTGTCATTTATAACTCTGCAGGTTTGTGAATTACAGTGCCCCTGAGCTCCTTTCTTCAACTCGCTTTCTTGTGAGCTGGCCGCAACACCGCAGGATGGCTTCAGGCCCTAATCTGATTCCGGCACGGCACGCTGAGCCTTTGGTTATTTCCTCTTCCTGGTGGAAATGAGAGTTAAATTTGCCCATCCAGACACCTCCAGCTAGTCTCTCATTGGTTCTCCCTATTCCTGTTCATCTTCCGCAGAAATTGCAAACTGGGCCAAACAGGAGGTTAAAGGGACTGACTCTCCAAGTGGGGAGAGTGTTAGTAAAGCGTCTGGAATGTTGCACCCGAGTACCAGGGGAGGAAAACTGAGACATATTTGAACACGTCTCCCGTTCACACGGTTGATCATACTCTTGGTTCCACATGCATGTTTTAGCTGAAGGAAGAATACCTTAAACCTGGAGAGTTGAGACCCGTGGAATGGGTACCATGCAATATGACTTCAAAGGGTCTTCATTTGCTCACCGAACCTCTCCAATCCTATCACTGCTGCGTTTATGCCCCTGTACACATGCTTGATTCTCTTTCGGAGAATAGCAATCCATAGGTTTTAAGATACTTACTAGTCAGGTACATTCTTAGGCGTTTAATATGCGGTGTTGAGTCCATTTCGTTGAGCAAGGAGTAGCTCTAGTCTATTCCATATTTGGCTTAAGGAAGTTTATCTGTGCTCATTTCAATCTCTGGTTTTATGCAGCACCCCAACTCACCTTTCCCCTTAAGCAAGCATAAGTTGGTTTGCTAAATTTGAGACCCTGTTCTGTTCTGTAATTCAGTTCCTGTGTAGCCAAGTTTACATTCCGTGTATTACTGATATCTTATGATGTTTCTTTTTCTGTGTGACTTATTTCAGTTAGAATCATCGTACCTGAATCCACTCATTGTGCTGCTAAGTGCCTGATGACATAGATTTCATTGCTGAGTGATATTGCTTTGTAAGTAAATACCACAACTTCTTTATCCATTTTTCACTTTCTGCGATGTTGAACTTGTACTGTAAACGAGGTTCTTGTAAACAGAGCCATCCCAAACTTTGGGGTGGCTGTTTCTTTTTGATTTTAATTTCCCCAAGCTATAGGACCATAAGTGGAATTGCCCTAGGCTCTGTTGCTTTGTTTTTTAGATGTTTCAGGAAACACCATACACTTCTTCCGAGTGTCTGTTGGCAACTTACATCCCGCCCATCAGCATAACAAGGCTCCCAGTTCTCCATGGCCTGTCCTGCCTTTCTGGATTTTACACTTTTTTCAGATGGCCCTTTTGACCGGGGAGAAGTGAGACTTCATTGTAGTGCAGATTTCCTTTGCAAGCTTGCTTGGTTGGCCAAAAAGGGCGTATGCGTTTTTTCCTGAATATATTCAGGAAAAAACGCATACGCCCTTTTTGGCCAAGTGCATCAATGTGGGCGTTCTGCCTCTTTTCCTATGCTTTCAATGCAATTCCAGTCTACCTCCTGAAATCGGTTTCCTGCAATTCTGCCCCGCTTTCAAGTCCTCTTGGCAGCCTTACTTCAGTATATTTTTGGACGATAGCTGTCATTTATAACTCTGCAGGTTTGTGAATTACAGTGCCCCTGAGCTCCTTTCTTCAACTCGCTTTCTTGTGACCTGGCCGCAACACCGCAGGATGGCTTCAGGCCCTAATCTGATTCCGGCACGGCATGCTGAGCCTTTGGTTAATTCCTCTTCCTGGTGGGAAATGAGAGTTAAATTAGCCCGTCCAGACACCTCCAGCTAGTCTCTCATTGGTTCTCCCTATTCCTGTTCATCTTCCGCAGAAATTGCAAACTGGGCCAAACAGGTTAAAGGTGCTGACTCTCCAAGTGGGGAGAGTGTTAGTAAAGCGTCTGGAATGTTGCACCCGAGTACCAGGGGAGGAAAACTGAGACATATTTCAACACGTCTCCCGTTCACACGGTTGATCATACTCTGGGTTCCACATGCATGTTTTAGCTGAAGGAAGAATACCTTAAACCTGGGTAGTTGAGACCCGTGGAATGGGTACCAAGCAATATGACTTCAAAGGATCTTCATTTGCTCACCGAACCGCTCCAATCCTATCACTGCTGCGTTTATGCCCCTGTACACATGCTTGATTCTCTTTTGGAGACATAGCAATCCATAGGTTTTAAGATACTTACTAGTCAGGTACATTCTTAGGCGTTTAATATGGGGTGTTGAGTCCATTTCGTTGAGCAAGGAGTAGCTCTTGTCTATTCCATATTTGGCTTAAGGAACTTTATCTGTGCTCATTTCAATCTCTGGTTTTATGCAGCACCCCAACTCACCTTTCCCCTTAAGCAAGCATAAGTTGGTTTTCTAAATTTGAGACCCTGTTCTGTTTTGGAATTCAGTTCCTGTGTAGCCAAGTTTACATTCCGTGTATTACTGATATCTTATGATGTTTCTTTTTCTGTGTGAATTATTTCATTTAGAATCATCGTACCTGAATCCAGTCATTATGCTGCTACGGGCCTGATGACATAGATTTCATTGCTGAGTGATACTGCATTTTACATAAGTACCACAAGTTCTTTATCCATTTTTCACTTTCTGTGATACTGAACTTGTACGGTAAACGAGGTTCTTGTAAACAGAGGCGTCCCAAACTTTGGGGTGGCTGTGTCTTTTTGATTTTAATTTCCCTAAGCTATAGGACCATAAGTGGAAGTGCCCTAGGCTCTGTTGCTTTGTTTTTTAGATGTTTCAGGAAACAACATACACTTCTCCCGAGTGTCTGTTGGCAATTTACATCCCGCCCATCAGCATAACAAGGCTCCCAGTTCTCCATGGCCTGTCCTGCCTTTCTGGATTTTACACTTTTTTCAGATGGTCCTTTTGACCATGGGGAAGTGAGACTTCATTGTAGTGCAGATTTCCTTTGCAAGTTTGCTTTGTTGGCCAAAAAGTGCGTATGCGTTTTTTCCTGAATATATTCAGGAAAAAACGCATACGCCCTTTTTGGCCAAGTGCATCATTGTGGACGTTCTGCCTCTTTTCCTATGCTTTCAATGCAATTCCAGTCTACCTCCTGAAATCGGTTTCCTGCAATTCTGCCCCGCTTTCAAGTCCTCTTGGCAGCCTTACTTCAGTATATTTTTGGACGATAGCTGTCATTTATAACTCTGCAGGTTTGTGAATTACAGTGCCCCTGAGCTCCTTTCTTCAACTCGCTTTCTTGTGAGCTGGCCGCAACACCGCATGATGGCTTCAGGCCCTAATCTGGTTCCGGCACGGCACGCTGAGCCTTTGGTTATTTCCTCTTCCTGGTGGAAATGAGAGTTAAATTTGCCCGTCCAGAAACCTCCAGCTAGTCTCTCATTGGTTCTCCCTATTCCTGTTCATCTTGCGCAGAAATTGCAAACTGGGCCAAACAGGAGGTTAAAGGCGCTGACTCTCCAAGTGGGGAGAGTGTTAGTAAAGCGTCTGGAATGTTGCACCCGAGTACCAGGGGAGGAAAACTGAGACATATTTGAACACGTCTCCCGTTCACACGGTTGATCATACTCTGGGTTCCACATGCATGTTTTAGCTGAAGGAAGAATACCTTAAACCTGGGTAGTTGAAACCCGTGGAATGGGTACCATGCAATATGACTTCAAAGGGTCTTCATTTGCTCACCGAACCTCTCCAATCCTATCACTGCTGCGTTTATGCCCCTGTACACACGCTTGATTCTCTTTCGGAGACATAGCAATCCATAGGTTTTAAGATACTTACTAGTCAGGTACATTCTTAGGCGTTTAATATGGGGTGTTGAGTCCATTTCGTTGAGCAAGGAGTAGCTCTTGTCTATTCCATATTTGGCTTAAGGAACTTTATCTGTGCTCATTTCAATCTCTGGTTTTATGCAGCACCCCAACTGACCTTTTCTCTTAAGCAAACATAAGTTGGTTTTCTAAATTTGAGACCCTGTTCTGTTTTGGAATTCAGTTCCTTTGTAGCCAAGTTTACATTCCGTGTATTAGTGATATCTTATGATGTTTCTTTTTCTGTGTGACTTATTTCAGTTAGAATCATCGTACCTGAATCCACTCATTATGCTGCTACGGGCCTGATGACATAGATTTTATTGCCGAGTGATACTGCATTGTACGTAAGTACCACAAGTTCTTTATCCATTTTTCACTTTCTGCGATGTTGAACTTGTACTGTAAACTAGGTTGTTGTAAACAGAGCCATTCCATACTTTGGGGTGGCTGTTTCTTTTTGATTTTAATTTCCCCAATCTATAGGACCATAAGTGGAAGTGCCCTAGGCTCTGTTGCTTTGTATTTTAGATGTTTCAGGAAACACCATACACTTCTCCCGAGTGTCTGTTGGCAATTTACATCCCGCCCATCAGCATAACAAGGCTCCCAGTTCTCCATGGCCTGTCCTGCCTTTCTGGATTTTACACTTTTTTCAGATGGCCCTTTTGACCGGGGAGAAGTGAGACTTCATTGTAGTGCAGATTTCCTTTGCAAACTTGCTTGGTTGGCCAAAAAGTGCGTATGCGTTTTTTCCTGAATATATTCAGGAAAAAACGTATACGCCCTTTTTGGCCAAGTGCATCATTGTGGACGTTCTGCCTCTTTTCCTATGCTTTCAATGCAATTCCAGTCTACCTCCTGAAATCGGTTTCCTGCAATTCTGCCCCGCTTTCAAGTCCTCTTGGCAGCCTTACTTCAGTATATTTTTGGACGATAGCTGTCATTTATAACTCTGCAGGTTTGTGAATTACAGTGCCCCTGAGCTCCTTTCTTCAACTCGCTTTCTTGTGACCTGGCCGCAACACCGCAGGATGGCTTCAGGCCCTAATCTGGTTCCGGCACGGCATGCTGAGCCTTTGGTTAATTTCTCTTCCTTGTGGGAAATGAGAGTTAAATTAGCCTGTCCAGACACCTCCAGCTAGTCTCTCATTGGTTCTCCCTATTCCTGTTCATCTTCCGCAGAAATTGCAAACTGGGCCAAACAGGAGGTTAAAGGCGCTGACTCTCCAAGTGGGGAGAGTGTTAGTAAAGCGTCTGGAATGTTGCACCCGAGTACCAGGGGACGAAAACTGAGACATATTTCAACACGTCTCCCGTTCACACGGTTGATCATACTCTGGGTTCCACATGCATGTTTTAGCTGAAGGAAGAATACCTTAAACCTTGGTAGTTGAGACCCGTGGAATGGGTACCAAGCAATATGACTTCAAAGGATCTTCATTTGCTCACCGAACCTCTCCAATCCTATCACTGCTGCGTTTATGCCCCTGTACACATGCTTGATTCTCTTTTGGAGACATAGCAATCCATAGGTTTTAAGATACTTACTAGTCAGGTACATTCTTAGGCGTTTAATATGGGGTGTTGAGTCCATTTCGTTGAGCAAGGAGTAGCTCTTGTCTATTCCATATTTGGCTTAAGGAACTTTATCTGTGCTCATTTCAATCTCTGGTTTTATGCAGCACCCCAACTCACCTTTCCCCTTAAGCAAGCATAAGTTGGTTTTCTAAATTTGAGACCCTCTTCTGTTTTGGAATTCAGTTCCTGTGTAGCCAAGTTTACATTCCGTGTATTACTGATATCTTATGATGTTTCTTTTTCTGTGTGAATTATTTCAGTTAGAATCATCGTACCTGAATCCAGTCATTATGCTGCTACGGGCCTGATGACATAGATTCCATTGCTGAGTGATACTGCATTTTACATAAGTACCACAAGTTCTTTATCCATTTTTCACTTTCTGTGATACTGAACTTGTACGGTAAACGAGGTTCTTGTAAACAGAGGCGTCCCAAACTTTGGGGTGGCTGTGTCTTTTTGATTTTAATTTCCCTAAGCTATAGGACCATAAGTGGAAGTGCCCTAGGCTCTGTTGCTTTGTTTTTTAGATGTTTCAGGAAACACCATACACTTCTCCCGAGTGTCTGTTGGCAATTTACATCCCGCCCATCAGCATAACAAGGCTCCCAGTTCTCCATGGCCTGTCCTGCCTTTCTGGATTTTACACTTTTTTCAGATGGCCCTTTTGACCGGGGGGAAGTGAGACTTCATTGTAGTGCAGATTTCCTTTGCAAGTTTGCTTGGTTGGCCAAAAAGGGCGTATGCGTTTTTTCCTGAATATATTCAGGAAAAAACGCATACGCCCTTTTTGGCCAAGTGCATCATTGTGGACGTTCTGCCTCTTTTTCTATGCTTTCAATGCAATTCCAGTTTACCTCCTGAAATCCGTTTCCTGCAATTCTGCCCCGCTTTCAAGTCCTCTTGGCAGCCTTACTTCAGTATATTTTTGGACGATAGCTGTCATTTATAACTCTGCAGGTTTGTGAATTACAGTGCCCCTGAGCTCCTTTCTTCAACTCGCTTTCTTGTGAGCTGGCCGCAACACCGCATGATGGCTTCAGGCCCTAATGTGGTTCCGGCACGGCACGCTGAGCCTTTGGTTATTTCCTCTTTCTGGTGGGAAATGAGAGTTAAATTTGCCCGTCCAGACACCTCCAGCTAGTCTCTCATTGGTTCTCGCTATTCCTGTTCATCTTGCGCAGAAATTGCAAACTGGGCCAAACAGGAGGTTAAAGGCGCTGACTCTCCAAGTGGGGAGAGTGTTAGTAAAGCGTCTGGAATGTTGCACCCGAGTACCAGGGGAGGAAAACTGAGACATATTTGAACACGTCTCCCGTTCACACGGTTGATCATACTCTGGGTTCCACATGCATGTTTTTGCTGAAGGAAGAATACCTTAAACCTGGAGAGTTGAGACCCGTGGAATGGGTACCATGCAATATGACTTCAAAGGGTCTTCATTTGCTCAGCGAACCTCTCCAATCCTATCACTGCTGCGTTTATGCCCCTGTACACACGCTTGATTCTCTTTTGGAGACATAGCAATCCATAGGTTTTAAGATACTTACTAGTCAGGTACATTCTTAGGCGTTTAATATGGGGTGTTGAGTCCATTTCGTTGAGCAAGGAGTAGCTCTTGTCTATTCCATATTTGGCTTAAGGAACTTTATCTGTGCTCATTTCAATCTCTGGTTTTATGCAGCACCCCAACTCACCTTTCCCCTTAAGCAAGCATAAGTTGGTTTTCTAAATTTGAGACCCTGTTCTGTTTTGGAATTCAGTTCCTGTGTAGCCAAGTTTACATTCCGTGTATTACTGATATCTTATGATGTTTCTTTTTCTGTGTGACTTATTTCCGTTAGAATCATCGTACCTGAATCCACTCATTATGCTGCTACGGGCCTGATGACATAGATTTCATTGCTGAGTGATACTGCATTGTATGTAAGTACCACAAGTTCTTTTTCCATTTTTCACATTCTGCGATGTTGAACTTGTACTGTAAACGAGGTTCTTGTAAACAGAGGCGTCCCAAACTTTGGGGTGGCTGTGTCTTTTTGATTTTAATTTCCCTAAGCTATAGGACCATAAGTGGAAGTGCCCTAGGCTCTGTTGCTTTGTTTTTTAGATGTTTCAGGAAACAACATACACTTCTCCGGAGTGTCTGTTGGCAATTTACATCCCGCCCATCAGCATAACAAGGCTCCCAGTTCTCCATGGCCTGTCCTGCCTTTCTGCATTTTACACTTTTTTCAGATGGCCCTTTTGACCGGGGGGAAGTGAGACTTCATTGTAGTGCAGATTTCCTTTGCAAGCTTGCTTGGTTGGCCAAAAAGGGCGTATGCGTTTTTTCCTGAATATATTCAGGAAAAAACGCATACGCCCTTTTTGGCCAAGTGCATCATTGTGGACGTTCTGCCTCTTTTCCTATGCTTTCAATGCAATTCCAGTTTACCTCCTGAAATCGGTTTCCTGCAATTCTGCCCCGCTTTCAAGTCCTCTTGGCAGCCTTACTTCAGTATATTTTTGGACGATAGCTGTCATTTATAACTCTGCAGGTTTGTGAATTACAGTGCCCCTGAGCTCCTTTCTTCAACTCGCTTTCTTGTGATCTGGCCGCAACACCGCAGGATGGCTTCAGGCCCTAATCTGGTTCCGGCACGGCACGCTGAGCCTTTGGTTATTTCCTCTTCCTGGTGGGAAATGAGAGTTAAATTTGCCCGTCCAGACACCTCCAGCTAGTCTCTCATTGGTTCTCCCTATTCCTGTTCATCTTCCGCAGAAATTGCAAACTGGGCCAAACAGGAGGTTAAAGGCGCTGACTCTCCAAGTGGGGAGAGTGTTAGTAAAGCGTCTGGAATGTTGCACCCGAGTACCAGGGGAGGAAAACTGAGACATATTTCAACACGTCTCCCGTTCACACGGTTGATCATACTCTGGGTTCCACATGCATGTTTTAGCTGAAGGAAGAATACCTTAAACCTGGGTAGTTGAGACCCGTGTAATGGGTACCATGCAATATGACTCCAAAGGGTCTTCATTTGCTCACCGAACCTCTCCAATCCTATCACTGCTGCGTTTATGCCCCTGTACACATGCTTGATTCTCTTTTGGGGACATAGCAATCCATAGATTTTAAGATACTTACTAGTCAGATACATTCTTAGGCGTTTAATATGCGGTGTTGAGTCCATTTCGTTGAGCAAGGAGTAGCTCTTGTCTATTCCATATTTGGCTTAAGGAACTTTATCTGTGCTCATTTCAATCTCTGGTTTTATGCAGCACCCCAACTCACCTTTCCCCTTAAGCAAGCATAAGTTGGTTTTCTAAATTTGAGACCCTGTTCTGTTTTGGAATTCATTTCCTGTGTAGCCAAGTTTACATTCTGTGTATTACTGATATCTTATGATGTTTCTTTTTCTGTGTGACTTATTTCATTTAGAATCATCGTACCTGAATCCACTCATTATGCTGCTACGGGCCTGATGACATAGATTTCATTGCTGAGTGATACTGCATTGTACATAAGTACCACAAGTTCTTTATCCATTTTTCACTTTCTGTGATACTGAACTTGTACGGTAAACGAGGTTCTTGTAAACAGAGGCGTCCCAAACTTTGGGGTGGCTGTGTCTTTTTGATTTTAATTTCCCTAAGCTATAGGACCATAAGTGGAAGTGCCCTAGGCTCTGTTGCTTTGTTTTTTAGATGTTTCAGGAAACACCATACACTTCTCCCGAGTGTCTGTTGGCAATTTACATCCCGCCCATCAGCATAACAAGGCTCCCAGTTCTCCATGGCCTGTCCTGCCTTTCTGGATTTTACACTTTTTTCAGATGGCCCTTTTGACTGAGGGGAAGTGAGACTTCATTGTAGTGCAGATTTTCTTTGCAAGCTTGCTTGGTTGGCCAAAAAGGGCGTATGCGTTTTTTCCTGAATATATTCAGGAAAAAACGCATACGCCCTTTTTGGCCAAGTGCATCATTGTGGACGTTCTGCCTCTTTTCCTATGCTTTCAATGCAATTCCAGTCTACCTCCTGAAATCGGTTTCCTGCAATTCTGCCCCGCTTTCAAGTCCTCTTGGCAGCCTTACTTCAGTATATTTTTGGACGATAGCTGTCATTTATAACTCTGCAGGTTTGTGCATTACAGTGCCCCTGAGCTCCTTTCTTCAACTCGTTTTCTTGTGACCTGGCCGCAACACCGCAGGATGGCTTCAGGCCCTAATCTGGTTCCGGCACGGCACGCTGAGCCTTTGTTTAATTCCTCTTCCTCGTGGCAAATGAGAGTTAAATTTGCCCGTCCAGACACCTCCAGCTAGTCTCTCATTGGTTCTCGCTATTCCTGTTCATCTTCCGCAGAAATTGCAAACTGGGCCAAACAGGAGGTTAAAGGGACTGACTCTCCAAGTCGGGAGAGTGTTAGTAAAGCGTGTGGAATGTTGCACCCGAGTACCAGGGGAGGAAAACTGAGACATATTTGAACACTTCTCCCGTTCACATGGTTGTTCATACTCTGGGTTCCACATGCATGTTTTAGCTGAAGGAAGAATACCTTAAACCTGGAGAGTTGAGACCCGTGGAATGGGTACCATGCAATATGACTTCAAAGGGTCTTCATTTGCTCACCGAACCTCTCCAATCCTATCACTGCTGCGTTTATGCCCCTGTACACACGCTTGATTCTCTTTTGGAGACATAGCAATCCATAGGTTTTAAGATACTTACTAGTCAGGTACATTCTTAGGCGTTTAATATGTGGTGTTGAGTCCATTTCGTTGAGCAAGGAGTAGCTCTTGTCTATTCCATATTTGGCTTAAGGAACTTTATCTGTGCTCATTTCAATCTCTGGTTTTATGCAGCACCCCAACTCACCTTTCCCCTTAAGCAAGCATAAGTTGGTTTTCTCAATTTGAGACCCTGTTCTGTTTTGGAATTCAGTTCCTGTGTAGCCAAGTTTACATTCCGTGTATTAGTGATATCTTATGATGTTTCTTTTTCTGTGTGACATATTTCCGTTAGAATGATCGCACCTGAATCCACTCATTATGCTGCTATGGGCCTGATGACATAGATTTCATTGCTGAGTGATACTGCATTGTACATAAGTACCACAAATTCTTTATCCATTTTTCACTTTCTGCAATGTTGAACTTGTACTGTAAACGAGGTTCTTGTAAACAGAGCCGTTCCAAATTTTGGGGTGGCTGTGTCTTTTTGATTTTAATTTCCCTAAGCTATAGGACCATAAGTGGAAGTGCCCTAGGCTCTGTTGCTTTGTTTTTTAGATGTTTCAGGAAACACCATACACTTGTCCCGAGTGTCTGTTGGCAATTTACATCCCGCCCATCAGCATAACAAGGCTCCCAGTTCTCCATGGCCTGTCCTGCCTTTCTGGATTTTACACTTTTTTCAGATGGCCCTTTTGACCAGGGGGAAGTGAGACTTCATTGTAGTGCAGATTTCCTTTGCAAGCTTGCTTGGTTGGCCAAAAAGGGCGTATGCGTTTTTTCCTGAATATATTCAGGAAAAAACGCATACGCCCTTTTTGGCCAAGTGCATCATTGTGGACGTTCTGCCTCTTTTCCTATGCTTTCAATGCAATTCCACTCTACCTCCTGAAATCGGTTTCCTGCAATTCTGCCCCGCTTTCAAGTCCTCTTGGCAGCCTTACTTCAGTATATTTTTGGATGATAGCTGTCATTTATAACTCTGCAGGTTTGTGAATTACAGTGCCCCTGAGCTCCTTTCTTCAACTCGCTTTCTTGTGAGCTGGCCGCAACACCGCAGGATGGCTTCAGGCCTTAATCTGGTTCCGGCACGGCACGCTGAGCCTTTGGTTATTTCCTCTTCCTGGTGGGAAATGAGAGTTAAATTTGCCCGTCCAGACACCTCCAGCTAGTCTCTCATTGGTTCTCCCTATTCCTGTTCATCTTCCGCAGAAATTGCAAACTGGGCCAAACAGGAGGTTAAAGGCGCTGACTCTCCAAGTGGGGAGATTGTTAGTAAAGCGCCTGGAATGTTGCACCCGAGTACCAGGGGAGGAAAACTGAGACATATTTGAACACGTCTCCCGTTCACACGGTTGATCATACTCTGGGTTCCACATGCATGTTTTTGCTGAAGGAAGAATACCTTAAACCTGGAGAGTTGAGACCCGTGGAATGGGTACCATGCAATATGACTTCAAAGGGTCTTCATTTGCTCACCGAACCTCTCCAATCCTATCACTGCTGCGTTTATGCCCCTGTACACACGCTTGATTCTCTTTTGGAGACATACCAATCCATAGGTTTTAAGATACTTACTAGTCAGGTACATTCTTAGGCGTTTAATATGGGGTGTTGAGTCCATTTCGTTGAGCAAGGAGTAGCTCTTGTCTATTCCATATTTGGCTTAAGGAACTTTATCTGTGCTCATTTCAATCTCTGGTTTTATGCAGCACCCCAACTCACCTTTCCCCTTAAGCAAGCATAAGTTGGTTTTCTAATTTGAGACCCTGTTCTGTTTTGGAATTCAGTTCCTGTGTAGCCAAGTTTACATTCCGTGTATTAGTGATATCTTATGATGTTTCTTTTTCTGTGTGACTTATTTCAGTTAGAATCATCGTACCTGAATCCACTCATTATGCTGCTACGGGCCTGATGACATAGATTTCATTGCTGAGTGATACTGCATTGTACATAAGTACCACAAATTCTTTATCCATTTTTCACTTTCTCTGATACTGAACTTGTACGGTAAACGAGGTTCTTGTAAACAGAGGCGTCCCAAACTTTGGGGTGGCTGTGTCTTTCTGATTTTAATTTCCCTAACTATAGGACCATAAGTGGAAGTGCCCTAGGCTCTGTTGCTTTGTTTTTTAGAAGTTTCAGGAAACACCATACACTTCTCCCGAGTGTCTGTTGGCAATTTACATCCCGCCCATCAGCATAACAAGGCTCCCAGTTCTCCATGGCCTGTCCTGCCTTTCTGGAATTTACACTTTTTTCAGATGGCCCTTTTGACCGGGGGGAAGTGAGACTTCATTGTAGTGCAGATTTCCTTTGCAAGTTTGCTTGGTTGGTCAAAAAGGGCGTATGCGTTTTTTCCTGAATATATTCAGGAAAAAACGCATACGCCCTTTTTGGCCAAGTGCATCATTGAGGACGTTCTGCCTCTTTTCCTATGCTTTCAACGCAATTCCAGTCTACCTCCTGAAATGGGTTTCCTGCAATTCTGCCCCGCTTTCAAGTCCTCTTGGCAGCCTTACTTCGGTATATTTTTGGACGATAGCTGTCATTTATAACTCTGCAGGTTTGTGAATTACAGTGCCCCTGAGCTCCTTTCTTCAACTCGCTTTCTTGTGAGCTGGCCGCAACACCGCAGGATGGCTTCAGGCCCTAATCTGGTTCCGGCACGGCACGCTGAGCCTTTGGTTAATTCCTCTTCCTTGTGGGAAATGAGAGTTAAATTTACCGGTCCAGACACCTCCAGCTAGTCTCTCATTGGTTCTCGCTATTCCTGTTCATCTTGCGCAGAAATTGCAAACTGGGCCAAACAGGAGGTTAAAGGGACTGACTCTCCAAGTCGGGAGAGTGTTAGTAAAGCGTCTGGAATGTTGCACCCGAGTACCAGGGTACGAAAACTGAGACATATTTGAACACGTCTCCCGATCACATGGTTTATCATACTCTAGGTTCCGTATGCATGTTTTAGCTGAAGGAAGAATACCTTAAACCTGGGTAGTTGAAACCCGTGGAATGGGTACCATGCAATATGACTTCAAAGGGTCTTCATTTGCTCACCGAACCTCTCCAATCCTATCACTGCTGCGTTAATGCCCCTGTACACATGCTTGATTCTCTTTTGGAGACATAGCATTCCATAGGTTTTAAGATACTTACTAGTCAGGTACATTCTTAGGCGTTTAATATGTGGTGTTGAGTCCATTTCGTTGAGCAAGGAGTAGCTATTGTCTATTCCATATTTGGCTTAAGGAACTTTATCTGTGCTCATTTCAATCTCTGGTTTTATGCAGCACCCCAACTCACCTTTCCCCTTAAGCAAGCATAAGTTGGTTTTCTCAGTTTGAAACCCTGTTCTTTTCTGTAATTCAGTTCCTGTGTAGCCAAGTTTACATTCCGTGTATTACTGTTATCTTATGATGTTTCTTTTTCTGTGTGACTTATTTCAGTTAGAATCATCGTACCTGAATCCACTCATTATGCTGCTACGGGCCTGATGACATAGATTTCATTGCTGAGTGATATTGCTTTGTAAGTAAATACCACAACTTCTTTATCCATTTTTCACTTTCTGCGATGTTGAACTTGTACTGTAAACGAGGTTCTTGTAAACAGAGGCGTCCCAAACTTTCGGGGGGCTGTGTCTTTTTGATTTTAATTTCCCTAAGCTATAGGACCATAAGTGGAAGTGCCCTAGGCTCTGTTGCTTTGTTTTTTAGATGTTTCAGGAAACACCATACACTTCTCCCGAGTGTCTGTTGGCAATTTACATCCCGCCCATCAGCATAACAAGGCTCCCAGTTCTCCATGGCCTGTCCTGCCTTTCTGGATTTTACACTTTTTTCAGATGGCCCTTTTGACCGGGGGGAAGTGAGACTTCATTGTAGTGCAGATTTCCTTTGCAAGCTTGCTTGGTTGGCCAAAAAGGGCGTATGCGTTTTTTCCTGAATATATTCAGGAAAAAACGCATACGCCCTTTTTGGCCAAGTGCATCATTGTGGACGTTCTGCCTCTTTTCCTATGCTTTCAATGCAATTCCAGTCTACCTCCTGAAATCGGTTTCCTGCAATTCTGCCCCGCTTTCAAGTCCTCTTGGCAGCCTTACTTCAGTATATTTTTGGACGACACCTGTCATTTATAACTCTGCAGGTTTGTGAATTACAGTGCCCCTGAGCTCCTTTCTTCAACTCGCTTTCTTGTGAGCTGGCCGCAACACCGCAGGATGGCTTCAGACCCTAATCTGGTTCCGGCACGGCACGCTGAGCCTTTGGTTAATTCCTCTTCCTGGTGGGAAATGAGAGTTAAATTTGCCCGTCCAGACACCTCCAGCTAGTCTCTCATTGGTTCTCGCTATTCCTGTTCATCTTCTGCAGAAATTGCAAACTGGGCCAAACAGGAGGTTAAAGGGACTGACTCTCCAAGTCGGGAGAGTGTTAGTAAAGCGTCTGGAATGTTGCACGCGAGTACCAGGTACGAAAACTGAGACATATTTGAACACGTCTCCCGATCACATGGTTGATCATACTCTAGGTTCCACATGCATGTTTTAGCTGCAGGAAGAATACCTTAAACCTGGGTAGTTGAAACCCGTGGAATGGGTAACATGCAATATGACTTCAAAGGGTCTTCATTTGCTCACCGAACCTCTCCAATCCTATCACTGCTGCGTTTATGCCCCTGTACACATGCTTGATTCTCTTTTGGAGACATAGCAATCCATAGGTTTTAAGATACTTACTAGTCAGGTACATTCTTAGGTGTTTAATATGGGGTGTTGAGTCCATTTCATTGAGAAAGGAGTAGCTCTTGTCTATTCCATATTTGGCTTAAGGAACTTTATCTGTGCTCATTTCAATCTCTGGTTTTATGCAGCACCCCAACTCACCTTTACCCTTAAGCAAGCATAAGTTGGTTTTCTAAATTTGAGACCCTGTTCTGTTCTGTAATTCAGTTCCTGTGTAGCCAAGTTTACATTCCATGTATTACTGATATCTTATGATGTTTCTTTTTCTGTGTGACTTATTTCCGTTAGAATCATCATACCTGAATCCACTCATTGTGCTGCTAAGGGCCTGATGACATAGATTTCATTGCTGAATGATATTGCTTTGTAAGTAAATACCACAACTTCTTTATCCATTTTTCAATTTCTGCGATGTTGAACTTGTACTGTAAACGAGGTTCTTGTAAACAGAGCCATTCCAAACTTTGGGGTGGCTGTGTCTTTTTGATTTTAATTTCCCTAAGCTATAGGACCATAAGTGGAAGTGCCCTAGGCTCTGTTGCTTTGTTTTTTAGATGTTTCAGGAAACACCATACACTTCTCCTGAGTGTCTGTTGGCAATTTACATCCCTCCCATCAGCATAACAAGGCTCCCAGTTCTCCATGGCCTGTCCTGCCTTTCTGGATTTTACACTTTTTTCAGATGGCCCTTTTGACTGGGGGGAAGTGAGACTTCATTGTAGTGCAGATTTCCTTTGCAAGCTTGCTTGGTTGGCCAAAAAGGGCGTATGCGTTTTTTCCTGAATATATTCAGGAAAAAATGCATACGCCCTTTTTGGCCAAGTGCATCATTGTGGACGTTCTGCCTCTTTTCCTATGCTTTCAATGCAATTCCAGTCTACCTCCTGAAATCGGTTTCCTGCAATTCTGCCCCGCTTTCAAGTCCTCTTGGAAGCCTTACTTCAGTATATTTTTGGACGATAACTGTCATTTATAACTCTGCAGGTTTGTGAATTACAGTGCCCCTGAGCTCCTTTCTTCAACTCGCTTTCTTTTGAGCTGGCCGCAACACCGCAGGATGGCTTCAGGCCCTAATCTGGTTCCGGCACGGCACAGTGAGCCTTTGGTTATTTCTTCTTCCTGGTGGGTAATGAGAGTTAAATTTGCCTGTCCAGACACCTCCAGCTAGTCTCTCATTGGTTCTCCCTATTCCTGTTCATCTTCCGCAGAAATTGCAAACTGGGCCAAACAGGAGGTTAAAGGCGCTGACTCTCCAAGTGGGGAGAGTGTTAGTAAAGCGTCTGGAATGTTGCACCCGAGTACCAGGGGAGGAAAACTGAGACATATTTGAACACGTCTCCCGTTCACATGGTTGATCATACTCTGGGTTCCACATGCATGTTTTAGCTGAAGGAAGAATACCTTAAACCTGGGTAGTTGAAACCCGTGGAATGGGTACCATGCAATATGACTTCAAAGGGTCTTCATTTGCTCACCGAACCTCTCCAATCCTATCACTGCTGCGTTTATGCCCCTGTACACACGCTTGATTCTCTTTTGGAGACATAGCAATCCATAGGTTTTAAGATACTTACTAGTCATGTACATTCTTAGACGTTTAATATGCGGTGTTGAGTCCATTTCGTTGAGCAAGGAGTAGCTCTTGTCTATTCCATATTTGGCTTAAGGAACTTTATCTGTGCTCATTTCAATCTCTGGTTTTATGCAGCACCCCAACTCACCTTTACCCTTAAGCAAGCATAAGTTGGTTTTCTAAATTTGAGACCCTGTTCTGTTCTGTAATTCAGTTCCTGTGTAGCCAAGTTTACATTCCGTGTATTACTGATATCTTATGATGTTTCTTTTTCTGTGTGACTTATTTCAGTTAGAATCATCATACCTGAATCCACTCATTGTGCTAGTAAGGGCCTGATGACATATATTTCATTGCTGAGTGATATTGCTTTGTAAGTAAATACCACAACTTCTTTATCCATTTTTCACTTTCTGTGATGTTGAACTTGTACTGTAAACGATGATCTTGTAAACATAGCCATCCCAAACTTTGGGGTGGCTGTGTCTTTTTGATTTTAATTTCCCTAAGCTATAGGACCATAAGTGGAAGTGCCCTAGGCTCTGTTGCTTTGTTTTTTAGATGTTTCAGGAAACACCATACACTTCTCCCGAGTGTCTGTTGGCAATTTACATCCCGCCCATCAGCATAACAAGGCTCCCAGTTCTCCATTGCCTGTCCTGACTTTCTGGATTTTACACTTTTTTCAGATGGCCCTTTTGACCGGGGGGAAGTGAGACTTCATTGTAGTGCAGATTTCCTTTGCAAGCTTGCTTGGTTGGCCAAAAAGGGCGTATGCGTTTTTTCCTGAATATATTCAGGAAAAAACGCATACGCCCTTTTTGGCCAAGTGCATCATTGTGGACGTTCTGCCTCTTTTCCTATGCTTTCAATGCAATTCCAGTCTACCTCCTGAAATCGGTTTCCTGCAATTCTGCCCCGCTTTCAAGTCCTCTTGGCAGCCTTACTTCAGTATATTTTTGGACGATAGCTGTCATTTATAACTCTGCAGGTTTGTGAATTACAGTGCCCCTGAGCTCCTTTCTTCAACTCGCTTTCTTTTGAGCTGGCCGCAACACAGCAGGATGGCTTCAGGCCCTAATCTGGTTCCGGCACGGCACGCTGAGCCTTTGGTTAATTCCTCTTCCTGGTGGGAAATGAGAGTTAAATTTGCCCGTCCAGACACCTCCAGCTAGTCTCTCATTGGTTCTCGCTATTCCTGTTCATCTTGCGCAGAAATTGCAAACTGGGCCAAACAGGAGGTTAAAGGCGCTGACTCTCCAAGTGGGGAGAGTGTTAGTAAAGCGTCTGGAATGTTGCACCCGAGTACCAGGGTATGAAAACTGAGACATATTTGAACACGTCTCCCGATCACATGGTTGATCATACTCTAGGTTCCACATGCATGTTTTAGCTGCACGAAGAATACCTTAAACCTGGGTAGTTGAAACCCGTGGAATGCGTACCATGCAATATGACTTCAAAGGGTCTTCATTTGCTCACCGAACCTCTCCAATCCTATCACTGCTGCGTTTATGCCCCTGTACACACGCTTGATTCTCTTTTGGAGACATAGCAATCCATAGGTTTTAAGATACTTACTAGTCAGGTACATTCTTAGGCGTTTAATATGCGGTGTTGAGTCCATTTCGTTGAGCAAGGAGTAGCTCTTGTCTATTCCATATTTGGCTTAAGGAACTTTATCTGTGCTCATTTCAATCTCTGGTTTTATGCAGCACCCCAACTTACCTTTACCCTTAAGCAAGCATAAGTTGGTTTTCTAAATTTGAGACCCTGTTCTGTTCTGTAATTCAGTTCCTGTGTAGCCAAGTTTACATTCCGTGTATTACTGATATCTTATGATGTTTCTTTTTCTGTGTGACTTATTTCAGTTAGAATCATCGTACCTGAATCCACTCATTATGCTGCTACGGGCCTGATGACATAGATTTCATTGCTGAGTGATATTGCTTTGTAAGTAAATACCACAACTTCTTTATCCATTTTTCACTTTCTGTGATACTGAACTTGTACGGTAAACGAGGTTCTTATAAACAGAGGCATCCCAAATTTTGGGGTGGCTGTGTCTTTTTGATTTTAATTTTCCTAAGCTTTAGGACCATAAGTGGAAGTGCCCTAGGCTCTGTTGCTTTGTTTTTTAGATGTTTCAGGAAACACCATACACTTCTCCCGAGTGTCTGTTGGCAATTTACATCCCGCCCATCAGCATAACAAGGCTCCCAGTTCTCCATGGCCTGTCCTGCCTTTCTGGATTTTACACTTTTTTCAGATGGCCCTTTTGACCGGGGGGAAGTGAGACTTCATTGTAGTGCAGATTTCCTTTGCAAGCTTGCTTGGTTGGCCAAAAAGGGCGTATGCGTTTTTTCCTGAATATATTCAGGAAAAAACGCATACGCCCTTTTTGGCCAAGTGCATCATTGTGGACGTTCTGCCTCTTTTCCTATGCTTTCAATGCAATTACAGTCTACCTCCTGAAATCGGATTCCTGCAATTCTGCCCCGCATTCAAGTCCTCTTGGCAGCCTTACTTCAGTATATTTTTGGACGATAGCTGTCATTTATAACTCTGCAGGTTTGTGAATTACAGTGCCCCTGAGCTCCTTTCTTCAACTCGCTTTCTTGTGAGCTGGCCGCAACACCGCAGGATGGCTTCAGGCCCTAATCTGGTTCCGGCACGGCACGCTGAGCCTTTGGTTATTTCCTCTTCCTGGTGGGAAATGAGAGTTAAATTTGCCCATCCAGACACCTCCAGCTAGTCTCTCATTGGTTCTCCCTATTCCTGTTCATCTTCCGCAGAAATTGTAAACTGGGCCAAACAGGAGGTTAAAGGCGCTGACTCTCCAAGTGGGGAGAGTGTTAGTAAAGCGTCTGGAATGTTGCACCCGAGTACCAGGGGAGGAAAACTGAGACATATTTGAACACATGTCCCGTTCACACGGTTGATCATACTCTGGGTTCCACATGCATGTTTTAGCTGAAGGATGAATACCTTAAACCTGGAGAGTTGAGACCCATGTAATGGGTTCCATGCAATATGACTTCAAAGGGTCTTCATTTGCTCACCGAACCTCTCCAATCCTATCACTGCTGCGTTTATGCCCCTGTACACATGCTTGATTCTCTTCCGGAGACATAGCAATCCATAGGTTTTAAGATACTTACTAGTCAGGTACATTCTTAGGCGTTTAATATGCGGTGTTGAGTCCATTTCGTTGAGCAAGGAGTAGCTCTTGTCTATTCCATATTTGGCTTAAGGAACTTTATCTGTGCTCATTTCAATCTCTGGTTTTATGCAGCACCCCAACTCACCTTTCCCCTTAAGCAAGCATAAGTTGGTTTTCTAAATTTGAGACCCTGTTCTCTTCTGTAATTCAGTTCCTGTGTAGCCAAGTTTACATTCCGTGTATTAGTGATATCTTATGATGTTTCTTTTTCTGTGTGACTTATTTCCGTTAGAATCATCATACCTGAATCCACTCATTGTGCTGCTATGGGCCTGATGACATAGATTTCATTGCTGAGTGATATTGCTTTGTAAGTAAATACCACAACTTCTTTATCCATTTTTCACTTTCTGCGATGTTGAACTTGTACTGTAAACGAGGTTCTTGTAAACAGAGGCGTCCCAAACTTTGGGGTGGCTGTGTCTTTTTGATTTTAATTTCCCTAAGCTATAGGACCATAAGTGGAAGTGCCCTAGGCTCTGTTGCTTTGTTTTTTAGATGTTTCAGGAAACACCATACACTTCTCCCGAGTGTCTGTTGGCAATTTACATCCCGCCCATCAGCATAACAAGGCTCCCAGTTCTCCATGGCCTGTCCTGCCTTTCTGGATTTTACACTTTTTTCAGATGGCCCTTTTGACCGGGGGGATGTGAGACTTCATTGTAGTGCAGATTTCCTTTGCAAGCTTGCTTGGTTGGCCAAAAAGGGCGTATGCGTTTTCTCCTGAATATATTCAGGAGAAAACGCATACGCCCTTTTAGGCCAAGTGCATCATTGTGGACGTTCTGCCTCTTTTCCTATGCTTTCAATGCAATTCCAGTCTACCTCCTGAAATCGGTTTCCTGCAATTCTGCCCCGCTTTCAAGTCCTCTTGGCAGCCTTACTTCAGTATATTTTTGGACGATAGCTGTCATTTATAACTCTGCAGGTTTGTGAATTACAGTGCCCCTGAGCTCCTTTCTTCAACTCGCTTTCTTTTGACCTGGCCGCAACACCGCAGGATGGCTTCAGGCCCTAATCTGGTTCCGGCACGGCACGCTGAGCCTTTGGTTATTTCCTCTTCCTGGTGGGAAATGAGAGTTAAATTTGCCCGTCCAGACACCTCCAGCTAGTCTGTGATTGGTTCTCCCTATTCCTGTTCATCTTGCGCAGAAATTGCAAACTGGGCCAAACAGGAGGTTAAAGGCGCTGACTCTCCAAGTGGGGAGAGTGTTAGTAAAGCGTCTGGAATGTTGCACCCGAGTACCAGGGGAGAAAAACTGAGACATATTTGAACACGTCTCCCGTTCACACGGTTGATCATACTCTGGGTTCCACATGCATGTTTTTGCTGAAGGAAGAATACCTTAAACCTGGAGAGTTGAGACCCGTGGAATGGGTATCATGCAATATGACTTCAAAGGGTCTTCATTTGGTCACCGAACCTCTCCAATCCTATCACTGCTGCGTTTATGCCCCTGTACACACGCTTGATTCTCTTTTGGAGACATAGCAATCCATCGGTTTTAAGATACTTACTAGTCAGGTACATTCTTAGGCATTTAATATGGTGTGTTGAGTCCATTTCATTGAGCAAGGAGTAGCTCTTGTCTATTCCATATTTGGCTTAAGGAACTTTATCTGTGCTCATTTCAATCTCTGGTTTTATGCAGCACCCCAACTCACCTTTCCCCTTAAGCAAGAATAAGTTGGTTTTCTACATTTGAGACCCTGTTCTGTTCTGTAATTCAGTTCCTGTGTAGCCAAGTTTACATTCCGTGTATTACTGATATCTTATGATGTTTCTTTTTCTGTGTGACTTATTTCAGTTAGAATCATCATACCTGAATCCACTCATTGTGCTGCTAAGGGCCTGATGACATAGATTTCATTGCTGAGTGATACTGCATTGTATGTAAGTACCACAAGTTCTTTATCCATTTTTCACTTTCTGTGATACTGAACTTGTACGGTAAACGAGGTTCTTGTAAACAGAGGCGTCCCAAATTTTGGGGTGTCTGTGTCTTTTTGATTTTAATTTCCCTAAGCTATAGGACCATAAGTGGAAGTGCCCTAGGCTCTGTTGCTTTGTTTTTTAGATGTTTCAGGAAACACCATACACTTCTCCGGAGTGTCTGTTGGTAATTTACATCCCGCCCATCAGCATAACAATGCTCCCAGTTCTCCATGGCCTGTCCTGCCTTTCTGGATTTTACACTTTTTTCAGATGGTCCTTTTGACCGGGGGGAAGTGAGACTTCATTGTAGTGCAGATTTCCTTTGCAAGCTTGCTTGGTTGGCCAAAAAGGGCGTATGGGTTTTTTCCTGAATATATTCAGGAAAAAACGCATACGCCCTTTTTGGCCAAGTGCATCATTGTGGACGTTCTGCCTCTTTTCCTATGCTTTCAATGCAATTCCAGTCTACCTCCTGAAATCGGTTTCCTGCAATTCTGCCCCGCTTTCAAGTCCTCTTGGCAGCCTTACTTCAGTATATTTTTGGACGATAGCTGTCATTTATAACTCTGCAGGTTTGTGAATTACAGTGCCCCTGAGCTCCTTTCTTCAACTCGCTTTCTTGTGAGCTGGCCGCAGCACCGCAGGATGGCTTCAGGCCCTAATCTCGTTCTGGCACGGCACGCTGAGCCTTTGGTTAATTCCTCTTCCTGGTGGGAAATGAGAGTTAAATTTGCCCGTCCAGACACCTCCAGCTAGTCTCTCATTGGTTCTCCCTATTCCTGTTCATCTTCCGCAGAAATTGCAAACTGGGCCAAACAGGAGGTTAAAGGGACTGACTCTCCAAGTCGGGAGAGTGTTAGTAAAGCGTGTGGAATGTTGCACCCGAGTACCAGGGTACGAAAACTGAGAGATATTTGAACACTTCTCCCGTTCACACGGTTGTTCATACTCTGGGTTCCACATCCATGTTTAGCTGAAGGAAGAATACCTTAAACCTGGAGAGTTGAGACCCGTGGAATGGGTATCATGCAATATGACTTCAAAGGGTCTTCATTTGCTCACCGAACCTCTCCAGTCCTATCACTGCTGCGTCTATGCCCCTGTACACATGCTTGATTCTCTTTCAGAGACATAGCAATCCATAGGTTTTGAGATACTTACTAGTCAGGTACATTCTTAGGCGTTTAATATGGGGTGTTGAGTCCATTTCGTTGAGCAAGGAGTAGCTCTTGTCTATTCCATATTTGGCTTAAGGAACTTTATCTGTGCTCATTTCAATCTCTGGTTTTATGCAGCACCCCAACTCACCTTTCCCCTTAAGCAAGCATAAGTTGGTTTTCTAAATTTGAGACCCTGTTCTGTTTTGGAATTCAGTTCCTGTGTAGCCAAGTTTACATTCCGTGTATTACTGATATCTTATGATGTTTCTTTTTCTGTGTGACTTATTTCAGTTAGAATCATCGTACCTGAATCCACTCATTATGCTGCTACGAGCCTGATGACATAGATTTCATTGCTGAGTGATACTGCATTGTACGTAAGTACCACAAGTTCTTTATCCATTTTTCACTTTCTGTGATGTTGAACTTGTACGGTAAAGGAGGTTCTTGTAAACAGAGGCGTCCCAAACTTTGGGGTGGCTGTGTCTTTTTGATTTTAATTTCCGTAAGCTATAGGACCATAAGTGGAAGTGCCCTAGGCTCTGTTGCTTTGTTTTTTAGATGTTTCAGGAAACACCATACACTTCTCCCGAGTGTCTGTTGGCAATTTACATCCCTCCCATCAGCATAACAAGGCTCCCAGTTCTCCATGGCCTGTCCTGACTTTCTGGATTTTACACTTTTTTCAGATGGCCTTTTTGACCGGGGGGAAGTGAGACTTCATTGTAGTGCAGATTTCCTTTGCAAGCTTGCTTGGTTGGCCAGAAAGGGCGTATGCGTTTTTTCCTGAATATATTCAGGAAAAAACGCATACGCCCTTTTTGGCCAAGTGCATCATTGTGGACGTTCTGCCTCTTTTCCTATGCTTTCAATGCAATTCCAGTCTACCTCCTGAAATCGGTTTCCTGCAATTCTGCCCTGCTTTCAAGTCCTCTTGGCAGCCTTACTTCAGTATATTTTTGGATGATAGCTGTCATTTATAACTCTGCAGGTTTGTGAATTACAGTGCCCCTGAGCTCCTTTCTTCAACTCGCTTTCTTGTGAGCTGGCCGCAACACCGCAGGATGGCTTCAGGCCCTAATCTGGTTCCGGCACGGCACGCTGAGCCTTTGGTTATTTCCTCTTCCTGGTGGGAAATGAGAGTTAAATTTGCCCGTCCAGACACCTCTAGCTAGTCTCTCATTGGTTCTCCCTATTCCTGTTCATCTTCCGCAGAAATTGCAAACTGGGCCAAACAGGAGGTTAAAGGCGCTGACTCTCCAAGTGGGGAGAGTGTTAGTAAAGCTTCAGGAATGTTGCACCCGAGTACCAGGGGAGGAAAACTGAGACATATTTGAACACGTCTCCCGTTCACACGGTTGATCATACTCTGGGTTCCACATGCATGTTTTTGCTGAAGGAAGAATACCTTAAACCTGGAGAGTTGAGACCCGTGTAATGGGTACCATGCAATATGACTTCAAAGGGTCTTCATTTGGTCACCGAACCTCTCCAATCCTATCACTGCTGTGTTTATGCCCCTGTACATATGCTTGATTCTCTTTTGGAGACATAGCAATCCATAGGTTTTAAGATACTTACTAGTCAGGTACATTCTTAGGCGTTTAATATGGGGTGTTGAGTCCATTTCGTTGAGCAAGGAGTAGCTCTTGTCTATTCCATATTTGGCTTAAGGAACTTTATCTGTGCTCATTTCAATCTCTGGTTTTATGCAGCACTCCAACTCACCTTTCCCCTTAAGCAAGCATAAGTTGGTTTTCTAAATTTGAGACCCTGTTCTGTTCTGTAATTCAGTTCCTGTGTAACCAAGTTTACATTCCGTGTATTACTGATATCTTATGATGTTTCTTTTTCTGTGTGACTTATTTCCGTTAGAATCATCATACCTGAATCCACTCATTGTGCTGCTAAGGGCCTGATGACATAGATTTCATTGCTGAGTGATATTGCTTTGTAAGTAAATACCACAACTTCTTTATCCATTTTTCACTTTCTGCGATGTTGAACTTGTACTGTAAACGAGGTTCTTGTAAACAGAGCCATTCCAAACATTGGGGTGGCTGTGTCTTTTTGATTTTAATTTCCCTAAGCTATAGGACCATAAGTGGAAGTGCCCTAGGCTCTGTTGCTTTGTTTTTTAGATGTTTCAGGAAACACCATACACTTCTCCCGAGTGTCTGTTGGCAATTTACATCCCTCCCATCAGCATAACAAGGCCTCCAGTTCTCCATGGCCTGTCCTGACTTTCTGGATTTTACACTTTTTTCAGATGGCCCTTTTGACTGGGGGGAAGAGAGACTTCATTGTAGTGCAGATTTCCTTTGCAAGCTTGCTTGGTTGGCCAAAAAGGGCGTATGCGTTTTTTCCTGAATATATTCAGGAAAAAACGCATACGCCCTTTTTGGCCAAGTGCATCATTGTGGACGTTCTGCCTCTTTTCCTATGCTTTCAATGCAATTCCAGTCTACCTCCTGAAATCGGTTTCCTGCAATTCTGCCCCGCTTTCAAGTCCTCTTGGCAGCCTTACTTCAGTATATTTTTGGACGATAGCTGTCATTTATAACTCTGCAGGTTTGTGAATTACAGTGCCCCTGAGCTCCTTTCTTCAACTCGCATTCTTGTGACCTGGCCGCAACACCGCAGCATGGCTTCAGGCCCTAATCTGGTTCCGGCACGGCACGCTGAGCCTTTGGTTATTTCCCCTTCCTGGTGGGAAATAAGAGTTAAATTTGCCCGTCCAGACACCTCCAGCTAGTCTCTCATTGGTTCTCGCTATTCCTGTTCATCTTCCGCAGAAATTGCAAACTGGGCCAAACAGGAGGTTAAAGGCGCTGACTCTCCAAGTGGGGAGAGTGTTATTAAAGCGTCTGGAATGTTGCACCCGAGTACCAGTGGATTAAAACTGAGACATATTTGAACACGTCTCCCGTTCACACGGTTGATCATACTCTGGGTTCCACATGCATGTTTTAGCTGAAGGAAGAATACCTTAAACCTGGAGAGTTGAGACCCGTGGAATGGGTACCATGCAATATGACTTCAAAGGGTCTTCATTTGCTCACCGAACCTCTCCAATCCTATCACTGCTGCGTTTATGCCCCTGTACACACGCTTGATTCTCTTTTGGAGACATAGCAATCCATAGGTTTTAAGATACTTACTAGTCAGGTACATTCTTAGGCGTTTAATATGGGGTGTTGAGTCCATTTCGTTGAGCAAGGAGTAGCTCTTTTCTATTCCATATTTGGCTTAAGGAACTTTATCTGTGCTCATTTCAATCTCTGGTTTTATGCAGCACCCCAACTCACCTTTCCCCTTAAGCAAGCATAAGTTGGTTTTCTAAATTTGAGACCCTGTTCTGTTTTGGAATTCAGTTCCTGTGTAGCCAAGTTTACATTCCGTGTATTAGTGATATCTTATGAGGTTTCTTTTTCTGTGTGACTTATTTCAGTTAGAATCATCATACCTGAATCCACTCATTATGCTGCTACGGGCCTGATGACATAGATTTCATTGCTGAGTGATACTGCATTGTACATAAGTACCACAAGTTCTTTATCCATTTTTCACTTTCTGTGATACTGAACTTGTACAGTAAATGAGGTTCTTGTAAACAGAGGCGTCCCAAACTTTGGGGTGGCTGTGTCTTTTTGATTTTAATTTCCCTAAGCTATAGGACCATAAGTGGAAGTGCCCTAGGCTCTGTTGCTTTGTTTTTTAGATGTTTCAGGAAACACCATACACTTCTCCCGAGTGTCTGTTGGCAATTTACATCCCGCCCATCAGCATAACAAGGCTCCCAGTTCTCCATGGCCTGTCCTGCCTTTCTGGATTTTACACTTTTTTCAGATGGCCCTTTTGACCGGGGGGAAGTGAGACTTCATTGTAGTGCAGATTTCCTTTGCAAGCTTGCTTGGTTGGCCAAAAAGGGCGTATGCGTTTTTTCCTGAATATATTCAGGAAAAAACGCATACGCCCTTTTTGGCCAAGTGCATCATTG
Source organism: Pseudorca crassidens (assembly GCF_039906515.1). Taxonomy (NCBI): domain Eukaryota; kingdom Metazoa; phylum Chordata; class Mammalia; order Artiodactyla; family Delphinidae; genus Pseudorca; species Pseudorca crassidens. Next base: position 104,580,967 of record NC_090301.1, read on the forward strand.
TGGACGTTCTGCCTCTTTTCCTATGCTTTCAATGCAATTCCAGTTTACCTCCTGAAATCGGTTTCCTGCAATTCTGCCCCGCTTTCAAGTCCTCTTGGCAGCCTTACTTCAGTATATTTTTGGACGATAGCTGTCATTTATAACTCTGCAGGTTTGTGAATTACAGTGCCCCTGAGCTCCTTTCTTCAACTCGCTTTCTTGTGAGCTGGCCGCAACACCGCAGGATGGCTTCAGGCCCTAATTTGGTTCCGGCACGGCACGCTGAGCCTTTGGTTATTTCCTCTTCCTGGTGGGAAATGAGAGTTAAATTTGCCCGTCCAGACACCTCCAGCTAGTCTCTCATTGGTTCTCGCTATTCCTGTTCATCTTCCGCAGAAATTGCAAACTGGGCCAAACAGGAGGTTAAAGGGACTGACTCTCCAAGTCGGGAGAGTGTTAGTAAAGCGTCTGGAATGTTGCACCCGAGTACCAGGGGATTAAAACTGAGACATATTTGAACACGTCTCCCGTTCACACGGTTGATCATACTCTGGGTTCCACATGCATGTTTTAGCTGAAGGAAGAATACCTTAAACCTGGAGAGTTGAGACCCGTGGAATGGGTACCATGCAATATGACTTCAAAGGGTCTTTATTTGCTCACCGAACCGCTCCAATCCTATCACTGCTGCGTTTATGCCCCTGTACCCACGCTTGATTCTCTTTTGGAGACATAGCAATCCATAGGTTTTAAGATACTTACTAGTCAGGTACATTCTTAGGCGTTTAATATGGGGTGTTGAGTCCATTTCGTTGAGCAAGGAGTAGCTCTTTTCTATTCCATATTTGGCTTAAGGAACTTTATCTGTGCTCATTTCAATCTCTGGTTTTATGCAGCACCCCAACTCACCTTTCCCCTTAAGCAAGCATAAGTTGGTTTTCTAAATTTGAGACCCTGTTCTGTTCTGTAATTCAGTTCCTGTGTAGCCAAGTTTTCTTTCCGTGTTTTACTGATATCTTATGATGTTTCTTTTTCTGTGTGACTTATTTCAGTTAGAATCATCATACCTGAATCCACTCATTATGCTGCTACGGGCCTGATGACATAGATTTCATTGCTGAGTGATACTGCATTGTACATAAGTACCACAAGTTCTTTATCCATTTTTCACTTTCTGTGATACTGAACTTGTACGGTAAACGAGGTTCTTGTAAACAGAGGCGTCCCAAACTTTGGGGTGGCTGTGTCTTTTTGATTTTAATTTCCCTAAGCTATAGGACCATAAGTGGAAGTGCCCTAGGCTCTGTTGCTTTGTTTTTTAGATGTTTCAGGAAACACCATACACTTCTCCCGAGTGTCTGTTGGCAATTTACATCCCGCCCATCAGCATAACAAGGCTCCCAGTTCTCCATGGCCTGTCCTGCCTTTCTGGATTTTACACTTTTTTCAGATGGCCCTTTTGACCGGGGGGAAGTGAGACTTCATTGTAGTGCAGATTTCCTTTGCAAGCTTGCTTGGTTGGCCAAAAAGGGCGTATGCGTTTTTTCCTGAATATATTCAGGAAAAAACGCATACGCCCTTTTTGGCCAAGTGCATCATTGTGGACGTTCTGCCTCTTTTCCTATGCTTTCAATGCAATTCCAGTCTACCTCCTGAAATCGGTTTCCTGCAATTCTGCCCCGCTTTCAAGTCCTCTTGGCAGCCTTACTTCAGTATATTTTTGGACGATAGCTGTCATTTATAACTCTGCAGGTTTGTGAATTACAGTGCCCCTGAGCTCCTTTCTTCAACTCGCTTTCTTTTGAGCTGGCCGCAATACCGCAGGATGGCTTCAGGCCCTAATCTGATTCCGGCACGGCATGCTGAGCCTTTGGTTAATTCCTCTTCCTGGTGGGAAATGAGAGTTAAATTTGCCCGTCCAGACACCTCCAGCTAGTCTCTCATTGGTTCTCCCTATTCCTGTTCATCTTCCGCAGAAATTGCAAACTGGGCCAAACAGGAGGTTAAAGGCGCTGACTCTCCAAGTGGGGAGAGTGTTAGTAAAGCGTCTGGAATGTTGCACCCGAGTACCAGGGGAGGAAAACTGAGACATACTTGAACACGTCTCCCGTTCACACGGTTGATCATACTCTGGGTTCCACATGCATGTTTTAGCTGAAGGAAGAATAACTTAAACCTGGAGAGTTGAGACCCGTGTAATGGGTACCATGCAATATGACTTCAAAGGGTCTTCATTTGCTCACCGAACCTCTCCAATCCTATCACTGCTGCGTTTATGCCCCTGTACACATGCTTGATTCTCTTTCGGAGACATAGCAATCCATAGGTTTTAAGATACTTACTAGTCAGGTACATTCTTAGGCGTTTAATATGCGGTGTTGAGTCCATTTCGTTGAGCAAGGAGTAGCTCTTGTCTATTCCATATTTGGCTTAAGGAACTTTATCTGTGCTCATTTCAATCTCTGGTTTTATGCAGCACCCCAACTCACCTTTCCCCTTAAGCAAGCATAAGTTGGTTTTCTAAATTTGAGACCCTGTTCTGTTTTGTAATTCAGTTCCTGTGTAGCCAAGTTTACATTCCGTGTATTACTGATATCTTATAATGTTTCTTTTTCTGTGTGACTTATTTCAGTTAGAATCATCATACCTGAATCCACTCATTGTGCTGCTAAGGGCCTGATGACATAGATTTCATTGCTGAGTGATATTGCTTTGTAAGTAAATACCACAACTTCTTTATCCATTTTTCACTTTCTGCGATGTTGAAATTGTACTGTAAACGAGGTTCTTGTAAACAGAGTCATCCCAAACTTTGGGGTTGCTGTGTCTTTTTGATTTTAATTTCCCTAAGCTATAGGACCATAAGTGGAAGTGCCCTAGGCTCTGTTGCTTTGTTTTTTAGATGTTTCAGGAAACACCATACACTTCTCCCGAGTGTCTGTTGGCAATTTACATCCCGCCCATCAGCATAACAAGGCTCCCAGTTCTCCATGGCCTGTCCTGCCTTTCTGGATTTTACACTTTTTTCAGATGGCCCTTTTGACCGGGGGGAAGTGAGACTTCATTGTAGTGCAGATTTCCTTTGCAAGCTTGCTTGGTTGGCCAAAAAGGGCGTATGCGTTTTTTCCTGAATATATTCAGGAAAAAACGCATACGCCCTTTTTGGCCAAGTGCATCATTGTGGACGTTCTGCCTCTTTTCCTATGCTTTCAATGCAATTTCAGTCTACCTCCTGAAATCGGTTTCCTGCAATTCTGCCCCGCTTTCAAGTCCTCTTGGCAGCCTTACTTCAGTATATTTTTGGACGATATCTGTCATTTATAACTCTGCAGGTTTGTGAATTACAGTGCCCCTGAGCTCCTTTCTTCAACTCGATTTCTTGTGAGTGTCTGCAACACTGCAGGATGGCTTCAGGCCCTAACCTGGTTCCGGCACGGCACGCTGAGCCTTTGGTTAATTCCTCTTCCTGGTGGGAAATGAGAGTTAAATTTGCCCGTCCAGACACCTCCAGCTAGTCTCTCATTGGTTCTCGCTATTCCTGTTCATCTTCCGCAGAAATTGCAAACTGGGCCAAACAGGAGGTTAAAGGCGCTGACTCTCCAAGTGGGGAGAGTGTTAGTAAAGCGTGTGGAATGTTGCACCCGAGTACCAGGGGAGGAAAACTGAGACATATTTGAACACGTCTCCCGTTCACACGGTTGATCATACTCTGGGTTCCACATGCATGTTTTAGCTGAAGGAAGAATACCTTAAACCTGGGTAGTTGAAACCCGTGGAATGCGTACCATGCAATATGACTTCAAAGGGTCTTCATTTGCTCACCGAACCTCTCCAATCCTATCACTGCTGCGTTTATGCCCCTGTACATATGCTTGATTCTCTTTCGGAGACATAGCAATCCATAGGTTTTAAGATACTTACTAGTCAGGTACATTCTTAGGCGTTTAATATTGGGTGTTGAGTCCATTTCGTTGAGCAAGGAGTAGCTCTTGTCTATTCCATATTTGGCTTAAGGAACTTTATCTGTGCTCATTTCAATCTCTGGTTTTATGCAGCACCCCAACTCACCTTTCCCCTTAAGCAAGCATAAGTTGGTTTTCTAAATTTGAGACCCTGTTCTGTTCTGTAATTCAGTTCCTGTGTAGCCAAGTTTACATTCCGTGTATTACTGATATCTTATAATGTTTCTTTTTCTGTGTGACTTATTTCAGTTAGAATCATCATACCTGAATCCACTCATTGTGCTGCTAAGGGCCTGATGACATAGATTTCATTGCTGAGTGATATTGCTTTGTAAGTAAATACCACAACTTCTTTATCCATTTTTCACTTTCTGCGATGTTGAAATTGTACTGTAAACGAGGTTCTTGTAAACAGAGTCATCCCAAACTTTGGGGTGGCTGTGTCTTTTTGATTTTAATTTCCCTAAGCTATAGGACCATAAGTGGAAGTGCCCTAGGCTCTGTTGCTTTGTTTTTTAGATGTTTCAGGAAACACCATACACTTCTCCCGAGTGTCTGTTGGCAATTTACATCCCGCCCATCAGCATAACAAGGCTCCCAGTTCTCCATGGCCTGTCCTGCCTTTCTGGATTTTACACTTTTTTCAGATGGCCCTTTTGACCGGGGGGAAGTGAGACTTCATTGTAGTGCAGATTTCCTTTGCAAGCTTGCTTGGTTGGCCAAAAAGGGCGTATGCGTTTTTTCCTGAATATATTCAGGAAAAAACGCATACGCCCTTTTTGGCCAAGTGCATCATTGTAGACGTTCTGTCTCTTCTCCAATGCTTTCAATGCAATTCCAGTCTACCTCCTGAAATCGGTTTCCTGCAATTCTGCCCCGGTTTCAAGTCCTCTTGGCAGCCTTACTTCAGTATATTTTTGGACGATCGCTGTCATTTATAACTCTGCAGGTTTGTGAATTACAGTGCCCCTGAGCTCCTTTCTTCAACTCGCTTTCTTGTGAGCTGGCCGCAACACCGCAGGATGGCTTCCGGCCCTAATCTGGTTCCGGCACGGCACGCTGAGCCTTTGGTAATTTCCTCTTCCTGGTGGGAAATGAGAGTTAAATTTGCCCGTCCAGACACCTCCAGCTAGTCTCTCATTGGTTCTCGCTATTCCTGTTCATCTTGCGCAGAAATTGCAAAATGGGCCAAACAGGAGGTTAAAGGCGCTGACTCTCCAAGTGGGGAGAGTGTTAGTAAAGCGTCTGGAATGTTGCACCCGAGTACCAGGGGAGGAAAACTGAGACATATTTGAACATGTCTCCCGTTCACACAGTTGATCATACTCTGGGTTCTACATGCATGATTTAGCTGAAGGAAGAATACCTTAAACCTGCAGAGTTGAGACCCGTGGAATGGGTACCATGCAATATGACTTCAAAGGGTCTTCATTTGCTCACCGAACCTCTCCAATCCTAACACTGCTGCGTTTATGCCCCTGTACATATGATTGATTCTCTTTTGGAGACATAGCAATCCATAGGTTTTAAGATACTTACTAGTTAGGTACATTCTTAGGTGTTTAATATGGGGTGTTGAGTCCATTTCGTTGAGCAAGGAGTAGCTCTTGTCTATTCCATATTTGGCTTAAGGAAATTTATCTGTGCTCATTTCAATCTCTGGTTTTATGCAGCACCCCAACTCACCTTTCCTCTTAAGCAAGCATAAGTTGGTTTTCTAAATTTGAGACCCTGTTCTGTTTTGGAATTCAGTTCCTGTGTAGCCAAGTTTACATTCCGTGTATTAGTGATATCTTATGATGTTTCTTTTTCTGTGTGACTTATTTCAGTTAGAATCATCGTACCTGAATCCACTCATTATGCTGCTACGGGCCTGATGACATAGATTTCATTGCTGAGTGATACTGCATTGTACGTAAGTACCACAAGTTCTTTATCCATTTTTCACTTTCTGTGATACTGAACTTGTACGGTAAACGTGGTTCTTGTAAACAGAGGCGTCCCAAACTTTGGGGTGGCTGTGTCTTTTTGATTTTAATTTCCCTAAGCTATAGGACCATAAGTGGAAGTGCCATAGGCTCTGTTGCTTTGCTTTTTAGATGTTTCAGGAAACACCATACACTTCTCCCGAGTGTCTGTTGGCAATTTACATCCCGCCCATCAGCATAACAAGGCTCCCAGTTCTCCATGGCCTGTCCTGTCTTTCTGGATTTTACACTTTTTTCAGATGGCCCTTTTGACCAGGGGGAAGTGAGAGTTCATTGTAGTGCAGATTTCATTTGCAAGTTTGCTTGGTTGCCCAAAAAGGGCATATGCGTTTTTTCCTGAATATATTCAGGAAAAAACGCATACGCCCTTTTTGGCCAAGTGCATCATTGTGGACGTTCTGCCTCTTTTCCTATGCTTTCAATGCAATTCCAGTCTACCTCCTGAAATCGGTTTCCTGCAATTCTGCCCCGCTTTCAAGTCCTCTTGGCAGCCTTACTTCAGTATATTTCTTTTGACGATAGCTGTCATTTATAACTCTGCAGTTTTGTGAATTACAGTGCCCCTGAGCTCCTTTCTTCAACTCGCTTTCTTGTGAGCTGCCCGCAACACCGCAGGATGGCTTCAGGCCCTAATCTGGTTCCGCCACGGCACGCTGAGCCTTTGGTTATTTCCTCTTCCTGGTGGGAAATGAGAGTTAAATTTGCCCGTCCAGACACCTCCAGCTAGTCTCTCATTGGTTCTCGCTATTCCTGTTCATCTTCTGCAGAAATTGCAAACTGGGCCAAACAGGAGGTTAAAGGGACTGACTCTCCAAGTGGGGAGAGTGTTAGTAAAGCGTCTGGAATGTTGCACCCGAGTACCAGGGTACGAAAACTGAGACATATTTGAACACGTCACCCGATCACATGGTTGATCATACTCTAGGTTCCACATGCATGTTTTAGCTGAAGGAAGAATACCTTAAACCTGGGTAGTTGAAACCCGTGGAATGGGTACCATGCAATATCACTTCAAAGGATCTTCATTTGCTCACCGAACCTCTCCAATCCTATCACTGCTGCGTTTATGCCCCTGTACACACGCTTGATTCTCTTTTGGAGACATAGCAATCCCTAGGTTTTAAGATACTTACTAGTCAGGTACATTCTTAGGCGTTTAATATGCGGTGTTGAGTCCATTTCGTTGAGCAAGGAGTAGCTCTTGTCTATTCCATATTTGGCTTAAGGAACTTTATCTGTGCTCATTTCAATCTCTGGTTTTATGCAGCACCCCAACTCACCTTTCCCCTTAAGCAAGCATAAGTTGGTTTTCTAAATTTGAGACCCTGTTCTGTTCTGTAATTCAGTTCCTGTGTAGCCCAGTTTACATTCCGTGTATTACTGATATCTTATGATGTTTCTTTTTCTGTGTGACTTATTTCAGTTAGAATCATCATACCTGAATCCACTCATTGTGCTGCTACGGGCCTGATGACATAGATTTCATTGCTGAGTGATATTGCTTTGTAAGTAAATACCACAACTTCTTTATCCATTTTTCACTTTCTGTGATACTGAACTTGTACGGTAAACGAGGTTCTTGTAAACAAAGGCGTCCCAAACTTTGGGGTGGCTGTGTCTTTTTGATTTTAATTTCCCTAATCTATAGGACCATAAGTGGAAGTGCCCTACGCTCTGTTGCTGTGTTTTTTAGATGTTTCAGGAAACACCATACACTTCTCCCGAGTGTCTGTTGGCAATTTACATCCCGCCCATCAGCATAACAAGGCTCCCAGTTCTCCATGGCCTGTCCTGCCTTTCTGGATTTTACACTTTTTTCAGATGGCCCTTTTGACCGGGGGGAAGTGAGACTTCATTGTAGTGCAGATTTCATTTGCAAGCTTGCTTGGTTGGCCAAAAAGGGCGTATGCGTTTTTTCCTGAATATATTCAGGATAAAACGCATACGCCCTTTTTGGCCAAGTGCATCATTGTGGACGTTCTGCCTCTTTTTCTATGCTTTCAATGCAATTCCAGTCTACCTCCTGAAATCGGTTTCCTGCAATTCTGCCCCGTTTTCAAGTCCTCTTGGCAGCCTTACTTCAGTATATTTTTGGACGATAGCTGTCATTTATAACTCTGCAGGTTTGTGAATTACAGTGCCCCTGAGCTCCTTTCTTCAACTCGCTTTCTTGTGAGCTGGCCGCAACACCGCAGGATGGCTTCAGGCCCTAATCTGGTTCCGGCACGGCACGCTGAGCCTTTGGTTATTTCCTCTTCCTGGTGGGAAATGAGAGTTAAATTTGCCCGTCCAGACACCTCCAGCTAGTCTCTCATTGGTTCTCGCTATTCCTGTTCATCTTGCGCAGAAATTGCTAACTGGGCCAAACAGGAGGTTAAAGGCGCTGACTCTCCAAGTGGGGAGAGTGTTAGTAAAGCGTCTGGAATGTTGCACCCGAGTACCAGGGGAGGAAAACTGAGACATATTTGAACACGTCTCCCGTTCACACGGTTGATCATACTCTGGGTTCCACATGCATGTTTTTGCTGAAGGAAGAATACCTTAAACCTGGAGAGTTGAGACCCGTGGAATGGGTACCATGCAATATGACTTCAAAGGGTCTTCATTTGCTCAGCGAACCGCTCCAATCCTATCACTGCTGCGTTTATGCCCCTGTACACACGCTTGATTCTCTTTTGGAGACATAGCAATCCATAGGTTTTAAGATACTTACTAGTCAGGTACATTCTTAGGCGTTTAATATGGGGTGTTGAGTCCATTTCGTTGAGCAAGGAGTAGCTCTTTTCTATTCCATATTTGGCTTAAGGAACTTTATCTGTGCTCATTTCAATCTCTGGTTTTATGCAGCACCCCAACTCACCTTTCCCCTTAAGCAAGCATAAGTTGGTTTTCTAAATTTGAGACCCTGTTCTGTTTTGGAATTCAGTTCCTGTGTAGCCAAGTTTACATTCCATGCATTAGTGATATCTTATGATGTTTCTTTTTCTGTGTGACTTATTTCAGTTAGAATCATCGTACCTGAATCCACTCATTATGCTGCTATGGGCCTGATGACATAGATTTCATTGCTGAGTGATATTGCTTTGTAAGTAAATACCACAACTTCTTTATCCATTTTTCACTTTCTGCGATGTTGAACTTGTACTGTAAACTAGGTTGTTGTAAACAGAGCCGTTCCATACTTTGGGGTGGCTGTTTCTTTTTGATTTTAATTTCCCTAAGCTATAGGACCATAAGTGGAAGTGCCCTAGGCTCTGTTGCTTTGTATTTTTGATGTTTCAGGAAACACCATACACTTCTCCCGAGTGTCTGTTGGCAATTTACATCCCGCCCATCAGCATAACAAGGCTCCCAGTTCTCCATGGCCTGTCCTGCCTTTCTGGATTTTACACTTTTTTCAGATGGCCCTTTTGACCGGGGAGAAGTGAGACTTCATTGTAGTGCAGATTTCCTTTGCAAGCTTGCTTGGTTGGCCAAAAAGGGCGTATGCGTTTTTTCCTGAATATATTCAGGAAAAAACGCATACGCCCTTTTTGGCCAAGTGCATCATTGTGGACGTTCTGCCTCTTTTCCTATGCTTTCAATGCAATTCCAGTCTACCTCCTGAAATCGGTTTCCTGCAATTCTGCCCCGCTTTCAAGTCCTCTTGGCAGCCTTACTTCAGTATATTTCTTTTGACGATAGCTGTCATTTATAACTCTGCAGGTTTGTGAATTACAGTGCCCCTGAGCTCCTTTCTTCAACTCGCTTTCTTGTGAGCTGTCCGCCACACCGCAGGATGGCTTCAGGCCCTAATGTGGTTCCGGCACGGCATGCTGAGCCTTTGGTTAATTTCTCTTCCTGGTGGGAAATGAGAGTTAAATTTGCCCGTCCATACACCTCCAGCTAGTCTCTCATTGGTTCTCGCTATTCCTGTTCATCTTCCGCAGAAATTGCAAACTGGGCCAAACAGGAGGTTAAAGGCGCTGACTCTCCAAGTGGGGAGAGTGTTAGTAAAGCTTCAGGAATGTTGCACCCGAGTACCAGGGGAGGAAAACTGAGACATATTTGAACACGTCTCCCGTTCATACGGTTGATCATACTCTGGGTTCCACATGCATGTTTTTGCTGAAGGAAGAATACCTTAAACCTGGAGAGTTGAGACCCGTGGAATGGGTACCATGCAATATGACTTCAAAGGGTCTTCATTTGCTCAGCGAACCGCTCCAATCGTATCACTGCTGCGTTTATGCCCCTGTACACACGCTTGATTCTCTTTTGGAGACATAGCAATCCATAGGTTTTAAGATACTTACTAGTCAGGTACATTCTTAGGCGTTTAATATGGGGTGTTGAGTCCATTTCGTTGAGCAAGGAGTAGCTCTTTTCTATTCCATATTTGGCTTAAGGAACTTTATCTGTGCTCATTTCAATCTCTGGTTTTATGCAGCACCCCAACTCACCTTTCCCCTTAAGCAAGCATAAGTTGGTTTTCTAAACTTGAGACCCTGTTCTGTTTTGGAATTCATTTCCTGTGTAGCCAAGTTTACATTCTGTGTATTACTGATATCTTATGATGTTTCTTTTTCTGTGTGACTTATTTCAGTTAGAATCATCGTACCTGAATCCACTCATTATGCTGCTACGGGCCTGATGACATAGATTTCATTGCTGAGTGATACTGCATTGTACATAAGTACCACAAGTTCTTTATCCATTTTTCACTTTCTGTGATACTGAACTTGTACGGTAAACGAGGTTCTTGTAAACAGAGGCGTCCCAAACTTTGGGGTGGCTGTGTCTTTTTGATTTTAATTTCCCTAAGCTATAGGACCATAAGTGGAAGTGCCCTAGGCTCTGTTGCTTTGTTTTTTAGATGTTTCAGGAAACACCATACACTTCTCCCGAGTGTCTGTTGGCAATTTACATCCCGCCCATCAGCATAACAAGGCTCCCAGTTCTCCATGGCCTGTCCTGCCTTTCTGGATTTTACACTTTTTTCAGATGGCCCTTTTGACCGGGGGGAAGTGAGACTTCATTGTAGTGCAGATTTCCTTTGCAAGTTTGCTTGGTTGGCCAAAAAGGGCGTATGCGTTTTTTCCTGAATATATTCAGGAAAAAACGCATACGCCCTTTTTGGCCAAGTGCATCATTGTGGACGTTCTGCCTCTTTTCCTATGCTTTCAATGCTATTCCAGTCTACCTCCTGAAATCGGTTTCCTGCAATTCTGCCCCGCTTTCAAGTCCTCTTGGCAGCCTTACTTCAGTATATTTCTTTTGACGATAGCTGTCATTTATAACTCTGCAGGTTTGTGAATTACAGTGCCCCTGAGCTCCTTTCTTCAACTCGCTTTCTTGTGAGCTGGCCGCAACACCGCAGGATGGCTTCAGGCCCTAATCTGATTCCGGCACTGCACGCTGAGCCTTTGGTTATTTCCTCTTACTGGTGGAAATGAGAGTTAAATTTGCCCGTCCAGACACCTCCAGCTAGTCTCTCATTGGTTCTCCCTATTCCTGTTCATCTTGCGCAGAAATTGCAAACTGGGCCAAACAGGAGGTTAAAGGCGCTGACTCTCCAAGTGGGGAGAGTGTTAGTAAAGCGTCTGGAATGTTGCACCCGAGTACCAGGGGAGGAAAACTGAGACATATTTGAACACGTCTCCCGTTCACATGGTTGATCATACTCTTGGTTCCACATGCATGTTTTAGCTGAAGGAAGAATACCTTAAACCTGGAGAGTTGAGACCCGTGGAATGGGTACCATGCAATATGACTTCAAAGGGTCTTCATTTGCTCACCGAACCTCTCCAATCCTATCACTGCTGCGTTTATGCCCCTGTACACATGCTTGATTCTCTTTCGGAGACATAGCAATCCATAGGTTTTAAGATACTTACTAGTCAGGTACATTCTTAGGCGTTTAATATGCGGTGTTGAGTCCATTTCGTTGAGCAAGGAGTAGCTCTTGTCTATTCCATATTTGGCTTAAGGAACTTTATCTGTGCTCATTTCAATCTCTGGTTTTATGCAGCACCCCAACTCACCTTTCCCCTTAAGCAAGCATAAGTTGGTTTTCTAAATTTGAGACCCTCTTCTGTTTTGGAATTCAGTTCCTGTTTAGCCAAGTTTACATTCTGTGTATTACTGATATCTTATGATGTTTCTTTTTCTGTGTGACTTATTTCAGTTAGAATCATCGTACCTGAATCCACTCATTATGCTGCTACGGGCCTGATGACATAGATTTCATTGCTGAGTGATACTGCATTGTTCATAAGTACCAAAAGTTCTTTATCCATTTTTCACTTTCTGTGATACTGAACTTGTACGGTAAACGAGGTTCTTGTAAACAGAGGCGTCCCAAACTTTGGGGTGGCTGTGTCTTTTTGATTTTAATTTCCCTAAGCTATAGGACCATAAGTGGAAGTGCCCTAGGCTCTGTTGCTTTGTTTTTTAGATGTTTCAGGAAACACCATACACTTCTCCTTAGTGTCTGTTGGCAATTTACATCCCGCCCATCAGCATAACAAGGCTCCCAGTTCTCCATGGCCTGTCCTGCCTTTCTGGATTTTACACTTTTTTCAGATGGCCCTTTTGACCGGGGAGAAGTGAGACTTCATTGTAGTGCAGATTTCCTTTGCAAGCTTGCTTGGTTGGCCAAAAAGGGCGTATGCGTTTTTTCCTGAATATATTCAGGAAAAAACGCATACGCCCTTTTTGGCCAAGTGCATCATTGTGGACGTTCTGCCTCTTTTCCTATGCTTTCAATGCAATTCCAGTCTACCTCCTGAAATCGGTTTCCTGCAATTCTGCCCCGCTTTCAAGTCCTCTTGGCAGCCTTACTTCAGTATATTTCTTTTGACGATAGCTGTCATTTATAACTCTGCAGGTTTGTGAATTACAGTGCCCCTGAGCTCCTTTCTTCAACTCGCTTTCTTGTGAGCTGGCCGCAACACCGCAGGATGGCTTCAGGCCCTAATGTGGTTCCGGCACGGCATGCTGAGCCTTTGGTTAATTCCTCTTCCTGGTGGGAAATGAGAGTTAAATTTGCCCGTCCAGACACCTCCAGCTAGTCTCTCATTGGTTCTCGCTATTCCTGTTCATCTTCCGCAGAAATTGCAAACTGGGCCAAACAGGAGGTTAAAGGGACTGACTCTCCAAGTCGGGAGAGTGTTAGTAAAGCGTCTGGAATGTTGCACCCGAGTACCAGGGTACGAAAACTGAGACATATTTGAACACGTCTCCCGATCACACGGTTGATCATACTCTAGGTTCCACATGCATGTTTTAGCTGAAGGAAGAATACCTTAAACCTGGGTAGTTGAAACCCGTGGAATGGGTACCATGCAATATGACTTCAAAGGGTCTTCATTTGCTCACCGAACCTCTCCAATCCTATCACTGCTGCGTTTATGCCCCTGTACACATGCTTGATTCTCTTCCGGAGACATAGCAATCCATAGGTTTTAAGATACTTACTAGTCAGGTACATTCTTAGGCGTTTAATATGCGGTGTTGAGTCCATTTCGTTGAGCAAGGAGTAGCTCTTGTCTATTCCATATTTGGCTTAAGGAACTTTATCTGTGCTCATTTCAATCTCTGGATTCATGCAGCACCCCAAATAACCTTTCCCCTTAAACAAGCATAAGTTGGTTTTCTAAATTTGAGACCCTGTTCTGTTCTGTAATTCAGTTCCTGTGTAGCCAAGTTTACATTCCGTGTATTACTGATATCTTATGATGTTTCTTTTTCTGTGTGACTTATTTCAGTTAGAATCATCATACCTGAATCCACTCATTGTGCTGCTAAGGGCCTGATGACATAGATTTCATTGCTGAGTGATATTTCTTTGTAAGTAAATACCACAACTTCTTTATCCATTTTTCACTTTCTGCAATGTGGAACTTGTACTGTAAACGAGGTTCTTGTAAACAGAGCCGTTCTAAATTTTGGGGTGGCTGTGTCTTTTTGATTTTAATTTCCCTAATCTATAGGACCATAAGTGGAAGTGCCCTACGCTCTGTTGCTTTGTTTTTTAGATGTTTCAGGAAACACCATACACTTGTCCCGAGTGTCTGTTGGCAATTTATATCCCGCCCATCAGCAAAACAAGGCTCCCAGTTCTCCATGGCCTGTCCTGCCTTTCTGGATTTTACACTTATTTCAGATGGCCCTTTTGACCAGGGGGAAGTGAGACTTCATTGTAGTGCAGATTTCCTTTGCAAGCTTGCTTGGTTGGCCAAAAAGGGCGTATGCGTTTTTTCCTGAATATATTCAGGAAAAAACGCATACGCCCTTTTTGGCCAAGTGCATCATTGTGGACGTTCTGCCTCTTTTCCTATGCTTTCAATGCAATTCCACTCTACCTCCTGAAATCGGTTTCCTGCAATTCTGCCCCGCTTTCAAGTCCTCTTGGCAGCCTTACTTCAGTATATTTTTGGACGATAGCTGTCATTTATAACTCTGCAGGTTTGTGAATTACAGTGCCCCTGAGCTCCTTTCTTCAACTCGTTTTCTTGTGAGCTGGCCGCAACACCGCAGGATGGCTTCCGGCCCTAATCTGGTTCCGGCACGGCACGCTGAGCCTTTGGTTATTTCCTCTTCCTGGTGGGAAATGAGAGTTAAATTTGCCCGTCCAGACACCTCCAGCTAGTCTCTCATTGGTTCTCCCTATTCCTGTTAATCTTCCGCAGAAATTGCAAACTGGGCCAAACAGGAGGTTAAAGGCGCTGACTCTCCAAGTGGGGAGAGTGTTAGTAAAGCGCCTGGAATGTTGCACCCGAGTACCAGGGGAGGAAACCTGAGACATATTTGAACACGTCTCCCGTTCACACGGTTGATCATACTCTGGGTTCCACATGCATGTTTTAGCTGAAGGAAGAATACCTTAAACCTGGAGAGTTGAGACCCGTGGAATGGGTACCATGCAATAAGACTTCAAAGGGTCTTCATTTGCTCACCGAACCTCTCCAATCCTATCACTGCTGCGTTTATGCCCCTGTACACATGCTTGATTCTCTTTTGGAGACATAGCAATCCATAGGTTTTAAGATACTTACTAGTCAGGTACATTCTTAGGCGTTTAATATGGGGTGTTGAGTCCATTTCGTTGAGCAAGGAGTAGCTCTTTTCTATTCCATATTTGGCTTAAGGAACTTTATCTGTGCTCATTTCAATCTCTGGTTTTATGCAGCACCCCAACTCACCTTTCCCCTTAAGCAAGCATAAGTTGGCTTTCTAATTTGAGACCCTGTTCTGTTTTGGAATTCAGTTCCTGTGTAGCCAAGTTTACATTCCGTGTATTAGTGATATCTTATGATGTTTCTTTTTCTGTGTGACTTATTTCAGTTAGAATCATCGTACCTGAATCCACTCATTATGCTGCTATGGGCCTGATGACATAGATTTCATTGCTGAGTGATACTGCATTGTACATAAGTACCACAAATTCTTTATCCATTTTTCACTTTGTCTGATACTGAACTTGTACGGTAAACGAGGTTCTTGTAAACAGAGGCGTCCCAAACTTTGGGGTGGCTGTGTCTTTTTGATTTTAATTTCCCTAAGCTATAGGACCATAAGTGGAAGTGCCCTAGGCTCTGTTGCTTTGTTTTTTAGATGTTTCAGGAAACACCATACACTTGTCCCGAGTGTCTGTTGGCAATTTACATCCCGCCCATCAGCATAACAAGGCTCCCAGTTCTCCATGGCCTGTCCTGCCTTTCTGGATTTTACACTTTTTTCAGATGGCCCTTTTGACCGGGGGGAAGTGAGACTTCATTGTAGTGCAGATTTCCTTTGCAAGCTTGCTTGGTTGGCCAAAAAGTGCGTATGCGTTTTTTCCTGAATATATTCAGGAAAAAACGCATACGCCCTTTTTGGCCAAGTGCATCATTGTGGACGTTCTGTCTCTTTTCCTATGCTTTCAATGCAATTCCAGTCTACCTCCTGAAATCGGTTTCCTGCAATTCTGCCCCGCTTTCAAGTCCTCTTGGCAGCCTTACTTCAGTATATTTTTGGACGATAGCTGTCATTTATAACTCTGCAGGTTTGTGAATTACAGTGCCCCTGAGCTCCTTTGTTCAACTCGCTTTCTTGTGACCTGGCCGAAACACCGCAGGATGGCTTCAGGCCCTAATCTGGTTCCGGCACGGCACGCTGAGCCTTTGGTTAATTCCTCTTCCTGGTGGGAAATGAGAGTTAAATTTACCGGTCCAGACACCTCCAGCTAGTCTCTCATTGGTTCTCGCTATTCCTGTTCATCTTCCGCAGAAATTGCAAACTGGGCCAAACAGGAGGTTAAAGGGACTGACTCTCCAAGTCGGGAGAGTGTTAGTAAAGCGTCTGGAATGTTGCACCCGAGTACCAGGGTACGAAAACTGAGACATATTTGAACACGTCTCCCGATCACATGGTTTATCATACTCTAGGTTCCATATGCATGTTTTAGCTGAAGGAAGAATACCTTAAACCTGGGTAGTTGAAACCCGTGGAATGGGTACCATGCAATATGACTTGAAAGGGTCTTCATTTGCTCACCGAACCTCTCCAATCCTATCACTGCTGCGTTAATGCCCCTGTACACATGCTTGATTCTCTTTCGGAGACATAGCATTCCATAGGTTTTAAGATACTTACTAGTCAGGTACATACTTAGGCGTTTAATATGTGGTGTTGAGTCCATTTCGCTGAGCAAGGAGTAGCTATTGTCTATTCCATATTTGGCTTAAGGAACTTTATCTGTGCTCATTTCAATCTCTGGTTTTATGCAGCACCCCAACTCACCTTTCCCCTTAAGCAAGCATAAGTTGGTTTTCTAAATTTGAGACCCTGTTCTTTTCTGTAATTCAGTTCCTGTGTAGCCAAGTTTACATTCCGTGTATTACTGATATCTTATGATGTTTCTTTTTCTGTGTGACTTATTTCAGTTAGAATCATCATACCTGAATCCACTCATTGTGCAGCTAAGGGCCTGATGACATAGATTTCATTGCTGAGTGATACTGCATTGTACGTAAGTACCACAAGTTCTTTATCCATTTTTCACTTTCTGTGATACTGAACTTGTACGGTAAACGAGGTTCTTGTAAACAGAGGCGTCCCAAACTTTGGGGTGGCTGTGTCTTTTTGATTTTAATTTCCCTAAGCTATAGGACCATAAGTGGAAGTGCCCTAGGCTCTGTTGCTTTGTTTTTTAGATGTTTCAGGAAACACCATACACTTCTCCCAAGTGTCTGTTGGCAATTTACATCCCGCCCATCAGCATAACAAGGCTCCCAGTTCTCCATGGCCTGTCCTGCCTTTCTGGATTTTACACTTTTTTCAGATGGCCCTTTTGACTGGGGGGAAGTGAGACTTCATTGTAGTGCAGATTTCCTTTGCAAGTTTGCTTGGTTGGCCAAAAAGGGCGTATGCGTTTTTTCCTGAATATATTCAGGAAAAAACGCATACGCCCTTTTTGGCCAAGTGCATCATTGAGGACGTTCTGCCTCTTTTCCTATTCTTTCAACGCAATTCCAGTCTACCTCCTGAAATGGGTTTCCTGCAATTCTGCCCCGCTTTCAAGTCCTCTAGGCAGCCTTACTTCGGTATATTTTTGGACGATAGCTGTCATTTATAACTCTGCAGGTTTGTGAATTACAGTGCCCCTGAGCTCCTTTCTTCAACTCGCTTTCTTGTGAGCTGGCCGCAACACCGCAGGATGGCTTCCGGCCCTAATCTGGTTCCGGCACGGCACGCTGAGCCTTTGGTTAATTCCTCTTCCTGGTGGGAAATGAGAGTTAAATTTGCCCGCCCAGACTCCTCCAGCTAGTCTCTCATTGGTTCTCGCTATTCCTGTTCATCTTCCGCAGAAATTGCAAACTGGGCCAAACAGGAGGTTAAAGGGACTGACTCTCCAAGTAGGGAGAGTGTTAGTAAAGCGTCTGGAATGTTGCACCCGAGTACCAGGGTACGAAAACTGAGACATATTTGAACACGTCTCCCGATCACATGGTTGATCATACTCTAGGTTCCACATGCATGTTTTAGCTGAAGGAAGAATACCTTAAACCTGGGTATTTGAAACCCGTGGAATGGGTACCATGCAATATGACTTCAAAGGGTCTTCATTTGCTCACCGAACCTCTCCAATCCTATCACTGCTGCGTTTATGCCCCTGTACACATGCTTGATTCTCTTTCGGAGACATAGCAATCCATAGGTTTTAAGATACTTACTAGTCAGGTACATTCTTAGGCGTTTAATATGGGGTGTTGAGTCCATTTCGTTGAGCAAGGAGTAGCTCTTGTCTATTCCATATTTGGCTTAAGGAACTTTATCTGTGCTCATTTCAATCTCTGGTTTTATGCAGCACCCCAACTCACCTTTACCCTTAAGCAAGCATAAGTTGGTTTTCTAAATTTGAGACCCTGTTCTGTTCTGTAATTCAGTTCCTGTGTAGCCAAGGTTACATTCCGTGTATTAGTGATATCTTATGATGTTTCTTTTTCTGTGTGACTTATTTCAGTTAGAATCACCATACCTGAATCCACTCATTTTGCTACTAAGGGCCTGATGACATAGATTTCATTGCTGAGTGATATTGCTTTGTAAGTAAATACCACAACTTCTTTATCCATTTTTCACTTTCTGCGATGTTGAACTTGTACTGTAAACGAGGTTCTTGTAAACAGAGCCATTCCAAACTTTGGGGTGGCTGTGTCTTTTTGATTTTAATTTCCCTAAGCTATAGGACCATAAGTGGAAGTGCCCTAGGCTCTGTTGCTTTGTTTTTTAGATGTTTCAGGAAACACCATACACTTCTCCCGAGTGTCTGTTGGCAATTTACATCCCGCCCATCAGCATAACAAGGCTCCCAGTTCTCCATGGCCTGTCCTGCCTTTCTGGATTTTACACTTTTTTCAGATGGCCCTTTTGACCGGGGGGAAGTGAGACTTCATTGTAGTGCAGATTTCCTTTGCAAGCTTGCTTGGTTGGCCAAAAAGGGCGTATGCGTTTTTTCCTGAATATATTTAGGAAAAAACGCATACGCCCTTTTTGGCCAAGTGCATCATTGTGGACGTTCTGCCTCTTTTCCTATGCTTTCAATGCAATTCCAGTCTACCTCCTGAAATCGGTTTCCTGCAATTCTGCCCCGCTTTCAAGTCCTCTTGGCAGCCTTACTTCAGTATATTTTTGGACGATAACTGTCATTTATAACTCTGCAGGTTTGTGAATTACAGTGCCCCTGAGCTCCTTTCTTCAACTCGCTTTCTTTTGAGCTGGCCGCAACACCGCAGGATGGCTTCAGGCCCTAATCTGGTTCCGGCACGGCACAGTGAGCCTTTGGTTATTTCTTCTTCCTGGTGGGAAATGAGATTTAAATTTGCCTGTCCAAACACCTCCAGCTAGTCTCTCATTGGTTCTCCCTATTCCTGTTCATCTTCCGCAGAAATTGCAAACTGGGCCAAACAGGAGGTTAAAGGCGCTGACTCTCCAAGTGGGGAGAGTGTTAGTAAAGCGTCTGGAATGTTGCACCCGAGTACCAGGGGAGGAAAACTGAGACATATTTCAACACGTGTCCCGTTCACATGGTTGATCATACTCTGGGTTCCACATGCATGTTTTAGCTGAAGGAAGAATACCTTAAACCTGGGTAGTTGAAACCCGTGGAATGGGTACCATGCAATATGACTTCAAAGGGTCTTCATTTGCTCACCGAACCTCTCCAATCCTATCACTGCTGCGTTTATGCCCCTGTACACACGCTTGATTCTCTTTTGGAGACATAGCAATCCATAGGTTTTAAGATACTTACTAGTCAGGTACATTCTTAGGCGTTTAATATGCGGTGTTGAGTCCATTTCGTTGAGCAAGGAGTAGCTCTTGTCTATTCCATATTTGGCTTAAGGAACTTTATCTGTGCTCATTTCAATCTCTGGTTTTATGCAGCACCCCAACTCACCTTTACCCTTAAGCAAGCATAAGTTGGTTTTCTAAATTTGAGACACTGTTCTGTTCTGTAATTCAGTTCCTGTGTAGCCAAGTTTACATTCCGTGTATTACTGATATCTTATGATGTTTCTTTTTCTGTGTGACTTATTTCAGTGAGAATCATCATACCTGAATCCACTCATTATGCTGCTAAGGGCCTGATGACATATATTTCATTGCTGAGTGATATTGCTTTGTAAGTAAATACCACAACTTCTTTATCCATTTTTCACTTTCTGCGATGTTGAACTTGTAGTGTAAACGATGTTCTTGTAAACAGAGCCATCCCAAACTTTGGGGTGGCTGTGTCTTTTTGATTTTGATTTCCCTAAGCTATAGGACCATAAGTGGAAGTGCCCTAGGCTCTGTTGCTTTGTTTTTTAGATGTTTCAGGAAACACCATACACTTCTCCCGAGTGTCTGTTGGCAATTTACATCCCGCCCATCAGCATAACAAGGCTCCCAGTTCTCCATGGCCTGTCCTGCCTTTCTGGATTTTACACTTTTTTCAGATGGCCCTTTTGACCGGGGGGAAGTGAGACTTCATTGTAGTGCAGATTTCCTTTGCAAGCTTGCTTGGTTGGCCAAAAAGGGCGTATGCGTTTTTTCCTGAATATATTCAGGAAAAAACGCATACGCCCTTTTTGGCCAAGTGCATCATTGTGGACGTTCTGCCTCTTTTCCTATGCTTTCAATGCAATTCCAGTCTACCTCCTGAAATCGGTTTCCTGCAATTCTGCCCCGCTTTCAAGTCCTCTTGGCAGCCTTACTTCAGTATATTTTTGGACGATAGCTGTCATTTATAACTCTGCAGGTTTGTGAATTACAGTGCCCCTGAGCTACTTTCTTCAACTCGCTTTCTTTTGAGCTGGCCGCAACACAGCAGGATGGCTTCAGGCCCTAATCTGGTTCCGGCACGGCACGCTGAGCCTTTGGTTAATTCCTCTTCCTGGTGGGAAATGAGAGTTAAATTTGCCCGTCCAGACACCTCCAGCTAGTCTCTCATTGGTTCTCGCTATTCCTGTTCATCTTCCGCAGAAATTGCAAACTGGGCCAAACAGGAGGTTAAAGGGACTGACTCTCCAATTCGGGAGAGTGTTAGTAAAGCGTCTGGAATGTTGCACCCAAGTACCAGGGTACGAAAACTGAGACATATTTGAACACGTCTCCCGTTCACACGGTTGATCATACTCTGGGTTCCACATGCATGTTTTAGCTGAAGGATGAATACCTTAAACCTGGAGAGTTGAGACCCATGTAATGGGTACCATGCAATATGACTTGAAAGGGTCTTTATTTGCTCACCGAACCTCTCCAATCCTATCACTGCTGCGTTTATGCCCCTGTACACATGCTTGATTCTCTTCCGGAGACATAGCAATCCATAGGTTTTAAGTTACTTACTAGTCAGGTACATTCTTAGGCGTTTAATATGCGGTGTTGAGTCCATTTCGTTGAGCAAGGAGTAGCTCTTGTCTATTCCATATTTGGCTTAAGGAACTTTATCTGTGCTCATTTCAATCTCTGGTTTTATGCAGCACCCCAACTCACCTTTCCCCTTAAGCAAGCATAAGTTGGTTTTCTAAATTTGAGACCCTGTTCTGTTTTGGAATTCAGTTCCTGTGTAGCCAAGTTTACATTCCGTGTATTACTGATATCTTATGATGTTTCTTTTTCTGTGTGACTTATTTCAGTTAGAATCATCATACCTGAATCCACTCATTATGCTGCTAAGGGCCTGATGACATAGATTTCATTGCTGAGTGATATTGCTTTGTAAGTAAATACCACAACTTCTTTATCCATTTTTCACTTTCTGCGATGTTGAACTTGTACTGTAAACGAGGTTCTTGTAAACAGAGGTGTCCCAAACTTTGGGGTGGCTGTGTCTTTTTGATTTTAATTTCCCTAAGCTATAGGACCATAAGTGGAAGTGCCCTAGGCTCTGTTGCTTTGTTTTTTAGATGTTTCAGGAAACACTATACACTTCTCCAGAGTGTCTGTTGGCAATTTACATCCCGCCCAACAGCATAACAAGGCTCCCAGTTCTCCATGGCCTGTCCTGACTTTCTGGATTTTACACTTTTTTCAGATGGCCCTTTTGACCGGGAGGAAGTGAGACTTCATTGTAGTGCAGATTTCCTTTGCAAGCTTGCTTGGTTGGCCAAAAAGGGCGTATGCGTTTTTTCCTGAATATATTCAGGAAAAAATGCATACGCACTTTTTGGCCAAGTGCATCATTGTGGACGTTCTGCCTCTTTTCCTATGCTTTCAATGCAATTCCAGTCTACCTCCTGAACTCGGTTTCCTGCAATTCTGCCCCGCTTTCAAGTCCTCTTGGCAGCCTTACTTCAGTATATTTTTGGACGATAGCTGTCATTTATAACTCTGCAGGTTTGTGAATTACAGTGCCCCTGAGCTCCTTTCTTCAACTCGCTTTCTTTTGAGCTGGCCGCAACACCGCAGGATGGCTTCAGGCCCTAATCTGGTTCCGGCACGGCACAGTGAGCCTTTGGTTATTTCTTCTTCCTGGTGGGAAATGAGATTTAAATTTGCCCGTCCAGACACCTCCAGCTAGTCTCTCATTGGTTCTCCCTATTCCTGTTCATCTTCCGCAGAAATTGCAAACTGGGCCAAACAGGAGGTTAAAGGCGCTGACTCTCCAAGTGGGGAGAGTGTTAGTAAAGCGTCTGGAATGTTGCACCCGAGTACCAGGGGAGGAAAACTGAGACATATTTCAACACGTCTCCCGTTCACATGGTTGATCATACTCTGGGTTCCACATGCATGTTTTAGCTGAAGGAAGAATACCTTAAACCTGGGTAGTTGAAACCCGTGGAATGGGTACCATGCAATATGACTTCAAAGGGTCTTCATTTGCTCACCGAACCTCTCCAATCCTATCACTGCTGCGTTTATGCCCCTGTACACACGCTTGATTCTCTTTTGGAGACATAGCAATCCATAGGTTTTAAGATACTTACTAGTCAGGTACATTCTTAGGCGTTTAATATGCGGTGTTGAGTCCATTTCGTTGAGCAAGGAGTAGCTCTTGTCTATTCCATATTTGGCTTAAGGAACTTTATCTGTGCTCATTTCAATCTCTGGTTTTATGCAGCACCCCAACTCACCTTTACCCTTAAGCAAGCATAAGTTGGTTTTCTAAATTTGAGACACTGTTCTGTTCTGTAATTCAGTTCCTGTGTAGCCAAGTTTACATTCCGTGTATTACTGATATCTTATGATGTTTCTTTTTCTGTGTGACTTATTTCAGTGAGAATCATCATACCTGAATCCACTCATTATGCTGCTAAGGGCCTGATGACATATATTTCATTGCTGAGTGATATTGCTTTGTAAGTAAATACCACAACTTCTTTATCCATTTTTCACTTTCTGCGATGTTGAACTTGTACTGTAAACGATGTTCTTGTAAACAGAGCCATCCCAAACTTTGGGGTGGCTGTGTCTTTTTGATTTTGATTTCCCTAAGCTATAGGACCATAAGTGGAAGTGCCCTAGGCTCTGTTGCTTTGTTTTTTAGATGTTTCAGGAAACACCATACACTTCTCCCGAGTGTCTGTTGGCAATTTACATCCCGCCCATCAGCATAACAAGGCTCCCAGTTCTCCATGGCCTGTCCTGCCTTTCTGGATTTTACACTTTTTTCAGATGGCCCTTTTGACCGGGGGGAAGTGAGACTTCATTGTAGTGCAGATTTCCTTTGCAAGCTTGCTTGGTTGGCCAAAAAGGGCGTATGCGTTTTTTCCTGAATATATTCAGGAAAAAACGCATACGCCCTTTTTGGCCAAGTGCATCATTGTGGACGTTCTGCCTCTTTTCCTATGCTTTCAATGCAATTCCAGTCTACCTCCTGAAATCGGTTTCCTGCAATTCTGCCCCGCTTTCAAGTCCTCTTGGCAGCCTTACTTCAGTATATTTTTGGACGATAGCTGTCATTTATAACTCTGCAGGTTTGTGAATTACAGTGCCCCTGAGCTACTTTCTTCAACTCGCTTTCTTTTGAGCTGGCCGCAACACAGCAGGATGGCTTCAGGCCCTAATCTGGTTCCGGCACGGCACGCTGAGCCTTTGGTTAATTCCTCTTCCTGGTGGGAAATGAGAGTTAAATTTGCCCGTCCAGACACCTCCAGCTAGTCTCTCATTGGTTCTCGCTATTCCTGTTCATCTTCCGCAGAAATTGCAAACTGGGCCAAACAGGAGGTTAAAGGGACTGACTCTCCAATTCGGGAGAGTGTTAGTAAAGCGTCTGGAATGTTGCACCCGAGTACCAGGGTACGAAAACTGAGACATATTTGAACACGTCTCCCGTTCACACGGTTGATCATACTCTGGGTTCCACATGCATGTTTTAGCTGAAGGATGAATACCTTAAACCTGGAGAGTTGAGACCCATGTAATGGGTACCATGCAATATGACTTGAAAGGGTCTTCATTTGCTCACCGAACCTCTCCAATCCTATCACTGCTGCGTTTATGCCCCTGTACACATGCTTGATTCTCTTCCGGAGACATAGCAATCCATAGGTTTTAAGTTACTTACTAGTCAGGTACATTCTTAGGCGTTTAATATGCGGTGTTGAGTCCATTTCGTTGAGCAAGGAGTAGCTCTTGTCTATTCCATATTTGGCTTAAGGAACTTTATCTGTGCTCATTTCAATCTCTGGTTTTATGCAGCACCCCAACTCACCTTTCCCCTTAAGCAAGCATAAGTTGGTTTTCTAAATTTGAGACCCTGTTCTGTTTTGGAATTCAGTTCCTGTGTAGCCAAGTTTACATTCCGTGTATTACTGATATCTTATGATGTTTCTTTTTCTGTGTGACTTATTTCAGTTAGAATCATCATACCTGAATCCACTCATTATGCTGCTAAGGGCCTGATGACATAGATTTCATTGCTGAGTGATATTGCTTTGTAAGTAAATACCACAACTTCTTTATCCATTTTTCACTTTCTGCGATGTTGAACTTGTACTGTAAACGAGGTTCTTGTAAACAGAGGTGTCCCAAACTTTGGGGTGGCTGTGTCTTTTTGATTTTAATTTCCCTAAGCTATAGGACCATAAGTGGAAGTGCCCTAGGCTCTGTTGCTTTGTTTTTTAGATGTTTCAGGAAACACTATACACTTCTCCAGAGTGTCTGTTGGCAATTTACATCCCGCCCAACAGCATAACAAGGCTCCCAGTTCTCCATGGCCTGTCCTGACTTTCTGGATTTTACACTTTTTTCAGATGGCCCTTTTGACCGGGAGGAAGTGAGACTTCATTGTAGTGCAGATTTCCTTTGCAAGCTTGCTTGGTTGGCCAAAAAGGGCGTATGCGTTTTTTCCTGAATATATTCAGGAAAAAATGCATACGCACTTTTTGGCCAAGTGCATCATTGTGGACGTTCTGCCTCTTTTCCTATGCTTTCAATGCAATTCCAGTCTACCTCCTGAACTCGGTTTCCTGCAATTCTGCCCCGCTTTCAAGTCCTCTTGGCAGCCTTACTTCAGTATATTTTTGGACGATAGCTGTCATTTATAACTCTGCAGGTTTGTGAATTACAGTGCCCCTGAGCTCCTTTCTTCAACTCGCTTTCTTTTGAGCTGGCCGCAACACCGCAGGATGGCTTCAGGCCCTAATCTGGTTCCGGCACGGCACGCTGAGCCTTTGGTTATTTCCTCTTCCTGGTGGGAAATGAGAGTTAAATTTGCCCGTCCAGACACCTCCAGCTAGTCTCTCATTGGTTCTCCCTATTCCTGTTCATCTTCCGCAGAAATTGCAAACTGGGCCAAACAGGAGGTTAAAGGCGCTGACTCTCCAAGTGGGGAGAGTGTTAGTAAAGCGTCTGGAATGTTGCACCCGAGTACCAGGGGAGGAAAACTGAGACATATTTGAACACGTCTCCCGTTCACACGGTTGATCATACTCTGGGTTCCACATGCATGTTTTAGCTGAAGGATGAATACCTTAAACCTGGAGAGTTGAGACCCATGTAATGGGTACCATGCAATATGAATTCAAAGGGTCTTCATTTGCTCACCGAACCTCTCCAATCCTATCACTGCTGCGTTTATGCCCCTGTACACATGCTTGATTCTCTTCCGGAGACATAGCAATCCATAGGTTTTAAGATACTTACTAGTCAGGTACATTCTTAGGCGTTTAATATGCGGTGTTGAGTCCATTTCGTTGAGCAAGGAGTAGCTCTTGTCTATTCCATATTTGGCTTAAGGAACTTTATCTGTGCTCATTTCAATCTCTGGTTTTATGCAGCACCCCAACTCACCTTTCCCCTTAAGCAAGCATAAGTTGGTTTTCTAAATTTGAGACCCTGTTCTGTTTTGGAATTCAGTTCCTGTGTAGCCAAGTTTACATTCCGTGTATTAGTGATATCTTATGATGTTTCTTTTTCTGTGTGACTTATTTCAGTTAGAATCATCATACCTGAATCCACTCATTATGCTGCTAAGGGCCTGATGACATAGATTTCATTGCTGAGTGATATTGCTTTGTAAGTAAATACCACAACTTCTTTATCCATTTTTCACTTTCTGCGATGTTGAACTTGTACTGTAAACGAGGTTCTTGTAAACAGAGGCGTCCCAAACTTTGGGGTGGCTGTGTCTTTTTGATTTTAATTTCCCTAAGCTATAGGACCATAAGTGGAAGTGCCCTAGGCTCTGTTGCTTTGTTTTTTAGATGTTTAAGGAAACAACATACACTTCTCCAGAGTGTCTGTTGGCAATTTACATCCCGCCCATCAGCATAACAAGGCTCCCAGTTCTCCATGGCCTGTCCTGACTTTCTGGATTTTACACTTTTTTCAGATGGCCCTTTTGACCGGGAGGAAGTGAGACTTCATTGTACTGCAGATTTCCTTTGCAAGCTTGCTTGGTTGGCCAAAAAGGGCGTATGCGTTTTTTCCTGAATATATTCAGGAAAAAACGCATACGCCCTTTTTGGCCAAGTGCATCATTGTGGACGTTCTGCCTCTTTTCCTATGCTTTCAATGCAATTCCAGTCTACCTCCTGAACTCGGTTTCCTGCAATTCTGCCCCGCTTTCAAGTCCTCTTGGCAGCCTTACTTCAGTATATTTTTGGACGATAGCTGTCATTTATAACTCTGCAGGTTTGTGAATTACAGTGCCCCTGAGCTCCTTTCTTCAACTCGCTTTCTTGTGAGCTGGCCGCAACACCGCAGGATGGCTTCAGGCCCTAATCTGGTTCCGGCACGGCACGCTGAGCCTTTGGTTATTTCCTCTTCCTGGTGGGAAATGAGAGTTAAATTTGCCCGTCCAGACACCTCCAGCTAGTCTCTGATTGGTTCTCCCTATTCCTGTTCATCTTCCGCAGAAATTGCAAACTGGGCCAAACAGGAGGTTAAAGGCGCTGACTCTCCAAGTGGGGAGAGTGTTAGTAAAGCGTCTGGAATGTTGCACCCGAGTACCAGGGGAGGAAAACTGAGACATATTTGAACACGTCTCCCGTTCACACGGTTGATCATACTCTGGGTTCCACATGCATGTTTTTGCTGAAGGAAGAATACCTTAAACCTGGAGAGTTGAGACCCGTGGAATGGGTACCATGCAATATGACTTCAAAGGGTCTTCATTTGCTCAGCGAACCGCTCCAATCCTATCACTGCTGCGTTTATGCCCCTGT
Source organism: Pseudorca crassidens (assembly GCF_039906515.1). Classification (NCBI taxonomy): domain Eukaryota; kingdom Metazoa; phylum Chordata; class Mammalia; order Artiodactyla; family Delphinidae; genus Pseudorca; species Pseudorca crassidens. Next base: position 104,608,516 of record NC_090301.1, read on the forward strand.
ACACACGCTTGATTCTCTTTTGGAGACATAGCAATCCATAGGTTTTAAGATACTTACTAGTCAGGTACATTCTTAGGCGTTTAATATGGGGTGTTGAGTCCATTTCGTTGAGCAAGGAGTAGCTCTTTTCTATTCCATATTTGGCTTAAGGAACTTTATCTGTGCTCATTTCAATCTCTGGTTTTATGCAGCACCCCAACTCACCTTTCCCCTTAAGCAAGCATAAGTTGGTTTTCTAAATTTGAGACCCTGTTCTGTTTTGGAATTCAGTTCCTGTGTAGCCAAGTTTACATTCCATGTATTAGTGATATCTTATGATGTTTCTTTTTCTGTGTGACTTATTTCAGTTAGAATCATCGTACCTGAATCCACTCATTATGCTGCTACGGGCCTGATGACATAGATTTCATGGCTGAGTGATACTGCATTGTACATAAGTACCACAAGTTCTTTATCCATTTTTCACTTTCTGTGATACTGAACTTGTACGGTAAACGAGGTTCTTGTAAACAGAGGCATCCCAAACTTTGGGGTGGCTGTGTCTTTTTGATTTTAATTTCCCTAAGCTATAGGACCATAAGTGGAAGTGCCCTAGGCTCTGTTGCTTTGTTTTTTAGATGTTTCAGGAAACACCATACACTTCTCCCGAGTGTCTGTTGGCAATTTACATCCCGCCCATCAGCATAACAAGGCTCCCAGTTCTCCATGGCCTGTCCTGCCTTTCTGGATTTTACACTTTTTTCAGATGGCCCTTTTGACTGAGGGGAAGTGAGACTTCATTGTAGTGCAGATTTCCTTTGCAAGCTTGCTTGGTTGGCCAAAAAGGGCGTATGCGTTTTTTCCTGAATATGTTCAGGAAAAAACGCATACGCCCTTTTTGGCCAAGTGCATCATTGTGGACGTTCTGTCTCTTTTCCTATGCTTTCAATGCAATTCCAGTCTACCTCCTGAAATCGGTTTCCTGCAATTCTGCCCCGCTTTCAAGTCCTCTTGGCAGCCTTACTTCAGTATATTTTTGGACGATAGCTGTCATTTATAACTCTGCAGGTTTGTGAATTACAGTGCCCCTGAGCTCCTTTCTTCAACTCGCTTTCTTGTGAGCTGGCCGCAACACCACAGGATGGCTTCAGGCCCTAATCTGGTTCCGGCACGGCTCGCTGAGCCTTTGGTTATTTCGTCTTCCTGGTGGGAAATGAGAGTTAAATTTGCCCGTCCAGACACCTCCAGCTAGTCTCTCATTGGTTCTCCCTATTCCTGTTCATCTTGCGCAGAAATTGCAAACTGGGCCAAACAGGAGGTTAAAGGTGCTGACTCTCCAAGTGGGGAGAGTGTTAGTAAAGCGTGTGGAATGTTGCACCCGAGTACCAGGGGAGGAAAACTGAGACATATTTGAACACGTCTCCCGTTCACACGGTTGATCATACTCTGGGTTCCACATGCATGTTTTAGCTGAAGGAAGAATACCTTAAACCTGGAGAGTTGAGACCCGTGGAATGGGTACCAAGCAATATGACTTCAAAGGATCTTCATTTGCTCACCGAACCTCTCCAATCCTATCACTGCTGCGTTTATGCCCCTGTACACATGCTTGATTCTCTTTTGGAGACATAGCAATCCATAGGTTTTAAGATACTTACTAGTCAGGTACATTCTTAGGCGTTTAATATGCGGTGTTGAGTCCATTTCGTTCAGCAACGAGTAGCTCTTCTCTATTCCATATTTGGCTTAAGGAACTTTATCTGTGCTCATTTCAATCTCTGGTTTTATGCAGCACCCCAACTCACCTTTCCCCTTAAGCAAGCATAAGTTGGTTTTCTAAATTTGAGACCCTGTTCTGTTTTGGAATTCAGTTCCTGTGTAGCCAAGTTTACAATCCGTGTATTACTGATATCTTATGATGTTTCTTTTTCTGTGTGAATTATTTCAGTTAGAATCATCGTACCTGAATCCAGTCATTATGCGGCTACGGGCCTGATGACATAGATTTCATTGCTGAGTGATACTGCATTTTACATAAGTACCACAAGTTCTTTATCCATTTTTCACTTTCTGTGATACTGAACTTGTACGGTAAACGAGGTTCTTGTAAACAGAGGCGTCCCAAACTTTGGGGTGGCTGTGTCTTTTTGATTTTAATTTCCCTAAGCTATAGGACCATAAGTGGAAGTGCCCTAGGCTCTGTTGCTTTGTTTTTTAGATGTTTCAGGAAACAACATACACTTCTCCCGAGTGTCTGTTGGCAATTTACATACCGCCCATCAGCATAACAAGGCTCCCAGTTCTCCATGGCCTGTCCTGCCTTTCTGGATTTTACACTTTTTTCAGATGGTCCTTTTGACCATGGGGAAGTGAGACTTCATTGTAGTGCAGATTTCCTTTGCAAGTTTGCTTGGTTGGCCAAAAAGGGCGTATGCGTTTTTTCCTGAATATATTCAGGAAAAAACGCATACGCCCTTTTTGGCCAAGTGCATCATTGTGGACGTTCTGCCTCTTTTCCTATGCTTTCAATGCAATTCCAGTCTACCTCCTGAAATCGGTTTCCTGCAATTCTGCCCCACTTTCAAGTCCTCTTGGCAGCCTTACTTCAGTATATTTTTGGACGATAGCTGTCATTTATAACTCTGCAGGTTTGTGCATTACAGTGCCCCTGAGCTCCTTTCTTCAACTCGCTTTCTTGTGAGCTGGCCGCAACACCGCAGGATGGCTTCAGGCCCTAATCTGGTTCCGGCACGGCACGCTGAGCCTTTGGTTAATTCCTCTTCCTGGTGGAAATGAGAGTTAAATTTGCCCGTCCAGACACCTCCAGCTAGTCTCTCATTGGTTCTCCCTATTCCTGTTCATCTTCCGCAGAAATTGCAAACTGGGCCAAACAGGAGGTTAAAGGGACTGACTCTCCAAGTCGGGAGAGTGTTAGTAAAGCGTGTGGAATGTTGCACCCGAGTACCAGGGGAGGAAAACTGAGACATATTTGAACACTTCTCCCGTTCACACGGTTGTTCATACTCTGGGTTCCACATGCATGTTTTAGCTGAAGGAAGAATACCTTAAACCTGGGTAGTTGAAACCCGTGGAATGGGTACCATGCAATATGACTTCAAAGGGTCTTCATTTGCTCACCGAACCTCTCCAATCCTATCACTGCTGCGTTTATGCCCCTGTACACATGCTTGATTCTCTTTCGGAGACATAGCAATCCATAGGTTTTAAGATACTTACTAGTCAGGTACATTCTTAGGCGTTTAATATGGGGTGTTGAGTCCATTTCGTTGAGCAAGGAGTAGCTCTTGTCTATTCCATATTTGGCTTAAGGAACTTTATCTGTGCTCATTTCAATCTCTGGATTCATGCAGCACCCCAAATCACCTTTCCCCTTAAGCAAGCATAAGTTGGTTTTCTAAATTTGAGACACTGTTCTGTTCTGTAATTCAGTTCCTGTGTAGCCAAGTTTACATTCCGTGTATTACTGATATCTTATGATGTTTCTTTTTCTGTGTGACTTATTTCAGTTAGAATCATCATACCTGAATCCACTCATTGTGCTGCTAAGGGCCTGATGACATAGATTTCATTGCTGAGTGATATTTCTTTGTAAGTAAATACCACAACTTCTTTATCCATTTTTCACTTTCTGCAATGTGGAACTTGTACTGTAAATGAGGTTCTTGTAAACAGAGCCGTTCCAAATTTTGGGGTGGCTGTGTCTTTTTGATTTTAATTTCCCTAAGCTATAGGACCATAAGTGGAAGTGCCCTAGGCTCTGTTGCTTTGTTTTTTAGATGTTTCAGGAAACACCATACACTTCTCCCGAGTGTCTGTTGGCAATTTACATCCTGCCCATCAGCATAACAAGGCTCCCAGTTCTCCATGGCCTGTCCTGCCTTTCTGGATTTTACACTTTTTTCAGATGGCCCTTTTGACCGGGGGGAAGTGAGACTTCATTGTAGTGAAGATTTCCTTTGCAAGCTTGCTTGGTTGGCCAAAAAGGGCGTATGCGTTTTTTCCTGAATATATTCAGGAAAAAACGCATACGCCCTTTTTGGCCAAGTGCATCATTGTGGACGTTCTGCCTCTTTTCCTATGCTTTCAATGCAATTCCAGTCTACCTCCTGAAATCGGTTTCCTGCAATTCTGCCCCGCTTTCAAGTCCTCTTGGCAGCCTTACTTCAGTATATTTTTGGACGATAGCTGTCATTTATAACTCTGCAGGTTTGTGCATTACAGTGCCCCTGAGCTCCTTTCTTCAACTCGCTTTCTTGTGAGCTGGCCGCAACACCGCAGGATGGCTTCAGGCCCTAATCTGGTTCCGGCACGGCACGCTGAGCCTTTGGTTATTTCCTCTTCCTGGTGGGAAATGAGAGTTAAATTTGCCCGTCCAGACACATCCAGCTAGTCTCTCATTGGTTCTCCCTATTCCTGTTCATCTTCCGCAGAAATTGCAAACTGGGCCAAACAGGAGGTTAAAGGCGCTGACTCTCCAAGTGGGGAGAGTGTTAGTAAAGCGCCTGGAATGTTGCACCCGAGTACCAGGGGAGGAAAACTGAGACATATTTGAACACGTCTCCCGTTCACACGGTTGATCATACTCTGGGTTCCACATGCATGTTTTTGCTGAAGGAAAAATACCTTAAACCTGGAGAGTTGAGACCCGTGGAATGGGTGCCATGAAATATGACTTCAAAGGGTCTTCATTTGCTCACCGAACCTCTCCAATCCTATCACTGCTGCGTTTATGCCCCTGTACACATGCTTGATTCTCTTTTGGAGACATAGCAATCCATAGGTTTTAAGATACTTACTAGTCAGGTACATTCTTAGGCGTTTAATATGGGGTGTTGAGTCCATTTCGTTGAGCAAGGAGTAGCTCTTGTCTATTCCATATTTGGCTTAAGGAACTTTATCTGTGCTCATTTCAATCTCTGGTTTTATGCAGCACCCCAACTCACCTTTCCCCTTAAGCAAGCATAAGTTGGTTTTCTAAATTTGAGACCCTGTTCTGTTTTGGAATTCAGTTCCTGTGTAGCCAAGTTTACATTCCATGTATTAGTGATATCTTATGATGTTTCTTTTTCTGTGTGACTTATTTCAGTTAGAATCATCGTACCTGAATCCACTCATTATGCTGCTACGGGCCTGATGACATAGATTTCATTGCTGAGTGATACTGCATTGTACATAAGTACCACAAGTTCTTTATCCATTTTTCACTTTCTGTGATACTGAACTTGTACGGTAAACGAGGTTCTTGTAAACAGAGGCGTCCCAAACTTTGGGGTGGCTGTGTCTTTTTGATTTTAATTTCCCTAAGCTATAGGACCATAAGTGGAAGTGCCCTAGGCTCTGTTGCTTTGTTTTTTAGATGTTTCAGGAAACACCATACACTTCTCCCGAGTGTCTGTTGGCAATTTACATCCCGCCCATCAGCATAACAAGGCTCCCAGTTCTCCATGGCCTGTCCTGCCTTTCTGGATTTTACACTTTTTTCAGATGGCCCTTTTGACCGGGGGGAAGTGAGACTTCATTGTAGTGCAGATTTCCTTTGCAAGCTTGCTTGGTTGGCCAAAAAGGGCGTATGCGTTTTTTCCTGAATATATTCAGGAAAAAACGCATACGCCCTTTTTGGCCAAGTGCATCATTGTGGACGTTCTGCCTCTTTTCCTATGCTTTCAATGCAATTCCAGTCTACCTCCTGAAATCGGTTTCCTGCAATTCTGCCCCGCTTTCAAGTCCTCTTGGCAGCCTTACTTCAGTATATTTTTGGACGATAGCTGTCATTTATAACTCTGCAGGTTTGTGAATTACAGTGCCCCTGAGCTCCTTTCTTCAACTCGCTTTCTTGTGAGCTGGCCGCAACACCGCAGGATGGCTTCAGGCCCTAATCTGGTTCCGGCACGGCTCGCTGAGCCCTTGGTTATTTCCTCTTCCTGGTGGGAAATGAGAGTTAAATTTGCCCGTCCAGACACCTCCAGCTAGTCTCTCATTGGTTCTCCCTATTCCTGTTCATCTTCCGCAGAAATTGCAAACTGGGCCAAACAGGAGGTTAAAGGCGCTGACTCTCCAAGTGGGGAGAGTGTTAGTAAAGCGTCTGGAATGTTGCACCCGAGTACCAGGGGAGGAAAACTGAGACATATTTGAACACGTCTCCCGTTCACACGGTTGATCATATTCTGGGTTCCACATGCATGTTTTAGCTGAAGGAAGAATACCTTAAACCTGGGTAGTTGAAACCCGTGGAATGGGTACCATGCAATATGAATTCAAAGGGTCTTCATTTGCTCACCGAACCTCTCCAATCCTATCACTGCTGCGTTTATGCCCCTGTACACATGCTTGATTCTCTTCCGGAGACATAGCAATCCATAGGTTTTAAGATACTTACTAGTCAGGTACATTCTTAGGCGTTTAATATGCGGTGTTGAGTCCATTTCGTTGAGCAAGGAGTAGCTCTTGTCTATTCCATATTTGGCTTAAGGAACTTTATCTGTGCTCATTTCAATCTCTGGTTTTATGCAGCACCCCAATTCACCTTTCCCCTTAAGCAAGCATAAGTTGGTTTTCTAAATTTGAGACCCTGTTCTGTTCTGTAATTCAGTTCCTGTGTAGCCAAGTTTACATTCCGTGTATTACTGATATCTTATGATGTTTCTTTTTCTGTGTGACTTATTTCAGTTAGAATCATCATACCTGAATCCACTCATTGTGCTGCTAAGGGCCTGATGACATAGATTTCATTGCTGAGTGATATTGCTTTGTAAGTAAATACCACAACTTCTTTATCCATTTTTCACTTTCTGCAATGTGGAACTTGTACTGTAAACGAGGTTGTTGTAAACAGAGCTGTTCCATACTTTGGGGTGGCTGTGTCTTTTTGATTTTAATTTCCCTAAGCTATAGGACCATAAGTGGAAGTGCCCTAGGCTCTGTTGCTTTGTTTTTTAGATGTTTCAGGAAACACCATACACTTCTCCCGAGTGTCTGCTGGCAATTTACATCCCGCCCATCAGCATAACAAGGCTCCCAGTTCTCCATGGCCTGTCCTGCCTTTCTGGATTTTACACTTTTTTCAGATGGCCCTTTTGACCGGGGGGAAGTGAGACTTCATTGTAGTGAAGATTTCCTTTGCAAGCTTGCTTGGTTGGCCAAAAAGGGCGTATGCGTTTTTTCCTGAATATATTCAGGAAAAAACGCATACGCCCTTTTTGGCCAAGTGCATCATTGTGGACGTTCTGCCTCTTTTTCTATGCTTTCAATGCAATTCCAGTCTACCTCCTGAAATCGGTTTCCTGCAATTCTGCCCCGCTTTCAAGTCCTCTTGGCAGCCTTACTTCAGTATATTTTTGGACGATAGCTGTCATTTATAACTCTGCAGGTTTGTGCATTACAGTGCCCCTGAGCTCCTTTCTTCAACTCGCTTTCTTGTGAGCTGGCCGCAACACCGCAGGATGGCTTCAGGCCCTAATCTGGTTCCGGCACGGCACGCTGAGCCTTTGGTTATTTCCTCTTCCTGGTGGGAAATGAGAGTTAAATTTGCCCGTCCAGACACCTCCAGCTAGTCTCTCACTGGTTCTCGCTATTCCTGTTCATCTTCCGCAGAAATTGCAAACTGGGCCAAACAGGAGGTTAAAGGCGCTGACTCTCCAAGTGGGGAGAGTGTTAGTAAAGCGTCTGGAATGTTGCACCCGAGTACCAGGGGAGGAAAACTGAGACATATTTGAACACGTCTCCCGTTCACACGGTTGATCATACTCTGGGTTCCACATGCATGTTTTTGCTGAAGGAAGAATACCTTAAACCTGGAGAGTTGAGACCCGTGGAATGGGTACCATGCAATATGACTTCAAAGGGTCTTCATTTGCTCAGCGAACCGCTCCAATCCTATCACTGCTGCGTTTATGCCCCTGTACACACGCTTGATTCTCTTTTGGAGACATAGCAATCCATAGGTTTTAAGATACTTACTAGTCAGGTACATTCTTAGGCGTTTAATATGGGGTGTTGAGTCCATTTCGTTGAGCAACGAGTAGCTCTTGTCTATTCCATATTTGGCTTAAGGAACTTTATCTGTGCTCATTTCAATCTCTGGTTTTATGCAGCACCCCAACTCACCTTTCCCCTTAAGCAAGCATAAGTTGGTTTTCTAAATTTGAGACCCTGTTCTGTTTTGGAATTCAGTTCCTGTGTAGCCAAGTTTACATTCCATGTATTAGTGATATCTTATGATGTTTCTTTTTCTGTGTGACTTATTTCAGTTAGAATCATCGTACCTGAATCCACTCATTATGCTGCTATGGGCCTGATGACATAGATTTCATTGCTGAGTGATACTGCATTGTACGTAAGTACCACAAGTTCTTTATCCATTTTTCACTTTCTGTGATACTGAACTTGTACGGTAAACGAGGTTCTTGTAAACAAAGGCGTCCCAAACTTTGGGGTGGCTGTGTCTTTTTGATTTTAATTTCCCTAAGCTATAGGACCATAAGTGGAAGTGCCCTAGGCTCTGTTGCTGTGTTTTTTAGATGTTTCAGGAAACACCATACACTTCTCCCGAGTGTCTGTTGGCAATTTACATCCCGCCCATCAGCATAACAAGGCTCCCAGTTCTCCATGGCCTGTTCTCCCTTTCTGGATTTTACACTTTTTTCAGATGGCCGTTTTGACCGGGGGGAAGTGAGACTTCATTGTAGTGCAGATTTCCTTTGCAAGTTTGCTTGGTTGGCCAAAAAGTGTGTATGCGTTTTTTCCTGAATATATTCAGGAAAAAACGCATACCCCCTTTTTGGCCAAGTGCATCTTTGTGGACGTTCTGCCTCCTTTCCTATGCTTTCAATGCAATTCCAGTCTACCTCCTGAAATCGGTTTCCTGCAATTCTGCCCCGCTTTCAAGTCCTCTTGGCAGCCTTACTTCACTATATTTTTGGACGATAGCTGTCATTTATAACTCTGCAGTTTTGTGAATTACAGTGCCCCTGAGCTCCTTTCTTCAACTCGCTTTCTTGTGATCTGGCCGCTACACTGCAGGATGGCTTCAGGCCCTAATATGGTTCCGGCACGGCACGCTGAGCCTTTGGTTATTTCCTCTTCCTGGTGGGAAATGAGAGTTAAATTTGCCCGTCCAGACACCTCCAGCTAGTCTCTCATTGGTTCTCCCTATTCCTGTTCATCTTCCGCAGAAATTGCAAACTGGGCCAAACAGGAGGTTAAAGGGACTGACTCTCCAAGTCGGGAGAGTGTTAGTAAAGCGTCTGGAATGTTGCACCCGAGTACCAGGGGAGGAAAACTGAGACATATTTGAACACATCTCCCGTTCAAACGGTTGATCATACTCTTGGTTCCACATGCATGTTTTAGCTGAAGGAAGAATACCTTAAACCTGGAGAGTTGAGACCCGTGGAATGGGTACCATGCAATATGACTTCAAAGGGTCTTCATTTGCTCACCGAACCTCTCCAATCCTATCACTGCTGCGTTTATGCCCCTGTACACATGCTTGATTCTCTTTCGGAGACATAGCAATCCATAGGTTTTAAGATACTTACTAGTCAAGTACATTCTTAGGCGTTTAATATGCTGTGTTGAGTCCATTTCGTTGAGCAAGGAGTAGCTCTTGTCTATTCCATATTTGGCTTAAGGAACTTTATCTGTGCTCATTTCAATCTCTGGTTTTATGCAGCACCCCAACTCACCTTTCCCCTTAAGGAAGCATAAGTTGGTTTTCTAAATTTGAGACCCTGTTCTGTTCTGTAATTCAGTTCCTGTGTAGCCAAGTTTACATTCCGTGTATTACTGATATCTTATGATGTTTCTTTTTCTGTGTGACTTATTTCAGTTAGAATCATCATACCTGAATCCACTCATTGTGCTGCTAAGGGCCTGATGACATAGATTTCATTGCTGAGTGATATTGCTTTGTAAGTAAATACCACAACTTCTTTATCCATTTTTCAATTTCTGTGATGTTGAACTTGTACTGTAAACGAGGTTCTTGTAAACAGAGCCGTTCCATACTTTGGGGTGGCTGTGTCTTTTTGAATTTAATTTCCCTAAGCTATAGGACCATAAGTGGAAGTGCCCTAGGCTCTGTTGCTTTGTTTTTTAGATGTTTCAGGAAACACCATACACTTCTCCCAAGTGTCTGTTGGCAATTTACATCCCGCCCATCAGCATAACAAGGCTCCCAGTTCTCCATGGCCTGTCCTGCCTTTCTGGATTTTACACTTTTTTCAGATGGCCCTTTTGACCGGGGGGAAGTGAGACTTCATTGTAGTGCAGATTTCCTTTGCAAGCTTGCTTGGTTGGCCAAAAAGGGCGTATGCGTTTTTTCCTGAATATATTCAGGAAAAAACGCATACGCCCTTTTTGGCCAAGTGCATCATTGTGGACGTTCTGCCTCTTTTTCTATGCTTTCAATGCAATTCCAGTCTACCTCCTGAAATCGGTTTCCTGCAATTCTGTCCCGCTTTCAAGTCCTCTTGGCAGCCTTACTTCGGTATATTTTTGGACGATAGCTGTCATTTATAACTCTGCAGGTTTGTGCATTACAGTGCCCCTGAGCTCCTTTCTTCAACTCGCTTTCTTGTGAGCTGGCCGCAACACCGCAGGATGGCTTAAGGCCCTAATCTGGTTCCGGCACGGCACGCTGAGCCTTTGGTTATTTCCTCTTCCTGGTGGGAAATGAGAGTTAAATTTGCCCGTCCAGACACCTCCAGCTAGTCTCTCATTGGTTCTCGCTATTCCTGTTCATCTTGCGCAGAAATTGCAAACTGGGCCAAACAGGAGGTTAAAGGCGCTGACTCTCCAAGTGGGGAGAGTGTTAGTAAAGCGTCTGGAATGTTGCACCCGAGTACCAGGGGAGGAAAACTGAGACATATTTGAACACGTCTCCCATTCACACGGTTGATCATACTCTGGGTTCCACATGCATGTTTTTGCTGAAGGAAGAATACCTTAAACCTGGAGAGTTGAGACCCGTGGAATGGGTACCATGCAATATGACTTCAAAGGGTCTTCATTTGCTCATCGAACCGCTCCAATCCTATCACTGCTGCGTTTATGCCCCTGTACACACGCTTGATTCTCTTTTGGAGACATAGCAATCCATAGGTTTTAAGATACTTACTAGTCAGGTACATTCTTAGGCGTTTAATATGGGGTGTTGAGTCCATTTCGTTGAGCAAGGAGTAGCTCTTTTCTATTCCATATTTGGCTTAAGGAACTTTATCTGTGCTCATTTCAATCTCTGGTTTTATGCAGCACCCCAACTCACCTTTCCCCTTAAGCAAGCATAAGTTGGTTTTCTAAATTTGAGACCCTGTTCTGTTTTGGAATTCAGTTCCTGTGTAGCCAAGTTTACATTCCGTGTATTACTGATATCTTATGATGTTTCTTTTTCTGTGTGACTTATTTCATTTAGAATCATCGTACCTGAATCAACTCATTATGCTGCTACGGGCCTGATGACATAGATTTCATTGCTGAGTGATACTGCATTGTACATAAGTACCACAAGTTCTTTATCCATTTTTCACTTTCTGTGATACTGAACTTGTACGGTAAACGAGGTTCTTGTAAACAGAGGCGTCCCAAACTTTGGGGTGGCTGTGTCTTTTTGATTTTAATTTCCCTAAGCTATAGGACCATAAGTGGAAGTGCCCTAGGCTCTGTTGCTTTGTTTTTTAGATGTTTCAGGAAACACCATACACTTCTCCCGAGTGTCTGTTGGCAATTTACATCCCGCCCATCAGCATAACAAGGCTCCCAGTTCTCCATGGCCTGTCCTGCCTTTCTGGATTTTACACTTTTTTCAGATGGCCCTTTTGACCGGGGGGAAGTGAGACTTCATTGTAGTGCAGATTTCCTTTGCAAGCTTGCTTGGTTGGCCAAAAAGGGCGTATGCGTTTTTTCCTGAATATATTCAGGAAAAAACGCATACGCCCTTTTTGGCCAAGTGCATCATTGTGGACGTTCTGCCTCTTTTCCTATGCTTTCAATGCAATTCCAGTCTACCTCCTGAAATCGGTTTCCTGCAATTCTGCCCCGCTTTCAAGTCCTCTTGGCAGCCTTACTTCAGTATATTTCTTTTGACGATAGCTGTCATTTATAACTCTGCAGGTTTGTGAATTACAGTGCCCCTGAGCTCCTTTCTTCAACTCGCTTTCTTGTGAGCTGGCTGCAACACCGCAGGATGGCTTCAGGCCCTAATCTGGTTCCGGCATGGCATGCTGAGCCTTTGGTTAATTCCTCTTCCTGGTGGGAAATGAGAGTTAAATTTGCCCGTCCAGACACCTCCAGCTAGTCTCTCATTGGTTCTCCCTATTCCTGTTCATCTTCCGCAGAAATTGCAAACTGGGCCAAACAGGAGGTTAAAGGCGCTGACTCTCCAAGTGGGGAGAGTGTTAGTAAAGCGTCTGGAATGTTGCACCCGAGTACCAGGGGAGGAAAACTGAGACATATTTGAACACGTCTCCCGTTCACACGGTTAATCATACTCTGGGTTCCACATGCATGTTTTAGCTGAAGGAAGAATACCTTAAACCTGGGTAGTTGAGATCCGTGGAATGGGTACCATGCAATATGACTTCAAAGGGTCTTCATTTGCTCACCGAACCTCTCCAATCCTATCACTGCTGCGTTTATGCCCCTGTGCACATGCTTGATTCTCTTTCGGAGACATACCAATCCATAGGTTTTAAGATACTTACTAGTCAGGTACATTCTTAGGCGTTTAATATGCGGTGTTGAGTCCATTTCGTTGAGCAAGGAGTAGCTCTTGTCTATTCCATATTTGGCTTAAGGAACTTTATCTGTGCTCATTTCAATCTCTGGTTTTATGCAGCACCCCAATTCACCTTTCCCCTTAAGCAAGCATAAGTTGGTTTTCTAAATTTGAGACCCTGTTCTGTTCTGTAATTCAGTTCCTGTGTAGCCAAGTTTACATTCCGTGTATTACTGATATCTTATGATGTTTCTTTTTCTGTGTGACTTATTTCAGTTAGAATCATCATACCTGAATCCACTCATTGTGCTGCTAAGGGCCTGATGACATAGATTTCATTGCTGAGTGATATTGCTTTGTAAGTAAATACCACAACTTCTTTATCCATTTTTCACTTTCTGCAATGTGGAACTTGTACTGTAAACGAGGTTGTTGTAAACAGAGCCGTTCCATACTTTGGGGTGGCTGTGTCTTTTTGATTTTAATTTCCCTAAGCTATAGGACCATAAGTGGAAGTGCCCTAGGCTCTGTTGCTTTGTTTTTTAGATGTTTCAGGAAACACCATACACTTCTCCCGAGTGTCTGTTGGCAATTTACATCCCGCCCATCAGCATAACAAGGCTCCCAGTTCTCCATGGCCTGTCCTGCCTTTCTGGATTTTACACTTTTTTCAGATGGCCCTTTTGACCGGGGGGAAGTGAGACTTCATTGTAGTGAAGATTTCCTTTGCAAGCTTGCTTGGTTGGCCAAAAAGGGCGTATGCGTTTTTTCCTGAATATATTCAGGAAAAAACGCATACGCCCTTTTTGGCCAAGTGCATCATTGTGGACGTTCTGCCTCTTTTTCTATGCTTTCAATGCAATTCCAGTCTACCTCCTGAAATCGGTTTCCTGCAATTCTGCCCCGCTTTCAAGTCCTCTTGGCAGCCTTACTTCAGTATATTTTTGGACGATAGCTGTCATTTATAACTCTGCAGGTTTGTGCATTACAGTGCCCCTGAGCTCCTTTCTTCAACTCGCTTTCTTGTGAGCTGGCCGCAACACCGCAGGATGGCTTCAGGCCCTAATCTGGTTCCGGCACGGCACGCTGAGCCTTTGGTTATTTCCTCTTCCTGGTGGGAAATGAGAGTTAAATTTGCCCGTCCAGACACCTCCAGCTAGTCTCTCACTGGTTCTCGCTATTCCTGTTCATCTTCCGCAGAAATTGCAAACTGGGCCAAACAGGAGGTTAAAGGCGCTGACTCTCCAAGTGGGGAGAGTGTTAGTAAAGCGTCTGGAATGTTGCACCCGAGTACCAGGGGAGATAAACTGAGACATATTTGAACACGTCTCCCGTTCACACGGTTGATCATACTCTGGGTTCCACATGCATGTTTTTGCTGAAGGAAGAATACCTTAAACCTGGAGAGTTGAGACCCGTGGAATGGGTACCATGCAATATGACTTCAAAGGGTCTTCATTTGCTCAGCGAACCGCTCCAATCCTATCACTGCTGCGTTTATGCCCCTGTACACACGCTTGATTCTCTTTTGGAGACATAGCAATCCATAGGTTTTAAGATACTTACTAGTCAGGTACATTCTTAGGCGTTTAATATGGGGTGTTGAGTCCATTTCGTTGAGCAACGAGTAGCTCTTGTCTATTCCATATTTGGCTTAAGGAACTTTATCTGTGCTCATTTCAATCTCTGGTTTTATGCAGCACCCCAACTCACCTTTCCCCTTAAGCAAGCATAAGTTGGTTTTCTAAATTTGAGACCCTGTTCTGTTTTGGAATTCAGTTCCTGTGTAGCCAAGTTTACATTCCATGTATTAGTGATATCTTATGATGTTTCTTTTTCTGTGTGACTTATTTCAGTTAGAATCATCGTACCTGAATCCACTCATTATGCTGCTATGGGCCTGATGACATAGATTTCATTGCTGAGTGATACTGCATTGTACGTAAGTACCACAAGTTCTTTATCCATTTTTCACTTTCTGTGATACTGAACTTGTACGGTAAACGAGGTTCTTGTAAACAAAGGCGTCCCAAACTTTGGGGTGGCTGTGTCTTTTTGATTTTAATTTCCCTAAGCTATAGGACCATAAGTGGAAGTGCCCTAGGCTCTGTTGCTGTGTTTTTTAGATGTTTCAGGAAACACCATACACTTCTCCCGAGTGTCTGTTGGCAATTTACATCCCGCCCATCAGCATAACAAGGCTCCCAGTTCTCCATGGCCTGTTCTCCCTTTCTGGATTTTACACTTTTTTCAGATGGCCGTTTTGACCGGGGGGAAGTGAGACTTCATTGTAGTGCAGATTTCCTTTGCAAGTTTGCTTGGTTGGCCAAAAAGTGTGTATGCGTTTTTTCCTGAATATATTCAGGAAAAAACGCATACCCCCTTTTTGGCCAAGTGCATCTTTGTGGACGTTCTGCCTCCTTTCCTATGCTTTCAATGCAATTCCAGTCTACCTCCTGAAATCGGTTTCCTGCAATTCTGCCCCGCTTTCAAGTCCTCTTGGCAGCCTTACTTCACTATATTTTTGGACGATAGCTGTCATTTATAACTCTGCAGTTTTGTGAATTACAGTGCCCCTGAGCTCCTTTCTTCAACTCGCTTTCTTGTGATCTGGCCGCTACACTGCAGGATGGCTTCAGGCCCTAATATGGTTCCGGCACGGCACGCTGAGCCTTTGGTTATTTCCTCTTCCTGGTGGGAAATGAGAGTTAAATTTGCCCGTCCAGACACCTCCAGCTAGTCTCTCATTGGTTCTCCCTATTCCTGTTCATCTTCCGCAGAAATTGCAAACTGGGCCAAACAGGAGGTTAAAGGGACTGACTCTCCAAGTCGGGAGAGTGTTAGTAAAGCGTCTGGAATGTTGCACCCGAGTACCAGGGGAGGAAAACTGAGACATATTTGAACACATCTCCCGTTCAAACGGTTGATCATACTCTTGGTTCCACATGCATGTTTTAGCTGAAGGAAGAATACCTTAAACCTGGAGAGTTGAGACCCGTGGAATGGGTACCATGCAATATGACTTCAAAGGGTCTTCATTTGCTCACCGAACCTCTCCAATCCTATCACTGCTGCGTTTATGCCCCTGTACACATGCTTGATTCTCTTTCGGAGACATAGCAATCCATAGGTTTTAAGATACTTACTAGTCAAGTACATTCTTAGGCGTTTAATATGCTGTGTTGAGTCCATTTCGTTGAGCAAGGAGTAGCTCTTGTCTATTCCATATTTGGCTTAAGGAACTTTATCTGTGCTCATTTCAATCTCTGGTTTTATGCAGCACCCCAACTCACCTTTCCCCTTAAGGAAGCATAAGTTGGTTTTCTAAATTTGAGACCCTGTTCTGTTCTGTAATTCAGTTCCTGTGTAGCCAAGTTTACATTCCGTGTATTACTGATATCTTATGATGTTTCTTTTTCTGTGTGACTTATTTCAGTTAGAATCATCATACCTGAATCCACTCATTGTGCTGCTAAGGGCCTGATGACATAGATTTCATTGCTGAGTGATATTGCTTTGTAAGTAAATACCACAACTTCTTTATCCATTTTTCAATTTCTGTGATGTTGAACTTGTACTGTAAACGAGGTTCTTGTAAACAGAGCCGTTCCATACTTTGGGGTGGCTGTGTCTTTTTGAATTTAATTTCCCTAAGCTATAGGACCATAAGTGGAAGTGCCCTAGGCTCTGTTGCTTTGTTTTTTAGATGTTTCAGGAAACACCATACACTTCTCCCAAGTGTCTGTTGGCAATTTACATCCCGCCCATCAGCATAACAAGGCTCCCAGTTCTCCATGGCCTGTCCTGCCTTTCTGGATTTTACACTTTTTTCAGATGGCCCTTTTGACCGGGGGGAAGTGAGACTTCATTGTAGTGCAGATTTCCTTTGCAAGCTTGCTTGGTTGGCCAAAAAGGGCATATGCGTTTTTTCCTGAATATATTCAGGAAAAAACGCATACGCACTTTTTGGCCAAGTGCATCATTGTGGACGTTCTGCCTCTTTTTCTATGCTTTCAATGCAATTCCAGTCTACCTCCTGAAATCGGTTTCCTGCAATTCTGTCCCGCTTTCAAGTCCTCTTGGCAGCCTTACTTCGGTATATTTTTGGACGATAGCTGTCATTTATAACTCTGCAGGTTTGTGCATTACAGTGCCCCTGAGCTCCTTTCTTCAACTCGCTTTCTTGTGAGCTGGCCGCAACACCGCAGGATGGCTTAAGGCCCTAATCTGGTTCCGGCACGGCACGCTGAGCCTTTGGTTATTTCCTCTTCCTGGTGGGAAATGAGAGTTAAATTTGCCCGTCCAGACACCTCCAGCTAGTCTCTCATTGGTTCTCGCTATTCCTGTTCATCTTGCGCAGAAATTGCAAACTGGGCCAAACAGGAGGTTAAAGGCGCTGACTCTCCAAGTGGGGAGAGTGTTAGTAAAGCGTCTGGAATGTTGCACCCGAGTACCAGGGGAGGAAAACTGAGACATATTTGAACACGTCTCCCATTCACACGGTTGATCATACTCTGGGTTCCACATGCATGTTTTTGCTGAAGGAAGAATACCTTAAACCTGGAGAGTTGAGACCCGTGGAATGGGTACCATGCAATATGACTTCAAAGGGTCTTCATTTGCTCATCGAACCGCTCCAATCCTATCACTGCTGCGTTTATGCCCCTGTACACACGCTTGATTCTCTTTTGGAGACATAGCAATCCATAGGTTTTAAGATACTTACTAGTCAGGTACATTCTTAGGCGTTTAATATGGGGTGTTGAGTCCATTTCGTTGAGCAAGGAGTAGCTCTTTTCTATTCCATATTTGGCTTAAGGAACTTTATCTGTGCTCATTTCAATCTCTGGTTTTATGCAGCACCCCAACTCACCTTTCCCCTTAAGCAAGCATAAGTTGGTTTTCTAAATTTGAGACCCTGTTCTGTTTTGGAATTCAGTTCCTGTGTAGCCAAGTTTACATTCCGTGTATTACTGATATCTTATGATGTTTCTTTTTCTGTGTGACTTATTTCATTTAGAATCATCGTACCTGAATCCACTCATTATGCTGCTACGGGCCTGATGACATAGATTTCATTGCTGAGTGATACTGCATTGTACATAAGTACCACAAGTTCTTTATCCATTTTTCACTTTCTGTGATACTGAACTTGTACGGTAAACGAGGTTCTTGTAAACAGAGGCGTTCCAAACTTTGGGGTGGCTGTGTCTTTTTGATTTTAATTTCCCTAAGCTATAGGACCATAAGTGGAAGTGCCCTAGGCTCTGTTGCTTTGTTTTTTAGATGTTTCAGGAAACACCATACACTTCTCCCGAGTGTCTGTTGGCAATTTACATCCCGCCCATCAGCATAACAAGGCTCCCAGTTCTCCATGGCCTGTCCTGCCTTTCTGGATTTTACACTTTTTTCAGATGGCCCTTTTGACCGGGGGGAAGTGAGACTTCATTGTAGTGCAGATTTCCTTTGCAAGCTTGCTTGGTTGGCCAAAAAGGGCGTATGCGTTTTTTCCTGAATATATTCAGGAAAAAACGCATACGCCCTTTTTGGCCAAGTGCATCATTGTGGACGTTCTGCCTCTTTTCCTATGCTTTCAATGCAATTCCAGTCTACCTCCTGAAATCGGTTTCCTGCAATTCTGCCCCGCTTTCAAGTCCTCTTGGCAGCCTTACTTCAGTATATTTCTTTTGACGATAGCTGTCATTTATAACTCTGCAGGTTTGTGAATTACAGTGCCCCTGAGCTCCTTTCTTCAACTCGCTTTCTTGTGAGCTGGCCGCAACACCGCAGGATGGCTTCAGGCCCTAATCTGGTTCCGGCATGGCATGCTGAGCCTTTGGTTAATTCCTCTTCCTGGTGGGAAATGAGAGTTAAATTTGCCCGTCCAGACACCTCCAGCTAGTCTCTCATTGGTTCTCCCTATTCCTGTTCATCTTCCGCAGAAATTGCAAACTGGGCCAAACAGGAGGTTAAAGGCGCTGACTCTCCAAGTGGGGAGAGTGTTAGTAAAGCGTCTGGAATGTTGCACCCGAGTACCAGGGGAGGAAAACTGAGACATATTTGAACACGTTTCCCGTTCACACGGTTAATCATACTCTGGGTTCCACATGCATGTTTTAGCTGAAGGAAGAATACCTTAAACCTGGGTAGTTGAGATCCGTGGAATGGGTACCATGCAATATGACTTCAAAGGATCTTCATTTGCTCACCGAACCTCTCCAATCCTATCACTGCTGCGTTTATGCCCCTGTACACACGCTTGATTCTCTTTTGGAGACATAGCAATCCATAGGTTTTAAGATACTTACTAGTCAGGTACATTCTTAGGCGTTTAATATGGGGTGTTGAGTCCATTTCATTGAGCAAGGAGTAGCTCTTGTCTATTCCATATTTGGCTTAAGGAACTTTATCTGTGCTCATTTCAATCTCTGGTTTTATGCAGCACCCCAACTCACCTTTCCCCTTAAGCAAGCATAAGTTGGTTTTCTAAATTTGAGACCCTCTTCTGTTTTGGAATTCAGTTCCTGTGTAGCCAAGTTTACATTCTGTGTATTACTGATATCTTATGATGTTTCTTTTTCTGTGTGACTTATTTCAGTTAGAATCATCGTACCTGAATCCACTCATTATGCTGCTACGGGCCTGATGACATAGATTTCATTGCTGAGTGATACTGCATTGTACATAAGTACCACAAGTTCTTTATCCATTTTTCACTTTCTGTGATACTGAACTTGTACGGTAAACGAGGTTCTTGTAAACAGAGGCGTCCCAAACTTTGGGGTGGCTGTGTCTTTTTGATTTTAATTTCCCTAAGCTATAGGACCATAAGTGGAAGTGCCCTAGGCTCTGTTGCTTTGTTTTTTAGATGTTTCAGGAAACACCATACACTTCTCCCGAGTGTCTGTTGGCAATTTACATCCCGCCCATCAGCATAACAAGGCTCCCAGTTCTCCATGGCCTGTCCTGCCTTTCTGGATTTTACACATTTTTCAGATGGCCCTTTTGACCGGGGGGAAGTGAGACTTCATTGTAGTGCAGATTTCCTTTGCAAGCTTGCTTGGTTGGCCAAAAAGGGCGTATGCGTTTTTTCCTGAATATATTCAGGAAAAAACGCATACGCCCTTTTTGGCCAAGTGCATCATTGTGGACGTTCTGCCTCTTTTCCTATGCTTTCAATGCAATTCCAGTCTACCTCCTGAAATCGGTTTCCTGCAATTCTGCCCCGCTTTCAAGTCCTCTTGGCAGCCTTACTTCAGTATATTTCTTTTGACGATAGCTGTCATTTATAACTCTGCAGGTTTGTGAATTACAGTGCCCCTGAGCTCCTTTCTTCAACTCGCTTTCTTGTGAGCTGGCCGCAACACCGCAGGATGGCTTCAGGCCCTAATCTGGTTCCGGCATGGCATGCTGAGCCTTTGGTTAATTCCTCTTCCTGGTGGGAAATGAGAGTTAAATTTGCCCGTCCAGACACCTCCAGCTAGTCTCTCATTGGTTCTCCGTATTCCTGTTCATCTTCCGCAGAAATTGCAAACTGGGCCAAACAGGAGGTTAAAGGCGCTGACTCTCCAAGTGGGGAGAGTGTTAGTAAAGCGTCTGGAATGTTGCACCCGAGTACCAGGGGAGGAAAAGTGAGACATATTTGAACACGTCTCCCGTTCACACGGTTAATCATACTCTGGGTTCCACATGCATGTTTTAGCTGAAGGAAGAATACCTTAAACCTGGGTAGTTGAGATCCGTGGAATGGGTACCATGCAATATGACTTCAAAGGATCTTCATTTGCTCACCGAACCTCTCCAATCCTATCACTGCTGCGTTTATGCCCCTGTACACACGCTTGATTCTCTTTTGGAGACATAGCAATCCATAGGTTTTAAGATACTTACTAGTCAGGTACATTCTTAGGCGTTTAATATGGGGTGTTGAGTCCATTTCATTGAGCAAGGAGTAGCTCTTGTCTATTCCATATTTGGCTTAAGGAACTTTATCTGTGCTCATTTCAATCTCTGGTTTTATGCAGCACCCCAACTCACCTTTCCCCTTAAGCAAGCATAAGTTGGTTTTCTAAATTTGAGACCCTCTTCTGTTTTGGAATTCAGTTCCTGTGTAGCCAAGTTTACATTCTGTGTATTACTGATATCTTATGATGTTTCTTTTTCTGTGTGACTTATTTCAGTTAGAATCATCGTACCTGAATCCACTCATTATGCTGCTACGGGCCTGATGACATAGATTTCATTGCTGAGTGATACTGCATTGTACATAAGTACCACAAGTTCTTTATCCATTTTTCACTTTCTGTGATACTGAACTTGTACGGTAAACGAGGTTCTTGTAAACAGAGGCGTCCCAAACTTTGGGGTGGCTGTGTCTTTTTGATTTTAATTTCCCTAAGCTATAGGACCATAAGTGGAAGTGCCCTAGGCTCTGTTGCTTTGTTTTTTAGATGTTTCAGGAAACACCATACACTTCTCCCGAGTGTCTGTTGGCAATTTACATCCCGCCCATCAGCATAACAAGGCTCCCAGTTCTCCATGGCCTGTCCTGCCTTTCTGGATTTTACACATTTTTCAGATGGCCCTTTTGACCGGGGGGAAGTGAGACTTCATTGTAGTGCAGATTTCCTTTGCAAGCTTGCTTGGTTGGCCAAAAAGGGCGTATGCGTTTTTTCCTGAATATATTCAGGAAAAAACGCATACGCCCTTTTTGGCCAAGTGCATCATTGTGGACGTTCTGCCTCTTTTCCTATGCTTTCAATGCAATTCCAGTCTACCTCCTGAAATCGGTTTCCTGCAATTCTGCCCCGCTTTCAAGTCCTCTTGGCAGCCTTACTTCAGTATATTTTTGGACGATAGCTGTCATTTATAACTCTGCAGGTTTGTGAATTACAGTGCCCCTGAGCTCTTTTCTTCAACTCGCTTTCTTGTGAGCTGGCCGCAACACCGCAGGATGGCTTCAGGCCCTAATCTGATTCCGGCACGGCACGCTGAGCCTTTGGTTATTTCCTCTTATTGGTGGAAATGAGAGTTAAATTTGCCCGTCCAGACACCTCCAGCTAGTCTCTCATTGTTTCTCCCTATTCCTGTTCATCTTGCGCAGAAATTGCAAACTGGGCCAAACAGGAGGTTAAAGGCGCTGACTCTCCAAGTGGGGAGAGTGTTAGTAAAGCGTCTGGAATGTTGCACCCGAGTACCAGGGGAGGAAAACTGAGACATATTTGAACACGTCTCCCGTTCACACGGTTGATCATACTCTTGGTTCCACATGCATGTTTTAGCTGAAGGAAGAATACCTTAAACCTGGAGAGTTGAGACCCGTGGAATGGGTACCATGCAATATGACTTCAAAGGGTCTTCATTTGCTCACCGAACCTCTCCAATCCTATCACTGCTGCGTTTATGCCCCTGTACACATGCTTGATTCTCTTTCAGAGACATAGCAATCCATAGGTTTTAAGATACTTACTAGTCAGGTACATTCTTAGGCGTTTAATAAGCGGTGTTGAGTCCATTTCGTTGAGCAAGGAGTAGCTCTTGTCTATTCCATATTTGGCTTAAGGAACTTTATCTGTGCTCATTTCAATCTCTGGTTTTATGCAGCACCCCAACTCACCTTTCCCCTTAAGCAAGCATAAGTTGGTTTTCTAAATTTGAGACCCTCTTCTGTTTTGGAATTCAGTTCCTGTGTAGCCAAGTTTACATTCCGTGTATTACTGATATCTTATGATGTTTCTTTTTCTGTGTGACTTATTTCAGTTAGAATCATCGTACCTGAATCCACTCATTATGCTGCTACAGGCCTGATGACATAGATTTCATTGCTGAGTGATACTGCATTGTACATAAGTACCACAAGTTCTTTATCCATTTTTCACTTTCTGTGATACTGAACTTGTACGGTAAACGAGGTTCTTGTAAACAGAGGCGTCCCAAACTTTGGGGTGGCTGTGTCTTTTTGATTTTAATTTCCCTAAGCTATAGGACCATAAGTGGAAGTGCCCTAGGCTCTGTTGCTTTGTTTTTTAGATGTTTCAGGAAACACCATACACTTCTCCAGAGTGTCTGTTGGCAATTTACATCCCGCCCATCAGCATAACAAGGCTCCCAGTTCTCCATGGCCTGTCCTGCCTTTCTGGATTTTACACTTTTTTCAGATGGCCCTTTTGACCGTGGGGAAGTGAGACTTCATTGTAGTGCAGATTTCCTTTGCAAGTTTGCTTGGTTGGCCAAAAAGGGCGTATGCGTTTTTTCCTGAATATATTCAGGAAAAAACGCATACGCCCTTTTTGGCCAAGTGCATCATTGTGGACGTTCTGCCTCTTTTCCTATGCTTTCAATGCAATTCCAGTCTACCTCCTGAAATCGGTTTCCTGCAATTCTGCCCCGCATTCAAGTCCTCTTGGCAGCCTTACTTCAGTATATTTTTGGACGATAGCTGTCATTTATAACTCTGCAGGTTTGTGAATTACAGTGCCCCTGAGCTCCTTTCTTCAACTCGCTTTCTTGTGAGCTGGCCGCAACACCGCAGGATGGCTTCAGGCCCTAATCTGGTTCCGGCACGGCACGCTGAGCCTTTGGTTAATTCCTCTTCCTGGTGGAAATGAGAGTTAAATTTGCCCGTCCAGACACCTCCAGCTAGTCTCTCATTATTTCTCCCTATTCCTGTTCATCTTCCGCAGAAATTGCAAACTGGGCCAAACAGGAGGTTAAAGGGACTGACTCTCCAAGTCGGGAGAGTGTTAGTAAAGCGTGTGGAATGTTGCACCCGAGTACCAGGGGAGGAAAACTGAGACATATTTGAACACTTCTCCCGTTCACACGGTTGTTCATACTCTGGGTTCCACATGCATGTTTTAGCTGAAGGAAGAATACCTTAAACCTGGGTAGTTGAAACCCGTGGAATGGGTACCATGCAATATGACTTCAAAGGGTCTTCATTTGCTCACCGAACCTCTCCAATCCTATCACTGCTGCGTTTATGCCCCTGTACACATGCTTGATTCTCTTTCGGAGACATAGCAATCCATAGGTTTTAAGATACTTACTAGTCAGGTACATTCTTAGGCGTTTAATATGGGGTGTTGAGTCCATTTCGTTGAGCAAGGAGTAGCTCTTGTCTATTCCATATTTGGCTTAAGGAACTTTATCTGTGCTCATTTCAATCTCTGGATTCATGCAGCACCCCAAATCACCTTTCCCCTTAAGCAAGCATAAGTTGGTTTTCTAAATTTGAGACACTGTTCTGTTCTGTAATTCAGTTCCTGTGTAGCCAAGTTTACATTCCGTGTATTACTGATATCTTATGATGTTTCTTTTTCTGTGTGACTTATTTCAGTTAGAATCATCATACCTGAATCCACTCATTGTGCTGCTAAGGGCCTGATGACATAGATTTCATTGCTGAGTGATATTTCTTTGTAAGTAAATACCACAACTTCTTTATCCATTTTTCACTTTCTGCAATGTGGAACTTGTACTGTAAATGAGGTTCTTGTAAACAGAGCCGTTCCAAATTTTGGGGTGGCTGTGTCTTTTTGATTTTAATTTCCCTAAGCTATAAGACCATAAGTGGAAGTGCCCTAGGCTCTGTTGCTTTGTTTTTTAGATGTTTCAGGAAACACCATACACTTCTCCCGAGTGTCTGTTGGCAATTTACATCCTGCCCATCAGCATAACAAGGCTCCCAGTTCTCCATGGCCTGTCCTGCCTTTCTGGATTTTACACTTTTTTCAGATGGCCCTTTTGACCGGGGGGAAGTGAGACTTCATTGTAGTGAAGATTTCCTTTGCAAGCTTGCTTGGTTGGCCAAAAAGGGCGTATGCGTTTTTTCCTGAATATATTCAGGAAAAAACGCATACGCCCTTTTTGGCCAAGTGCATCATTGTGGACGTTCTGCCTCTTTTCCTATGCTTTCAATGCAATTCCAGTCTACCTCCTGAAATCGGTTTCCTGCAATTCTGCCCCGCTTTCAAGTCCTCTTGGCAGCCTTACTTCAGTATATTTTTGGACGATAGCTGTCATTTATAACTCTGCAGGTTTGTGAATTACAGTGCCCCTGAGCTCCTTTCTTCAACTCGCTTTCTTGTGAGCTGGCCGCAACACCGCAGGATGGCTTCAGGCCCTAATCTGGTTCCGGCACGGCACGCTGAGCCTTTGGTTATTTCCTCTTCCTGGTGGGAAATGAGAGTTAAATTTGCCCGTCCAGACACATCCAGCTAGTCTCTCATTGGTTCTCCCTATTCCTGTTCATCTTCCGCAGAAATTGCAAACTGGGCCAAACAGGAGGTTAAAGGCGCTGACTCTCCAAGTGGGGAGAGTGTTAGTAAAGCGCCTGGAATGTTGCACCCGAGTACCAGGGGAGGAAAACTGAGACATATTTGAACACGTCTCCCGTTCACACGGTTGATCATACTCTGGGTTCCACATGCATGTTTTTGCTGAAGGAAAAATACCTTAAACCTGGAGAGTTGAGACCCGTGGAATGGGTGCCATGCAATATGACTTCAAAGGGTCTTCATTTGCTCACCGAACCTCTCCAATCCTATCACTGCTGCGTTTATGCCCCTGTACACATGCTTGATTCTCTTTTGGAGACATAGCAATCCATAGGTTTTAAGATACTTACTAGTCAGGTACATTCTTAGGCGTTTAATATGGGGTGTTGAGTCCATTTCGTTGAGCAAGGAGTAGCTCTTGTCTATTCCATATTTGGCTTAAGGAACTTTATCTGTGCTCATTTCAATCTCTGGTTTTATGCAGCACCCCAACTCACCTTTCCCCTTAAGCAAGCATAAGTTGGTTTTCTAAATTTGAGACCCTGTTCTGTCTTGGAATTCAGTTCCTGTGTAGCCAAGTTTACATTCCATGTATTAGTGATATCTTATGATGTTTCTTTTTCTGTGTGACTTATTTCAGTTAGAATCATCGTACCTGAATCCACTCATTATGCTGCTACGGGCCTGATGACATAGATTTCATTGCTGAGTGATACTGCATTGTACATAAGTACCACAAGTTCTTTATCCATTTTTCACTTTCTGTGATACTGAACTTGTACGGTAAACGAGGTTCTTGTAAACAGAGGCGTCCCAAACTTTGGGGTGGCTGTGTCTTTTTGATTTTAATTTCCCTAAGCTATAGGACCATAAGTGGAAGTGCCCTAGGCTCTGTTGCTTTGTTTTTTAGATGTTTCAGGAAACACCATACACTTCTCCCGAGTGTCTGTTGGCAATTTACATCCCGCCCATCAGCATAACAAGGCTCCCAGTTCTCCATGGCCTGTCCTGCCTTTCTGGATTTTACACTTTTTTCAGATGGCCCTTTTGACCGGGGGGAAGTGAGACTTCATTGTAGTGCAGATTTCCTTTGCAAGCTTGCTTGGTTGGCCAAAAAGGGCGTATGCGTTTTTTCCTGAATATATTCAGGAAAAAACGCATACGCCCTTCTTGGCCAAGTGCATCATTGTGGACGTTCTGCCTCTTTTCCTATGCTTTCAATGCAATTCCAGTCTACCTCCTGAAATCGGTTTCCTGCAATTCTGCCCCGCTTTCAAGTCCTCTTGGCAGCCTTACTTCAGTATATTTTTGGACGATAGCTGTCATTTATAACTCTGCAGGTTTGTGAATTACAGTGCCCCTGAGCTCCTTTCTTCAACTCGCTTTCTTGTGAGCTGGCCGCAACACCGCAGGATGGCTTCAGGCCCTAATCTGGTTCCGGCACGGCACGCTGAGCCTTTGGTTATTTCCTCTTCCTGGTGGGAAATGAGAGTTAAATTTGCCCGTCCAGACACATCCAGCTAGTCTCTCATTGGTTCTCCCTATTCCTGTTCATCTTCCGCAGAAATTGCAAACTGGGCCAAACAGGAGGTTAAAGGCGCTGACTCTCCAAGTGGGGAGAGTGTTAGTAAAGCGCCTGGAATGTTACACCCGAGTACCAGGGGAGGAAAACTGAGACATATTTGAACACGTCTCCCGTTCACACGGTTGATCATACTCTGGATTCCACATGCATGTTTTTGCTGAAGGAAAAATACCTTAAACCTGGAGAGTTGAGACCCGTGGAATGGGTGCCATGCAATATGACTTCAAAGGGTCTTCATTTGCTCACCGAACCTCTCCAATCCTATCACTGCTGCGTTTATGCCCCTGTACACATGCTTGATTCTCTTTTGGAGACATAGCAATCCATAGGTTTTAAGATACTTACTAGTCAGGTACATTCTTAGGCGTTTAATATGGGGTGTTGAGTCCATTTCGTTGAGCAAGGAGTAGCTCTTGTCTATTCCATATTTGGCTTAAGGAACTTTATCTGTGCTCATTTCAATCTCTGGTTTTATGCAGCACCCCAACTCACCTTTCCCCTTAAGCAAGCATAAGTTGGTTTTCTAAATTTGAGACCCTGTTCTGTCTTGGAATTCAGTTCCTGTGTAGCCAAGTTTACATTCCATGTATTAGTGATATCTTATGATGTTTCTTTTTCTGTGTGACTTATTTCAGTTAGAATCATCGTACCTGAATCCACTCATTATGCTGCTACGGGCCTGATGACATAGATTTCATTGCTGAGTGATACTGCATTGTACATAAGTACCACAAGTTCTTTATCCATTTTTCACTTTCTGTGATACTGAACTTGTACGGTAAACGAGGTTCTTGTAAACAGAGGCGTCCCAAACTTTGGGGTGGCTGTGTCTTTTTGATTTTAATTTCCCTAAGCTATAGGACCATAAGTGGAAGTGCCCTAGGCTCTGTTGCTTTGTTTTTTAGATGTTTCAGGAAACACCATACACTTCTCCCGAGTGTCTGTTGGCAATTTACATCCCGCCCATCAGCATAACAAGGCTCCCAGTTCTCCATGGCCTGTCCTGCCTTTCTGGATTTTACACTTTTTTCAGATGGCCCTTTTGACCGGGGGGAAGTGAGACTTCATTGTAGTGCAGATTTCCTTTGCAAGCTTGCTTGGTTGGCCAAAAAGGGCGTATGCGTTTTTTCCTGAATATATTCAGGAAAAAACGCATACGCCCTTCTTGGCCAAGTGCATCATTGTGGACGTTCTGCCTCTTTTCCTATGCTTTCAATGCAATTCCAGTCTACCTCCTGAAATCGGTTTCCTGCAATTCTGCCCCGCTTTCAAGTCCTCTTGGCAGCCTTACTTCAGTATATTTTTGGACGATAGCTGTCATTTATAACTCTGCAGGTTTGTGAATTACAGTGCCCCTGAGCTCCTTTCTTCAACTCGCTTTCTTTTGAGCTGGCCGCAACACCGCAGGATGGCTTCAGGCCCTAATCTGGTTCCGGCACGGCTCGCTGAGCCCTTGGTTATTTCCTCTTCCTGGTGGGAAATGAGAGTTAAATTTGCCCGTCCAGACACTTCCAGCTAGTCTCTCATTGGTTCTCCCTATTCCTGTTCATCTTCCGCAGAAATTGCAAACTGGGCCAAACAGGAGGTTAAAGGCGCTGACTCTCCAAGTGGGGAGAGTGTTAGTAAAGCGTCTGGAATGTTGCACCCGAGTACCAGGGGAGGAAAACTGAGACATATTTGAACACGTCTCCCGTTCACACGGTTGATCATACTCTGGGTTCCACATGCATGTTTTAGCTGAAGGAAGAATACCTTAAACCTGGAGAGTTGAGACCCGTGGAATGGGTACCATGCAATATGACTTCAAAGGGTCTTCATTTGCTCACCGAACCTCTCCAATCCTATCACTGCTGCGTTTATGCCCCTGTGCACATGCTTGATTCTCTTTCGGAGACATAGCAATCCATAGGTTTTAAGATACTTACTAGTCAGGTACATTCTTAGGCGTTTAATATGCGGTGTTGAGTCCATTTCGTTGAGCAAGGAGTAGCTCTTGTCTATTCCATATTTGGCTTAAGGAACTTTATCTGTGCTCATTTCAATCTCTGGTTTTATGCAGCACCCCAATTCACCTTTCCCCTTAAGCAAGCATAAGTTGGTTTTCTAAATTTGAGACCCTGTTCTGTTCTGTAATTCAGTTCCTGTGTAGCCAAGTTTACATTCCGTGTATTACTGATATCTTATGATGTTTCTTTTTCTGTGTGACTTATTTCAGTTAGAATCATCATACCTGAATCCACTCATTGTGCTGCTAAGGGCCTGATGACATAGATTTCATTGCTGAGTGATATTGCTTTGTAAGTAAATACCACAACTTCTTTATCCATTTTTCACTTTCTGCAATGTGGAACTTGTACTGTAAACGAGGTTGTTGTAAACAGAGCCGTTCCATACTTTGGGGTGGCTGTGTCTTTTTGATTTTAATTTCCCTAAGCTATAGGACCATAAGTGGAAGTGCCCTAGGCTCTGTTGCTTTGTTTTTTAGATGTTTCAGGAAACACCATACACTTCTCCCGAGTGTCTGTTGGCAATTTACATCCCGCCCATCAGCATAACAAGGCTCCCAGTTCTCCATGGCCTGTCCTGCCTTTCTGGATTTTACACTTTTTTCAGATGGCCCTTTTGACCGGGGGGAAGTGAGACTTCATTGTAGTGAAGATTTCCTTTGCAAGCTTGCTTGGTTGGCCAAAAAGGGCGTATGCGTTTTTTCCTGAATATATTCAGGAAAAAACGCATACGCCCTTTTTGGCCAAGTGCATCATTGTGGACGTTCTGCCTCTTTTTCTATGCTTTCAATGCAATTCCAGTCTACCTCCTGAAATCGGTTTCCTGCAATTCTGCCCCGCTTTCAAGTCCTCTTGGCAGCCTTACTTCAGTATATTTTTGGACGATAGCTGTCATTTATAACTCTGCAGGTTTGTGAATTACAGTGCCCCTGAGCTCCTTTCTTCAACTCGCTTTCTTGTGAGCTGGCCGCAACACCGCAGGATGGCTTCAGGCCCTAATCTGATTCCGGCACGGCACGCTGAGCCTTTGGTTATTTCCTCTTCCTGGTGGGAAATGAGAGTTAAATTTGCCCGTCCAGACACCTCCAGCTAGTCTCTCACTGGTTCTCGCTATTCCTGTTCATCTTCCGCAGAAATTGCAAACTGGGCCAAACAGGAGGTTAAAGGCGCTGACTCTCCAAGTGGGGAGAGTGTTAGTAAAGCGTCTGGAATGTTGCACCCGAGTACCAGGGGAGGAAAACTGAGACATATTTGAACACGTCTCCCGTTCACACGGTTGATCATACTCTGGGTTCCACATGCATGTTTTTGCTGAAGGAAGAATACCTTAAACCTGGAGAGTTGAGACCCGTGGAATGGGTACCATGCAATATGACTTCAAAGGGTCTTCATTTGCTCACCGAACCTCTCCAATCCTATCACTGCTGCGTTTATGCCCCTGTGCACATGCTTGATTCTCTTTCAGAGACATAGCAATCCATAGGTTTTAAGATACTTACTAGTCAGGTACATTCTTAGGCGTTTAATATGCTGTGTTGAGTCCATTTCGTTGAGCAAGGAGTAGCTCTTGTCTATTCCATATTTGGCTTAAGGAACTTTATCTGTGCTCATTTCAATCTCTGGTTTTATGCAGCACCCCAACTCACCTTTCCCCTTAAGGAAGCTTAAGTTGGTTTTCTAAATTTGAGACCCTGTTCTGTTCTGTAATTCAGTTCCTGTGTAGCCAAGTTTACATTCCGTGTATTACTGATATCTTATGATGTTTCTTTTTCTGTGTGACTTATTTCAGTTAGAATCATCATACCTGAATCCACTCATTGTGCTGCTAAGGGCCTGATGACATAGATTTCATTGCTGAGTGATATTGCTTTGTAAGTAAATACCACAACTTCTTTATCCATTTTTCAATTTCTGTGATGTTGAACTTGTACTGTAAACGAGGTTCTTGTAAACAGAGCCGTTCCATACTTTGGGGTGGCTGTGTCTTTTTGATTTTAATTTCCCTAAGCTATAGGACCATAAGTGGAAGTGCCCTAGGCTCTGTTGCTTTGTTTTTTAGATGTTTCAGGAAACACCATACACTTCTCCCGAGTGTCTGTTGGCAATTTACATCCCGCCCATCAGCATAACAAGGCTCCCAGTTCTCCATGGCCTGTCCTGCCTTTCTGGATTTTACACTTTTTTCAGATGGCCCTTTTGACCGGGGGGAAGTGAGACTTCATTGTAGTGCAGATTTCCTTTGCAAGCTTGCTTGGTTGGCCAAAAAGGGCGTATGCGTTTTTTCCTGAATATATTCAGGAAAAAACGCATACGCCCTTTTTGGCCAAGTGCATCATTGTGGACGTTCTGCCTCTTTTTCTATGCTTTCAATGCAATTCCAGTCTACCTCCTGAAATCGGTTTCCTGCAATTCTGTCCCGCTTTCAAGTCCTCTTGGCAGCCTTACTTCGGTATATTTTTGGACGATAGCTGTCATTTATAACTCTGCAGGTTTGTGCATTACAGTGCCCCTGAGCTCCTTTCTTCAACTCGCTTTCTTGTGAGCTGGCCGCAACACCGCAGGATGGCTTAAGGCCCTAATCTGGTTCCGGCACGGCACGCTGAGCCTTTGGTTATTTCCTCTTCCTGGTGGGAAATGAGAGTTAAATTTGCCCGTCCAGACACCTCCAGCTAGTCTCTCATTGGTTCTCGCTATTCCTGTTCATCTTGCGCAGAAATTGCAAACTGGGCCAAACAGGAGGTTAAAGGCGCTGACTCTCCAAGTGGGGAGAGTGTTAGTAAAGCGTCTGGAATGTTGCACCCGAGTACCAGGGGAGGAAAACTGAGACATATTTGAACACGTCTCCCGTTCACACGGTTGATCATACTCTGGGTTCCACATGCATGTTTTTGCTGAAGGAAGAATACCTTAAACCTGGAGAGTTGAGACCCGTGGAATGGGTACCATGCAATATGACTTCAAAGGGTCTTCATTTGCTCAGCGAACCGCTCCAATCCTATCACTGCTGCGTTTATGCCCCTGTACACACGCTTGATTCTCTTTTGGAGACATAGCAATCCATAGGTTTTAAGATACTTACTAGTCAGGTACATTCTTAGGCGTTTAATATGGGGTGTTGAGTCCATTTCGTTGAGCAAGGAGTAGCTCTTTTCTATTCCATATTTGGCTTAAGGAACTTTATCTGTGCTCATTTCAATCTCTGGTTTTATGCAGCACCCCAACTCACCTTTCCCCTTAAGCAAGCATAAGTTGGTTTTCTAAATTTGAGACCCTGTTCTGTTTTGGAATTCAGTTCCTGTGTAGCCAAGTTTACATTCCGTGTTTTACTGATATCTTATGATGTTTCTTTTTCTGTGTGACTTATTTCATTTAGAATCATCGTACCTGAATCAACTCATTATGCTGCTACGGGCCTGATGACATAGATTTCATTGCTGAGTGATACTGCATTGTACATAAGTACCACAAGTTGTTTATCCATTTTTCACTTTCTGTGATACTGAACTTGTACGGTAAACGAGGTTCTTGTAAACAGAGGCGTCCCAAACTTTGGGGTGGCTGTGTCTTTTTGATTTTAATTTCCCTAAGCTATAGGACCATAAGTGGAAGTGCCCTAGGCTCTGTTGCTTTGTTTTTTAGATGTTTCAGGAAACACCATACACTTCTCCCGAGTGTCTGTTTGCAATTTACATCCCGCCCATCAGCATAACAAGGCTCCCAGTTCTCCATGGCCTGTCCTGCCTTTCTGGATTTTACACTTTTTTCAGATGGCCCTTTTGACCGGGGGGAAGTGAGACTTCATTGTAGTGCAGATTTCCTTTGCAAGCTTGCTTGGTTGGCCAAAAAGGGCGTATGCGTTTTTTCCTGAATATATTCAGGAAAAAACGCATACGCCCTTTTTGGCCAAGTGCATCATTGTGGACGTTCTGCCTCTTTTCCTATGCTTTCAATGCAATTCCAGTCTACCTCCTGAAATCGGTTTCCTGCAATT
Source organism: Pseudorca crassidens (assembly GCF_039906515.1). Taxonomy (NCBI): domain Eukaryota; kingdom Metazoa; phylum Chordata; class Mammalia; order Artiodactyla; family Delphinidae; genus Pseudorca; species Pseudorca crassidens. The sequence goes on from NC_090301.1 coordinate 104,641,088, forward strand.
CTGCCCCGCTTTCAAGTCCTCTTGGCAGCCTTACTTCAGTATATTTCTTTTGACGATAGCTGTCATTTATAACTCTGCAGGTTTGTGAATTACAGTGCCCCTGAGCTCCTTTCTTCAACTCGCTTTCTTGTGAGCTGGCCGCAACACCGCAGGATGGCTTCAGGCCCTAATCTGGTTCCGGCATGGCATGCTGAGCCTTTGGTTAATTCCTCTTCCTGGTGGGAAATGAGAGTTAAATTTGCCCGTCCAGACACCTCCAGCTAGTCTCTCATTGGTTCTCCCTATTCCTGTTCATCTTCCGCAGAAATTGCAAACTGGGCCAAACAGGAGGTTAAAGGCGCTGACTCTCCAAGTGGGGAGAGTGTTAGTAAAGCGTCTGGAATGTTGCACCCGAGTACCAGGGTACGAAAACTGAGACATATTTGAACACGTCTCCCGTTCACACGGTTAATCATACTCTGGGTTCCACATGCATGTTTTAGCTGAAGGAAGAATACCTTAAACCTGGGTAGTTGAGATCCGTGGAATGGGTACCATGCAATATGACTTCAAAGGATCTTCATTTGCTCACCGAACCTCTCCAATCCTATCACTGCTGCGTTTATGCCCCTGTACACACGCTTGATTCTCTTTTGGAGACATAGCAATCCATAGGTTTTAAGATACTTACTAGTCAGGTACATTCTTAGGCGTTTAATATGGGGTGTTGAGTCCATTTCGTTGAGCAAGGAGTAGCTCTTGTCTATTCCATATTTGGCTTAAGGAACTTTATCTGTGCTCATTTCAATCTCTGGTTTTATGCAGCACCCCAACTCACCTTTCCCCTTAAGCAAGCATAAGTTGGTTTTCTAAATTTGAGACCCTCTTCTGTTTTGGAATTCAGTTCCTGTGTAGCCAAGTTTACATTCTGTGTATTACTGATATCTTATGATGTTTCTTTTTCTGTGTGACTTATTTCAGTTAGAATCATCGTACCTGAATCCACTCATTATGCTGCTACGGGCCTGATGACATAGATTTCATTGCTGAGTGATACTGCATTGTACATAAGTACCACAAGTTCTTTATCCATTTTTCACTTTCTGTGATACTGAACTTGTACGGTAAACGAGGTTCTTGTAAACAGAGGCGTCCCAAACTTTGGGGTGGCTGTGTCTTTTTGATTTTAATTTCCCTAAGCTATAGGACCATAAGTGGAAGTGCCCTAGGCTCTGTTGCTTTGTTTTTTAGATGTTTCAGGAAACACCATACACTTCTCCCGAGTGTCTGTTGGCAATTTACATCCCGCCCATCAGCATAACAAGGCTCCCAGTTCTCCATGGCCTGTCCTGCCTTTCTGGATTTTACACATTTTTCAGATGGCCCTTTTGACCGGGGGGAAGTGAGACTTCATTGTAGTGCAGATTTCCTTTGCAAGCTTGCTTGGTTGGCCAAAAAGGGCGTATGCGTTTTTTCCTGAATATATTCAGGAAAAAACGCATACGCCCTTTTTGGCCAAGTGCATCATTGTGGACGTTCTGCCTCTTTTCCTATGCTTTCAATGCAATTCCAGTCTACCTCCTGAAATCGGTTTCCTGCAATTCTGCCCCGCTTTCAAGTCCTCTTGGCAGCCTTACTTCAGTATATTTCTTTTGACGATAGCTGTCATTTATAACTCTGCAGGTTTGTGAATTACAGTGCCCCTGAGCTCCTTTCTTCAACTCGCTTTCTTTTGAGCTGGCCGCAACACCGCAGGATGGCTTCAGGCCCTAATCTGGTTCCGGCATGGCATGCTGAGCCTTTGGTTAATTCCTCTTCCTGGTGGGAAATGAGAGTTAAATTTGCCCGTCCAGACACCTCCAGCTAGTCTCTCATTGGTTCTCCCTATTCCTGTTCATCTTCCGCAGAAATTGCAAACTGGGCCAAACAGGAGGTTAAAGGCGCTGACTCTCCAAGTGGGGAGAGTGTTAGTAAAGCGTCTGGAATGTTGCACCCGAGTACCAGGGGAGGAAAACTGAGACATATTTGAACACGTCTCCCGTTCACACGGTTAATCATACTCTGGGTTCCACATGCATGTTTTAGCTGAAGGAAGAATACCTTAAACCTGGGTAGTTGAGATCCGTGGAATGGGTACCATGCAATATGACTTCAAAGGATCTTCATTTGCTCACCGAACCTCTCCAATCCTATCACTGCTGCGTTTATGCCCCTGTACACACGCTTGATTCTCTTTTGGAGACATAGCAATCCATAGGTTTTAAGATACTTACTAGTCAGGTACATTCTTAGGCGTTTAATATGCGGTGTTGAGTCCATTTCATTGAGCAAGGAGTAGCTCTTGTCTATTCCATATTTGGCTTAAGGAACTTTATCTGTGCTCATTTCAATCTCTGGTTTTATGCAGCACCCCAACTCACCTTTCCCCTTAAGCAAGCATAAGTTGGTTTTCTAAATTTGAGACCCTCTTCTGTTTTGGAATTCAGTTCCTGTGTAGCCAAGTTTACATTCTGTGTATTACTGATATCTTATGATGTTTCTTTTTCTGTGTGACTTATTTCAGTTAGAATCATCGTACCTGAATCCACTCATTATGCTGCTACGGGCCTGATGACATAGATTTCATTGCTGAGTGATACTGCATTGTACATAAGTACCACAAGTTCTTTATCCATTTTTCACTTTCTGTGATACTGAACTTGTACGGTAAACGAGGTTCTTGTAAACAGAGGCGTCCCAAACTTTGGGGTGGCTGTGTCTTTTTGATTTTAATTTCCCTAAGCTATAGGACCATAAGTGGAAGTGCCCTAGGCTCTGTTGCTTTGTTTTTTAGATGTTTCAGGAAACACCATACACTTCTCCCGAGTGTCTGTTGGCAATTTACATCCCGCCCATCAGCATAACAAGGCTCCCAGTTCTCCATGGCCTGTCCTGCCTTTCTGGATTTTACACATTTTTCAGATGGCCCTTTTGACCGGGGGGAAGTGAGACTTCATTGTAGTGCAGATTTCCTTTGCAAGCTTGCTTGGTTGGCCAAAAAGGGCGTATGCGTTTTTTCCTGAATATATTCAGGAAAAAACGCATACGCCCTTTTTGGCCAAGTGCATCATTGTGGACGTTCTGTCTCTTTTCCTATGCTTTCAATGCAATTCCAGTCTACCTCCTGAAATCGGTTTCCTGCAATTCTGCCCCGCTTTCAAGTCCTCTTGGCAGCCTTACTTCAGTATATTTTTGGACGATAGCTGTCATTTATAACTCTGCAGGTTTGTGAATTACAGTGCCCCTGAGCTCTTTTCTTCAACTCGCTTTCTTGTGAGCTGGCCGCAACACCGCAGGATGGCTTCAGGCCCTAATCTGATTCCGGCACGGCACGCTGAGCCTTTGGTTATTTCCTCTTACTGGTGGAAATGAGAGTTAAATTTGCCCGTCCAGACACCTCCAGCTAGTCTCTCATTGTTTCTCCCTATTCCTGTTCATCTTGCGCAGAAATTGCAAACTGGGCCAAACAGGAGGTTAAAGGCGCTGACTCTCCAAGTGGGGAGAGTGTTAGTAAAGCGTCTGGAATGTTGCACCCGAGTACCAGGGGAGGAAAACTGAGACATATTTGAACACGTCTCCCGTTCACACGGTTGATCATACTCTTGGTTCCACATGCATGTTTTAGCTGAAGGAAGAATACCTTAAACCTGGAGAGTTGAGACCCGTGGAATGGGTACCATGCAATATGACTTCAAAGGGTCTTCATTTGCTCACCGAACCTCTCCAATCCTATCACTGCTGCGTTTATGCCCCTGTACACATGCTTGATTCTCTTTCAGAGACATAGCAATCCATAGGTTTTAAGATACTTACTAGTCAGGTACATTCTTAGGCGTTTAATATGCGGTGTTGAGTCCATTTCGTTGAGCAAGGAGTAGCTCTTGTCTATTCCATATTTGGCTTAAGGAACTTTATCTGTGCTCATTTCAATCTCTGGTTTTATGCAGCACCCCAACTCACCTTTCCCCTTAAGCAAGCATAAGTTGGTTTTCTAAATTTGAGACCCTCTTCTGTTTTGGAATTCAGTTCCTGTGTAGCCAAGTTTACATTCCGTGTATTAGTGATATCTTATGATGTTTCTTTTTCTGTGTGACTTATTTCAGTTAGAATCATCATACCTGAATCCACTCATTATGCTGCTAAGGGCCTGATGACATAGATTTCATTGCTGAGTGATATTGCTTTGTAAGTAAATACCACAACTTCTTTATCCATTTTTCACTTTCTGCGATGTTGAACTTGTACTGTAAACGAGGTTCTTGTAAACAGAGGCGTCCCAAACTTTGGGGTGGCTGTGTCTTTTTGATTTTAATTTCCCTAAGCTATAGGACCATAAGTGGAAGTGCCCTAGGCTCTGTTGCTTTGTTTTTTAGATGTTTAAGGAAACAACATACACTTCTCCAGAGTGTCTGTTGGCAATTTACATCCCGCCCATCAGCATAACAAGGCTCCCAGTTCTCCATGGCCTGTCCTGACTTTCTGGATTTTACACTTTTTTCAGATGGCCCTTTTGACCGGGAGGAAGTGAGACTTCATTGTACTGCAGATTTCCTTTGCAAGCTTGCTTGGTTGGCCAAAAAGGGCGTATGCGTTTTTTCCTGAATATATTCAGGAAAAAACGCATACGCCCTTTTTGGCCAAGTGCATCATTGTGGACGTTCTGCCTCTTTTCCTATGCTTTCAATGCAATTCCAGTCTACCTCCTGAACTCGGTTTCCTGCAATTCTGCCCCGCTTTCAAGTCCTCTTGGCAGCCTTACTTCAGTATATTTTTGGACGATAGCTGTCATTTATAACTCTGCAGGTTTGTGAATTACAGTGCCCCTGAGCTCCTTTCTTCAACTCGCTTTCTTTTGAGCTGGCCGCAACACCGCAGGATGGCTTCAGGCCCTAATCTGGTTCCGGCACGGCACGCTGAGCCTTTGGTTATTTCCTCTTCCTGGTGGGAAATGAGAGTTAAATTTGCCCGTCCAGACACCTCCAGCTAGTCTCTGATTGGTTCTCCCTATTCCTGTTCATCTTCCGCAGAAATTGCAAACTGGGCCAAACAGGAGGTTAAAGGCGCTGACTCTCCAAGTGGGGAGAGTGTTAGTAAAGCGTCTGGAATGTTGCACCCGAGTACCAGGGGAGGAAAACTGAGACATATTTGAACACGTCTCCCGTTCACACGGTTGATCATACTCTGGGTTCCACATGCATGTTTTTGCTGAAGGAAGAATACCTTAAACCTGGAGAGTTGAGACCCGTGGAATGGGTACCATGCAATATGACTTCAAAGGGTCTTCATTTGCTCAGCGAACCGCTCCAATCCTATCACTGCTGCGTTTATGCCCCTGTACACACGCTTGATTCTCTTTTGGAGACATAGCAATCCATAGGTTTTAAGATACTTACTAGTCAGGTACATTCTTAGGCGTTTAATATGGGGTGTTGAGTCCATTTCGTTGAGCAAGGAGTAGCTCTTTTCTATTCCATATTTGGCTTAAGGAACTTTATCTGTGCTCATTTCAATCTCTGGTTTTATGCAGCACCCCAACTCACCTTTCCCCTTAAGCAAGCATAAGTTGGTTTTCTAAATTTGAGACCCTGTTCTGTTTTGGAATTCAGTTCCTGTGTAGCCAAGTTTACATTCCATGTATTAGTGATATCTTATGATGTTTCTTTTTCTGTGTGACTTATTTCAGTTAGAATCATCGTACCTGAATCCACTCATTATGCTGCTACGGGCCTGATGACATAGATTTCATGGCTGAGTGATACTGCATTGTACATAAGTACCACAAGTTCTTTATCCATTTTTCACTTTCTGTGATACTGAACTTGTACGGTAAACGAGGTTCTTGTAAACAGAGGCATCCCAAACTTTGGGGTGGCTGTGTCTTTTTGATTTTAATTTCCCTAAGCTATAGGACCATAAGTGGAAGTGCCCTAGGCTCTGTTGCTTTGTTTTTTAGATGTTTCAGGAAACACCATACACTTCTCCCGAGTGTCTGTTGGCAATTTACATCCCGCCCATCAGCATAACAAGGCTCCCAGTTCTCCATGGCCTGTCCTGCCTTTCTGGATTTTACACTTTTTTCAGATGGCCCTTTTGACTGAGGGGAAGTGAGACTTCATTGTAGTGCAGATTTCCTTTGCAAGCTTGCTTGGTTGGCCAAAAAGGGCGTATGCGTTTTTTCCTGAATATGTTCAGGAAAAAACGCATACGCCCTTTTTGGCCAAGTGCATCATTGTGGACGTTCTGTCTCTTTTCCTATGCTTTCAATGCAATTCCAGTCTACCTCCTGAAATCGGTTTCCTGCAATTCTGCCCCGCTTTCAAGTCCTCTTGGCAGCCTTACTTCAGTATATTTTTGGACGATAGCTGTCATTTATAACTCTGCAGGTTTGTGAATTACAGTGCCCCTGAGCTCCTTTCTTCAACTCGCTTTCTTGTGAGCTGGCCGCAACACCACAGGATGGCTTCAGGCCCTAATCTGGTTCCGGCACGGCTCGCTGAGCCTTTGGTTATTTCGTCTTCCTGGTGGGAAATGAGAGTTAAATTTGCCCGTCCAGACACCTCCAGCTAGTCTCTCATTGGTTCTCCCTATTCCTGTTCATCTTGCGCAGAAATTGCAAACTGGGCCAAACAGGAGGTTAAAGGTGCTGACTCTCCAAGTGGGGAGAGTGTTAGTAAAGCGTGTGGAATGTTGCACCCGAGTACCAGGGGAGGAAAACTGAGACATATTTGAACACGTCTCCCGTTCACACGGTTGATCATACTCTGGGTTCCACATGCATGTTTTAGCTGAAGGAAGAATACCTTAAACCTGGAGAGTTGAGACCCGTGGAATGGGTACCAAGCAATATGACTTCAAAGGATCTTCATTTGCTCACCGAACCTCTCCAATCCTATCACTGCTGCGTTTATGCCCCTGTACACATGCTTGATTCTCTTTTGGAGACATAGCAATCCATAGGTTTTAAGATACTTACTAGTCAGGTACATTCTTAGGCGTTTAATATGCGGTGTTGAGTCCATTTCGTTCAGCAACGAGTAGCTCTTCTCTATTCCATATTTGGCTTAAGGAACTTTATCTGTGCTCATTTCAATCTCTGGTTTTATGCAGCACCCCAACTCACCTTTCCCCTTAAGCAAGCATAAGTTGGTTTTCTAAATTTGAGACCCTGTTCTGTTTTGGAATTCAGTTCCTGTGTAGCCAAGTTTACAATCCGTGTATTACTGATATCTTATGATGTTTCTTTTTCTGTGTGAATTATTTCAGTTAGAATCATCGTACCTGAATCCAGTCATTATGCGGCTACGGGCCTGATGACATAGATTTCATTGCTGAGTGATACTGCATTTTACATAAGTACCACAAGTTCTTTATCCATTTTTCACTTTCTGTGATACTGAACTTGTACGGTAAACGAGGTTCTTGTAAACAGAGGCGTCCCAAACTTTGGGGTGGCTGTGTCTTTTTGATTTTAATTTCCCTAAGCTATAGGACCATAAGTGGAAGTGCCCTAGGCTCTGTTGCTTTGTTTTTTAGATGTTTCAGGAAACAACATACACTTCTCCCGAGTGTCTGTTGGCAATTTACATACCGCCCATCAGCATAACAAGGCTCCCAGTTCTCCATGGCCTGTCCTGCCTTTCTGGATTTTACACTTTTTTCAGATGGTCCTTTTGACCATGGGGAAGTGAGACTTCATTGTAGTGCAGATTTCCTTTGCAAGTTTGCTTGGTTGGCCAAAAAGGGCGTATGCGTTTTTTCCTGAATATATTCAGGAAAAAACGCATACGCCCTTTTTGGCCAAGTGCATCATTGTGGACGTTCTGCCTCTTTTCCTATGCTTTCAATGCAATTCCAGTCTACCTCCTGAAATCGGTTTCCTGCAATTCTGCCCCACTTTCAAGTCCTCTTGGCAGCCTTACTTCAGTATATTTTTGGACGATAGCTGTCATTTATAACTCTGCAGGTTTGTGCATTACAGTGCCCCTGAGCTCCTTTCTTCAACTCGCTTTCTTGTGAGCTGGCCGCAACACCGCAGGATGGCTTCAGGCCCTAATCTGGTTCCGGCACGGCACGCTGAGCCTTTGGTTAATTCCTCTTCCTGGTGGAAATGAGAGTTAAATTTGCCCGTCCAGACACCTCCAGCTAGTCTCTCATTGGTTCTCCCTATTCCTGTTCATCTTCCGCAGAAATTGCAAACTGGGCCAAACAGGAGGTTAAAGGGACTGACTCTCCAAGTCGGGAGAGTGTTAGTAAAGCGTGTGGAATGTTGCACCCGAGTACCAGGGGAGGAAAACTGAGACATATTTGAACACTTCTCCCGTTCACACGGTTGTTCATATTCTGGGTTCCACATGCATGTTTTAGCTGAAGGAAGAATACCTTAAACCTGGGTAGTTGAAACCCGTGGAATGGGTACCATGCAATATGACTTCAAAGGGTCTTCATTTGCTCACCGAACCTCTCCAATCCTATCACTGCTGCGTTTATGCCCCTGTACACATGCTTGATTCTCTTTCGGAGACATAGCAATCCATAGGTTTTAAGATACTTACTAGTCAGGTACATTCTTAGGCGTTTAATATGGGGTGTTGAGTCCATTTCGTTGAGCAAGGAGTAGCTCTTGTCTATTCCATATTTGGCTTAAGGAACTTTATCTGTGCTCATTTCAATCTCTGGATTCATGCAGCACCCCAAATCACCTTTCCCCTTAAGCAAGCATAAGTTGGTTTTCTAAATTTGAGACACTGTTCTGTTCTGTAATTCAGTTCCTGTGTAGCCAAGTTTACATTCCGTGTATTACTGATATCTTATGATGTTTCTTTTTCTGTGTGACTTATTTCAGTTAGAATCATCATACCTGAATCCACTCATTGTGCTGCTAAGGGCCTGATGACATAGATTTCATTGCTGAGTGATATTTCTTTGTAAGTAAATACCACAACTTCTTTATCCATTTTTCACTTTCTGCAATGTGGAACTTGTACTGTAAATGAGGTTCTTGTAAACAGAGCCGTTCCAAATTTTGGGGTGGCTGTGTCTTTTTGATTTTAATTTCCCTAAGCTATAGGACCATAAGTGGAAGTGCCCTAGGCTCTGTTGCTTTGTTTTTTAGATGTTTCAGGAAACACCATACACTTCTCCCGAGTGTCTGTTGGCAATTTACATCCTGCCCATCAGCATAACAAGGCTCCCAGTTCTCCATGGCCTGTCCTGCCTTTCTGGATTTTACACTTTTTTCAGATGGCCCTTTTGACCGGGGGGAAGTGAGACTTCATTGTAGTGAAGATTTCCTTTGCAAGCTTGCTTGGTTGGCCAAAAAGGGCGTATGCGTTTTTTCCTGAATATATTCAGGAAAAAACGCATACGCCCTTTTTGGCCAAGTGCATCATTGTGGACGTTCTGCCTCTTTTCCTATGCTTTCAATGCAATTCCAGTCTACCTCCTGAAATCGGTTTCCTGCAATTCTGCCCCGCTTTCAAGTCCTCTTGGCAGCCTTACTTCAGTATATTTTTGGACGATAGCTGTCATTTATAACTCTGCAGGTTTGTGCATTACAGTGCCCCTGAGCTCCTTTCTTCAACTCGCTTTCTTGTGAGCTGGCCGCAACACCGCAGGATGGCTTCAGGCCCTAATCTGGTTCCGGCACGGCACGCTGAGCCTTTGGTTATTTCCTCTTCCTGGTGGGAAATGAGAGTTAAATTTGCCCGTCCAGACACATCCAGCTAGTCTCTCATTGGTTCTCCCTATTCCTGTTCATCTTCCGCAGAAATTGCAAACTGGGCCAAACAGGAGGTTAAAGGCGCTGACTCTCCAAGTGGGGAGAGTGTTAGTAAAGCGCCTGGAATGTTGCACCCGAGTACCAGGGGAGGAAAACTGAGACATATTTGAACACGTCTCCCGTTCACACGGTTGATCATACTCTGGGTTCCACATGCATGTTTTTGCTGAAGGAAAAATACCTTAAACCTGGAGAGTTGAGACCCGTGGAATGGGTGCCATGAAATATGACTTCAAAGGGTCTTCATTTGCTCACCGAACCTCTCCAATCCTATCACTGCTGCGTTTATGCCCCTGTACACATGCTTGATTCTCTTTTGGAGACATAGCAATCCATAGGTTTTAAGATACTTACTAGTCAGGTACATTCTTAGGCGTTTAATATGGGGTGTTGAGTCCATTTCGTTGAGCAAGGAGTAGCTCTTGTCTATTCCATATTTGGCTTAAGGAACTTTATCTGTGCTCATTTCAATCTCTGGTTTTATGCAGCACCCCAACTCACCTTTCCCCTTAAGCAAGCATAAGTTGGTTTTCTAAATTTGAGACCCTGTTCTGTTTTGGAATTCAGTTCCTGTGTAGCCAAGTTTACATTCCATGTATTAGTGATATCTTATGATGTTTCTTTTTCTGTGTGACTTATTTCAGTTAGAATCATCGTACCTGAATCCACTCATTATGCTGCTACGGGCCTGATGACATAGATTTCATTGCTGAGTGATACTGCATTGTACATAAGTACCACAAGTTCTTTATCCATTTTTCACTTTCTGTGATACTGAACTTGTACGGTAAACGAGGTTCTTGTAAACAGAGGCGTCCCAAACTTTGGGGTGGCTGTGTCTTTTTGATTTTAATTTCCCTAAGCTATAGGACCATAAGTGGAAGTGCCCTAGGCTCTGTTGCTTTGTTTTTTAGATGTTTCAGGAAACACCATACACTTCTCCCGAGTGTCTGTTGGCAATTTACATCCCGCCCATCAGCATAACAAGGCTCCCAGTTCTCCATGGCCTGTCCTGCCTTTCTGGATTTTACACTTTTTTCAGATGGCCCTTTTGACCGGGGGGAAGTGAGACTTCATTGTAGTGCAGATTTCCTTTGCAAGCTTGCTTGGTTGGCCAAAAAGGGCGTATGCGTTTTTTCCTGAATATATTCAGGAAAAAACGCATACGCCCTTTTTGGCCAAGTGCATCATTGTGGACGTTCTGCCTCTTTTCCTATGCTTTCAATGCAATTCCAGTCTACCTCCTGAAATCGGTTTCCTGCAATTCTGCCCCGCTTTCAAGTCCTCTTGGCAGCCTTACTTCAGTATATTTTTGGACGATAGCTGTCATTTATAACTCTGCAGGTTTGTGAATTACAGTGCCCCTGAGCTCCTTTCTTCAACTCGCTTTCTTGTGAGCTGGCCGCAACACCGCAGGATGGCTTCAGGCCCTAATCTGGTTCCGGCACGGCTCGCTGAGCCCTTGGTTATTTCCTCTTCCTGGTGGGAAATGAGAGTTAAATTTGCCCGTCCAGACACCTCCAGCTAGTCTCTCATTGGTTCTCCCTATTCCTGTTCATCTTCCGCAGAAATTGCAAACTGGGCCAAACAGGAGGTTAAAGGCGCTGACTCTCCAAGTGGGGAGAGTGTTAGTAAAGCGTCTGGAATGTTGCACCCGAGTACCAGGGGAGGAAAACTGAGACATATTTGAACACGTCTCCCGTTCACACGGTTGATCATATTCTGGGTTCCACATGCATGTTTTAGCTGAAGGAAGAATACCTTAAACCTGGGTAGTTGAAACCCGTGGAATGGGTACCATGCAATATGACTTCAAAGGGTCTTCATTTGCTCACCGAACCTCTCCAATCCTATCACTGCTGCGTTTATGCCCCTGTACACATGCTTGATTCTCTTCCGGAGACATAGCAATCCATAGGTTTTAAGATACTTACTAGTCAGGTACATTCTTAGGCGTTTAATATGCGGTGTTGAGTCCATTTCGTTGAGCAAGGAGTAGCTCTTGTCTATTCCATATTTGGCTTAAGGAACTTTATCTGTGCTCATTTCAATCTCTGGTTTTATGCAGCACCCCAATTCACCTTTCCCCTTAAGCAAGCATAAGTTGGTTTTCTAAATTTGAGACCCTGTTCTGTTCTGTAATTCAGTTCCTGTGTAGCCAAGTTTACATTCCGTGTATTACTGATATCTTATGATGTTTCTTTTTCTGTGTGACTTATTTCAGTTAGAATCATCATACCTGAATCCACTCATTGTGCTGCTAAGGGCCTGATGACATAGATTTCATTGCTGAGTGATATTGCTTTGTAAGTAAATACCACAACTTCTTTATCCATTTTTCACTTTCTGCAATGTGGAACTTGTACTGTAAACGAGGTTGTTGTAAACAGAGCTGTTCCATACTTTGGGGTGGCTGTGTCTTTTTGATTTTAATTTCCCTAAGCTATAGGACCATAAGTGGAAGTGCCCTAGGCTCTGTTGCTTTGTTTTTTAGATGTTTCAGGAAACACCATACACTTCTCCCGAGTGTCTGCTGGCAATTTACATCCCGCCCATCAGCATAACAAGGCTCCCAGTTCTCCATGGCCTGTCCTGCCTTTCTGGATTTTACACTTTTTTCAGATGGCCCTTTTGACCGGGGGGAAGTGAGACTTCATTGTAGTGAAGATTTCCTTTGCAAGCTTGCTTGGTTGGCCAAAAAGGGCGTATGCGTTTTTTCCTGAATATATTCAGGAAAAAACGCATACGCCCTTTTTGGCCAAGTGCATCATTGTGGACGTTCTGCCTCTTTTTCTATGCTTTCAATGCAATTCCAGTCTACCTCCTGAAATCGGTTTCCTGCAATTCTGCCCCGCTTTCAAGTCCTCTTGGCAGCCTTACTTCAGTATATTTTTGGACGATAGCTGTCATTTATAACTCTGCAGGTTTGTGCATTACAGTGCCCCTGAGCTCCTTTCTTCAACTCGCTTTCTTGTGAGCTGGCCGCAACACCGCAGGATGGCTTCAGGCCCTAATCTGGTTCCGGCACGGCACGCTGAGCCTTTGGTTATTTCCTCTTCCTGGTGGGAAATGAGAGTTAAATTTGCCCGTCCAGACACCTCCAGCTAGTCTCTCACTGGTTCTCGCTATTCCTGTTCATCTTCCGCAGAAATTGCAAACTGGGCCAAACAGGAGGTTAAAGGCGCTGACTCTCCAAGTGGGGAGAGTGTTAGTAAAGCGTCTGGAATGTTGCACCCGAGTACCAGGGGAGGAAAACTGAGACATATTTGAACACGTCTCCCGTTCACACGGTTGATCATACTCTGGGTTCCACATGCATGTTTTTGCTGAAGGAAGAATACCTTAAACCTGGAGAGTTGAGACCCGTGGAATGGGTACCATGCAATATGACTTCAAAGGGTCTTCATTTGCTCAGCGAACCGCTCCAATCCTATCACTGCTGCGTTTATGCCCCTGTACACACGCTTGATTCTCTTTTGGAGACATAGCAATCCATAGGTTTTAAGATACTTACTAGTCAGGTACATTCTTAGGCGTTTAATATGGGGTGTTGAGTCCATTTCGTTGAGCAACGAGTAGCTCTTGTCTATTCCATATTTGGCTTAAGGAACTTTATCTGTGCTCATTTCAATCTCTGGTTTTATGCAGCACCCCAACTCACCTTTCCCCTTAAGCAAGCATAAGTTGGTTTTCTAAATTTGAGACCCTGTTCTGTTTTGGAATTCAGTTCCTGTGTAGCCAAGTTTACATTCCATGTATTAGTGATATCTTATGATGTTTCTTTTTCTGTGTGACTTATTTCAGTTAGAATCATCGTACCTGAATCCACTCATTATGCTGCTATGGGCCTGATGACATAGATTTCATTGCTGAGTGATACTGCATTGTACGTAAGTACCACAAGTTCTTTATCCATTTTTCACTTTCTGTGATACTGAACTTGTACGGTAAACGAGGTTCTTGTAAACAAAGGCGTCCCAAACTTTGGGGTGGCTGTGTCTTTTTGATTTTAATTTCCCTAAGCTATAGGACCATAAGTGGAAGTGCCCTAGGCTCTGTTGCTGTGTTTTTTAGATGTTTCAGGAAACACCATACACTTCTCCCGAGTGTCTGTTGGCAATTTACATCCCGCCCATCAGCATAACAAGGCTCCCAGTTCTCCATGGCCTGTTCTCCCTTTCTGGATTTTACACTTTTTTCAGATGGCCGTTTTGACCGGGGGGAAGTGAGACTTCATTGTAGTGCAGATTTCCTTTGCAAGTTTGCTTGGTTGGCCAAAAAGTGTGTATGCGTTTTTTCCTGAATATATTCAGGAAAAAACGCATACCCCCTTTTTGGCCAAGTGCATCTTTGTGGACGTTCTGCCTCCTTTCCTATGCTTTCAATGCAATTCCAGTCTACCTCCTGAAATCGGTTTCCTGCAATTCTGCCCCGCTTTCAAGTCCTCTTGGCAGCCTTACTTCACTATATTTTTGGACGATAGCTGTCATTTATAACTCTGCAGTTTTGTGAATTACAGTGCCCCTGAGCTCCTTTCTTCAACTCACTTTCTTGTGAGCTGGCCGCTACACTGCAGGATGGCTTCAGGCCCTAATATGGTTCCGGCACGGCACGCTGAGCCTTTGGTTATTTCCTCTTCCTGGTGGGAAATGAGAGTTAAATTTGCCCGTCCAGACACCTCCAGCTAGTCTCTCATTGGTTCTCCCTATTCCTGTTCATCTTCCGCAGAAATTGCAAACTGGGCCAAACAGGAGGTTAAAGGGACTGACTCTCCAAGTCGGGAGAGTGTTAGTAAAGCGTCTGGAATGTTGCACCCGAGTACCAGGGGAGGAAAACTGAGACATATTTGAACACATCTCCCGTTCAAACGGTTGATCATACTCTTGGTTCCACATGCATGTTTTAGCTGAAGGAAGAATACCTTAAACCTGGAGAGTTGAGACCCGTGGAATGGGTACCATGCAATATGACTTCAAAGGGTCTTCATTTGCTCACCGAACCTCTCCAATCCTATCACTGCTGCGTTTATGCCCCTGTACACATGCTTGATTCTCTTTCGGAGACATAGCAATCCATAGGTTTTAAGATACTTACTAGTCAAGTACATTCTTAGGCGTTTAATATGCTGTGTTGAGTCCATTTCGTTGAGCAAGGAGTAGCTCTTGTCTATTCCATATTTGGCTTAAGGAACTTTATCTGTGCTCATTTCAATCTCTGGTTTTATGCAGCACCCCAACTCACCTTTCCCCTTAAGGAAGCATAAGTTGGTTTTCTAAATTTGAGACCCTGTTCTGTTCTGTAATTCAGTTCCTGTGTAGCCAAGTTTACATTCCGTGTATTACTGATATCTTATGATGTTTCTTTTTCTGTGTGACTTATTTCAGTTAGAATCATCATACCTGAATCCACTCATTGTGCTGCTAAGGGCCTGATGACATAGATTTCATTGCTGAGTGATATTGCTTTGTAAGTAAATACCACAACTTCTTTATCCATTTTTCAATTTCTGTGATGTTGAACTTGTACTGTAAACGAGGTTCTTGTAAACAGAGCCGTTCCATACTTTGGGGTGGCTGTGTCTTTTTGAATTTAATTTCCCTAAGCTATAGGACCATAAGTGGAAGTGCCCTAGGCTCTGTTGCTTTGTTTTTTAGATGTTTCAGGAAACACCATACACTTCTCCCAAGTGTCTGTTGGCAATTTACATCCCGCCCATCAGCATAACAAGGCTCCCAGTTCTCCATGGCCTGTCCTGCCTTTCTGGATTTTACACTTTTTTCAGATGGCCCTTTTGACCGGGGGGAAGTGAGACTTCATTGTAGTGCAGATTTCCTTTGCAAGCTTGCTTGGTTGGCCAAAAAGGGCGTATGCGTTTTTTCCTGAATATATTCAGGAAAAAACGCATACGCCCTTTTTGGCCAAGTGCATCATTGTGGACGTTCTGCCTCTTTTTCTATGCTTTCAATGCAATTCCAGTCTACCTCCTGAAATCGGTTTCCTGCAATTCTGTCCCGCTTTCAAGTCCTCTTGGCAGCCTTACTTCGGTATATTTTTGGACGATAGCTGTCATTTATAACTCTGCAGGTTTGTGCATTACAGTGCCCCTGAGCTCCTTTCTTCAACTCGCTTTCTTGTGAGCTGGCCGCAACACCGCAGGATGGCTTAAGGCCCTAATCTGGTTCCGGCACGGCACGCTGAGCCTTTGGTTATTTCCTCTTCCTGGTGGGAAATGAGAGTTAAATTTGCCCGTCCAGACACCTCCAGCTAGTCTCTCATTGGTTCTCGCTATTCCTGTTCATCTTGCGCAGAAATTGCAAACTGGGCCAAACAGGAGGTTAAAGGCGCTGACTCTCCAAGTGGGGAGAGTGTTAGTAAAGCGTCTGGAATGTTGCACCCGAGTACCAGGGGAGGAAAACTGAGACATATTTGAACACGTCTCCCATTCACACGGTTGATCATACTCTGGGTTCCACATGCATGTTTTTGCTGAAGGAAGAATACCTTAAACCTGGAGAGTTGAGACCCGTGGAATGGGTACCATGCAATATGACTTCAAAGGGTCTTCATTTGCTCATCGAACCGCTCCAATCCTATCACTGCTGCGTTTATGCCCCTGTACACACGCTTGATTCTCTTTTGGAGACATAGCAATCCATAGGTTTTAAGATACTTACTAGTCAGGTACATTCTTAGGCGTTTAATATGGGGTGTTGAGTCCATTTCGTTGAGCAAGGAGTAGCTCTTTTCTATTCCATATTTGGCTTAAGGAACTTTATCTGTGCTCATTTCAATCTCTGGTTTTATGCAGCACCCCAACTCACCTTTCCCCTTAAGCAAGCATAAGTTGGTTTTCTAAATTTGAGACCCTGTTCTGTTTTGGAATTCAGTTCCTGTGTAGCCAAGTTTACATTCCGTGTATTACTGATATCTTATGATGTTTCTTTTTCTGTGTGACTTATTTCATTTAGAATCATCGTACCTGAATCAACTCATTATGCTGCTACGGGCCTGATGACATAGATTTCATTGCTGAGTGATACTGCATTGTACATAAGTACCACAAGTTCTTTATCCATTTTTCACTTTCTGTGATACTGAACTTGTACGGTAAACGAGGTTCTTGTAAACAGAGGCGTCCCAAACTTTGGGGTGGCTGTGTCTTTTTGATTTTAATTTCCCTAAGCTATAGGACCATAAGTGGAAGTGCCCTAGGCTCTGTTGCTTTGTTTTTTAGATGTTTCAGGAAACACCATACACTTCTCCCGAGTGTCTGTTGGCAATTTACATCCCGCCCATCAGCATAACAAGGCTCCCAGTTCTCCATGGCCTGTCCTGCCTTTCTGGATTTTACACTTTTTTCAGATGGCCCTTTTGACCGGGGGGAAGTGAGACTTCATTGTAGTGCAGATTTCCTTTGCAAGCTTGCTTGGTTGGCCAAAAAGGGCGTATGCGTTTTTTCCTGAATATATTCAGGAAAAAACGCATACGCCCTTTTTGGCCAAGTGCATCATTGTGGACGTTCTGCCTCTTTTCCTATGCTTTCAATGCAATTCCAGTCTACCTCCTGAAATCGGTTTCCTGCAATTCTGCCCCGCTTTCAAGTCCTCTTGGCAGCCTTACTTCAGTATATTTCTTTTGACGATAGCTGTCATTTATAACTCTGCAGGTTTGTGAATTACAGTGCCCCTGAGCTCCTTTCTTCAACTCGCTTTCTTGTGAGCTGGCTGCAACACCGCAGGATGGCTTCAGGCCCTAATCTGGTTCCGGCATGGCATGCTGAGCCTTTGGTTAATTCCTCTTCCTGGTGGGAAATGAGAGTTAAATTTGCCCGTCCAGACACCTCCAGCTAGTCTCTCATTGGTTCTCCCTATTCCTGTTCATCTTCCGCAGAAATTGCAAACTGGGCCAAACAGGAGGTTAAAGGCGCTGACTCTCCAAGTGGGGAGAGTGTTAGTAAAGCGTCTGGAATGTTGCACCCGAGTACCAGGGGAGGAAAACTGAGACATATTTGAACACGTCTCCCGTTCACACGGTTAATCATACTCTGGGTTCCACATGCATGTTTTAGCTGAAGGAAGAATACCTTAAACCTGGGTAGTTGAGATCCGTGGAATGGGTACCATGCAATATGACTTCAAAGGGTCTTCATTTGCTCACCGAACCTCTCCAATCCTATCACTGCTGCGTTTATGCCCCTGTGCACATGCTTGATTCTCTTTCGGAGACATACCAATCCATAGGTTTTAAGATACTTACTAGTCAGGTACATTCTTAGGCGTTTAATATGCGGTGTTGAGTCCATTTCGTTGAGCAAGGAGTAGCTCTTGTCTATTCCATATTTGGCTTAAGGAACTTTATCTGTGCTCATTTCAATCTCTGGTTTTATGCAGCACCCCAATTCACCTTTCCCCTTAAGCAAGCATAAGTTGGTTTTCTAAATTTGAGACCCTGTTCTGTTCTGTAATTCAGTTCCTGTGTAGCCAAGTTTACATTCCGTGTATTACTGATATCTTATGATGTTTCTTTTTCTGTGTGACTTATTTCAGTTAGAATCATCATACCTGAATCCACTCATTGTGCTGCTAAGGGCCTGATGACATAGATTTCATTGCTGAGTGATATTGCTTTGTAAGTAAATACCACAACTTCTTTATCCATTTTTCACTTTCTGCAATGTGGAACTTGTACTGTAAACGAGGTTGTTGTAAACAGAGCCGTTCCATACTTTGGGGTGGCTGTGTCTTTTTGATTTTAATTTCCCTAAGCTATAGGACCATAAGTGGAAGTGCCCTAGGCTCTGTTGCTTTGTTTTTTAGATGTTTCAGGAAACACCATACACTTCTCCCGAGTGTCTGTTGGCAATTTACATCCCGCCCATCAGCATAACAAGGCTCCCAGTTCTCCATGGCCTGTCCTGCCTTTCTGGATTTTACACTTTTTTCAGATGGCCCTTTTGACCGGGGGGAAGTGAGACTTCATTGTAGTGAAGATTTCCTTTGCAAGCTTGCTTGGTTGGCCAAAAAGGGCGTATGCGTTTTTTCCTGAATATATTCAGGAAAAAACGCATACGCCCTTTTTGGCCAAGTGCATCATTGTGGACGTTCTGCCTCTTTTTCTATGCTTTCAATGCAATTCCAGTCTACCTCCTGAAATCGGTTTCCTGCAATTCTGCCCCGCTTTCAAGTCCTCTTGGCAGCCTTACTTCAGTATATTTTTGGACGATAGCTGTCATTTATAACTCTGCAGGTTTGTGCATTACAGTGCCCCTGAGCTCCTTTCTTCAACTCGCTTTCTTGTGAGCTGGCCGCAACACCGCAGGATGGCTTCAGGCCCTAATCTGGTTCCGGCACGGCACGCTGAGCCTTTGGTTATTTCCTCTTCCTGGTGGGAAATGAGAGTTAAATTTGCCCGTCCAGACACCTCCAGCTAGTCTCTCACTGGTTCTCGCTATTCCTGTTCATCTTCCGCAGAAATTGCAAACTGGGCCAAACAGGAGGTTAAAGGCGCTGACTCTCCAAGTGGGGAGAGTGTTAGTAAAGCGTCTGGAATGTTGCACCCGAGTACCAGGGGAGATAAACTGAGACATATTTGAACACGTCTCCCGTTCACACGGTTGATCATACTCTGGGTTCCACATGCATGTTTTTGCTGAAGGAAGAATACCTTAAACCTGGAGAGTTGAGACCCGTGGAATGGGTACCATGCAATATGACTTCAAAGGGTCTTCATTTGCTCAGCGAACCGCTCCAATCCTATCACTGCTGCGTTTATGCCCCTGTACACACGCTTGATTCTCTTTTGGAGACATAGCAATCCATAGGTTTTAAGATACTTACTAGTCAGGTACATTCTTAGGCGTTTAATATGGGGTGTTGAGTCCATTTCGTTGAGCAACGAGTAGCTCTTGTCTATTCCATATTTGGCTTAAGGAACTTTATCTGTGCTCATTTCAATCTCTGGTTTTATGCAGCACCCCAACTCACCTTTCCCCTTAAGCAAGCATAAGTTGGTTTTCTAAATTTGAGACCCTGTTCTGTTTTGGAATTCAGTTCCTGTGTAGCCAAGTTTACATTCCATGTATTAGTGATATCTTATGATGTTTCTTTTTCTGTGTGACTTATTTCAGTTAGAATCATCGTACCTGAATCCACTCATTATGCTGCTATGGGCCTGATGACATAGATTTCATTGCTGAGTGATACTGCATTGTACGTAAGTACCACAAGTTCTTTATCCATTTTTCACTTTCTGTGATACTGAACTTGTACGGTAAACGAGGTTCTTGTAAACAAAGGCGTCCCAAACTTTGGGGTGGCTGTGTCTTTTTGATTTTAATTTCCCTAAGCTATAGGACCATAAGTGGAAGTGCCCTAGGCTCTGTTGCTGTGTTTTTTAGATGTTTCAGGAAACACCATACACTTCTCCCGAGTGTCTGTTGGCAATTTACATCCCGCCCATCAGCATAACAAGGCTCCCAGTTCTCCATGGCCTGTTCTCCCTTTCTGGATTTTACACTTTTTTCAGATGGCCGTTTTGACCGGGGGGAAGTGAGACTTCATTGTAGTGCAGATTTCCTTTGCAAGTTTGCTTGGTTGGCCAAAAAGTGTGTATGCGTTTTTTCCTGAATATATTCAGGAAAAAACGCATACCCCCTTTTTGGCCAAGTGCATCTTTGTGGACGTTCTGCCTCCTTTCCTATGCTTTCAATGCAATTCCAGTCTACCTCCTGAAATCGGTTTCCTGCAATTCTGCCCCGCTTTCAAGTCCTCTTGGCAGCCTTACTTCACTATATTTTTGGACGATAGCTGTCATTTATAACTCTGCAGTTTTGTGAATTACAGTGCCCCTGAGCTCCTTTCTTCAACTCGCTTTCTTGTGATCTGGCCGCTACACTGCAGGATGGCTTCAGGCCCTAATATGGTTCCGGCACGGCACGCTGAGCCTTTGGTTATTTCCTCTTCCTGGTGGGAAATGAGAGTTAAATTTGCCCGTCCAGACACCTCCAGCTAGTCTCTCATTGGTTCTCCCTATTCCTGTTCATCTTCCGCAGAAATTGCAAACTGGGCCAAACAGGAGGTTAAAGGGACTGACTCTCCAAGTCGGGAGAGTGTTAGTAAAGCGTCTGGAATGTTGCACCCGAGTACCAGGGGAGGAAAACTGAGACATATTTGAACACATCTCCCGTTCAAACGGTTGATCATACTCTTGGTTCCACATGCATGTTTTAGCTGAAGGAAGAATACCTTAAACCTGGAGAGTTGAGACCCGTGGAATGGGTACCATGCAATATGACTTCAAAGGGTCTTCATTTGCTCACCGAACCTCTCCAATCCTATCACTGCTGCGTTTATGCCCCTGTACACATGCTTGATTCTCTTTCGGAGACATAGCAATCCATAGGTTTTAAGATACTTACTAGTCAAGTACATTCTTAGGCGTTTAATATGCTGTGTTGAGTCCATTTCGTTGAGCAAGGAGTAGCTCTTGTCTATTCCATATTTGGCTTAAGGAACTTTATCTGTGCTCATTTCAATCTCTGGTTTTATGCAGCACCCCAACTCACCTTTCCCCTTAAGGAAGCATAAGTTGGTTTTCTAAATTTGAGACCCTGTTCTGTTCTGTAATTCAGTTCCTGTGTAGCCAAGTTTACATTCCGTGTATTACTGATATCTTATGATGTTTCTTTTTCTGTGTGACTTATTTCAGTTAGAATCATCATACCTGAATCCACTCATTGTGCTGCTAAGGGCCTGATGACATAGATTTCATTGCTGAGTGATATTGCTTTGTAAGTAAATACCACAACTTCTTTATCCATTTTTCAATTTCTGTGATGTTGAACTTGTACTGTAAACGAGGTTCTTGTAAACAGAGCCGTTCCATACTTTGGGGTGGCTGTGTCTTTTTGAATTTAATTTCCCTAAGCTATAGGACCATAAGTGGAAGTGCCCTAGGCTCTGTTGCTTTGTTTTTTAGATGTTTCAGGAAACACCATACACTTCTCCCAAGTGTCTGTTGGCAATTTACATCCCGCCCATCAGCATAACAAGGCTCCCAGTTCTCCATGGCCTGTCCTGCCTTTCTGGATTTTACACTTTTTTCAGATGGCCCTTTTGACCGGGGGGAAGTGAGACTTCATTGTAGTGCAGATTTCCTTTGCAAGCTTGCTTGGTTGGCCAAAAAGGGCATATGCGTTTTTTCCTGAATATATTCAGGAAAAAACGCATACGCACTTTTTGGCCAAGTGCATCATTGTGGACGTTCTGCCTCTTTTTCTATGCTTTCAATGCAATTCCAGTCTACCTCCTGAAATCGGTTTCCTGCAATTCTGTCCCGCTTTCAAGTCCTCTTGGCAGCCTTACTTCGGTATATTTTTGGACGATAGCTGTCATTTATAACTCTGCAGGTTTGTGCATTACAGTGCCCCTGAGCTCCTTTCTTCAACTCGCTTTCTTGTGAGCTGGCCGCAACACCGCAGGATGGCTTAAGGCCCTAATCTGGTTCCGGCACGGCACGCTGAGCCTTTGGTTATTTCCTCTTCCTGGTGGGAAATGAGAGTTAAATTTGCCCGTCCAGACACCTCCAGCTAGTCTCTCATTGGTTCTCGCTATTCCTGTTCATCTTGCGCAGAAATTGCAAACTGGGCCAAACAGGAGGTTAAAGGCGCTGACTCTCCAAGTGGGGAGAGTGTTAGTAAAGCGTCTGGAATGTTGCACCCGAGTACCAGGGGAGGAAAACTGAGACATATTTGAACACGTCTCCCATTCACACGGTTGATCATACTCTGGGTTCCACATGCATGTTTTTGCTGAAGGAAGAATACCTTAAACCTGGAGAGTTGAGACCCGTGGAATGGGTACCATGCAATATGACTTCAAAGGGTCTTCATTTGCTCATCGAACCGCTCCAATCCTATCACTGCTGCGTTTATGCCCCTGTACACACGCTTGATTCTCTTTTGGAGACATAGCAATCCATAGGTTTTAAGATACTTACTAGTCAGGTACATTCTTAGGCGTTTAATATGGGGTGTTGAGTCCATTTCGTTGAGCAAGGAGTAGCTCTTTTCTATTCCATATTTGGCTTAAGGAACTTTATCTGTGCTCATTTCAATCTCTGGTTTTATGCAGCACCCCAACTCACCTTTCCCCTTAAGCAAGCATAAGTTGGTTTTCTAAATTTGAGACCCTGTTCTGTTTTGGAATTCAGTTCCTGTGTAGCCAAGTTTACATTCCGTGTATTACTGATATCTTATGATGTTTCTTTTTCTGTGTGACTTATTTCATTTAGAATCATCGTACCTGAATCCACTCATTATGCTGCTACGGGCCTGATGACATAGATTTCATTGCTGAGTGATACTGCATTGTACATAAGTACCACAAGTTCTTTATCCATTTTTCACTTTCTGTGATACTGAACTTGTACGGTAAACGAGGTTCTTGTAAACAGAGGCGTTCCAAACTTTGGGGTGGCTGTGTCTTTTTGATTTTAATTTCCCTAAGCTATAGGACCATAAGTGGAAGTGCCCTAGGCTCTGTTGCTTTGTTTTTTAGATGTTTCAGGAAACACCATACACTTCTCCCGAGTGTCTGTTGGCAATTTACATCCCGCCCATCAGCATAACAAGGCTCCCAGTTCTCCATGGCCTGTCCTGCCTTTCTGGATTTTACACTTTTTTCAGATGGCCCTTTTGACCGGGGGGAAGTGAGACTTCATTGTAGTGCAGATTTCCTTTGCAAGCTTGCTTGGTTGGCCAAAAAGGGCGTATGCGTTTTTTCCTGAATATATTCAGGAAAAAACGCATACGCCCTTTTTGGCCAAGTGCATCATTGTGGACGTTCTGCCTCTTTTCCTATGCTTTCAATGCAATTCCAGTCTACCTCCTGAAATCGGTTTCCTGCAATTCTGCCCCGCTTTCAAGTCCTCTTGGCAGCCTTACTTCAGTATATTTCTTTTGACGATAGCTGTCATTTATAACTCTGCAGGTTTGTGAATTACAGTGCCCCTGAGCTCCTTTCTTCAACTCGCTTTCTTGTGAGCTGGCCGCAACACCGCAGGATGGCTTCAGGCCCTAATCTGGTTCCGGCATGGCATGCTGAGCCTTTGGTTAATTCCTCTTCCTGGTGGGAAATGAGAGTTAAATTTGCCCGTCCAGACACCTCCAGCTAGTCTCTCATTGGTTCTCCCTATTCCTGTTCATCTTCCGCAGAAATTGCAAACTGGGCCAAACAGGAGGTTAAAGGCGCTGACTCTCCAAGTGGGGAGAGTGTTAGTAAAGCGTCTGGAATGTTGCACCCGAGTACCAGGGGAGGAAAACTGAGACATATTTGAACACGTTTCCCGTTCACACGGTTAATCATACTCTGGGTTCCACATGCATGTTTTAGCTGAAGGAAGAATACCTTAAACCTGGGTAGTTGAGATCCGTGGAATGGGTACCATGCAATATGACTTCAAAGGATCTTCATTTGCTCACCGAACCTCTCCAATCCTATCACTGCTGCGTTTATGCCCCTGTACACACGCTTGATTCTCTTTTGGAGACATAGCAATCCATAGGTTTTAAGATACTTACTAGTCAGGTACATTCTTAGGCGTTTAATATGGGGTGTTGAGTCCATTTCATTGAGCAAGGAGTAGCTCTTGTCTATTCCATATTTGGCTTAAGGAACTTTATCTGTGCTCATTTCAATCTCTGGTTTTATGCAGCACCCCAACTCACCTTTCCCCTTAAGCAAGCATAAGTTGGTTTTCTAAATTTGAGACCCTCTTCTGTTTTGGAATTCAGTTCCTGTGTAGCCAAGTTTACATTCTGTGTATTACTGATATCTTATGATGTTTCTTTTTCTGTGTGACTTATTTCAGTTAGAATCATCGTACCTGAATCCACTCATTATGCTGCTACGGGCCTGATGACATAGATTTCATTGCTGAGTGATACTGCATTGTACATAAGTACCACAAGTTCTTTATCCATTTTTCACTTTCTGTGATACTGAACTTGTACGGTAAACGAGGTTCTTGTAAACAGAGGCGTCCCAAACTTTGGGGTGGCTGTGTCTTTTTGATTTTAATTTCCCTAAGCTATAGGACCATAAGTGGAAGTGCCCTAGGCTCTGTTGCTTTGTTTTTTAGATGTTTCAGGAAACACCATACACTTCTCCCGAGTGTCTGTTGGCAATTTACATCCCGCCCATCAGCATAACAAGGCTCCCAGTTCTCCATGGCCTGTCCTGCCTTTCTGGATTTTACACATTTTTCAGATGGCCCTTTTGACCGGGGGGAAGTGAGACTTCATTGTAGTGCAGATTTCCTTTGCAAGCTTGCTTGGTTGGCCAAAAAGGGCGTATGCGTTTTTTCCTGAATATATTCAGGAAAAAACGCATACGCCCTTTTTGGCCAAGTGCATCATTGTGGACGTTCTGCCTCTTTTCCTATGCTTTCAATGCAATTCCAGTCTACCTCCTGAAATCGGTTTCCTGCAATTCTGCCCCGCTTTCAAGTCCTCTTGGCAGCCTTACTTCAGTATATTTCTTTTGACGATAGCTGTCATTTATAACTCTGCAGGTTTGTGAATTACAGTGCCCCTGAGCTCCTTTCTTCAACTCGCTTTCTTGTGAGCTGGCCGCAACACCGCAGGATGGCTTCAGGCCCTAATCTGGTTCCGGCATGGCATGCTGAGCCTTTGGTTAATTCCTCTTCCTGGTGGGAAATGAGAGTTAAATTTGCCCGTCCAGACACCTCCAGCTAGTCTCTCATTGGTTCTCCGTATTCCTGTTCATCTTCCGCAGAAATTGCAAACTGGGCCAAACAGGAGGTTAAAGGCGCTGACTCTCCAAGTGGGGAGAGTGTTAGTAAAGCGTCTGGAATGTTGCACCCGAGTACCAGGGGAGGAAAAGTGAGACATATTTGAACACGTCTCCCGTTCACACGGTTAATCATACTCTGGGTTCCACATGCATGTTTTAGCTGAAGGAAGAATACCTTAAACCTGGGTAGTTGAGATCCGTGGAATGGGTACCATGCAATATGACTTCAAAGGATCTTCATTTGCTCACCGAACCTCTCCAATCCTATCACTGCTGCGTTTATGCCCCTGTACACACGCTTGATTCTCTTTTGGAGACATAGCAATCCATAGGTTTTAAGATACTTACTAGTCAGGTACATTCTTAGGCGTTTAATATGTGGTGTTGAGTCCATTTCATTGAGCAAGGAGTAGCTCTTGTCTATTCCATATTTGGCTTAAGGAACTTTATCTGTGCTCATTTCAATCTCTGGTTTTATGCAGCACCCCAACTCACCTTTCCCCTTAAGCAAGCATAAGTTGGTTTTCTAAATTTGAGACCCTCTTCTGTTTTGGAATTCAGTTCCTGTGTAGCCAAGTTTACATTCTGTGTATTACTGATATCTTATGATGTTTCTTTTTCTGTGTGACTTATTTCAGTTAGAATCATCGTACCTGAATCCACTCATTATGCTGCTACGGGCCTGATGACATAGATTTCATTGCTGAGTGATACTGCATTGTACATAAGTACCACAAGTTCTTTATCCATTTTTCACTTTCTGTGATACTGAACTTGTACGGTAAACGAGGTTCTTGTAAACAGAGGCGTCCCAAACTTTGGGGTGGCTGTGTCTTTTTGATTTTAATTTCCCTAAGCTATAGGACCATAAGTGGAAGTGCCCTAGGCTCTGTTGCTTTGTTTTTTAGATGTTTCAGGAAACACCATACACTTCTCCCGAGTGTCTGTTGGCAATTTACATCCCGCCCATCAGCATAACAAGGCTCCCAGTTCTCCATGGCCTGTCCTGCCTTTCTGGATTTTACACATTTTTCAGATGGCCCTTTTGACCGGGGGGAAGTGAGACTTCATTGTAGTGCAGATTTCCTTTGCAAGCTTGCTTGGTTGGCCAAAAAGGGCGTATGCGTTTTTTCCTGAATATATTCAGGAAAAAACGCATACGCCCTTTTTGGCCAAGTGCATCATTGTGGACGTTCTGCCTCTTTTCCTATGCTTTCAATGCAATTCCAGTCTACCTCCTGAAATCGGTTTCCTGCAATTCTGCCCCGCTTTCAAGTCCTCTTGGCAGCCTTACTTCAGTATATTTTTGGACGATAGCTGTCATTTATAACTCTGCAGGTTTGTGAATTACAGTGCCCCTGAGCTCTTTTCTTCAACTCGCTTTCTTGTGAGCTGGCCGCAACACCGCAGGATGGCTTCAGGCCCTAATCTGATTCCGGCACGGCACGCTGAGCCTTTGGTTATTTCCTCTTATTGGTGGAAATGAGAGTTAAATTTGCCCGTCCAGACACCTCCAGCTAGTCTCTCATTGTTTCTCCCTATTCCTGTTCATCTTGCGCAGAAATTGCAAACTGGGCCAAACAGGAGGTTAAAGGCGCTGACTCTCCAAGTGGGGAGAGTGTTAGTAAAGCGTCTGGAATGTTGCACCCGAGTACCAGGGGAGGAAAACTGAGACATATTTGAACACGTCTCCCGTTCACACGGTTGATCATACTCTTGGTTCCACATGCATGTTTTAGCTGAAGGAAGAATACCTTAAACCTGGAGAGTTGAGACCCGTGGAATGGGTACCATGCAATATGACTTCAAAGGGTCTTCATTTGCTCACCGAACCTCTCCAATCCTATCACTGCTGCGTTTATGCCCCTGTACACATGCTTGATTCTCTTTCAGAGACATAGCAATCCATAGGTTTTAAGATACTTACTAGTCAGGTACATTCTTAGGCGTTTAATAAGCGGTGTTGAGTCCATTTCGTTGAGCAAGGAGTAGCTCTTGTCTATTCCATATTTGGCTTAAGGAACTTTATCTGTGCTCATTTCAATCTCTGGTTTTATGCAGCACCCCAACTCACCTTTCCCCTTAAGCAAGCATAAGTTGGTTTTCTAAATTTGAGACCCTCTTCTGTTTTGGAATTCAGTTCCTGTGTAGCCAAGTTTACATTCCGTGTATTACTGATATCTTATGATGTTTCTTTTTCTGTGTGACTTATTTCAGTTAGAATCATCGTACCTGAATCCACTCATTATGCTGCTACAGGCCTGATGACATAGATTTCATTGCTGAGTGATACTGCATTGTACATAAGTACCACAAGTTCTTTATCCATTTTTCACTTTCTGTGATACTGAACTTGTACGGTAAACGAGGTTCTTGTAAACAGAGGCGTCCCAAACTTTGGGGTGGCTGTGTCTTTTTGATTTTAATTTCCCTAAGCTATAGGACCATAAGTGGAAGTGCCCTAGGCTCTGTTGCTTTGTTTTTTAGATGTTTCAGGAAACACCATACACTTCTCCAGAGTGTCTGTTGGCAATTTACATCCCGCCCATCAGCATAACAAGGCTCCCAGTTCTCCATGGCCTGTCCTGCCTTTCTGGATTTTACACTTTTTTCAGATGGCCCTTTTGACCGTGGGGAAGTGAGACTTCATTGTAGTGCAGATTTCCTTTGCAAGTTTGCTTGGTTGGCCAAAAAGGGCGTATGCGTTTTTTCCTGAATATATTCAGGAAAAAACGCATACGCCCTTTTTGGCCAAGTGCATCATTGTGGACGTTCTGCCTCTTTTCCTATGCTTTCAATGCAATTCCAGTCTACCTCCTGAAATCGGTTTCCTGCAATTCTGCCCCGCATTCAAGTCCTCTTGGCAGCCTTACTTCAGTATATTTTTGGACGATAGCTGTCATTTATAACTCTGCAGGTTTGTGAATTACAGTGCCCCTGAGCTCCTTTCTTCAACTCGCTTTCTTGTGAGCTGGCCGCAACACCGCAGGATGGCTTCAGGCCCTAATCTGGTTCCGGCACGGCACGCTGAGCCTTTGGTTAATTCCTCTTCCTGGTGGAAATGAGAGTTAAATTTGCCCGTCCAGACACCTCCAGCTAGTCTCTCATTATTTCTCCCTATTCCTGTTCATCTTCCGCAGAAATTGCAAACTGGGCCAAACAGGAGGTTAAAGGGACTGACTCTCCAAGTCGGGAGAGTGTTAGTAAAGCGTGTGGAATGTTGCACCCGAGTACCAGGGGAGGAAAACTGAGACATATTTGAACACTTCTCCCGTTCACACGGTTGTTCATACTCTGGGTTCCACATGCATGTTTTAGCTGAAGGAAGAATACCTTAAACCTGGGTAGTTGAAACCCGTGGAATGGGTACCATGCAATATGACTTCAAAGGGTCTTCATTTGCTCACCGAACCTCTCCAATCCTATCACTGCTGCGTTTATGCCCCTGTACACATGCTTGATTCTCTTTCGGAGACATAGCAATCCATAGGTTTTAAGATACTTACTAGTCAGGTACATTCTTAGGCGTTTAATATGGGGTGTTGAGTCCATTTCGTTGAGCAAGGAGTAGCTCTTGTCTATTCCATATTTGGCTTAAGGAACTTTATCTGTGCTCATTTCAATCTCTGGATTCATGCAGCACCCCAAATCACCTTTCCCCTTAAGCAAGCATAAGTTGGTTTTCTAAATTTGAGACACTGTTCTGTTCTGTAATTCAGTTCCTGTGTAGCCAAGTTTACATTCCGTGTATTACTGATATCTTATGATGTTTCTTTTTCTGTGTGACTTATTTCAGTTAGAATCATCATACCTGAATCCACTCATTGTGCTGCTAAGGGCCTGATGACATAGATTTCATTGCTGAGTGATATTTCTTTGTAAGTAAATACCACAACTTCTTTATCCATTTTTCACTTTCTGCAATGTGGAACTTGTACTGTAAATGAGGTTCTTGTAAACAGAGCCGTTCCAAATTTTGGGGTGGCTGTGTCTTTTTGATTTTAATTTCCCTAAGCTATAAGACCATAAGTGGAAGTGCCCTAGGCTCTGTTGCTTTGTTTTTTAGATGTTTCAGGAAACACCATACACTTCTCCCGAGTGTCTGTTGGCAATTTACATCCTGCCCATCAGCATAACAAGGCTCCCAGTTCTCCATGGCCTGTCCTGCCTTTCTGGATTTTACACTTTTTTCAGATGGCCCTTTTGACCGGGGGGAAGTGAGACTTCATTGTAGTGAAGATTTCCTTTGCAAGCTTGCTTGGTTGGCCAAAAAGGGCGTATGCGTTTTTTCCTGAATATATTCAGGAAAAAACGCATACGCCCTTTTTGGCCAAGTGCATCATTGTGGACGTTCTGCCTCTTTTCCTATGCTTTCAATGCAATTCCAGTCTACCTCCTGAAATCGGTTTCCTGCAATTCTGCCCCGCTTTCAAGTCCTCTTGGCAGCCTTACTTCAGTATATTTTTGGACGATAGCTGTCATTTATAACTCTGCAGGTTTGTGAATTACAGTGCCCCTGAGCTCCTTTCTTCAACTCGCTTTCTTGTGAGCTGGCCGCAACACCGCAGGATGGCTTCAGGCCCTAATCTGGTTCCGGCACGGCACGCTGAGCCTTTGGTTATTTCCTCTTCCTGGTGGGAAATGAGAGTTAAATTTGCCCGTCCAGACACATCCAGCTAGTCTCTCATTGGTTCTCCCTATTCCTGTTCATCTTCCGCAGAAATTGCAAACTGGGCCAAACAGGAGGTTAAAGGCGCTGACTCTCCAAGTGGGGAGAGTGTTAGTAAAGCGCCTGGAATGTTACACCCGAGTACCAGGGGAGGAAAACTGAGACATATTTGAACACGTCTCCCGTTCACACGGTTGATCATACTCTGGATTCCACATGCATGTTTTTGCTGAAGGAAAAATACCTTAAACCTGGAGAGTTGAGACCCGTGGAATGGGTGCCATGCAATATGACTTCAAAGGGTCTTCATTTGCTCACCGAACCTCTCCAATCCTATCACTGCTGCGTTTATGCCCCTGTACACATGCTTGATTCTCTTTTGGAGACATAGCAATCCATAGGTTTTAAGATACTTACTAGTCAGGTACATTCTTAGGCGTTTAATATGGGGTGTTGAGTCCATTTCGTTGAGCAAGGAGTAGCTCTTGTCTATTCCATATTTGGCTTAAGGAACTTTATCTGTGCTCATTTCAATCTCTGGTTTTATGCAGCACCCCAACTCACCTTTCCCCTTAAGCAAGCATAAGTTGGTTTTCTAAATTTGAGACCCTGTTCTGTCTTGGAATTCAGTTCCTGTGTAGCCAAGTTTACATTCCATGTATTAGTGATATCTTATGATGTTTCTTTTTCTGTGTGACTTATTTCAGTTAGAATCATCGTACCTGAATCCACTCATTATGCTGCTACGGGCCTGATGACATAGATTTCATTGCTGAGTGATACTGCATTGTACATAAGTACCACAAGTTCTTTATCCATTTTTCACTTTCTGTGATACTGAACTTGTACGGTAAACGAGGTTCTTGTAAACAGAGGCGTCCCAAACTTTGGGGTGGCTGTGTCTTTTTGATTTTAATTTCCCTAAGCTATAGGACCATAAGTGGAAGTGCCCTAGGCTCTGTTGCTTTGTTTTTTAGATGTTTCAGGAAACACCATACACTTCTCCCGAGTGTCTGTTGGCAATTTACATCCCGCCCATCAGCATAACAAGGCTCCCAGTTCTCCATGGCCTGTCCTGCCTTTCTGGATTTTACACTTTTTTCAGATGGCCCTTTTGACCGGGGGGAAGTGAGACTTCATTGTAGTGCAGATTTCCTTTGCAAGCTTGCTTGGTTGGCCAAAAAGGGCGTATGCGTTTTTTCCTGAATATATTCAGGAAAAAACGCATACGCCCTTCTTGGCCAAGTGCATCATTGTGGACGTTCTGCCTCTTTTCCTATGCTTTCAATGCAATTCCAGTCTACCTCCTGAAATCGGTTTCCTGCAATTCTGCCCCGCTTTCAAGTCCTCTTGGCAGCCTTACTTCAGTATATTTTTGGACGATAGCTGTCATTTATAACTCTGCAGGTTTGTGAATTACAGTGCCCCTGAGCTCCTTTCTTCAACTCGCTTTCTTTTGAGCTGGCCGCAACACCGCAGGATGGCTTCAGGCCCTAATCTGGTTCCGGCACGGCTCGCTGAGCCCTTGGTTATTTCCTCTTCCTGGTGGGAAATGAGAGTTAAATTTGCCCGTCCAGACACTTCCAGCTAGTCTCTCATTGGTTCTCCCTATTCCTGTTCATCTTCCGCAGAAATTGCAAACTGGGCCAAACAGGAGGTTAAAGGCGCTGACTCTCCAAGTGGGGAGAGTGTTAGTAAAGCGTCTGGAATGTTGCACCCGAGTACCAGGGGAGGAAAACTGAGACATATTTGAACACGTCTCCCGTTCACACGGTTGATCATACTCTGGGTTCCACATGCATGTTTTAGCTGAAGGAAGAATACCTTAAACCTGGAGAGTTGAGACCCGTGGAATGGGTACCATGCAATATGACTTCAAAGGGTCTTCATTTGCTCACCGAACCTCTCCAATCCTATCACTGCTGCGTTTATGCCCCTGTGCACATGCTTGATTCTCTTTCGGAGACATAGCAATCCATAGGTTTTAAGATACTTACTAGTCAGGTACATTCTTAGGCGTTTAATATGCGGTGTTGAGTCCATTTCGTTGAGCAAGGAGTAGCTCTTGTCTATTCCATATTTGGCTTAAGGAACTTTATCTGTGCTCATTTCAATCTCTGGTTTTATGCAGCACCCCAATTCACCTTTCCCCTTAAGCAAGCATAAGTTGGTTTTCTAAATTTGAGACCCTGTTCTGTTCTGTAATTCAGTTCCTGTGTAGCCAAGTTTACATTCCGTGTATTACTGATATCTTATGATGTTTCTTTTTCTGTGTGACTTATTTCAGTTAGAATCATCATACCTGAATCCACTCATTGTGCTGCTAAGGGCCTGATGACATAGATTTCATTGCTGAGTGATATTGCTTTGTAAGTAAATACCACAACTTCTTTATCCATTTTTCACTTTCTGCAATGTGGAACTTGTACTGTAAACGAGGTTGTTGTAAACAGAGCCGTTCCATACTTTGGGGTGGCTGTGTCTTTTTGATTTTAATTTCCCTAAGCTATAGGACCATAAGTGGAAGTGCCCTAGGCTCTGTTGCTTTGTTTTTTAGATGTTTCAGGAAACACCATACACTTCTCCCGAGTGTCTGTTGGCAATTTACATCCCGCCCATCAGCATAACAAGGCTCCCAGTTCTCCATGGCCTGTCCTGCCTTTCTGGATTTTACACTTTTTTCAGATGGCCCTTTTGACCGGGGGGAAGTGAGACTTCATTGTAGTGAAGATTTCCTTTGCAAGCTTGCTTGGTTGGCCAAAAAGGGCGTATGCGTTTTTTCCTGAATATATTCAGGAAAAAACGCATACGCCCTTTTTGGCCAAGTGCATCATTGTGGACGTTCTGCCTCTTTTTCTATGCTTTCAATGCAATTCCAGTCTACCTCCTGAAATCGGTTTCCTGCAATTCTGCCCCGCTTTCAAGTCCTCTTGGCAGCCTTACTTCAGTATATTTTTGGACGATAGCTGTCATTTATAACTCTGCAGGTTTGTGAATTACAGTGCCCCTGAGCTCCTTTCTTCAACTCGCTTTCTTGTGAGCTGGCCGCAACACCGCAGGATGGCTTCAGGCCCTAATCTGATTCCGGCACGGCACGCTGAGCCTTTGGTTATTTCCTCTTCCTGGTGGGAAATGAGAGTTAAATTTGCCCGTCCAGACACCTCCAGCTAGTCTCTCACTGGTTCTCGCTATTCCTGTTCATCTTCCGCAGAAATTGCAAACTGGGCCAAACAGGAGGTTAAAGGCGCTGACTCTCCAAGTGGGGAGAGTGTTAGTAAAGCGTCTGGAATGTTGCACCCGAGTACCAGGGGAGGAAAACTGAGACATATTTGAACACGTCTCCCGTTCACACGGTTGATCATACTCTGGGTTCCACATGCATGTTTTTGCTGAAGGAAGAATACCTTAAACCTGGAGAGTTGAGACCCGTGGAATGGGTACCATGCAATATGACTTCAAAGGGTCTTCATTTGCTCACCGAACCTCTCCAATCCTATCACTGCTGCGTTTATGCCCCTGTGCACATGCTTGATTCTCTTTCAGAGACATAGCAATCCATAGGTTTTAAGATACTTACTAGTCAGGTACATTCTTAGGCGTTTAATATGCTGTGTTGAGTCCATTTCGTTGAGCAAGGAGTAGCTCTTGTCTATTCCATATTTGGCTTAAGGAACTTTATCTGTGCTCATTTCAATCTCTGGTTTTATGCAGCACCCCAACTCACCTTTCCCCTTAAGGAAGCTTAAGTTGGTTTTCTAAATTTGAGACCCTGTTCTGTTCTGTAATTCAGTTCCTGTGTAGCCAAGTTTACATTCCGTGTATTACTGATATCTTATGATGTTTCTTTTTCTGTGTGACTTATTTCAGTTAGAATCATCATACCTGAATCCACTCATTGTGCTGCTAAGGGCCTGATGACATAGATTTCATTGCTGAGTGATATTGCTTTGTAAGTAAATACCACAACTTCTTTATCCATTTTTCAATTTCTGTGATGTTGAACTTGTACTGTAAACGAGGTTCTTGTAAACAGAGCCGTTCCATACTTTGGGGTGGCTGTGTCTTTTTGATTTTAATTTCCCTAAGCTATAGGACCATAAGTGGAAGTGCCCTAGGCTCTGTTGCTTTGTTTTTTAGATGTTTCAGGAAACACCATACACTTCTCCCGAGTGTCTGTTGGCAATTTACATCCCGCCCATCAGCATAACAAGGCTCCCAGTTCTCCATGGCCTGTCCTGCCTTTCTGGATTTTACACTTTTTTCAGATGGCCCTTTTGACCGGGGGGAAGTGAGACTTCATTGTAGTGCAGATTTCCTTTGCAAGCTTGCTTGGTTGGCCAAAAAGGGCGTATGCGTTTTTTCCT
The DNA here is from genome assembly GCF_039906515.1 of Pseudorca crassidens. NCBI lineage: Eukaryota > Metazoa > Chordata > Mammalia > Artiodactyla > Delphinidae > Pseudorca > Pseudorca crassidens. The sequence goes on from NC_090301.1 coordinate 104,675,729, forward strand.
GAATATATTCAGGAAAAAACGCATACGCCCTTTTTGGCCAAGTGCATCATTGTGGACGTTCTGCCTCTTTTTCTATGCTTTCAATGCAATTCCAGTCTACCTCCTGAAATCGGTTTCCTGCAATTCTGTCCCGCTTTCAAGTCCTCTTGGCAGCCTTACTTCGGTATATTTTTGGACGATAGCTGTCATTTATAACTCTGCAGGTTTGTGCATTACAGTGCCCCTGAGCTCCTTTCTTCAACTCGCTTTCTTGTGAGCTGGCCGCAACACCGCAGGATGGCTTAAGGCCCTAATCTGGTTCCGGCACGGCACGCTGAGCCTTTGGTTATTTCCTCTTCCTGGTGGGAAATGAGAGTTAAATTTGCCCGTCCAGACACCTCCAGCTAGTCTCTCATTGGTTCTCGCTATTCCTGTTCATCTTGCGCAGAAATTGCAAACTGGGCCAAACAGGAGGTTAAAGGCGCTGACTCTCCAAGTGGGGAGAGTGTTAGTAAAGCGTCTGGAATGTTGCACCCGAGTACCAGGGGAGGAAAACTGAGACATATTTGAACACGTCTCCCGTTCACACGGTTGATCATACTCTGGGTTCCACATGCATGTTTTTGCTGAAGGAAGAATACCTTAAACCTGGAGAGTTGAGACCCGTGGAATGGGTACCATGCAATATGACTTCAAAGGGTCTTCATTTGCTCAGCGAACCGCTCCAATCCTATCACTGCTGCGTTTATGCCCCTGTACACACGCTTGATTCTCTTTTGGAGACATAGCAATCCATAGGTTTTAAGATACTTACTAGTCAGGTACATTCTTAGGCGTTTAATATGGGGTGTTGAGTCCATTTCGTTGAGCAAGGAGTAGCTCTTTTCTATTCCATATTTGGCTTAAGGAACTTTATCTGTGCTCATTTCAATCTCTGGTTTTATGCAGCACCCCAACTCACCTTTCCCCTTAAGCAAGCATAAGTTGGTTTTCTAAATTTGAGACCCTGTTCTGTTTTGGAATTCAGTTCCTGTGTAGCCAAGTTTACATTCCGTGTTTTACTGATATCTTATGATGTTTCTTTTTCTGTGTGACTTATTTCATTTAGAATCATCGTACCTGAATCAACTCATTATGCTGCTACGGGCCTGATGACATAGATTTCATTGCTGAGTGATACTGCATTGTACATAAGTACCACAAGTTGTTTATCCATTTTTCACTTTCTGTGATACTGAACTTGTACGGTAAACGAGGTTCTTGTAAACAGAGGCGTCCCAAACTTTGGGGTGGCTGTGTCTTTTTGATTTTAATTTCCCTAAGCTATAGGACCATAAGTGGAAGTGCCCTAGGCTCTGTTGCTTTGTTTTTTAGATGTTTCAGGAAACACCATACACTTCTCCCGAGTGTCTGTTTGCAATTTACATCCCGCCCATCAGCATAACAAGGCTCCCAGTTCTCCATGGCCTGTCCTGCCTTTCTGGATTTTACACTTTTTTCAGATGGCCCTTTTGACCGGGGGGAAGTGAGACTTCATTGTAGTGCAGATTTCCTTTGCAAGCTTGCTTGGTTGGCCAAAAAGGGCGTATGCGTTTTTTCCTGAATATATTCAGGAAAAAACGCATACGCCCTTTTTGGCCAAGTGCATCATTGTGGACGTTCTGCCTCTTTTCCTATGCTTTCAATGCAATTCCAGTCTACCTCCTGAAATCGGTTTCCTGCAATTCTGCCCCGCTTTCAAGTCCTCTTGGCAGCCTTACTTCAGTATATTTCTTTTGACGATAGCTGTCATTTATAACTCTGCAGGTTTGTGAATTACAGTGCCCCTGAGCTCCTTTCTTCAACTCGCTTTCTTGTGAGCTGGCCGCAACACCGCAGGATGGCTTCAGGCCCTAATCTGGTTCCGGCATGGCATGCTGAGCCTTTGGTTAATTCCTCTTCCTGGTGGGAAATGAGAGTTAAATTTGCCCGTCCAGACACCTCCAGCTAGTCTCTCATTGGTTCTCCCTATTCCTGTTCATCTTCCGCAGAAATTGCAAACTGGGCCAAACAGGAGGTTAAAGGCGCTGACTCTCCAAGTGGGGAGAGTGTTAGTAAAGCGTCTGGAATGTTGCACCCGAGTACCAGGGTACGAAAACTGAGACATATTTGAACACGTCTCCCGTTCACACGGTTAATCATACTCTGGGTTCCACATGCATGTTTTAGCTGAAGGAAGAATACCTTAAACCTGGGTAGTTGAGATCCGTGGAATGGGTACCATGCAATATGACTTCAAAGGATCTTCATTTGCTCACCGAACCTCTCCAATCCTATCACTGCTGCGTTTATGCCCCTGTACACACGCTTGATTCTCTTTTGGAGACATAGCAATCCATAGGTTTTAAGATACTTACTAGTCAGGTACATTCTTAGGCGTTTAATATGGGGTGTTGAGTCCATTTCGTTGAGCAAGGAGTAGCTCTTGTCTATTCCATATTTGGCTTAAGGAACTTTATCTGTGCTCATTTCAATCTCTGGTTTTATGCAGCACCCCAACTCACCTTTCCCCTTAAGCAAGCATAAGTTGGTTTTCTAAATTTGAGACCCTCTTCTGTTTTGGAATTCAGTTCCTGTGTAGCCAAGTTTACATTCTGTGTATTACTGATATCTTATGATGTTTCTTTTTCTGTGTGACTTATTTCAGTTAGAATCATCGTACCTGAATCCACTCATTATGCTGCTACGGGCCTGATGACATAGATTTCATTGCTGAGTGATACTGCATTGTACATAAGTACCACAAGTTCTTTATCCATTTTTCACTTTCTGTGATACTGAACTTGTACGGTAAACGAGGTTCTTGTAAACAGAGGCGTCCCAAACTTTGGGGTGGCTGTGTCTTTTTGATTTTAATTTCCCTAAGCTATAGGACCATAAGTGGAAGTGCCCTAGGCTCTGTTGCTTTGTTTTTTAGATGTTTCAGGAAACACCATACACTTCTCCCGAGTGTCTGTTGGCAATTTACATCCCGCCCATCAGCATAACAAGGCTCCCAGTTCTCCATGGCCTGTCCTGCCTTTCTGGATTTTACACATTTTTCAGATGGCCCTTTTGACCGGGGGGAAGTGAGACTTCATTGTAGTGCAGATTTCCTTTGCAAGCTTGCTTGGTTGGCCAAAAAGGGCGTATGCGTTTTTTCCTGAATATATTCAGGAAAAAACGCATACGCCCTTTTTGGCCAAGTGCATCATTGTGGACGTTCTGCCTCTTTTCCTATGCTTTCAATGCAATTCCAGTCTACCTCCTGAAATCGGTTTCCTGCAATTCTGCCCCGCTTTCAAGTCCTCTTGGCAGCCTTACTTCAGTATATTTCTTTTGACGATAGCTGTCATTTATAACTCTGCAGGTTTGTGAATTACAGTGCCCCTGAGCTCCTTTCTTCAACTCGCTTTCTTTTGAGCTGGCCGCAACACCGCAGGATGGCTTCAGGCCCTAATCTGGTTCCGGCATGGCATGCTGAGCCTTTGGTTAATTCCTCTTCCTGGTGGGAAATGAGAGTTAAATTTGCCCGTCCAGACACCTCCAGCTAGTCTCTCATTGGTTCTCCCTATTCCTGTTCATCTTCCGCAGAAATTGCAAACTGGGCCAAACAGGAGGTTAAAGGCGCTGACTCTCCAAGTGGGGAGAGTGTTAGTAAAGCGTCTGGAATGTTGCACCCGAGTACCAGGGGAGGAAAACTGAGACATATTTGAACACGTCTCCCGTTCACACGGTTAATCATACTCTGGGTTCCACATGCATGTTTTAGCTGAAGGAAGAATACCTTAAACCTGGGTAGTTGAGATCCGTGGAATGGGTACCATGCAATATGACTTCAAAGGATCTTCATTTGCTCACCGAACCTCTCCAATCCTATCACTGCTGCGTTTATGCCCCTGTACACACGCTTGATTCTCTTTTGGAGACATAGCAATCCATAGGTTTTAAGATACTTACTAGTCAGGTACATTCTTAGGCGTTTAATATGCGGTGTTGAGTCCATTTCATTGAGCAAGGAGTAGCTCTTGTCTATTCCATATTTGGCTTAAGGAACTTTATCTGTGCTCATTTCAATCTCTGGTTTTATGCAGCACCCCAACTCACCTTTCCCCTTAAGCAAGCATAAGTTGGTTTTCTAAATTTGAGACCCTCTTCTGTTTTGGAATTCAGTTCCTGTGTAGCCAAGTTTACATTCTGTGTATTACTGATATCTTATGATGTTTCTTTTTCTGTGTGACTTATTTCAGTTAGAATCATCGTACCTGAATCCACTCATTATGCTGCTACGGGCCTGATGACATAGATTTCATTGCTGAGTGATACTGCATTGTACATAAGTACCACAAGTTCTTTATCCATTTTTCACTTTCTGTGATACTGAACTTGTACGGTAAACGAGGTTCTTGTAAACAGAGGCGTCCCAAACTTTGGGGTGGCTGTGTCTTTTTGATTTTAATTTCCCTAAGCTATAGGACCATAAGTGGAAGTGCCCTAGGCTCTGTTGCTTTGTTTTTTAGATGTTTCAGGAAACACCATACACTTCTCCCGAGTGTCTGTTGGCAATTTACATCCCGCCCATCAGCATAACAAGGCTCCCAGTTCTCCATGGCCTGTCCTGCCTTTCTGGATTTTACACATTTTTCAGATGGCCCTTTTGACCGGGGGGAAGTGAGACTTCATTGTAGTGCAGATTTCCTTTGCAAGCTTGCTTGGTTGGCCAAAAAGGGCGTATGCGTTTTTTCCTGAATATATTCAGGAAAAAACGCATACGCCCTTTTTGGCCAAGTGCATCATTGTGGACGTTCTGTCTCTTTTCCTATGCTTTCAATGCAATTCCAGTCTACCTCCTGAAATCGGTTTCCTGCAATTCTGCCCCGCTTTCAAGTCCTCTTGGCAGCCTTACTTCAGTATATTTTTGGACGATAGCTGTCATTTATAACTCTGCAGGTTTGTGAATTACAGTGCCCCTGAGCTCTTTTCTTCAACTCGCTTTCTTGTGAGCTGGCCGCAACACCGCAGGATGGCTTCAGGCCCTAATCTGATTCCGGCACGGCACGCTGAGCCTTTGGTTATTTCCTCTTACTGGTGGAAATGAGAGTTAAATTTGCCCGTCCAGACACCTCCAGCTAGTCTCTCATTGTTTCTCCCTATTCCTGTTCATCTTGCGCAGAAATTGCAAACTGGGCCAAACAGGAGGTTAAAGGCGCTGACTCTCCAAGTGGGGAGAGTGTTAGTAAAGCGTCTGGAATGTTGCACCCGAGTACCAGGGGAGGAAAACTGAGACATATTTGAACACGTCTCCCGTTCACACGGTTGATCATACTCTTGGTTCCACATGCATGTTTTAGCTGAAGGAAGAATACCTTAAACCTGGAGAGTTGAGACCCGTGGAATGGGTACCATGCAATATGACTTCAAAGGGTCTTCATTTGCTCACCGAACCTCTCCAATCCTATCACTGCTGCGTTTATGCCCCTGTACACATGCTTGATTCTCTTTCAGAGACATAGCAATCCATAGGTTTTAAGATACTTACTAGTCAGGTACATTCTTAGGCGTTTAATATGCGGTGTTGAGTCCATTTCGTTGAGCAAGGAGTAGCTCTTGTCTATTCCATATTTGGCTTAAGGAACTTTATCTGTGCTCATTTCAATCTCTGGTTTTATGCAGCACCCCAACTCACCTTTCCCCTTAAGCAAGCATAAGTTGGTTTTCTAAATTTGAGACCCTCTTCTGTTTTGGAATTCAGTTCCTGTGTAGCCAAGTTTACATTCCGTGTATTACTGATATCTTATGATGTTTCTTTTTCTGTGTGACTTATTTCAGTTAGAATCATCGTACCTGAATCCACTCATTATGCTGCTACGGGCCTGATGACATAGATTTCATTGCTGAGTGATACTGCATTGTACATAAGTACCACAAGTTCTTTATCCATTTTTCACTTTCTGTGATACTGAACTTGTACGGTAAACGAGGTTCTTGTAAACAGAGGCGTCCCAAACTTTGGGGTGGCTGTGTCTTTTTGATTTTAATTTCCCTAAGCTATAGGACCATAAGTGGAAGTGCCCTAGGCTCTGTTGCTTTGTTTTTTAGATGTTTCAGGAAACACCATACACTTCTCCCGAGTGTCTGTTGGCAATTTACATCCCGCCCATCAGCATAACAAGGCTCCCAGTTCTCCATGGCCTGTCCTGCCTTTCTGGATTTTACACTTTTTTCAGATGGCCCTTTTGACCGTGGGGAAGTGAGACTTCATTGTAGTGCAGATTTCCTTTGCAAGTTTGCTTGGTTGGCCAAAAAGGGCGTATGCGTTTTTTCCTGAATATATTCAGGAAAAAACGCATACGCCCTTTTTGGCCAAGTGCATCATTGTGGACGTTCTGTCTCTTTTCCTATGCTTTCAATGCAATTCCAGTCTACCTCCTGAAATCGGTTTCCTGCAATTCTGCCCCGCATTCAAGTCCTCTTGGCAGCCTTACTTCAGTATATTTTTGGACGATAGCTGTCATTTATAACTCTGCAGGTTTGTGAATTACAGTGCCCCTGAGCTCCTTTCTTCAACTCGCTTTCTTGTGAGCTGGCCGCAACACCGCAGGATGGCTTCAGGCCCTAATCTGGTTCCGGCACGGCACGCTGAGCCCTTGATTATTTCCTCTTCCTGGTGGGAAATGAGAGTTAAATTTGCCCGTCCAGACACCTCCAGCTAGTCTCTCATTGGTTCTCGCAATTCCTGTTCATCTTCCGCAGAAATTGCTAACTGGGCCAAACAGGAGGTTAAAGGCGCTGACTCTCCAAGTGGGGAGAGTGTTAGTAAAGCGTCTGGAATGTTGCACCCGAGTACCAGGGGAGGAAAACTGAGACATATTTGAACACGTCTCCCGTTCACATGGTTGATCATACTCTGGGTTCCACATGCATGTTTTTGCTGAAGGAAGAATACCTTAAACCTGGAGAGTTGAGACCCGTGGAATGGGTACCATGCAATATGACTTCAAAGGGTCTTCATTTGCTCAGCGAACCGCTCCAATCGTATCACTGCTGCGTTTATGCCCCTGTACACACGCTTGATTCTCTTTTGGAGACATAGCAATCCATAGGTTTTAAGATACTTACTAGTCAGGTACATTCTTAGGCGTTTAATATGGGGTGTTGAGTCCATTTCGTTGAGCAAGGAGTAGCTCTTTTCTATTCCATATTTGGCTTAAGGAACTTTATCTGTGCTCATTTCAATCTCTGGTTTTATGCAGCACCCCAACTCACCTTTCCCCTTAAGCAAGCATAAGTTGGTTTTCTAAATTTGAGACCCTCTTCTGTTTTGGAATTCATTTCCTGTGTAGCCAAGTTTACATTCTGTGTATTACTGATATCTTATGATGTTTCTTTTTCTGTGTGACTTATTTCAGTTAGAATCATCGTACCTGAATCCACTCATTATGCTGCTACGGGCCTGATGACATAGATTTCATTGCTGAGTGATACTGCATTGTACATAAGTACCACAAGTTCTTTATCCATTTTTCACTTTCTGTGATACTGAACTTGTACGGTAAACGAGGTTCTTGTAAACAGAGGCGTCCCAAACTTTGGGGTGGCTGTGTCTTTTTGATTTTAATTTCCCTAAGCTATAGGACCATAAGTGGAAGTGCCCTAGGCTCTGTTGCTTTGTTTTTTAGATGTTTCAGGAAACACCATACACTTCTCCCGAGTGTCTGTTGGCAATTTACATCCCGCCCATCAGCATAACAAGGCTCCCAGTTCTCCATGGCCTGTCCTGCCTTTCTGGATTTTACACTTTTTTCAGATGGCCCTTTTGACCGGGGGGAAGTGAGACTTCATTGTAGTGCAGATTTCCTTTGCAAGCTTGCTTGGTTGGCCAAAAAGGGCGTATGCGTTTTTTCCTGAATATATTCAGGAAAAACCGCATATGCCCTTTTTGGCCAAGTGCATCATTGTGGACGTTCTGCCTCTTTTCCTATGCTTTCAATGCAATTCCAGTCTACCTCCTGAAATCGGTTTCCTGCAATTCTGCCCCGCTTTCAAGTCCTCTTGGCAGCCTTACTTCAGTATATTTCTTTTGACGATAGCTGTCATTTATAACTCTGCAGGTTTGTGAATTACAGTGCCCCTGAGCTCCTTTCTTCAACTCGCTTTCTTGTGAGCTGGCCGCAACACCACAGGATGGCTTCAGGCCCTAATCTGGTTCCGGCACGGCTCGCTGAGCCTTTGGTTATTTCGTCTTCCTGGTGGGAAATGAGAGTTAAATTTGCCCGTCCAGACACCTCCAGCTAGTCTCTGATTGGTTCTCCCTATTCCTGTTCATCTTCCGCAGAAATTGCAAACTGGGCCAAACAGGAGGTTAAAGGCGCTGACTCTCCAAGTGGGGAGAGTGTTAGTAAAGCGTCTGGAATGTTGCACCCGAGTACCAGGGGAGGAAAACTGAGACATATTTGAACACGTCTCCCGTTCACACAGTTGATCATACTCTGGGTTCTACATGCATGATTTAGCTGAAGGAAGAATACCTTAAACCTGCAGAGTTGAGACCCGTGGAATGGGTACCATGCAATATGACTTCAAAGGGTCTTCATTTGCTCACCGAACCTCTCCAATCCTATCACTGCTGCGTTTATGCCCCTGTACACACGCTTGATTCTCTTTTGGAGACATAGCAATCCATAGGTTTTAAGATACTTACTAGTCAGGTACATTCTTAGGCGTTTAATATGGGGTGTTGAGTCCATTTCGTTGAGCAAGGAGTAGCTCTTGTCTATTCCATATTTGGCTTAAGGAACTTTATCTGTGCTCATTTCAATCTCTGGTTTTATGCAGCACCCCAACTCACCTTTCCCCTTAAGCAAGCATAAGTTGGTTTTCTAAATTTGAGACCCTCTTCTGTTTTGGAATTCAGTTCCTGTGTAGCCAAGTTTACATTCTGTGTATTACTGATATCTTATGATGTTTCTTTTTCTGTGTGACTTATTTCAGTTAGAATCATCGTACCTGAATCCACTCATTATGCTGCTACGGGCCTGATGACATAGATTTCATTGCTGAGTGATACTGCATTGTACATAAGTACCACAAGTTCTTTATCCATTTTTCACTTTCTGTGATACTGAACTTGTACGGTAAACGAGGTTCTTGTAAACAGAGGCGTCCCAAACTTTGGGGTGGCTGTGTCTTTTTGATTTTAATTTCCCTAAGCTATAGGACCATAAGTGGAAGTGCCCTAGGCTCTGTTGCTTTGTTTTTTAGATGTTTCAGGAAACACCATACACTTCTCCCGAGTGTCTGTTGGCAATTTACATCCCGCCCATCAGCATAACAAGGCTCCCAGTTCTCCATGGCCTGTCCTGCCTTTCTGGATTTTACACATTTTTCAGATGGCCCTTTTGACCAGGGGGAAGTGAGACTTCATTGTAGTGCAGATTTCCTTTGCAAGCTTGCTTGGTTGGCCAAAAAGGGCGTATGCGTTTTTTCCTGAATATATTCAGGAAAAAACGCATACGCCCTTTTTGGCCAAGTGCATCATTGTGGACGTTCTGTCTCTTTTCCTATGCTTTCAATGCAATTCCAGTCTACCTCCTGAAATCGGTTTCCTGCAATTCTGCCCCGCTTTCAAATCCTCTTGGCAGCCTTACTTCAGTATATTTTTGGACGATAGCTGTCATTTATAACTCTGCAGGTTTGTGAATTACAGTGCCCCTGAGCTCTTTTCTTCAACTCGCTTTCTTGTGAGCTGGCCGCAACACCGCAGGATGGCTTCAGGCCCTAATCTGGTTCCGGCACGGCACGCTGAGCCTTTGGTTATTTCCTTTTACTGGTGGAAATGAGAGTTAAATTTGCCCGTCCAGACACCTCCAGCTAGTCTCTCATTGGTTCTCCCTATTCCTGTTCATCTTGCGCAGAAATTGCAAACTGGGCCAAACAGGAGGTTAAAGGCGCTGACTCTCCAAGTGGGGAGAGTGTTAGTAAAGCGTCTGGAATGTTGCACCCGAGTACCAGGGGAGGAAAACTGAGACATATTTGAACACGTCTCCCGTTCACACGGTTGATCATACTCTTGGTTCCACATGCATGTTTTAGCTGAAGGAAGAATACCTTAAACCTGGAGAGTTGAGACCCGTGGAATGGGTACCATGCAATATGACTTCAAAGGGTCTTCATTTGCTCACCGAACCTCTCCAATCCTATCACTGCTGCGTTTATGCCCCTGTACACATGCTTGATTCTCTTTCAGAGACATAGCAATCCATAGGTTTTAAGATACTTACTAGTCAGGTACATTCTTAGGCGTTTAATATGCGGTGTTGAGTCCATTTCGTTGAGCAAGGAGTAGCTCTTGTCTATTCCATATTTGGCTTAAGGAACTTTATCTGTGCTCATTTCAATCTCTGGTTTTATGCAGCACCCCAACTCACCTTTCCCCTTAAGCAAGCATAAGTTGGTTTTCTAAATTTGAGACCCTCTTCTGTTTTGGAATTCAGTTCCTGTGTAGCCAAGTTTACATTCTGTGTATTACTGATATCTTATGATGTTTCTTTTTCTGTGTGACTTATTTCAGTTAGAATCATCGTACCTGAATCCACTCATTATGCTGCTACGGGCCTGATGACATAGATTTCATTGCTGAGTGATACTGCATTGTACATAAGTACCACAAGTTCTTTATCCATTTTTCACTTTCTGTGATACTGAACTTGTACGGTAAACGAGGTTCTTGTAAACAGAGGCGTCCCAAACTTTGGGGTGGCTGTGTCTTTTTGATTTTAATTTCCCTAAGCTATAGGACCATAAGTGGAAGTGCCCTAGGCTCTGTTGCTTTGTTTTTTAGATGTTTCAGGAAACACCATACACTTCTCCCGAGTGTCTGTTGGCAATTTACATCCCGCCCATCAGCATAACAAGGCTCCCAGTTCTCCATGGCCTGTCCTGCCTTTCTGGATTTTACACTTTTTTCAGATGGCCCTTTTGACTGAGGGGAAGTGAGACTTCATTGTAGTGCAGATTTCCTTTGCAAGCTTGCTTGGTTGGCCAAAAAGGGCGTATGCGTTTTTTCCTGAATATATTCAGGAAAAAACGCATACGCCCTTTTTGGCCAAGTGCATCATTGTGGACGTTCTGTCTCTTTTCCTATGCTTTCAATGCAATTCCAGTCTACCTCCTGAAATCGGTTTCCTGCAATTCTGCCCCGCTTTCAAGTCCTCTTGGCAGCCTTACTTCAGTATATTTTTGGACGATAGCTGTCATTTATAACTCTGCAGGTTTGTGAATTACAGTGCCCCTGAGCTCCTTTCTTCAACTCGCTTTCTTGTGAGCTGGCCGCAACACCACAGGATGGCTTCAGGCCCTAATCTGGTTCCGGCACGGCTCGCTGAGCCTTTGGTTATTTCGTCTTCCTGGTGGGAAATGAGAGTTAAATTTGCCCGTCCAGACACCTCCAGCTAGTCTCTCATTGGTTCTCCCTATTCCTGTTCATCTTCCGCAGAAATTGCAAACTGGGCCAAACAGGAGGTTAAAGGCGCTGACTCTCCAAGTGGGGAGAGTGTTAGTAAAGCGTCTGGAATGTTGCACCCGAGTACCAGGGGAGGAAAACTGAGACATATTTGAACACGTCTCCCGTTCACACAGTTGATCATACTCTGGGTTCTACATGCATGATTTAGCTGAAGGAAGAATACCTTAAACCTGCAGAGTTGAGACCCGTGGAATGGGTACCATGCAATATGACTTCAAAGGGTCTTCATTTGCTCACCGAACCTCTCCAATCCTATCACTGCTGCGTTTATGCCCCTGTACACACGCTTGATTCTCTTTTGGAGACATAGCAATCCATAGGTTTTAAGATACTTACTAGTCAGGTACATTCTTAGGCGTTTAATATGCGGTGTTGAGTCCATTTCGTTGAGCAAGGAGTAGCTCTTGTCTATTCCATATTTGGCTTAAGGAACTTTATCTGTGCTCATTTCAATCTCTGGTTTTATGCAGCACCCCAACTCACCTTTCCCCTTAAGCAAGCATAAGTTGGTTTTCTAAATTTGAGACCCTCTTCTGTTTTGGAATTCAGTTCCTGTGTAGCCAAGTTTACATTCTGTGTATTACTGATATCTTATGATGTTTCTTTTTCTGTGTGACTTATTTCAGTTAGAATCATCGTACCTGAATCCACTCATTATGCTGCTACGGGCCTGATGACATAGATTTCATTGCTGAGTGATACTGCATTGTACATAAGTACCACAAGTTCTTTATCCATTTTTCACTTTCTGTGATACTGAACTTGTACGGTAAACGAGGTTCTTGTAAACAGAGGCGTCCCAAATTTTGGGGTCGCTGTGTCTTTTTGATTTTAATTTCCCTAAGCTATAGGACCATAAGTGGAAGTGCCCTAGGCTCTGTTGCTTTGTTTTTTAGATGTTTCAGGAAACACCATACACTTCTCCCGAGTGTCTGTTGGCAATTTACATCCCGCCCATCAGCATAACAAGGCTCCCAGTTCTCCATGGCCTGTCCTGCCTTTCTGGATTTTACACATTTTTCAGATGGCCCTTTTGACCGGGGGGAAGTGAGACTTCATTGTAGTGCAGATTTCCTTTGCAAGCTTGCTTGGTTGGCCAAAAAGGGCGTATGCGTTTTTTCCTGAATATATTCAGGAAAAAACGCATACGCCCTTTTTGGCCAAGTGCATCATTGTGGACGTTCTGTCTCTTTTCCTATGCTTTCAATGCAATTCCAGTCTACCTCCTGAAATCGGTTTCCTGCAATTCTGCCCCGCTTTCAAGTCCTCTTGGCAGCCTTACTTCAGTATATTTTTGGACGATAGCTGTCATTTATAACTCTGCAGGTTTGTGAATTACAGTGCCCCTGAGCTCCTTTCTTCAACTCGCTTTCTTGTGAGCTGGCCGCAACACCGCAGGATGGCTTCAGGCCCTAATCTGGTTCCGGCACGGCACGCTGAGCCTTTGGTTAATTCCTCTTCCTGGTGGGAAATGAGAGTTAAATTTGCCCGTCCAGACACCTCCAGCTAGTCTCTCATTGGTTCTCCCTATTCCTGTTCATCTTCCGCAGAAATTGCAAACTGGGCCAAACAGGAGGTTAAAGGCGCTGACTCTCCAAGTGGGGAGAGTGTTAGTAAAACGTCTGGAATGTTGCACCCGAGTACCAGGGGAGGAAAACTGAGACATATTTGAACACGTCTCCCGTTCACACGGTTGATCATACTCTGGGTTCCACATGCATGTTTTTGCTGAAGGAAGAATACCTTAAACCTGGAGAGTTGAGACCCGTGGAATGGGTACCATGCAATATGACTTCAAAGGGTCTTCATTTGCTCACCGAACCTCTCCAATCCTATCACTGCTGCGTTTATGCCCCGTACACACGCTTGATTCTCTTTTGGAGACATAGCAATCCATAGGTTTTAAGATACTTACTAGTCAGGTACATTCTTAGGCGTTTAATATGGGGTGTTGAGTCCATTTCGTTGAGCAAGGAGTAGCTCTTTTCTATTCCATATTTGGCTTAAGGAACTTTATCTGTGCTCATTTCAATCTCTGGTTTTATGCAGCACCCCAACTCACCTTTCCCCTTAAGCAAGCATAAGTTGGTTTTCTAAATTTGAGACCCTCTTCTGTTTTGGAATTCAGTTCCTGTGTAGCCAAGTTTACATTCTGTGTATTACTGATATCTTATGATGTTTCTTTTTCTGTGTGACTTATTTCAGTTAGAATCATCGTACCTGAATCCACTCATTATGCTGCTACGGGCCTGATGACATAGATTTCATTGCTGAGTGATATTGCATTGTATGTACGTACCACAACTTCTTTATCCATTTTTCACTTTCTGCGATATTGAACTTGCACCGTAAACGAGGTTCTTGTAAACAGAGGCGTCCCAAACTTTGGGGTGGCTGTGTCTTTTTGATTTTAATTTCCCTAAGCTATAGGACCATAAGTGGAAGTGCCCTAGGCTCTGTTGCTTTTTTTTTTAGATGTTTCAGGAAACAACATACACTTCTCCCGAGTGTCTGTTGGCAATTTACATCCCGCCCATCAGCATAACAAGGCTCCCAGTTCTCCATGGCCTGTCCTGCCTTTCTGGATTTTACACTTTTTTCAGATGGTCCTTTTGACCATGGGGAAGTGAGACTTCATTGTAGTGCAGATTTCCTTTGCAAGTTTGCTTGGTTGGCCAAAAAGGGCGTATGCGTTTTTTCCTGAATATATTCAGGAAAAAACGCATACGCCCTTTTTGGCCAAGTGCATCATTGTGGACGTTCTGCCTCTTTTCCTATGCTTTCAATGCAATTCCAGTCTACCTCCTGAAATCGGTTTCCTGCAATTCTGCCCCACTTTCAAGTCCTCTTGGCAGCCTTACTTCAGTATATTTTTGGTCGATAGCTGTCATTTATAACTCTGCAGGTTTGTGAATTACAGTGCCCCTGAGCTCCTTTCTTCAACTCGCTTTCTTGTGAGCTGGCCGCAACACCGCAGGATGGCTTCAGGCCCTAATCTGGTTCCGGCACGGCATGCTGAGCCTTTGGTTAATTCCTCTTCCTGGTGGGAAATGAGAGTTAAATTTGCCCGTCCAGACACTTCCAGCTAGTCTCTCATTGGTTCTCCCTATTCCTGTTCATCTTGCGCAGAAATTGCAAACTGGGCCAAACAGGAGGTTAAAGGCGCTGACTCTCCAAGTGGGGAGAGTGTTAGTAAAGCGTCTGGAATGTTGCACCCGAGTACCAGGGGAGGAAAACTGAGACATATTTGAACACGTCTCCCGTTCACACGGTTGATCATACTCTTGGTTCCACATGCATGTTTTAGCTGAAGGAAGAATACCTTAAACCTGGGTAGTTGAGATCCGTGGAATGGGTACCATGCAATATGACTTCAAAGGATCTTCATTTGCTCACCGAACCTCTCCAATCCTATCACTGCTGCGTTTATGCCCCTGTACACACGCTTGATTCTCTTTTGGAGACATAGCAATCCATAGGTTTTAAGATACTTACTAGTCAGGTACATTCTTAGGCGTTTAATATGGGGTGTTGAGTCCATTTCGTTGAGCAAGGAGTAGCTCTTGTCTGTTCCATATTTGGCTTAAGGAACTTTATCTGGCTCATTTCAATCTCTGCTTTTATGCAGCACCCCAACTCACCTTTCCCCTTAAGCAAGCATAAGTTGGTTTTCTAAATTTGAGACCCTGTTCTGTTTTGGAATTCAGTTCCTGTGTAGCCAAGTTTACATTCTGTGTATTACTGATATCTTATGATGTTTCTTTTTCTGTGTGACTTATTTCAGTTAGAATCATCGTACCTGAATCCACTCATTATGCTGCTACGGGCCTGATGACATAGATTTCATTGCTGAGTGATACTGCATTGTACATAAGTACCACAAGTTCTTTATCCATTTTTCACTTTCTGTGATACTGAACTTGTACGGTAAACGAGGTTCTTGTAAACAGAGGCGTCCCAAATTTTGGGGTCGCTGTGTCTTTTTGATTTTAATTTCCCTAAGCTATAGGACCATAAGTGGAAGTGCCCTAGGCTCTGTTGCTTTGTTTTTTAGATGTTTCAGGAAACACCATACACTTCTCCCGAGTGTCTGTTGGCAATTTACATCCCGCCCATCAGCATAACAAGGCTCCCAGTTCTCCATGGCCTGTCCTGCCTTTCTGGATTTTACACATTTTTCAGATGGCCCTTTTGACCGGGGGGAAGTGAGACTTCATTGTAGTGCAGATTTCCTTTGCAAGCTTGCTTGGTTGGCCAAAAAGGGCGTATGCGTTTTTTCCTGAATATATTCAGGAAAAAACGCATACGCCCTTTTTGGCCAAGTGCATCATTGTGGACGTTCTGTCTCTTTTCCTATGCTTTCAATGCAATTCCAGTCTACCTCCTGAAATCGGTTTCCTGCAATTCTGCCCCGCTTTCAAGTCCTCTTGGCAGCCTTACTTCAGTATATTTTTGGACGATAGCTGTCATTTATAACTCTGCAGGTTTGTGAATTACAGTGCCCCTGAGCTCTTTTCTTCAACTCGCTTTCTTGTGAGCTGGCCGCAACACCGCAGGATGGCTTCAGGCCCTAATCTGATTCCGGCACGGCACGCTGAGCCTTTGGTTATTTCCTCTTACTGGTGGAAATGAGAGTTAAATTTGCCCGTCCAGACACCTCCAGCTAGTCTCTCATTGTTTCTCCCTATTCCTGTTCATCTTGCGCAGAAATTGCAAACTGGGCCAAACAGGAGGTTAAAGGCGCTGACTCTCCAAGTGGGGAGAGTGTTAGTAAAGCGTCTGGAATGTTGCACCCGAGTACCAGGGGAGGAAAACTGAGACATATTTGAACACGTCTCCCGTTCACATGGTTGATCATGCTCTTGGTTCCACATGCATGTTTTAGCTGAAGGAAGAATACCTTAAACCTGGAGAGTTGAGACCCGTGGAATGGGTACCATGCAATATGACTTCAAAGGGTCTTCATTTGCTCACCGAACCTCTCCAATCCTATCACTGCTGCGTTTATGCCCCTGTACACATGCTTGATTCTCTTTCAGAGACATAGCAATCCATAGGTTTTAAGATACTTACTAGTCAGGTACATTCTTAGGCGTTTAATATGCGGTGTTGAGTCCATTTCGTTGAGCAAGGAGTAGCTCTTGTCTATTCCATATTTGGCTTAAGGAACTTTATCTGTGCTCATTTCAATCTCTGGTTTTATGCAGCACCCCAACTCACCTTTCCCCTTAAGCAAGCATAAGTTGGTTTTCTAAATTTGAGACCCTCTTCTGTTTTGGAATTCAGTTCCTGTGTAGCCAAGTTTACATTCCGTGTATTACTGATATCTTATGATGTTTCTTTTTCTGTGTGACTTATTTCAGTTAGAATCATCGTACCTGAATCCACTCATTATGCTGCTACGGGCCTGATGACATAGATTTCATTGCTGAGTGATACTGCATTGTACATAAGTACCACAAGTTCTTTATCCATTTTTCACTTTCTGTGATACTGAACTTGTACGGTAAACGAGGTTCTTGTAAACAGAGGCGTCCCAAACTTTGGGGTGGCTGTGTCTTTTTGATTTTAATTTCCCTAAGCTATAGGTCCATAAGTGGAAGTGCCCTAGGCTCTGTTGCTTTGTTTTTTAGATGTTTCAGGAAACACCATACACTTCTCCCGAGTGTCTGTTGGCAATTAACATCCCGCCCATCAGCATAACAAGGCTCCCAGTTCTCCATGGCCTGTCCTGCCTTTCTGGATTTTACACTTTTTTCAGATGGCCCTTTTGACCGTGGGGAAGTGAGACTTCATTGTAGTGCAGATTTCCTTTGCAAGTTTGCTTGGTTGGCCAAAAAGGGCGTATGCGTTTTTTCCTGAATATATTCAGGAAAAAACGCATACGCCCTTTTTGGCCAAGTGCATCATTGTGGACGTTCTGTCTCTTTTCCTATGCTTTCAATGCAATTCCAGTCTACCTCCTGAAATCGGTTTCCTGCAATTCTGCCCCGCATTCAAGTCCTCTTGGCAGCCTTACTTCAGTATATTTTTGGACGATAGCTGTCATTTATAACTCTGCAGGTTTGTGAATTACAGTGCCCCTGAGCTCCTTTCTTCAACTCGCTTTCTTGTGAGCTGGCCGCAACACCGCAGGATGGCTTCAGGCCCTAATCTGGTTCCGGCACGGCACTCTGAGCCCTTGGTTATTTCCTCTTCCTGGTGGGAAATGAGAGTTAAATTTGCCCGTCCAGACACCTCCAGCTAGTCTCTCATTGGTTCTCGCAATTCCTGTTCATCTTCCGCAGAAATTGCTAACTGGGCCAAACAGGAGGTTAAAGGCGCTGACTCTCCAAGTGGGGAGAGTGTTAGTAAAGCGTCTGGAATGTTGCACCCGAGTACCAGGGGAGGAAAACTGAGACATATTTGAACACGTCTCCCGTTCACACGGTTGATCATACTCTGGGTTCCACATGCATGTTTTAGCTGAAGGAAGAATACCTTAAACCTGGGTAGTTGAGATCCGTGGAATGGGTACCATGCAATATGACTTCAAAGGATCTTCATTTGCTCACCGAACCTCTCCAATCCTATCACTGCTGCGTTTATGCCCCTGTACACACGCTTGATTCTCTTTTGGAGACATAGCAATCCATAGGTTTTAAGATACTTACTAGTCAGGTACATTCTTAGGCGTTTAATATGGGGTGTTGAGTCCATTTCGTTGAGCAAGGAGTAGCTCTTGTCTGTTCCATATTTGGCTTAAGGAACTTTATCTGGCTCATTTCAATCTCTGCTTTTATGCAGCACCCCAACTCACCTTTCCCCTTAAGCAAGCATAAGTTGGTTTTCTAAATTTGAGACCCTGTTCTGTTTTGGAATTCAGTTCCTGTGTAGCCAAGTTTACATTCTGTGTATTACTGATATCTTATGATGTTTCTTTTTCTGTGTGACTTATTTCAGTTAGAATCATCGTACCTGAATCCACTCATTATGCTGCTACGGGCCTGATGACATAGATTTCATTGCTGAGTGATACTGCATTGTACATAAGTACCACAAGTTCTTTATCCATTTTTCACTTTCTGTGATACTGAACTTGTACGGTAAACGAGGTTCTTGTAAACAGAGGCGTCCCAAATTTTGGGGTCGCTGTGTCTTTTTGATTTTAATTTCCCTAAGCTATAGGACCATAAGTGGAAGTGCCCTAGGCTCTGTTGCTTTGTTTTTTAGATGTTTCAGGAAACACCATACACTTCTCCCGAGTGTCTGTTGGCAATTTACATCCCGCCCATCAGCATAACAAGGCTCCCAGTTCTCCATGGCCTGTCCTGCCTTTCTGGATTTTACACTTTTTTCAGATGGCCCTTTTGACCGGGGGGAAGTGAGACTTCATTGTAGTGCAGATTTCCTTTGCAAGCTTGCTTGGTTGGCCAAAAAGGGCGTATGCGTTTTTTCCTGAATATATTCAGGAAAAAACGCATACGCCCTTTTTGGCCAAGTGCATCATTGTGGACGTTCTGCCTCTTTTCCTATGCTTTCAATGCAATTCCAGTCTACCTCCTGAAATCGGTTTCCTGCAATTCTGCCCCGCTTTCAAGTCCTCTTGGCAGCCTTACTTCAGTATATTTTTGGACGATAGCTGTCATTTATAACTCTGCAGGTTTGTGAATTACAGTGCCCCTGAGCTCCTTTCTTCAACTCGCTTTCTTGTGAGCTGGCCGCAACACCGCAGGATGGCTTCAGGCCCTAATCTGATTCCGGCACGGCACGCTGAGCCTTTGGTTATTTCCTCTTACTGGTGGAAATGAGAGTTAAATTTGCCCGTCCAGACACCTCCAGCTAGTCTCTCATTGTTTCTCCCTATTCCTGTTCATCTTGCGCAGAAATTGCAAACTGGGCCAAACAGGAGGTTAAAGGCGCTGACTCTCCAAGTGGGGAGAGTGTTAGTAAAGCGTCTGGAATGTTGCACCCGAGTACCAGGGGAGGAAAACTGAGACATATTTGAACACGTCTCCCGTTCACATGGTTGATCATGCTCTTGGTTCCACATGCATGTTTTAGCTGAAGGAAGAATACCTTAAACCTGGAGAGTTGAGACCCGTGGAATGGGTACCATGCAATATGACTTCAAAGGGTCTTCATTTGCTCACCGAACCTCTCCAATCCTATCACTGCTGCGTTTATGCCCCTGTACACATGCTTGATTCTCTTTCAGAGACATAGCAATCCATAGGTTTTAAGATACTTACTAGTCAGGTACATTCTTAGGCGTTTAATATGCGGTGTTGAGTCCATTTCGTTGAGCAAGGAGTAGCTCTTGTCTATTCCATATTTGGCTTAAGGAACTTTATCTGTGCTCATTTCAATCTCTGGTTTTATGCAGCACCCCAACTCACCTTTCCCCTTAAGCAAGCATAAGTTGGTTTTCTAAATTTGAGACCCTCTTCTGTTTTGGAATTCAGTTCCTGTGTAGCCAAGTTTACATTCCGTGTATTACTGATATCTTATGATGTTTCTTTTTCTGTGTGACTTATTTCAGTTAGAATCATCGTACCTGAATCCACTCATTATGCTGCTACGGGCCTGATGACATAGATTTCATTGCTGAGTGATACTGCATTGTACATAAGTACCACAAGTTCTTTATCCATTTTTCACTTTCTGTGATACTGAACTTGTACGGTAAACGAGGTTCTTGTAAACAGAGGCGTCCCAAACTTTGGGGTGGCTGTGTCTTTTTGATTTTAATTTCCCTAAGCTATAGGTCCATAAGTGGAAGTGCCCTAGGCTCTGTTGCTTTGTTTTTTAGATGTTTCAGGAAACACCATACACTTCTCCCGAGTGTCTGTTGGCAATTAACATCCCGCCCATCAGCATAACAAGGCTCCCAGTTCTCCATGGCCTGTCCTGCCTTTCTGGATTTTACACTTTTTTCAGATGGCCCTTTTGACCGTGGGGAAGTGAGACTTCATTGTAGTGCAGATTTCCTTTGCAAGTTTGCTTGGTTGGCCAAAAAGGGCGTATGCGTTTTTTCCTGAATATATTCAGGAAAAAACGCATACGCCCTTTTTGGCCAAGTGCATCATTGTGGACGTTCTGTCTCTTTTCCTATGCTTTCAATGCAATTCCAGTCTACCTCCTGAAATCGGTTTCCTGCAATTCTGCCCCGCATTCAAGTCCTCTTGGCAGCCTTACTTCAGTATATTTTTGGACGATAGCTGTCATTTATAACTCTGCAGGTTTGTGAATTACAGTGCCCCTGAGCTCCTTTCTTCAACTCGCTTTCTTGTGAGCTGGCCGCAACACCGCAGGATGGCTTCAGGCCCTAATCTGGTTCCGGCACGGCACTCTGAGCCCTTGGTTATTTCCTCTTCCTGGTGGGAAATGAGAGTTAAATTTGCCCGTCCAGACACCTCCAGCTAGTCTCTCATTGGTTCTCGCAATTCCTGTTCATCTTCCGCAGAAATTGCTAACTGGGCCAAACAGGAGGTTAAAGGCGCTGACTCTCCAAGTGGGGAGAGTGTTAGTAAAGCGTCTGGAATGTTGCACCCGAGTACCAGGGGAGATAAACTGAGACATATTTGAACACGTCTCCCGTTCACACGGTTGATCATACTCTGGGTTCCACATGCATGTTTTTGCTGAAGGAAGAATACCTTAAACCTGGAGAGTTGAGACCCGTTGAATGGGTACCATGCAATATGACTTCAAAGGGTCTTCATTTGCTCAGCGAACCGCTCCAATCCTATCACTGCTGCGTTTATGCCCCTGTACACACGCTTGATTCTCTTTTGGAGACATAGCAATCCATAGGTTTTAAGATACTTACTAGTCAGGTACATTCTTAGGCGTTTAATATGGGGTGTTGAGTCCATTTCGTTGAGCAAGGAGTAGCTCTTTTCTATTCCATATTTGGCTTAAGGAACTTTATCTGTGCTCATTTCAATCTCTGGTTTTATGCAGCACCCCAACTCACCTTTCCCCTTAAGCAAGCATAAGTTGGTTTTCTAAATTTGAGACCCTCTTCTGTTTTGGAATTCATTTCCTGTGTAGCCAAGTTTACATTCTGTGTATTACTGATATCTTATGATGTTTCTTTTTCTGTGTGACTTATTTCAGTTAGAATCATCGTACCTGAATCCACTCATTATGCTGCTACGGGCCTGATGACATAGATTTCATTGCTGAGTGATACTGCATTGTACATAAGTACCACAAGTTCTTTATCCATTTTTCACTTTCTGTGATACTGAACTTGTACGGTAAACGAGGTTCTTGTAAACAGAGGCGTCCCAAACTTTGGGGTGGCTGTGTCTTTTTGATTTTAATTTCCCTAAGCTATAGGACCATAAGTGGAAGTGCCCTAGGCTCTGTTGCTTTGTTTTTTAGATGTTTCAGGAAACACCATACACTTCTCCCGAGTGTCTGTTGGCAATTTACATCCCGCCCATCAGCATAACAAGGCTCCCAGTTCTCCATGGCCTGTCCTGCCTTTCTGGATTTTACACTTTTTTCAGATGGCCCTTTTGACTGAGGGGAAGTGAGACTTCATTGTAGTGCAGATTTCCTTTGCAAGCTTGCTTGGTTGGCCAAAAAGGGCGTATGCGTTTTTTCCTGAATATATTCAGGAAAAAACGCATACGCCCTTTTTGGCCAAGTGCATCATTGTGGACGT
The DNA here is from genome assembly GCF_039906515.1 of Pseudorca crassidens. Classification (NCBI taxonomy): domain Eukaryota; kingdom Metazoa; phylum Chordata; class Mammalia; order Artiodactyla; family Delphinidae; genus Pseudorca; species Pseudorca crassidens. Next base: position 104,697,907 of record NC_090301.1, read on the forward strand.
TCTGTCTCTTTTCCTATGCTTTCAATGCAATTCCAGTCTACCTCCTGAAATCGGTTTCCTGCAATTCTGCCCCGCTTTCAAGTCCTCTTGGCAGCCTTACTTCAGTATATTTTTGGACGATAGCTGTCATTTATAACTCTGCAGGTTTGTGAATTACAGTGCCCCTGAGCTCCTTTCTTCAACTCGCTTTCTTGTGAGCTGGCCGCAACACCACAGGATGGCTTCAGGCCCTAATCTGGTTCCGGCACGGCTCGCTGAGCCTTTGGTTATTTCGTCTTCCTGGTGGGAAATGAGAGTTAAATTTGCCCATCCAGACACCTCCAGCTAGTCTCTCATTGGTTCTCCCTATTCCTGTTCATCTTCCGCAGAAATTGCAAACTGGGCCAAACAGGAGGTTAAAGGCGCTGACTCTCCAAGTGGGGAGAGTGTTAGTAAAGCGTCTGGAATGTTGCACCCGAGTACCAGGGGAGGAAAACTGAGACATATTTGAACACGTCTCCCGTTCACACGGTTGATCATACTCTGGGTTCCACATGCATGTTTTAGCTGAAGGAAGAATACCTTAAACCTGGAGAGTTGAGACCCGTGGAATGGGTACCATGCAATATGACTTCAAAGGATCTTCATTTGCTCACCGAACCTCTCCAATCCTATCACTGCTGCGTTTATGCCCCTGTACACACGCTTGATTCTCTTTTGGAGACATAGCAATCCATAGGTTTTAAGATACTTACTAGTCAGGTACATTCTTAGGCGTTTAATATGGGGTGTTGAGTCCATTTCGTTGAGCAAGGAGTAGCTCTTGTCTATTCCATATTTGGCTTAAGGAACTTTATCTGTGCTCATTTCAATCTCTGGTTTTATGCAGCACCCCAACTCACCTTTCCCCTTAAGCAAGCATAAGTTGGTTTTCTAAATTTGAGACCCTCTTCTGTTTTGGAATTCAGTTCCTGTGTAGCCAAGTTTACATTCTGTGTATTACTGATATCTTATGATGTTTCTTTTTCTGTGTGACTTATTTCAGTTAGAATCATCGTACCTGAATCCACTCATTATGCTGCTACGGGCCTGATGACATAGATTTCATTGCTGAGTGATACTGCATTGTACATAAGTACCACAAGTTCTTTATCCATTTTTCACTTTCTGTGATACTGAACTTGTACGGTAAACGAGGTTCTTGTAAACAGAGGCGTCCCAAACTTTGGGGTGGCTGTGTCTTTTTGATTTTAATTTCCCTAAGCTATAGGACCATAAGTGGAAGTGCCCTAGGCTCTGTTGCTTTGTTTTTTAGATGTTTCAGGAAACACCATACACTTCTCCCGAGTGTCTGTTGGCAATTTACATCCCGCCCATCAGCATAACAAGGCTCCCAGTTCTCCATGGCCTGTCCTGCCTTTCTGGATTTTACACATTTTTCAGATGGCCCTTTTGACCGGGGGGAAGTGAGACTTCATTGTAGTGCAGATTTCCTTTGCAAGCTTGCTTGGTTGGCCAAAAAGGACGTATGCGTTTTTTCCTGAATATATTCAGGAAAAAACGCATACGCCCTTTTTGGCCAAGTGCATCATTGTGGACGTTCTGTCTCTTTTCCTATGCTTTCAATGCAATTCCAGTCTACCTCCTGAAATCGGTTTCCTGCAATTCTGCCCCGCTTTCAAGTCCTCTTGGCAGCCTTACTTCAGTATATTTTTGGACGATAGCTGTCATTTATAACTCTGCAGGTTTGTGAATTACAGTGCCCCTGAGCTCTTTTCTTCAACTCGCTTTCTTGTGAGCTGGCCGCAACACCGCAGGATGGCTTCAGGCCCTAATCTGATTCCGGCACGGCACGCTGAGCCTTTGGTTATTTCCTCTTACTGGTGGAAATGAGAGTTAAATTTGCCCGTCCAGACACCTCCAGCTAGTCTCTCATTGGTTCTCCCTATTCCTGTTCATCTTGCGCAGAAATTGCAAACTGGGCCAAACAGGAGGTTAAAGGTGCTGACTCTCCAAGTGGGGAGAGTGTTAGTAAAGCGTCTGGAATGTTGCACCCGAGTACCAGGGGAGGAAAACTGAGACATATTTGAACACGTCTCCCGTTCACACGGTTGATCATACTCTTGGTTCCACATGCATGTTTTAGCTGAAGGAAGAATACCTTAAACCTGGAGAGTTGAGACCCGTGGAATGGGTACCATGCAATATGACTTCAAAGGGTCTTCATTTGCTCACCGAACCTCTCCAATCCTATCACTGCTGCGTTTATGCCCCTGTACACATGCTTGATTCTCTTTCAGAGACATAGCAATCCATAGGTTTTAAGATACTTACTAGTCAGGTACATTCTTAGGCGTTTAATATGCGGTGTTGAGTCCATTTCGTTGAGCAAGGAGTAGCTCTTGTCTATTCCATATTTGGCTTAAGGAACTTTATCTGTGCTCATTTCAATCTCTGGTTTTATGCAGCACCCCAACTCACCTTTCCCCTTAAGCAAGCATAAGTTGGTTTTCTAAATTTGAGACCCTCTTCTGTTTTGGAATTCAGTTCCTGTGTAGCCAAGTTTACTTTCTGTGTATTACTGATATCTTATGATGTTTCTTTTTCTGTGTGACTTATTTCAGTTAGAATCATCGTACCTGAATCCACTCATTATGCTGCTACGGGCCTGATGACATAGATTTCATTGCTGAGTGATACTGCATTGTACATAAGTACCACAAGTTCTTTATCCATTTTTCACTTTCTGCGATATTGAACTTGCACCGTAAACGAGGTTCTTGTAAACAGAGGCGTCCCAAACTTTGGGGTGGCTGTGTCTTTTTGATTTTAATTTCCCTAAGCTATAGGACCATAAGTGGAAGTGCCCTAGGCTCTGTTGCTTTGTTTTTTAGATGTTTCAGGAAACAACATACACTTCTTCCGAGTGTCTGTTGGCAATTTACATCCCGCCCATCAGCATAACAAGGCTCCCAGTTCTCCATGGCCTGTCCTGCCTTTCTGGATTTTACACTTTTTTCAGATGGTCCTTTTGACCATGGGGAAGTGAGACTTCATTGTAGTGCAGATTTCCTTTGCAAGTTTGCTTGGTTGGCCAAAAAGGGCGTATGCGTTTTTTCCTGAATATATTCAGGAAAAAACGCATACGCCCTTTTTGGCCAAGTGCATCATTGTGGACGTTCTGCCTCTTTTCCTATGCTTTCAATGCAATTCCAGTCTACCTCCTGAAATCGGTTTCCTGCAATTCTGCCCCACATTCAAGTCCTCTTGGCAGCCTTACTTCAGTATATTTTTGGTCGATAGCTGTCATTTATAACTCTGCAGGTTTGTGAATTACAGTGCCCCTGAGCTCCTTTCTTCAACTCGCTTTCTTGTAAGCTGGCCGCAACACCGCAGGATGGCTTCAGGCCCTAATCTGGTTCCGGCACGGCATGCTGAGCCTTTGGTTAATTCCTCTTCCTGGTGGGAAATGAGAGTTAAATTTGCCCGTCCAGACACCTCCAGCTAGTCTCTCATTGGTTCTCCCTATTCCTGTTCATCTTGCGCAGAAATTGCAAACTGGGCCAAACAGGAGGTTAAAGGCGCTGACTCTCCAAGTGGGGAGAGTGTTAGTAAAGCGTCTGGAATGTTGCACCCGAGTACCAGGGGAGGAAAACTGAGACATATTTGAACACGTCTCCCGTTCACACGGTTGATCATACTCTGGGTTCCACATGCATGTTTTAGCTGAAGGAAGAATACCTTAAACCTGGAGAGTTGAGACCCGTGGAATGGGTACCATGCAATATGACTTCAAAGGGTCTTCATTTGCTCACCGAACCTCTCCAATCCTATCACTGCTGCGTTTATGCCCCTGTACACATGCTTGATTCTCTTTCAGAGACATAGCAATCCATAGGTTTTAAGATACTTACTAGTCAGGTACATTCTTAGGCGTTTAATATGCGGTGTTGAGTCCATTTCGTTGAGCAAGGAGTAGCTCTTGTCTATTCCATATTTGGCTTAAGGAACTTTATCTGTGCTCATTTCAATCTCTGGTTTTATGCAGCACCCCAACTCACCTTTCCCCTTAAGCAAGCATAAGTTGGTTTTCTAAATTTGAGACCCTCTTCTGTTTTGGAATTCAGTTCCTGTGTAGCCAAGTTTACATTCTGTGTATTACTGATATCTTATGATGTTTCTTTTTCTGTGTGACTTATTTCAGTTAGAATCATCGTACCTGAATCCACTCATTATGCTGCTACGGGCCTGATGACATAGATTTCATTGCTGAGTGATACTGCATTGTACATAAGTACCACAAGTTCTTTATCCATTTTTCACTTTCTGTGATACTGAACTTGTACGGTAAACGAGGTTCTTGTAAACAGAGGCGTCCCAAACTTTGGGGTGGCTGTGTCTTTTTGATTTTAATTTCCCTAAGCTATAGGACCATAAGTGGAAGTGCCCTAGGCTCTGTTGCTTTGTTTTTTAGATGTTTCAGGAAACACCATACACTTCTCCCGAGTGTCTGTTGGCAATTAACATCCCGCCCATCAGCATAACAAGGCTCCCAGTTCTCCATGGCCTGTCCTGCCTTTCTGGATTTTACACTTTTTTCAGATGGCCCTTTTGACCGGGGGGAAGTGAGACTTCATTGTAGTGCAGATTTCCTTTGCAAGTTTGCTTGGTTGGCCAAAAAGGGCGTATGCGTTTTTTCCTGAATATATTCAGGAAAAAACGCATACGCCCTTTTTGGCCAAGTGCATCATTGTGGACGTTCTGTCTCTTTTCCTATGCTTTCAATGCAATTCCAGTCTACCTCCTGAAATCAGTTTCCTGCAATTCTGCCCCACATTCAAGTCCTCTTGGCAGCCTTACTTCAGTATATTTTTGGACGATAGCTGTCATTTATAACTCTGCAGGTTTGTGAATTACAGTGCCCCTGAGCTCCTTTCTTCAACTCGCTTTCTTGTGAGCTGGCCGCAACACCGCAGGATGGCTTCAGGCCCTAATCTGGTTCCGGCACGGCACGCTGAGCCCTTGGTTATTTCCTCTTCCTGGTGGGAAATGAGAGTTAAATTTGCCCGTCCAGACACCTCCAGCTAGTCTCTCATTGGTTCTCGCAATTCCTGTTCATCTTCCGCAGAAATTGCTAACTGGGCCAAACAGGAGGTTAAAGGCGCTGACTCTCCAAGTGGGGAGAGTGTTAGTAAAGCGTCTGGAATGTTGCACCCGAGTACCAGGGGAGGAAAACTGAGACATATTTGAACACGTCTCCCGTTCACACGGTTGATCATACTCTGGGTTCCACATGCATGTTTTTGCTGAAGGAAGAATACCTTAAACCTGGAGAGTTGAGACCCGTGGAATGGGTACCATGCAATATGACTTCAAAGGGTCTTCATTTGCTCAGCGAACCACTCCAATCGTATCACTGCTGCGTTTATGCCCCTGTACACACGCTTGATTCTCTTTTGGAGACATAGCAATCCATAGGTTTTAAGATACTTACTAGTCAGGTACATTCTTAGGCGTTTAATATGGGGTGTTGAGTCCATTTCGTTGAGCAAGGAGTAGCTCTTGTCTATTCCATATTTGGCTTAAGGAACTTTATCTGGCTCATTTCAATCTCTGGTTTTATGCAGCACCCCAACTCACCTTTCCCCTTAAGCAAGCATAAGTTGGTTTTCTAAATTTGAGACCCTCTTCTGTTTTGGAATTCATTTCCTGTGTAGCCAAGTTTACATTCTGTGTATTACTGATATCTTATGATGTTTCTTTTTCTGTGTGACTTATTTCAGTTAGAATCATCGTACCTGAATCCACTCATTATGCTGCTACGGGCCTGATGACATAGATTTCATTGCTGAGTGATACTGCATTGTACATAAGTACCACAAGTTCTTTATCCATTTTTCACTTTCTGTGATACTGAACTTGTATGGTAAACGAGGTTCTTGTAAACAGAGGCGTCCCAAACTTTGGGGTGGCTGTGTCTTTTTGATTTTAATTTCCCTAAGCTATAGGACCATAAGTGGAAGTGCCCTAGGCTCTGTTGCTTTGTTTTTTAGATGTTTCAGAAACACCATACACTTCTCCCGAGTGTCTGTTGGCAATTTACATCCCGCCCATCAGCATAACAAGGCTCCCAGTTCTCCATGGCCTGTCCTGCCTTTCTGGATTTTACACTTTTTTCAGATGGCCCTTTTGACCGGGGGGAAGTGAGACTTCATTGTAGTGCAGATTTCCTTTGCAAGCTTGCTTGGTTGGCCAAAAAGGGCGTATGCGTTTTTTCCTGAATATATTCAGGAAAAAACGCATACGCCCTTTTTGGCCAAGTGCATCATTGTGGACGTTCTGCCTCTTTTCCTATGCTTTCAATGCAATTCCAGTCTACCTCCTGAAATCGGTTTCCTGCAATTCTGCCCCGCTTTCAAGTCCTCTTGGCAGCCTTACTTCAGTATATTTCTTTTGACGATAGCTGTCATTTATAACTCTGCAGGTTTGTGAATTACAGTGCCCCTGAGCTCCTTTCTTCAACTCGCTTTCTTGTGAGCTGGCCGCAACACCGCAGGATGGCTTCAGGCCCTAATCTGGTTCCGGCATGGCATGCTGAGCCTTTGGTTAATTCCTCTTCCTGGTGGGAAATGAGAGTTAAATTTGCCCGTCCAGACACCTCCAGCTAGTCTCTCATTGGTTCTCCCTATTCCTGTTCATCTTCCGCAGAAATTGCAAACTGGGCCAAACAGGAGGTTAAAGGCGCTGACTCTCCAAGTGGGGAGAGTGTTAGTAAAGCGTCTGGAATGTTGCACCCGAGTACCAGGGGAGGAAAACTGAGACATATTTGAACACGTCTCCCGTTCACACGGTTAATCATACTCTGGGTTCCACATGCATGTTTTAGCTGAAGGAAGAATACCTTAAACCTGGGTAGTTGAGATCCGTGGAATGGGTACCATGCAATATGACTTCAAAGGATCTTCATTTGCTCACCGAACCTCTCCAATCCTATCACTGCTGCGTTTATGCCCCTGTACACACGCTTGATTCTCTTTTGGAGACATAGCAATCCATAGGTTTTAAGATACTTACTAGTCAGGTACATTCTTAGGCGTTTAATATGGGGTGTTGAGTCCATTTCGTTGAGCAAGGAGTAGCTCTTGTCTGTTCCATATTTGGCTTAAGGAACTTTATCTGGCTCATTTCAATCTCTGGTTTTATGCAGCACCCCAACTCACCTTTCCCCTTAAGCAAGCATAAGTTGGTTTTCTAAATTTGAGACCCTCTTCTGTTTTGGAATTCAGTTCCTGTGTAGCCAAGTTTACATTCTGTGTATTACTGATATCTTATGATGTTTCTTTTTCTGTGTGACTTATTTCAGTTAGAATCATCGTACCTGAATCCACTCATTATGCTGCTACGGGCCTGATGACATAGATTTCATTGCTGAGTGATACTGCATTGTACATAAGTACCACAAGTTCTTTATCCATTTTTCACTTTCTGTGATACTGAACTTGTACGGTAAACGAGGTTCTTGTAAACAGAGGCGTCCCAAATTTTGGGGTGGCTGTGTCTTTTTGATTTTAATTTCCCTAAGCTATAGGACCATAAGTGGAAGTGCCCTAGGCTCTGTTGCTTTGTTTTTTAGATGTTTCAGGAAACACCATACACTTCTCCCGAGTGTCTGTTGGCAATTTACATCCCGCCCATCAGCATAACAAGGCTCCCAGTTCTCCATGGCCTGTCCTGCCTTTCTGGATTTTACACATTTTTCAGATGGCCCTTTTGACCGGGGGGAAGTGAGACTTCATTGTAGTGCAGATTTCCTTTGCAAGCTTGCTTGGTTGGCCAAAAAGGGCGTATGCGTTTTTTCCTGAATATATTCAGGAAAAAACGCATACGCCCTTTTTGGCCAAGTGCATCATTGTGGACGTTCTGTCTCTTTTCCTATGCTTTCAATGCAATTCCAGTCTACCTCCTGAAATCGGTTTCCTGCAATTCTGCCCCGCTTTCAAGTCCTCTTGGCAGCCTTACTTCAGTATATTTTTGGACGATAGCTGTCATTTATAACTCTGCAGGTTTGTGAATTACAGTGCCCCTGAGCTCTTTTCTTCAACTCGCTTTCTTGTGAGCTGGCCGCAACACCGCAGGATGGCTTCAGGCCCTAATCTGATTCCGGCACGGCACGCTGAGCCTTTGGTTATTTCCTCTTACTGGTGGAAATGAGAGTTAAATTTGCCCGTCCAGACACCTCCAGCTAGTCTCTCATTGGTTCTCCCTATTCCTGTTCATCTTGCGCAGAAATTGCAAACTGGGCCAAACAGGAGGTTAAAGGCGCTGACTCTCCAAGTGGGGAGAGTGTTAGTAAAGCGTCTGGAATGTTGCACCCGAGTACCAGGGGAGGAAAACTGAGACATATTTGAACACGTCTCCCGTTCACACAGTTGATCATACTCTTGGTTCCACATGCATGTTTTAGCTGAAGGAAGAATACCTTAAACCTGGAGAGTTGAGACCCCTGGAATGGGTACCATGCAATATGACTTCAAAGGGTCTTCATTTGCTCACCGAACCTCTCCAATCCTATCACTGCTGCGTTTATGCCCCTGTACACATGCTTGATTCTCTTTCAGAGACATAGCAATCCATAGGTTTTAAGATACTTACTAGTCAGGTACATTCTTAGGCGTTTAATATGCGGTGTTGAGTCCATTTCGTTGAGCAAGGAGTAGCTCTTGTCTATTCCATATTTGGCTTAAGGAACTTTATCTGTGCTCATTTCAATCTCTGGTTTTATGCAGCACCCCAACTCACCTTTCCCCTTAAGCAAGCATAAGTTGGTTTTCTAAATTTGAGACCCTCTTCTGTTTTGGAATTCAGTTCCTGTGTAGCCAAGTTTACATTCCGTGTATTACTGATATCTTATGATGTTTCTTTTTCTGTGTGACTTATTTCAGTTAGAATCATCGTACCTGAATCCACTCATTATGCTGCTACGGGCCTGATGACATAGATTTCATTGCTGAGTGATACTGCATTGTACATAAGTACCACAAGTTCTTTATCCATTTTTCACTTTCTGTGATACTGAACTTGTACGGTAAACGAGGTTCTTGTAAACAGAGGCGTCCCAAACTTTGGGGTGGCTGTGTCTTTTTGATTTTAATTTCCCTAAGCTATAGGACCATAAGTGGAAGTGCCCTAGGCTCTGTTGCTTTGTTTTTTAGATGTTTCAGGAAACACCATACACTTCTCCCGAGTGTCTGTTGGCAATTTACATCCCGCCCATCAGCATAACAAGGCTCCCAGTTCTCCATGGCCTGTCCTGCCTTTCTGGATTTTACACTTTTTTCAGATGGCCCTTTTGACCGTGGGGAAGTGAGACTTCATTGTAGTGCAGATTTCCTTTGCAAGCTTGCTTGGTTGGCCAAAAAGGGCGTATGCGTTTTTTCCTGAATATATTCAGGAAAAAACGCATACGCCCTTTTTGGCCAAGTGCATCATTGTGGACGTTCTGTCTCTTTTCCTATGCTTTCAATGCAATTCCAGTCTACCTCCTGAAATCGGTTTCCTGCAATTCTGCCCCGCATTCAAGTCCTCTTGGCAGCCTTACTTCAGTATATTTTTGGACGATAGCTGTCATTTATAACTCTGCAGGTTTGTGAATTACAGTGCCCCTGAGCTCCTTTCTTCAACTCGCTTTCTTGTGAGCTGGCCGCAACACCGCAGGATGGCTTCAGGCCCTAATCTGGTTCCGGCACGGCACGCTGAGCCCTTGGTTATTTCCTCTTCCTGGTGGGAAATGAGAGTTAAATTTGCCCGTCCAGACACCTCCAGCTAGTCTCTCATTGGTTCTCGCAATTCCTGTTCATCTTCCGCAGAAATTGCTAACTGGGCCAAACAGGAGGTTAAAGGCGCTGACTCTCCAAGTGGGGAGAGTGTTAGTAAAGCGTCTGGAATGTTGCACCCGAGTACCAGGGGAGGAAAACTGAGACATATTTGAACACGTCTCCCGTTCACACGGTTGATCATACTCTGGGTTCCACATGCATGTTTTTGCTGAAGGAAGAATACCTTAAACCTGGAGAGTTGAGACCCGTGGAATGGGTACCATGCAATATGACTTCAAAGGGTCTTCATTTGCTCAGCGAACCGCTCCAATCGTATCACTGCTGTGTTTATGCCCCTGTACACACGCTTGATTCTCTTTTGGAGACATAGCAATCCATAGGTTTTAAGATACTTACTAGTCAGGTACATTCTTAGGCGTTTAATATGGGGTGTTGAGTCCATTTCGTTGAGCAAGGAGTAGCTCTTTTCTATTCCATATTTGGCTTAAGGAACTTTATCTGTGATCATTTCAATCTCTGGTTTTATGCAGCACCCCAACTCACCTTTCCCCTTAAGCAAGCATAAGTTGGTTTTCTAAATTTGAGACCCTCTTCTGTTTTGGAATTCATTTCCTGTGTAGCCAAGTTTACATTCTGTGTATTACTGATATCTTATGATGTTTCTTTTTCTGTGTGACTTATTTCAGTTAGAATCATCGTACCTGAATCCACTCATTATGCTGCTACGGGCCTGATGACATAGATTTCATTGCTGAGTGATACTGCATTGTACATAAGTACCACAAGTTCTTTATCCATTTTTCACTTTCTGTGATACTGAACTTGTACGGTAAACGAGGTTCTTGTAAACAGAGGCGTCCCAAACTTTGGGGTGGCTGTGTCTTTTTGATTTTAATTTCCCTAAGCTATAGGACCATAAGTGGAAGTGCCCTAGGCTCTGTTGCTTTGTTTTTTAGATGTTTCAGGAAACACCATACACTTCTCCCGAGTGTCTGTTGGCAATTTACATCCCGCCCATCAGCATAACAAGGCTCCCAGTTCTCCATGGCCTGTCCTGCCTTTCTGGATTTTACACTTTTTCCAGATGGCCCTTTTGACCGGGGGGAAGTGAGACTTCATTGTAGTGCAGATTTCCTTTGCAAGCTTGCTTGGTTGGCCAAAAAGGGCGTATGCGTTTTTTCCTGAATATATTCAGGAAAAAACGCATACGCCCTTTTTGGCCAAGTGCATCATTGTGGACGTTCTGCCTCTTTTCCTATGCTTTCAATGCAATTCCAGTCTACCTCCTGAAATCGGTTTCCTGCAATTCTGCCCCGCTTTCAAGTCCTCTTGGCAGCCTTACTTCAGTATATTTCTTTTGACGATAGCTGTCATTTATAACTCTGCAGGTTTGTGAATTACAGTGCCCCTGAGCTCTTTTCTTCAACTCGCTTTCTTGTGAGCTGGCCGCAACACCGCAGGATGGCTTCAGGCCCTAATCTGATTCCGGCACGGCACGCTGAGCCTTTGGTTATTTCCTCTTACTGGTGGAAATGAGAGTTAAATTTGCCCGTCCAGACACCTCCAGCTAGTCTCTCATTGTTTCTCCCTATTCCTGTTCATCTTGCGCAGAAATTGCAAACTGGGCCAAACAGGAGGTTAAAGGCGCTGACTCTCCAAGTGGGGAGAGTGTTAGTAAAGCGTCTGGAATGTTGCACCCGAGTACCAGGGGAGGAAAACTGAGACATATTTGAACACGTCTCCCGTTCACACGGTTGATCATACTCTTGGTTCCACATGCATGTTTTAGCTGAAGGAAGAATACCTTAAACCTGGAGAGTTGAGACCCGTGGAATGGGTACCATGCAATATGACTTCAAAGGGTCTTCATTTGCTCACCGAACCTCTCCAATCCTATCACTGCTGCGTTTATGCCCCTGTACACATGCTTGATTCTCTTTCAGAGACATAGCAATCCATAGGTTTTAAGATACTTACTAGTCAGGTACATTCTTAGGCGTTTAATATGCGGTGTTGAGTCCATTTCGTTGAGCAAGGAGTAGCTCTTGTCTATTCCATATTTGGCTTAAGGAACTTTATCTGTGCTCATTTCAATCTCTGGTTTTATGCAGCACCCCAACTCACCTTTCCCCTTAAGCAAGCATAAGTTGGTTTTCTAAATTTGAGACCCTCTTCTGTTTTGGAATTCAGTTCCTGTGTAGCCAAGTTTACATTCCGTGTATTACTGATATCTTATGATGTTTCTTTTTCTGTGTGACTTATTTCAGTTAGAATCATCGTACCTGAATCCACTCATTATGCTGCTACGGGCCTGATGACATAGATTTCATTGCTGAGTGATACTGCATTGTACATAAGTACCACAAGTTCTTTATCCATTTTTCACTTTCTGTGATACTGAACTTGTACGGTAAACGAGGTTCTTGTAAACAGAGGCGTCCCAAACTTTGGGGTGGCTGTGTCTTTTTGATTTTAATTTCCCTAAGCTATAGGACCATAAGTGGAAGTGCCCTAGGCTCTGTTGCTTTGTTTTTTAGATGTTTCAGGAAACACCATACACTTCTCCCGAGTGTCTGTTGGCAATTTACATCCCGCCCATCAGCATAACAAGGCTCCCAGTTCTCCATGGCCTGTCCTGCCTTTCTGGATTTTACACTTTTTTCAGATGGCCCTTTTGACCGTGGGGAAGTGAGACTTCATTGTAGTGCAGATTTCCTTTGCAAGTTTGCTTGGTTGGCCAAAAAGGGCGTATGCGTTTTTTCCTGAATATATTCAGGAAAAAACGCATACGCCCTTTTTGGCCAAGTGCATCATTGTGGACGTTCTGTCTCTTTTCCTATGCTTTCAATGCAATTCCAGTCTACCTCCTGAAATCGGTTTCCTGCAATTCTGCCCCGCATTCAAGTCCTCTTGGCAGCCTTACTTCAGTATATTTTTGGACGATAGCTGTCATTTATAACTCTGCAGGTTTGTGAATTACAGTGCCCCTGAGCTCCTTTCTTCAACTCGCTTTCTTGTGAGCTGGCCGCAACACCGCAGGATGGCTTCAGGCCCTAATCTGGTTCCGGCACGGCACGCTGAGCCCTTGATTATTTCCTCTTCCTGGTGGGAAATGAGAGTTAAATTTGCCCGTCCAGACACCTCCAGCTAGTCTCTCATTGGTTCTCGCAATTCCTGTTCATCTTCCGCAGAAATTGCTAACTGGGCCAAACAGGAGGTTAAAGGCGCTGACTCTCCAAGTGGGGAGAGTGTTAGTAAAGCGTCTGGAATGTTGCACCCGAGTACCAGGGGAGGAAAACTGAGACATATTTGAACACGTCTCCCGTTCACATGGTTGATCATACTCTGGGTTCCACATGCATGTTTTTGCTGAAGGAAGAATACCTTAAACCTGGAGAGTTGAGACCCGTGGAATGGGTACCATGCAATATGACTTCAAAGGGTCTTCATTTGCTCAGCGAACCGCTCCAATCGTATCACTGCTGCGTTTATGCCCCTGTACACACGCTTGATTCTCTTTTGGAGACATAGCAATCCATAGGTTTTAAGATACTTACTAGTCAGGTACATTCTTAGGCGTTTAATATGGGGTGTTGAGTCCATTTCGTTGAGCAAGGAGTAGCTCTTTTCTATTCCATATTTGGCTTAAGGAACTTTATCTGTGCTCATTTCAATCTCTGGTTTTATGCAGCACCCCAACTCACCTTTCCCCTTAAGCAAGCATAAGTTGGTTTTCTAAATTTGAGACCCTCTTCTGTTTTGGAATTCATTTCCTGTGTAGCCAAGTTTACATTCTGTGTATTACTGATATCTTATGATGTTTCTTTTTCTGTGTGACTTATTTCAGTTAGAATCATCGTACCTGAATCCACTCATTATGCTGCTACGGGCCTGATGACATAGATTTCATTGCTGAGTGATACTGCATTGTACATAAGTACCACAAGTTCTTTATCCATTTTTCACTTTCTGTGATACTGAACTTGTACGGTAAACGAGGTTCTTGTAAACAGAGGCGTCCCAAACTTTGGGGTGGCTGTGTCTTTTTGATTTTAATTTCCCTAAGCTATAGGACCATAAGTGGAAGTGCCCTAGGCTCTGTTGCTTTGTTTTTTAGATGTTTCAGGAAACACCATACACTTCTCCCGAGTGTCTGTTGGCAATTTACATCCCGCCCATCAGCATAACAAGGCTCCCAGTTCTCCATGGCCTGTCCTGCCTTTCTGGATTTTACACTTTTTTCAGATGGCCCTTTTGACCGGGGGGAAGTGAGACTTCATTGTAGTGCAGATTTCCTTTGCAAGCTTGCTTGGTTGGCCAAAAAGGGCGTATGCGTTTTTTCCTGAATATATTCAGGAAAAACCGCATATGCCCTTTTTGGCCAAGTGCATCATTGTGGACGTTCTGCCTCTTTTCCTATGCTTTCAATGCAATTCCAGTCTACCTCCTGAAATCGGTTTCCTGCAATTCTGCCCCGCTTTCAAGTCCTCTTGGCAGCCTTACTTCAGTATATTTCTTTTGACGATAGCTGTCATTTATAACTCTGCAGGTTTGTGAATTACAGTGCCCCTGAGCTCCTTTCTTCAACTCGCTTTCTTGTGAGCTGGCCGCAACACCACAGGATGGCTTCAGGCCCTAATCTGGTTCCGGCACGGCTCGCTGAGCCTTTGGTTATTTCGTCTTCCTGGTGGGAAATGAGAGTTAAATTTGCCCGTCCAGACACCTCCAGCTAGTCTCTGATTGGTTCTCCCTATTCCTGTTCATCTTCCGCAGAAATTGCAAACTGGGCCAAACAGGAGGTTAAAGGCGCTGACTCTCCAAGTGGGGAGAGTGTTAGTAAAGCGTCTGGAATGTTGCACCCGAGTACCAGGGGAGGAAAACTGAGACATATTTGAACACGTCTCCCGTTCACACAGTTGATCATACTCTGGGTTCTACATGCATGATTTAGCTGAAGGAAGAATACCTTAAACCTGCAGAGTTGAGACCCGTGGAATGGGTACCATGCAATATGACTTCAAAGGGTCTTCATTTGCTCACCGAACCTCTCCAATCCTATCACTGCTGCGTTTATGCCCCTGTACACACGCTTGATTCTCTTTTGGAGACATAGCAATCCATAGGTTTTAAGATACTTACTAGTCAGGTACATTCTTAGGCGTTTAATATGGGGTGTTGAGTCCATTTCGTTGAGCAAGGAGTAGCTCTTGTCTATTCCATATTTGGCTTAAGGAACTTTATCTGTGCTCATTTCAATCTCTGGTTTTATGCAGCACCCCAACTCACCTTTCCCCTTAAGCAAGCATAAGTTGGTTTTCTAAATTTGAGACCCTCTTCTGTTTTGGAATTCAGTTCCTGTGTAGCCAAGTTTACATTCTGTGTATTACTGATATCTTATGATGTTTCTTTTTCTGTGTGACTTATTTCAGTTAGAATCATCGTACCTGAATCCACTCATTATGCTGCTACGGGCCTGATGACATAGATTTCATTGCTGAGTGATACTGCATTGTACATAAGTACCACAAGTTCTTTATCCATTTTTCACTTTCTGTGATACTGAACTTGTACGGTAAACGAGGTTCTTGTAAACAGAGGCGTCCCAAACTTTGGGGTGGCTGTGTCTTTTTGATTTTAATTTCCCTAAGCTATAGGACCATAAGTGGAAGTGCCCTAGGCTCTGTTGCTTTGTTTTTTAGATGTTTCAGGAAACACCATACACTTCTCCCGAGTGTCTGTTGGCAATTTACATCCCGCCCATCAGCATAACAAGGCTCCCAGTTCTCCATGGCCTGTCCTGCCTTTCTGGATTTTACACATTTTTCAGATGGCCCTTTTGACCAGGGGGAAGTGAGACTTCATTGTAGTGCAGATTTCCTTTGCAAGCTTGCTTGGTTGGCCAAAAAGGGCGTATGCGTTTTTTCCTGAATATATTCAGGAAAAAACGCATACGCCCTTTTTGGCCAAGTGCATCATTGTGGACGTTCTGTCTCTTTTCCTATGCTTTCAATGCAATTCCAGTCTACCTCCTGAAATCGGTTTCCTGCAATTCTGCCCCGCTTTCAAATCCTCTTGGCAGCCTTACTTCAGTATATTTTTGGACGATAGCTGTCATTTATAACTCTGCAGGTTTGTGAATTACAGTGCCCCTGAGCTCTTTTCTTCAACTCGCTTTCTTGTGAGCTGGCCGCAACACCGCAGGATGGCTTCAGGCCCTAATCTGGTTCCGGCACGGCACGCTGAGCCTTTGGTTATTTCCTTTTACTGGTGGAAATGAGAGTTAAATTTGCCCGTCCAGACACCTCCAGCTAGTCTCTCATTGGTTCTCCCTATTCCTGTTCATCTTGCGCAGAAATTGCAAACTGGGCCAAACAGGAGGTTAAAGGCGCTGACTCTCCAAGTGGGGAGAGTGTTAGTAAAGCGTCTGGAATGTTGCACCCGAGTACCAGGGGAGGAAAACTGAGACATATTTGAACACGTCTCCCGTTCACACGGTTGATCATACTCTTGGTTCCACATGCATGTTTTAGCTGAAGGAAGAATACCTTAAACCTGGAGAGTTGAGACCCGTGGAATGGGTACCATGCAATATGACTTCAAAGGGTCTTCATTTGCTCACCGAACCTCTCCAATCCTATCACTGCTGCGTTTATGCCCCTGTACACATGCTTGATTCTCTTTCAGAGACATAGCAATCCATAGGTTTTAAGATACTTACTAGTCAGGTACATTCTTAGGCGTTTAATATGCGGTGTTGAGTCCATTTCGTTGA
The DNA here is from genome assembly GCF_039906515.1 of Pseudorca crassidens. Lineage (NCBI taxonomy): Eukaryota > Metazoa > Chordata > Mammalia > Artiodactyla > Delphinidae > Pseudorca > Pseudorca crassidens. Next base: position 104,714,494 of record NC_090301.1, read on the forward strand.
GCAAGGAGTAGCTCTTGTCTATTCCATATTTGGCTTAAGGAACTTTATCTGTGCTCATTTCAATCTCTGGTTTTATGCAGCACCCCAACTCACCTTTCCCCTTAAGCAAGCATAAGTTGGTTTTCTAAATTTGAGACCCTCTTCTGTTTTGGAATTCAGTTCCTGTGTAGCCAAGTTTACATTCTGTGTATTACTGATATCTTATGATGTTTCTTTTTCTGTGTGACTTATTTCAGTTAGAATCATCGTACCTGAATCCACTCATTATGCTGCTACGGGCCTGATGACATAGATTTCATTGCTGAGTGATACTGCATTGTACATAAGTACCACAAGTTCTTTATCCATTTTTCACTTTCTGTGATACTGAACTTGTACGGTAAACGAGGTTCTTGTAAACAGAGGCGTCCCAAACTTTGGGGTGGCTGTGTCTTTTTGATTTTAATTTCCCTAAGCTATAGGACCATAAGTGGAAGTGCCCTAGGCTCTGTTGCTTTGTTTTTTAGATGTTTCAGGAAACACCATACACTTCTCCCGAGTGTCTGTTGGCAATTTACATCCCGCCCATCAGCATAACAAGGCTCCCAGTTCTCCATGGCCTGTCCTGCCTTTCTGGATTTTACACTTTTTTCAGATGGCCCTTTTGACTGAGGGGAAGTGAGACTTCATTGTAGTGCAGATTTCCTTTGCAAGCTTGCTTGGTTGGCCAAAAAGGGCGTATGCGTTTTTTCCTGAATATATTCAGGAAAAAACGCATACGCCCTTTTTGGCCAAGTGCATCATTGTGGACGTTCTGTCTCTTTTCCTATGCTTTCAATGCAATTCCAGTCTACCTCCTGAAATCGGTTTCCTGCAATTCTGCCCCGCTTTCAAGTCCTCTTGGCAGCCTTACTTCAGTATATTTTTGGACGATAGCTGTCATTTATAACTCTGCAGGTTTGTGAATTACAGTGCCCCTGAGCTCCTTTCTTCAACTCGCTTTCTTGTGAGCTGGCCGCAACACCACAGGATGGCTTCAGGCCCTAATCTGGTTCCGGCACGGCTCGCTGAGCCTTTGGTTATTTCGTCTTCCTGGTGGGAAATGAGAGTTAAATTTGCCCGTCCAGACACCTCCAGCTAGTCTCTCATTGGTTCTCCCTATTCCTGTTCATCTTCCGCAGAAATTGCAAACTGGGCCAAACAGGAGGTTAAAGGCGCTGACTCTCCAAGTGGGGAGAGTGTTAGTAAAGCGTCTGGAATGTTGCACCCGAGTACCAGGGGAGGAAAACTGAGACATATTTGAACACGTCTCCCGTTCACACAGTTGATCATACTCTGGGTTCTACATGCATGATTTAGCTGAAGGAAGAATACCTTAAACCTGCAGAGTTGAGACCCGTGGAATGGGTACCATGCAATATGACTTCAAAGGGTCTTCATTTGCTCACCGAACCTCTCCAATCCTATCACTGCTGCGTTTATGCCCCTGTACACACGCTTGATTCTCTTTTGGAGACATAGCAATCCATAGGTTTTAAGATACTTACTAGTCAGGTACATTCTTAGGCGTTTAATATGCGGTGTTGAGTCCATTTCGTTGAGCAAGGAGTAGCTCTTGTCTATTCCATATTTGGCTTAAGGAACTTTATCTGTGCTCATTTCAATCTCTGGTTTTATGCAGCACCCCAACTCACCTTTCCCCTTAAGCAAGCATAAGTTGGTTTTCTAAATTTGAGACCCTCTTCTGTTTTGGAATTCAGTTCCTGTGTAGCCAAGTTTACATTCTGTGTATTACTGATATCTTATGATGTTTCTTTTTCTGTGTGACTTATTTCAGTTAGAATCATCGTACCTGAATCCACTCATTATGCTGCTACGGGCCTGATGACATAGATTTCATTGCTGAGTGATACTGCATTGTACATAAGTACCACAAGTTCTTTATCCATTTTTCACTTTCTGTGATACTGAACTTGTACGGTAAACGAGGTTCTTGTAAACAGTGGCGTCCCAAACTTTGGGGTGGCTGTGTCTTTTTGATTTTAATTTCCCTAAGCTATAGGACCATAAGTGGAAGTGCCCTAGGCTCTGTTGCTTTGTTTTTTAGATGTTTCAGGAAACACCATACACTTCTCCCGAGTGTCTGTTGGCAATTTACATCCCGCCCATCAGCATAACAAGGCTCCCAGTTCTCCATGGCCTGTCCTGCCTTTCTGGATTTTACACATTTTTCAGATGGCCCTTTTGACCGGGGGGAAGTGAGACTTCATTGTAGTGCAGATTTCCTTTGCAAGCTTGCTTGGTTGGCCAAAAAGGGCGTATGCGTTTTTTCCTGAATATATTCAGGAAAAAACGCATACGCCCTTTTTGGCCAAGTGCATCATTGTGGACGTTCTGTCTCTTTTCCTATGCTTTCAATGCAATTCCAGTCTACCTCCTGAAATCGGTTTCCTGCAATTCTGCCCCGCTTTCAAGTCCTCTTGGCAGCCTTACTTCAGTATATTTTTGGACGATAGCTGTCATTTATAACTCTGCAGGTTTGTGAATTACAGTGCCCCTGAGCTCCTTTCTTCAACTCGCTTTCTTGTGAGCTGGCCGCAACACCGCAGGATGGCTTCAGGCCCTAATCTGGTTCCGGCACGGCACGCTGAGCCTTTGGTTAATTCCTCTTCCTGGTGGGAAATGAGAGTTAAATTTGCCCGTCCAGACACCTCCAGCTAGTCTCTCATTGGTTCTCCCTATTCCTGTTCATCTTCCGCAGAAATTGCAAACTGGGCCAAACAGGAGGTTAAAGGCGCTGACTCTCCAAGTGGGGAGAGTGTTAGTAAAACGTCTGGAATGTTGCACCCGAGTACCAGGGGAGGAAAACTGAGACATATTTGAACACGTCTCCCGTTCACACGGTTGATCATACTCTGGGTTCCACATGCATGTTTTTGCTGAAGGAAGAATACCTTAAACCTGGAGAGTTGAGACCCGTGGAATGGGTACCATGCAATATGACTTCAAAGGGTCTTCATTTGCTCACCGAACCTCTCCAATCCTATCACTGCTGCGTTTATGCCCCGTACACACGCTTGATTCTCTTTTGGAGACATAGCAATCCATAGGTTTTAAGATACTTACTAGTCAGGTACATTCTTAGGCGTTTAATATGGGGTGTTGAGTCCATTTCGTTGAGCAAGGAGTAGCTCTTTTCTATTCCATATTTGGCTTAAGGAACTTTATCTGTGCTCATTTCAATCTCTGGTTTTATGCAGCACCCCAACTCACCTTTCCCCTTAAGCAAGCATAAGTTGGTTTTCTAAATTTGAGACCCTCTTCTGTTTTGGAATTCAGTTCCTGTGTAGCCAAGTTTACATTCTGTGTATTACTGATATCTTATGATGTTTCTTTTTCTGTGTGACTTATTTCAGTTAGAATCATCGTACCTGAATCCACTCATTATGCTGCTACGGGCCTGATGACATAGATTTCATTGCTGAGTGATATTGCATTGTATGTACGTACCACAACTTCTTTATCCATTTTTCACTTTCTGCGATATTGAACTTGCACCGTAAACGAGGTTCTTGTAAACAGAGGCGTCCCAAACTTTGGGGTGGCTGTGTCTTTTTGATTTTAATTTCCCTAAGCTATAGGACCATAAGTGGAAGTGCCCTAGGCTCTGTTGCTTTTTTTTTTAGATGTTTCAGGAAACAACATACACTTCTCCCGAGTGTCTGTTGGCAATTTACATCCCGCCCATCAGCATAACAAGGCTCCCAGTTCTCCATGGCCTGTCCTGCCTTTCTGGATTTTACACTTTTTTCAGATGGTCCTTTTGACCATGGGGAAGTGAGACTTCATTGTAGTGCAGATTTCCTTTGCAAGTTTGCTTGGTTGGCCAAAAAGGGCGTATGCGTTTTTTCCTGAATATATTCAGGAAAAAACGCATACGCCCTTTTTGGCCAAGTGCATCATTGTGGACGTTCTGCCTCTTTTCCTATGCTTTCAATGCAATTCCAGTCTACCTCCTGAAATCGGTTTCCTGCAATTCTGCCCCACTTTCAAGTCCTCTTGGCAGCCTTACTTCAGTATATTTTTGGTCGATAGCTGTCATTTATAACTCTGCAGGTTTGTGAATTACAGTGCCCCTGAGCTCCTTTCTTCAACTCGCTTTCTTGTGAGCTGGCCGCAACACCGCAGGATGGCTTCAGGCCCTAATCTGGTTCCGGCACGGCATGCTGAGCCTTTGGTTAATTCCTCTTCCTGGTGGGAAATGAGAGTTAAATTTGCCCGTCCAGACACTTCCAGCTAGTCTCTCATTGGTTCTCCCTATTCCTGTTCATCTTGCGCAGAAATTGCAAACTGGGCCAAACAGGAGGTTAAAGGCGCTGACTCTCCAAGTGGGGAGAGTGTTAGTAAAGCGTCTGGAATGTTGCACCCGAGTACCAGGGGAGGAAAACTGAGACATATTTGAACACGTCTCCCGTTCACACGGTTGATCATACTCTTGGTTCCACATGCATGTTTTAGCTGAAGGAAGAATACCTTAAACCTGGGTAGTTGAGATCCGTGGAATGGGTACCATGCAATATGACTTCAAAGGATCTTCATTTGCTCACCGAACCTCTCCAATCCTATCACTGCTGCGTTTATGCCCCTGTACACACGCTTGATTCTCTTTTGGAGACATAGCAATCCATAGGTTTTAAGATACTTACTAGTCAGGTACATTCTTAGGCGTTTAATATGGGGTGTTGAGTCCATTTCGTTGAGCAAGGAGTAGCTCTTGTCTGTTCCATATTTGGCTTAAGGAACTTTATCTGGCTCATTTCAATCTCTGCTTTTATGCAGCACCCCAACTCACCTTTCCCCTTAAGCAAGCATAAGTTGGTTTTCTAAATTTGAGACCCTGTTCTGTTTTGGAATTCAGTTCCTGTGTAGCCAAGTTTACATTCTGTGTATTACTGATATCTTATGATGTTTCTTTTTCTGTGTGACTTATTTCAGTTAGAATCATCGTACCTGAATCCACTCATTATGCTGCTACGGGCCTGATGACATAGATTTCATTGCTGAGTGATACTGCATTGTACATAAGTACCACAAGTTCTTTATCCATTTTTCACTTTCTGTGATACTGAACTTGTACGGTAAACGAGGTTCTTGTAAACAGAGGCGTCCCAAATTTTGGGGTCGCTGTGTCTTTTTGATTTTAATTTCCCTAAGCTATAGGACCATAAGTGGAAGTGCCCTAGGCTCTGTTGCTTTGTTTTTTAGATGTTTCAGGAAACACCATACACTTCTCCCGAGTGTCTGTTGGCAATTTACATCCCGCCCATCAGCATAACAAGGCTCCCAGTTCTCCATGGCCTGTCCTGCCTTTCTGGATTTTACACATTTTTCAGATGGCCCTTTTGACCGGGGGGAAGTGAGACTTCATTGTAGTGCAGATTTCCTTTGCAAGCTTGCTTGGTTGGCCAAAAAGGGCGTATGCGTTTTTTCCTGAATATATTCAGGAAAAAACGCATACGCCCTTTTTGGCCAAGTGCATCATTGTGGACGTTCTGTCTCTTTTCCTATGCTTTCAATGCAATTCCAGTCTACCTCCTGAAATCGGTTTCCTGCAATTCTGCCCCGCTTTCAAGTCCTCTTGGCAGCCTTACTTCAGTATATTTTTGGACGATAGCTGTCATTTATAACTCTGCAGGTTTGTGAATTACAGTGCCCCTGAGCTCTTTTCTTCAACTCGCTTTCTTGTGAGCTGGCCGCAACACCGCAGGATGGCTTCAGGCCCTAATCTGATTCCGGCACGGCACGCTGAGCCTTTGGTTATTTCCTCTTACTGGTGGAAATGAGAGTTAAATTTGCCCGTCCAGACACCTCCAGCTAGTCTCTCATTGTTTCTCCCTATTCCTGTTCATCTTGCGCAGAAATTGCAAACTGGGCCAAACAGGAGGTTAAAGGCGCTGACTCTCCAAGTGGGGAGAGTGTTAGTAAAGCGTCTGGAATGTTGCACCCGAGTACCAGGGGAGGAAAACTGAGACATATTTGAACACGTCTCCCGTTCACATGGTTGATCATGCTCTTGGTTCCACATGCATGTTTTAGCTGAAGGAAGAATACCTTAAACCTGGAGAGTTGAGACCCGTGGAATGGGTACCATGCAATATGACTTCAAAGGGTCTTCATTTGCTCACCGAACCTCTCCAATCCTATCACTGCTGCGTTTATGCCCCTGTACACATGCTTGATTCTCTTTCAGAGACATAGCAATCCATAGGTTTTAAGATACTTACTAGTCAGGTACATTCTTAGGCGTTTAATATGCGGTGTTGAGTCCATTTCGTTGAGCAAGGAGTAGCTCTTGTCTATTCCATATTTGGCTTAAGGAACTTTATCTGTGCTCATTTCAATCTCTGGTTTTATGCAGCACCCCAACTCACCTTTCCCCTTAAGCAAGCATAAGTTGGTTTTCTAAATTTGAGACCCTCTTCTGTTTTGGAATTCAGTTCCTGTGTAGCCAAGTTTACATTCCGTGTATTACTGATATCTTATGATGTTTCTTTTTCTGTGTGACTTATTTCAGTTAGAATCATCGTACCTGAATCCACTCATTATGCTGCTACGGGCCTGATGACATAGATTTCATTGCTGAGTGATACTGCATTGTACATAAGTACCACAAGTTCTTTATCCATTTTTCACTTTCTGTGATACTGAACTTGTACGGTAAACGAGGTTCTTGTAAACAGAGGCGTCCCAAACTTTGGGGTGGCTGTGTCTTTTTGATTTTAATTTCCCTAAGCTATAGGTCCATAAGTGGAAGTGCCCTAGGCTCTGTTGCTTTGTTTTTTAGATGTTTCAGGAAACACCATACACTTCTCCCGAGTGTCTGTTGGCAATTAACATCCCGCCCATCAGCATAACAAGGCTCCCAGTTCTCCATGGCCTGTCCTGCCTTTCTGGATTTTACACTTTTTTCAGATGGCCCTTTTGACCGTGGGGAAGTGAGACTTCATTGTAGTGCAGATTTCCTTTGCAAGTTTGCTTGGTTGGCCAAAAAGGGCGTATGCGTTTTTTCCTGAATATATTCAGGAAAAAACGCATACGCCCTTTTTGGCCAAGTGCATCATTGTGGACGTTCTGTCTCTTTTCCTATGCTTTCAATGCAATTCCAGTCTACCTCCTGAAATCGGTTTCCTGCAATTCTGCCCCGCATTCAAGTCCTCTTGGCAGCCTTACTTCAGTATATTTTTGGACGATAGCTGTCATTTATAACTCTGCAGGTTTGTGAATTACAGTGCCCCTGAGCTCCTTTCTTCAACTCGCTTTCTTGTGAGCTGGCCGCAACACCGCAGGATGGCTTCAGGCCCTAATCTGGTTCCGGCACGGCACTCTGAGCCCTTGGTTATTTCCTCTTCCTGGTGGGAAATGAGAGTTAAATTTGCCCGTCCAGACACCTCCAGCTAGTCTCTCATTGGTTCTCGCAATTCCTGTTCATCTTCCGCAGAAATTGCTAACTGGGCCAAACAGGAGGTTAAAGGCGCTGACTCTCCAAGTGGGGAGAGTGTTAGTAAAGCGTCTGGAATGTTGCACCCGAGTACCAGGGGAGGAAAACTGAGACATATTTGAACACGTCTCCCGTTCACACGGTTGATCATACTCTGGGTTCCACATGCATGTTTTAGCTGAAGGAAGAATACCTTAAACCTGGGTAGTTGAGATCCGTGGAATGGGTACCATGCAATATGACTTCAAAGGATCTTCATTTGCTCACCGAACCTCTCCAATCCTATCACTGCTGCGTTTATGCCCCTGTACACACGCTTGATTCTCTTTTGGAGACATAGCAATCCATAGGTTTTAAGATACTTACTAGTCAGGTACATTCTTAGGCGTTTAATATGGGGTGTTGAGTCCATTTCGTTGAGCAAGGAGTAGCTCTTGTCTGTTCCATATTTGGCTTAAGGAACTTTATCTGGCTCATTTCAATCTCTGCTTTTATGCAGCACCCCAACTCACCTTTCCCCTTAAGCAAGCATAAGTTGGTTTTCTAAATTTGAGACCCTGTTCTGTTTTGGAATTCAGTTCCTGTGTAGCCAAGTTTACATTCTGTGTATTACTGATATCTTATGATGTTTCTTTTTCTGTGTGACTTATTTCAGTTAGAATCATCGTACCTGAATCCACTCATTATGCTGCTACGGGCCTGATGACATAGATTTCATTGCTGAGTGATACTGCATTGTACATAAGTACCACAAGTTCTTTATCCATTTTTCACTTTCTGTGATACTGAACTTGTACGGTAAACGAGGTTCTTGTAAACAGAGGCGTCCCAAATTTTGGGGTCGCTGTGTCTTTTTGATTTTAATTTCCCTAAGCTATAGGACCATAAGTGGAAGTGCCCTAGGCTCTGTTGCTTTGTTTTTTAGATGTTTCAGGAAACACCATACACTTCTCCCGAGTGTCTGTTGGCAATTTACATCCCGCCCATCAGCATAACAAGGCTCCCAGTTCTCCATGGCCTGTCCTGCCTTTCTGGATTTTACACTTTTTTCAGATGGCCCTTTTGACCGGGGGGAAGTGAGACTTCATTGTAGTGCAGATTTCCTTTGCAAGCTTGCTTGGTTGGCCAAAAAGGGCGTATGCGTTTTTTCCTGAATATATTCAGGAAAAAACGCATACGCCCTTTTTGGCCAAGTGCATCATTGTGGACGTTCTGCCTCTTTTCCTATGCTTTCAATGCAATTCCAGTCTACCTCCTGAAATCGGTTTCCTGCAATTCTGCCCCGCTTTCAAGTCCTCTTGGCAGCCTTACTTCAGTATATTTTTGGACGATAGCTGTCATTTATAACTCTGCAGGTTTGTGAATTACAGTGCCCCTGAGCTCCTTTCTTCAACTCGCTTTCTTGTGAGCTGGCCGCAACACCGCAGGATGGCTTCAGGCCCTAATCTGATTCCGGCACGGCACGCTGAGCCTTTGGTTATTTCCTCTTACTGGTGGAAATGAGAGTTAAATTTGCCCGTCCAGACACCTCCAGCTAGTCTCTCATTGTTTCTCCCTATTCCTGTTCATCTTGCGCAGAAATTGCAAACTGGGCCAAACAGGAGGTTAAAGGCGCTGACTCTCCAAGTGGGGAGAGTGTTAGTAAAGCGTCTGGAATGTTGCACCCGAGTACCAGGGGAGGAAAACTGAGACATATTTGAACACGTCTCCCGTTCACATGGTTGATCATGCTCTTGGTTCCACATGCATGTTTTAGCTGAAGGAAGAATACCTTAAACCTGGAGAGTTGAGACCCGTGGAATGGGTACCATGCAATATGACTTCAAAGGGTCTTCATTTGCTCACCGAACCTCTCCAATCCTATCACTGCTGCGTTTATGCCCCTGTACACATGCTTGATTCTCTTTCAGAGACATAGCAATCCATAGGTTTTAAGATACTTACTAGTCAGGTACATTCTTAGGCGTTTAATATGCGGTGTTGAGTCCATTTCGTTGAGCAAGGAGTAGCTCTTGTCTATTCCATATTTGGCTTAAGGAACTTTATCTGTGCTCATTTCAATCTCTGGTTTTATGCAGCACCCCAACTCACCTTTCCCCTTAAGCAAGCATAAGTTGGTTTTCTAAATTTGAGACCCTCTTCTGTTTTGGAATTCAGTTCCTGTGTAGCCAAGTTTACATTCCGTGTATTACTGATATCTTATGATGTTTCTTTTTCTGTGTGACTTATTTCAGTTAGAATCATCGTACCTGAATCCACTCATTATGCTGCTACGGGCCTGATGACATAGATTTCATTGCTGAGTGATACTGCATTGTACATAAGTACCACAAGTTCTTTATCCATTTTTCACTTTCTGTGATACTGAACTTGTACGGTAAACGAGGTTCTTGTAAACAGAGGCGTCCCAAACTTTGGGGTGGCTGTGTCTTTTTGATTTTAATTTCCCTAAGCTATAGGTCCATAAGTGGAAGTGCCCTAGGCTCTGTTGCTTTGTTTTTTAGATGTTTCAGGAAACACCATACACTTCTCCCGAGTGTCTGTTGGCAATTAACATCCCGCCCATCAGCATAACAAGGCTCCCAGTTCTCCATGGCCTGTCCTGCCTTTCTGGATTTTACACTTTTTTCAGATGGCCCTTTTGACCGTGGGGAAGTGAGACTTCATTGTAGTGCAGATTTCCTTTGCAAGTTTGCTTGGTTGGCCAAAAAGGGCGTATGCGTTTTTTCCTGAATATATTCAGGAAAAAACGCATACGCCCTTTTTGGCCAAGTGCATCATTGTGGACGTTCTGTCTCTTTTCCTATGCTTTCAATGCAATTCCAGTCTACCTCCTGAAATCGGTTTCCTGCAATTCTGCCCCGCATTCAAGTCCTCTTGGCAGCCTTACTTCAGTATATTTTTGGACGATAGCTGTCATTTATAACTCTGCAGGTTTGTGAATTACAGTGCCCCTGAGCTCCTTTCTTCAACTCGCTTTCTTGTGAGCTGGCCGCAACACCGCAGGATGGCTTCAGGCCCTAATCTGGTTCCGGCACGGCACTCTGAGCCCTTGGTTATTTCCTCTTCCTGGTGGGAAATGAGAGTTAAATTTGCCCGTCCAGACACCTCCAGCTAGTCTCTCATTGGTTCTCGCAATTCCTGTTCATCTTCCGCAGAAATTGCTAACTGGGCCAAACAGGAGGTTAAAGGCGCTGACTCTCCAAGTGGGGAGAGTGTTAGTAAAGCGTCTGGAATGTTGCACCCGAGTACCAGGGGAGATAAACTGAGACATATTTGAACACGTCTCCCGTTCACACGGTTGATCATACTCTGGGTTCCACATGCATGTTTTTGCTGAAGGAAGAATACCTTAAACCTGGAGAGTTGAGACCCGTTGAATGGGTACCATGCAATATGACTTCAAAGGGTCTTCATTTGCTCAGCGAACCGCTCCAATCCTATCACTGCTGCGTTTATGCCCCTGTACACACGCTTGATTCTCTTTTGGAGACATAGCAATCCATAGGTTTTAAGATACTTACTAGTCAGGTACATTCTTAGGCGTTTAATATGGGGTGTTGAGTCCATTTCGTTGAGCAAGGAGTAGCTCTTTTCTATTCCATATTTGGCTTAAGGAACTTTATCTGTGCTCATTTCAATCTCTGGTTTTATGCAGCACCCCAACTCACCTTTCCCCTTAAGCAAGCATAAGTTGGTTTTCTAAATTTGAGACCCTCTTCTGTTTTGGAATTCATTTCCTGTGTAGCCAAGTTTACATTCTGTGTATTACTGATATCTTATGATGTTTCTTTTTCTGTGTGACTTATTTCAGTTAGAATCATCGTACCTGAATCCACTCATTATGCTGCTACGGGCCTGATGACATAGATTTCATTGCTGAGTGATACTGCATTGTACATAAGTACCACAAGTTCTTTATCCATTTTTCACTTTCTGTGATACTGAACTTGTACGGTAAACGAGGTTCTTGTAAACAGAGGCGTCCCAAACTTTGGGGTGGCTGTGTCTTTTTGATTTTAATTTCCCTAAGCTATAGGACCATAAGTGGAAGTGCCCTAGGCTCTGTTGCTTTGTTTTTTAGATGTTTCAGGAAACACCATACACTTCTCCCGAGTGTCTGTTGGCAATTTACATCCCGCCCATCAGCATAACAAGGCTCCCAGTTCTCCATGGCCTGTCCTGCCTTTCTGGATTTTACACTTTTTTCAGATGGCCCTTTTGACTGAGGGGAAGTGAGACTTCATTGTAGTGCAGATTTCCTTTGCAAGCTTGCTTGGTTGGCCAAAAAGGGCGTATGCGTTTTTTCCTGAATATATTCAGGAAAAAACGCATACGCCCTTTTTGGCCAAGTGCATCATTGTGGACGTTCTGTCTCTTTTCCTATGCTTTCAATGCAATTCCAGTCTACCTCCTGAAATCGGTTTCCTGCAATTCTGCCCCGCTTTCAAGTCCTCTTGGCAGCCTTACTTCAGTATATTTTTGGACGATAGCTGTCATTTATAACTCTGCAGGTTTGTGAATTACAGTGCCCCTGAGCTCCTTTCTTCAACTCGCTTTCTTGTGAGCTGGCCGCAACACCACAGGATGGCTTCAGGCCCTAATCTGGTTCCGGCACGGCTCGCTGAGCCTTTGGTTATTTCGTCTTCCTGGTGGGAAATGAGAGTTAAATTTGCCCATCCAGACACCTCCAGCTAGTCTCTCATTGGTTCTCCCTATTCCTGTTCATCTTCCGCAGAAATTGCAAACTGGGCCAAACAGGAGGTTAAAGGCGCTGACTCTCCAAGTGGGGAGAGTGTTAGTAAAGCGTCTGGAATGTTGCACCCGAGTACCAGGGGAGGAAAACTGAGACATATTTGAACACGTCTCCCGTTCACACGGTTGATCATACTCTGGGTTCCACATGCATGTTTTAGCTGAAGGAAGAATACCTTAAACCTGGAGAGTTGAGACCCGTGGAATGGGTACCATGCAATATGACTTCAAAGGATCTTCATTTGCTCACCGAACCTCTCCAATCCTATCACTGCTGCGTTTATGCCCCTGTACACACGCTTGATTCTCTTTTGGAGACATAGCAATCCATAGGTTTTAAGATACTTACTAGTCAGGTACATTCTTAGGCGTTTAATATGGGGTGTTGAGTCCATTTCGTTGAGCAAGGAGTAGCTCTTGTCTATTCCATATTTGGCTTAAGGAACTTTATCTGTGCTCATTTCAATCTCTGGTTTTATGCAGCACCCCAACTCACCTTTCCCCTTAAGCAAGCATAAGTTGGTTTTCTAAATTTGAGACCCTCTTCTGTTTTGGAATTCAGTTCCTGTGTAGCCAAGTTTACATTCTGTGTATTACTGATATCTTATGATGTTTCTTTTTCTGTGTGACTTATTTCAGTTAGAATCATCGTACCTGAATCCACTCATTATGCTGCTACGGGCCTGATGACATAGATTTCATTGCTGAGTGATACTGCATTGTACATAAGTACCACAAGTTCTTTATCCATTTTTCACTTTCTGTGATACTGAACTTGTACGGTAAACGAGGTTCTTGTAAACAGAGGCGTCCCAAACTTTGGGGTGGCTGTGTCTTTTTGATTTTAATTTCCCTAAGCTATAGGACCATAAGTGGAAGTGCCCTAGGCTCTGTTGCTTTGTTTTTTAGATGTTTCAGGAAACACCATACACTTCTCCCGAGTGTCTGTTGGCAATTTACATCCCGCCCATCAGCATAACAAGGCTCCCAGTTCTCCATGGCCTGTCCTGCCTTTCTGGATTTTACACATTTTTCAGATGGCCCTTTTGACCGGGGGGAAGTGAGACTTCATTGTAGTGCAGATTTCCTTTGCAAGCTTGCTTGGTTGGCCAAAAAGGACGTATGCGTTTTTTCCTGAATATATTCAGGAAAAAACGCATACGCCCTTTTTGGCCAAGTGCATCATTGTGGACGTTCTGTCTCTTTTCCTATGCTTTCAATGCAATTCCAGTCTACCTCCTGAAATCGGTTTCCTGCAATTCTGCCCCGCTTTCAAGTCCTCTTGGCAGCCTTACTTCAGTATATTTTTGGACGATAGCTGTCATTTATAACTCTGCAGGTTTGTGAATTACAGTGCCCCTGAGCTCTTTTCTTCAACTCGCTTTCTTGTGAGCTGGCCGCAACACCGCAGGATGGCTTCAGGCCCTAATCTGATTCCGGCACGGCACGCTGAGCCTTTGGTTATTTCCTCTTACTGGTGGAAATGAGAGTTAAATTTGCCCGTCCAGACACCTCCAGCTAGTCTCTCATTGGTTCTCCCTATTCCTGTTCATCTTGCGCAGAAATTGCAAACTGGGCCAAACAGGAGGTTAAAGGTGCTGACTCTCCAAGTGGGGAGAGTGTTAGTAAAGCGTCTGGAATGTTGCACCCGAGTACCAGGGGAGGAAAACTGAGACATATTTGAACACGTCTCCCGTTCACACGGTTGATCATACTCTTGGTTCCACATGCATGTTTTAGCTGAAGGAAGAATACCTTAAACCTGGAGAGTTGAGACCCGTGGAATGGGTACCATGCAATATGACTTCAAAGGGTCTTCATTTGCTCACCGAACCTCTCCAATCCTATCACTGCTGCGTTTATGCCCCTGTACACATGCTTGATTCTCTTTCAGAGACATAGCAATCCATAGGTTTTAAGATACTTACTAGTCAGGTACATTCTTAGGCGTTTAATATGCGGTGTTGAGTCCATTTCGTTGAGCAAGGAGTAGCTCTTGTCTATTCCATATTTGGCTTAAGGAACTTTATCTGTGCTCATTTCAATCTCTGGTTTTATGCAGCACCCCAACTCACCTTTCCCCTTAAGCAAGCATAAGTTGGTTTTCTAAATTTGAGACCCTCTTCTGTTTTGGAATTCAGTTCCTGTGTAGCCAAGTTTACTTTCTGTGTATTACTGATATCTTATGATGTTTCTTTTTCTGTGTGACTTATTTCAGTTAGAATCATCGTACCTGAATCCACTCATTATGCTGCTACGGGCCTGATGACATAGATTTCATTGCTGAGTGATACTGCATTGTACATAAGTACCACAAGTTCTTTATCCATTTTTCACTTTCTGCGATATTGAACTTGCACCGTAAACGAGGTTCTTGTAAACAGAGGCGTCCCAAACTTTGGGGTGGCTGTGTCTTTTTGATTTTAATTTCCCTAAGCTATAGGACCATAAGTGGAAGTGCCCTAGGCTCTGTTGCTTTGTTTTTTAGATGTTTCAGGAAACAACATACACTTCTTCCGAGTGTCTGTTGGCAATTTACATCCCGCCCATCAGCATAACAAGGCTCCCAGTTCTCCATGGCCTGTCCTGCCTTTCTGGATTTTACACTTTTTTCAGATGGTCCTTTTGACCATGGGGAAGTGAGACTTCATTGTAGTGCAGATTTCCTTTGCAAGTTTGCTTGGTTGGCCAAAAAGGGCGTATGCGTTTTTTCCTGAATATATTCAGGAAAAAACGCATACGCCCTTTTTGGCCAAGTGCATCATTGTGGACGTTCTGCCTCTTTTCCTATGCTTTCAATGCAATTCCAGTCTACCTCCTGAAATCGGTTTCCTGCAATTCTGCCCCACATTCAAGTCCTCTTGGCAGCCTTACTTCAGTATATTTTTGGTCGATAGCTGTCATTTATAACTCTGCAGGTTTGTGAATTACAGTGCCCCTGAGCTCCTTTCTTCAACTCGCTTTCTTGTAAGCTGGCCGCAACACCGCAGGATGGCTTCAGGCCCTAATCTGGTTCCGGCACGGCATGCTGAGCCTTTGGTTAATTCCTCTTCCTGGTGGGAAATGAGAGTTAAATTTGCCCGTCCAGACACCTCCAGCTAGTCTCTCATTGGTTCTCCCTATTCCTGTTCATCTTGCGCAGAAATTGCAAACTGGGCCAAACAGGAGGTTAAAGGCGCTGACTCTCCAAGTGGGGAGAGTGTTAGTAAAGCGTCTGGAATGTTGCACCCGAGTACCAGGGGAGGAAAACTGAGACATATTTGAACACGTCTCCCGTTCACACGGTTGATCATACTCTGGGTTCCACATGCATGTTTTAGCTGAAGGAAGAATACCTTAAACCTGGAGAGTTGAGACCCGTGGAATGGGTACCATGCAATATGACTTCAAAGGGTCTTCATTTGCTCACCGAACCTCTCCAATCCTATCACTGCTGCGTTTATGCCCCTGTACACATGCTTGATTCTCTTTCAGAGACATAGCAATCCATAGGTTTTAAGATACTTACTAGTCAGGTACATTCTTAGGCGTTTAATATGCGGTGTTGAGTCCATTTCGTTGAGCAAGGAGTAGCTCTTGTCTATTCCATATTTGGCTTAAGGAACTTTATCTGTGCTCATTTCAATCTCTGGTTTTATGCAGCACCCCAACTCACCTTTCCCCTTAAGCAAGCATAAGTTGGTTTTCTAAATTTGAGACCCTCTTCTGTTTTGGAATTCAGTTCCTGTGTAGCCAAGTTTACATTCTGTGTATTACTGATATCTTATGATGTTTCTTTTTCTGTGTGACTTATTTCAGTTAGAATCATCGTACCTGAATCCACTCATTATGCTGCTACGGGCCTGATGACATAGATTTCATTGCTGAGTGATACTGCATTGTACATAAGTACCACAAGTTCTTTATCCATTTTTCACTTTCTGTGATACTGAACTTGTACGGTAAACGAGGTTCTTGTAAACAGAGGCGTCCCAAACTTTGGGGTGGCTGTGTCTTTTTGATTTTAATTTCCCTAAGCTATAGGACCATAAGTGGAAGTGCCCTAGGCTCTGTTGCTTTGTTTTTTAGATGTTTCAGGAAACACCATACACTTCTCCCGAGTGTCTGTTGGCAATTAACATCCCGCCCATCAGCATAACAAGGCTCCCAGTTCTCCATGGCCTGTCCTGCCTTTCTGGATTTTACACTTTTTTCAGATGGCCCTTTTGACCGGGGGGAAGTGAGACTTCATTGTAGTGCAGATTTCCTTTGCAAGTTTGCTTGGTTGGCCAAAAAGGGCGTATGCGTTTTTTCCTGAATATATTCAGGAAAAAACGCATACGCCCTTTTTGGCCAAGTGCATCATTGTGGACGTTCTGTCTCTTTTCCTATGCTTTCAATGCAATTCCAGTCTACCTCCTGAAATCAGTTTCCTGCAATTCTGCCCCACATTCAAGTCCTCTTGGCAGCCTTACTTCAGTATATTTTTGGACGATAGCTGTCATTTATAACTCTGCAGGTTTGTGAATTACAGTGCCCCTGAGCTCCTTTCTTCAACTCGCTTTCTTGTGAGCTGGCCGCAACACCGCAGGATGGCTTCAGGCCCTAATCTGGTTCCGGCACGGCACGCTGAGCCCTTGGTTATTTCCTCTTCCTGGTGGGAAATGAGAGTTAAATTTGCCCGTCCAGACACCTCCAGCTAGTCTCTCATTGGTTCTCGCAATTCCTGTTCATCTTCCGCAGAAATTGCTAACTGGGCCAAACAGGAGGTTAAAGGCGCTGACTCTCCAAGTGGGGAGAGTGTTAGTAAAGCGTCTGGAATGTTGCACCCGAGTACCAGGGGAGGAAAACTGAGACATATTTGAACACGTCTCCCGTTCACACGGTTGATCATACTCTGGGTTCCACATGCATGTTTTTGCTGAAGGAAGAATACCTTAAACCTGGAGAGTTGAGACCCGTGGAATGGGTACCATGCAATATGACTTCAAAGGGTCTTCATTTGCTCAGCGAACCACTCCAATCGTATCACTGCTGCGTTTATGCCCCTGTACACACGCTTGATTCTCTTTTGGAGACATAGCAATCCATAGGTTTTAAGATACTTACTAGTCAGGTACATTCTTAGGCGTTTAATATGGGGTGTTGAGTCCATTTCGTTGAGCAAGGAGTAGCTCTTGTCTATTCCATATTTGGCTTAAGGAACTTTATCTGGCTCATTTCAATCTCTGGTTTTATGCAGCACCCCAACTCACCTTTCCCCTTAAGCAAGCATAAGTTGGTTTTCTAAATTTGAGACCCTCTTCTGTTTTGGAATTCATTTCCTGTGTAGCCAAGTTTACATTCTGTGTATTACTGATATCTTATGATGTTTCTTTTTCTGTGTGACTTATTTCAGTTAGAATCATCGTACCTGAATCCACTCATTATGCTGCTACGGGCCTGATGACATAGATTTCATTGCTGAGTGATACTGCATTGTACATAAGTACCACAAGTTCTTTATCCATTTTTCACTTTCTGTGATACTGAACTTGTATGGTAAACGAGGTTCTTGTAAACAGAGGCGTCCCAAACTTTGGGGTGGCTGTGTCTTTTTGATTTTAATTTCCCTAAGCTATAGGACCATAAGTGGAAGTGCCCTAGGCTCTGTTGCTTTGTTTTTTAGATGTTTCAGAAACACCATACACTTCTCCCGAGTGTCTGTTGGCAATTTACATCCCGCCCATCAGCATAACAAGGCTCCCAGTTCTCCATGGCCTGTCCTGCCTTTCTGGATTTTACACTTTTTTCAGATGGCCCTTTTGACCGGGGGGAAGTGAGACTTCATTGTAGTGCAGATTTCCTTTGCAAGCTTGCTTGGTTGGCCAAAAAGGGCGTATGCGTTTTTTCCTGAATATATTCAGGAAAAAACGCATACGCCCTTTTTGGCCAAGTGCATCATTGTGGACGTTCTGCCTCTTTTCCTATGCTTTCAATGCAATTCCAGTCTACCTCCTGAAATCGGTTTCCTGCAATTCTGCCCCGCTTTCAAGTCCTCTTGGCAGCCTTACTTCAGTATATTTCTTTTGACGATAGCTGTCATTTATAACTCTGCAGGTTTGTGAATTACAGTGCCCCTGAGCTCCTTTCTTCAACTCGCTTTCTTGTGAGCTGGCCGCAACACCGCAGGATGGCTTCAGGCCCTAATCTGGTTCCGGCATGGCATGCTGAGCCTTTGGTTAATTCCTCTTCCTGGTGGGAAATGAGAGTTAAATTTGCCCGTCCAGACACCTCCAGCTAGTCTCTCATTGGTTCTCCCTATTCCTGTTCATCTTCCGCAGAAATTGCAAACTGGGCCAAACAGGAGGTTAAAGGCGCTGACTCTCCAAGTGGGGAGAGTGTTAGTAAAGCGTCTGGAATGTTGCACCCGAGTACCAGGGGAGGAAAACTGAGACATATTTGAACACGTCTCCCGTTCACACGGTTAATCATACTCTGGGTTCCACATGCATGTTTTAGCTGAAGGAAGAATACCTTAAACCTGGGTAGTTGAGATCCGTGGAATGGGTACCATGCAATATGACTTCAAAGGATCTTCATTTGCTCACCGAACCTCTCCAATCCTATCACTGCTGCGTTTATGCCCCTGTACACACGCTTGATTCTCTTTTGGAGACATAGCAATCCATAGGTTTTAAGATACTTACTAGTCAGGTACATTCTTAGGCGTTTAATATGGGGTGTTGAGTCCATTTCGTTGAGCAAGGAGTAGCTCTTGTCTGTTCCATATTTGGCTTAAGGAACTTTATCTGGCTCATTTCAATCTCTGGTTTTATGCAGCACCCCAACTCACCTTTCCCCTTAAGCAAGCATAAGTTGGTTTTCTAAATTTGAGACCCTCTTCTGTTTTGGAATTCAGTTCCTGTGTAGCCAAGTTTACATTCTGTGTATTACTGATATCTTATGATGTTTCTTTTTCTGTGTGACTTATTTCAGTTAGAATCATCGTACCTGAATCCACTCATTATGCTGCTACGGGCCTGATGACATAGATTTCATTGCTGAGTGATACTGCATTGTACATAAGTACCACAAGTTCTTTATCCATTTTTCACTTTCTGTGATACTGAACTTGTACGGTAAACGAGGTTCTTGTAAACAGAGGCGTCCCAAATTTTGGGGTGGCTGTGTCTTTTTGATTTTAATTTCCCTAAGCTATAGGACCATAAGTGGAAGTGCCCTAGGCTCTGTTGCTTTGTTTTTTAGATGTTTCAGGAAACACCATACACTTCTCCCGAGTGTCTGTTGGCAATTTACATCCCGCCCATCAGCATAACAAGGCTCCCAGTTCTCCATGGCCTGTCCTGCCTTTCTGGATTTTACACATTTTTCAGATGGCCCTTTTGACCGGGGGGAAGTGAGACTTCATTGTAGTGCAGATTTCCTTTGCAAGCTTGCTTGGTTGGCCAAAAAGGGCGTATGCGTTTTTTCCTGAATATATTCAGGAAAAAACGCATACGCCCTTTTTGGCCAAGTGCATCATTGTGGACGTTCTGTCTCTTTTCCTATGCTTTCAATGCAATTCCAGTCTACCTCCTGAAATCGGTTTCCTGCAATTCTGCCCCGCTTTCAAGTCCTCTTGGCAGCCTTACTTCAGTATATTTTTGGACGATAGCTGTCATTTATAACTCTGCAGGTTTGTGAATTACAGTGCCCCTGAGCTCTTTTCTTCAACTCGCTTTCTTGTGAGCTGGCCGCAACACCGCAGGATGGCTTCAGGCCCTAATCTGATTCCGGCACGGCACGCTGAGCCTTTGGTTATTTCCTCTTACTGGTGGAAATGAGAGTTAAATTTGCCCGTCCAGACACCTCCAGCTAGTCTCTCATTGGTTCTCCCTATTCCTGTTCATCTTGCGCAGAAATTGCAAACTGGGCCAAACAGGAGGTTAAAGGCGCTGACTCTCCAAGTGGGGAGAGTGTTAGTAAAGCGTCTGGAATGTTGCACCCGAGTACCAGGGGAGGAAAACTGAGACATATTTGAACACGTCTCCCGTTCACACAGTTGATCATACTCTTGGTTCCACATGCATGTTTTAGCTGAAGGAAGAATACCTTAAACCTGGAGAGTTGAGACCCCTGGAATGGGTACCATGCAATATGACTTCAAAGGGTCTTCATTTGCTCACCGAACCTCTCCAATCCTATCACTGCTGCGTTTATGCCCCTGTACACATGCTTGATTCTCTTTCAGAGACATAGCAATCCATAGGTTTTAAGATACTTACTAGTCAGGTACATTCTTAGGCGTTTAATATGCGGTGTTGAGTCCATTTCGTTGAGCAAGGAGTAGCTCTTGTCTATTCCATATTTGGCTTAAGGAACTTTATCTGTGCTCATTTCAATCTCTGGTTTTATGCAGCACCCCAACTCACCTTTCCCCTTAAGCAAGCATAAGTTGGTTTTCTAAATTTGAGACCCTCTTCTGTTTTGGAATTCAGTTCCTGTGTAGCCAAGTTTACATTCCGTGTATTACTGATATCTTATGATGTTTCTTTTTCTGTGTGACTTATTTCAGTTAGAATCATCGTACCTGAATCCACTCATTATGCTGCTACGGGCCTGATGACATAGATTTCATTGCTGAGTGATACTGCATTGTACATAAGTACCACAAGTTCTTTATCCATTTTTCACTTTCTGTGATACTGAACTTGTACGGTAAACGAGGTTCTTGTAAACAGAGGCGTCCCAAACTTTGGGGTGGCTGTGTCTTTTTGATTTTAATTTCCCTAAGCTATAGGACCATAAGTGGAAGTGCCCTAGGCTCTGTTGCTTTGTTTTTTAGATGTTTCAGGAAACACCATACACTTCTCCCGAGTGTCTGTTGGCAATTTACATCCCGCCCATCAGCATAACAAGGCTCCCAGTTCTCCATGGCCTGTCCTGCCTTTCTGGATTTTACACTTTTTTCAGATGGCCCTTTTGACCGTGGGGAAGTGAGACTTCATTGTAGTGCAGATTTCCTTTGCAAGCTTGCTTGGTTGGCCAAAAAGGGCGTATGCGTTTTTTCCTGAATATATTCAGGAAAAAACGCATACGCCCTTTTTGGCCAAGTGCATCATTGTGGACGTTCTGTCTCTTTTCCTATGCTTTCAATGCAATTCCAGTCTACCTCCTGAAATCGGTTTCCTGCAATTCTGCCCCGCATTCAAGTCCTCTTGGCAGCCTTACTTCAGTATATTTTTGGACGATAGCTGTCATTTATAACTCTGCAGGTTTGTGAATTACAGTGCCCCTGAGCTCCTTTCTTCAACTCGCTTTCTTGTGAGCTGGCCGCAACACCGCAGGATGGCTTCAGGCCCTAATCTGGTTCCGGCACGGCACGCTGAGCCCTTGGTTATTTCCTCTTCCTGGTGGGAAATGAGAGTTAAATTTGCCCGTCCAGACACCTCCAGCTAGTCTCTCATTGGTTCTCGCAATTCCTGTTCATCTTCCGCAGAAATTGCTAACTGGGCCAAACAGGAGGTTAAAGGCGCTGACTCTCCAAGTGGGGAGAGTGTTAGTAAAGCGTCTGGAATGTTGCACCCGAGTACCAGGGGAGGAAAACTGAGACATATTTGAACACGTCTCCCGTTCACACGGTTGATCATACTCTGGGTTCCACATGCATGTTTTTGCTGAAGGAAGAATACCTTAAACCTGGAGAGTTGAGACCCGTGGAATGGGTACCATGCAATATGACTTCAAAGGGTCTTCATTTGCTCAGCGAACCGCTCCAATCGTATCACTGCTGTGTTTATGCCCCTGTACACACGCTTGATTCTCTTTTGGAGACATAGCAATCCATAGGTTTTAAGATACTTACTAGTCAGGTACATTCTTAGGCGTTTAATATGCGGTGTTGAGTCCATTTCGTTGAGCAAGGAGTAGCTCTTTTCTATTCCATATTTGGCTTAAGGAACTTTATCTGTGATCATTTCAATCTCTGGTTTTATGCAGCACCCCAACTCACCTTTCCCCTTAAGCAAGCATAAGTTGGTTTTCTAAATTTGAGACCCTCTTCTGTTTTGGAATTCATTTCCTGTGTAGCCAAGTTTACATTCTGTGTATTACTGATATCTTATGATGTTTCTTTTTCTGTGTGACTTATTTCAGTTAGAATCATCGTACCTGAATCCACTCATTATGCTGCTACGGGCCTGATGACATAGATTTCATTGCTGAGTGATACTGCATTGTACATAAGTACCACAAGTTCTTTATCCATTTTTCACTTTCTGTGATACTGAACTTGTACGGTAAACGAGGTTCTTGTAAACAGAGGCGTCCCAAACTTTGGGGTGGCTGTGTCTTTTTGATTTTAATTTCCCTAAGCTATAGGACCATAAGTGGAAGTGCCCTAGGCTCTGTTGCTTTGTTTTTTAGATGTTTCAGGAAACACCATACACTTCTCCCGAGTGTCTGTTGGCAATTTACATCCCGCCCATCAGCATAACAAGGCTCCCAGTTCTCCATGGCCTGTCCTGCCTTTCTGGATTTTACACTTTTTCCAGATGGCCCTTTTGACCGGGGGGAAGTGAGACTTCATTGTAGTGCAGATTTCCTTTGCAAGCTTGCTTGGTTGGCCAAAAAGGGCGTATGCGTTTTTTCCTGAATATATTCAGGAAAAAACGCATACGCCCTTTTTGGCCAAGTGCATCATTGTGGACGTTCTGCCTCTTTTCCTATGCTTTCAATGCAATTCCAGTCTACCTCCTGAAATCGGTTTCCTGCAATTCTGCCCCGCTTTCAAGTCCTCTTGGCAGCCTTACTTCAGTATATTTCTTTTGACGATAGCTGTCATTTATAACTCTGCAGGTTTGTGAATTACAGTGCCCCTGAGCTCCTTTCTTCAACTCGCTTTCTTGTGAGCTGGCCGCAACACCGCAGGATGGCTTCAGGCCCTAATCTGATTCCGGCATGGCATGCTGAGCCTTTGGTTAATTCCTCTTCCTGGTGGGAAATGAGAGTTAAATTTGCCCGTCCAGACACCTCCAGCTAGTCTCTCATTGGTTCTCCCTATTCCTGTTCATCTTGCGCAGAAATTGCAAACTGGGCCAAACAGGAGGTTAAAGGCGCTGACTCTCCAAGTGGGGAGAGTGTTAGTAAAGCGTCTGGAATGTTGCACCCGAGTACCAGGGGAGGAAAACTGAGACATATTTGAACACGTCTCCCGTTCACACGGTTGATCATACTCTTGGTTCCACATGCATGTTTTAGCTGAAGGAAGAATACCTTAAACCTGGAGAGTTGAGACCCGTGGAATGGGTACCATGCAATATGACTTCAAAGGGTCTTCATTTGCTCACCGAACCTCTCCAATCCTATCACTGCTGCGTTTATGCCCCTGTACACATGCTTGATTCTCTTTCAGAGACATAGCAATCCATAGGTTTTAAGATACTTACTAGTCAGGTACATTCTTAGGCGTTTAATATGCGGTGTTGAGTCCATTTCGTTGAGCAAGGAGTAGCTCTTGTCTATTCCATATTTGGCTTAAGGAACTTTATCTGTGCTCATTTCAATCTCTGGTTTTATGCAGCACCCCAACTCACCTTTCCCCTTAAGCAAGCATAAGTTGGTTTTCTAAATTTGAGACCCTGTTCTTTTCTGTAATTCAGTTCCTGTGTAGCCAAGTTTACATTCCGTGTATTACTGATATCTTATGATGTTTCTTTTTCTGTGTGACTTATTTCAGTTAGAATCATCATACCTGAATCCACTCATTGTGCAGCTAAGGGCCTGATGACATAGATTTCATTGCTGAGTGATACTGCATTGTACGTAAGTACCACAAGTTCTTTATCCATTTTTCACTTTCTGTGATACTGAACTTGTACGGTAAACGAGGTTCTTGTAAACAGAGGCGTCCCAAACTTTGGGGTGGCTGTGTCTTTTTGATTTTAATTTCCCTAAGCTATAGGACCATAAGTGGAAGTGCCCTAGGCTCTGTTGCTTTGTTTTTTAGATGTTTCAGGAAACACCATACACTTCTCCCAAGTGTCTGTTGGCAATTTACATCCCGCCCATCAGCATAACAAGGCTCCCAGTTCTCCATGGCCTGTCCTGCCTTTCTGGATTTTACACTTTTTTCAGATGGCCCTTTTGACTGGGGGGAAGTGAGACTTCATTGTAGTGCAGATTTCCTTTGCAAGTTTGCTTGGTTGGCCAAAAAGGGCGTATGCGTTTTTTCCTGAATATATTCAGGAAAAAACGCATACGCCCTTTTTGGCCAAGTGCATCATTGAGGACGTTCTGCCTCTTTTCCTATTCTTTCAACGCAATTCCAGTCTACCTCCTGAAATGGGTTTCCTGCAATTCTGCCCCGCTTTCAAGTCCTCTAGGCAGCCTTACTTCGGTATATTTTTGGACGATAGCTGTCATTTATAACTCTGCAGGTTTGTGAATTACAGTGCCCCTGAGCTCCTTTCTTCAACTCGCTTTCTTGTGAGCTGGCCGCAACACCGCAGGATGGCTTCCGGCCCTAATCTGGTTCCGGCACGGCACGCTGAGCCTTTGGTTAATTCCTCTTCCTGGTGGGAAATGAGAGTTAAATTTGCCCGCCCAGACTCCTCCAGCTAGTCTCTCATTGGTTCTCGCTATTCCTGTTCATCTTCCGCAGAAATTGCAAACTGGGCCAAACAGGAGGTTAAAGGGACTGACTCTCCAAGTAGGGAGAGTGTTAGTAAAGCGTCTGGAATGTTGCACCCGAGTACCAGGGTACGAAAACTGAGACATATTTGAACACGTCTCCCGATCACATGGTTGATCATACTCTAGGTTCCACATGCATGTTTTAGCTGCAGGAAGAATACCTTAAACCTGGGTATTTGAAACCCGTGGAATGGGTACCATGCAATATGACTTCAAAGGGTCTTCATTTGCTCACCGAACCTCTCCAATCCTATCACTGCTGCGTTTATGCCCCTGTACACATGCTTGATTCTCTTTCGGAGACATAGCAATCCATAGGTTTTAAGATACTTACTAGTCAGGTACATTCTTAGGCGTTTAATATGGGGTGTTGAGTCCATTTCGTTGAGCAAGGAGTAGCTCTTGTCTATTCCATATTTGGCTTAAGGAACTTTATCTGTGCTCATTTCAATCTCTGGTTTTATGCAGCATCCCAACTCACCTTTACCCTTAAGCAAGCATAAGTTGGTTTTCTAAATTTGAGACCCTGTTCTGTTCTGTAATTCAGTTCCTGTGTAGCCAAGGTTACATTCCGTGTATTAGTGATATCTTATGATGTTTCTTTTTCTGTGTGACTTATTTCAGTTAGAATCACCATACCTGAATCCACTCATTTTGCTACTAAGGGCCTGATGACATAGATTTCATTGCTGAGTGATATTGCTTTGTAAGTAAATACCACAACTTCTTTATCCATTTTTCACTTTCTGCGATGTTGAACTTGTACTGTAAACGAGGTTCTTGTAAACAGAGCCATTCCAAACTTTGGGGTGGCTGTGTCTTTTTGATTTTAATTTCCCTAAGCTATAGGACCATAAGTGGAAGTGCCCTAGGCTCTGTTGCTTTGTTTTTTAGATGTTTCAGGAAACACCATACACTTCTCCCGAGTGTCTGTTGGCAATTTACATCCCGCCCATCAGCATAACAAGGCTCCCAGTTCTCCATGGCCTGTCCTGCCTTTCTGGATTTTACACTTTTTTCAGATGGCCCTTTTGACCGGGGGGAAGTGAGACTTCATTGTAGTGCAGATTTCCTTTGCAAGCTTGCTTGGTTGGCCAAAAAGGGCGTATGCGTTTTTTCCTGAATATATTTAGGAAAAAACGCATACGCCCTTTTTGGCCAAGTGCATCATTGTGGACGTTCTGCCTCTTTTCCTATGCTTTCAATGCAATTCCAGTCTACCTCCTGAAATCGGTTTCCTGCAATTCTGCCCCGCTTTCAAGTCCTCTTGGCAGCCTTACTTCAGTATATTTTTGGACGATAACTGTCATTTATAACTCTGCAGGTTTGTGAATTACAGTGCCCCTGAGCTCCTTTCTTCAACTCGCTTTCTTTTGAGCTGGCCGCAACACCGCAGGATGGCTTCAGGCCCTAATCTGGTTCCGGCACGGCACAGTGAGCCTTTGGTTATTTCTTCTTCCTGGTGGGAAATGAGATTTAAATTTGCCTGTCCAGACACCTCCAGCTAGTCTCTCATTGGTTCTCCCTATTCCTGTTCATCTTCCGCAGAAATTGCAAACTGGGCCAAACAGGAGGTTAAAGGCGCTGACTCTCCAAGTGGGGAGAGTGTTAGTAAAGCGTCTGGAATGTTGCACCCGAGTACCAGGGGAGGAAAACTGAGACATATTTCAACACGTCTCCCGTTCACATGGTTGATCATACTCTGGGTTCCACATGCATGTTTTAGCTGAAGGAAGAATACCTTAAACCTGGGTAGTTGAAACCCGTGGAATGGGTACCATGCAATATGACTTCAAAGGGTCTTCATTTGCTCACCGAACCTCTCCAATCCTATCACTGCTGCGTTTATGCCCCTGTACACACGCTTGATTCTCTTTTGGAGACATAGCAATCCATAGGTTTTAAGATACTTACTAGTCAGGTACATTCTTAGGCGTTTAATATGCGGTGTTGAGTCCATTTCGTTGAGCAAGGAGTAGCTCTTGTCTATTCCATATTTGGCTTAAGGAACTTTATCTGTGCTCATTTCAATCTCTGGTTTTATGCAGCACCCCAACTCACCTTTACCCTTAAGCAAGCATAAGTTGGTTTTCTAAATTTGAGACACTGTTCTGTTCTGTAATTCAGTTCCTGTGTAGCCAAGTTTACATTCCGTGTATTACTGATATCTTATGATGTTTCTTTTTCTGTGTGACTTATTTCAGTGAGAATCATCATACCTGAATCCACTCATTATGCTGCTAAGGGCCTGATGACATATATTTCATTGCTGAGTGATATTGCTTTGTAAGTAAATACCACAACTTCTTTATCCATTTTTCACTTTCTGCGATGTTGAACTTGTACTGTAAACGATGTTCTTGTAAAGAGAGCCATCCCAAACTTTGGGGTGGCTGTGTCTTTTTGATTTTGATTTCCCTAAGCTATAGGACCATAAGTGGAAGTGCCCTAGGCTCTGTTGCTTTGTTTTTTAGATGTTTCAGGAAACACCATACACTTCTCCCGAGTGTCTGTTGGCAATTTACATCCCGCCCATCAGCATAACAAGGCTCCCAGTTCTCCATGGCCTGTCCTGCCTTTCTGGATTTTACACTTTTTTCAGATGGCCCTTTTGACCGGGGGGAAGTGAGACTTCATTGTAGTGCAGATTTCCTTTGCAAGCTTGCTTGGTTGGCCAAAAAGGGCGTATGCGTTTTTTCCTGAATATATTCAGGAAAAAACGCATACGCCCTTTTTGGCCAAGTGCATCATTGTGGACGTTCTGCCTCTTTTCCTATGCTTTCAATGCAATTCCAGTCTACCTCCTGAAATCGGTTTCCTGCAATTCTGCCCCGCTTTCAAGTCCTCTTGGCAGCCTTACTTCAGTATATTTTTGGACGATAGCTGTCATTTATAACTCTGCAGGTTTGTGAATTACAGTGCCCCTGAGCTACTTTCTTCAACTCGCTTTCTTTTGAGCTGGCCGCAACACAGCAGGATGGCTTCAGGCCCTAATCTGGTTCCGGCACGGCACGCTGAGCCTTTGGTTAATTCCTCTTCCTGGTGGGAAATGAGAGTTAAATTTGCCCGTCCAGACACCTCCAGCTAGTCTCTCATTGGTTCTCGCTATTCCTGTTCATCTTCCGCAGAAATTGCAAACTGGGCCAAACAGGAGGTTAAAGGGACTGACTCTCCAATTCGGGAGAGTGTTAGTAAAGCGTCTGGAATGTTGCACCCGAGTACCAGGGTACGAAAACTGAGACATATTTGAACACGTCTCCCGTTCACACGGTTGATCATACTCTGGGTTCCACATGCATGTTTTAGCTGAAGGATGAATACCTTAAACCTGGAGAGTTGAGACCCATGTAATGGGTACCATGCAATATGACTTGAAAGGGTCTTCATTTGCTCACCGAACCTCTCCAATCCTATCACTGCTGCGTTTATGCCCCTGTACACATGCTTGATTCTCTTCCGGAGACATAGCAATCCATAGGTTTTAAGTTACTTACTAGTCAGGTACATTCTTAGGCGTTTAATATGCGGTGTTGAGTCCATTTCGTTGAGCAAGGAGTAGCTCTTGTCTATTCCATATTTGGCTTAAGGAACTTTATCTGTGCTCATTTCAATCTCTGGTTTTATGCAGCACCCCAACTCACCTTTCCCCTTAAGCAAGCATAAGTTGGTTTTCTAAATTTGAGACCCTGTTCTGTTTTGGAATTCAGTTCCTGTGTAGCCAAGTTTACATTCCGTGTATTACTGATATCTTATGATGTTTCTTTTTCTGTGTGACTTATTTCAGTTAGAATCATCATACCTGAATCCACTCATTATGCTGCTAAGGGCCTGATGACATAGATTTCATTGCTGAGTGATATTGCTTTGTAAGTAAATACCACAACTTCTTTATCCATTTTTCACTTTCTGCGATGTTGAACTTGTACTGTAAACGAGGTTCTTGTAAACAGAGGTGTCCCAAACTTTGGGGTGGCTGTGTCTTTTTGATTTTAATTTCCCTAAGCTATAGGACCATAAGTGGAAGTGCCCTAGGCTCTGTTGCTTTGTTTTTTAGATGTTTCAGGAAACACTATACACTTCTCCAGAGTGTCTGTTGGCAATTTACATCCCGCCCAACAGCATAACAAGGCTCCCAGTTCTCCATGGCCTGTCCTGACTTTCTGGATTTTACACTTTTTTCAGATGGCCCTTTTGACCGGGAGGAAGTGAGACTTCATTGTAGTGCAGATTTCCTTTGCAAGCTTGCTTGGTTGGCCAAAAAGGGCGTATGCGTTTTTTCCTGAATATATTCAGGAAAAAATGCATACGCACTTTTTGGCCAAGTGCATCATTGTGGACGTTCTGCCTCTTTTCCTATGCTTTCAATGCAATTCCAGTCTACCTCCTGAACTCGGTTTCCTGCAATTCTGCCCCGCTTTCAAGTCCTCTTGGCAGCCTTACTTCAGTATATTTTTGGACGATAGCTGTCATTTATAACTCTGCAGGTTTGTGAATTACAGTGCCCCTGAGCTCCTTTCTTCAACTCGCTTTCTTTTGAGCTGGCCGCAACACCGCAGGATGGCTTCAGGCCCTAATCTGGTTCCGGCACGGCACGCTGAGCCTTTGGTTATTTCCTCTTCCTGGTGGGAAATGAGAGTTAAATTTGCCCGTCCAGACACCTCCAGCTAGTCTCTCATTGGTTCTCCCTATTCCTGTTCATCTTCCGCAGAAATTGCAAACTGGGCCAAACAGGAGGTTAAAGGCGCTGACTCTCCAAGTGGGGAGAGTGTTAGTAAAGCGTCTGGAATGTTGCACCCGAGTACCAGGGGAGGAAAACTGAGACATATTTGAACACGTCTCCCGTTCACACGGTTGATCATACTCTGGGTTCCACATGCATGTTTTAGCTGAAGGATGACTACCTTAAACCTGGAGAGTTGAGACCCATGTAATGGGTACCATGCAATATGAATTCAAAGGGTCTTCATTTGCTCACCGAACCTCTCCAATCCTATCACTGCTGCGTTTATGCCCCTGTACACATGCTTGATTCTCTTCCGGAGACATAGCAATCCATAGGTTTTAAGATACTTACTAGTCAGGTACATTCTTAGGCGTTTAATATGCGGTGTTGAGTCCATTTCGTTGAGCAAGGAGTAGCTCTTGTCTATTCCATATTTGGCTTAAGGAACTTTATCTGTGCTCATTTCAATCTCTGGTTTTATGCAGCACCCCAACTCACCTTTCCCCTTAAGCAAGCATAAGTTGGTTTTCTAAATTTGAGACCCTGTTCTGTTTTGGAATTCAGTTCCTGTGTAGCCAAGTTTACATTCCGTGTATTAGTGATATCTTATGATGTTTCTTTTTCTGTGTGACTTATTTCAGTTAGAATCATCATACCTGAATCCACTCATTATGCTGCTAAGGGCCTGATGACATAGATTTCATTGCTGAGTGATATTGCTTTGTAAGTAAATACCACAACTTCTTTATCCATTTTTCACTTTCTGCGATGTTGAACTTGTACTGTAAACGAGGTTCTTGTAAACAGAGGCGTCCCAAACTTTGGGGTGGCTGTGTCTTTTTGATTTTAATTTCCCTAAGCTATAGGACCATAAGTGGAAGTGCCCTAGGCTCTGTTGCTTTGTTTTTTAGATGTTTAAGGAAACAACATACACTTCTCCAGAGTGTCTGTTGGCAATTTACATCCCGCCCATCAGCATAACAAGGCTCCCAGTTCTCCATGGCCTGTCCTGACTTTCTGGATTTTACACTTTTTTCAGATGGCCCTTTTGACCGGGAGGAAGTGAGACTTCATTGTACTGCAGATTTCCTTTGCAAGCTTGCTTGGTTGGCCAAAAAGGGCGTATGCGTTTTTTCCTGAATATATTCAGGAAAAAACGCATACGCCCTTTTTGGCCAAGTGCATCATTGTGGACGTTCTGCCTCTTTTCCTATGCTTTCAATGCAATTCCAGTCTACCTCCTGAACTCGGTTTCCTGCAATTCTGCCCCGCTTTCAAGTCCTCTTGGCAGCCTTACTTCAGTATATTTTTGGACGATAGCTGTCATTTATAACTCTGCAGGTTTGTGAATTACAGTGCCCCTGAGCTCCTTTCTTCAACTCGCTTTATTTTGAGCTGGCCGCAACACCGCAGGATGGCTTCAGGCCCTAATCTGGTTCCGGCACGGCACGCTGAGCCTTTGGTTATTTCCTCTTCCTGGTGGGAAATGAGAGTTAAATTTGCCCGTCCAGACACCTCCAGCTAGTCTCTGATTGGTTCTCCCTATTCCTGTTCATCTTCCGCAGAAATTGCAAACTGGGCCAAACAGGAGGTTAAAGGCGCTGACTCTCCAAGTGGGGAGAGTGTTAGTAAAGCGTCTGGAATGTTGCACCCGAGTACCAGGGGAGGAAAACTGAGACATATTTGAACACGTCTCCCGTTCACACGGTTGATCATACTCTGGGTTCCACATGCATGTTTTTGCTGAAGGAAGAATACCTTAAACCTGGAGAGTTGAGACCCGTGGAATGGGTACCATGCAATATGACTTCAAAGGGTCTTCATTTGCTCAGCGAACCGCTCCAATCCTATCACTGCTGCGTTTATGCCCCTGTACACACGCTTGATTCTCTTTTGGAGACATAGCAATCCATAGGTTTTAAGATACTTACTAGTCAGGTACATTCTTAGGCGTTTAATATGGGGTGTTGAGTCCATTTCGTTGAGCAAGGAGTAGCTCTTTTCTATTCCATATTTGGCTTAAGGAACTTTATCTGTGCTCATTTCAATCTCTGGTTTTATGCAGCACCCCAACTCACCTTTCCCCTTAAGCAAGCATAAGTTGGTTTTCTAAATTTGAGACCCTGTTCTGTTTTGGAATTCAGTTCCTGTGTAGCCAAGTTTACATTCCATGTATTAGTGATATCTTATGATGTTTCTTTTTCTGTGTGACTTATTTCAGTTAGAATCATCGTACCTGAATCCACTCATTATGCTGCTACGGGCCTGATGACATAGATTTCATTGCTGAGTGATACTGCATTGTACATAAGTACCACAAGTTCTTTATCCATTTTTCACTTTCTGTGATACTGAACTTGTACGGTAAACGAGGTTCTTGTAAACAGAGGCATCCCAAACTTTGGGGTGGCTGTGTCTTTTTGATTTTAATTTCCCTAAGCTATAGGACCATAAGTGGAAGTGCCCTAGGCTCTGTTGCTTTGTTTTTTAGATGTTTCAGGAAACACCATACACTTCTCCCGAGTGTCTGTTGGCAATTTACATCCCGCCCATCAGCATAACAAGGCTCCCAGTTCTCCATGGCCTGTCCTGCCTTTCTGGATTTTACACTTTTTTCAGATGGCCCTTTTGACTGAGGGGAAGTGAGACTTCATTGTAGTGCAGATTTCCTTTGCAAGCTTGCTTGGTTGGCCAAAAAGGGCGTATGCGTTTTTTCCTGAATATGTTCAGGAAAAAACGCATACGCCCTTTTTGGCCAAGTGCATCATTGTGGACGTTCTGTCTCTTTTCCTATGCTTTCAATGCAATTCCAGTCTACCTCCTGAAATCGGTTTCCTGCAATTCTGCCCCGCTTTCAAGTCCTCTTGGCAGCCTTACTTCAGTATATTTTTGGACGATAGCTGTCATTTATAACTCTGCAGGTTTGTGAATTACAGTGCCCCTGAGCTCCTTTCTTCAACTCGCTTTCTTGTGAGCTGGCCGCAACACCACAGGATGGCTTCAGGACCTAATCTGGTTCCGGCACGGCTCGCTGAGCCTTTGGTTATTTCGTCTTCCTGGTGGGAAATGAGAGTTAAATTTGCCCGTCCAGACACCTCCAGCTAGTCTCTCATTGGTTCTCCCTATTCCTGTTCATCTTGCGCAGAAATTGCAAACTGGGCCAAACAGGAGGTTAAAGGTGCTGACTCTCCAAGTGGGGAGAGTGTTAGTAAAGCGTGTGGAATGTTGCACCCGAGTACCAGGGGAGGAAAACTGAGACATATTTGAACACGTCTCCCGTTCACACGGTTGATCATACTCTGGGTTCCACATGCATGTTTTAGCTGAAGGAAGAATACCTTAAACCTGGAGAGTTGAGACCCGTGGAATGGGTACCAAGCAATATGACTTCAAAGGATCTTCATTTGCTCACCGAACCTCTCCAATCCTATCACTGCTGCGTTTATGCCCCTGTACACATGCTTGATTCTCTTTTGGAGACATAGCAATCCATAGGTTTTAAGATACTTACTAGTCAGGTACATTCTTAGGCGTTTAATATGCGGTGTTGAGTCCATTTCGTTCAGCAACGAGTAGCTCTTCTCTATTCCATATTTGGCTTAAGGAACTTTATCTGTGCTCATTTCAATCTCTGGTTTTATGCAGCACCCCAACTCACCTTTCCCCTTAAGCAAGCATAAGTTGGTTTTCTAAATTTGAGACCCTGTTCTGTTTTGGAATTCAGTTCCTGTGTAGCCAAGTTTACAATCCGTGTATTACTGATATCTTATGATGTTTCTTTTTCTGTGTGAATTATTTCAGTTAGAATCATCGTACCTGAATCCAGTCATTATGCGGCTACGGGCCTGATGACATAGATTTCATTGCTGAGTGATACTGCATTTTACATAAGTACCACAAGTTCTTTATCCATTTTTCACTTTCTGTGATACTGAACTTGTACGGTAAACGAGGTTCTTGTAAACAGAGGCGTCCCAAACTTTGGGGTGGCTGTGTCTTTTTGATTTTAATTTCCCTAAGCTATAGGACCATAAGTGGAAGTGCCCTAGGCTCTGTTGCTTTGTTTTTTAGATGTTTCAGGAAACAACATACACTTCTCCCGAGTGTCTGTTGGCAATTTACATACCGCCCATCAGCATAACAAGGCTCCCAGTTCTCCATGGCCTGTCCTGCCTTTCTGGATTTTACACTTTTTTCAGATGGTCCTTTTGACCATGGGGAAGTGAGACTTCATTGTAGTGCAGATTTCCTTTGCAAGTTTGCTTGGTTGGCCAAAAAGGGCGTATGCGTTTTTTCCTGAATATATTCAGGAAAAAACGCATACGCCCTTTTTGGCCAAGTGCATCATTGTGGACGTTCTGCCTCTTTTCCTATGCTTTCAATGCAATTCCAGTCTACCTCCTGAAATCGGTTTCCTGCAATTCTGCCCCACTTTCAAGTCCTCTTGGCAGCCTTACTTCAGTATATTTTTGGACGATAGCTGTCATTTATATCTCTGCAGGTTTGTGCATTACAGTGCCCCTGAGCTCCTTTCTTCAACTCGCTTTCTTGTGAGCTGGCCGCAACACCGCAGGATGGCTTCAGGCCCTAATCTGGTTCCGGCACGGCACGCTGAGCCTTTGGTTAATTCCTCTTCCTGGTGGAAATGAGAGTTAAATTTGCCCGTCCAGACACCTCCAGCTAGTCTCTCATTGGTTCTCCCTATTCCTGTTCATCTTCCGCAGAAATTGCAAACTGGGCCAAACAGGAGGTTAAAGGGACTGACTCTCCAAGTCGGGAGAGTGTTAGTAAAGCGTGTGGAATGTTGCACCCGAGTACCAGGGGAGGAAAACTGAGACATATTTGAACACTTCTCCCGTTCACACGGTTGTTCATACTCTGGGTTCCACATGCATGTTTTAGCTGAAGGAAGAATACCTTAAACCTGGGTAGTTGAAACCCGTGGAATGGGTACCATGCAATATGACTTCAAAGGGTCTTCATTTGCTCACCGAACCTCTCCAATCCTATCACTGCTGCGTTTATGCCCCTGTACACATGCTTGATTCTCTTTCGGAGACATAGCAATCCATAGGTTTTAAGATACTTACTAGTCAGGTACATTCTTAGGCGTTTAATATGGGGTGTTGAGTCCATTTCGTTGAGCAAGGAGTAGCTCTTGTCTATTCCATATTTGGCTTAAGGAACTTTATCTGTGCTCATTTCAATCTCTGGATTCATGCAGCACCCCAAATCACCTTTCCCCTTAAGCAAGCATAAGTTGGTTTTCTAAATTTGAGACACTGTTCTGTTCTGTAATTCAGTTCCTGTGTAGCCAAGTTTACATTCCGTGTATTACTGATATCTTATGATGTTTCTTTTTCTGTGTGACTTATTTCAGTTAGAATCATCATACCTGAATCCACTCATTGTGCTGCTAAGGGCCTGATGACATAGATTTCATTGCTGAGTGATATTTCTTTGTAAGTAAATACCACAACTTCTTTATCCATTTTTCACTTTCTGCAATGTGGAACTTGTACTGTAAATGAGGTTCTTGTAAACAGAGCCGTTCCAAATTTTGGGGTGGCTGTGTCTTTTTGATTTTAATTTCCCTAAGCTATAGGACCATAAGTGGAAGTGCCCTAGGCTCTGTTGCTTTGTTTTTTAGATGTTTCAGGAAACACCATACACTTCTCCCGAGTGTCTGTTGGCAATTTACATCCTGCCCATCAGCATAACAAGGCTCCCAGTTCTCCATGGCCTGTCCTGCCTTTCTGGATTTTACACTTTTTTCAGATGGCCCTTTTGACCGGGGGGAAGTGAGACTTCATTGTAGTGAAGATTTCCTTTGCAAGCTTGCTTGGTTGGCCAAAAAGGGCGTATGCGTTTTTTCCTGAATATATTCAGGAAAAAACGCATACGCCCTTTTTGGCCAAGTGCATCATTGTGGACGTTCTGCCTCTTTTCCTATGCTTTCAATGCAATTCCAGTCTACCTCCTGAAATCGGTTTCCTGCAATTCTGCCCCGCTTTCAAGTCCTCTTGGCAGCCTTACTTCAGTATATTTTTGGACGATAGCTGTCATTTATAACTCTGCAGGTTTGTGCATTACAGTGCCCCTGAGCTCCTTTCTTCAACTCGCTTTCTTGTGAGCTGGCCGCAACACCGCAGGATGGCTTCAGGCCCTAATCTGGTTCCGGCACGGCACGCTGAGCCTTTGGTTATTTCCTCTTCCTGGTGGGAAATGAGAGTTAAATTTGCCCGTCCAGACACATCCAGCTAGTCTCTCATTGGTTCTCCCTATTCCTGTTCATCTTCCGCAGAAATTGCAAACTGGGCCAAACAGGAGGTTAAAGGCGCTGACTCTCCAAGTGGGGAGAGTGTTAGTAAAGCGCCTGGAATGTTGCACCCGAGTACCAGGGGAGGAAAACTGAGACATATTTGAACACGTCTCCCGTTCACACGGTTGATCATACTCTGGGTTCCACATGCATGTTTTTGCTGAAGGAAAAATACCTTAAACCTGGAGAGTTGAGACCCGTGGAATGGGTGCCATGAAATATGACTTCAAAGGGTCTTCATTTGCTCACCGAACCTCTCCAATCCTATCACTGCTGCGTTTATGCCCCTGTACACATGCTTGATTCTCTTTTGGAGACATAGCAATCCATAGGTTTTAAGATACTTACTAGTCAGGTACATTCTTAGGCGTTTAATATGGGGTGTTGAGTCCATTTCGTTGAGCAAGGAGTAGCTCTTGTCTATTCCATATTTGGCTTAAGGAACTTTATCTGTGCTCATTTCAATCTCTGGTTTTATGCAGCACCCCAACTCACCTTTCCCCTTAAGCAAGCATAAGTTGGTTTTCTAAATTTGAGACCCTGTTCTGTTTTGGAATTCAGTTCCTGTGTAGCCAAGTTTACATTCCATGTATTAGTGATATCTTATGATGTTTCTTTTTCTGTGTGACTTATTTCAGTTAGAATCATCGTACCTGAATCCACTCATTATGCTGCTACGGGCCTGATGACATAGATTTCATTGCTGAGTGATACTGCATTGTACATAAGTACCACAAGTTCTTTATCCATTTTTCACTTTCTGTGATACTGAACTTGTACGGTAAACGAGGTTCTTGTAAACAGAGGCGTCCCAAACTTTGGGGTGGCTGTGTCTTTTTGATTTTAATTTCCCTAAGCTATAGGACCATAAGTGGAAGTGCCCTAGGCTCTGTTGCTTTGTTTTTTAGATGTTTCAGGAAACACCATACACTTCTCCCGAGTGTCTGTTGGCAATTTACATCCCGCCCATCAGCATAACAAGGCTCCCAGTTCTCCATGGCCTGTCCTGCCTTTCTGGATTTTACACTTTTTTCAGATGGCCCTTTTGACCGGGGGGAAGTGAGACTTCATTGTAGTGCAGATTTCCTTTGCAAGCTTGCTTGGTTGGCCAAAAAGGGCGTATGCGTTTTTTCCTGAATATATTCAGGAAAAAACGCATACGCCCTTTTTGGCCAAGTGCATCATTGTGGACGTTCTGCCTCTTTTCCTATGCTTTCAATGCAATTCCAGTCTACCTCCTGAAATCGGTTTCCTGCAATTCTGCCCCGCTTTCAAGTCCTCTTGGCAGCCTTACTTCAGTATATTTTTGGACGATAGCTGTCATTTATAACTCTGCAGGTTTGTGAATTACAGTGCCCCTGAGCTCCTTTCTTCAACTCGCTTTCTTGTGAGCTGGCCGCAACACCGCAGGATGGCTTCAGGCCCTAATCTGGTTCCGGCACGGCTCGCTGAGCCCTTGGTTATTTCCTCTTCCTGGTGGGAAATGAGAGTTAAATTTGCCCGTCCAGACACCTCCAGCTAGTCTCTCATTGGTTCTCCCTATTCCTGTTCATCTTGCGCAGAAATTGCAAACTGGGCCAAACAGGAGGTTAAAGGCGCTGACTCTCCAAGTGGGGAGAGTGTTAGTAAAGCGTCTGGAATGTTGCACCCGAGTACCAGGGGAGGAAAACTGAGACATATTTGAACACGTCTCCCGTTCACACGGTTGATCATATTCTGGGTTCCACATGCATGTTTTAGCTGAAGGAAGAATACCTTAAACCTGGGTAGTTGAAACCCGTGGAATGGGTACCATGCAATATGAATTCAAAGGGTCTTCATTTGCTCACCGAACCTCTCCAATCCTATCACTGCTGCGTTTATGCCCCTGTACACATGCTTGATTCTCTTCCGGAGACATAGCAATCCATAGGTTTTAAGATACTTACTAGTCAGGTACATTCTTAGGCGTTTAATATGCGGTGTTGAGTCCATTTCGTTGAGCAAGGAGTAGCTCTTGTCTATTCCATATTTGGCTTAAGGAACTTTATCTGTGCTCATTTCAATCTCTGGTTTTATGCAGCACCCCAATTCACCTTTCCCCTTAAGCAAGCATAAGTTGGTTTTCTAAATTTGAGACCCTGTTCTGTTCTGTAATTCAGTTCCTGTGTAGCCAAGTTTACATTCCGTGTATTACTGATATCTTATGATGTTTCTTTTTCTGTGTGACTTATTTCAGTTAGAATCATCATACCTGAATCCACTCATTGTGCTGCTAAGGGCCTGATGACATAGATTTCATTGCTGAGTGATATTGCTTTGTAAGTAAATACCACAACTTCTTTATCCATTTTTCACTTTCTGCAATGTGGAACTTGTACTGTAAACGAGGTTGTTGTAAACAGAGCCGTTCCATACTTTGGGGTGGCTGTGTCTTTTTGATTTTAATTTCCCTAAGCTATAGGACCATAAGTGGAAGTGCCCTAGGCTCTGTTGCTTTGTTTTTTAGATGTTTCAGGAAACACCATACACTTCTCCCGAGTGTCTGTTGGCAATTTACATCCCGCCCATCAGCATAACAAGGCTCCCAGTTCTCCATGGCCTGTCCTGCCTTTCTGGATTTTACACTTTTTTCAGATGGCCCTTTTGACCGGGGGGAAGTGAGACTTCATTGTAGTGAAGATTTCCTTTGCAAGCTTGCTTGGTTGGCCAAAAAGGGCGTATGCGTTTTTTCCTGAATATATTCAGGAAGAAACGCATACGCCCTTTTTGGCCAAGTGCATCATTGTGGACGTTCTGCCTCTTTTTCTATGCTTTCAATGCAATTCCAGTCTACCTCCTGAAATCGGTTTCCTGCAATTCTGCCCCGCTTTCAAGTCCTCTTGGCAGCCTTACTTCAGTATATTTTTGGACGATAGCTGTCATTTATAACTCTGCAGGTTTGTGCATTACAGTGCCCCTGAGCTCCTTTCTTCAACTCGCTTTCTTGTGAGCTGGCCGCAACACCGCAGGATGGCTTCAGGCCCTAATCTGGTTCCGGCACGGCACGCTGAGCCTTTGGTTATTTCCTCTTCCTGGTGGGAAATGAGAGTTAAATTTGCCCGTCCAGACACCTCCAGCTAGTCTCTCACTGGTTCTCGCTATTCCTGTTCATCTTCCGCAGAAATTGCAAACTGGGCCAAACAGGAGGTTAAAGGCGCTGACTCTCCAAGTGGGGAGAGTGTTAGTAAAGCGTCTGGAATGTTGCACCCGAGTACCAGGGGAGGAAAACTGAGACATATTTGAACACGTCTCCCGTTCACACGGTTGATCATACTCTGGGTTCCACATGCATGTTTTTGCTGAAGGAAGAATACCTTAAACCTGGAGAGTTGAGACCCGTGGAATGGGTACCATGCAATATGACTTCAAAGGGTCTTCATTTGCTCAGCGAACCGCTCCAATCCTATCACTGCTGCGTTTATGCCCCTGTACACACGCTTGATTCTCTTTTGGAGACATAGCAATCCATAGGTTTTAAGATACTTACTAGTCAGGTACATTCTTAGGCGTTTAATATGGGGTGTTGAGTCCATTTCGTTGAGCAACGAGTAGCTCTTGTCTATTCCATATTTGGCTTAAGGAACTTTATCTGTGCTCATTTCAATCTCTGGTTTTATGCAGCACCCCAACTCACCTTTCCCCTTAAGCAAGCATAAGTTGGTTTTCTAAATTTGAGACCCTCTTCTGTTTTGGAATTCAGTTCCTGTGTAGCCAAGTTTACATTCCGTGTATTACTGATATCTTATGATGTTTCTTTTTCTGTGTGACTTATTTCAGTTAGAATCATCGTACCTGAATCCACTCATTATGCTGCTATGGGCCTGATGACATAGATTTCATTGCTGAGTGATACTGCATTGTACGTAAGTACCACAAGTTCTTTATCCATTTTTCACTTTCTGTGATACTGAACTTGTACGGTAAACGAGGTTCTTGTAAACAAAGGCGTCCCAAACTTTGGGGTGGCTGTGTCTTTTTGATTTTAATTTCCCTAAGCTATAGGACCATAAGTGGAAGTGCCCTAGGCTCTGTTGCTGTGTTTTTTAGATGTTTCAGGAAACACCATACACTTCTCCCGAGTGTCTGTTGGCAATTTACATCCCGCCCATCAGCATAACAAGGCTCCCAGTTCTCCATGGCCTGTTCTCCCTTTCTGGATTTTACACTTTTTTCAGATGGCCGTTTTGACCGGGGGGAAGTGAGACTTCATTGTAGTGCAGATTTCCTTTGCAAGTTTGCTTGGTTGGCCAAAAAGTGTGTATGCGTTTTTTCCTGAATATATTCAGGAAAAAACGCATACCCCCTTTTTGGCCAAGTGCATCTTTGTGGACGTTCTGCCTCCTTTCCTATGCTTTCAATGCAATTCCAGTCTACCTCCTGAAATCGGTTTCCTGCAATTCTGCCCCGCTTTCAAGTCCTCTTGGCAGCCTTACTTCACTATATTTTTGGACGATAGCTGTCATTTATAACTCTGCAGTTTTGTGAATTACAGTGCCCCTGAGCTCCTTTCTTCAACTCGCTTTCTTGTGATCTGGCCGCTACACTGCAGGATGGCTTCAGGCCCTAATATGGTTCCGGCACG
Source organism: Pseudorca crassidens (assembly GCF_039906515.1). NCBI lineage: Eukaryota > Metazoa > Chordata > Mammalia > Artiodactyla > Delphinidae > Pseudorca > Pseudorca crassidens. The sequence goes on from NC_090301.1 coordinate 104,755,028, forward strand.
GCACGCTGAGCCTTTGGTTATTTCCTCTTCCTGGTGGGAAATGAGAGTTAAATTTGCCCGTCCAGACACCTCCAGCTAGTCTCTCATTGGTTCTCCCTATTCCTGTTCATCTTCCGCAGAAATTGCAAACTGGGCCAAACAGGAGGTTAAAGGGACTGACTCTCCAAGTGGGGAGAGTGTTAGTAAAGCGTCTGGAATGTTGCACCCGAGTACCAGGGGAGGAAAACTGAGACATATTTGAACACATCTCCCGTTCAAACGGTTGATCATACTCTTGGTTCCACATGCATGTTTTAGCTGAAGGAAGAATACCTTAAACCTGGAGAGTTGAGACCCGTGGAATGGGTACCATGCAATATGACTTCAAAGGGTCTTCATTTGCTCACCGAACCTCTCCAATCCTATCACTGCTGCGTTTATGCCCCTGTACACATGCTTGATTCTCTTTCGGAGACATAGCAATCCATAGGTTTTAAGATACTTACTAGTCAAGTACATTCTTAGGCGTTTAATATGCTGTGTTGAGTCCATTTCGTTGAGCAAGGAGTAGCTCTTGTCTATTCCATATTTGGCTTAAGGAACTTTATCTGTGCTCATTTCAATCTCTGGTTTTATGCAGCACCCCAACTCACCTTTCCCCTTAAGGAAGCATAAGTTGGTTTTCTAAATTTGAGACCCTGTTCTGTTCTGTAATTCAGTTCCTGTGTAGCCAAGTTTACATTCCGTGTATTACTGATATCTTATGATGTTTCTTTTTCTGTGTGACTTATTTCAGTTAGAATCATCATACCTGAATCCACTCATTGTGCTGCTAAGGGCCTGATGACATAGATTTCATTGCTGAGTGATATTGCTTTGTAAGTAAATACCACAACTTCTTTATCCATTTTTCAATTTCTGTGATGTTGAACTTGTACTGTAAACGAGGTTCTTGTAAACAGAGCCGTTCCATACTTTGGGGTGGCTGTGTCTTTTTGAATTTAATTTCCCTAAGCTATAGGACCATAAGTGGAAGTGCCCTAGGCTCTGTTGCTTTGTTTTTTAGATGTTTCAGGAAACACCATACACTTCTCCCAAGTGTCTGTTGGCAATTTACATCCCGCCCATCAGCATAACAAGGCTCCCAGTTCTCCATGGCCTGTCCTGCCTTTCTGGATTTTACACTTTTTTCAGATGGCCCTTTTGACCGGGGGGAAGTGAGACTTCATTGTAGTGCAGATTTCCTTTGCAAGCTTGCTTGGTTGGCCAAAAAGGGCGTATGCGTTTTTTCCTGAATATATTCAGGAAAAAACGCATACGCCCTTTTTGGCCAAGTGCATCATTGTGGACGTTCTGCCTCTTTTTCTATGCTTTCAATGCAATTCCAGTCTACCTCCTGAAATCGGTTTCCTGCAATTCTGTCCCGCTTTCAAGTCCTCTTGGCAGACTTACTTCGGTATATTTTTGGACGATAGCTGTCATTTATAACTCTGCAGGTTTGTGCATTACAGTGCCCCTGAGCTCCTTTCTTCAACTCGCTTTCTTGTGAGCTGGCCGCAACACCGCAGGATGGCTTAAGGCCCTAATCTGGTTCCGGCACGGCACGCTGAGCCTTTGGTTATTTCCTCTTCCTGGTGGGAAATGAGAGTTAAATTTGCCCGTCCAGACACCTCCAGCTAGTCTCTCATTGGTTCTCGCTATTCCTGTTCATCTTGCGCAGAAATTGCAAACTGGGCCAAACAGGAGGTTAAAGGCGCTGACTCTCCAAGTGGGGAGAGTGTTAGTAAAGCGTCTGGAATGTTGCACCCGAGTACCAGGGGAGGAAAACTGAGACATATTTGAACACGTCTCCCGTTCACACGGTTGATCATACTCTGGGTTCCACATGCATGTTTTTGCTGAAGGAAGAATACCTTAAACCTGGAGAGTTGAGACCCGTTGAATGGGTACCATGCAATATGACTTCAAAGGGTCTTCATTTGCTCAGCGAACCGCTCCAATCCTATCACTGCTGCGTTTATGCCCCTGTACACACGCTTGATTCTCTTTTGGAGACATAGCAATCCATAGGTTTTAAGATACTTACTAGTCAGGTACATTCTTAGGCGTTTAATATGGGGTGTTGAGTCCATTTCGTTGAGCAAGGAGTAGCTCTTTTCTATTCCATATTTGGCTTAAGGAACTTTATCTGTGCTCATTTCAATCTCTGGTTTTATGCAGCACCCCAACTCACCTTTCCCCTTAAGCAAGCATAAGTTGGTTTTCTAAATTTGAGACCCTGTTCTGTTTTGGAATTCAGTTCCTGTGTAGCCAAGTTTACATTCCGTGTATTACTGATATCTTATGATGTTTCTTTTTCTGTGTGACTTATTTCAGTTAGAATCATCGTACCTGAATCCACTCATTATGCTGCTACGGGCCTGATGACATAGATTTCATTGCTGAGTGATACTGCATTGTACATAAGTACCACAAGTTCTTTATCCATTTTTCACTTTCTGTGATACTGAACTTGTACGGTAAACGAGGTTCTTGTAAACAGAGGCGTCCCAAACTTTGGGGTGGCTGTGTCTTTTTGATTTTAATTTCCCTAAGCTATAGGACCATAAGTGGAAGTGCCCTAGGCTCTGTTGCTTTGTTTTTTAGATGTTTCAGGAAACACCATACACTTCTCCCGAGTGTCTGTTGGCAATTTACATCCCGCCCATCAGCATAACAAGGCTCCCAGTTCTCCATGGCCTGTCCTGCCTTTCTGGATTTTACACTTTTTTCAGATGGCCCTTTTGACCGGGGGGAAGTGAGACTTCATTGTAGTGCAGATTTCCTTTGCAAGCTTGCTTGGTTGGCCAAAAAGGGCGTATGGGTTTTTTCCTGAATATATTCAGGAAAAAACGCATACGCCCTTTTTGGCCAAGTGCATCATTGTGGACGTTCTGCCTCTTTTCCTATGCTTTCAATGCAATTCCAGTCTACCTCCTGAAATCGGTTTCCTGCAATTCTGCCCCGCTTTCAAGTCCTCTTGGCAGCCTTACTTCAGTATATTTCTTTTGACGATAGCTGTCATTTATAACTCTGCAGGTTTGTGAATTACAGTGCCCCTGAGCTCCTTTCTTCAACTCGCTTTCTTGTGAGCTGGCCGCAACACCGCAGGATGGCTTCAGGCCCTAATCTGGTTCCGGCATGGCATGCTGAGCCTTTGGTTAATTCCTCTTCCTGGTGGGAAATGAGAGTTAAATTTGCCCGTCCAGACACCTCCAGCTAGTCTCTCATTGGTTCTCCCTATTCCTGTTCATCTTCCGCAGAAATTGCAAACTGGGCCAAACAGGAGGTTAAAGGCGCTGACTCTCCAAGTGGGGAGAGTGTTAGTAAAGCGTCTGGAATGTTGCACCCGAGTACCAGGGGAGGAAAACTGAGACATATTTGAACACGTCTCCCGTTCACACGGTTAATCATACTCTGGGTTCCACATGCATGTTTTAGCTGAAGGAAGAATACCTTAAACCTGGGTAGTTGAGATCCGTGGAATGGGTACCATGCAATATGACTTCAAAGGGTCTTCATTTGCTCACCGAACCTCTCCAATCCTATCACTGCTGCGTTTATGCCCCTGTGCACATGCTTGATTCTCTTTCGGAGACATACCAATCCATAGGTTTTAAGATACTTACTAGTCAGGTACATTCTTAGGCGTTTAATATGCGGTGTTGAGTCCATTTCGTTGAGCAAGGAGTAGCTCTTGTCTATTCCATATTTGGCTTAAGGAACTTTATCTGTGCTCATTTCAATCTCTGGTTTTATGCAGCACCCCAATTCACCTTTCCCCTTAAGCAAGCATAAGTTGGTTTTCTAAATTTGAGACCCTGTTCTGTTCTGTAATTCAGTTCCTGTGTAGCCAAGTTTACATTCCGTGTATTACTGATATCTTATGATGTTTCTTTTTCTGTGTGACTTATTTCAGTTAGAATCATCATACCTGAATCCACTCATTGTGCTGCTAAGGGCCTGATGACATAGATTTCATTGCTGAGTGATATTGCTTTGTAAGTAAATACCACAACTTCTTTATCCATTTTTCACTTTCTGCAATGTGGAACTTGTACTGTAAACGAGGTTGTTGTAAACAGAGCCGTTCCATACTTTGGGGTGGCTGTGTCTTTTTGATTTTAATTTCCCTAAGCTATAGGACCATAAGTGGAAGTGCCCTAGGCTCTGTTGCTTTGTTTTTTAGATGTTTCAGGAAACACCATACACTTCTCCCGAGTGTCTGTTGGCAATTTACATCCCGCCCATCAGCATAACAAGGCTCCCAGTTCTCCATGGCCTGTCCTGCCTTTCTGGATTTTACACTTTTTTCAGATGGCCCTTTTGACCGGGGGGAAGTGAGACTTCATTGTAGTGCAGATTTCCTTTGCAAGCTTGCTTGGTTGGCCAAAAAGGGCGTATGCGTTTTTTCCTGAATATATTCAGGAAAAAACGCATACGCCCTTTTTGGCCAAGTGCATCATTGTGGACGTTCTGCCTCTTTTTCTATGCTTTCAATGCAATTCCAGTCTACCTCCTGAAATCGGTTTCCTGCAATTCTGCCCCGCTTTCAAGTCCTCTTGGCAGCCTTACTTCAGTATATTTTTGGACGATAGCTGTCATTTATAACTCTGCAGGTTTGTGCATTACAGTGCCCCTGAGCTCCTTTCTTCAACTCGCTTTCTTGTGAGCTGGCCGCAACACCGCAGGATGGCTTCAGGCCCTAATCTGGTTCCGGCACGGCACGCTGAGCCTTTGGTTATTTCCTCTTCCTGGTGGGAAATGAGAGTTAAATTTGCCCGTCCAGACACCTCCAGCTAGTCTCTCACTGGTTCTCGCTATTCCTGTTCATCTTCCGCAGAAATTGCAAACTGGGCCAAACAGGAGGTTAAAGGCGCTGACTCTCCAAGTGGGGAGAGTGTTAGTAAAGCGTCTGGAATGTTGCACCCGAGTACCAGGGGAGGAAAACTGAGACATATTTGAACACGTCTCCCGTTCACACGGTTGATCATACTCTGGGTTCCACATGCATGTTTTTGCTGAAGGAAGAATACCTTAAACCTGGAGAGTTGAGACCCGTGGAATGGGTACCATGCAATATGACTTCAAAGGGTCTTCATTTGCTCAGCGAACCGCTCCAATCCTATCACTGCTGCGTTTATGCCCCTGTACACACGCTTGATTCTCTTTTGGAGACATAGCAATCCATAGGTTTTAAGATACTTACTAGTCAGGTACATTCTTAGGCGTTTAATATGGGGTGTTGAGTCCATTTCGTTGAGCAACGAGTAGCTCTTGTCTATTCCATATTTGGCTTAAGGAACTTTATCTGTGCTCATTTCAATCTCTGGTTTTATGCAGCACCCCAACTCACCTTTCCCCTTAAGCAAGCATAAGTTGGTTTTCTAAATTTGAGACCCTGTTCTGTTTTGGAATTCAGTTCCTGTGTAGCCAAGTTTACATTCCATGTATTAGTGATATCTTATGATGTTTCTTTTTCTGTGTGACTTATTTCAGTTAGAATCATCGTACCTGAATCCACTCATTATGCTGCTATGGGCCTGATGACATAGATTTCATTGCTGAGTGATACTGCATTGTACGTAAGTACCACAAGTTCTTTATCCATTTTTCACTTTCTGTGATACTGAACTTGTACGGTAAACGAGGTTCTTGTAAACAAAGGCGTCCCAAACTTTGGGGTGGCTGTGTCTTTTTGATTTTAATTTCCCTAAGCTATAGGACCATAAGTGGAAGTGCCCTAGGCTCTTTTGCTGTGTTTTTTAGATGTTTCAGGAAACACCATACACTTCTCCCGAGTGTCTGTTGGCAATTTACATCCCGCCCATCAGCATAACAAGGCTCCCAGTTCTCCATGGCCTGTTCTCCCTTTCTGGATTTTACACTTTTTTCAGATGGCCGTTTTGACCGGGGGGAAGTGAGACTTCATTGTAGTGCAGATTTCCTTTGCAAGTTTGCTTGGTTGGCCAAAAAGTGTGTATGCGTTTTTTCCTGAATATATTCAGGAAAAAACGCATACCCCCTTTTTGGCCAAGTGCATCTTTGTGGACGTTCTGCCTCCTTTCCTATGCTTTCAATGCAATTCCAGTCTACCTCCTGAAATCGGTTTCCTGCAATTCTGCCCCGCTTTCAAGTCCTCTTGGCAGCCTTACTTCACTATATTTTTGGACGATAGCTGTCATTTATAACTCTGCAGTTTTGTGAATTACAGTGCCCCTGAGCTCCTTTCTTCAACTCGCTTTCTTGTGATCTGGCCGCTACACTGCAGGATGGCTTCAGGCCCTAATATGGTTCCGGCACGGCACGCTGAGCCTTTGGTTATTTCCTCTTCCTGGTGGGAAATGAGAGTTAAATTTGCCCGTCCAGACACCTCCAGCTAGTCTCTCATTGGTTCTCCCTATTCCTGTTCATCTTCCGCAGAAATTGCAAACTGGGCCAAACAGGAGGTTAAAGGGACTGACTCTCCAAGTCGGGAGAGTGTTAGTAAAGCGTCTGGAATGTTGCACCCGAGTACCAGGGGAGGAAAACTGAGACATATTTGAACACATCTCCCGTTCAAACGGTTGATCATACTCTTGGTTCCACATGCATGTTTTAGCTGAAGGAAGAATACCTTAAACCTGGAGAGTTGAGACCCGTGGAATGGGTACCATGCAATATGACTTCAAAGGGTCTTCATTTGCTCACCGAACCTCTCCAATCCTATCACTGCTGCGTTTATGCCCCTGTACACATGCTTGATTCTCTTTCGGAGACATAGCAATCCATAGGTTTTAAGATACTTACTAGTCAAGTACATTCTTAGGCGTTTAATATGCTGTGTTGAGTCCATTTCGTTGAGCAAGGAGTAGCTCTTGTCTATTCCATATTTGGCTTAAGGAACTTTATCTGTGCTCATTTCAATCTCTGGTTTTATGCAGCACCCCAACTCACCTTTCCCCTTAAGGAAGCATAAGTTGGTTTTCTAAATTTGAGACCCTGTTCTGTTCTGTAATTCAGTTCCTGTGTAGCCAAGTTTACATTCCGTGTATTACTGATATCTTATGATGTTTCTTTTTCTGTGTGACTTATTTCAGTTAGAATCATCATACCTGAATCCACTCATTGTGCTGCTAAGGGCCTGATGACATAGATTTCATTGCTGAGTGATATTGCTTTGTAAGTAAATACCACAACTTCTTTATCCATTTTTCAATTTCTGTGATGTTGAACTTGTACTGTAAACGAGGTTCTTGTAAACAGAGCCGTTCCATACTTTGGGGTGGCTGTGTCTTTTTGAATTTAATTTCCCTAAGCTATAGGACCATAAGTGGAAGTGCCCTAGGCTCTGTTGCTTTGTTTTTTAGATGTTTCAGGAAACACCATACACTTCTCCCAAGTGTCTGTTGGCAATTTACATCCCGCCCATCAGCATAACAAGGCTCCCAGTTCTCCATGGCCTGTCCTGCCTTTCTGGATTTTACACTTTTTTCAGATGGCCCTTTTGACCGGGGGGAAGTGAGACTTCATTGTAGTGCAGATTTCCTTTGCAAGCTTGCTTGGTTGGCCAAAAAGGGCGTATGCGTTTTTTCCTGAATATATTCAGGAAAAAACGCATACGCACTTTTTGGCCAAGTGCATCATTGTGGACGTTCTGCCTCTTTTTCTATGCTTTCAATGCAATTCCAGTCTACCTCCTGAAATCGGTTTCCTGCAATTCTGTCCCGCTTTCAAGTCCTCTTGGCAGCCTTACTTCGGTATATTTTTGGACGATAGCTGTCATTTATAACTCTGCAGGTTTGTGCATTACAGTGCCCCTGAGCTCCTTTCTTCAACTCGCTTTCTTGTGAGCTGGCCGCAACACCGCAGGATGGCTTAAGGCCCTAATCTGGTTCCGGCACGGCACGCTGAGCCTTTGGTTATTTCCTCTTCCTGGTGGGAAATGAGAGTTAAATTTGCCCGTCCAGACACCTCCAGCTAGTCTCTCATTGGTTCTCGCTATTCCTGTTCATCTTGCGCAGAAATTGCAAACTGGGCCAAACAGGAGGTTAAAGGCGCTGACTCTCCAAGTGGGGAGAGTGTTAGTAAAGCGTCTGGAATGTTGCACCCGAGTACCAGGGGAGGAAAACTGAGACATATTTGAACACGTCTCCCATTCACACGGTTGATCATACTCTGGGTTCCACATGCATGTTTTTGCTGAAGGAAGAATACCTTAAACCTGGAGAGTTGAGACCCGTGGAATGGGTACCATGCAATATGACTTCAAAGGGTCTTCATTTGCTCATCGAACCGCTCCAATCCTATCACTGCTGCGTTTATGCCCCTGTACACACGCTTGATTCTCTTTTGGAGACATAGCAATCCATAGGTTTTAAGATACTTACTAGTCAGGTACATTCTTAGGCGTTTAATATGGGGTGTTGAGTCCATTTCATTGAGCAAGGAGTAGCTCTTGTCTATTCCATATTTGGCTTAAGGAACTTTATCTGTGCTCATTTCAATCTCTGGTTTTATGCAGCACCCCAACTCACCTTTCCCCTTAAGCAAGCATAAGTTGGTTTTCTAAATTTGAGACCCTCTTCTGTTTTGGAATTCAGTTCCTGTGTAGCCAAGTTTACATTCTGTGTATTACTGATATCTTATGATGTTTCTTTTTCTGTGTGACTTATTTCAGTTAGAATCATCGTACCTGAATCCACTCATTATGCTGCTACGGGCCTGATGACATAGATTTCATTGCTGAGTGATACTGCATTGTACATAAGTACCACAAGTTCTTTATCCATTTTTCACTTTCTGTGATACTGAACTTGTACGGTAAACGAGGTTCTTGTAAACAGAGGCGTCCCAAACTTTGGGGTGGCTGTGTCTTTTTGATTTTAATTTCCCTAAGCTATAGGACCATAAGTGGAAGTGCCCTAGGCTCTGTTGCTTTGTTTTTTAGATGTTTCAGGAAACACCATACACTTCTCCCGAGTGTCTGTTGGCAATTTACATCCCGCCCATCAGCATAACAAGGCTCCCAGTTCTCCATGGCCTGTCCTGCCTTTCTGGATTTTACACATTTTTCAGATGGCCCTTTTGACCGGGGGGAAGTGAGACTTCATTGTAGTGCAGATTTCCTTTGCAAGCTTGCTTGGTTGGCCAAAAAGGGCGTATGCGTTTTTTCCTGAATATATTCAGGAAAAAACGCATACGCCCTTTTTGGCCAAGTGCATCATTGTGGACGTTCTGTCTCTTTTCCTATGCTTTCAATGCAATTCCAGTCTACCTCCTGAAATCGGTTTCCTGCAATTCTGCCCCGCTTTCAAGTCCTCTTGGCAGCCTTACTTCAGTATATTTTTGGACGATAGCTGTCATTTATAACTCTGCAGGTTTGTGAATTACAGTGCCCCTGAGCTCTTTTCTTCAACTCGCTTTCTTGTGAGCTGGCCGCAACACCGCAGGATGGCTTCAGGCCCTAATCTGATTCCGGCACGGCACGCTGAGCCTTTGGTTATTTCCTCTTATTGGTGGAAATGAGAGTTAAATTTGCCCGTCCAGACACCTCCAGCTAGTCTCTCATTGTTTCTCCCTATTCCTGTTCATCTTGCGCAGAAATTGCAAACTGGGCCAAACAGGAGGTTAAAGGCGCTGACTCTCCAAGTGGGGAGAGTGTTAGTAAAGCGTCTGGAATGTTGCACCCGAGTACCAGGGGAGGAAAACTGAGACATATTTGAACACGTCTCCCGTTCACACGGTTGATCATACTCTTGGTTCCACATGCATGTTTTAGCTGAAGGAAGAATACCTTAAACCTGGAGAGTTGAGACCCGTGGAATGGGTACCATGCAATATGACTTCAAAGGGTCTTCATTTGCTCACCGAACCTCTCCAATCCTATCACTGCTGCGTTTATGCCCCTGTACACATGCTTGATTCTCTTTCAGAGACATAGCAATCCATAGGTTTTAAGATACTTACTAGTCAGGTACATTCTTAGGCGTTTAATAAGCGGTGTTGAGTCCATTTCGTTGAGCAAGGAGTAGCTCTTGTCTATTCCATATTTGGCTTAAGGAACTTTATCTGTGCTCATTTCAATCTCTGGTTTTATGCAGCACCCCAACTCACCTTTCCCCTTAAGCAAGCATAAGTTGGTTTTCTAAATTTGAGACCCTCTTCTGTTTTGGAATTCAGTTCCTGTGTAGCCAAGTTTACATTCCGTGTATTACTGATATCTTATGATGTTTCTTTTTCTGTGTGACTTATTTCAGTTAGAATCATCGTACCTGAATCCACTCATTATGCTGCTACGGGCCTGATGACATAGATTTCATTGCTGAGTGATACTGCATTGTACATAAGTACCACAAGTTCTTTATCCATTTTTCACTTTCTGTGATACTGAACTTGTACGGTAAACGAGGTTCTTGTAAACAGAGGCGTCCCAAACTTTGGGGTGGCTGTGTCTTTTTGATTTTAATTTCCCTAAGCTATAGGACCATAAGTGGAAGTGCCCTAGGCTCTGTTGCTTTGTTTTTTAGATGTTTCAGGAAACACCATACACTTCTCCAGAGTGTCTGTTGGCAATTTACATCCCGCCCATCAGCATAACAAGGCTCCCAGTTCTCCATGGCCTGTCCTGCCTTTCTGGATTTTACACTTTTTTCAGATGGCCCTTTTGACCGTGGGGAAGTGAGACTTCATTGTAGTGCAGATTTCCTTTGCAAGTTTGCTTGGTTGGCCAAAAAGGGCGTATGCGTTTTTTCCTGAATATATTCAGGAAAAAACGCATACGCCCTTTTTGGCCAAGTGCATCATTGTGGACGTTCTGCCTCTTTTCCTATGCTTTCAATGCAATTCCAGTCTACCTCCTGAAATCGGTTTCCTGCAATTCTGCCCCGCATTCAAGTCCTCTTGGCAGCCTTACTTCAGTATATTTTTGGACGATAGCTGTCATTTATAACTCTGCAGGTTTGTGAATTACAGTGCCCCTGAGCTCCTTTCTTCAACTCGCTTTCTTGTGAGCTGGCCGCAACACCGCAGGATGGCTTCAGGCCCTAATCTGGTTCCGGCACGGCACGCTGAGACTTTGGTTAATTCCTCTTCCTGGTGGAAATGAGAGTTAAATTTGCCCGTCCAGACACCTCCAGCTAGTCTCTCATTATTTCTCCCTATTCCTGTTCATCTTCCGCAGAAATTGCAAACTGGGCCAAACAGGAGGTTAAAGGGACTGACTCTCCAAGTCGGGAGAGTGTTAGTAAAGCGTGTGGAATGTTGCACCCGAGTACCAGGGGAGGAAAACTGAGACATATTTGAACACTTCTCCCGTTCACACGGTTGTTCATACTCTGGGTTCCACATGCATGTTTTAGCTGAAGGAAGAATACCTTAAACCTGGGTAGTTGAAACCCGTGGAATGGGTACCATGCAATATGACTTCAAAGGGTCTTCATTTGCTCACCGAACCTCTCCAATCCTATCACTGCTGCGTTTATGCCCCTGTACACATGCTTGATTCTCTTTCGGAGACATAGCAATCCATAGGTTTTAAGATACTTACTAGTCAGGTACATTCTTAGGCGTTTAATATGGGGTGTTGAGTCCATTTCGTTGAGCAAGGAGTAGCTCTTGTCTATTCCATATTTGGCTTAAGGAACTTTATCTGTGCTCATTTCAATCTCTGGATTCATGCAGCACCCCAAATCACCTTTCCCCTTAAGCAAGCATAAGTTGGTTTTCTAAATTTGAGACACTGTTCTGTTCTGTAATTCAGTTCCTGTGTAGCCAAGTATACATTCCGTGTATTACTGATATCTTATGATGTTTCTTTTTCTGTGTGACTTATTTCAGTTAGAATCATCATACCTGAATCCACTCATTGTGCTGCTAAGGGCCTGATGACATAGATTTCATTGCTGAGTGATATTTCTTTGTAAGTAAATACCACAACTTCTTTATCCATTTTTCACTTTCTGCAATGTGGAACTTGTACTGTAAATGAGGTTCTTGTAAACAGAGCCGTTCCAAATTTTGGGGTGGCTGTGTCTTTTTGATTTTAATTTCCCTAAGCTATAAGACCATAAGTGGAAGTGCCCTAGGCTCTGTTGCTTTGTTTTTTAGATGTTTCAGGAAACACCATACACTTCTCCCGAGTGTCTGTTGGCAATTTACATCCTGCCCATCAGCATAACAAGGCTCCCAGTTCTCCATGGCCTGTCCTGCCTTTCTGGATTTTACACTTTTTTCAGATGGCCCTTTTGACCGGGGGGAAGTGAGACTTCATTGTAGTGAAGATTTCCTTTGCAAGCTTGCTTGGTTGGCCAAAAAGGGCGTATGCGTTTTTTCCTGAATATATTCAGGAAAAAACGCATACGCCCTTTTTGGCCAAGTGCATCATTGTGGACGTTCTGCCTCTTTTCCTATGCTTTCAATGCAATTCCAGTCTACCTCCTGAAATCGGTTTCCTGCAATTCTGCCCCGCTTTCAAGTCCTCTTGGCAGCCTTACTTCAGTATATTTTTGGACGATAGCTGTCATTTATAACTCTGCAGGTTTGTGAATTACAGTGCCCCTGAGCTCCTTTCTTCAACTCGCTTTCTTGTGAGCTGGCCGCAACACCGCAGGATGGCTTCAGGCCCTAATCTGGTTCCGGCACGGCACGCTGAGCCTTTGGTTATTTCCTCTTCCTGGTGGGAAATGAGAGTTAAATTTGCCCGTCCAGACACATCCAGCTAGTCTCTCATTGGTTCTCCCTATTCCTGTTCATCTTCCGCAGAAATTGCAAACTGGGCCAAACAGGAGGTTAAAGGCGCTGACTCTCCAAGTGGGGAGAGTGTTAGTAAAGCGCCTGGAATGTTGCACCCGAGTACCAGGGGAGGAAAACTGAGACATATTTGAACACGTCTCCCGTTCACACGGTTGATCATACTCTGGGTTCCACATGCATGTTTTTGCTGAAGGAAAAATACCTTAAACCTGGAGAGTTGAGACCCGTGGAATGGGTGCCATGCAATATGACTTCAAAGGGTCTTCATTTGCTCACCGAACCTCTCCAATCCTATCACTGCTGCGTTTATGCCCCTGTACACATGCTTGATTCTCTTTTGGAGACATAGCAATCCATAGGTTTTAAGATACTTACTAGTCAGGTACATTCTTAGGCGTTTAATATGGGGTGTTGAGTCCATTTCGTTGAGCAAGGAGTAGCTCTTGTCTATTCCATATTTGGCTTAAGGAACTTTATCTGTGCTCATTTCAATCTCTGGTTTTATGCAGCACCCCAACTCACCTTTCCCCTTAAGCAAGCATAAGTTGGTTTTCTAAATTTGAGACCCTGTTCTGTCTTGGAATTCAGTTCCTGTGTAGCCAAGTTTACATTCCATGTATTAGTGATATTTTATGATGTTTCTTTTTCTGTGTGACTTATTTCAGTTAGAATCATCGTACCTGAATCCACTCATTATGCTGCTATGGGCCTGATGACATAGATTTCATTGCTGAGTGATACTGCATTGTACATAAGTACCACAAGTTCTTTATCCATTTTTCACTTTCTGTGATACTGAACTTGTACGGTAAACGAGGTTCTTGTAAACAGAGGCGTCCCAAACTTTGGGGTGGCTGTGTCTTTTTGATTTTAATTTCCCTAAGCTATAGGACCATAAGTGGAAGTGCCCTAGGCTCTGTTGCTTTGTTTTTTAGATGTTTCAGGAAACACCATACACTTCTCCCGAGTGTCTGTTGGCAATTTACATCCCGCCCATCAGCATAACAAGGCTCCCAGTTCTCCATGGCCTGTCCTGCCTTTCTGGATTTTACACTTTTTTCAGATGGCCCTTTTGACCGGGGGGAAGTGAGACTTCATTGTAGTGCAGATTTCCTTTGCAAGCTTGCTTGGTTGGCCAAAAAGGGCGTATGCGTTTTTTCCTGAATATATTCAGGAAAAAACGCATACGCCCTTCTTGGCCAAGTGCATCATTGTGGACGTTCTGCCTCTTTTCCTATGCTTTCAATGCAATTCCAGTCTACCTCCTGAAATCGGTTTCCTGCAATTCTGCCCCGCTTTCAAGTCCTCTTGGCAGCCTTACTTCAGTATATTTTTGGACGATAGCTGTCATTTATAACTCTGCAGGTTTGTGAATTACAGTGCCCCTGAGCTCCTTTCTTCAACTCGCTTTCTTGTGAGCTGGCCGCAACACCGCAGGATGGCTTCAGGCCCTAATCTGGTTCCGGCACGGCACGCTGAGCCTTTGGTTATTTCCTCTTCCTGGTGGGAAATGAGAGTTAAATTTGCCCGTCCAGACACATCCAGCTAGTCTCTCATTGGTTCTCCCTATTCCTGTTCATCTTCCGCAGAAATTGCAAACTGGGCCAAACAGGAGGTTAAAGGCGCTGACTCTCCAAGTGGGGAGAGTGTTAGTAAAGCGCCTGGAATGTTGCACCCGAGTACCAGGGGAGGAAAACTGAGACATATTTGAACACGTCTCCCGTTCACACGGTTGATCATACTCTGGATTCCACATGCATGTTTTTGCTGAAGGAAAAATACCTTAAACCTGGAGAGTTGAGACCCGTGGAATGGGTGCCATGCAATATGACTTCAAAGGGTCTTCATTTGCTCACCGAACCTCTCCAATCCTATCACTGCTGCGTTTATGCCCCTGTACACATGCTTGATTCTCTTTCGGAGACATAGCAATCCATAGGTTTTAAGATACTTACTAGTCAGGTACATTCTTAGGCGTTTAATATGGGGTGTTGAGTCCATTTCGTTGAGCAAGGAGTAGCTCTTGTCTATTCCATATTTGGCTTAAGGAACTTTATCTGTGCTCATTTCAATCTCTGGTTTTATGCAGCACCCCAACTCACCTTTCCCCTTAAGCAAGCATAAGTTGGTTTTCTAAATTTGAGACCCTGTTCTGTCTTGGAATTCAGTTCCTGTGTAGCCAAGTTTACATTCCATGTATTAGTGATATCTTATGATGTTTCTTTTTCTGTGTGACTTATTTCAGTTAGAATCATCGTACCTGAATCCACTCATTATGCTGCTACGGGCCTGATGACATAGATTTCATTGCTGAGTGATACTGCATTGTACATAAGTACCACAAGTTCTTTATCCATTTTTCACTTTCTGTGATACTGAACTTGTACGGTAAACGAGGTTCTTGTAAACAGAGGCGTCCCAAACTTTGGGGTGGCTGTGTCTTTTTGATTTTAATTTCCCTAAGCTATAGGACCATAAGTGGAAGTGCCCTAGGCTCTGTTGCTTTGTTTTTTAGATGTTTCAGGAAACACCATACACTTCTCCCGAGTGTCTGTTGGCAATTTACATCCCGCCCATCAGCATAACAAGGCTCCCAGTTCTCCATGGCCTGTCCTGCCTTTCTGGATTTTACACTTTTTTCAGATGGCCCTTTTGACCGGGGGGAAGTGAGCCTTCATTGTAGTGCAGATTTCCTTTGCAAGCTTGCTTGGTTGGCCAAAAAGGGCGTATGCGTTTTTTCCTGAATATATTCAGGAAAAAACGCATACGCCCTTCTTGGCCAAGTGCATCATTGTGGACGTTCTGCCTCTTTTCCTATGCTTTCAATGCAATTCCAGTCTACCTCCTGAAATCGGTTTCCTGCAATTCTGCCCCGCTTTCAAGTCCTCTTGGCAGCCTTACTTCAGTATATTTTTGGACGATAGCTGTCATTTATAACTCTGCAGGTTTGTGAATTACAGTGCCCCTGAGCTCCTTTCTTCAACTCGCTTTCTTTTGAGCTGGCCGCAACACCGCAGGATGGCTTCAGGCCCTAATCTGGTTCCGGCACGGCTCGCTGAGCCCTTGGTTATTTCCTCTTCCTGGTGGGAAATGAGAGTTAAATTTGCCCGTCCAGACACTTCCAGCTAGTCTCTCATTGGTTCTCCCTATTCCTGTTCATCTTCCGCAGAAATTGCAAACTGGGCCAAACAGGAGGTTAAAGGCGCTGACTCTCCAAGTGGGGAGAGTGTTAGTAAAGCGTCTGGAATGTTGCACCCGAGTACCAGGGGAGGAAAACTGAGACATATTTGAACACGTCTCCCGTTCACACGGTTGATCATACTCTGGGTTCCACATGCATGTTTTAGCTGAAGGAAGAATACCTTAAACCTGGAGAGTTGAGACCCGTGGAATGGGTACCATGCAATATGACTTCAAAGGGTCTTCATTTGCTCACCGAACCTCTCCAATCCTATCACTGCTGCGTTTATGCCCCTGTGCACATGCTTGATTCTCTTTCGGAGACATAGCAATCCATAGGTTTTAAGATACTTACTAGTCAGGTACATTCTTAGGCGTTTAATATGCGGTGTTGAGTCCATTTCGTTGAGCAAGGAGTAGCTCTTGTCTATTCCATATTTGGCTTAAGGAACTTTATCTGTGCTCATTTTAATCTCTGGTTTTATGCAGCACCCCAATTCACCTTTCCCCTTAAGCAAGCATAAGTTGGTTTTCTAAATTTGAGACCCTGTTCTGTTCTGTAATTCAGTTCCTGTGTAGCCAAGTTTACATTCCGTGTATTACTGATATCTTATGATGTTTCTTTTTCTGTGTGACTTATTTCAGTTAGAATCATCATACCTGAATCCACTCATTGTGCTGCTAAGGGCCTGATGACATAGATTTCATTGCTGAGTGATATTGCTTTGTAAGTAAATACCACAACTTCTTTATCCATTTTTCACTTTCTGCAATGTGGAACTTGTACTGTAAACGAGGTTGTTGTAAACAGAGCCGTTCCATACTTTGGGGTGGCTGTGTCTTTTTGATTTTAATTTCCCTAAGCTATAGGACCATAAGTGGAAGTGCCCTAGGCTCTGTTGCTTTGTTTTTTAGATGTTTCAGGAAACACCATACACTTCTCCCGAGTGTCTGTTGGCAATTTACATCCCGCCCATCAGCATAACAAGGCTCCCAGTTCTCCATGGCCTGTCCTGCCTTTCTGGATTTTACACTTTTTTCAGATGGCCCTTTTGACCGGGGGGAAGTGAGACTTCATTGTAGTGAAGATTTCCTTTGCAAGCTTGCTTGGTTGGCCAAAAAGGGCGTATGCGTTTTTTCCTGAATATATTCAGGAAAAAACGCATACGCCCTTTTTGGCCAAGTGCATCATTGTGGACGTTCTGCCTCTTTTTCTATGCTTTCAATGCAATTCCAGTCTACCTCCTGAAATCGGTTTCCTGCAATTCTGCCCCGCTTTCAAGTCCTCTTGGCAGCCTTACTTCAGTATATTTTTGGACGATAGCTGTCATTTATAACTCTGCAGGTTTGTGAATTACAGTGCCCCTGAGCTCCTTTCTTCAACTCGCTTTCTTGTGAGCTGGCCGCAACACCGCAGGATGGCTTCAGGCCCTAATCTGATTCCGGCACGGCACGCTGAGCCTTTGGTTATTTCCTCTTCCTGGTGGGAAATGAGAGTTAAATTTGCCCGTCCAGACACCTCCAGCTAGTCTCTCACTGGTTCTCGCTATTCCTGTTCATCTTCCGCAGAAATTGCAAACTGGGCCAAACAGGAGGTTAAAGGCGCTGACTCTCCAAGTGGGGAGAGTGTTAGTAAAGCGTCTGGAATGTTGCACCCGAGTACCAGGGGAGGAAAACTGAGACATATTTGAACACGTCTCCCGTTCACACGGTTGATCATACTCTGGATTCCACATGCATGTTTTTGCTGAAGGAAGAATACCTTAAACCTGGAGAGTTGAGACCCGTGGAATGCGTACCATGCAATATGACTTCAAAGGGTCTTCATTTGCTCACCGAACCTCTCCAATCCTATCACTGCTGCGTTTATGCCCCTGTGCACATGCTTGATTCTCTTTCAGAGACATAGCAATCCATAGGTTTTAAGATACTTACTAGTCAGGTACATTCTTAGGCGTTTAATATGCTGTGTTGAGTCCATTTCGTTGAGCAAGGAGTAGCTCTTGTCTATTCCATATTTGGCTTAAGGAACTTTATCTGTGCTCATTTCAATCTCTGGTTTTATGCAGCACCCCAACTCACCTTTCCCCTTAAGGAAGCTTAAGTTGGTTTTCTAAATTTGAGACCCTGTTCTGTTCTGTAATTCAGTTCCTGTGTAGCCAAGTTTACATTCCGTGTATTACTGATATCTTATGATGTTTCTTTTTCTGTGTGACTTATTTCAGTTAGAATCATCATACCTGAATCCACTCATTGTGCTGCTAAGGGCCTGATGACATAGATTTCATTGCTGAGTGATATTGCTTTGTAAGTAAATACCACAACTTCTTTATCCATTTTTCAATTTCTGTGATGTTGAACTTGTACTGTAAACGAGGTTCTTGTAAACAGAGCCGTTCCATACTTTGGGGTGGCTGTGTCTTTTTGATTTTAATTTCCCTAAGCTATAGGACCATAAGTGGAAGTGCCCTAGGCTCTGTTGCTTTGTTTTTTAGATGTTTCAGGAAACACCATACACTTCTCCCGAGTGTCTGTTGGCAATTTACATCCCGCCCATCAGCATAACAAGGCTCCCAGTTCTCCATGGCCTGTCCTGCCTTTCTGGATTTTACACTTTTTTCAGATGGCCCTTTTGACCGGGGGGAAGTGAGACTTCATTGTAGTGCAGATTTCCTTTGCAAGCTTGCTTGGTTGGCCAAAAAGGGCGTATGCGTTTTTTCCTGAATATATTCAGGAAAAAACGCATACGCCCTTTTTGGCCAAGTGCATCATTGTGGACGTTCTGCCTCTTTTTCTATGCTTTCAATGCAATTCCAGTCTACCTCCTGAAATCGGTTTCCTGCAATTCTGTCCCGCTTTCAAGTCCTCTTGGCAGCCTTACTTCGGTATATTTTTGGACGATAGCTGTCATTTATAACTCTGCAGGTTTGTGAATTACAGTGCCCCTGAGCTCCTTTCTTCAACTCGCTTTCTTGTGAGCTGGCCGCAACACCGCAGGATGGCTTAAGGCCCTAATCTGGTTCCGGCACGGCACGCTGAGCCTTTGGTTATTTCCTCTTCCTGGTGGGAAATGAGAGTTAAATTTGCCCGTCCAGACACCTCCAGCTAGTCTCTCATTGGTTCTCGCTATTCCTGTTCATCTTGCGCAGAAATTGCAAACTGGGCCAAACAGGAGGTTAAAGGCGCTGACTCTCCAAGTGGGGAGAGTGTTAGTAAAGCGTCTGGAATGTTGCACCCGAGTACCAGGGGAGGAAAACTGAGACATATTTGAACACGTCTCCCGTTCACACGGTTGATCATACTCTGGGTTCCACATGCATGTTTTTGCTGAAGGAAGAATACCTTAAACCTGGAGAGTTGAGACCCGTGGAATGGGTACCATGCAATATGACTTCAAAGGGTCTTCATTTGCTCAGCGAACCGCTCCAATCCTATCACTGCTGCGTTTATGCCCCTGTACACACGCTTGATTCTCTTTTGGAGACATAGCAATCCATAGGTTTTAAGATACTTACTAGTCAGGTACATTCTTAGGCGTTTAATATGGGGTGTTGAGTCCATTTCGTTGAGCAAGGAGTAGCTCTTTTCTATTCCATATTTGGCTTAAGGAACTTTATCTGTGCTCATTTCAATCTCTGGTTTTATGCAGCACCCCAACTCACCTTTCCCCTTAAGCAAGCATAAGTTGGTTTTCTAAATTTGAGACCCTGTTCTGTTTTTGAATTCAGTTCCTGTGTAGCCAAGTTTACATTCCGTGTTTTACTGATATCTTATGATGTTTCTTTTTCTGTGTGACTTATTTCATTTAGAATCATCGTACCTGAATCAACTCATTATGCTGCTACGGGCCTGATGACATAGATTTCATTGCTGAGTGATACTGCATTGTACATAAGTACCACAAGTTCTTTATCCATTTTTCACTTTCTGTGATACTGAACTTGTACGGTAAACGAGGTTCTTGTAAACAGAGGCGTCCCAAACTTTGGGGTGGCTGTGTCTTTTTGATTTTAATTTCCCTAAGCTATAGGACCATAAGTGGAAGTGCCCTAGGCTCTGTTGCTTTGTTTTTTAGATGTTTCAGGAAACACCATACACTTCTCCCGAGTGTCTGTTGGCAATTTACATCCCGCCCATCAGCATAACAAGGCTCCCAGTTCTCCATGGCCTGTCCTGCCTTTCTGGATTTTACACTTTTTTCAGATGGCCCTTTTGACCGGGGGGAAGTGAGACTTCATTGTAGTGCAGATTTCCTTTGCAAGCTTGCTTGGTTGGCCAAAAAGGGCGTATGCGTTTTTTCCTGAATATATTCAGGAAAAAACGCATACGCCCTTTTTGGCCAAGTGCATCATTGTGGACGTTCTGCCTCTTTTCCTATGCTTTCAATGCAATTCCAGTCTACCTCCTGAAATCGGTTTCCTGCAATTCTGCCCCGCTTTCAAGTCCTCTTGGCAGCCTTACTTCAGTATATTTCTTTTGACGATAGCTGTCATTTATAACTCTGCAGGTTTGTGAATTACAGTGCCCCTGAGCTCCTTTCTTCAACTCGCTTTCTTGTGAGCTGGCCGCAACACCGCAGGATGGCTTCAGGCCCTAATCTGGTTCCGGCATGGCATGCTGAGCCTTTGGTTAATTCCTCTTCCTGGTGGGAAATGAGAGTTAAATTTGCCCGTCCAGACACCTCCAGCTAGTCTCTCATTGGTTTTCCCTATTCCTGTTCATCTTCCGCAGAAATTGCAAACTGGGCCAAACAGGAGGTTAAAGGCGCTGACTCTCCAAGTGGGGAGAGTGTTAGTAAAGCGTCTGGAATGTTGCACCCGAGTACCAGGGTACGAAAACTGAGACATATTTGAACACGTCTCCCGTTCACACGGTTAATCATACTCTGGGTTCCACATGCATGTTTTAGCTGAAGGAAGAATACCTTAAACCTGGGTAGTTGAGATCCGTGGAATGGGTACCATGCAATATGACTTCAAAGGATCTTCATTTGCTCACCGAACCTCTCCAATCCTATCACTGCTGCGTTTATGCCCCTGTACACACGCTTGATTCTCTTTTGGAGACATAGCAATCCATAGGTTTTAAGATACTTACTAGTCAGGTACATTCTTAGGCGTTTAATATGGGGTGTTGAGTCCATTTCGTTGAGCAAGGAGTAGCTCTTGTCTATTCCATATTTGGCTTAAGGAACTTTATCTGTGCTCATTTCAATCTCTGGTTTTATGCAGCACCCCAACTCACCTTTCCCCTTAAGCAAGCATAAGTTGGTTTTCTAAATTTGAGACCCTCTTCTGTTTTGGAATTCAGTTCCTGTGTAGCCAAGTTTACATTCTGTGTATTACTGATATCTTATGATGTTTCTTTTTCTGTGTGACTTATTTCAGTTAGAATCATCGTACCTGAATCCACTCATTATGCTGCTACGGGCCTGATGACATAGATTTCATTGCTGAGTGATACTGCATTGTACATAAGTACCACAAGTTCTTTATCCATTTTTCACTTTCTGTGATACTGAACTTGTACGGTAAACGAGGTTCTTGTAAACAGAGGCGTCCCAAACTTTGGGGTGGCTGTGTCTTTTTGATTTTAATTTCCCTAAGCTATAGGACCATAAGTGGAAGTGCCCTAGGCTCTGTTGCTTTGTTTTTTAGATGTTTCAGGAAACACCATACACTTCTCCCGAGTGTCTGTTGGCAATTTACATCCCGCCCATCAGCATAACAAGGCTCCCAGTTCTCCATGGCCTGTCCTGCCTTTCTGGATTTTACACATTTTTCAGATGGCCCTTTTGACCGGGGGGAAGTGAGACTTCATTGTAGTGCAGATTTCCTTTGCAAGCTTGCTTGGTTGGCCAAAAAGGGCGTATGCGTTTTTTCCTGAATATATTCAGGAAAAAACGCATACGCCCTTTTTGGCCAAGTGCATCATTGTGGACGTTCTGCCTCTTTTCCTATGCTTTCAATGCAATTCCAGTCTACCTCCTGAAATCGGTTTCCTGCAATTCTGCCCCGCTTTCAAGTCCTCTTGGCAGCCTTACTTCAGTATATTTTTGGACGATAGCTGTCATTTATAACTCTGCAGGTTTGTGAATTACAGTGCCCCTGAGCTCTTTTCTTCAACTCGCTTTCTTGTGAGCTGGCCGCAACACCGCAGGATGGCTTCAGGCCCTAATCTGATTCCGGCACGGCACGCTGAGCCTTTGGTTATTTCCTCTTATTGGTGGAAATGAGAGTTAAATTTGCCCGTCCAGACACCTCCAGCTAGTCTCTCATTGTTTCTCCCTATTCCTGTTCATCTTGCGCAGAAATTGCAAACTGGGCCAAACAGGAGGTTAAAGGCGCTGACTCTCCAAGTGGGGAGAGTGTTAGTAAAGCGTCTGGAATGTTGCACCCGAGTACCAGGGGAGGAAAACTGAGACATATTTGAACACGTCTCCCGTTCACACGGTTGATCATACTCTTGGTTCCACATGCATGTTTTAGCTGAAGGAAGAATACCTTAAACCTGGAGAGTTGAGACCCGTGGAATGGGTACCATGCAATATGACTTCAAAGGGTCTTCATTTGCTCACCGAACCTCTCCAATCCTATCACTGCTGCGTTTATGCCCCTGTACACATGCTTGATTCTCTTTCAGAGACATAGCAATCCATAGGTTTTAAGATACTTACTAGTCAGGTACATTCTTAGGCGTTTAATAAGCGGTGTTGAGTCCATTTCGTTGAGCAAGGAGTAGCTCTTGTCTATTCCATATTTGGCTTAAGGAACTTTATCTGTGCTCATTTCAATCTCTGGTTTTATGCAGCACCCCAACTCACCTTTCCCCTTAAGCAAGCATAAGTTGGTTTTCTAAATTTGAGACCCTCTTCTGTTTTGGAATTCAGTTCCTGTGTAGCCAAGTTTACATTC
The DNA here is from genome assembly GCF_039906515.1 of Pseudorca crassidens. Lineage (NCBI taxonomy): Eukaryota > Metazoa > Chordata > Mammalia > Artiodactyla > Delphinidae > Pseudorca > Pseudorca crassidens. Next base: position 104,777,872 of record NC_090301.1, read on the forward strand.
CGTGTATTACTGATATCTTATGATGTTTCTTTTTCTGTGTGACTTATTTCAGTTAGAATCATCGTACCTGAATCCACTCATTATGCTGCTACGGGCCTGATGACATAGATTTCATTGCTGAGTGATACTGCATTGTACATAAGTACCACAAGTTCTTTATCCATTTTTCACTTTCTGTGATACTGAACTTGTACGGTAAACGAGGTTCTTGTAAACAGAGGCGTCCCAAACTTTGGGGTGGCTGTGTCTTTTTGATTTTAATTTCCCTAAGCTATAGGACCATAAGTGGAAGTGCCCTAGGCTCTGTTGCTTTGTTTTTTAGATGTTTCAGGAAACACCATACACTTCTCCAGAGTGTCTGTTGGCAATTTACATCCCGCCCATCAGCATAACAAGGCTCCCAGTTCTCCATGGCCTGTCCTGCCTTTCTGGATTTTACACTTTTTTCAGATGGCCCTTTTGACCGTGGGGAAGTGAGACTTCATTGTAGTGCAGATTTCCTTTGCAAGTTTGCTTGGTTGGCCAAAAAGGGCGTATGCGTTTTTTCCTGAATATATTCAGGAAAAAACGCATACGCCCTTTTTGGCCAAGTGCATCATTGTGGACGTTCTGCCTCTTTTCCTATGCTTTCAATGCAATTCCAGTCTACCTCCTGAAATCGGTTTCCTGCAATTCTGCCCCGCATTCAAGTCCTCTTGGCAGCCTTACTTCAGTATATTTTTGGACGATAGCTGTCATTTATAACTCTGCAGGTTTGTGAATTACAGTGCCCCTGAGCTCCTTTCTTCAACTCGCTTTCTTGTGAGCTGGCCGCAACACCGCAGGATGGCTTCAGGCCCTAATCTGGTTCCGGCACGGCACGCTGAGACTTTGGTTAATTCCTCTTCCTGGTGGAAATGAGAGTTAAATTTGCCCGTCCAGACACCTCCAGCTAGTCTCTCATTATTTCTCCCTATTCCTGTTCATCTTCCGCAGAAATTGCAAACTGGGCCAAACAGGAGGTTAAAGGGACTGACTCTCCAAGTCGGGAGAGTGTTAGTAAAGCGTGTGGAATGTTGCACCCGAGTACCAGGGGAGGAAAACTGAGACATATTTGAACACTTCTCCCGTTCACACGGTTGTTCATACTCTGGGTTCCACATGCATGTTTTAGCTGAAGGAAGAATACCTTAAACCTGGGTAGTTGAAACCCGTGGAATGGGTACCATGCAATATGACTTCAAAGGGTCTTCATTTGCTCACCGAACCTCTCCAATCCTATCACTGCTGCGTTTATGCCCCTGTACACATGCTTGATTCTCTTTCGGAGACATAGCAATCCATAGGTTTTAAGATACTTACTAGTCAGGTACATTCTTAGGCGTTTAATATGGGGTGTTGAGTCCATTTCGTTGAGCAAGGAGTAGCTCTTGTCTATTCCATATTTGGCTTAAGGAACTTTATCTGTGCTCATTTCAATCTCTGGATTCATGCAGCACCCCAAATCACCTTTCCCCTTAAGCAAGCATAAGTTGGTTTTCTAAATTTGAGACACTGTTCTGTTCTGTAATTCAGTTCCTGTGTAGCCAAGTTTACATTCCGTGTATTACTGATATCTTATGATGTTTCTTTTTCTGTGTGACTTATTTCAGTTAGAATCATCATACCTGAATCCACTCATTGTGCTGCTAAGGGCCTGATGACATAGATTTCATTGCTGAGTGATATTTCTTTGTAAGTAAATACCACAACTTCTTTATCCATTTTTCACTTTCTGCAATGTGGAACTTGTACTGTAAATGAGGTTCTTGTAAACAGAGCCGTTCCAAATTTTGGGGTGGCTGTGTCTTTTTGATTTTAATTTCCCTAAGCTATAAGACCATAAGTGGAAGTGCCCTAGGCTCTGTTGCTTTGTTTTTTAGATGTTTCAGGAAACACCATACACTTCTCCCGAGTGTCTGTTGGCAATTTACATCCTGCCCATCAGCATAACAAGGCTCCCAGTTCTCCATGGCCTGTCCTGCCTTTCTGGATTTTACACTTTTTTCAGATGGCCCTTTTGACCGGGGGGAAGTGAGACTTCATTGTAGTGAAGATTTCCTTTGCAAGCTTGCTTGGTTGGCCAAAAAGGGCGTATGCGTTTTTTCCTGAATATATTCAGGAAAAAACGCATACGCCCTTTTTGGCCAAGTGCATCATTGTGGACGTTCTGCCTCTTTTCCTATGCTTTCAATGCAATTCCAGTCTACCTCCTGAAATCGGTTTCCTGCAATTCTGCCCCGCTTTCAAGTCCTCTTGGCAGCCTTACTTCAGTATATTTTTGGACGATAGCTGTCATTTATAACTCTGCAGGTTTGTGAATTACAGTGCCCCTGAGCTCCTTTCTTCAACTCGCTTTCTTGTGAGCTGGCCGCAACACCGCAGGATGGCTTCAGGCCCTAATCTGGTTCCGGCACGGCACGCTGAGCCTTTGGTTATTTCCTCTTCCTGGTGGGAAATGAGAGTTAAATTTGCCCGTCCAGACACATCCAGCTAGTCTCTCATTGGTTCTCCCTATTCCTGTTCATCTTCCGCAGAAATTGCAAACTGGGCCAAACAGGAGGTTAAAGGCGCTGACTCTCCAAGTGGGGAGAGTGTTAGTAAAGCGCCTGGAATGTTGCACCCGAGTACCAGGGGAGGAAAACTGAGACATATTTGAACACGTCTCCCGTTCACACGGTTGATCATACTCTGGGTTCCACATGCATGTTTTTGCTGAAGGAAAAATACCTTAAACCTGGAGAGTTGAGACCCGTGGAATGGGTGCCATGCAATATGACTTCAAAGGGTCTTCATTTGCTCACCGAACCTCTCCAATCCTATCACTGCTGCGTTTATGCCCCTGTACACATGCTTGATTCTCTTTTGGAGACATAGCAATCCATAGGTTTTAAGATACTTACTAGTCAGGTACATTCTTAGGCGTTTAATATGGGGTGTTGAGTCCATTTCGTTGAGCAAGGAGTAGCTCTTGTCTATTCCATATTTGGCTTAAGGAACTTTATCTGTGCTCATTTCAATCTCTGGTTTTATGCAGCACCCCAACTCACCTTTCCCCTTAAGCAAGCATAAGTTGGTTTTCTAAATTTGAGACCCTGTTCTGTCTTGGAATTCAGTTCCTGTGTAGCCAAGTTTACATTCCATGTATTAGTGATATTTTATGATGTTTCTTTTTCTGTGTGACTTATTTCAGTTAGAATCATCGTACCTGAATCCACTCATTATGCTGCTACGGGCCTGATGACATAGATTTCATTGCTGAGTGATACTGCATTGTACATAAGTACCACAAGTTCTTTATCCATTTTTCACTTTCTGTGATACTGAACTTGTACGGTAAACGAGGTTCTTGTAAACAGAGGCGTCCCAAACTTTGGGGTGGCTGTGTCTTTTTGATTTTAATTTCCCTAAGCTATAGGACCATAAGTGGAAGTGCCCTAGGCTCTGTTGCTTTGTTTTTTAGATGTTTCAGGAAACACCATACACTTCTCCCGAGTGTCTGTTGGCAATTTACATCCCGCCCATCAGCATAACAAGGCTCCCAGTTCTCCATGGCCTGTCCTGCCTTTCTGGATTTTACACTTTTTTCAGATGGCCCTTTTGACCGGGGGGAAGTGAGACTTCATTGTAGTGCAGATTTCCTTTGCAAGCTTGCTTGGTTGGCCAAAAAGGGCGTATGCGTTTTTTCCTGAATATATTCAGGAAAAAACGCATACGCCCTTCTTGGCCAAGTGCATCATTGTGGACGTTCTGCCTCTTTTCCTATGCTTTCAATGCAATTCCAGTCTACCTCCTGAAATCGGTTTCCTGCAATTCTGCCCCGCTTTCAAGTCCTCTTGGCAGCCTTACTTCAGTATATTTTTGGACGATAGCTGTCATTTATAACTCTGCAGGTTTGTGAATTACAGTGCCCCTGAGCTCCTTTCTTCAACTCGCTTTCTTGTGAGCTGGCCGCAACACCGCAGGATGGCTTCAGGCCCTAATCTGGTTCCGGCACGGCACGCTGAGCCTTTGGTTATTTCCTCTTCCTGGTGGGAAATGAGAGTTAAATTTGCCCGTCCAGACACATCCAGCTAGTCTCTCATTGGTTCTCCCTATTCCTGTTCATCTTCCGCAGAAATTGCAAACTGGGCCAAACAGGAGGTTAAAGGCGCTGACTCTCCAAGTGGGGAGAGTGTTAGTAAAGCGCCTGGAATGTTGCACCCGAGTACCAGGGGAGGAAAACTGAGACATATTTGAACACGTCTCCCGTTCACACGGTTGATCATACTCTGGATTCCACATGCATGTTTTTGCTGAAGGAAAAATACCTTAAACCTGGAGAGTTGAGACCCGTGGAATGGGTGCCATGCAATATGACTTCAAAGGGTCTTCATTTGCTCACCGAACCTCTCCAATCCTATCACTGCTGCGTTTATGCCCCTGTACACATGCTTGATTCTCTTTTGGAGACATAGCAATCCATAGGTTTTAAGATACTTACTAGTCAGGTACATTCTTAGGCGTTTAATATGGGGTGTTGAGTCCATTTCGTTGAGCAAGGAGTAGCTCTTGTCTATTCCATATTTGGCTTAAGGAACTTTATCTGTGCTCATTTCAATCTCTGGTTTTATGCAGCACCCCAACTCACCTTTCCCCTTAAGCAAGCATAAGTTGGTTTTCTAAATTTGAGACCCTGTTCTGTCTTGGAATTCAGTTCCTGTGTAGCCAAGTTTACATTCCATGTATTAGTGATATCTTATGATGTTTCTTTTTCTGTGTGACTTATTTCAGTTAGAATCATCGTACCTGAATCCACTCATTATGCTGCTACGGGCCTGATGACATAGATTTCATTGCTGAGTGATACTGCATTGTACATAAGTACCACAAGTTCTTTATCCATTTTTCACTTTCTGTGATACTGAACTTGTACGGTAAACGAGGTTCTTGTAAACAGAGGCGTCCCAAACTTTGGGGTGGCTGTGTCTTTTTGATTTTAATTTCCCTAAGCTATAGGACCATAAGTGGAAGTGCCCTAGGCTCTGTTGCTTTGTTTTTTAGATGTTTCAGGAAACACCATACACTTCTCCCGAGTGTCTGTTGGCAATTTACATCCCGCCCATCAGCATAACAAGGCTCCCAGTTCTCCATGGCCTGTCCTGCCTTTCTGGATTTTACACTTTTTTCAGATGGCCCTTTTGACCGGGGGGAAGTGAGCCTTCATTGTAGTGCAGATTTCCTTTGCAAGCTTGCTTGGTTGGCCAAAAAGGGCGTATGCGTTTTTTCCTGAATATATTCAGGAAAAAACGCATACGCCCTTCTTGGCCAAGTGCATCATTGTGGACGTTCTGCCTCTTTTCCTATGCTTTCAATGCAATTCCAGTCTACCTCCTGAAATCGGTTTCCTGCAATTCTGCCCCGCTTTCAAGTCCTCTTGGCAGCCTTACTTCAGTATATTTTTGGACGATAGCTGTCATTTATAACTCTGCAGGTTTGTGAATTACAGTGCCCCTGAGCTCCTTTCTTCAACTCGCTTTCTTTTGAGCTGGCCGCAACACCGCAGGATGGCTTCAGGCCCTAATCTGGTTCCGGCACGGCTCGCTGAGCCCTTGGTTATTTCCTCTTCCTGGTGGGAAATGAGAGTTAAATTTGCCCGTCCAGACACTTCCAGCTAGTCTCTCATTGGTTCTCCCTATTCCTGTTCATCTTCCGCAGAAATTGCAAACTGGGCCAAACAGGAGGTTAAAGGCGCTGACTCTCCAAGTGGGGAGAGTGTTAGTAAAGCGTCTGGAATGTTGCACCCGAGTACCAGGGGAGGAAAACTGAGACATATTTGAACACGTCTCCCGTTCACACGGTTGATCATACTCTGGGTTCCACATGCATGTTTTAGCTGAAGGAAGAATACCTTAAACCTGGAGAGTTGAGACCCGTGGAATGGGTACCATGCAATATGACTTCAAAGGGTCTTCATTTGCTCACCGAACCTCTCCAATCCTATCACTGCTGCGTTTATGCCCCTGTGCACATGCTTGATTCTCTTTCGGAGACATAGCAATCCATAGGTTTTAAGATACTTACTAGTCAGGTACATTCTTAGGCGTTTAATATGCGGTGTTGAGTCCATTTCGTTGAGCAAGGAGTAGCTCTTGTCTATTCCATATTTGGCTTAAGGAACTTTATCTGTGCTCATTTCAATCTCTGGTTTTATGCAGCACCCCAATTCACCTTTCCCCTTAAGCAAGCATAAGTTGGTTTTCTAAATTTGAGACCCTGTTCTGTTCTGTAATTCAGTTCCTGTGTAGCCAAGTTTACATTCCGTGTATTACTGATATCTTATGATGTTTCTTTTTCTGTGTGACTTATTTCAGTTAGAATCATCATACCTGAATCCACTCATTGTGCTGCTAAGGGCCTGATGACATAGATTTCATTGCTGAGTGATATTGCTTTGTAAGTAAATACCACAACTTCTTTATCCATTTTTCACTTTCTGCAATGTGGAACTTGTACTGTAAACGAGGTTGTTGTAAACAGAGCCGTTCCATACTTTGGGGTGGCTGTGTCTTTTTGATTTTAATTTCCCTAAGCTATAGGACCATAAGTGGAAGTGCCCTAGGCTCTGTTGCTTTGTTTTTTAGATGTTTCAGGAAACACCATACACTTCTCCCGAGTGTCTGTTGGCAATTTACATCCCGCCCATCAGCATAACAAGGCTCCCAGTTCTCCATGGCCTGTCCTGCCTTTCTGGATTTTACACTTTTTTCAGATGGCCCTTTTGACCGGGGGGAAGTGAGACTTCATTGTAGTGAAGATTTCCTTTGCAAGCTTGCTTGGTTGGCCAAAAAGGGCGTATGCGTTTTTTCCTGAATATATTCAGGAAAAAACGCATACGCCCTTTTTGGCCAAGTGCATCATTGTGGACGTTCTGCCTCTTTTTCTATGCTTTCAATGCAATTCCAGTCTACCTCCTGAAATCGGTTTCCTGCAATTCTGCCCCGCTTTCAAGTCCTCTTGGCAGCCTTACTTCAGTATATTTTTGGACGATAGCTGTCATTTATAACTCTGCAGGTTTGTGAATTACAGTGCCCCTGAGCTCCTTTCTTCAACTCGCTTTCTTGTGAGCTGGCCGCAACACCGCAGGATGGCTTCAGGCCCTAATCTGATTCCGGCACGGCACGCTGAGCCTTTGGTTATTTCCTCTTCCTGGTGGGAAATGAGAGTTAAATTTGCCCGTCCAGACACCTCCAGCTAGTCTCTCACTGGTTCTCGCTATTCCTGTTCATCTTCCGCAGAAATTGCAAACTGGGCCAAACAGGAGGTTAAAGGCGCTGACTCTCCAAGTGGGGAGAGTGTTAGTAAAGCGTCTGGAATGTTGCACCCGAGTACCAGGGGAGGAAAACTGAGACATATTTGAACACGTCTCCCGTTCACACGGTTGATCATACTCTGGGTTCCACATGCATGTTTTTGCTGAAGGAAGAATACCTTAAACCTGGAGAGTTGAGACCCGTGGAATGCGTACCATGCAATATGACTTCAAAGGGTCTTCATTTGCTCACCGAACCTCTCCAATCCTATCACTGCTGCGTTTATGCCCCTGTGCACATGCTTGATTCTCTTTCAGAGACATAGCAATCCATAGGTTTTAAGATACTTACTAGTCAGGTACATTCTTAGGCGTTTAATATGCTGTGTTGAGTCCATTTCGTTGAGCAAGGAGTAGCTCTTGTCTATTCCATATTTGGCTTAAGGAACTTTATCTGTGCTCATTTCAATCTCTGGTTTTATGCAGCACCCCAACTCACCTTTCCCCTTAAGGAAGCTTAAGTTGGTTTTCTAAATTTGAGACCCTGTTCTGTTCTGTAATTCAGTTCCTGTGTAGCCAAGTTTACATTCCGTGTATTACTGATATCTTATGATGTTTCTTTTTCTGTGTGACTTATTTCAGTTAGAATCATCATACCTGAATCCACTCATTGTGCTGCTAAGGGCCTGATGACATAGATTTCATTGCTGAGTGATATTGCTTTGTAAGTAAATACCACAACTTCTTTATCCATTTTTCAATTTCTGTGATGTTGAACTTGTACTGTAAACGAGGTTCTTGTAAACAGAGCCGTTCCATACTTTGGGGTGGCTGTGTCTTTTTGATTTTAATTTCCCTAAGCTATAGGACCATAAGTGGAAGTGCCCTAGGCTCTGTTGCTTTGTTTTTTAGATGTTTCAGGAAACACCATACACTTCTCCCGAGTGTCTGTTGGCAATTTACATCCCGCCCATCAGCATAACAAGGCTCCCAGTTCTCCATGGCCTGTCCTGCCTTTCTGGATTTTACACTTTTTTCAGATGGCCCTTTTGACCGGGGGGAAGTGAGACTTCATTGTAGTGCAGATTTCCTTTGCAAGCTTGCTTGGTTGGCCAAAAAGGGCGTATGCGTTTTTTCCTGAATATATTCAGGAAAAAACGCATACGCCCTTTTTGGCCAAGTGCATCATTGTGGACGTTCTGCCTCTTTTTCTATGCTTTCAATGCAATTCCAGTCTACCTCCTGAAATCGGTTTCCTGCAATTCTGTCCCGCTTTCAAGTCCTCTTGGCAGCCTTACTTCGGTATATTTTTGGACGATAGCTGTCATTTATAACTCTGCAGGTTTGTGAATTACAGTGCCCCTGAGCTCCTTTCTTCAACTCGCTTTCTTGTGAGCTGGCCGCAACACCGCAGGATGGCTTAAGGCCCTAATCTGGTTCCGGCACGGCACGCTGAGCCTTTGGTTATTTCCTCTTCCTGGTGGGAAATGAGAGTTAAATTTGCCCGTCCAGACACCTCCAGCTAGTCTCTCATTGGTTCTCGCTATTCCTGTTCATCTTGCGCAGAAATTGCAAACTGGGCCAAACAGGAGGTTAAAGGCGCTGACTCTCCAAGTGGGGAGAGTGTTAGTAAAGCGTCTGGAATGTTGCACCCGAGTACCAGGGGAGGAAAACTGAGACATATTTGAACACGTCTCCCGTTCACACGGTTGATCATACTCTGGGTTCCACATGCATGTTTTTGCTGAAGGAAGAATACCTTAAACCTGGAGAGTTGAGACCCGTGGAATGGGTACCATGCAATATGACTTCAAAGGGTCTTCATTTGCTCAGCGAACCGCTCCAATCCTATCACTGCTGCGTTTATGCCCCTGTACACACGCTTGATTCTCTTTTGGAGACATAGCAATCCATAGGTTTTAAGATACTTACTAGTCAGGTACATTCTTAGGCGTTTAATATGGGGTGTTGAGTCCATTTCGTTGAGCAAGGAGTAGCTCTTTTCTATTCCATATTTGGCTTAAGGAACTTTATCTGTGCTCATTTCAATCTCTGGTTTTATGCAGCACCCCAACTCACCTTTCCCCTTAAGCAAGCATAAGTTGGTTTTCTAAATTTGAGACCCTGTTCTGTTTTGGAATTCAGTTCCTGTGTAGCCAAGTTTACATTCCGTGTTTTACTGATATCTTATGATGTTTCTTTTTCTGTGTGACTTATTTCATTTAGAATCATCGTACCTGAATCAACTCATTATGCTGCTACGGGCCTGATGACATAGATTTCATTGCTGAGTGATACTGCATTGTACATAAGTACCACAAGTTCTTTATCCATTTTTCACTTTCTGTGATACTGAACTTGTACGGTAAACGAGGTTCTTGTAAACAGAGGCGTCCCAAACTTTGGGGTGGCTGTGTCTTTTTGATTTTAATTTCCCTAAGCTATAGGACCATAAGTGGAAGTGCCCTAGGCTCTGTTGCTTTGTTTTTTAGATGTTTCAGGAAACACCATACACTTCTCCCGAGTGTCTGTTGGCAATTTACATCCCGCCCATCAGCATAACAAGGCTCCCAGTTCTCCATGGCCTGTCCTGCCTTTCTGGATTTTACACTTTTTTCAGATGGCCCTTTTGACCGGGGGGAAGTGAGACTTCATTGTAGTGCAGATTTCCTTTGCAAGCTTGCTTGGTTGGCCAAAAAGGGCGTATGCGTTTTTTCCTGAATATATTCAGGAAAAAACGCATACGCCCTTTTTGGCCAAGTGCATCATTGTGGACGTTCTGCCTCTTTTCCTATGCTTTCAATGCAATTCCAGTCTACCTCCTGAAATCGGTTTCCTGCAATTCTGCCCCGCTTTCAAGTCCTCTTGGCAGCCTTACTTCAGTATATTTCTTTTGACGATAGCTGTCATTTATAACTCTGCAGGTTTGTGAATTACAGTGCCCCTGAGCTCCTTTCTTCAACTCGCTTTCTTGTGAGCTGGCCGCAACACCGCAGGATGGCTTCAGGCCCTAATCTGGTTCCGGCATGGCATGCTGAGCCTTTGGTTAATTCCTCTTCCTGGTGGGAAATGAGAGTTAAATTTGCCCGTCCAGACACCTCCAGCTAGTCTCTCATTGGTTCTCCCTATTCCTGTTCATCTTCCGCAGAAATTGCAAACTGGGCCAAACAGGAGGTTAAAGGCGCTGACTCTCCAAGTGGGGAGAGTGTTAGTAAAGCGTCTGGAATGTTGCACCCGAGTACCAGGGTACGAAAACTGAGACATATTTGAACACGTCTCCCGTTCACACGGTTAATCATACTCTGGGTTCCACATGCATGTTTTAGCTGAAGGAAGAATACCTTAAACCTGGGTAGTTGAGATCCGTGGAATGGGTACCATGCAATATGACTTCAAAGGATCTTCATTTGCTCACCGAACCTCTCCAATCCTATCACTGCTGCGTTTATGCCCCTGTACACACGCTTGATTCTCTTTTGGAGACATAGCAATCCATAGGTTTTAAGATACTTACTAGTCAGGTACATTCTTAGGCGTTTAATATGGGGTGTTGAGTCCATTTCGTTGAGCAAGGAGTAGCTCTTGTCTATTCCATATTTGGCTTAAGGAACTTTATCTGTGCTCATTTCAATCTCTGGTTTTATGCAGCACCCCAACTCACCTTTCCCCTTAAGCAAGCATAAGTTGGTTTTCTAAATTTGAGACCCTCTTCTGTTTTGGAATTCAGTTCCTGTGTAGCCAAGTTTACATTCTGTGTATTACTGATATCTTATGATGTTTCTTTTTCTGTGTGACTTATTTCAGTTAGAATCATCGTACCTGAATCCACTCATTATGCTGCTACGGGCCTGATGACATAGATTTCATTGCTGAGTGATACTGCATTGTACATAAGTACCACAAGTTCTTTATCCATTTTTCACTTTCTGTGATACTGAACTTGTACGGTAAACGAGGTTCTTGTAAACAGAGGCGTCCCAAACTTTGGGGTGGCTGTGTCTTTTTGATTTTAATTTCCCTAAGCTATAGGACCATAAGTGGAAGTGCCCTAGGCTCTGTTGCTTTGTTTTTTAGATGTTTCAGGAAACACCATACACTTCTCCCGAGTGTCTGTTGGCAATTTACATCCCGCCCATCAGCATAACAAGGCTCCCAGTTCTCCATGGCCTGTCCTGCCTTTCTGGATTTTACACATTTTTCAGATGGCCCTTTTGACCGGGGGGAAGTGAGACTTCATTGTAGTGCAGATTTCCTTTGCAAGCTTGCTTGGTTGGCCAAAAAGGGCGTATGCGTTTTTTCCTGAATATATTCAGGAAAAAACGCATACGCCCTTTTTGGCCAAGTGCATCATTGTGGACGTTCTGCCTCTTTTCCTATGCTTTCAATGCAATTCCAGTCTACCTCCTGAAATCGGTTTCCTGCAATTCTGCCCCGCTTTCAAGTCCTCTTGGCAGCCTTACTTCAGTATATTTCTTTTGACGATAGCTGTCATTTATAACTCTGCAGGTTTGTGAATTACAGTGCCCCTGAGCTCCTTTCTTCAACTCGCTTTCTTTTGAGCTGGCCGCAACACCGCAGGATGGCTTCAGGCCCTAATCTGGTTCCGGCATGGCATGCTGAGCCTTTGGTTAATTCCTCTTCCTGGTGGGAAATGAGAGTTAAATTTGCCCGTCCAGACACCTCCAGCTAGTCTCTCATTGGTTCTCCCTATTCCTGTTCATCTTCCGCAGAAATTGCAAACTGGGCCAAACAGGAGGTTAAAGGCGCTGACTCTCCAAGTGGGGAGAGTGTTAGTAAAGCGTCTGGAATGTTGCACCCGAGTACCAGGGGAGGAAAACTGAGACATATTTGAACACGTCTCCCGTTCACACGGTTAATCATACTCTGGGTTCCACATGCATGTTTTAGCTGAAGGAAGAATACCTTAAACCTGGGTAGTTGAGATCCGTGGAATGGGTACCATGCAATATGACTTCAAAGGATCTTCATTTGCTCACCGAACCTCTCCAATCCTATCACTGCTGCGTTTATGCCCCTGTACACACGCTTGATTCTCTTTTGGAGACATAGCAATCCATAGGTTTTAAGATACTTACTAGTCAGGTACATTCTTAGGCGTTTAATATGGGGTGTTGAGTCCATTTCATTGAGCAAGGAGTAGCTCTTGTCTATTCCATATTTGGCTTAAGGAACTTTATCTGTGCTCATTTCAATCTCTGGTTTTATGCAGCACCCCAACTCACCTTTCCCCTTAAGCAAGCATAAGTTGGTTTTCTAAATTTGAGACCCTCTTCTGTTTTGGAATTCAGTTCCTGTGTAGCCAAGTTTACATTCTGTGTATTACTGATATCTTATGATGTTTCTTTTTCTGTGTGACTTATTTCAGTTAGAATCATCGTACCTGAATCCACTCATTATGCTGCTACGGGCCTGATGACATAGATTTCATTGCTGAGTGATACTGCATTGTACATAAGTACCACAAGTTCTTTATCCATTTTTCACTTTCTGTGATACTGAACTTGTACGGTAAACGAGGTTCTTGTAAACAGAGGCGTCCCAAACTTTGGGGTGGCTGTGTCTTTTTGATTTTAATTTCCCTAAGCTATAGGACCATAAGTGGAAGTGCCCTAGGCTCTGTTGCTTTGTTTTTTAGATGTTTCAGGAAACACCATACACTTCTCCCGAGTGTCTGTTGGCAATTTACATCCCGCCCATCAGCATAACAAGGCTCCCAGTTCTCCATGGCCTGTCCTGCCTTTCTGGATTTTACACATTTTTCAGATGGCCCTTTTGACCGGGGGGAAGTGAGACTTCATTGTAGTGCAGATTTCCTTTGCAAGCTTGCTTGGTTGGCCAAAAAGGGCGTATGCGTTTTTTCCTGAATATATTCAGGAAAAAACTCATACGCCCTTTTTGGCCAAGTGCATCATTGTGGACGTTCTGTCTCTTTTCCTATGCTTTCAATGCAATTCCAGTCTACCTCCTGAAATCGGTTTCCTGCAATTCTGCCCCGCTTTCAAGTCCTCTTGGCAGCCTTACTTCAGTATATTTTTGGACGATAGCTGTCATTTATAACTCTGCAGGTTTGTGAATTACAGTGCCCCTGAGCTCTTTTCTTCAACTCGCTTTCTTGTGAGCTGGCCGCAACACCGCAGGATGGCTTCAGGCCCTAATCTGATTCCGGCACGGCACGCTGAGCCTTTGGTTATTTCCTCTTACTGGTGGAAATGAGAGTTAAATTTGCCCGTCCAGACACCTCCAGCTAGTCTCTCATTGTTTCTCCCTATTCCTGTTCATCTTGCGCAGAAATTGCAAACTGGGCCAAACAGGAGGTTAAAGGCGCTGACTCTCCAAGTGGGGAGAGTGTTAGTAAAGCGTCTGGAATGTTGCACCCGAGTACCAGGGGAGGAAAACTGAGACATATTTGAACACGTCTCCCGTTCACACGGTTGATCATACTCTTGGTTCCACATGCATGTTTTAGCTGAAGGAAGAATACCTTAAACCTGGAGAGTTGAGACCCGTGGAATGGGTACCATGCAATATGACTTCAAAGGGTCTTCATTTGCTCACCGAACCTCTCCAATCCTATCACTGCTGCGTTTATGCCCCTGTACACATGCTTGATTCTCTTTCAGAGACATAGCAATCCATAGGTTTTAAGATACTTACTAGTCAGGTACATTCTTAGGCGTTTAATATGCGGTGTTGAGTCCATTTCGTTGAGCAAGGAGTAGCTCTTGTCTATTCCATATTTGGCTTAAGGAACTTTATCTGTGCTCATTTCAATCTCTGGTTTTATGCAGCACCCCAACTCACCTTTCCCCTTAAGCAAGCATAAGTTGGTTTTCTAAATTTGAGACCCTCTTCTGTTTTGGAATTCAGTTCCTGTGTAGCCAAGTTTACATTCCGTGTATTACTGATATCTTATGATGTTTCTTTTTCTGTGTGACTTATTTCAGTTAGAATCATCGTACCTGAATCCACTCATTATGCTGCTACGGGCCTGATGACATAGATTTCATTGCTGAGTGATACTGCATTGTACATAAGTACCACAAGTTCTTTATCCATTTTTCACTTTCTGTGATACTGAACTTGTACGGTAAACGAGGTTCTTGTAAACAGAGGCGTCCCAAACTTTGGGGTGGCTGTGTCTTTTTGATTTTAATTTCCCTAAGCTATAGGACCATAAGTGGAAGTGCCCTAGGCTCTGTTGCTTTGTTTTTTAGATGTTTCAGGAAACACCATACACTTCTCCCGAGTGTCTGTTGGCAATTTACATCCCGCCCATCAGCATAACAAGGCTCCCAGTTCTCCATGGCCTGTCCTGCCTTTCTGGATTTTACACTTTTTTCAGATGGCCCTTTTGACCATGGGGAAGTGAGACTTCATTGTAGTGCAGATTTCCTTTGCAAGTTTGCTTGGTTGGCCAAAAAGGGCGTATGCGTTTTTTCCTGAATATATTCAGGAAAAAACGCATACGCCCTTTTTGGCCAAGTGCATCATTGTGGACGTTCTGTCTCTTTTCCTATGCTTTCAATGCAATTCCAGTCTACCTCCTGAAATCGGTTTCCTGCAATTCTGCCCCGCATTCAAGTCCTCTTGGCAGCCTTACTTCAGTATATTTTTGGACGATAGCTGTCATTTATAACTCTGCAGGTTTGTGAATTACAGTGCCCCTGAGCTCCTTTCTTCAACTCGCTTTCTTGTGAGCTGGCCGCAACACCGCAGGATGGCTTCAGGCCCTAATCTGGTTCCGGCACGGCACGCTGAGCCCTTGGTTATTTCCTCTTCCTGGTGGGAAATGAGAGTTAAATTTGCCCGTCCAGACACCTCCAGCTAGTCTCTCATTGGTTCTCGCAATTCCTGTTCATCTTCCGCAGAAATTGCTAACTGGGCCAAACAGGAGGTTAAAGGCGCTGACTCTCCAAGTGGGGAGAGTGTTAGTAAAGCGTCTGGAATGTTGCACCCGAGTACCAGGGGAGGAAAACTGAGACATATTTGAACACGTCTCCCGTTCACATGGTTGAT
Organism: Pseudorca crassidens; assembly: GCF_039906515.1. Taxonomy (NCBI): domain Eukaryota; kingdom Metazoa; phylum Chordata; class Mammalia; order Artiodactyla; family Delphinidae; genus Pseudorca; species Pseudorca crassidens. The sequence goes on from NC_090301.1 coordinate 104,793,218, forward strand.
CATACTCTGGGTTCCACATGCATGTTTTTGCTGAAGGAAGAATACCTTAAACCTGGAGAGTTGAGACCCGTGGAATGGGTACCATGCAATATGACTTCAAAGGGTCTTCATTTGCTCAGCGAACCGCTCCAATCGTATCACTGCTGCGTTTATGCCCCTGTACACACGCTTGATTCTCTTTTGGAGACATAGCAATCCATAGGTTTTAAGATACTTACTAGTCAGGTACATTCTTAGGCGTTTAATATGGGGTGTTGAGTCCATTTCGTTGAGCAAGGAGTAGCTCTTTTCTATTCCATATTTGGCTTAAGGAACTTTATCTGTGCTCATTTCAATCTCTGGTTTTATGCAGCACCCCAACTCACCTTTCCCCTTAAGCAAGCATAAGTTGGTTTTCTAAATTTGAGACCCTCTTCTGTTTTGGAATTCATTTCCTGTGTAGCCAAGTTTACATTCTGTGTATTACTGATATCTTATGATGTTTCTTTTTCTGTGTGACTTATTTCAGTTAGAATCATCGTACCTGAATCCACTCATTATGCTGCTACGGGCCTGATGACATAGATTTCATTGCTGAGTGATACTGCATTGTACATAAGTACCACAAGTTCTTTATCCATTTTTCACTTTCTGTGATACTGAACTTGTACGGTAAACGAGGTTCTTGTAAACAGAGGCGTCCCAAACTTTGGGGTGGCTGTGTCTTTTTGATTTTAATTTCCCTAAGCTATAGGACCATAAGTGGAAGTGCCCTAGGCTCTGTTGCTTTGTTTTTTAGATGTTTCAGGAAACACCATACACTTCTCCCGAGTGTCTGTTGGCAATTTACATCCCGCCCATCAGCATAACAAGGCTCCCAGTTCTCCATGGCCTGTCCTGCCTTTCTGGATTTTACACTTTTTTCAGATGGCCCTTTTGACCGGGGGGAAGTGAGACTTCATTGTAGTGCAGATTTCCTTTGCAAGCTTGCTTGGTTGGCCAAAAAGGGCGTATGCGTTTTTTCCTGAATATATTCAGGAAAAAACGCATATGCCCTTTTTGGCCAAGTGCATCATTGTGGACGTTCTGCCTCTTTTCCTATGCTTTCAATGCAATTCCAGTCTACCTCCTGAAATCGGTTTCCTGCAATTCTGCCCCGCTTTCAAGTCCTCTTGGCAGCCTTACTTCAGTATATTTCTTTTGACGATAGCTGTCATTTATAACTCTGCAGGTTTGTGAATTACAGTGCCCCTGAGCTCCTTTCTTCAACTCGCTTTCTTGTGAGCTGGCCGCAACACCACAGGATGGCTTCAGGCCCTAATCTGGTTCCGGCACGGCTCGCTGAGCCTTTGGTTATTTCGTCTTCCTGGTGGGAAATGAGAGTTAAATTTGCCCGTCCAGACACCTCCAGCTAGTCTCTGATTGGTTCTCCCTATTCCTGTTCATCTTCCGCAGAAATTGCAAACTGGGCCAAACAGGAGGTTAAAGGCGCTGACTCTCCAAGTGGGGAGAGTGTTAGTAAAGCGTCTGGAATGTTGCACCCGAGTACCAGGGGAGGAAAACTGAGACATATTTGAACACGTCTCCCGTTCACACAGTTGATCATACTCTGGGTTCTACATGCATGATTTAGCTGAAGGAAGAATACCTTAAACCTGCAGAGTTGAGACCCGTGGAATGGGTACCATGCAATATGACTTCAAAGGGTCTTCATTTGCTCACCGAACCTCTCCAATCCTATCACTGCTGCGTTTATGCCCCTGTACACACGCTTGATTCTCTTTTGGAGACATAGCAATCCATAGGTTTTAAGATACTTACTAGTCAGGTACATTCTTAGGCGTTTAATATGGGGTGTTGAGTCCATTTCGTTGAGCAAGGAGTAGCTCTTGTCTATTCCATATTTGGCTTAAGGAACTTTATCTGTGCTCATTTCAATCTCTGGTTTTATGCAGCACCCCAACTCACCTTTCCCCTTAAGCAAGCATAAGTTGGTTTTCTAAATTTGAGACCCTCTTCTGTTTTGGAATTCAGTTCCTGTGTAGCCAAGTTTACATTCTGTGTATTACTGATATCTTATGATGTTTCTTTTTCTGTGTGACTTATTTCAGTTAGAATCATCGTACCTGAATCCACTCATTATGCTGCTACGGGCCTGATGACATAGATTTCATTGCTGAGTGATACTGCATTGTACATAAGTACCACAAGTTCTTTATCCATTTTTCACTTTCTGTGATACTGAACTTGTACGGTAAACGAGGTTCTTGTAAACAGAGGCGTCCCAAACTTTGGGGTGGCTGTGTCTTTTTGATTTTAATTTCCCTAAGCTATAGGACCATAAGTGGAAGTGCCCTAGGCTCTGTTGCTTTGTTTTTTAGATGTTTCAGGAAACACCATACACTTCTCCCGAGTGTCTGTTGGCAATTTACATCCCGCCCATCAGCATAACAAGGCTCCCAGTTCTCCATGGCCTGTCCTGCCTTTCTGGATTTTACACATTTTTCAGATGGCCCTTTTGACCGGGGGGAAGTGAGACTTCATTGTAGTGCAGATTTCCTTTGCAAGCTTGCTTGGTTGGCCAAAAAGGGCGTATGCGTTTTTTCCTGAATATATTCAGGAAAAAACGCATACGCCCTTTTTGGCCAAGTGCATCATTGTGGACGTTCTGTCTCTTTTCCTATGCTTTCAATGCAATTCCAGTCTACCTCCTGAAATCGGTTTCCTGCAATTCTGCCCCGCTTTCAAATCCTCTTGGCAGCCTTACTTCAGTATATTTTTGGACGATAGCTGTCATTTATAACTCTGCAGGTTTGTGAATTACAGTGCCCCTGAGCTCTTTTCTTCAACTCGCTTTCTTGTGAGCTGGCCGCAACACCGCAGGATGGCTTCAGGCCCTAATCTGGTTCCGGCACGGCACGCTGAGCCTTTGGTTATTTCCTCTTACTGGTGGAAATGAGAGTTAAATTTGCCCGTCCAGACACCTCCAGCTAGTCTCTCATTGGTTCTCCCTATTCCTGTTCATCTTGCGCAGAAATTGCAAACTGGGCCAAACAGGAGGTTAAAGGCGCTGACTCTCCAAGTGGGGAGAGTGTTAGTAAAGCGTCTGGAATGTTGCACCCGAGTACCAGGGGAGGAAAACTGAGACATATTTGAACACGTCTCCCGTTCACATGGTTGATCATACTCTTGGTTCCACATGCATGTTTTAGCTGAAGGAAGAATACCTTAAACCTGGAGAGTTGAGACCCGTGGAATGGGTACCATGCAATATGACTTCAAAGGGTCTTCATTTGCTCACCGAACCTCTCCAATCCTATCACTGCTGCGTTTATGCCCCTGTACACATGCTTGATTCTCTTTCAGAGACATAGCAATCCATAGGTTTTGAGATACTTACTAGTCAGGTACATTCTTAGGCGTTTAATATGCGGTGTTGAGTCCATTTCGTTGAGCAAGGAGTAGCTCTTGTCTATTCCATATTTGGCTTAAGGAACTTTATCTGTGCTCATTTCAATCTCTGGTTTTATGCAGCACCCCAACTCACCTTTCCCCTTAAGCAAGCATAAGTTGGTTTTCTAAATTTGAGACCCTCTTCTGTTTTGGAATTCAGTTCCTGTGTAGCCAAGTTTACATTCTGTGTATTACTGATATCTTATGATGTTTCTTTTTCTGTGTGACTTATTTCAGTTAGAATCATCGTACCTGAATCCACTCATTATGCTGCTACGGGCCTGATGACATAGATTTCATTGCTGAGTGATACTGCATTGTACATAAGTACCACAAGTTCTTTATCCATTTTTCACTTTCTGTGATACTGAACTTGTACGGTAAACGAGGTTCTTGTAAACAGAGGCGTCCCAAACTTTGGGGTGGCTGTGTCTTTTTGATTTTAATTTCCCTAAGCTATAGGACCATAAGTGGAAGTGCCCTAGGCTCTGTTGCTTTGTTTTTTAGATGTTTCAGGAAACACCATACACTTCTTCCGAGTGTCTGTTGGCAATTTACATCCCGCCCATCAGCATAACAAGGCTCCCAGTTCTCCATGGCCTGTCCTGCCTTTCTGGATTTTACACTTTTTTCAGATGGCCCTTTTGACTGAGGGGAAGTGAGACTTCATTGTAGTGCAGATTTCCTTTGCAAGCTTGCTTGGTTGGCCAAAAAGGGCGTATGCGTTTTTTCCTGAATATATTCAGGAAAAAACGCATACGCCCTTTTTGGCCAAGTGCATCATTGTGGACGTTCTGTCTCTTTTCCTATGCTTTCAATGCAATTCCAGTCTACCTCCTGAAATCGGTTTCCTGCAATTCTGCCCCGCTTTCAAGTCCTCTTGGCAGCCTTACTTCAGTATATTTTTGGACGATAGCTGTCATTTATAACTCTGCAGGTTTGTGAATTACAGTGCCCCTGAGCTCCTTTCTTCAACTCGCTTTCTTGTGAGCTGGCCGCAACACCACAGGATGGCTTCAGGCCCTAATCTGGTTCCGGCACGGCTCGCTGAGCCTTTGGTTATTTCGTCTTCCTGGTGGGAAATGAGAGTTAAATTTGCCCGTCCAGACACCTCCAGCTAGTCTCTCATTGGTTCTCCCTATTCCTGTTCATCTTCCGCAGAAATTGCAAACTGGGCCAAACAGGAGGTTAAAGACGCTGACTCTCCAAGTGGGGAGAGTGTTAGTAAATCGTCTGGAATGTTGCACCCGAGTACCAGGGGAGGAAAACTGAGACATATTTGAACACGTCTCCCGTTCACACAGTTGATCATACTCTGGGTTCTACATGCATGATTTAGCTGAAGGAAGAATACCTTAAACCTGCAGAGTTGAGACCCGTGGAATGGGTACCATGCAATATGACTTCAAAGGGTCTTCATTTGCTCACCGAACCTCTCCAATCCTATCACTGCTGCGTTTATGCCCCTGTACACACGCTTGATTCTCTTTTGGAGACATAGCAATCCATAGGTTTTAAGATACTTACTAGTCAGGTACATTCTTAGGCGTTTAATATGGGGTGTTGAGTCCATTTCGTTGAGCAAGGAGTAGCTCTTGTCTATTCCATATTTGGCTTAAGGAACTTTATCTGTGCTCATTTCAATCTCTGGTTTTATGCAGCACCCCAACTCACCTTTCCCCTTAAGCAAGCATAAGTTGGTTTTCTAAATTTGAGACCCTCTTCTGTTTTGGAATTCAGTTCCTGTGTAGCCAAGTTTACATTCTGTGTATTACTGATATCTTATGATGTTTCTTTTTCTGTGTGACTTATTTCAGTTAGAATCATCGTACCTGAATCCACTCATTATGCTGCTACGGGCCTGATGACATAGATTTCATTGCTGAGTGATACTGCATTGTACATAAGTACCACAAGTTCTTTATCCATTTTTCACTTTCTGTGATACTGAACTTGTACGGTAAACGAGGTTCTTGTAAACAGTGGCGTCCCAAACTTTGGGGTGGCTGTGTCTTTTTGATTTTAATTTCCCTAAGCTATAGGACCATAAGTGGAAGTGCCCTAGGCTCTGTTGCTTTGTTTTTTAGATGTTTCAGGAAACACCATACACTTCTCCCGAGTGTCTGTTGGCAATTTACATCCCGCCCATCAGCATAACAAGGCTCCCAGTTCTCCATGGCCTGTCCTGCCTTTCTGGATTTTACACATTTTTCAGATGGCCCTTTTGACCGGGGGGAAGTGAGACTTCATTGTAGTGCAGATTTCCTTTGCAAGCTTGCTTGGTTGGCCAAAAAGGGCGTATGCGTTTTTTCCTGAATATATTCAGGAAAAAACGCATACGCCCTTTTTGGCCAAGTGCATCATTGTGGACGTTCTGTCTCTTTTCCTATGCTTTCAATGCAATTCCAGTCTACCTCCTGAAATCGGTTTCCTGCAATTCTGCCCCGCTTTCAAGTCCTCTTGGCAGCCTTACTTCAGTATATTTTTGGACGATAGCTGTCATTTATAACTCTGCAGGTTTGTGAATTACAGTGCCCCTGAGCTCCTTTCTTCAACTCGCTTTCTTGTGAGCTGGCCGCAACACCGCAGGATGGCTTCAGGCCCTAATCTGGTTCCGGCACGGCACGCTGAGCCTTTGGTTAATTCCTCTTCCTGGTGGGAAATGAGAGTTAAATTTGCCCGTCCAGACACCTCCAGCTAGTCTCTCATTGGTTCTCCCTATTCCTGTTCATCTTCCGCAGAAATTGCAAACTGGGCCAAACAGGAGGTTAAAGGCGCTGACTCTCCAAGTGGGGAGAGTGTTAGTAAAGCGTCTGGAATGTTGCACCCGAGTACCAGGGGAGGAAAACTGAGACATATTTGAACACGTCTCCCGTTCACATGGTTGATCATACTCTTGGTTCCACATGCATGTTTTAGCTGAAGGAAGAATACCTTAAACCTGGAGAGTTGAGACCCGTGGAATGGGTACCATGCAATATGACTTCAAAGGGTCTTCATTTGCTCACCGAACCTCTCCAATCCTATCACTGCTGCGTTTATGCCCCTGTACACATGCTTGATTCTCTTTCAGAGACATAGCAATCCATAGGTTTTGAGATACTTACTAGTCAGGTACATTCTTAGGCGTTTAATATGCGGTGTTGAGTCCATTTCGTTGAGCAAGGAGTAGCTCTTGTCTATTCCATATTTGGCTTAAGGAACTTTATCTGTGCTCATTTCAATCTCTGGTTTTATGCAGCACCCCAACTCACCTTTCCCCTTAAGCAAGCATAAGTTGGTTTTCTAAATTTGAGACCCTCTTCTGTTTTGGAATTCAGTTCCTGTGTAGCCAAGTTTACATTCTGTGTATTACTGATATCTTATGATGTTTCTTTTTCTGTGTGACTTATTTCAGTTAGAATCATCGTACCTGAATCCACTCATTATGCTGCTACGGGCCTGATGACATAGATTTCATTGCTGAGTGATACTGCATTGTACATAAGTACCACAAGTTCTTTATCCATTTTTCACTTTCTGTGATACTGAACTTGTACGGTAAACGAGGTTCTTGTAAACAGAGGCGTCCCAAACTTTGGGGTGGCTGTGTCTTTTTGATTTTAATTTCCCTAAGCTATAGGACCATAAGTGGAAGTGCCCTAGGCTCTGTTGCTTTGTTTTTTAGATGTTTCAGGAAACACCATACACTTCTTCCGAGTGTCTGTTGGCAATTTACATCCCGCCCATCAGCATAACAAGGCTCCCAGTTCTCCATGGCCTGTCCTGCCTTTCTGGATTTTACACTTTTTTCAGATGGCCCTTTTGACTGAGGGGAAGTGAGACTTCATTGTAGTGCAGATTTCCTTTGCAAGCTTGCTTGGTTGGCCAAAAAGGGCGTATGCGTTTTTTCCTGAATATATTCAGGAAAAAACGCATACGCCCTTTTTGGCCAAGTGCATCATTGTGGACGTTCTGTCTCTTTTCCTATGCTTTCAATGCAATTCCAGTCTACCTCCTGAAATCGGTTTCCTGCAATTCTGCCCCGCTTTCAAGTCCTCTTGGCAGCCTTACTTCAGTATATTTTTGGACGATAGCTGTCATTTATAACTCTGCAGGTTTGTGAATTACAGTGCCCCTGAGCTCCTTTCTTCAACTCGCTTTCTTGTGAGCTGGCCGCAACACCACAGGATGGCTTCAGGCCCTAATCTGGTTCCGGCACGGCTCGCTGAGCCTTTGGTTATTTCGTCTTCCTGGTGGGAAATGAGAGTTAAATTTGCCCGTCCAGACACCTCCAGCTAGTCTCTCATTGGTTCTCCCTATTCCTGTTCATCTTCCGCAGAAATTGCAAACTGGGCCAAACAGGAGGTTAAAGACGCTGACTCTCCAAGTGGGGAGAGTGTTAGTAAATCGTCTGGAATGTTGCACCCGAGTACCAGGGGAGGAAAACTGAGACATATTTGAACACGTCTCCCGTTCACACAGTTGATCATACTCTGGGTTCTACATGCATGATTTAGCTGAAGGAAGAATACCTTAAACCTGCAGAGTTGAGACCCGTGGAATGGGTACCATGCAATATGACTTCAAAGGGTCTTCATTTGCTCACCGAACCTCTCCAATCCTATCACTGCTGCGTTTATGCCCCTGTACACACGCTTGATTCTCTTTTGGAGACATAGCAATCCATAGGTTTTAAGATACTTACTAGTCAGGTACATTCTTAGGCGTTTAATATGGGGTGTTGAGTCCATTTCGTTGAGCAAGGAGTAGCTCTTGTCTATTCCATATTTGGCTTAAGGAACTTTATCTGTGCTCATTTCAATCTCTGGTTTTATGCAGCACCCCAACTCACCTTTCCCCTTAAGCAAGCATAAGTTGGTTTTCTAAATTTGAGACCCTCTTCTGTTTTGGAATTCAGTTCCTGTGTAGCCAAGTTTACATTCTGTGTATTACTGATATCTTATGATGTTTCTTTTTCTGTGTGACTTATTTCAGTTAGAATCATCGTACCTGAATCCACTCATTATGCTGCTACGGGCCTGATGACATAGATTTCATTGCTGAGTGATACTGCATTGTACATAAGTACCACAAGTTCTTTATCCATTTTTCACTTTCTGTGATACTGAACTTGTACGGTAAACGAGGTTCTTGTAAACAGTGGCGTCCCAAACTTTGGGGTGGCTGTGTCTTTTTGATTTTAATTTCCCTAAGCTATAGGACCATAAGTGGAAGTGCCCTAGGCTCTGTTGCTTTGTTTTTTAGATGTTTCAGGAAACACCATACACTTCTCCCGAGTGTCTGTTGGCAATTTACATCCCGCCCATCAGCATAACAAGGCTCCCAGTTCTCCATGGCCTGTCCTGCCTTTCTGGATTTTACACATTTTTCAGATGGCCCTTTTGACCGGGGGGAAGTGAGACTTCATTGTAGTGCAGATTTCCTTTGCAAGCTTGCTTGGTTGGCCAAAAAGGGCGTATGCGTTTTTTCCTGAATATATTCAGGAAAAAACGCATACGCCCTTTTTGGCCAAGTGCATCATTGTGGACGTTCTGTCTCTTTTCCTATGCTTTCAATGCAATTCCAGTCTACCTCCTGAAATCGGTTTCCTGCAATTCTGCCCCGCTTTCAAGTCCTCTTGGCAGCCTTACTTCAGTATATTTTTGGACGATAGCTGTCATTTATAACTCTGCAGGTTTGTGAATTACAGTGCCCCTGAGCTCCTTTCTTCAACTCGCTTTCTTGTGAGCTGGCCGCAACACCGCAGGATGGCTTCAGGCCCTAATCTGGTTCCGGCACGGCACGCTGAGCCTTTGGTTAATTCCTCTTCCTGGTGGGAAATGAGAGTTAAATTTGCCCGTCCAGACACCTCCAGCTAGTCTCTCATTGGTTCTCCCTATTCCTGTTCATCTTCCGCAGAAATTGCAAACTGGGCCAAACAGGAGGTTAAAGGCGCTGACTCTCCAAGTGGGGAGAGTGTTAGTAAAACGTCTGGAATGTTGCACCCGAGTACCAGGGGAGGAAAACTGAGACATATTTGAACACGTCTCCCGTTCACACGGTTGATCATACTCTGGGTTCCACATGCATGTTTTTGCTGAAGGAAGAATACCTTAAACCTGGAGAGTTGAGACCCGTGGAATGGGTACCATGCAATATGACTTCAAAGGGTCTTCATTTGCTCACCGAACCTCTCCAATCCTATCACTGCTGCGTTTATGCCCCGTACACACGCTTGATTCTCTTTTGGAGACATAGCAATCCATAGGTTTTAAGATACTTACTAGTCAGGTACATTCTTAGGCGTTTAATATGGGGTGTTGAGTCCATTTCGTTGAGCAAGGAGTAGCTCTTTTCTATTCCATATTTGGCTTAAGGAACTTTATCTGTGCTCATTTCAATCTCTGGTTTTATGCAGCACCCCAACTCACCTTTCCCCTTAAGCAAGCATAAGTTGGTTTTCTAAATTTGAGACCCTCTTCTGTTTTGGAATTCAGTTCCTGTGTAGCCAAGTTTACATTCTGTGTATTACTGATATCTTATGATGTTTCTTTTTCTGTGTGACTTATTTCAGTTAGAATCATCGTACCTGAATCCACTCATTATGCTGCTACGGGCCTGATGACATAGATTTCATTGCTGAGTGATATTGCATTGTATGTACGTACCACAACTTCTTTATCCATTTTTCACTTTCTGCGATATTGAACTTGCACCGTAAACGAGGTTCTTGTAAACAGAGGCGTCCCAAACTTTGGGGTGGCTGTGTCTTTTTGATTTTAATTTCCCTAAGCTATAGGACCATAAGTGGAAGTGCCCTAGGCTCTGTTGCTTTTTTTTTTAGATGTTTCAGGAAACAACATACACTTCTCCCGAGTGTCTGTTGGCAATTTACATCCCGCCCATCAGCATAACAAGGCTCCCAGTTCTCCATGGCCTGTCCTGCCTTTCTGGATTTTACACTTTTTTCAGATGGTCCTTTTGACCATGGGGAAGTGAGACTTCATTGTAGTGCAGATTTCCTTTGCAAGTTTGCTTGGTTGGCCAAAAAGGGCGTATGCGTTTTTTCCTGAATATATTCAGGAAAAAACGCATACGCCCTTTTTGGCCAAGTGCATCATTGTGGACGTTCTGCCTCTTTTCCTATGCTTTCAATGCAATTCCAGTCTACCTCCTGAAATCGGTTTCCTGCAATTCTGCCCCACTTTCAAGTCCTCTTGGCAGCCTTACTTCAGTATATTTTTGGTCGATAGCTGTCATTTATAACTCTGCAGGTTTGTGAATTACAGTGCCCCTGAGCTCCTTTCTTCAACTCGCTTTCTTGTGAGCTGGCCGCAACACCGCAGGATGGCTTCAGGCCCTAATCTGGTTCCGGCACGGCATGCTGAGCCTTTGGTTAATTCCTCTTCCTGGTGGGAAATGAGAGTTAAATTTGCCCGTCCAGACACTTCCAGCTAGTCTCTCATTGGTTCTCCCTATTCCTGTTCATCTTCCGCAGAAATTGCAAACTGGGCCAAACAGGAGGTTAAAGGCGCTGACTCTCCAAGTGGGGAGAGTGTTAGTAAAGCGTCTGGAATGTTGCACCCGAGTACCAGGGGAGGAAAACTGAGACATATTTGAACACGTCTCCCGTTCACACGGTTGATCATACTCTGGGTTCCACATGCATGTTTTAGCTGAAGGAAGAATACCTTAAACCTGGGTAGTTGAGATCCGTGGAATGGGTACCATGCAATATGACTTCAAAGGATCTTCATTTGCTCACCGAACCTCTCCAATCCTATCACTGCTGCGTTTATGCCCCTGTACACACGCTTGATTCTCTTTTGGAGACATAGCAATCCATAGGTTTTAAGATACTTACTAGTCAGGTACATTCTTAGGCGTTTAATATGGGGTGTTGAGTCCATTTCGTTGAGCAAGGAGTAGCTCTTGTCTGTTCCATATTTGGCTTAAGGAACTTTATCTGGCTCATTTCAATCTCTGCTTTTATGCAGCACCCCAACTCACCTTTCCCCTTAAGCAAGCATAAGTTGGTTTTCTAAATTTGAGACCCTGTTCTGTTTTGGAATTCAGTTCCTGTGTAGCCAAGTTTACATTCTGTGTATTACTGATATCTTATGATGTTTCTTTTTCTGTGTGACTTATTTCAGTTAGAATCATCGTACCTGAATCCACTCATTATGCTGCTACGGGCCTGATGACATAGATTTCATTGCTGAGTGATACTGCATTGTACATAAGTACCACAAGTTCTTTATCCATTTTTCACTTTCTGTGATACTGAACTTGTACGGTAAACGAGGTTCTTGTAAACAGAGGCGTCCCAAATTTTGGGGTCGCTGTGTCTTTTTGATTTTAATTTCCCTAAGCTATAGGACCATAAGTGGAAGTGCCCTAGGCTCTGTTGCTTTGTTTTTTAGATGTTTCAGGAAACACCATACACTTCTCCCGAGTGTCTGTTGGCAATTTACATCCCGCCCATCAGCATAACAAGGCTCCCAGTTCTCCATGGCCTGTCCTGCCTTTCTGGATTTTACACATTTTTCAGATGGCCCTTTTGACCGGGGGGAAGTGAGACTTCATTGTAGTGCAGATTTCCTTTGCAAGCTTGCTTGGTTGGCCAAAAAGGGCGTATGCGTTTTTTCCTGAATATATTCAGGAAAAAACGCATACGCCCTTTTTGGCCAAGTGCATCATTGTGGACGTTCTGTCTCTTTTCCTATGCTTTCAATGCAATTCCAGTCTACCTCCTGAAATCGGTTTCCTGCAATTCTGCCCCGCTTTCAAGTCCTCTTGGCAGCCTTACTTCAGTATATTTTTGGACGATAGCTGTCATTTATAACTCTGCAGGTTTGTGAATTACAGTGCCCCTGAGCTCTTTTCTTCAACTCGCTTTCTTGTGAGCTGGCCGCAACACCGCAGGATGGCTTCAGGCCCTAATCTGATTCCGGCACGGCACGCTGAGCCTTTGGTTATTTCCTCTTACTGGTGGAAATGAGAGTTAAATTTGCCCGTCCAGACACCTCCAGCTAGTCTCTCATTGTTTCTCCCTATTCCTGTTCATCTTGCGCAGAAATTGCAAACTGGGCCAAACAGGAGGTTAAAGGCGCTGACTCTCCAAGTGGGGAGAGTGTTAGTAAAGCGTCTGGAATGTTGCACCCGAGTACCAGGGGAGGAAAACTGAGACATATTTGAACACGTCTCCCGTTCACATGGTTGATCATGCTCTTGGTTCCACATGCATGTTTTAGCTGAAGGAAGAATACCTTAAACCTGGAGAGTTGAGACCCGTGGAATGGGTACCATGCAATATGACTTCAAAGGGTCTTCATTTGCTCACCGAACCTCTCCAATCCTATCACTGCTGCGTTTATGCCCCTGTACACATGCTTGATTCTCTTTCAGAGACATAGCAATCCATAGGTTTTAAGATACTTACTAGTCAGGTACATTCTTAGGCGTTTAATATGCGGTGTTGAGTCCATTTCGTTGAGCAAGGAGTAGCTCTTGTCTATTCCATATTTGGCTTAAGGAACTTTATCTGTGCTCATTTCAATCTCTGGTTTTATGCAGCACCCCAACTCACCTTTCCCCTTAAGCAAGCATAAGTTGGTTTTCTAAATTTGAGACCCTCTTCTGTTTTGGAATTCAGTTCCTGTGTAGCCAAGTTTACATTCCGTGTATTACTGATATCTTATGATGTTTCTTTTTCTGTGTGACTTATTTCAGTTAGAATCATCGTACCTGAATCCACTCATTATGCTGCTACGGGCCTGATGACATAGATTTCATTGCTGAGTGATACTGCATTGTACATAAGTACCACAAGTTCTTTATCCATTTTTCACTTTCTGTGTTACTGAACTTGTACGGTAAACGAGGTTCTTGTAAACAGAGGCGTCCCAAACTTTGGGGTGGCTGTGTCTTTTTGATTTTAATTTCCCTAAGCTATAGGTCCATAAGTGGAAGTGCCCTAGGCTCTGTTGCTTTGTTTTTTAGATGTTTCAGGAAACACCATACACTTCTCCCGAGTGTCTGTTGGCAATTAACATCCCGCCCATCAGCATAACAAGGCTCCCAGTTCTCCATGGCCTGTCCTGCCTTTCTGGATTTTACACTTTTTTCAGATGGCCCTTTTGACCGTGGGGAAGTGAGACTTCATTGTAGTGCAGATTTCCTTTGCAAGTTTGCTTGGTTGGCCAAAAAGGGCGTATGCGTTTTTTCCTGAATATATTCAGGAAAAAACGCATACGCCCTTTCTGGCCAAGTGCATCATTGTGGACGTTCTGTCTCTTTTCCTATGCTTTCAATGCAATTCCAGTCTACCTCCTGAAATCGGTTTCCTGCAATTCTGCCCCGCATTCAAGTCCTCTTGGCAGCCTTACTTCAGTATATTTTTGGACGATAGCTGTCATTTATAACTCTGCAGGTTTGTGAATTACAGTGCCCCTGAGCTCCTTTCTTCAACTCGCTTTCTTGTGAGCTGGCCGCAACACCGCAGGATGGCTTCAGGCCCTAATCTGGTTCCGGCACGGCACTCTGAGCCCTTGGTTATTTCCTCTTCCTGGTGGGAAATGAGAGTTAAATTTGCCCGTCCAGACACCTCCAGCTAGTCTCTCATTGGTTCTCGCAATTCCTGTTCATCTTCCGCAGAAATTGCTAACTGGGCCAAACAGGAGGTTAAAGGCGCTGACTCTCCAAGTGGGGAGAGTGTTAGTAAAGCGTCTGGAATGTTGCACCCGAGTACCAGGGGAGATAAACTGAGACATATTTGAACACGTCTCCCGTTCACACGGTTGATCATACTCTGGGTTCCACATGCATGTTTTTGCTGAAGGAAGAATACCTTAAACCTGGAGAGTTGAGACCCGTTGAATGGGTACCATGCAATATGACTTCAAAGGGTCTTCATTTGCTCAGCGAACCGCTCCAATCCTATCACTGCTGCGTTTATGCCCCTGTACACACGCTTGATTCTCTTTTGGAGACATAGCAATCCATAGGTTTTAAGATACTTACTAGTCAGGTACATTCTTAGGCGTTTAATATGGGGTGTTGAGTCCATTTCGTTGAGCAAGGAGTAGCTCTTTTCTATTCCATATTTGGCTTAAGGAACTTTATCTGTGCTCATTTCAATCTCTGGTTTTATGCAGCACCCCAACTCACCTTTCCCCTTAAGCAAGCATAAGTTGGTTTTCTAAATTTGAGACCCTCTTCTGTTTTGGAATTCATTTCCTGTGTAGCCAAGTTTACATTCTGTGTATTACTGATATCTTATGATGTTTCTTTTTCTGTGTGACTTATTTCAGTTAGAATCATCGTACCTGAATCCACTCATTATGCTGCTACGGGCCTGATGACATAGATTTCATTGCTGAGTGATACTGCATTGTACATAAGTACCACAAGTTCTTTATCCATTTTTCACTTTCTGTGATACTGAACTTGTACGGTAAACGAGGTTCTTGTAAACAGAGGCGTCCCAAACTTTGGGGTGGCTGTGTCTTTTTGATTTTAATTTCCCTAAGCTATAGGACCATAAGTGGAAGTGCCCTAGGCTCTGTTGCTTTGTTTTTTAGATGTTTCAGGAAACACCATACACTTCTCCCGAGTGTCTGTTGGCAATTTACATCCCGCCCATCAGCATAACAAGGCTCCCAGTTCTCCATGGCCTGTCCTGCCTTTCTGGATTTTACACTTTTTTCAGATGGCCCTTTTGACTGAGGGGAAGTGAGACTTCATTGTAGTGCAGATTTCCTTTGCAAGCTTGCTTGGTTGGCCAAAAAGGGCGTATGCGTTTTTTCCTGAATATATTCAGGAAAAAACGCATACGCCCTTTTTGGCCAAGTGCATCATTGTGGACGTTCTGTCTCTTTTCCTATGCTTTCAATGCAATTCCAGTCTACCTCCTGAAATCGGTTTCCTGCAATTCTGCCCCGCTTTCAAGTCCTCTTGGCAGCCTTACTTCAGTATATTTTTGGACGATAGCTGTCATTTATAACTCTGCAGGTTTGTGAATTACAGTGCCCCTGAGCTCCTTTCTTCAACTCGCTTTCTTGTGAGCTGGCCGCAACACCACAGGATGGCTTCAGGCCCTAATCTGGTTCCGGCACGGCTCGCTGAGCCTTTGGTTATTTCGTCTTCCTGGTGGGAAATGAGAGTTAAATTTGCCCGTCCAGACACCTCCAGCTAGTCTCTCATTGGTTCTCCCTATTCCTGTTCATCTTCCGCAGAAATTGCAAACTGGGCCAAACAGGAGGTTAAAGGCGCTGACTCTCCAAGTGGGGAGAGTGTTAGTAAAGCGTCTGGAATGTTGCACCCGAGTACCAGGGGAGGAAAACTGAGACATATTTGAACACGTCTCCCGTTCACACGGTTGATCATACTCTGGGTTCCACATGCATGTTTTAGCTGAAGGAAGAATACCTTAAACCTGGAGAGTTGAGACCCGTGGAATGGGTACCATGCAATATGACTTCAAAGGATCTTCATTTGCTCACCGAACCTCTCCAATCCTATCACTGCTGCGTTTATGCCCCTGTACACACGCTTGATTCTCTTTTGGAGACATAGCAATCCATAGGTTTTAAGATACTTACTAGTCAGGTACATTCTTAGGCGTTTAATATGGGGTGTTGAGTCCATTTCGTTGAGCAAGGAGTAGCTCTTGTCTATTCCATATTTGGCTTAAGGAACTTTATCTGTGCTCATTTCAATCTCTGGTTTTATGCAGCACCCCAACTCACCTTTCCCCTTAAGCAAGCATAAGTTGGTTTTCTAAATTTGAGACCCTCTTCTGTTTTGGAATTCAGTTCCTGTGTAGCCAAGTTTACATTCTGTGTATTACTGATATCTTATGATGTTTCTTTTTCTGTGTGACTTATTTCAGTTAGAATCATCGTACCTGAATCCACTCATTATGCTGCTACGGGCCTGATGACATAGATTTCATTGCTGAGTGATACTGCATTGTACATAAGTACCACAAGTTCTTTATCCATTTTTCACTTTCTGTGATACTGAACTTGTACGGTAAACGAGGTTCTTGTAAACAGAGGCGTCCCAAACTTTGGGGTGGCTGTGTCTTTTTGATTTTAATTTCCCTAAGCTATAGGACCATAAGTGGAAGTGCCCTAGGCTCTGTTGCTTTGTTTTTTAGATGTTTCAGGAAACACCATACACTTCTCCCGAGTGTCTGTTGGCAATTTACATCCCGCCCATCAGCATAACAAGGCTCCCAGTTCTCCATGGCCTGTCCTGCCTTTCTGGATTTTACACATTTTTCAGATGGCCCTTTTGACCGGGGGGAAGTGAGACTTCATTGTAGTGCAGATTTCCTTTGCAAGCTTGCTTGGTTGGCCAAAAAGGACGTATGCGTTTTTTCCTGAATATATTCAGGAAAAAACGCATACGCCCTTTTTGGCCAAGTGCATCATTGTGGACGTTCTGTCTCTTTTCCTATGCTTTCAATGCAATTCCAGTCTACCTCCTGAAATCGGTTTCCTGCAATTCTGCCCCGCTTTCAAGTCCTCTTGGCAGCCTTACTTCAGTATATTTTTGGACGATAGCTGTCATTTATAACTCTGCAGGTTTGTGAATTACAGTGCCCCTGAGCGCTTTTCTTCAACTCGCTTTCTTGTGAGCTGGCCGCAACACCGCAGGATGGCTTCAGGCCCTAATCTGGTTCCGGCACGGCACGCTGAGCCTTTAGTTATTTCCTCTTACTGGTGGAAATGAGAGTTAAATTTGCCCGTCCAGACACCTCCAGCTAGTCTCTCATTGGTTCTCCCTATTCCTGTTCATCTTGCGCAGAAATTGCAAACTGGGCCAAACAGGAGGTTAAAGGTGCTGACTCTCCAAGTGGGGAGAGTGTTAGTAAAGCGTCTGGAATGTTGCACCCGAGTACCAGGGGAGGAAAACTGAGACATATTTGAACACGTCTCCCGTTCACACGGTTGATCATACTCTTGGTTCCACATGCATGTTTTAGCTGAAGGAAGAATACCTTAAACCTGGAGAGTTGAGACCCGTGGAATGGGTACCATGCAATATGACTTCAAAGGGTCTTCATTTGCTCACCGAACCTCTCCAATCCTATCACTGCTGCGTTTATGCCCCTGTACACATGCTTGATTCTCTTTCAGAGACATAGCAATCCATAGGTTTTAAGATACTTACTAGTCAGGTACATTCTTAGGCGTTTAATATGCGGTGTTGAGTCCATTTCGTTGAGCAAGGAGTAGCTCTTGTCTATTCCATATTTGGCTTAAGGAACTTTATCTGTGCTCATTTCAATCTCTGGTTTTATGCAGCACCCCAACTCACCTTTCCCCTTAAGCAAGCATAAGTTGGTTTTCTAAATTTGAGACCCTCTTCTGTTTTGGAATTCAGTTCCTGTGTAGCCAAGTTTACATTCTGTGTATTACTGATATCTTATGATGTTTCTTTTTCTGTGTGACTTATTTCAGTTAGAATCATCGTACCTGAATCCACTCATTATGCTGCTACGGGCCTGATGACATAGATTTCATTGCTGAGTGATACTGCATTGTACATAAGTACCACAAGTTCTTTATCCATTTTTCACTTTCTGCGATATTGAACTTGCACCGTAAACGAGGTTCTTGTAAACAGAGGTGTCCCAAACTTTGGGGTGGCTGTGTCTTTTTGATTTTAATTTCCCTAAGCTATAGGACCATAAGTGGAAGTGCCCTAGGCTCTGTTGCTTTGTTTTTTAGATGTTTCAGGAAACAACATACACTTCTTCCGAGTGTCTGTTGGCAATTTACATCCCGCCCATCAGCATAACAAGGCTCCCAGTTCTCCATGGCCTGTCCTGCCTTTCTGGATTTTACACTTTTTTCAGATGGTCCTTTTGACCATGGGGAAGTGAGACTTCATTGTAGTGCAGATTTCCTTTGCAAGTTTGCTTGGTTGGCCAAAAAGGGCGTATGCGTTTTTTCCTGAATATATTCAGGAAAAAACGCATACGCCCTTTTTGGCCAAGTGCATCATTGTGGACGTTCTGCCTCTTTTCCTATGCTTTCAATGCAATTCCAGTCTACCTCCTGAAATCGGTTTCCTGCAATTCTGCCCCACATTCAAGTCCTCTTGGCAGCCTTACTTCAGTATATTTTTGGTCGATAGCTGTCATTTATAACTCTGCAGGTTTGTGAATTACAGTGCCCCTGAGCTCCTTTCCTCAACTCGCTTTCTTGTAAGCTGGCCGCAACACCGCAGGATGGCTTCAGGCCCTAATCTGGTTCCGGCACGGCATGCTGAGCCTTTGGTTAATTCCTCTTCCTGGTGGGAAATGAGAGTTAAATTTGCCCGTCCAGACACCTCCAGCTAGTCTCTCATTGGTTCTCCCTATTCCTGTTCATCTTGCGCAGAAATTGCAAACTGGGCCAAACAGGAGGTTAAAGGCGCTGACTCTCCAAGTGGGGAGAGTGTTAGTAAAGCGTCTGGAATGTTGCACCCGAGTACCAGGGGAGGAAAACTGAGACATATTTGAACACGTCTCCCGTTCACACGGTTGATCATACTCTGGGTTCCACATGCATGTTTTAGCTGAAGGAAGAATACCTTAAACCTGGAGAGTTGAGACCCGTGGAATGGGTACCATGCAATATGACTTCAAAGGGTCTTCATTTGCTCACCGAACCTCTCCAATCCTATCACTGCTGCGTTTATGCCCCTGTACACATGCTTGATTCTCTTTCAGAGACATAGCAATCCATAGGTTTTAAGATACTTACTAGTCAGGTACATTCTTAGGCGTTTAATATGCGGTGTTGAGTCCATTTCGTTGAGCAAGGAGTAGCTCTTGTCTATTCCATATTTGGCTTAAGGAACTTTATCTGTGCTCATTTCAATCTCTGGTTTTATGCAGCACCCCAACTCACCTTTCCCCTTAAGCAAGCATAAGTTGGTTTTCTAAATTTGAGACCCTCTTCTGTTTTGGAATTCAGTTCCTGTGTAGCCAAGTTTACATTCTGTGTATTACTGATATCTTATGATGTTTCTTTTTCTGTGTGACTTATTTCAGTTAGAATCATCGTACCTGAATCCACTCATTATGCTGCTACGGGCCTGATGACATAGATTTCATTGCTGAGTGATACTGCATTGTACATAAGTACCACAAGTTCTTTATCCATTTTTCACTTTCTGTGATACTGAACTTGTACGGTAAACGAGGTTCTTGTAAACAGAGGCGTCCCAAACTTTGGGGTGGCTGTGTCTTTTTGATTTTAATTTCCCTAAGCTATAGGACCATAAGTGGAAGTGCCCTAGGCTCTGTTGCTTTGTTTTTTAGATGTTTCAGGAAACACCATACACTTCTCCCGAGTGTCTGTTGGCAATTAACATCCAGCCCATCAGCATAACAAGGCTCCCAGTTCTCCATGGCCTGTCCTGCCTTTCTGGATTTTACACTTTTTTCAGATGGCCCTTTTGACCGGGGGGAAGTGAGACTTCATTGTAGTGCAGATTTCCTTTGCAAGTTTGCTTGGTTGGCCAAAAAGGGCGTATGCGTTTTTTCCTGAATATATTCAGGAAAAAACGCATACGCCCTTTTTGGCCAAGTGCATCATTGTGGACGTTCTGTCTCTTTTCCTATGCTTTCAATGCAATTCCAGTCTACCTCCTGAAATCAGTTTCCTGCAATTCTGCCCCACATTCAAGTCCTCTTGGCAGCCTTACTTCAGTATATTTTTGGACGATAGCTGTCATTTATAACTCTGCAGGTTTGTGAATTACAGTGCCCCTGAGCTCCTTTCTTCAACTCGCTTTCTTGTGAGCTGGCCGCAACACCGCAGGATGGCTTCAGGCCCTAATCTGGTTCCGGCACGGCACGCTGAGCCCTTGGTTATTTCCTCTTCCTGGTGGGAAATGAGAGTTAAATTTGCCCGTCCAGACACCTCCAGCTAGTCTCTCATTGGTTCTCGCAATTCCTGTTCATCTTCCGCAGAAATTGCTAACTGGGCCAAACAGGAGGTTAAAGGCGCTGACTCTCCAAGTGGGGAGAGTGTTAGTAAAGCGTCTGGAATGTTGCACCCGAGTACCAGGGGAGGAAAACTGAGACATATTTGAACACGTCTCCCGTTCACACGGTTGATCATACTCTGGGTTCCACATGCATGTTTTTGCTGAAGGAAGAATACCTTAAACCTGGAGAGTTGAGACCCGTGGAATGGGTACCATGCAATATGACTTCAAAGGGTCTTCATTTGCTCAGCGAACCACTCCAATCGTATCACTGCTGCGTTTATGCCCCTGTACACACGCTTGATTCTCTTTTGGAGACATAGCAATCCATAGGTTTTAAGATACTTACTAGTCAGGTACATTCTTAGGCGTTTAATATGGGGTGTTGAGTCCATTTCGTTGAGCAAGGAGTAGCTCTTTTCTATTCCATATTTGGCTTAAGGAACTTTATCTGTGCTCATTTCAATCTCTGGTTTTATGCAGCACCCCAACTCACCTTTCCCCTTAAGCAAGCATAAGTTGGTTTTCTAAATTTGAGACCCTCTTCTGTTTTGGAATTCATTTCCTGTGTAGCCAAGTTTACATTCTGTGTATTACTGATATCTTATGATGTTTCTTTTTCTGTGTGACTTATTTCAGTTAGAATCATCGTACCTGAATCCACTCATTATGCTGCTACGGGCCTGATGACATAGATTTCATTGCTGAGTGATACTGCATTGTACATAAGTACCACAAGTTCTTTATCCATTTTTCACTTTCTGTGATACTGAACTTGTATGGTAAACGAGGTTCTTGTAAACAGAGGCGTCCCAAACTTTGGGGTGGCTGTGTCTTTTTGATTTTAATTTCCCTAAGCTATAGGACCATAAGTGGAAGTGCCCTAGGCTCTGTTGCTTTGTTTTTTAGATGTTTCAGGAAACACCATACACTTCTCCCGAGTGTCTGTTGGCAATTTACATCCCGCCCATCAGCATAACAAGGCTCCCAGTTCTCCATGGCCTGTCCTGCCTTTCTGGATTTTACACTTTTTTCAGATGGCCCTTTTGACCGGGGGGAAGTGAGACTTCATTGTAGTGCAGATTTCCTTTGCAAGCTTGCTTGGTTGGCCAAAAAGGGCGTATGCGTTTTTTCCTGAATATATTCAGGAAAAAACGCATACGCCCTTTTTGGCCAAGTGCATCATTGTGGACGTTCTGCCTCTTTTCCTATGCTTTCAATGCAATTCCAGTCTACCTCCTGAAATCGGTTTCCTGCAATTCTGCCCCGCTTTCAAGTCCTCTTGGCAGCCTTACTTCAGTATATTTCTTTTGACGATAGCTGTCATTTATAACTCTGCAGGTTTGTGAATTACAGTGCCCCTGAGCTCCTTTCTTCAACTCGCTTTCTTGTGAGCTGGCCGCAACACCGCAGGATGGCTTCAGGCCCTAATCTGGTTCCGGCATGGCATGCTGAGCCTTTGGTTAATTCCTCTTCCTGGTGGGAAATGAGAGTTAAATTTGCCCGTCCAGACACCTCCAGCTAGTCTCTCATTGGTTCTCCCTATTCCTGTTCATCTTCCGCAGAAATTGCAAACTGGGCCAAACAGGAGGTTAAAGGCGCTGACTCTCCAAGTGGGGAGAGTGTTAGTAAAGCGTCTGGAATGTTGCACCCGAGTACCAGGGGAGGAAAACTGAGACATATTTGAACACGTCTCCCGTTCACACGGTTAATCATACTCTGGGTTCCACATGCATGTTTTAGCTGAAGGAAGAATACCTTAAACCTGGGTAGTTGAGATCCGTGGAATGGGTACCATGCAATATGACTTCAAAGGATCTTCATTTGCTCACCGAACCTCTCCAATCCTATCACTGCTGCGTTTATGCCCCTGTACACACGCTTGATTCTCTTTTGGAGACATAGCAATCCATAGGTTTTAAGATACTTACTAGTCAGGTACATTCTTAGGCGTTTAATATGGGGTGTTGAGTCCATTTCGTTGAGCAAGGAGTAGCTCTTGTCTGTTCCATATTTGGCTTAAGGAACTTTATCTGGCTCATTTCAATCTCTGGTTTTATGCAGCACCCCAACTCACCTTTCCCCTTAAGCAAGCATAAGTTGGTTTTCTAAATTTGAGACCCTCTTCTGTTTTGGAATTCAGTTCCTGTGTAGCCAAGTTTACATTCTGTGTATTACTGATATCTTATGATGTTTCTTTTTCTGTGTGACTTATTTCAGTTAGAATCATCGTACCTGAATCCACTCATTATGCTGCTACGGGCCTGATGACATAGATTTCATTGCTGAGTGATACTGCATTGTACATAAGTACCACAAGTTCTTTATCCATTTTTCACTTTCTGTGATACTGAACTTGTACCGTAAACGAGGTTCTTGTAAACAGAGGCGTCCCAAATTTTGGGGTGGCTGTGTCTTTTTGATTTTAATTTCCCTAAGCTATAGGACCATAAGTGGAAGTGCCCTAGGCTCTGTTGCTTTGTTTTTTAGATGTTTCAGGAAACACCATACACTTCTCCCGAGTGTCTGTTGGCAATTTACATCCCGCCCATCAGCATAACAAGGCTCCCAGTTCTCCATGGCCTGTCCTGCCTTTCTGGATTTTACACATTTTTCAGATGGCCCTTTTGACCGGGGGGAAGTGAGACTTCATTGTAGTGCAGATTTCCTTTGCAAGCTTGCTTGGTTGGCCAAAAAGGGCGTATGCGTTTTTTCCTGAATATATTCAGGAAAAAACGCATACGCCCTTTTTGGCCAAGTGCATCATTGTGGACGTTCTGTCTCTTTTCCTATGCTTTCAATGCAATTCCAGTCTACCTCCTGAAATCGGTTTCCTGCAATTCTGCCCCGCTTTCAAGTCCTCTTGGCAGCCTTACTTCAGTATATTTTTGGACGATAGCTGTCATTTATAACTCTGCAGGTTTGTGAATTACAGTGCCCCTGAGCTCTTTTCTTCAACTCGCTTTCTTGTGAGCTGGCCGCAACACCGCAGGATGGCTTCAGGCCCTAATCTGGTTCCGGCACGGCACGCTGAGCCCTTGGTTATTTCCTCTTCCTGGTGGGAAATGAGAGTTAAATTTGCCCGTCCAGACACCTCCAGCTAGTCTCTCATTGGTTCTCGCAATTCCTGTTCATCTTCCGCAGAAATTGCTAACTGGGCCAAACAGGAGGTTAAAGGCGCTGACTCTCCAAGTGGGGAGAGTGTTAGTAAAGCGTCTGGAATGTTGCACCCGAGTACCAGGGGAGGAAAACTGAGACATATTTGAACACGTCTCCCGTTCACACGGTTGATCATACTCTGGGTTCCACATGCATGTTTTTGCTGAAGGAAGAATACCTTAAACCTGGAGAGTTGAGACCCGTGGAATGGGTACCATGCAATATGACTTCAAAGGGTCTTCATTTGCTCAGCGAACAACTCCAATCGTATCACTGCTGCGTTTATGCCCCTGTACACACGCTTGATTCTCTTTTGGAGACATAGCAATCCATAGGTTTTAAGATACTTACTAGTCAGGTACATTCTTAGGCGTTTAATATGGGGTGTTGAGTCCATTTCGTTGAGCAAGGAGTAGCTCTTTTCTATTCCATATTTGGCTTAAGGAACTTTATCTGTGCTCATTTCAATCTCTGGTTTTATGCAGCACCCCAACTCACCTTTCCCCTTAAGCAAGCATAAGTTGGTTTTCTAAATTTGAGACCCTCTTCTGTTTTGGAATTCATTTCCTGTGTAGCCAAGTTTACATTCTGTGTATTACTGATATCTTATGATGTTTCTTTTTCTGTGTGACTTATTTCAGTTAGAATCATCGTACCTGAATCCACTCATTATGCTGCTACGGGCCTGATGACATAGATTTCATTGCTGAGTGATACTGCATTGTACATAAGTACCACAAGTTCTTTATCCATTTTTCACTTTCTGTGATACTGAACTTGTACGGTAAACGAGGTTCTTGTAAAC
This sequence comes from Pseudorca crassidens, assembly GCF_039906515.1. NCBI lineage: Eukaryota > Metazoa > Chordata > Mammalia > Artiodactyla > Delphinidae > Pseudorca > Pseudorca crassidens. Next base: position 104,817,588 of record NC_090301.1, read on the forward strand.
AGAGGCGTCCCAAACTTTGGGGTGGCTGTGTCTTTTTGATTTTAATTTCCCTAAGCTATAGGACCATAAGTGGAAGTGCCCTAGGCTCTGTTGCTTTGTTTTTTAGATGTTTCAGGAAACACCATACACTTCTCCCGAGTGTCTGTTGGCAATTTACATCCCGCCCATCAGCATAACAAGGCTCCCAGTTCTCCATGGCCTGTCCTGCCTTTCTGGATTTTACACTTTTTCCAGATGGCCCTTTTGACCGGGGGGAAGTGAGACTTCATTGTAGTGCAGATTTCCTTTGCAAGCTTGCTTGGTTGGCCAAAAAGGGCGTATGCGTTTTTTCCTGAATATATTCAGGAAAAAACGCATACGCCCTTTTTGGCCAAGTGCATCATTGTGGACGTTCTGCCTCTTTTCCTATGCTTTCAATGCAATTCCAGTCTACCTCCTGAAATCGGTTTCCTGCAATTCTGCCCCGCTTTCAAGTCCTCTTGGCAGCCTTACTTCAGTATATTTCTTTTGACGATAGCTGTCATTTATAACTCTGCAGGTTTGTGAATTACAGTGCCCCTGAGCTCCTTTCTTCAACTCGCTTTCTTGTGAGCTGGCCGCAACACCGCAGGATGGCTTCAGGCCCTAATCTGGTTCCGGCATGGCATGCTGAGCCTTTGGTTAATTCCTCTTCCTGGTGGGAAATGAGAGTTAAATTTGCCCGTCCAGACACCTCCAGCTAGTCTCTCATTGGTTCTCCCTATTCCTGTTCATCTTGCGCAGAAATTGCAAACTGGGCCAAACAGGAGGTTAAAGGCGCTGACTCTCCAAGTGGGGAGAGTGTTAGTAAAGCGTCTGGAATGTTGCACCCGAGTACCAGGGGAGGAAAACTGAGACATATTTGAACACGTCTCCCGTTCATACGGTTGATCATACTCTTGGTTCCACATGCATGTTTTAGCTGAAGGAAGAATACCTTAAACCTGGAGAGTTGAGACCCGTGGAATGGGTACCATGCAATATGACTTCAAAGGGTCTTCATTTGCTCACCGAACCTCTCCAATCCTATCACTGCTGCGTTTATGCCCCTGTACACATGCTTGATTCTCTTTCAGAGACATAGCAATCCATAGGTTTTAAGATACTTACTAGTCAGGTACATTCTTAGGCGTTTAATATGCGGTGTTGAGTCCATTTCGTTGAGCAAGGAGTAGCTCTTGTCTATTCCATATTTGGCTTAAGGAACTTTATCTGTGCTCATTTCAATCTCTGGTTTTATGCAGCACCCCAACTCACCTTTCCCCTTAAGCAAGCATAAGTTGGTTTTCTAAATTTGAGACCCTCTTCTGTTTTGGAATTCAGTTCCTGTGTAGCCAAGTTTACATTCTGTGTATTACTGATATCTTATGATGTTTCTTTTTCTGTGTGACTTATTTCAGTTAGAATCATCGTACCTGAATCCACTCATTATGCTGCTACGGGCCTGATGACATAGATTTCATTGCTGAGTGATACTGCATTGTACATAAGTACCACAAGTTCTTTATCCATTTTTCACTTTCTGTGATACTGAACTTGTACGGTAAACGAGGTTCTTGTAAACAGAGGCGTCCCAAACTTTGGGGTGGCTGTGTCTTTTTGATTTTAATTTCCCTAAGCTATAGGACCATAAGTGGAAGTGCCCTAGGCTCTGTTGCTTTGTTTTTTAGATGTTTCAGGAAACACCATACACTTCTCCCGAGTGTCTGTTGGCAATTTACATCCCGCCCATCAGCATAACAAGGCTCCCAGTTCTCCATGGCCTGTCCTGCCTTTCTGGATTTTACACTTTTTTCAGATGGCCCTTTTGACTGAGGGGAAGTGAGACTTCATTGTAGTGCAGATTTCCTTTGCAAGTTTGCTTGGTTGGCCAAAAAGGGCGTATGCGTTTTTTCCTGAATATATTCAGGAAAAAACGCATACGCCCTTTTTGGCCAAGTGCATCATTGTGGACGTTCTGTCTCTTTTCCTATGCTTTCAATGCAATTCCAGTCTACCTCCTGAAATCGGTTTCCTGCAATTCTGCCCCGCTTTCAAGTCCTCTTGGCAGCCTTACTTCAGTATATTTTTGGACGATAGCTGTCATTTATAACTCTGCAGGTTTGTGAATTACAGTGCCCCTGAGCTCCTTTCTTCAACTCGCTTTCTTGTGAGCTGGCCGCAACACCGCAGGATGGCTTCAGGCCCTAATCTTGTTCCGGCACGGCTCGCTGAGCCTTTGGTTATTTCGTCTTCCTGGTGGGAAATGAGAGTTAAATTTGCCCGTCCAGACACCTCCAGCTAGTCTCTCATTGGTTCTCCCTATTCCTGTTCATCTTGCACAGAAATTGCAAACTGGGCCAAACAGGAGGTTAAAGGCGCTGACTCTCCAAGTGGGGAGAGTGTTAGTAAAGCGTCTGGAATGTTGCACCCGAGTACCAGGGGAGGAAAACTGAGACATATTTGAACACGTCTCCCGTTCACACGGTTGATCATACTCTGGGTTCCACATGCATGTTTTTGCTGAAGGAAGAATACCTTAAACCTGGAGAGTTGAGACCCGTGGAATGGGTACCATGCAATATGACTTCAAAGGGTCTTCATTTGCTCACCGAACCTCTCCAATCCTATCACTGCTGCGTTTATGCCCCTGTACACACGCTTGATTCTCTTTTGGAGACATAGCAATCCATAGGTTTTAAGATACTTACTAGTCAGGTACATTCTTAGGCGTTTAATATGTGGTGTTGAGTCCATTTCGTTGAGCAAGGAGTAGCTCTTTTCTATTCCATATTTGGCTTAAGGAACTTTATCTGTGCTCATTTCAATCTCTGGTTTTATGCAGCACCCCAACTCACCTTTCCCCTTAAGCAAGCATAAGATGGTTTTCTAAATTTGAGACCCTCTTCTGTTTTGGAATTCAGTTCCTGTGTAGCCAAGTTTACATTCTGTGTATTACTGATATCTTATGATGATTCTTTTTCTGTGTGACTTATTTCAGTTAGAATCATCGTACCTGAATCCACTCATTATGCTGCTACGGGCCTGATGACATAGATTTCATTGCTGAGTGATATTGCATTGTATGTACGTACCACAACTTCTTTATCCATTTTTCACTTTCTGCGATATTGAACTTGCACCGTAAACGAGGTTCTTGTAAACAGAGGCGTCCCAAACTTTGGGGTGGCTGTGTCTTTTTGATTTTAATTTCCCTAAGCTATAGGACCATAAGTGGAAGTGCCCTAGGCTCTGTTGCTTTGTTTTTTAGATGTTTCAGGAAACAACATACACTTCTCCCGAGTGTCTGTTGGCAATTTACATCCCGCCCATCAGCATAAGAAGGCTCCCAGTTCTCCATGGCCTGTCCTGCCTTTCTGGATTTTACACATTTTTCAGATGGTCCTTTTGACCATGGGGAAGTGAGACTTCATTGTAGTGCAGATTTCCTTTGCAAGTTTGCTTGGTTGGCCAAAAAGGGCGTATGCGTTTTTTCCTGAATATATTCAGGAAAAAACGCATACGCCCTTTTTGGCCAAGTGCATCATTGTGGACGTTCTGCCTCTTTTCCTATGCTTTCAATGCAATTCCAGTCTACCTCCTGAAATCGGTTTCCTGCAATTCTGCCCCACTTTCAAGTCCTCTTGGCAGCCTTACTTCAGTATATTTTTGGACGATAGCTGTCATTTATAACTCTGCAGGTTTGTGAATTACAGTGCCCCTGAGCTCCTTTCTTCAACTCGCTTTCTTGTGAGCTGGCCGCAACACCGCAGGATGGCTTCAGGCCCTAATCTTGTTCCGGCACGGCTCGCTGAGCCTTTGGTTATTTCGTCTTCCTGGTGGGAAATGAGAGTTAAATTTGCCCGTCCAGACACCTCCAGCTAGTCTCTCATTGGTTCTCCCTATTCCTGTTCATCTTGCACAGAAATTGCAAACTGGGCCAAACAGGAGGTTAAAGGCGCTGACTCTCCAAGTGGGGAGAGTGTTAGTAAAGCGTCTGGAATGTTGCACCCGAGTACCAGGGGAGGAAAACTGAGACATATTTGAACACGTCTCCCGATCACACGGTTGATCATACTCTGGGTTCCACATGCATGTTTTAGCTGAAGGAAGAATACCTTAAACCTGGAGAGTTGAGACCCGTGGAATGGGTACCAAGCAATATGACTTCAAAGGATCTTCATTTGCTCACCGAACCTCTCCAATCCTATCACTGCTGCGTTTATGCCCCTGTACACATGCTTGATTCTCTTTTGGAGACATAGCAATCCATAGGTTTTAAGATACTTACTAGTCAGGTACATTCTTAGGCGTTTAATATGGGGTGTTGAGTCCATTTCGTTGAGCAACGAGTAGCTCTTGTCTATTCCATATTTGGCTTAAGGAACTTTATCTGGCTCATTTCAATCTCTGGTTTTATGCAGCACCCCAACTCACCTTTCCCCTTAAGCAAGCATAAGTTGGTTTTCTAAATTTGAGACCCTCTTCTGTTTTGGAATTCAGTTCCTGTGTAGCCAAGTTTACATTCTGTGTATTACTGATATCTTATGATGTTTCTTTTTCTGTGTGAATTATTTCAGTTAGAATTATCGTACCTGAATCCAGTCATTATGCGGCTACGGGCCTGATGACATAGATTTCATTGCTGAGTGATACTGCATTTTACATAAGTACCACAAGTTCTTTATCCATTTTTCACTTTCTGTGATACTGAACTTGTACGGTAAACGAGGTTCTTGTAAACAGAGGCGTCCCAAACTTTGGGGTGGCTGTGTCTTTTTGATTTTAATTTCCCTAAGCTATAGGACCATAAGTGGAAGTGCCCTAGGCTCTGTTGCTTTGTTTTTTAGATGTTTCAGGAAACACCATACACTTCTCCCGAGTGTCTGTTGGCAATTTACATCCCGCCCATCAGCATAACAAGGCTCCCAGTTCTCCATGGCCTGTCCTGCCTTTCTGGATTTTACACTTTTTTCAGATGGCCCTTTTGACCATGGGGAAGTGAGACTTCATTGTAGTGCAGATTTCCTTTGCAAGTTTGCTTGGTTGGCCAAAAAGGGCGTATGCGTTTTTTCCTGAATATATTCAGGAAAAAACGCATACGCCCTTTTTGGCCAAGTGCATCATTGTGGACGTTCTGCCTCTTTTCCTATGCTTTCAATGCAATTCCAGTCTACCTCCTGAAATCGGTTTCCTGCAATTCTGCCCCACTTTCAAGTCTTCTTGGCAGCCTTACTTCAGTATATTTTTGGACGATAGCTGTCATTTATAACTCTGCAGGTTTGTGAATTACAGTGCCCCTGAGCTCCTTTCTTCAACTCGCTTTCTTGTGAGCTGGCCGCAACACCGCAGGATGGCTTCAGGCCCTAATCTGGTTCCGGCACGGCACGCTGAGCCTTTGGTTAATTCCTCTTCCTGGTGGGAAATGAGAGTTAAATTTGCCCGTCCAGACACCTCCAGCTAGTCTCTCATTGGTTCTCCCTATTCCTGTTCATCTTCCGCAGAAATTGCAAACTGGGCCAAACAGGAGGTTAAAGGCGCTGACTCTCCAAGTGGGGAGAGTGTTAGTAAAGCGTCTGGAATGTTGCACCCGAGTACCAGGGGAGGAAAACTGAGACATATTTGAACACGTCTCCCGTTCACACGGTTGATCATACTCTGGGTTCCACATGCATGTTTTTGCTGAAGGAAGAATACCTTAAACCTGGAGAGTTGAGACCCGTGGAATGGGTACCATGCAATATGACTTCAAAGGGTCTTCATTTGCTCACCGAACCTCTCCAATCCTATCACTGCTGCGTTTATGCCCCTGTACACACGCTTGATTCTCTTTTGGAGACATAGCAATCCATAGGTTTTAAGATACTTACTAGTCAGGTACATTCTTAGGCGTTTAATATGTGGTGTTGAGTCCATTTCGTTGAGCAAGGAGTAGCTCTTTTCTATTCCATATTTGGCTTAAGGAACTTTATCTGTGCTCATTTCAATCTCTGGTTTTATGCAGCACCCCAACTCACCTTTCCCCTTAAGCAAGCATAAGATGGTTTTCTAAATTTGAGACCCTCTTCTGTTTTGGAATTCAGTTCCTGTGTAGCCAAGTTTACATTCTGTGTATTACTGATATCTTATGATGATTCTTTTTCTGTGTGACTTATTTCAGTTAGAATCATCGTACCTGAATCCACTCATTATGCTGCTACGGGCCTGATGACATAGATTTCATTGCTGAGTGATATTGCATTGTATGTACGTACCACAACTTCTTTATCCATTTTTCACTTTCTGCGATATTGAACTTGCACCGTAAACGAGGTTCTTGTAAACAGAGGCGTCCCAAACTTTGGGGTGGCTGTGTCTTTTTGATTTTAATTTCCCTAAGCTATAGGACCATAAGTGGAAGTGCCCTAGGCTCTGTTGCTTTGTTTTTTAGATGTTTCAGGAAACAACATACACTTCTCCCGAGTGTCTGTTGGCAATTTACATCCCGCCCATCAGCATAAGAAGGCTCCCAGTTCTCCATGGCCTGTCCTGCCTTTCTGGATTTTACACTTTTTTCAGATGGTCCTTTTGACCATGGGGAAGTGAGACTTCATTGTAGTGCAGATTTCCTTTGCAAGTTTGCTTGGTTGGCCAAAAAGGGCGTATGCGTTTTTTCCTGAATATATTCAGGAAAAAACGCATACGCCCTTTTTGGCCAAGTGCATCATTGTGGACGTTCTGCCTCTTTTCCTATGCTTTCAATGCAATTCCAGTCTACCTCCTGAAATCGGTTTCCTGCAATTCTGCCCCACTTTCAAGTCCTCTTGGCAGCCTTACTTCAGTATATTTTTGGTCGATAGCTGTCATTTATAACTCTGCAGGTTTGTGAATTACAGTGCCCCTGAGCTCTTTTCTTCAACTCGCTTTCTTGTGAGCTGGCCGCAACACCGCAGGATGGCTTCAGGCCCTAATCTGGTTCCGGCACGGCACGCTGAGCCTTTGGTTATTCCCTCTTCCTGGTGGAAATGAGAGTTAAATTTGCCCGTCCAGACACCTCCAGCTAGTCTCTCATTGGTTCTCCCTATTCCTGTTCATCTTCCGCAGAAATTGCAAACTGGGCCAAACAGGAGGTTAAAGGCGCTGACTCTCCAAGTGGGGAGAGTGTTAGTAAAGCGTCTGGAATGTTGCACCCGAGTACCAGGGGAGGAAAACTGAGACATATTTGAACACGTCTCCCGTTCACACGGTTGATCATACTCTTGGTTCCACATGCATGTTTTAGCTGAAGGAAGAATACCTTAAACCTGGAGAGTTGAGACCCGTGGAATGGGTACCATGCAATATGACTTCAAAGGGTCTTCATTTGCTCACCGAACCTCTCCAATCCTATCACTGCTGCGTTTATGCCCCTGTACACATGCTTGATTCTCTTTCGGAGACATAGCAATCCATCGGTTTTAAGATACTTACTAGTCAGGTACATTCTTAGGCGTTTAATATGCGGTGTTGAGTCCATTTCGTTGAGCAAGGAGTAGCTCTTGTCTATTCCATATTTGGCTTAAGGAACTTTATCTGTGCTCATTTCAATCTCTGGTTTTATGCAGCACCCCAACTCACCTTTCCCCTTAAGCAAGCATAAGTTGGTTTTCTAAATTTGAGACCCGCTTCTGTTTTGGAATTCAGTTCCTGTGTAGCCAAGTTTACATTCTGTGTATTACTGATATCTTATGATGTTTCTTTTTCTGTGTGACTTATTTCAGTTAGAATCATCGTACCTGAATCCACTCATTATGCTGCTACGGGCCTGATGACATAGATTTCATTGCTGAGTGATACTGCATTGTACATAAGTTCCACAAGTTCTTTATCCATTTTTCACTTTCTGTGATACTGAACTTGTACGGTAAACGAGGTTCTTGTAAACAGAGGCGTCCCAAACTTTGGGGTGGCTGTGTCTTTTTGATTTTAATTTCCCTAAGCTATAGGACCATAAGTGGAAGTGCCCTAGGCTCTGTTGCTTTGTTTTTTAGATGTTTCAGGAAACAACATACACTTCTCCCGAGTGTCTGTTGGCAATTTACATCCCGCCCATCAGCATAACAAGGCTCCCAGTTCTCCATGGCCTGTCCTGCCTTTCTGGATTTTACACTTTTTTCAGATGGCCCTTTTGACTGAGGGGAAGTGAGACTTCATTGTAGTGCAGATTTCCTTTGCAAGCTTGCTTGGTTGGCCAAGAAGTGCGTATGCGTTTTTTCCTGAATATATTCAGGAAAAAACGCATACGCCCTTTTTGGCCAAGTGCATCATTGTGGACGTTCTGTCTCTTTTCCTATGCTTTCAATGCAATTCCAGTCTACCTCCTGAAATCGGTTTCCTGCAATTCTGCCCCACTTTCAAGTCCTCTTGGCAGCCTTACTTCAGTATATTTTTGGTCGATAGCTGTCATTTATAACTCTGCAGGTTTGTGAATTACAGTGCCCCTGAGCTCTTTTCTTCAACTCGCTTTCTTGTGAGCTGGCCGCAACACCGCAGGATGGCTTCAGGCCCTAATCTGGTTCCGGCACGGCACGCTGAGCCTTTGGTTATTTCCTCTTCCTGGTGGAAATGAGAGTTAAATTTGCCCGTCCAGACACCTCCAGCTAGTCTCTCATTGGTTCTCCCTATTCCTGTTCATCTTCCGCAGAAATTGCAAACTGGGCCAAACAGGAGGTTAAAGGCGCTGACTCTCCAAGTGGGGAGAGTGTTAGTAAAGCGTCTGGAATGTTGCACCCGAGTACCAGGGGAGGAAAACTGAGACATATTTGAACACGTCTCCCGTTCACACGGTTGATCATACTCTTGGTTCCACATGCATGTTTTAGCTGAAGGAAGAATACCTTAAACCTGGAGAGTTGAGACCCGTGGAATGGGTACCATGCAATATGACTTCAAAGGGTCTTCATTTGCTCACCGAACCTCTCCAATCCTATCACTGCTGCGTTTATGCCCCTGTACACATGCTTGATTCTCTTTCGGAGACATAGCAATCCATAGGTTTTAAGATACTTACTAGTCAGGTACATTCTTAGGCGTTTAATATGCGGTGTTGAGTCCATTTCGTTGAGCAAGGAGTAGCTCTTGTCTATTCCATATTTGGCTTAAGGAACTTTATCTGTGCTCATTTCAATCTCTGGTTTTATGCAGCACCCCAACTCACCTTTCCCCTTAAGCAAGCATAAGTTGGTTTTCTAAATTTGAGACACTCTTCTGTTTTGGAATTCAGTTCCTGTGTAGCCAAGTTTACATTCTGTGTATTACTGATATCTTATGATGTTTCTTTTTCTGTGTGACTTATTTCAGTTAGAATCATCGTACCTGAATCCACTCATTATGCTGCTACGGGCCTGATGACATAGATTTCATTGCTGAGTGATACTGCATTGTACATAAGTTCCACAAGTTCTTTATCCATTTTTCACTTTCTGTGATACTGAACTTGTACGGTAAACGAGGTTCTTGTAAACAGAGGCGTCCCAAACTTTGGGGTGGCTGTGTCTTTTTGATTTTAATTTCCCTAAGCTATAGGACCATAAGTGGAAGTGCCCTAGGCTCTGTTGCTTTGTTTTTTAGATGTTTCAGGAAACAACATACAGTTCTCCCGAGTGTCTGTTGGCAATTTACATCCCGCCCATCAGCATAACAAGGCTCCCAGTTCTCCATGGCCTGTCCTGCCTTTCTGGATTTTACACTTTTTTCAGATGGCCCTTTTGACTGAGGGGAAGTGAGACTTCATTGTAGTGCAGATTTCCTTTGCAAGCTTGCTTGGTTGGCCAAAAAGGGCGTATGCGTTTTTTCCTGAATATATTCAGGAAAAAACGCATACGCCCTTTTTGGCCAAGTGCATCATTGTGGACGTTCTGTCTCTTTTCCTATGCTTTCAATGCAATTCCAGTCTACCTCCTGAAATCGGTTTCCTGCAATTCTGCCCCGCTTTCAAGTCCTCTTGGCAGCCTTACTTCAGTATATTTTTGGACGATAGCTGTCATTTATAACTCTGCAGGTTTGTGAATTACAGTGCCCCTGAGCTCCTTTCTTCAACTCGCTTTCTTGTGAGCTGGCCGCAACACCACAGGATGGCTTCAGGCCCTAATCTGGTTCCGGCACGGCTCGCTGAGCCTTTGGTTATTTCGTCTTCCTGGTGGGAAATGAGAGTTAAATTTGCCCGTCCACACACCTCCAGCTAGTCTCTCATTGGTTCTCCCTATTCCTGTTCATCTTCCGCAGAAATTGCAAACTGGGCCAAACAGGAGGTTAAAGGCGCTGACTCTCCAAGTGGGGAGAGTGTTAGTAAAGCGTCTGGAATGTTGCACCCGAGTACCAGGGGAGGAAAACTGAGACATATTTGAACACGTCTCCCGTTCACATGGTTGATCATACTCTGGGTTCCACATGCATGTTTTAGCTGAAGGAAGAATACCTTAAACCTGGAGAGTTGAGACCCGTGGAATGGGTACCAAGCAATATGACTTCAAAGGATCTTCATTTGCTCACCGAACCTCTCCAATCCTATCACTGCTGCGTTTATGCCCCTGTACATATTCTTGATTCTCTTTCGGAGACATAGCAATCCATAGGTTTTAAGATACTTACTAGTCAGGTACATTCTTAGGCGTTTAATATGGGGTGTTGAGTCCATTTCGTTGAGCAAGGAGTAGCTCTTGTCTATTCCATATTTGGCTTAAGGAACTTTATCTGTGCTCATTTCAATCTCTGGATTCATGCAGCACCCCAAATCACCCTTCCCCTTAAGCAAGCATAAGTTGGTTTTCTAAATTTGAGACCCTGTTCTGTTCTGTAATTCAGTTCCTGTGTAGCCAAGTTTACATTCCGTGTATTACTGATATCTTATGATGTTTCTTTTTCTGTGTGACTTATTTCAGTTAGAATCATCATACCTGAATCCACTCATTGTGCTGCTAAGTGCCTGATTACATAGATTTCATTGCTGAGTGATATTGCTTTGTAAGTAAATACCACAACTTCTTTATCCATTTTTCACTTTCTGCAATGTGGAACTTGTACTGTAAACGAGGTTCTTGTAAACAGAGGCGTCCCAAACTTTGGGGTGGCTGTGTCTTTTTGATTTTAATTTCCCTAAGCTATAGGACCATAAGTGGAAGTGCCCTAGGCTCTGTTGCTTTGTTTTTTAGATGTTTCAGGAAACACCATACACTTCTCCCGAGTGTCTGTTGGCAATTTACATCCCGCCCATCAGCATAACAAGGCTCCCAGTTCTCCATGGCCTGTCCTGCCTTTCTGGATTTTACACTTTTTTCAGATGGCCCTTTTGACCAGGGGGAAGTGAGACTTCATTGTAGTGCAGATTTCCTTTGCAAGCTTGCTTGGTTGGCCAAAAAGGGCGTATGCGTTTTTTCCTGAATATATTCAGGAAAAAACGCATACGCCCTTTTTGGCCAAGTGCATCATTGTGGACGTTCTGCCTCTTTTCCTATGCTTTCAATGCAATTCCAGTCTACCTCCTGAAATCGGTTTCCTGCAATTCTGCCCCGCTTTCAAGTCCTCTTGGCAGCCTTACTTCAGTATATTTTTGGACGATAGCTGTCATTTATAACTCTGCAGGTTTGTGAATTACAGTGCCCCTGAGCTCCTTTCTTCAACTCGCTTTCTTGTGAGCTGGCCGCAACACCGCAGGATGGCTTCAGGCCCTAATCTGGTTCCGGCACGGCACGCTGAGCCTTTGGTTATTTCCTCTTCCTGGTGGGAAATGAGAGTTAAATTTGCCCGTCCAGACACATGCAGCTAGTCTCTCATTGGTTCTCCCTATTCCTGTTCATCTTCCGCAGAAATTGCAAACTGGGCCAAACAGGAGGTTAAAGGCGCTGACTCTCCAAGTGGGGAGAGTGTTAGTAAAGCGCCTGGACTGTTGCACCCGAGTACCAGGGGAGGAAAACTGAGACATATTTGAACACGTCTCCCGTTCACACGGTTGATCATACTCTGGGTTCCACATGCATGTTTTTGCTGAAGGAAGAATACCTTAAACCTGGAGAGTTGAGACCCGTGGAATGGGTACCATGCAATATGACTTCAAAGGGTCTTCATTTGCTCACCGAACCTCTCCAATCCTATCACTGCTGCGTTTATGCCCCTGTACACACGCTTGATTCTCTTTTGGAGACATAGCAATCCATAGGTTTTAAGATACTTACTAGTCAGGTACATTCTTAGGCGTTTAATATGGGGTGTTGAGTCCATTTCGTTGAGCAAGGAGTAGCTCTTGTCTATTCCATATTTGGCTTAAGGAACTTTATCTGTGCTCATTTCAATCTCTGGTTTTATGCAGCACCCCAACTCACCTTTCCCCTTAAGCAAGCATAAGTTGGTTTTCTAAATTTGAGACCCTGTTCTGTTCTGTAATTCAGTTCCTGTGTAGCCAAGTTTACATTCCGTGTATTACTGATATCTTATGATGTTTCTTTTTCTGTGTGACTTATTTCAGTTAGAATCATCATACCTGAATCCACTCATTGTGCTACTAAGGGCCTGATGACATAGATTTCATTGCTGAGTGATATTGCTTTGTAAGTAAATACCACAACTTCTTTATCCATTTTTCACTTTCTCCGATGTTGAACTTGTACTGTAAACGAGGTTCTTGTAAACAGAGGCGTCCCAAACTTTGGGGTGGCTGTGTCTTTTTGATTTTAATTTCCCTAAGCTATAGGACCATAAGTGGAAGTGCCCTAGGCTCTGTTGCTTTGTTTTTTAGATGTTTCAGGAAACACCATACACTTCTCCCGAGTGTCTGTTGGCAATTTACATCCCGCCCATCAGCATAACAAGGCTCCCAGTTCTCCATGGCCTGTCCTGCCTTTCTGGATTTTACACTTTTTTCAGATGGCCCTTTTGACCGGGGGGATGTGAGACTTCATTGTAGTGCAGATTTCCTTTGCAAGCTTGCTTGGTTGGCCAAAAAGGGCGTATGCGTTTTTTCCTGAATATATTCAGGAGAAAACGCATACGCCCTTTTAGGCCAAGTGCATCATTGTGGACGTTCTGCCTCTTTTCCTATGCTTTCAATGCAATTCCAGTCTACCTCCTGAAATCGGTTTCCTGCAATTCTGCCCCGCTTTCAAGTCCTCTTGGCAGCCTTACTTCAGTATATTTTTGGACGATAGCTGTCATTTATAACTCTGCAGGTTTGTGAATTACAGTGCCCCTGAGCTCCTTTCTTCAACTCGCTTTCTTTTGACCTGGCCGCAACACCGCAGGATGGCTTCAGGCCCTAATCTGGTTCCGGCACGGCACGCTGAGCCTTTGGTTATTTCCTCTTCCTGGTGGGAAATGAGAGTTAAATTTGCCCGTCCAGACACCTCCAGCTAGTCTGTGATTGGTTCTCCCTATTCCTGTTCATCTTGCGCAGAAATTGCAAACTGGGCCAAACAGGAGGTTAAAGGCGCTGACTCTCCAAGTGGGGAGAGTGTTAGTAAAGCGTCTGGAATGTTGCACCCGAGTACCAGGGGAGAAAAACTGAGACATATTTGAACACGTCTCCCGTTCACACGGTTGATCATACTCTGGGTTCCACATGCATGTTTTTGCTGAAGGAAGAATACCTTAAACCTGGAGAGTTGAGACCCGTGGAATGGGTATCATGCAATATGACTTCAAAGGGTCTTCATTTGGTCACCGAACCTCTCCAATCCTATCACTGCTGCGTTTATGCCCCTGTACACACGCTTGATTCTCTTTTGGAGACATAGCAATCCATCGGTTTTAAGATACTTACTAGTCAGGTACATTCTTAGGCATTTAATATGGTGTGTTGAGTCCATTTCATTGAGCAAGGAGTAGCTCTTGTCTATTCCATATTTGGCTTAAGGAACTTTATCTGTGCTCATTTCAATCTCTGGTTTTATGCAGCACCCCAACTCACCTTTCCCCTTAAGCAAGAATAAGTTGGTTTTCTACATTTGAGACCCTGTTCTGTTCTGTAATTCAGTTCCTGTGTAGCCAAGTTTACATTCCGTGTATTACTGATATCTTATGATGTTTCTTTTTCTGTGTGACTTATTTCACTTAGAATCATCATACCTGAATCCACTCATTGTGCTGCTAAGGGCCTGATGACATAGATTTCATTGCTGAGTGATACTGCATTGTATGTAAGTACCACAAGTTCTTTATCCATTTTTCACTTTCTGTGATACTGAACTTGTATGGTAAACGAGGTTCTTGTAAACAGAGGCGTCCCAAATTTTGGGGTGTCTGTGTCTTTTTGATTTTAATTTCCCTAAGCTATAGGACCATAAGTGGAAGTGCCCTAGGCTCTGTTGCTTTGTTTTTTAGATGTTTCAGGAAACACCATACACTTCTCCGGAGTGTCTGTTGGTAATTTACATCCCGCCCATCAGCATAACAATGCTCCCAGTTCTCCATGGCCTGTCCTGCCTTTCTGGATTTTACACTTTTTTCAGATGGTCCTTTTGACCGGGGGAAAGTGAGACTTCATTGTAGTGCAGATTTCCTTTGCAAGCTTGCTTGGTTGGCCAAAAAGGGCGTATGGGTTTTTTCCTGAATATATTCAGGAAAAAACGCATACGCCCTTTTTGGCCAAGTGCATCATTGTGGACGTTGTGCCTCTTTTCCTATGCTTTCAATGCAATTCCAGTCTACCTCCTGAAATCGGTTTCCTGCAATTCTGCCCCGCTTTCAAGTCCTCTTGGCAGCCTTACTTCAGTATATTTTTGGACGATAGCTGTCATTTATAACTCTGCAGGTTTGTGAATTACAGTGCCCCTGAGCTCCTTTCTTCAACTCGCTTTCTTGTGAGCTGGCCGCAACACCGCAGGATGGCTTCAGGTCCTAATCTCGTTCTGGCACGGCACGCTGAGCCTTTGGTTAATTCCTCTTCCTGGTGGGAAATGAGAGTTAAATTTGCCCGTCCAGACACCTCCAGCTAGTCTCTCATTGGTTCTCCCTATTCCTGTTCATCTTCCGCAGAAATTGCAAACTGGGCCAAACAGGAGGTTAAAGGGACTGACTCTCCAAGTCGGGAGAGTGTTAGTAAAGCGTGTGGAATGTTGCACCCGAGTACCAGGGTACGAAAACTGAGACATATTTGAACACTTCTCCCGTTCACACGGTTGTTCATACTCTGGGTTCCACATCCATGTTTAGCTGAAGGAAGAATACCTTAAACCTGGAGAGTTGAGACCCGTGGAATGGGTATCATGCAATATGACTTCAAAGGGTCTTCAATTGCTCACCGAACCTCTCCAGTCCTATCACTGCTGCGTCTATGCCCCTGTACACATGCTTGATTCTCTTTCAGAGACATAGCAATCCATAGGTTTTGAGATACTTACTAGTCAGGTACCTTCTTAGGCGTTTAATATGGGGTGTTGAGTCCATTTCGTTGAGCAAGGAGTAGCTCTTGTCTATTCCATATTTGGCTTAAGGAACTTTATCTGTGCTCATTTCAATCTCTGGTTTTATGCAGCACCCCAACTCACCTTTCCCCTTAAGCAAGCATAAGTTGGTTTTCTAAATTTGAGACCCTGTTCTGTTTTGGAATTCAGTTCCTGTGTAGCCAAGTTTACATTCTGTGTATTACTGATATCTTATGATGTTTCTTTTTCTGTGTGACTTATTTCAGTTAGAATCATCGTACCTGAATCCACTCATTATGCTGCTACGAGCCTGATGACATAGATTTCATTGCTGAGTGATACTGCATTGTACGTAAGTACCACAAGTTCTTTATCCATTTTTCACTTTCTGTGATGTTGAACTTGTACGGTAAAGGAGGTTCTTGTAAACAGAGGCGTCCCAAACTTTGGGGTGGCTGTGTCTTTTTGATTTTAATTTCCGTAAGCTATAGGACCATAAGTGGAAGTGCCCTAGGCTCTGTTGCTTTGTTTTTTAGATGTTTCAGGAAACACCATACACTTCTCCCGAGTGTCTGTTGGCAATTTACATCCCGCCCATCAGCATAACAAGGCTCCCAGTTCTCCATGGCCTGTCCTGACTTTCTGGATTTTACACTTTTTTCAGATGGCCCTTTTGACCATGGGGAAGTGAGACTTCATTGTAGTGCAGATTTCCTTTGCAAGCTTGCTTGGTTGGCCAAAAAGGGCGTATGCGTTTTTTCCTGAATATATTCAGGAAAAAACGCATACGCCCTTTTTGGCCAAGTGCATCATTGTGGACGTTCTGCCTCTTTTCCTATGCTTTCAATGCAATTCCAGTCTACCTCCTGAAATCGGTTTCCTGCAATTCTGCCCTGCTTTCAAGTCCTCTTGGCAGCCTTACTTCAGTATATTTTTGGATGATAGCTGTCATTTATAACTCTGCAGGTTTGTGAATTACAGTGCCCCTGAGCTCCTTTCTTCAACTCGCTTTCTTGTGAGCTGGCCGCAACACCGCAGGATGGCTTCAGGCCCTAATCTGGTTCCGGCACGGCACGCTGAGCCTTTGGTTATTTCCTCTTCCTGGTGGGAAATGAGAGTTAAATTTGCCCGTCCAGACACCTCTAGCTAGTCTCTCATTGGTTCTCCCTATTCCTGTTCATCTTCCGCAGAAATTGCAAACTGGGCCAAACAGGAGGTTAAAGGCGCTGACTCTCCAAGTGGGGAGAGTGTTAGTAAAGCTTCAGGAATGTTGCACCCGAGTACCAGGGGAGGAAAACTGAGACATATTTGAACACGTCTCCCGTTCACACGGTTGATCATACTCTGGGTTCCACATGCATGTTTTTGCTGAAGGAAGAATACCTTAAACCTGGAGAGTTGAGACCCGTGTAATGGGTACCATGCAATATGACTTCAAAGGGTCTTCATTTGCTCACCGAACCTCTCCAATCCTATCACTGCTGTGTTTATGCCCCTGTACACATGCTTGATTCTCTTTTGGAGACATAGCAATCCATAGGTTTTAAGATACTTACTAGTCAGGTACATTCTTAGGCGTTTAATATGGGGTGTTGAGTCCATTTCGTTGAGCAAGGAGTAGCTCTTGTCTATTCCATATTTGGCTTAAGGAACTTTATCTGTGCTCATTTCAATCTCTGGTTTTATGCAGCACCCCAACTCACCTTTCCCCTTAAGCAAGCATAAGTTGGTTTTCTAAATTTGAGACCCTGTTCTGTTCTGTAATTCAGTTCCTGTGTAACCAAGTTTACATTCCGTGTATTACTGATATCTTATGATGTTTCTTTTTCTGTGTGACTTATTTCCGTTAGAATCATCATACCTGAATCCACTCATTGTGCTGCTAAGGGCCTGATGACATAGATTTCATTGCTGAGTGATATTGCTTTGTAAGTAAATACCACAACTTCTTTATCCATTTTTCACTTTCTGCGATGTTGAACTTGTACTGTAAACGAGGTTCTTGTAAACAGAGCCATTCCAAACATTGGGGTGGCTGTGTCTTTTTGATTTTAATTTCCCTAAGCTATAGGACCATAAGTGGAAGTGCCCTAGGCTCTGTTGCTTTGTTTTTTAGATGTTTCAGGAAACACCATACACTTCTCCCGAGTGTCTGTTGGCAATTTACATCCCGCCCATCAGCATAACAAGGCTCCCAGTTCTCCATGGCCTGTCCTGACTTTCTGGATTTTACACTTTTTTCAGATGGCCCTTTTGACTGGGGGGAAGTGAGACTTCATTGTAGTGCAGATTTCCTTTGCAAGCTTGCTTGGTTGGCCAAAAAGGGCGTATGCGTTTTTTCCTGAATATATTCAGGAAAAAACGCATACGCCCTTTTTGGCCAAGTGCATCATTGTGGACGTTCTGCCTCTTTTCCTATGCTTTCAATGCAATTCCAGTCTACCTCCTGAAATCGGTTTCCTGCAATTCTGCCCCGCTTTCAAGTCCTCTTGGCAGCCTTACTTCAGTATATTTTTGGACGATAGCTGTCATTTATAACTCTGCAGGTTTGTGAATTACAGTGCCCCTGAGCTCCTTTCTTCAACTCGCATTCTTGTGACCTGGCCGCAACACCGCAGCATGGCTTCAGGCCCTAATCTGGTTCCGGCACGGCACGCTGAGCCTTTGGTTATTTCCCCTTCCTGGTGGGAAATAAGAGTTAAATTTGCCCGTCCAGACACCTCCAGCTAGTCTCTCATTGGTTCTCGCTATTCCTGTTCATCTTCCGCAGAAATTGCAAACTGGGCCAAACAGGAGGTTAAAGGCGCTGACTCTCCAAGTGGGGAGAGTGTTATTAAAGCGTCTGGAATGTTGCACCCGAGTACCAGTGGATTAAAACTGAGACATATTTGAACACGTCTCCCGTTCACACGGTTGATCATACTCTGGGTTCCACATGCATGTTTTAGCTGAAGGAAGAATACCTTAAACCTGGAGAGTTGAGACCCGTGGAATGGGTACCATGCAATATGACTTCAAAGGGTCTTCATTTGCTCACCGAACCTCTCCAATCCTATCACTGCTGCGTTTATGCCCCTGTACACACGCTTGATTCTCTTTTGGAGACATAGCAATCCATAGGTTTTAAGATACTTACTAGTCAGGTACATTCTTAGGCGTTTAATATGGGGTGTTGAGTCCATTTCGTTGAGCAAGGAGTAGCTCTTTTCTATTCCATATTTGGCTTAAGGAACTTTATCTGTGCTCATTTCAATCTCTGGTTTTATGCAGCACCCCAACTCACCTTTCCCCTTAAGCAAGCATAAGTTGGTTTTCTAAATTTGAGACCCTGTTCTGTTTTGGAATTCAGTTCCTGTGTAGCCAAGTTTACATTCCGTGTATTAGTGATATCTTATGAGGTTTCTTTTTCTGTGTGACTTATTTCAGTTAGAATCATCATACCTGAATCCACTCATTATGCTGCTACGGGCCTGATGACATAGATTTCATTGCTGAGTGATACTGCATTGTACATAAGTACCACAAGTTCTTTATCCATTTTTCACTTTCTGTGATACTGAACTTGTACAGTAAATGAGGTTCTTGTAAACAGAGGCGTCCCAAACTTTGGGGTGGCTGTGTCTTTTTGATTTTAATTTCCCTAAGCTATAGGACCATAAGTGGAAGTGCCCTAGGCTCTGTTGCTTTGTTTTTTAGATGTTTCAGGAAACACCATACACTTCTCCCGAGTGTCTGTTGGCAATTTACATCCCGCCCATCAGCATAACAAGGCTCCCAGTTCTCCATGGCCTGTCCTGCCTTTCTGGATTTTACACTTTTTTCAGATGGCCCTTTTGACCGGGGGGAAGTGAGACTTCATTGTAGTGCAGATTTCCTTTGCAAGCTTGCTTGGTTGGCCAAAAAGGGCGTATGCGTTTTTTCCTGAATATATTCAGGAAAAAACGCATACGCCCTTTTTGGCCAAGTGCATCATTGTGGACGTTCTGCCTCTTTTCCTATGCTTTCAATGCAATTCCAGTTTACCTCCTGAAATCGGTTTCCTGCAATTCTGCCCCGCTTTCAAGTCCTCTTGGCAGCCTTACTTCAGTATATTTTTGGACGATAGCTGTCATTTATAACTCTGCAGGTTTGTGAATTACAGTGCCCCTGAGCTCCTTTCTTCAACTCGCTTTCTTGTGAGCTGGCCGCAACACCGCAGGATGGCTTCAGGCCCTAATTTGGTTCCGGCACGGCACGCTGAGCCTTTGGTTATTTCCTCTTCCTGGTGGGAAATGAGAGTTAAATTTGCCCGTCCAGACACCTCCAGCTAGTCTCTCATTGGTTCTCGCTATTCCTGTTCATCTTCCGCAGAAATTGCAAACTGGGCCAAACAGGAGGTTAAAGGGACTGACTCTCCAAGTCGGGAGAGTGTTAGTAAAGCGTCTGGAATGTTGCACCCGAGTACCAGGGGATTAAAACTGAGACATATTTGACAACGTCTCCCGTTCACACGGTTGATCATACTCTGGGTTCCACATGCATGTTTTAGCTGAAGGAAGAATACCTTAAACCTGGAGAGTTGAGACCCGTGGAATGGGTACCATGCAATATGACTTCAAAGGGTCTTTATTTGCTCACCGAACCGCTCCAATCCTATCACTGCTGCGTTTATGCCCCTGTACACACGCTTGATTCTCTTTTGGAGACATAGCAATACATAGGTTTTAAGATACTTACTAGTCAGGTACATTCTTAGGCGTTTAATATGGGGTGTTGAGTCCATTTCGTTGAGCAAGGAGTAGCTCTTTTCTATTCCATATTTGGCTTAAGGAACTTTATCTGTGCTCATTTCAATCTCTGGTTTTATGCAGCACCCCAACTCACCTTTCCCCTTAAGCAAGCATAAGTTGGTTTTCTAAATTTGAGACCCTGTTCTGTTCTGTAATTCAGTTCCTGTGTAGCCAAGTTTTCTTTCCGTGTTTTACTGATATCTTATGATGTTTCTTTTTCTGTGTGACTTATTTCAGTTAGAATCATCATACCTGAATCCACTCATTATGCTGCTACGGGCCTGATGACATAGATTTCATTGCTGAGTGATACTGCATTGTACATAAGTACCACAAGTTCTTTATCCATTTTTCACTTTCTGTGATACTGAACTTGTACGGTAAACGAGGTTCTTGTAAACAGAGGCGTCCCAAACTTTGGGGTGGCTGTGTCTTTTTGATTTTAATTTCCCTAAGCTATAGGACCATAAGTGGAAGTGCCCTAGGCTCTGTTGCTTTGTTTTTTAGATGTTTCAGGAAACACCATACACTTCTCCCGAGTGTCTGTTGGCAATTTACATCCCGCCCATCAGCATAACAAGGCTCCCAGTTCTCCATGGCCTGTCCTGCCTTTCTGGATTTTACACTTTTTTCAGATGGCCCTTTTGACCGGGGGGAAGTGAGACTTCATTGTAGTGCAGATTTCCTTTGCAAGCTTGCTTGGTTGGCCAAAAAGGGCGTATGCGTTTTTTCCTGAATATATTCAGGAAAAAACGCATACGCCCTTTTTGGCCAAGTGCATCATTGTGGACGTTCTGCCTCTTTTCCTATGCTTTCAATGCAATTCCAGTCTACCTCCTGAAATCGGTTTCCTGCAATTCTGCCCCGCTTTCAAGTCCTCTTGGCAGCCTTACTTCAGTATATTTTTGGACGATAGCTGTCATTTATAACTCTGCAGGTTTGTGAATTACAGTGCCCCTGAGCTCCTTTCTTCAACTCGCTTTCTTTTGAGCTGGCCGCAATACCGCAGGATGGCTTCAGGCCCTAATCTGATTCCGGCACGGCACGCTGAGCCTTTGGTTAATTCCTCTTCCTGGTGGGAAATGAGAGTTAAATTTGCCCGTCCAGACACCTCCAGCTAGTCTCTCATTGGTTCTCCCTATTCCTGTTCATCTTCCGCAGAAATTGCAAACTGGGCCAAACAGGAGGTTAAAGGCGCTGACTCTCCAAGTGGGGAGAGTGTTAGTAAAGCGTCTGGAATGTTGCACCCGAGTACCAGGGGAGGAAAACTGAGACATACTTGAACACGTCTCCCGTTCACACGGTTGATCATACTCTGGGTTCCACATGCATGTTTTAGCTGAAGGAAGAATAACTTAAACCTGGAGAGTTGAGACCCGTGTAATGGGTACCATGCAATATGACTTCAAAGGGTCTTCATTTGCTCACCGAACCTCTCCAATCCTATCACTGCTGCGTTTATGCCCCTGTACACATGCTTGATTCTCTTTCGGAGACATAGCAATCCATAGGTTTTAAGATACTTACTAGTCAGGTACATTCTTAGGCGTTTAATATGCGGTGTTGAGTCCATTTCGTTGAGCAAGGAGTAGCTCTTGTCTATTCCATATTTGGCTTAAGGAACTTTATCTGTGCTCATTTCAATCTCTGGTTTTATGCAGCACCCCAACTCACCTTTCCCCTTAAGCAAGCATAAGTTGGTTTTCTAAATTTGAGACCCTGTTCTGTTTTGTAATTCAGTTCCTGTGTAGCCAAGTTTACATTCCGTGTATTACTGATATCTTATAATGTTTCTTTTTCTGTGTGACTTATTTCAGTTAGAATCATCATACCTGAATCCACTCATTGTGCTGCTAAGGGCCTGATGACATAGATTTCATTGCTGAGTGATATTGCTTTGTAAGTAAATACCACAACTTCTTTATCCATTTTTCACTTTCTGCGATGTTGAAATTGTACTGTAAACGAGGTTCTTGTAAACAGAGTCATCCCAAACATTGGGGTTGCTGTGTCTTTTTGATTTTAATTTCCCTAAGCTATAGGACCATAAGTGGAAGTGCCCTAGGCTCTGTTGCTTTGTTTTTTAGATGTTTCAGGAAACACCATACACTTCTCCCGAGTGTCTGTTGGCAATTTACATCCCGCCCATCAGCATAACAAGGCTCCCAGTTCTCCATGGCCTGTCCTGCCTTTCTGGATTTTACACTTTTTTCAGATGGCCCTTTTGACCGGGGGGAAGTGAGACTTCATTGTAGTGCAGATTTCCTTTGCAAGCTTGCTTGGTTGGCCAAAAAGGGCGTATGCGTTTTTTCCTGAATATATTCAGGAAAAAACGCATACGCCCTTTTTGGCCAAGTGCATCATTGTGGACGTTCTGCCTCTTTTCCTATGCTTTCAATGCAATTTCAGTCTACCTCCTGAAATCGGTTTCCTGCAATTCTGCCCCGCTTTCAAGTCCTCTTGGCAGCCTTACTTCAGTATATTTTTGGACGATATCTGTCATTTATAACTCTGCAGGTTTGTGAATTACAGTGCCCCTGAGCTCCTTTCTTCAACTCGATTTCTTGTGAGTGTCTGCAACACTGCAGGATGGCTTCAGGGCCTAACCTGGTTCCGGCACGGCACGCTGAGCCTTTGGTTAATTCCTCTTCCTGGTGGGAAATGAGAGTTAAATTTGCCCGTCCAGACACCTCCAGCTAGTCTCTCATTGGTTCTCGCTATTCCTGTTCATCTTCCGCAGAAATTGCAAACTGGGCCAAACAGGAGGTTAAAGGCGCTGACTCTCCAAGTGGGGAGAGTGTTAGTAAAGCGTGTGGAATGTTGCACCCGAGTACCAGGGGAGGAAAACTGAGACATATTTGAACACGTCTCCCGTTCACACGGTTGATCATACTCTGGGTTCCACATGCATGTTTTAGCTGAAGGAAGAATACCTTAAACCTGGGTAGTTGAAACCCGTGGAATGCGTACCATGCAATATGACTTCAAAGGGTCTTCATTTGCTCACCGAACCTCTCCAATCCTATCACTGCTGCGTTTATGCCCCTGTACATATGCTTGATTCTCTTTCGGAGACATAGCAATCCATAGGTTTTAAGATACTTACTAGTCAGGTACATTCTTAGGCGTTTAATATTGGGTGTTGAGTCCATTTCGTTGAGCAAGGAGTAGCTCTTGTCTATTCCATATTTGGCTTAAGGAACTTTATCTGTGCTCATTTCAATCTCTGGTTTTATGCAGCACCCCAACTCACCTTTCCCCTTAAGCAAGCATAAGTTGGTTTTCTAAATTTGAGACCCTGTTCTGTTCTGTAATTCAGTTCCTGTGTAGCCAAGTTTACATTCCGTGTATTACTGATATCTTATAATGTTTCTTTTTCTGTGTGACTTATTTCAGTTAGAATCATCATACCTGAATCCACTCATTGTGCTGCTAAGGGCCTGATGACATAGATTTCATTGCTGAGTGATATTGCTTTGTAAGTAAATACCACAACTTCTTTATCCATTTTTCACTTTCTGCGATGTTGAAATTGTACTGTAAACGAGGTTCTTGTAAACAGAGTCATCCCAAACTTTGGGGTGGCTGTGTCTTTTTGATTTTAATTTCCCTAAGCTATAGGACCATAAGTGGAAGTGCCCTAGGCTCTGTTGCTTTGTTTTTTAGATGTTTCAGGAAACACCATACACTTCTCCCGAGTGTCTGTTGGCAATTTACATCCCGCCCATCAGCATAACAAGGCTCCCAGTTCTCCATGGCCTGTCCTGCCTTTCTGGATTTTACACTTTTTTCAGATGGCCCTTTTGACCGGGGGGAAGTGAGACTTCATTGTAGTGCAGATTTCCTTTGCAAGCTTGCTTGGTTGGCCAAAAAGGGCGTATGCGTTTTTTCCTGAATATATTCAGGAAAAAACGCATACGCCCTTTTTGGCCAAGTGCATCATTGTAGACGTTCTGTCTCTTCTCCAATGCTTTCAATGCAATTCCAGTCTACCTCCTGAAATCGGTTTCCTGCAATTCTGCCCCGGTTTCAAGTCCTCTTGGCAGCCTTACTTCAGTATATTTTTGGACGATCGCTGTCATTTATAACTCTGCAGGTTTGTGAATTACAGTGCCCCTGAGCTCCTTTCTTCAACTCGCTTTCTTGTGAGCTGGCCGCAACACCGCAGGATGGCTTCCGGCCCTAATCTGGTTCCGGCACGGCACGCTGAGCCTTTGGTTATTTCCTCTTCCTGGTGGGAAATGAGAGTTAAATTTGCCCGTCCAGACACCTCCAGCTAGTCTCTCATTGGTTCTCGCTATTCCTGTTCATCTTGCGCAGAAATTGCAAACTGGGCCAAACAGGAGGTTAAAGGCGCTGACTCTCCAAGTGGGGAGAGTGTTAGTAAAGCGTCTGGAATGTTGCACCCGAGTACCAGGGGAGGAAAACTGAGACATATTTGAACATGTCTCCCGTTTACACAGTTGATCATACTCTGGGTTCTACATGCATGATTTAGCTGAAGGAAGAATACCTTAAACCTGCAGAGTTGAGACCCGTGGAATGGGTACCATGCAATATGACTTCAAAGGGTCTTCATTTGCTCACCGAACCTCTCCAATCCTAACACTGCTGCGTTTATGCCCCTGTACATATGATTGATTCTCTTTTGGAGACATAGCAATCCATAGGTTTTAAGATACTTACTAGTCAGGTACATTCTTAGGTGTTTAATATGGGGTGTTGAGTCCATTTCGTTGAGCAAGGAGTAGCTCTTGTCTATTCCATATTTGGCTTAAGGAAATTTATCTGTGCTCATTTCAATCTCTGGTTTTATGCAGCACCCCAACTCACCTTTCCTCTTAAGCAAGCATAAGTTGGTTTTCTAAATTTGAGACCCTGTTCTGTTTTGGAATTCAGTTCCTGTGTAGCCAAGTTTACATTCCGTGTATTAGTGATATCTTATGATGTTTCTTTTTCTGTGTGACTTATTTCAGTTAGAATCATCGTACCTGAATCCACTCATTATGCTGCTACGGGCCTGATGACATAGATTTCATTGCTGAGTGATACTGCATTGTACATAAGTACCACAAGTTCTTTATCCATTTTTCACTTTCTGTGATACTGAACTTGTACGGTAAACGTGGTTCTTGTAAACAGAGGCGTCCCAAACTTTGGGGTGGCTGTGTCTTTTTGATTTTAATTTCCCTAAGCTATAGGACCATAAGTGGAAGTGCCATAGGCTCTGTTGCTTTGCTTTTTAGATGTTTCAGGAAACACCATACACTTCTCCCGAGTGTCTGTTGGCAATTTACATCCCGCCCATCAGCATAACAAGGCTCCCAGTTCTCCATGGCCTGTCCTGTCTTTCTGGATTTTACACTTTTTTCAGATGGCCCTTTTGACCAGGGGGAAGTGAGAGTTCATTGTAGTGCAGATTTCATTTGCAAGTTTGCTTGGTTGCCCAAAAAGGGCATATGCGTTTTTTCCTGAATATATTCAGGAAAAAACGCATACGCCCTTTTTGGCCAAGTGCATCATTGTGGACGTTCTGCCTCTTTTCCTATGCTTTCAATGCAATTCCAGTCTACCTCCTGAAATCGGTTTCCTGCAATTCTGCCCCGCTTTCAAGTCCTCTTGGCAGCCTTACTTCAGTATATTTCTTTTGACGATAGCTGTCATTTATAACTCTGCAGTTTTGTGAATTACAGTGCCCCTGAGCTCCTTTCTTCAACTCGCTTTCTTGTGAGCTGCCCGCAACACCGCAGGATGGCTTCAGGCCCTAATCTGGTTCCGCCACGGCACGCTGAGCCTTTGGTTATTTCCTCTTCCTGGTGGGAAATGAGAGTTAAATTTGCCCGTCCAGACACCTCCAGCTAGTCTCTCATTGGTTCTCGCTATTCCTGTTCATCTTCTGCAGAAATTGCAAACTGGGCCAAACAGGAGGTTAAAGGGACTGACTCTCCAAGTGGGGAGAGTGTTAGTAAAGCGTCTGGAATGTTGCACCCGAGTACCAGGGTACGAAAACTGAGACATATTTGAACACGTCACCCGATCACATGGTTGATCATACTCTAGGTTCCACATGCATGTTTTAGCTGAAGGAAGAATACCTTAAACCTGGGTAGTTGAAACCCGTGGAATGGGTACCATGCAATATCACTTCAAAGGATCTTCATTTGCTCACCGAACCTCTCCAATCCTATCACTGCTGCGTTTATGCCCCTGTACACACGCTTGATTCTCTTTTGGAGACATAGCAATCCCTAGGTTTTAAGATACTTACTAGTCAGGTACATTCTTAGGCGTTTAATATGCGGTGTTGAGTCCATTTCGTTGAGCAAGGAGTAGCTCTTGTCTATTCCATATTTGGCTTAAGGAACTTTATCTGTGCTCATTTCAATCTCTGGTTTTATGCAGCACCCCAACTCACCTTTCCCCTTAAGCAAGCATAAGTTGGTTTTCTAAATTTGAGACCCTGTTCTGTTCTGTAATTCAGTTCCTGTGTAGCCCAGTTTACATTCCGTGTATTACTGATATCTTATGATGTTTCTTTTTCTGTGTGACTTATTTCAGTTAGAATCATCATACCTGAATCCACTCATTGTGCTGCTACGGGCCTGATGACATAGATTTCATTGCTGAGTGATATTGCTTTGTAAGTAAATACCACAACTTCTTTATCCATTTTTCACTTTCTGTGATACTGAACTTGTACGGTAAACGAGGTTCTTGTAAACAAAGGCGTCCCAAACTTTGGGGTGGCTGTGTCTTTTTGATTTTAATTTCCCTAATCTATAGGACCATAAGTGGAAGTGCCCTACGCTCTGTTGCTGTGTTTTTTAGATGTTTCAGGAAACACCATACACTTCTCCCGAGTGTCTGTTGGCAATTTACATCCCGCCCATCAGCATAACAAGGCTCCCAGTTCTCCATGGCCTGTCCTGCCTTTCTGGATTTTACACTTTTTTCAGATGGCCCTTTTGACCGGGGGGAAGTGAGACTTCATTGTAGTGCAGATTTCCTTTGCAAGCTTGCTTGGTTGGCCAAAAAGGGCGTATGCGTTTTTTCCTGAATATATTCAGGATAAAACGCATACGCCCTTTTTGGCCAAGTGCATCATTGTGCACGTTCTGCCTCTTTTTCTATGCTTTCAATGCAATTCCAGTCTACCTCCTGAAATCGGTTTCCTGCAATTCTGCCCCGTTTTCAAGTCCTCTTGGCAGCCTTACTTCAGTATATTTTTGGACGATAGCTGTCATTTATAACTCTGCAGGTTTGTGAATTACAGTGCCCCTGAGCTCCTTTCTTCAACTCGCTTTCTTGTGAGCTGGCCGCAACACCGCAGGATGGCTTCAGGCCCTAATCTGGTTCCGGCACGGCACGCTGAGCCTTTGGTTATTTCCTCTTCCTGGTGGGAAATGAGAGTTAAATTTGCCCGTCCAGACACCTCCAGCTAGTCTCTCATTGGTTCTCGCTATTCCTGTTCATCTTGCGCAGAAATTGCTAACTGGGCCAAACAGGAGGTTAAAGGCGCTGACTCTCCAAGTGGGGAGAGTGTTAGTAAAGCGTCTGGAATGTTGCACCCGAGTACCAGGGGAGGAAAACTGAGACATATTTGAACACGTCTCCCGTTCACACGGTTGATCATACTCTGGGTTCCACATGCATGTTTTTGCTGAAGGAAGAATACCTTAAACCTGGAGAGTTGAGACCCGTGGAATGGGTACCATGCAATATGACTTCAAAGGGTCTTCATTTGCTCAGCGAACCGCTCCAATCCTATCACTGCTGCGTTTATGCCCCTGTACACACGCTTGATTCTCTTTTGGAGACATAGCAATCCATAGGTTTTAAGATACTTACTAGTCAGGTACATTCTTAGGCGTTTAATATGGGGTGTTGAGTCCATTTCGTTGAGCAAGGAGTAGCTCTTTTCTATTCCATATTTGGCTTAAGGAACTTTATCTGTGCTCATTTCAATCTCTGGTTTTATGCAGCACCCCAACTCACCTTTCCCCTTAAGCAAGCATAAGTTGGTTTTCTAAATTTGAGACCCTGTTCTGTTTTGGAATTCAGTTCCTGTGTAGCCAAGTTTACATTCCATGCATTAGTGATATCTTATGATGTTTCTTTTTCTGTGTGACTTATTTCAGTTAGAATCATCGTACCTGAATCCACTCATTATGCTGCTATGGGCCTGATGACATAGATTTCATTGCTGAGTGATATTGCTTTGTAAGTAAATACCACAACTTCTTTATCCATTTTTCACTTTCTGCGATGTTGAACTTGTACTGTAAACTAGGTTGTTGTAAACAGAGCCGTTCCATACTTTGGGGTGGCTGTTTCTTTTTGATTTTAATTTCCCTAAGCTATAGGACCATAAGTGGAAGTGCCCTAGGCTCTGTTGCTTTGTATTTTTGATGTTTCAGGAAACACCATACACTTCTCCCGAGTGTCTGTTGGCAATTTACATCCCGCCCATCAGCATAACAAGGCTCCCAGTTCTCCATGGCCTGTCCTGCCTTTCTGGATTTTACACTTTTTTCAGATGGCCCTTTTGACCGGGGAGAAGTGAGACTTCATTGTAGTGCAGATTTCCTTTGCAAGCTTGCTTGGTTGGCCAAAAAGGGCATATGCGTTTTTTCCTGAATATATTCAGGAAAAAACGCATACGCCCTTTTTGGCCAAGTGCATCATTGTGGACGTTCTGCCTCTTTTCCTATGCTTTCAATGCAATTCCAGTCTACCTCCTGAAATCGGTTTCCTGCAATTCTGCCCCGCTTTCAAGTCCTCTTGGCAGCCTTACTTCAGTATATTTCTTTTGACGATAGCTGTCATTTATAACTCTGCAGGTTTGTGAATTACAGTGCCCCTGAGCTCCTTTCTTCAACTCGCTTTCTTGTGAGCTGGCCGCAACACCGCAGGATGGCTTCAGGCCCTAATGTGGTTCCGGCACGGCATGCTGAGCCTTTGGTTAATTTCTCTTCCTGGTGGGAAATGAGAGTTAAATTTGCCCGTCCAGACACCTCCAGCTAGTCTCTCATTGGTTCTCGCTATTCCTGTTCATCTTCCGCAGAAATTGCAAACTGGGCCAAACAGGAGGTTAAAGGCGCTGACTCTCCAAGTGGGGAGAGTGTTAGTAAAGCGTCTGGAATGTTGCACCCGAGTACCAGGGGAGGAAAACTGAGACATATTTGAACACGTCTCCCATTCACATGGTTGATCATACCCTGGGTTCCACATGCATGTTTTAGCTGAAGGAAGAATACCTTAAACCTGGGTAGTTGAGATCCGTGGAATGGGTACCATGCAATATGACTTCAAAGGATCTTCATTTGCTCACCGAACCTCTCCAATCCTATCACTGCTGCGTTTATGCCCCTGTACACACGCTTGATTCTCTTTTGGAGACATAGCAATCCATAGGTTTTAAGATACTTACTAGTCAGGTACATTCTTAGGCGTTTAATATGCGGTGTTGAGTCCATTTCGTTGAGCAAGGAGTAGCTCTTGTCTATTCCATATTTGGCTTAAGGAAATTTATCTGTGCTCATTTCAATCTCTGGTTTTATGCAGCACCCCAACTCACCTTTCCCCTTAAGCAAGCATAAGTTGGTTTTCTAAATTTGAGACCCTGTTCTGTTTTGGAATTCAGTTCCTTTGTAGCCAAGTTTACATTCTGTGTATTACTGATATCTTATGATGTTTCTTTTTCTGTGTGACTTATTTCAGTTAGAATCATCGTACCTGAATCCACTCATTATGCTGCTACGGGCCTGATGACATAGATTTCATTGCTGAGTGATACTGCATTGTACATAAGTACCACAAGTTCTTTATCCATTTTTCACTTTCTGTGATACTGAACTTGTACGGTAAACGAGGTTCTTGTAAACAGAGGCGTCCCAAACTTTGGGGTGGCTGTGTCTTTTTGATTTTAATTTCCCTAAGCTATAGGACCATAAGTGGAAGTGCCCTAGGCTCTGTTGCTTTGTTTTTTAGATGTTTCAGGAAACACCATACACTTCTCCAGAGTGTCTGTTGGCAATTTACATCCCGCCCATCAGCATAACAAGGCTCCCAGTTCTCCATGGCCTGTCCTGCCTTTCTGGATTTTACACTTTTTTCAGATGGCCCTTTTGACCGGGGGGAAGTGAGACTTCATTGTAGTGCAGATTTCCTTTGCAAGTTTGCTTGGTTGGCCAAAAAGGGCGTATGCGTTTTTTCCTGAATATATTCAGGAAAAAACGCATACGCCCTTTTTGGCCAAGTGCATCATTGTGGACGTTCTGTCTCTTTTCCTATGCTTTCAATGCAATTCCAGTCTACCTCCTGAAATCGGTTTCCTGCAATTCTGCCCCGCATTCAAGTCCTCTTGGCAGCCTTACTTCAGTATATTTTTGGACGATAGCTGTCATTTATAACTCTGCAGGTTTGTGAATTACAGTGCCCCTGAGCTCCTTTCTTCAACTCGCTTTCTTGTGAGCTGGCCGCAACACCGCAGGATGGCTTCAGGCCCTAATCTGGTTCCGGCACGGCTCGCTGAGCCCTTGGTTATTTCCTCTTCCTGGTGGGAAATGAGAGTTAAATTTGCCCGTCCAGACACCTCCAGCTAGTCTCTCATTGGTTCTCCCTATTCCTGTTCATCTTGCGCAGAAATTGCAAACTGGGCCAAACAGGAGGTTAAAGGCGCTGACTCTCCAAGTGGGGAGAGTGTTAGTAAAGCTTCAGGAATGTTGCACCCGAGTACCAGGGGAGGAAAACTGAGACATATTTGAACACGTCTCCCGTTCATACGGTTGATCATACTCTGGGTTCCACATGCATGTTTTTGCTGAAGGAAGAATACCTTAAACCTGGAGAGTTGAGACCCGTGGAATGGGTACCATGCAATATGACTTCAAAGGGTCTTCATTTGCTCAGCGAACCGCTCCAATCGTATCACTGCTGCGTTTATGCCCCTGTACACACGCTTGATTCTCTTTTGGAGACATAGCAATCCATAGGTTTTAAGATACTTACTAGTCAGGTACATTCTTAGGCGTTTAATATGGGGTGTTGAGTCCATTTCGTTGAGCAAGGAGTAGCTCTTTTCTATTCCATATTTGGCTTAAGGAACTTTATATGTGTTCATTTCAATCTCTGGTTTTATGCAGCACCCCAACTCACCTTTCCCCTTAAGCAAGCATAAGTTGGTTTTCTAAACTTGAGACCCTGTTCTGTTTTGGAATTCATTTCCTGTGTAGCCAAGTTTACATTCTGTGTATTACTGATATCTTATGATGTTTCTTTTTCTGTGTGACTTATTTCAGTTAGAATCATCGTACCTGAATCCACTCATTATGCTGCTACGGGCCTGATGACATAGATTTCATTGCTGAGTGATACTGCATTGTACATAAGTACCACAAGTTCTTTATCCATTTTTCACTTTCTGTGATACTGAACTTGTACGGTAAACGAGGTTCTTGTAAACAGAGGCGTCCCAAACTTTGGGGTGGCTGTGTCTTTTTGATTTTAATTTCCCTAAGCTATAGGACCATAAGTGGAAGTGCCCTAGGCTCTGTTGCTTTGTTTTTTAGATGTTTCAGGAAACACCATACACTTCTCCCGAGTGTCTGTTGGCAATTTACATCCCGCCCATCAGCATAACAAGGCTCCCAGTTCTCCATGGCCTGTCCTGCCTTTCTGGATTTTACACTTTTTTCAGATGGCCCTTTTGACCGGGGGGAAGTGAGACTTCATTGTAGTGCAGATTTCCTTTGCAAGTTTGCTTGGTTGGCCAAAAAGGGCGTATGCGTTTTTTCCTGAATATATTCAGGAAAAAACGCATACGCCCTTTTTGGCCAAGTGCATCATTGTGGACGTTCTGCCTCTTTTCCTATGCTTTCAATGCTATTCCAGTCTACCTCCTGAAATCGGTTTCCTGCAATTCTGCCCCGCTTTCAAGTCCTCTTGGCAGCCTTACTTCAGTATATTTCTTTTGACGATAGCTGTCATTTATAACTCTGCAGGTTTGTGAATTACAGTGCCCCTGAGCTCCTTTCTTCAACTCGCTTTCTTGTGAGCTGGCCGCAACACCGCAGGATGGCTTCAGGCCCTAATCTGATTCCGGCACTGCACGCTGAGCCTTTGGTTATTTCCTCTTACTGGTGGAAATGAGAGTTAAATTTGCCCGTCCAGACACCTCCAGCTAGTCTCTCATTGGTTCTCCCTATTCCTGTTCATCTTGCGCAGAAATTGCAAACTGGGCCAAACAGGAGGTTAAAGGCGCTGACTCTCCAAGTGGGGAGAGTGTTAGTAAAGCGTCTGGAATGTTGCACCCGAGTACCAGGGGAGGAAAACTGAGACATATTTGAACACGTCTCCCGTTCACATGGTTGATCATACTCTTGGTTCCACATGCATGTTTTAGCTGAAGGAAGAATACCTTAAACCTGGAGAGTTGAGACCCGTGGAATGGGTACCATGCAATATGACTTCAAAGGGTCTTCATTTGCTCACCGAACCTCTCCAATCCTATCACTGCTGCGTTTATGCCCCTGTACACATGCTTGATTCTCTTTCGGAGACATAGCAATCCATAGGTTTTAAGATACTTACTAGTCAGGTACATTCTTAGGCGTTTAATATGCGGTGTTGAGTCCATTTCGTTGAGCAAGGAGTAGCTCTTGTCTATTCCATATTTGGCTTAAGGAACTTTATCTGTGCTCATTTCAATCTCTGGTTTTATGCAGCACCCCAACTCACCTTTCCCCTTAAGCAAGCATAAGTTGGTTTTCTAAATTTGAGACCCTCTTCTGTTTTGGAATTCAGTTCCTGTTTAGCCAAGTTTACATTCTGTGTATTACTGATATCTTATGATGTTTCTTTTTCTGTGTGACTTATTTCAGTTAGAATCATCGTACCTGAATCCACTCATTATGCTGCTACGGGCCTGATGACATAGATTTCATTGCTGAGTGATACTGCATTGTACATAAGTACCAAAAGTTCTTTATCCATTTTTCACTTTCTGTGATACTGAACTTGTACGGTAAACGAGGTTCTTGTAAACAGAGGCGTCCCAAACTTTGGGGTGGCTGTGTCTTTTTGATTTTAATTTCCCTAAGCTATAGGACCATAAGTGGAAGTGCCCTAGGCTCTGTTGCTTTGTTTTTTAGATGTTTCAGGAAACACCATACACTTCTCCTTAGTGTCTGTTGGCAATTTACATCCCGCCCATCAGCATAACAAGGCTCCCAGTTCTCCATGGCCTGTCCTGCCTTTCTGGATTTTACACTTTTTTCAGATGGCCCTTTTGACCGGGGGGAAGTGAGACTTCATTGTAGTGCAGATTTCCTTTGCAAGCTTGCTTGGTTGGCCAAAAAGGGCGTATGCGTTTTTTCCTGAATATATTCAGGAAAAAACGCATACGCCCTTTTTGGCCAAGTGCATCATTGTGGACGTTCTGCCTCTTTTCCTATGCTTTCAATGCAATTCCAGTCTACCTCCTGAAATCGGTTTCCTGCAATTCTGCCCCGCTTTCAAGTCCTCTTGGCAGCCTTACTTCAGTATATTTCTTTTGACGATAGCTGTCATTTATAACTCTGCAGGTTTGTGAATTACAGTGCCCCTGAGCTCCTTTCTTCAACTCGCTTTCTTGTGAGCTGGCCGCAACACCGCAGGATGGCTTCAGGCCCTAATGTGGTTCCGGCACGGCATGCTGAGCCTTTGGTTAATTCCTCTTCCTGGTGGGAAATGAGAGTTAAATTTGCCCGTCCAGACACCTCCAGCTAGTCTCTCATTGGTTCTCGCTATTCCTGTTCATCTTCCGCAGAAATTGCAAACTGGGCCAAACAGGAGGTTAAAGGGACTGACTCTCCAAGTCGGGAGAGTGTTAGTAAAGCGTCTGGAATGTTGCACCCGAGTACCAGGGTACGAAAACTGAGACATATTTGAACACGTCTCCCGATCACACGGTTGATCATACTCTAGGTTCCACATGCATGTTTTAGCTGAAGGAAGAATACCTTAAACCTGGGTAGTTGAAACCCGTGGAATGGGTACCATGCAATATGACTTCAAAGGGTCTTCATTTGCTCACCGAACCTCTCCAATCCTATCACTGCTGCGTTTATGCCCCTGTACACATGCTTGATTCTCTTCCGGAGACATAGCAATCCATAGGTTTTAAGATACTTACTAGTCAGGTACATTCTTAGGCGTTTAATATGCGGTGTTGAGTCCATTTCGTTGAGCAAGGAGTAGCTCTTGTCTATTCCATATTTGGCTTAAGGAACTTTATCTGTGCTCATTTCAATCTCTGGATTCATGCAGCACCCCAAATAACCTTTCCCCTTAAACAAGCATAAGTTGGTTTTCTAAATTTGAGACCCTGTTCTGTTCTGTAATTCAGTTCCTGTGTAGCCAAGTTTACATTCCGTGTATTACTGATATCTTATGATGTTTCTTTTTCTGTGTGACTTATTTCAGTTAGAATCATCATACCTGAATCCACTCATTGTGCTGCTAAGGGCCTGATGACATAGATTTCATTGCTGAGTGATATTTCTTTGTAAGTAAATACCACAACTTCTTTATCCATTTTTCACTTTCTGCAATGTGGAACTTGTACTGTAAACGAGGTTCTTGTAAACAGAGCCGTTCTAAATTTTGGGGTGGCTGTGTCTTTTTGATTTTAATTTCCCTAAGCTATAGGACCATAAGTGGAAGTGCCCTACGCTCTGTTGCTTTGTTTTTTAGATGTTTCAGGAAACACCATACACTTGTCCCGAGTGTCTGTTGGCAATTTATATCCCGCCCATCAGCATAACAAGGCTCCCAGTTCTCCATGGCCTGTCCTGCCTTTCTGGATTTTACACTTATTTCAGATGGCCCTTTTGACCAGGGGGAAGTGAGACTTCATTGTAGTGCAGATTTCCTTTGCAAGCTTGCTTGGTTGGCCAAAAAGGGCGTATGCGTTTTTTCCTGAATATATTCAGGAAAAAACGCATACGCCCTTTTTGGCCAAGTGCGTCATTGTGGACGTTCTGCCTCTTTTCCTATGCTTTCAATGCAATTCCACTCTACCTCCTGAAATCGGTTTCCTGCAATTCTGCCCCGCTTTCAAGTCCTCTTGGCAGCCTTACTTCAGTATATTTTTGGACGATAGCTGTCATTTATAACTCTGCAGGTTTGTGAATTACAGTGCCCCTGAGCTCCTTTCTTCAACTCGTTTTCTTGTGAGCTGGCCGCAACACCGCAGGATGGCTTCCGGCCCTAATCTGGTTCCGGCACGGCACGCTGAGCCTTTGGTTATTTCCTCTTCCTGGTGGGAAATGAGAGTTAAATTTGCCCGTCCAGACACCTCCAGCTAGTCTCTCATTGGTTCTCCCTATTCCTGTTAATCTTCCGCAGAAATTGCAAACTGGGCCAAACAGGAGGTTAAAGGCGCTGACTCTCCAAGTGGGGAGAGTGTTAGTAAAGCGCCTGGAATGTTGCACCCGAGTACCAGGGGAGGAAACCTGAGACATATTTGAACACGTCTCCCGTTCACACGGTTGATCATACTCTGGGTTCCACATGCATGTTTTAGCTGAAGGAAGAATACCTTAAACCTGGAGAGTTGAGACCCGTGGAATGGGTACCATGCAATAAGACTTCAAAGGGTCTTCATTTGCTCACCGAACCTCTCCAATCCTATCACTGCTGCGTTTATGCCCCTGTACACATGCTTGATTCTCTTTTGGAGACATAGCAATCCATAGGTTTTAAGATACTTACTAGTCAGGTACATTCTTAGGCGTTTAATATGGGGTGTTGAGTCCATTTCGTTGAGCAAGGAGTAGCTCTTTTCTATTCCATATTTGGCTTAAGGAACTTTATCTGTGCTCATTTCAATCTCTGGTTTTATGCAGCACCCCAACTCACCTTTCCCCTTAAGCAAGCATAAGTTGGCTTTCTAATTTGAGACCCTGTTCTGTTTTGGAATTCAGTTCCTGTGTAGCCAAGTTTACATTCCGTGTATTAGTGATATCTTATGATGTTTCTTTTTCTGTGTGACTTATTTCAGTTAGAATCATCGTACCTGAATCCACTCATTATGCTGCTATGGGCCTGATGACATAGATTTCATTGCTGAGTGATACTGCATTGTACATAAGTACCACAAATTCTTTATCCATTTTTCACTTTGTCTGATACTGAACTTGTACGGTAAACGAGGTTCTTGTAAACAGAGGCGTCCCAAACTTTGGGGTGGCTGTGTCTTTTTGATTTTAATTTCCCTAAGCTATAGGACCATAAGTGGAAGTGCCCTAGGCTCTGTTGCTTTGTTTTTTAGATGTTTCAGGAAACACCATACACTTGTCCCGAGTGTCTGTTGGCAATTTACATCCCGCCCATCAGCATAACAAGGCTCCCAGTTCTCCATGGCCTGTCCTGCCTTTCTGGATTTTACACTTTTTTCAGATGGCCCTTTTGACCGGGGGGAAGTGAGACTTCATTGTAGTGCAGATTTCCTTTGCAAGCTTGCTTGGTTGGCCAAAAAGTGCGTATGCGTTTTTTCCTGAATATATTCAGGAAAAAACGCATACGCCCTTTTTGGCCAAGTGCATCATTGTGGACGTTCTGTCTCTTTTCCTATGCTTTCAATGCAATTCCAGTCTACCTCCTGAAATCGGTTTCCTGCAATTCTGCCCCGCTTTCAAGTCCTCTTGGCAGCCTTACTTCAGTATATTTTTGGACGATAGCTGTCATTTATAACTCTGCAGGTTTGTGAATTACAGTGCCCCTGAGCTCCTTTGTTCAACTCGCTTTCTTGTGACCTGGCCGAAACACCGCAGGATGGCTTCAGGCCCTAATCTGGTTCCGGCACGGCACGCTGAGCCTTTGGTTAATTCCTCTTCCTGGTGGGAAATGAGAGTTAAATTTACCGGTCCAGACACCTCCAGCTAGTCTCTCATTGGTTCTCGCTATTCCTGTTCATCTTCCGCAGAAATTGCAAACTGGGCCAAACAGGAGGTTAAAGGGACTGACTCTCCAAGTCGGGAGAGTGTTAGTAAAGCGTCTGGAATGTTGCACCCGAGTACCAGGGTACGAAAACTGAGACATATTTGAACACGTCTCCCGATCACATGGTTTATCATACTCTAGGTTCCATATGCATGTTTTAGCTGAAGGAAGAATACCTTAAACCTGGGTAGTTGAAACCCGTGGAATGGGTACCATGCAATATGACTTGAAAGGGTCTTCATTTGCTCACCGAACCTCTCCAATCCTATCACTGCTGCGTTAATGCCCCTGTACACATGCTTGATTCTCTTTCGGAGACATAGCATTCCATAGGTTTTAAGATACTTACTAGTCAGGTACATACTTAGGCGTTTAATATGTGGTGTTGAGTCCATTTCGCTGAGCAAGGAGTAGCTATTGTCTATTCCATATTTGGCTTAAGGAACTTTATCTGTGCTCATTTCAATCTCTGGTTTTATGCAGCACCCCAACTCACCTTTCCCCTTAAGCAAGCATAAGTTGGTTTTCTAAATTTGAGACCCTGTTCTTTTCTGTAATTCAGTTCCTGTGTAGCCAAGTTTACATTCCGTGTATTACTGATATCTTATGATGTTTCTTTTTCTGTGTGACTTATTTCAGTTAGAATCATCATACCTGAATCCACTCATTGTGCAGCTAAGGGCCTGATGACATAGATTTCATTGCTGAGTGATACTGCATTGTACGTAAGTACCACAAGTTCTTTATCCATTTTTCACTTTCTGTGATACTGAACTTGTACGGTAAACGAGGTTCTTGTAAACAGAGGCGTCCCAAACTTTGGGGTGGCTGTGTCTTTTTGATTTTAATTTCCCTAAGCTATAGGACCATAAGTGGAAGTGCCCTAGGCTCTGTTGCTTTGTTTTTTAGATGTTTCAGGAAACACCATACACTTCTCCCAAGTGTCTGTTGGCAATTTACATCCCGCCCATCAGCATAACAAGGCTCCCAGTTCTCCATGGCCTGTCCTGCCTTTCTGGATTTTACACTTTTTTCAGATGGCCCTTTTGACTGGGGGGAAGTGAGACTTCATTGTAGTGCAGATTTCCTTTGCAAGTTTGCTTGGTTGGCCAAAAAGGGCGTATGCGTTTTTTCCTGAATATATTCAGGAAAAAACGCATACGCCCTTTTTGGCCAAGTGCATCATTGAGGACGTTCTGCCTCTTTTCCTATTCTTTCAACGCAATTCCAGTCTACCTCCTGAAATGGGTTTCCTGCAATTCTGCCCCGCTTTCAAGTCCTCTAGGCAGCCTTACTTCGGTATATTTTTGGACGATAGCTGTCATTTATAACTCTGCAGGTTTGTGAATTACAGTGCCCCTGAGCTCCTTTCTTCAACTCGCTTTCTTGTGAGCTGGCCGCAACACCGCAGGATGGCTTCCGGCCCTAATCTGGTTCCGGCACGGCACGCTGAGCCTTTGGTTAATTCCTCTTCTTGGTGGGAAATGAGAGTTAAATTTGCCCGCCCAGACTCCTCCAGCTAGTCTCTCATTGGTTCTCGCTATTCCTGTTCATCTTCCGCAGAAATTGCAAACTGGGCCAAACAGGAGGTTAAAGGGACTGACTCTCCAAGTAGGGAGAGTGTTAGTAAAGCGTCTGGAATGTTGCACCCGAGTACCAGGGTACGAAAACTGAGACATATTTGAACACGTCTCCCGATCACATGGTTGATCATACTCTAGGTTCCACATGCATGTTTTAGCTGCAGGAAGAATACCTTAAACCTGGGTATTTGAAACCCGTGGAATGGGTACCATGCAATATGACTTCAAAGGGTCTTCATTTGCTCACCGAACCTCTCCAATCCTATCACTGCTGCGTTTATGCCCCTGTACACATGCTTGATTCTCTTTCGGAGACATAGCAATCCATAGGTTTTAAGATACTTACTAGTCAGGTACATTCTTAGGCGTTTAATATGGGGTGTTGAGTCCATTTCGTTGAGCAAGGAGTAGCTCTTGTCTATTCCATATTTGGCTTAAGGAACTTTATCTGTGCTCATTTCAATCTCTGGTTTTATGCAGCACCCCAACTCACCTTTACCCTTAAGCAAGCATAAGTTGGTTTTCTAAATTTGAGACACTGTTCTGTTCTGTAATTCAGTTCCTGTGTAGCCAAGTTTACATTCCGTGTATTACTGATATCTTATGATGTTTCTTTTTCTGTGTGACTTATTTCAGTGAGAATCATCATACCTGAATCCACTCATTATGCTGCTAAGGGCCTGATGACATATATTTCATTGCTGAGTGATATTGCTTTGTAAGTAAATACCACAACTTCTTTATCCATTTTTCACTTTCTGCGATGTTGAACTTGTACTGTAAACGATGTTCTTGTAAACAGAGCCATCCCAAACTTTGGGGTGGCTGTGTCTTTTTGATTTTGATTTCCCTAAGCTATAGGACCATAAGTGGAAGTGCCCTAGGCTCTGTTGCTTTGTTTTTTAGATGTTTCAGGAAACACCATACACTTCTCCCGAGTGTCTGTTGGCAATTTACATCCCGCCCATCAGCATAACAAGGCTCCCAGTTCTCCATGGCCTGTCCTGCCTTTCTGGATTTTACACTTTTTTCAGATGGCCCTTTTGACCGGGGGGAAGTGAGACTTCATTGTAGTGCAGATTTCCTTTGCAAGCTTGCTTGGTTGGCCAAAAAGGGCGTATGCGTTTTTTCCTGAATATATTCAGGAAAAAACGCATACGCCCTTTTTGGCCAAGTGCATCATTGTGGACGTTCTGCCTCTTTTCCTATGCTTTCAATGCAATTCCAGTCTACCTCCTGAAATCGGTTTCCTGCAATTCTGCCCCGCTTTCAAGTCCTCTTGGCAGCCTTACTTCAGTATATTTTTGGACGATAGCTGTCATTTATAACTCTGCAGGTTTGTGAATTACAGTGCCCCTGAGCTACTTTCTTCAACTCGCTTTCTTTTGAGCTGGCCGCAACACAGCAGGATGGCTTCAGGCCCTAATCTGGTTCCGGCACGGCACGCTGAGCCTTTGGTTAATTCCTCTTCCTGGTGGGAAATGAGAGTTAAATTTGCCCGTCCAGACACCTCCAGCTAGTCTCTCATTGGTTCTCGCTATTCCTGTTCATCTTCCGCAGAAATTGCAAACTGGGCCAAACAGGAGGTTAAAGGGACTGACTCTCCAATTCGGGAGAGTGTTAGTAAAGCGTCTGGAATGTTGCACCCGAGTACCAGGGTACGAAAACTGAGACATATTTGAACACGTCTCCCGTTCACACGGTTGATCATACTCTGGGTTCCACATGCATGTTTTAGCTGAAGGATGAATACCTTAAACCTGGAGAGTTGAGACCCATGTAATGGGTACCATGCAATATGACTTGAAAGGGTCTTCATTTGCTCACCGAACCTCTCCAATCCTATCACTGCTGCGTTTATGCCCCTGTACACATGCTTGATTCTCTTCCGGAGACATAGCAATCCATAGGTTTTAAGTTACTTACTAGTCAGGTACATTCTTAGGCGTTTAATATGCGGTGTTGAGTCCATTTCGTTGAGCAAGGAGTAGCTCTTGTCTATTCCATATTTGGCTTAAGGAACTTTATCTGTGCTCATTTCAATCTCTGGTTTTATGCAGCACCCCAACTCACCTTTCCCCTTAAGCAAGCATAAGTTGGTTTTCTAAATTTGAGACCCTGTTCTGTTTTGGAATTCAGTTCCTGTGTAGCCAAGTTTACATTCCATGTATTACTGATATCTTATGATGTTTCTTTTTCTGTGTGACTTATTTCAGTTAGAATCATCATACCTGAATCCACTCATTATGCTGCTAAGGGCCTGATGACATAGATTTCATTGCTGAGTGATATTGCTTTGTAAGTAAATACCACAACTTCTTTATCCATTTTTCACTTTCTGCGATGTTGAACTTGTACTGTAAACGAGGTTCTTGTAAACAGAGGTGTCCCAAACTTTGGGGTGGCTGTGTCTTTTTGATTTTAATTTCCCTAAGCTATAGGACCATAAGTGGAAGTGCCCTAGGCTCTGTTGCTTTGTTTTTTAGATGTTTCAGGAAACACTATACACTTCTCCAGAGTGTCTGTTGGCAATTTACATCCCGCCCAACAGCATAACAAGGCTCCCAGTTCTCCATGGCCTGTCCTGACTTTCTGGATTTTACACTTTTTTCAGATGGCCCTTTTGACCGGGAGGAAGTGAGACTTCATTGTAGTGCAGATTTCCTTTGCAAGCTTGCTTGGTTGGCCAAAAAGGGCGTATGCGTTTTTTCCTGAATATATTCAGGAAAAAATGCATACGCACTTTTTGGCCAAGTGCATCATTGTGGACGTTCTGCCTCTTTTCCTATGCTTTCAATGCAATTCCAGTCTACCTCCTGAACTCGGTTTCCTGCAATTCTGCCCCGCTTTCAAGTCCTCTTGGCAGCCTTACTTCAGTATATTTTTGGACGATAGCTGTCATTTATAACTCTGCAGGTTTGTGAATTACAGTGCCCCTGAGCTCCTTTCTTCAACTCGCTTTCTTTTGAGCTGGCCGCAACACCGCAGGATGGCTTCAGGCCCTAATCTGGTTCCGGCACGGCACAGTGAGCCTTTGGTTATTTCTTCTTCCTGGTGGGAAATGAGATTTAAATTTGCCTGTCCAGACACCTCCAGCTAGTCTCTCATTGGTTCTCCCTATTCCTGTTCATCTTCCGCAGAAATTGCAAACTGGGCCAAACAGGAGGTTAAAGGCGCTGACTCTCCAAGTGGGGAGAGTGTTAGTAAAGCGTCTGGAATGTTGCACCCGAGTACCAGGGGAGGAAAACTGAGACATATTTCAACACGTCTCCCGTTCACATGGTTGATCATACTCTGGGTTCCACATGCATGTTTTAGCTGAAGGAAGAATA
Source organism: Pseudorca crassidens (assembly GCF_039906515.1). NCBI lineage: Eukaryota > Metazoa > Chordata > Mammalia > Artiodactyla > Delphinidae > Pseudorca > Pseudorca crassidens. The sequence goes on from NC_090301.1 coordinate 104,859,623, forward strand.
CCTTAAACCTGGGTAGTTGAAACCCGTGGAATGGGTACCATGCAATATGACTTCAAAGGGTCTTCATTTGCTCACCGAACCTCTCCAATCCTATCACTGCTGCGTTTATGCCCCTGTACACACGCTTGATTCTCTTTTGGAGACATAGCAATCCATAGGTTTTAAGATACTTACTAGTCAGGTACATTCTTAGGCGTTTAATATGCGGTGTTGAGTCCATTTCGTTGAGCAAGGAGTAGCTCTTGTCTATTCCATATTTGGCTTAAGGAACTTTATCTGTGCTCATTTCAATCTCTGGTTTTATGCAGCACCCCAACTCACCTTTACTCTTAAGCAAGCATAAGTTGGTTTTCTAAATTTGAGACACTGTTCTGTTCTGTAATTCAGTTCCTGTGTAGCCAAGTTTACATTCCGTGTATTACTGATATCTTATGATGTTTCTTTTTCTGTGTGACTTATTTCAGTGAGAATCATCATACCTGAATCCACTCATTATGCTGCTAAGGGCCTGATGACATATATTTCATTGCTGAGTGATATTGCTTTGTAAGTAAATACCACAACTTCTTTATCCATTTTTCACTTTCTGCGATGTTGAACTTGTACTGTAAACGATGTTCTTGTAAACAGAGCCATCCCAAACTTTGGGGTGGCTGTGTCTTTTTGATTTTGATTTCCCTAAGCTATAGGACCATAAGTGGAAGTGCCCTAGGCTCTGTTGCTTTGTTTTTTAGATGTTTCAGGAAACACCATACACTTCTCCCGAGTGTCTGTTGGCAATTTACATCCCGCCCATCAGCATAACAAGGCTCCCAGTTCTCCATGGCCTGTCCTGCCTTTCTGGATTTTACACTTTTTTCAGATGGCCCTTTTGACCGGGGGGAAGTGAGACTTCATTGTAGTGCAGATTTCCTTTGCAAGCTTGCTTGGTTGGCCAAAAAGGGCGTATGCGTTTTTTCCTGAATATATTCAGGAAAAAACGCATACGCCCTTTTTGGCCAAGTGCATCATTGTGGACGTTCTGCCTCTTTTCCTATGCTTTCAATGCAATTCCAGTCTACCTCCTGAAATCGGTTTCCTGCAATTCTGCCCCGCTTTCAAGTCCTCTTGGCAGCCTTACTTCAGTATATTTTTGGACGATAGCTGTCATTTATAACTCTGCAGGTTTGTGAATTACAGAGCCCCTGAGCTACTTTCTTCAACTCGCTTTCTTTTGAGCTGGCCGCAACACAGCAGGATGGCTTCAGGCCCTAATCTGGTTCCGGCACGGCACGCTGAGCCTTTGGTTAATTCCTCTTCCTGGTGGGAAATGAGAGTTAAATTTGCCCGTCCAGACACCTCCAGCTAGTCTCTCATTGGTTCTCGCTATTCCTGTTCATCTTCCGCAGAAATTGCAAACTGGGCCAAACAGGAGGTTAAAGGGACTGACTCTCCAATTCGGGAGAGTGTTAGTAAAGCGTATGGAATGTTGCACCCGAGTACCAGGGTACGAAAACTGAGACATATTTGAACACGTCTCCCGTTCACACGGTTGATCATACTCTGGGTTCCACATGCATGTTTTAGCTGAAGGATGAATACCTTAAACCTGGAGAGTTGAGACCCATGTAATGGGTACCATGCAATATGACTTGAAAGGGTCTTCATTTGCTCACCGAACCTCTCCAATCCTATCACTGCTGCGTTTATGCCCCTGTACACATGCTTGATTCTCTTCCGGAGACATAGCAATCCATAGGTTTTAAGTTACTTACTAGTCAGGTACATTCTTAGGCGTTTAATATGCGGTGTTGAGTCCATTTCGTTGAGCAAGGAGTAGCTCTTGTCTATTCCATATTTGGCTTAAGGAACTTTATCTGTGCTCATTTCAATCTCTGGTTTTATGCAGCACCCCAACTCACCTTTCCCCTTAAGCAAGCATAAGTTGGTTTTCTAAATTTGAGACCCTGTTCTGTTTTGGAATTCAGTTCCTGTGTAGCCAAGTTTACATTCCGTGTATTACTGATATCTTATGATGTTTCTTTTTCTGTGTGACTTATTTCAGTTAGAATCATCATACCTGAATCCACTCATTATGCTGCTAAGGGCCTGATGACATAGATTTCATTGCTGAGTGATATTGCTTTGTAAGTAAATACCACAACTTCTTTATCCATTTTTCACTTTCTGCGATGTTGAACTTGTACTGTAAACGAGGTTCTTGTAAACAGAGGTGTCCCAAACTTTGGGGTGGCTGTGTCTTTTTGATTTTAATTTCCCTAAGCTATAGGACCATAAGTGGAAGTGCCCTAGGCTCTGTTGCTTTGTTTTTTAGATGTTTCAGGAAACACTATACACTTCTCCAGAGTGTCTGTTGGCAATTTACATCCCGCCCAACAGCATAACAAGGCTCCCAGTTCTCCATGGCCTGTCCTGACTTTCTGGATTTTACACTTTTTTCAGATGGCCCTTTTGACCGGGAGGAAGTGAGACTTCATTGTAGTGCAGATTTCCTTTGCAAGCTTGCTTGGTTGGCCAAAAAGGGCGTATGCGTTTTTTCCTGAATATATTCAGGAAAAAATGCATACGCACTTTTTGGCCAAGTGCATCATTGTGGACGTTCTGCCTCTTTTCCTATGCTTTCAATGCAATTCCAGTCTACCTCCTGAACTCGGTTTCCTGCAATTCTGCCCCGCTTTCAAGTCCTCTTGGCAGCCTTACTTCAGTATATTTTTGGACGATAGCTGTCATTTATAACTCTGCAGGTTTGTGAATTACAGTGCCCCTGAGCTCCTTTCTTCAACTCGCTTTCTTTTGAGCTGGCCGCAACACCGCAGGATGGCTTCAGGCCCTAATCTGGTTCCGGCACGGCACGCTGAGCCTTTGGTTATTTCCTCTTCCTGGTGGGAAATGAGAGTTAAATTTGCCCGTCCAGACACCTCCAGCTAGTCTCTCATTGGTTCTCCCTATTCCTGTTCATCTTCCGCAGAAATTGCAAACTGGGCCAAACAGGAGGTTAAAGGCGCTGACTCTCCAAGTGGGGAGAGTGTTAGTAAAGCGTCTGGAATGTTGCACCCGAGTACCAGGGGAGGAAAACTGAGACATATTTGAACACGTCTCCCGTTCACACGGTTGATCATACTCTGGGTTCCACATGCATGTTTTAGCTGAAGGATGACTACCTTAAACCTGGAGAGTTGAGACCCATGTAATGGGTACCATGCAATATGAATTCAAAGGGTCTTCATTTGCTCACCGAACCTCTCCAATCCTATCACTGCTGCGTTTATGCCCCTGTACACATGCTTGATTCTCTTCCGGAGACATAGCAATCCATAGGTTTTAAGATACTTACTAGTCAGGTACATTCTTAGGCGTTTAATATGCGGTGTTGAGTCCATTTCGTTGAGCAAGGAGTAGCTCTTGTCTATTCCATATTTGGCTTAAGGAACTTTATCTGTGCTCATTTCAATCTCTGGTTTTATGCAGCACCCCAACTTACCTTTCCCCTTAAGCAAGCATAAGTTGGTTTTCTAAATTTGAGACCCTGTTCTGTTTTGGAATTCAGTTCCTGTGTAGCCAAGTTTACATTCCGTGTATTAGTGATATCTTATGATGTTTCTTTTTCTGTGTGACTTATTTCAGTTAGAATCATCATACCTGAATCCACTCATTATGCTGCTAAGGGCCTGATGACATAGATTTCATTGCTGAGTGATATTGCTTTGTAAGTAAATACCACAACTTCTTTATCCATTTTTCACTTTCTGCGATGTTGAACTTGTACTGTAAACGAGGTTCTTGTAAACAGAGGCGTCCCAAACTTTGGGGTGGCTGTGTCTTTTTGATTTTAATTTCCCTAAGCTATAGGACCATAAGTGGAAGTGCCCTAGGCTCTGTTGCTTTGTTTTTTAGATGTTTAAGGAAACAACATACACTTCTCCAGAGTGTCTGTTGGCAATTTACATCCCGCCCATCAGCATAACAAGGCTCCCAGTTCTCCATGGCCTGTCCTGACTTTCTGGATTTTACACTTTTTTCAGATGGCCCTTTTGACCGGGAGGAAGTGAGACTTCATTGTACTGCAGATTTCCTTTGCAAGCTTGCTTGGTTGGCCAAAAAGGGCGTATGCGTTTTTTCCTGAATATATTCAGGAAAAAACGCATACGCCCTTTTTGGCCAAGTGCATCATTGTGGACGTTCTGCCTCTTTTCCTATGCTTTCAATGCAATTCCAGTCTACCTCCTGAACTCGGTTTCCTGCAATTCTGCCCCGCTTTCAAGTCCTCTTGGCAGCCTTACTTCAGTATATTTTTGGACGATAGCTGTCATTTATAACTCTGCAGGTTTGTGAATTACAGTGCCCCTGAGCTCCTTTCTTCAACTCGCTTTCTTTTGAGCTGGCCGCAACACCGCAGGATGGCTTCAGGCCCTAATCTGGTTCCGGCACGGCACGCTGAGCCTTTGGTTATTTCCTCTTCCTGGTGGGAAATGAGAGTTAAATTTGCCCGTCCAGACACCTCCAGCTAGTCTCTGATTGGTTCTCCCTATTCCTGTTCATCTTCCGCAGAAATTGCAAACTGGGCCAAACAGGAGGTTAAAGGCGCTGACTCTCCAAGTGGGGAGAGTGTTAGTAAAGCGTCTGGAATGTTGCACCCGAGTACCAGGGGAGGAAAACTGAGACATATTTGAACACGTCTCCCGTTCACACGGTTGATCATACTCTGGGTTCCACATGCATGTTTTTGCTGAAGGAAGAATACCTTAAACCTGGAGAGTTGAGACCCGTGGAATGGGTACCATGCAATATGACTTCAAAGGGTCTTCATTTGCTCAGCGAACCGCTCCAATCCTATCACTGCTGCGTTTATGCCCCTGTACACACGCTTGATTCTCTTTTGGAGACATAGCAATCCATAGGTTTTAAGATACTTACTAGTCAGGTACATTCTTAGGCGTTTAATATGGGGTGTTGAGTCCATTTCGTTGAGCAAGGAGTAGCTCTTTTCTATTCCATATTTGGCTTAAGGAACTTTATCTGTGCTCATTTCAATCTCTGGTTTTATGCAGCACCCCAACTCACCTTTCCCCTTAAGCAAGCATAAGTTGGTTTTCTAAATTTGAGACCCTGTTCTGTTTTGGAATTCAGTTCCTGTGTAGCCAAGTTTACATTCCATGTATTAGTGATATCTTATGATGTTTCTTTTTCTGTGTGACTTATTTCAGTTAGAATCATCGTACCTGAATCCACTCATTATGCTGCTACGGGCCTGATGACATAGATTTCATTGCTGAGTGATACTGCATTGTACATAAGTACCACAAGTTCTTTATCCATTTTTCACTTTCTGTGATACTGAACTTGTACGGTAAACGAGGTTCTTGTAAACAGAGGCATCCCAAACTTTGGGGTGGCTGTGTCTTTTTGATTTTAATTTCCCTAAGCTATAGGACCATAAGTGGAAGTGCCCTAGGCTCTGTTGCTTTGTTTTTTAGATGTTTCAGGAAACACCATACACTTCTCCCGAGTGTCTGTTGGCAATTTACATCCCGCCCATCAGCATAACAAGGCTCCCAGTTCTCCATGGCCTGTCCTGCCTTTCTGGATTTTACACTTTTTTCAGATGGCCCTTTTGACTGAGGGGAAGTGAGACTTCATTGTAGTGCAGATTTCCTTTGCAAGCTTGCTTGGTTGGCCAAAAAGGGCGTATGCGTTTTTTCCTGAATATGTTCAGGAAAAAACGCATACGCCCTTTTTGGCCAAGTGCATCATTGTGGACGTTCTGTCTCTTTTCCTATGCTTTCAATGCAATTCCAGTCTACCTCCTGAAATCGGTTTCCTGCAATTCTGCCCCGCTTTCAAGTCCTCTTGGCAGCCTTACTTCAGTATATTTTTGGACGATAGCTGTCATTTATAACTCTGCAGGTTTGTGAATTACAGTGCCCCTGAGCTCCTTTCTTCAACTCGCTTTCTTGTGAGCTGGCCGCAACACCACAGGATGGCTTCAGGCCCTAATCTGGTTCCGGCACGGCTCGCTGAGCCTTTGGTTATTTCGTCTTCCTGGTGGGAAATGAGAGTTAAATTTGCCCGTCCAGACACCTCCAGCTAGTCTCTCATTGGTTCTCCCTATTCCTGTTCATCTTGCGCAGAAATTGCAAACTGGGCCAAACAGGAGGTTAAAGGTGCTGACTCTCCAAGTGGGGAGAGTGTTAGTAAAGCGTGTGGAATGTTGCACCCGAGTACCAGGGGAGGAAAACTGAGACATATTTGAACACGTCTCCCGTTCACACGGTTGATCATACTCTGGGTTCCACATGCATGTTTTAGCTGAAGGAAGAATACCTTAAACCTGGAGAGTTGAGACCCGTGGAATGGGTACCAAGCAATATGACTTCAAAGGATCTTCATTTGCTCACCGAACCTCTCCAATCCTATCACTGCTGCGTTTATGCCCCTGTACACATGCTTGATTCTCTTTTGGAGACATAGCAATCCATAGGTTTTAAGATACTTACTAGTCAGGTACATTCTTAGGCGTTTAATATGGGGTGTTGAGTCCATTTCGTTGAGCAACGAGTAGCTCTTGTCTATTCCATATTTGGCTTAAGGAACTTTATCTGGCTCATTTCAATCTCTGGTTTTATGCAGCACCCCAACTCACCTTTCCCCTTAAGCAAGCATAAGTTGGTTTTCTAAATTTGAGACCCTGTTCTGTTTTGGAATTCAGTTCCTGTGTAGCCAAGTTTACATTCTGTGTATTACTGATATCTTATGATGTTTCTTTTTCTGTGTGAATTATTTCAGTTAGAATTATCGTACCTGAATCCAGTCATTATGCGGCTACGGGCCTGATGACATAGATTTCATTGCTGAGTGATACTGCATTGTACATAAGTACCACAAGTTCTTTATCCATTTTTCACTTTCTGTGATACTGAACTTGTACGGTAAACGAGGTTCTTGTAAACAGAGGCGTCCCAAACTTTGGGGTGGCTGTGTCTTTTTGATTTTAATTTCCCTAAGCTATAGGACCATAAGTGGAAGTGCCCTAGGCTCTGTTGCTTTGTTTTTTAGATGTTTCAGGAAACACCATACACTTCTCCCGAGTGTCTGTTGGCAATTTACATCCCGCCCATCAGCATAACAAGGCTCCCAGTTCTCCATGGCCTGTCCTGCCTTTCTGGATTTTACACTTTTTTCAGATGGCCCTTTTGACCATGGGGAAGTGAGACTTCATTGTAGTGCAGATTTCCTTTGCAAGTTTGCTTGGTTGGCCAAAAAGGGCGTATGCGTTTTTTCCTGAATATATTCAGGAAAAAACGCATACGCCCTTTTTGGCCAAGTGCATCATTGTGGACGTTCTGCCTCTTTTCCTATGCTTTCAATGCAATTCCAGTCTACCTCCTGAAATCGATTTCCTGCAATTCTGCCCCACTTTCAAGTCTTCTTGGCAGCCTTACTTCAGTATATTTTTGGACGATAGCTGTCATTTATAACTCTGCAGGTTTGTGAATTACAGTGCCCCTGAGCTCCTTTCTTCAACTCGCTTTCTTGTGAGCTGGCCGCAACACCGCAGGATGGCTTCAGGCCCTAATCTGGTTCCGGCACGGCACGCTGAGCCTTTGGTTAATTCCTCTTCCTGGTGGGAAATGAGAGTTAAATTTGCCCGTCCAGACACCTCCAGCTAGTCTCTCATTGGTTCTCCCTATTCCTGTTCATCTTCCGCAGAAATTGCAAACTGGGCCAAACAGGAGGTTAAAGGCGCTGACTCTCCAAGTGGGGAGAGTGTTAGTAAAGCGTCTGGAATGTTGCACCCGAGTACCAGGGGAGGAAAACTGAGACATATTTGAACACGTCTCCCGTTCACACGGTTGATCATACTCTGGGTTCCACATGCATGTTTTTGCTGAAGGAAGAATACCTTAAACCTGGAGAGTTGAGACCCGTGGAATGGGTACCATGCAATATGACTTCAAAGGGTCTTCATTTGCTCACCGAACCTCTCCAATCCTATCACTGCTGCGTTTATGCCCCTGTACACACGCTTGATTCTCTTTTGGAGACATAGCAATCCATAGGTTTTAAGATACTTACTAGTCAGGTACATTCTTAGGCGTTTAATATGTGGTGTTGAGTCCATTTCGTTGAGCAAGGAGTAGCTCTTTTCTATTCCATATTTGGCTTAAGGAACTTTATCTGTGCTCATTTCAATCTCTGGTTTTATGCAGCACCCCAACTCACCTTTCCCCTTAAGCAAGCATAAGATGGTTTTCTAAATTTGAGACCCTCTTCTGTTTTGGAATTCAGTTCCTGTGTAGCCAAGTTTACATTCCGTGTATTACTGATATCTTATGATGATTCTTTTTCTGTGTGACTTATTTCAGTTAGAATCATCGTACCTGAATCCACTCATTATGCTGCTACGGGCCTGATGACATAGATTTCATTGCTGAGTGATATTGCATTGTATGTACGTACCACAACTTCTTTATCCATTTTTCACTTTCTGCGATATTGAACTTGCACCGTAAACGAGGTTCTTGTAAACAGAGGCGTCCCAAACTTTGGGGTGGCTGTGTCTTTTTGATTTTAATTTCCCTAAGCTATAGGACCATAAGTGGAAGTGCCCTAGGCTCTGTTGCTTTGTTTTTTAGATGTTTCAGGAAACAACATACACTTCTCCCGAGTGTCTGTTGGCAATTTACATCCCGCCCATCAGCATAAGAAGGCTCCCAGTTCTCCATGGCCTGTCCTGCCTTTCTGGATTTTACACATTTTTCAGATGGTCCTTTTGACCATGGGGAAGTGAGACTTCATTGTAGTGCAGATTTCCTTTGCAAGTTTGCTTGGTTGGCCAAAAAGGGCGTATGCGTTTTTTCCTGAATATATTCAGGAAAAAACGCATACGCCCTTTTTGGCCAAGTGCATCATTGTGGACGTTCTGCCTCTTTTCCTATGCTTTCAATGCAATTCCAGTCTACCTCCTGAAATCGGTTTCCTGCAATTCTGCCCCACTTTCAAGTCCTCTTGGCAGCCTTACTTCAGTATATTTTTGGACGATAGCTGTCATTTATAACTCTGCAGGTTTGTGAATTACAGTGCCCCTGAGCTCCTTTCTTCAACTCGCTTTCTTGTGAGCTGGCCGCAACACCGCAGGATGGCTTCAGGCCCTAATCTTGTTCCGGCACGGCTCGCTGAGCCTTTGGTTATTTCGTCTTCCTGGTGGGAAATGAGAGTTAAATTTGCCCGTCCAGACACCTCCAGCTAGTCTCTCATTGGTTCTCCCTATTCCTGTTCATCTTGCACAGAAATTGCAAACTGGGCCAAACAGGAGGTTAAAGGCGCTGACTCTCCAAGTGGGGAGAGTGTTAGTAAAGCGTCTGGAATGTTGCACCCGAGTACCAGGGGAGGAAAACTGAGACATATTTGAACACGTCTCCCGATCACACGGTTGATCATACTCTGGGTTCCACATGCATGTTTTAGCTGAAGGAAGAATACCTTAAACCTGGAGAGTTGAGACCCGTGGAATGGGTACCAAGCAATATGACTTCAAAGGATCTTCATTTGCTCACCGAACCTCTCCAATCCTATCACTGCTGCGTTTATGCCCCTGTACACATGCTTGATTCTCTTTTGGAGACATAGCAATCCATAGGTTTTAAGATACTTACTAGTCAGGTACATTCTTAGGCGTTTAATATGGGGTGTTGAGTCCATTTCGTTGAGCAACGAGTAGCTCTTGTCTATTCCATATTTGGCTTAAGGAACTTTATCTGGCTCATTTCAATCTCTGGTTTTATGCAGCACCCCAACTCACCTTTCCCCTTAAGCAAGCATAAGTTGGTTTTCTAAATTTGAGACCCTCTTCTGTTTTGGAATTCAGTTCCTGTGTAGCCAAGTTTACATTCTGTGTATTACTGATATCTTATGATGTTTCTTTTTCTGTGTGAATTATTTCAGTTAGAATTATCGTACCTGAATCCAGTCATTATGCGGCTACGGGCCTGATGACATAGATTTCATTGCTGAGTGATACTGCATTTTACATAAGTACCACAAGTTCTTTATCCATTTTTCACTTTCTGTGATACTGAACTTGTACGGTAAACGAGGTTCTTGTAAACAGAGGCGTCCCAAACTTTGGGGTGGCTGTGTCTTTTTGATTTTAATTTCCCTAAGCTATAGGACCATAAGTGGAAGTGCCCTAGGCTCTGTTGCTTTGTTTTTTAGATGTTTCAGGAAACACCATACACTTCTCCCGAGTGTCTGTTGGCAATTTACATCCCGCCCATCAGCATAACAAGGCTCCCAGTTCTCCATGGCCTGTCCTGCCTTTCTGGATTTTACACTTTTTTCAGATGGCCCTTTTGACCATGGGGAAGTGAGACTTCATTGTAGTGCAGATTTCCTTTGCAAGTTTGCTTGGTTGGCCAAAAAGGGCGTATGCGTTTTTTCCTGAATATATTCAGGAAAAAACGCATACGCCCTTTTTGGCCAAGTGCATCATTGTGGACGTTCTGCCTCTTTTCCTATGCTTTCAATGCAATTCCAGTCTACCTCCTGAAATCGGTTTCCTGCAATTCTGCCCCACTTTCAAGTCTTCTTGGCAGCCTTACTTCAGTATATTTTTGGACGATAGCTGTCATTTATAACTCTGCAGGTTTGTGAATTACAGTGCCCCTGAGCTCCTTTCTTCAACTCGCTTTCTTGTGAGCTGGCCGCAACACCGCAGGATGGCTTCAGGCCCTAATCTGGTTCCGGCACGGCACGCTGAGCCTTTGGTTAATTCCTCTTCCTGGTGGGAAATGAGAGTTAAATTTGCCCGTCCAGACACCTCCAGCTAGTCTCTCATTGGTTCTCCCTATTCCTGTTCATCTTCCGCAGAAATTGCAAACTGGGCCAAACAGGAGGTTAAAGGCGCTGACTCTCCAAGTGGGGAGAGTGTTAGTAAAGCGTCTGGAATGTTGCACCCGAGTACCAGGGGAGGAAAACTGAGACATATTTGAACACGTCTCCCGTTCACACGGTTGATCATACTCTGGGTTCCACATGCATGTTTTTGCTGAAGGAAGAATACCTTAAACCTGGAGAGTTGAGACCCGTGGAATGGGTACCATGCAATATGACTTCAAAGGGTCTTCATTTGCTCACCGAACCTCTCCAATCCTATCACTGCTGCGTTTATGCCCCTGTACACACGCTTGATTCTCTTTTGGAGACATAGCAATCCATAGGTTTTAAGATACTTACTAGTCAGGTACATTCTTAGGCGTTTAATATGTGGTGTTGAGTCCATTTCGTTGAGCAAGGAGTAGCTCTTTTCTATTCCATATTTGGCTTAAGGAACTTTATCTGTGCTCATTTCAATCTCTGGTTTTATGCAGCACCCCAACTCACCTTTCCCCTTAAGCAAGCATAAGATGGTTTTCTAAATTTGAGACCCTCTTCTGTTTTGGAATTCAGTTCCTGTGTAGCCAAGTTTACATTCTGTGTATTACTGATATCTTATGATGATTCTTTTTCTGTGTGACTTATTTCAGTTAGAATCATCGTACCTGAATCCACTCATTATGCTGCTACGGGCCTGATGACATAGATTTCATTGCTGAGTGATATTGCATTGTATGTACGTACCACAACTTCTTTATCCATTTTTCACTTTCTGCGATATTGAACTTGCACCGTAAACGAGGTTCTTGTAAACAGAGGCGTCCCAAACTTTGGGGTGGCTGTGTCTTTTTGATTTTAATTTCCCTAAGCTATAGGACCATAAGTGGAAGTGCCCTAGGCTCTGTTGCTTTGTTTTTTAGATGTTTCAGGAAACAACATACACTTCTCCCGAGTGTCTGTTGGCAATTTACATCCCGCCCATCAGCATAAGAAGGCTCCCAGTTCTCCATGGCCTGTCCTGCCTTTCTGGATTTTACACATTTTTCAGATGGTCCTTTTGACCATGGGGAAGTGAGACTTCATTGTAGTGCAGATTTCCTTTGCAAGTTTGCTTGGTTGGCCAAAAAGGGCGTATGCGTTTTTTCCTGAATATATTCAGGAAAAAACGCATACGCCCTTTTTGGCCAAGTGCATCATTGTGGACGTTCTGCCTCTTTTCCTATGCTTTCAATGCAATTCCAGTCTACCTCCTGAAATCGGTTTCCTGCAATTCTGCCCCACTTTCAAGTCCTCTTGGCAGCCTTACTTCAGTATATTTTTGGTCGATAGCTGTCATTTATAACTCTGCAGGTTTGTGAATTACAGTGCCCCTGAGCTCTTTTCTTCAACTCGCTTTCTTGTGAGCTGGCCGCAACACCGCAGGATGGCTTCAGGCCCTAATCTGGTTCCGGCACGGCACGCTGAGCCTTTGGTTATTCCCTCTTCCTGGTGGAAATGAGAGTTAAATTTGCCCGTCCAGACACCTCCAGCTAGTCTCTCATTGGTTCTCCCTATTCCTGTTCATCTTCCGCAGAAATTGCAAACTGGGCCAAACAGGAGGTTAAAGGCGCTGACTCTCCAAGTGGGGAGAGTGTTAGTAAAGCGTCTGGAATGTTGCACCCGAGTACCAGGGGAGGAAAACTGAGACATATTTGAACACGTCTCCCGTTCACACGGTTGATCATACTCTTGGTTCCACATGCATGTTTTAGCTGAAGGAAGAATACCTTAAACCTGGAGAGTTGAGACCCGTGGAATGGGTACCATGCAATATGACTTCAAAGGGTCTTCATTTGCTCACCGAACCTCTCCAATCCTATCACTGCTGCGTTTATGCCCCTGTACACATGCTTGATTCTCTTTCGGAGACATAGCAATCCATCGGTTTTAAGATACTTACTAGTCAGGTACATTCTTAGGCGTTTAATATGCGGTGTTGAGTCCATTTCGTTGAGCAAGGAGTAGCTCTTGTCTATTCCATATTTGGCTTAAGGAACTTTATCTGTGCTCATTTCAATCTCTGGTTTTATGCAGCACCCCAACTCACCTTTCCCCTTAAGCAAGCATAAGTTGGTTTTCTAAATTTGAGACCCGCTTCTGTTTTGGAATTCAGTTCCTGTGTAGCCAAGTTTACATTCTGTGTATTACTGATATCTTATGATGTTTCTTTTTCTGTGTGACTTATTTCAGTTAGAATCATCGTACCTGAATCCACTCATTATGCTGCTACGGGCCTGATGACATAGATTTCATTGCTGAGTGATACTGCATTGTACATAAGTTCCACAAGTTCTTTATCCATTTTTCACTTTCTGTGATACTGAACTTGTACGGTAAACGAGGTTCTTGTAAACAGAGGCGTCCCAAACTTTGGGGTGGCTGTGTCTTTTTGATTTTAATTTCCCTAAGCTATAGGACCATAAGTGGAAGTGCCCTAGGCTCTGTTGCTTTGTTTTTTAGATGTTTCAGGAAACAACATACACTTCTCCCGAGTGTCTGTTGGCAATTTACATCCCGCCCATCAGCATAACAAGGCTCCCAGTTCTCCATGGCCTGTCCTGCCTTTCTGGATTTTACACTTTTTTCAGATGGCCCTTTTGACTGAGGGGAAGTGAGACTTCATTGTAGTGCAGATTTCCTTTGCAAGCTTGCTTGGTTGGCCAAGAAGTGCGTATGCGTTTTTTCCTGAATATATTCAGGAAAAAACGCATACGCCCTTTTTGGCCAAGTGCATCATTGTGGACGTTCTGTCTCTTTTCCTATGCTTTCAATGCAATTCCAGTCTACCTCCTGAAATCGGTTTCCTGCAATTCTGCCCCACTTTCAAGTCCTCTTGGCAGCCTTACTTCAGTATATTTTTGGTCGATAGCTGTCACTTATAACTCTGCAGGTTTGTGAATTACAGTGCCCCTGAGCTCTTTTCTTCAACTCGCTTTCTTGTGAGCTGGCCGCAACACCGCAGGATGGCTTCAGGCCCTAATCTGGTTCCGGCACGGCACGCTGAGCCTTTGGTTATTTCCTCTTCCTGGTGGAAATGAGAGTTAAATTTGCCCGTCCAGACACCTCCAGCTAGTCTCTCATTGGTTCTCCCTATTCCTGTTCATCTTCCGCAGAAATTGCAAACTGGGCCAAACAGGAGGTTAAAGGCGCTGACTCTCCAAGTGGGGAGAGTGTTAGTAAAGCGTCTGGAATGTTGCACCCGAGTACCAGGGGAGGAAAACTGAGACATATTTGAACACGTCTCCCGTTCACACGGTTGATCATACTCTTGGTTCCACATGCATGTTTTAGCTGAAGGAAGAATACCTTAAACCTGGAGAGTTGAGACCCGTGGAATGGGTACCATGCAATATGACTTCAAAGGGTCTTCATTTGCTCACCGAACCTCTCCAATCCTATCACTGCTGCGTTTATGCCCCTGTACACATGCTTGATTCTCTTTCGGAGACATAGCAATCCATAGGTTTTAAGATACTTACTAGTCAGGTACATTCTTAGGCGTTTAATATGCGGTGTTGAGTCCATTTCGTTGAGCAAGGAGTAGCTCTTGTCTATTCCATATTTGGCTTAAGGAACTTTATCTGTGCTCATTTCAATCTCTGGTTTTATGCAGCACCCCAACTCACCTTTCCCCTTAAGCAAGCATAAGTTGGTTTTCTAAATTTGAGACACTCTTCTGTTTTGGAATTCAGTTCCTGTGTAGCCAAGTTTACATTCTGTGTATTACTGATATCTTATGATGTTTCTTTTTCTGTGTGACTTATTTCAGTTAGAATCATCGTACCTGAATCCACTCATTATGCTGCTACGGGCCTGATGACATAGATTTCATTGCTGAGTGATACTGCATTGTACATAAGTTCCACAAGTTCTTTATCCATTTTTCACTTTCTGTGATACTGAACTTGTACGGTAAACGAGGTTCTTGTAAACAGAGGCGTCCCAAACTTTGGGGTGGCTGTGTCTTTTTGATTTTAATTTCCCTAAGCTATAGGACCATAAGTGGAAGTGCCCTAGGCTCTGTTGCTTTGTTTTTTAGATGTTTCAGGAAACAACATACAGTTCTCCCGAGTGTCTGTTGGCAATTTACATCCCGCCCATCAGCATAACAAGGCTCCCAGTTCTCCATGGCCTGTCCTGCCTTTCTGGATTTTACACTTTTTTCAGATGGCCCTTTTGACTGAGGGGAAGTGAGACTTCATTGTAGTGCAGATTTCCTTTGCAAGCTTGCTTGGTTGGCCAAAAAGGGCGTATGCGTTTTTTCCTGAATATATTCAGGAAAAAACGCATACGCCCTTTTTGGCCAAGTGCATCATTGTGGACGTTCTGTCTCTTTTCCTATGCTTTCAATGCAATTCCAGTCTACCTCCTGAAATCGGTTTCCTGCAATTCTGCCCCGCTTTCAAGTCCTCTTGGCAGCCTTACTTCAGTATATTTTTGGACGATAGCTGTCATTTATAACTCTGCAGGTTTGTGAATTACAGTGCCCCTGAGCTCCTTTCTTCAACTCGCTTTCTTGTGAGCTGGCCGCAACACCACAGGATGGCTTCAGGCCCTAATCTGGTTCCGGCACGGCTCGCTGAGCCTTTGGTTATTTCGTCTTCCTGGTGGGAAATGAGAGTTAAATTTGCCCGTCCACACACCTCCAGCTAGTCTCTCATTGGTTCTCCCTATTCCTGTTCATCTTCCGCAGAAATTGCAAACTGGGCCAAACAGGAGGTTAAAGGCGCTGACTCTCCAAGTGGGGAGAGTGTTAGTAAAGCGTCTGGAATGTTGCACCCGAGTACCAGGGGAGGAAAACTGAGACATATTTGAACACGTCTCCCGTTCACATGGTTGATCATACTCTGGGTTCCACATGCATGTTTTAGCTGAAGGAAGAATACCTTAAACCTGGAGAGTTGAGACCCGTGGAATGGGTACCAAGCAATATGACTTCAAAGGATCTTCATTTGCTCACCGAACCTCTCCAATCCTATCACTGCTGCGTTTATGCCCCTGTACATATTCTTGATTCTCTTTCGGAGACATAGCAATCCATAGGTTTTAAGATACTTACTAGTCAGGTACATTCTTAGGCGTTTAATATGGGGTGTTGAGTCCATTTCGTTGAGCAAGGAGTAGCTCTTGTCTATTCCATATTTGGCTTAAGGAACTTTATCTGTGCTCATTTCAATCTCTGGATTCATGCAGCACCCCAAATCACCCTTCCCCTTAAGCAAGCATAAGTTGGTTTTCTAAATTTGAGACCCTGTTCTGTTCTGTAATTCAGTTCCTGTGTAGCCAAGTTTACATTCCGTGTATTACTGATATCTTATGATGTTTCTTTTTCTGTGTGACTTATTTCAGTTAGAATCATCATACCTGAATCCACTCATTGTGCTGCTAAGTGCCTGATTACATAGATTTCATTGCTGAGTGATATTGCTTTGTAAGTAAATACCACAACTTCTTTATCCATTTTTCACTTTCTGCAATGTGGAACTTGTACTGTAAACGAGGTTCTTGTAAACAGAGGCGTCCCAAACTTTGGGGTGGCTGTGTCTTTTTGATTTTAATTTCCCTAAGCTATAGGACCATAAGTGGAAGTGCCCTAGGCTCTGTTGCTTTGTTTTTTAGATGTTTCAGGAAACACCATACACTTCTCCCGAGTGTCTGTTGGCAATTTACATCCCGCCCATCAGCATAACAAGGCTCCCAGTTCTCCATGGCCTGTCCTGCCTTTCTGGATTTTACACTTTTTTCAGATGGCCCTTTTGACCAGGGGGAAGTGAGACTTCATTGTAGTGCAGATTTCCTTTGCAAGCTTGCTTGGTTGGCCAAAAAGGGCGTATGCGTTTTTTCCTGAATATATTCAGGAAAAAACGCATACGCCCTTTTTGGCCAAGTGCATCATTGTGGACGTTCTGCCTCTTTTCCTATGCTTTCAATGCAATTCCAGTCTACCTCCTGAAATCGGTTTCCTGCAATTCTGCCCCGCTTTCAAGTCCTCTTGGCAGCCTTACTTCAGTATATTTTTGGACGATAGCTGTCATTTATAACTCTGCAGGTTTGTGAATTACAGTGCCCCTGAGCTCCTTTCTTCAACTCGCTTTCTTGTGAGCTGGCCGCAACACCGCAGGATGGCTTCAGGCCCTAATCTGGTTCCGGCACGGCACGCTGAGCCTTTGGTTATTTCCTCTTCCTGGTGGGAAATGAGAGTTAAATTTGCCCGTCCAGACACATGCAGCTAGTCTCTCATTGGTTCTCCCTATTCCTGTTCATCTTCCGCAGAAATTGCAAACTGGGCCAAACAGGAGGTTAAAGGCGCTGACTCTCCAAGTGGGGAGAGTGTTAGTAAAGCGCCTGGACTGTTGCACCCGAGTACCAGGGGAGGAAAACTGAGACATATTTGAACACGTCTCCCGTTCACACGGTTGATCATACTCTGGGTTCCACATGCATGTTTTTGCTGAAGGAAGAATACCTTAAACCTGGAGAGTTGAGACCCGTGGAATGGGTACCATGCAATATGACTTCAAAGGGTCTTCATTTGCTCACCGAACCTCTCCAATCCTATCACTGCTGCGTTTATGCCCCTGTACACACGCTTGATTCTCTTTTGGAGACATAGCAATCCATAGGTTTTAAGATACTTACTAGTCAGGTACATTCTTAGGCGTTTAATATGGGGTGTTGAGTCCATTTCGTTGAGCAAGGAGTAGCTCTTGTCTATTCCATATTTGGCTTAAGGAACTTTATCTGTGCTCATTTCAATCTCTGGTTTTATGCAGCACCCCAACTCACCTTTCCCCTTAAGCAAGCATAAGTTGGTTTTCTAAATTTGAGACCCTGTTCTGTTCTGTAATTCAGTTCCTGTGTAGCCAAGTTTACATTCCGTGTATTACTGATATCTTATGATGTTTCTTTTTCTGTGTGACTTATTTCAGTTAGAATCATCATACCTGAATCCACTCATTGTGCTACTAAGGGCCTGATGACATAGATTTCATTGCTGAGTGATATTGCTTTGTAAGTAAATACCACAACTTCTTTATCCATTTTTCACTTTCTGCGATGTTGAACTTGTACTGTAAACGAGGTTCTTGTAAACAGAGGCGTCCCAAACTTTGGGGTGGCTGTGTCTTTTTGATTTTAATTTCCCTAAGCTATAGGACCATAAGTGGAAGTGCCCTAGGCTCTGTTGCTTTGTTTTTTAGATGTTTCAGGAAACACCATACACTTCTCCCGAGTGTCTGTTGGCAATTTACATCCCGCCCATCAGCATAACAAGGCTCCCAGTTCTCCATGGCCTGTCCTGCCTTTCTGGATTTTACACTTTTTTCAGATGGCCCTTTTGACCGGGGGGATGTGAGACTTCATTGTAGTGCAGATTTCCTTTGCAAGCTTGCTTGGTTGGCCAAAAAGGGCGTATGCGTTTTTTCCTGAATATATTCAGGAGAAAACGCATACGCCCTTTTAGGCCAAGTGCATCATTGTGGACGTTCTGCCTCTTTTCCTATGCTTTCAATGCAATTCCAGTCTACCTCCTGAAATCGGTTTCCTGCAATTCTGCCCCGCTTTCAAGTCCTCTTGGCAGCCTTACTTCAGTATATTTTTGGACGATAGCTGTCATTTATAACTCTGCAGGTTTGTGAATTACAGTGCCCCTGAGCTCCTTTCTTCAACTCGCTTTCTTTTGACCTGGCCGCAACACCGCAGGATGGCTTCAGGCCCTAATCTGGTTCCGGCACGGCACGCTGAGCCTTTGGTTATTTCCTCTTCCTGGTGGGAAATGAGAGTTAAATTTGCCCGTCCAGACACCTCCAGCTAGTCTGTGATTGGTTCTCCCTATTCCTGTTCATCTTGCGCAGAAATTGCAAACTGGGCCAAACAGGAGGTTAAAGGCGCTGACTCTCCAAGTGGGGAGAGTGTTAGTAAAGCGTCTGGAATGTTGCACCCGAGTACCAGGGGAGAAAAACTGAGACATATTTGAACACGTCTCCCGTTCACACGGTTGATCATACTCTGGGTTCCACATGCATGTTTTTGCTGAAGGAAGAATACCTTAAACCTGGAGAGTTGAGACCCGTGGAATGGGTATCATGCAATATGACTTCAAAGGGTCTTCATTTGGTCACCGAACCTCTCCAATCCTATCACTGCTGCGTTTATGCCCCTGTACACACGCTTGATTCTCTTTTGGAGACATAGCAATCCATCGGTTTTAAGATACTTACTAGTCAGGTACATTCTTAGGCATTTAATATGGTGTGTTGAGTCCATTTCATTGAGCAAGGAGTAGCTCTTGTCTATTCCATATTTGGCTTAAGGAACTTTATCTGTGCTCATTTCAATCTCTGGTTTTATGCAGCACCCCAACTCACCTTTCCCCTTAAGCAAGAATAAGTTGGTTTTCTACATTTGAGACCCTGTTCTGTTCTGTAATTCAGTTCCTGTGTAGCCAAGTTTACATTCCGTGTATTACTGATATCTTATGATGTTTCTTTTTCTGTGTGACTTATTTCAGTTAGAATCATCATACCTGAATCCACTCATTGTGCTGCTAAGGGCCTGATGACATAGATTTCATTGCTGAGTGATACTGCATTGTATGTAAGTACCACAAGTTCTTTATCCATTTTTCACTTTCTGTGATACTGAACTTGTATGGTAAACGAGGTTCTTGTAAACAGAGGCGTCCCAAATTTTGGGGTGTCTGTGTCTTTTTGATTTTAATTTCCCTAAGCTATAGGACCATAAGTGGAAGTGCCCTAGGCTCTGTTGCTTTGTTTTTTAGATGTTTCAGGAAACACCATACACTTCTCCGGAGTGTCTGTTGGTAATTTACATCCCGCCCATCAGCATAACAATGCTCCCAGTTCTCCATGGCCTGTCCTGCCTTTCTGGATTTTACACTTTTTTCAGATGGTCCTTTTGACCGGGGGAAAGTGAGACTTCATTGTAGTGCAGATTTCCTTTGCAAGCTTGCTTGGTTGGCCAAAAAGGGCGTATGGGTTTTTTCCTGAATATATTCAGGAAAAAACGCATACGCCCTTTTTGGCCAAGTGCATCATTGTGGACGTTGTGCCTCTTTTCCTATGCTTTCAATGCAATTCCAGTCTACCTCCTGAAATCGGTTTCCTGCAATTCTGCCCCGCTTTCAAGTCCTCTTGGCAGCCTTACTTCAGTATATTTTTGGACGATAGCTGTCATTTATAACTCTGCAGGTTTGTGAATTACAGTGCCCCTGAGCTCCTTTCTTCAACTCGCTTTCTTGTGAGCTGGCCGCAACACCGCAGGATGGCTTCAGGTCCTAATCTCGTTCTGGCACGGCACGCTGAGCCTTTGGTTAATTCCTCTTCCTGGTGGGAAATGAGAGTTAAATTTGCCCGTCCAGACACCTCCAGCTAGTCTCTCATTGGTTCTCCCTATTCCTGTTCATCTTCCGCAGAAATTGCAAACTGGGCCAAACAGGAGGTTAAAGGGACTGACTCTCCAAGTCGGGAGAGTGTTAGTAAAGCGTGTGGAATGTTGCACCCGAGTACCAGGGTACGAAAACTGAGACATATTTGAACACTTCTCCCGTTCACACGGTTGTTCATACTCTGGGTTCCACATCCATGTTTAGCTGAAGGAAGAATACCTTAAACCTGGAGAGTTGAGACCCGTGGAATGGGTATCATGCAATATGACTTCAAAGGGTCTTCATTTGCTCACCGAACCTCTCCAGTCCTATCACTGCTGCGTCTATGCCCCTGTACACATGCTTGATTCTCTTTCAGAGACATAGCAATCCATAGGTTTTGAGATACTTACTAGTCAGGTACCTTCTTAGGCGTTTAATATGGGGTGTTGAGTCCATTTCGTTGAGCAAGGAGTAGCTCTTGTCTATTCCATATTTGGCTTAAGGAACTTTATCTGTGCTCATTTCAATCTCTGGTTTTATGCAGCACCCCAACTCACCTTTCCCCTTAAGCAAGCATAAGTTGGTTTTCTAAATTTGAGACCCTGTTCTGTTTTGGAATTCAGTTCCTGTGTAGCCAAGTTTACATTCTGTGTATTACTGATATCTTATGATGTTTCTTTTTCTGTGTGACTTATTTCAGTTAGAATCATCGTACCTGAATCCACTCATTATGCTGCTACGAGCCTGATGACATAGATTTCATTGCTGAGTGATACTGCATTGTACGTAAGTACCACAAGTTCTTTATCCATTTTTCACTTTCTGTGATGTTGAACTTGTACGGTAAAGGAGGTTCTTGTAAACAGAGGCGTCCCAAACTTTGGGGTGGCTGTGTCTTTTTGATTTTAATTTCCGTAAGCTATAGGACCATAAGTGGAAGTGCCCTAGGCTCTGTTGCTTTGTTTTTTAGATGTTTCAGGAAACACCATACACTTCTCCCGAGTGTCTGTTGGCAATTTACATCCCGCCCATCAGCATAACAAGGCTCCCAGTTCTCCATGGCCTGTCCTGACTTTCTGGATTTTACACTTTTTTCAGATGGCCCTTTTGACCATGGGGAAGTGAGACTTCATTGTAGTGCAGATTTCCTTTGCAAGCTTGCTTGGTTGGCCAAAAAGGGCGTATGCGTTTTTTCCTGAATATATTCAGGAAAAAACGCATACGCCCTTTTTGGCCAAGTGCATCATTGTGGACGTTCTGCCTCTTTTCCTATGCTTTCAATGCAATTCCAGTCTACCTCCTGAAATCGGTTTCCTGCAATTCTGCCCTGCTTTCAAGTCCTCTTGGCAGCCTTACTTCAGTATATTTTTGGATGATAGCTGTCATTTATAACTCTGCAGGTTTGTGAATTACAGTGCCCCTGAGCTCCTTTCTTCAACTCGCTTTCTTGTGAGCTGGCCGCAACACCGCAGGATGGCTTCAGGCCCTAATCTGGTTCCGGCACGGCACGCTGAGCCTTTGGTTATTTCCTCTTCCTGGTGGGAAATGAGAGTTAAATTTGCCCGTCCAGACACCTCTAGCTAGTCTCTCATTGGTTCTCCCTATTCCTGTTCATCTTCCGCAGAAATTGCAAACTGGGCCAAACAGGAGGTTAAAGGCGCTGACTCTCCAAGTGGGGAGAGTGTTATTAAAGCGTCTGGAATGTTGCACCCGAGTACCAGTGGATTAAAACTGAGACATATTTGAACACGTCTCCCGTTCACACGGTTGATCATACTCTGGGTTCCACATGCATGTTTTAGCTGAAGGAAGAATACCTTAAACCTGGAGAGTTGAGACCCGTGGAATGGGTACCATGCAATATGACTTCAAAGGGTCTTCATTTGCTCACCGAACCTCTCCAATCCTATCACTGCTGCGTTTATGCCCCTGTACACACGCTTGATTCTCTTTTGGAGACATAGCAATCCATAGGTTTTAAGATACTTACTAGTCAGGTACATTCTTAGGCGTTTAATATGGGGTGTTGAGTCCATTTCGTTGAGCAAGGAGTAGCTCTTTTCTATTCCATATTTGGCTTAAGGAACTTTATCTGTGCTCATTTCAATCTCTGGTTTTATGCAGCACCCCAACTCACCTTTCCCCTTAAGCAAGCATAAGTTGGTTTTCTAAATTTGAGACCCTGTTCTGTTTTGGAATTCAGTTCCTGTGTAGCCAAGTTTACATTCCGTGTATTAGTGATATCTTATGAGGTTTCTTTTTCTGTGTGACTTATTTCAGTTAGAATCATCATACCTGAATCCACTCATTATGCTGCTACGGGCCTGATGACATAGATTTCATTGCTGAGTGATACTGCATTGTACATAAGTACCACAAGTTCTTTATCCATTTTTCACTTTCTGTGATACTGAACTTGTACAGTAAATGAGGTTCTTGTAAACAGAGGCGTCCCAAACTTTGGGGTGGCTGTGTCTTTTTGATTTTAATTTCCCTAAGCTATAGGACCATAAGTGGAAGTGCCCTAGGCTCTGTTGCTTTGTTTTTTAGATGTTTCAGGAAACACCATACACTTCTCCCGAGTGTCTGTTGGCAATTTACATCCCGCCCATCAGCATAACAAGGCTCCCAGTTCTCCATGGCCTGTCCTGCCTTTCTGGATTTTACACTTTTTTCAGATGGCCCTTTTGACCGGGGGGAAGTGAGACTTCATTGTAGTGCAGATTTCCTTTGCAAGCTTGCTTGGTTGGCCAAAAAGGGCGTATGCGTTTTTTCCTGAATATATTCAGGAAAAAACGCATACGCCCTTTTTGGCCAAGTGCATCATTGTGGACGTTCTGCCTCTTTTCCTATGCTTTCAATGCAATTCCAGTTTACCTCCTGAAATCGGTTTCCTGCAATTCTGCCCCGCTTTCAAGTCCTCTTGGCAGCCTTACTTCAGTATATTTTTGGACGATAGCTGTCATTTATAACTCTGCAGGTTTGTGAATTACAGTGCCCCTGAGCTCCTTTCTTCAACTCGCTTTCTTGTGAGCTGGCCGCAACACCGCAGGATGGCTTCAGGCCCTAATTTGGTTCCGGCACGGCACGCTGAGCCTTTGGTTATTTCCTCTTCCTGGTGGGAAATGAGAGTTAAATTTGCCCGTCCAGACACCTCCAGCTAGTCTCTCATTGGTTCTCGCTATTCCTGTTCATCTTCCGCAGAAATTGCAAACTGGGCCAAACAGGAGGTTAAAGGGACTGACTCTCCAAGTCGGGAGAGTGTTAGTAAAGCGTCTGGAATGTTGCACCCGAGTACCAGGGGATTAAAACTGAGACATATTTGACAACGTCTCCCGTTCACACGGTTGATCATACTCTGGGTTCCACATGCATGTTTTAGCTGAAGGAAGAATACCTTAAACCTGCAGAGTTGAGACCCGTGGAATGGGTACCATGCAATATGACTTCAAAGGGTCTTTATTTGCTCACCGAACCGCTCCAATCCTATCACTGCTGCGTTTATGCCCCTGTACACACGCTTGATTCTCTTTTGGAGACATAGCAATACATAGGTTTTAAGATACTTACTAGTCAGGTACATTCTTAGGCGTTTAATATGGGGTGTTGAGTCCATTTCGTTGAGCAAGGAGTAGCTCTTTTCTATTCCATATTTGGCTTAAGGAACTTTATCTGTGCTCATTTCAATCTCTGGTTTTATGCAGCACCCCAACTCACCTTTCCCCTTAAGCAAGCATAAGTTGGTTTTCTAAATTTGAGACCCTGTTCTGTTCTGTAATTCAGTTCCTGTGTAGCCAAGTTTTCTTTCCGTGTTTTACTGATATCTTATGATGTTTCTTTTTCTGTGTGACTTATTTCAGTTAGAATCATCATACCTGAATCCACTCATTATGCTGCTACGGGCCTGATGACATAGATTTCATTGCTGAGTGATACTGCATTGTACATAAGTACCACAAGTTCTTTATCCATTTTTCACTTTCTGTGATACTGAACTTGTACGGTAAACGAGGTTCTTGTAAACAGAGGCGTCCCAAACTTTGGGGTGGCTGTGTCTTTTTGATTTTAATTTCCCTAAGCTATAGGACCATAAGTGGAAGTGCCCTAGGCTCTGTTGCTTTGTTTTTTAGATGTTTCAGGAAACACCATACACTTCTCCCGAGTGTCTGTTGGCAATTTACATCCCGCCCATCAGCATAACAAGGCTCCCAGTTCTCCATGGCCTGTCCTGCCTTTCTGGATTTTACACTTTTTTCAGATGGCCCTTTTGACCGGGGGGAAGTGAGACTTCATTGTAGTGCAGATTTCCTTTGCAAGCTTGCTTGGTTGGCCAAAAAGGGCGTATGCGTTTTTTCCTGAATATATTCAGGAAAAAACGCATACGCCCTTTTTGGCCAAGTGCATCATTGTGGACGTTCTGCCTCTTTTCCTATGCTTTCAATGCAATTCCAGTCTACCTCCTGAAATCGGTTTCCTGCAATTCTGCCCCGCTTTCAAGTCCTCTTGGCAGCCTTACTTCAGTATATTTTTGGACGATAGCTGTCATTTATAACTCTGCAGGTTTGTGAATTACAGTGCCCCTGAGCTCCTTTCTTCAACTCGCTTTCTTTTGAGCTGGCCGCAATACCGCAGGATGGCTTCAGGCCCTAATCTGATTCCGGCACGGCACGCTGAGCCTTTGGTTAATTCCTCTTCCTGGTGGGAAATGAGAGTTAAATTTGCCCGTCCAGACACCTCCAGCTAGTCTCTCATTGGTTCTCCCTATTCCTGTTCATCTTCCGCAGAAATTGCAAACTGGGCCAAACAGGAGGTTAAAGGCGCTGACTCTCCAAGTGGGGAGAGTGTTAGTAAAGCGTCTGGAATGTTGCACCCGAGTACCAGGGGAGGAAAACTGAGACATACTTGAACACGTCTCCCGTTCACACGGTTGATCATACTCTGGGTTCCACATGCATGTTTTAGCTGAAGGAAGAATAACTTAAACCTGGAGAGTTGAGACCCGTGTAATGGGTACCATGCAATATGACTTCAAAGGGTCTTCATTTGCTCACCGAACCTCTCCAATCCTATCACTGCTGCGTTTATGCCCCTGTACACATGCTTGATTCTCTTTCGGAGACATAGCAATCCATAGGTTTTAAGATACTTACTAGTCAGGTACATTCTTAGGCGTTTAATATGCGGTGTTGAGTCCATTTCGTTGAGCAAGGAGTAGCTCTTGTCTATTCCATATTTGGCTTAAGGAACTTTATCTGTGCTCATTTCAATCTCTGGTTTTATGCAGCACCCCAACTCACCTTTCCCCTTAAGCAAGCATAAGTTGGTTTTCTAAATTTGAGACCCTGTTCTGTTTTGTAATTCAGTTCCTGTGTAGCCAAGTTTACATTCCGTGTATTACTGATATCTTATAATGTTTCTTTTTCTGTGTGACTTATTTCAGTTAGAATCATCATACCTGAATCCACTCATTGTGCTGCTAAGGGCCTGATGACATAGATTTCATTGCTGAGTGATATTGCTTTGTAAGTAAATACCACAACTTCTTTATCCATTTTTCACTTTCTGCGATGTTGAAATTGTACTGTAAACGAGGTTCTTGTAAACAGAGTCATCCCAAACATTGGGGTTGCTGTGTCTTTTTGATTTTAATTTCCCTAAGCTATAGGACCATAAGTGGAAGTGCCCTAGGCTCTGTTGCTTTGTTTTTTAGATGTTTCAGGAAACACCATACACTTCTCCCGAGTGTCTGTTGGCAATTTACATCCCGCCCATCAGCATAACAAGGCTCCCAGTTCTCCATGGCCTGTCCTGCCTTTCTGGATTTTACACTTTTTTCAGATGGCCCTTTTGACCGGGGGGAAGTGAGACTTCATTGTAGTGCAGATTTCCTTTGCAAGCTTGCTTGGTTGGCCAAAAAGGGCGTATGCGTTTTTTCCTGAATATATTCAGGAAAAAACGCATACGCCCTTTTTGGCCAAGTGCATCATTGTGGACGTTCTGCCTCTTTTCCTATGCTTTCAATGCAATTTCAGTCTACCTCCTGAAATCGGTTTCCTGCAATTCTGCCCCGCTTTCAAGTCCTCTTGGCAGCCTTACTTCAGTATATTTTTGGACGATATCTGTCATTTATAACTCTGCAGGTTTGTGAATTACAGTGCCCCTGAGCTCCTTTCTTCAACTCGATTTCTTGTGAGTGTCTGCAACACTGCAGGATGGCTTCAGGGCCTAACCTGGTTCCGGCACGGCACGCTGAGCCTTTGGTTAATTCCTCTTCCTGGTGGGAAATGAGAGTTAAATTTGCCCGTCCAGACACCTCCAGCTAGTCTCTCATTGGTTCTCGCTATTCCTGTTCATCTTCCGCAGAAATTGCAAACTGGGCCAAACAGGAGGTTAAAGGCGCTGACTCTCCAAGTGGGGAGAGTGTTAGTAAAGCGTGTGGAATGTTGCACCCGAGTACCAGGGGAGGAAAACTGAGACATATTTGAACACGTCTCCCGTTCACACGGTTGATCATACTCTGGGTTCCACATGCATGTTTTAGCTGAAGGAAGAATACCTTAAACCTGGGTAGTTGAAACCCGTGGAATGCGTACCATGCAATATGACTTCAAAGGGTCTTCATTTGCTCACCGAACCTCTCCAATCCTATCACTGCTGCGTTTATGCCCCTGTACATATGCTTGATTCTCTTTCGGAGACATAGCAATCCATAGGTTTTAAGATACTTACTAGTCAGGTACATTCTTAGGCGTTTAATATTGGGTGTTGAGTCCATTTCGTTGAGCAAGGAGTAGCTCTTGTCTATTCCATATTTGGCTTAAGGAACTTTATCTGTGCTCATTTCAATCTCTGGTTTTATGCAGCACCCCAACTCACCTTTCCCCTTAAGCAAGCATAAGTTGGTTTTCTAAATTTGAGACCCTGTTCTGTTCTGTAATTCAGTTCCTGTGTAGCCAAGTTTACATTCCGTGTATTACTGATATCTTATAATGTTTCTTTTTCTGTGTGACTTATTTCAGTTAGAATCATCATACCTGAATCCACTCATTGTGCTGCTAAGGGCCTGATGACATAGATTTCATTGCTGAGTGATATTGCTTTGTAAGTAAATACCACAACTTCTTTATCCATTTTTCACTTTCTGCGATGTTGAAATTGTACTGTAAACGAGGTTCTTGTAAACAGAGTCATCCCAAACTTTGGGGTGGCTGTGTCTTTTTGATTTTAATTTCCCTAAGCTATAGGACCATAAGTGGAAGTGCCCTAGGCTCTGTTGCTTTGTTTTTTAGATGTTTCAGGAAACACCATACACTTCTCCCGAGTGTCTGTTGGCAATTTACATCCCGCCCATCAGCATAACAAGGCTCCCAGTTCTCCATGGCCTGTCCTGCCTTTCTGGATTTTACACTTTTTTCAGATGGCCCTTTTGACCGGGGGGAAGTGAGACTTCATTGTAGTGCAGATTTCCTTTGCAAGCTTGCTTGGTTGGCCAAAAAGGGCGTATGCGTTTTTTCCTGAATATATTCAGGAAAAAACGCATACGCCCTTTTTGGCCAAGTGCATCATTGTAGACGTTCTGTCTCTTCTCCAATGCTTTCAATGCAATTCCAGTCTACCTCCTGAAATCGGTTTCCTGCAATTCTGCCCCGGTTTCAAGTCCTCTTGGCAGCCTTACTTCAGTATATTTTTGGACGATCGCTGTCATTTATAACTCTGCAGGTTTGTGAATTACAGTGCCCCTGAGCTCCTTTCTTCAACTCGCTTTCTTGTGAGCTGGCCGCAACACCGCAGGATGGCTTCCGGCCCTAATCTGGTTCCGGCACGGCACGCTGAGCCTTTGGTTATTTCCTCTTCCTGGTGGGAAATGAGAGTTAAATTTGCCCGTCCAGACACCTCCAGCTAGTCTCTCATTGGTTCTCGCTATTCCTGTTCATCTTGCGCAGAAATTGCAAACTGGGCCAAACAGGAGGTTAAAGGCGCTGACTCTCCAAGTGGGGAGAGTGTTAGTAAAGCGTCTGGAATGTTGCACCCGAGTACCAGGGGAGGAAAACTGAGACATATTTGAACATGTCTCCCGTTCACACAGTTGATCATACTCTGGGTTCTACATGCATGATTTAGCTGAAGGAAGAATACCTTAAACCTGCAGAGTTGAGACCCGTGGAATGGGTACCATGCAATATGACTTCAAAGGGTCTTCATTTGCTCACCGAACCTCTCCAATCCTAACACTGCTGCGTTTATGCCCCTGTACATATGATTGATTCTCTTTTGGAGACATAGCAATCCATAGGTTTTAAGATACTTACTAGTCAGGTACATTCTTAGGTGTTTAATATGGGGTGTTGAGTCCATTTCGTTGAGCAAGGAGTAGCTCTTGTCTATTCCATATTTGGCTTAAGGAAATTTATCTGTGCTCATTTCAATCTCTGGTTTTATGCAGCACCCCAACTCACCTTTCCTCTTAAGCAAGCATAAGTTGGTTTTCTAAATTTGAGACCCTGTTCTGTTTTGGAATTCAGTTCCTGTGTAGCCAAGTTTACATTCCGTGTATTAGTGATATCTTATGATGTTTCTTTTTCTGTGTGACTTATTTCAGTTAGAATCATCGTACCTGAATCCACTCATTATGCTGCTACGGGCCTGATGACATAGATTTCATTGCTGAGTGATACTGCATTGTACGTAAGTACCACAAGTTCTTTATCCATTTTTCACTTTCTGTGATACTGAACTTGTACGGTAAACGTGGTTCTTGTAAACAGAGGCGTCCCAAACTTTGGGGTGGCTGTGTCTTTTTGATTTTAATTTCCCTAAGCTATAGGACCATAAGTGGAAGTGCCATAGGCTCTGTTGCTTTGCTTTTTAGATGTTTCAGGAAACACCATACACTTCTCCCGAGTGTCTGTTGGCAATTTACATCCCGCCCATCAGCATAACAAGGCTCCCAGTTCTCCATGGCCTGTCCTGTCTTTCTGGATTTTACACTTTTTTCAGATGGCCCTTTTGACCAGGGGGAAGTGAGAGTTCATTGTAGTGCAGATTTCATTTGCAAGTTTGCTTGGTTGCCCAAAAAGGGCATATGCGTTTTTTCCTGAATATATTCAGGAAAAAACGCATACGCCCTTTTTGGCCAAGTGCATCATTGTGGACGTTCTGCCTCTTTTCCTATGCTTTCAATGCAATTCCAGTCTACCTCCTGAAATCGGTTTCCTGCAATTCTGCCCCGCTTTCAAGTCCTCTTGGCAGCCTTACTTCAGTATATTTCTTTTGACGATAGCTGTCATTTATAACTCTGCAGTTTTGTGAATTACAGTGCCCCTGAGCTCCTTTCTTCAACTCGCTTTCTTGTGAGCTGCCCGCAACACCGCAGGATGGCTTCAGGCCCTAATCTGGTTCCGCCACGGCACGCTGAGCCTTTGGTTATTTCCTCTTCCTGGTGGGAAATGAGAGTTAAATTTGCCCGTCCAGACACCTCCAGCTAGTCTCTCATTGGTTCTCGCTATTCCTGTTCATCTTCTGCAGAAATTGCAAACTGGGCCAAACAGGAGGTTAAAGGGACTGACTCTCCAAGTGGGGAGAGTGTTAGTAAAGCGTCTGGAATGTTGCACCCGAGTACCAGGGTACGAAAACTGAGACATATTTGAACACGTCACCCGATCACATGGTTGATCATACTCTAGGTTCCACATGCATGTTTTAGCTGAAGGAAGAATACCTTAAACCTGGGTAGTTGAAACCCGTGGAATGGGTACCATGCAATATCACTTCAAAGGATCTTCATTTGCTCACCGAACCTCTCCAATCCTATCACTGCTGCGTTTATGCCCCTGTACACACGCTTGATTCTCTTTTGGAGACATAGCAATCCCTAGGTTTTAAGATACTTACTAGTCAGGTACATTCTTAGGCGTTTAATATGCGGTGTTGAGTCCATTTCGTTGAGCAAGGAGTAGCTCTTGTCTATTCCATATTTGGCTTAAGGAACTTTATCTGTGCTCATTTCAATCTCTGGTTTTATGCAGCACCCCAACTCACCTTTCCCCTTAAGCAAGCATAAGTTGGTTTTCTAAATTTGAGACCCTGTTCTGTTCTGTAATTCAGTTCCTGTGTAGCCCAGTTTACATTCCGTGTATTACTGATATCTTATGATGTTTCTTTTTCTGTGTGACTTATTTCAGTTAGAATCATCATACCTGAATCCACTCATTGTGCTGCTACGGGCCTGATGACATAGATTTCATTGCTGAGTGATATTGCTTTGTAAGTAAATACCACAACTTCTTTATCCATTTTTCACTTTCTGTGATACTGAACTTGTACGGTAAACGAGGTTCTTGTAAACAAAGGCGTCCCAAACTTTGGGGTGGCTGTGTCTTTTTGATTTTAATTTCCCTAATCTATAGGACCATAAGTGGAAGTGCCCTACGCTCTGTTGCTGTGTTTTTTAGATGTTTCAGGAAACACCATACACTTCTCCCGAGTGTCTGTTGGCAATTTACATCCCGCCCATCAGCATAACAAGGCTCCCAGTTCTCCATGGCCTGTCCTGCCTTTCTGGATTTTACACTTTTTTCAGATGGCCCTTTTGACCGGGGGGAAGTGAGACTTCATTGTAGTGCAGATTTCCTTTGCAAGCTTGCTTGGTTGGCCAAAAAGGGCGTATGCGTTTTTTCCTGAATATATTCAGGATAAAACGCATACGCCCTTTTTGGCCAAGTGCATCATTGTGCACGTTCTGCCTCTTTTTCTATGCTTTCAATGCAATTCCAGTCTACCTCCTGAAATCGGTTTCCTGCAATTCTGCCCCGTTTTCAAGTCCTCTTGGCAGCCTTACTTCAGTATATTTTTGGACGATAGCTGTCATTTATAACTCTGCAGGTTTGTGAATTACAGTGCCCCTGAGCTCCTTTCTTCAACTCGCTTTCTTGTGAGCTGGCCGCAACACCACAGGATGGCTTCAGGCCCTAATCTGGTTCCGGCACGGCACGCTGAGCCTTTGGTTATTTCCTCTTCCTGGTGGGAAATGAGAGTTAAATTTGCCCGTCCAGACACCTCCAGCTAGTCTCTCATTGGTTCTCGCTATTCCTGTTCATCTTGCGCAGAAATTGCTAACTGGGCCAAACAGGAGGTTAAAGGCGCTGACTCTCCAAGTGGGGAGAGTGTTAGTAAAGCGTCTGGAATGTTGCACCCGAGTACCAGGGGAGGAAAACTGAGACATATTTGAACACGTCTCCCGTTCACACGGTTGATCATACTCTTGGTTCCACATGCATGTTTTTGCTGAAGGAAGAATACCTTAAACCTGGAGAGTTGAGACCCGTGGAATGGGTACCATGCAATATGACTTCAAAGGGTCTTCATTTGCTCAGCGAACCGCTCCAATCGTATCACTGCTGCGTTTATGCCCCTGTACACACGCTTGATTCTCTTTTGGAGACATAGCAATCCATAGGTTTTAAGATACTTACTAGTCAGGTACATTCTTAGGCGTTTAATATGGGGTGTTGAGTCCATTTCGTTGAGCAAGGAGTAGCTCTTTTCTATTCCATATTTGGCTTAAGGAACTTTATCTGTGCTCATTTCAATCTCTGGTTTTATGCAGCACCCCAACTCACCTTTCCCCTTAAGCAAGCATAAGTTGGTTTTCTAAATTTGAGACCCTGTTCTGTTTTGGAATTCAGTTCCTGTGTAGCCAAGTTTACATTCCATGCATTAGTGATATCTTATGATGTTTCTTTTTCTGTGTGACTTATTTCAGTTAGAATCATCGTACCTGAATCCACTCATTATGCTGCTATGGGCCTGATGACATAGATTTCATTGCTGAGTGATATTGCTTTGTAAGTAAATACCACAACTTCTTTATCCATTTTTCACTTTCTGCGATGTTGAACTTGTACTGTAAACTAGGTTGTTGTAAACAGAGCCGTTCCATACTTTGGGGTGGCTGTTTCTTTTTGATTTTAATTTCCCTAAGCTATAGGACCATAAGTGGAAGTGCCCTAGGCTCTGTTGCTTTGTTTTTTAGATGTTTCAGGAAACACCATACACTTCTCCCGAGTGTCTGTTGGCAATTTACATCCCGCCCATCAGCATAACAAGGCTCCCAGTTCTCCATGGCCTGTCCTGCCTTTCTGGATTTTACACTTTTTTCAGATGGCCCTTTTGACCGGGGGGAAGTGAGACTTCATTGTAGTGCAGATTTCCTTTGCAAGTTTGCTTGGTTGGCCAAAAAGGGCGTATGCGTTTTTTCCTGAATATATTCAGGAAAAAACGCATACGCCCTTTTTGGCCAAGTGCATCATTGTGGACGTTCTGCCTCTTTTCCTATGCTTTCAATGCTATTCCAGTCTACCTCCTGAAATCGGTTTCCTGCAATTCTGCCCCGCTTTCAAGTCCTCTTGGCAGCCTTACTTCAGTATATTTCTTTTGACGATAGCTGTCATTTATAACTCTGCAGGTTTGTGAATTACAGTGCCCCTGAGCTCCTTTCTTCAACTCGCTTTCTTGTGAGCTGGCCGCAACACCGCAGGATGGCTTCAGGCCCTAATGTGGTTCCGGCACGGCATGCTGAGCCTTTGGTTAATTCCTCTTCCTGGTGGGAAATGAGAGTTAAATTTGCCCGTCCAGACACCTCCAGCTAGTCTCTCATTGGTTCTCGCTATTCCTGTTCATCTTCCGCAGAAATTGCAAACTGGGCCAAACAGGAGGTTAAAGGGACTGACTCTCCAAGTCGGGAGAGTGTTAGTAAAGCGTCTGGAATGTTGCACCCGAGTACCAGGGTACGAAAACTGAGACATATTTGAACACGTCTCCCGATCACACGGTTGATCATACTCTAGGTTCCACATGCATGTTTTAGCTGAAGGAAGAATACCTTAAACCTGGGTAGTTGAAACCCGTGGAATGGGTACCATGCAATATGACTTCAAAGGGTCTTCATTTGCTCACCGAACCTCTCCAATCCTATCACTGCTGCGTTTATGCCCCTGTACACATGCTTGATTCTCTTCCGGAGACATAGCAATCCATAGGTTTTAAGATACTTACTAGTCAGGTACATTCTTAGGCGTTTAATATGCGGTGTTGAGTCCATTTCGTTGAGCAAGGAGTAGCTCTTGTCTATTCTATATTTGGCTTAAGGAACTTTATCTGTGCTCATTTCAATCTCTGGATTCATGCAGCACCCCAAATAACCTTTCCCCTTAAACAAGCATAAGTTGGTTTTCTAAATTTGAGACCCTGTTCTGTTCTGTAATTCAGTTCCTGTGTAGCCAAGTTTACATTCCGTGTATTACTGATATCTTATGATGTTTCTTTTTCTGTGTGACTTATTTCAGTTAGAATCATCATACCTGAATCCACTCATTGTGCTGCTAAGGGCCTGATGACATAGATTTCATTGCTGAGTGATATTTCTTTGTAAGTAAATACCACAACTTCTTTATCCATTTTTCACTTTCTGCAATGTGGAACTTGTACTGTAAACGAGGTTCTTGTAAACAGAGCCGTTCTAAATTTTGGGGTGGCTGTGTCTTTTTGATTTTAATTTCCCTAAGCTATAGGACCATAAGTGGAAGTGCCCTACGCTCTGTTGCTTTGTTTTTTAGATGTTTCAGGAAACACCATACACTTGTCCCGAGTGTCTGTTGGCAATTTATATCCCGCCCATCAGCATAACAAGGCTCCCAGTTCTCCATGGCCTGTCCTGCCTTTCTGGATTTTACACTTATTTCAGATGGCCCTTTTGACCAGGGGGAAGTGAGACTTCATTGTAGTGCAGATTTCCTTTGCAAGCTTGCTTGGTTGGCCAAAAAGGGCGTATGCGTTTTTTCCTGAATATATTCAGGAAAAAACGCATACGCCCTTTTTGGCCAAGTGCGTCATTGTGGACGTTCTGCCTCTTTTCCTATGCTTTCAATGCAATTCCACTCTACCTCCTGAAATCGGTTTCCTGCAATTCTGCCCCGCTTTCAAGTCCTCTTGGCAGCCTTACTTCAGTATATTTTTGGACGATAGCTGTCATTTATAACTCTGCAGGTTTGTGAATTACAGTGCCCCTGAGCTCCTTTCTTCAACTCGTTTTCTTGTGAGCTGGCCGCAACACCGCAGGATGGCTTCCGGCCCTAATCTGGTTCCGGCACGGCACGCTGAGCCTTTGGTTATTTCCTCTTCCTGGTGGGAAATGAGAGTTAAATTTGCCCGTCCAGACACCTCCAGCTAGACTCTCATTGGTTCTCCCTATTCCTGTTCATCTTCCGCAGAAATTGCAAACTGGGCCAAACAGGAGGTTAAAGGCGCTGACTCTCCAAGTGGGGAGAGTGTTAGTAAAGCGCCTGGAATGTTGCACCCGAGTACCAGGGGAGGAAACCTGAGACATATTTGAACACGTCTCCCGTTCACACGGTTGATCATACTCTGGGTTCCACATGCATGTTTTAGCTGAAGGAAGAATACCTTAAACCTGGAGAGTTGAGACCCGTGGAATGGGTACCATGCAATAAGACTTCAAAGGGTCTTCATTTGCTCACCGAACCTCTCCAATCCTATCACTGCTGCGTTTATGCCCCTGTACACATGCTTGATTCTCTTTTGGAGACATAGCAATCCATAGGTTTTAAGATACTTACTAGTCAGGTACATTCTTAGGCGTTTAATATGGGGTGTTGAGTCCATTTCGTTGAGCAAGGAGTAGCTCTTTTCTATTCCATATTTGGCTTAAGGAACTTTATCTGTGCTCATTTCAATCTCTGGTTTTATGCAGCACCCCAACTCACCTTTCCCCTTAAGCAAGCATAAGTTGGCTTTCTAATTTGAGACCCTGTTCTGTTTTGGAATTCAGTTCCTGTGTAGCCAAGTTTACATTCCGTGTATTAGTGATATCTTATGATGTTTCTTTTTCTGTGTGACTTATTTCAGTTAGAATCATCGTACCTGAATCCACTCATTATGCTGCTATGGGCCTGATGACATAGATTTCATTGCTGAGTGATACTGCATTGTACATAAGTACCACAAATTCTTTATCCATTTTTCACTTTGTCTGATACTGAACTTGTACGGTAAACGAGGTTCTTGTAAACAGAGGCGTCCCAAACTTTGGGGTGGCTGTGTCTTTTTGATTTTAATTTCCCTAAGCTATAGGACCATAAGTGGAAGTGCCCTAGGCTCTGTTGCTTTGTTTTTTAGATGTTTCAGGAAACACCATACACTTGTCCCGAGTGTCTGTTGGCAATTTACATCCCGCCCATCAGCATAACAAGGCTCCCAGTTCTCCATGGCCTGTCCTGCCTTTCTGGATTTTACACTTTTTTCAGATGGCCCTTTTGACCGGGGGGAAGTGAGACTTCATTGTAGTGCAGATTTCCTTTGCAAGCTTGCTTGGTTGGCCAAAAAGTGCGTATGCGTTTTTTCCTGAATATATTCAGGAAAAAACGCATACGCCCTTTTTGGCCAAGTGCATCATTGTGGACGTTCTGTCTCTTTTCCTATGCTTTCAATGCAATTCCAGTCTACCTCCTGAAATCGGTTTCCTGCAATTCTGCCCCGCTTTCAAGTCCTCTTGGCAGCCTTACTTCAGTATATTTTTGGACGATAGCTGTCATTTATAACTCTGCAGGTTTGTGAATTACAGTGCCCCTGAGCTCCTTTGTTCAACTCGCTTTCTTGTGACCTGGCCGAAACACCGCAGGATGGCTTCAGGCCCTAATCTGGTTCCGGCACGGCACGCTGAGCCTTTGGTTAATTCCTCTTCCTGGTGGGAAATGAGAGTTAAATTTACCGGTCCAGACACCTCCAGCTAGTCTCTCATTGGTTCTCGCTATTCCTGTTCATCTTCCGCAGAAATTGCAAACTGGGCCAAACAGGAGGTTAAAGGGACTGACTCTCCAAGTCGGGAGAGTGTTAGTAAAGCGTCTGGAATGTTGCACCCGAGTACCAGGGTACGAAAACTGAGACATATTTGAACACGTCTCCCGATCACATGGTTTATCATACTCTAGGTTCCATATGCATGTTTTAGCTGAAGGAAGAATACCTTAAACCTGGGTAGTTGAAACCCGTGGAATGGGTACCATGCAATATGACTTGAAAGGGTCTTCATTTGCTCACCGAACCTCTCCAATCCTATCACTGCTGCGTTAATGCCCCTGTACACATGCTTGATTCTCTTTCGGAGACATAGCATTCCATAGGTTTTAAGATACTTACTAGTCAGGTACATACTTAGGCGTTTAATATGTGGTGTTGAGTCCATTTCGCTGAGCAAGGAGTAGCTATTGTCTATTCCATATTTGGCTTAAGGAACTTTATCTGTGCTCATTTCAATCTCTGGTTTTATGCAGCACCCCAACTCACCTTTCCCCTTAAGCAAGCATAAGTTGGTTTTCTAAATTTGAGACCCTGTTCTTTTCTGTAATTCAGTTCCTGTGTAGCCAAGTTTACATTCCGTGTATTACTGATATCTTATGATGTTTCTTTTTCTGTGTGACTTATTTCAGTTAGAATCATCATACCTGAATCCACTCATTGTGCAGCTAAGGGCCTGATGACATAGATTTCATTGCTGAGTGATACTGCATTGTACGTAAGTACCACAAGTTCTTTATCCATTTTTCACTTTCTGTGATACTGAACTTGTACGGTAAACGAGGTTCTTGTAAACAGAGGCGTCCCAAACTTTGGGGTGGCTGTGTCTTTTTGATTTTAATTTCCCTAAGCTATAGGACCATAAGTGGAAGTGCCCTAGGCTCTGTTGCTTTGTTTTTTAGATGTTTCAGGAAACACCATACACTTCTCCCAAGTGTCTGTTGGCAATTTACATCCCGCCCATCAGCATAACAAGGCTCCCAGTTCTCCATGGCCTGTCCTGCCTTTCTGGATTTTACACTTTTTTCAGATGGCCCTTTTGACTGGGGGGAAGTGAGACTTCATTGTAGTGCAGATTTCCTTTGCAAGTTTGCTTGGTTGGCCAAAAAGGGCGTATGCGTTTTTTCCTGAATATATTCAGGAAAAAACGCATACGCCCTTTTTGGCCAAGTGCATCATTGAGGACGTTCTGCCTCTTTTCCTATTCTTTCAACGCAATTCCAGTCTACCTCCTGAAATGGGTTTCCTGCAATTCTGCCCCGCTTTCAAGTCCTCTAGGCAGCCTTACTTCGGTATATTTTTGGACGATAGCTGTCATTTATAACTCTGCAGGTTTGTGAATTACAGTGCCCCTGAGCTCCTTTCTTCAACTCGCTTTCTTGTGAGCTGGCCGCAACACCGCAGGATGGCTTCCGGCCCTAATCTGGTTCCGGCACGGCACGCTGAGCCTTTGGTTAATTCCTCTTCCTGGTGGGAAATGAGAGTTAAATTTGCCCGCCCAGACTCCTCCAGCTAGTCTCTCATTGGTTCTCGCTATTCCTGTTCATCTTCCGCAGAAATTGCAAACTGGGCCAAACAGGAGGTTAAAGGGACTGACTCTCCAAGTAGGGAGAGTGTTAGTAAAGCGTCTGGAATGTTGCACCCGAGTACCAGGGTACGAAAACTGAGACATATTTGAACACGTCTCCCGATCACATGGTTGATCATACTCTAGGTTCCACATGCATGTTTTAGCTGCAGGAAGAATACCTTAAACCTGGGTATTTGAAACCCGTGGAATGGGTACCATGCAATATGACTTCAAAGGGTCTTCATTTGCTCACCGAACCTCTCCAATCCTATCACTGCTGCGTTTATGCCCCAGTACACACGCTTGATTCTCTTTCAGAGACATAGCAATCCATAGGTTTTAAGATACTTACTAGTCAGGTACATTCTTAGGCGTTTAATATGGGGTGTTGAGTCCATTTCGTTGAGCAAGGAGTAGCTCTTGTCTATTCCATATTTGGCTTAAGGAACTTTATCTGTGCTCATTTCAATCTCTGGTTTTA
Source organism: Pseudorca crassidens (assembly GCF_039906515.1). NCBI lineage: Eukaryota > Metazoa > Chordata > Mammalia > Artiodactyla > Delphinidae > Pseudorca > Pseudorca crassidens. The sequence continues at coordinate 104,897,843 of NC_090301.1, forward strand.
TGCAGCACCCCAACTCACCTTTACCCTTAAGCAAGCATAAGTTGGTTTTCTAAATTTGAGACCCTGTTCTGTTCTGTAATTCAGTTCCTGTGTAGCCAAGGTTACATTCCGTGTATTAGTGATATCTTATGATGTTTCTTTTTCTGTGTGACTTATTTCAGTTAGAATCACCATACCTGAATCCACTCATTTTGCTACTAAGGGCCTGATGACATAGATTTCATTGCTGAGTGATATTGCTTTGTAAGTAAATACCACAACTTCTTTATCCATTTTTCACTTTCTGCGATGTTGACCTTGTACTGTAAACGAGGTTCTTGTAAACAGAGCCATTCCAAACTTTGGGGTGGCTGTGTCTTTTTGATTTTAATTTCCCTAAGCTATAGGACCATAAGTGGAAGTGCCCTAGGCTCTGTTGCTTTGTTTTTTAGATGTTTCAGGAAACACCATACACTTCTCCCGAGTGTCTGTTGGCAATTTACATCCCGCCCATCAGCATAACAAGGCTCCCAGTTCTCCATGGCCTATCCTGCCTTTCTGGATTTTACACTTTTTTCAGATGGCCCTTTTGACCGGGGGGAAGTGAGACTTCATTGTAGTGCAGATTTCCTTTGCAAGCTTGCTTGGTTGGCCAAAAAGGGCGTATGCGTTTTTTCCTGAATATATTTAGGAAAAAACGCATACGCCCTTTTTGGCCAAGTGCATCATTGTGGACGTTCTGCCTCTTTTCCTATGCTTTCAATGCAATTCCAGTCTACCTCCTGAAATCGGTTTCCTGCAATTCTGCCCCGCTTTCAAGTCCTCTTGGCAGCCTTACTTCAGTATATTTTTGGACGATAACTGTCATTTATAACTCTGCAGGTTTGTGAATTACAGTGCCCCTGAGCTCCTTTCTTCAACTCGCTTTCTTTTGAGCTGGCCGCAACACCGCAGGATGGCTTCAGGCCCTAATCTGGTTCCGGCACGGCACAGTGAGCCTTTGGTTATTTCTTCTTCCTGGTGGGAAATGAGATTTAAATTTGCCTGTCCAGACACCTCCAGCTAGTCTCTCATTGGTTCTCCCTATTCCTGTTCATCTTCCGCAGAAATTGCAAACTGGGCCAAACAGGAGGTTAAAGGCGCTGACTCTCCAAGTGGGGAGAGTGTTAGTAAAGCGTCTGGAATGTTGCACCCGAGTACCAGGGGAGGAAAACTGAGACATATTTGAACACGTCTCCCGTTCACACGGTTGATCATACTCTGGGTTCCACATGCATGTTTTAGCTGAAGGAAGAATACCTTAAACCTGGGTAGTTGAAACCCGTGGAATGGGTACCATGCAATATGACTTCAAAGGGTCTTCATTTGCTCACCGAACCTCTCCAATCCTATCACTGCTGCGTTTATGCCCCTGTACACACGCTTGATTCTCTTTTGGAGACATAGCAATCCATAGGTTTTAAGATACTTACTAGTCAGGTACATTCTTAGGCGTTTAATATGCGGTGTTGAGTCCATTTCGTTGAGCAAGGAGTAGCTCTTGTCTATTCCATATTTGGCTTAAGGAACTTTATCTGTGCTCATTTCAATCTCTGGTTTTATGCAGCACCCCAACTCACCTTTACCCTTAAGCAAGCATAAGTTGGTTTTCTAAATTTGAGACACTGTTCTGTTCTGTAATTCAGTTCCTGTGTAGCCAAGTTTACATTCCGTGTATTACTGATATCTTATGATGTTTCTTTTTCTGTGTGACTTATTTCAGTGAGAATCATCATACCTGAATCCACTCATTATGCTGCTAAGGGCCTGATGACATATATTTCATTGCTGAGTGATATTGCTTTGTAAGTAAATACCACAACTTCTTTATCCATTTTTCACTTTCTGCGATGTTGAACTTGTACTGTAAACGATGTTCTTGTAAACAGAGCCATCCCAAACTTTGGGGTGGCTGTGTCTTTTTGATTTTGATTTCCCTAAGCTATAGGACCATAAGTGGAAGTGCCCTAGGCTCTGTTGCTTTGTTTTTTAGATGTTTCAGGAAACACCATACACTTCTCCCGAGTGTCTGTTGGCAATTTACATCCCGCCCATCAGCATAACAAGGCTCCCAGTTCTCCATGGCCTGTCCTGCCTTTCTGGATTTTACACTTTTTTCAGATGGCCCTTTTGACCGGGGGGAAGTGAGACTTCATTGTAGTGCAGATTTCCTTTGCAAGCTTGCTTGGTTGGCCAAAAAGGGCGTATGCGTTTTTTCCTGAATATATTCAGGAAAAAACGCATACGCCCTTTTTGGCCAAGTGCATCATTGTGGACGTTCTGCCTCTTTTCCTATGCTTTCAATGCAATTCCAGTCTACCTCCTGAAATCGGTTTCCTGCAATTCTGCCCCGCTTTCAAGTCCTCTTGGCAGCCTTACTTCAGTATATTTTTGGACGATAGCTGTCATTTATAACTCTGCAGGTTTGTGAATTACAGTGCCCCTGAGCTACTTTCTTCAACTCGCTTTCTTTTGAGCTGGCCGCAACACAGCAGGATGGCTTCAGGCCCTAATCTGGTTCCGGCACGGCACGCTGAGACTTTGGTTAATTCCTCTTCCTGGTGGGAAATGAGAGTTAAATTTGCCCGTCCAGACACCTCCAGCTAGTCTCTCATTGGTTCTCGCTATTCCTGTTCATCTTCCGCAGAAATTGCAAACTGGGCCAAACAGGAGGTTAAAGGGACTGACTCTCCAATTCGGGAGAGTGTTAGTAAAGCGTCTGGAATGTTGCACCCGAGTACCAGGGTACGAAAACTGAGACATATTTGAACACGTCTCCCGTTCACACGGTTGATCATACTCTGGGTTCCACATGCATGTTTTAGCTGAAGGATGAATACCTTAAACCTGGAGAGTTGAGACCCATGTAATGGGTACCATGCAATATGACTTGAAAGGGTCTTCATTTGCTCACCGAACCTCTCCAATCCTATCACTGCTGCGTTTATGCCCCTGTACACATGCTTGATTCTCTTCCGGAGACATAGCAATCCATAGGTTTTAAGTTACTTACTAGTCAGGTACATTCTTAGGCGTTTAATATGCGGTGTTGAGTCCATTTCGTTGAGCAAGGAGTAGCTCTTGTCTATTCCATATTTGGCTTAAGGAACTTTATCTGTGCTCATTTCAATCTCTGGTTTTATGCAGCACCCCAACTCACCTTTCCCCTTAAGCAAGCATAAGTTGGTTTTCTAAATTTGAGACCCTGTTCTGTTTTGGAATTCAGTTCCTGTGTAGCCAAGTTTACATTCCATGTATTACTGATATCTTATGATGTTTCTTTTTCTGTGTGACTTATTTCAGTTAGAATCATCATACCTGAATCCACTCATTATGCTGCTAAGGGCCTGATGACATAGATTTCATTGCTGAGTGATATTGCTTTGTAAGTAAATACCACAACTTCTTTATCCATTTTTCACTTTCTGCGATGTTGAACTTGTACTGTAAACGAGGTTCTTGTAAACAGAGGTGTCCCAAACTTTGGGGTGGCTGTGTCTTTTTGATTTTAATTTCCCTAAGCTATAGGACCATAAGTGGAAGTGCCCTAGGCTCTGTTGCTTTGTTTTTTAGATGTTTCAGGAAACACTATACACTTCTCCAGAGTGTCTGTTGGCAATTTACATCCCGCCCAACAGCATAACAAGGCTCCCAGTTCTCCATGGCCTGTCCTGACTTTCTGGATTTTACACTTTTTTCAGATGGCCCTTTTGACCGGGAGGAAGTGAGACTTCATTGTAGTGCAGATTTCCTTTGCAAGCTTGCTTGGTTGGCCAAAAAGGGCGTATGCGTTTTTTCCTGAATATATTCAGGAAAAAATGCATACGCACTTTTTGGCCAAGTGCATCATTGTGGACGTTCTGCCTCTTTTCCTATGCTTTCAATGCAATTCCAGTCTACCTCCTGAACTCGGTTTCCTGCAATTCTGCCCCGCTTTCAAGTCCTCTTGGCAGCCTTACTTCAGTATATTTTTGGACGATAGCTGTCATTTATAACTCTGCAGGTTTGTGAATTACAGTGCCCCTGAGCTCCTTTCTTCAACTCGCTTTCTTTTGAGCTGGCCGCAACACCGCAGGATGGCTTCAGGCCCTAATCTGGTTCCGGCACGGCACAGTGAGCCTTTGGTTATTTCTTCTTCCTGGTGGGAAATGAGATTTAAATTTGCCTGTCCAGACACCTCCAGCTAGTCTCTCATTGGTTCTCCCTATTCCTGTTCATCTTCCGCAGAAATTGCAAACTGGGCCAAACAGGAGGTTAAAGGCGCTGACTCTCCAAGTGGGGAGAGTGTTAGTAAAGCGTCTGGAATGTTGCACCCGAGTACCAGGGGAGGAAAACTGAGACATATTTCAACACGTCTCCCGTTCACATGGTTGATCATACTCTGGGTTCCACATGCATGTTTTAGCTGAAGGAAGAATACCTTAAACCTGGGTAGTTGAAACCCGTGGAATGGGTACCATGCAATATGACTTCAAAGGGTCTTCATTTGCTCACCGAACCTCTCCAATCCTATCACTGCTGCGTTTATGCCCCTGTACACACGCTTGATTCTCTTTTGGAGACATAGCAATCCATAGGTTTTAAGATACTTACTAGTCAGGTACATTCTTAGGCGTTTAATATGCGGTGTTGAGTCCATTTCGTTGAGCAAGGAGTAGCTCTTGTCTATTCCATATTTGGCTTAAGGAACTTTATCTGTGCTCATTTCAATCTCTGGTTTTATGCAGCACCCCAACTCACCTTTACTCTTAAGCAAGAATAAGTTGGTTTTCTAAATTTGAGACACTGTTCTGTTCTGTAATTCAGTTCCTGTGTAGCCAAGTTTACATTCCGTGTATTACTGATATCTTATGATGTTTCTTTTTCTGTGTGACTTATTTCAGTGAGAATCATCATACCTGAATCCACTCATTATGCTGCTAAGGGCCTGATGACATATATTTCATTGCTGAGTGATATTGCTTTGTAAGTAAATACCACAACTTCTTTATCCATTTTTCACTTTCTGCGATGTTGAACTTGTACTGTAAACGATGTTCTTGTAAACAGAGCCATCCCAAACTTTGGGGTGGCTGTGTCTTTTTGATTTTGATTTCCCTAAGCTATAGGACCATAAGTGGAAGTGCCCTAGGCTCTGTTGCTTTGTTTTTTAGATGTTTCAGGAAACACCATACACTTCTCCCGAGTGTCTGTTGGCAATTTACATCCCGCCCATCAGCATAACAAGGCTCCCAGTTCTCCATGGCCTGTCCTGCCTTTCTGGATTTTACACTTTTTTCAGATGGCCCTTTTGACCGGGGGGAAGTGAGACTTCATTGTAGTGCAGATTTCCTTTGCAAGCTTGCTTGGTTGGCCAAAAAGGGCGTATGCGTTTTTTCCTGAATATATTCAGGAAAAAACGCATACGCCCTTTTTGGCCAAGTGCATCATTGTGGACGTTCTGCCTCTTTTCCTATGCTTTCAATGCAATTCCAGTCTACCTCCTGAAATCGGTTTCCTGCAATTCTGCCCCGCTTTCAAGTCCTCTTGGCAGCCTTACTTCAGTATATTTTTGGACGATAGCTGTCATTTATAACTCTGCAGGTTTGTGAATTACAGTGCCCCTGAGCTACTTTCTTCAACTCGCTTTCTTTTGAGCTGGCCGCAACACAGCAGGATGGCTTCAGGCCCTAATCTGGTTCCGGCACGGCACGCTGAGCCTTTGGTTAATTCCTCTTCCTGGTGGGAAATGAGAGTTAAATTTGCCCGTCCAGACACCTCCAGCTAGTCTCTCATTGGTTCTCGCTATTCCTGTTCATCTTCCGCAGAAATTGCAAACTGGGCCAAACAGGAGGTTAAAGGGACTGACTCTCCAATTCGGGAGAGTGTTAGTAAAGCGTATGGAATGTTGCACCCGAGTACCAGGGTACGAAAACTGAGACATATTTGAACACGTCTCCCGTTCACACGGTTGATCATACTCTGGGTTCCACATGCATGTTTTAGCTGAAGGATGAATACCTTAAACCTGGAGAGTTGAGACCCATGTAATGGGTACCATGCAATATGACTTGAAAGGGTCTTCATTTGCTCACCGAACCTCTCCAATCCTATCACTGCTGCGTTTATGCCCCTGTACACATGCTTGATTCTCTTCCGGAGACATAGCAATCCATAGGTTTTAAGTTACTTACTAGTCAGGTACATTCTTAGGCGTTTAATATGCGGTGTTGAGTCCATTTCGTTGAGCAAGGAGTAGCTCTTGTCTATTCCATATTTGGCTTAAGGAACTTTATCTGTGCTCATTTCAATCTCTGGTTTTATGCAGCACCCCAACTTACCTTTCCCCTTAAGCAAGCATAAGTTGGTTTTCTAAATTTGAGACCCTGTTCTGTTTTGGAATTCAGTTCCTGTGTAGCCAAGTTTACATTCCGTGTATTACTGATATCTTATGATGTTTCTTTTTCTGTGTGACTTATTTCAGTTAGAATCATCATACCTGAATCCACTCATTATGCTGCTAAGGGCCTGATGACATAGATTTCATTGCTGAGTGATATTGCTTTGTAAGTAAATACCACAACTTCTTTATCCATTTTTCACTTTCTGCGATGTTGAACTTGTACTGTAAACGAGGTTCTTGTAAACAGAGGCGTCCCAAACTTTGGGGTGGCTGTGTCTTTTTGATTTTAATTTCCCTAAGCTATAGGACCATAAGTGGAAGTGCCCTAGGCTCTGTTGCTTTGTTTTTTAGATGTTTAAGGAAACAACATACACTTCTCCAGAGTGTCTGTTGGCAATTTACATCCCGCCCATCAGCATAACAAGGCTCCCAGTTCTCCATGGCCTGTCCTGACTTTCTGGATTTTACACTTTTTTCAGATGGCCCTTTTGACCGGGAGGAAGTGAGACTTCATTGTACTGCAGATTTCCTTTGCAAGCTTGCTTGGTTGGCCAAAAAGGGCGTATGCGTTTTTTCCTGAATATATTCAGGAAAAAACGCATACGCCCTTTTTGGCCAAGTGCATCATTGTGGACGTTCTGCCTCTTTTCCTATGCTTTCAATGCAATTCCAGTCTACCTCCTGAACTCGGTTTCCTGCAATTCTGCCCCGCTTTCAAGTCCTCTTGGCAGCCTTACTTCAGTATATTTTTGGACGATAGCTGTCATTTATAACTCTGCAGGTTTGTGAATTACAGTGCCCCTGAGCTCCTTTCTTCAACTCGCTTTCTTTTGAGCTGGCCGCAACACCGCAGGATGGCTTCAGGCCCTAATCTGGTTCCGGCACGGCACGCTGAGCCTTTGGTTATTTCCTCTTCCTGGTGGGAAATGAGAGTTAAATTTGCCCGTCCAGACACCTCCAGCTAGTCTCTGATTGGTTCTCCCTATTCCTGTTCATCTTCCGCAGAAATTGCAAACTGGGCCAAACAGGAGGTTAAAGGCGCTGACTCTCCAAGTGGGGAGAGTGTTAGTAAAGCGTCTGGAATGTTGCACCCGAGTACCAGGGGAGGAAAACTGAGACATATTTGAACACGTCTCCCGTTCACACGGTTGATCATACTCTGGGTTCCACATGCATGTTTTTGCTGAAGGAAGAATACCTTAAACCTGGAGAGTTGAGACCCGTGGAATGGGTACCATGCAATATGACTTCAAAGGGTCTTCATTTGCTCAGCGAACCGCTCCAATCCTATCACTGCTGCGTTTATGCCCCTGTACACACGCTTGATTCTCTTTTGGAGACATAGCAATCCATAGGTTTTAAGATACTTACTAGTCAGGTACATTCTTAGGCGTTTAATATGGGGTGTTGAGTCCATTTCGTTGAGCAAGGAGTAGCTCTTTTCTATTCCATATTTGGCTTAAGGAACTTTATCTGTGCTCATTTCAATCTCTGGTTTTATGCAGCACCCCAACTCACCTTTCCCCTTAAGCAAGCATAAGTTGGTTTTCTAAATTTGAGACCCTGTTCTGTTTTGGAATTCAGTTCCTGTGTAGCCAAGTTTACATTCCATGTATTACTGATATCTTATGATGTTTCTTTTTCTGTGTGACTTATTTCAGTTAGAATCATCGTACCTGAATCCACTCATTATGCTGCTACGGGCCTGATGACATAGATTTCATTGCTGAGTGATACTGCATTGTACATAAGTACCACAAGTTCTTTATCCATTTTTCACTTTCTGTGATACTGAACTTGTACGGTAAACGAGGTTCTTGTAAACAGAGGCATCCCAAACTTTGGGGTGGCTGTGTCTTTTTGATTTTAATTTCCCTAAGCTATAGGACCATAAGTGGAAGTGCCCTAGGCTCTGTTGCTTTGTTTTTTAGATGTTTCAGGAAACACCATACACTTCTCCCGAGTGTCTGTTGGCAATTTACATCCCGCCCATCAGCATAACAAGGCTCCCAGTTCTCCATGGCCTGTCCTGCCTTTCTGGATTTTACACTTTTTTCAGATGGCCCTTTTGACTGAGGGGAAGTGAGACTTCATTGTAGTGCAGATTTCCTTTGCAAGCTTGCTTGGTTGGCCAAAAAGGGCGTATGCGTTTTTTCCTGAATATGTTCAGGAAAAAACGCATACGCCCTTTTTGGCCAAGTGCATCATTGTGGACGTTCTGTCTCTTTTCCTATGCTTTCAATGCAATTCCAGTCTACCTCCTGAAATCGGTTTCCTGCAATTCTGCCCCGCTTTCAAGTCCTCTTGGCAGCCTTACTTCAGTATATTTTTGGACGATAGCTGTCATTTATAACTCTGCAGGTTTGTGAATTACAGTGCCCCTGAGCTCCTTTCTTCAACTCGCTTTCTTGTGAGCTGGCCGCAACACCACAGGATGGCTTCAGGCCCTAATCTGGTTCCGGCACGGCTCGCTGAGCCTTTGGTTATTTCGTCTTCCTGGTGGGAAATGAGAGTTAAATTTGCCCGTCCAGACACCTCCAGCTAGTCTCTCATTGGTTCTCCCTATTCCTGTTCATCTTGCGCAGAAATTGCAAACTGGGCCAAACAGGAGGTTAAAGGTGCTGACTCTCCAAGTGGGGAGAGTGTTAGTAAAGCGTGTGGAATGTTGCACCCGAGTACCAGGGGAGGAAAACTGAGACATATTTGAACACGTCTCCCGTTCACACGGTTGATCATACTCTGGGTTCCACATGCATGTTTTAGCTGAAGGAAGAATACCTTAAACCTGGAGAGTTGAGACCCGTGGAATGGGTACCAAGCAATATGACTTCAAAGGATCTTCATTTGCTCACCGAACCTCTCCAATCCTATCACTGCTGCGTTTATGCCCCTGTACACATGCTTGATTCTCTTTTGGAGACATAGCAATCCATAGGTTTTAAGATACTTACTAGTCAGGTACATTCTTAGGCGTTTAATATGCGGTGTTGAGTCCATTTCGTTCAGCAACGAGTAGCTCTTGTCTATTCCATATTTGGCTTAAGGAACTTTATCTGTGCTCATTTCAATCTCTGGTTTTATGCAGCACCCCAACTCACCTTTCCCCTTAAGCAAGCATAAGTTGGTTTTCTAAATTTGAGACCCTGTTCTGTTTTGGAATTCAGTTCCTGTGTAGCCAAGTTTACAATCCGTGTATTACTGATATCTTATGATGTTTCTTTTTCTGTGTGAATTATTTCAGTTAGAATCATCGTACCTGAATCCAGTCATTATGCGGCTACGGGCCTGATGACATAGATTTCATTGCTGAGTGATACTGCATTTTACATAAGTACCACAAGTTCTTTATCCATTTTTCACTTTCTGTGATACTGAACTTGTACGGTAAACGAGGTTCTTGTAAACAGAGGCGTCCCAAACTTTGGGGTGGCTGTGTCTTTTTGATTTTAATTTCCCTAAGCTATAGGACCATAAGTGGAAGTGCCCTAGGCTCTGTTGCTTTGTTTTTTAGATGTTTCAGGAAACAACATACACTTCTCCCGAGTGTCTGTTGGCAATTTACATACCGCCCATCAGCATAACAAGGCTCCCAGTTCTCCATGGCCTGTCCTGCCTTTCTGGATTTTACACTTTTTTCAGATGGTCCTTTTGACCATGGGGAAGTGAGACTTCATTGTAGTGCAGATTTCCTTTGCAAGTTTGCTTGGTTGGCCAAAAAGGGCGTATGCGTTTTTTCCTGAATATATTCAGGAAAAAACGCATACGCCCTTTTTGGCCAAGTGCATCATTGTGGACGTTCTGCCTCTTTTCCTATGCTTTCAATGCAATTCCAGTCTACCTCCTGAAATCGGTTTCCTGCAATTCTGCCCCACTTTCAAGTCCTCTTGGCAGCCTTACTTCAGTATATTTTTGGACGATAGCTGTCATTTATAACTCTGCAGGTTTGTGCATTACAGTGCCCCTGAGCTCCTTTCTTCAACTCGCTTTCTTGTGAGCTGGCCGCAACACCGCAGGATGGCTTCAGGCCCTAATCTGGTTCCGGCACGGCACGCTGAGCCTTTGGTTAATTCCTCTTCCTGGTGGAAATGAGAGTTAAATTTGCCCGTCCAGACACCTCCAGCTAGTCTCTCATTGGTTCTCCCTATTCCTGTTCATCTTCCGCAGAAATTGCAAACTGGGCCAAACAGGAGGTTAAAGGGACTGACTCTCCAAGTCGGGAGAGTGTTAGTAAAGCGTGTGGAATGTTGCACCCGAGTACCAGGGGAGGAAAACTGAGACATATTTGAACACGTCTCCCGTTCACACGGTTGTTCATACTCTGGGTTCCACATGCATGTTTTAGCTGAAGGAAGAATACCTTAAACCTGGGTAGTTGAAACCCGTGGAATGGGTACCATGCAATATGACTTCAAAGGGTCTTCATTTGCTCACCGAACCTCTCCAATCCTATCACTGCTGCGTTTATGCCCCTGTACACATGCTTGATTCTCTTTCGGAGACATAGCAATCCATAGGTTTTAAGATACTTACTAGTCAGGTACATTCTTAGGCGTTTAATATGGGGTGTTGAGTCCATTTCGTTGAGCAAGGAGTAGCTCTTGTCTATTCCATATTTGGCTTAAGGAACTTTATCTGTGCTCATTTCAATCTCTGGATTCATGCAGCACCCCAAATCACCTTTCCCCTTAAGCAAGCATAAGTTGGTTTTCTAAATTTGAGACACTGTTCTGTTCTGTAATTCAGTTCCTGTGTAGCCAAGTTTACATTCCGTGTATTACTGATATCTTATGATGTTTCTTTTTCTGTGTGACTTATTTCAGTTAGAATCATCATACCTGAATCCACTCATTGTGCTGCTAAGGGCCTGATGACATAGATTTCATTGCTGAGTGATATTTCTTTGTAAGTAAATACCACAACTTCTTTATCCATTTTTCACTTTCTGCAATGTGGAACTTGTACTGTAAATGAGGTTCTTGTAAACAGAGCCGTTCCAAATTTTGGGGTGGCTGTGTCTTTTTGATTTTAATTTCCCTAAGCTATAGGACCATAAGTGGAAGTGCCCTAGGCTCTGTTGCTTTGTTTTTTAGATGTTTCAGGAAACACCATACACTTCTCCCGAGTGTCTGTTGGCAATTTACATCCTGCCCATCAGCATAACAAGGCTCCCAGTTCTCCATGGCCTGTCCTGCCTTTCTGGATTTTACACTTTTTTCAGATGGCCCTTTTGACCGGGGGGAAGTGAGACTTCATTGTAGTGAAGATTTCCTTTGCAAGCTTGCTTGGTTGGCCAAAAAGGGCGTATGCGTTTTTTCCTGAATATATTCAGGAAAAAACGCATACGCCCTTTTTGGCCAAGTGCATCATTGTGGACGTTCTGCCTCTTTTCCTATGCTTTCAATGCAATTCCAGTCTACCTCCTGAAATCGGTTTCCTGCAATTCTGCCCCGCTTTCAAGTCCTCTTGGCAGACTTACTTCAGTATATTTTTGGACGATAGCTGTCATTTATAACTCTGCAGGTTTGTGCATTACAGTGCCCCTGAGCTCCTTTCTTCAACTCGCTTTCTTGTGAGCTGGCCGCAACACCGCAGGATGGCTTCAGGCCCTAATCTGGTTCCGGCACGGCACGCTGAGCCTTTGGTTATTTCCTCTTCCTGGTGGGAAATGAGAGTTAAATTTGCCCGTCCAGACACATCCAGCTAGTCTCTCATTGGTTCTCCCTATTCCTGTTCATCTTCCGCAGAAATTGCAAACTGGGCCAAACAGGAGGTTAAAGGCGCTGACTCTCCAAGTGGGGAGAGTGTTAGTAAAGCGCCTGGAATGTTGCACCCGAGTACCAGGGGAGGAAAACTGAGACATATTTGAACACGTCTCCCGTTCACACGGTTGATCATACTCTGGGTTCCACATGCATGTTTTTGCTGAAGGAAAAATACCTTAAACCTGGAGAGTTGAGACCCGTGGAATGGGTGCCATGAAATATGACTTCAAAGGGTCTTCATTTGCTCACCGAACCTCTCCAATCCTATCACTGCTGCGTTTATGCCCCTGTACACACGCTTGATTCTCTTTTGGAGACATAGCAATCCATAGGTTTTAAGATACTTACTAGTCAGGTACATTCTTAGGCGTTTAATATGGGGTGTTGAGTCCATTTCGTTGAGCAAGGAGTAGCTCTTGTCTATTCCATATTTGGCTTAAGGAACTTTATCTGTGCTCATTTCAATCTCTGGTTTTATGCAGCACCCCAACTCACCTTTCCCCTTAAGCAAGCATAAGTTGGTTTTCTAAATTTGAGACCCTGTTCTGTTTTGGAATTCAGTTCCTGTGTAGCCAAGTTTACATTCCATGTATTAGTGATATCTTATGATGTTTCTTTTTCTGTGTGACTTATTTCAGTTAGAATCATCGTACCTGAATCCACTCATTATGCTGCTACGGGCCTGATGACATAGATTTCATTGCTGAGTGATACTGCATTGTACATAAGTACCACAAGTTCTTTATCCATTTTTCACTTTCTGTGATACTGAACTTGTACGGTAAACGAGGTTCTTGTAAACAGAGGCGTCCCAAACTTTGGGGTGGCTGTGTCTTTTTGATTTTAATTTCCCTAAGCTATAGGACCATAAGTGGAAGTGCCCTAGGCTCTGTTGCTTTGTTTTTTAGATGTTTCAGGAAACACCATACACTTCTCCCGAGTGTCTGTTGGCAATTTACATCCCGCCCATCAGCATAACAAGGCTCCCAGTTCTCCATGGCCTGTCCTGCCTTTCTGGATTTTACACTTTTTTCAGATGGCCCTTTTGACCGGGGGGAAGTGAGACTTCATTGTAGTGCAGATTTCCTTTGCAAGCTTGCTTGGTTGGCCAAAAAGGGCGTATGCGTTTTTTCCTGAATATATTCAGGAAAAAACGCATACGCCCTTTTTGGCCAAGTGCATCATTGTGGACGTTCTGCCTCTTTTCCTATGCTTTCAATGCAATTCCAGTCTACCTCCTGAAATCGGTTTCCTGCAATTCTGCCCCGCTTTCAAGTCCTCTTGGCAGCCTTACTTCAGTATATTTTTGGACGATAGCTGTCATTTATAACTCTGCAGGTTTGTGAATTACAGTGCCCCTGAGCTCCTTTCTTCAACTCGCTTTCTTGTGAGCTGGCCGCAACACCGCAGGATGGCTTCAGGCCCTAATCTGGTTCCGGCACGGCTCGCTGAGCCCTTGGTTATTTCCTCTTCCTGGTGGGAAATGAGAGTTAAATTTGCCCGTCCAGACACCTCCAGCTAGTCTCTCATTGGTTCTCCCTATTCCTGTTCATCTTCCGCAGAAATTGCAAACTGGGCCAAACAGGAGGTTAAAGGCGCTGACTCTCCAAGTGGGGAGAGTGTTAGTAAAGCGTCTGGAATGTTGCACCCGAGTACCAGGGGAGGAAAACTGAGACATATTTGAACACGTCTCCCGTTCACACGGTTGATCATATTCTGGGTTCCACATGCATGTTTTAGCTGAAGGAAGAATACCTTAAACCTGGGTAGTTGAAACCCGTGGAATGGGTACCATGCAATATGAATTCAAAGGGTCTTCATTTGCTCACCGAACCTCTCCAATCCTATCACTGCTGCGTTTATGCCCCTGTACACATGCTTGATTCTCTTCCGGAGACATAGCAATCCATAGGTTTTAAGATACTTACTAGTCAGGTACATTCTTAGGCGTTTAATATGCGGTGTTGAGTCCATTTCGTTGAGCAAGGAGTAGCTCTTGTCTATTCCATATTTGGCTTAAGGAACTTTATCTGTGCTCATTTCAATCTCTGGTTTTATGCAGCACCCCAATTCACCTTTCCCCTTAAGCAAGCATAAGTTGGTTTTCTAAATTTGAGACCCTGTTCTGTTCTGTAATTCAGTTCCTGTGTAGCCAAGTTTACATTCCGTGTATTACTGATATCTTATGATGTTTCTTTTTCTGTGTGACTTATTTCAGTTAGAATCATCATACCTGAATCCACTCATTGTGCTGCTAAGGGCCTGATGACATAGATTTCATTGCTGAGTGATATTGCTTTGTAAGTAAATACCACAACTTCTTTATCCATTTTTCACTTTCTGCAATGTGGAACTTGTACTGTAAACGAGGTTGTTGTAAACAGAGCCGTTTCATACTTTGGGGTGGCTGTGTCTTTTTGATTTTAATTTCCCTAAGCTATAGGACCATAAGTGGAAGTGCCCTAGGCTCTGTTGCTTTGTTTTTTAGATGTTTCAGGAAACACCATACACTTCTCCCGAGTGTCTGTTGGCAATTTACATCCCGCCCATCAGCATAACAAGGCTCCCAGTTCTCCATGGCCTGTCCTGCCTTTCTGGATTTTACACTTTTTTCAGATGGCCCTTTTGACCGGGGGGAAGTGAGACTTCATTGTAGTGAAGATTTCCTTTGCAAGCTTGCTTGGTTGGCCAAAAAGGGCGTATGCGTTTTTTCCTGAATATATTCAGGAAAAAACGCATACGCCCTTTTTGGCCAAGTGCATCATTGTGGACGTTCTGCCTCTTTTTCTATGCTTTCAATGCAATTCCAGTCTACCTCCTGAAATCGGTTTCCTGCAATTCTGCCCCGCTTTCAAGTCCTCTTGGCAGCCTTACTTCAGTATATTTTTGGACGATAGCTGTCATTTATAACTCTGCAGGTTTGTGCATTACAGTGCCCCTGAGCTCCTTTCTTCAACTCGCTTTCTTGTGAGCTGGCCGCAACACCGCAGGATGGCTTCAGGCCCTAATCTGGTTCCGGCACGGCACGCTGAGCCTTTGGTTATTTCCTCTTCCTGGTGGGAAATGAGAGTTAAATTTGCCCGTCCAGACACCTCCAGCTAGTCTCTCACTGGTTCTCGCTATCCCTGTTCATCTTCCGCAGAAATTGCAAACTGGGCCAAACAGGAGGTTAAAGGCGCTGACTCTCCAAGTGGGGAGAGTGTTAGTAAAGCGTCTGGAATGTTGCACCCGAGTACCAGGGGAGGAAAACTGAGACATATTTGAACACGTCTCCCGTTCACACGGTTGATCATACTCTGGGTTCCACATGCATGTTTTTGCTGAAGGAAGAATACCTTAAACCTGGAGAGTTGAGACCCGTGGAATGGGTACCATGCAATATGACTTCAAAGGGTCTTCATTTGCTCAGCGAACCGCTCCAATCCTATCACTGCTGCGTTTATGCCCCTGTACACACGCTTGATTCTCTTTTGGAGACATAGCAATCCATAGGTTTTAAGATACTTACTAGTCAGGTACATTCTTAGGCGTTTAATATGGGGTGTTGAGTCCATTTCGTTGAGCAACGAGTAGCTCTTGTCTATTCCATATTTGGCTTAAGGAACTTTATCTGTGCTCATTTCAATCTCTGGTTTTATGCAGCACCCCAACTCACCTTTCCCCTTAAGCAAGCATAAGTTGGTTTTCTAAATTTGAGACCCTGTTCTGTTTTGGAATTCAGTTCCTGTGTAGCCAAGTTTACATTCCATGTATTAGTGATATCTTATGATGTTTCTTTTTCTGTGTGACTTATTTCAGTTAGAATCATCGTACCTGAATCCACTCATTATGCTGCTATGGGCCTGATGACATAGATTTCATTGCTGAGTGATACTGCATTGTACGTAAGTACCACAAGTTCTTTATCCATTTTTCACTTTCTGTGATACTGAACTTGTACGGTAAACGAGGTTCTTGTAAACAAAGGCGTCCCAAACTTTGGGGTGGCTGTGTCTTTTTGATTTTAATTTCCCTAAGCTATAGGACCATAAGTGGAAGTGCCCTAGGCTCTGTTGCTGTGTTTTTTAGATGTTTCAGGAAACACCATACACTTCTCCCGAGTGTCTGTTGGCAATTTACATCCCGCCCATCAGCATAACAAGGCTCCCAGTTCTCCATGGCCTGTTCTCCCTTTCTGGATTTTACACTTTTTTCAGATGGCCGTTTTGACCGGGGGGAAGTGAGACTTCATTGTAGTGCAGATTTCCTTTGCAAGTTTGCTTGGTTGGCCAAAAAGTGTGTATGCGTTTTTTCCTGAATATATTCAGGAAAAAACGCATACCCCCTTTTTGGCCAAGTGCATCTTTGTGGACGTTCTGCCTCCTTTCCTATGCTTTCAATGCAATTCCAGTCTACCTCCTGAAATCGGTTTCCTGCAATTCTGCCCCGCTTTCAAGTCCTCTTGGCAGCCTTACTTCACTATATTTTTGGACGATAGCTGTCATTTATAACTCTGCAGTTTTGTGAATTACAGTGCCCCTGAGCTCCTTTCTTCAACTCGCTTTCTTGTGATCTGGCCGCTACACTGCAGGATGGCTTCAGGCCCTAATATGGTTCCGGCACGGCACGCTGAGCCTTTGGTTATTTCCTCTTCCTGGTGGGAAATGAGAGTTAAATTTGCCCGTCCAGACACCTCCAGCTAGTCTCTCATTGGTTCTCCCTATTCCTGTTCATCTTCCGCAGAAATTGCAAACTGGGCCAAACAGGAGGTTAAAGGGACTGACTCTCCAAGTCGGGAGAGTGTTAGTAAAGCGTCTGGAATGTTGCACCCGAGTACCAGGGGAGGAAAACTGAGACATATTTGAACACATCTCCCGTTCAAACGGTTGATCATACTCTTGGTTCCACATGCATGTTTTAGCTGAAGGAAGAATACCTTAAACCTGGAGAGTTGAGACCCGTGGAATGGGTACCATGCAATATGACTTCAAAGGGTCTTCATTTGCTCACCGAACCTCTCCAATCCTATCACTGCTGCGTTTATGCCCCTGTACACATGCTTGATTCTCTTTCGGAGACATAGCAATCCATAGGTTTTAAGATACTTACTAGTCAAGTACATTCTTAGGCGTTTAATATGCTGTGTTGAGTCCATTTCGTTGAGCAAGGAGTAGCTCTTGTCTATTCCATATTTGGCTTAAGGAACTTTATCTGTGCTCATTTCAATCTCTGGTTTTATGCAGCACCCCAACTCACCTTTCCCCTTAAGGAAGCATAAGTTGGTTTTCTAAATTTGAGACCCTGTTCTGTTCTGTAATTCAGTTCCTGTGTAGCCAAGTTTACATTCCGTGTATTACTGATATCTTATGATGTTTCTTTTTCTGTGTGACTTATTTCAGTTAGAATCATCATACCTGAATCCACTCATTGTGCTGCTAAGGGCCTGATGACATAGATTTCATTGCTGAGTGATATTGCTTTGTAAGTAAATACCACAACTTCTTTATCCATTTTTCAATTTCTGTGATGTTGAACTTGTACTGTAAACGAGGTTCTTGTAAACAGAGCCGTTCCATACTTTGGGGTGGCTGTGTCTTTTTGAATTTAATTTCCCTAAGCTATAGGACCATAAGTGGAAGTGCCCTAGGCTCTGTTGCTTTGTTTTTTAGATGTTTCAGGAAACACCATACACTTCTCCCAAGTGTCTGTTGGCAATTTACATCCCGCCCATCAGCATAACAAGGCTCCCAGTTCTCCATGGCCTGTCCTGCCTTTCTGGATTTTACACTTTTTTCAGATGGCCCTTTTGACCGGGGGGAAGTGAGACTTCATTGTAGTGCAGATTTCCTTTGCAAGCTTGCTTGGTTGGCCAAAAAGGGCGTATGCGTTTTTTCCTGAATATATTCAGGAAAAAACGCATACGCCCTTTTTGGCCAAGTGCATCATTGTGGACGTTCTGCCTCTTTTTCTATGCTTTCAATGCAATTCCAGTCTACCTCCTGAAATCGGTTTCCTGCAATTCTGTCCCGCTTTCAAGTCCTCTTGGCAGCCTTACTTCGGTATATTTTTGGACGATAGCTGTCATTTATAACTCTGCAGGTTTGTGCATTACAGTGCCCCTGAGCTCCTTTCTTCAACTCGCTTTCTTGTGAGCTGGCCGCAACACCGCAGGATGGCTTAAGGCCCTAATCTGGTTCCGGCACGGCACGCTGAGCCTTTGGTTATTTCCTCTTCCTGGTGGGAAATGAGAGTTAAATTTGCCCGTCCAGACACCTCCAGCTAGTCTCTCATTGGTTCTCGCTATTCCTGTTCATCTTGCGCAGAAATTGCAAACTGGGCCAAACAGGAGGTTAAAGGCGCTGACTCTCCAAGTGGGGAGAGTGTTAGTAAAGCGTCTGGAATGTTGCACCCGAGTACCAGGGGAGGAAAACTGAGACATATTTGAACACGTCTCCCATTCACACGGTTGATCATACTCTGGGTTCCACATGCATGTTTTTGCTGAAGGAAGAATACCTTAAACCTGGAGAGTTGAGACCCGTGGAATGGGTACCATGCAATATGACTTCAAAGGGTCTTCATTTGCTCATCGAACCGCTCCAATCCTATCACTGCTGCGTTTATGCCCCTGTACACACGCTTGATTCTCTTTTGGAGACATAGCAATCCATAGGTTTTAAGATACTTACTAGTCAGGTACATTCTTAGGCGTTTAATATGGGGTGTTGAGTCCATTTCGTTGAGCAAGGAGTAGCTCTTTTCTATTCCATATTTGGCTTAAGGAACTTTATCTGTGCTCATTTCAATCTCTGGTTTTATGCAGCACCCCAACTCACCTTTCCCCTTAAGCAAGCATAAGTTGGTTTTCTAAATTTGAGACCCTGTTCTGTTTTGGAATTCAGTTCCTGTGTAGCCAAGTTTACATTCCGTGTATTACTGATATCTTATGATGTTTCTTTTTCTGTGTGACTTATTTCATTTAGAATCATCGTACCTGAATCAACTCATTATGCTGCTACGGGCCTGATGACATAGATTTCATTGCTGAGTGATACTGCATTGTACATAAGTACCACAAGTTCTTTATCCATTTTTCACTTTCTGTGATACTGAACTTGTACGGTAAACGAGGTTCTTGTAAACAGAGGCGTCCCAAACTTTGGGGTGGCTGTGTCTTTTTGATTTTAATTTCCCTAAGCTATAGGACCATAAGTGGAAGTGCCCTAGGCTCTGTTGCTTTGTTTTTTAGATGTTTCAGGAAACACCATACACTTCTCCCGAGTGTCTGTTGGCAATTTACATCCCGCCCATCAGCATAACAAGGCTCCCAGTTCTCCATGGCCTGTCCTGCCTTTCTGGATTTTACACTTTTTTCAGATGGCCCTTTTGACCGGGGGGAAGTGAGACTTCATTGTAGTGCAGATTTCCTTTGCAAGCTTGCTTGGTTGGCCAAAAAGGGCGTATGCGTTTTTTCCTGAATATATTCAGGAAAAAACGCATACGCCCTTTTTGGCCAAGTGCATCATTGTGGACGTTCTGCCTCTTTTCCTATGCTTTCAATGCAATTCCAGTCTACCTCCTGAAATCGGTTTCCTGCAATTCTGCCCCGCTTTCAAGTCCTCTTGGCAGCCTTACTTCAGTATATTTCTTTTGACGATAGCTGTCATTTATAACTCTGCAGGTTTGTGAATTACAGTGCCCCTGAGCTCCTTTCTTCAACTCGCTTTCTTGTGAGCTGGCCGCAACACCGCAGGATGGCTTCAGGCCCTAATCTGGTTCCGGCATGGCATGCTGAGCCTTTGGTTAATTCCTCTTCCTGGTGGGAAATGAGAGTTAAATTTGCCCGTCCAGACACCTCCAGCTAGTCTCTCATTGGTTCTCCCTATTCCTGTTCATCTTCCGCAGAAATTGCAAACTGGGCCAAACAGGAGGTTAAAGGCGCTGACTCTCCAAGTGGGGAGAGTGTTAGTAAAGCGTCTGGAATGTTGCACCCGAGTACCAGGGGAGGAAAACTGAGACATATTTGAACACGTCTCCCGTTCACACGGTTAATCATACTCTGGGTTCCACATGCATGTTTTAGCTGAAGGAAGAATACCTTAAACCTGGGTAGTTGAGATCCGTGGAATGGGTACCATGCAATATGACTTCAAAGGGTCTTCATTTGCTCACCGAACCTCTCCAATCCTATCACTGCTGCGTTTATGCCCCTGTGCACATGCTTGATTCTCTTTCGGAGACATACCAATCCATAGGTTTTAAGATACTTACTAGTCAGGTACATTCTTAGGCGTTTAATATGGGGTGTTGAGTCCATTTCGTTGAGCAAGGAGTAGCTCTTGTCTATTCCATATTTGGCTTAAGGAACTTTATCTGTGCTCATTTCAATCTCTGGTTTTATGCAGCACCCCAACTCACCTTTCCCCTTAAGCAAGCATAAGTTGGTTTTCTAAATTTGAGACCCTGTTCTGTTCTGTAATTCAGTTCCTGTGTAGCCAAGTTTACATTCCGTGTATTACTGATATCTTATGATGTTTCTTTTTCTGTGTGACTTATTTCAGTTAGAATCATCATACCTGAATCCACTCATTGTGCTGCTAAGGGCCTGATGACATAGATTTCATTGCTGAGTGATATTGCTTTGTAAGTAAATACCACAACTTCTTTATCCATTTTTCACTTTCTGCAATGTGGAACTTGTACTGTAAACGAGGTTGTTGTAAACAGAGCCGTTCCATACTTTGGGGTGGCTGTGTCTTTTTGATTTTAATTTCCCTAAGCTATAGGACCATAAGTGGAAGTGCCCTAGGCTCTGTTGCTTTGTTTTTTAGATGTTTCAGGAAACACCATACACTTCTCCCGAGTGTCTGTTGGCAATTTACATCCCGCCCATCAGCATAACAAGGCTCCCAGTTCTCCATGGCCTGTCCTGCCTTTCTGGATTTTACACTTTTTTCAGATGGCCCTTTTGACCGGGGGGAAGTGAGACTTCATTGTAGTGAAGATTTCCTTTGCAAGCTTGCTTGGTTGGCCAAAAAGGGCGTATGCGTTTTTTCCTGAATATATTCAGGAAAAAACGCATACGCCCTTTTTGGCCAAGTGCATCATTGTGGACGTTCTGCCTCTTTTTCTATGCTTTCAATGCAATTCCAGTCTACCTCCTGAAATCGGTTTCCTGCAATTCTGCCCCGCTTTCAAGTCCTCTTGGCAGCCTTACTTCAGTATATTTTTGGACGATAGCTGTCATTTATAACTCTGCAGGTTTGTGCATTACAGTGCCCCTGAGCTCCTTTCTTCAACTCGCTTTCTTGTGAGCTGGCCGCAACACCGCAGGATGGCTTCAGGCCCTAATCTGGTTCCGGCACGGCACGCTGAGCCTTTGGTTATTTCCTCTTCCTGGTGGGAAATGAGAGTTAAATTTGCCCGTCCAGACACCTCCAGCTAGTCTCTCACTGGTTCTCGCTATTCCTGTTCATCTTCCGCAGAAATTGCAAACTGGGCCAAACAGGAGGTTAAAGGCGCTGACTCTCCAAGTGGGGAGAGTGTTAGTAAAGCGTCTGGAATGTTGCACCCGAGTACCAGGGGAGGAAAACTGAGACATATTTGAACACGTCTCCCGTTCACACGGTTGATCATACTCTGGGTTCCACATGCATGTTTTTGCTGAAGGAAGAATACCTTAAACCTGGAGAGTTGAGACCCGTGGAATGGGTACCATGCAATATGACTTCAAAGGGTCTTCATTTGCTCAGCGAACCGCTCCAATCCTATCACTGCTGCGTTTATGCCCCTGTACACACGCTTGATTCTCTTTTGGAGACATAGCAATCCATAGGTTTTAAGATACTTACTAGTCAGGTACATTCTTAGGCGTTTAATATGGGGTGTTGAGTCCATTTCGTTGAGCAACGAGTAGCTCTTGTCTATTCCATATTTGGCTTAAGGAACTTTATCTGTGCTCATTTCAATCTCTGGTTTTATGCAGCACCCCAACTCACCTTTCCCCTTAAGCAAGCATAAGTTGGTTTTCTAAATTTGAGACCCTGTTCTGTTTTGGAATTCAGTTCCTGTGTAGCCAAGTTTACATTCCATGTATTAGTGATATCTTATGATGTTTCTTTTTCTGTGTGACTTATTTCAGTTAGAATCATCGTACCTGAATCCACTCATTATGCTGCTATGGGCCTGATGACATAGATTTCATTGCTGAGTGATACTGCATTGTACGTAAGTACCACAAGTTCTTTATCCATTTTTCACTTTCTGTGATACTGAACTTGTACGGTAAACGAGGTTCTTGTAAACAAAGGCGTCCCAAACTTTGGGGTGGCTGTGTCTTTTTGATTTTAATTTCCCTAAGCTATAGGACCATAAGTGGAAGTGCCCTAGGCTCTGTTGCTGTGTTTTTTAGATGTTTCAGGAAACACCATACACTTCTCCCGAGTGTCTGTTGGCAATTTACATCCCGCCCATCAGCATAACAAGGCTCCCAGTTCTCCATGGCCTGTTCTCCCTTTCTGGATTTTACACTTTTTTCAGATGGCCGTTTTGACCGGGGGGAAGTGAGACTTCATTGTAGTGCAGATTTCCTTTGCAAGTTTGCTTGGTTGGCCAAAAAGTGTGTATGCGTTTTTTCCTGAATATATTCAGGAAAAAACGCATACCCCCTTTTTGGCCAAGTGCATCTTTGTGGACGTTCTGCCTCCTTTCCTATGCTTTCAATGCAATTCCAGTCTACCTCCTGAAATCGGTTTCCTGCAATTCTGCCCCGCTTTCAAGTCCTCTTGGCAGCCTTACTTCACTATATTTTTGGACGATAGCTGTCATTTATAACTCTGCAGTTTTGTGAATTACAGTGCCCCTGAGCTCCTTTCTTCAACTCGCTTTCTTGTGATCTGGCCGCTACACTGCAGGATGGCTTCAGGCCCTAATATGGTTCCGGCACGGCACGCTGAGCCTTTGGTTATTTCCTCTTCCTGGTGGGAAATGAGAGTTAAATTTGCCCGTCCAGACACCTCCAGCTAGTCTCTCATTGGTTCTCCCTATTCCTGTTCATCTTCCGCAGAAATTGCAAACTGGGCCAAACAGGAGGTTAAAGGGACTGACTCTCCAAGTCGGGAGAGTGTTAGTAAAGCGTCTGGAATGTTGCACCCGAGTACCAGGGGAGGAAAACTGAGACATATTTGAACACATCTCCCGTTCAAACGGTTGATCATACTCTTGGTTCCACATGCATGTTTTAGCTGAAGGAAGAATACCTTAAACCTGGAGAGTTGAGACCCGTGGAATGGGTACCATGCAATATGACTTCAAAGGGTCTTCATTTGCTCACCGAACCTCTCCAATCCTATCACTGCTGCGTTTATGCCCCTGTACACATGCTTGATTCTCTTTCGGAGACATAGCAATCCATAGGTTTTAAGATACTTACTAGTCAAGTACATTCTTAGGCGTTTAATATGCTGTGTTGAGTCCATTTCGTTGAGCAAGGAGTAGCTCTTGTCTATTCCATATTTGGCTTAAGGAACTTTATCTGTGCTCATTTCAATCTCTGGTTTTATGCAGCACCCCAACTCACCTTTCCCCTTAAGGAAGCATAAGTTGGTTTTCTAAATTTGAGACCCTGTTCTGTTCTGTAATTCAGTTCCTGTGTAGCCAAGTTTACATTCCGTGTATTACTGATATCTTATGATGTTTCTTTTTCTGTGTGACTTATTTCAGTTAGAATCATCATACCTGAATCCACTCATTGTGCTGCTAAGGGCCTGATGACATAGATTTCATTGCTGAGTGATATTGCTTTGTAAGTAAATACCACAACTTCTTTATCCATTTTTCAATTTCTGTGATGTTGAACTTGTACTGTAAACGAGGTTCTTGTAAACAGAGCCGTTCCATACTTTGGGGTGGCTGTGTCTTTTTTAATTTAATTTCCCTAAGCTATAGGACCATAAGTGGAAGTGCCCTAGGCTCTGTTGCTTTGTTTTTTAGATGTTTCAGGAAACACCATACACTTCTCCCAAGTGTCTGTTGGCAATTTACATCCCGCCCATCAGCATAACAAGGCTCCCAGTTCTCCATGGCCTGTCCTGCCTTTCTGGATTTTACACTTTTTTCAGATGGCCCTTTTGACCGGGGGGAAGTGAGACTTCATTGTAGTGCAGATTTCCTTTGCAAGCTTGCTTGGTTGGCCAAAAAGGGCGTATGCGTTTTTTCCTGAATATATTCAGGAAAAAACGCATACGCACTTTTTGGCCAAGTGCATCATTGTGGACGTTCTGCCTCTTTTTCTATGCTTTCAATGCAATTCCAGTCTACCTCCTGAAATCGGTTTCCTGCAATTCTGTCCCGCTTTCAAGTCCTCTTGGCAGCCTTACTTCGGTATATTTTTGGACGATAGCTGTCATTTATAACTCTGCAGGTTTGTGCATTACAGTGCCCCTGAGCTCCTTTCTTCAACTCGCTTTCTTGTGAGCTGGCCGCAACACCGCAGGATGGCTTAAGGCCCTAATCTGGTTCCGGCACGGCACGCTGAGCCTTTGGTTATTTCCTCTTCCTGGTGGGAAATGAGAGTTAAATTTGCCCGTCCAGACACCTCCAGCTAGTCTCTCATTGGTTCTCGCTATTCCTGTTCATCTTGCGCAGAAATTGCAAACTGGGCCAAACAGGAGGTTAAAGGCGCTGACTCTCCAAGTGGGGAGAGTGTTAGTAAAGCGTCTGGAATGTTGCACCCGAGTACCAGGGGAGGAAAACTGAGACATATTTGAACACGTCTCCCATTCACACGGTTGATCATACTCTGGGTTCCACATGCATGTTTTTGCTGAAGGAAGAATACCTTAAACCTGGAGAGTTGAGACCCGTGGAATGGGTACCATGCAATATGACTTCAAAGGGTCTTCATTTGCTCATCGAACCGCTCCAATCCTATCACTGCTGCGTTTATGCCCCTGTACACACGCTTGATTCTCTTTTGGAGACATAGCAATCCATAGGTTTTAAGATACTTACTAGTCAGGTACATTCTTAGGCGTTTAATATGGGGTGTTGAGTCCATTTCGTTGAGCAAGGAGTAGCTCTTTTCTATTCCATATTTGGCTTAAGGAACTTTATCTGTGCTCATTTCAATCTCTGGTTTTATGCAGCACCCCAACTCACCTTTCCCCTTAAGCAAGCATAAGTTGGTTTTCTAAATTTGAGACCCTGTTCTGTTTTGGAATTCAGTTCCTGTGTAGCCAAGTTTACATTCCGTGTATTACTGATATCTTATGATGTTTCTTTTTCTGTGTGACTTATTTCATTTAGAATCATCGTACCTGAATCAACTCATTATGCTGCTACGGGCCTGATGACATAGATTTCATTGCTGAGTGATACTGCATTGTACATAAGTACCACAAGTTCTTTATCCATTTTTCACTTTCTGTGATACTGAACTTGTACGGTAAACGAGGTTCTTGTAAACAGAGGCGTCCCAAACTTTGGGGTGGCTGTGTCTTTTTGATTTTAATTTCCCTAAGCTATAGGACCATAAGTGGAAGTGCCCTAGGCTCTGTTGCTTTGTTTTTTAGATGTTTCAGGAAACACCATACACTTCTCCCGAGTGTCTGTTGGCAATTTACATCCCGCCCATCAGCATAACAAGGCTCCCAGTTCTCCATGGCCTGTCCTGCCTTTCTGGATTTTACACTTTTTTCAGATGGCCCTTTTGACCGGGGGGAAGTGAGACTTCATTGTAGTGCAGATTTCCTTTGCAAGCTTGCTTGGTTGGCCAAAAAGGGCGTATGCGTTTTTTCCTGAATATATTCAGGAAAAAACGCATACGCCCTTTTTGGCCAAGTGCATCATTGTGGACGTTCTGCCTCTTTTCCTATGCTTTCAATGCAATTCCAGTCTACCTCCTGAAATCGGTTTCCTGCAATTCTGCCCCGCTTTCAAGTCCTCTTGGCAGCCTTACTTCAGTATATTTCTTTTGACGATAGCTGTCATTTATAACTCTGCAGGTTTGTGAATTACAGTGCCCCTGAGCTCCTTTCTTCAACTCGCTTTCTTGTGAGCTGGCCGCAACACCGCAGGATGGCTTCAGGCCCTAATCTGGTTCCGGCATGGCATGCTGAGCCTTTGGTTAATTCCTCTTCCTGGTGGGAAATGAGAGTTAAATTTGCCCGTCCAGACACCTCCAGCTAGTCTCTCATTGGTTCTCCCTATTCCTGTTCATCTTCCGCAGAAATTGCAAACTGGGCCAAACAGGAGGTTAAAGGCGCTGACTCTCCAAGTGGGGAGAGTGTTAGTAAAGCGTCTGGAATGTTGCACCCGAGTACCAGGGGAGGAAAACTGAGACATATTTGAACACGTCTCCCGTTCACACGGTTAATCATACTCTGGGTTCCACATGCATGTTTTAGCTGAAGGAAGAATACCTTAAACCTGGGTAGTTGAGATCCGTGGAATGGGTACCATGCAATATGACTTCAAAGGATCTTCATTTGCTCACCGAACCTCTCCAATCCTATCACTGCTGCGTTTATGCCCCTGTACACACGCTTGATTCTCTTTTGGAGACATAGCAATCCATAGGTTTTAAGATACTTACTAGTCAGGTACATTCTTAGGCGTTTAATATGGGGTGTTGAGTCCATTTCATTGAGCAAGGAGTAGCTCTTGTCTATTCCATATTTGGCTTAAGGAACTTTATCTGTGCTCATTTCAATCTCTGGTTTTATGCAGCACCCCAACTCACCTTTCCCCTTAAGCAAGCATAAGTTGGTTTTCTAAATTTGAGACCCTCTTCTGTTTTGGAATTCAGTTCCTGTGTAGCCAAGTTTACATTCTGTGTATTACTGATATCTTATGATGTTTCTTTTTCTGTGTGACTTATTTCAGTTAGAATCATCGTACCTGAATCCACTCATTATGCTGCTACGGGCCTGATGACATAGATTTCATTGCTGAGTGATACTGCATTGTACATAAGTACCACAAGTTCTTTATCCATTTTTCACTTTCTGTGATACTGAACTTGTACGGTAAACGAGGTTCTTGTAAACAGAGGCGTCCCAAACTTTGGGGTGGCTGTGTCTTTTTGATTTTAATTTCCCTAAGCTATAGGACCATAAGTGGAAGTGCCCTAGGCTCTGTTGCTTTGTTTTTTAGATGTTTCAGGAAACACCATACACTTCTCCCGAGTGTCTGTTGGCAATTTACATCCCGCCCATCAGCATAACAAGGCTCCCAGTTCTCCATGGCCTGTCCTGCCTTTCTGGATTTTACACATTTTTCAGATGGCCCTTTTGACCGGGGGGAAGTGAGACTTCATTGTAGTGCAGATTTCCTTTGCAAGCTTGCTTGGTTGGCCAAAAAGGGCGTATGCGTTTTTTCCTGAATATATTCAGGAAAAAACGCATACGCCCTTTTTGGCCAAGTGCATCATTGTGGACGTTCTGCCTCTTTTCCTATGCTTTCAATGCAATTCCAGTCTACCTCCTGAAATCGGTTTCCTGCAATTCTGCCCCGCTTTCAAGTCCTCTTGGCAGCCTTACTTCAGTATATTTCTTTTGACGATAGCTGTCATTTATAACTCTGCAGGTTTGTGAATTACAGTGCCCCTGAGCTCCTTTCTTCAACTCGCTTTCTTGTGAGCTGGCCGCAACACCGCAGGATGGCTTCAGGCCCTAATCTGGTTCCGGCATGGCATGCTGAGCCTTTGGTTAATTCCTCTTCCTGGTGGGAAATGAGAGTTAAATTTGCCCGTCCAGACACTTCCAGCTAGTCTCTCATTGGTTCTCCCTATTCCTGTTCATCTTCCGCAGAAATTGCAAACTGGGCCAAACAGGAGGTTAAAGGCGCTGACTCTCCAAGTGGGGAGAGTGTTAGTAAAGCGTCTGGAATGTTGCACCCGAGTACCAGGGGAGGAAAACTGAGACATATTTGAACACGTCTCCCGTTCACACGGTTAATCATACTCTGGGTTCCACATGCATGTTTTAGCTGAAGGAAGAATACCTTAAACCTGGGTAGTTGAGATCCGTGGAATGGGTACCATGCAATATGACTTCAAAGGATCTTCATTTGCTCACCGAACCTCTCCAATCCTATCACTGCTGCGTTTATGCCCCTGTACACACGCTTGATTCTCTTTTGGAGACATAGCAATCCATAGGTTTTAAGATACTTACTAGTCAGGTACATTCTTAGGCGTTTAATATGGGGTGTTGAGTCCATTTCATTGAGCAAGGAGTAGCTCTTGTCTATTCCATATTTGGCTTAAGGAACTTTATCTGTGCTCATTTCAATCTCTGGTTTTATGCAGCACCCCAACTCACCTTTCCCCTTAAGCAAGCATAAGTTGGTTTTCTAAATTTGAGACCCTCTTCTGTTTTGGAATTCAGTTCCTGTGTAACCAAGTTTACATTCTGTGTATTACTGATATCTTATGATGTTTCTTTTTCTGTGTGACTTATTTCAGTTAGAATCATCGTACCTGAATCCACTCATTATGCTGCTACGGGCCTGATGACATAGATTTCATTGCTGAGTGATACTGCATTGTACATAAGTACCACAAGTTCTTTATCCATTTTTCACTTTCTGTGATACTGAACTTGTACGGTAAACGAGGTTCTTGTAAACAGAGGCGTCCCAAACTTTGGGGTGGCTGTGTCTTTTTGATTTTAATTTCCCTAAGCTATAGGACCATAAGTGGAAGTGCCCTAGGCTCTGTTGCTTTGTTTTTTAGATGTTTCAGGAAACACCATACACTTCTCCCGAGTGTCTGTTGGCAATTTACATCCCGCCCATCAGCATAACAAGGCTCCCAGTTCTCCATGGCCTGTCCTGCCTTTCTGGATTTTACACATTTTTCAGATGGCCCTTTTGACCGGGGGGAAGTGAGACTTCATTGTAGTGCAGATTTCCTTTGCAAGCTTGCTTGGTTGGCCAAAAAGGGCGTATGCGTTTTTTCCTGAATATATTCAGGAAAAAACGCATACGCCCTTTTTGGCCAAGTGCATCATTGTGGACGTTCTGTCTCTTTTCCTATGCTTTCAATGCAATTCCAGTCTACCTCCTGAAATCGGTTTCCTGCAATTCTGCCCCGCTTTCAAGTCCTCTTGGCAGCCTTACTTCAGTATATTTTTGGACGATAGCTGTCATTTATAACTCTGCAGGTTTGTGAATTACAGTGCCCCTGAGCTCTTTTCTTCAACTCGCTTTCTTGTGAGCTGGCCGCAACACCGCAGGATGGCTTCAGGCCCTAATCTGATTCCGGCACGGCACGCTGAGCCTTTGGTTATTTCCTCTTATTGGTGGAAATGAGAGTTAAATTTGCCCGTCCAGACACCTCCAGCTAGTCTCTCATTGTTTCTCCCTATTCCTGTTCATCTTGCGCAGAAATTGCAAACTGGGCCAAACAGGAGGTTAAAGGCGCTGACTCTCCAAGTGGGGAGAGTGTTAGTAAACCGTCTGGAATGTTGCACCCGAGTACCAGGGGAGGAAAACTGAGACATATTTGAACACGTCTCCCGTTCACACGGTTGATCATACTCTTGGTTCCACATGCATGTTTTAGCTGAAGGAAGAATACCTTAAACCTGGAGAGTTGAGACCCGTGGAATGGGTACCATGCAATATGACTTCAAAGGGTCTTCATTTGCTCACCGAACCTCTCCAATCCTATCACTGCTGCGTTTATGCCCCTGTACACATGCTTGATTCTCTTTCAGAGACATAGCAATCCATAGGTTTTAAGATACTTACTAGTCAGGTACATTCTTAGGCGTTTAATAAGCGGTGTTGAGTCCATTTCGTTGAGCAAGGAGTAGCTCTTGTCTATTCCATATTTGGCTTAAGGAACTTTATCTGTGCTCATTTCAATCTCTGGTTTTATGCAGCACCCCAACTCACCTTTCCCCTTAAGCAAGCATAAGTTGGTTTTCTAAATTTGAGACCCTCTTCTGTTTTGGAATTCAGTTCCTGTGTAGCCAAGTTTACATTCCGTGTATTACTGATATCTTATGATGTTTCTTTTTCTGTGTGACTTATTTCAGTTAGAATCATCGTACCTGAATCCACTCATTATGCTGCTACGGGCCTGATGACATAGATTTCATTGCTGAGTGATACTGCATTGTACATAAGTACCACAAGTTCTTTATCCATTTTTCACTTTCTGTGATACTGAACTTGTACGGTAAACGAGGTTCTTGTAAACAGAGGCGTCCCAAACTTTGGGGTGGCTGTGTCTTTTTGATTTTAATTTCCCTAAGCTATAGGACCATAAGTGGAAGTGCCCTAGGCTCTGTTGCTTTGTTTTTTAGATGTTTCAGGAAACACCATACACTTCTCCAGAGTGTCTGTTGGCAATTTACATCCCGCCCATCAGCATAACAAGGCTCCCAGTTCTCCATGGCCTGTCCTGCCTTTCTGGATTTTACACTTTTTTCAGATGGCCCTTTTGACCGTGGGGAAGTGAGACTTCATTGTAGTGCAGATTTCCTTTGCAAGTTTGCTTGGTTGGCCAAAAAGGGCGTATGCGTTTTTTCCTGAATATATTCAGGAAAAAACACATACGCCCTTTTTGGCCAAGTGCATCATTGTGGACGTTCTGCCTCTTTTCCTATGCTTTCAATGCAATTCCAGTCTACCTCCTGAAATCGGTTTCCTGCAATTCTGCCCCGCATTCAAGTCCTCTTGGCAGCCTTACTTCAGTATATTTTTGGACGATAGCTGTCATTTATAACTCTGCAGGTTTGTGAATTACAGTGCCCCTGAGCTCCTTTCTTCAACTCGCTTTCTTGTGAGCTGGCCGCAACACCGCAGGATGGCTTCAGGCCCTAATCTGGTTCCGGCACGGCACGCTGAGCCTTTGGTTAATTCCTCTTCCTGGTGGAAATGAGAGTTAAATTTGCCCGTCCAGACACCTCCAGCTAGTCTCTCATTATTTCTCCCTATTCCTGTTCATCTTCCGCAGAAATTGCAAACTGGGCCAAACAGGAGGTTAAAGGGACTGACTCTCCAAGTCGGGAGAGTGTTAGTAAAGCGTGTGGAATGTTGCACCCGAGTACCAGGGGAGGAAAACTGAGACATATTTGAACACTTCTCCCGTTCACACGGTTGTTCATACTCTGGGTTCCACATGCATGTTTTAGCTGAAGGAAGAATACCTTAAACCTGGGTAGTTGAAACCCGTGGAATGGGTACCATGCAATATGACTTCAAAGGGTCTTCATTTGCTCACCGAACCTCTCCAATCCTATCACTGCTGCGTTTATGCCCCTGTACACATGCTTGATTCTCTTTCGGAGACATAGCAATCCATAGGTTTTAAGATACTTACTAGTCAGGTACATTCTTAGGCGTTTAATATGGGGTGTTGAGTCCATTTCGTTGAGCAAGGAGTAGCTCTTGTCTATTCCATATTTGGCTTAAGGAACTTTATCTGTGCTCATTTCAATCTCTGGATTCATGCAGCACCCCAAATCACCTTTCCCCTTAAGCAAGCATAAGTTGGTTTTCTAAATTTGAGACACTGTTCTGTTCTGTAATTCAGTTCCTGTGTAGCCAAGTTTACATTCCGTGTATTACTGATATCTTATGATGTTTCTTTTTCTGTGTGACTTATTTCAGTTAGAATCATCATACCTGAATCCACTCATTGTGCTGTTAAGGGCCTGATGACATAGATTTCACTGCTGAGTGATATTTCTTTGTAAGTAAATACCACAACTTCTTTATCCATTTTTCACTTTCTGCAATGTGGAACTTGTACTGTAAATGAGGTTCTTGTAAACAGAGCCGTTCCAAATTTTGGGGTGGCTGTGTCTTTTTGATTTTAATTTCCCTAAGCTATAAGACCATAAGTGGAAGTGCCCTAGGCTCTGTTGCTTTGTTTTTTAGATGTTTCAGGAAACACCATACACTTCTCCCGAGTGTCTGTTGGCAATTTACATCCTGCCCATCAGCATAACAAGGCTCCCAGTTCTCCATGGCCTGTCCTGCCTTTCTGGATTTTACACTTTTTTCAGATGGCCCTTTTGACCGGGGGGAAGTGAGACTTCATTGTAGTGAAGATTTCCTTTGCAAGCTTGCTTGGTTGGCCAAAAAGGGCGTATGCGTTTTTTCCTGAATATATTCAGGAAAAAACGCATACGCCCTTTTTGGCCAAGTGCATCATTGTGGACGTTCTGCCTCTTTTCCTATGCTTTCAATGCAATTCCAGTCTACCTCCTGAAATCGGTTTCCTGCAATTCTGCCCCGCTTTCAAGTCCTCTTGGCAGCCTTACTTCAGTATATTTTTGGACGATAGCTGTCATTTATAACTCTGCAGGTTTGTGAATTACAGTGCCCCTGAGCTCCTTTCTTCAACTCGCTTTCTTGTGAGCTGGCCGCAACACCGCAGGATGGCTTCAGGCCCTAATCTGGTTCCGGCACGGCACGCTGAGCCTTTGGTTATTTCCTCTTCCTGGTGGGAAATGAGAGTTAAATTTGCCCGTCCAGACACATCCAGCTAGTCTCTCATTGGTTCTCCCTATTCCTGTTCATCTTCCGCAGAAATTGCAAACTGGGCCAAACAGGAGGTTAAAGGCGCTGACTCTCCAAGTGGGGAGAGTGTTAGTAAAGCGCCTGGAATGTTGCACCCGAGTACCAGGGGAGGAAAACTGAGACATATTTGAACACGTCTCCCGTTCACACGGTTGATCATACTCTGGGTTCCACATGCATGTTTTTGCTGAAGGAAAAATACCTTAAACCTGGAGAGTTGAGACCCGTGGAATGGGTGCCATGCAATATGACTTCAAAGGGTCTTCATTTGCTCACCGAACCTCTCCAATCCTATCACTGCTGCGTTTATGCCCCTGTACACATGCTTGATTCTCTTTTGGAGACATAGCAATCCATAGGTTTTAAGATACTTACTAGTCAGGTACATTCTTAGGCGTTTAATATGGGGTGTTGAGTCCATTTCGTTGAGCAAGGAGTAGCTCTTGTCTATTCCATATTTGGCTTAAGGAACTTTATCTGTGCTCATTTCAATCTCTGGTTTTATGCAGCACCCCAACTCACCTTTCCCCTTAAGCAAGCATAAGTTGGTTTTCTAAATTTGAGACCCTGTTCTGTCTTGGAATTCAGTTCCTGTGTAGCCAAGTTTACATTCCATGTATTAGTGATATCTTATGATGTTTCTTTTTCTGTGTGACTTATTTCAGTTAGAATCATCGTACCTGAATCCACTCATTATGCTGCTACGGGCCTGATGACATAGATTTCATTGCTGAGTGATACTGCATTGTACATAAGTACCACAAGTTCTTTATCCATTTTTCACTTTCTGTGATACTGAACTTGTACGGTAAACGAGGTTCTTGTAAACAGAGGCGTCCCAAACTTTGGGGTGGCTGTGTCTTTTTGATTTTAATTTCCCTAAGCTATAGGACCATAAGTGGAAGTGCCCTAGGCTCTGTTGCTTTGTTTTTTAGATGTTTCAGGAAACACCATACACTTCTCCCGAGTGTCTGTTGGCAATTTACATCCCGCCCATCAGCATAACAAGGCTCCCAGTTCTCCATGGCCTGTCCTGCCTTTCTGGATTTTACACTTTTTTCAGATGGCCCTTTTGACCGGGGGGAAGTGAGACTTCATTGTAGTGCAGATTTCCTTTGCAAGCTTGCTTGGTTGGCCAAAAAGGGCGTATGCGTTTTTTCCTGAATATATTCAGGAAAAAACGCATACGCCCTTCTTGGCCAAGTGCATCATTGTGGACGTTCTGCCTCTTTTCCTATGCTTTCAATGCAATTCCAGTCTACCTCCTGAAATCGGTTTCCTGCAATTCTGCCCCGCTTTCAAGTCCTCTTGGCAGCCTTACTTCAGTATATTTTTGGACGATAGCTGTCATTTATAACTCTGCAGGTTTGTGAATTACAGTGCCCCTGAGCTCCTTTCTTCAACTCGCTTTCTTGTGAGCTGGCCGCAACACCGCAGGATGGCTTCAGGCCCTAATCTGGTTCCGGCACGGCACGCTGAGCCTTTGGTTATTTCCTCTTCCTGGTGGGAAATGAGAGTTAAATTTGCCCGTCCAGACACATCCAGCTAGTCTCTCATTGGTTCTCCCTATTCCTGTTCATCTTCCGCAGAAATTGCAAACTGGGCCAAACAGGAGGTTAAAGGCGCTGACTCTCCAAGTGGGGAGAGTGTTAGTAAAGCGCCTGGAATGTTGCACCCGAGTACCAGGGGAGGAAAACTGAGACATATTTGAACACGTCTCCCGTTCACACGGTTGATCATACTCTGGGTTCCACATGCATGTTTTTGCTGAAGGAAAAATACCTTAAACCTGGAGAGTTGAGACCCGTGGAATGGGTGCCATGCAATATGACTTCAAAGGGTCTTCATTTGCTCACCGAACCTCTCCAATCCTATCACTGCTGCGTTTATGCCCCTGTACACATGCTTGATTCTCTTTTGGAGACATAGCAATCCATAGGTTTTAAGATACTTACTAGTCAGGTACATTCTTAGGCGTTTAATATGGGGTGTTGAGTCCATTTCGTTGAGCAAGGAGTAGCTCTTGTCTATTCCATATTTGGCTTAAGGAACTTTATCTGTGCTCATTTCAATCTCTGGTTTTATGCAGCACCCCAACTCACCTTTCCCCTTAAGCAAGCATAAGTTGGTTTTCTAAATTTGAGACCCTGTTCTGTCTTGGAATTCAGTTCCTGTGTAGCCAAGTTTACATTCCATTTATTAGTGATATCTTATGATGTTTCTTTTTCTGTGTGACTTATTTCAGTTAGAATCATCGTACCTGAATCCACTCATTATGCTGCTACGGGCCTGATGACATAGATTTCATTGCTGAGTGATACTGCATTGTACATAAGTACCACAAGTTCTTTATCCATTTTTCACTTTCTGTGATACTGAACTTGTACGGTAAACGAGGTTCTTGTAAACAGAGGCGTCCCAAACTTTGGGGTGGCTGTGTCTTTTTGATTTTAATTTCCCTAAGCTATAGGACCATAAGTGGAAGTGCCCTAGGCTCTGTTGCTTTGTTTTTTAGATGTTTCAGGAAACACCATACACTTCTCCCGAGTGTCTGTTGGCAATTTACATCCCGCCCATCAGCATAACAAGGCTCCCAGTTCTCCATGGCCTGTCCTGCCTTTCTGGATTTTACACTTTTTTCAGATGGCCCTTTTGACCGGGGGGAAGTGAGACTTCATTGTAGTGCAGATTTCCTTTGCAAGCTTGCTTGGTTGGCCAAAAAGGGCGTATGCGTTTTTTCCTGAATATATTCAGGAAAAAACGCATACGCCCTTCTTGGCCAAGTGCATCATTGTGGACGTTCTGCCTCTTTTCCTATGCTTTCAATGCAATTCCAGTCTACCTCCTGAAATCGGTTTCCTGCAATTCTGCCCCGCTTTCAAGTCCTCTTGGCAGCCTTACTTCAGTATATTTTTGGACGATAGCTGTCATTTATAACTCTGCAGGTTTGTGAATTACAGTGCCCCTGAGCTCCTTTCTTCAACTCGCTTTCTTTTGAGCTGGCCGCAACACCGCAGGATGGCTTCAGGCCCTAATCTGGTTCCGGCACGGCTCGCTGAGCCCTTGGTTATTTCCTCTTCCTGGTGGGAAATGAGAGTTAAATTTGCCCGTCCAGACACTTCCAGCTAGTCTCTCATTGGTTCTCCCTATTCCTGTTCATCTTCCGCAGAAATTGCAAACTGGGCCAAACAGGAGGTTAAAGGCGCTGACTCTCCAAGTGGGGAGAGTGTTAGTAAAGCGTCTGGAATGTTGCACCCGAGTACCAGGGGAGGAAAACTGAGACATATTTGAACACGTCTCCCGTTCACACGGTTGATCATACTCTTGGTTCCACATGCATGTTTTAGCTGAAGGAAGAATACCTTAAACCTGGAGAGTTGAGACCCGTGGAATGGGTACCATGCAATATGACTTCAAAGGGTCTTCATTTGCTCACCGAACCTCTCCAATCCTATCACTGCTGCGTTTATGCCCCTGTGCACATGCTTGATTCTCTTTCGGAGACATAGCAATCCATAGGTTTTAAGATACTTACTAGTCAGGTACATTCTTAGGCGTTTAATATGCGGTGTTGAGTCCATTTCGTTGAGCAAGGAGTAGCTCTTGTCTATTCCATATTTGGCTTAAGGAACTTTATCTGTGCTCATTTCAATCTCTGGTTTTATGCAGCACCCCAATTCACCTTTCCCCTTAAGCAAGCATAAGTTGGTTTTCTAAATTTGAGACCCTGTTCTGTTCTGTAATTCAGTTCCTGTGTAGCCAAGTTTACATTCCGTGTATTACTGATATCTTATGATGTTTCTTTTTCTGTGTGACTTATTTCAGTTAGAATCATCATACCTGAATCCACTCATTGTGCTGCTAAGGGCCTGATGACATAGATTTCATTGCTGAGTGATATTGCTTTGTAAGTAAATACCACAACTTCTTTATCCATTTTTCACTTTCTGCAATGTGGAACTTGTACTGTAAACGAGGTTGTTGTAAACAGAGCCGTTCCATACTTTGGGGTGGCTGTGTCTTTTTGATTTTAATTTCCCTAAGCTATAGGACCATAAGTGGAAGTGCCCTAGGCTCTGTTGCTTTGTTTTTTAGATGTTTCAGGAAACACCATACACTTCTCCCGAGTGTCTGTTGGCAATTTACATCCCGCCCATCAGCATAACAAGGCTCCCAGTTCTCCATGGCCTGTCCTGCCTTTCTGGATTTTACACTTTTTTCAGATGGCCCTTTTGACCGGGGGGAAGTGAGACTTCATTGTAGTGAAGATTTCCTTTGCAAGCTTGCTTGGTTGGCCAAAAAGGGCGTATGCGTTTTTTCCTGAATATATTCAGGAAAAAACGCATACGCCCTTTTTGGCCAAGTGCATCATTGTGGACGTTCTGCCTCTTTTTCTATGCTTTCAATGCAATTCCAGTCTACCTCCTGAAATCGGTTTCCTGCAATTCTGCCCCGCTTTCAAGTCCTCTTGGCAGCCTTACTTCAGTATATTTTTGGACGATAGCTGTCATTTATAACTCTGCAGGTTTGTGAATTACAGTGCCCCTGAGCTCCTTTCTTCAACTCGCTTTCTTGTGAGCTGGCCGCAACACCGCAGGATGGCTTCAGGCCCTAATCTGATTCCGGCACGGCACGCTGAGCCTTTGGTTATTTCCTCTTCCTGGTGGGAAATGAGAGTTAAATTTGCCCGTCCAGACACCTCCAGCTAGTCTCTCACTGGTTCTCGCTATTCCTGTTCATCTTCCGCAGAAATTGCAAACTGGGCCAAACAGGAGGTTAAAGGCGCTGACTCTCCAAGTGGGGAGAGTGTTAGTAAAGCGTCTGGAATGTTGCACCCGAGTACCAGGGGAGGAAAACTGAGACATATTTGAACACGTCTCCCGTTCACACGGTTGATCATACTCTGGGTTCCACATGCATGTTTTTGCTGAAGGAAGAATACCTTAAACCTGGAGAGTTGAGACCCGTGGAATGGGTACCATGCAATATGACTTCAAAGGGTCTTCATTTGCTCACCGAACCTCTCCAATCCTATCACTGCTGCGTTTATGCCCCTGTGCGCATGCTTGATTCTCTTTCAGAGACATAGCAATCCATAGGTTTTAAGATACTTACTAGTCAGGTACATTCTTAGGCGTTTAATATGCTGTGTTGAGTCCATTTCGTTGAGCAAGGAGTAGCTCTTGTCTATTCCATATTTGGCTTAAGGAACTTTATCTGTGCTCATTTCAATCTCTGGTTTTATGCAGCACCCCAACTCACCTTTCCCCTTAAGGAAGCTTAAGTTGGTTTTCTAAATTTGAGACCCTGTTCTGTTCTGTAATTCAGTTCCTGTGTAGCCAAGTTTACATTCCGTGTATTACTGATATCTTATGATGTTTCTTTTTCTGTGTGACTTATTTCAGTTAGAATCATCATACCTGAATCCACTCATTGTGCTGCTAAGGGGCTGATGACATAGATTTCATTGCTGAGTGATATTGCTTTGTAAGTAAATACCACAACTTCTTTATCCATTTTTCAATTTCTGTGATGTTGAACTTGTACTGTAAACGAGGTTCTTGTAAACAGAGCCGTTCCATACTTTGGGGTGGCTGTGTCTTTTTGATTTTAATTTCCCTAAGCTATAGGACCATAAGTGGAAGTGCCCTAGGCTCTGTTGCTTTGTTTTTTAGATGTTTCAGGAAACACCATACACTTCTCCCGAGTGTCTGTTGGCAATTTACATCCCGCCCATCAGCATAACAAGGCTCCCAGTTCTCCATGGCCTGTCCTGCCTTTCTGGATTTTACACTTTTTTCAGATGGCCCTTTTGACCGGGGGGAAGTGAGACTTCATTGTAGTGCAGATTTCCTTTGCAAGCTTGCTTGGTTGGCCAAAAAGGGCGTATGCGTTTTTTCCTGAATATATTCAGGAAAAAACGCATACGCCCTTTTTGGCCAAGTGCATCATTGTGGACGTTCTGCCTCTTTTCCTATGCTTTCAATGCAATTCCAGTCTACCTCCTGAAATCGGTTTCCTGCAATTCTGCCCCGCTTTCAAGTCCTCTTGGCAGCCTTACTTCAGTATATTTCTTTTGACGATAGCTGTCATTTATAACTCTGCAGGTTTGTGAATTACAGTGCCCCTGAGCTCCTTTCTTCAACTCGCTTTCTTGTGAGCTGGCCGCAACACCGCAGGATGGCTTCAGGCCCTAATCTGGTTCCGGCATGGCATGCTGAGCCTTTGGTTAATTCCTCTTCCTGGTGGGAAATGAGAGTTAAATTTGCCCGTCCAGACACCTCCAGCTAGTCTCTCATTGGTTCTCCCTATTCCTGTTCATCTTCCGCAGAAATTGCAAACTGGGCCAAACAGGAGGTTAAAGGCGCTGACTCTCCAAGTGGGGAGAGTGTTAGTAAAGCGTCTGGAATGTTGCACCCGAGTACCAGGGTACGAAAACTGAGACATATTTGAACACGTCTCCCGTTCACACGGTTAATCATACTCTGGGTTCCACATGCATGTTTTAGCTGAAGGAAGAATACCTTAAACCTGGGTAGTTGAGATCCGTGGAATGGGTACCATGCAATATGACTTCAAAGGATCTTCATTTGCTCACCGAACCTCTCCAATCCTATCACTGCTGCGTTTATGCCCCTGTACACACGCTTGATTCTCTTTTGGAGACATAGCAATCCATAGGTTTTAAGATACTTACTAGTCAGGTACATTCTTAGGCGTTTAATATGGGGTGTTGAGTCCATTTCGTTGAGCAAGGAGTAGCTCTTGTCTATTCCATATTTGGCTTAAGGAACTTTATCTGTGCTCATTTCAATCTCTGGTTTTATGCAGCACCCCAACTCACCTTTCCCCTTAAGCAAGCATAAGTTGGTTTTCTAAATTTGAGACCCTCTTCTGTTTTGGAATTCAGTTCCTGTGTAGCCAAGTTTACATTCTGTGTATTACTGATATCTTATGATGTTTCTTTTTCTGTGTGACTTATTTCAGTTAGAATCATCGTACCTGAATCCACTCATTATGCTGCTACGGGCCTGATGACATAGATTTCATTGCTGAGTGATACTGCATTGTACATAAGTACCACAAGTTCTTTATCCATTTTTCACTTTCTGTGATACTGAACTTGTACGGTAAACGAGGTTCTTGTAAACAGAGGCGTCCCAAACTTTGGGGTGGCTGTGTCTTTTTGATTTTAATTTCCCTAAGCTATAGGACCATAAGTGGAAGTGCCCTAGGCTCTGTTGCTTTGTTTTTTAGATGTTTCAGGAAACACCATACACTTCTCCCGAGTGTCTGTTGGCAATTTACATCCCGCCCATCAGCATAACAAGGCTCCCAGTTCTCCATGGCCTGTCCTGCCTTTCTGGATTTTACACTTTTTTCAGATGGCCCTTTTGACTGAGGGGAAGTGAGACTTCATTGTAGTGCAGATTTCCTTTGCAAGCTTGCTTGGTTGGCCAAAAAGGGCGTATACGTTTTTTCCTGAATATATTCAGGAAAAAACGCATACGCCCTTTTTGGCCAAGTGCATCATTGTGGACGTTCTGTCTCTTTTCCTATGCTTTCAATGCAATTCCAGTTTACCTCCTGAAATCGGTTTCCTGCAATTCTGCCCCGCTTTCAAGTCCTCTTGGCAGCCTTACTTCAGTATATTTTTGGACGATAGCTGTCATTTATAACTCTGCAGGTTTGTGAATTACAGTGCCCCTGAGCTCCTTTCTTCAACTCGCTTTCTTGTGAGCTGGCCGCAACACCACAGGATGGCTTCAGGCCCTAATCTGGTTCCGGCACGGCTCGCTGAGCCTTTGGTTATTTCGTCTTCCTGGTGGGAAATGAGAGTTAAATTTGCCCGTCCAGACACCTCCAGCTAGTCTCTCATTGGTTCTCCCTATTCCTGTTCATCTTCCGCAGAAATTGCAAACTGGGCCAAACAGGAGGTTAAAGGCGCTGACTCTCCAAGTGGGGAGAGTGTTAGTAAAGCGTCTGGAATGTTGCACCCGAGTACCAGGGGAGGAAAACTGAGACATATTTGAACACGTCTCCCGTTCACACAGTTGATCATACTCTGGGTTCTACATGCATGATTTAGCTGAAGGAAGAATACCTTAAACCTGCAGAGTTGAGACCCGTGGAATGGGTACCATGCAATATGACTTCAAAGGGTCTTCATTTGCTCACCGAACCTCTCCAATCCTATCACTGCTGCGTTTATGCCCCTGTACACACGCTTGATTCTCTTTTGGAGACATAGCAATCCATAGGTTTTAAGATACTTACTAGTCAGGTACATTCTTAGGCGTTTAATATGGGGTGTTGAGTCCATTTCGTTGAGCAAGGAGTAGCTCTTGTCTATTCCATATTTGGCTTAAGGAACTTTATCTGTGCTCATTTCAATCTCTGGTTTTATGCAGCACCCCAACTCACCTTTCCCCTTAAGCAAGCATAAGTTGGTTTTCTAAATTTGAGACCCTCTTCTGTTTTGGAATTCAGTTCCTGTGTAGCCAAGTTTACATTCTGTGTATTACTGATATCTTATGATGTTTCTTTTTCTGTGTGACTTATTTCAGTTAGAATCATCGTACCTGAATCCACTCATTATGCTGCTACGGGCCTGATGACATAGATTTCATTGCTGAGTGATACTGCATTGTACATAAGTACCACAAGTTCTTTATCCATTTTTCACTTTCTGTGATACTGAACTTGTACGGTAAACGAGGTTCTTGTAAACAGTGGCGTCCCAAACTTTGGGGTGGCTGTGTCTTTTTGATTTTAATTTCCCTAAGCTATAGGACCATAAGTGGAAGTGCCCTAGGCTCTGTTGCTTTGTTTTTTAGATGTTTCAGGAAACACCATACACTTCTCCCGAGTGTCTGTTGGCAATTTACATCCCGCCCATCAGCATAACAAGGCTCCCAGTTCTCCATGGCCTGTCCTGCCTTTCTGGATTTTACACATTTTTCAGATGGCCCTTTTGACCGGGGGGAAGTGAGACTTCATTGTAGTGCAGATTTCCTTTGCAAGCTTGCTTGGTTGGCCAAAAAGGGCGTATGCGTTTTTTCCTGAATATATTCAGGAAAAAACGCATACGCCCTTTTTGGCCAAGTGCATCATTGTGGACGTTCTGTCTCTTTTCCTATGCTTTCAATGCAATTCCAGTCTACCTCCTG
This sequence comes from Pseudorca crassidens, assembly GCF_039906515.1. Classification (NCBI taxonomy): domain Eukaryota; kingdom Metazoa; phylum Chordata; class Mammalia; order Artiodactyla; family Delphinidae; genus Pseudorca; species Pseudorca crassidens. The sequence continues at coordinate 104,939,692 of NC_090301.1, forward strand.
AAATCGGTTTCCTGCAATTCTGCCCCGCTTTCAAGTCCTCTTGGCAGCCTTACTTCAGTATATTTTTGGACGATAGCTGTCATTTATAACTCTGCAGGTTTGTGAATTACAGTGCCCCTGAGCTCCTTTCTTCAACTCGCTTTCTTGTGAGCTGGCCGCAACACCGCAGGATGGCTTCAGGCCCTAATCTGGTTCCGGCACGGCACGCTGAGCCTTTGGTTAATTCCTCTTCCTGGTGGGAAATGAGAGTTAAATTTGCCCGTCCAGACACCTCCAGCTAGTCTCTCATTGGTTCTCCCTATTCCTGTTCATCTTCCGCAGAAATTGCAAACTGAGCCAAACAGGAGGTTAAAGGCGCTGACTCTCCAAGTGGGGAGAGTGTTAGTAAAACGTCTGGAATGTTGCACCCGAGTACCAGGGGAGGAAAACTGAGACATATTTGAACACGTCTCCCGTTCACACGGTTGATCATACTCTGGGTTCCACATGCATGTTTTTGCTGAAGGAAGAATACCTTAAACCTGGAGAGTTGAGACCCGTGGAATGGGTACCATGCAATATGACTTCAAAGGGTCTTCATTTGCTCACCGAACCTCTCCAATCCTATCACTGCTGCGTTTATGCCCCGTACACACGCTTGATTCTCTTTTGGAGACATAGCAATCCATAGGTTTTAAGATACTTACTAGTCAGGTACATTCTTAGGCGTTTAATATGGGGTGTTGAGTCCATTTCGTTGAGCAAGGAGTAGCTCTTTTCTATTCCATATTTGGCTTAAGGAACTTTATCTGTGCTCATTTCAATCTCTGGTTTTATGCAGCACCCCAACTCACCTTTCCCCTTAAGCAAGCATAAGTTGGTTTTCTAAATTTGAGACCCTCTTCTGTTTTGGAATTCAGTTCCTGTGTAGCCAAGTTTACATTCTGTGTATTACTGATATCTTATGATGTTTCTTTTTCTGTGTGACTTATTTCAGTTAGAATCATCGTACCTGAATCCACTCATTATGCTGCTACGGGCCTGATGACATAGATTTCATTGCTGAGTGATATTGCATTGTATGTACGTACCACAACTTCTTTATCCATTTTTCACTTTCTGCGATATTGAACTTGCACCGTAAACGAGGTTCTTGTAAACAGAGGCGTCCCAAACTTTGGGGTGGCTGTGTCTTTTTGATTTTAATTTCCCTAAGCTATAGGACCATAAGTGGAAGTGCCCTAGGCTCTGTTGCTTTTTTTTTTAGATGTTTCAGGAAACAACATACACTTCTCCCGAGTGTCTGTTGGCAATTTACATCCCGCCCATCAGCATAACAAGGCTCCCAGTTCTCCATGGCCTGTCCTGCCTTTCTGGATTTTACACTTTTTTCAGATGGTCCTTTTGACCATGGGGAAGTGAGACTTCATTGTAGTGCAGATTTCCTTTGCAAGTTTGCTTGGTTGGCCAAAAAGGGCGTATGCGTTTTTTCCTGAATATATTCAGGAAAAAACGCATACGCCCTTTTTGGCCAAGTGCATCATTGTGGACGTTCTGCCTCTTTTCCTATGCTTTCAATGCAATTCCAGTCTACCTCCTGAAATCGGTTTCCTGCAATTCTGCCCCACTTTCAAGTCCTCTTGGCAGCCTTACTTCAGTATATTTTTGGTCGATAGCTGTCATTTATAACTCTGCAGGTTTGTGAATTACAGTGCCCCTGAGCTCCTTTCTTCAACTCGCTTTCTTGTGAGCTGGCCGCAACACCGCAGGATGGCTTCAGGCCCTAATCTGGTTCCGGCACGGCATGCTGAGCCTTTGGTTAATTCCTCTTCCTGGTGGGAAATGAGAGTTAAATTTGCCCGTCCAGACACTTCCAGCTAGTCTCTCATTGGTTCTCCCTATTCCTGTTCATCTTCCGCAGAAATTGCAAACTGGGCCAAACAGGAGGTTAAAGGCGCTGACTCTCCAAGTGGGGAGAGTGTTAGTAAAGCGTCTGGAATGTTGCACCCGAGTACCAGGGGAGGAAAACTGAGACATATTTGAACACGTCTCCCGTTCACACGGTTGATCATACTCTGGGTTCCACATGCATGTTTTAGCTGAAGGAAGAATACCTTAAACCTGGGTAGTTGAGATCCGTGGAATGGGTACCATGCAATATGACTTCAAAGGATCTTCATTTGCTCACCGAACCTCTCCAATCCTATCACTGCTGCGTTTATGCCCCTGTACACACGCTTGATTCTCTTTTGGAGACATAGCAATCCATAGGTTTTAAGATACTTACTAGTCAGGTACATTCTTAGGCGTTTAATATGGGGTGTTGAGTCCATTTCGTTGAGCAAGGAGTAGCTCTTGTCTGTTCCATATTTGGCTTAAGGAACTTTATCTGGCTCATTTCAATCTCTGCTTTTATGCAGCACCCCAACTCACCTTTCCCCTTAAGCAAGCATAAGTTGGTTTTCTAAATTTGAGACCCTGTTCTGTTTTGGAATTCAGTTCCTGTGTAGCCAAGTTTACATTCTGTGTATTACTGATATCTTATGATGTTTCTTTTTCTGTGTGACTTATTTCAGTTAGAATCATCGTACCTGAATCCACTCATTATGCTGCTACGGGCCTGATGACATAGATTTCATTGCTGAGTGATACTGCATTGTACATAAGTACCACAAGTTCTTTATCCATTTTTCACTTTCTGTGATACTGAACTTGTACGGTAAACGAGGTTCTTGTAAACAGAGGCGTCCCAAATTTTGGGGTCGCTGTGTCTTTTTGATTTTAATTTCCCTAAGCTATAGGACCATAAGTGGAAGTGCCCTAGGCTCTGTTGCTTTGTTTTTTAGATGTTTCAGGAAACACCATACACTTCTCCCGAGTGTCTGTTGGCAATTTACATCCCGCCCATCAGCATAACAAGGCTCCCAGTTCTCCATGGCCTGTCCTGCCTTTCTGGATTTTACACATTTTTCAGATGGCCCTTTTGACCGGGGGGAAGTGAGACTTCATTGTAGTGCAGATTTCCTTTGCAAGCTTGCTTGGTTGGCCAAAAAGGGCGTATGCGTTTTTTCCTGAATATATTCAGGAAAAAACGCATACGCCCTTTTTGGCCAAGTGCATCATTGTGGACGTTCTGTCTCTTTTCCTATGCTTTCAATGCAATTCCAGTCTACCTCCTGAAATCGGTTTCCTGCAATTCTGCCCCGCTTTCAAGTCCTCTTGGCAGCCTTACTTCAGTATATTTTTGGACGATAGCTGTCATTTATAACTCTGCAGGTTTGTGAATTACAGTGCCCCTGAGCTCTTTTCTTCAACTCGCTTTCTTGTGAGCTGGCCGCAACACCGCAGGATGGCTTCAGGCCCTAATCTGATTCCGGCACGGCACGCTGAGCCTTTGGTTATTTCCTCTTACTGGTGGAAATGAGAGTTAAATTTGCCCGTCCAGACACCTCCAGCTAGTCTCTCATTGTTTCTCCCTATTCCTGTTCATCTTGCGCAGAAATTGCAAACTGGGCCAAACAGGAGGTTAAAGGCGCTGACTCTCCAAGTGGGGAGAGTGTTAGTAAAGCGTCTGGAATGTTGCACCCGAGTACCAGGGGAGGAAAACTGAGACATATTTGAACACGTCTCCCGTTCACATGGTTGATCATGCTCTTGGTTCCACATGCATGTTTTAGCTGAAGGAAGAATACCTTAAACCTGGAGAGTTGAGACCCGTGGAATGGGTACCATGCAATATGACTTCAAAGGGTCTTCATTTGCTCACCGAACCTCTCCAATCCTATCACTGCTGCGTTTATGCCCCTGTACACATGCTTGATTCTCTTTCAGAGACATAGCAATCCATAGGTTTTAAGATACTTACTAGTCAGGTACATTCTTAGGCGTTTAATATGCGGTGTTGAGTCCATTTCGTTGAGCAAGGAGTAGCTCTTGTCTATTCCATATTTGGCTTAAGGAACTTTATCTGTGCTCATTTCAATCTCTGGTTTTATGCAGCACCCCAACTCACCTTTCCCCTTAAGCAAGCATAAGTTGGTTTTCTAAATTTGAGACCCTCTTCTGTTTTGGAATTCAGTTCCTGTGTAGCCAAGTTTACATTCCGTGTATTACTGATATCTTATGATGTTTCTTTTTCTGTGTGACTTATTTCAGTTAGAATCATCGTACCTGAATCCACTCATTATGCTGCTACGGGCCTGATGACATAGATTTCATTGCTGAGTGATACTGCATTGTACATAAGTACCACAAGTTCTTTATCCATTTTTCACTTTCTGTGATACTGAACTTGTACGGTAAACGAGGTTCTTGTAAACAGAGGCGTCCCAAACTTTGGGGTGGCTGTGTCTTTTTGATTTTAATTTCCCTAAGCTATAGGTCCATAAGTGGAAGTGCCCTAGGCTCTGTTGCTTTGTTTTTTAGATGTTTCAGGAAACACCATACACTTCTCCCGAGTGTCTGTTGGCAATTAACATCCCGCCCATCAGCATAACAAGGCTCCCAGTTCTCCATGGCCTGTCCTGCCTTTCTGGATTTTACACTTTTTTCAGATGGCCCTTTTGACCGTGGGGAAGTGAGACTTCATTGTAGTGCAGATTTCCTTTGCAAGTTTGCTTGGTTGGCCAAAAAGGGCGTATGCGTTTTTTCCTGAATATATTCAGGAAAAAACGCATACGCCCTTTTTGGCCAAGTGCATCATTGTGGACGTTCTGTCTCTTTTCCTATGCTTTCAATGCAATTCCAGTCTACCTCCTGAAATCGGTTTCCTGCAATTCTGCCCCGCATTCAAGTCCTCTTGGCAGCCTTACTTCAGTATATTTTTGGACGATAGCTGTCATTTATAACTCTGCAGGTTTGTGAATTACAGTGCCCCTGAGCTCCTTTCTTCAACTCGCTTTCTTGTGAGCTGGCCGCAACACCGCAGGATGGCTTCAGGCCCTAATCTGGTTCCGGCACGGCACTCTGAGCCCTTGGTTATTTCCTCTTCCTGGTGGGAAATGAGAGTTAAATTTGCCCGTCCAGACACCTCCAGCTAGTCTCTCATTGGTTCTCGCAATTCCTGTTCATCTTCCGCAGAAATTGCTAACTGGGCCAAACAGGAGGTTAAAGGCGCTGACTCTCCAAGTGGGGAGAGTGTTAGTAAAGCGTCTGGAATGTTGCACCCGAGTACCAGGGGAGATAAACTGAGACATATTTGAACACGTCTCCCGTTCACACGGTTGATCATACTCTGGGTTCCACATGCATGTTTTTGCTGAAGGAAGAATACCTTAAACCTGGAGAGTTGAGACCCGTTGAATGGGTACCATGCAATATGACTTCAAAGGGTCTTCATTTGCTCAGCGAACCGCTCCAATCCTATCACTGCTGCGTTTATGCCCCTGTACACACACTTGATTCTCTTTTGGAGACATAGCAATCCATAGGTTTTAAGATACTTACTAGTCAGGTACATTCTTAGGCGTTTAATATGGGGTGTTGAGTCCATTTCGTTGAGCAAGGAGTAGCTCTTTTCTATTCCATATTTGGCTTAAGGAACTTTATCTGTGCTCATTTCAATCTCTGGTTTTATGCAGCACCCCAACTCACCTTTCCCCTTAAGCAAGCATAAGTTGGTTTTCTAAATTTGAGACCCTCTTCTGTTTTGGAATTCATTTCCTGTGTAGCCAAGTTTACATTCTGTGTATTACTGATATCTTATGATGTTTCTTTTTCTGTGTGACTTATTTCAGTTAGAATCATCGTACCTGAATCCACTCATTATGCTGCTACGGGCCTGATGACATAGATTTCATTGCTGAGTGATACTGCATTGTACATAAGTACCACAAGTTCTTTATCCATTTTTCACTTTCTGTGATACTGAACTTGTACGGTAAACGAGGTTCTTGTAAACAGAGGCGTCCCAAACTTTGGGGTGGCTGTGTCTTTTTGATTTTAATTTCCCTAAGCTATAGGACCATAAGTGGAAGTGCCCTAGGCTCTGTTGCTTTGTTTTTTAGATGTTTCAGGAAACACCATACACTTCTCCCGAGTGTCTGTTGGCAATTTACATCCCGCCCATCAGCATAACAAGGCTCCCAGTTCTCCATGGCCTGTCCTGCCTTTCTGGATTTTACACTTTTTTCAGATGGCCCTTTTGACTGAGGGGAAGTGAGACTTCATTGTAGTGCAGATTTCCTTTGCAAGCTTGCTTGGTTGGCCAAAAAGGGCGTATGCGTTTTTTCCTGAATATATTCAGGAAAAAACGCATACGCCCTTTTTGGCCAAGTGCATCATTGTGGACGTTCTGTCTCTTTTCCTATGCTTTCAATGCAATTCCAGTCTACCTCCTGAAATCGGTTTCCTGCAATTCTGCCCCGCTTTCAAGTCCTCTTGGCAGCCTTACTTCAGTATATTTTTGGACGATAGCTGTCATTTATAACTCTGCAGGTTTGTGAATTACAGTGCCCCTGAGCTCCTTTCTTCAACTCGCTTTCTTGTGAGCTGGCCGCAACACCACAGGATGGCTTCAGGCCCTAATCTGGTTCCGGCACGGCTCGCTGAGCCTTTGGTTATTTCGTCTTCCTGGTGGGAAATGAGAGTTAAATTTGCCCGTCCAGACACCTCCAGCTAGTCTCTCATTGGTTCTCCCTATTCCTGTTCATCTTCCGCAGAAATTGCAAACTGGGCCAAACAGGAGGTTAAAGGCGCTGACTCTCCAAGTGGGGAGAGTGTTAGTAAAGCGTCTGGAATGTTGCACCCGAGTACCAGGGGAGGAAAACTGAGACATATTTGAACACGTCTCCCGTTCACACGGTTGATCATACTCTGGGTTCCACATGCATGTTTTAGCTGAAGGAAGAATACCTTAAACCTGGAGAGTTGAGACCCGTGGAATGGGTACCATGCAATATGACTTCAAAGGATCTTCATTTGCTCACCGAACCTCTCCAATCCTATCACTGCTGCGTTTATGCCCCTGTACACATGCTTGATTCTCTTTCGGAGACATAGCAATCCATAGGTTTTAAGATACTTACTAGTCAGGTACATTCTTAGGCGTTTAATATGCGGTGTTGAGTCCATTTCGTTGAGCAAGGAGTAGCTCTTGTCTATTCCATATTTGGCTTAAGGAACTTTATCTGTGCTCATTTCAATCTCTGGTTTTATGCAGCACCCCAACTCACCTTTCCCCTTAAGCAAGCATAAGTTGGTTTTCTAAATTTGAGACCCTCTTCTGTTTTGGAATTCAGTTCCTGTGTAGCCAAGTTTACATTCTGTGTATTACTGATATCTTATGATGTTTCTTTTTCTGTGTGACTTATTTCAGTTAGAATCATCGTACCTGAATCCACTCATTATGCTGCTACGGGCCTGATGACATAGATTTCATTGCTGAGTGATACTGCATTGTACATAAGTACCACAAGTTCTTTATCCATTTTTCACTTTCTGCGATATTGAACTTGCACCGTAAACGAGGTTCTTGTAAACAGAGGCGTCCCAAACTTTGGGGTGTCTGTGTCTTTTTGATTTTAATTTCCCTAAGCTATAGGACCATAAGTGGAAGTGCCCTAGGCTCTGTTGCTTTGTTTTTTAGATGTTTCAGGAAACAACATACACTTCTTCCGAGTGTCTGTTGGCAATTTACATCCCGCCCATCAGCATAACAAGGCTCCCAGTTCTCCATGGCCTGTCCTGCCTTTCTGGATTTTACACTTTTTTCAGATGGTCCTTTTGACCATGGGGAAGTGAGACTTCATTGTAGTGCAGATTTCCTTTGCAAGTTTGCTTGGTTGGCCAAAAAGGGCGTATGCGTTTTTTCCTGAATATATTCAGGAAAAAACGCATACGCCCTTTTTGGCCAAGTGCATCATTGTGGACGTTCTGCCTCTTTTCCTATGCTTTCAATGCAATTCCAGTCTACCTCCTGAAATCGGTTTCCTGCAATTCTGCCCCACATTCAAGTCCTCTTGGCAGCCTTACTTCAGTATATTTTTGGTCGATAGCTGTCATTTATAACTCTGCAGGTTTGTGAATTACAGTGCCCCTGAGCTCCTTTCTTCAACTCGCTTTCTTGTAAGCTGGCCGCAACACCGCAGGATGGCTTCAGGCCCTAATCTGGTTCCGGCACGGCACGCTGAGCCTTTGGTTAATTCCTCTTCCTGGTGGGAAATGAGAGTTAAATTTGCCCGTCCAGACACCTCCAGCTAGTCTCTCATTGGTTCTCCCTATTCCTGTTCATCTTGCGCAGAAATTGCAAACTGGGCCAAACAGGAGGTTAAAGGCGCTGACTCTCCAAGTGGGGAGAGTGTTAGTAAAGCGTCTGGAATGTTGCACCCGAGTACCAGGGGAGGAAAACTGAGACATATTTGAACACGTCTCCCGTTCACACGGTTGATCATACTCTGGGTTCCACATGCATGTTTTAGCTGAAGGAAGAATACCTTAAACCTGGAGAGTTGAGACCCGTGGAATGGGTACCATGCAATATGACTTCAAAGGGTCTTCATTTGCTCACCGAACCTCTCCAATCCTATCACTGCTGCGTTTATGCCCCTGTACACATGCTTGATTCTCTTTCAGAGACATAGCAATCCATAGGTTTTAAGATACTTACTAGTCAGGTACATTCTTAGGCGTTTAATATGCGGTGTTGAGTCCATTTCGTTGAGCAAGGAGTAGCTCTTGTCTATTCCATATTTGGCTTAAGGAACTTTATCTGTGCTCATTTCAATCTCTGGTTTTATGCAGCACCCCAACTCACCTTTCCCCTTAAGCAAGCATAAGTTGGTTTTCTAAATTTGAGACCCTCTTCTGTTTTGGAATTCATTTCCTGTGTAGCCAAGTTTACATTCTGTGTATTACTGATATCTTATGATGTTTCTTTTTCTGTGTGACTTATTTCAGTTAGAATCATCGTACCTGAATCCACTCATTATGCTGCTACGGGCCTGATGACATAGATTTCATTGCTGAGTGATACTGCATTGTACATAAGTACCACAAGTTCTTTATCCATTTTTCACTTTCTGTGATACTGAACTTGTATGGTAAACGAGGTTCTTGTAAACAGAGGCGTCCCAAACTTTGGGGTGGCTGTGTCTTTTTGATTTTAATTTCCCTAAGCTATAGGACCATAAGTGGAAGTGCCCTAGGCTCTGTTGCTTTGTTTTTTAGATGTTTCAGAAACACCATACACTTCTCCCGAGTGTCTGTTGGCAATTTACATCCCGCCCATCAGCATAACAAGGCTCCCAGTTCTCCATGGCCTGTCCTGCCTTTCTGGATTTTACACTTTTTTCAGATGGCCCTTTTGACCGGGGGGAAGTGAGACTTCACTGTAGTGCAGATTTCCTTTGCAAGCTTGCTTGGTTGGCCAAAAAGGGCGTATGCGTTTTTTCCTGAATATATTCAGGAAAAAACGCATACGCCCTTTTTGGCCAAGTGCATCATTGTGGACGTTCTGCCTCTTTTCCTATGCTTTCAATGCAATTCCAGTCTACCTCCTGAAATCGGTTTCCTGCAATTCTGCCCCGCTTTCAAGTCCTCTTGGCAGCCTTACTTCAGTATATTTCTTTTGACGATAGCTGTCATTTATAACTCTGCAGGTTTGTGAATTACAGTGCCCCTGAGCTCCTTTCTTCAACTCGCTTTCTTGTGAGCTGGCCGCAACACCGCAGGATGGCTTCAGGCCCTAATCTGGTTCCGGCATGGCATGCTGAGCCTTTGGTTAATTCCTCTTCCTGGTGGGAAATGAGAGTTAAATTTGCCCGTCCAGACACCTCCAGCTAGTCTCTCATTGGTTCTCCCTATTCCTGTTCATCTTCCGCAGAAATTGCAAACTGGGCCAAACAGGAGGTTAAAGGCGCTGACTCTCCAAGTGGGGAGAGTGTTAGTAAAGCGTCTGGAATGTTGCACCCGAGTACCAGGGGAGGAAAACTGAGACATATTTGAACACGTCTCCCGTTCACACGGTTAATCATACTCTGGGTTCCACATGCATGTTTTAGCTGAAGGAAGAATACCTTAAACCTGGGTAGTTGAGATCCGTGGAATGGGTACCATGCAATATGACTTCAAAGGATCTTCATTTGCTCACCGAACCTCTCCAATCCTATCACTGCTGCGTTTATGCCCCTGTACACACGCTTGATTCTCTTTTGGAGACATAGCAATCCATAGGTTTTAAGATACTTACTAGTCAGGTACATTCTTAGGCGTTTAATATGGGGTGTTGAGTCCATTTCGTTGAGCAAGGAGTAGCTCTTGTCTGTTCCATATTTGGCTTAAGGAACTTTATCTGGCTCATTTCAATCTCTGGTTTTATGCAGCACCCCAACTCACCTTTCCCCTTAAGCAAGCATAAGTTGGTTTTCTAAATTTGAGACCCTCTTCTGTTTTGGAATTCAGTTCCTGTGTAGCCAAGTTTACATTCTGTGTATTACTGATATCTTATGATGTTTCTTTTTCTGTGTGACTTATTTCAGTTAGAATCATCGTACCTGAATCCACTCATTATGCTGCTACGGGCCTGATGACATAGATTTCATTGCTGAGTGATACTGCATTGTACATAAGTACCACAAGTTCTTTATCCATTTTTCACTTTCTGTGATACTGAACTTGTACGGTAAACGAGGTTCTTGTAAACAGAGGCGTCCCAAATTTTGGGGTGGCTGTGTCTTTTTGATTTTAATTTCCCTAAGCTATAGGACCATAAGTGGAAGTGCCCTAGGCTCTGTTGCTTTGTTTTTTAGATGTTTCAGGAAACACCATACACTTCTCCCGAGTGTCTGTTGGCAATTTACATCCCGCCCATCAGCATAACAAGGCTCCCAGTTCTCCATGGCCTGTCCTGCCTTTCTGGATTTTACACATTTTTCAGATGGCCCTTTTGACCGGGGGGAAGTGAGACTTCATTGTAGTGCAGATTTCCTTTGCAAGCTTGCTTGGTTGGCCAAAAAGGGCGTATGCGTTTTTTCCTGAATATATTCAGGAAAAAACGCATACGCCCTTTTTGGCCAAGTGCATCATTGTGGACGTTCTGTCTCTTTTCCTATGCTTTCAATGCAATTCCAGTCTACCTCCTGAAATCGGTTTCCTGCAATTCTGCCCCGCTTTCAAGTCCTCTTGGCAGCCTTACTTCAGTATATTTTTGGACGATAGCTGTCATTTATAACTCTGCAGGTTTGTGAATTACAGTGCCCCTGAGCTCTTTTCTTCAACTCGCTTTCTTGTGAGCTGGCCGCAACACCGCAGGATGGCTTCAGGCCCTAATCTGATTCCGGCACGGCACGCTGAGCCTTTGGTTATTTCCTCTTACTGGTGGAAATGAGAGTTAAATTTGCCCGTCCAGACACCTCCAGCTAGTCTCTCATTGGTTCTCCCTATTCCTGTTCATCTTGCGCAGAAATTGCAAACTGGGCCAAACAGGAGGTTAAAGGCGCTGACTCTCCAAGTGGGGAGAGTGTTAGTAAAGCGTCTGGAATGTTGCACCCGAGTACCAGGGGAGGAAAACTGAGACATATTTGAACACGTCTCCCGTTCACACAGTTGATCATACTCTTGGTTCCACATGCATGTTTTAGCTGAAGGAAGAATACCTTAAACCTGGAGAGTTGAGACCCCTGGAATGGGTACCATGCAATATGACTTCAAAGGGTCTTCATTTGCTCACCGAACCTCTCCAATCCTATCACTGCTGCGTTTATGCCCCTGTACACATGCTTGATTCTCTTTCAGAGACATAGCAATCCATAGGTTTTAAGATACTTACTAGTCAGGTACATTCTTAGGCGTTTAATATGCGGTGTTGAGTCCATTTCGTTGAGCAAGGAGTAGCTCTTGTCTATTCCATATTTGGCTTAAGGAACTTTATCTGTGCTCATTTCAATCTCTGGTTTTATGCAGCACCCCAACTCACCTTTCCCCTTAAGCAAGCATAAGTTGGTTTTCTAAATTTGAGACCCTCTTCTGTTTTGGAATTCAGTTCCTGTGTAGCCAAGTTTACATTCCGTGTATTACTGATATCTTATGATGTTTCTTTTTCTGTGTGACTTATTTCAGTTAGAATCATCGTACCTGAATCCACTCATTATGCTGCTACGGGCCTGATGACATAGATTTCATTGCTGAGTGATACTGCATTGTACATAAGTACCACAAGTTCTTTATCCATTTTTCACTTTCTGTGATACTGAACTTGTACGGTAAACGAGGTTCTTGTAAACAGAGGCGTCCCAAACTTTGGGGTGGCTGTGTCTTTTTGATTTTAATTTCCCTAAGCTATAGGACCATAAGTGGAAGTGCCCTAGGCTCTGTTGCTTTGTTTTTTAGATGTTTCAGGAAACACCATACACTTCTCCCGAGTGTCTGTTGGCAATTTACATCCCGCCCATCAGCATAACAAGGCTCCCAGTTCTCCATGGCCTGTCCTGCCTTTCTGGATTTTACACTTTTTTCAGATGGCCCTTTTGACCGTGGGGAAGTGAGACTTCATTGTAGTGCAGATTTCCTTTGCAAGCTTGCTTGGTTGGCCAAAAAGGGCGTATGCGTTTTTTCCTGAATATATTCAGGAAAAAACGCATACGCCCTTTTTGGCCAAGTGCATCATTGTGGACGTTCTGTCTCTTTTCCTATGCTTTCAATGCAATTCCAGTCTACCTCCTGAAATCGGTTTCCTGCAATTCTGCCCCGCTTTCAAGTCCTCTTGGCAGCCTTACTTCAGTATATTTTTGGACGATAGCTGTCATTTATAACTCTGCAGGTTTGTGAATTACAGTGCCCCTGAGCTCCTTTCTTCAACTCGCTTTCTTGTGAGCTGGCCGCAACACCGCAGGATGGCTTCAGGCCCTAATCTGGTTCCGGCACGGCACGCTGAGCCCTTGGTTATTTCCTCTTCCTGGTGGGAAATGAGAGTTAAATTTGCCCGTCCAGACACCTCCAGCTAGTCTCTCATTGGTTCTCGCAATTCCTGTTCATCTTCCGCAGAAATTGCTAACTGGGCCAAACAGGAGGTTAAAGGCGCTGACTCTCCAAGTGGGGAGAGTGTTAGTAAAGCGTCTGGAATGTTGCACCCGAGTACCAGGGGAGGAAAACTGAGACATATTTGAACACGTCTCCCGTTCACACGGTTGATCATACTCTGGGTTCCACATGCATGTTTTTGCTGAAGGAAGAATACCTTAAACCTGGAGAGTTGAGACCCGTGGAATGGGTACCATGCAATATGACTTCAAAGGGTCTTCATTTGCTCAGCGAACCGCTCCAATCGTATCACTGCTGCGTTTATGCCCCTGTACACACGCTTGATTCTCTTTTGGAGACATAGCAATCCATAGGTTTTAAGATACTTACTAGTCAGGTACATTCTTAGGCGTTTAATATGGGGTGTTGAGTCCATTTCGTTGAGCAAGGAGTAGCTCTTTTCTATTCCATATTTGGCTTAAGGAACTTTATCTGTGCTCATTTCAATCTCTGGTTTTATGCAGCACCCCAACTCACCTTTCCCCTTAAGCAAGCATAAGTTGGTTTTCTAAATTTGAGACCCTCTTCTGTTTTGGAATTCATTTCCTGTGTAGCCAAGTTTACATTCTGTGTATTACTGATATCTTATGATGTTTCTTTTTCTGTGTGACTTATTTCAGTTAGAATCATCGTACCTGAATCCACTCATTATGCTGCTACGGGCCTGATGACATAGATTTCATTGCTGAGTGATACTGCATTGTACATAAGTACCACAAGTTCTTTATCCATTTTTCACTTTCTGTGATACTGAACTTGTATGGTAAACGAGGTTCTTGTAAACAGAGGCGTCCCAAACTTTGGGGTGGCTGTGTCTTTTTGATTTTAATTTCCCTAAGCTATAGGACCATAAGTGGAAGTGCCCTAGGCTCTGTTGCTTTGTTTTTTAGATGTTTCAGAAACACCATACACTTCTCCCGAGTGTCTGTTGGCAATTTACATCCCGCCCATCAGCATAACAAGGCTCCCAGTTCTCCATGGCCTGTCCTGCCTTTCTGGATTTTACACTTTTATCAGATGGCCCTTTTGACCGGGGGGAAGTGAGACTTCACTGTAGTGCAGATTTCCTTTGCAAGCTTGCTTGGTTGGCCAAAAAGGGCGTATGCGTTTTTTCCTGAATATATTCAGGAAAAAACGCATACGCCCTTTTTGGCCAAGTGCATCATTGTGGACGTTCTGCCTCTTTTCCTATGCTTTCAATGCAATTCCAGTCTACCTCCTGAAATCGGTTTCCTGCAATTCTGCCCCGCTTTCAAGTCCTCTTGGCAGCCTTACTTCAGTATATTTCTTTTGACGATAGCTGTCATTTATAACTCTGCAGGTTTGTGAATTACAGTGCCCCTGAGCTCCTTTCTTCAACTCGCTTTCTTGTGAGCTGGCCGCAACACCGCAGGATGGCTTCAGGCCCTAATCTGGTTCCGGCATGGCATGCTGAGCCTTTGGTTAATTCCTCTTCCTGGTGGGAAATGAGAGTTAAATTTGCCCGTCCAGACACCTCCAGCTAGTCTCTCATTGGTTCTCCCTATTCCTGTTCATCTTCCGCAGAAATTGCAAACTGGGCCAAACAGGAGGTTAAAGGCGCTGACTCTCCAAGTGGGGAGAGTGTTAGTAAAGCGTCTGGAATGTTGCACCCGAGTACCAGGGGAGGAAAACTGAGACATATTTGAACACGTCTCCCGTTCACACGGTTGATCATACTCTGGGTTCCACATGCATGTTTTAGCTGAAGGAAGAATACCTTAAACCTGGGTAGTTGAGATCCGTGGAATGGGTACCATGCAATATGACTTCAAAGGATCTTCATTTGCTCACCGAACCTCTCCAATCCTATCACTGCTGCGTTTATGCCCCTGTACACACGCTTGATTCTCTTTTGGAGACATAGCAATCCATAGGTTTTAAGATACTTACTAGTCAGGTACATTCTTAGGCGTTTAATATGGGGTGTTGAGTCCATTTCGTTGAGCAAGGAGTAGCTCTTGTCTGTTCCATATTTGGCTTAAGGAACTTTATCTGGCTCATTTCAATCTCTGGTTTTATGCAGCACCCCAACTCACCTTTCCCCTTAAGCAAGCATAAGTTGGTTTTCTAAATTTGAGACCCTCTTCTGTTTTGGAATTCAGTTCCTGTGTAGCCAAGTTTACATTCTGTGTATTACTGATATCTTATGATGTTTCTTTTTCTGTGTGACTTATTTCAGTTAGAATCATCGTACCTGAATCCACTCATTATGCTGCTACGGGCCTGATGACATAGATTTCATTGCTGAGTGATACTGCATTGTACATAAGTACCACAAGTTCTTTATCCATTTTTCACTTTCTGTGATACTGAACTTGTACGGTAAACGAGGTTCTTGTAAACAGAGGCGTCCCAAATTTTGGGGTGGCTGTGTCTTTTTGATTTTAATTTCCCTAAGCTATAGGACCATAAGTGGAAGTGCCCTAGGCTCTGTTGCTTTGTTTTTTAGATGTTTCAGGAAACACCATACACTTCTCCCGAGTGTCTGTTGGCAATTTACATCCCGCCCATCAGCATAACAAGGCTCCCAGTTCTCCATGGCCTGTCCTGCCTTTCTGGATTTTACACATTTTTCAGATGGCCCTTTTGACCGGGGGGAAGTGAGACTTCATTGTAGTGCAGATTTCCTTTGCAAGCTTGCTTGGTTGGCCAAAAAGGGCGTATGCGTTTTTTCCTGAATATATTCAGGAAAAAACGCATACGCCCTTTTTGGCCAAGTGCATCATTGTGGACGTTCTGTCTCTTTTCCTATGCTTTCAATGCAATTCCAGTCTACCTCCTGAAATCGGTTTCCTGCAATTCTGCCCCGCTTTCAAGTCCTCTTGGCAGCCTTACTTCAGTATATTTTTGGACGATAGCTGTCATTTATAACTCTGCAGGTTTGTGAATTACAGTGCCCCTGAGCTCCTTTCTTCAACTCGCTTTCTTGTGAGCTGGCCGCAACACCGCAGGATGGCTTCAGGCCCTAATCTGATTCCGGCACGGCACGCTGAGCCTTTGGTTATTTCCTCTTACTGGTGGAAATGAGAGTTAAATTTGCCCGTCCAGACACCTCCAGCTAGTCTCTCATTGGTTCTCCCTATTCCTGTTCATCTTGCGCAGAAATTGCAAACTGGGCCAAACAGGAGGTTAAAGGCGCTGACTCTCCAAGTGGGGAGAGTGTTAGTAAAGCGTCTGGAATGTTGCACCCGAGTACCAGGGGAGGAAAACTGAGACATATTTGAACACGTCTCCCGTTCACACAGTTGATCATACTCTTGGTTCCACATGCATGTTTTAGCTGAAGGAAGAATACCTTAAACCTGGAGAGTTGAGACCCCTGGAATGGGTACCATGCAATATGACTTCAAAGGGTCTTCATTTGCTCACCGAACCTCTCCAATCCTATCACTGCTGCGTTTATGCCCCTGTACACATGCTTGATTCTCTTTCAGAGACATAGCAATCCATAGGTTTTAAGATACTTACTAGTCAGGTACATTCTTAGGCGTTTAATATGCGGTGTTGAGTCCATTTCGTTGAGCAAGGAGTAGCTCTTGTCTATTCCATATTTGGCTTAAGGAACTTTATCTGTGCTCATTTCAATCTCTGGTTTTATGCAGCACCCCAACTCACCTTTCCCCTTAAGCAAGCATAAGTTGGTTTTCTAAATTTGAGACCCTCTTCTGTTTTGGAATTCAGTTCCTGTGTAGCCAAGTTTACATTCCGTGTATTACTGATATCTTATGATGTTTCTTTTTCTGTGTGACTTATTTCAGTTAGAATCATCGTACCTGAATCCACTCATTATGCTGCTACGGGCCTGATGACATAGATTTCATTGCTGAGTGATACTGCATTGTACATAAGTACCACAAGTTCTTTATCCATTTTTCACTTTCTGTGATACTGAACTTGTACGGTAAACGAGGTTCTTGTAAACAGAGGCGTCCCAAACTTTGGGGTGGCTGTGTCTTTTTGATTTTAATTTCCCTAAGCTATAGGACCATAAGTGGAAGTGCCCTAGGCTCTGTTGCTTTGTTTTTTAGATGTTTCAGGAAACACCATACACTTCTCCCGAGTGTCTGTTGGCAATTTACATCCCGCCCATCAGCATAACAAGGCTCCCAGTTCTCCATGGCCTGTCCTGCCTTTCTGGATTTTACACTTTTTTCAGATGGCCCTTTTGACCGTGGGGAAGTGAGACTTCATTGTAGTGCAGATTTCCTTTGCAAGCTTGCTTGGTTGGCCAAAAAGGGCGTATGCGTTTTTTCCTGAATATATTCAGGAAAAAACGCATACGCCCTTTTTGGCCAAGTGCATCATTGTGGACGTTCTGTCTCTTTTCCTATGCTTTCAATGCAATTCCAGTCTACCTCCTGAAATCGGTTTCCTGCAATTCTGCCCCGCTTTCAAGTCCTCTTGGCAGCCTTACTTCAGTATATTTTTGGACGATAGCTGTCATTTATAACTCTGCAGGTTTGTGAATTACAGTGCCCCTGAGCTCCTTTCTTCAACTCGCTTTCTTGTGAGCTGGCCGCAACACCGCAGGATGGCTTCAGGCCCTAATCTGGTTCCGGCACGGCACGCTGAGCCCTTGGTTATTTCCTCTTCCTGGTGGGAAATGAGAGTTAAATTTGCCCGTCCAGACACCTCCAGCTAGTCTCTCATTGGTTCTCGCAATTCCTGTTCATCTTCCGCAGAAATTGCTAACTGGGCCAAACAGGAGGTTAAAGGCGCTGACTCTCCAAGTGGGGAGAGTGTTAGTAAAGCGTCTGGAATGTTGCACCCGAGTACCAGGGGAGGAAAACTGAGACATATTTGAACACGTCTCCCGTTCACACGGTTGATCATACTCTGGGTTCCACATGCATGTTTTTGCTGAAGGAAGAATACCTTAAACCTGGAGAGTTGAGACCCGTGGAATGGGTACCATGCAATATGACTTCAAAGGGTCTTCATTTGCTCAGCGAACCGCTCCAATCGTATCACTGCTGCGTTTATGCCCCTGTACACACGCTTGATTCTCTTTTGGAGACATAGCAATCCATAGGTTTTAAGATACTTACTAGTCAGGTACATTCTTAGGCGTTTAATATGGGGTGTTGAGTCCATTTCGTTGAGCAAGGAGTAGCTCTTTTCTATTCCATATTTGGCTTAAGGAACTTTATCTGTGATCATTTCAATCTCTGGTTTTATGCAGCACCCCAACTCACCTTTCCCCTTAAGCAAGCATAAGTTGGTTTTCTAAATTTGAGACCCTCTTCTGTTTTGGAATTCATTTCCTGTGTAGCCAAGTTTACATTCTGTGTATTACTGATATCTTATGATGTTTCTTTTTCTGTGTGACTTATTTCAGTTAGAATCATCGTACCTGAATCCACTCATTATGCTGCTACGGGCCTGATGACATAGATTTCATTGCTGAGTGATACTGCATTGTACATAAGTACCACAAGTTCTTTATCCATTTTTCACTTTCTGTGATACTGAACTTGTACGGTAAACGAGGTTCTTGTAAACAGAGGCGTCCCAAACTTTGGGGTGGCTGTGTCTTTTTGATTTTAATTTCCCTAAGCTATAGGACCATAAGTGGAAGTGCCCTAGGCTCTGTTGCTTTGTTTTTTAGATGTTTCAGGAAACACCATACACTTCTCCCGAGTGTCTGTTGGCAATTTACATCCCGCCCATCAGCATAACAAGGCTCCCAGTTCTCCATGGCCTGTCCTGCCTTTCTGGATTTTACACTTTTTCCAGATGGCCCTTTTGACCGGGGGGAAGTGAGACTTCATTGTAGTGCAGATTTCCTTTGCAAGCTTGCTTGGTTGGCCAAAAAGGGCGTATGCGTTTTTTCCTGAATATATTCAGGAAAAAACGCATACGCCCTTTTTGGCCAAGTGCATCATTGTGGACGTTCTGCCTCTTTTCCTATGCTTTCAATGCAATTCCAGTCTACCTCCTGAAATCGGTTTCCTGCAATTCTGCCCCGCTTTCAAGTCCTCTTGGCAGCCTTACTTCAGTATATTTCTTTTGACGATAGCTG
This sequence comes from Pseudorca crassidens, assembly GCF_039906515.1. Lineage (NCBI taxonomy): Eukaryota > Metazoa > Chordata > Mammalia > Artiodactyla > Delphinidae > Pseudorca > Pseudorca crassidens. Next base: position 104,958,728 of record NC_090301.1, read on the forward strand.
TCATTTATAACTCTGCAGGTTTGTGAATTACAGTGCCCCTGAGCTCCTTTCTTCAACTCGCTTTCTTGTGAGCTGGCCGCAACACCGCAGGATGGCTTCAGGCCCTAATCTGGTTCCGGCATGGCATGCTGAGCCTTTGGTTAATTCCTCTTCCTGGTGGGAAATGAGAGTTAAATTTGCCCGTCCAGACACCTCCAGCTAGTCTCTCATTGGTTCTCCCTATTCCTGTTCATCTTGCGCAGAAATTGCAAACTGGGCCAAACAGGAGGTTAAAGGCGCTGACTCTCCAAGTGGGGAGAGTGTTAGTAAAGCGTCTGGAATGTTGCACCCGAGTACCAGGGGAGGAAAACTGAGACATATTTGAACACGTCTCCCGTTCACACGGTTGATCATACTCTTGGTTCCACATGCATGTTTTAGCTGAAGGAAGAATACCTTAAACCTGGAGAGTTGAGACCCGTGGAATGGGTACCATGCAATATGACTTCAAAGGGTCTTCATTTGCTCACCGAACCTCTCCAATCCTATCACTGCTGCGTTTATGCCCCTGTACACATGCTTGATTCTCTTTCAGAGACATAGCAATCCATAGGTTTTAAGATACTTACTAGTCAGGTACATTCTTAGGCGTTTAATATGCGGTGTTGAGTCCATTTCGTTGAGCAAGGAGTAGCTCTTGTCTATTCCATATTTGGCTTAAGGAACTTTATCTGTGCTCATTTCAATCTCTGGTTTTATGCAGCACCCCAACTCACCTTTCCCCTTAAGCAAGCATAAGTTGGTTTTCTAAATTTGAGACCCTCTTCTGTTTTGGAATTCAGTTCCTGTGTAGCCAAGTTTACATTCTGTGTATTACTGATATCTTATGATGTTTCTTTTTCTGTGTGACTTATTTCAGTTAGAATCATCGTACCTGAATCCACTCATTATGCTGCTACGGGCCTGATGACATAGATTTCATTGCTGAGTGATACTGCATTGTACATAAGTACCACAAGTTCTTTATCCATTTTTCACTTTCTGTGATACTGAACTTGTACGGTAAACGAGGTTCTTGTAAACAGAGGCGTCCCAAACTTTGGGGTGGCTGTGTCTTTTTGATTTTAATTTCCCTAAGCTATAGGACCATAAGTGGAAGTGCCCTAGGCTCTGTTGCTTTGTTTTTTAGATGTTTCAGGAAACACCATACACTTCTCCCGAGTGTCTGTTGGCAATTTACATCCCGCCCATCAGCATAACAAGGCTCCCAGTTCTCCATGGCCTGTCCTGCCTTTCTGGATTTTACACTTTTTTCAGATGGCCCTTTTGACTGAGGGGAAGTGAGACTTCATTGTAGTGCAGATTTCCTTTGCAAGTTTGCTTGGTTGGCCAAAAAGGGCGTATGCGTTTTTTCCTGAATATATTCAGGAAAAAACGCATACGCCCTTTTTGGCCAAGTGCATCATTGTGGACGTTCTGTCTCTTTTCCTATGCTTTCAATGCAATTCCAGTCTACCTCCTGAAATCGGTTTCCTGCAATTCTGCCCCGCTTTCAAGTCCTCTTGGCAGCCTTACTTCAGTATATTTTTGGACGATAGCTGTCATTTATAACTCTGCAGGTTTGTGAATTACAGTGCCCCTGAGCTCCTTTCTTCAACTCGCTTTCTTGTGAGCTGGCCGCAACACCGCAGGATGGCTTCAGGCCCTAATCTTGTTCCGGCACGGCTCGCTGAGCCTTTGGTTATTTCGTCTTCCTGGTGGGAAATGAGAGTTAAATTTGCCCGTCCAGACACCTCCAGCTAGTCTCTCATTGGTTCTCCCTATTCCTGTTCATCTTCCGCAGAAATTGCAAACTGGGCCAAACAGGAGGTTAAAGGCGCTGACTCTCCAAGTGGGGAGAGTGTTAGTAAAGCGTCTGGAATGTTGCACCCGAGTACCAGGGGAGGAAAACTGAGACATATTTGAACACGTCTCCCGTTCACACGGTTAATCATACTCTGGGTTCCACATGCATGTTTTAGCTGAAGGAAGAATACCTTAAACCTGGGTAGTTGAGATCCGTGGAATGGGTACCATGCAATATGACTTCAAAGGATCTTCATTTGCTCACCGAACCTCTCCAATCCTATCACTGCTGCGTTTATGCCCCTGTACACACGCTTGATTCTCTTTTGGAGACATAGCAATCCATAGGTTTTAAGATACTTACTAGTCAGGTACATTCTTAGGCGTTTAATATGGGGTGTTGAGTCCATTTCGTTGAGCAAGGAGTAGCTCTTGTCTGTTCCATATTTGGCTTAAGGAACTTTATCTGGCTCATTTCAATCTCTGGTTTTATGCAGCACCCCAACTCACCTTTCCCCTTAAGCAAGCATAAGTTGGTTTTCTAAATTTGAGACCCTCTTCTGTTTTGGAATTCAGTTCCTGTGTAGCCAAGTTTACATTCTGTGTATTACTGATATCTTATGATGTTTCTTTTTCTGTGTGACTTATTTCAGTTAGAATCATCGTACCTGAATCCACTCATTATGCTGCTACGGGCCTGATGACATAGATTTCATTGCTGAGTGATACTGCATTGTACATAAGTACCACAAGTTCTTTATCCATTTTTCACTTTCTGTGATACTGAACTTGTACGGTAAACGAGGTTCTTGTAAACAGAGGCGTCCCAAATTTTGGGGTGGCTGTGTCTTTTTGATTTTAATTTCCCTAAGCTATAGGACCATAAGTGGAAGTGCCCTAGGCTCTGTTGCTTTGTTTTTTAGATGTTTCAGGAAACACCATACACTTCTCCCGAGTGTCTGTTGGCAATTTACATCCCGCCCATCAGCATAACAAGGCTCCCAGTTCTCCATGGCCTGTCCTGCCTTTCTGGATTTTACACATTTTTCAGATGGCCCTTTTGACCGGGGGGAAGTGAGACTTCATTGTAGTGCAGATTTCCTTTGCAAGCTTGCTTGGTTGGCCAAAAAGGGCGTATGCGTTTTTTCCTGAATATATTCAGGAAAAAACGCATACGCCCTTTTTGGCCAAGTGCATCATTGTGGACGTTCTGTCTCTTTTCCTATGCTTTCAATGCAATTCCAGTCTACCTCCTGAAATCGGTTTCCTGCAATTCTGCCCCGCTTTCAAGTCCTCTTGGCAGCCTTACTTCAGTATATTTTTGGACGATAGCTGTCATTTATAACTCTGCAGGTTTGTGAATTACAGTGCCCCTGAGCTCTTTTCTTCAACTCGCTTTCTTGTGAGCTGGCCGCAACACCGCAGGATGGCTTCAGGCCCTAATCTGATTCCGGCACGGCACGCTGAGCCTTTGGTTATTTCCTCTTACTGGTGGAAATGAGAGTTAAATTTGCCCGTCCAGACACCTCCAGCTAGTCTCTCATTGGTTCTCCCTATTCCTGTTCATCTTGCGCAGAAATTGCAAACTGGGCCAAACAGGAGGTTAAAGGCGCTGACTCTCCAAGTGGGGAGAGTGTTAGTAAAGCGTCTGGAATGTTGCACCCGAGTACCAGGGGAGGAAAACTGAGACATATTTGAACACGTCTCCCGTTCACACAGTTGATCATACTCTTGGTTCCACATGCATGTTTTAGCTGAAGGAAGAATACCTTAAACCTGGAGAGTTGAGACCCCTGGAATGGGTACCATGCAATATGACTTCAAAGGGTCTTCATTTGCTCACCGAACCTCTCCAATCCTATCACTGCTGCGTTTATGCCCCTGTACACATGCTTGATTCTCTTTCAGAGACATAGCAATCCATAGGTTTTAAGATACTTACTAGTCAGGTACATTCTTAGGCGTTTAATATGCGGTGTTGAGTCCATTTCGTTGAGCAAGGAGTAGCTCTTGTCTATTCCATATTTGGCTTAAGGAACTTTATCTGTGCTCATTTCAATCTCTGGTTTTATGCAGCACCCCAACTCACCTTTCCCCTTAAGCAAGCATAAGTTGGTTTTCTAAATTTGAGACCCTCTTCTGTTTTGGAATTCAGTTCCTGTGTAGCCAAGTTTACATTCCGTGTATTACTGATATCTTATGATGTTTCTTTTTCTGTGTGACTTATTTCAGTTAGAATCATCGTACCTGAATCCACTCATTATGCTGCTACGGGCCTGATGACATAGATTTCATTGCTGAGTGATACTGCATTGTACATAAGTACCACAAGTTCTTTATCCATTTTTCACTTTCTGTGATACTGAACTTGTACGGTAAACGAGGTTCTTGTAAACAGAGGCGTCCCAAACTTTGGGGTGGCTGTGTCTTTTTGATTTTAATTTCCCTAAGCTATAGGACCATAAGTGGAAGTGCCCTAGGCTCTGTTGCTTTGTTTTTTAGATGTTTCAGGAAACACCATACACTTCTCCCGAGTGTCTGTTGGCAATTTACATCCCGCCCATCAGCATAACAAGGCTCCCAGTTCTCCATGGCCTGTCCTGCCTTTCTGGATTTTACACTTTTTTCAGATGGCCCTTTTGACCGTGGGGAAGTGAGACTTCATTGTAGTGCAGATTTCCTTTGCAAGCTTGCTTGGTTGGCCAAAAAGGGCGTATGCGTTTTTTCCTGAATATATTCAGGAAAAAACGCATACGCCCTTTTTGGCCAAGTGCATCATTGTGGACGTTCTGTCTCTTTTCCTATGCTTTCAATGCAATTCCAGTCTACCTCCTGAAATCGGTTTCCTGCAATTCTGCCCCGCATTCAAGTCCTCTTGGCAGCCTTACTTCAGTATATTTTTGGACGATAGCTGTCATTTATAACTCTGCAGGTTTGTGAATTACAGTGCCCCTGAGCTCCTTTCTTCAACTCGCTTTCTTGTGAGCTGGCCGCAACACCGCAGGATGGCTTCAGGCCCTAATCTGGTTCCGGCACGGCACGCTGAGCCCTTGGTTATTTCCTCTTCCTGGTGGGAAATGAGAGTTAAATTTGCCCGTCCAGACACCTCCAGCTAGTCTCTCATTGGTTCTCGCAATTCCTGTTCATCTTCCGCAGAAATTGCTAACTGGGCCAAACAGGAGGTTAAAGGCGCTGACTCTCCAAGTGGGGAGAGTGTTAGTAAAGCGTCTGGAATGTTGCACCCGAGTACCAGGGGAGGAAAACTGAGACATATTTGAACACGTCTCCCGTTCACACGGTTGATCATACTCTGGGTTCCACATGCATGTTTTTGCTGAAGGAAGAATACCTTAAACCTGGAGAGTTGAGACCCGTGGAATGGGTACCATGCAATATGACTTCAAAGGGTCTTCATTTGCTCAGCGAACCGCTCCAATCGTATCACTGCTGCGTTTATGCCCCTGTACACACGCTTGATTCTCTTTTGGAGACATAGCAATCCATAGGTTTTAAGATACTTACTAGTCAGGTACATTCTTAGGCGTTTAATATGGGGTGTTGAGTCCATTTCGTTGAGCAAGGAGTAGCTCTTTTCTATTCCATATTTGGCTTAAGGAACTTTATCTGTGATCATTTCAATCTCTGGTTTTATGCAGCACCCCAACTCACCTTTCCCCTTAAGCAAGCATAAGTTGGTTTTCTAAATTTGAGACCCTCTTCTGTTTTGGAATTCATTTCCTGTGTAGCCAAGTTTACATTCTGTGTATTACTGATATCTTATGATGTTTCTTTTTCTGTGTGACTTATTTCAGTTAGAATCATCGTACCTGAATCCACTCATTATGCTGCTACGGGCCTGATGACATAGATTTCATTGCTGAGTGATACTGCATTGTACATAAGTACCACAAGTTCTTTATCCATTTTTCACTTTCTGTGATACTGAACTTGTACGGTAAACGAGGTTCTTGTAAACAGAGGCGTCCCAAACTTTGGGGTGGCTGTGTCTTTTTGATTTTAATTTCCCTAAGCTATAGGACCATAAGTGGAAGTGCCCTAGGCTCTGTTGCTTTGTTTTTTAGATGTTTCAGGAAACACCATACACTTCTCCCGAGTGTCTGTTGGCAATTTACATCCCGCCCATCAGCATAACAAGGCTCCCAGTTCTCCATGGCCTGTCCTGCCTTTCTGGATTTTACACTTTTTCCAGATGGCCCTTTTGACCGGGGGGAAGTGAGACTTCATTGTAGTGCAGATTTCCTTTGCAAGCTTGCTTGGTTGGCCAAAAAGGGCGTATGCGTTTTTTCCTGAATATATTCAGGAAAAAACGCATACGCCCTTTTTGGCCAAGTGCATCATTGTGGACGTTCTGCCTCTTTTCCTATGCTTTCAATGCAATTCCAGTCTACCTCCTGAAATCGGTTTCCTGCAATTCTGCCCCGCTTTCAAGTCCTCTTGGCGGCCTTACTTCAGTATATTTCTTTTGACGATAGCTGTCATTTATAACTCTGCAGGTTTGTGAATTACAGTGCCCCTGAGCTCCTTTCTTCAACTCGCTTTCTTGTGAGCTGGCCGCAACACCGCAGGATGGCTTCAGGCCCTAATCTGGTTCCGGCATGGCATGCTGAGCCTTTGGTTAATTCCTCTTCCTGGTGGGAAATGAGAGTTAAATTTGCCCGTCCAGACACCTCCAGCTAGTCTCTCATTGGTTCTCCCTATTCCTGTTCATCTTGCGCAGAAATTGCAAACTGGGCCAAACAGGAGGTTAAAGGCGCTGACTCTCCAAGTGGGGAGAGTGTTAGTAAAGCGTCTGGAATGTTGCACCCGAGTACCAGGGGAGGAAAACTGAGACATATTTGAACACGTCTCCCGTTCACACGGTTGATCATACTCTTGGTTCCACATGCATGTTTTAGCTGAAGGAAGAATACCTTAAACCTGGAGAGTTGAGACCCGTGGAATGGGTACCATGCAATATGACTTCAAAGGGTCTTCATTTGCTCACCGAACCTCTCCAATCCTATCACTGCTGCGTTTATGCCCCTGTACACATGCTTGATTCTCTTTCAGAGACATAGCAATCCATAGGTTTTAAGATACTTACTAGTCAGGTACATTCTTAGGCGTTTAATATGCGGTGTTGAGTCCATTTCGTTGAGCAAGGAGTAGCTCTTGTCTATTCCATATTTGGCTTAAGGAACTTTATCTGTGCTCATTTCAATCTCTGGTTTTATGCAGCACCCCAACTCACCTTTCCCCTTAAGCAAGCATAAGTTGGTTTTCTAAATTTGAGACCCTCTTCTGTTTTGGAATTCATTTCCTGTGTAGCCAAGTTTACATTCTGTGTATTACTGATATCTTATGATGTTTCTTTTTCTGTGTGACTTATTTCAGTTAGAATCATCGTACCTGAATCCACTCATTATGCTGCTACGGGCCTGATGACATAGATTTCATTGCTGAGTGATACTGCATTGTACATAAGTACCACAAGTTCTTTATCCATTTTTCACTTTCTGTGATACTGAACTTGTACGGTAAACGAGGTTCTTGTAAACAGAGGCGTCCCAAACTTTGGGGTGGCTGTGTCTTTTTGATTTTAATTTCCCTAAGCTATAGGACCATAAGTGGAAGTGCCCTAGGCTCTGTTGCTTTGTTTTTTAGATGTTTCAGGAAACACCATACACTTCTCCCGAGTGTCTGTTGGCAATTTACATCCCGCCCATCAGCATAACAAGGCTCCCAGTTCTCCATGGCCTGTCCTGCCTTTCTGGATTTTACACTTTTTTCAGATGGCCCTTTTGACTGAGGGGAAGTGAGACTTCATTGTAGTGCAGATTTCCTTTGCAAGTTTGCTTGGTTGGCCAAAAAGGGCGTATGCGTTTTTTCCTGAATATATTCAGGAAAAAACGCATACGCCCTTTTTGGCCAAGTGCATCATTGTGGACGTTCTGTCTCTTTTCCTATGCTTTCAATGCAATTCCAGTCTACCTCCTGAAATCGGTTTCCTGCAATTCTGCCCCGCTTTCAAGTCCTCTTGGCAGCCTTACTTCAGTATATTTTTGGACGATAGCTGTCATTTATAACTCTGCAGGTTTGTGAATTACAGTGCCCCTGAGCTCCTTTCTTCAACTCGCTTTCTTGTGAGCTGGCCGCAACACCGCAGGATGGCTTCAGGCCCTAATCTTGTTCCGGCACGGCTCGCTGAGCCTTTGGTTATTTCGTCTTCCTGGTGGGAAATGAGAGTTAAATTTGCCCGTCCAGACACCTCCAGCTAGTCTCTCATTGGTTCTCCCTATTCCTGTTCATCTTGCACAGAAATTGCAAACTGGGCCAAACAGGAGGTTAAAGGCGCTGACTCTCCAAGTGGGGAGAGTGTTAGTAAAGCGTCTGGAATGTTGCACCCGAGTACCAGGGGAGGAAAACTGAGACATATTTGAACACGTCTCCCGATCACACGGTTGATCATACTCTGGGTTCCACATGCATGTTTTAGCTGAAGGAAGAATACCTTAAACCTGGAGAGTTGAGACCCGTGGAATGGGTACCAAGCAATATGACTTCAAAGGATCTTCATTTGCTCACCGAACCTCTCCAATCCTATCACTGCTGCGTTTATGCCCCTGTACACATGCTTGATTCTCTTTTGGAGACATAGCAATCCATAGGTTTTAAGATACTTACTAGTCAGGTACATTCTTAGGCGTTTAATATGGGGTGTTGAGTCCATTTCGTTGAGCAACGAGTAGCTCTTGTCTATTCCATATTTGGCTTAAGGAACTTTATCTGGCTCATTTCAATCTCTGGTTTTATGCAGCACCCCAACTCACCTTTCCCCTTAAGCAAGCATAAGTTGGTTTTCTAAATTTGAGACCCTGTTCTGTTTTGGAATTCAGTTCCTGTGTAGCCAAGTTTACATTCTGTGTATTACTGATATCTTATGATGTTTCTTTTTCTGTGTGAATTATTTCAGTTAGAATTATCGTACCTGAATCCAGTCATTATGCGGCTACGGGCCTGATGACATAGATTTCATTGCTGAGTGATACTGCATTTTACATAAGTACCACAAGTTCTTTATCCATTTTTCACTTTCTGTGATACTGAACTTGTACGGTAAACGAGGTTCTTGTAAACAGAGGCGTCCCAAACTTTGGGGTGGCTGTGTCTTTTTTATTTTAATTTCCCTAAGCTATAGGACCATAAGTGGAAGTGCCCTAGGCTCTGTTGCTTTGTTTTTTAGATGTTTCAGGAAACACCATACACTTCTCCCGAGTGTCTGTTGGCAATTTACATCCCGCCCATCAGCATAACAAGGCTCCCAGTTCTCCATGGCCTGTCCTGCCTTTCTGGATTTTACACTTTTTTCAGATGGCCCTTTTGACCATGGGGAAGTGAGACTTCATTGTAGTGCAGATTTCCTTTGCAAGTTTGCTTGGTTGGCCAAAAAGGGCGTATGCGTTTTTTCCTGAATATATTCAGGAAAAAACGCATACGCCCTTTTTGGCCAAGTGCATCATTGTGGACGTTCTGCCTCTTTTCCTATGCTTTCAATGCAATTCCAGTCTACCTCCTGAAATCGGTTTCCTGCAATTCTGCCCCACTTTCAAGTCCTCTTGGCAGCCTTACTTCAGTATATTTTTGGACGATAGCTGTCATTTATAACTCTGCAGGTTTGTGAATTACAGTGCCCCTGAGCTCCTTTCTTCAACTCGCTTTCTTGTGAGCTGGCCGCAACACCGCAGGATGGCTTCAGGCCCTAATCTGTTTCCGGCACGGCACGCTGAGCCTTTGGTTAATTCCTCTTCCTGGTGGGAAATGAGAGTTAAATTTGCCCGTCCAGACACCTCCAGCTAGTCTCTCATTGGTTCTCCCTATTCCTGTTCATCTTCCGCAGAAATTGCAAACTGGGCCAAACAGGAGGTTAAAGGCGCTGACTCTCCAAGTGGGGAGAGTGTTAGTAAAGCGTCTGGAATGTTGCACCCGAGTACCAGGGGAGGAAAACTGAGACATATTTGAACACGTCTCCCGTTCACACGGTTGATCATACTCTGGGTTCCACATGCATGTTTTTGCTGAAGGAAGAATACCTTAAACCTGGAGAGTTGAGACCCGTGGAATGGGTACCATGCAATATGACTTCAAAGGGTCTTCATTTGCTCACCGAACCTCTCCAATCCTATCACTGCTGCGTTTATGCCCCTGTACACACGCTTGATTCTCTTTTGGAGACATAGCAATCCATAGGTTTTAAGATACTTACTAGTCAGGTACATTCTTAGGCGTTTAATATGTGGTGTTGAGTCCATTTCGTTGAGCAAGGAGTAGCTCTTTTCTATTCCATATTTGGCTTAAGGAACTTTATCTGTGCTCATTTCAATCTCTGGTTTTATGCAGCACCCCAACTCACCTTTCCCCTTAAGCAAGCATAAGATGGTTTTCTAAATTTGAGACCCTCTTCTGTTTTGGAATTCAGTTCCTGTGTAGCCAAGTTTACATTCTGTGTATTACTGATATCTTATGATGATTCTTTTTCTGTGTGACTTATTTCAGTTAGAATCATCGTACCTGAATCCACTCATTATGCTGCTACGGGCCTGATGACATAGATTTCATTGCTGAGTGATATTGCATTGTATGTACGTACCACAACTTCTTTATCCATTTTTCACTTTCTGCGATATTGAACTTGCACCGTAAACGAGGTTCTTGTAAACAGAGGCGTCCCAAACTTTGGGGTGGCTGTGTCTTTTTGATTTTAATTTCCCTAAGCTATAGGACCATAAGTGGAAGTGCCCTAGGCTCTGTTGCTTTGTTTTTTAGATGTTTCAGGAAACAACATACACTTCTCCCGAGTGTCTGTTGGCAATTTACATCCCGCCCATCAGCATAAGAAGGCTCCCAGTTCTCCATGGCCTGTCCTGCCTTTCTGGATTTTACACATTTTTCAGATGGTCCTTTTGACCATGGGGAAGTGAGACTTCATTGTAGTGCAGATTTCCTTTGCAAGTTTGCTTGGTTGGCCAAAAAGGGCGTATGCGTTTTTTCCTGAATATATTCAGGAAAAAACGCATACGCCCTTTTTGGCCAAGTGCATCATTGTGGACGTTCTGCCTCTTTTCCTATGCTTTCAATGCAATTCCAGTCTACCTCCTGAAATCAGTTTCCTGCAATTCTGCCCCACTTTCAAGTCCTCTTGGCAGCCTTACTTCAGTATATTTTTGGTCGATAGCTGTCATTTATAACTCTGCAGGTTTGTGAATTACAGTGCCCCTGAGCTCTTTTCTTCAACTCGCTTTCTTGTGAGCTGGCCGCAACACCGCAGGATGGCTTCAGGCCCTAATCTGGTTCCGGCACGGCACGCTGAGCCTTTGGTTATTCCCTCTTCCTGGTGGAAATGAGAGTTAAATTTGCCCGTCCAGACACCTCCAGCTAGTCTCTCATTGGTTCTCCCTATTCCTGTTCATCTTCCGCAGAAATTGCAAACTGGGCCAAACAGGAGGTTAAAGGCGCTGACTCTCCAAGTGGGGAGAGTGTTAGTAAAGCGTCTGGAATGTTGCACCCGAGTACCAGGGGAGGAAAACTGAGACATATTTGAACACGTCTCCCGTTCACACGGTTGATCATACTCTTGGTTCCACATGCATGTTTTAGCTGAAGGAAGAATACCTTAAACCTGGAGAGTTGAGACCCGTGGAATGGGTACCATGCAATATGACTTCAAAGGGTCTTCATTTGCTCACCGAACCTCTCCAATCCTATCACTGCTGCGTTTATGCCCCTGTACACATGCTTGATTCTCTTTCGGAGACATAGCAATCCATAGGTTTTAAGATACTTACTAGTCAGGTACATTCTTAGGCGTTTAATATGCGGTGTTGAGTCCATTTCGTTGAGCAAGGAGTAGCTCTTGTCTATTCCATATTTGGCTTAAGGAACTTTATCTGTGCTCATTTCAATCTCTGGTTTTATGCAGCACCCCAACTCACCTTTCCCCTTAAGCAAGCATAAGTTGGTTTTCTAAATTTGAGACCCGCTTCTGTTTTGGAATTCAGTTCCTGTGTAGCCAAGTTTACATTCTGTGTATTACTGATATCTTATGATGTTTCTTTTTCTGTGTGACTTATTTCAGTTAGAATCATCGTACCTGAATCCACTCATTATGCTGCTACGGGCCTGATGACATAGATTTCATTGCTGAGTGATACTGCATTGTACATAAGTTCCACAAGTTCTTTATCCATTTTTCACTTTCTGTGATACTGAACTTGTACGGTAAACGAGGTTCTTGTAAACAGAGGCGTCCCAAACTTTGGGGTGGCTGTGTCTTTTTGATTTTAATTTCCCTAAGCTATAGGACCATAAGTGGAAGTGCCCTAGGCTCTGTTGCTTTGTTTTTTAGATGTTTCAGGAAACAACATACACTTCTCCCGAGTGTCTGTTGGCAATTTACATCCCGCCCATCAGCATAACAAGGCTCCCAGTTCTCCATGGCCTGTCCTGCCTTTCTGGATTTTACACTTTTTTCAGATGGCCCTTTTGACTGAGGGGAAGTGAGACTTCATTGTAGTGCAGATTTCCTTTGCAAGCTTGCTTGGTTGGCCAAGAAGTGCGTATGCGTTTTTTCCTGAATATATTCAGGAAAAAACGCATACGCCCTTTTTGGCCAAGTGCATCATTGTGGACGTTCTGTCTCTTTTCCTATGCTTTCAATGCAATTCCAGTCTACCTCCTGAAATCGGTTTCCTGCAATTCTGCCCCACTTTCAAGTCCTCTTGGCAGCCTTACTTCAGTATATTTTTGGTCGATAGCTGTCATTTATAACTCTGCAGGTTTGTGAATTACAGTGCCCCTGAGCTCTTTTCTTCAACTCGCTTTCTTGTGAGCTGGCCGCAACACCGCAGGATGGCTTCAGGCCCTAATCTGGTTCCGGCACGGCACGCTGAGCCTTTGGTTATTTCGTCTTCCTGGTGGGAAATGAGAGTTAAATTTGCCCGTCCACACACCTCCAGCTAGTCTCTCATTGGTTCTCCCTATTCCTGTTCATCTTCCGCAGAAATTGCAAACTGGGCCAAACAGGAGGTTAAAGGCGCTGACTCTCCAAGTGGGGAGAGTGTTAGTAAAGCGTCTGGAATGTTGCACCCGAGTACCAGGGGAGGAAAACTGAGACATATTTGAACACGTCTCCCGTTCACATGGTTGATCATACTCTGGGTTCCACATGCATGTTTTAGCTGAAGGAAGAATACCTTAAACCTGGAGAGTTGAGACCCGTGGAATGGGTACCAAGCAATATGACTTCAAAGGATCTTCATTTGCTCACCGAACCTCTCCAATCCTATCACTGCTGCGTTTATGCCCCTGTACATATTCTTGATTCTCTTTCGGAGACATAGCAATCCATAGGTTTTAAGATACTTACTAGTCAGGTACATTCTTAGGCGTTTAATATGGGGTGTTGAGTCCATTTCGTTGAGCAAGGAGTAGCTCTTGTCTATTCCATATTTGGCTTAAGGAACTTTATCTGTGCTCATTTCAATCTCTGGATTCATGCAGCACCCCAAATCACCCTTCCCCTTAAGCAAGCATAAGTTGGTTTTCTAAATTTGAGACCCTGTTCTGTTCTGTAATTCAGTTCCTGTGTAGCCAAGTTTACATTCCGTGTATTACTGATATCTTATGATGTTTCTTTTTCTGTGTGACTTATTTCAGTTAGAATCATCATACCTGAATCCACTCATTGTGCTGCTAAGTGCCTGATTACATAGATTTCATTGCTGAGTGATATTGCTTTGTAAGTAAATACCACAACTTCTTTATCCATTTTTCACTTTCTGCAATGTGGAACTTGTACTGTAAACGAGGTTCTTGTAAACAGAGGCGTCCCAAACTTTGGGGTGGCTGTGTCTTTTTGATTTTAATTTCCCTAAGCTATAGGACCATAAGTGGAAGTGCCCTAGGCTCTGTTGCTTTGTTTTTTAGATGTTTCAGGAAACACCATACACTTCTCCCGAGTGTCTGTTGGCAATTTACATCCCGCCCATCAGCATAACAAGGCTCCCAGTTCTCCATGGCCTGTCCTGCCTTTCTGGATTTTACACTTTTTTCAGATGGCCCTTTTGACCAGGGGGAAGTGAGACTTCATTGTAGTGCAGATTTCCTTTGCAAGCTTGCTTGGTTGGCCAAAAAGGGCGTATGCGTTTTTTCCTGAATATATTCAGGAAATAACGCATACGCCCTTTTTGGCCAAGTGCATCATTGTGGACGTTCTGCCTCTTTTCCTATGCTTTCAATGCAATTCCAGTCTACCTCCTGAAATCGGTTTCCTGCAATTCTGCCCCGCTTTCAAGTCCTCTTGGCAGCCTTACTTCAGTATATTTTTGGACGATAGCTGTCATTTATAACTCTGCAGGTTTGTGAATTACAGTGCCCCTGAGCTCCTTTCTTCAACTCGCTTTCTTGTGAGCTGGCCGCAACACCGCAGGATGGCTTCAGGCCCTAATCTGGTTCCGGCACGGCACGCTGAGCCTTTGGTTATTTCCTCTTCCTGGTGGGAAATGAGAGTTAAATTTGCCCGTCCAGACACATCCAGCTAGTCTCTCATTGGTTCTCCCTATTCCTGTTCATCTTCCGCAGAAATTGCAAACTGGGCCAAACAGGAGGTTAAAGGCGCTGACTCTCCAAGTGGGGAGAGTGTTAGTAAAGCGCCTGGACTGTTGCACCCGAGTACCAGGGGAGGAAAACTGAGACATATTTGAACACGTCTCCCGTTCACACGGTTGATCATACTCTGGGTTCCACATGCATGTTTTTGCTGAAGGAAGAATACCTTAAACCTGGAGAGTTGAGACCCGTGGAATGGGTACCATGCAATATGACTTCAAAGGGTCTTCATTTGCTCACCGAACCTCTCCAATCCTATCACTGCTGCGTTTATGCCCCTGTACACACGCTTGATTCTCTTTTGGAGACATAGCAATCCATAGGTTTTAAGATACTTACTAGTCAGGTACATTCTTAGGCGTTTAATATGGGGTGTTGAGTCCATTTCGTTGAGCAAGGAGTAGCTCTTGTCTATTCCATATTTGGCTTAAGGAACTTTATCTGTGCTCATTTCAATCTCTGGTTTTATGCAGCACCCCAACTCACCTTTCCCCTTAAGCAAGCATAAGTTGGTTTTCTAAATTTGAGACCCTGTTCTGTTCTGTAATTCAGTTCCTGTGTAGCCAAGTTTACATTCCGTGTATTACTGATATCTTATGATGTTTCTTTTTCTGTGTGACTTATTTCAGTTAGAATCATCATACCTGAATCCACTCATTGTGCTACTAAGGGCCTGATGACATAGATTTCATTGCTGAGTGATATTGCTTTGTAAGTAAATACCACAACTTCTTTATCCATTTTTCACTTTCTGCGATGTTGAACTTGTACTGTAAACGAGGTTCTTGTAAACAGAGGCGTCCCAAACTTTGGGGTGGCTGTGTCTTTTTGATTTTAATTTCCCTAAGCTATAGGACCATAAGTGGAAGTGCCCTAGGCTCTGTTGCTTTGTTTTTTAGATGTTTCAGGAAACACCATACACTTCTCCCGAGTGTCTGTTGGCAATTAACATCCCGCCCATCAGCATAACAAGGCTCCCAGTTCTCCATGGCCTGTCCTGCCTTTCTGGATTTTACACTTTTTTCAGATGGCCCTTTTGACCGGGGGGAAGTGAGACTTCATTGTAGTGCAGATTTCCTTTGCAAGCTTGCTTGGTTGGCCAAAAAGGGCGTATGCGTTTTTTCCTGAATATATTCAGGAAAAAACGCATACGCCCTTTTTGGCCAAGTGCATCATTGTGGACGTTCTGCCTCTTTTCCTATGCTTTCAATGCAATTCCACTCTACCTCCTGAAATCGGTTTCCTGCAATTCTGCCCCGCTTTCAAGTCCTCTTGGCAGCCTTACTTCAGTATATTTTTGG
The DNA here is from genome assembly GCF_039906515.1 of Pseudorca crassidens. NCBI lineage: Eukaryota > Metazoa > Chordata > Mammalia > Artiodactyla > Delphinidae > Pseudorca > Pseudorca crassidens. Next base: position 104,974,516 of record NC_090301.1, read on the forward strand.
ACGATAGCTGTCATTTATAACTCTGCAGGTTTGTGCATTACAGTGCCCTTGAGCTCCTTTCTTCAACTCGCTTTCTTGTGAGCTGGCCGCAACACCGCAGGATGGCTTCAGGCCCTAATCTGGTTCCGGCACGGCACGCTGAGCCTTTGGTTATTTCGTCTTCCTGGTGGGAAATGAGAGTTAAATTTGCCCGTCCAGACACCTCCAGCTAGTCTCTCATTGGTTCTCGCTATTCCTGTTCATCTTCCGCAGAAATTGCAAACTGGGCCAAACAGGAGGTTAAAGGGACTGACTCTCCAAGTCGGGAGAGTGTTAGTAAAGCGTCTGGAATGTTGCACCCGAGTACCAGGGTACGAAAACTGAGACATATTTGAACACGTCTCCCGATCACACGGTTGATCATACTCTAGGTTCCACATGCATGTTTTAGCTGAAGGAAGAATACCTTAAACCTGGGTAGTTGAAACCCGTGGAATGGGTACCATGCAAAATGACTTCAAAGGGTCTTCATTTGCTCACCGAACCTCTCCAATCCTATCACTGCTGCGTTTATGCCCCTGTGCACATGCTTGATTCTCTTTCGGAGACATAGCAATCCATAGGTTTTAAGATACTTACTAGTCAGGTACATTCTTAGGCGTTTAATATGCGGTGTTGAGTCCATTTCGTTGAGCAAGGAGTAGCTCTTGTCTATTCCATATTTGGCTTAAGGAACTTTATCTGTGCTCATTTCAATCTCTGGTTTTATGCAGCACCCCAACTCACCTTTCCCCTTAAGCAAGCATAAGTTGGTTTTCTAAATTTGAGACCCTGTTCTGTTCTGTAATTCAGTTCCTGTGTAGCCAAGTTTACATTCCGTGTATTACTGATATCTTATGATGTTTCTTTTTCTGTGTGACTTATTTCAGTTAGAATCATCATACCTGAATCCACTCATTGTGCTGCTAAGGGCCTGATGACATAGATTTCATTGCTGAGTGATATTGCTTTGTAAGTAAATACCACAACTTCTTTATCCATTTTTCACTTTCTGCAATGTTGAACTTGTACTGTAAACGAGGTTCTTGTAAACAGAGCCGTTCCATACTTTGGGGTGGCTGTGTATTTTTGATTTTAATTTCCCTAAGCTATAGGACCATAAGTGGAAGTGCCCTAGGCTCTGTTGCTTTGTTTTTTAGATGTTTCAGGAAACACCATACACTTCTCCCGAGTGTCTGTTGGCAATTTACATCCCGCCCATCAGCATAACAAGGCTCCCAGTTCTCCATGGCCTGTCCTGCCTTTCTGGATTTTACACTTTTTTCAGATGGCCCTTTTGACCGGGGGGAAGTGAGACTTCATTGTAGTGCAGATTTCCTTTGCAAGCTTGCTTGGTTGGCCAAAAACGGCGTATGCGTTTTTTCCTGAATATATTCAGGAAAAAACGCATACGCCCTTTTTGGCCAAGTGCATCATTGTGGACGTTCTGCCTCTTTTTCTATGCTTTCAATGCAATTCCAGTCTACCTCCTGAAATCGGTTTCCTGCAATTCTGCCCCGCTTTCAAGTCCTCTTGGCAGCCTTACTTCAGTATATTTTTGGACGATAGCTGTCATTTATAACTCTGCAGGTTTGTGAATTACAGTGCCCCTGAGCTCCTTTCTTCAACTCGCTTTCTTGTGAGCTGGCCGCAACACCGCAGGATGGCTTCAGGCCCTAATCTGGTTCCGGCACGGCACGCTGAGCCTTTGGTTATTTCCTCTTCCTGGTGGGAAATGAGAGTTAAATTTGCCCGTCCAGACACCTCCAGCTAGTCTCTCATTGGTTCTCCCTATTCCTGTTCATCTTCCGCAGAAATTGCAAACTGGGCCAAACAGGAGGTTAAAGGCGCTGACTCTCCAAGTGGGGAGAGTGTTAGTAAAGCGCCTGGACTGTTGCACCCGAGTACCAGGGGAGGAAAACTGAGAAATATTTGAACACGTCTCCCGTTCACACGTTTGATCATACTCTGGGTTCCACATGCATGTTTTTGCTGAAGGAAGAATACCTTAAACCTGGAGAGTTGAGACCCGTGGAATGGGTACCATGCAATATGACTTCAAAGGGTCTTCATTTGCTCACCGAACCTCTCCAATCCTATCACTGCTGCGTTTATGCCCCTGTACACACGCTTGATTCTCTTTTGGAGACATAGCAATCCATAGGTTTTAAGATACTTACTAGTCAGGTACATTCTTAGGCGTTTAATATGGGGTGTTGAGTCCATTTCGTTGAGCAAGGAGTAGCTCTTGTCTATTCCATATTTGGCTTAAGGAACTTTATCTGTGCTCATTTCAATCTCTGGTTTTATGCAGCACCCCAACTCACCTTTCCCCTTAAGCAAGCATAAGTTGGTTTTCGAAATTTGAGACCCTGTTGTGTTTTGGAATTCAGTTCCTGTGTAGCCAAGTTTACATTCCATGTATTAGTGATATCTTATGATGTTTCTTTTTCTGTGTGACTTATTTCAGTTAGAATCATCGTACCTGAATCCACTCATTATGCTGCTACGGGCCTGATGACATAGATTTCATTGCTGAGTGATACTGCATTGTACATAAGTACCACAAGTTCTTTATCCATTTTTCACTTTCTGTGATACTGAACTTGTACGGTAAACGAGGTTCTTGTAAACAGAGGCGTCCCAAACTTTGGGGTGGCTGTGTCTTTTTTATTTTAATTTCCCTAAGCTATAGGACCATAAGTGGAAGTGCCCTAGGCTCTGTTGCTTTGTTTTTTAGATGTTTCAGGAAACACCATACACTGCTCCCGAGTGTCTGTTGGCAATTTACATCCCGCCCATCAGCATAACAAGGCTCCCAGTTCTCCATGGCCTGTCCTGCCTTTCTGGATTTTACACTTTTTTCAGATGGCCCTTTTGACCGGGGGGAAGTGAGACTTCATTGTAGTGCAGATTTCCTTTGCAAGCTTGCTTGGTTGGCCAAAAAGGGCGTATGCGTTTTTTCCTGAATATATTCAGGAAAAAACGCATACGCCCTTTTTGGCCAAGTGCATCATTGTGGACGTTCTGCCTCTTTTCCTATGCTTTCAATGCAATTCCACTCTACCTCCTGAAATCGGTTTCCTGCAATTCTGCCCCGCTTTCAAGTCCTCTTGGCAGCCTTACTTCAGTATATTTTTGGACGATAGCTGTCATTTATAACTCTGCAGGTTTGTGCATTACAGTGCCCCTGAGCTCCTTTCTTCAACTCGCTTTCTTGTGAGCTGGCCGCAACACCGCAGGATGGCTTCAGGCCCTAATCTGGTTCCGGCACGGCACGCTGAGCCTTTGGTTATTTCGTCTTCCTGGTGGGAAATGAGAGTTAAATTTGCCCGTCCAGACACCCCCAGCTAGTCTCTCATTGGTTCTCGCTATTCCTGTTCATCTTCCGCAGAAATTGCAAACTGGGCCAAACAGGAGGTTAAAGGGACTGACTCTCCAAGTCGGGAGAGTGTTAGTAAAGCATCTGGAATGTTGCACCCGAGTACCAGGGTACGAAAACTGAGACATATTTGAACACGTCTCCCGATCACACGGTTGATCATACTCTAGGTTCCACATGCATGTTTTAGCTGAAGGAAGAATACCTTAAACCTGGGTAGTTGAAACCCGTGGAATGGGTACCATGCAAAATGACTTCAAAGGGTCTTCATTTGCTCACCGAACCTCTCCAATCCTATCACTGCTGCGTTTATGCCCCTGTGCACATGCTTGATTCTCTTTCGGAGACATAGCAATCCATAGGTTTTAAGATACTTACTAGTCAGGTACATTCTTAGGCGTTTAATATGCGGTGTTGAGTCCATTTCATTGAGCAAGGAGTAGCTCTTGTCTATTCCATATTTGGCTTAAGGAACTTTATCTGTGCTCATTTCAATCTCTGGTTTTATGCAGCACCCCAACTCACCTTTCCCCTTAAGCAAGCATAAGTTGGTTTTCTAAATTTGAGACCCTGTTCTGTTCTGTAATTCAGTTCCTGTGTAGCCAAGTTTACATTCCGTTTATTACTGATATCTTATGATGTTTCTTTTTCTGTGTGACTTATTTCAGTTAGAATCATCATACCTGAATCCACTCATTGTGCTGCTAAGGGCCTGATGACATAGATTTCATTGCTGAGTGATATTGCTTTGTAAGTAAATACCACAACTTCTTTATCCATTTTTCACTTTCTGCGATGTTGAACTTGTACTGTAAACTAGGTTGTTGTAAACAGAGCCATTCCATACTTTGGGGTGGCTGTTTCTTTTTGATTTTAATTTCCCTAAGCTATAGGACCATAAGTGGAAGTGCCCTAGGCTCTGTTGCTTTGTATTTTAGATGTTTCAAGAAACACCATACACTTATCCCCAGTGTCTGTTGGCAATTTACATCCCGCCCATCAGCATAACAAGGCTCCCAGTTCTCCATGGCCTGTCCTGCCTTTCTGGATTTTACACTTTTTTCAGATGGCCCTTTTGACCGGGGAGAAGTGAGACTTCATTGTAGTGCAGATTTCCTTTGCAAGCTTGCTTGGTTGGCCAAAAAGGGCGTATGCGTTTTTTCCTGAATATATTCAGGAAAAAACGCATACGCCCTTTTTGGCCAAGTGCATCATTGTGGACGTTCTGCCTCTTTTCCTATGCTTTCAATGCAATTCCAGTCTACCTCCTGAAATCGGTTTCCTGCAATTCTGCCCCGCTTTCAAGTCCTCTTGGCAGCCTTACTTCAGTATATTTCTTTTGACGATAGCTGTCATTTATAACTCTGCAGGTTTGTGAATTACAGTGCCCCTGAGCTCCTTTCTTCAACTCGCTTTCTTGTGAGCTGGCCGCAACACCGCAGGATGGCTTCAGGCCCTAATGTGGTTCCGGCACGGAATGCTGAGCCTTTGGTTAATTCCTCTTCCTGGTGGGAAATGAGAGTTAAATTTGCCCGTCCAGACACCTCCAGCTAGTCTCTCATTGGTTCTCCCTATTCCTGTTCATCTTCCGCAGAAATTGCAAACTGGGCCAAACAGGAGGTTAAAGGCGCTGACTCTCCAAGTGGGGAGAGTGTTAGTAAAGCGTCTGGAATGTTGCACCCGAGTACCAGGGGAGGAAAACTGAGACATATTTGAACACGTCTCCCGTTCACACGGTTGATCATACTCTGGGTTCCACATGCATGTTTTAGCTGAAGGAAGAATACCTTAAACCAGGGTAGTTGAGATCCGTGGAATGGGTACCATGCAATATGACTTCAAAGGATCTTCATTTGCTCACCGAACCTCTCCAATCCTATCACTGCTGCGTTTATGCCCCTGTACACACGCTTGATTCTCTTTTGGAGACATAGCAATCCATAGGTTTTAAGATACTTACTAGTCAGGTACATTCTTAGGCGTTTAATATGGGGTGTTGAGTCCATTTCGTTGAGCAAGGAGTAGCTCTTGTCTATTCCATATTTGGCTTAAGGAACTTTATCTGTGCTCATTTCAATCTCTGGTTTTATGCAGCACCCCAACTCACCTTTCCCCTTAAGCAAGCATAAGTTGGTTTTCTAAATTTGAGACCCTGTTCTGTTTTGGAATTCAGTTCCTGTGTAGCCAAGTTTACATTCTGTGTATTACTGATATCTTATGATGTTTCTTTTTCTGTGTGACTTATTTCAGTTAGAATCATCGTACCTGAATCCACTCATTATGCTGCTACGGGCCTGATGACATAGATTTCATTGCTGAGTGATACTGCATTGTACATAAGTACCACAAGTTCTTTATCCATTTTTCACTTTCTGTGATACTGAACTTGTACGGTAAACGAGGTTCTTGTAAACAGAGGCGTCCCAAACTTTGGGGTGGCTGTGTCTTTTTGATTTTAATTTCCGTAAGCTATAGGACCATAAGTGGAAGTGCCCTAGGCTCTGTTGCTTTGTTTTTTAGATGTTTCAGGAAACACCATACACTTCTCCCGAGTGTCTGTTGGCAATTTACATCCCGCCCATCAGCATAACAAGGCTCCCAGTTCTCCATGGCCTGTCCTGCCTTTCTGGATTTTACACTTTTTTCAGATGGCCCTTTTGACAGGGGAGAAGTGAGACTTCATTGTAGTGCAGATTTCCTTTGCAAGTTTGCTTGGTTGGCCAAAAAGGGCGTATGCGTTTTTTCCTGAATATATTCAGGAAAAAACGCATACGCCCTTTTTGGCCAAGTGCATCATTGTGGACGTTCTGTCTCTTTTCCTATGCTTTCAATGCAATTCCAGTCTACCTCCTGAAATCGGTTTCCTGCAATTCTGCCCCGCATTCAAGTCCTCTTGGCAGCCTTACTTCAGTATATTTTTGGACGATAGCTGTCATTTATAACTCTGCAGGTTTGTGAATTACAGTGCCCCTGAGCTCCTTTCTTCAACTCGCTTTCTTGTGAGCTGGCCGCAACACCGCAGGATGGCTTCAGGCCCTAATCTGGTTCCGGCACGGCTCGCTGAGCCCTTGGTTATTTCCACTTCCTGGTGGGAAATGAGAGTTAAATTTGCCCGTCCAGACACCTCCAGCTAGTCTCTCATTGGTTCTCCCTATTCCTGTTCATCTTGCGCAGAAATTGCAAACTGGGCCAAACAGGAGGTTAAAGGCGCTGACTCTCCAAGTGGGGAGAGTGTTAGTAAAGCGTCTGGAATGTTGCACCCGAGTACCAGGGGAGGAAAACTGAGACATATTTGAACACGTCTCCCGTTCACACGGTTGATCATACTCTGGGTTCCACATGCATGTTTTTGCTGAAGGAAGAATACCTTAAACCTGGAGAGTTGAGACCCGTGGAATGGGTACCATGCAATATGACTTCAAAGGGTCTTCATTTGCTCAGCGAACCGCTCCAATCGTATCACTGCTGCGTTTATGCCCCTGTACACACGCTTGATTATCTTTTGGAGACATAGCAATCCATAGGTTTTAAGATACTTACTAGTCAGGTACATTCTTAGGCGTTTAATATGGGGTGTTGAGTCCATTTCGTTGAGCAAGGAGTAGCTCTTTTCTATTCCATATTTGGCTTAAGGAACTTTATCTGTGCTCATTTCAATCTCTGGTTTTATGCAGCACCCCAACTCACCTTTCCCCTTAAGCAAGCATAAGTTGGTTTTCTAAATTTGAGACCCTCTTCTGTTTTGGAATTCATTTCCTGTGTAGCCAAGTTTACATTCTGTGTATTACTGATATCTTATGATGTTTCTTTTTCTGTGTGACTTATTTCAGTTAGAATCATCGTACCTGAATCCACTCATTATGCTGCTACGGGCCTGATGACATAGATTTCATTGCTGAGTGATACTGCATTGTACATAAGTACCACAAGTTCTTTATCCATTTTTCACTTTCTGTGATACTGAACTTGTACGGTAAACGAGGTTCTTGTAAACAGAGGCGTCCCAAACTTTGGGGTGGCTGTGTCTTTTTGATTTTAATTTCCCTAAGCTATAGGACCATAAGTGGAAGTGCCCTAGGCTCTGTTGCTTTGTTTTTTAGATGTTTCAGGAAACACCATACACTTCTCCCGAGTGTCTGTTGGCAATTTACATCCCGCCCATCAGCATAACAAGGCTCCCAGTTCTCCATGGCCTGTCCTGCCTTTCTGGATTTTACACTTTTTTCAGATGGCCCTTTTGACCGTGGGGAAGTGAGACTTCATTGTAGTGCAGATTTCCTTTGCAAGCTTGCTTGGTTGGCCAAAAAGGGCATATGCGTTTTTTCCTGAATATATTCAGGAAAAAACGCATATGCCCTTTTTGGCCAAGTGCATCATTGTGGACGTTCTGCCTCTTTTCCTATGCTTTCAATGCAATTCCAGTCTACCTCCTGAAATCGGTTTCCTGCAATTCTGCCCCGCTTTCAAGTCCTCTTGGCAGCCTTACTTCAGTATATTTTTGGACGATAGCTGTCATTTATAACTCTGCAGGTTTGTGAATTACAGTGCCCCTGAGCTCTTTTCTTCAACTCGCTTTCTTGTGAGCTGGCCGCAACACCGCAGGATGGCTTTAGGCCCTAATCTGATTCCGGCACGGCACACTGAGCCTTTCCTTATTTCCTCTTACTGGTGGAAATGAGAGTTAAATTTGCCCGTCCAGACACCTCCAGCTAGTCTCTCATTGGTTCTCCCTATTCCTGTTCATCTTCCGCAGAAATTGCAAACTGGGCCAAACAGGAGGTTAAAGGCGCTGACTCTCCAAGTGGGGAGAGTGTTAGTAAGGCGTCTGGAATGTTGCACCCGAGTACCAGGGGAGGAAAACTGAGACATATTTGAACACGTCTCCCGTTCACACGGTTGATCATACTCTTGGTTCCACATGCATGTTTTAGCTGAAGGAAGAATACCTTAAACCTGGAGAGTTGAGACCCGTGGAATGGGTACCATGCAATATGACTTCAAAGGGTCTTCATTTGCTCACCGAACCTCTCCAATCCTATCACTGCTGCGTTTATGCCCCTGTACACATGCTTGATTCTCTTTCGGAGACATAGCAATCCATAGGTTTTAAGATACTTACTAGTCAGGTACATTTTTAGGCGTTTAATATGGGGTGTTGAGTCCATTTCGTTGAGCAAGGAGTAGCTCTTGTCTATTCCATATTTGGCTTAAGGAACTTTATCTGTGCTCATTTCAATCTCTGGTTTTATGCAGCACCCCAACTCACCTTTCCCCTTAAGCAAGCATAAGTTGGTTTTCTAAATTTGAGACCCTCTTCTGTTTTGGAATTCAGTTCCTGTGTAGCCAAGTTTACATTCTGTGTATTACTGATATCTTATGATGATTCTTTTTCTGTGTGACTTATTTCAGTTAGAATCATCGTACCTGAATCCACTCATTATGCTGCTACGGGCCTGATGACATAGATTTCATTGCTGAGTGATACTGCATTGTACATAAGTACCACAAGTTCTTTATCCATTTTTCACTTTCTGTGATACTGAACTTGTACGGTAAACGAGGTTCTTGTAAACAGAGGCATCCCAAACTTTGGGGTGGCTGTGTCTTTTTGATTTTAATTTCCCTAAGCTATAGGACCATAAGTGGAAGTGCCCTAGGCTCTGTTGCTTTGTTTTTTAGATGTTTCAGGAAACACCATACATTTCTCCGGAGTGTCTGTTGGCAATTTACATCCCGCCCATCAGCATAACAAGGCTCCCAGTTCTCCATGGCCTGTCCTGCCTTTCTGGATTTTACACTTTTTTCAGATGGCCCTTTTGACTGAGGGGAAGTGAGACTTCATTGTAGTGCAGATTTCCTTTGCAAGCTTGCTTGGTTGGCCAAAAAGGGCGTATGCGTTTTTTCCTGAATATGTTCAGGAAAAATCGCATACGCCCTTTTTGGCCAAGTGCATCATTGTGGACGTTCTGTCTCTTTTCCTATGCTTTCAATGCAATTCCAGTCTACCTCCTGAAATCGGTTTCCTGCAATTCTGCCCCGCTTTCAAGTCCTCTTGGCAGCCTTACTTCAGTATATTTTTGGACGATAGCTGTCATTTATAACTCTGCAGGTTTGTGAATTACAGTGCCCCTGAGCTCCTTTCTTCAACTCGCTTTCTTGTGAGCTGGCCGCAACACCAAAGGATGGCTTCAGGCCCTAATATGGTTCCGGCACGGCTCGCTGAGCCTTTGGTTATTTCGTCTTCCTGGTGGGAAATGAGAGTTAAATTTGCCCGTCCAGACACCTCCAGCTAGTCTCTCATTGGTTCTCCCTATTCCTGTTCATCTTCCGCAGAAATTGCAAACTGGGCCAAACAGGAGGTTAAAGGCGCTGACTCTCCAAGTGGGGAGAGTGTTAGTAAAGCGTGTGGAATGTTGCACCCGAGTACCAGGGGAGGAAAACTGAGACATATTTGAACACGTCTCCCGTTCACACGGTTGATCATACTCTGGGTTCCACATGCATGTTTTAGCTGAATGAAGAATACCTTAAACCTGGAGAGTTGAGACCCTTGGAATGGGTACCAAGCAATATGACTTCAAAGGATCTTCATTTGCTCACCGAACCTCTCCAATCCTATCACTGCTGCGTTTATGCCCCTGTACACATGCTTGATTCTCTTTTGGAGACATAGCAATCCATAGGTTTTAAGATACTTACTAGTCAGGTACATTCTTAGGCGTTTAATATGGGGTGTTGAGTCCATTTCATTGAGCAACGAGTAGCTCTTGTCTATTCCATATTTGGCTTAAGGAACTTTATCTGTGCTCATTTCAATCTCTGGTTTTATGCAGCACCCCAACTCACCTTTCCCCTTAAGCAAGCATAAGTTGGTTTTCTAAATTTGAGACCCTGTTCTGTTTTGGAATTCAGTTCCTGTGTAGCCAAGTTTACAATCCGTGTATTACTGATATCTTATGATGTTTCTTTTTCTGTGTGAATTATTTCAGTTAGAATCATCGTACCTGAATCCAGTCATTATGCGGCTACGGGCCTGATGACATAGATTTCATTGCTGAGTGATACTGCATTTTACATAAGTACCACAAGTTCTTTATCCATTTTTCACTTTCTGTGATACTGAACTTGTACGGTAAATGAGGTTCTTGTAAACAGAGGCGTCCCAAACTTTGGGGTGGCTGTGTCTTTTTGATTTTAATTTCCCTAAGCTATAGGACCATAAGTGGAAGTGCCCTAGGCTCTGTTGCTTTGTTTTTTAGATGTTTCAGGAAACAACATACACTTCTCCCGAGTGTCTGTTGGCAATTTACATACCGCCCATCAGCATAACAAGGCTCCCAGTTCTCCATGGCCTGTCCTGCCTTTCTGGATTTTACACTTTTTTCAGATGGTCCTTTTGACCATGGGGAAGTGAGACTTCATTGTAGTGCAGATTTCCTTTGCAAGTTTGCTTGGTTGGCCAAAAAGGGCGTATGCGTTTTTTCCTGAATATATTCAGGAAAAAACGCATACGCCCTTTTTGGCCAAGTGCATCATTGTGGACGTTCTGCCTCTTTTCCTATGCTTTCAATGCAATTCCAGTCTACCTCCTGAAATCGGTTTCCTGCAATTCTGCCCCACTTTCAAGTCCTCTTGGCAGCCTTACTTCAGTATATTTTTGGACGATAGCTGTCATTTATAACTCTGCAGGTTTGTGAATTACAGTGCCCCTGAGCTCCTTTCTTCAACTCGCTTTCTTGTGAGCTGGCCGCAACACCGCATGATGGCTTCAGGACCTAATCTGGTTCCGGCACGGCACGCTGAGCCTTTGGTTATTTCCTCTTCCTGGTGGAAATGAGAGTTAAATTTGCCCGTCCAGACACCTCCAGCTAGTCTCTCATTGGTTCTCCCTATTCCTGTTCATCTTCCGCAGAAATTGCAAACTGGGCCAAACAGGAGGTTAAAGGGACTGACTCTCCAAGTCGGGAGAGTGTTAGTAAAGCGTGTGGAATGTTGCACCCGAGTACCAGGGGAGGAAAACTGAGACATATTTGAACACTTCTCCCGTTCACACGGTTGTTCATACTCTGGGTTCCACATGCATGTTTTAGCTGAAGGAAGAATACCTTAAACCTGGAGAGTTGAGACCCGTGGAATGGGTACCATGCAATATGACTTCAAAGGGTCTTCATTTGCTCACCGAACCTCTCCAATCCTATCACTGCTGCGTTTATGCCCCTGTACACACGCTTGATTCTCTTTTGGAGACATAGCAATCCATAGGTTTTAAGATACTTACTAGTCAGGTACATTCTTAGGCGTTTAATATGGGGTGTTGAGTCCATTTCGTTGAGCAAGGAGTAGCTCTTTTCTATTCCATATTTGGCTTAAGGAACTTTATCTGTGCTCATTTCAATCTCTGGATTCATGCAGCACCCCAAATCACCTTTCCCCTTAAACAAGCATAAGTTGGTTTTCTAAATTTGAGACCCTGTTCTGTTCTGTAATTCAGTTCCTGTGTAGCCAAGTTTACATTCCGTGTATTACTGATATCTTATGATGTTTCTTTTTCTGTGTGACTTATTTCAGTTAGAATCATCATACCTGAATCCACTCATTGTGCTACTAAGGGCCTGATGACATAGATTTCATTGCTGAGTGATATTGCTTTGTAAGTAAATACCACAACTTCTTTATCCATTTTTCACTTTCTGCGATGTTGAACTTGTACTGTAAACGAGGTTCTTGTAAACAGAGGCGTCCCAAACTTTGGGGTGGCTGTGTCTTTTTGATTTTAATTTCCCTAAGCTATAGGACCATAAGTGGAAGTGCCCTAGGCTCTGTTGCTTTGTTTTTTAGATGTTTCAGGAAACACCATACACTTGTCCCGAGTGTCTGTTGGCAATTTATATCCCGCCCATCAGCATAACAAGGCTCCCAGTTCTCCATGGCCTGTCCTGCCTTTCTGGATTTTACACTTTTTTCAGATGGCCCTTTTGACCAGGGGGAAGTGAGACTTCATTGTAGTGCAGATTTCCTTTGCAAGCTTGCTTGGTTGGCCAAAAAGGGCGTATGCGTTTTTTCCTGAATATATTCAGGAAAAAACGCATACGCCCTTTTTGGCCAAGTGCATCATTGTGGACGTTCTGCCTCTTTTCCTATGCTTTCAATGCAATTCCAGTCTACCTCCTGAAATCGGTTACCTGCAATTCTGCCCCGCTTTCAAGTCCTCTTGGCAGCCTTACTTCAGTATATTTTTGGACGATAGCTGTCATTTATAACTCTGCAGGTTTGTGAATTACAGTGCCCCTGAGCTCCTTTCTTCAACTCGCTTTCTTGTGAGCTGGCCGCAACACCGCAGGATGGCTTCAGGCCCTAATTTGGTTCCGGCACGGCACGCTGAGCCTTTGGTTATTTCCTCTTCCTGGTGGGAAATGAGAGTTAAATTTGCCCGTCCAGACACATCCAGCTAGTCTCTCATTGGTTCTCCCTATTCCTGTTCATCTTCCGCAGAAATTGCAAACTGGGCCAAACAGGAGGTTAAAGGCGCTGACTCTCCAAGTGGGGAGAGTGTTAGTAAAGCGTCTGGAATGTTGCACCCGAGTACCAGGGGAGGAAAACTGAGACATATTTGAACACGTCTCCCGTTCACACGGTTGATCATACTCTGGGTTCCACATGCATGTTTTTGCTGAAGGAAGAATACCTTAAACCTGGAGAGTTGAGACCCGTGGAATGGGTACCATGCAATATGACTTCAAAGGGTCTTCATTTGCTCACCGAACCTCTCCAATCCTATCACTGCTGCGTTTATGCCCCTGTACACACGCTTGATTCTCTTTTGGAGACATAGCAATCCATAGGTTTTAAGATACTTACTAGTCAGGTACATTCTTAGGCGTTTAATATGGGGTGTTGAGTCCATTTCGTTGAGCAAGGAGTAGCTCTTGTCTATTCCATATTTGGCTTAAGGAACTTTATCTGTGCTCATTTCAATCTCTGGTTTTATGCAGCACCCCAACTCACCTTTCCCCTTAAGCAAGCATAAGTTGGCTTTCTAATTTGAGACCCTGTTCTGTTTTGGAATTCAGTTCCTGTGTAGCCAAGTTTACATTCCGTGTATTAGTGATATCTTATGATGTTTCTTTTTCTGTGTGACTTATTTCAGTTAGAATCATCGTACCTTAATCCACTCATTATGCTGCTATGGGCCTGATGACATAGATTTCATTGCTGAGTGATACTGCATTGTACATAAGTACCACAAATTCTTTATCCATTTTTCACTTTCTCTGATACTGAACTTGTACGGTAAACGAGGTTCTTGTAAACAGAGGCGTCCCAAACTTTGGGGTGGCTGTGTCTTTTTGATTTTAATTTCCCTAAGCTATAGGACCATAAGTGGAAGTGCCCTAGGCTCTGTTGCTTTGTTTTTTAGATGTTTCAGGAAACACCATACACTTGTCCCGAGTGTCTGTTGGCAATTTACATCCCGCCCATCAGCATAACAAGGCTCCCAGTTCTCCATGGCCTGTCCTGCCTTTCTGGATTTTACACTTTTTTCAGATGGCCCTTTTGACCGGGGGGAAGTGAGACTTCATTGTAGTGCAGATTTCCTTTGCAAGCTTGCTTGGTTGGCCAAAAAGTGCGTATGAGTTTTTTCCTGAATATATTCAGGAAAAAACGCATACGCCCTTTTTGGCCAAGTGCATCATTGTGGACGTTCTGTCTCTTTTCCTATGCTTTCAATGCAATTCCAGTCTACCTCCTGAAATCGGTTTCCTGCAATTCTGCCCCGCTTTCAAGTCCTCTTGGCAGCCTTACTTCAGTATATTTTTGGACGATAGCTGTCATTTATAACTCTGCAGGTTTGTGAATTACAGTGCCCCTGAGCTCCTTTCTTCAACTCGCTTTCTTGTGACCTGGCCGAAACACCGCAGGATGGCTTCAGGCCCTAATCTGGTTCCGGCACGGCACGCTGAGCCTTTGGTTAATTCCTCTTCCTGGTGGGAAATGAGAGTTAAATTTACCGGTCCAGACACCTCCAGCTAGTCTCTCATTGGTTCTCGCTATTCCTGTTCATCTTCCGCAGAAATTGCAAACTGGGCCAAACAGGAGGTTAAAGGGACTGACTCTCCAAGTCGGGAGAGTGTTAGTAAAGCGTCTGGAATGTTGCACCCGAGTACCAGGGTACGAAAACTGAGACATATTTGAACACGTCTCCCGATCACATGGTTTATCATACTCTAGGTTCCATATGCATGTTTTAGCTGAAGGAAGAATACCTTAAACCTGGGTAGTTGAAACCCGTGGAATGGGTACCATGCAATATGACTTCAAAGGGTCTTCATTTGCTCACCGAACCTCTCCAATCCTATCACTGCTGCGTTAATGCCCCTGTACACACGCTTGATTCTCTTTCGGAGACATAGCATTCCATAGGTTTTAAGATACTTACTAGTCAGGTACATACTTAGGCGTTTAATATGTGGTGTTGAGTCCATTTCGTTGAGCAAGGAGTAGCTATTGTCTATTCCATATTTGGCTTAAGGAACTTTATCTGTGCTCATTTCAATCTCTGGTTTTATGCAGCACCCCAACTCACCTTTCCCCTTAAGCAAGCATAAGTTGGTTTTCTAAATTTGAGACCCTGTTCTGTTCTGTAATTCAGTTCCTGTGTAGCCAAGTTTACATTCCGTGTATTACTGATATCTTATGATGTTTCTTTTTCTGTGTGACTTATTTCAGTTAGAATCATCATACCTGAATCCACTCATTGTGCAGCTAAGGGCCTGATGACATAGATTTCATTGCTGAGTGATACTGCATTGTACGTAAGTACCACAAGTTCTTTATCCATTTTTCACTTTCTGTGATACTGAACTTGTACGGTAAATGAGGTTCTTGTAAACAGAGGCGTCCCAAACTTTGGGGTGGCTGTGTCTTTTTGATTTTAATTTCCCTAAGCTATAGGACCATAAGTGGAAGTGCCCTAGGCTCTGTTGCTTTGTTTTTTAGATGTTTCAGGAAACACCATACACTTCTCCCGAGTGTCTGTTGGCAATTTACATCCCGCCCATCAGCATAACAAGGCTCCCAGTTCTCCATGGCCTGTCCTGCCTTTCTGGATTTTACACTTTTTTCAGATGGCCCTTTTGACTGGGGGGAAGTGAGACTTCATTGTAGTGCAGATTTCCTTTGCAAGTTTGCTTGGTTGGCCAAAAAGGGCGTATGCGTTTTTTCCTGAATATATTCAGGAAAAAACGCATACGCCCTTTTTGGCAAAGTGCATCATTGAGGACGTTCTGCCTCTTTTCCTATTCTTTCAACGCAATTCCAGTCTACCTCCTGAAATGGGTTTCCTGCAATTCTGCCCCGCTTTCAAGTCCTCTAGGCAGCCTTACTTCGGTATATTTTTGGACGATAGCTGTCATTTATAACTCTGCAGGTTTGTGAATTACAGTGCCCCTGAGCTCCTTTCTTCAACTCGCTTTCTTGTGAGCTGGCCGCAACACCGCAGGATGGCTTCCGGCCCTAATCTGGTTCCGGCACGGCACGCTGAGCCTTTGGTTAATTCCTCTTCCTGGTGGGAAATGAGAGTTAAATTTGCCCGTCCAGACTCCTCCAGCTAGTCTCTCATTGGTTCTCGCTATTCCTGTTCATCTTCCGCAGAAATTGCAAACAGGGCCAAACAGGAGGTTAAAGGGACTGACTCTCCAAGTCGGGAGAGTGTTAGTAAAGCGTCTGGAATGTTGCACCCGAGTACCAGGGTACGAAAACTGAGACATATTTGAACACGTCTCCCGATCACATGGTTGATCATACTCTAGGTTCCACATGCATGTTTTATCTGCAGGAAGAATACCTTAAACCTGGGTATTTGAAACCCGTGGAATGGGTACCATGCAATATGACTTCAAAGGGTCTTCATTTGCTCACCGAACCTCTCCAATCCTATCACTGCTGCGTTTATGCACCTGTACACATGCTTGATTCTCTTTCGGAGACATAGCAATCCATAGGTTTTAAGATACTTACTAGTCAGGTACATTCTTAGGCGTTTAATATGGGGTGTTGAGTCCATTTCGTTGAGCAAGGAGTAGCTCTTGTCTATTCCATATTTGGCTTAAGGAACTTTATCTGTGCTCATTTCAATCTCTGGTTTTATGCAGCACCCCAACTCACCTTTCCCCTTAAGCAAGCATAAGTTGGTTTTCTAAATTTGAGACCCTGTTCTGTTCTGTAATTCAGTTCCTGTGTAGCCAAGGTTACATTCCGTGTATTAGTGATATCTTATGATGTTTCTTTTTCTGTGTGACTTATTTCAGTTAGAATCACCATACCTGAATCCACTCATTTTGCTACTAAGGGCCTGATGACATAGATTTCATTGCTGAGTGATATTGCTTTGTAAGTAAATACCACAACTTCTTTATCCATTTTTCACTTTCTGCGATGTTGAACTTGTACTGTAAAGGAGGTTCTTGTAAACAGAGCCATTCCAAACTTTGGGGTGGCTGTGTCTTTTTGATTTTAATTTCCCTAAGCTATAGGACCATAAGTGGAAGTGCCCTAGGCTCTGTTGCTTTGTTTTTTAGATGTTTCAGGAAACACCATACACTTCTCCCGAGTGTCTGTTGGCAATTTACATCCCGCCCATCAGCATAACAAGGCTCCCAGTTCTCCATGGCCTGTCCTGCCTTTCTGGATTTTACACTTTTTTCAGATGGCCCTTTTGACCGGGGGGAAGTGAGACTTCATTGTAGTGCAGATTTCCTTTGCAAGCTTGCTTGGTTGGCCAAAAAGGGCGTATGCGTTTTTTCCTGAATATATTCAGGAAAAAACGCATACGCCCATTTTGGCCAAGTGCATCATTGTGGACGTTCTGCCTCTTTTCCTATGCTTTCAATGCAATTCCAGTCTACCTCCTGAAATCGGTTTCCTGCAATTCTGCCCCGCTTTCAAGTCCTCTTGGCAGCCTTACTTCAGTATATTTTTGGACGATAACTGTCATTTATAACTCTGCAGGTTTGTGAATTACAGTGCCCCTGAGCTCCTTTCTTCAACTCGCTTTCTTTTGAGCTGGCCGCAACACCGCAGGATGGCTTCAGGCCCTAATCTTGTTCCGGCACGGCACAGTGAGCCTTTGGTTATTTCTTCTTCCTGGTGGGAAATGAGAGTTAAATTTGCCTGTCCTGACACCTCCAGCTAGTCTCTCATTGGTTCTCCCTATTCCTGTTCATCTTCCGCAGAAATTGCAAACTGGGCCAAACAGGAGGTTAAAGGCGCTGACTCTCCAAGTGGGGAGAGTGTTAGTAAAGCGTCTGGAATGTTGCACCCGAGTACCAGGGGAGGAAAACTGAGACATATTTCAACACGTCTCCCGTTCACATGGTTGATCATACTCTGGGTTCCACATGCATGTTTTAGCTGAAGGAAGAATACCTTAAACCTGGGTAGTTGAAACCCGTGGAATGGGTACCATGCAATATGACTTCAAAGGGTCTTCATTTGCTCACCGAACCTCTCCAATCCTATCACTGCTGCGTTTATGCCCCTGTACACACGCTTGATTCTCTTTTGGAGACATAGCAATCCATAGGTTTTAAGATACTTACTAGTCAGGTACATTCTTAGGCGTTTAATATGCGGTGTTGAGTCCATTTCGTTGAGCAAGGAGTAGCTCTTGTCTATTCCATATTTGGCTTAAGGAACTTTATCTGTGCTCATTTCAATCTCTGGTTTTATGCAGCACCCCAACTCACCTTTCCCCTTAAGCAAGCATAAGTTGGTTTTCTAAATTTGAGACCCTGTTCTGTTCTGTAATTCAGTTCCTGTGTAGCCAAGTTTACATTCCGTGTATTACTGATATCTTATGATGTTTCTTTTTCTGTGTGACTTATTTCAGTTAGAATCATCATACCTGAATCCACTCATTGTGCAGCTAAGGGCCTGATGACATAGATTTCATTGCTGAGTGATACTGCATTGTACGTAAGTACCACAAGTTCTTTATCCATTTTTCACTTTCTGTGATACTGAACTTGTACGGTAAATGAGGTTCTTGTAAACAGAGGCATCCCAAACTTTGGGGTGGCTGTGTCTTTTTGATTTTAATTTCCCTAAGCTATAGGACCATAAGTGGAAGTGCCCTAGGCTCTGTTGCTTTGTTTTTTAGATGTTTCAGGAAACACCATACACTTCTCCCGAGTGTCTGTTGGCAATTTACATCCCGCCCATCAGCATAACAAGGCTCCCAGTTCTCCATGGCCTGTCCTGCCTTTCTGGATTTTACACTTTTTTCAGATGGCCCTTTTGACTGGGGGGAAGTGAGACTTCATTGTAGTGCAGATTTCCTTTGCAAGTTTGCTTGGTTGGCCAAAAAGGGCGTATGCGTTTTTTCCTGAATATATTCAGGAAAAAACGCATACGCCCTTTTTGGCAAAGTGCATCATTGAGGACGTTCTGCCTCTTTTCCTATTCTTTCAACGCAATTCCAGTCTACCTTCTGAAATGGGTTTCCTGCAATTCTGCCCCGCTTTCAAGTCCTCTAGGCAGCCTTACTTCGGTATATTTTTGGACGATAGCTGTCATTTATAACTCTGCAGGTTTGTGAATTACAGTGCCCCTGAGCTCCTTTCTTCAACTCGCTTTCTTGTGAGCTGGCCGCAACACCGCAGGATGGCTTCCGGCCCTAATCTGGTTCCGGCACGGCACGCTGAGCCTTTGGTTAATTCCTCTTCCTGGTGGGAAATGAGAGTTAAATTTGCCCGTCCAGACTCCTCCAGCTAGTCTCTCATTGGTTCTCGCTATTCCTGTTCATCTTCCGCAGAAATTGCAAACAGGGCCAAACAGGAGGTTAAAGGGACTGACTCTCCAAGTCGGGAGAGTGTTAGTAAAGCGTCTGGAATGTTGCACCCGAGTACCAGGGTACGAAAACTGAGACATATTTGAACACGTCTCCCGATCACATGGTTGATCATACTCTAGGTTCCACATGCATGTTTTATCTGCAGGAAGAATACCTTAAACCTGGGTATTTGAAACCCGTGGAATGGGTACCATGCAATATGACTTCAAAGGGTCTTCATTTGCTCACCGAACCTCTCCAATCCTATCACTGCTGCGTTTATGCACCTGTACACATGCTTGATTCTCTTTCGGAGACATAGCAATCCATAGGTTTTAAGATACTTACTAGTCAGGTACATTCTTAGGCGTTTAATATGGGGTGTTGAGTCCATTTCGTTGAGCAAGGAGTAGCTCTTGTCTATTCCATATTTGGCTTAAGGAACTTTATCTGTGCTCATTTCAATCTCTGGTTTTATGCAGCACCCCAACTCACCTTTCCCCTTAAGCAAGCATAAGTTGGTTTTCTAAATTTGAGACCCTGTTCTGTTCTGTAATTCAGTTCCTGTGTAGCCAAGGTTACATTCCGTGTATTAGTGATATCTTATGATGTTTCTTTTTCTGTGTGACTTATTTCAGTTAGAATCACCATACCTGAATCCACTCATTTTGCTACTAAGGGCCTGATGACATAGATTTCATTGCTGAGTGATATTGCTTTGTAAGTAAATACCACAACTTCTTTATCCATTTTTCACTTTCTGCGATGTTGAACTTGTACTGTAAACGATGTTCTTGTAAACAGAGCCATCCCAAACTTTGGGGTGGCTGTGTCTTTTTGATTTTAATTTCCCTAAGCTATAGGACCATAAGTGGAAGTGCCCTAGGCTCTGTTGCTTTGTTTTTTAGATGTTTCAGGAAACACCATACACTTCTCCCGAGTGTCTGTTGGCAATTTACATCCCGCCCATCAGCATAACAAGGCTCCCAGTTCTCCATGGCCTGTCCTGCCTTTCTGGATTTTACACTTTTTTCAGATGGCCCTTTTGACCGGGGGGAAGTGAGACTTCATTGTAGTGCAGATTTCCTTTGCAAGCTTGCTTGGTTGGCCAAAAAGGGCGTATGCGTTTTTTCCTGAATATATTCAGGAAAAAACGCATACGCCCATTTTGGCCAAGTGCATCATTGTGGACGTTCTGCCTCTTTTCCTATGCTTTCAATGCAATTCCAGTCTACCTCCTGAAATCGGTTTCCTGCAATTCTGCCCCGCTTTCAAGTCCTCTTGGCAGCCTTACTTCAGTATATTTTTGGACGATAACTGTCATTTATAACTCTGCAGGTTTGTGAATTACAGTGCCCCTGAGCTCCTTTCTTCAACTCGCTTTCTTTTGAGCTGGCCGCAACACCGCAGGATGGCTTCAGGCCCTAATCTTTTTCCGGCACGGCACAGTGAGCCTTTGGTTATTTCTTCTTCCTGGTGGGAAATGAGAGTTAAATTTGCCTGTCCTGACACCTCCAGCTAGTCTCTCATTGGTTCTCCCTATTCCTGTTCATCTTCCGCAGAAATTGCAAACTGGGCCAAACAGGAGGTTAAAGGCGCTGACTCTCCAAGTGGGGAGAGTGTTAGTAAAGCGTCTGGAATGTTGCACCCGAGTACCAGGGGAGGAAAACTGAGACATATTTGAACACGTCTCCCGTTCACATGGTTGATCATACTCTGGGTTCCACATGCATGTTTTAGCTGAAGGAAGAATACCTTAAACCTGGGTAGTTGAAACCCGTGGAATGGGTACCATGCAATATGACTTCAAAGGGTCTTCATTTGCTCACCGAACCTCTCCAATCCTATCACTGCTGCGTTTATGCCCCTGTACACACGCTTGATTCTCTTTTGGAGACATAGCAATCCATAGGTTTTAAGATACTTACTAGTCAGGTACATTCTTAGGCGTTTAATATGGGGTGTTGAGTCCATTTCGTTGAGCAAGGAGTAGCTCTTGTCTATTCCATATTTGGCTTAAGGAACTTTATCTGTGCTCATTTCAATCTCTGGTTTTATGCAGCACCCCAACTCACCTTTACCCTTAAGCAAGCATAAGTTGGTTTTCTAAATTTGAGACCCTGTTCTGTTCTGTAATTCAGTTCCTGTGTAGCCAAGTTTACATTCCGTGTATTACTGATATCTTATGATGTTTCTTTTTCTGTGTGACTTATTTCAGTTAGAATCATCATACCTGAATCCACTCATTATGCTGCTAAGGGCCTGATGACATATATTTCATTGCTGAGTGATATTGCTTTGTAAGTAAATACCACAACTTCTTTATCCATTTTTCACTTTCTGCGATGTTGAACTTGTACTGTAAACGATGTTCTTGTAAACAGAGCCATCCCAAACTTTGGGGTGGCTGTGTCTTTTTGATTTTGATTTCCCTAAGCTATAGGGCCATAAGTGGAAGTGCCCTAGGCTCTGTTGCTTTGTTTTTTAGATGTTTCAGGAAACACCATACACTTCTCCGGAGTGTCTGTTGGCAATTTACATCCCGCCCATCAGCATAACAAGGCTCCCAGTTCTCCATGGCCTGTCCTGCCTTTCTGGATTTTACACTTTTTTCAGATGGCCCTTTTGACCGGGGGGAAGTGAGACTTCATTGTAGTGCAGATTTCCTTTGCAAGCTTGCTTGGTTGGCCAAAAAGGGCGTATGCGTTTTTTCCTGAATATATTCAGGAAAAAACGCATACGCCCTTTTTGGCCAAGTGCATCATTGTGGACGTTCTGCCTCTTTTCCTATGCTTTCAATGCAATTCCAGTCTACCTCCTGAAATCGGTTTCCTGCAATTCTGCCCCGCTTTCAAGTCCTCTTGGCAGCCTTACTTCAGTATATTTTTGGACGATAGCTGTCATTTATAACTCTGCAGGTTTGTGAATTACAGTGCCCCTGAGCTACTTTCTTCAACTCGCTTTCTTTTGAGCTGGCCGCAACACAGCAGGATGGCTTCAGGCCCTAATCTGGTTCCGGCACGGCACGCTGAGCCTTTGGTTAATTCCTCTTCCTGGTGGGAAATGAGAGTTAAATTTGCCCGTCCAGACACCTCCAGCTAGTCTCTCATTGGTTCTCGCTATTCCTGTTCATCTTCCGCAGAAATTGCAAACTGGGCCAAACAGGAGGTTAAAGGCGCTGACTCTCCAAGTGGGGAGAGTGTTAGTAAAGCGTCTGGAATGTTGCACCCGAGTACCAGGGGAGGAAATCTGAGACATATTTCAACACGTCTCCCGTTCACATGGTTGATCATACTCTGGGTTCCACATGCATGTTTTAGCTGAAGGAAGAATACCTTAAACCTGGGTAGTTGAAACCCGTGGAATGGGTACCATGCAATATGACTTCAAAGGGTCTTCATTTGCTCACCGAACCTCTCCAATCCTATCACTGCTGCGTTTATGCCCCTGTACACACGCTTGATTCTCTTTTGGAGACATAGCAATCCATAGGTTTTAAGATACTTACTAGTCAGGTACATTCTTAGGCGTTTAATATGGGGTGTTGAGTCCATTTCGTTGAGCAAGGAGTAGCTCTTGTCTATTCCATATTTGGCTTAAGGAACTTTATCTGTGCTCATTTCAATCTCTGGTTTTATGCAGCACCCCAACTCACCTTTCCCCTTAAGCAAGCATAAGTTGGTTTTCTAAATTTGAGACCCTGTTCTGTTTTGGAATTCAGTTCCTGTGTAGCCAAGTTTACATTCCGTGTATTACTGATATCTTATGATGTTTCTTTTTCTGTGTGACTTATTTCAGTTAGAATCATCATACCTGAATCCACTCATTATGCTGCTAAGGGCCTGATGACATAGATTTCATTGTTGAGTGATATTGCTTTGTAAGTAAATACCACAACTTCTTTATCCATTTTTCAAATTCTGCGATGTTGAACTTGTACTGTAAACGAGGTTCTTGTAAACAGAGGCGTCCCAAACTTTGGGGTGGCTGTGTCTTTTTGATTTTAATTTCCCTAAGCTATAGGACCATAAGTGGAAGTGCCCTAGGCTCTGTTGCTTTGTTTTTTAGATGTTTCAGGAAACACCATACACTTCTCCCGAGTGTCTGTTGGCAATTTATATCCCGCCCATCAGCATAACAAGGCTCCCAGTTCTCCATGGCCTGTCCTGCCTTTCTGGATTTTACACTTTTTTCAGATGGCCCTTTTGACCGGGAGGAAGTGAGACTTCATTGTAGTGCAGATTTCCTTTGCAAGTTTGCTTGGTTGGCCAAAAAGGGCGTATGCGTTTTTTCCTGAATATATTCAGGAAAAAATGCATACGCGCTTTTTGGCCAAGTGCATCATTGTGGACGTTCTGCCTCTTTTCCTATGCTTTCAATGCAATTCCAGTCTACCTCCTGAACTCGGTTTCCTGCAATTCTGCCCCGCTTTCAAGTCCTCTTGGCAGCCTTACTTCAGTATATTTTTGGACGATAGCTGTCATTTATAACTCTGCAGGTTTGTGAATTACAGTGCCCCTGAGCTCCTTTCTTCAACTCGCTTTCTTTTGAGCTGGCCGCAACACCGCAGGATGGCTTCAGGCCCTAATCTGGTTCCGGCACGGCACGCTGAGCCTTTGGTTATTTCCTCTTCCTGGTGGGAAATGAGAGTTAAATTTGCCCGTCCAGACACCTCCAGCTAGTCTCTCATTGGTTCTCGCTATTCCTGTTCATCTTCCGCAGAAATTGCAAACTGGGCCAAACAGGAGGTTAAAGGCGCTGACTCTCCAAGTGGGGAGAGTGTTAGTAAAGCGTCTGGAATGTTGCACCCGAGTACCAGGGGAGGAAAACTGAGACATATTTGAACACGTCTCCCGTTCACACGGTTGATCATACTCTGGGTTCCACATGCATGTTTTAGCTGAAGGATGAATACCTTAAACCTGGAGAGTTGAGACCCATGTAATGGGTACCATGCAATATGACTTGAAAGGGTCTTCATTTGCTCACCGAACCTCTCCAATCCTATCACTGCTGCGTTTATGCCCCTGTACACATGCTTGATTCTCTTCCGGAGACATAGCAATCCATAGGTTTTAAGATACTTACTAGTCAGGTACATTCTTAGGCGTTTAATATGCGGTGTTGAGTCCATTTCGTTGAGCAAAGAGTAGCTCTTGTCTATTCCATATTTGGCTTAAGGAACTTTATCTGTGCTCATTTCAATCTCTGGTTTTATGCAGCACCCCAACTCACCTTTCCCCTTAAGCAAGCATAAGTTGGTTTTCTAAATTTGAGACCCTGTTCTGTTTTGGAATTCAGTTCCTGTGTAGCCAAGTTTACATTCCGTGTATTACTGATATCTTATGATATTTCTTTTTCTGTGTGACTTATTTCAGTTAGAATCATCATACCTGAATCCACTCATTATGCTGCTAAGGGCCTGATGACATAGATTTCATTGCTGAGTGATATTGCTTTGTAAGTAAATACCACAACTTCTTTATCCATTTTTCACTTTCTGCGATGTTGAACTTGTACTGTAAACGAGGTTCTTGTAAACAGAGGCGTCCCAAACTTTGGGGTGGCTGTGTCTTTTTGATTTTAATTTCCCTAAGCTATAGGACCATAAGTGGAAGTGCCCTAGGCTCTGTTGCTTTGTTTTTTAGATTTTTCAGGAAACACCATACACTTCTCCTGAGTGTCTGTTGGCAATTTACATCCCGCCCATCTGCATAACAAGGCTCCCAGTTCTCCATGGGCTGTCCTGCCTTTCTGGATTTTACACTTTTTTCAGATGGCCCTTTTGACCGGGGGGAAGTGAGACTTCATTGTAGTGCAGATTTCCTTTGCAAGCTTGCTTGGTTGGCCAAAAAGGGCGTATGCGTTTTTTCCTGAATATATTCAGGAAAAAACGCATACGCCCTTTTAGGCCAAGTGCATCATTGTGGACGTTCTGCCTCTTTTCCTATGCTTTCAATGCAATTCCAGTCTACCTCCTGAAATCGGTTTCCTGCAATTCTGCCCCGCTTTCAAGTCCTCTTGGCAGCCTTACTTCAGTATATTTTTGGACGATAGCTGTCATTTATAACTCTGCAGGTTTGTGAATTACAGTGCCCCTGAGCTCCTTTCTTCAACTCGCTTTCTTGTGAGCTGGCCGCAACACCGCAGGATGGCTTCAGGCCCTAATCTGGTTCCGGCACGGCACGCTGAGCCTTTGGTTAATTCCTCTTCCTGGTGGGAAATGAGAGTTAAATTTGCCCGTCCAGACACCTCCAGCTAGTCTCTCATTGGTTCTCGCTATTCCTGTTCATCTTGCGCAGAAATTGCAAACTGGGCCAAACAGGAGGTTAAAGGGACTGACTCTCCAAGTCGGGAGAGTGTTAGTAAAGCGTCTGGAATGTTGCACCCGAGTACCAGGGTACGAAAACTGAGACATATTTGAACACGTCTCCCGTTCACACGGTTGATCATACTCTGGGTTCCACATGCATGTTTTAGCTGAAGGATGAATACCTTAAACCTGGAGAGTTGAGACCCATGTAATGGGTACCATGCAATATGACTTCAAAGGGTCTTCATTTGCTCACCGAACCTCTCCAATCCTATCACTGCTGCGTTTATGCCCCTGTTCACATGCTTGATTCTCTTTTGGAGACATAGCATTCAATAGGTTTTAAGATACTTACTAGTCAGGTACATTCTTAGGCGTTTAATATGCTGTGTTGAGTCCATTTCGTTGAGCAAGGAGTAGCTCTTGTCTATTCCATATTTGGCTTAAGGAACTTTATCTGTGCTCATTTCAATCTCTGGTTTTATGCAGCACCCCAACTCACCTTTACCGTTAAGCAAGCATAAGTTGGTTTTCTAAATTTGAGACCATGTTCTGTTCTGTAATTCAGTTCCTGTGTAGCCAAGGTTACATTCCGTGTATTAGTGATATCTTATGATGTTTCTTTTTCTGTGTGACTTATTTCAGTTAGAATCACCATACCTGAATCCACTCATTATGCTGCTAAGGGCCTGATGACATATATTTCATTGCTGAGTGATATTGCTTTGTAAGTAAATACCACAACTTCTTTATCCATTTTTCACTTTCTGCGATGTTGAACTTGTACTGTAAATGATGTTCTTGTAAACAGAGCCATCCCAAACTTTGGGGTGGCTGTGTCTTTTTGATTTTGATTTCCCTAAGCTATAGGACCATAAGTGGAAGTGCCCTAGGCTCTGTTGCTTTGTTTTTTAGATGTTTCAGGAAACACCATACACTTCTCCCGAGTGTCTGTTGGCAATTTACATCCCGCCCATCAGCATAACAAGGCTCCCAGTTCTCCATGGCCTGTCCTGACTTTCTGGATTTTACACTTTTTTCAGATGGCCCTTTTGACCGGGGGGAAGTGAGACTTCATTGTAGTGCAGATTTCCTTTGCAAGCTTGCTTGGTTGGCCAAAAAGGGCGTATGCGTTTTTTCCTGAATATATTCAGGAAAAAACGCATACGCCCTTTTTGGCCAAGTGCATCATTGTGGACGTTCTGCCTCTTTTCCTATGCTTTCAATGCAATTCCAGTCTACCTCCTGAAATCGGTTTCCTGCAATTCTGCCCCGCTTTCAAGTCCTCTTGGCAGCCTTACTTCAGTATATTTTTGGACGATAGCTGTCATTTATAACTCTGCAGGTTTGTGAATTACAGTGCCCCTGAGCTACTTTCTTCAACTCGCTTTCTTTTGAGCTGGCCGCAACACAGCAGGATGGCTTCAGGCCCTAATCTGGTTCCGGCACGGCACGCTGAGCCTTTGGTTAATTCCTCTTCCTGGTGGGAAATGAGAGTTAAATTTGCCCGTCCAGACACCTCCAGCTAGTCTCTCATTGGTTCTTGCTATTCCTGTTCATCTTCCGCAGAAATTGCAAACTGGGCCAAACAGGAGGTTAAAGGGACTGACTCTCCAAGTCGGGAGAGTGTTAGTAAAGCGTCTGGAATGTTGCACCCGAGTACCAGGGTACGAAAACTGAGACATATTTGAACACGTCTCCCAATCACATGGTTGATCATACTCTAGGTTCCACATGCATGTTTTAGCTGAAGGAAGAATACCTTAAACCTGGGTAGTTGAAACCCGTGGAATGGGTACCATGCAATATGAATTCAAAGGGTCTTCATTTGCTCACCGAACCTCTCCAATCCTATCACTGCTGCGTTTATGCCCCTGTACACATGCTTGATTCTCTTCCGGAGACATAGCAATCCATAGGTTTTAAGATACTTACTAGTCAGGTACATTCTTAGGCGTTTAATATGCTGTGTTGAGTCCATTTCGTTGAGCAAGGAGTAGCTCTTGTCTATTCCATATTTGGCTTAAGGAACTTTATCTGTGCTCATTTCAATCTCTGGTTTTATGCAGCACCCCAACTCACCTTTCCCCTTAAGCAAGCATAAGTTGGTTTTCTAAATTTGAGACCCTGTTCTGTTTTGGAATTCAGTTCCTGTGTAGCCAAGTTTACATTCCGTGTATTACTGATATCTTATGATGTTTCTTTTTCTGTGTGACTTATTTCAGTTAGAATCATCATACCTGAATCCACTCATTATGCTGCTAAGGGCCTGATGACATAGATTTCATTGCTGAGTGATATTGCTTTGTAAGTAAATACCACAACTTCTTTATCCATTTTTCACTTTCTGCGATGTTGAACTTGTACTGTAAACGAGGTTCTTGTAAACAGAGGCGTCCCAAACTTTGGGGTGGCTGTGTCTTTTTGATTTTAATTTCCCTAAGCTATAGGACCATAAGTGGAAGTGCCCTAGGCTCTGTTGCTTTGTTTTTTAGATGTTTCAGGAAACACCATACACTTCTCCAGAGTGTCTGTTGGCAATTTACATCCCGCCCATCAGCATAACAAGGCTCCCAGTTCTCCATGGCCTGTCCTGCCTTTCTGGATTTTACACTTTTTTCAGATGGCCCTTTTGACCGGGGGGAAGTGAGACTTCATTGTAGTGCAGATTTCCTTTGCAAGCTTGCTTGGTTGGCCAAAAAGGGCGTATGCGTTTTTTCCTGAATATATTCAGGAAAAAACGCATACGCCCTTTTAGGCCAAGTGCATCATTGTGGACGTTCTGCCTCTTTTCCTATGCTTTCAATGCAATTCCAGTCTACCTCCTGAAATCGGTTTCCTGCAATTCTGCCCCGCTTTCAAGTCCTCTTGGCAGCCTTACTTCAGTATATTTTTGGACGATAGCTGTCATTTATAACTCTGCAGGTTTGTGAATTACAGTGCCCCTGAGCTCCTTTCTTCAACTCGCTTTCTTTTGACCTGGCCGCAACACCGCAGGATGGCTTCAGGCCCTAATCTGGTTCCGGCACGGCACGCTGAGCCTTTGGTTATTTCCTCTTCCTGGTGGGAAATGAGAGTTAAATTTGCCCGTCCAGACACCTCCAGCTAGTCTCTGATTGGTTCTCCCTATTCCTGTTCATCTTCCGCAGAAATTGCAAACTGGGCCAAACAGGAGGTTAAAGGCGCTGACTCTCCAAGTGGGGAGAGTGTTAGTAAAGCGTCTGGAATGTTGCACCCGAGTACCAGGGGAGGAAAACTGAGACATATTTGAACACGTCTCCCGTTCACACGGTTGATCATACTCTGGGTTCCACATGCATGTTTTAGCTGAAGGAAGAATACCTTAAACCTGGAGAGTTGAGACCCGTGGAATGGGTATCATGCAATATGACTTCAAAGGGTCTTCATTTGCTCACCGAACCTCTCCAATCCTATCACTGCTGCGTTTATGCCCCTGTACACACGCTTGATTCTCTTTTGGAGACATAGCAATCCATCGGTTTTAAGATACTTACTAGTCAGGTACATTCTTAGGCATTTAATATGGTGTGTTGAGTCCATTTCATTGAGCAAGGAGTAGCTCTTGTCTATTCCATATTTGGCTTAAGGAACTTTATCTGTGCTCATTTCAATCTCTGGTTTTATGCAGCACCCCAACTCACCTTTCCCCTTAAGCAAGAATAAGTTGGTTTTCTAAATTTGAGACCCTGTTCTGTTCTGTAATTCAGTTCCTGTGTAGCCAAGTTTACATTCCGTGTATTACTGATATCTTATGATGTTTCTTTTTCTGTGTGACTTATTTCAGTTAGAGTCATCGTACCTGAATCCATTCATTATGCTGCTACGGGCCTGATGACATAGATTTCATTCCTGAGTGATACTGCATTGTATTTAAGTACCACAAGTTCTTTATCCATTTTTCACTTTCTGTGATACTGAACTTGTATGGTAAACGAGGTTCTTGTAAACAGAGGCGTCCCAAATTTTGGGGTGGCTGTGTCTTTTTGATTTTAATTTCCCTAAGCTATAGGACCATAAGTAGAAGTGCCCTAGGCTCTGTTGCTTTGTTTTTTAGATGTTTCAGGAAACACCATACACTTCTCCAGAGTGTCTGTTGGCAATTTACATCCCTCCCGTCAGCATAACAATGCTCCCAGTTCTCCATGGCCTGTCCTGCCTTTCTGGATTTTACACTTTTTTCAGATGGTCCTTTTGACCGGGGGGAAGTGAGACTTCATTGTAGTGCAGATTTCGTTTGCCAGCTTGCTTGGTTGGCCAAAAAGGGCGTATGCGTTTTTTCCTGAATATATTCAGGAAAAAACGCATACGCCCTTTATGGCCCAGTGCATCATTGTGGACGTTCTTCCTCTTTTCCTATGCTTTCAATGCAATTCCAGTCTACCTCCTGAAATCGGTTTCCTGCAATTCTGCCCCGCTTTCAAGTCCTCTTGGCAGCCTTACTTCAGTATATTTTTGGACGATAGCTGTCATTTATAACTCTGCAGGTTTGTGAATTACAGTGCCCCTGAGCTCCTTTCTTCAACTCGCTTTCTTTTGAGCTGGCCGCAACACCGCAGGATGGCTTCAGGTCCTAATCTGGTTCCGGCACGGCACGCTGAGCCTTTGGTTATTTCCTCTTCCTGGTGGGAAATGAGAGTTAAATTTGCCCGTCCAGACACCTCCAGCTAGTCTCTCATTGGTTCTCGCTATTCCTGTTCATCTTCCGCAGAAATTGCAAACTGGGCCAAACAGGAGGTTAAAGGGACTGACTCTCCAAGTCGGGAGAGTGTTAGTAAAGCGTCTGGAATGTTGCACCCGAGTACCAGGGTACAAAAACTGAGACATATTTGAACACGTCTCCCGATCACACGGTTGATCATACTCTGGGTTCCACATGCATGTTTTAGCTGAAGGAAGAATACCTTAAATCTGGAGAGTTGAGACCCGTGGAATGGGTACCATGCAATATGACTTCAAAGGGTCTTCATTTGCTCACCGAACCTCTCCAATCCTATCACTGCTGCGTTTATGCCCCTGTACACATGCTTGATTCTCTTCCGGAGACTTAGCAATCCATAGGTTTTAAGATACTTACTAGTCAGGTACATTCTTAGGCGTTTAATATGCGGTGTTGAGTCCATTTCGTTGAGCAAGGAGTAGCTCTTGTCTATTCCATATTTGGCTTAAGGAACTTTATCTGTGCTCATTTCAATCTCTGGTTTTATGCAGCACCCCAACTCACCTTTCCCCTTAAGCAAGCATAAGTTGGTTTTCTAAATTTGAGACCCTGTTCTGTTTTGGAATTCAGTTCCTGTGTAGCCAAGTTTACATTCCGTGTATTACTGATATCTTATGATGTTTCTTTTTCTGTGTGACTTATTTCAGTTAGAATCATCATACCTGAATCCACTCATTATGCTGCTAAGGGCCTGATGACATAGATTTCATTGCTGAGTGATATTGCTTTGTAAGTAAATACCACAACTTCTTTATCCATTTTTCACTTTCTGCGATGTTGAACTTGTACTGTAAACGAGGTTCTTGTAAACAGAGGCGTCCCAAACTTTGGGGTGGCTGTGTCTTTTTGATTTTAATTTCCCTAAGCTATAGGACCATAAGTGGAAGTGCCCTAGGCTCTGTTGCTTTGTTTTTTAGATGTTTCAGGAAACACCATACACTTCTCCCGAGTGTCTGTTGGCAATTTACATCCCGCCCATCAGCATAACAAGGCTCCCAGTTCTCCATGGCCTGTCCTGCCTTTCTGGATTTTACACTTTTTTCAGATGGCCCTTTTGACCGGGGGGAAGTGAGACTTCATTGTAGTGCAGATTTCCTTTGCAAGCTTGCTTGGTTGGCCAAAAAGGGCGTATGCGTTTTTTCCTGAATATATTCAGGAAAAAACGCATACGCCCTTTTTGGCCAAGTGCATCATTGTGGACGTTCTGCCTCTTTTCCTATGCTTTCAATGCAATTCCAGTCTACCTCCTGAAATCGGTTTCCTGCAATTCTGCCCCGCTTTCAAGTCCTCTTGGCAGCCTTACTTCAGTATATTTTTGGACGATAGCTGTCATTTATAACTCTGCAGGTTTGTGAATTACAGTGCCCCTGAGCTCCTTTCTTCAACTCGCTTTCTTGTGAGCTGGCCGCAACACCGCAGGATGGCTTCAGGCCCTAATCTCGTTCCGGCACGGCACGCTGAGCCTTTGGTTAATTCCTCTTCCTGGTGGGAAATGAGAGTTAAATTTGCCCGTCCAGACACCTCCAGCTAGTCTCTCATTGGTTCTCTCTATTCCTGTTCATCTTCCGCAGAAATTGCAAACTGGGCCAAACAGGAGGTTAAAGGGACTGACTCTCCAAGTCGGGAGAGTGTTAGTAAAGCGTCTGGAATGTTGCACCCGAGTACCAGGGTACGAAAACTGAGACATATTTGAACACGTCTCCCGATCACACGGTTGATCATACTCTAGGTTCCACATGCATGTTTTAGCTGAAGGAAGAATACCTTAAACCTGGGTAGTTGAAACCCGTGGAATGGGTACCATGCAATATGACTTCAAAGGGTCTTCATTTGCTCACCGAACCTCTCCAATCCTATCACTGCTGCGTTTATGCCCCTGTACACATGCTTGATTCTCTTTCAGAGACATAGCAATCCATAGGTTTTGAGATACTTACTAGTCAGGTACATTCTTAGGCGTTTAATATGGGGTGTTGAGTCCATTTCTTTGATAAAGGAGTAGCTCTTGTCTATTCCATATTTGGCTTAAGGAACTTTATCTGTGCTCATTTCAATCTCTGGTTTTATGCAGCACCCCAACTCACCTTTCCCCTTAAGCAAGCATAAGTTGGTTTTCTAAATTTGAGACCCTGTTCTGTTTTGGAATTCAGTTCCTGTGTAGCCAAGTTTCCATTCCGTGTATTACTGATATCTTATGATGTTTCTTTTTCTGTGTGACTTATTTCAGTTAGAATCATCGTACCTGAATCCACTCATTATGCTGCTACGAGCCTGATGACATAGATTTCATTGCTGAGTGATACTGCATTGTACGTAAGTACCACAAGTTCTTTATCCATTTTTCACTTTCTGTGATGTTGAACTTGTACGGTAAAGGAGGTTCTTGTAAACAGAGGCGTCCCAAACTTTGGGGTGGCTGTGTCTTTTTGATTTTAATTTCCGTAAGCTATAGGACCATAAGTGGAAGTGCCCTAGGCTCTGTTGCTTTGTTTTTTAGATGTTTCAGGAAACACCATACACTTCTCCCGAGTGTCTGTTGGCAATTTACATCCCGCCCATCAGCATAACAAGGCTCCCAGTTCTCCATGGCCTGTCCTGCCTTTCTGGATTTTACACTTTTTTCAGATGGCCCTTTTGACCGGGGGGAAGTGAGACTTCATTGTAGTGCAGATTTCCTTTGCAAGCTTGCTTGGTTGGCCAAAAAGGGCGTATGCGTTTTTTCCTGAATATATTCAGGAAAAAACGCATACGCCCTTTTTGGCCAAGTGCATCATTGTGGACGTTCTACCTCTTTTCCTATGCTTTCAATGCAATTCCAGTCTACCTCCTGAAATCGGTTTCCTGCAATTCTGCCCCTCTTTCAAGTCCTCTTGGCAGCCTTACTTCAGTATATTTTTGGACGATAGCTGTCATTTATAACTCTGCAGGTTTGTGAATTACAGTGCCCCTGAGCTCCTTTCTTCAACTCGCTTTCTTGTGACCTGGCCGCAACACCGCAGGATGGCTTCCGGCCCTAATCTCGTTCCGGCAAGGCACGCTGAGCCTTTGCTTAATTCCTCTTCCTGGTGGGAAATGAGAGTTAAATTTTCCCGTCCAGACACCTCCAGCTAGTCTCTCATTGGTTCTCGCTATTCCTGTTCATCTTCCGCAGAAATTGCAAACTGGGCCAAACAGGAGGTTAAAGGGACTGACTCTCCAAGTCGGGAGAGTGTTAGTAAAGCGTCTGGAATGTTGCACCCGAGTATCAGCGTACGAAAACTGAGACATATTTGAACATGTCTCCCGATCACACGGTTGATCATACTCTAGGTTCCACATGCATGTTTTAGCTGAAGGAAGAATACCTTAAACCTGGAGAGTTGAAACCCGTGGAATGGGTACCATGCAATATGACTTCAAAGGGTCTTCATTTGCTCACCGAACCTCTCCAATCCTATCACTGCTGCGTTTATGCCCCTGTACACATGCTTGATTCTCTTTCAGAGACATAGCAATCCATAGGTTTTAAGATACTTACTAGTCAGGTACATTCTTAGGCGTTTAATATGGGGTGTTGAGTCCATTTCGTTGAGCAAGGAGTAGCTCTTGTCTATTCCATATTTGGCTTAAGGAACTTTATCTGTGCTCATTTCAATCTCTGGTTTTATGCAGCACCCCAACTCACCTTTCCCCTTAAGCAAGCATAAGTTGGTTTTCTAAATTTGAGACCCTGTTTTGTTTTGCAATTCAGTTCCTGTGTAGCCAAGTTTACATTCCGTGTATTAGTGATATCTTATGATGTTTCTTTTTCTGTGTGACTTATTTCAGTTAGAATCATCGTACCTGAATCCACTCATTATGCTGCTACCAGCCTGATGACATAGATTTCATTGCTGAGTGATACTGCATTGTACGTAAGTACCACAAGTTCTTTATCCATTTTTCACTTTCTGTGATACTGGACTTGTACGGTAAACGAGGTTCTTGTAAACAGAGGCGTCCCAAACTTTGGGGTGGCTGTGTCTTTTTGTTTTTAATTTCCGTAAGCTATAGGACCATAAGTGGAAGTGCCCTAGGCTCTGTTGCTTTGTTTTTTAGATGTTTCAGGAAACACCATACACATCTCCAGAGTGTCTGTTGGCAATTTACATCCCGCCCATCAGCATAACAAGGCTCCCAGTTCTCCATGGCCTGTCCTGCCTTTCTGGATTTTACACTTTTTTCAGATGGCCCTTTTGACCGGGGGGAAGTGAGACTTCATTGTAGTGCAGATTTCCTTTGCAAGCTTGCTTGGTTGGCCAAAAAGGGCGTATGCGTTTTTTCCTGAATATATTCAGGAAAAAACGCATACGCACTTTTTGGCCAAGTGCATCATTGTGGACGTTCTGCCTCTTTTCCTATGCTTTCAATGCAATTCCAGTCTACCTCCTGAAATCGGTTTCCTGCAATTCTGCCCCGCTTTCAAGTCCTCTTGGCAGCCTTACTTCAGTATATTTTTGGACGATAGCTGTCATTTATAACTCTGCAGGTTTGTGAATTACAGTGCCCCTGAGCTCCTTTCTTCAACTCGCATTCTTGTGACCTGGCCGCAACACCACAGCATGGCTTCAGGCCCTAATCTGGTTCCGGCACGGCACGCTGAGCCTTTGGTTATTTCCTCTTCCTGGTGGGAAATAAGAGTTAAATTTGCCCGTCCAGACACCTCCAGCTAGTCTATCATTGGTTCTCGCTATTCCTGTTCATCTTCCGCTGAAATTGCAAACTGGGCCAAACAGGAGGTTAAAGGCGCTGACTCTCCAAGTGGGGAGAGTGTTATTAAAGCGTCTGGAATGTTGCACCCGAGTACCAGGGGATTAAAACTGAGACATATTTGAACACGTCTCCCGTTCACACGGTTGATCATACTCTGGGTTCCACATGCATGTTTTTGCTGAAGGAAGAATACCTTAAACCTGGAGAGTTGAGACCCGTGGAATGGGTACCATGCAATATGACTTCAAAGGGTCTTCATTTGCTCACCGAACCGCTCCAATCCTATCACTGCTGCGTTTATGCCCCTGTACACACGCTTGATTCTCTTTTGGAGACATAGCAATCCATAGGTTTTAAGATACTTACTAGTCAGGTACATTCTTAGGCGTTTAATATGGGGTGTTGAGTCCATTTCGTTGAGCAAGGAGTAGCTCTTTTCTATTCCATATTTGGCTTAAGGAACTTTATCTGTGCTCATTTCAATCTCTGGTTTTATGCAGCACCCCAACTCACCTTTCCCCTTAAGCAAGCATAAGTTGGTTTTCTAAATTTGAGACCCTGTTCTGTTTTGGAATTCAGTTCCTGTGTAGCCAAGTTTACATTCCGTGTATTAGTGATATCTTATGATGTTTCTTTTTCTGTGTGACTTATTTCAGTTAGAATCATCGTACCTGAATCCACTCATTATGCTGCTACGGGCCTGATGACATAGATTTCATTGCTGAGTGATACTGCATTGTACATAAGTACCACAAGTTCTTTATCCATTTTTCACTTTCTGTGATACTGAACTTGTACGGTAAAGGAGGTTCTTGTAAACAGAGGCGTCCCAAACTTTGGGGTGGCTGTGTCTTTTTGATTTTAATTTCCCTAAGCTATAGGACCATAAGTGGAAGTGCCCTAGGCTCTGTTGCTTTGTTTCTTAGATGTTTCAGGAAACACCATACACTTCTCCTGAGTGTCTGTTGGCAATTTACATCCCGCCCATCAGCATAACAAGGCTCCCAGTTCTCCATGGCCTGTCCTGCCTTTCTGGATTTTACACTTTTTTCAGATGGCCCTTTTGACCGGGGGGAAGTGAGACTTCATTGTAGTGCAGATTTCCTTTGCAAGCTTGCTTGGTTGGCCAAAAAGGGCGTATGCATTTTTTCCTGAATATATTCAGGAAAAAACGCATACGCCCTTTTTGGCCAAGTGCATCATTGTGGACGTTCTGCCTCTTTTCCTATGCTTTCAATGCAATTCCAGTTTATCTCCTGAAATCGGTTTCCTGCAATTCTGCCCCGCTTTCAAGTCCTCTTGGCAGCCTTACTCCAGTATATTTTTGGACGATAGCTGTCATTTATAACTCTGCAGGTTTGTGAATTACAGTGCCCCTGAGCTCCTTTCTTCAACTCGCTTTCTTGTGAGCTGGCCGCAACACCGCAGGATGGCTTCAGGCCCTAATCTGGTTCCGGCACGGCACGCTGAGCCTTTGGTTATTTCCTCTTCCTGGTGGGAAATGAGAGTTAAATTTGCCCGTCCAGACACCTCCAGCTAGTCTCTCATTGTTTCTCCCTATTCCTGTTCATCTTCCGCAGAAATTGCAAACTGGGCCAAACAGGAGGTTAAAGGCTCTGACTCTCCAAGTGGGGAGAGTGTTAGTAAAGCGTCTGGAATGTTGCACCCGAGTACCAGGGGAGGAAAACTGAGACATATTTGAACACATCTCCCGTTCACACGGTTGATCATACTCTGGGTTCCACATGCATGTTTTAGCTGAAGGAAGAATACCTTAAACCTGGAGAGTTGAGACCCGTGGAATGGGTATCATGCAATATGACTTCAAAGGGTCTTCATTTGCTCACCGAACCTCTCCAATCCTATCACTGCTGCGTTTATGCCCCTGTACACACGCTTGATTCTCTTTTGGAGACATAGCAATCCATAGGTTTTAAGATACTTACTAGTCAGGTACATTCTTAGGCGTTTAATATGGGGTGTTGAGTCCATTTCGTTGAGCAAGGAGTAGCTCTTGTCTATTCCATATTTGGCTTAAGGAACTTTATCTGTGCTCATTTCAATCTCTGGTTTTATGCAGCACCCCAACTCACCTTTCCCCTTAAGCAAGCATAAGTTGGTTTTCTAAATTTGAGACCCTCTTCTGTTTTGGAATTCAGTTCCTGTGTAGCCAAGTTTACATTCTGTGTATTACTGATATCTTATGATGTTTCTTTTTCTGTGTGACTTATTTCAGTTAGAATCATCGTACCTGAATCCACTCATTATGCTGCTACGGGCCTGATGACATAGATTTCATTGCTGAGTGATACCGCATTGTACATAAGTACCACAAGTTCTTTATCCATTTTTCACTTTCTGTGATACTGAACTTGTATGGTAAACGAGGTTCTTGTAAACAGAGGCGTCCCAAACTTTGGGGTGGCTGTGTCTTTTTGATTTTAATTTCCCTAAGCTATAGGACCATAAGTGGAAGTGCCCTAGGCTCTGTTGCTTTGTTTTTTAGATGTTTCAGGAAACACCATACACTTCTCCCAATTTTCTGTTGGCAATATACATCCCGCCCATCAGCATAACAAGGCTCCTAGTTCTCCATGGCCTGTCCTGCCTTTCTGGATTTTACACTTTTTTCAGATGGCCCTTTTGACCGGGGGGAAGTGAGACTTCATTGTAGTGCAGATTTCCTTTGCAAGCTTGCTTGGTTGGCCAAAAAGGGCGTATGCGTTTTTTCCTGAATATATTCAGGAAAAAACGCATACGCCCTTTTTGGCCAAGTGCATCATTGTGGACGTTCTGCCTCTTTTCCTATACTTTCAATGCAATTCCAGTCTACCTCCTGAAATCGGTTTCCTGCAATTCTGCCCCGCTTTCAAGTCCTCTTGGCAGCCTTACTTCAGTATATTTTTGGACGATAGCTGTCATTTATAACTCTGCAGGTTTGTGAATTACAGTGCCCCTGAGCTCCTTTCTTCAACTCGCATTCTTGTGACCTGGCCGTAACACCGCAGCATGGCTTCAGGCCCTAATCTGGTTCCGGCACGGCACGCTGAGCCTTTGGTTAATTCCTCTTCCTGGTGGGAAATGAGAGTTAAATTTGCCCGTCCATACACCTCCAGCTAGTCTCTCATTGGTTCTCGCTATTCCTGTTCATCTTCCGCAGAAATTGCAAACTGGGCCAAACAGGAGGTTAAAGGCGCTGACTCTCCAAGTCGGGAGAGTGTTAGTAAAGCGTCTGGAATGTTGCACCCGAGTACCAGGGGAGGAAAACTGAGACATACTTGAACACGTCTCCCGTTCACACGGTTGATCATACTCTGGGTTCCACATGCATGTTTTAGCTGAAGGAAGAATAACTTAAACCTGGAGAGTTGAGACCCGTGTAATGGGTACCATGCAATATGACTTCAAAGGGTCTTCATTTGCGCACCGAACCTCTCCAATCCTATCACTGCTGCGTTTATGCCCCTGTACACACGCTTGATTCTCTTTTGGAGACATAGCAATCCATAGGTTTTAAGATACTTACTAGTCAGGTACATTGTTAGGCGTTTAATATGGGGTGTTGAGGCCATATCGTTGAGCAAGGAGTAGCTCTTGTCTATTCCATATTTGGCTTAAGGATCTTTATCTGTGCTCATTTCAATCTCTGGTTTAATGCAACACCCCAACTCACCTTTCCCCTTAAGCAAGCATAAGTTGGTTTTCTAAATTTGAGACCCTGTTCTGTTCTGTAATTCAGGTCCTGTGTAGCCAAGTTTTCTTTCCGTGTATTACTGATATATTATGATGTTTCTTTTTCTGTGTGACTTATTTCAGTTAGAATCATCGTACCTGAATTCACTCATTATGCTGCTACGGGCCTGATGACATAGATTTCATTGCTGAGTGATACTGCATTGTACATAAGTACCACAAGTTCTTTATCCATTTTTCACTTTCTGTGATACTGAACTTGTACGGTAAACGAGGTTCTTGTAAACAGAGGCGTCCCAAACTTTGGGGTGGCTGTGTCTTTTTGATTTTAATTTCCCTAAGCTATAGGACCATAAGTGGAAGTGCCCTAGGCTCTGTTGCTTTGTTTTTTAGATGTTTCAGGAAACACCATACACTTCTCCCGAGTGTCTGTTGGCAATTTACATCCCGCCCATCAGCATAACAAGGCTCCCAGTTCTCCATGGCCTGTCCTGCCTTTCTGGATTTTACACTTTTTTCAGATGGCCCTTTTGACTGAGGGGAAGTGAGACTTCATTGTAGTGCAGATTTCCTTTGCAAGCTTGCTTGGTTGGCCAAAAAGGGCGTATGCGTTTTTTCCTGAATATATTCAGGAAAAAACGCATACGCCCTTTTTGGCCAAGTGCATCATTGTGGACGTTCTGCCTCTTTTCCTATGCTTTCAATGCAATTTTAGTCTACCTCCTGAAATCGGTTTCCTGCAATTCTGCCCCGCTTTCAAGTCCTCTTGGCAGCCTTACTTCAGTATATTTTTGGACGATAGCTGTCATTTATAACTCTGCAGGTTTGTGAATTACAGTGCCCCTGAGCTCCTTTCTTCAACTCGCTTTCTTGTGAGCTGGCCGCAACACCGCAGGATGGCTTCAGGCCCTAATCTGGTTCCGGCACGGCACGCTGAGCCTTTGGTTATTTCCTCTTCCTGGTGGGAAATGAGAGTTAAATTTGCCCGTCCAGACACCTCCAGCTAGTCTCTCATTGGTTCTCCCTATTCCTGTTCATCTTCCGCAGAAATTGCAAACTGGGCCAAACAGGAGGTTAAAGGCGCTGACTCTCCAAGTGGGGAGAGTGTTAGTAAAGCGTCTGGAATGTTGCACCCGAGTACCAGGGGAGGAAAACTGAGACATATTTGAACACGTCTCCCGTTCACACGGTTGATCATACTCTGGGTTCCACATGCATGTTTTATCTGAAGGAAGAATACCTTAAACCTGGGTAGTTGAGACCCGTGTAATGGGAACCATGCAATATGACTCCAAAGGGTCTTCATTTGCTCACCGAACCTCTCCAGTCCTATCACTGCTGCGTTTATGCCCCTGTACACATGCTTGATTCTCTTTTGGAGACATAGCAATCCATAGGTTTTAAGATACTTACTAGTCAGGTACATTCTTAGGTGTTTAATATGCGGTGTTGAGTCCATTTCGTTGAGCAAGGAGTAGCTCTTGTCTATTCCATATTTGGCTTAAGGAACTTTATCTGTGCTCATTTCAATCTCTGGTTTTATGCAGCACCCCAACTCACCTTTCCCCTTAAGCAAGCATAAGTTGGTTTTCTAAATTTGAGACCCTCTTCTGTTTTGGAATTCATTTCCTGTGTAGCCAAGTTTACATTCTGTGTATTACTGATATCTTATGATGTTTCTTTTTCTGTGTGACTTATTTCATTTAGAATCATCGTACCTGAATCCACTCATTATGCTGCTATGGGCCTGATGACATAGATTTCATTGCTGAGTGATACTGCATTGTACGTAAGTACCACATGTTCTTTATCCATTTTTCACTTTCTGTGATACTGAACTTGTACTGTAAACGAGGTTCTTGTAAACAAAGGCGTACCAAACTTTGGGGTGGCTGTGTCTTTTTGATTTTAATTTCCCTAAGCTATAGGACCATAAGTGGAAGTGCCCTAGGCTCTGTTGCTTTGTTTTTTAGATGTTTCAGGAAACACCATACACTTCTCCCGAGTGTCTGTTGGCAATTTACATCCCGCCCATCAGCATAACAAGGCTCCCAGTTCTCCATGGCCTGTCCTGCCTTTCTGGATTTTACACTTTTTTCAGATGGCCCTTTTGACCGGGGGGAAGTGAGACTTCATTGTAGTGCAGATTTCCTTTGCAAGCTTGCTTGGTTGGCCAAAAAGGGCGTATGCGTTTTTTCCTGAATATATTCAGGAAAAAACGCATACGCCCTTTTTGGCCAAGTGCATCATTGTGGACGTTCTGCCTCTTTTTCTATGCTTTCAATGCAATTCCAGTCTACCTCCTGAAATCGGTTTCCTGCAATTCTGCCCCGCTTTCAAGTCCTCTTGGCAGCCTTACTTCAGTATATTTTTGGACGATAGCTGTCATTTATAACTCTGCAGGTTTGTGAATTACAGTGCCCCTGAGCTCCTTTCTTCAACTCGCTTTCTTGTGAGCTGGCCGCAACACCGCAGGATGGCTTCAGGCCCTAATCTGGTTCCGGCACGGCACGCTGAGCCTTTGGTTATTTCCTCTTCCTGGTGGGAAATGAGAGTTAAATTTGCCCGTCCAGACACCTCCAGCTAGTCTCTCATTGGTTCTCGCTATTCCTATTCATCTTGCGCAGAAATTGCAAACTGGGACAAACAGGAGGTTAAAGGCGCTGACTCTCCAAGTGGGGAGAGTGTTAGTAAAGCGTCTGGAATGTTGCACCCGAGTACCAGGGGAGGAAAACTGAGACATATTTGAACACGTCTCCCGTTCACACGGTTGATCATACTCTGGGTTCCACATGCATGTTTTTGCTGAAGGAAGAATACCTTAAACCTGGAGAGTTGAGACCCGTGGAATGGGTACCATGCAATATGACTTCAAAGGGTCTTTATTTGCTCAGCGAACCGCTCCAATCCTATCACTGCTGCGTTTATGCCCCTGTACACACGCTTGATTCTCTTTTGGAGACATAGCAATCCATAGGTTTTAAGATACTTACTAGTCAGGTACATTCTTAGGCGTTTAATATGGGGTGTTGAGTCCATTTCGTTGAGCAAGGAGTAGCTCTTGTCTATTCCATATTTGGCTTAAGGAACTTTATCTGTGCTCATTTCAATCTCTGGATTCATGCAGCACCCCAACTCACCTTTCCCCTTAAGCAAGCATAAGTTGGTTTTCTAAATTTGAGACCCTGTTCTGTTTTGGAATTCAGTTCCTGTGTAGCCAAGTTTACATTCCGTGTATTACTGATATCTTATGATGTTTCTTTTTCTGTGTGACTTATTTCATTTAGAATCATCGTACCTGAATCCACTCATTATGCTGCTACGGGCCTGATGACATAGATTTCATTGCTGAGTGATACTGCATTGTACATAAGTACCACAAGTTCTTTATCCATTTTTCACTTTCTGTGATACTGAACTTGTATGGTAAACGAGGTTCTTGTAAACAGAGGCATCCCAAACTTTGGGGTGGCTGTGTCTTTTTGATTTTAATTTCCCTAAGCTATAGGACCATAAGTGGAAGTGCCCTAGGCTCTGTTGCTTTGTTTTTTGATGTTTCAGGAAACACCATACACTTCTCCCGAGTGTCTGTTGGCAATTTACATCCCGCCCATCAGCATAACAAGGCTCCCAGTTCTCCATGGCCTGTCCTGCCTTTCTGGATTTTACACTTTTTTCAGATGGCCCTTTTGACCAGGGGGAAGTGAGACTTCATTGTAGTGCAGATTTCCTTTGCAAGCTTGCTTTGTTGGCCAAAAAGGGCGTATGCGTTTTTTCCTGAATATATTCAGGAAAAAACGCATACGCCCTTTTTGGCCAAGTGCATCATTGTGGACGTTCTGCCTCTTTTCCTATGCTTTCAATGCAATTCCAGTCTACCTCCTGAAATCGGTTTCCTGCAATTCTGCCCCGCTTTCAAGTCCTCTTGGCAGCCTTACTTCAGTATATTTTTGGACGATAGCTGTCATTTATAACTCTGCAGGTTTGTGAATTACAGTACCCCTGAGCTCCTTTCTTCAACTCGCTTTCTTGTGAGCTGGCCGCAACACCGCAGGATGGCTTCAGGCCCTAATCTGATTCCGGCACGGCACGCTGAGCCTTTGGTTATTTCCTCTTCCTGGTGGGAAATGAGAGTTAAATTTGCCCGTCCAGACACCTCCAGCTAGTCTCTCATTGGTTCTCCCTATTCCTGTTCATCTTCCGCAGAAATTGCAAACTGGGCCAAACAGGAGGTTAAAGGCGCTGACTCTCCAAGTGGGGAGAGTGTTAGTAAAGCGTCTGGAATGTTGCACCCGAGTACCAGGGGAGGAAAACTGAGACATATTTGAACACGTCTCCCGTTCACACGGTTGATCATACTCTGGGTTCCACATGCATGTTTTATCTGAAGGAAGAATACCTTAAACCTGGGTAGTTGAGACCCGTGTAATGGGAACCATGCAATATGACTCCAAAGGGTCTTCATTTGCTCACCGAACCTCTCCAGTCCTATCACTGCTGCGTTTATGCCCCTGTACACATGCTTGATTCTCTTTTGGAGACATAGCAATCCATAGGTTTTAAGATACTTACTAGTCAGGTACATTCTTAGGTGTTTAATATGCGGTGTTGAGTCCATTTCGTTGAGCAAGGAGTAGCTCTTGTCTATTCCATATTTGGCTTAAGGAACTTTATCTGTGCTCATTTCAATCTCTGGTTTTATGCAGCACCCCAACTCACCTTTCCCCTTAAGCAAGCATAAGTTGGTTTTCTAAATTTGAGACCCTCTTCTGTTTTGGAATTCATTTCCTGTGTAGCCAAGTTTACATTCTGTGTATTACTGATATCTTATGATGTTTCTTTTTCTGTGTGACTTATTTCATTTAGAATCATCGTACCTGAATCCACTCATTATGCTGCTATGGGCCTGATGACATAGATTTCATTGCTGAGTGATACTGCATTGTACGTAAGTACCACATGTTCTTTATCCATTTTTCACTTTCTGTGATACTGAACTTGTACTGTAAACGAGGTTCTTGTAAACAAAGGCGTACCAAACTTTGGGGTGGCTGTGTCTTTTTGATTTTAATTTCCCTAAGCTATAGGACCATAAGTGGAAGTGCCCTAGGCTCTGTTGCTTTGTTTTTTAGATGTTTCAGGAAACACCATACACTTCTCCCGAGTGTCTGTTGGCAATTTACATCCCGCCCATCAGCATAACAAGGCTCCCAGTTCTCCATGGCCTGTCCTGCCTTTCTGGATTTTACACTTTTTTCAGATGGCCCTTTTGACCGGGGGGAAGTGAGACTTCATTGTAGTGCAGATTTCCTTTGCAAGCTTGCTTGGTTGGCCAAAAAGGGCGTATGCGTTTTTTCCTGAATATATTCAGGAAAAAACGCATACGCCCTTTTTGGCCAAGTGCATCATTGTGGACGTTCTGCCTCTTTTTCTATGCTTTCAATGCAATTCCAGTCTACCTCCTGAAATCGGTTTCCTGCAATTCTGCCCCGCTTTCAAGTCCTCTTGGCAGCCTTACTTCAGTATATTTTTGGACGATAGCTGTCATTTATAACTCTGCAGGTTTGTGAATTACAGTGCCCCTGAGCTCCTTTCTTCAACTCGCTTTCTTGTGAGCTGGCCGCAACACCGCAGGATGGCTTCAGGCCCTAATCTGGTTCCGGCACGGCACGCTGAGCCTTTGGTTATTTCCTCTTCCTGGTGGGAAATGAGAGTTAAATTTGCCCGTCCAGACACCTCCAGCTAGTCTCTCATTGGTTCTCGCTATTCCTATTCATCTTGCGCAGAAATTGCAAACTGGGACAAACAGGAGGTTAAAGGCGCTGACTCTCCAAGTGGGGAGAGTGTTAGTAAAGCGTCTGGAATGTTGCACCCGAGTACCAGGGGAGGAAAACTGAGACATATTTGAACACGTCTCCCGTTCACACGGTTGATCATACTCTGGGTTCCACATGCATGTTTTTGCTGAAGGAAGAATACCTTAAACCTGGAGAGTTGAGACCCGTGGAATGGGTACCATGCAATATGACTTCAAAGGGTCTTTATTTGCTCAGCGAACCGCTCCAATCCTATCACTGCTGCGTTTATGCCCCTGTACACACGCTTGATTCTCTTTTGGAGACATAGCAATCCATAGGTTTTAAGATACTTACTAGTCAGGTACATTCTTAGGCGTTTAATATGGGGTGTTGAGTCCATTTCGTTGAGCAAGGAGTA
The DNA here is from genome assembly GCF_039906515.1 of Pseudorca crassidens. Lineage (NCBI taxonomy): Eukaryota > Metazoa > Chordata > Mammalia > Artiodactyla > Delphinidae > Pseudorca > Pseudorca crassidens. The sequence continues at coordinate 105,019,436 of NC_090301.1, forward strand.
GCTCTTGTCTATTCCATATTTGGCTTAAGGAACTTTATCTGTGCTCATTTCAATCTCTGGATTCATGCAGCACCCCAACTCACCTTTCCCCTTAAGCAAGCATAAGTTGGTTTTCTAAATTTGAGACCCTGTTCTGTTTTGGAATTCAGTTCCTGTGTAGCCAAGTTTACATTCCGTGTATTACTGATATCTTATGATGTTTCTTTTTCTGTGTGACTTATTTCATTTAGAATCATCGTACCTGAATCCACTCATTATGCTGCTACGGGCCTGATGACATAGATTTCATTGCTGAGTGATACTGCATTGTACATAAGTACCACAAGTTCTTTATCCATTTTTCACTTTCTGTGATACTGAACTTGTATGGTAAACGAGGTTCTTGTAAACAGAGGCATCCCAAACTTTGGGGTGGCTGTGTCTTTTTGATTTTAATTTCCCTAAGCTATAGGACCATAAGTGGAAGTGCCCTAGGCTCTGTTGCTTTGTTTTTTGATGTTTCAGGAAACACCATACACTTCTCCCGAGTGTCTGTTGGCAATTTACATCCCGCCCATCAGCATAACAAGGCTCCCAGTTCTCCATGGCCTGTCCTGCCTTTCTGGATTTTACACTTTTTTCAGATGGCCCTTTTGACCAGGGGGAAGTGAGACTTCATTGTAGTGCAGATTTCCTTTGCAAGCTTGCTTTGTTGGCCAAAAAGGGCGTATGCGTTTTTTCCTGAATATATTCAGGAAAAAACGCATACGCCCTTTTTGGCCAAGTGCATCATTGTGGACGTTCTGCCTCTTTTCCTATGCTTTCAATGCAATTCCAGTCTACCTCCTGAAATCGGTTTCCTGCAATTCTGCCCCGCTTTCAAGTCCTCTTGGCAGCCTTACTTCAGTATATTTTTGGACGATAGCTGTCATTTATAACTCTGCAGGTTTGTGAATTACAGTACCCCTGAGCTCCTTTCTTCAACTCGCTTTCTTGTGAGCTGGCCGCAACACCGCAGGATGGCTTCAGGCCCTAATCTGATTCCGGCACGGCACGCTGAGCCTTTGGTTATTTCCTCTTCCTGGTGGGAAATGAGAGTTAAATTTGCCCGTCCAGACACCTCCAGCTAGTCTCTCATTGGTTCTCCCTATTCCTGTTCATCTTCCGCAGAAATTGCAAACTGGGCCAAACAGGAGGTTAAAGGCGCTGACTCTCCAAGTGGGGAGAGTGTTAGTAAAGCGTCTGGAATGTTGCACCCGAGTACCAGGGGAGGAAAACTGAGACATATTTGAACACGTCTCCCGTTCACATGGTTGATCATACTCTTGGTTCCACATGCATGTTTTAGCTGAAGGAAGAATACCTTAAACCTGGAGAGTTGAGACCCATGGAATGGGTACCATGCAATATGACTTCAAAGTGTCTTCATTTGCTCACCGAACCTCTCCAATCCTATCACTGCTGCGTTTATGCCCCTGTACACATGCTTGATTCTCTTTCGGAGACATAGCAATCCATAGGTTTTAAGATACTTACTAGTCAGGTACATTCTTAGGCGTTTAATATGCGGTGTTGAGTCCATTTCGTTGAGCAAGGAGTAGCTCTTGTCTATTCCATATTTGGCTTAAGGAACTTTATCTGTGCTCATTTCAATCTCTGGTTTTATGCAGCACCCCAACTCACCTTTCCCCTTAAGCAAGCATAAGTTGGTTTTCTAAATTTGAGACCCTGTTCTGTTCTGTAATTCAGTTCCTGTGTAGCCAAGTTTACATTCCGTGTATTACTGATATCTTATGATGTTTCTTTTTCTGTGTGACTTATTTCAGTTAGAATCATCATACCTGAATCCACTCATTGTGCTGCTAAGGGCCTGATGACATAGATTTCATTGCTGAGTGATATTGCTTTGTAAGTAAATACCACAACTTCTTTATCCATTTTTCACTTTCTGCGATGTTGAACTTGTACTGTAAACTAGGTTGTTGTAAACAGAGTCATTCCATACTTTGGGGTGGCTGTTTCTTTTTGATTTTAATTTCCCTAAGCTATAGGACCATAAGTGGAAGTGCCCTAGGCTCTGTTGCTTTGTATTTTAGATGTTTCAGGAAACAACATACACTTCTCCCGAGTGTCTGTTGGCAATTTACATCCCGCCCATCAGCATAACAAGGCTCCCAGTTCTCCATGGCCTGTCCTGCCTTTCTGGATTTTACACTTTTTTCAGATGGCCCTTTTGACCGGGGAGAAGTGAGACTTCATTGTAGTGCAGATTTCCTTTGCAAGCTTGCTTGGTTGGCCAAAAAGGGCGTATGCGTTTTTTCCTGAATATATTCAGGAAAAAACGCATACGTCCTTTTTGGCCAAGTGCATCATTGTGGACGTTCTGCCTCTTTTCCTATGCTTTCAATGCAATTCCAGTCTACCTCCTGAAATCGGTTTCCTGCAATTCTGCCCCGCTTTCAAGTCCTCTTGGCAGCCTTACTTCAGTACATTTCTTTTGACGATAGCTGTCATTTATAACTCTGCAGGTTTGTGAATTACAGTGCCCCTGAGCTCCTTTCTTCAACTCGCTTTCTTGTGAGCTGGCCGCAACACCGCAGGATGGCTTCAGGCCCTAATCTGGTTCCGGCATGGCTCGCTGAGCCCTTGGTTATTTCCTCTTCCTGGTGGGAAATGAGAGTTAAATTTGCCCGTCCAGACACCTCCAGCTAGTCTCTCATTGGTTCTCCCTATTCCTGTTCATCTTGCACAGAAATTGCAAACTGGGCCAAACAGGAGGTTAAAGGCGCTGACTCTCCAAGTGGGGAGAGTGTTAGTAAAGCGTCTGGAATGTTGCACCCGAGTACCAGGGGAGGAAAACTGAGACATATTTGAACACGTCTCCCGTTCACACGGTTGATCATACTCTGGGTTCCACATGCATGTTTTAGCTGAAGGAAGAATACCTTAAACCTGGAGAGTTGAGACCCGTGGAATGGGTACCAAGCAATATGACTTCAAAGGATCTTCATTTGCTCACCGAACCTCTCCAATCCTATCACTGCTGCGTTTATGCCCCTGTACACATGCTTGATTCTCTTTTGGAGACATAGCAATCCATAGGTTTTAAGATACTTACTAGTCAGGTACATTCTTAGGCGTTTAATATGGGGTGTTGAGTCCATTTCGTTGAGCAACGAGTAGCTCTTGTCTATTCCATATTTGGCTTAAGGAACTTTATCTGTGCTCATTTCAATCTCTGGTTTTATGCAGCACCCCAACTCACCTTTCCCCTTAAGCAAGCATAAGTTGGTTTTCTAAATTTGAGACCCTGTTCTGTTTTGGAATTCAGTTCCTGTGTAGCCAAGTTTACATTCCGTGTATTACTGATATCTTATGATGTTTCTTTTTCTGTGTGAATTATTTCAGTTAGAATCATCGTACCTGAATCCAGTCATTATGCGGCTACGGGCCTGATGACATAGATTTCATTGCTGAGTGATACTGCATTTTACATAAGTACCACAAGTTCTTTATCCATTTTTCACTTTCTGTGATACTGAACTTGTACGGTAAACGAGGTTCTTGTAAACAGAGGCGTCCCAAACTTTGGGGTGGCTGTGTCTTTTTGATTTTAATTTCCCTAAGCTATAGGACCATAAGTGGAAGTGCCCTAGGCTCTGTTGCTTTGTTTTTTCGATGTTTCAGGAAACAACATACACTTCTCCCGAGTGTCTGTTGGCAATTTACATCCCGCCCATCAGCATAACAAGGCTCCCAGTTCTCCATGGCCTGTCCTGCCTTTCTGGATTTTACACTTTTTTCAGATGGTCCTTTTGACCATGGGGAAGTGAGACTTCATTGTAGTGCAGATTTCCTTTGCAAGTTTGCTTGGTTGGCCAAAAAGGGCGTATGCGTTTTTTCCTGAATATATTCAGGAAAAAACGCATACGCCCTTTTTGGCCAAGTGCCTCATTGTGGACGTTCTGCCTCTTTTCCTATGCTTTCAATGCAATTCCAGTCTACCTCCTGAAATCGGTTTCCTGCAATTCTGCCCCACTTTCAAGTCCTCTTGGCAGCCTTACTTCAGTATATTTTTGGACGATAGCTGTCATTTATAACTCTGCAGGTTTGTGAATTACAGTGCCCCTGAGCTCCTTTCTTCAACTCGCTTTCTTGTGAGCTGGCCGCAACACCGCAGGATGGCTTCAGGCCCTAATCTGGTTCCGGCACGGCACGCTGAGCCTTTGGTTATTTCCTCTTCCTGGTGGAAATGAGAGTTAAATTTGCCCGTCCAGACACCTCCAGCTAGTCTCTCATTGGTTCTCCCTATTCCTGTTCATCTTCCGCAGAAATTGCAAACTGGGCCAAACATGAGGTTAAAGGGACTGACTCTCCAAGTCGGGAGAGTGTTAGTAAAGCGTGTGGAATGTTGCACCCGAGTACCAGGGGAGGAAAACTGAGACATATTTGAACACTTCTCCCGTTCACACGGTTGTTCATACTCTGGGTTCCACATGCATGTTTTAGCTGAAGGAAGAATACCTTAAACCTGGAGAGTTGAGACCCGTGGAATGGGTACCATGCAATATGACTTCAAAGGGTCTTCATTTGCTCACCGAACCTCTCCAATCCTATCACTGCTGCGTTTATGCCCCTGTACACACGCTTGATTCTCTTTTGGAGACATAGCAATCCATAGGTTTTAAGATACTTACTAGTCAGGTACATTCTTAGGCGTTTAATATGGGGTGTTGAGTCCATTTCGTTGAGCAAGGAGTAGCTCTTGTCTATTCCATATTTGGCTTAAGGAACTTTATCTGTGCTCATTTCAATCTCTGGTTTTATGCAGCACCCCAACTCACCTTTCCCCTTAAGCAAGCATAAGTTGGTTTTCTAAATTTGAGACCCTGTTCTGTTTTGGAATTCAGTTCCTGTGTAGCCAAGTTTACATTCCGTGTATTACTGATATCTTATGATGTTTCTTTTTCTGTGTGACTTATTTCCGTTAGAATCATTGTACCTGAATCCACTCATTGTGCTGCTAAGGGCCTGATGACATAGATTTCATTGCTGAGTGATATTTCTTTGTAAGTAAATACCACAACTTCTTTATCCATTTTTCACTTTCTGCGATGTTGAACTTGTACTGTAAACGAGGTTCTTGTAAACAGAGGCGTCCCAAACTTTCGGGTGGCTGTGTCTTTTTGATTTTAATTTCCCTAAGCTATAGGACCATAAGTGGAAGTGCCCTAGGCTCTGTTGCTTTGTTTTTTAGATGTTTCAGGAAACACCATACACTTCTCCCGAGTGTCTGTTGGCAATTTACATCCCGCCCATCAGCATAACCAGGCTCCCAGTTCTCCATGGCCTGTCCTGCCTTTCTGGATTTTACACTTTTTTCAGATGGCCCTTTTGACCGGGGGGAAGTGAGACTTCATTGTAGTGCAGATTTCCTTTGCAAGCTTGCTTGGTTGGCCAAAAAGGGCGTATGCGTTTTTTCCTGAATATATTCAGGAAAAAACGCATACGCCCTTTTTGGCCAAGTGCATCATTGTGGACGTTCTGCCTCTTTTCCTATGCTTTCAATGCAATTCCACTCTACCTCCTGAAATCGGTTTCCTGCAATTCTGCCCCGCTTTCAAGTCCTCTTGGCAGCCTTACTTCAGTATATTTTTGGACGATAGCTGTCATTTATAACTCTGCAGGTTTGTGAATTACAGTGCCCCTGAGCTCCTTTCTTCAACTCGCTTTCTTGTGAGCTGGCCGCAACACCGCAGGATGGCTTCAGGCCCTAATCTGGTTCCGGCACGGCACGCTGAGCCTTTGGTTATTTCCTCTTCCTGGTGGGAAATGAGAGTTAAATTTGCCCGTCCAGACACATCCAGCTAGTCTCTCATTGGTTCTCCCTATTCCTGTTCATCTTCCGCAGAAATTGCAAACTGGGCCAAACAGGAGGTTAAAGGCGCTGACTCTCCAAGTGGGGAGAGTGTTAGTAAAGCGCCTGGAATGTTGCACCCGAGTACCAGGGGAGGAAAACTGAGACATATTTGAACACGTCTCCCGTTCACACGGTTGATCATACTCTGGGTTCCACATGCATGTTTTTGCTGAAGGAAGAATACCTTAAACCTGGAGAGTTGAGACCCGTGGAATGGGTACCATGCAATATGACTTCAAAGGGTCTTCATTTGCTCACCGAACCTCTCCAATCCTATCACTGCTGCGTTTATGCCCCTGTACACACGCTTGATTCTCTTTTGGAGACATAGCAATCCATAGGTTTTAAGATACTTACTAGTCAGGTACATTCTTAGGCGTTTAATATGGGGTGTTGTGTCCATTTCGTTGAGCAAGGAGTAGCTCTTTTCTATTCCATATTTGGCTTAAGGAACTTTATCTGTGCTCATTTCAATCTCTGGTTTTATGCAGCACCCCAACTCACCTTTCCCCTTAAGCAAGCATAAGTTGGTTTTCTAAATTTGAGACCCTGTTCTGTTCTGTAATTCAGTTCCTGTGTAGCCAAGTTTACATTCCGTGTATTACTGATATCTTATGATGTTTCTTTTTCTGTGTGACTTATTTCAGTTAGAATCATCATACCTGAATCCACTCATTGTGCTACTAAGGGCCTGATGACATAGATTTCATTGCTGAGTGATATTGCTTTGTAAGTAAATACCACAACTTCTTTATCCATTTTTCACTTTCTGCAATGTGGAACTTGTACTGTAAACGAGGTTCTTGTAAACAGAGGCGTCCCAAACTTTGGGGTGGCTGTGTCTTTTTGATTTTAATTTCCCTAAGCTATAGGACCATAAGTGGAAGTGCCCTAGGCTCTGTTGCTTTGTTTTTTAGATGTTTCAGGAAACACCATACAGTTCTCCCGAGTGTCTGTTGGCAATTTACATCCCGCCCATCAGCATAACAAGGCTCCCAGTTCTCCATGGCCTGTCCTGCCTTTCTGGATTTTACACTTTTTTCAGATGGCCCTTTTGACCGGGGGGAAGTGAGACTTCATTGTAGTGCAGATTTCCTTTGCAAGCTTGCTTGGTTGGCCAAAAAGGGCGTATGCGTTTTTTCCTGAATATATTCAGGAAAAAACGCATACGCCCTTTATGGCCAAGTGCATCATTGTGGACGTTCTGCCTCTTTTCCTATGCTTTCAATGCAATTCCACTCTACCTCCTGAAATCGGTTTCCTGCAATTCTGCCCCGCTTTCAAGTCCTCTTGGCAGCCTTACTTCAGTATATTTTTGGACGATAGCTGTCATTTATAACTCTGCAGGTTTGTGCATTACAGTGCCCCTGAGCTCCTTTCTTCAACTCGCTTTCTTGTGAGCTGGCCGCAACACCGCAGGATGGCTTCAGGCCCTAATCTGGTTCCGGCACGGCACGCTGAGCCTTTGGTTATTTCGTCTTCCTGGTGGGAAATGAGAGTTAAATTTGCCCGTCCAGACACCTCCAGCTAGTCTCTCATTGGTTCTCGCTATTCCTGTACATCTTCCGCAGAAATTGCAAACTGGGCCAAACAGGAGGTTAAAGGCACTGACTCTCCAAGTCGGGAGAGTGTTAGTAAAGCGTCTGGAATGTTGCACCCGAGTACCAGGGTACGAAAACTGAGACATATTTGAACACGTCTCCCGATCACACGGTTGATCATACTCTAGGTTCCACATGCATGTTTTAGCTGAAGGAAGAATACCTTAAACCTGGGTAGTTGAAACCCGTGGAATGGGTACCATGCAATATGACTTCAAAGGGTCTTCATTTGCTCACCGAACCTCTCCAATCCTATCACTGCTGCGTTTATGCCCCTGTACACATGCTTGATTCTCTTTCGGAGACATAGCAATCCATAGGTTTTAAGATACTTACTAGTCAGGTACATTCTTAGGCGTTTAATATGGGGTGTTGAGTCCATTTCGTTGAGCAAGGAGTAGCTCTTGTCTATTCCATATTTGGCATAAGGAACTTTATCTGTGCTCATTTCAATCTCTGGATTCATGCAGCACCCCAAATCACCTTTCCCCTTAAACAAGCATAAGTTGGTTTTCTAAATTTGAGACCCTGTTCTGTTCTGTAATTCAGTTCCTGTGTAGCCAAGTTTACATTCCGTGTATTACTGATATCTTATGATGTTTCTTTTTCTGTGTGACTTATTTCAGTTAGAATCATCATACCTGAATCCACTCATTGTGCTGCTAAGGGCCTGATGACATAGATTTCATTGCTGAGTGATATTGCTTTGTAAGTAAATACCACAACTTCTTTATCCATTTTTCACTTTCTGCAATGTGGAACTTGTACTGTAAACGAGGTTCTTGTAAACAGAGCCGTTCCAAATTTTGGGGTGGCTGTGTCTTTTTGATTTTAATTTCCCTAAGCTATAGGACCATAAGTGGAAGTGCCCTAGGCTCTGTTGCTTTGTTTTTTAGATGTTTCAGGAAACACCATACACTTGTCCCGAGTGTCTGTTGGCAATTTATATCCCGCCCATCAGCATAACAAGGCTCCCAGTTCTCCATGGCCTGTCCTGACTTTCTGGATTTTACACTTTTTTCAGATGGCCCTTTTGACCAGGGGGAAGTGAGACTTCATTGTAGTGCAGATTTCCTTTGCAAGCTTGCTTGGTTGGCCAAAAAGGGCGTATGCGTTTTTTCCTGAATATATTCAGGAAAAAACGCATACGCCCTTTTTGGCCAAGTGCATCATTGTGGACGTTCTGCCTCTTTTCCTATGCTTTCAATGCAATTCCACTCTACCTCCTGAAATCAGTTTCCTGCAATTCTGCCCCGCTTTCAAGTCCTCTTGGCAGCCTTACTTCAGTATATTTTTGGACGATAGCTGTCATTTATAACTCTGCAGGTTTGTGAATTACAGTGCCCCTGAGCTCCTTTCTTCAACTCGCTTTCTTGAGAGCTGGCCGCAACACCGCAGGATGGCTTCAGGCCCTAATCTGGTTCCGGCACGGCACGCTGAGCCTTTGGTTATTTCCTCTTCCTGGTGGGAAATGAGAGTTAAATTTGCCCGTCCAGACACATCCAGCTAGTCTCTCATTGGTTCTCCCTATTCCTGTTCATCTTCCGCAGAAATTGCAAACTGGGCCAAACAGGAGGTTAAAGGCGCTGACTCTCCAAGTGGGGAGAGTGTTAGTAAAGCGCGTGGAATGTTGCACCCGAGTACCAGGGGAGGAAAACTGAGACATATTTGAACACGTCTCCCGTTCACACGGTTGATCATACTCTGGGTTCCACATGCATGTTTTTGCTGAAGGAAGAATACCTTAAACCTGGAGAGTTGAGACCCGTGGAATGGGTACCATGCAATATGACTTCAAAGGGTCTTCATTTGCTCACCGAACCTCTCCAATCCTATCACTGCTGCGTTTATGCCCCTGTACACACGCTTGATTCTCTTTTGGAGACATAGCAATCCATAGGTTTTAAGATACTTACTAGTCAGGTACATTCTTAGGCGTTTAATATGGGGTGTTGAGTCCATTTCGTTGAGCAAGGAGTAACTCTTTTCTATTCCATATTTGGCTTAAGGAACTTTATCTGTGCTCATTTCAATCTCTGGTTTTATGCAGCACCCCAACTCACCTTTCCCCTTATGCAAGCATAAGTTGGTTTTCTAATTTGAGACCCTGTTCTGTTTTGGAATTCAGTTCCTGTGTAGCCAAGTTTACATTCCGTGTATTAGTGATATCTTATGATGTTTCTTTTTCTGTGTGACTTATTTCAGTTAGAATCATCGTACCTGAATCCACTCATTATGCTGCTATGGGCCTGATGACATAGATTTCATTGCTGAGTGATACTGCATTGTACATAAGTACCACAAATTCTTTATCCATTTTTCACTTTCTGTGATACTGAACTTGTATGGTAAACGAGGTTCTTGTAAATAGAGGCATCCCAAATTTTGGGGTGGCTGTGTCTTTTTGATTTTAATTTCCCTAAGCTATAGGACCATAAGTGGAAGTGCCCTAGGCTCTGTTGCTTTGTTTTTTAGATGTTTCAGGAAACACCATACACTTCTCCCGAGTGTCTGTTGGCAATTTACATCCCTCCCATCAGCATAACAATGCTCCCAGTTCTCCATGGCCTGTCCTGCCTTTCTGGATTTTACACTTTTTTCAGATGGTCCTTTTGACCAGGGGGAAGTGAGACTTCATTGTAGTGCAGATTTCGTTTGCCAGCTTGCTTGGTTGGCCAAAAAGGGCGTATGCGTTTTTTCCTGAATATATTCAGGAAAAAACGCATACGCCCTTTATGGCCCAGTGCATCATTGTGGACGTTCTTCCTCTTTTCCTATGCTTTCAATGCAATTCCAGTCTACCTCCTGAAATCGGTTTCCTGCAATTCTGCCCCGCTTTCAAGTCCTCTTGGCAGCCTTACTTCAGTATATTTTTGGACGATAGCTGTCATTTATAACTCTGCAGGTTTGTGAATTACAGTGCCCCTGAGCTCCTTTCTTCAACTCGCTTTCTTTTGAGCTGGCCGCAACACCGCAGGATGGCTTCAGGTCCTAATCTGGTTCCGGCACGGCACGCTGAGCCTTTGGTTATTTCCTCTTCCTGGTGGGAAATGAGAGTTAAATTTGCCCGTCCAGACACCTCCAGCTAGTCTCTCATTGGTTCTCGCTATTCCTGTTCATCTTCCGCAGAAATTGCAAACTGGGCCAAACAGGAGGTTAAAGGGACTGACTCTCCAAGTCGGGAGAGTGTTAGTAAAGCGTCTGGAATGTTGCACCCGAGTACCAGGGTACAAAAACTGAGACATATTTGAACACGTCTCCCGATCACACGGTTGATCATACTCTGGGTTCCACATGCATGTTTTAGCTGAAGGAAGAATACCTTAAATCTGGAGAGTTGAGACCCGTGGAATGGGTACCATGCAATATGACTTCAAAGGGTCTTCATTTGCTCACCGAACCTCTCCAATCCTATCACTGCTGCGTTTATGCCCCTGTACACATGCTTGATTCTCTTTTGGAGACATAGCATTCCATAGGTTTTAAGATACTTACTAGTCAGGTACATTCTTAGGCGTTTAATATGCGGTGTTGAGTCCATTTCGTTGAGCAAGGAGTAGCTCTTGTCTATTCCATATTTGGCTTAAGGAACTTTATCTGTGCTCATTTCAATCTCTGGTTTTATGCAGCACCCCAACTCACCTTTCCCCTTAAGCAAGCATAAGTTGGTTTTCTAAATTTGAGACCCTGTTCTGTTCTGTAATTCAGTTCCTGTGTAGCCAAGTTTACATTCCGTGTATTACTGATATCTTATGATGTTTCTTTTTCTGTGTGACTTATTTCAGTTAGAATCATCATACCTGAATCCACTCATTATGCTGCTAAGGGCCTGATGACATAGATTTCATTGCTGAGTGATATTCCTTTGTAAGTAAATACCACAACTTCTTTATCCATTTTTCACTTTCTGTGATACTGAACTTCTATGGTAAACGAGGTTCTTGTAAATAGAGGCATCCCAAATTTTGGGGTGGCTGTGTCTTTTTGATTTTAATTTCCCTAAGCTATAGGACCATAAGTGGAAGTGCCCTAGGCTCTGTTGCTTTGTTTTTTAGATGTTTCAGGAAACACCATACACTTCTCCCGAGTGTCTGTTGGCAATTTACATCCCGCCCATCAGCATAACAAGGCTCCCAGTTCTCCATGGCCTGTCCTGCCTTTCTGGATTTTACACTTTTTTCAGATGGCCCTTTTGACCGGGGGGAAGTGAGACTTCATTGTAGTGCAGATTTCCTTTGCAAGCTTGCTTGGTTGGCCAAAAAGGGCGTATGCGTTTTTTCCTGAATATATTCAGGAAAAAACGCATACGCCCTTTTTGGCCAAGTGCATCATTGTGGACGTTCTGCCTCTTTTCCTATGCTTTCAATGCAATTCCAGTCTACCTCCTGAAATCGGTTTCCTGCAATTCTGCCCCGCTTTCAAGTCCTCTTGGCAGCCTTACTTCAGTATATTTTTGGACGATAGCTGTCATTTATAACTCTGCAGGTTTGTGAATTACAGTGCCCCTGAGCTCCTTTCTTCAACTCGCTTTCTTGTGAGCTGGCCGCAACACCGCAGGATGGCTTCAGGCCCTAATCTGGTTCCGGCACGGCACGCTGAGCCTTTGGTTAATTCCTCTTCCTGGTGGGAAATGAGAGTTAAATTTGCCCGTCCAGACACCTCCAGCTAGTCTCTCATTGGTTCTCTCTATTCCTGTTCATCTTCCGCAGAAATTGCAAACTGGGCCAAACAGGAGGTTAAAGGGACTGACTCTCCAAGTCGGGAGAGTGTTAGTAAAGCGTCTGGAATGTTGCACCCGAGTACCAGGGTACGAAAACTGAGACATATTTGAACACGTCTCCCGATCACACGGTTGATCATACTCTAGGTTCCACATGCATGTTTTAGCTGAAGGAAGAATACCTTAAACCTGGGTAGTTGAAACCCGTGGAATGGGTACCATGCAATATGACTTCAAAGGGTCTTCATTTGCTCACCGAACCTCTCCAATCCTATCACTGCTGCGTTTATGCCCCTGTACACATGCTTGATTCTCTTTCAGAGACATAGCAATCCATAGGTTTTGAGATACTTACTAGTCAGGTACATTCTTAGGCGTTTAATATGGGGTGTTGAGTCCATTTCTTTGATAAAGGAGTAGCTCTTGTCTATTCCATATTTGGCTTAAGGAACTTTATCTGTGCTCATTTCAATCTCTGGTTTTATGCAGCACCCCAACTCACCTTTCCCCTTAAGCAAGCATAAGTTGGTTTTCTAAATTTGAGACCCTGTTCTGTTTTGGAATTCAGTTCCTGTGTAGCCAAGTTTCCATTCCGTGTATTACTGATATCTTATGATGTTTCTTTTTCTGTGTGACTTATTTCAGTTAGAATCATCGTACCTGAATCCACTCATTATGCTGCTACGAGCCTGATGACATAGATTTCATTGCTGAGTGATACTGCATTGTACGTAAGTACCACAAGTTCTTTATCCATTTTTCACTTTCTGTGATGTTGAACTTGTACGGTAAAGGAGGTTCTTGTAAACAGAGGCGTCCCAAACTTTGGGGTGGCTGTGTCTTTTTGATTTTAATTTCCGTAAGCTATAGGACCATAAGTGGAAGTGCCCTAGGCTCTGTTGCTTTGTTTTTTAGATGTTTCAGGAAACACCATACACTTCTCCCGAGTGTCTGTTGGCAATTTACATCCCGCCCATCAGCATAACAAGGCTCCCAGTTCTCCATGGCCTGTCCTGCCTTTCTGGATTTTACACTTTTTTCAGATGGCCCTTTTGACCGGGGGGAAGTGAGACTTCATTGTAGTGCAGATTTCCTTTGCAAGCTTGCTTGGTTGGCCAAAAAGGGCGTATGCGTTTTTTCCTGAATATATTCAGGAAAAAACGCATACGCCCTTTTTGGCCAAGTGCATCATTGTGGACGTTCTGCCTCTTTTCCTATGCTTTCAATGCAATTCCAGTCTACCTCCTGAAATCGGTTTCCTGCAATTCTGCCCCTCTTTCAAGTCCTCTTGGCAGCCTTACTTCAGTATATTTTTGGACGATAGCTGTCATTTATAACTCTGCAGGTTTGTGAATTACAGTGCCCCTGAGCTCCTTTCTTCAACTCGCTTTCTTGTGACCTGGCCGCAACACCGCAGGATGGCTTCCGGCCCTAATCTCGTTCCGGCACGGCACGCTGAGCCTTTGGTTAATTCCTCTTCCTGGTGGGAAATGAGAGTTAAATTTTCCCGTCCAGACACCTCCAGCTAGTCTCTCATTGGTTCTCGCTATTCCTGTTCATCTTCCGCAGAAATTGCAAACTGGGCCAAACAGGAGGTTAAAGGGACTGACTCTCCAAGTCGGGAGAGTGTTAGTAAAGCGTCTGGAATGTTGCACCCGAGTATCAGCGTACGAAAACTGAGACATATTTGAACATGTCTCCCGATCACACGGTTGATCATACTCTAGGTTCCACATGCATGTTTTAGCTGAAGGAAGAATACCTTAAACCTGGAGAGTTGAAACCCGTGGAATGGGTACCATGCAATATGACTTCAAAGGGTCTTCATTTGCTCACCGAACCTCTCCAATCCTATCACTGCTGCGTTTATGCCCCTGTACACATGCTTGATTCTCTTTCAGAGACATAGCAATCCATAGGTTTTAAGATACTTACTAGTCAGGTACATTCTTAGGCGTTTAATATGGGGTGTTGAGTCCATTTCGTTGAGCAAGGAGTAGCTCTTGTCTATTCCATATTTGGCTTAAGGAACTTTATCTGTGCTCATTTCAATCTCTGGTTTTATGCAGCACCCCAACTCACCTTTCCCCTTAAGCAAGCATAAGTTGGTTTTCTAAATTTGAGACCCTGTTTTGTTTTGCAATTCAGTTCCTGTGTAGCCAAGTTTACATTCCGTGTATTAGTGATATCTTATGATGTTTCTTTTTCTGTGTGAATTATTTCAGTTAGAATCATCGTACCTGAATCCACTCATTATGCTGCTACCAGCCTGATGACATAGATTTCATTGCTGAGTGATACTGCATTGTACGTAAGTACCACAAGTTCTTTATCCATTTTTCACTTTCTGTGATACTGGACTTGTACGGTAAACGAGGTTCTTGTAAACAGAGGCGTCCCAAACTTTGGGGTGGCTGTGTCTTTTTGTTTTTAATTTCCGTAAGCTATAGGACCATAAGTGGAAGTGCCCTAGGCTCTGTTGCTTTGTTTTTTAGATGTTTCAGGAAACACCATACACATCTCCAGAGTGTCTGTTGGCAATTTACATCCCGCCCATCAGCATAACAAGGCTCCCAGTTCTCCATGGCCTGTCCTGCCTTTCTGGATTTTACACTTTTTTCAGATGGCCCTTTTGACCGGGGGGAAGTGAGACTTCATTGTAGTGCAGATTTCCTTTGCAAGCTTGCTTGGTTGGCCAAAAAGGGCGTATGCATTTTTTCCTGAATATATTCAGGAAAAAACGCATACGCACTTTTTGGCCAAGTGCATCATTGTGGACGTTCTGCCTCTTTTCCTATGCTTTCAATGCAATTCCAGTCTACCTCCTGAAATCGGTTTCCTGCAATTCTGCCCCGCTTTCAAGTCCTCTTGGCAGCCTTACTTCAGTATATTTTTGGACGATAGCTGTCATTTATAACTCTGCAGGTTTGTGAATTACAGTGCCCCTGAGCTCCTTTCTTCAACTCGCATTCTTGTGACCTGGCCGCAATACCACAGCATGGCTTCAGGCCCTAATCTGGTTCCGGCACGGCACGCTGAGCCTTTGGTTATTTCCTCTTCCTGGTGGGAAATAAGAGTTAAATTTGCCCGTCCAGACACCTCCAGCTAGTCTCTCATTGGTTCTCGCTATTCCTGTTCATCTTCCGCAGAAATTGCAAACTGGGCCAAACAGGAGGTTAAAGGCGCTGACTCTCCAAGTGGGGAGAGTGTTATTAAAGCGTCTGGAATGTTGCACCCGAGTACCAGGGGATTAAAACTGAGACATATTTGAACACGTCTCCCGTTCACACGGTTGATCATACTCTGGGTTCCACATGCATGTTTTTGCTGAAGGAAGAATACCTTAAACCTGGAGAGTTGAGACCCGTGGAATGGGTACCATGCAATATGACTTCAAAGGGTCTTCATTTGCTCACCGAACCGCTCCAATCCTATCACTGCTGCGTTTATGCCCCTGTACACACGCTTGATTCTCTTTTGGAGACATAGCAATCCATAGGTTTTAAGATACTTACTAGTCAGGTACATTCTTAGGCGTTTAATATGGGGTGTTGAGTCCATTTCGTTGAGCAAGGAGTAGCTCTTTTCTATTCCATATTTGGCTTAAGGAACTTTATCTGTGCTCATTTCAATCTCTGGTTTTATGCAGCACCCCAACTCACCTTTCCCCTTAAGCAAGCATAAGTTGGTTTTCTAAATTTGAGACCCTGTTCTGTTTTGGAATTCAGTTCCTGTGTAGCCAAGTTTACATTCCGTGTATTAGTGATATCTTATGATGTTTCTTTTTCTGTGTGACTTATTTCAGTTAGAATCATCGTACCTGAATCCACTCATTATGCTGCTACGGGCCTGATGACATAGATTTCATTGCTGAGTGATACTGCATTGTACATAAGTACCACAAGTTCTTTATCCATTTTTCACTTTCTGTGATACTGAACTTGTACGGTAAAGGAGGTTCTTGTAAACAGAGGCATCCCAAACTTTGGGGTGGCTGTGTCTTTTTTATTTTAATTTCCCTAAGCTATAGGACCATAAGTGGAAGTGCCCTAGGCTCTGTTGCTTTGTTTCTTAGATGTTTCAGGAAACACCATACACTTCTCCTGAGTGTCTGTTGGCAATTTACATCCCGCCCATCAGCATAACAAGGCTCCCAGTTCTCCATGGCCTGTCCTGCCTTTCTGGATTTTACACTTTTTTCAGATGGCCCTTTTGACCGGGGGGGAAGTGAGACTTCATTGTAGTGCAGATTTCCTTTGCAAGCTTGCTTGGTTGGCCAAAAAGGGCGTATGCATTTTTTCCTGAATATATTCAGGAAAAAACGCATACGCCCTTTTTGGCCAAGTGCATCATTGTGGACGTTCTGCCTCTTTTCCTATGCTTTCAATGCAATTCCAGTTTATCTCCTGAAATCGGTTTCCTGCAATTCTGCCCCGCTTTCAAGTCCTCTTGGCAGCCTTACTTCAGTATATTTTTGGACGATAGCTGTCATTTATAACTCTGCAGGTTTGTGAATTACAGTGCCCCTGAGCTCCTTTCTTCAACTCGCTTTCTTGTGAGCTGGCCGCAACACCGCAGGATGGCTTCAGGCCCTAATCTGGTTCCGGCACGGCACGCTGAGCCTTTGGTTATTTCCTCTTCCTGGTTGGAAATGAGAGTTAAATTTGCCCGTCCAGACACCTCCAGCTAGTCTCTCATTGTTTCTCCCTATTCCTGTTCATCTTCCGCAGAAATTGCAAACTGGGCCAAACAGGAGGTTAAAGGCTCTGACTCTCCAAGTGGGGAGAGTGTTAGTAAAGCGTCTGGAATGTTGCACCCGAGTACCAGGGGAGGAAAACTGAGACATATTTGAACACATCTCCCGTTCACACGGTTGATCATACTCTGGGTTCCACATGCATGTTTTAGCTGAAGGAAGAATACCTTAAACCTGGAGAGTTGAGACCCGTGGAATGGGTATCATGCAATATTACTTCAAAGGGTCTTCATTTGCTCACCGAACCTCTCCAATCCTATCACTGCTGCGTTTATGCCCCTGTACACACGCTTGATTCTCTTTTGGAGACATAGCAATCCATAGGTTTTAAGATACTTACTAGTCAGGTACATTCTTAGGCGTTTAATATGGGGTGTTGAGTCCATTTCGTTGAGCAAGGAGTAGCTCTTGTCTATTCCATATTTGGCTTAAGGAACTTTATCTGTGCTCATTTCAATCTCTGGTTTTATGCAACACCCCAACTCACCTTTCCCCTTAAGCAAGCATAAGTTGGTTTTCTAAATTTGAGACCCTCTTCTGTTTTGGAATTCAGTTCCTGTGTAGCCAAGTTTACATTCTGTGTATTACTGATATCTTATGATGTTTCTTTTTCTGTGTGACTTATTTCAGTTAGAATCATCGTACCTGAATCCACTCATTATGCTGCTACGGGCCTGATGACATAGATTTCATTGCTGAGTGATACCGCATTGTACATAAGTACCACAAGTTCTTTATCCATTTTTCACTTTCTGTGATACTGAACTTGTACGGTAAACGAGGTTCTTGTAAACAGAGGCGTCCCAAACTTTGGGGTGGCTGTGTCTTTTTGATTTTAATTTCCCTAAGCTATAGGACCATAAGTGGAAGTGCCCTAGGCTCTGTTGCTTTGTTTTTTAGATGTTTCAGGAAACACCATACACTTCTCCCAATTTTCTGTTGGCAATATACATCCCGCCCATCAGCATAACAAGGCTCCTAGTTCTCCATGGCCTGTCCTGCCTTTCTGGATTTTACACTTTTTTCAGATGGCCCTTTTGACCGGGGGGAAGTGAGACTTCATTGTAGTGCAGATTTCCTTTGCAAGCTTGCTTGGTTGGCCAAAAAGGGCGTATGCGTTTTTTCCTGAATATATTCAGGAAAAAACGCATACGCCCTTTTTGGCCAAGTGCATCATTGTGGACGTTCTGCCTCTTTTCCTATGCTTTCAATGCAATTCCAGTCTACCTCCTGAAATCGGTTTCCTGCAATTCTGCCCCTCTTTCAAGTCCTCTTGGCAGCCTTACTTCAGTATATTTTTGGACGATAGCTGTCATTTATAACTCTGCAGGTTTGTGAATTACAGTGCCCCTGAGCTCCTTTCTTCAACTCGCATTCTTGTGACCTGGCCGTAACACCGCAGCATGGCTTTAGGCCCTAATCTGGTTCCGGCACGGCACGCTGAGCCTTTGGTTAATTCCTCTTCCTGGTGGGAAATGAGAGTTAAATTTGCCCGTCCATACACCTCCAGCTAGTCTCTCATTGGTTCTCGCTATTCCTGTTCATCTTCCGCAGAAATTGCAAACTGGGCCAAACAGGAGGTTAAAGGCGCTGACTCTCCAAGTCGGGAGAGTGTTAGTAAAGCGTCTGGAATGTTGCACCCGAGTACCAGGGGAGGAAAACTGAGACATACTTGAACACGTCTCCCGTTCACACGGTTGATCATACTCTGGGTTCCACATGCGTGTTTTAGCTGAAGGAAGAATAACTTAAACCTGGAGAGTTGAGACCCGTGTAATGGGTACCATGCAATATGACTTCAAAGGGTCTTCATTTGCGCACCGAACCTCTCCAATCCTATCACTGCTGCGTTTATGCCCCTGTACACACGCTTGATTCTCTTTTGGAGACATAGCAATCCATAGGTTTTAAGATACTTACTAGTCAGGTACATTGTTAGGCGTTTAATATGGGGTGTTGAGGCCATATCGTTGAGCAAGGAGTAGCTCTTGTCTATTCCATATTTGGCTTAAGGATCTTTATCTGTGCTCATTTCAATCTCTGGTTTAATGCAGCACCCCAACTCACCTTTCCCCTTAAGCAAGCATAAGTTGGTTTTCTAAATTTGAGACCCTGTTCTGTTCTGTAATTCAGGTCCTGTGTAGCCAAGTTTTCTTTCCGTGTATTACTGATATCTTATGATGTTTCTTTTTCTGTGTGACTTATTTCAGTTAGAATCATCGTACCTGAATTCACTCATTATGCTGCTACGGGCCTGATGACATAGATTTCATTGCTGAGTGATACTGCATTGTACATAAGTACCACAAGTTCTTTATCCATTTTTCACTTTCTGTGATACTGAACTTGTACGGTAAACGAGGTTCTTGTAAACAGAGGCGTCCCAAACTTTGGGGTGGCTGTGTCTTTTTGATTTTAATTTCCCTAAGCTATAGGACCATAAGTGGAAGTGCCCTAGGCTCTGTTGCTTTGTTTTTTAGATGTTTCAGGAAACACCATACACTTCTCCCGAGTGTCTGTTGGCAATTTACATCCCGCCCATCAGCATAACAAGGCTCCCAGTTCTCCATGGCCTGTCCTGCCTTTCTGGATTTTACACTTTTTTCAGATGGCCCTTTTGACTGAGGGGAAGTGAGACTTCATTGTAGTGCAGATTTCCTTTGCAAGCTTGCTTGGTTGGCCAAAAAGGGCGTATGCGTTTTTTCCTGAATATATTCAGGAAAAAACGCATACGCCCTTTTTGGCCAAGTGCATCATTGTGGACGTTCTGCCTCTTTTCCTATGCTTTCAATGCAATTTTAGTCTACCTCCTGAAATCGGTTTCCTGCAATTCTGCCCCGCTTTCAAGTCCTCTTGGCAGCCTTACTTCAGTATATTTTTGGACGATAGCTGTCATTTATAACTCTGCAGGTTTGTGAATTACAGTGCCCCTGAGCTCCTTTCTTCAACTCGCTTTCTTGTGAGCTGGCCGCAACACCGCAGGATGGCTTCAGGCCCTAATCTGGTTCCGGCACGGCACGCTGAGCCTTTGGTTATTTCCTCTTCCTGGTGGGAAATGAGAGTTAAATTTGCCCGTCCAGACACCTCCAGCTAGTCTCTCATTGGTTCTCCCTATTCCTGTTCATCTTCCGCAGAAATTGCAAACTGGGCCAAACAGGAGGTTAAAGGCGCTGACTCTCCAAGTGGGGAGAGTGTTAGTAAAGCGTCTGGAATGTTGCACCCGAGTACCAGGGGAGGAAAACTGAGACATATTTGAACACGTCTCCCGTTCACATGGTTGATCATACTCTGGGTTCCACATGCATGTTTTAGCTGAAGGAAGAATACCTTAAACCTGGGTAGTTGAGACCCGTGTAATGGGAACCATGCAATATGACTCCAAAGGGTCTTCATTTGCTCACCGAACCTCTCCAATCCTATCACTGCTGCGTTTATGCCCCTGTACACATGCTTGATTCTCTTTTGGAGACATAGCAATCCATAGGTTTTAAGATACTTACTAGTCAGGTACATTCTTAGGTGTTTAATATGCGGTGTTGAGTCCATTTCGTTGAGCAAGGAGTAGCTCTTGTCTATTCCATATTTGGCTTAAGGAACTTTATCTGTGCTCATTTCAATCTCTGGTTTTATGCAGCACCCCAACTCACCTTTCCCCTTAAGCAAGCATAAGTTGGTTTTCTAAATTTGAGACCCTCTTCTGTTTTGGAATTCATTTCCTGTGTAGCCAAGTTTACATTCTGTGTATTACTGATATCTTATGATGTTTCTTTTTCTGTGTGACTTATTTCATTTAGAATCATCGTACCTGAATCCACTCATTATGCTGCTATGGGCCTGATGACATAGATTTCATTGCTGAGTGATACTGCATTGTACGTAAGTACCACATGTTCTTTATCCATTTTTCACTTTCTGTGATACTGAACTTGTACTGTAAACGAGGTTCTTGTAAACAAAGGCGTACCAAACTTTGGGGTGGCTGTGTCTTTTTGATTTTAATTTCCCTAAGCTATAGGACCATAAGTGGAAGTGCCCTAGGCTCTGTTGCTTTGATTTTTAGATGTTTCAGGAAACACCATACACTTCTCCCGAGTGTCTGTTGGCAATTTACATCCCGCCCATCAGCATAACAAGGCTCCCAGTTCTCCATGGCCTGTCCTGCCTTTCTGGATTTTACACTTTTTTCAGATGGCCCTTTTGACCGGGGGGAAGTGAGACTTCATTGTAGTGCAGATTTCCTTTGCAAGCTTGCTTGGTTGGCCAAAAAGGGCGTATGCGTTTTTTCCTGAATATATTCAGGAAAAAACGCATACGCCCTTTTTGGCCAAGTGCATCATTGTGGACGTTCTGCCTCTTTTTCTATGCTTTCAATGCAATTCCAGTCTACCTCCTGAAATCGGTTTCCTGCAATTCTGCCCCGCTTTCAAGTCCTCTTGGCAGCCTTACTTCAGTATATTTTTGGACGATAGCTGTCATTTATAACTCTGCAGGTTTGTGAATTACAGTGCCCCTGAGCTCCTTTCTTCAACTCGCTTTCTTGTGAGCTGGCCGCAACACCGCAGGATGGCTTCAGGCCCTAATCTGGTTCCGGCACGGCACGCTGAGCCTTTGGTTATTTCCTCTTCCTGGTGGGAAATGAGAGTTAAATTTGCCCGTCCAGACACCTCCAGCTAGTCTCTCATTGGTTCTCGCTATTCCTGTTCATCTTGCGCAGAAATTGCAAACTGGGACAAACAGGAGGTTAAAGGCGCTGACTCTCCAAGTGGGGAGAGTGTTAGTAAAGCGTCTGGAATGTTGCACCCGAGTACCAGGGGAGGAAAACTGAGACATATTTGAACACGTCTCCCGTTCACACGGTTGATCATACTCTGGGTTCCACATGCATGTTTTTGCTGAAGGAAGAATACCTTAAACCTGGAGAGTTGAGACCCGTGGAATGGGTACCATGCAATATGACTTCAAAGGGTCTTTATTTGCTCAGCGAACCGCTCCAATCCTATCACTGCTGCGTTTATGCCCCTGTACACACGCTTGATTCTCTTTTGGAGACATAGCAATCCATAGGTTTTAAGATACTTACTAGTCAGGTACATTCTTAGGCGTTTAATATGGGGTGTTGAGTCCATTTCGTTGAGCAAGGAGTAGCTCTTGTCTATTCCATATTTGGCTTAAGGAACTTTATCTGTGCTCATTTCAATCTCTGGATTCATGCAGCACCCCAACTCACCTTTCCCCTTAAGCAAGCATAAGTTGGTTTTCTAAATTTGAGACCCTGTTCTGTTTTGGAATTCAGTTCCTGTGTAGCCAAGTTTACATTCCGTGTATTACTGATATCTTATGATGTTTCTTTTTCTGTGTGACTTATTTCCGTTAGAATCATTGTACCTGAATCCACTCATTATGCTGCTACGGGCCTGATGACATAGATTTCATTGCTGAGTGATACTGCATTGTACATAAGTACCACAAGTTCTTTATCCATTTTTCACTTTCTGTGATACTGAACTTGTATGGTAAACGAGGTTCTTGTAAACAGAGGCGTCCCAAACTTTGGGGTGGCTGTGTCTTTTTGATTTTAATTTCCCTAAGCTATAGGACCATAAGTGGAAGTGCCCTAGGCTCTGTTGCTTTGTTTTTTGATGTTTCAGGAAACACCATACACTTCTCCCGAGTGTCTGTTGGCAATTTACATCCCGCCCATCAGCATAACAACGCTCCCAGTTCTCCATGGCCTGTCCTGCCTTTCTGGATTTTACACTTTTTTCAGATGGCCCTTTTGACCAGGGGGAAGTGAGACTTCATTGTAGTGCAGATTTCCTTTGCAAGCTTGCTTTGTTGGCCAAAAAGGGCGTATGCGTTTTTTCCTGAATATATTCAGGAAAAAACGCATACGCCCTTTTTGGCCAAGTGCATCATTGTGGACGTTCTGCCTCTTTTCCTATGCTTTCAATGCAATTCCAGTCTACCTCCTGAAATCGGTTTCCTGCAATTCTGCCCCGCTTTCAAGTCCTCTTGGCAGCCTTACTTCAGTATATTTTTGGACGATAGCTGTCATTTATAACTCTGCAGGTTTGTGAATTACAGTGCCCCTGAGCTCCTTTCTTCAACTCGCTTTCTTGTGAGCTGGCCGCAACATCGCAGGATGGCTTCAGGCCCTAATCTGATTCCGGCACGGCACGCTGAGCCTTTGGTTATTTCCTCTTCCTGGTGGGAAATGAGAGTTAAATTTGCCCGTCCAGACACCTCCAGCTAGTCTCTCATTGGTTCTCCCTATTCCTGTTCATCTTCCGCAGAAATTGCAAACTGGGCCAAACAGGAGGTTAAAGGCGCTGACTCTCCAAGTGGGGAGAGTGTTAGTAAAGCGTCTGGAATGTTGCACCCGAGTACCAGGGGAGGAAAACTGAGACATATTTGAACACGTCTCCCGTTCACACGGTTGATCATACTCTTGGTTCCACATGCATGTTTTAGCTGAAGGAAGAATACCTTAAACCTGGAGAGTTGAGACCCATGGAATGGGTACCATGCAATATGACTTCAAAGGGTCTTCATTTGCTCACCGAACCTCTCCAATCCTATCACTGCTGCGTTTATGCCCCTGTACACATGCTTGATTCTCTTTCGGAGACATAGCAATCCATAGGTTTTAAGATACTTACTAGTCAGGTACATTCTTAGGCGTTTAATATGCGGTGTTGAGTCCATTTCGTTGAGCAAGGAGTAGCTCTTGTCTATTCCATATTTGGCTTAAGGAACTTTATCTGTGCTCATTTCAATCTCTGGTTTTATGCAGCACCCCAACTCACCTTTCCCCTTAAGCAAGCATAAGTTGGTTTTCTAAATTTGATACCCTGTTCTGTTCTGTAATTCAGTTCCTGTGTAGCCAAGTTTACATTCCGTGTATTACTGATATCTTATGATGTTTCTTTTTCTGTGTGACTTATTTCAGTTAGAATCATCATACCTGTATCCACTCATTGTGCTGCTAAGGGCCTGATGACATAGATTTCATTGCTGAGTGATATTGCTTTGTAAGTAAATACCACAACTTCTTTATCCATTTTTCCCTTTCTGCGATGTTGAACTTGTACTGTAAACTAGGTTGTTGTAAACAGAGCCATTCCATACTTTGGGGTGGCTGTTTCTTTTTGATTTTAATTTCCCTAAGCTATAGGACCATAAGTGGAAGTGCCCTAGGCTCTGTTGCTTTGTATTTTAGATGTTTCAGGAAACAACATACACTTCTCCCGAGTGTCTGTTGGCAATTTACATCCCACCCATCAGCATAACAAGGCTCCCAGTTCTCCATGGCCTGTCCTGCCTTTCTGGATTTTACACTTTTTTCAGATGGCCCTTTTGACCGGGGGGAAGTGAGACTTCATTGTAGTGCAGATTTCCTTTGCAAGCTTGCTTGGTTGGCCAAAAAGGGCGTATGCGTTTTTTCCTGAATATATTCAGGAAAAAACGCATACGCCCTTTTTGGCCAAGTGCATCATTGTGGACGTTCTGCCTCTTTTCCTATGCTTTCAATGCAATTCCAGTCTACCTCCTGAAATCGGTTTCCTGCAATTCTGCCCCGCTTTCAAGTCCTCTTGGCAGCCTTACTTCAGTACATTTCTTTTGACGATAGCTGTCATTTATAACTCTGCAGGTTTGTGAATTACAGTGCCCCTGAGCTCCTTTCTTCAACTCGCTTTCTTGTGAGCTGGCCGCAACACCGCAGGATGGCTTCAGGCCCTAATCTGGTTCCGGCATGGCTCGCTGAGCCCTTGGTTATTTCCTCTTCCTGGTGGGAAATGAGAGTTAAATTTGCCCGTCCAGACACCTCCAGCTAGTCTCTCATTGGTTCTCCCTATTCCTGTTCATCTTGCACAGAAATTGCAAACTGGGCCAAACAGGAGGTTAAAGGCGCTGACTCTCCAAGTGGGGAGAGTGTTAGTAAAGCGTCTGGAATGTTGCACCCGAGTACCAGGGGAGGAAAACTGAGACATATTTGAACACGTCTCCCGTTCACACGGTTGATCATACTCTAGGTTCCACATGCATGTTTTAGCTGAAGGAAGAATACCTTAAACCTGGAGAGTTGAGACCCGTGGAATGGGTACCAAGCAATATGACTTCAAAGGATCTTCATTTGCTCACCGAACCTCTCCAATCCTATCACTGCTGCGTTTATGCCCCTGTACACATGCTTGATTCTCTTTTGGAGACATAGCAATCCATAGGTTTTAAGATACTTACTAGTCAGGTACATTCTTAGGCGTTTAATATGGGGTGTTGAGTCCATTTCGTTGAGCAACGAGTAGCTCTTGTCTATTCCATATTTGGCTTAAGGAACTTTATCTGTGCTCATTTCAATCTCTGGTTTTATGCAGCACCCCAACTCACCTTTCCCCTTAAGCAAGCATAAGTTGGTTTTCTAAATTTGAGACCCTCTTCTGTTTTGGAATTCAGTTCCTGTGTAGCCAAGTTTACATTCCGTGTATTACTGATATCTTATGATGTTTCTTTTTCTGTGTGAATTATTTCAGTTAGAATCATCGTACCTGAATCCAGTCATTATGCGGCTACGGGCCTGATGACATAGATTTCATTGCTGAGTGATACTGCATTTTACATAAGTACCACAAGTTCTTTATCCATTTTTCACTTTCTTTGATACTGAACTTGTACGGTAAACGAGGTTCTTGTAAACAGAGGCGTCCCAAACTTTGGGGTGGCTGTGTCTTTTTGATTTTAATTTCCCTAAGCTATAGGACCATAAGTGGAAGTGCCCTAGGCTCTGTTGCTTTGTTTTTTCGATGTTTCAGGAAACAACATACACTTCTCCCGAGTGTCTGTTGGCAATTTACATCCCACCCATCAGCATAACAAGGCTCCCAGTTCTCCATGGCCTGTCCTGCCTTTCTGGATTTTACACTTTTTTCAGATGGTCCTTTTGACCATGGGGAAGTGAGACTTCATTGTAGTGCAGATTTCCTTTGCAAGTTTGCTTGGTTGGCCAAAAAGGGCGTATGCGTTTTTTCCTGAATATATTCAGGAAAAAACGCATACGCCCTTTTTGGCCAAGTGCCTCATTGTGGACGTTCTGCCTCTTTTCCTATGCTTTCAATGCAATTCCAGTCTACCTCCTGAAATCGGTTTCCTGCAATTCTGCCCCACTTTCAAGTCCTCTTGGCAGCCTTACTTCAGTATATTTTTGGACGATAGCTGTCATTTATAACTCTGCAGGTTTGTGAATTACAGTGCCCCTGAGCTCCTTTCTTCAACTCGCTTTCTTGTGAGCTGGCCGCAACACCGCAGGATGGCTTCAGGCCCTAATCTGGTTCCGGCACGGCACGCTGAGCCTTTGGTTATTTCCTCTTCCTGGTGGAAATGAGAGTTAAATTTGCCCGTCCAGACACCTCCAGCTAGTCTCTCATTGGTTCTCCCTATTCCTGTTCATCTTCCGCAGAAATTGCAAACTGGGCCAAACAGGAGGTTAAAGGGACTGACTCTCCAAGTCGGGAGAGTGTTAGTAAAGCGTGTGGAATGTTGCACCCGAGTACCAGGGGAGGAAAACTGAGACATATTTGAACACTTCTCCCGTTCACACGGTTGTTCATACTCTGGGTTCCAAATGCATGTTTTAGCTGAAGGAAGAATACCTTAAACCTGGAGAGTTGAGACCCGTGGAATGGGTACCATGCAATATGACTTCAAAGGGTCTTCATTTGCTCACCGAACCTCTCCAATCCTATCACTGCTGCGTTTATGCCCCTGTACACACGCTTGATTCTCTTTTGGAGACATAGCAATCCATAGGTTTTAAGATACTTACTAGTCAGGTACATTCTTAGGCGTTTAATATGGGGTGTTGAGTCCATTTCGTTGAGCAAGGAGTAGCTCTTGTCTATTCCATATTTGGCTTAAGGAACTTTATCTGTGCTCATTTCAATCTCTGGTTTTATGCAGCACCCCAACTCACCTTTCCCCTTAAACAAGCATAAGTTGGTTTTCTAAATTTGAGACCCTGTTCTGTTTTGGAATTCAGTTCCTGTGTAGCCAAGTTTACATTCCGTGTATTACTGATATCTTATGATGTTTCTTTTTCTGTGTGACTTATTTCCGTTAGAATCATTGTACCTGAATCCACTCATTATGCTGCTACGGGCCTGATGACATAGATTTCATTGCTGAGTGATACTGCATTGTACGTAAGTACCACAAGTTCTTTTTCCATTTTTCACATTCTGCGATGTTGAACTTGTACTGTAAACGAGGTTCTTGTAAACAGAGGCGTCCCAAACTTTGGGGTGGCTGTGTCTTTTTGATTTTAATTTCCCTAAGCTATAGGACCATAAGTGGAAGTGCCCTAGGCTCTGTTGCTTTGTTTTTTAGATGTTTCAGGAAACACCATACACTTCTCCCGAGTGTCTGTTGGCAATTTACATCCCGCCCATCAGCATAACAAGGCTCCCAGTTCTCCATGGCCTGTCCTGCCTTTCTGGATTTTACACTTTTTTCAGATGGCCCTTTTGACCGGGGGGAAGTAAGACTTCATTGTAGTGCAGATTTCCTTTGCAAGCTTGCTTGGTTGGCCAAAAAGTGTGTATGCGTTTTTTCCTGAATATATTCAGGAAAAAACGCATACGCACTTTTTGGCCAAGTGCATCATTGTGGACGTTCTGCCTCTTTTCCTATGCTTTCAATGCAATTCCAGTCTACCTCCTGAAATCGGTTTCCTGCAATTCTGCCCCGCTTTCAAGTCCTCTTGGCAGCCTTACTTCAGTATATTTTTGGACGATAGCTGTCATTTATAACTCTGCAGGTTTGTGCATTACAGTGCCCCTGAGCTTCTTTCTTCAACTCGCTTTCTTGTGAGCTGGCCGCAACACCGCAGGATGGCTTCAGGCCCTAATCTGGTTCCGGCACGGCACGCTGAGCCTTTGGTTAATTCCTCTTCCTGGTGGGAAATGAGAGTTAAATTTGCCCGTCCAGACACCTCCAGCTAGTCTCTCATTTGTTCTCGCTATTCCTGTTCATCTTCCGCAGAAATTGCAAACTGGGCCAAACAGGAGGTTAAAGGGACTGACTCTCCAAGTCGGGAGAGTGTTAGTAAAGCGTCTGGAATGTTGCACCCGAGTACCAGGGTACGAAAACTGAGACATATTTGAACACGTCTCCTGATCACACGGTTGATCATACTCTAGGTTCCACATGCATGTTTTAGCTGAAGGAAGAATACCTTAAACCTGGGTAGTTGAAACCCGTGGAATGGGTACCATGCAATATGACTTCAAAGGGTCTTCATTTGCTCACCGAACCTCTCCAATCCTATCACTGCTGCGTTTATGCCCCTGTACACATGCTTGATTCTCTTTCGGAGACATAGCAATCCATAGGTTTTAAGATACTTACTAGTCAGGTACATTCTTAGGCGTTTAATATGGGGTGTTGAGTCCATTTCGTTGAGCAAGGAGTAGCTCTTGTCTATTCCATATTTGGCTTAAGGAACTTTATCTGTGCTCATTTCAATCTCTGGATTCATGCAGCACCCCAAATCACCTTTCCCCTTAAGCAAGCATAAGTTGGTTTTCTAAATTTGAGACCCTGTTCTGTTCTGTAATTCAGTTCCTGTGTAGCCAAGTTTACATTCCGTGTATTACTGATATCTTATGATGTTTCTTTTTCTGTGTGACTTATTTCAGTTAGAATCATCATACCTGAATCCACTCATTGTGCTGCTAAGGGCCTGATGACATAGATTTCATTGTTGAGTGATATTTCTTTGTAAGTAAATACCACAACTTCTTTATCCATTTTTCACTTTCTGCAATGTGGAACTTGTACTGTAAACGAGGTTCTTGTAAACAGAGGCGTCCCAAACTTTGGGGTGGCTGTGTCTTTTTGATTTTAATTTCCCTAAGCTATAGGACCATAAGTGGAAGTGCCCTAGGCTCTGTTGCTTTGTTTTTTAGATGTTTCAGGAAACACCATACACTTGTCCCGAGTGTCTGTTGGCAAGTTATATCCCGCCCAGCAGCATAACAAGGCTCCCAGTTCTCCATGGCCTGTCCTGCCTTTCTGGATTTTACACTTTTTTCAGATGGCCCTTTTGACCAGGGGGAAGTGAGACTTCATTGTAGTGCAGATTTCCTTTGCAAGCTTGCTTGGTTGGCCAAAAAGGGCGTATGCGTTTTTTCCTGAATATATTCAGGAAAAAACGCATACGCCCTTTTTGGCCAAGTGCATCATTGTGGACGTTCTGCCTCTTTTCCTATGCTTTCAATGCAATTCCAGTCTACCTCCTGAAATCGGTTTCCTGCAATTCTGCCCCGCTTTCAAGTCCTCTTGGCAGCCTTACTTCAGTATATTTTTGGACGATAGCTGTCATTTATAACTCTGCAGGTTTGTGAATTACAGTGCCCCTGAGCTCCTTTCTTCAACTCGCTTTCTTGTGAGCTGGCCGCAACACCGCAGGATGGCTTCAGGCCCTAATCTGGTTCCGGCACGGCACGCTGAGCCTTTGGTTATTTCCTCTTCCTGGTGGGAAATGAGAGTTAAATTTGCCCGTCCAGACACATCCAGCTAGTCTCTCATTGGTTCTCCCTATTCCTGTTCATCTTCCGCAGAAATTGCAAACTGGGCCAAACAGGAGGTTAAAGGCGCTGACTCTCCAAGTGGAGAGAGTGTTAGTAAAGCGCCTGGAATGTTGCACCCGAGTACCAGGGGAGGAAAACTGAGACATATTTGAACACGTCTCCCGTTCACACGGTTGATCATACTCTGGGTTCCACATGCATGTTTTTGCTGAAGGAAGAATACCTTAAACCTGGAGAGTTGAGACCCGTGGAATGGGTACCATGCAATATGACTTCAAAGGGTCTTCATTTGCTCACCGAACCTCTCCAATCCTATCACTGCTGCGTTTATGCCCCTGTACACACGCTTGATTCTCTTTTGGAGACATAGCAATCCATAGGTTTTAAGATACTTACTAGTCAGGTACATTCTTAGGCGTTTAATATGCGGTGTTGAGTCCATTTCGTTGAGCAAGGAGTAGCTCTTTTCTATTCCATATTTGGCTTAAGGAACTTTATCTGTGCTCATTTCAATCTCTGGTTTTATGCAGCACCCCAACTCACCTTTCCCCTTAAGCAAGCATAAGTTGGTTTTCTAAATTTGAGACCCTCTTCTGTTTTGGAATTCAGTTCCTGTGTAGCCAAGTTTACATTCCGTGTATTACTGATATCTTATGATGTTTCTTTTTCTGTGTGACTTATTTCCGTTAGAATCATTGTACCTGAATCCACTCATTATGCTGCTACGGGCCTGATGACATAGATTTCATTGCTGAGTGATACTGCATTGTACGTAAGTACCACAAGTTCTTTTTCCATTTTTCACATTCTGCGATGTTGAACTTGTACTGTAAACGAGGTTCTTGTAAACAGAGGCGTCCCAAACTTTGGGGTGGCTGTGTCTTTTTGATTTTAATTTCCCTAAGCTATAGGACCATAAGTGGAAGTGCCCTAGGCTCTGTTGCTTTGTTTTTTAGATGTTTCAGGAAACACCATACACTTCTCCCGAGTGTCTGTTGGCAATTTACATCCCGCCCATCAGCATAACAAGGCTCCCAGTTCTCCATGGCCTGTCCTGCCTTTCTGGATTTTACACTTTTTTCAGATGGCCCTTTTTACCAGGGGGAAGTGAGACTTCATTGTAGTGCAGATTTCCTTTGCAAGCTTGCTTGGTTGGCCAAAAAGGGTGTATGCGTTTTTTCCTGAATATATTCAGGAAAAAACGCATACGCCCTTTTTGGCCAAGTGCATCATTGTGGACGTTCTGCCTCTTTTCCTATGCTTTCAATGCAATTCCACTCTACCTCCTGAAATCGGTTTCCTGCAATTCTGCCCCGCTTTCAAGTCCTCTTGGCAGCCTTACTTCAGTATATTTTTGGACAATAGCTGTCATTTATAACTCTGCAGGTTTGTGCATTACAGTGCCCCTGAGCTCATTTCTTCAACTCGCTTTCTTGTGAGCTGGCCGCAACACCGCAGGATGGCTTCAGGCCCTAATCTGGTTCCGGCACGGCACGCTGAGCCTTTGGTTAATTCCTCTTCCTGGTGGGAAATGAGAGTTAAATTTGCCCGTCCAGACACCTCCAGCTAGTCTCTCATTGGTTCCCGCTATTCCTGTTCATCTTCCGCAGAAATTGCAAACTGGGCCAAACAGGAGGTTAAAGGGACTGACTCTCCAAGTAGGGAGAGTGTTAGTAAAGCGTCTGGAATGTTGCACCCGAGTACCAGGGTACGAAAACTGAGACATATTTGAACACGTCTCCCGATCACACGGTTGATCATACTCTAGGTTCCACATGCATGTTTTAGCTGAAGGAAGAATACCTTAAACCTGGGTAGTTGAAACCCGTGGAATGGGTACCATGCAATATGACTTCAAAGGGTCTTCATTTGCTCACCGAACCTCTCCAATCCTATCACTGCTGCGTTTATGCCCCTGTACACACGCTTGATTCTCTTTCGGAGACATAGCAATCCATAGGTTTTAAGATACTTACTAGTCAGGTACATTCTTAGGCGTTTAATATGGGGTGTTGAGTCCATTTCGTTGAGCAACGAGTAGCTCTTGTCTATTCCATATTTGGCTTAAGGAACTTTATCTGTGCTCATTTCAATCTCTGGATTCATGCAGCACCCCAAATCACCTTTCCCCTTAAGCAAGCATAAGTTGGTTTTCTAAATTTGAGACCCTGTTCTGTTCTGTAATTCAGTTCCTGTGTAGCCAAGTTTACATTCCG
Source organism: Pseudorca crassidens (assembly GCF_039906515.1). Lineage (NCBI taxonomy): Eukaryota > Metazoa > Chordata > Mammalia > Artiodactyla > Delphinidae > Pseudorca > Pseudorca crassidens. Next base: position 105,051,212 of record NC_090301.1, read on the forward strand.
TGTATTACTGATATCTTATGATGTTTCTTTTTCTGTGTGACTTATTTCAGTTAGAATCATCATACCTGAATCCACTCATTGTGCTGCTAAGGGCCTGATGACATAGATTTCATTGCTGAGTGATATTGCTTTGTAAGTAAATACCACAACTTCTTTATCCATTTTTCACTTTCTGCAATGTGGAACTTGTACTGTAAACGAGGTTCTTGTAAACAGAGCCGTTCCAAATTTTGGGGTGGCTGTGTCTTTTTGATTTTAATTTCCCTAAGCTATAGGACCATAAGTGGAAGTGCCCTAGGCTCTGTTGCTTTGTTTTTTAGATGTTTCAGGAAACACCATACAGTTCTCCCGAGTGTCTGTTGGCAATTTACATCCCGCCCATCAGCATAACAAGGCTCCCAGTTCTCCATGGCCTGTCCTGCCTTTCTGGATTTTACACTTTTTTCAGATGGCCCTTTTGACCGGGGGGAAGTGAGACTTCATTGTAGTGCAGATTTCCTTTGCAAGCTTGCTTGGTTGGCCAAAAAGTGCGTATGCGTTTTTTCCTGAATATATTCAGGAAAAAACGCAAACGCCCTTTATGGCCAAGTGCATCATTGTGGACGTTCTGCCTCTTTTCCTATGCTTTCAATGCAATTCCACTCTACCTCCTGAAATCGGTTTCCTGCAATTCTGCCCCGCTTTCAAGTCCTCTTGGCAGCCTTACTTCAGTATATTTTTGGACGATAGCTGTCATTTATAACTCTGCAGGTTTGTGCATTACAGTGCCCCTGAGCTCCTTTCTTCAACTCGCTTTCTTGTGAGCTGGCCGCAACACCGCAGGATGGCTTCAGGCCCTAATCTGGTTCCGGCACGGCACGCTGAGCCTTTGGTTATTTCGTCTTCCTGGTGGGAAATGAGAGTTAAATTTGCCCGTCCAGACACCTCCAGCTAGTCTCTCATTGGTTCTCGCTATTCCTGTTCATCTTCCGCAGAAATTGCAAACTGGGCCAAACAGGAGGTTAAAGGCACTGACTCTCCAAGTCGGGAGAGTGTTAGTAAAGCGTCTGGAATGTTGCACCCGAGTACCAGGGTACGAAAACTGAGACATATTTGAACACGTCTCCCGATCACACGGTTGATCATACTCTCGGTTCCACATGCATGTTTTAGCTGAAGGAAGAATACCTTAAACCTGGGTAGTTGAAACCCGTGGAATGGGTACCATGCAATATGACTTCAAAGGGTCTTCATTTGCTCACCGAACCTCTCCAATCCTATCACTGCTGCCTTTATGCCCTTGTACACATGCTTGATTCTCTTTCGGAGACATAGCAATCCATAGGTTTTAAGATACTTACTAGTCAGGTACATTCTTAGGCGTTTAATATGGGGTGTTGAGTCCATTTCGTTGAGCAAGGAGTAGCTCTTGTCTATTCCATATTTGGCTTAAGGAACTTTATCTGTGCTCATTTCAATCTCTGGATTCATGCAGCACCCCAACTCACCTTTCCCCTTAAACAAGCATAAGTTGGTTTTCTAAATTTGAGACCCTGTTCTGTTCTGTAATTCAGTTCCTGTGTAGCCAAGTTTACATTCCGTGTATTACTGATATCTTATGATGTTTCTTTTTCTGTGTGACTTATTTCAGTTAGAATCATCATACCTGAATCCACTCATTGTGCTGCTAAGGGCCTGATGACATAGATTTCATTGCTGAGTGATATTGCTTTGTAAGTAAATACCACAACTTCTTTATCCATTTTTCACTTTCTGCAATGTGGAACTTGTACTGTAAACGAGGTTCTTGTAAACAGAGCCGTTCCAAATTTTGGGGTGGCTGTGTCTTCTTGATTTTAATTTCCCTAAGCTATAGGACCATAAGTGGAAGTGCCCTAGGCTCTGTTGCTTTGTTTTTTAGATGTTTCAGGAAACACCATACACTTGTCCCGAGTGTCTGTTGGCAATTTATATCCCGCCCATCAGCATAACAAGGCTCCCAGTTCTCCATGGCCTGTCCTGCCTTTCTGGATTTTACACTTTTTTCAGATGGCCCTTTTGACCAGGGGGAAGTGAGACTTCATTGTAGTGCAGATTTCCTTTGCAAGCTTGCTTGGTTGGCCAAAAAGGGCGTATGCGTTTTTTCCTGAATATATTCAGGAAAAAACGCATACGCCCTTTTTGGCCAAGTGCATCATTGTGGACGTTCTGCCTCTTTTCCTATGCTTTCAATGCAATTCCACTCTACCTCCTGAAATCAGTTTCCTGCAATTCTGCCCCGCTTTCAAGTCCTCTTGGCAGCCTTACTTCAGTATATTTTTGGACGATAGCTGTCATTTATAACTCTGCAGGTTTGTGAATTACAGTGCCCCTGAGCTCCTTTCTTCAACTCGCTTTCTTGTGAGCTGGCCGCAACACCGCAGGATGGCTTCAGGCCCTAATCTGATTCCGGCACGGCACGCTGAGCCTTTGGTTATTTCCTCTTCCTGGTGGGAAATGAGAGTTAAATTTGCCCGTCCAGACACCTCCAGCTAGTCTCTCATTGGTTCTCCCTATTCCTGTTCATCTTCCGCAGAAATTGCAAACTGGGCCAAACAGGAGGTTAAAGGCGCTGACTCTCCAAGTGGGGAGAGTGTTAGTAAAGCGTCTGGAATGTTGCACCCGAGTACCAGGGGAGGAAAACTGAGACATATTTGAACACGTCTCACGTTCACACGGTTGATCATACTCTGGGTTCCACATGCATGTTTTAGCTGAAGGAAGAATACCTTAAACCTGGAGAGTTGAGACCCGTGGAATGGATACCATGCAATATGACTTCAAAGGGTCTTCATTTGCTCACCGAACCTCTCCAATCCTATCACTGCTGCGTTTATGCCCCTGTACACACGCTTGATTCTCTTTCGGAGACATAGCAATCCATAGGTTTTAAGATACTTACTAGTCAGGTACATTCTTAGGCGTTTAATATGGGGTGTTGAGTCCATTTCGTTGAGCAAGGAGTAGCTCTTGTCTATTCCATATTTGGCTTAAGGAACTTTATCTGTGCTCATTTCAATCTCTGGTTTTATGCAGCACCCCAACTCACCTTTCCCCTTAAGCAAGCATAAGTTGGTTTTCTAAATTTGAGACCCTGTTCTGTTCTGTAATTCAGTTCCTGTGTAGCCAAGTTTACATTCCGTGTATTACTGATATCTTATGATGTTTCTTTTTCTGTGTGACTTATTTCAGTTAGAATCATCATACCTGAATCCACTCATTGTGCTGCTAAGGGCCTGATGACATAGATTTCATTGCTGAGTGATATTGCTTTGTAAGTAAATACCACAACTTCTTTATCCATTTTTCACTTTCTGCGATGTGGAACTTGTACTGTAAACGAGGTTCTTGTAAACAGAGGCGTCCCAAACTTTGGGGTGGCTGTGTCTTTTTGATTTTAATTTCCCTAAGCTATAGGACCATAAGTGGAAGTGCCCTAGGCTCTGTTGCTTTGTTTTTTAGATGTTTCAGGAAACACCATACAGTTCTCCCGAGTGTCTGTTGGCAATTTACATCCCGCCCATCAGCATAACAAGGCTCCCAGTTCTCCATGGCCTGTCCTGCCTTTCTGGATTTTACACTTTTTTCAGATGGCCCTTTTGACCGGGGGGAAGTGAGACTTCATTGTAGTGCAGATTTCCTTTGCAAGCTTGCTTGGTTGGCCAAAAAGGGCGTATGCGTTTTTTCCTGAATATATTCAGGAAAAAACGCATACGCCCTTTTTGGCCAAGTGCATCATTGTGGACGTTCTGCCTCTTTTCCTATGCTTTCAATGCAATTCCACTCTACCTCCTGAAATCAGTTTCCTGCAATTCTGCCCCGCTTTCAAGTCCTCTTGGCAGCCTTACTTCAGTATATTTTTGGACGATAGCTGTCATTTATAACTCTGCAGGTTTGTGAATTACAGTGCCCCTGAGCTCCTTTCTTCAACTCGCTTTCTTGTGAGCTGGCCGCAACACCGCAGGATGGCTTCAGGCCCTAATCTGGTTCCGGCACGGCACGCTGAGCCTTTGGTTATTTCGTCTTCCTGGTGGGAAATGAGAGTTAAATTTGCCCGTCCAGACACATCCAGCTAGTCTCTCATTGGTTCTCCCTATTCCTGTTCATCTTCCGCAGAAATTGCAAACTGGGCCAAACAGGAGGTTAAAGGCGCTGACTCTCCAAGTGGGGAGAGTGTTAGTAAAGCGCCTGGAATGTTGCACCCGAGTACCACGGGAGGAAAACTGAGACATATTTGAACACGTCTCCCGTTCACACGGTTGATCATACTCTGGGTTCCACATGCATGTTTTTGCTGAAGGAAGAATACCTTAAACCTTGAGAGTTGAGACCCGTGGAATGGGTACCATGCAATATGACTTCAAAGGGTCTTCATTTGCTCACCGAACCTCTCCAATCCTATCACTGCTGCGTTTATGCCCCTGTACACACGCTTGATTCTCTTTTGGAGACATAGCAATCCATAGGTTTTAAGATACTTACTAGTCAGGTACATTCTTAGGCGTTTAATATGGGGTGTTGAGTCCATTTCGTTGAGCAAGGAGTAGCTCTTTTCTATTCCATATTTGGCTTAAGGAACTTTATCTGTGCTCATTTCAATCTCTGGTTTTATGCAGCACCCCAACTCACCTTTCCCCTTAAGCAAGCATAAGTTGGTTTTCTAAATTTGAGACCCTCTTCTGTTTTGGAATTCATTTCCTGTGTAGCCAAGTTTACATTCTGTGTATTACTGATATCTTATGATGTTTCTTTTTCTGTGTGACTTATTTCAGTTAGAATCATCGTACCTGAATCCACTCATTATGCTGCTACGGGCCTGATGACATAGATTTCATTGCTGAGTGATACTGCATTGTACATAAGTACCACAAGTTCTTTATCCATTTTTCACTTTCTCTGATACTGAACTTGTACGGTAAACGAGGTTCTTGTAAACAGAGGCGTCCCAAACTTTGGGGTGGCTGTGTCTTTTTGATTTTAATTTCCCTAAGCTATAGGACCATAAGTGGAAGTGCCCTAGGCTCTGTTGCTTTGTTTTTTAGATGTTTCAGGAAACACCATACACTTCTCCCGAGTGTCTGTTGGCAATTTACATCCCGCCCATCAGCATAACAAGGCTCCCAGTTCTCCATGGCCTGTCCTGCCTCTCTGGATTTTACACTTTTTTCAGATGGCCCTTTTGACCGGGGGGAAGTGAGACTTCATTGTAGTGCAGATTTCCTTTGCAAGCTTGCTTGGTTGGCCAAAAAGGGCGTATGCGTTTTTTCCTGAATATATTCAGGAAAAAACGCATACGCCCTTTTTGGCCAAGTGCATCATTGTGGACGTTCTGCCTCTTTTCCTATGCTTTCAATGCAATTCCAGTCTACCTCCTGAAATCAGTTTCCTGCAATTCTGCCCCGCTTTCAAGTCCTCTTGGCATCCTTACTTCAGTATATTTCTTTTGACGATAGCTGTCATTTATAACTCTGCAGGTTTGTGAATTACAGTGCCCCTGAGCTCCTTTCTTCAACTCGCTTTCTTTTGAGCTGGCCGCAACACCGCAGGATGGCTTCAGGCCCTAATCTGGTTCCGGCACGGCACGCTGAGCCTTTGGTTAATTCCTCTTCCTGGTGGGAAATGAGAGTTAAATTTGCCCGTCCAGACACCTCCAGCTAGTCTCTCATTGGTTCTCCCTATTCCTGTTCATCTTCCGCAGAAATTGCAAACTGGGCCAAACAGGAGGTTAAAGGCGCTGACTCTCCAAGTGGGGAGAGTGTTAGTAAAGCGTCTGGAATGTTGCACCCGAGTACCAGGGGAGGAAAACTGAGACATATTTGAACACGTCTCCCGTTCACACGGTTGATCATACTCTGGGTTCCACATGCATGTTTTAGCTGAAGGAAGAATACCTTAAACCTGGAGAGTTGAGACCCGTGGAATGGGTACCAAGCAATATGACTTCAAAGGATCTTCATTTGCTCACCGAACCTCTCCAATCCTATCACTGCTGCGTTTATGCCCCTGTACACATGCTTGATTCTCTTTTGGAGACATAGCAATCCATAGGTTTTAAGATACTTACTAGTCAGGTACATTCTTAGGCGTTTAATATGGGGTGTTGAGTCCATTTCGTTGAGCAAGGAGTAGCTCTTGTCTATTCCATATTTGGCTTAAGGAACTTTATCTGTGCTCATTTCAATCTCTGGTTTTATGCAGCACCCCAACTCACCTTTCCCCTTAAGCAAGCATAAGTTGGTTTTCTAAATTTGAGACCCTGTTCTGTTTTGGAATTCAGTTCCTGTGTAGCCAAGTTTACATTCCGTGTATTACTGATATCTTATGATGTTTCTTTTTCTGTGTGACTTATTTCCGTTAGAATCATTGTACCTGAATCCACTCATTATGCTGCTACGGGCCTGATGACATAGATTTCATTGCTGAGTGATACTGCATTGTACGTAAGTACCACAAGTTCTTTTTCCATTTTTCACATTCTGCGATGTTGAACTTGTACTGTAAACGAGGTTCTTGTAAACAGAGGCGTCCCAAACTTTGGGGTGGCTGTGTCTTTTTGATTTTAATTTCCCTAAGCTATAGGACCATAAGTGGAAGTGCCCTAGGCTCTGTTGCTTTGTTTTTTAGATGTTTCAGGAAACACCATACACTTCTCCCGAGTGTCTGTTGGCAATTTACATCCCGCCCATCAGCATAACAAGGCTCCCAGTTCTCCATGGCCTGTCCTGCCTTTCTGGATTTTACACTTTTTTCAGATGGCCCTTTTGACCGGGGGGAAGTGAGACTTCATTGTAGTGCAGATTTCCTTTGCAAGCTTGCTTGGTTGGCCAAAAAGTGTGTATGTGTTTTTTCCTGAATATATTCAGGAAAAAACGCATACGCCCTTTTTGGCCAAGTGCATCATTGTGGACGTTCTGCCTCTTTTCCTATGCTTTCAATGCAATTCCAGTCTACCTCCTGAAATCGGTTTCCTGCAATTCTGCCCCGCTTTCAAGTCCTCTTGGCAGCCTTACTTCAGTATATTTTTGGACGATAGCTGTCATTTATAACTCTGCAGGTTTGTGCATTACAGTGCCCCTGAGCTCCTTTCTTCAACTCGCTTTCTTGTGAGCTGGCCGCAACACCGCAGGATGGCTTCAGGCCCTAATCTGGTTCCGGCACGGCACGCTGAGCCTTTGGTTAATTCCTCTTCCTGGTGGGAAATGAGAGTTAAATTTGCCCGTCCAGACACCTCCAGCTAGTCTCTCATTGGTTCTCGCTATTCCTGTTCATCTTCCGCAGAAATTGCAAACTGGGCCAAACAGGAGGTTAAAGGGACTGACTCTCCAAGTCGGGAGAGTGTTAGTAAAGCGTCTGGAATGTTGCACCCGAGTACCAGGGTACGAAAACTGAGACATATTTGAACACGTCTCCCGATCACACGGTTGATCATACTCTAGGTTCCACATGCATGTTTTAGCTGAAGGAAGAATACCTTAAACCTGGGTAGTTGAAACCCGTGGAATGGGTACCATGCAATATGACTTCAAAGGGTCTTCATTTGCTCACCGAACCTCTCCAATCCTATCACTGCTGCGTTTATGCCCCTGTACACATGCTTGATTCTCTTTCGGAGACATAGCAATCCATAGGTTTTAAGATACTTACTAGTCAGGTACATTCTTAGGCGTTTAATATGGGGTGTTGAGTCCATTTCGTTGAGCAAGGAGTAGCTCTTGTCTATTCCATATTTGGCTTAAGGAACTTTATCTGTGCTCATTTCAATCTCTGGATTCATGCAGCACCCCAAATCACCTTTCCCCTTAAGCAAGCATAAGTTGGTTTTCTAAATTTGAGACCCTGTTCTGTTCTGTAATTCAGTTCCTGTGTAGCCAAGTTTACATTCCGTGTATTACTGATATCTTATGATGTTTCTTTTTCTGTGTGACTTATTTCAGTTAGAATCATCATACCTGAATCCACTCATTGTGCTGCTAAGGGCCTGATGACATAGATTTCATTGCTGAGTGATATTGCTTTGTAAGTAAATACCACAACTTCTTTATCCATTTTTCACTTTCTGCGATGTTGAACTTGTACGGTAAACGAGGTTCTTGTAAACAGAGGCGTCCCAAACTTTGGGGTGGCTGTGTCTTTTTGATTTTAATTTCCCTAAGCTATAGGACCATAAGTGGAAGTGCCCTAGGCTCTGTTGCTTTGTTTTTTAGATGTTTCAGGAAACACCATACACTTCTCCCGAGTGTCTGTTGGCAATTTACATCCCGCCCATCAGCATAACAAGGCTCCCAGTTCTCCATGGCCTGTCCTGCCTTTCTGGATTTTACACTTTTTTCAGATGGCCCTTTTGACCGGGGGGAAGTGAGACTTCATTGTAGTGCAGATTTCCTTTGCAAGCTTGCTTGGTTGGCCAAAAAGGGCGTATGCGTTTTTTCCTGAATATATTCAGGAAAAAACGCATACGCCCTTTTTGGCCAAGTGCATCATTGTGGACGTTCTGCCTCTTTTCCTATGCTTTCAATGCAATTCCAGTCTGCCTCCTGAAATCGGTTTCCTGCAATTCTGCCCCGCTTTCAAGTCCTCTTGGCAGCCTTACTTCAGTATATTTTTGGACGATAGCTGTCATTTATAACTCTGCAGGTTTGTGAATTACAGTGCCCCTGAGCTCCTTTCTTCAACTCGCTTTCTTTTGAGCTGGCCGCAACACCGCAGGATGGCTTCAGGCCCTAATCTGGTTCTGGCACGGCACGCTGAGCCTTTGGTTAATTCCTCTTCCTGGTGGGAAATGAGAGTTAAATTTGCCCGTCCAGACACCTCCAGCTAGTCTCTCATTGGTTCTCGCTATTCCTGTTCATCTTCCGCAGAAATTGCAAACTGGGCCAAACAGGAGGTTAAAGGGACTGACTCTCCAAGTCGGGAGGGTGTTAGTAAAGAGTCTGGAATGTTGCACCCGAGTACCAGGGTACGAAAACTGAGACATATTTGAACACGTCTCCCGATCACATGGTTGATCATACTCTAGGTTCCACATGCATGTTTTAGCTGAAGGAAGAATACCTTAAACCTGGGTAGTTGAAACCCGTGGAATGGGTACCATGCAATATGACTTCAAAGGGTCTTCATTTGCTCACCGAACCTCTCCAATCCTATCACTGCTGCGTTTATGCCCCTGTACACATGCTTGATTCTCTTTCGGAGACATAGCAATCCATAGGTTTTAAGATACTTACTAGTCAGGTACATTCTTAGGCATTTAATATGCGGTGTTGAGTCCATTTCGTTGAGCAAGGAGTAGCTCTTGTCTATTCCATATTTGGCTTAAGGAACTTTATCTGTGCTCATTTCAATCTCTGGTTTTATGCAGCACCCCAACTCACCTTTCCCCTTAAGCAAGCATAAGTTGGTTTTCTAAATTTGAGACCCTGTTCTGTTCTGTAATTCAGTTCCTGTGTAGCCAAGTTTACATTCCGTGTATTACTGATATCTTATGATGTTTCTTTTTCTGTGTGACTTATTTCAGTTAGAATCATCATACCTGAATCCACTCATTGTGCTGCTAAGGGCCTGATGACATAGATTTCATTGCTGAGTGATATTGCTTTGTAAGTAAATACCACAACTTCTTTATCCATTTTTCACTTTCTGCGATGTTGAACTTGTACGGTAAACGAGGTTCTTGTAAACAGAGGCGTCCCAAACTTTGGGGTGGCTGTGTCTTTTTGATTTTAATTTCCCTAAGCTATAGGACCATAAGTGGAAGTGCCCTAGGCTCTGTTGCTTTGTTTTTTAGATGTTTCAGGAAACACCATACACTTCTCCCAAGTGTCTGTTGGCAATTTACATCCCGCCCATCAGCATAACAAGGCTCCCAGTTCTCCATGGCCTGTCCTGCCTTTCTGGATTTTACACTTTTTTCAGATGGCCCTTTTGACCAGGGGGAAGTGAGACTTCATTGTAGTGCAGATTTCCTTTGCAAGCTTGCTTGGTTGGCCAAAAAGGGCGTATGCGTTTTTTCCTGAATATATTCAGGAAAAAACGCATACGCCCTTTTTGGCCAAGTGCATCATTGTGGACGTTCTGCCTCTTTTCCTATGCTTTCAATGCAATTCCAGTCTACCTCCTGAAATCGGTTTCCTGCAATTCTGCCCCGCTTTCAAGTCCTCTTGGCAGCCTTACTTCAGTATATTTTTGGACGATAGCTGTCATTTATAACTCTGCAGGTTTGTGAATTACAGTGCCCCTGAGCTCCTTTCTTCAACTCGCTTTCTTTTGAGCTGGCCGCAACACAGCAGGATGGCTTCAGGCCCTAATCTGGTTCCGGCACGGCACGCTGAGCCTTTGGTTAATTCCTCTTCCTGGTGGGAAATGAGAGTTAAATTTGCCCGTCCAGACACATCCAGCTAGTCTCTCATTGGTTCTCGCTATTCCTGTTCATCTTCCGCAGAAATTGCAAACTGGGCCAAACAGGAGGTTAAAGGGACTGACTCTCCAAGTCGGGAGGGTGTTAGTAAAGCGTCTGGAATGTTGCACCCGAGTACCAGGGTACGAAAACTGAGACATATTTGAACACGTCTCCCGATCACATGGTTGATCATACTCTAGGTTCCACATGCATGTTTTAGCTGAAGGAAGAATACCTTAAACCTGGGTAGTTGAAACCCGTGGAATGGGTACCATGCAATATGACTTCAAAGGGTCTTCATTTGCTCACCGAACCTCTCCAATCCTATCACTGCTGCGTTTATGCCCCTGTACACATGCTTGATTCTCTTTCGGAGACATAGCAATCCATAGGTTTTAAGATACTTACTAGTCAGGTACATTCTTAGGCGTTTAATATGGGGTGTTGAGTCCATTTCGTTGAGCAAGGAGTAGCTCTTGTCTATTCCATATTTGGCTTAAGGAACTTTATCTGTGCTCATTTCAATCTCTGGATTCATGCAGCACCCCAAATCACCTTTCCCCTTAAACAAGCATAAGTTGGTTTTCTAAATTTGAGACCCTGTTCTGTTCTGTAATTCAGTTCCTGTGTAGCCAAGTTTACATTCCGTGTATTACTGATATCTTATGATGTTTCTTTTTCTGTGTGACTTATTTCAGTTAGAATCATCGTACCTGAATCCACTCATTATGCTGCTATGGGCCTGATGACATAGATTTCATTGCTGAGTGATACTGCATTGTACGTAAGTACCACAAGTTCTTTATCCATTTTTCACTTTCTGTGATACTGAACTTGTACGGTAAACGAGGTTCTTGTAAACAGAGGCGTCCCAAACTTTGGGGTGGCTGTGTCTTTTTGATTTTAATTTCCCTAAGCTATAGGACCATAAGTGGAAGTGCCCTAGGCTCTGTTGCTTTGTTTTTTAGATGTTTCAGGAAACACCATACACTTCTCCCGAGTGTCTGTTGGCAATTTACATCCCGCCCATCAGCATAACAAGGCTCCCAGTTCTCCATGGCCTGTCCTGCCTTTCTGGATTTTACACTTTTTTCAGATGGCCCTTTTGACCGGGGGGAAGTGAGACTTCATTGTAGTGCAGATTTCCTTTGCAAGTTTGCTTGGTTGACCAAAAAGTGCGTATGCGTTTTTTCCTGAATATATTCAGGAAAAAACGCATACGCCCTTTTTGGCCAAGTGCATCATTGAGGACGTTCTGCCTCTTTTCCTATTCTTTCATCGCAATTCCAGTCTACCTCCTGAAATGGGTTTCCTGCAATTCTGCCCCGTTTTCAAGTCCTCTTGGCAGCCTTACTTCGGTATATTTTTGGACGATAGCTGTCATTTATAACTCTGCAGGTTTGTGAATTACAGTGCCCCTGAGCTCCTTTCTTCAACTCGCTTTCTTGTGATCTGGCCACAGCACCGCAGGATGGCTTCAGGCCCTAATCTGGTTCCGGCACGGCACGCTGAGCCTTTGGTTAATTCCTCTTCCTGGTGGGAAATGAGAGTTAAATTTGCCCGTCCAGACACCTCCAGCTAGTCTCTCATTGGTTCTCGCTATTCCTGTTCATCTTCCGCAGAAATTGCAAACTGGGCCAAACAGGAGGTTAAAGGGACTGACTCTCCAAGTCGGGAGAGTGTTAGTAAAGCGTCTGGAATGTTGCACCCGAGTACCAGGGTACGAAAACTGAGACATATTTGAACACGTCTCCCGATCACATGGTTGATCATACTCTAGGTTCCACATGCATGTTTTAGCTGCAGGAAGAATACCTTAAACCTGGGTAGTTGAAACCCGTGGAATGGGTACCATGCAATATGACTTCAAAGGGTCTTCATTAGCTCACCGAACCTCTCCAATCCTATCACTGCTGCGTTTATGCCCCTGTACACATGCTTGATTCTCTTTCGGAGACATAGCAATCCATAGGTTTTAAGATACTTACTAGTCAGGTACATTCTTAGGCGTTTAATATGGGGTGTTGAGTCCATTTCATTGAGCAAGGAGTAGCTCTTGTCTATTCCATATTTGGCTTAAGGAACTTTATCTGTGCTCATTTCAATCTCTGGTTTTATGCAGCACCCCAACTCACCTTTACCCTTAAGCAAGCATAAGTTGGTTTTCTAAATTTGAGACCCTGTTCTGTTCTGTAATTCAGTTCCTGTGTAGCCAAGTTTACATTCCGTGTATTAGTGATATCTTATGATGTTTCTTTTTCTGTGTGACTTATTTCCGTTAGAATCATCATACCTGAATCCACTCATTGTGCTGCTAAGGGCCTGATGACATAGATTTCATTGCTGAGTGATATTGCTTTGTAAGTAAATACCACAACTTCTTTATCCATTTTTCACTTTCTGCGATGTTGAACTTGTACTGTAAATGAGGTTCTTGTAAACAGAGCCATTCCAAACTTGGGGGTGGCTGTGTCTTTTTGATTTTAATTTCCCTAAGCTATAGGACCATAAGTGGAAGTGCCCTAGGCTCTGTTGCTTTGTTTTTTAGATGTTTCAGGAAACACCATACACTTCTCCTGAGTGTCTGTTGGCAATTTACATCCCGCCCGTCAGCATAACAAGCCTCCCAGTTCTCCATGGCCAGTCCTGCCTTTCTGGATTTTACACTTTTTTCAGATGGCCCTTTTGACCGGGGGGAAGTGAGACTTCATTGTAGTGCAGATTTCCTTTGCAAGCTTGCTTGGTTGGCCAAAAAGGGCGTATGCGTTTTTTCCTGAATATATTCAGGAAAAAATGCATACGCCCTTTTTGGCCAAGTGCATCATTGTGGACGTTCTGCCTCTTTTCCTATGCTTTCAATGCAATTCCAGTCTACCTCCTGAAATCGGTTTCCTGCAATTCTGCCCCGCTTTCAAGTCCTCTTGGCAGCCTTACTTCAGTATATTTTTGGACGATAACTGTCATTTATAACTCTGCAGGTTTGTGAATTACAGTGCCCCTGAGCTCCTTTCTTCAACTCGCTTTCTTTTGAGCTGGCCGCAACACCGCAGGATGGCTTCAGGCCCTAATCTGGTTCCGGCTCGGCACAGTGAGCCTTTGGTTATTTCTTCTTCCTGGTGGGAAATGAGAGTTAAATTTGCCTGTCTAGACACCTCCAGCTAGTCTCTCATTGGTTCTCCCTATTCCTGTTCATCTTCCGCAGAAATTGCAAACTGGGCCAAACAGGAGGTTAAAGGCGCTGACTCTCCAAGTGGGGAGAGTGTTAGTAAAGCGTCTGGAATGTTGCACCCGAGTACCAGGGGAGGAAAACTGAGACATATTTGAACACGTCTCCCGTTCACATGGTTGATCATACTCTGGGTTCCACATGCATGTTTTAGCTGAAGGAAGAATACCTTAAACCTGGGTAGTTGAAACCCGTGGAATGGGTACCATGCAATATGACTTCAAAGGGTCTTCATTTGCTCACCGAACCTCTCCAATCCTATCACTGCTGCGTTTATGCCCCTGTACACACGCTTGATTCTCTTTTGGAGACATAGCAATCCATAGGTTTTAAGATACTTACTAGTCAGGTACATTCTTAGGCGTTTAATATGCGGTGTTGAGTCCATTTCGTTGAGCAAGGAGTAGCTCTTGTCTATTCCATATTTGGCTTAAGGAACTTTATCTGTGCTCATTTCAATCTCTGGTTTTATGCAGCACCCCAACTCACCTTTCCCCTTAAGCAAGCATAAGTTGGTTTTCTAAATTTGAGACCCTGTTCTGTTCTGTAATTCAGTTCCTGTGTAGCCAAGTTTACATTCCGTGTATTACTGATATCTTATGATGTTTCTTTTTCTGTGTGACTTATTTCAGTTAGAATCATCATACCTGAATCCACTCATTGTGCTGCTAAGGGCCTGATGACATAGATTTCATTGCTGAGTGATATTGCTTTGTAAGTAAATACCACAACTTCTTTATCCATTTTTCACTTTCTGCGATGTTGAACTTGTACTGTAAACGATGTTCTTGTAAACAGAGCCATCCCAAACTTTGGGGTGGCTGTGTCTTTTTGATTTTGATTTCCCTAAGCTATAGGACCATAAGTGGAAGTGCCCTAGGCTCTGTTGCTTTGTTTTTTAGATGTTTCAGGAAACACCATACACTTCTCCCGAGTGTCTGTTGGCAATTTACATCCCGCCCATCAAAATAACAAGGCTCCCAGTTCTCCATGGCCTGTCCTGCCTTTCTGGATTTTACACTTTTATCAGATGGCCCTTTTGACCGGGAGGAAGTGAGACTTCATTGTAGTGCAGATTTCCTTTGCAAGTTTGCTTGGTTGGCCAAAAAGGGTGTATGCGTTTTTTCCTGAATATATTCAGGAAAAAATGCATACGCCCTTTTTGGCCAAGTGCATCATTGTGGACGTTCTGCCTCTTTTCCTATGCTTTCAATGCAATTCCAGTCTACCTCCTGAACTCGGTTTCCTGCAATTCTGCCCCGCTTTCAAGTCCTCTTGGCAGCCTTACTTCAGTATATTTTTGGACGATAGCTGTCATTTATAACTCTGCAGATTTGTGAATTACAGTGCCCCTGAGCTCCTTTCTTCAACTCGCTTTCTTTTGAGCTGGCCGCAACACCGCAGGATAGCTTCAGGCCCTAATCTGGTTCCGGCACGGCACGCTGAGCCTTTGGTTATTTCCTCTTCCTGGTGGGAAATGAGAGTTAAATTTGCCCGTCCAGACACCTCCAGCTAGTCTCTGATTGGTTCTCCCTATTCCTGTTTATCTTCCGCAGAAATTGCAAACTGGGCCAAACAGGAGGTTAAAGGCGCTGACTCTCCAAGTGGGGAGAGTGTTAGTAAAGCGTCTGGAATGTTGCACCCGAGTACCAGGGGAGGAAAACTGAGACATATTTGAACACGTCTCCCGTTCACACGGTTGATCATACTCTGGGTTCCACATGCATGTTTTAGCTGAAGGATGAATACCTTAAACCTGGAGAGTTGAGACCCATGTAATGGGTACCATGCAATATGAATTCAAAGGGTCTTCATTTGCTCACCGAACCTCTCCAATCCTATCACTGCTGCGTTTATGCCCCTGTACACATGCTTGATTCTCTTTTGGAGACATAGCAATCCCTAGGTTTTAAGATACTTACTAGTCAGGTACATTCTTAGGCGTTTAATATGCGGTGTTGAGTCCATTTCGTTGAGCAAGGAGTAGCTCTTGTCTATTCCATATTTGGCTTAAGGAACTTTATCTGTGCTCATTTCAATCTCTGGTTTTATGCAGCACCCCAACTCACCTTTCCCCTTAAGCAAGCATAAGTTGGTTTTCTAAATTTGAGACCCTGTTCTGTTTTGGAATTCAGTTCCTGTGTAGCCAAGTTTACATTCCGTGTATTACTGATATCTTATGATGTTTCTTTTTCTGTGTGACTTATTTCAGTTAGAATCATCATACCTGAATCCACTCATTATGCTGCTAAGGGCCTGATGACATAGATTTCATTGCTGAGTGATATTGCTTTGTAAGTAAATACCACAACTTCTTTATCCATTTTTCACTTTCTGCGATGTTGAACTTGTACTGTAAATGAGGTTCTTGTAAACAGAGGCGTCCCAAACTTTGGGGTGGCTGTGTCTTTTTGATTTTAATTTCCCTAAGCTATAGGACCATAAGTGGAAGTGCCCTAGGCTCTGTTGCTTTGTTTTTTAGATGTTTCAGGAAACACCATACACTTCTCCCGAGTGTCTGTTGGCAATTTACATCCCGCCCATCAGCATAACAAGGCTCCCAGTTCTCCATGGCCTGTCCTGCCTTTCTGGATTTTACACTTTTTTCAGATGGCCCTTTTGACCGGGGGGAAGTGAGACTTCATTGTAGTGCAGATTTCCTTTGCAAGCTTGCTTGGTTGGCCAAAAAGTGCGTATGCGTTTTTCCCTGAATATATTCAGGAAAAAACGCATACGCCCTTTTTGGCCAAGTGCATCATTGTGGACGTTCTGCCTCTTTTCCTATGCTTTCAATGCAATTCCAGTCTACCTCCTGAAATCGGTTTCCTGCAATTCTGCCCCGCTTTCAAGTCCTCTTGGCAGCCTTACTTCAGTATATTTTTGGACGATAGCTGTCATTTATAACTCTGCAGGTTTGTGAATTACAGTGCCCCTGAGCTCCTTTCTTCAACTCGCTTTCTTGTGACCTGGCCGCAACACCGCAGGATGGCTTCCGGCCCTAATCTTGTTGCGGCACGGCACGCTGAGCCTTTGGTTAATTCCTCTTCCTGGTGGGAAATGAGAGTTAAATTTTCCCGTCCAGACACCTCCAGCTAGTCTCTCATTGGTTCTCGCTATTCCTGTTCATCTTCCGCAGAAATTGCAAACTGGGCCAAACAGGAGGTTAAAGGGACTGACTCTCCAAGTCGGGAGAGTGTTAGTAAAGCGTCTGGAATGTTGCACCCGAGTACCAGCGTACGAAAACTGAGACATATTTGAACACGTCTCCCGATCACACGGTTGATCATACTCTAGGTTCCACATGCATGTTTTAGCTGAAGGAAGGATACCTTAAACCTGGAGAGTTGAAACCCGTGGAATGGGTACCATGCAATATGACTTCAAAGGGTCTTCATTTGCTCACCGAACCTCTCCAATCCTATCACTGCTGCGTTTATGCCCCTGTACACATGCTTGATTCTCTTTCGGAGACATAGCAATCCATAGGTTTTAAGATACTTACTAGTCAGGTACATTCTTAGGCGTTTAATATGGGTTGTTGAGTCCATTTCGTTGAGCAAGGAGTAGCTCTTGTCTATTCCATATTTGGCTTAAGGAACTTTATCTGTGCTCATTTCAATCTCTGGTTTTATGCAGCACCCCAACTCACCTTTCCCCTTAAGCAAGCATAAGTTGGTTTTCTAAATTTGAGACCCTGTTTTGTTTTGCAATTCAGTTCCTGTGTAGCCAAGTTTACATTCCGTGTATTAGTGATATCTTATGATGTTTCTTTTTCTGTGTGACTTATTTCAGTTAGAATCATCGTACCTGAATCCACTCATTATGCTGCTACGAGCCTGATGACATAGATTTCATTGCTGAGTGATACTGCATTGTACGTAAGTACCACAAGTTCTTTATCCATTTTTCACTTTCTGTGATATTGAACATGTACGGTAAACGAGGTTCTTGTAAACAGAGGCGTCCCAAACTTTGGGGTGGCTGTGTCTTTTTGATTTTAATTTCCGTAAGCTATAGGACCATAAGTGGAAGTGCCCTAGGCTCTGTTGCTTTGTTTTTTAGATGTTTCAGGAAACACCATACACATCTCCCGAGTGTCTGTTGGCAATTTACATCCCGCCCATCAGCATAACAAGGCTCCCAGTTCTCCATGGCCTGTCCTGCCTTTCTGGATTTTACACTTTTTTCAGATGGCCCTTTTGACCGGGGGGAAGTGAGACTTCATTGTAGTGCAGATTTCCTTTGCAAGCTTGCTTGGTTGGCCAAAAAGGGCGTATGCGTTTTTTCCTGAATATATTCAGGAAAAAACGCATACGCACTTTTTGGCCAAGTGCATCATTGTGGACGTTCTGCCTCTTTTCCTATGCTTTCAATGCAATTCCAGTCTACCTCCTGAAATCGGTTTCCTGCAATTCTGCCCCGCTTTCAAGTCCTCTTGGCAGCCTTACTTCAGTATATTTTTGGACGATAGCTGTCATTTATAACTCTGCAGGTTTGTGAATTACAGTGCCCCTGAGCTCCTTTCTTCAACTCGCATTCTTGTGACCTGGCCGCAACACCACAGCATGGCTTCAGGCCCTAATCTGGTTCCGGCACGGCACGCTGAGCCTTTGGTTATTTCCTCTTCCTGGTGGGAAATAAGAGTTAAATTTGCCCGTCCAGACACCTCCAGCTAGTCTATCATTGGTTCTCGCTATTCCTGTTCATCTTCCGCAGAAATTGCAAACTGGGCCAAACAGGAGGTTAAGGGCGCTGACTCTCCAAGTGGGGAGAGTGTTATTAAAGCGTCTGGAATGTTGCACCCGAGTACCAGGGGATTAAAACTGAGACATATTTGAACACGTCTCCCGTTCACACGGTTGATCATACTCTGGGTTCCACATGCATGTTTTAGCTGAAGGAAGAATACCTTAAACCTGGAGAGTTGAGACCCGTGGAATGGGTACCATGCAATATGACTTCAAAGGGTCTTCATTTGCTCACCGAACCGCTCCAATCCTATCACTGCTGCGTTTATGCCCCTGTACACACGCTTGATTCTCTTTTGGAGACATAGCAATCCATAGGTTTTAAGATACTTACTAGTCAGGTACATTCTTAGGCGTTTAATATGGGGTGTTGAGTCCATTTCGTTGAGCAAGGAGTAGCTCTTTTCTATTCCATATTTGGCTTAAGGAACTTTATCTGTGCTCATTTCAATCTCTGGTTTTATGCAGCACCCCAACTCACCTTTCCCCTTAAGCAAGCATAAGTTGGTTTTCTAAATTTGAGACCCTGTTCTGTTTTGGAATTCAGTTCCTGTGTAGCCAAGTTTACATTCCGTGTATTAGTGATATCTTATGATGTTTCTTTTTCTGTGTGACTTATTTCAGTTAGAATCATCGTACCTGAATCCACTCATTATGCTGCTACGGGCCTGATGACATAGATTTCATTGCTGAGTGATACTGCATTGTACATAAGTACCACAAGTTCTTTATCCATTTTTCACTTTCTGTGATACTGAACTTGTACGGTAAACGAGGTTCTTGTAAACAGAGGCGTCCCAAACTTTGGGGTGGCTGTGTCTTTTTTATTTTAATTTCCCTAAGCTATAGGACCATAAGTGGAAGTGCCCTAGGCTCTGTTGCTTTGTTTCTTAGATGTTTCAGGAAACACCATACACTTCTCCTGAGTGTCTGTTGGCAATTTACATCCCGCCCATCAGCATAACAAGGCTCCCAGTTCTCCATGGCCTGTCCTGCCTTTCTGGATTTTACACTTTTTTCAGATGGCCCTTTTGACCGGGGGGAAGTGAGACTTCATTGTAGTGCAGATTTCCTTTGCAAGCTTGCTTGGTTGGCCAAAAAGGGCGTATGCGTTTTTTCCTGAATATATTCAGGAAAAAACGCATACGCCCTTTTTGGCCAAGTGCATCATTGTGGACGTTCTGCCTCTTTTCCTATGCTTTCAATGCAATTCCAGTCTACCTCCTGAAATCGGTTTCCTGCAATTCTGCCCCGCTTTCAAGTCCTCTTGGCAGCCTTACTTCAGTATATTTTTGGACGATAGCTGTCATTTATAACTCTGCAGGTTTGTGAATTACAGTGCCCCTGAGCTCCTTTCTTCAACTCGCTTTCTTGTGAGCTGGCCGCAACACCGCAGGATGGCTTCAGGCCCTAATCTCGTTCCGGCACGGCACGCTGAGCCTTTGGTTAATTCCTCTTCCTGGTGGGAAATGAGAGTTAAATTTGCCCGTCCAGACACCTCCAGCTAGTCTCTCATTGGTTCTCTCTATTCCTGTTCATCTTCCGCAGAAATTGCAAACTGGGCCAAACAGGAGGTTAAAGGGACTGACTCTCCAAGTCGGGAGAGTGTTAGTAAAGCGTCTGGAATGTTGCACCCGAGTACCAGGGTACGAAAACTGAGACATATTTGAACACGTCTCCCGATCACACGGTTGATCATACTCTAGGTTCCACATGCATGTTTTAGCTGAAGGAAGAATACCTTAAACCTGGGTAGTTGAAACCCGTGGAATGGGTACCATGCAATATGACTTCAAAGGGTCTTCATTTGCTCACCGAACCTCTCCAATCCTATCACTGCTGCGTTTATGCCCCTGTACACATGCTTGATTCTCTTTCAGAGACATAGCAATCCATAGGTTTTGAGATACTTACTAGTCAGGTACATTCTTAGGCGTTTAATATGGGGTGTTGAGTCCATTTCGTTGATAAAGGAGTAGCTCTTGTCTATTCCATATTTGGCTTAAGGAACTTTATCTGTGCTCATTTCAATCTCTGGTTTTATGCAGCACCCCAACTCACCTTTCCCCTTAAGCAAGCATAAGTTGGTTTTCTAAATTTGAGACCCTGTTCTGTTTTGGAATTCAGTTCCTGTGTAGCCAAGTTTACATTCCGTGTATTACTGATATCTTATGATGTTTCTTTTTCTGTGTGACTTATTTCAGTTAGAATCATCATACCTGAATCCACTCATTATGCTGCTAAGGGCCTGATGACATAGATTTCATTGCTGAGTGATATGGCTTTGTAAGTAAATACCACAAGTTCTTTATCCATTTTTCACTTTCTGCGATGTTGAACTTGTACTGTAAACGAGGTTCTTGTAAACAGAGGCGTCCCAAACTTTGGGGTGGCTGTGTCTTTTTGATTTTAATTTCCCTAAGCTATAGGACCATAAGTGGAAGTGCCCTAGGCTCTGTTGCTTTGTTTTTTAGATGTTTCAGGAAACACCATACACTTCTCCCGAGTGTCTGTTGGCAATTTACATCCCGCCCATCAGCATAACAAGGCTCCCAGTTCTCCATGGCCTGTCCTGCCTTTCTGGATTTTACACTTTTTTCAGATGGCCCTTTTGACCGGGGGGAAGTGAGACTTCATTGTAGTGCAGATTTCCTTTGCAAGCTTGCTTGGTTGGCCAAAAAGTGCGTATGCGTTTTTTCCTGAATATATTCAGGAAAAAACGCATACGCCCTTTTTGGCCAAGTGCATCATTGTGGACGTTCTGCCTCTTTTCCTATGCTTTCAATGCAATTCCAGTCTACCTCCTGAAATCGGTTTCCTGCAATTCTGCCCCTCTTTCAAGTCCTCTTGGCAGCCTTACTTCAGTATATTTTTGGACGATAGCTGTCATTTATAACTCTGCAGGTTTGTGAATTACAGTGCCCCTGAGCTCCTTTCTTCAACTCGCTTTCTTGTGACCTGGCCGCAACACCGCAGGATGGCTTCCGGCCCTAATCTCGTTCCGGCACGGCACGCTGAGCCTTTGGTTAATTCCTCTTCCTGGTGGGAAATGAGAGTTAAATTTTCCCGTCCAGACACCTCCAGCTAGTCTCTCATTGGTTCTCGCTATTCCTGTTCATCTTCCGCAGAAATTGCAAACTGGGCCAAACAGGAGGTTAAAGGGACTGACTCTCCAAGTCGGGAGAGTGTTAGTAAAGCGTCTGGAATGTTGCACCCGAGTATCAGCGTACGAAAACTGAGACATATTTGAACATGTCTCCCGATCACACGGTTGATCATACTCTAGGTTCCACATGCATGTTTTAGCTGCAGGAAGAATACCTTAAACCTGGAGAGTTGAAACCCGTGGAATGGGTACCATGCAATATGACTTCAAAGGGTCTTCATTTGCTCACCGAACCTCTCCAATCCTATCACTGCTGCGTTTATGCCCCTGTACACATGCTTGATTCTCTTTCAGAGACATAGCAATCCATAGGTTTTAAGATACTTACTAGTCAGGTACATTCTTAGGCGTTTAATATGGGGTGTTGAGTCCATTTCATTGAGCAAGGAGTAGCTCTTGTCTATTCCATATTTGGCTTAAGGAACTTTATCTGTGCTCATTTCAATCTCTGGTTTTATGCAGCACCCCAACTCACCTTTCCCCTTAAGCAAGCATAAGTTGGTTTTCTAAATTTGAGACCCTGTTTTGTTTTGCAATTCAGTTCCTGTGTAGCCAAGTTTACATTCCGTGTATTAGTGATATCTTATGATGTTTCTTTTTCTGTGTGACTTATTTCAGTTAGAATCATCGTACCTGAATCCACTCATTATGCTGCTACCAGCCTGATGACATAGATTTCATTGCTGAGTGATACTGCATTGTACGTAAGTACCACAAGTTCTTTATCCATTTTTCACTTTCTGTGATACTGGACTTGTACGGTAAACGAGGTTCTTGTAAACAGAGGCGTCCCAAACTTTGGGGTGGCTGTGTCTTTTTGTTTTTAATTTCCGTAAGCTATAGGACCATAAGTGGAAGTGCCCTAGGCTCTGTTGCTTTGTTTCTTAGATGTTTCAGGAAACACCATACACTTCTCCCGAGTGTCTGTTGGCAATTTACATCCCGCCCATCAGCATAACAAGGCTCCCAGTTCTCCATGGCCTGTCCTGCCTTTCTGGATTTTACACTTTTTTCAGATGGCCCTTTTGACCGGGGGGAAGTGAGACTTCATTGTAGTGCAGATTTCCTTTGCAAGCTTGCTTGGTTGGCCAAAAAGGGCGTATGCGTTTTTTCCTGAATATATTCAGGAAAAAACGCATACGCCCTTTTTGGCCAAGTGCATCATTGTGGACGTTCTGCCTCTTTTCCTATGCTTTCAATGCAATTCCAGTCTACCTCCTGAAATCGGTTTCCTGCAATTCTGCCCCGCTTTCAAGTCCTCTTGGCAGCCTTACTTCAGTATATTTTTGGACGATAGCTGTCATTTATAACTCTGCAGGTTTGTGAATTACAGTGCCCCTGAGCTCCTTTCTTCAACTCGCTTTCTTGTGAGCTGGCCGCAACACCGCAGGATGGCTTCAGGCCCTAATCTCGTTCCGGCACGGCACGCTGAGCCTTTGGTTAATTCCTCTTCCTGGTGGGAAATGAGAGTTAAATTTGCCCGTCCAGACACCTCCAGCTAGTCTCTCATTGGTTCTCTCTATTCCTGTTCATCTTCCGCAGAAATTGCAAACTGGGCCAAACAGGAGGTTAAAGGGACTGACTCTCCAAGTCGGGAGAGTGTTAGTAAAGCGTCTGGAATGTTGCACCCGAGTACCAGGGTACGAAAACTGAGACATATTTGAACACGTCTCCCGATCACACGGTTGATCATACTCTAGGTTCCACATGCATGTTTTAGCTGAAGGAAGAATACCTTAAACCTGGGTAGTTGAAACCCGTGGAATGGGTACCATGCAATATGACTTCAAAGGGTCTTCATTTGCTCACCGAACCTCTCCAATCCTATCACTGCTGCGTTTATGCCCCTGTACACATGCTTGATTCTCTTTCAGAGACATAGCAATCCATAGGTTTTGAGATACTTACTAGTCAGGTACATTCTTAGGCGTTTAATATGGGGTGTTGAGTCCATTTCTTTGATAAAGGAGTAGCTCTTGTCTATTCCATATTTGGCTTAAGGAACTTTATCTGTGCTCATTTCAATCTCTGGTTTTATGCAGCACCCCAACTCACCTTTCCCCTTAAGCAAGCATAAGTTGGTTTTCTAAATTTGAGACCCTGTTCTGTTTTGGAATTCAGTTCCTGTGTAGCCAAGTTTCCATTCCGTGTATTACTGATATCTTATGATGTTTCTTTTTCTGTGTGACTTATTTCAGTTAGAATCATCGTACCTGAATCCACTCATTATGCTGCTACGAGCCTGATGACATAGATTTCATTGCTGAGTGATACTGCATTGTACGTAAGTACCACAAGTTCTTTATCCATTTTTCACTTTCTGTGATGTTGAACTTGTACGGTAAAGGAGGTTCTTGTAAACAGAGGCGTCCCAAACTTTGGGGTGGCTGTGTCTTTTTGATTTTAATTTCCGTAAGCTATAGGACCATAAGTGGAAGTGCCCTAGGCTCTGTTGCTTTGTTTTTTAGATGTTTCAGGAAACACCATACACTTCTCCCGAGTGTCTGTTGGCAATTTACATCCCGCCCATCAGCATAACAAGGCTCCCAGTTCTCCATGGCCTGTCCTGCCTTTCTGGATTTTACACTTTTTTCAGATGACCCTTTTGACCGGGGGGAAGTGAGACTTCATTGTAGTGCAGATTTCCTTTGCAAGCTTGCTTGGTTGGCCAAAAAGGGCGTATGCGTTTTTTCCTGAATATATTCAGGAAAAAACGCATACGCCCTTTTTGGCCAAGTGCATCATTGTGGACGTTCTACCTCTTTTCCTATGCTTTCAATGCAATTCCAGTCTACCTCCTGAAATCGGTTTCCTGCAATTCTGCCCCTCTTTCAAGTCCTCTTGGCAGCCTTACTTCAGTATATTTTTGGACGATAGCTGTCATTTATAACTCTGCAGGTTTGTGAATTACAGTGCCCCTGAGCTCCTTTCTTCAACTCGCTTTCTTGTGACCTGGCCGCAACACCGCAGGATGGCTTCCGGCCCTAATCTCGTTCCGGCAAGGCACGCTGAGCCTTTGCTTAATTCCTCTTCCTGGTGGGAAATGAGAGTTAAATTTTCCCGTCCAGACACCTCCAGCTAGTCTCTCATTGGTTCTCGCTATTCCTGTTCATCTTCCGCAGAAATTGCAAACTGGGCCAAACAGGAGGTTAAAGGGACTGACTCTCCAAGTCGGGAGAGTGTTAGTAAAGCGTCTGGAATGTTGCACCCGAGTATCAGCGTACGAAAACTGAGACATATTTGAACATGTCTCCCGATCACACGGTTGATCATACTCTAGGTTCCACATGCATGTTTTAGCTGAAGGAAGAATACCTTAAACCTGGAGAGTTGAAACCCGTGGAATGGGTACCATGCAATATGACTTCAAAGGGTCTTCATTTGCTCACCGAACCTCTCCAATCCTATCACTGCTGCGTTTATGCCCCTGTACACATGCTTGATTCTCTTTCAGAGACATAGCAATCCATAGGTTTTAAGATACTTACTAGTCAGGTACATTCTTAGGCGTTTAATATGGGGTGTTGAGTCCATTTCGTTGAGCAAGGAGTAGCTCTTGTCTATTCCATATTTGGCTTAAGGAACTTTATCTGTGCTCATTTCAATCTCTGGTTTTATGCAGCACCCCAACTCACCTTTCCCCTTAAGCAAGCATAAGTTGGTTTTCTAAATTTGAGACCCTGTTCTGTTTTGGAATTCAGTTCCTGTGTAGCCAAGTTTCCATTCCGTGTATTACTGATATCTTATGATGTTTCTTTTTCTGTGTGACTTATTTCAGTTAGAATCATCGTACCTGAATCCACTCATTATGCTGCTACGAGCCTGATGACATAGATTTCATTGCTGAGTGATACTGCATTGTACGTAAGTACCACAAGTTCTTTATCCATTTTTCACTTTCTGTGATGTTGAACTTGTACGGTAAAGGAGGTTCTTGTAAACAGAGGCGTCCCAAACTTTGGGGTGGCTGTGTCTTTTTGATTTTAATTTCCGTAAGCTATAGGACCATAAGTGGAAGTGCCCTAGGCTCTGTTGCTTTGTTTTTTAGATGTTTCAGGAAACACCATACACTTCTCCCGAGTGTCTGTTGGCAATTTACATCCCGCCCATCAGCATAACAAGGCTCCCAGTTCTCCATGGCCTGTCCTGCCTTTCTGGATTTTACACTTTTTTCAGATGGCCCTTTTGACCGGGGGGAAGTGAGACTTCATTGTAGTGCAGATTTCCTTTGCAAGCTTGCTTGGTTGGCCAAAAAGTGCGTATGCGTTTTTTCCTGAATATATTAAGGAAAAAACGCATACGCCCTTTTTGGCCAAGTGCATCATTGTGGACGTTCTGCCTCTTTTCCTATGCTTTCAATGCAATTCCAGTCTACCTCCTGAAATCGGTTTCCTGCAATTCTGCCCCTCTTTCAAGTCCTCTTGGCAGCCTTACTTCAGTATATTTTTGGACGATAGCTGTCATTTATAACTCTGCAGGTTTGTGAATTACAGTGCCCCTGAGCTCCTTTCTTCAACTCGCTTTCTTGTGACCTGGCCGCAACACCGCAGGATGGCTTCCGGCCCTAATCTCGTTCCGGCACGGCACGCTGAGCCTTTGGTTAATTCCTCTTCCTGGTGGGAAATGAGAGTTAAATTTTCCCGTCCAGACACCTCCAGCTAGTCTCTCATTGGTTCTCGCTATTCCTGTTCATCTTCCGCAGAAATTGCAAACTGGGCCAAACAGGAGGTTAAAGGGACTGACTCTCCGAGTCGGGAGAGTGTTAGTAAAGCGTCTGGAATGTTGCTCCCGAGTATCAGCGTACGAAAACTGAGACATATTTGAACATGTCTCCCGATCACACGGTTGATCATACTCTAGGTTCCACATGCATGTTTTAGCTGAAGGAAGAATACCTTAAACCTGGAGAGTTGAAACCCGTGGAATGGGTACCATGCAATATGACTTCAAAGGGTCTTCATTTGCTCACCGAACCTCTCCAATCCTATCACTGCTGCGTTTATGCCCCTGTACACATGCTTGATTCTCTTTCAGAGACATAGCAATCCATAGGTTTTAAGATACTTACTAGTCAGGTACATTCTTAGGCGTTTAATATGGGGTGTTGAGTCCATTTCGTTGAGCAAGGAGTAGCTCTTGTCTATTCCATATTTGGCTTAAGGAACTTTATCTGTGCTCATTTCAATCTCTGGTTTTATGCAGCACCCCAACTCACCTTTCCCCTTAAGCAAGTATAAGTTGGTTTTCTAAATTTGAGACCCTGTTCTGTTTTGGAATTCAGTTCCTGTGTAGCCAAGTTTCCATTCCGTGTATTACTGATATCTTATGATGTTTCTTTTTCTGTGTGACTTATTTCAGTTAGAATCATCGTACCTGAATCCACTCATTATGCTGCTACGAGCCTGATGACATAGATTTCATTGCTGAGTGATACTGCATTGTACGTAAGTACCACAAGTTCTTTATCCATTTTTCACTTTCTGTGATGTTGAACTTGTACGGTAAAGGAGGTTCTTGTAAACAGAGGCGTCCCAAACTTTGGGGTGGCTGTGTCTTTTTGATTTTAATTTCCGTAAGCTATAGGACCATAAGTGGAAGTGCCCTAGGCTCTGTTGCTTTGTTTTTTAGATGTTTCAGGAAACACCATACACTTCTCCCGAGTGTCTGTTGGCAATTTACATCCCGCCCATCAGCATAACAAGGCTCCCAGTTCTCCATGGCCTGTCCTGCCTTTCTGGATTTTACACTTTTTTCAGATGGCCCTTTTGACCGGGGGGAAGTGAGACTTCATTGTAGTGCAGATTTCCTTTGCAAGCTTGCTTGGTTGGCCAAAAAGTGCGTATGCGTTTTTTCCTGAATATATTAAGGAAAAAACGCATACGCCCTTTTTGGCCAAGTGCATCATTGTGGACGTTCTGCCTCTTTTCCTATGCTTTCAATGCAATTCCAGTCTACCTCCTGAAATCGGTTTCCTGCAATTCTGCCCCTCTTTCAAGTCCTCTTGGCAGCCTTACTTCAGTATATTTTTGGACGATAGCTGTCATTTATAACTCTGCAGGTTTGTGAATTACAGTGCCCCTGAGCTCCTTTCTTCAACTCGCTTTCTTGTGACCTGGCCGCAACACCGCAGGATGGCTTCCGGCCCTAATCTCGTTCCGGCACGGCACGCTGAGCCTTTGGTTAATTCCTCTTCCTGGTGGGAAATGAGAGTTAAATTTGCCCGTCCAGACACCTCCAGCTAGTCTCTCATTGGTTCTCTCTATTCCTGTTCATCTTCCGCAGAAATTGCAAACTGGGCCAAACAGGAGGTTAAAGGGACTGACTCTCCAAGTCGGGAGAGTGTTAGTAAAGCGTCTGGAATGTTGCACCCGAGTACCAGGGTACGAAAACTGAGACATATTTGAACACGTCTCCCGATCACACGGTTGATCATACTCTAGGTTCCACATGCATGTTTTAGCTGAAGGAAGAATACCTTAAACCTGGGTAGTTGAAACCCGTGGAATGGGTACCATGCAATATGACTTCAAAGGGTCTTCATTTGCTCACCGAACCTCTCCAATCCTATCACTGCTGCGTTTATGCCCCTGTACACATGCTTGATTCTCTTTCAGAGACATAGCAATCCATAGGTTTTGAGATACTTACTAGTCAGGTACATTCTTAGGCGTTTAATATGGGGTGTTGAGTCCATTTCTTTGATAAAGGAGTAGCTCTTGTCTATTCCATATTTGGCTTAAGGAACTTTATCTGTGCTCATTTCAATCTCTGGTTTTATGCAGCACCCCAACTCACCTTTCCCCTTAAGCAAGCATAAGTTGGTTTTCTAAATTTGAGACCCTGTTCTGTTTTGGAATTCAGTTCCTGTGTAGCCAAGTTTCCATTCCGTGTATTACTGATATCTTATGATGTTTCTTTTTCTGTGTGACTTATTTCAGTTAGAATCATCGTACCTGAATCCACTCATTATGCTGCTACGAGCCTGATGACATAGATTTCATTGCTGAGTGATACTGCATTGTACGTAAGTACCACAAGTTCTTTATCCATTTTTCACTTTCTGTGATGTTGAACTTGTACGGTAAAGGAGGTTCTTGTAAACAGAGGCGTCCCAAACTTTGGGGTGGCTGTGTCTTTTTGATTTTAATTTCCGTAAGCTATAGGACCATAAGTGGAAGTGCCCTAGGCTCTGTTGCTTTGTTTTTTAGATGTTTCAGGAAACACCATACACTTCTCCCGAGTGTCTGTTGGCAATTTACATCCCGCCCATCAGCATAACAAGGCTCCCAGTTCTCCATGGCCTGTCCTGCCTTTCTGGATTTTACACTTTTTTCAGATGACCCTTTTGACCGGGGGGAAGTGAGACTTCATTGTAGTGCAGATTTCCTTTGCAAGCTTGCTTGGTTGGCCAAAAAGGGCGTATGCGTTTTTTCCTGAATATATTCAGGAAAAAACGCATACGCCCTTTTTGGCCAAGTGCATCATTGTGGACGTTCTACCTCTTTTCCTATGCTTTCAATGCAATTCCAGTCTACCTCCTGAAATCGGTTTCCTGCAATTCTGCCCCTCTTTCAAGTCCTCTTGGCAGCCTTACTTCAGTATATTTTTGGACGATAGCTGTCATTTATAACTCTGCAGGTTTGTGAATTACAGTGCCCCTGAGCTCCTTTCTTCAACTCGCTTTCTTGTGACCTGGCCGCAACACCGCAGGATGGCTTCCGGCCCTAATCTCGTTCCGGCAAGGCACGCTGAGCCTTTGCTTAATTCCTCTTCCTGGTGGGAAATGAGAGTTAAATTTTCCCGTCCAGACACCTCCAGCTAGTCTCTCATTGGTTCTCGCTATTCCTGTTCATCTTCCGCAGAAATTGCAAACTGGGCCAAACAGGAGGTTAAAGGGACTGACTCTCCAAGTCGGGAGAGTGTTAGTAAAGCGTCTGGAATGTTGCACCCGAGTATCAGCGTACGAAAACTGAGACATATTTGAACATGTCTCCCGATCACACGGTTGATCATACTCTAGGTTCCACATGCATGTTTTAGCTGAAGGAAGAATACCTTAAACCTGGAGAGTTGAAACCCGTGGAATGGGTACCATGCAATATGACTTCAAAGGGTCTTCATTTGCTCACCGAACCTCTCCAATCCTATCACTGCTGCGTTTATGCCCCTGTACACATGCTTGATTCTCTTTCAGAGACATAGCAATCCATAGGTTTTAAGATACTTACTAGTCAGGTACATTCTTAGGCGTTTAATATGGGGTGTTGAGTCCATTTCGTTGAGCAAGGAGTAGCTCTTGTCTATTCCATATTTGGCTTAAGGAACTTTATCTGTGCTCATTTCAATCTCTGGTTTTATGCAGCACCCCAACTCACCTTTCCCCTTAAGCAAGCATAAGTTGGTTTTCTAAATTTGAGACCCTGTTCTGTTTTGGAATTCAGTTCCTGTGTAGCCAAGTTTCCATTCCGTGTATTACTGATATCTTATGATGTTTCTTTTTCTGTGTGACTTATTTCAGTTAGAATCATCGTACCTGAATCCACTCATTATGCTGCTACGAGCCTGATGACATAGATTTCATTGCTGAGTGATACTGCATTGTACGTAAGTACCACAAGTTCTTTATCCATTTTTCACTTTCTGTGATGTTGAACTTGTACGGTAAAGGAGGTTCTTGTAAACAGAGGCGTCCCAAACTTTGGGGTGGCTGTGTCTTTTTGATTTTAATTTCCGTAAGCTATAGGACCATAAGTGGAAGTGCCCTAGGCTCTGTTGCTTTGTTTTTTAGATGTTTCAGGAAACACCATACACTTCTCCCGAGTGTCTGTTGGCAATTTACATCCCGCCCATCAGCATAACAAGGCTCCCAGTTCTCCATGGCCTGTCCTGCCTTTCTGGATTTTACACTTTTTTCAGATGGCCCTTTTGACCGGGGGGAAGTGAGACTTCATTGTAGTGCAGATTTCCTTTGCAAGCTTGCTTGGTTGGCCAAAAAGTGCGTATGCGTTTTTTCCTGAATATATTAAGGAAAAAACGCATACGCCCTTTTTGGCCAAGTGCATCATTGTGGACGTTCTGCCTCTTTTCCTATGCTTTCAATGCAATTCCAGTCTACCTCCTGAAATCGGTTTCCTGCAATTCTGCCCCTCTTTCAAGTCCTCTTGGCAGCCTTACTTCAGTATATTTTTGGACGATAGCTGTCATTTATAACTCTGCAGGTTTGTGAATTACAGTGCCCCTGAGCTCCTTTCTTCAACTCGCTTTCTTGTGACCTGGCCGCAACACCGCAGGATGGCTTCCGGCCCTAATCTCGTTCCGGCACGGCACGCTGAGCCTTTGGTTAATTCCTCTTCCTGGTGGGAAATGAGAGTTAAATTTTCCCGTCCAGACACCTCCAGCTAGTCTCTCATTGGTTCTCGCTATTCCTGTTCATCTTCCGCAGAAATTGCAAACTGGGCCAAACAGGAGGTTAAAGGGACTGACTCTCCGAGTCGGGAGAGTGTTAGTAAAGCGTCTGGAATGTTGCTCCCGAGTATCAGCGTACGAAAACTGAGACATATTTGAACATGTCTCCCGATCACACGGTTGATCATACTCTAGGTTCCACATGCATGTTTTAGCTGAAGGAAGAATACCTTAAACCTGGAGAGTTGAAACCCGTGGAATGGGTACCATGCAATATGACTTCAAAGGGTCTTCATTTGCTCACCGAACCTCTCCAATCCTATCACTGCTGCGTTTATGCCCCTGTACACATGCTTGATTCTCTTTCAGAGACATAGCAATCCATAGGTTTTAAGATACTTACTAGTCAGGTACATTCTTAGGCGTTTAATATGGGGTGTTGAGTCCATTTCGTTGAGCAAGGAGTAGCTCTTGTCTATTCCATATTTGGCTTAAGGAACTTTATCTGTGCTCATTTCAATCTCTGGTTTTATGCAGCACCCCAACTCACCTTTCCCCTTAAGCAAGTATAAGTTGGTTTTCTAAATTTGAGACCCTGTTCTGTTTTGGAATTCAGTTCCTGTGTAGCCAAGTTTCCATTCCGTGTATTACTGATATCTTATGATGTTTCTTTTTCTGTGTGACTTATTTCAGTTAGAATCATCGTACCTGAATCCACTCATTATGCTGCTACGAGCCTGATGACATAGATTTCATTGCTGAGTGATACTGCATTGTACGTAAGTACCACAAGTTCTTTATCCATTTTTCACTTTCTGTGATGTTGAACTTGTACGGTAAAGGAGGTTCTTGTAAACAGAGGCGTCCCAAACTTTGGGGTGGCTGTGTCTTTTTGATTTTAATTTCCGTAAGCTATAGGACCATAAGTGGAAGTGCCCTAGGCTCTGTTGCTTTGTTTTTTAGATGTTTCAGGAAACACCATACACTTCTCCCGAGTGTCTGTTGGCAATTTACATCCCGCCCATCAGCATAACAAGGCTCCCAGTTCTCCATGGCCTGTCCTGCCTTTCTGGATTTTACACTTTTTTCAGATGGCCCTTTTGACCGGGGGGAAGTGAGACTTCATTGTAGTGCAGATTTCCTTTGCAAGCTTGCTTGGTTGGCCAAAAAGTGCGTATGCGTTTTTTCCTGAATATATTAAGGAAAAAACGCATACGCCCTTTTTGGCCAAGTGCATCATTGTGGACGTTCTGCCTCTTTTCCTATGCTTTCAATGCAATTCCAGTCTACCTCCTGAAATCGGTTTCCTGCAATTCTGCCCCTCTTTCAAGTCCTCTTGGCAGCCTTACTTCAGTATATTTTTGGACGATAGCTGTCATTTATAACTCTGCAGGTTTGTGAATTACAGTGCCCCTGAGCTCCTTTCTTCAACTCGCTTTCTTGTGACCTGGCCGCAACACCGCAGGATGGCTTCCGGCCCTAATCTCGTTCCGGCACGGCACGCTGAGCCTTTGGTTAATTCCTCTTCCTGGTGGGAAATGAGAGTTAAATTTTCCCGTCCAGACACCTCCAGCTAGTCTCTCATTGGTTCTCGCTATTCCTGTTCATCTTCCGCAGAAATTGCAAACTGGGCCAAACAGGAGGTTAAAGGGACTGACTCTCCGAGTCGGGAGAGTGTTAGTAAAGCGTCTGGAATGTTGCACCCGAGTATCAGCGTACGAAAACTGAGACATATTTGAACATGTCTCCCGATCACACGGTTGATCATACTCTAGGTTCCACATGCATGTTTTAGCTGAAGGAAGAATACCTTAAACCTGGAGAGTTGAAACCCGTGGAATGGGTACCATGCAATATGACTTCAAAGGGTCTTCATTTGCTCACCGAACCTCTCCAATCCTATCACTGCTGCGTTTATGCCCCTGTGCACATGCTTGATTCTCTTTCAGAGACATAGCAATCCATAGGTTTTAAGATACTTACTAGTCAGGTACATTCTTAGGCGTTTAATATGGGGTGTTGAGTCCATTTCGTTGAGCAAGGAGTAGCTCTTGTCTATTCCATATTTGGCTTAAGGAACTTTATCTGTGCTCATTTCAATCTCTGGTTTTATGCAGCACCCCAACTCACCTTTCCCCTTAAGCATGCATAAGTTGGTTTTCTAAATTTGAGACCCTGTTCTGTTTTGCAATTCAGTTCCTGTGTAGCCAAGTTTACATTCCGTGTATTAGTGATATCTTATGATGTTTCTTTTTCTGTGTGACTTATTTCAGTTAGAATCATCGTACCTGAATCCACTCATTATGCTGCTACCAGCCTGATGACATAGATTTCATTGCTGAGTGATACTGCATTGTACGTAAGTACCACAAGTTCTTTATCCATTTTTCACTTTCTGTGATACTGGACTTGTACGGTAAACGAGGTTCTTGTAAACAGAGGCGTCCCAAACTTTGGGGTGGCTGTGTCTTTTTGTTTTTAATTTCCGTAAGCTATAGGACCATAAGTGGAAGTGCCCTAGGCTCTGTTGCTTTGTTTTTTAGATGTTTCAGGAAACACCATACACATCTCCAGAGTGTCTGTTGGCAATTTACATCCCGCCCATCAGCATAACAAGGCTCCCAGTTCTCCATGGCCTGTCCTGCCTTTCTGGATTTTACACTTTTTTCAGATGGCCCTTTTGACCGGGGGGAAGTGAGACTTCATTGTAGTGCAGATTTCCTTTGCAAGCTTGCTTGGTTGGCCAAAAAGGGCGTATGCGTTTTTTCCTGAATATATTCAGGAAAAAATGCATACGCACTTTTTGGCCAAGTGCATCATTGTGGACGTTCTGCCTCTTTTCCTATGCTTTCAATGCAATTCCAGTCTACCTCCTGAAATCGGTTTCCTGCAATTCTGCCCCGCTTTCAAGTCCTCTTGGCAGCCTTACTTCAGTATATTTTTGGACGATAGCTGTCATTTATAACTCTGCAGGTTTGTGAATTACAGTGCCCCTGAGCTCCTTTCTTCAACTCGCATTCTTGTGACCTGGCCGCAACACCACAGCATGGCTTCAGGCCCTAATCTGGTTCCGGCACGGCACGCTGAGCCTTTGGTTATTTCCTCTTCCTGGTGGGAAATGAGAGTTAAATTTGCCCGTCCAGACACCTCCAGCTAGTCTATCATTGGTTCTCGCTATTCCTGTTCATCTTCCGCAGAAATTGCAAACTGGGCCAAACAGGAGGTTAAAGGCGCTGACTCTCCAAGTGGGGAGAGTGTTATTAAAGCGTCTGGAATGTTGCACCCGAGTACCAGGGGATTAAAACTGAGACATATTTGAACACGTCTCCCGTTCACACGGTTGATCATACTCTGGGTTCCACATGCATGTTTTTGCTGAAGGAAGAATACCTTAAACCTGGAGAGTTGAGACCCGTGGAATGGGTACCATGCAATATGACTTCAAAGGGTCTTCATTTGCTCACCGAACCGCTCCAATCCTATCACTGCTGCGTTTATGCCCCTGTACACACGCTTGATTCTCTTTTGGAGACATAGCAATCCATAGGTTTTAAGATACTTACTAGTCAGGTACATTCTTAGGCGTTTAATATGGGGTGTTGAGTCCATTTCGTTGAGCAAGGAGTAGCTCTTTTCTATTCCATATTTGGCTTAAGGAACTTTATCTGTGCTCATTTCAATCTCTGGTTTTATGCAGCACCCCAACTCACCTTTCCCCTTAAGCAAGCATAAGTTGGTTTTCTAAATTTGAGACCCTGTTCTGTTTTGGAATTCAGTTCCTGTGTAGCCAAGTTTACATTCCGTGTATTAGTGATATCTTATGATGTTTCTTTTTCTGTGTGACTTATTTCAGTTAGAATCATCGTACCTGAATCCACTCATTATGCTGCTACGGGCCTGATGACATAGATTTCATTGCTGAGTGATACTGCATTGTACATAAGTACCACAAGTTCTTTATCCATTTTTCACTTTCTGTGATACTGAACTTGTACGGTAAAGGAGGTTCTTGTAAACAGAGGCGTCCCAAACTTTGGGGTGGCTGTGTCTTTTTTATTTTAATTTCCCTAAGCTATAGGACCATAAGTGGAAGTGCCCTAGGCTCTGTTGCTTTGTTTCTTAGATGTTTCAGGAAACACCATACACTTCTCCTGAGTGTCTGTTGGCAATTTACATCCCGCCCATCAGCATAACAAGGCTCCCAGTTCTCCATGGCCTGTCCTGCCTTTCTGGATTTTACACTTTTTTCAGATGGCCCTTTTGACCGGGGGGAAGTGAGACTTCATTGTAGTGCAGATTTCCTTTGCAAGCTTGCTTGGTTGGCCAAAAAGGGCGTATGCATTTTTTCCTGAATATATTCAGGAAAAAACGCATACGCCCTTTTTGGCCAAGTGCATCATTGTGGACGTTCTGCCTCTTTTCCTATGCTTTCAATGCAATTCCAGTTTATCTCCTGAAATCGGTTTCCTGCAATTCTGCCCCGCTTTCAAGTCCTCTTGGCAGCCTTACTTCAGTATATTTTTGGACGATAGCTGTCATTTATAACTCTGCAGGTTTGTGAATTACAGTGCCCCTGAGCTCCTTTCTTCAACTCGCTTTCTTGTGAGCTGGCCGCAACACCGCAGGATGGCTTCAGGCCCTAATCTGGTTCCGGCACGGCACGCTGAGCCTTTGGTTATTTCCTCTTCCTGGTGGGAAATGAGAGTTAAATTTGCCCGTCCAGACACCTCCAGCTAGTCTCTCATTGTTTCTCCCTATTCCTGTTCATCTTCCGCAGAAATTGCAAACTGGGCCAAACAGGAGGTTAAAGGCTCTGACTCTCCAAGTGGGGAGAGTGTTAGTAAAGCGTCTGGAATGTTGCACCCGAGTACCAGGGGAGGAAAACTGAGACATATTTGAACACATCTCCCGTTCACACGGTTGATCATACTCTGGGTTCCACATGCATGTTTTAGCTGAAGGAAGAATACCTTAAACCTGGAGAGTTGAGACCCGTGGAATGGGTATCATGCAATATGACTTCAAAGGGTCTTCATTTGCTCACCGAACCTCTCCAATCCTATCACTGCTGCGTTTATGCCCCTGTACACACGCTTGATTCTCTTTTGGAGACATAGCAATCCATAGGTTTTAAGATACTTACTAGTCAGGTACATTCTTAGGCGTTTAATATGGGGTGTTGAGTCCATTTCGTTGAGCAAGGAGTAGCTCTTGTCTATTCCATATTTGGCTTAAGGAACTTTATCTGTGCTCATTTCAATCTCTGGTTTTATGCAACACCCCAACTCACCTTTCCCCTTAAGCAAGCATAAGTTGGTTTTCTAAATTTGAGACCCTCTTCTGTTTTGGAATTCAGTTCCTGTGTAGCCAAGTTTACATTCTGTGTATTACTGATATCTTATGATGTTTCTTTTTCTGTGTGACTTATTTCAGTTAGAATCATCGTACCTGAATCCACTCATTATGCTGCTACGGGCCTGATGACATAGATTTCATTGCTGAGTGATACTGCATTGTACATAAGTACCACAAGTTCTTTATCCATTTTTCACTTTCTGTGATACTGAACTTGTACGGTAAACGAGGTTCTTGTAAACAGAGGCGTCCCAAACTTTGGGGTGGCTGTGTCTTTTTGATTTTAATTTCCCTAAGCTATAGGACCATAAGTGGAAGTGCCCTAGGCTCTGTTGCTTTGTTTTTTAGATGTTTCAGGAAACACCATACACTTCTCCCAATTTTCTGTTGGCAATATACATCCCGCCCATCAGCATAACAAGGCTCCTAGTTCTCCATGGCCTGTCCTGCCTTTCTGGATTTTACACTTTTTTCAGATGGCCCTTTTGACCGGGGGGAAGTGAGACTTCATTGTAGTGCAGATTTCCTTTGCAAGCTTGCTTGGTTGGCCAAAAAGGGCGTATGCGTTTTTTCCTGAATATATTCAGGAAAAAACGCATACGCCCTTTTTGGCCAAGTGCATCATTGTGGACGTTCTGCCTCTTTTCCTATGCTTTCAATGCAATTCCAGTCTACCTCCTGAAATCGGTTTCCTGCAATTCTGCCCCTCTTTCAAGTCCTCTTGGCAGCCTTACTTCAGTATATTTTTGGACGATAGCTGTCATTTATAACTCTGCAGGTTTGTGAATTACAGTGCCCCTGAGCTCCTTTCTTCAACTCGCATTCTTGTGACCTGGCCGTAACACCGCAGCATGGCTTCAGGCCCTAATCTGGTTCCGGCACGGCACGCTGAGCCTTTGGTTAATTCCTCTTCCTGGTGGGAAATGAGAGTTAAATTTGCCCGTCCAGACACCTCCAGCTAGTCTCTCATTGGTTCTCGCTATTCCTGTTCATCTTCCGCAGAAATTGCAAACTGGGCCAAACAGGAGGTTAAAGGCGCTGACTCTCCAAGTCGGGAGAGTGTTAGTAAAGCGTCTGGAATGTTGCACCCGAGTACCAGGGGAGGAAAACTGAGACATACTTGAACACGTCTCCCGTTCACACGGTTGATCATACTCTGGGTTCCACATGCGTGTTTTAGCTGAAGGAAGAATAACTTAAACCTGGAGAGTTGAGACCCGTGTAATGGGTACCATGCAATATGACTTCAAAGGGTCTTCATTTGCGCACCGAACCTCTCCAATCCTATCACTGCTGCGTTTATGCCCCTGTACACACGCTTGATTCTCTTTTGGAGACATAGCAATCCATAGGTTTTAAGATACTTACTAGTCAGGTACATTGTTAGGCGTTTAATATGGGGTGTTGAGGCCATATCGTTGAGCAAGGAGTAGCTCTTGTCTATTCCATATTTGGCTTAAGGATCTTTATCTGTGCTCATTTCAATCTCTGGTTTAATGCAGCACCCCAACTCACCTTTCCCCTTAAGCAAGCATAAGTTGGTTTTCTAAATTTGAGACCCTGTTCTGTTCTGTAATTCAGGTCCTGTGTAGCCAAGTTTTCTTTCCGTGTATTACTGATATCTTATGATGTTTCTTTTTCTGTGTGACTTATTTCAGTTAGAATCATCGTACCTGAATTCACTCATTATGCTGCTACGGGCCTGATGACATAGATTTCATTGCTGAGTGATACTGCATTGTACATAAGTACCACAAGTTCTTTATCCATTTTTCACTTTCTGTGATACTGAACTTGTACGGTAAACGAGGTTCTTGTAAACAGAGGCGTCCCAAACTTTGGGGTGGCTGTGTCTTTTTGATTTTAATTTCCCTAAGCTATAGGACCATAAGTGGAAGTGCCCTAGGCTCTGTTGCTTTGTTTTTTAGATGTTTCAGGAAACACCATACACTTCTCCCGAGTGTCTGTTGGCAATTTACATCCTGCCCATCAGCATAACAAGGCTCCCAGTTCTCCATGGCCTGTCCTGCCTTTCTGGATTTTACACTTTTTTCAGATGGCCCTTTTGACCGGGGGGAAGTGAGACTTCATTGTAGTGCAGATTTCCTTTGCAAGCTTGCTTGGTTGGCCAAAAAGGGCGTATGCGTTTTTTCCTGAATATATTCAGGAAAAAACGCATACGCCCTTTTTGGCCAAGTGCATCATTGTGGACGTTCTGCCTCTTTTCCTATGCTTTCAATGCAATTTTAGTCTACCTCCTGAAATCGGTTTCCTGCAATTCTGCCCCGCTTTCAAGTCCTCTTGGCAGCCTTACTTCAGTATATTTTTGGACGATAGCTGTCATTTATAACTCTGCAGGTTTGTGAATTACAGTGCCCCTGAGCTCCTTTCTTCAACTCGCTTTCTTGTGAGCTGGCCGCAACACCGCAGGATGGCTTCAGGCCCTAATCTGGTTCCGGCACGGCACGCTGAGCCTTTGGTTATTTCCTCTTCCTGGTGGGAAATGAGAGTTAAATTTGCCCGTCCAGACACCTCCAGCTAGTCTCTCATTGGTTCTCCCTATTCCTGTTCATCTTCCGCAGAAATTGCAAACTGGGCCAAACAGGAGGTTAAAGGCGCTGACTCTCCAAGTGGGGAGAGTGTTAGTAAAGCGTCTGGAATGTTGCACCCGAGTACCAGGGGAGGAAAACTGAGACATATTTGAACACGTCTCCTGTTCACACGGTTGATCATACTCTTGGTTCCACATGCATGTTTTAGCTGAAGGAAGAATACCTTAAACCTGGAGAGTTGAGACCCATGGAATGGGTACCATGCAATATGACTTCAAAGGGTCTTCATTTGCTCACCGAACCTCTCCAATCCTATCACTGCTGCGTTTATGCCCCTGTACACATGCTTGATTGTCTTTCGGAGACATAGCAATCCATAGGTTTTAAGATACTTACTAGTCAGGTACATTCTTAGGCGTTTAATATGCGGTGTTGAGTCCATTTCGTTGAGCAAGGAGTAGCTCTTGTCTATTCCATATTTGGCTTAAGGAACTTTATCTGTGCTCATTTCAATCTCTGGTTTTATGCAGCACCCCAACTCACCTTTCCCCTTAAGCAAGCATAAGTTGGTTTTCTAAATTTGAGACCCTGTTCTGTTCTGTAATTCAGTTCCTGTGTAGCCAAGTTTACATTCCGTGTATTACTGATATCTTATGATGTTTCTTTTTCTGTGTGAATTATTTCAGTTAGAATCATCGTACCTGAATCCAGTCATTATGCGGCTACGGGCCTGATGACATAGATTTCATTGCTGAGTGATACTGCATTTTACATAAGTACCACAAGTTCTTTATCCATTTTTCACTTTCTTTGATACTGAACTTGTACGGTAAACGAGGTTCTTGTAAACAGAGGCGTCCCAAACTTTGGGGTGGCTGTGTCTTTTTGATTTTAATTTCCCTAAGCTATAGGACCATAAGTGGAAGTGCCCTAGGCTCTGTTGCTTTGTTTTTTAGATGTTTCAGGAAACACCATACACTTCTCCCGAGTGTCTGTTGGCAATTTACATCCCGCCCATCAGCATAACAAGGCTCCCAGTTCTCCATGGCCTGTCCTGCCTTTCTGGATTTTACACTTTTTTCAGATGGCCCTTTTGACCGGGGGGAAGTAAGACTTCATTGTAGTGCAGATTTCCTTTGCAAGCTTGCTTGGTTGGCCAAAAAGTGTGTATGCGTTTTTTCCTGAATATATTCAGGAAAAAACGCATACGCCCTTTTTGGCCAAGTGCATCATTGTGGACGTTCTGCCTCTTTTCCTATGCTTTCAATGCAATTCCAGTCTACCTCCTGAAATCGGTTTCCTGCAATTCTGCCCCGCTTTCAAGTCCTCTTGGCAGCCTTACTTCAGTATATTTTTGGACGATAGCTGTCATTTATAACTCTGCAGGTTTGTGCATTACAGTGCCCCTGAGCTTCTTTCTTCAACTCGCTTTCTTGTGAGCTGGCCGCAACACCGCAGGATGGCTTCAGGCCCTAATCTGGTTCCGGCACGGCACGCTGAGCCTTTGGTTAATTCCTCTTCCTGGTGGGAAATGAGAGTTAAATTTGCCCGTCCAGACACCTCCAGCTAGTCTCTCATTGGTTCTCGCTATTCCTGTTCATCTTCCGCAGAAATTGCAAACTGGGCCAAACAGGAGGTTAAAGGGACTGACTCTCCAAGTCGGGAGAGTGTTAGTAAAGCGTCTGGAATGTTGCACCCGAGTACCAGGGTACGAAAACTGAGACATATTTGAACACGTCTCCTGATCACACGGTTGATCATACTCTAGGTTCCACATGCATGTTTTAGCTGAAGGAAGAATACCTTAAACCTGGGTAGTTGAAACCCGTGGAATGGGTACCATGCAATATGACTTCAAAGGGTCTTCATTTGCTCACCGAACCTCTCCAATCCTATCACTGCTGCGTTTATGCCCCTGTACACATGCTTGATTCTCTTTCGGAGACATAGCAATCCATAGGTTTTAAGATACTTACTAGTCAGGTACATTCTTAGGCGTTTAATATGGGGTGTTGAGTCCATTTCGTTGAGCAAGGAGTAGCTCTTGTCTATTCCATATTTGGCTTAAGGAACTTTATCTGTGCTCATTTCAATCTCTGGATTCATGCAGCACCCCAAATCACCTTTCCCCTTAAGCAAGCATAAGTTGGTTTTCTAAATTTGAGACCCTGTTCTGTTCTGTAATTCAGTTCCTGTGTAGCCAAGTTTACATTCCGTGTATTACTGATATCTTATGATGTTTCTTTTTCTGTGTGACTTATTTCAGTTAGAATCATCATACCTGAATCCACTCATTGTGCTGCTAAGGGCCTGATGACATAGATTTCATTGCTGAGTGATATTGCTTTGTAAGTAAATACCACAACTTCTTTATCCATTTTTCACTTTCTGCAATGTGGAACTTGTACTGTAAACGAGGTTCTTGTAAACAGAGGCGTCCCAAACTTTGGGGTGGCTGTGTCTTTTTGATTTTAATTTCCCTAAGCTATAGGACCATAAGTGGAAGTGCCCTAGGCTCTGTTGCTTTGTTTTTTAGATGTTTCAGGAAACACCATACACTTGTCCCGAGTGTCTGTTGGCAAGTTATATCCCGCCCAGCAGCATAACAAGGCTCCCAGTTCTCCATGGCCTGTCCTGCCTTTCTGGATTTTACACTTTTTTCAGATGGCCCTTTTGACCAGGGGGAAGTGAGACTTCATTGTAGTGCAGATTTCCTTTGCAAGCTTGCTTGGTTGGCCAAAAAGGGCGTATGCGTTTTTTCCTGAATATATTCAGGAAAAAACGCATACGCCCTTTTTGGCCAAGTGCATCATTGTGGACGTTCTGCCTCTTTTCCTATGCTTTCAATGCAATTCCAGTCTACCTCCTGAAATCGGTTTCCTGCAATTCTGCCCCGCTTTCAAGTCCTCTTGGCAACCTTACTTCAGTATATTTTTGGACGATAGCTGTCATTTATAACTCTGCAGGTTTGTGAATTACAGTGCCCCTGAGCTCCTTTCTTCAACTCGCTTTCTTGTGAGCTGGCCGCAACACCGCAGGATGGCTTCAGGCCCTAATCTGGTTCCGGCACGGCACGCTGAGCCTTTGGTTATTTCCTCTTCCTGGTGGGAAATGAGAGTTAAATTTGCCCGTCCAGACACATCCAGCTAGTCTCTCATTGGTTCTCCCTATTCCTGTTCATCTTCCGCAGAAATTGCAAACTGGGCCAAACAGGAGGTTAAAGGCACTGACTCTCCAAGTCGGGAGAGTGTTAGTAAAGCGTCTGGAATGTTGCACCCGAGTACCAGGGTACGAAAACTGAGACATATTTGAACACGTCTCCCGATCACACGGTTGATCATACTCTAGGTTCCACATGCATGTTTTAGCTGAAGGAAGAATACCTAAACCTGGGTAGTTGAAACCCGTGGAATGGGTACCATGCAATATGACTTCAAAGGGTCTTCATTTGCTCACCGAACCTCTCCAATCCTATCACTGCTGCCTTTATGCCCTTGTACACATGCTTGATTCTCTTTCGGAGACATAGCAATCCATAGGTTTTAAGATACTTACTAGTCAGGTACATTCTTAGGCGTTTAATATGGGGTGTTGAGTCCATTTCGTTGAGCAAGGAGTAGCTCTTGTCTATTCCATATTTGGCTTAAGGAACTTTATCTGTGCTCATTTCAATCTCTGGATTCATGCAGCACCCCAACTCACCTTTCCCCTTAAACAAGCATAAGTTGGTTTTCTAAATTTGAGACCCTGTTCTGTTCTGTAATTCAGTTCCTGTGTAGCCAAGTTTACATTCCGTGTATTAGTGATATCTTATGATGTTTCTTTTTCTGTGTGACTTATTTCAGTTAGAATCATCATACCTGAATCCACTCATTGTGCTGCTAAGGGCCTGATGACATAGATTTCATTGCTGAGTGATATTGCTTTGTAAGTAAATACCACAACTTCTTTATCCATTTTTCACTTTCTGCAATGTGGAACTTGTACTGTAAACGAGGTTCTTGTAAACAGAGCCGTTCCAAATTTTGGGGTGGCTGTGTCTTCTTGATTTTAATTTCCCTAAGCTATAGGACCATAAGTGGAAGTGCCCTAGGCTCTGTTGCTTTGTTTTTTAGATGTTTCAGGAAACACCATACACTTGTCCCGAGTGTCTGTTGGCAATTTATATCCCGCCCATCAGCATAACAAGGCTCCCAGTTCTCCATGGCCTGTCCTGCCTTTCTGGATTTTACACTTTTTTCAGATGGCCCTTTTGACCAGGGGGAAGTGAGACTTCATTGTAGTGCAGATTTCCTTTGCAAGCTTGCTTGGTTGGCCAAAAAGGGCGTATGCGTTTTTTCCTGAATATATTCAGGAAAAAACGCATACGCCCTTTTTGGCCAAGTGCATCATTGTGGACGTTCTGCCTCTTTTCCTATGCTTTCAATGCAATTCCACTCTACCTCCTGAAATCAGTTTCCTGCAATTCTGCCCCGCTTTCAAGTCCTCTTGGCAGCCTTACTTCAGTATATTTTTGGACGATAGCTGTCATTTATAACTCTGCAGGTTTGTGAATTACAGTGCCCCTGAGCTCCTTTCTTCAACTCGCTTTCTTGTGAGCTGGCCGCAACACCGCAGGATGGCTTCAGGCCCTAATCTGATTCCGACACGGCACGCTGAGCCTTTGGTTATTTCCTCTTCCTGGTGGGAAATGAGAGTTAAATTTGCCCGTCCAGACACCTCCAGCTAGTCTCTCATTGGTTCTCCCTATTCCTGTTCATCTTGCGCAGAAATTGCAAACTGGGCCAAACAGGAGGTTAAAGGCGCTGACTCTCCAAGTGGGGAGAGTGTTAGTAAAGCGTCTGGAATGTTGCACCCGAGTACCAGGGGAGGAAAACTGAGACATATTTGAACACGTCTCACGTTCACACGGTTGATCATACTCTGGGTTCCACATGCATGTTTTAGCTGAAGGAAGAATACCTTAAACCTGGAGAGTTGAGACCCGTGGAATGGATACCATGCAATATGACTTCAAAGGGTCTT
Source organism: Pseudorca crassidens (assembly GCF_039906515.1). Classification (NCBI taxonomy): domain Eukaryota; kingdom Metazoa; phylum Chordata; class Mammalia; order Artiodactyla; family Delphinidae; genus Pseudorca; species Pseudorca crassidens. Next base: position 105,095,103 of record NC_090301.1, read on the forward strand.
CATTTGCTCACCGAACCTCTCCAATCCTATCACTGCTGCGTTTATGCCCCTGTACACACGCTTGATTCTCTTTCGGAGACATAGCAATCCATAGGTTTTAAGATACTTACTAGTCAGGTACATTCTTAGGCGTTTAATATGGGGTGTTGAGTCCATTTCGTTGAGCAAGGAGTAGCTCTTGTCTATTCCATATTTGGCTTAAGGAACTTTATCTGTGCTCATTTCAATCTCTGGTTTTATGCAGCACCCCAACTCACCTTTCCCCTTAAGCAAGCATAAGTTGGTTTTCTAAATTTGAGACCCTGTTCTGTTCTGTAATTCAGTTCCTGTGTAGCCAAGTTTACATTCCGTGTATTACTGATATCTTATGATGTTTCTTTTTCTGTGTGACTTATTTCAGTTAGAATCATCATACCTGAATCCACTCATTGTGCTGCTAAGGGCCTGATGACATAGATTTCATTGCTGAGTGATATTGCTTTGTAAGTAAATACCACAACTTCTTTATCCATTTTTCACTTTCTGCGATGTGGAACTTGTACTGTAAACGAGGTTCTTGTAAACAGAGGCGTCCCAAACTTTGGGGTGGCTGTGTCTTTTTGATTTTAATTTCCCTAAGCTATAGGACCATAAGTGGAAGTGCCCTAGGCTCTGTTGCTTTGTTTTTTAGATGTTTCAGGAAACACCATACACTTCTCCCGAGTGTCTGTTGGCAATTTACATCCCGCCCATCAGCATAACAAGGCTCCCAGTTCTCCATGGCCTGTCCTGCCTTTCTGGATTTTACACTTTTTTCAGATGGCCCTTTTGACCGGGGGGAAGTGAGACTTCATTGTAGTGCAGATTTCCTTTGCAAGCTTGCTTGGTTGGCCAAAAAGGGCGTATGCGTTTTTTCCTGAATATATTCAGGAAAAAACGCATACGCCCTTTTTGGCCAAGTGCATCATTGTGGACGTTCTGCCTCTTTTCCTATGCTTTCAATGCAATTCCAGTCTACCTCCTGAAATCGGTTTCCTGCAATTCTGCCCCTCTTTCAAGTCCTCTTGGCAGCCTTACTTCAGTATATTTTTGGACGATAGCTGTCATTTATAACTCTGCAGGTTTGTGAATTACAGTGCCCCTGAGCTCCTTTCTTCAACTCGCTTTCTTGTGAGCTGGCCGCAACACCGCAGGATGGCTTCAGGCCCTAATCTGGTTCCGGCACGGCACGCTGAGCCTTTGGTTATTTCCTCTTCCTGGTGGGAAATGAGAGTTAAATTTGCCCGTCCAGACACATCCAGCTAGTCTCTCATTGGTTCTCCCTATTCCTGTTCATCTTCCGGAGAAATTGCAAACTGGGCCAAACAGGAGGTTAAAGGCGCTGACTCTCCAAGTGGGGAGAGTGTTAGTAAAGCGCCTGGAATGTTGCACCCGAGTACCACGGGAGGAAAACTGAGACATATTTGAACACGTCTCCCGTTCACACGGTTGATCATACTCTGGGTTCCACATGCATGTTTTTGCTGAAGGAAGAATACCTTAAACCTGGAGAGTTGAGACCCGTGGAATGGGTACCATGCAATATGACTTCAAAGGGTCTTCATTTGCTCACCGAACCTCTCCAATCCTATCACTGCTGCGTTTATGCCCCTGTACACACGCTTGATTCTCTTTTGGAGACATAGCAATCCATAGGTTTTAAGATACTTACTAGTCAGGTACATTCTTAGGCGTTTAATATGGGGTGTTGAGTCCATTTCGTTGAGCAAGGAGTAGCTGTTTTCTATTCCATATTTGGCTTAAGGAACTTTATCTGTGCTCATTTCAATCTCTGGTTTTATGCAGCACCCCAACTCACCTTTCCCCTTAAGCAAGCATAAGTTGGTTTTCTAAATTTGAGACCCTCTTCTGTTTTGGAATTCATTTCCTGTGTAGCCAAGTTTACCTTCTGTGTATTACTGATATCTTATGATGTTTCTTTTTCTGTGTGACTTATTTCAGTTAGAATCATCGTACCTGAATCCACTCATTATGCTGCTACGGGCCTGATGACATAGATTTCATTGCTGAGTGATACTGCATTGTACATAAGTACCACAAGTTCTTTATCCATTTTTCACTTTCTGTGATACTGCACTTGTACGGTAAACGAGGTTCTTGTAAACAGAGGCGTCCCAAACTTTGGGGTGGCTGTGTCTTTTTGATTTTAATTTCCCTAAGCTATAGGACCATAAGTGGAAGTGCCCTAGGCTCTGTTGCTTTGTTTTTTAGATGTTTCAGGAAACACCATACACTTCTCCCGAGTGTCTGTTGGCAATTTACATCCCGCCCATCAGCATAACAAGGCTCCCAGTTCTCCATGGCCTGTCCTGCCTTTCTGGATTTTACACTTTTTTCAGATGGCCCTTTTGACCGGGGGGAAGTGAGACTTCATTGTAGTGCAGATTTCCTTTGCAAGCTTGCTTGGTTGGCCAAAAAGGGCGTATGCGTTTTTTCCTGAATATATTCAGGAAAAAACGCATACGCCCTTTTTGGCCAAGTGCATCATTGTGGACGTTCTGCCTCTTTTCCTATGCTTTCAATGCAATTCCAGTCTACCTCCTGAAATCAGTTTCCTGCAATTCTGCCCCGCTTTCAAGTCCTCTTGGCATCCTTACTTCAGTATATTTCTTTTGACGATAGCTGTCATTTATAACTCTGCAGGTTTGTGAATTACAGTGCCCCTGAGCTCCTTTCTTCAACTCGCTTTCTTTTGAGCTGGCCGCAACACCGCAGGATGGCTTCAGGCCCTAATCTGGTTCCGGCACGGCACGCTGAGCCTTTGGTTAATTCCTCTTCCTGGTGGGAAATGAGAGTTAAATTTGCCCGTCCAGACACCTCCAGCTAGTCTCTCATTGGTTCTCGCTATTTCTGTTCATCTTCCGCAGAAATTGCAAACTGGGCCAAACAGGAGGTTAAAGGCGCTGACTCTCCAAGTGGGGAGAGTGTTAGTAAAGCGCGTGGAATGTTGCACCCGAGTACCAGGGGAGGAAAACTGAGACATATTTGAACACGTCTCCCGTTCACACGGTTGATCATACTCTGGGTTCCACATGCATGTTTTAGCTGAAGGAAGAATACCTTAAACCTGGAGAGTTGAGACCCGTGGAATGGGTACCAAGCAATATGACTTCAAAGGATCTTCATTTGCTCACCGAACCTCTCCAATCCTATCACTGCTGCGTTTATGCCCCTGTACACATGCTTGATTCTCTTTTGGAGACATAGCAATCCATAGGTTTTAAGATACTTACTAGTCAGGTACATTCTTAGGCGTTTAATATGGGGTGTTGAGTCCATTTCGTTGAGCAAGGAGTAGCTCTTGTCTATTCCATATTTGGCTTAAGGAACTTTATCTGTGCTCATTTCAATCTCTGGTTTTATGCAGCACCCCAACTCACCTTTCCCCTTAAGCAAGCATAAGTTGGTTTTCTAAATTTGAGACCCTCTTCTGTTTTGGAATTCAGTTCCTGTGTAGCCAAGTTTACATTCCGTGTATTACTGATATCTTATGATGTTTCTTTTTCTGTGTGACTTATTTCCGTTAGAATCATTGTACCTGAATCCACTCATTATGCTGCTACGGGCCTGATGACATAGATTTCATTGCTGAGTGATACTGCATTGTACGTAAGTACCACAAGTTCTTTTTCCATTTTTCACATTCTGCGATGTTGAACTTGTACTGTAAACGAGGTTCTTGTAAACAGAGGCGTCCCAAACTTTGGGGTGGCTGTGTCTTTTTGATTTTAATTTCCCTAAGCTATAGGACCATAAGTGGAAGTGCCCTAGGCTCTGTTGCTTTGTTTTTTAGATGTTTCAGGAAACACCATACACTTCTCCCGAGTGTCTGTTGGCAATTTACATCCCGCCCATCAGCATAACAAGGCTCCCAGTTCTCCATGGCCTGTCCTGCCTTTCTGGATTTTACACTTTTTTCAGATGGCCCTTTTGACCGGGGGGAAGTGAGACTTCATTGTAGTGCAGATTTCCTTTGCAAGCTTGCTTGGTTGGCCAAAAAGTGTGTATGCGTTTTTTCCTGAATATATTCAGGAAAAAACGCATACGCCCTTTTTGGCCAAGTGCATCATTGTGGACGTTCTGCCTCTTTTCCTATGCTTTCAATGCAATTCCAGTCTACCTCCTGAAATCGGTTTCCTGCAATTCTGCCCCGCTTTCAAGTCCTCTTGGCAGCCTTACTTCAGTATATTTTTGGACGATAGCTGTCATTTATAACTCTGCAGGTTTGTGCATTACAGTGCCCCTGAGCTCCTTTCTTCAACTCGCTTTCTTGTGAGCTGGCCGCAACACCGCAGGATGGCTTCAGGCCCTAATCTGGTTCCGGCATGGCACGCTGAGCCTTTGGTTAATTCCTCTTCCTGGTGGGAAATGAGAGTTAAATTTGCCCGTCCAGACACCTCCAGCTAGTCTCTCATTGGTTCTCGCTATTCCTGTTCATCTTCCGCAGAAATTGCAAACTGGGCCAAACAGGAGGTTAAAGGGACTGACTCTCCAAGTCGGGAGAGTGTTAGTAAAGCGTCTGGAATGTTGCACCCGAGTACCAGGGTACGAAAACTGAGACATATTTGAACACGTCTCCCGATCACACGGTTGATCATACTCTAGGTTCCACATGCATGTTTTAGCTGAAGGAAGAATACCTTAAACCTGGGTAGTTGAAACCCGTGGAATGGGTACCATGCAATATGACTTCAAAGGGTCTTCATTTGCTCACCGAACCTCTCCAATCCTATCACTGCTGCGTTTATGCCCCTGTACACATGCTTGATTCTCTTTCGGAGACATAGCAATCCATAGGTTTTAAGATACTTACTAGTCAGGTACATTCTTAGGCGTTTAATATGGGGTGTTGAGTCCATTTCGTTGAGCAAGGAGTAGCTCTTGTCTATTCCATATTTGGCTTAAGGAACTTTATCTGTGCTCATTTCAATCTCTGGATTCATGCAGCACCCCAAATCACCTTTCCCCTTAAGCAAGCATAAGTTGGTTTTCTAAATTTGAGACCCTGTTCTGTTCTGTAATTCAGTTCCTGTGTAGCCAAGTTTACATTCCGTGTATTACTGATATCTTATGATGTTTCTTTTTCTGTGTGACTTATTTCAGTTAGAATCATCATACCTGAATCCACTCATTGTGCTGCTAAGGGCCTGATGACATAGATTTCATTGCTGAGTGATATTGTTTGTAAGTAAATACCACAACTTCTTTATCCATTTTTCACTTTCTGCAATGTGGAACTTGTACTGTAAACGAGGTTCTTGTAAACAGAGGCGTCCCAAACTTTGGGGTGGCTGTGTCTTTTTGATTTTAATTTCCCTAAGCTATAGGACCATAAGTGGAAGTGCCCTAGGCTCTGTTGCTTTGTTTTTTAGATGTTTCAGGAAACACCATACACTTCTCCCGAGTGTCTGTTGGCAATTTACATCCCGCCCATCAGCATAACAAGGCTCCCAGTTCTCCATGGCCTGTCCTGCCTTTCTGGATTTTACACTTTTTTCAGATGGCCCTTTTGACCGGGGGGAAGTGAGACTTCATTGTAGTGCAGATTTCCTTTGCAAGCTTGCTTGGTTGGCCAAAAAGGGCGTATGCGTTTTTTCCTGAATATATTCAGGAAAAAACGCATACGCCCTTTTTGGCCAAGTGCATCATTGTGGACGTTCTGCCTCTTTTCCTATGCTTTCAATGCAATTCCAGTCTGCCTCCTGAAATCGGTTTCCTGCAATTCTGCCCCGCTTTCAAGTCCTCTTGGCAGCCTTACTTCAGTATATTTTTGGACGATAGCTGTCATTTATAACTCTGCAGGTTTGTGAATTACAGTGCCCCTGAGCTCCTTTCTTCAACTCGCTTTCTTTTGAGCTGGCCGCAACACCGCAGGATGGCTTCAGGCCCTAATCTGGTTCCGGCACGGCACGCTGAGCCTTTGGTTAATTCCTCTTCCTGGTGGGAAATGAGAGTTAAATTTGCCCGTCCAGACACCTCCAGCTAGTCTCTCATTGGTTCTCGCTATTCCTGTTCATCTTCCGCAGAAATTGCAAACTGGGCCAAACAGGAGGTTAAAGGGACTGACTCTCCAAGTCGGGAGGGTGTTAGTAAAGCGTCTGGAATGTTGCACCCGAGTACCAGGGTACGAAAACTGAGACATATTTGAACACGTCTCCCGATCACATGGTTGATCATACTCTAGGTTCCACATGCATGTTTTAGCTGAAGGAAGAATACCTTAAACCTGGGTAGTTGAAACCCGTGGAATGGGTACCATGCAATATGACTTCAAAGGGTCTTCATTTGCTCACCGAACCTCTCCAATCCTATCACTGCTGCGTTTATGCCCCTGTACACATGCTTGATTCTCTTTCGGAGACATAGCAATCCATAGGTTTTAAGATACTTACTAGTCAGGTACATTCTTAGGCATTTAATATGCGGTGTTGAGTCCATTTCGTTGAGCAAGGAGTAGCTCTTGTCTATTCCATATTTGGCTTAAGGAACTTTATCTGTGCTCATTTCAATCTCTGGTTTTATGCAGCACCCCAACTCACCTTTCCCCTTAAGCAAGCATAAGTTGGTTTTCTAAATTTGAGACCCTGTTCTGTTCTGTAATTCAGTTCCTGTGTAGCCAAGTTTACATTCCGTGTATTACTGATATCTTATGATGTTTCTTTTTCTGTGTGACTTATTTCAGTTAGAATCATCATACCTGAATCCACTCATTGTGCTGCTAAGGGCCTGATGACATAGATTTCATTGCTGAGTGATATTGCTTTGTAAGTAAATACCACAACTTCTTTATCCATTTTTCACTTTCTGCGATGTTGAACTTGTACGGTAAACGAGGTTCTTGTAAACAGAGGCGTCCCAAACTTTGGGGTGGCTGTGTCTTTTTGATTTTAATTTCCCTAAGCTATAGGACCATAAGTGGAAGTGCCCTAGGCTCTGTTGCTTTGTTTTTTAGATGTTTCAGGAAACACCATACACTTCTCCCAAGTGTCTGTTGGCAATTTACATCCCGCCCATCAGCATAACAAGGCTCCCAGTTCTCCATGGCCTGTCCTGCCTTTCTGGATTTTACACTTTTTTCAGATGGCCCTTTTGACCAGGGGGAAGTGAGACTTCATTGTAGTGCAGATTTCCTTTGCAAGCTTGCTTGGTTGGCCAAAAAGGGCGTATGCGTTTTTTCCTGAATATATTCAGGAAAAAACGCATACGCCCTTTTTGGCCAAGTGCATCATTGTGGACGTTCTGCCTCTTTTCCTATGCTTTCAATGCAATTCCAGTCTACCTCCTGAAATCGGTTTCCTGCAATTCTGCCCCGCTTTCAAGTCCTCTTGGCAGCCTTACTTCAGTATATTTTTGGACGATAGCTGTCATTTATAACTCTGCAGGTTTGTGAATTACAGTGCCCCTGAGCTCCTTTCTTCAACTCGCTTTCTTTTGAGCTGGCCGCAACACAGCAGGATGGCTTCAGGCCCTAATCTGGTTCCGGCACGGCACGCTGAGCCTTTGGTTAATTCCTCTTCCTGGTGGGAAATGAGAGTTAAATTTGCCCGTCCAGACACATCCAGCTAGTCTCTCATTGGTTCTCGCTATTCCTGTTCATCTTCCGCAGAAATTGCAAACTGGGCCAAACAGGAGGTTAAAGGGACTGACTCTCCAAGTCGGGAGGGTGTTAGTAAAGCGTCTGGAATGTTGCACCCGAGTACCAGGGTACGAAAACTGAGACATATTTGAACACGTCTCCCGATCACATGGTTGATCATACTCTAGGTTCCACATGCATGTTTTAGCTGAAGGAAGAATACCTTAAACCTGGGTAGTTGAAACCCGTGGAATGGGTACCATGCAATATGACTTCAAAGGGTCTTCATTTGCTCACCGAACCTCTCCAATCCTATCAGTGCTGCGTTTATGCCCCTGTACACATGCTTGATTCTCTTTCGGAGACATAGCAATCCATAGGTTTTAAGATACTTACTAGTCAGGTACATTCTTAGGCGTTTAATATGGGGTGTTGAGTCCATTTCGTTGAGCAAGGAGTAGCTCTTGTCTATTCCATATTTGGCTTAAGGAACTTTATCTGTGCTGATTTCAATCTCTGGATTCATGCAGCACCCCAAATCACCTTTCCCCTTAAACAAGCATAAGTTGGTTTTCTAAATTTGAGACCCTGTTCTGTTCTGTAATTCAGTTCCTGTGTAGCCAAGTTTACATTCCGTGTATTACTGATATCTTATGATGTTTCTTTTTCTGTGTGACTTATTTCAGTTAGAATCATCATACCTGAATCCACTCATTGTGCTGCTAAGGGCCTGATGACATAGATTTCATTGCTGAGTGATATTGCTTTGTAAGTAAATACCACAACTTCTTTATCCATTTTTCACTTTCTGCGATGTTGAACTTGTACGGTAAACGAGGTTCTTGTAAACAGAGGCATCCCAAACTTTGGGGTGGCTGTGTCTTTTTGATTTTAATTTCCCTAAGCTATAGGACCATAAGTGGAAGTGCCCTAGGCTCTGTTGCTTTGTTTTTTAGATGTTTCAGGAAACACCATACACTTCTCCCGAGTGTCTGTTGGCAATTTACATCCCGCCCATCAGCATAACAAGGCTCCCAGTTCTCCATGGCCTGTCCTGCCTTTCTGGATTTTACACTTTTTTCAGATGGCCCTTTTGACCGGGGGGAAGTGAGACTTCATTGTAGTGCAGATTTCCTTTGCAAGTTTGCTTGGTTGTCCAAAAAGGGCGTATGCGTTTTTTCCTGAATATATTCAGGAAAAAACGCATACGCCCTTTTTGGCCAAGTGCATCATTGTGGACGTTCTGCCTCTTTTCCTATTCTTTCATCGCAATTCCAGTCTACCTCCTGAAATGGGTTTCCTGCAATTCTGCCCCGCTTTCAAGTCCTCTTGGCAGCCTTACTTCAGTATATTTTTGGACGATAGCTGTCATTTATAACTCTGCAGGTTTGTGAATTACAGTGCCCCTGAGCTCCTTTCTTCAACTCGCTTTCTTGTGATCTGGCCACAGCACCGCAGGATGGCTTCAGGCCCTAATCTGGTTCCGGCACGGCACGCTGAGCCTTTGGTTAATTCCTCTTCCTGGTGGGAAATGAGAGTTAAATTTGCCCGTCCAGACACCTCCAGCTAGTCTCTCATTGGTTCTCGCTATTCCTGTTCATCTTCCGCAGAAATTGCAAACTGGGCCAAACAGGAGGTTAAAGGGACTGACTCTCCAAGTCGGGAGAGTGTTAGTAAAGCGTCTGGAATGTTGCACCCGAGTACCAGGGTACGAAAACTGAGACATATTTGAACACGTCTCCCGATCACATGGTTGATCATACTCTAGGTTCCACATGCATGTTTTAGCTGCAGGAAGAATACCTTAAACCTGGGTAGTTGAAACCCGTGGAATGGGTACCATGCAATATGACTTCAAAGGGTCTTCATTAGCTCACCGAACCTCTCCAATCCTATCACTGCTGCGTTTATGCCCCTGTACACATGCTTGATTCTCTTTCGGAGACATAGCAATCCATAGGTTTTAAGATACTTACTAGTCAGGTACATTCTTAGGCGTTTAATATGGGGTGTTGAGTCCATTTCATTGAGCAAGGAGTAGCTCTTGTCTATTCCATATTTGGCTTAAGGAACTTTATCTGTGCTCATTTCAATCTCTGGTTTTATGCAGCACCCCAACTCACCTTTCCCCTTAAGCAAGCATAAGTTGGTTTTCTAAATTTGAGACCCTGTTCTGTTCTGTAATTCAGTTCCTGTGTAGCCAAGTTTACATTCCGTGTATTACTGATATCTTATGATGTTTCTTTTTCTGTGTGACTTATTTCAGTTAGAATCATCGTACCTGAATCCACTCATTATGCTGCTATGGGCCTGATGACATAGATTTCATTGCTGAGTGATACTGCATTGTACGTAAGTACCACAAGTTCTTTATCCATTTTTCACTTTCTGTGATACTGAACTTGTACGGTAAACGAGGTTCTTGTAAACAGAGGCGTCCCAAACTTTGGGGTGGCTGTGTCTTTTTGATTTTAATTTCCCTAAGCTATAGGACCATAAGTGGAAGTGCCCTAGGCTCTGTTGCTTTGTTTTTTAGATGTTTCAGGAAACACCATACACTTCTCCCGAGTGTCTGTTGGCAATTTACATCCCGCCCATCAGCATAACAAGGCTCCCAGTTCTCCATGGCCTGTCCTGCCTTTCTGGATTTTACACTTTTTTCAGATGGCCCTTTTGACCGGGGGGAAGTGAGACTTCATTGTAGTGCAGATTTCCTTTGCAAGTTTGCTTGGTTGACCAAAAAGGGCGTATGCGTTTTTTCCTGAATATATTCAGGAAAAAACGCATACGCCCTTTTTGGCCAAGTGCATCATTGAGGACGTTCTGCCTCTTTTCCTATTCTTTCATCGCAATTCCAGTCTACCTCCTGAAATGGGTTTCCTGCAATTCTGCCCCGCTTTCAAGTCCTCTTGGCAGCCTTACTTCAGTATATTTTTGGACGATAGCTGTCATTTATAACTCTGCAGGTTTGTGAATTACAGTGCCCCTGAGCTCCTTTCTTCAACTCGCTTTCTTGTGATCTGGCCACAGCACCGCAGGATGGCTTCAGGCCCTAATCTGGTTCCGGCACGGCACGCTGAGCCTTTGGTTAATTCCTCTTCCTGGTGGGAAATGAGAGTTAAATTTGCCCGTCCAGACACCTCCAGCTAGTCTCTCATTGGTTCTCGCTATTCCTGTTCATCTTCCGCAGAAATTGCAAACTGGGCCAAACAGGAGGTTAAAGGGACTGACTCTCCAAGTCGGGAGAGTGTTAGTAAAGCGTCTGGAATGTTGCACCCGAGTACCAGGGTACGAAAACTGAGACATATTTGAACACGTCTCCCGATCACATGGTTGATCATACTCTAGGTTCCACATGCATGTTTTAGCTGCAGGAAGAATACCTTAAACCTGGGTAGTTGAAACCCGTGGAATGGGTACCATGCAATATGACTTCAAAGGGTCTTCATTAGCTCACCGAACCTCTCCAATCCTATCACTGCTGCGTTTATGCCCCTGTACACATGCTTGATTCTCTTTCGGAGACATAGCAATCCATAGGTTTTAAGATACTTACTAGTCAGGTACATTCTTAGGCGTTTAATATGGGGTGTTGAGTCCATTTCATTGAGCAAGGAGTAGCTCTTGTCTATTCCATATTTGGCTTAAGGAACTTTATCTGTGCTCATTTCAATCTGTGGTTTTATGCAGCACCCCAACTCACCTTTTCTCTTAAGCAAACATAAGTTGGTTTTCTAAATTTGAGACCCTGTTCTGTTCTGTAATTCAGTTCCTGTGTAGCCAAGTTTACATTCCGTGTATTACTGATATCTTATGATGTTTCTTTTTCTGTGTGACTTATTTCAGTTAGAATCATCATACCTGAATCCACTCATTGTGCTGCTAAGGGCCTGATGACATAGATTTCATTGCTGAGTGATATTGCTTTGTAAGTAAATACCACAACTTCTTTATCCATTTTTCACTTTCTGCGATGTTGAACTTGTACTGTAAATGAGGTTCTTGTAAACAGAGCCATTCCAAACTTGGGGGTGGCTGTGTCTTTTTGATTTTAATTTCCCTAAGCTATAGGACCATAAGTGGAAGTGCCCTAGGCTCTGTTGCTTTGTTTTTTAGATGTTTCAGGAAACACCATACACTTCTCCTGAGTGTCTGTTGGCAATTTACATCCCGCCCGTCAGCATAACAAGCCTCCCAGTTCTCCATGGCCAGTCCTGCCTTTCTGGATTTTACACTTTTTTCAGATGGCCCTTTTGACCGGGGGGAAGTGAGACTTCATTGTAGTGCAGATTTCCTTTGCAAGCTTGCTTGGTTGGCCAAAAAGGGCGTATGCGTTTTTTCCTGAATATATTCAGGAAAAAATGCATACGCCCTTTTTGGCCAAGTGCATCATTGTGGACGTTCTGCCTCTTTTCCTATGCTTTCAATGCAATTCCAGTCTACCTCCTGAAATCGGTTTCCTGCAATTCTGCCCCGCTTTCAAGTCCTCTTGGCAGCCTTACTTCAGTATATTTTTGGACGATAACTGTCATTTATAACTCTGCAGGTTTGTGAATTACAGTGCCCCTGAGCTCCTTTCTTCAACTCGCTTTCTTTTGAGCTGGCCGCAACACCGCAGGATGGCTTCAGGCCCTAATCTGGTTCCGGCTCGGCACAGTGAGCCTTTGGTTATTTCTTCTTCCTGGTGGGAAATGAGAGTTAAATTTGCCTGTCCAGACACCTCCAGCTAGTCTCTCATTGGTTCTCCCTATTCCTGTTCATCTTCCGCAGAAATTGCAAACTGGGCCAAACAGGAGGTTAAAGGCGCTGACTCTCCAAGTGGGGAGAGTGTTAGTAAAGCGTCTGGAATGTTGCACCCGAGTACCAGGGGAGGAAAACTGAGACATATTTGAACACGTCTCCCGTTCACATGGTTGATCATACTCTGGGTTCCACATGCATGTTTTAGCTGAAGGAAGAATACCTTAAACCTGGGTAGTTGAAACCCGTGGAATGGGTACCAAGCAATATGACTTCAAAGGATCTTCATTTGCTCACCGAACCTCTCCAATCCTATCACTGCTGCGTTTATGCCCCTGTACACACGCTTGATTCTCTTTTGGAGACATAGCAATCCATAGGTTTTAAGATACTTACTAGTCAGGTACATTCTTAGGCGTTTAATATGCGGTGTTGAGTCCATTTCGTTGAGCAAGGAGTAGCTCTTGTCTATTCCATATTTGGCTTAAGGAACTTTATCTGTGCTCATTTCAATCTCTGGTTTTATGCAGCACCCCAACTCACCTTTCCCCTTAAGCAAGCATAAGTTGGTTTTCTAAATTTGAGACCCTGTTCTGTTCTGTAATTCAGTTCCTGTGTAGCCAAGTTTACATTCCGTGTATTACTGATATCTTATGATGTTTCTTTTTCTGTGTGACTTATTTCAGTTAGAATCATCATACCTGAATCCACTCATTGTGCTGCTAAGGGCCTGATGACATATATTTCATTGCTGAGTGATATTGCTTTGTAAGTAAATACCACAACTTCTTTACCCATTTTTCACTTTCTGCGATGTTGAACTTGTACTGTAAACGATGTTCTTGTAAACAGAGCCATCCCAAACTTTGGGGTGGCTGTGTCTTTTTGATTTTGATTTCCCTAAGCTATAGGACCATAAGTGGAAGTGCCCTAGGCTCTGTTGCTTTGTTTTTTAGATGTTTCAGGAAACACCATACACTTCTCCCGAGTGTCTGTTGGCAATTTACATCCCGCCCATCAGCATAACAAGGCTCCCAGTTCTCCATGGCCTGTCCTGCCTTTCTGGATTTTACACTTTTTTCAGATGGCCCTTTTGACCGGGGGGAAGTGAGACTTCATTGTAGTGCAGATTTCCTTTGCAAGCTTGCTTGGTTGGCCAAAAAGTGCGTATGCGTTTTTCCCTGAATATATTCAGGAAAAAACGCATACGCCCTTTTTGGCCAAGTGCATCATTGTGGACGTTCTGCCTCTTTTCCTATGCTTTCAATGCAATTCCAGTCTACCTCCTGAAATCGGTTTCCTGCAATTCTGCCCCGCTTTCAAGTCCTCTTGGCAGCCTTACTTCAGTATATTTTTGGACGATAGCTGTCATTTATAACTCTGCAGGTTTGTGAATTACAGTGCCCCTGAGCTCCTTTCTTCAACTCACTTTCTTGTGACCTGGCCGCAACACCGCAGGATGGCTTCCGGCCCTAATCTTATTGCGGCACGGCACGCTGAGCCTTTGGTTAATTCCTCTTCCTGGTGGGAAATGAGAGTTAAATTTTCCCGTCCAGACACCTCCAGCTAGTCTCTCATTGGTTCTCGCTATTCCTGTTCATCTTCCGCAGAAATTGCAAACTGGGCCAAACAGGAGGTTAAAGGGACTGACTCTCCAAGTCGGGAGAGTGTTAGTAAAGCGTCTGGAATGTTGCACCCGAGTACCAGCGTACGAAAACTGAGACATATTTGAACACGTCTCCCGATCACACGGTTGATCATACTCTAGGTTCCACATGCATGTTTTAGCTGAAGGAAGGATACCTTAAACCTGGAGAGTTGAAACCCGTGGAATGGGTACCATGCAATATGAGTTCAAAGGGTCTTCATTTGCTCACCGAACCTCTCCAATCCTATCACTGCTGCGTTTATGCCCCTGTACACATGCTTGATTCTCTTTCGGAGACATAGCAATCCATAGGTTTTAAGATACTTACTAGTCAGGTACATTCTTAGGCGTTTAATATGGGTTGTTGAGTCCATTTCGTTGAGCAAGGAGTAGCTCTTGTCTATTCCATATTTGGCTTAAGGAACTTTATCTGTGCTCATTTCAATCTCTGGTTTTATGCAGCACCCCAACTCACCTTTCCCCTTAAGCAAGCATAAGTTGGTTTTCTAAATTTGAGACCCTGTTTTGTTTTGCAATTCAGTTCCTGTGTAGCCAAGTTTACATTCCGTGTATTAGTGATATCTTATGATGTTTCTTTTTCTGTGTGACTTATTTCAGTTAGAATCATCGTACCTGAATCCACTCATTATGCTGCTACGAGCCTGATGACATAGATTTCATTGCTGAGTGATACTGCATTGTACGTAAGTACCACAAGTTCTTTATCCATTTTTCACTTTCTGTGATATTGAACATGTACGGTAAACGAGGTTCTTGTAAACAGAGGCGTCCCAAACTTTGGGGTGGCTGTGTCTTTTTGATTTTAATTTCCGTAAGCTATAGGACCATAAGTGGAAGTGCCCTAGGCTCTGTTGCTTTGTTTTTTAGATGTTTCAGGAAACACCATACACATCTCCCGAGTGTCTGTTGGCAATTTACATCCCGCCCATCAGCATAACAAGGCTCCCAGTTCTCCATGGCCTGTCCTGCCTTTCTGGATTTTACACTTTTTTCAGATGGCCCTTTTGACCGGGGGGAAGTGAGACTTCATTGTAGTGCAGATTTCCTTTGCAAGCTTGCTTGGTTGGCCAAAAAGGGCGTATGCGTTTTTTCCTGAATATATTCAGGAAAAAACGCATACGCACTTTTTGGCCAAGTGCATCATTGTGGACGTTCTGCCTCTTTTCCTATGCTTTCAATGCAATTCCAGTCTACCTCCTGAAATCGGTTTCCTGCAATTCTGCCCCGCTTTCAAGTCCTCTTGGCAGCCTTACTTCAGTATATTTTTGGACGATAGCTGTCATTTATAACTCTGCAGGTTTGTGAATTACAGTGCCCCTGAGCTCCTTTCTTCAACTCGCATTCTTGTGACCTGGCCGCAACACCACAGCATGGCTTCAGGCCCTAATCTGGTTCCGGCACGGCACGCTGAGCCTTTGGTTATTTCCTCTTCCTGGTGGGAAATAAGAGTTAAATTTGCCCGTCCAGACACCTCCAGCTAGTCTATCATTGGTTCTCGCTATTCCTGTTCATCTTCCGCAGAAATTGCAAACTGGGCCAAACAGGAGGTTAAGGGCGCTGACTCTCCAAGTGGGGAGAGTGTTATTAAAGCATCTGGAATGTTGCACCCGAGTACCAGGGGATTAAAACTGAGACATATTTGAACACGTCTCCCGTTCACACGGTTGATCATACTCTGGGTTCCACATGCATGTTTTAGCTGAAGGAAGAATACCTTAAACCTGGAGAGTTGAGACCCGTGGAATGGGTACCATGCAATATGACTTCAAAGGGTCTTCATTTGCTCACCGAACCGCTCCAATCCTATCACTGCTGCGTTTATGCCCCTGTACACACGCTTGATTCTCTTTTGGAGACATAGCAATCCATAGGTTTTAAGATACTTACTAGTCAGGTACATTCTTAGGCGTTTAATATGGGGTGTTGAGTCCATTTCGTTGAGCAAGGAGTAGCTCTTTTCTATTCCATATTTGGCTTAAGGAACTTTATCTGTGCTCATTTCAATCTCTGGTTTTATGCAGCACCCCAACTCACCTTTCCCCTTAAGCAAGCATAAGTTGGTTTTCTAAATTTGAGACCCTGTTCTGTTTTGGAATTCAGTTCCTGTGTAGCCAAGTTTACATTCCGTGTATTAGTGATATCTTATGATGTTTCTTTTTCTGTGTGACTTATTTCAGTTAGAATCATCGTACCTGAATCCACTCATTATGCTGCTACGGGCCTGATGACATAGATTTCATTGCTGAGTGATACTGCATTGTACATAAGTACCACAAGTTCTTTATCCATTTTTCACTTTCTGTGATACTGAACTTGTACGGTAAACGAGGTTCTTGTAAACAGAGGCGTCCCAAACTTTGGGGTGGCTGTGTCTTTTTTATTTTAATTTCCCTAAGCTATAGGACCATAAGTGGAAGTGCCCTAGGCTCTGTTGCTTTGTTTCTTAGATGTTTCAGGAAACACCATACACTTCTCCCGAGTGTCTGTTGGCAATTTACATCCCGCCCATCAGCATAACAAGGCTCCCAGTTCTCCATGGCCTGTCCTGCCTTTCTGGATTTTACACTTTTTTCAGATGGCCCTTTTGACCGGGGGGAAGTGAGACTTCATTGTAGTGCAGATTTCCTTTGCAAGCTTGCTTGGTTGGCCAAAAAGGGCGTATGCGTTTTTTCCTGAATATATTCAGGAAAAAACGCATACGCCCTTTTTGGCCAAGTGCATCATTGTGGACGTTCTGCCTCTTTTCCTATGCTTTCAATGCAATTCCAGTCTACCTCCTGAAATCGGTTTCCTGCAATTCTGCCCCGCTTTCAAGTCCTCTTGGCAGCCTTACTTCAGTATATTTTTGGACGATAGCTGTCATTTATAACTCTGCAGGTTTGTGAATTACAGTGCCCCTGAGCTCCTTTCTTCAACTCGCTTTCTTGTGAGCTGGCCGCAACACCGCAGGATGGCTTCAGGCCCTAATCTCGTTCCGGCACGGCACGCTGAGCCTTTGGTTAATTCCTCTTCCTGGTGGGAAATGAGAGTTAAATTTGCCCGTCCAGACACCTCCAGCTAGTCTCTCATTGGTTCTCTCTATTCCTGTTCATCTTCCGCAGAAATTGCAAACTGGGCCAAACAGGAGGTTAAAGGGACTGACTCTCCAAGTCGGGAGAGTGTTAGTAAAGCGTCTGGAATGTTGCACCCGAGTACCAGGGTACGAAAACTGAGACATATTTGAACACGTCTCCCGATCACACGGTTGATCATACTCTAGGTTCCACATGCATGTTTTAGCTGAAGGAAGAATACCTTAAACCTGGGTAGTTGAAACCCGTGGAATGGGTACCATGCAATATGACTTCAAAGGGTCTTCATTTGCTCACCGAACCTCTCCAATCCTATCACTGCTGCGTTTATGCCCCTGTACACATACTTGATTCTCTTTCAGAGACATAGCAATCCATAGGTTTTGAGATACTTACTAGTCAGGTACATTCTTAGGCGTTTAATATGGGGTGTTGAGTCCATTTCTTTGATAAAGGAGTAGCTCTTGTCTATTCCATATTTGGCTTAAGGAACTTTATCTGTGCTCATTTCAATCTCTGGTTTTATGCAGCACCCCAACTCACCTTTCCCCTTAAGCAAGCATAAGTTGGTTTTCTAAATTTGAGACCCTGTTCTGTTTTGGAATTCAGTTCCTGTGTAGCCAAGTTTCCATTCCGTGTATTACTGATATCTTATGATGTTTCTTTTTCTGTGTGACTTATTTCAGTTAGAATCATCGTACCTGAATC
This sequence comes from Pseudorca crassidens, assembly GCF_039906515.1. Taxonomy (NCBI): domain Eukaryota; kingdom Metazoa; phylum Chordata; class Mammalia; order Artiodactyla; family Delphinidae; genus Pseudorca; species Pseudorca crassidens. The sequence goes on from NC_090301.1 coordinate 105,112,906, forward strand.
CACTCATTATGCTGCTACGAGCCTGATGACATAGATTTCATTGCTGAGTGATACTGCATTGTACGTAAGTACCACAAGTTCTTTATCCATTTTTCACTTTCTGTGATGTTGAACTTGTACGGTAAAGGAGGTTCTTGTAAACAGAGGCGTCCCAAACTTTGGGGTGGCTGTGTCTTTTTGATTTTAATTTCCGTAAGCTATAGGACCATAAGTGGAAGTGCCCTAGGCTCTGTTGCTTTGTTTTTTAGATGTTTCAGGAAACACCATACACTTCTCCCGAGTGTCTGTTGGCAATTTACATCCCGCCCATCAGTATAACAAGGCTCCCAGTTCTCCATGGCCTGTCCTGCCTTTCTGGATTTTACACTTTTTTCAGATGGCCCTTTTGACCGGGGGGAAGTGAGACTTCATTGTAGTGCAGATTTCCTTTGCAAGCTTGCTTGGTTGGCCAAAAAGGGCGTATGCGTTTTTTCCTGAATATATTCAGGAAAAAACGCATACGCCCTTTTAGGCCAAGTGCATCATTGTGGACGTTCTGCCTCTTTTCCTATGCTTTCAATGCAATTCCAGTCTACCTCCTGAAATCGGTTTCCTGCAATTCTGCCCCGCTTTCAAGTCCTCTTGGCAGCCTTACTTCAGTATATTTTTGGACGATAGCTGTCATTTATAACTCTGCAGGTTTGTGAATTACAGTGCCCCTGAGCTCCTTTCTTCAACTCGCTTTATTTTGACCTGGTCGCAACACCGCAGGATGGCTTCAGGCCCTAATCTGGTTCCGGCACGGCACGCTGAGCCTTTGCTTATTTCCTCTTCCTGGTGGGAAATGAGAGTTAAATTGGCCCGTCCAGACACCTCCAGCTAGTCTCTGATTGGTTCTCCCTATTCCTGTTCATCTTCCGCAGAAATTGCAAACTGGGCCAAACAGGAGGTTAAAGGCGCTGACTCTCCAAGTGGGGAGAGTGTTAGTAAAGCGTCTGGAATGTTGCACCCGAGTACCAGGGGAGGAAAACTGAGACATATTTGAACACGTCTCCCGTTCACACGGTTGATCATACTCTGGGTTCCACATGCATGTTTTAGCTGAAGGAAGAATACCTTAAACCTGGAGAGTTGAGACCCGTGGAATGGGTATCATGCAATATGACTTCAAAGGGTCTTCATTTGCTCACCGAACCTCTCCAATCCTATCACTGCTGCGTTTATGCCCCTGTACACACGCTTGATTCTCTTTTGGAGACATAGCAATCCATAGGTTTTAAGATACTTACTAGTCAGGTACATTCTTAGGCATTTAATATGTGGTGTTGAGTCCATTTCATTGAGCAAGGAGTAGCTCTTGTCTATTCCATATTTGGCTTAAGGAACTTTATCTGTGCTCATTTCAATCTCTGGTTTTATGCAGCACCCCAACTCACCTTTCCCCTTAAGCAAGCATAAGTTGGTTTTCTAAATTTGAGACCCTGTTTTGTTTTGCAATTCAGTTCCTGTGTAGCCAAGTTTACATTCCGTGTATTAGTGATATCTTATGATGTTTCTTTTTCTGTGTGACTTATTTCAGTTAGAATCATCGTACCTGAATCCACTCATTATGCTGCTACGAGCCTGATGACATAGATTTCATTGCTGAGTGATACTGCATTGTACGTAAGTACCACAAGTTCTTTATTCATTTTTCTCTTTCTGTGATATTGAACTTGTACGGTAAACGAAGTTCTTGTAAACAGAGGCGTCCCAAACTTTGGGGTGGCTGTGGCTTTTTGTTTTTAATTTCCGTAAGCTATAGGACCATAAGTGGAAGTGCCCTAGGCTCTGTTGCTTTGATTTTTAGATGTTTCAGGAAACACCATACACATCTCCCGAGTGTCTGTTGGCAATTTACATCCCGCCCATCAGCATAACAAGGCTCCCAGTTCTCCATGGTCTGTCCTGCCTTTCTGGATTTTACACTTTTTTCAGATGGCCCTTTTGACCGGGGGGAAGTGAGACTTCATTGTAGTGCAGATTTCCTTTGCAAGCTTGCTTGGTTGGCCAAAAAGGGTGTATGCGTTTTTTCCTGAATATATTCAGGATAAAACGCATACACACTTTTTGGCCAAGTGCATCATTGTGGACGTTCTGCCTCTTTTCCTATGCTTTCAATGCAATTCCAGTCTACCTCCTGAAATCGGTTTCCTGCAATTCTGCCCCGCTTTCAAGTCCTCTTGGCAGCCTTACTTCAGTATATTTTTGGACGATAGCTGTCATTTATAACTCTGCAGGTTTGTGAATTACAGTGCCCCTGAGCTCCTTTCTTCAACTCGCATTCTTGTGACCTGGCCGCAACACCACAGCATGGCTTCAGGCCCTAATCTGGTTCCGGCACGGCACGCTGAGCCTTTGGTTATTTCCTCTTCCTGGTGGGAAATAAGAGTTAAATTTGCCCGTCCAGACACCTCCAGCTAGTCTCTCATTGGTTCTCGCTATTCCTGTTCATCTTCCGCAGAAATTGCAAACTGGGCCAAACAGGAGGTTAAAGGCGCTGACTCTCCAAGTGGGGAGAGTGTTATTAAAGCGTCTGGAATGTTGCACCCGAGTACCAGGGGATTAAAACTGAGACATATTTGAACACGTCTCCCGTTCACACGGTTGATCATACTCTGGGTTCCACATGCATGTTTTAGCTGAAGGAAGAATACCTTAAACCTGGAGAGTTGAGACCCGTGGAATGGGTACCATGCAATATGACTTCAAAGGGTCTTCATTTGCTCACCGAACCGCTCCAATCCTATCACTGCTGCGTTTATGCCCCTGTACACACGCTTGATTCTCTTTTGGAGACATAGCAATCCATAGGTTTTAAGATACTTACTAGTCAGGTACATTCTTAGGCGTTTAATATGGGGTGTTGAGTCCATTTCGTTGAGAAAGGAGTAGCTCTTGTCTATTCCATATTTGGCTTAAGGAACTTTATCTGTGCTCATTTCAATCTCTGGTTTTATGCAGCACCCCAACTCACCTTTCCCCTTAAGCAAGCATAAGTTGGTTTTCTAAATTTGAGACCCTGTTCTGTTTTGGAATTCAGTTCCTGTGTAGCCAAGTTTACATTCCGTGTATTAGTGATATCTTATGATGTTTCTTTTTCTGTGTGACTTATTTCAGTTAGAATCATCGTACCTGAATCCACTCATTATGCTGCTACGGGCCTGATGACATAGATTTCATTGCTGAGTGATACTGCATTGTACATAAGTACCACAAGTTCTTTATCCATTTTTCACTTTCTGTGATACTGAACTTGTACGGTAAAGGAGGTTCTTGTAAACAGAGGCGTCCCAAACTTTGGGGTGGCTGTGTCTTTTTTATTTTAATTTCCCTAAGCTATAGGACCATAAGTGGAAGTGCCCTAGGCTCTGTTGCTTTGTTTCTTAGATGTTTCAGGAAACACCATACACTTCTCCTGAGTGTCTGTTGGCAATTTACATCCCGCCCATCAGCATAACAAGGCTCCCAGTTCTCCATGGCCTGTCCTGCCTTTCTGGATTTTACACTTTTTTCAGATGGCCCTTTTGACCGGGGGGAAGTGAGACTTCATTGTAGTGCAGATTTCCTTTGCAAGCTTGCTTGGTTGGCCAAAAAGGGCGTATGCGTTTTTTCCTGAATATATTCAGGAAAAAACGCATACGCCCTTTTTGGCCAAGTGCATCATTGTGGACGTTCTGCCTCTTTTCCTATGCTTTCAATGCAATTCCAGTCTACCTCCTGAAATCGGTTTCCTGCAATTCTGCCCCGCTTTCAAGTCCTCTTGGCAGCCTTACTTCAGTATATTTTTGGACGATAGCTGTCATTTATAACTCTGCAGGTTTGTGAATTACAGTGCCCCTGAGCTCCTTTCTTCAACTCGCATTCTTGTGACCTGGCCGTAACACCGCAGCATGGCTTCAGGCCCTAATCTGGTTCCGGCACGGCACGCTGAGCCTTTGGTTAATTCCTCTTCCTGGTGGGAAATGAGAGTTAAATTTGCCCGTCCATACACCTCCAGCTAGTCTCTCATTGATTCTCGCTATTACTGTTCATCTTCCGCAGAAATTGCAAACTGGGCCAAACAGGAGGTTAAAGGCGCTGACTCTCCAAGTTTGGAGAGTGTTAGTAAAGCGTCTGGAATGTTGCACCCGAGTACCAGGGGAGGAAAACTGAGACATATTTGAACACGTCTCCCGTTCACACGGTTGATCATACTCTGGGTTCCACATGCATGTTTTAGCTGAAGGAAGCATAACTTAAACCTGGAGAGTTGAGACCCGTGGAATGGGTACCATGCAATATGACTTCAAAGGGTCTTCATTTGCTCACCGAACCTCTCCAATCCTATCACTGCTGCGTTTATGCCCCTGTACACACGCTTGATTCTCTTTTGGAGACATAGCAATCCCTAGGTTTTAAGATACTTACTAGTCAGGTACATTCTTAGGCGTTTAAAATGCGGTGTTGAGTCCATTTCGTTGAGCAAGGAGTAGCTCTTGTCTATTCCATATTTGGCTTAAGGAACTTTATCTGTGCTCATTTCAATCTCTGGTTTTATGCAGCACCCCAACTCACCTTTCCCCTTAAGCAAGCATAAGTTGGTTTTCTAATTTGAGACCCTGTTCTGTTCTGTAATTCAGTTCCTGTGTAGCCAAGTTTACATTCCGTGTATTACTGATATCTTATGATGTTTCTTTTTCTGTGTGACTTATTTCAGTTAGAATCATCATACCTGAATCCACTCATTGTGCTGCTACGGGCCTGATGACATAGATTTCATTGCTGAGTGATATTGCATTGTACGTAAGTACCACAAGTTCTTTATCCATTTTTCACTTTCTGTGATACTGAACTTGTACGGTAAACGAGGTTCTTGTAAACAAAGGCGTCCCAAACTTTGGGGTGGCTGTGTCTTTTTGATTTTAATTTCCCTAAGCTATAGGACCATAAGTGGAAGTGCCCTAGGCTCTGTTGCTGTGTTTTTTAGATGTTTCAGGAAACACCATACACTTCTCCCGAGTGTCTGTTGGCAATTTACATCCCGCCCATCAGCATAACAAGGCTCCCAGTTCTCCATGGCCTGTTCTCCCTTTCTGGATTTTACACTTTTTTCAGATGGCCCTTTTGACCGGGGGGAAGTGAGACTTCATTGTAGTGCAGATTTCCTTTGCAAGTTTGCTTGGTTGGCCAAAAAGTGCGTATGCGTTTTTTCCTGAATATATTCAGGAAAAAACGCATACCCCCTTTTTGGCCAAGTGCATCTTTGTGGACGTTCTGCCTCCTTTCCTATGCTTTCAATGCAATTCCAGTCTACCTCCTGAAATCGGTTTCCTGCAATTCTGCCCCGCTTTCAAGTCCTCTTGGCAGCCTTACTTCAGTATATTTTTGGACGATACCTGTCATTTATAACTCTGCAGGTTTGTGAATTACAGTGCCCCTGAGCTCCTTTCTTCAACTCGCTTTCTTGTGACCTGGCCGCAACACCGCAGGATGGCTTCAGGCCCTAATATGGTTCCGGCACGGCACGCTGAGCCTTTGGTTAATTCCTCTTCCTGGTGGGAAATGAGAGTTAAATTTGCCCGTCCAGACACCTCCAGCTAGTCTCTCATTGGTTCTCGCTATTCCTGTTCATCTTCCGCAGAAATTGCAAACTGGGCCAAACAGGAGGTTAAAGGGACGGACTCTCCAAGTCGGGAGAGTGTTAGTAAAGCGTCTGGAATGTTGCACCCGAGTACCAGGGGAGGAAAACTGAGACATATTTGAACACATCTCCCATTCAAACGGTTGATCATACTCTTGGTTCCACATGCATGTTTTAGCTGAAGGAAGAATACCTTAAACCTGGAGAGTTGAGACCCGTGGAATGGGTACCATGCAATATGACTTCAAAGGGTCTTCATTTGCTCACCGAACCTCTCCAATCCTATCACTGCTGCGTTTATGCCCCTGTGCACATGCTTGATTCTCTTTCGGAGACATAGCAATCCATAGGTTTTAAGATACTTACTAGTCAGGTACATTCTTAGGCGTTTAATATGCGGTGTTGAGTCCATTTCGTTGAGCAAGGAGTAGCTCTTGTCTATTCCATATTTGGCTTAAGGAACTTTATCTGTGCTCATTTCAATCTCTGGTTTTATGCAGCACCCCAACTCACCTTTCCCCTTAAGCAAGCATAAGTTGGTTTTCTAAATTTGAGACCCTGTTCTGTTCTGTAATTCAGTTCCTGTGTAGCCAAGTTTACATTCCGTGTATTACTGATATCTTATGATGTTTCTTTTTCTGTGTGACTTATTTCAGTTAGAATCATCATACCTGAATCCACTCATTGTGCTGCTAAGGGCCTGATGACATAGATTTCATTGCTGAGTGATATTGCTTTGTAAGTAAATACCACAAATTCTTTATCCATTTTTCACTTTCTGCGATGTTGAACTTGTACTGTAAACGAGGTTCTTGTAAACAGAGCCGTTCCATACTTTGGGGTGGCTGTGTCTTTTTGATTTTAATTTCCCTAAGCTATAGGACCATAAGTGGAAGTGCCCTAGGCTCTGTTGCTTTGTTTTTTAGATGTTTCAGGAAACACCATACACTTCTCCCGAGTGTCTGTTGGCAATTTACATCCCGCCCATCAGCATAACAAGGCTCCCAGGTCTCCATGGCCTGTCCTGCCTTTCTGGATTTTACACTTTTTTCAGATGGCCCTTTTGACCGGGGGGAAGTGAGACTTCATTGTAGTGCAGATTTCCTTTGCAAGCTTGCTTGGTTGGCCAAAAAGGGCGTATGCGTTTTTTCCTGAATATATTCAGGAAAAAACGCATACGCCCTTTTTGGCCAAGTGCATCATTGTGGACGTTCTGCCTCTTTTTCTATGCTTTCAATGCAATTCCAGTCTACCTCCTGAAATCGGTTTCCTGCAATTCTGCCCCGCTTTCAAGTCCTCTTGGCAGCCTTACTTCAGTATATTTTTGGACGATAGCTGTCATTTATAACTCTGCAGGTTTGTGCATTACAGTGCCCCTGAGCTCCTTTCTTCAACTCGCTTTCTTGTGAGCTGGCCGCAACACCGCAGGATGGCTTCAGGCCCTAATCTGGTTCCGGCACGGCACGCTGAGCCTTTGGTTATTTCCTCTTCCTGGTGGGAAATGAGAGTTAAATTTGCCCGTCCAGACACCTCCAGCTAGTCTCTCATTGGTTCTCGCTATTCCTGTTCATCTTCCGCAGAAATTGCACACTGGGCCAAACAGGAGGTTAAAGGCGCTGACTCTCCAAGTGGGGAGAGTGTTAGTAAAGCGTCTGGAATGTTGCACCCGAGTACCAGGGGAGGAAAACTGAGACATATTTGAACACGTCTCCCGTTCACACGGTTGATCATACTCTGGGTTCCACATGCATGTTTTAGCTGAAGGAAGAATACCTTAAACCTGGAGAGTTGAGACCCGTGGAATGGGTACCATGCAATATGACTTCAAAGGGTCTTCATTTGCTCACCGAACCTCTCCAATCCTATCACTGCTGCGTTTATGCCCCTGTACACATGCTTGATTCTCTTTTGGAGACATAGCAATCCATAGGTTTTAAGATACTTACTAGTCAGGTACATTCTTAGGCGTTTAATATGGGGTGTTGAGTCCATTTCGTTGAGCAAGGAGTAGCTCTTGTCTATTCCATATTTGGCTTAAGGAACTTTATCTGTGCTCATTTCAATCTCTGGTTTTATGCAGCACCCCAACTCACCTTTACCCTTAAGCAAGCATAAGTTGGTTTTCTAAATTTGAGACCCTGTTCTGTTCTGTAATTCAGTTCCTGTGTAGCCAAGTTTACATTCCGTGTATTAGTGATATCTTATGATGTTTCTTTTTCTGTGTGACTTATTTCTGTTAGAATCATCGTACCTGAATCCACTCATTATGCTGCTATGGGCCTGATGACATAGATTTCATTGCTGAGTGATACTGCATTGTACGTAAGTACCACAAGTTCTTTATCCATTTTTCACTTTCTGTGATATTGAACTTGTACGGTAAACGAGGTTCTTGTAAACAGAGCCGTACCAAACTTTGGGGTGGCTGTGTCTTTTTGATTTTAATTTCCCTAAGCTATAGGACCATAAGTGGAAGTGCCCTAGGCTCTGTTGCTTTGTTTTTTAGATGTTTCAGGAAACACCATACACTTCTCCCGAGTGTCTGTTGGCAATTTACATCCCGCCCATCAGCATAACAAGGCTCCCAGTTCTCCATGGCCTGTCCTGCCTTTCTGGATTTTACACTTTTTTCAGATGGCCCTTTTGACCGGGGGGAAGTGAGACTTCATTGTAGTGCAGATTTCCTTTGCAAGTTTGCTTGGTTGGCCAAAAAGGGCGTATGCGTTTTTTCCTGAATATATTCAGGAAAAAACGCATACGCCCTTTTTGGCCAAGTGCATCATTGTGGACGTTCTGCCTCTTTTCCTATGCTTTCAATGCAATTCCAGTCTACCTCCTGAAATCGGTTTCCTGCAATTCTGCCCCGCTTTCAAGTCCTCTTGGCAGCCTTACTTCAGTATATTTTTGGACGATAGCTGTCATTTATAACTCTGCAGGTTTGTGAATTACAGTGCCCCTGAGCTCCTTTCTTCAACTCACTTTCTTGTGACCTGACCTCAACACCGCAGGATGGCTTCAGGCCCTAATCTAGTTCTGGCACGGCACGCTGAGCCTTTGGTTAATTCCTCTTCCTGGTGGGAAATGAGAGTTAAATTTGCCCGTCCAGACACCTCCAGCTAGTCTCTCATTGGTTCTCGCTAATCCTGTTCATCTTCCGCAGAAATGGCAAACTGGGCCAAACAGGAGGTTAAAGGCGCTGACTCTCCAAGTGGGGAGAGTGTTAGTAAAGTGTCTGGAATGTTGCACCCGAGTACCAGGGGAGGAAAACTGAGACATATTTGAAAACGTCTCCCGTTCACACGGTTGATCATACTCTGGGTTCCACATGCATGTTTTAGCTGAAGGAAGAATACCTTAAACCTGGAGAGTTGAGACCCGTGGAATGGGTACCATGCAATATGACTTCAAAGGGTCTTCATTTGCTCAGCGAACCGCTCCAATCCTATCACTGCTGCGTTTATGCCCCTGTACACACGCTTGATTCTCTTTTGGAGACATAGCAATCCATAGGTTTTAAGATACTTACTAGTCAGGTACATTCTTAGGCGTTTAATATGGGGTGTTGAGTCCATTTCTTTGAGCAAGGAGTAGCTCTTTTCTATTCCATATTTGGCTTAAGGAACTTTATCTGTGCTCATTTCAATCTCTGGTTTTATGCAGCACCCCAACTCACCTTTCCCCTTAAGCAAGCATAAGTTGGTTTTCTAAATTTGAGATCCTCTTCTGTTTTGGAATTCATTTCCTGTGTAGCCAAGTTTACATTCTGTGTATTACTGATATCTTATGATGTTTCTTTTTCTGTTTGACTTATTTCAGTTAGAATCATCGTACCTGAATCCACTCATTATGCTGCTACGGGCCTGATGACATAGATTTCATTGCTGAGTGATACTGCATTGTACATAAGTACCACAAGTTCTTTATCCATTTTTCACTTTCTGTGATACTGAACTTGTACGGTAAACGAGGTTCTTGTAAACAGAGGCGTCCCAAACTTTGGGGTGGCTGTGGCTTTTTGATTTTAATTTCCCTAAGCTATAGGACCATAAGTGGAAGTGCCCTAGGCTCTGTTGCTTTGTTTTTTAGATGTTTCAGGAAACGCCATACACTTGTCCGGAGTGTCTGTTGGCAATTTATATCCCGCCCATCAGCATAACAAGGCTCCCAGTTCTCCATGGCCTGTCCTGCCTTTCTGGATTTTACACTTTTTTCAGATGGCCCTTTTGACCAGGGGGAAGTGAGACTTCATTGTAGTGCAGATTTCCTTTGCAAGCTTGCTTGGTTGGCCAAAAAGGGCGTATGCGTTTTTTCCTGAATATATTCAGGAAAAAACGCATACGCCCTTTTTGGCCAAGTGCATCATTGTGGACGTTCTGTCTCTTTTCCTATGCTTTCAATGCAATTCCAGTCTACCTCCTGAAATCGGTTTCCTGCAATTCTGCCCCGCTTTCAAGTCCTCTTGGCAGCCTTACTTCAGTATATTTTTGGACGATAGCTGTCATTTATAACTCTGCAGGTTTGTGAATTACAGTGCCCCTGAGCTCCTTTCTTCAACTCGCTTTCTTGTGAGCTGGCCGCAACACCGCAGGATGGCTTCAGGCCCTAATCTGGTTCCGGCACGGCTCGCTGAGCCTTTCGTTATTTCGTCTTCCTGGTGGGAAATGAGAGTTAAATTTGCCCGTCCAGACACCTCCAGCTAGTCTCTCATTGGTTCTCCCTATTCCTGTTCATCTTCCGCAGAAATTGCAAACTGGGCCAAACAGGAGGTTAAAGGCGCTGACTCTCCAAGTGGGGAGAGTGTTAGTAAAGCGTCTGGAATGTTGCACCCGAGTACCATGGGAGGAAAACTGAGACATATTTGAACACGTCTCACGTTCACATGGTTGATCATACTCTGGGTTCCACATGCATGTTTTAGCTGAAGGAAGAATACCTTAAACCTGGAGAGTTGAGACCCGTGGAATGGGTACCATGCAATAAGACTTCAAAGGGTCTTCATTTGCTCACCGAACCTCTCCAATCCTATCACTGCTGCGTTTATGCCCCTGTACACACGCTTGATTCTCTTTTGGAGACATAGCAATCCATAGGTTTTAAGATACTTACTAGTCAGGTACATTCTTAGGCGTTTAATATGGGGTGTTGAGTCCATTTCGTTGAGCAAGGAGTAGCTCTTGTCTATTCCATATTTGGCTTAAGGAACTTTATCTGTGCTCATTTCAATCTCTGGTTTTATGCAGCACCCCAACTCACCTTTCCCCTTAAGCAAGCATAGGTTGGTTTTCTAAATTTTAGACCCTGTTCTGTTTTGGAATTCAGTTCCTGTGTAGCCAAGTTTACATTCCGTGTATTACTGATATCTTATGATGTTTCTTTTTCTGTGTGACTTATTTCCGTTAGAATCATCGTACCTGAATCCACTCATTATGCTGCTACGGGCCTGATGACATAGATTTCATTGCTGAGTGATACTGCATTGTACGTAAGTATCACAAGTTCTTTTTCCATTTTTAACATTCTGCGATGTTGAACCTGTACTGTAAACGAGGTTCTTGTAAACAGAGGCGTCCCAAACTTTGGGGTGGCTGTGTCTTTTTGATTTTAATTTCCCTAAGCTATAGGACCATAAGTGGAAGTGCCCTAGGCTCTGTTGCTTTGTTTTTAGATGTTTCAGGAAACACCATACACTTCTCCCGAGTGTCTGTTGGCAATTTACATCCCGCCCATCAGCATAACAAGGCTCCCAGTTCTCCATGGCCTGTCCTGCCTTTCTGGATTTTACACTTTTTTCAGATGGCCCTTTTGACCGGGGGGAAGTGAGACTTCATTGTAGTGCAGATTTCCTTTGCAAGCTTGCTTGGTTGGCCAAAAAGGGCGTATGCATTTTTTCCTGAATATATTCAGGAAAAAACGCATACGCCCTTTTTGGCCAAGTGCATCATTGTGGACGTTCTGCCTCTTTTCCTATTCTTTCAACACAATTCCAGTCTACCTCCTGAAATCGGTTTCCTGCAATTCTGCCCCGCTTTCAAGTCCTCTTGGCAGCCTTACTTCGGTATATTTTTGGATGATAGCTGTCATTTATAACTCTGCAGGTTTGTGAATTACAGTGCCCCTGAGCTCCTTTCTTCAACTCGCTTTCTTGTGAGCTGGCCGCAACACCGCAGGATGGCTTCAGGCCCTAATCTTGTTCCGGCACGGCACGCTGAGCCTTTGGTTAATTCCTCTTCCTGGTGGGAAATGAGAGTTAAATTTGCCCGTCCAGACTCCTCCAGCTAGTCTCTCATTGGTTCTCGCTATTCCTGTTCATCTTCCGCAGAAATTGCAAACTGGGCCAAACAGGAGGTTAAAGGGACTGACTCTCCAAGTCGGGAGAGTGTTAGTAAAGCGTCTGGAATGTTGCACCCGAGTACCAGGGTACGAAAACTGAGACATATTTGAACACGTCTCCCGATCACATGGTTGATCATACTCTAGGTTCCACATGCATGTTTTAGCTGCAGGAAGAATACCTTAAACCTGGGTAGTTGAAACCCGTGGAATGGGTACCATGCAATATGACTTCAAAGGGTCTTCATTTGCTCACCGAACCTCTCCAATCCTATCACTGCTGCGTTTATGACCCTGTACACATGCGTGATTCTCTTTCGGAGACATAGCAATCCATAGGTTTTAAGATACTTACTAGTCAGGTACATTCTTAGGCGTTTAATATGGGGTGTTGAGTCCATTTCGTTGAGCAAGTAGTAGCTCTTGTCTATTCCATATTTGGCTTAAGGAACTTTATCTGTGCTCATTTCAATCTCTGGTTTTATGCAGCACCCCAACTCCCCTTTCCCCTTAAGCAAGCATAAGTTGGTTTTCTAAATTTGAGACCCTGTTCTGTTCTGTAATTCAGTTCCTGTGTAGCCAAGGTTACATTCCGTGTATTAGTGATATCTTATGATGTTTCTTTTTCTGTGTGACTTATTTCCGTTAGAATCATCATACCTGAATCCACTCATTGTGCTGCTAATGGCCTGATGACATAGATTTCATTGCTGAGTGATATTGCTTTGTAAGTAAATACCACAACTTCTTTATCCATTTTTCACTTTCTGCGATGTTGAACTTGTACTGTAAACGAGGTTCTTGTAAACAGAGCCGTTCCAAACTTTGGGGTGGCTGTGTCTTTTTGATTTTAATTTCCCTAAGCTATAGGACCATAAGTGGAAGTGCCCTAGGCTCTGTTGCTTTGTTTTTTAGATGTTTCAGGAAACACCATACAGTTCTCCCGAGTGTCTGTTGGCAATTTACATCCCGCCCATCAGCATAACAAGGCTCCCAGTTCTCCATGGCCTGTCCTGCCTTTCTGGATTTTACACTTTTTTCAGATGGCCCTTTTGACCGGGGGGAAGTGAGACTTCATTGTAGTGCAGATTTCCTTTGCAAGCTTGCTTGGTTGGCCAAAAAGGGTGTATGCGTTTTTTCCTGAATATATTCAGGAAAAAACGCATACGCCCTTTTTGGCCAAGTGCATCATTGTGGACGTTCTGCCTCTTTTCCTATGCTTTCAATGCAATTCCAGTCTACCTCCTGAAATCGGTTTCCTGCAATTCTGCCCCGCTTTCAAGTCCTCTTGGCAGCCTTACTTCAGTATATTTTTGGACGATAGCTGTCATTTATAACTCTGCAGGTTTGTGAATTACAGTACCCCTGAGCTCCTTTCTTCAACTCGCTTTCTTGTGAGCTGGCCGCAACACCGCAGGATGGCTTCAGGCCCTACTCTGGTTCCGGCACGGCACGCTGAGCCTTTGGTTAATTCCTCTTCCTGGTGGAAATGAGAGTTAAATTTGCCCGTCCAGACACCTCCAGCTAGTCTCTCATTGGTTCTCGCTATTCCTGTTCATCTTCCGCAGAAATTGCAAACTGGGCCAAACAGGAGGTTAAAGGGACTGACTCTCCAAGTCGGGAGAGTGTTAGTAAAGCGTCTGGAATGTTGCACCCGAGTACCATGGTACGAAAACTGAGACATATTTTAACACGTCTCCCGATCACATGGTTGATCATACTCTAGGTTCCACATGCATGTTTTAGCTGCAGGAAGAATACCTTAAACCTGGGTAGTTGAAACCCGTGGAATGGGTACCATGAAATATGACATCAAAGGGTCTTCATTTGCTCACCAAACCTCTCCAATCCTATCACTGCTGCATTTATGCCCCTGTACACATGCTTGATTCTCTTTCGGAGACATAGCAATCCATAGGTTTTAAGATACTTACTAGTCAGGTACATTCTTAGGCGTTTAATATGGGGTGTTGAGTCCATTTCGTTGAGTAAGGAGTAGCTCTTGTCTATTCAATATTTGGCTTAAGGAACTTTATCTGTGCTCATTTCAATCTCTGGTTTTATGCAGCACCCCAACTCACCTTTCCCCTTAAGCAAGCATAAGTTGGTTTTCTAAATTTGAGACCCTGTTCTTTTCTGTAATTCAGTTCCTGTGTAGCCAAGTTAAATTCCGAGTATTACTGATATCTTATGATGTTTCTTTTTCTGTGTGACTTATTTCAGTTAGAATCATCATACCTGAATCCACTCATTGTGCTGCTAAGGGCCTGATGACATAGATTTCATTGCTGAGTGATATTGCTTTGTAAGTAAATACCACAACTTCTTTATCCATTTTTCACTTTCTGCGATGTTGAACTTGTACTGTAAACGAGGTTCTTGTAAACAGAGCTGTTGCAAACTTTGGGGTGGCTGTGTCTTTTTGATTTTAATTTCCCTAAGCTATAGGACCATAAGTGGAAGTGCCCTAGGCTCTGTTGCTTTGTTTTTTAGATGTTTCAGGAAACACCATACACTTCTCCCGAGTGTCTGTTGGCAATTTACATCCCGCCCATCAGCATAACAAGGCTCCCAGTTCTCCATGGCCTGTCCTGACTTTCTGGATTTTACACTTTTTTCAGATGGCCCTTTTGACTGGGGGGAAGTGAGACTTCATTGTAGTGCAGATTTCCTTTGCAAGCTTGCTTGGTTGGCCAAAAAGGGCGTATGCGTTTTTTCCTGAATATATTCAGGAAAAAACACATACGCCCTTTTTGGCCAAGTGCATCATTGTGGACGTTCTGCCTCTTTTCCTATGCTTTCAATGCAATTCCAGTCTACCTCCTGAAATCGGTTTCCTGCAATTCTGCCCCGCTTTCAAGTCCTCTTGGCAGCCTTACTTCAGTATATTTTTGGACGATAGCTGTCATTTATAACTCTGCAGGTTTGTGAATTACAGTGCCCCTGAGCTCCTTTCTTCAACTCGCTTTCTTTTGAGCTGGCCGCAACACAGCAGGATGGCTTCAGGCCCTAATCTGGTTCCGGCACGGCACGCTGAGCCTTTGGTTATTTCCTCTTCCTGGTGGGAAATGAGAGTTAAATTTGCCCGTCCAGACACCTCCAGCTAGTCTCTCATTGGTTCTCCCTATTCCTGTTCATCTTCCGCAGAAATTGCAAACTGGGCCAAACAGGAGGTTAAAGGCGCTGACTCTCCAAGTGGGGAGAGTGTTAGTAAAGCGTCTGGAATGTTGCACCCGAGTACCAGGGGAGGAAAACTGAGACATATTTGAACACGTCTCCCGTTCACATGGTTGATCATACTCTGGGTTCCACATGCATGTTTTAGCTGAAGGAAGAATACCTTAAACCTGGGTAGTTGAAACCCGTGGAATGGGTACCATGCAATATGACTTCAAAGGGTCTTCATTTGCTCACCGAACCTCTCCAATCCTATCACTGCTGCGTTTATGCCCCTGTACACACGCTTGATTCTCTTTTGGAGACATAGCAATCCATAGGTTTTAAGATACTTACTAGTCAGGTACATTCTTAGGCGTTTAATATGGGGTGTTGAGTCCATTTCGTTGAGCAAGGAGTAGCTCTTGTCTATTCCATATTTGGCTTAAGGAACTGTATCTGTGCTCATTTCAATCTCTGGTTTTATGCAGCACCCCAACTCACCTTTACCCTTAAGCAAGCATAAGTTGGTTTTCTAAATTTGAGACCCTGTTCTGTTCTGTAATTCAGTTCCTGTGTAGCCAAGTTTATATTCCGTGTATTACTGATATCTTATGATGTTTCTTTTTCTGTGTGACTTATTTCAGTTAGAATCATCATACCTGAATCCACTCATTGTGCTGCTAAGGGCCTGATGACATAGATTTCATTGCTGAGTGATATTGCTTTGTAAGTAAATACCACAACTTCTTTATCCATTTTTCACTTTCTGCGATGTTGAACTTGTACTGTAAACGATGTTCTTGTAAACAGAGCCATCCCAAACTTTGGGATGGCTGTGTCTTTTTGATTTTAATTTCCCTAAGCTATAGGACCATAAGTGGAATCGCCCTAGGCTCTGTTGCTTTGTTTTTTAGATGTTTCAGGAAACACCATACAGTTCTCCCGAGTGTCTGTTGGCAATTTACATCCCGCCCATCAGCATAACAAGGCTCCCAGTTCTCCATGGCCTGTCCTGCCTTTCTGGATTTTACACTTTTTTCAGATGGCCCTTTTGACCGGGGGGAAGTGAGACTTCATTGTAGTGCAGATTTCCTTTGCAAGCTTGCTTGGTTGGCCAAAAAGGGCGTATGCGTTTTTTCCTGAATATATTCAGGAAAAAACGCATACGCCCTTTTTGGCCAAGTGCATCATTGTGGACGTTCTGCCTCTTTTCCTATGCTTTCAATGCAATTCATGTCTACCTCCTGAAATCGGTTTCCTGCAATTCTGCCCCGCTTTCAAGTCCTCTTGGCAGCCTTACTTCAGTATATTTTTGGACGATAGCTGTCATTTATAACTCTGCAGGTTTGTGAATTACAGTGCCCCTGAGCTCCTTTCTTCAACTCGCTTTCTTTTGAGCTGGCCGCAACACAGCAGGATGGCTTCAGGCCCTAATCTGCTTCCGGCACGGCACGCTGAGCCTTTGGTTAATTCCTCTTCCTGGTGGGAAATGAGAGTTAAATTTGCCCGTCCAGACACCTCCAGCTAGTCTCTCATTGGTTCTCCCTATTCCTGTTCATCTTCCGCAGAAATTGCAAACTGGGCCAAACAGGAGGTTAAAGGCGCTGACTCTCCAAGTGGGGAGAGTGTTAGTAAAGCGTCTGGAATGTTGCACCCGAGTACCAGGGGAGGAAAACTGAGACATATTTGAACACGTCTCCCGTTCACATGGTTGATCATACTCTGGGTTCCACATGCATGTTTTAGCTGAAGGAAGAATACCTTAAACCTGGGTAGTTGAAACCCGTGGAATGGGTACCATGCAATATGACTTCAAAGGGTCTTCATTTGCTCACCGAACCTCTCCAATCCTATCACTGCTGCGTTTATGCCCCTGTACACACGCTTGATTCTCTTTTGGAGATATAGCAATCCATAGGTTTTAAGATACTTACTAGTCAGGTACATTCTTAGGCGTTTAATATGGGGTGTTGAGTCCATTTCGTTGAGCAAGGAGTAGCTCTTGTCTATTCCATATTTGGCTTAAGGAACTGTATCTGTGCTCATTTCAATCTCTGGTTTTATGCAGCACCCCAACTCACCTTTACCCTTAAGCAAGCATAAGTTGGTTTTCTAAATTTGAGACCCTGTTCTGTTCTGTAATTCAGTTCCTGTGTAGCCAAGTTTATATTCCGTGTATTACTGATATCTTATGATGTTTCTTTTTCTGTGTGACTTATTTCAGTTAGAATCATCATACCTGAATCCACTCATTGTGCTGCTAAGGGCCTGATGACATAGATTTCATTGCTGAGTGATATTGCTTTGTAAGTAAATACCACAACTTCTTTATCCATTTTTCACTTTCTGCGATGTTGAACTTGTACTGTAAACGAGGTTCTTGTAAACAGAGCTGTTGCAAACTTTGGGGTGGCTGTGTCTTTTTGATTTTAATTTCCCTAAGCTATAGGACCATAAGTGGAATTGCCCTAGGCTCTGTTGCTTTGTTTTTAGATGTTTCAGGAAACACCATACACTTCTCCCGAGTGTCTGTTGGCAATTTACATCCCGCCCATCAGCATAACAAGGCTCCCAGTTCTCCATGGCCTGTCCTGCCTTTCTGGATTTTACACTTTTTTCAGATGGCCCTTTTGACCGGGGGGAAGTGAGACTTCATTGTAGTGCAGATTTCCTTTGCAAGCTTGCTTGGTTGGCCAAAAAGGGCGTATGCGTTTTTTCCTGAATATATTCAGGAAAAAACGCATACGCCCTTTTTGGCCAAGTGCATCATTGTGGACGTTCTGCCTCTTTTCCTATGCTTTCAATGCAATTCCAGTCTACCTCCTGAAATCGGTTTCCTGCAATTCTGCCCCGCTTTCAAGTCCTCTTGGCAGCCTTACTTCTGTATATTTTTGGACGATAGCTGTCATTTATAACTCTGCAGGTTTGTGAATTACAGTACCCCTGAGCTCCTTTCTTCAACTCGCTTTCTTGTGAGCTGGCCGCAACACCGCAGGATGGCTTCAGGCCCTAATCTGGTTACAGCACGGCACGCTGAGCCTTTGGTTAATTCCTCTTCCTGGTGGGAAATGAGAGTTAAATTTGCCCGTCCAGACACCTCCAGCTAGTCTCTCATTGGTTCTCGCTATTCCTGTTCATCTTCCGCAGAAATTGCAAACTGGGCCAAACAGGAGGTTAAAGGGACTGACTCTCCAAGTCGGGAGAGTGTTAGTAAAGCGTCTGGAATGTTGTACCCGAGTACCAGGGTACGAAAACTGAGACATATTTGAACACGTCTCCCGATCACATGGTTGATCATACTCTAGGTTCCACATGCATGTTTTAGCTGCAGGAAGAATACCTTAAACCTGGGTAGTTGAAACCCGTGGAATGGGTACCATGCAATATGACTTCAAAGGGTCTTCATTTGCTCACCGAACCTCTCCAATCCTATCACTGCTGCGTTTATGCCCCTGTACACATGCTTGATTCTCTTTCGGAGACATAGCAATCCATAGGTTTTAAGATACTTACTAGTCAGGTACATTCTTAGGCGTTTAATATGGGGTGTTGAGTCCATTTCGTTGAGCAAGGAGTAGCTCTTGTCTATTCCATATTTGGCTTAAGGAACTTTATTTGTGCTCATTTCAATCTCTGGTTTTATGCAGCACCCCAACTCACCTTTACCCTTAAGCAAGCATAAGTTGGTTTTCTAAATTTGAGACCCTGTTCTGTTTTGGAATTCAGTTCCTGTGTAGCCAAGTTTACATTCCGTGTATTACTGATATCTTATGATGTTTCTTTTTCTGTGTGACTTATTTCAGTTAGAATCATCATACCTGAATCCACTCATTGTGCTGCTAAGGGCCTGATGACATAGATTTCATTGCTGAGTGATATTTCTTTGTAAGTAAATACCACAACTTCTTTATCCATTTTTCACTTTCTGCGATGTTGAACTTGTACTGTAAACGAGGTTCTTGTAAACAGAGCTGTTGCAAACTTTGGGGTGGCTGTGTCTTTTTGATTTTAATTTCCCTAAGCTATAGGACCATAAGTGGAAGTGCCCTAGGCTCTGTTGCTTTGTTTTTTAGATGTTTCTGGAAACACCATACACTTCTCCCGAGTGTCTGTTGGCAATTTACATCCCGCCCATCAGCATAACAAGGCTCCCAGTTCTCCATGGCCTGTCCTGACTTTCTGGATTTTACACTTTTTTCAGATGGCCCTTTTGACTGGGGGGAAGTGAGACTTCATTGTAGTGCAGATTTCCTTTGCAAGCTTGCTTGGTTGGCCAAAAGGGGCGTATGCGTTTTTTCCTGAATATATTCAGGAAAAAACGCATTCGCCCTTTTTGGCCAAGTGCATCATTGTGGACGTTCTGCCTCTTTTCCTATGCTTTCAATGCAATTCCAGTCTACCTCCTGAAATCGGTTTCCTGCAATTCTGCCCCGATTTCAAGTCCTCTTGGCAGCCTTACTTCAGTATATTTTTGGACGATAGCTGTCATTTATAACTCTGCAGGTTTGTGAATTACAGTGCCCCTGAGCTCCTTTCTTCAACTCGCTTTCTTTTGAGCTGGCCACAACACAGCAGGATGGCTTGAGGCCCTAATCTGGTTCCGGCACGGCACGCTGAGCCTTTGGTTATTTCCTCTTCCTGGTGGGAAATGAGAGTTAAATTTGCCCGTCCAGACACCTCCAGCTAGGCTCTCATTGGTTCTCCCTATTCCTGTTCATCTTCCGCAGAAATTGCAAACTGGGCCAAACAGGAGGTTAAAGG
Organism: Pseudorca crassidens; assembly: GCF_039906515.1. NCBI lineage: Eukaryota > Metazoa > Chordata > Mammalia > Artiodactyla > Delphinidae > Pseudorca > Pseudorca crassidens. The sequence goes on from NC_090301.1 coordinate 105,132,797, forward strand.
CGCTGACTCTCCAAGTGGGGAGAGTGTTAGTAAAGCGTCTGGAATGTTGCACCCGAGTACCAGGGGAGGAAAACTGAGACATATTTGAACACGTCTCCCATTCACATGGTTGATCATACTCTGGGTTCCACATGCATGATTTAGCTGATGGAAGATTACCTTAAACCTGGGTAGTTGAAACCCTTGTAATGGGTACCATGCAATATGACTTCAAAGGGTCTTCATTTGCTCACCGAACCTCTCCAATCCTATCACTGCTGCGTTTATGCCCCTGTACACATGCTTGATTCTCTTTTGGAGACATAGCAATCCATAGGTTTTAAGATACTTACTAATCAGGTACATTCTTAGGCGTATAATATGGGGTGTTGAGTCCATTTCATTGAGCAAGGAGTAGCTCTTGTCTATTCCATATTTGGCTTAAGGAACTTTATCTGTGCTCATTTCAATCTCTGGTTTTATGCAGCACCCCAACTCCCCTTTCCCCTTAAGCAAGCATAAGTTGGTTTTCTAAATTTGAGACCCTGTTCTGTTTTGGAATTCAGTTCCTGTGTAGCCAAGATAACATTCCGTGTATTAGTGATATCTTATGATGTTTCTTTTTCTGTGTGACTTATTTCAGTTAGAATCATCGTACCTGAATCCACTCATTATGCTGCTACGGGCCTGATGACACAGATTTCATTGCTGAGTTATACTGCATTGTACGTAAGTACCACAAGTTCTTTATCCATTTTTCACTTTCTGTGATATTGAACTTGTACGGTAAACGAGGTTCTTGTAAACAGAGGCGTCCCAAACTTTGGGGTGGCTGTGTCTTTTTGATTTTAATTTCCCTAATCTATAGGACTATACGTGGATGTGCCCTAGGCTCTGTTGCTTTGTTTTTTAGATGTTTCAGGAAACACCATACACTTCTCCCGAGTGTCTGTTGGCAATTTATATCCCGCCCATCAGCATAACAAGGCTCCCAGTTCTCCATGGCCTGTCCTGCCTTTCTGGATTTTACACTTTTTTCAGATGGCCCTTTTGACCGGGGGGAAGTGAGACTTCATTGTAGTGCAGATTTCCTTTGCAAGCTTGCTTGGTTGGCCAAAAAGGGCGTATGCGTTTTTTCCTGAATATATTCAGGAAAAAACGCATACGCCCTTTTAGGCCAAGTGCATCATTGTGGACGTTCTGCCTCTTTTCCTATGCTTTCAATGCAATTCCAGTCTACCTCCTGAAATCGGTTTCCTGCAATTCTGCCCCGCTTTCAAGTCCTCTTGGCAGCCTTACTTCAGTATATTTTTGGACGATAGCTGTCATTTATAACTCTGCAGGTTTGTGAATTACAGTGCCCCTGAGCTCTTTTCTTCAACTCGCTTTCTTGTGAGCTGGCCGCAACACCGCAGGATGGCTTCAGGCCCTAATCTGATTCCGGCACGGCACGCTGAGCCTTTGGTTATTTCCTCTTCCTGGTGGGAAATGAGAGTTAAATTTGCCCGTCCAGACACCTCCAGCTAGTCTCTCATTGGTTCTCGCTATTCCTGTTCATCTTCCGCAGAAATTGCAAACTGGGCCAAACAGGAGGTTAAAGGGACTGACTCTCCAAGTCGGGAGAGTGTTAGTAAAGCGTCTGGAATGTTGCACCCGAGTACCAGGGTACAAAAACTGAGACATATTTGAACACGTCTCCCGATCACATGGTTGATCATACTCTGGGTTCCACATGCATGTTTTAGCTGAAGGAAGAATACCTTAAACCTGGAGAGTTGAGACCCGTGGAATGGGTACCATGCAATATGACTTCAAAGGGTCTTCATTTGCTCACCGAACCTATCCAATCCTATCACTGCTGCGTTTATGCCCCTGTACACATGCTTGATTCTCTTTTGGAGACATAGCATTCCATAGGTTTTAAGATACTTACTAGTCAGGTACATTCTTAGGCGTTTAATATGCGGTGTTGAGTCCATTTCGTTGAGCAAGGAGTAGCTCTTGTCTATTCCATATTTGGCTTAAGGAACTTTATCTGTGCTCATTTCAATCTCTGGTTTTATGCAGCACCCCAACTCACCTTTACCCTTAAGCAAGCATAAGTTGGTTTTCTAAATTTGAGACCCTGTTCTGTTCTGTAATTCAGTTCCTGTGTAGCCAAGTTTACATTCCGTGTATTAGTGATATCTTATGATGTTTCTTTTTCTGTGTGACTTATTTCCGTTAGAATCATCATACCTGAATCCACTCATTATGCTGCTACGGGCCTGATGACATAGATTTCATTGCTGAGTGATACTGCATTGTACATAAGTACCACAAGTTCTTTATCCATTTTTCACTTTCTGTGATACTGAACTTGTACGGTAAACGAGGTTCTTGTAAACAGAGGCGTCCCAAACTTTGGGGTGGCTGTGTCTTTTTGATTTTAATTTCCCTAAGCTATAGGACCATAAGTGGAAGTGCCCTAGGCTCTGTTGCTTTGTTTTTTAGATGTTTCAGGAAACACCATACACTTCTCCCAAGTTTCTGTTGGCAATATACATCCCGCCCATCAGCATAACAAGGCTCCTAGTTCTCCATGGCCTGTCCTGCCTTTCTGGATTTTACACTTTTTTCAGATGGCCCTTTTGACCGGGGGGAAGTGAGACTTCATTGTAGTGCAGATTTCCTTTGCAAGCTTGCTTGGTTGGCCAAAAAGTGCGTATGCGTTTTTTCCTGAATATATTCAGGAAAAAACGCATACGCCCTTTTTGGCCAAGTGCATCATTGTGGACGTTCTGCCTCTTTTCCTATGCTTTCAATGCAATTCCAGTCTACCTCCTGAAATCGGTTTCCTGCAATTCTGCCCCGCTTTCAAGTCCTCTTGGCAGCCTTACTTCAGTATATTTTTGGACAATAGCTGTCATTTATAACTCTGCAGGTTTGTGAATTACAGTGCCCCTGATCTCCTTTCTTCAACTCGCATTCTTGTGACCTGGCCGTAACACCGCAGCATGGCTTCAGGCCCTAATCTGGTTCCGGCACGGCACGCTGAGCCTTTGGTTATTTCCTCTTCCTGGTGGGAAATGAGAGTTAAATTTGCCCGTCCATACACCTCCAGCTAGTCTCTCATTGGTTCTCGCTATTCCTGTTCATCTTCCGCAGAAATTGCAAACTGGGCCAAACAGGAGGTTAAAGGCGCTGACTCTCCAAGTGGGGAGAGTGTTAGTAAAGCGTCTGGAATGTTGCACCCGAGTACCAGGGGAGGAAAACTGAGACATATTTGAACACGTCTCCCGTTCACACGGTTGATCATACTCTGGGTTCCACATGCATGTTTTAGCTGAAGGAAGAATACCTTAAACCTGGGTAGTTGAAACCCGTGGAATGGATACCATGCAATATGACTTCAAAGGGTCTTCATTTGCTCACCGAACCTCTCCAATCCTATCACTGCTGCGTTTATGCCCCTGTACACATGCTTGATTCTCTTTCGGAGACATAGCAATCCATAGGTTTTAAGATACTTACTAGTCAGGTACATTCTTAGGCGTTTAATATGGGGTGTTGAGTCCATTTCATTGAGCAAGGAGTAGCTCTTGTCTATTCCATATTTGGCTTAAGGAACTTTATCTGTGCTCATTTCAATCTCTGGTTTTATGCAGCACCCCAACTCACCTTTTCTCTTAAGCAAACATAAGTTGGTTTTCTAAATTTGAGACCCTGTTCTATTTTGGAGTTCAGTTCCTGTGTAGCCAAGTTTACATTCCGTGTATTAGTGATATCTTATGATGTTTCTTTTTCTGTGTGACTTATTTCAGTTAGAATCATCGTACCTGAATCCACTCATTATGCTGCTACGGGCCTGATGACATAGATTTCATTGCTGAGTGATACTGCATTGTACATAAATACCACAAGTTCTTTATCCATTTTTCACTTTCTGTGATACTGAACTTGTACGGTAAATGAGGTTCTTGTAAACAGAGGCGTCCCAAACTTTGGGGTGGCTGTGTCTTTTTGATTTTAATTTCCCTAAGCTATAGGACCATAAGTGGAAGTGCCCTCGGCTCTGTTCCTTTGTTTTTTAGATGTTTCAGGAAACACCATACACTTCTCCCGAGTGTCTGTTGGCAATTTACATCCCGCCCATCAGCATAACAAGGCTCCCAGTTCTCCATGGCCTGTCCTGCCTTTCTGGATTTTACACTTTTTTCAGATGGCCCTTTTGACCGGGGGGAAGTGAGACTTCATTGTAGTGCAGATTTCCTTTGCAAGTTTGCTTGGTTTTCTAAAAAGGGCGTATGCGTTTTTTCCTGAATATATTCAGGAAAAAACGCATACGCCCTTTTTGGCCAAGTGCATCATTGAGGACGTTCTGCCTCTTTTCCTATGCTTTCAATGCAATTCCAGTCTACCTCCTGAAATCGGTTTCCTGCAATTCTGCCCCGTTTTCAAGTCCTCTTGGCAGCCTTACCTCAGTATATTTTTGGACGATAGCTGTCATTTATAACTCTGCAGGTTTGTGAATTACAGTGCCCCTGAGCTCCTTTCTTCAACTCGCTTTCTTGTGAGCTGGCCGCAACACCGCAGGATGGCTTCAGGCCCTAATCTGGTTCCGGCACGGCACGCTGAGCCTTTGGTTAATTCCTCTTCCTGGTGGGAAATGAGAGTTAAATTTGCCCGTCCAGACACCTCCAGCTAGTCTCTCATTGGTTCTCGCTATTCCTGTTCATCTTCCTCAGAAATTACAAACTGGGCCAAACAGGAGGTTAAAGGGACTGACTCTCCAAGTCGGGAGAGTGTTAGTAAAGCGTCTGGAATGTTGCACCCGAGTACCAGGCTATGAAAACTGAGACATATTTGAACACGTCTCCCGATCACATGGTTGATCATACTCTAGGTTCCACATGCATGTTTTAGCTGAAGGAAGAATACCTTAAACCTGGGTAGTTGAAACCCGTGGAATGGGTACCATGCAATATGACTTCAAAGGGTCTTCATTTGCTCACCGAACCTCTCCAATCCTATCACTGCTGCGTTTATGCCCCTGTACACATGCTTGATTCTCTTTCGGAGACATAGCAATCCATAGGTTTTAAGATACTTACTAGTCAGGTACATTCTTAGGCGTTTAATATGCGGTGTTGAGTCCATTTCATTGAGCAAGGAGTAGCTCTTGTCTATTCCATATTTGGCTTAAGGAACTTTATCTGTGCTCATTTCAATCTCTGGTTTTATGCAGCACCCCAACTCACCTTTCCCCTTAAGCAAGCATAAGTTGGTTTTCTAAATTTGAGACCCTGTTCTGTTCTGTAATTCCGTTTCTGTGTAGTCAAGTTTATATTCCGTGTATTACTGATATCTTATGATGTTTCTTTTTCTGTGTGACTTATTTCAGTTAGAATCATCATACCTGAATCCACTCATTGTGCTTCTAAGGGCCTGGTGACATAGATTTCATTGCTGAGTGATATTGCTTTGTAAGTAAATACCACAACTTCTTTATCCATTTTTCACTTTCTGCGATGTTGAACTTGTACTGTAAACAAGGTTCTTGTAAACAGAGGCGTCCCAAACTTTGGGGTGGCTGTGTCTTTTTGATTTTAATTTCCCTAAGCTATAGGACCATAAGTGGAAGTGCCCTAGGCTCTGTTGCTTTGTGTTTTAGATGTTTCAGGAAACACCATACACTTCTCCCGAGTGTCTGTTGGCAATTTACATCCCGCCCATCAGCATAACAAGGATCCCAGTTCTCCATGGCCTGTCCTGCCTTTCTGGATTTTACACTTTTTTCAGATGGCCCTTTAAACCGGGGGGAAGTGAGACTTCATTGTAGTGCAGATTTCCTTTGCAAGCTTGCTTGGTTGGCCAAAAAGGGCGTATGCGTTTTTTCCTGAATATATTCAGGAAAAAACGCATACGCCCTTTTTGGCCAAGTGCATCATTGTGGACGTTCTGCCTCTTTTCCTATGCTTTCAATGCAATTCCAGTCTACCTCCTGAAATCGGTTTCCTGCAATTCTGCCCCGCTTTCAAGTCCTCTTGGCAGCCTTACTTCAGTATATTTTTGGACGATAGCTGTCATTTATAACTCTGCAGGTTTGTGAATTACAGTGCCCCTGAGCTCCTTTCTTCAACTCGCTTTCTTGTGAGCTGGCCGCAACACCGCAGGATGGCTTCAGGCCCTAATCTGGTTCCGGCACGGCTCGCTGAGCCTTTGGTTATTTCCTCTTCCTGGTGGGAAATGAGAGTTAAATTTGCCCGTCCAGACACCTCCAGCTAGTCTCTCATTGGTTCTCCCTATTCCTGTTCATCTTCCGCAGAAATTGCAAACTGGGCCAAACAGGAGGTTAAAGGGACTGACTCTCCAAGTTGGGAGAGTGTTAGTAAAGAATCTGGAATGTTGCACCCGAGTACCAGGGTACGAAAACTGAGACATATTTGAACACGTCTCCCGTTCACACGGTTGATCATACTCTGGGTTCCACATGCATGTTTTAGCTGAAGGAAGAATACCTTAAACCTGGGTAGTTGAAACCCGTGGAATGGGTACCATGCAATATGACTTCAAAGGGTCTTCATTTGCTCACCGAACCTCTCCAATCCTATCACTGCTGCGTTTATGCCCCTGCACACACGCTTGATTCTCTTTTGGAGACATAGCAATCCATAGGTTTTAAGATACTTACTAGTCAGGTACATTATTAGGCGTTTAATATGCGGTGTTGAGTCCATTTCGTTGAGCAAGGAGTAGCTCTTGTCTATTCCATATTTGGCTTAAGGAACTTTATCTGTGCTCATTTCAATCTCTGGTTTTATGCAGCACCCCAACTCACCTTTACCCTTAAGCAAGCATAAGTTGGTTTTCTAAATTTGAGACCCTGTTCTGTTCTGTAATTCAGTTCCTGTGTAGCCAAGTTTACATTCCGTGTATTACTGATATCTTATGATGTTTCTTTTTCTGTGTGACTTATTTCAGTTAGAATCATCGTACCTGAATCCACTCATTATGCTGCTACGGGCCTGATGACATAGATTTCATTGCTGAGTGATATTGCTTTGTAAGTAAATACCACAACTTCTTAATCCATTTTTCACTTTCTGCGATGTTGAACTTGTTCTGTAAACGAGGTTCTTGTAAACAGAGCCGTTCCAAACTTTGGGGTGGCTGTGTCTTTTTGATTTTAATTTCCCTAAGCTATAGGACCATAAGTGGAAGTGCCCTAGGCTCTGTTGCTTTGTTTTTTAGATGTTTCAGGAAACACCATACACTTCTCCCGACTGTCTGTTGGCAATTTACATCCCGCCCATCAGCATAACAAGGCTCCCAGTTCTCCATGGCCTGTCCTGCCTTTCTGGATTTTACACTTTTTTCAGATGGCCCTTTTGACCGGGGGGAAGTGAGACTTCATTGTAGTGCAGATTTCCTTTGCAAGCTTGCTTGGTTGGCCAAAAAGTGCGTATGCATTTTTTCCTGAATATATTCAGGAAAAAACGCATACGCCCTTTTTGGCCAAGTGCATCATTGTGGACGTTCTGCCTCTTTTCCTATGCTTTCAATGCAATTCCACTCTACCTCCTGAAATCGGTTTCCTGCAATTCTGCCCCGCTTTCAAGTCCTCTTGGCAGCCTTACTTCAGTATATTTTTGGACGATAGCTGTCATTTATAACTCTGCAGGTTTGTGCATTACAGTGCCCCTGAGCTCCTTTCTTCAACTCACTTTCTTGTGAGCTGGCCGCAGCACCGCAGGATGGCTTCAGGCCCTAATCTGGTTCCGGCACGGCACGCTGAGCCTTTGGTTAATTCCTCTTCCTGGTGGGAAATGAGAGTTAAATTTGCCCGTCCAGACACCTCCAGCTAGTCTCTCATTGGTTCTCGCTATTCCTGTTCATCTTCCGCAGAAATTGCAAACTGGGCCAAACAGGAGGTTAAAGGGACTGACTCTCCAAGTCGGGAGAGTGTTAGTAAAGCGTCTGGAATGTTGCACCCGAGTACCAGGGTACGAAAACTGAGAAATATTTGAAAACGTCTCCCGATCACATGGTTGATCATACTCTAGGTTCCACATGCATGTTTTAGCTGAAGGAAGAATACCTTAAACCTGGGTAGTTGAAACCCGTGGAATGGGTACCATGCAATATGACTTCAAAGGGTCTTCATTTGCTCACCGAACCTCTCCAATCCTATCACTGCTGCGTTTATGCCCCTGGACACATGCTTGATTCTCTTTCGGAGACATAGCAATCCATAGGTTTTAAGATACTTACTAGTCAGGTACATTATTAGGCGTTTAATATGCGGTGTTGAGTCCATTTCGTTGAGCAAGGAGTAGCTCTTGTCTATTCCATATTTGGCTTAAGGAACTTTATCTGTGCTCATTTCAATCTCTGGTTTTATGCAGCACCCCAACTCACCTTTACCCTTAAGCAAGCATAAGTTGGTTTTCTAAATTTGAGACCCTGTTCTGTTCTGTAATTCAGTTCCTGTGTAGCCAAGTTTACATTCCGTGTATTACTGATATCTTATGATGTTTCTTTTTCTGTGTGACTTATTTCAGTTAGAATCATCGTACCTGAATCCACTCATTATGCTGCTACGGGCCTGATGACATAGATTTCATTGCTGAGTGATATTGCTTTGTAAGTAAATACCACAACTTCTTAATCCATTTTTCACTTTCTGCGATGTTGAACTTGTACTGTAAACGAGGTTCTTGTAAACAGAGCCGTTCCAAACTTTGGGGTGGCTGTGTCTTTTTGATTTTAATTTCCCTAAGCTATAGGACCATAAGTGGAAGTGCCCTAGGCTCTGTTGCTTTGTTTTTTAGATGTTTCAGGAAACACCATACACTTCTCCCGAGTGTCTGTTGGCAATTTACATCCCGCCCATCAGCATAACAAGGCTCCCAGTTCTCCATGGCCTGTCCTGCCTTTCTGGATTTTACACTTTTTTCAGATGGCCCTTTTGACCGGGGGGAAGTGAGACTTCATTGTAGTGCAGATTTCCTTTGCAAGCTTGCTTGGTTGGCCAAAAAGGGCGTATGCATTTTTTCCTGAATATATTCAGGAAAAAACGCATACGCCCTATTTGGCCAACTGCATCATTGTGGACGTTCTGCCTCTTTTCCTATGCTTTCAATGCAATTCCAGTCTACCTCCTGAAATCGGTTTCCTGCAATTCTGCCCCGCTTTCAAGTCCTCTTGGCAGCCTTACTTCAGTATATTTTTGGACGATAGCTGTCATTTATAACTCTGCAGGTTTGTGCATTACAGTGCCCCTGAGCTCCTTTCTTCAGCTCACTTTCTTGTGAGCTGGCCGCAGCACCGCAGGATGGCTTCAGGCCCTAATCTGGTTCCGGCACGGCACGCTGAGCCTTTGGTTAATTCCTCTTCCTGGTGGGAAATGAGAGTTAAATTTGCCCGTCCAGACACCTCCAGCTAGTCTCTCATTGGTTCTCGCTATTCCTGTTCATCTTCCGCAGAAATTGCAAACTGGGCCAAACAGGAGGTTAAAGGGACTGACTCTCCAAGTCGGGAGAGTGTTAGTAAAGCGTCTGGAATGTTGCACCCGAGTACCAGGGTACGAAAACTGAGAAATATTTGAAAACGTCTCCCGATCACATGGTTGATCATACTCTAGGTTCCACATGCATGTTTTAGCTGAAGGAAGAATACCTTAAACCTGGGTAGTTGAAACCCGTGGAATGGGTACCATGCAATATGACTTCAAAGGGTCTTCATTTGCTCACCGAACCTCTCCAATCCTATCACTGCTGCGTTTATGCCCCTGGACACATGCTTGATTCTCTTTCGGAGACATAGCAATCCATAGGTTTTAAGATACTTACTAGTCAGGTACATTCTTAGGCGTTTAATATGGGGTGTTGAGTCCATTTCGTTGAGCAAGGAGTAGCTCTTGTCTATTCCATATTTGGCTTAAGGAACTTTATCTGTGCTCATTTCAATCTCTGGATTCATGCAGCACCCCAAATCACCTTTCCCCTTAAGCAAGCATAAGTTGGTTTTCTAAATTTGAGACCCTGTTCTGTTCTGTAATTCAGTTCCTGTGTAGCCAAGTTTACATTCCGTGTATTCGTGATATCTTATGATGTTTCTTTTTCTGTGTGACTTATTTCAGTTAGAATCATCGTACCTGAATCCACTCATTATGCTGCTACGGGCCTGATGACATAGATTTCATTGCTGAGTGATACTGCATTGTACGTAAGTACCACAAGTTCTTTATCCATTTTTCACTTTCTGTGATACTGAACTTGTACGGTAAACGAGGTTCTTGTAAACAGAGGCGTCCCAAACTTTGGGGTGGCTGTGTCTTTTTGATTTTAATTTCCCTAAGCTATAGGACCATAAGTGGAAGTGCCCTAGGCTCTGTTGCTTTGTTTTTTAGATGTTTCAGGAAACACCATACACTTCTCCCGAGTGTCTGTTGGCAATTTACATCCCGCCCATCAGCATAACAAGGCTCCCAGTTCTCCATGGCCTGTCCTGCCTTTCTGGATTTTACACTTTTTTCAGATGGCCCTTTTGACTGGGGGGAAGTGAGACTTCATTGTAGTGCAGATTTCCTTTGCAAGTTTGCTTGGTTGACCAAAAAGTGCGTATGCGTTTTTTCCTGAATATATTCAGGAAAAAACGCATACGCCCTTTTTGGCCAAGTGCATCATTGAGGACGTTCTGCCTCTTTTCCTATTCTTTCAACACAATTCCAGTCTACCCCCTGAAATGGGTTTCCTGCAATTCTGCCCCGCTTTCAAGTCCTCTTGGCAGCCTTACTTCGGTATATTTTTGGACGATAGCTGTCATTTATAACTCTGCAGGTTTGTGAATTACAGTGCCCCTGAGCTCCTTTCTTCAACTCGCTTTCTTGTGAGCTGGCCGCAACACCGCAGGATGGCTTCAGGCCCTAATCTTGTTCCGGCACGGCACGCTGAGCCTTTGGTTAATTCCTCTTCCTGGTGGGAAATGAGAGTTAAATTTGCCCGTCCAGACTCCTCCAGCTAGTCTCTCATTGGTTCTCGCTATTCCTGTTCATCTTCCGCAGAAATTGCAAACTGGGCCAAACAGGAGGTTAAAGGGACTGACTCTCCAAGTCGGGAGAGTGTTAGTAAAGCGTCTGGAATGTTGCACCCGAGTACCAGGGTACGAAAACTGAGACATATTTGAACACGTCTCCCGATCACATGGTTGATCATACTCTAGGTTCCACATGCATGTTTTAGCTGCAGGAAGAATACCTTAAACCTGGGTAGTTGAAACCCGTGGAATGGGTACCATGCAATATGACTTCAAAGGGTCTTCATTTGCTCACCGAACCTCTCCAATCCTATCACTGCTGCGTTTATGACCCTGTACACATGCGTGATTCTCTTTCGGAGACATAGCAATCCATAGGTTTTAAGATACTTACTAGTCAGGTACATTCTTAGGCGTTTAATATGGGGTGTTGAGTCCATTTCGTTGAGCAAGTAGTAGCTCTTGTCTATTCCATATTTGGCTTAAGGAACTTTATCTGTGCTCATTTCAATCTCTGGTTTTATGCAGCACCCCAACTCACCTTTCCCCTTAAGCAAGCATAAGTTGGTTTTCTAAATTTGAGACCCTGTTCTGTTCTGTAATTCAGTTCCTGTGTAGCCAAGGTTACATTCCGTGTATTAGTGATATCTTATGATGTTTCTTTTTCTGTGTGACTTATTTCCGTTAGAATCATCATACCTGAATCCACTCATTGTGCTGCTAAGGGCCTGATGACATAGATTTCATTGCTGAGTGATATTGCTTTGTAAGTAAATACCACAACTTCTTTATCCATTTTTCACTTTCTGCGATGTTGAACTTGTACTGTAAACGAGGTTCTTGTAAACAGAGCCATTCCAAACTTTGGGGTGGCTGTGTCTTTTTGATTTTAATTTCCCTAAGCTATAGGACCATAAGTGGAAGTGCCCTAGGCTCTGTTGCTTTGTTTTTTAGATGTTTCAGGAAACACCATACACTTCTCCCGAGTGTCTGTTGGCAATTTACATCCCGCCCATCAGCATAACAAGGCTCCCAGTTCTCCATGGCCTGTCCTGCCTTTCTGGATTTTACACTTTTTTCAGATGGCCCTTTTGACCGGGGGGAAGTGAGACTTCATTGTAGTGCAGATTTCCTTTGCAAGCTTGCTTGGTTGGCCAAAAAGTGCGTATGCGTTTTTTCCTGAATATATTCAGAAAAAAACGCATACGCCCTTTTTGGCCAAGTGCATCATTGTGGACGTTCTGCCTCTTTTCCTATGCTTTCAATGCAATTCCAGTCTACCTCCTGAAATCGGTTTCCTGCAATTCTGCCCCGCTTTCAAGTCCTCTTGGCAGCCTTACTTCAGTATATTTTTGGACGATAGCTGTCATTTATAACTCTGCAGGTTTGTGAATTACAGTACCCCTGAGCTCCTTTCTTCAACTCGCTTTCTTGTGAGCTGGCCGCAACACCGCAGGATGGCTTCAGGCCCTAATCTGGTTCCGGCACGGCACGCTGAGCCTTTGGTTAATTCCTCTTCCTGGTGGAAATGAGAGTTAAATTTGCCCGTCCAGACACCTCCAGCTAGTCTCTCATTGGTTCTCGCTATTCCTGTTCATCTTCCGCAGAAATTGCAAACTGGGCCAAACAGGAGGTTAAAGGGACTGACTCTCCAAGTCGGGAGAGTGTTAGTAAAGCGTCTGGAAAGTTGCACCCGAGTACCAGGGTACGAAAACTGAGACATATTTGAACACGTCTCCCGATCACATGGTTGATCATACTCTAGGTTCCACATGCATGTTTTAGCTGAAGGAAGAATACCTTAAACCTGGGTAGTTGAAACCCGTGGAATGGGTACCATGAAATATGACATCAAAGGGTCTTCATTTGCTCACCAAACCTCTCCAATCCTATCACTGCTGCATTTATGCCCCTGTACACATGTTTGATTCTCTTTCGGAGACATAGCAATCCATAGGTTTTAAGATACTTACTAGTCAGGTACATTCTTAGGCGTTTAATATGGGGTGTTGAGTCCATTTCGTTGAGTAAGGAGTAGCTCTTGTCTATTCAATATTTGGCTTAAGGAACTTTATCTGTGCTCATTTCAATCTCTGGTTTTATGCAGCACCCCAACTCACCTTTCCCCTTAAGCAAGCATAAGTTGGTTTTCTAAATTTGAGACCCTGTTCTGTTCTGTAATTCAGTTCCTGTGTAGCCAAGTTAAATTCCGAGTATTACTGATATCTTATGATGTTTCTTTTTCTGTGTGACTTATTTCAGTTAGAATCATCATACCTGAATCCACTCATTGTGCTGCTAAGGGCCTGATGACATAGATTTCATTGCTGAGTGATATTGCTTTGTAAGTAAATACCACAACTTCTTTATCCATTTTTCACTTTCTGCGATGTTGAACTTGTACTGTAAACGAGGTTCTTGTAAACAGAGCTGTTGCAAACTTTGGGGTGGCTGTGTCTTTTTGATTTTAATTTCCCTAAGCTATAGGACCATAAGTGGAAGTGCCCTAGGCTCTGTTGCTTTGTTTTTTAGATGTTTCAGGAAACACCATACACTTCTCCCGAGTGTCTGTTGGCAATTTACATCCCGCCCATCAGCATAACAAGGCTCCCAGTTCTCCATGGCCTGTCCTGCCTTTCTGGATTTTACACTTTTTTCAGATGGCCCTTTTGACTGGGGGGAAGTGAGACTTCATTGTAGTGCAGATTTCCTTTGCAAGCTTGCTTGGTTGGCCAAAAAGGGCGTATGCGTTTTTTCCTGAATATATTCAGGAAAAAACGCATACGCCCTTTTTGGCCAAGTGCATCATTGTGGACGTTCTGCCTCTTTTCCTATGCTTTCAATTCAATTCCAGTCTACCTCCTGAAATCGGTTTCCTGCAATTCTGCCCCGCTTTCAAGTCCTCTTGGCAGCCTTACTTCAGTATATTTTTGGATGATAGCTGTCATTTATAACTCTGCAGGTTTGTGATTTACAGTACCCCTGAGCTCCTTTCTTCAACTCGCTTTCTTGTGAGCTGCCCGCAACACCGCAGGATGGCTTCAGGCCCTAATCTGGTTCCGGCACGGCACGCTGAGCCTTTGGTTAATTCCTCTTCCTGGTGGGAAATGAGAGTTAAATTTGCCCGTCCAGACACCTCCAGCTAGTCTCTCATTGGTTCTCCCTATTCCTGTTCATCTTCCGCAGAAATTGCAAACTGGGCCAAACAGGAGGTTAAAGGGACTGACTCTCCAAGTCGGGAGAGTGTTAGTAAAGCGTCTGCAATATTGCACCCGAGTACCAGGGTACGAAAACTGAGACATATTTGAACACGTCTCCCGATCACATGGTTGATCATACTCTAGGTTCCACATGCATGTTTTAGCTGCAGGAAGAATACCTTAAACCTGGGTAGTTGAAACCCGTGGAATGGGTACCATGCAATATGACTTCAAAGGGTCTTCATTTGCTCACCGAACCTCTCCAATCCTATCACTGCTGCGTTTATGCCCCTGTACACATGCTTGATTCTCTTTCGGAGACATAGCAATCCATAGGTTTTAAGATACTTACTAGTCAGGTACATTCTTAGGCGTTTAATATGGGGTGTTGAGTCCATTTTGTTGAGCAAGGAGTAGCTCTTTTCTATTCCATATTTGTCTTAAGGAACTGTATCTGTGCTCATTTCAATCTCTGGTTTTCTGCAGCACCCCAACTCACCTTTACCCTTAAGCAAGCATAAGTTGGTTTTCTAAATTTGAGACCCTGTTCTGTTTTGGAATTCAGTTCCTGTGTAGCCAAGTTTACATCCGTGTATTACTGATATCTTATGATGTTTCTTTTTCTGTGTGACTTATTTCAGTTAGAATCATCATACCTGAATCCACTCATTGTGCTGCTAAGGGCCTGATGACATAGATTTCATTGCTGAGTGATATTGCTTTGTAAGTAAATACCACAACTTCTTTATCCATTTTTCACTTTCTGCGATGTTGAACTTGTACTGTAAACGAGGTTCTTGTAAACAGAGCTGTTGCAAACTTTGGGGTGGCTGTGTCTTTTTGATTTTAATTTCCCTAAGCTATAGGACCATAAGTGGAATTGCCCTAGGCTCTGTTGCTTTGTTTTTTAGATGTTTCAGGAAACACCATACACTTCTCCCGAGTGTCTGTTGGCAATTTACATCCCGCCCATCAGCATAACAAGGCTCCCAGTTCTCCATGGCCTGTCCTGCCTTTCTGGATTTTACACTTTTTTCAGATGGCCCTTTTGACCGGGGGGAAGTGAGACTTCATTGTAGTGCAGATTTCCTTTGCAAGCTTGCTTGGTTGGCCAAAAAGTGCGTATGCGTTTTTTCCTGAATATATTCAGAAAAAAACGCATACGCCCTTTTTGGCCAAGTGCATCATTGTGGACGTTCTGCCTCTTTTCCTATGCTTTCAATGCAATTCCAGTCTACCTCCTGAAATCGGTTTCCTGCAATTCTGCCCCGCTTTCAAGTCCTCTTGGCAGCCTTACTTCAGTATATTTTTGGACGATAGCTGTCATTTATAACTCTGCAGGTTTGTGAATTACAGTACCCCTGAGCTCCTTTCTTCAACTCGCTTTCTTGTGAGCTGGCCGCAACACCGCAGGATGGCTTCAGGCCCTAATCTGGTTCCGGCACGGCACGCTGAGCCTTTGGTTAATTCCTCTTCCTGGTGGAAATGAGAGTTAAATTTGCCCGTCCAGACACCTCCAGCTAGTCTCTCATTGGTTCTCGCTATTCCTGTTCATCTTCCGCAGAAATTGCAAACTGGGCCAAACAGGAGGTTAAAGGGACTGACTCTCCAAGTCGGGAGAGTGTTAGTAAAGCGTCTGGAAAGTTGCACCCGAGTACCAGGGTACGAAAACTGAGACATATTTGAACACGTCTCCCGATCACATGGTTGATCATACTCTAGGTTCCACATGCATGTTTTAGCTGAAGGAAGAATACCTTAAACCTGGGTAGTTGAAACCCGTGGAATGGGTACCATGAAATATGACATCAAAGGGTCTTCATTTGCTCACCAAACCTCTCCAATCCTATCACTGCTGCATTTATGCCCCTGTACACATGTTTGATTCTCTTTCGGAGACATAGCAATCCATAGGTTTTAAGATACTTACTAGTCAGGTACATTCTTAGGCGTTTAATATGGGGTGTTGAGTCCATTTCGTTGAGTAAGGAGTAGCTCTTGTCTATTCAATATTTGGCTTAAGGAACTTTATCTGTGCTCATTTCAATCTCTGGTTTTATGCAGCACCCCAACTCACCTTTCCCCTTAAGCAAGCATAAGTTGGTTTTCTAAATTTGAGACCCTGTTCTGTTCTGTAATTCAGTTCCTGTGTAGCCAAGTTAAATTCCGAGTATTACTGATATCTTATGATGTTTCTTTTTCTGTGTGACTTATTTCAGTTAGAATCATCATACCTGAATCCACTCATTGTGCTGCTAAGGGCCTGATGACATAGATTTCATTGCTGAGTGATATTGCTTTGTAAGTAAATACCACAACTTCTTTATCCATTTTTCACTTTCTGCGATGTTGAACTTGTACTGTAAACGAGGTTCTTGTAAACAGAGCTGTTGCAAACTTTGGGGTGGCTGTGTCTTTTTGATTTTAATTTCCCTAAGCTATAGGACCATAAGTGGAAGTGCCCTAGGCTCTGTTGCTTTGTTTTTTAGATGTTTCAGGAAACACCATACACTTCTCCCGAGTGTCTGTTGGCAATTTACATCCCGCCCATCAGCATAACAAGGCTCCCAGTTCTCCATGGCCTGTCCTGCCTTTCTGGATTTTACACTTTTTTCAGATGGCCCTTTTGACTGGGGGGAAGTGAGACTTCATTGTAGTGCAGATTTCCTTTGCAAGCTTGCTTGGTTGGCCAAAAAGGGCGTATGCGTTTTTTCCTGAATATATTCAGGAAAAAACGCATACGCCCTTTTTGGCCAAGTGCATCATTGTGGACGTTCTGCCTCTTTTCCTATGCTTTCAATTCAATTCCAGTCTACCTCCTGAAATCGGTTTCCTGCAATTCTGCCCCGCTTTCAAGTCCTCTTGGCAGCCTTACTTCAGTATATTTTTGGATGATAGCTGTCATTTATAACTCTGCAGGTTTGTGATTTACAGTACCCCTGAGCTCCTTTCTTCAACTCGCTTTCTTGTGAGCTGCCCGCAACACCGCAGGATGGCTTCAGGCCCTAATCTGGTTCCGGCACGGCACGCTGAGCCTTTGGTTAATTCCTCTTCCTGGTGGGAAATGAGAGTTAAATTTGCCCGTCCAGACACCTCCAGCTAGTCTCTCATTGGTTCTCCCTATTCCTGTTCATCTTCCGCAGAAATTGCAAACTGGGCCAAACAGGAGGTTAAAGGGACTGACTCTCCAAGTCGGGAGAGTGTTAGTAAAGCGTCTGCAATATTGCACCCGAGTACCAGGGTACGAAAACTGAGACATATTTGAACACGTCTCCCGATCACATGGTTGATCATACTCTAGGTTCCACATGCATGTTTTAGCTGCAGGAAGAATACCTTAAACCTGGGTAGTTGAAACCCGTGGAATGGGTACCATGCAATATGACTTCAAAGGGTCTTCATTTGCTCACCGAACCTCTCCAATCCTATCACTGCTGCGTTTATGCCCCTGTACACATGCTTGATTCTCTTTCGGAGACATAGCAATCCATAGGTTTTAAGATACTTACTAGTCAGGTACATTCTTAGGCGTTTAATATGGGGTGTTGAGTCCATTTTGTTGAGCAAGGAGTAGCTCTTTTCTATTCCATATTTGTCTTAAGGAACTGTATCTGTGCTCATTTCAATCTCTGGTTTTCTGCAGCACCCCAACTCACCTTTACCCTTAAGCAAGCATAAGTTGGTTTTCTAAATTTGAGACCCTGTTCTGTTTTGGAATTCAGTTCCTGTGTAGCCAAGTTTACATCCGTGTATTACTGATATCTTATGATGTTTCTTTTTCTGTGTGACTTATTTCAGTTAGAATCATCATACCTGAATCCACTCATTGTGCTGCTAAGGGCCTGATGACATAGATTTCATTGCTGAGTGATATTGCTTTGTAAGTAAATACCACAACTTCTTTATCCATTTTTCACTTTCTGCGATGTTGAACTTGTACTGTAAACGAGGTTCTTGTAAACAGAGCTGTTGCAAACTTTGGGGTGGCTGTGTCTTTTTGATTTTAATTTCCCTAAGCTATAGGACCATAAGTGGAATTGCCCTAGGCTCTGTTGCTTTGTTTTTTAGATGTTTCAGGAAACACCATACACTTCTCCCGAGTGTCTGTTGGCAATTTACATCCCGCCCATCAGCATAACAAGGCTCCCAGTTCTCCATGGCCTGTCCTGCCTTTCTGGATTTTACACTTTTTTCAGATGGCCCTTTTGACCGGGGGGAAGTGAGACTTCATTGTAGTGCAGATTTCCTTTGCAAGCTTGCTTGGTTGGCCAAAAAGGGCGTATGCGTTTTTTCCTGAATATATTCAGGAAAAAACGCATACGCCCTTTTTTGCCAAGTGCATCATTGTGGACGTTCTGCCTCTTTTCCTATGCTTTCAATGCAATTCCAGTCTACCTCCTGAAATCGGTTTCCTGCAATTCTGCCCCGCTTTCAAGTCCTCTTGGCAGCCTTACTTCTGTATATTTTTGGACGATAGCTGTCATTTATAACTCTGCAGGTTTGTGAATTACAGTACCCCTGAGCTCCTTTCTTCAACTCACTTTCTTGTGAGCTGGCCGCAACACCGCAGGATGGCTTCAGGCCCTAATCTGGTTCCAGCACGGCACGCTGAGCCTTTGGTTAATTCCTCTTCCTGGTGGGAAATGAGAGTTAAATTTGCCCGTCCAGACACCTCCAGCTAGTCTCTCATTGGTTCTCGCTATTCCTGTTCATCTTCCGCAGAAATTGCAAACTGGGCCAAACAGGAGGTTAAAGGGACTGACTCTCCAAGTCGGGAGAGTGTTAGTAAAGCGTCTGGAATGTTGTACCCGAGTACCAGGGTACGAAAACTGAGACATATTTGAACACGTCTCCCGATCACATGGTTGATCATACTCTAGGTTCCACATGCATGTTTTAGCTGCAGGAAGAATACCTTAAACCTGGGTAGTTGAAACCCGTGGAATGGGTACCATGCAATATGACTTCAAAGGGTCTTCATTTGCTCACCGAACCTCTCCAATCCTATCACTGCTGCGTTTATGCCCCTGTACACATGCTTGATTCTCTTTCGGAGACATAGCAATCCATAGGTTTTAAGATACTTACTAGTCAGGTACATTCTTAGGCGTTTAATATGGGGTGTTGAGTCCATTTCGTTGAGCAAGGAGTAGCTCTTGTCTATTCCATATTTGGCTTAAGGAACTTTATTTGTGCTCATTTCAATCTCTGGTTTTATGCAGCACCCCAACTCACCTTTACCCTTAAGCAAGCATAAGTTGGTTTTCTAAATTTGAGACCCTGTTCTGTTTTGGAATTCAGTTCCTGTGTAGCCAAGTTTACATTCCGTGTATTACTGATATCTTATGATGTTTCTTTTTCTGTGTGACTTATTTCAGTTAGAATCATCATACCTGAATCCACTCATTGTGCTGCTAAGGGCCTGATGACATAGATTTCATTGCTGAGTGATATTTCTTTGTAAGTAAATACCACAACTTCTTTATCCATTTTTCACTTTCTGCGATGTTGAACTTGTACTGTAAACGAGGTTCTTGTAAACAGAGCTGTTGCAAACTTTGGGGTGGCTGTGTCTTTTTGATTTTAATTTCCCTAAGCTATAGGACCATAAGTGGAAGTGCCCTAGGCTCTGTTGCTTTGTTTTTTAGATGTTTCAGGAAACACCATACACTTCTCCCGAGTGTCTGTTGGCAATTTACATCCCGCCCATCAGCATAACAAGGCTCCCAGTTCTCCATGGCCTGTCCTGCCTTTCTGGATTTTACACTTTTTTCAGATGGCCCTTTTGACTGGGGGGAAGTGAGACTTCATTGTAGTGCAGATTTCCTTTGCAAGCTTGCTTGGTTGGCCAAAAAGGGCGTATGCGTTTTTTCCTGAATATATTCAGGAAAAAACGCATTCGCCCTTTTTGGCCAAGTGCATCATTGTGGACGTTCTGCCTCTTTTCCTATGCTTTCAATGCAATTCCAGTCTACTTCCTGAAATCGGTTTCCTGCAATTCTGCCCCGCTTTCAAGTCCTCTTGGCAGCCTTACTTCAGTATATTTTTGGACGATAGCTGTCATTTATAACTCTGCAGTTTTGTGAATTACAGTGCCCCTGAGCTCCTTTCTTCAACTCGCTTTCTTTTGAGCTGGCCACAACACAGCAGGATGGCTTGAGGCCCTAATCTGGTTCCGGCACGGCACGCTGAGCCTTTGGTTATTTCCTCTTCCTGGTGGGAAATGAGAGTTAAATTTGCCCGTCCAGACACCTCCAGCTAGGCTCTCATTGGTTCTCCCTATTCCTGTTCATCTTCCGCAGAAATTGCAAATTGGGCCAAACAGGAGGTTAAAGGGACTGACTCTCCAAGTTGGGAGAGTGTTAGTAAAGCGTCTGGAATGTTGCACCCGAGTACCAGGGGATGAAAACTGAGACATATTTGAACACGTCTCCCGTTCACATGGTTGATCATACTCTGGGTTCCACATGCATGATTTAGCTGATGGAAGAATACCTTAAACCTGGGTAGTTGAAACCCGTGTAATGGGTACCATGCAATATGACTTCAAAGGGTCTTCATTTGCTCACCGAACCTCTCCAATCCTATCACTGCTGTGTTTATGCCCCTGTACACATGCTTGATTCTCTTCCGGAGACATAGCAATCCATAGGTTTTAAGATACTTACTAGTCAGGTACATTCTTAGGCGTTTAATATGGGGTGTTGAGTCCATTTCGTTGAGCAAGGAGTAGCTCTTGTCTATTCCATATTTGGCTTAAGGAACTTTATCTGTGCTCATTTCAATCTCTGGTTTTATGCAGCACCCCAACTCACCTTTCCCCTTAAGCAAGCATAAGTTGGTTTTCTAAATTTGAGACCCTCTTCTGTTCTGTAATTCAGTTCCTGTGTAGCCAAGTTTACATTCCGTGTATTAGTGATATCTTATGATGTTTCTTTTTCTGTGTGACTTATTTCCGTTAGAATCATCATACCTGAATCCACTCATTGTGCTGCTAAGGGCCTGATGACATAGATTTCATTGCTGAGTGATATTGTTTGTAAGTAAATACCACAACTTCTTTATCCATTTTTCACTTTCTGCGATGTTGAACTTGTACTGTAAACGATGTTCTTGTAAACAGAGCCATCCCAAACTTTGGGATGGCTGTGTCTTTTTGATTTTAATTTCCCTAAGCTATAGGACCATAAGTGGAAGTGCCCTAGGCTCTGTTGCTTTGTTTTTTAGATGTTTCAGGAAACACCATACACTTCTCCCGAGTGTCTGTTGGCAATTTACATCCCGCCCATCAGCATAACAAGGCTCCCAGTTCTCCATGGCCTGTCCTGCCTTTCTGGATTTTACACTTTTTTCAGATGGCCCTTTTGACTGGGGGGAAGTGAGACTTCATTGTAGTGCAGATTTCCTTTGCAAGCTTGCTTGGTTGGCCAAAAAGGGCGTATGCGTTTTTTCCTGAATATATTCAGGAAAAAACGCATACGCCCTTTTTGGCCAAGTGCATCATTGTGGACGTTCTGCCTCTTTTCCTATGCTTTCAATTCAATTCCAGTCTACCTCCTGAAATCGGTTTCCTGCAATTCTGCCCCGCTTTCAAGTCCTCTTGGCAGCCTTACTTCAGTATATTTTTGGACGATAGCTGTCATTTATAACTCTGCAGGTTTGTGAATTACAGTACCCCTGAGCTCCTTTCTTCAACTCGCTTTCTTGTGAGCTGGCCGCAACACCGCAGGATGGCTTCAGGCCCTAATCTGGTTCCGGCACGGCACGCTGAGCCTTTGGTTAATTCCTCTTCCTGGTGGGAAATGAGAGTTAAATTTGCCCGTCCAGACACCTCCAGCTAGTCTCTCATTGGTTCTCGCTATTCCTGTTCATCTTCCGCAGAAATTGCAAACTGGGCCAAACAGGAGGTTAAAGGGACTGACTCTCCAAGTCGGGAGAGTGTTAGTAAAGCGTCTGGAATATTGCACCCGAGTACCAGGGTACGAAAACTGAGACATATTTGAACACGTCTCCCGATCACATGGTTGATCATACTCTAGGTTCCACATGCATGTTTTAGCTGCAGGAAGAATACCTTAAACCTGGGTAGTTGAAACCCGTGGAATGGGTACCATGCAATATGACTTCAAAGGGTCTTCATTTGCTCACCGAACCTCTCCAATCCTATCACTGCTGCGTTTATGCCCCTGTACACATGCTTGATTCTCTTTCGGAGACATAGCAATCCATAGGTTTTAAGATACTTACTAGTCAGGTACATTCTTAGGCGTTTAATATGGGGTGTTGAGTCCATTTCGTTGAGCAAGGAGTAGCTCTTGTCTATTCCATATTTGGCTTAAGGAACTGTATCTGTGCTCATTTCAATCTCTGGTTTTATGCAGCACCCCAACTCACCTTTACCCTTAAGCAAGCATAAGTTGGTTTTCTAAATTTGAGACCCTGTTCTGTTTTGGAATTCAGTTCCTGTGTAGCCAAGTTTACATTCCGTGTATTACTGATATCTTATGATGTTTCTTTTTCTGTGTGACTTATTTCAGTTAGAATCATCATACCTGAATCCACTCATTGTGCTGCTAAGGGCCTGATGACATAGATTTCATTGCTGAGTGATATTGCTTTGTAAGTAAATACCACAACTTCTTTATCCATTTTTCACTTTCTGCGATGTTGAACTTGTACTGTAAACGAGGTTCTTGTAAACAGAGCTGTTGCAAACTTTGGGGTGGCTGTGTCTTTTTGATTTTAATTTCCCTAAGCTATAGGACCATAAGTGGAATTGCCCTAGGCTCTGTTGCTTTGTTTTTTAGATGTTTCAGGAAACACCATACACTTCTCCCGAGTGTCTGTTGGCAATTTACATCCCGCCCATCAGCATAACAAGGCTCCCAGTTCTCCATGGCCTGTCCTGCCTTTCTGGATTTTACACTTTTTTCAGATGGCCCTTTTGACCGGGGGGAAGTGAGACTTCATTGTAGTGCAGATTTCCTTTGCAAGCTTGCTTGGTTGGCCAAAAAGGGCGTATGCGTTTTTTCCTGAATATATTCAGGAAAAAACGCATACGCCCTTTTTGGCCAAGTGCATCATTGTGGACGTTCTGCCTCTTTTCCTATGCTTTCAATGCAATTCCAGTCTACCTCCTGAAATCGGTTTCCTGCAATTCTGCCCCGCTTTCAAGTCCTCTTGGCAGCCTTACTTCTGTATATTTTTGGACGATAGCTGTCATTTATAACTCTGCAGGTTTGTGAATTACAGTACCCCTGAGCTCCTTTCTTCAACTCGCTTTCTTGTGAGCTGGCCGCAACACCGCAGGATGGCTTCAGGCCCTAATCTGGTTCCGGCACGGCACGCTGAGCCTTTGGTTAATTCCTCTTCCTGGTGGGAAATGAGAGTTAAATTTGCCCGTCCAGACACCTCCAGCTAGTCTCTCATTGGTTCTCGCTATTCCTGTTCATCTTCCGCAGAAATTGCAAACTGGGCCAAACAGGAGGTTAAAGGGACTGACTCTCCAAGTCGGGAGAGTGTTAGTAAAGCGTCTGGAATGTTGTACCCGAGTACCAGGGTACGAAAACTGAGACATA
Organism: Pseudorca crassidens; assembly: GCF_039906515.1. Classification (NCBI taxonomy): domain Eukaryota; kingdom Metazoa; phylum Chordata; class Mammalia; order Artiodactyla; family Delphinidae; genus Pseudorca; species Pseudorca crassidens. The sequence goes on from NC_090301.1 coordinate 105,156,573, forward strand.
TTTGAACACGTCTCCCGATCACATGGTTGATCATACTCTAGGTTCCACATGCATGTTTTAGCTGCAGGAAGAATACCTTAAACCTGGGTAGTTGAAACCCGTGGAATGGGTACCATGCAATATGACTTCAAAGGGTCTTCATTTGCTCACCGAACCTCTCCAATCCTATCACTGCTGCGTTTATGCCCCTGTACACATGCTTGATTCTCTTTCGGAGACATAGCAATCCATAGGTTTTAAGATACTTACTAGTCAGGTACATTCTTAGGCGTTTAATATGGGGTGTTGAGTCCATTTCGTTGAGCAAGGAGTAGCTCTTGTCTATTCCATATTTGGCTTAAGGAACTGTATCTGTGCTCATTTCAATCTCTGGTTTTATGCAGCACCCCAACTCACCTTTACCCTTAAGCAAGCATAAGTTGGTTTTCTAAATTTGAGACCCTGTTCTGTTTTGGAATTCAGTTCCTGTGTAGCCAAGTTTACATTCCGTGTATTACTGATATCTTATGATGTTTCTTTTTCTGTGTGACTTATTTCAGTTAGAATCATCATACCTGAATCCACTCATTGTGCTGCTAAGGGCCTGATGACATAGATTTCATTGCTGAGTGATATTGCTTTGTAAGTAAATACCACAACTTCTTTATCCATTTTTCACTTTCTGCGATGTTGAACTTGTACTGTAAACGAGGTTCTTGTAAACAGAGCTGTTGCAAACTTTGGGGTGGCTGTGTCTTTTTGATTTTAATTTCCCTAAGCTATAGGACCATAAGTGGAATTGCCCTAGGCTCTGTTGCTTTGTTTTTTAGATGTTTCAGGAAACACCATACACTTCTCCCGAGTGTCTGTTGGCAATTTACATCCCGCCCATCAGCATAACAAGGCTCCCAGTTCTCCATGGCCTGTCCTGCCTTTCTGGATTTTACACTTTTTTCAGATGGCCCTTTTGACCGGGGGGAAGTGAGACTTCATTGTAGTGCAGATTTCCTTTGCAAGCTTGCTTGGTTGGCCAAAAAGGGCGTATGCGTTTTTTCCTGAATATATTCAGGAAAAAACGCATACGCCCTTTTTGGCCAAGTGCATCATTGTGGACGTTCTGCCTCTTTTCCTATGCTTTCAATGCAATTCCAGTCTACCTCCTGAAATCGGTTTCCTGCAATTCTGCCCCGCTTTCAAGTCCTCTTGGCAGCCTTACTTCTGTATATTTTTGGACGATAGCTGTCATTTATAACTCTGCAGGTTTGTGAATTACAGTACCCCTGAGCTCCTTTCTTCAACTCGCTTTCTTGTGAGCTGGCCGCAACACCGCAGGATGGCTTCAGGCCCTAATCTTGTTCCGGCACGGCACGCTGAGCCTTTGGTTAATTCCTCTTCCTGGTGGGAAATGAGAGTTAAATTTGCCCGTCCAGACACCTCCAGCTAGTCTCTCATTGGTTCTCGCTATTCCTGTTCATCTTCCGCAGAAATTGCAAACTGGGCCAAACAGGAGGTTAAAGGGACTGACTCTCCAAGTCGGGAGAGTGTTAGTAAAGCGTCTGGAATGTTGTACCCGAGTACCAGGGTACGAAAACTGAGACATATTTGAACACGTCTCCCGATCACATGGTTGATCATACTCTAGGTTCCACATGCATGTTTTAGCTGCAGGAAGAATACCTTAAACCTGGGTAGTTGAAACCCGTGGAATGGGTACCATGCAATATGACTTCAAAAGGTCTTCATTTGCTCACCGAACCTCTCCAATCCTATCACTGCTGCGTTTATGCCCCTGTACACATGCTTGATTCTCTTTCGGAGACATAGCAATCCATAGGTTTTAAGATACTTACTAGTCAGGTACATTCTTAGGCGTTTAATATGGGGTGTTGAGTCCATTTCGTTGAGCAAGGAGTAGCTCTTGTCTATTCCATATTTGGCTTAAGGAACTTTATCTGTGCTCATTTCAATCTCTGGTTTTATGCAGCACCCCAACTCACCTTTACCCTTAAGCAAGCATAAGTTGGTTTTCTAAATTTGAGACCCTGTTCTGTTTTGGAATTCAGTTCCTGTGTAGCCAAGTTTACATTCCGTGTATTACTGATATCTTATGATGTTTCTTTTTCTGTGTGACTTATTTCAGTTAGAATCATCATACCTGAATCCACTCATTGTGCTGCTAAGGGCCTGATGACATAGATTTCATTGCTGAGTGATATTTCTTTGTAAGTAAATACCACAACTTCTTTATCCATTTTTCACTTTCTGTGATATTGAACTTGTACGGTAAACGAGGTTCTTGTAAACAGAGGCGTCCCAAACTTTGGGGTGGCTGTGTCTTTTTGATTTTAATTTCCCTAATCTATAGGACTATACGTGGAAGTGCCCTAGGCTCTGTTGCTTTGTTTTTTAGATGTTTCAGGAAACACCATACACTTCTCCCGAGTGTCTGTTGGCAATTTACATCCCGCCCATCAGCATAACAAGGCTCCCAGTTCTCCATGGCCTGTCCTGCCTTTCTGGATTTTACACTTTTTTCAGATGGCCCTTTTGACCGGGGGGAAGTGAGACTTCATTGTAGTGCAGATTTCCTTTGCAAGCTTGCTTGGTTGGCCAAAAAGGGCGTATGCGTTTTTTCCTGAATATATTCAGGAAAAAACGCATACTCCCTTTTAGGCCAAGTGCATCATTGTGGACGTTCTGCCTCTTTTCCTATGCTTTCAATGCAATTCCAGTCTACCTCCTGAAATCGGTTTCCTGCAATTCTGCCCCGCTTTCAAGTCCTCTTGGCAGCCTTACTTCAGTATATTTTTGGACGATAGCTGTCATTTATAACTCTGCAGGTTTGTGAATTACAGTGCCCCTGAGCTCCTTTCTTCAACTCGCTTTCTTGTGAGCTGGCCGCAACACCGCAGGATGGCTTCAGGCCCTAATCTCGTTCCGGCACGGCACGCTGAGCCTTTGGTTATTTCCTCTTCCTGGTGGGAAATGAGAGTTAAATTTGCCCGTCCAGACACCTCCAGCTAGTCTCTCATTGGTTCTCGCTATTCCTGTTCATCTTCCGCAGAAATTGCAAACTGGGCCAAACAGGAGGTTAAAGGGACTGACTCTCCAAGTCGGGAGAGTGTTAGTAAAGCGTCTGGAATGTTGCACCCGAGTACCAGGGTACAAAAACTGAGACATATTTGAACACGTCTCCCGATCACATGGTTGATCATACTCTGGGTTCCACATGCATGTTTTAGCTGAAGGAAGAATACCTTAAACCTGGAGAGTTGAGACCCGTGGAATGGGTACCATGCAATATGACTTCAAAGGGTCTTCATTTGCTCACCGAACCTCTCCAATCCTATCACTGCTGCGTTTATGCCCCTGTACACATGCTTGATTCTCTTTTGGAGACATAGCATTCCATAGGTTTTAAGATACTTACTAGTCAGGTACATTCTTAGGCGTTTAATATGCGGTGTTGAGTCCATTTCGTTGAGCAAGGAGTAGCTCTTGTCTATTCCATATTTGGCTTAAGGAACTTTATCTGTGCTCATTTCAATCTCTGGTTTTATGCAGCACCCCAACTCACCTTTACCCTTAAGCAAGCATAAGTTGGTTTTCTAAATTTGAGACCCTGTTCTGTTCTGTAATTCAGTTCCTGTGTAGCCAAGTTTACATTCCGTGTATTACTGATATCTTATGATGTTTCTTTTTCTGTGTGACTTATTTCCGTTAGAATCATCGTACCTGAATCCACTCATTATGCTGCTACGGGCCTGATGACACAGATTTCATTGCTGAGTGATACTGCATTGTACGTAAGTACCACAAGTTCTTTATCCATTTTTCACTTTCTGTGATATTGAACTTGTACGGTAAACGAGGTTCTTGTAAACAGAGGCGTCCCAAACTTTGGGGTGGCTGTGTCTTTTTGATTTTAATTTCCCTAATCTATAGGACTATACGTGGAAGTGCCCTAGGCTCTGTTGCTTTGTTTTTTAGATGTTTCAGGAAACACCATACACTTCTCCCGAGTGTCTGTTGGCAATTTACATCCCGCCCATCAGCATAACAAGGCTCCCAGTTCTCCATGGCCTGTCCTGCCTTTCTGGATTTTACACTTTTTTCAGATGGCCCTTTTGACCGGGGGGAAGTGAGACTTCATTGTAGTGCAGATTTCCTTTGCAAGCTTGCTTGGTTGGCCAAAAAGGGCGTATGCGTTTTTTCCTGAATATATTCAGGAAAAAACGCATACTCCCTTTTAGGCCAAGTGCATCATTGTGGACGTTCTGCCTCTTTTCCTATGCTTTCAATGCAATTCCACTCTACCTCCTGAAATCGGTTTCCTGCAATTCTGCCCCGCTTTCAAGTCCTCTTGGCAGCCTTACTTCAGTATATTTTTGGACGATAGCTGTCATTTATAACTCTGCAGGTTTGTGAATTACAGTGCCCCTGAGCTCCTTTCTTCAACTCGCTTTCTTGTGAGCTGGCCGCAACACCGCAGGATGGCTTCAGGCCCTAATCTGGTTCCGGCACGGCACGCTGAGCCTTTGGTTATTTCCTCTTCCTGGTGGGAAATGAGAGTTAAATTTGCCCGTCCAGACACCTCCAGCTAGTCTCTCATTGGTTCTCGCTATTCCTGTTCATCTTCCGCAGAAATTGCAAACTGGGCCAAACAGGAGGTTAAAGGGACTGACTCTCCAAGTCGGGAGAGTGTTAGTAAAGCGTCTGGAATGTTGCACCCGAGTACCAGGGTACAAAAACTGAGACATATTTGAACACGTCTCCCGATCACATGGTTGATCATACTCTGGGTTCCACATGCATGTTTTAGCTGAAGGAAGAATACCTTAAACCTGGAGAGTTGAGACCCGTGGAATGGGTACCATGCAATATGACTTCAAAGGGTCTTCATTTGCTCACCGAACCTCTCCAATCCTATCACTGCTGCGTTTATGCCCCTGTACACATGCTTGATTCTCTTTTGGAGACATAGCATTCCATAGGTTTTAAGATACTTACTAGTCAGGTACATTCTTAGGCGTTTAATATGCGGTGTTGAGTCCATTTCGTTGAGCAAGGAGTAGCTCTTGTCTATTCCATATTTGGCTTAAGGAACTTTATCTGTGCTCATTTCAATCTCTGGTTTTATGCAGCACCCCAACTCACCTTTACCCTTAAGCAAGCATAAGTTGGTTTTCTAAATTTGAGACCCTGTTCTGTTCTGTAATTCAGTTCCTGTGTAGCCAAGTTTACATTCCGTGTATTACTGATATCTTATGATGTTTCTTTTTCTGTGTGACTTATTTCCGTTAGAATCATCATACCTGAATCCACTCATTGTGCTGCTACGGGCCTGATGACATAGATTTCATTGTTGAGTGATATTGCTTTGTAAGTAAATACCACAACTTCTTTATCCATTTTTCACTTTCTGCGATGTTGAACTTGTACTGTAAACGAGGTTCTTGTATACAGAGGCGTCCCAAACTTTGGGGTGGCTGTGTCTTTTTGATTTTAATTTCCCTAAGCTATAGGACCATAAGTGGAAGTGCCCTAGGCTCTGTTGCTTTGTTTTTTAGATGTTTCAGGAAACACCATACACTTCTCCCGAGTGTCTGTTGGCAATTTACATCCCGCCCATCAGCATAACAAGGCTCCCAGTTCTCCATGGCCTGTCCTGCCTTTCTGGATTTTACACTTTTTTCAGATGGCCCTTTTGACCGGGGGGAAGTGAGACTTCATTGTAGTGCAGATTTCCTTTGCAAGCTTGCTTGGTTGGCCAAAAAGGGCGTATGCGTTTTTTCCTGAATATATTCAGGAAAAAACGCATACGCCCTTTTTGGCCAAGTGCATCATTGTGGACGTTCTGCCTCTTTTCCTATGCTTTCAATGCAATTCCAGTCTACCTCCTGAAATCGGTTTCCTGCAATTCTGCCCCGCTTTCAAGTCCTCTTGGCAGCCTTACTTCAGTATATTTTTGGACGATAGCTGTCATTTATAACTCTGCAGGTTTGTGAATTACAGTGCCCCTGAGCTCCTTTCTTCAACTCGCTTTCTTGTGAGCTGGCCGCAACACCGCAGGATGGCTTCAGGCCCTAATCTGGTTCCGGCACGGCTCGCTGAGCCTTTGGTTATTTCCTCTTCTTGGTGGGAAATGAGAGTTAAATTTGCCCGTCCAGACACCTCCAGCTAGTCTCTCATTGGTTCTCGCTATTCCTGTTCATCATCCGCAGAAATTGCAAACTGGGCCAAACAGGAGGTTAAAGGGACTGACTCTCCAAGTCGGGAGAGTGTTAGTAAAGCGTCTGGAATGTTGCACCCGAGTACCAGGGTACGAAAACTGAGACATATTTGAACACGTCTCCCGATCACATGGTTGATCATACTCTAGGTTCCACATGCATGTTTTAGCTGCAGGAAGAATACCTTAAACCTGGGTAGTTGAAACCCGTGGAATGGGTACCATGAAATATGACATCAAAGGGTCTTCATTTGCTCACCAAACCTCTCCAATCCTATCACTGCTGCATTTATGCCCCTGTACACATGTTTGATTCTCTTTCGGAGACATAGCAATCCATAGGTTTTAAGATACTTACTAGTCAGGTACATTCTTAGGCGTTTAATATGGGGTGTTGAGTCCATTTCGTTGAGTAAGGAGTAGCTCTTGTCTATTCAATATTTGGCTTAAGGAACTTTATCTGTGCTCATTTCAATCTCTGGTTTTATGCAGCACCCCAACTCACCTTTCCCCTTAAGCAAGCATAAGTTGGTTTTCTAAATTTGAGACCCTGTTCTGTTCTGTAATTCAGTTCCTGTGTAGCCAAGTTAAATTCCGAGTATTACTGATATCTTATGATGTTTCTTTTTCTGTGTGACTTATTTCAGTTAGAATCATCATACCTGAATCCACTCATTGTGCTGCTAAGGGCCTGATGACATAGATTTCATTGCTGAGTGATATTGCTTTGTAAGTAAATACCACAACTTCTTTATCCATTTTTCACTTTCTGCGATGTTGAACTTGTACTGTAAACGAGGTTCTTGTAAACAGAGCTGTTGCAAACTTTGGGGTGGCTGTGTCTTTTTGATTTTAATTTCCCTAAGCTATAGGACCATAAGTGGAAGTGCCCTAGGCTCTGTTGCTTTGTTTTTTAGATGTTTCAGGAAACACCATACACTTCTCCCGAGTGTCTGTTGGCAATTTACATCCCGCCCATCAGCATAACAAGGCTCCCAGTTCTCCATGGCCTGTCCTGCCTTTCTGGATTTTACACTTTTTTCAGATGGCCCTTTTGACTGGGGGGAAGTGAGACTTCATTGTAGTGCAGATTTCCTTTGCAAGCTTGCTTGGTTGGCCAAAAAGGGCGTATGCGTTTTTTCCTGAATATATTCAGGAAAAAACGCATACGCCCTTTTTGGCCAAGTGCATCATTGTGGACGTTCTGCCTCTTTTCCTATGCTTTCAATTCAATTCCAGTCTACCTCCTGAAATCGGTTTCCTGCAATTCTGCCCCGCTTTCAAGTCCTCTTGGCAGCCTTACTTCAGTATATTTTTGGATGATAGCTGTCATTTATAACTCTGCAGGTTTGTGATTTACAGTACCCCTGAGCTCCTTTCTTCAACTCGCTTTCTTGTGAGCTGCCCGCAACACCGCAGGATGGCTTCAGGCCCTAATCTGGTTCCGGCACGGCACGCTGAGCCTTTGGTTAATTCCTCTTCCTGGTGGGAAATGAGAGTTAAATTTGCCCGTCCAGACACCTCCAGCTAGTCTCTCATTGGTTCTCCCTATTCCTGTTCATCTTCCGCAGAAATTGCAAACTGGGCCAAACAGGAGGTTAAAGGGACTGACTCTCCAAGTCGGGAGAGTGTTAGTAAAGCGTCTGCAATATTGCACCCGAGTACCAGGGTACGAAAACTGAGACATATTTGAACACGTCTCCCGATCACATGGTTGATCATACTCTAGGTTCCACATGCATGTTTTAGCTGCAGGAAGAATACCTTAAACCTGGGTAGTTGAAACCCGTGGAATGGGTACCATGCAATATGACTTCAAAGGGTCTTCATTTGCTCACCGAACCTCTCCAATCCTATCACTGCTGCGTTTATGCCCCTGTACACATGCTTGATTCTCTTTCGGAGACATAGCAATCCATAGGTTTTAAGATACTTACTAGTCAGGTACATTCTTAGGCGTTTAATATGGGGTGTTGAGTCCATTTTGTTGAGCAAGGAGTAGCTCTTTTCTATTCCATATTTGTCTTAAGGAACTGTATCTGTGCTCATTTCAATCTCTGGTTTTCTGCAGCACCCCAACTCACCTTTACCCTTAAGCAAGCATAAGTTGGTTTTCTAAATTTGAGACCCTGTTCTGTTTTGGAATTCAGTTCCTGTGTAGCCAAGTTTACATCCGTGTATTACTGATATCTTATGATGTTTCTTTTTCTGTGTGACTTATTTCAGTTAGAATCATCATACCTGAATCCACTCATTGTGCTGCTAAGGGCCTGATGACATAGATTTCATTGCTGAGTGATATTGCTTTGTAAGTAAATACCACAACTTCTTTATCCATTTTTCACTTTCTGCGATGTTGAACTTGTACTGTAAACGAGGTTCTTGTAAACAGAGCTGTTGCAAACTTTGGGGTGGCTGTGTCTTTTTGATTTTAATTTCCCTAAGCTATAGGACCATAAGTGGAATTGCCCTAGGCTCTGTTGCTTTGTTTTTTAGATGTTTCAGGAAACACCATACACTTCTCCCGAGTGTCTGTTGGCAATTTACATCCCGCCCATCAGCATAACAAGGCTCCCAGTTCTCCATGGCCTGTCCTGCCTTTCTGGATTTTACACTTTTTTCAGATGGCCCTTTTGACCGGGGGGAAGTGAGACTTCATTGTAGTGCAGATTTCCTTTGCAAGCTTGCTTGGTTGGCCAAAAAGGGCGTATGCGTTTTTTCCTGAATATATTCAGGAAAAAACGCATACGCCCTTTTTTGCCAAGTGCATCATTGTGGACGTTCTGCCTCTTTTCCTATGCTTTCAATGCAATTCCAGTCTACCTCCTGAAATCGGTTTCCTGCAATTCTGCCCCGCTTTCAAGTCCTCTTGGCAGCCTTACTTCTGTATATTTTTGGACGATAGCTGTCATTTATAACTCTGCAGGTTTGTGAATTACAGTACCCCTGAGCTCCTTTCTTCAACTCGCTTTCTTGTGAGCTGGCCGCAACACCGCAGGATGGCTTCAGGCCCTAATCTGGTTCCAGCACGGCACGCTGAGCCTTTGGTTAATTCCTCTTCCTGGTGGGAAATGAGAGTTAAATTTGCCCGTCCAGACACCTCCAGCTAGTCTCTCATTGGTTCTCGCTATTCCTGTTCATCTTCCGCAGAAATTGCAAACTGGGCCAAACAGGAGGTTAAAGGGACTGACTCTCCAAGTCGGGAGAGTGTTAGTAAAGCGTCTGGAATGTTGTACCCGAGTACCAGGGTACGAAAACTGAGACATATTTGAACACGTCTCCCGATCACATGGTTGATCATACTCTAGGTTCCACATGCATGTTTTAGCTGCAGGAAGAATACCTTAAACCTGGGTAGTTGAAACCCGTGGAATGGGTACCATGCAATATGACTTCAAAGGGTCTTCATTTGCTCACCGAACCTCTCCAGTCCTATCACTGCTGCGTTTATGCCCCTGTACACATGCTTGATTCTCTTTCGGAGACATAGCAATCCATAGGTTTTAAGATACTTACTAGTCAGGTACATTCTTAGGCGTTTAATATGGGGTGTTGAGTCCATTTCGTTGAGCAAGGAGTAGCTCTTGTCTATTCCATATTTGGCTTAAGGAACTTTATTTGTGCTCATTTCAATCTCTGGTTTTATGCAGCACCCCAACTCACCTTTACCCTTAAGCAAGCATAAGTTGGTTTTCTAAATTTGAGACCCTGTTCTGTTTTGGAATTCAGTTCCTGTGTAGCCAAGTTTACATTCCGTGTATTACTGATATCTTATGATGTTTCTTTTTCTGTGTGACTTATTTCAGTTAGAATCATCATACCTGAATCCACTCATTGTGCTGCTAAGGGCCTGATGACATAGATTTCATTGCTGAGTGATATTTCTTTGTAAGTAAATACCACAACTTCTTTATCCATTTTTCACTTTCTGCGATGTTGAACTTGTACTGTAAACGAGGTTCTTGTAAACAGAGCTGTTGCAAACTTTGGGGTGGCTGTGTCTTTTTGATTTTAATTTCCCTAAGCTATAGGACCATAAGTGGAAGTGCCCTAGGCTCTGTTGCTTTGTTTTTTAGATGTTTCAGGAAACACCATACACTTCTCCCGAGTGTCTGTTGGCAATTTACATCCCGCCCATCAGCATAACAAGGCTCCCAGTTCTCCATGGCCTGTCCTGACTTTCTGGATTTTACACTTTTTTCAGATGGCCCTTTTGACTGCTGGGAAGTGAGACTTCATTGTAGTGCAGATTTCCTTTGCAAGCTTGCTTGGTTGGCCAAAAAGGGCGTATGCGTTTTTTCCTGAATATATTCAGGAAAAAACGCATTCGCCCTTTTTGGCCAAGTGCATCATTGTGGACGTTCTGCCTCTTTTCCTATGCTTTCAATGCAATTCCAGTCTACCTCCTGAAATCGGTTTCCTGCAATTCTGCCCCGCTTTCAAGTCCTCTTGGCAGCCTTACTTCAGTATATTTTTGGACGATAGCTGTCATTTATAACTCTGCAGTTTTGTGAATTACAGTGCCCCTGAGCTCCTTTCTTCAACTCGCTTTCTTTTGAGCTGGCCACAACACAGCAGGATGGCTTGAGGCCCTAATCTGGTTCCGGCACGGCACGCTGAGCCTTTGGTTATTTCCTCTTCCTGGTGGGAAATGAGAGTTAAATTTGCCCGTCCAGACACCTCCAGCTAGGCTCTCATTGGTTCTCCCTATTCCTGTTCATCTTCCGCAGAAATTGCAAATTGGGCCAAACAGGAGGTTAAAGGGACTGACTCTCCAAGTTGGGAGAGTGTTAGTAAAGCGTCTGGAATGTTGCACCCGAGTACCAGGGGATGAAAACTGAGACATATTTGAACACGTCTCCCGTTCACATGGTTGATCATACTCTGGGTTCCACATGCATGATTTAGCTGATGGAAGAATACCTTAAACCTGGGTAGTTGAAACCCGTGTAATGGGTACCATGCAATATGACTTCAAAGGGTCTTCATTTGCTCACCGAACCTCTCCAATCCTATCACTGCTGTGTTTATGCCCCTGTACACATGCTTGATTCTCTTCCGGAGACATAGCAATCCATAGGTTTTAAGATACTTACTAGTCAGGTACATTCTTAGGCGTTTAATATGGGGTGTTGAGTCCATTTCGTTGAGCAAGGAGTAGCTCTTGTCTATTCCATATTTGGCTTAAGGAACTTTATCTGTGCTCATTTCAATCTCTGGTTTTATGCAGCACCCCAACTCACCTTTACCCTTAAGCAAGCATAAGTTGGTTTTCTAAATTTGAGACCCTATTCTGTTCTGTAATTCAGTTCCTGTGTAGCCAAGTTTACATTCTGTGTATTACTGATATCTTATGATGTTTCTTTTTCTGTGTGACTTATTTCCGTTAGAATCATCATACCTGAATCCACTCATTGTGCTGCTAAGGGCCTGATGACATAGATTTCATTGCTGAGTGATATTGTTTGTAAGTAAATACCACAACTTCTTTATCCATTTTTCACTTTCTGCGATGTTGAACTTGTACTGTAAACGATGTTCTTGTAAACAGAGCCATCCCAAACTTTGGGATGGCTGTGTCTTTTTGATTTTAATTTCCCTAAGCTATAGGACCATAAGTGGAAGTGCCCTAGGCTCTGTTGCTTTGTTTTTTAGATGTTTCAGGAAACACCATACACTTCTCCCGAGTGTCTGTTGGCAATTTACATCCCGCCCATCAGCATAACAAGGCTCCCAGTTCTCCATGGCCTGTCCTGCCTTTCTGGATTTTACACTTTTTTCAGATGGCCCTTTTGACTGGGGGGAAGTGAGACTTCATTGTAGTGCAGATTTCCTTTGCAAGCTTGCTTGGTTGGCCAAAAAGGGCGTATGCGTTTTTTCCTGAATATATTCAGGAAAAAACGCATACGCCCTTTTTGGCCAAGTGCATCATTGTGGACGTTCTGCCTCTTTTCCTATGCTTTCAATTCAATTCCAGTCTACCTCCTGAAATCGGTTTCCTGCAATTCTGCCCCGCTTTCAAGTCCTCTTGGCAGCCTTACTTCAGTATATTTTTGGACGATAGCTGTCATTTATAACTCTGCAGGTTTGTGAATTACAGTACCCCTGAGCTCCTTTCTTCAACTCGCTTTCTTGTGAGCTGGCCGCAACACCGCAGGATGGCTTCAGGCCCTAATCTGGTTCCGGCACGGCACGCTGAGCCTTTGGTTAATTCCTCTTCCTGGTGGGAAATGAGAGTTAAATTTGCCCGTCCAGACACCTCCAGCTAGTCTCTCATTGGTTCTCGCTATTCCTGTTCATCTTCCGCAGAAATTGCAAACTGGGCCAAACAGGAGGTTAAAGGGACTGACTCTCCAAGTCGGGAGAGTGTTAGTAAAGCGTCTGGAATATTGCACCCGAGTACCAGGGTACGAAAACTGAGACATATTTGAACACGTCTCCCGATCACATGGTTGATCATACTCTAGGTTCCACATGCATGTTTTAGCTGCAGGAAGAATACCTTAAACCTGGGTAGTTGAAACCCGTGGAATGGGTACCATGCAATATGACTTCAAAGGGTCTTCATTTGCTCACCGAACCTCTCCAATCCTATCACTGCTGCGTTTATGCCCCTGTACACATGCTTGATTCTCTTTCGGAGACATAGCAATCCATAGGTTTTAAGATACTTACTAGTCAGGTACATTCTTAGGCGTTTAATATGGGGTGTTGAGTCCATTTCGTTGAGCAAGGAGTAGCTCTTGTCTATTCCATATTTGGCTTAAGGAACTGTATCTGTGCTCATTTCAATCTCTGGTTTTATGCAGCACCCCAACTCACCTTTACCCTTAAGCAAGCATAAGTTGGTTTTCTAAATTTGAGACCCTGTTCTGTTTTGGAATTCAGTTCCTGTGTAGCCAAGTTTACATTCCGTGTATTACTGATATCTTATGATGTTTCTTTTTCTGTGTGACTTATTTCAGTTAGAATCATCATACCTGAATCCACTCATTGTGCTGCTAAGGGCCTGATGACATAGATTTCATTGCTGAGTGATATTGCTTTGTAAGTAAATACCACAACTTCTTTATCCATTTTTCACTTTCTGCGATGTTGAACTTGTACTGTAAACGAGGTTCTTGTAAACAGAGCTGTTGCAAACTTTGGGGTGGCTGTGTCTTTTTGATTTTAATTTCCCTAAGCTATAGGACCATAAGTGGAATTGCCCTAGGCTCTGTTGCTTTGTTTTTTAGATGTTTCAGGAAACACCATACACTTCTCCCGAGTGTCTGTTGGCAATTTACATCCCGCCCATCAGCATAACAAGGCTCCCAGTTCTCCATGGCCTGTCCTGCCTTTCTGGATTTTACACTTTTTTCAGATGGCCCTTTTGACCGGGGGGAAGTGAGACTTCATTGTAGTGCAGATTTCCTTTGCAAGCTTGCTTGGTTGGCCAAAAAGGGCGTATGCGTTTTTTCCTGAATATATTCAGGAAAAAACGCATACGCCCTTTTTGGCCAAGTGCATCATTGTGGACGTTCTGCCTCTTTTCCTATGCTTTCAATGCAATTCCAGTCTACCTCCTGAAATCGGTTTCCTGCAATTCTGCCCCGCTTTCAAGTCCTCTTGGCAGCCTTACTTCTGTATATTTTTGGACGATAGCTGTCATTTATAACTCTGCAGGTTTGTGAATTACAGTACCCCTGAGCTCCTTTCTTCAACTCGCTTTCTTGTGAGCTGGCCGCAACACCGCAGGATGGCTTCAGGCCCTAATCTGGTTCCGGCACGGCACGCTGAGCCTTTGGTTAATTCCTCTTCCTGGTGGGAAATGAGAGTTAAATTTGCCCGTCCAGACACCTCCAGCTAGTCTCTCATTGGTTCTCGCTATTCCTGTTCATCTTCCGCAGAAATTGCAAACTGGGCCAAACAGGAGGTTAAAGGGACTGACTCTCCAAGTCGGGAGAGTGTTAGTAAAGCGTCTGGAATGTTGTACCCGAGTACCAGGGTACGAAAACTGAGACATATTTGAACACGTCTCCCGATCACATGGTTGATCATACTCTAGGTTCCACATGCATGTTTTAGCTGCAGGAAGAATACCTTAAACCTGGGTAGTTGAAACCCGTGGAATGGGTACCATGCAATATGACTTCAAAGGGTCTTCATTTGCTCACCGAACCTCTCCAATCCTATCACTGCTGCGTTTATGCCCCTGTACACATGCTTGATTCTCTTTCGGAGACATAGCAATCCATAGGTTTTAAGATACTTACTAGTCAGGTACATTCTTAGGCGTTTAATATGGGGTGTTGAGTCCATTTCGTTGAGCAAGGAGTAGCTCTTGTCTATTCCATATTTGGCTTAAGGAACTTTATCTGTGCTCATTTCAATCTCTGGTTTTATGCAGCACCCCAACTCACCTTTACCCTTAAGCAAGCATAAGTTGGTTTTCTAAATTTGAGACCCTGTTCTGTTTTGGAATTCAGTTCCTGTGTAGCCAAGTTTACATTCCGTGTATTACTGATATCTTATGATGTTTCTTTTTCTGTGTGACTTATTTCAGTTAGAATCATCATACCTGAATCCACTCATTGTGCTGCTAAGGGCCTGATGACATAGATTTCATTGCTGAGTGATATTTCTTTGTAAGTAAATACCACAACTTCTTTATCCATTTTTCACTTTCTGTGATATTGAACTTGTACGGTAAACGAGGTTCTTGTAAACAGAGGCGTCCCAAACTTTGGGGTGGCTGTGTCTTTTTGATTTTAATTTCCCTAATCTATAGGACTATACGTGGAAGTGCCCTAGGCTCTGTTGCTTTGTTTTTTAGATGTTTCAGGAAACACCATACACTTCTCCCGAGTGTCTGTTGGCAATTTACATCCCGCCCATCAGCATAACAAGGCTCCCAGTTCTCCATGGCCTGTCCTGCCTTTCTGGATTTTACACTTTTTTCAGATGGCCCTTTTGACCGGGGGGAAGTGAGACTTCATTGTAGTGCAGATTTCCTTTGCAAGCTTGCTTGGTTGGCCAAAAAGGGCGTATGCGTTTTTTCCTGAATATATTCAGGAAAAAACGCATACTCCCTTTTAGGCCAAGTGCATCATTGTGGACGTTCTGCCTCTTTTCCTATGCTTTCAATGCAATTCCAGTCTACCTCCTGAAATCGGTTTCCTGCAATTCTGCCCCGCTTTCAAGTCCTCTTGGCAGCCTTACTTCAGTATATTTTTGGACGATAGCTGTCATTTATAACTCTGCAGGTTTGTGAATTACAGTGCCCCTGAGCTCCTTTCTTCAACTCGCTTTCTTGTGAGCTGGCCGCAACACCGCAGGATGGCTTCAGGCCCTAATCTCGTTCCGGCACGGCACGCTGAGCCTTTGGTTATTTCCTCTTCCTGGTGGGAAATGAGAGTTAAATTTGCCCGTCCAGACACCTCCAGCTAGTCTCTCATTGGTTCTCGCTATTCCTGTTCATCTTCCGCAGAAATTGCAAACTGGGCCAAACAGGAGGTTAAAGGGACTGACTCTCCAAGTCGGGAGAGTGTTAGTAAAGCGTCTGGAATGTTGCACCCGAGTACCAGGGTACAAAAACTGAGACATATTTGAACACGTCTCCCGATCACATGGTTGATCATACTCTGGGTTCCACATGCATGTTTTAGCTGAAGGAAGAATACCTTAAACCTGGAGAGTTGAGACCCGTGGAATGGGTACCATGCAATATGACTTCAAAGGGTCTTCATTTGCTCACCGAACCTCTCCAATCCTATCACTGCTGCGTTTATGCCCCTGTACACATGCTTGATTCTCTTTTGGAGACATAGCATTCCATAGGTTTTAAGATACTTACTAGTCAGGTACATTCTTAGGCGTTTAATATGCGGTGTTGAGTCCATTTCGTTGAGCAAGGAGTAGCTCTTGTCTATTCCATATTTGGCTTAAGGAACTTTATCTGTGCTCATTTCAATCTCTGGTTTTATGCAGCACCCCAACTCACCTTTACCCTTAAGCAAGCATAAGTTGGTTTTCTAAATTTGAGACCCTGTTCTGTTCTGTAATTCAGTTCCTGTGTAGCCAAGTTTACATTCCGTGTATTACTGATATCTTATGATGTTTCTTTTTCTGTGTGACTTATTTCCGTTAGAATCATCATACCTGAATCCACTCATTGTGCTGCTACGGGCCTGATGACATAGATTTCATTGTTGAGTGATATTGCTTTGTAAGTAAATACCACAACTTCTTTATCCATTTTTCACTTTCTGCGATGTTGAACTTGTACTGTAAACGAGGTTCTTGTATACAGAGGCGTCCCAAACTTTGGGGTGGCTGTGTCTTTTTGATTTTAATTTCCCTAAGCTATAGGACCATAAGTGGAAGTGCCCTAGGCTCTGTTGCTTTGTTTTTTAGATGTTTCAGGAAACACCATACACTTCTCCCGAGTGTCTGTTGGCAATTTACATCCCGCCCATCAGCATAACAAGGCTCCCAGTTCTCCATGGCCTGTCCTGCCTTTCTGGATTTTACACTTTTTTCAGATGGCCCTTTTGACCGGGGGGAAGTGAGACTTCATTGTAGTGCAGATTTCCTTTGCAAGCTTGCTTGGTTGGCCAAAAAGGGCGTATGCGTTTTTTCCTGAATATATTCAGGAAAAAACGCATACGCCCTTTTTGGCCAAGTGCATCATTGTGGACGTTCTGCCTCTTTTCCTATGCTTTCAATGCAATTCCAGTCTACCTCCTGAAATCGGTTTCCTGCAATTCTGCCCCGCTTTCAAGTCCTCTTGGCAGCCTTACTTCAGTATATTTTTGGACGATAGCTGTCATTTATAACTCTGCAGGTTTGTGAATTACAGTGCCCCTGAGCTCCTTTCTTCAACTCGCTTTCTTGTGAGCTGGCCGCAACACCGCAGGATGGCTTCAGGCCCTAATCTGGTTCCGGCACGGCTCGCTGAGCCTTTGGTTATTTCCTCTTCTTGGTGGGAAATGAGAGTTAAATTTGCCCGTCCAGACACCTCCAGCTAGTCTCTCATTGGTTCTCGCTATTCCTGTTCATCATCCGCAGAAATTGCAAACTGGGCCAAACAGGAGGTTAAAGGGACTGACTCTCCAAGTCGGGAGCGTGTTAGTAGAGCATCTGGAATGTTGCACCCGAGAACCAGGGTACGAAAACTGAGACATATTTGAACACGTCTCCCGATCACACGGTTGATCATACTCTAGGTTCCACATGCATGTTTTAGCTGAAGGAAGAATACCTTAAACCTGGGTAGTTGAAACCCGTGGAATGGGTACCATGCAATATGACTTCAAAGGGTCTTCATTTGCTCACCGAACCTCTCCAATCCTATCACTGCTGCGTTTATGCCCCTGTACACATGCTTGATTCTCTTTCAGAGACATAGCAATCCATAGGTTTTGAGATACTTACTAGTCAGGTACATTCTTAGGCGTTTAATATGGGGTGTTGAGTCCATTTCGTTGAGAAAGGAGTAGCTCTTGTCTATTCCATATTTGGCTTAAGGAACTTTATCTGTGCTCATTTCAATCTCTGGTTTTATGCAGCACCCCAACTCACCTTTCCCCTTAAGCAAGCATAAGTTGGTTTTCTAAATTTGAGACCCTGTTCTGTTTTGGAATTCAGTTCCTGTGTAGCCAAGTTTACATTCCGTGTATTACTGATATCTTATGATGTTTCTTTTTCTGTGTGACTTATTTCAGTTAGAATCATCGTACCTGAATCCACTCATTATGCTGCTACGAGCCTGATGACATAGATTTCATTGCAGAGTGATACTGCATTGTACGTAAGTACCACAAGTTCTTTATCCATTTTTCACTTTCTGTGATGTTGAACTTGTACGGTAAAGGAGGTTCTTGTAAACAGAGGCGTCCCAAACTTTGGGGTGGCTGTGTCTTTTTGATTTTAATTTCCGTAAGCTATAGTTCCATAAGTGGAAGTGCCCTAGGCTCTGTTGCTTTGTTTTTTAGATGTTTCAGGAAACACCATACACTTCTCCCGAGTGTCTGTTGGCAATTTACATCCCGCCCATCAGTATAACAAGGCTCCCAGTTCTCCATGGCCTGTCCTGCCTTTCTGGATTTTACACTTTCTTCAGATGGTCCTTTTGACCGGGGGGAAGTGAGACTTCATTGTAGTGCAGATTTCCTTTGCAAGCTTGCTTGGTTGGCCAAAAAGGGCGTATGCGTTTTTTCCTGAATATATTCAGGAAAAAACGCATACGCCCTTTTTGGCCAAGTGCATCATTGTGGACGTTCTGCCTCTTTTCCTATGCTTTCAATGCAATTCCACTCTACCTCCTGAAATCGGTTTCCTGCAATTCTGCCCCGCTTTCAAGTCCTCTTGGCAGCCTTACTTCAGTATATTTTTGGACGATAGCTGTCATTTATAACTCTGCAGGTTTGTGAATTACAGTGCCCCTGAGCTCCTTTCTTCAACTCGCATTCTTGTGACCTGGCCGCAACACCGCAGCATGGCTTCAGGCCCTAATCTGGTTCTGGCACGGCACGCTGAGCCTTTGGTTATTTCCTCTTCCTGGTGGGAAATGAGAGTTAAATTTGCCCGTCCAGACACCTCCAGCTAGTCTCTCATTGGTTCTCGCTATTCCTGTTCATCTTCCGCAGAAATTGCAAACTGGGCCAAACAGGAGGTTAAAGGCGCTGACTCTCCAAGTGGGGAGAGTGTTAGTAAAGCGTCTGGAATGTTGCACCCGAGTACCAGGGGAGGAAAACTGAGACATACTTGAACACGTCTCCCGTTCACACGGTTGATCATACTCTGGGTTCCACATGCATGTTTTAGCTGAAGGAAGAATAACTTAAACCTGGAGAGTTGAGACCCGTGTAATGGGTACTATGCAATATGACTTCAAAGGGTCTTCATTTGCTCACCGAACCTCTCCAATCTTGTCACTGCTGCGTTTATGCCCCTGTACACACGCTTGGTTCTCTTTTGGAGACATAGCAATCCATAGGTTTTAAGATACTTACTAGTCAGGTACATTGTTAGGCATTTAATATGGGGTGTTGAGGCCATATCGTTGAGCAAGGAGTAGCTCTTGTCTATTCCATATTTGGCTTAAGGAACTTTATCTGTGCTCATTTCAATCTCTGGTTTTATGCAGCACCCCAACTCACCTTTCCCCTTAAGCAAGCATAAGTTGGTTTTCTAAATTTGAGACCCTGTTCTGTTCTGTAATTCAGTTCCTGTGTAGCCAAGTTTACTTTCCGTGTATTACTGATACCTTATGATGTTTCTTTCTCTGTGTGACTTATTTCAGTTAGAATCATCGTACCTGAATCCACTCATTATGCTGCTACGGGCCTGATGACATAGATTTCATTGCTGAGTGATACTGCATTTTACGTAAGTACCACAAGTTCTTTATCCATTTTTCACTTTCTATGATACTGAACTTGTACGGTAAACGAGGTTCTTGTAAACAGAGGCGTCCCAAACTTTGGGGTGGCTGTGTCTTTTTGATTTTAATTTCCCTAAGCTATAGGACCATAAGTGGAAGTGCCCTAGGCTCTGTTGCTTTGTTTTTTAGATGTTTCAGGAAACACCATACACTTCTCCCGAGTGTCTGTTGGCAATTTACATCCCGCCCATCAGCATAACAAGGCTCCCAGTTCTCCATGGCCTGTCCTGCCTTTCTGGATTTTACACTTTTTTCAGATAGCCCTTTTGACCGGGGGGAAGTGAGACTTCATTGTAGTGCAGATTTCCTTTGCAAGTTTGCTTGGTTGGCCAAAAAGGGCGTGTGCGTTTTTTCCTGAATATATTCAGGAAAAAACGCATACGCCCTTTTTGGCCAAGTGCATCATTGTGGACGTTCTGCCTCTTTTCCTATGTTTGAAATGCAATTCCAGTCTACCTCCTGAAATCGGTTTCCTGCAATTCTGCCCCGCTTTCAAGTCCTCTTGGCAGCCTTACTTCAGTATATTTTTGGACGATAGCTGTCATTTATAACTCTGCAGGTTTGTGAATTACAGTGCCCCTGAGCTCCTTTCTTCAACTCGCTTTCTTGTGAGCTGGCCGCAGCACCGCAGGATGGCTTCAGGCCCTAATCTGGTTCCGGCACGGCACGCTGAGCCTTTGGTTATTTCCTCTTCCTGGTGGGAAATGAGAGTTAAATTTGCCCGTCCAGACACCTCCAGCTAGTCTCTCATTGGTTCTCCCTATTCCTGTTCATCTTCCGCAGAAACTGCAAAATTGGCCAAACAGGAGGTTAAAGGCGCTGACTCTCCAAGTCGGGAGAGTGTTAGTAAAGCGTCTGGAATGTTGCACCCGAGTACCAGGGGAGGAAAACTGAGACATTTGAACACGTCTCCCGTTCACACGGTTGATCATACTCTGGGTTCCACATGCATGTTTTAGCTGAAGGAAGAATACCTTAAACCTGGAGAGTTGAGACCCGTGGAATGGGTACCATGCAATATGACTTCAAAGGGTCTTCATTTGCTCACTGAACCTCTCCAATCCTGTCACAGCTGTGTTTATGCCCCTGTACACACGCTTGATTCTCTTTCAGACATAGCCATCTATACGTTTTAAGATTCTTACTAGTCAGGTATATTCTTAGGCGTTTAATATGGGGTGTTGAGTCCATTTCGTTGAGCAAGGAGTAGCTCTTGTCTATTCCATATTTGGCTTAAGGAACTTTATCTGTGCTCATTTCAAACTCTAGTTTTATGCAGCACTCCAACTCACCTTCCCCCTTAAGCAAGCATAAGTTGGTTTTCTAAACTTGAGACCCTGTTCTGTTTTGGAATTCAGTTCCTGTGTAGCCAAGTTTACATTCCGTGTATTAGTGATATCTTATGATGTTTCTTTTTCTGTGTGACTTATTTCAGTTAGAATCATCATACCTGAATCCACTCATTGTGCTGCTAAGGGCCTTATGACATAGATTTCATTGCTGAGTGATATTGCTTTGTAAGGAAATACCACAACTTCTTTATCCATTTTTCACTTTCTGTGATGTTGAACTTGTACTGTAAACGAGGTTCTTGTAAACAGAGCCGTTCCATACTTTGGGGTGGCTGTGTCTTTTTGATTTTAATTTCCCTTAGCTTTAGGACCATAAGTGGAAGTGCCCTAGGCTCTGTTGCTTTGTTTTTTAGATGTTTCAGGAAACACCATACACTTCTCCCGAGTGTCTGTTGGCAATTTACATCCCGCCCATCAGCATAACAAGGCTCCCAGTTCTCCATGGCCTGTCCTGCCTTTCTGGATTTTACACTTTTTTCAGATGGTCCTTTTGACTGGGGGGAAGTGAGACTTCATTGTAGTGCAGATTTCCTTTGCAAGCTTGCTTGGTTGGCCAAAAAGTGCGTATACGTTTTTTCCTGAATATATTCAGGAAAAAACGCATATGCCCTTTTTGGCAAGGGGCATTATTGTGGACGCTCTGCCTCTTTTCCTATGCTTTCAATGCAATTCCAGTCTACCTCCTGAAATCGGTTTCCTGCAATTCTGCCCCGCTTTCAAGTCCTCTTGGCAGCCTTACTTCAGTATATTTTTGGACGATAGCTGTCATTTATAACTCTGCAGGTTTGTGAATTACAGTGCCCCTGAGCTCCTTTCTTCAACTCGCTTTCTTGTGAGCTGGCCGCAACACCGCAGGATGGCTTCAGGCCCTAATCTGGTTCCGGCACGGCACGCTGAGCCTTTGGTTAATTTCTCTTCCTGGTGGGAAATGAGAGTTAAATTTGCCCGTCCAGACACCTCCAGCTAGTCTCTCATTGGTTCTCGCTATTCCTGTACATCTTCCGCAGAAATTGCAAACTGGGCCAAACAGGAGGTTAAAGGGACTGACTCTCCAAGTCGGGAGAGTGTTAGTAAAGCGTCTGGAATGTTGCACCCGAGTACCAGGGTACGAAAACTGAGACATATTTGAACACGTCTCCCGATCACATGGTTGATCATACTCTAGGTTCCACATGCATGTTTTAGCTGAAGGAAGAATACCTTAAACCTGGGTAGTTGAAACCCGTGGAATGGGTTCCATGCTATATGACTTCAAAGGGTCTTCATTTGCTCACCGAACCTCTCCAATCCTATCACTGCTGCATTTATGCCCCTGTACACATGCTTGATTCTCTTTCGGAGACATAGCAATCCATAGGTTTTAAGATACTTACAAGTCAGGTACATTCTTAGGCGTTTAATATGCGGTGTTGAGTCCATTTCGTTGAGCAAGGAGTAGCTCTTGTCTATTCCATATTTGGCTTAAGGAACTTTATCTGTGCTCATTTCAATCTCTGGTTTTATGCAGCACCCCAACTCACCTTTCCCCTTAAGCAAGCATAAGTTCGTTTTCTAAATTTGAGACCCTGTTCTGTTCTGTAATTCAGTTCCTGTGTAGCCAAGTTTACATTCCGTGTATTACTGATATTTTATGATGTTTCTTTTTCTGTGTGACTTATTTCAGTTAGAATCATCATACCTGAATCCACTCATTGTGCTGCTAAGGGCCTGATGACACAGATTTCATTGCTGAGTGATATTGCTTTGTAAGTAAATACCACAACTTCTTTATCCATTTTTCACTTTCTGCGATGTTGAACTTGTACTGTAAACGAGGTTCTTGTAAACAGAGCCGTTCCATACTTTGGGGTGGCTGTGTCTTTTTGATTTTAATTTCCCTAAGCTATAGGACCATAAGTGGAAGTGCCCTAGGCTCTGTTGCTTTGTTTTTTAGATGTTTCAGGAAACACCATACACTTTTCCCCAGTGTCTGTTGGCAATTTACATCCCGCCCGTCAGCATAACAATGCTCCCAGTTCTCCATGGCCTGTCCTGCCTTTCTGGATTTTACACTTTTATCAGATGGCCCTTTTGACCGGGGGGAAGTTAGACTTCATTGTAGTGCAGATTTCCTTTGCAAGTTTGCTTGGTTGGCCAAAAAGGGCGTATGCGTTTTTTCCTGAATATATTCAGGAAAAAATGCATACGCCCTTTTTGGCCAAGTGCATCATTGTGGACGTTCTGCCTCTTTTCCTATGCTTTCAATGCAATTCCACTCTACCTCCTGAAATCGGTTTCCTGCAATTCTGCCCCGCTTTCAAGTCCTCTTGGCAGCCTTACTTCAGTATATTTTTGGACGATAGTTGTCATTTATAACTCTGCAGTTTTGTGAATTACAGTGCCCCTGAGCTCCTTTCTTCAACTCGCTTTCTTGTGAGCTGGCCGCAACACCGCAGGATGGCTTCAGGCCCTAATCTGGTTCCGGCACGGCACGCTGAGCCTTTGGTTAATTCCTCTTCCTGGTGGGAAATGAGAGTTAAATTTGCCCGTCCAGACACCTCCAGCTAGTCTCTCATTGGTTCTCGCTATTCCTGTTCATCTTCCGCAGAAATTGCAAACTGGGCCAAACAGGAGGTTAAAGGAACTGACTCTCCATGTCGGGAGAGTGTTAGTAAAGCGTCTGGAATGTTGCACCCGAGTACCAGGGTACGAAAACTGAGACATATTTGAACACGTCTCCCGATCACATGGTTGATCATACTCTAGGTTCCACATGCATGTTTTATCTGCAGGAAGAATACCTTAAACCTGGGTAGTTGAAACCCGTGGAATGGGTACCATGCAATATGACTTCAAAGGGTCTTCATTTGCTCACCGAACCTCTCCAATCCTATCACTGCTCCGTTTATGCCCCTGTACACATGCTTGATTCTCTTTCGGAGACATAGCAATCCATAGGTTTTAAGATACTTACTAGTCAGGTACATTCTTAGGCGTTTAATATGCGGTGTTGAGTCCATTTCGTTGAGCAAGGAGTAGCTCTTGTCTATTCCATATTTGGCTTAAGGAACTTTTTCTGTGCTCATTTCAATCTCTGGTTTTATGCAGCACCCCAACTCACCTTTACCCTTAAGCAAGCATAAGTTGGTTTTCTAAATTTGAGACCCTGTTCTGTTCTGTAATTCAGTTCCTGTGTAGCCAAGTTTACATTCCGTGTATTACTGATATCTTATGATGTTTCTTTTTCTGTGTGACTTATTTCAGTTAGAATCATCGTACCTGAATCCACTCTTTGTGCTGCTAAGGGCCTGTTGACATAGATTTCATTGCTGAGTGATATTGCTTTGTAAGTAAATACCACAACTTCTTTATCCATTTTTCACTTTTTGCGATGTTGAACTTGTACTGTAAACGAGGTTCCTGTAAACAGAGCCGTTCCATACTTTCGGGTGGCTGTGTCTTTTTGATTTTAATTTCCCTAAGCTATAGGACCATAAGTGGAAGTGCCCTAGGCTCTGTTGCTTTGTTTTTTAGATGTTTCAGGAAACACCATACACTTCTCCCGAGTGTCTGTTGGCAATTTACATCCCGCCCATCAGCATAACAAGGCTCCCAGTTCTCCATGGCCTGTCCTGCATTTCTGGATTTTATTCTTTTTTCAGATGGCCCTTTTGACCGGGGGGAAGTGAGACTTCAATGTAGTGCAGATTTCCTTTGCAAGTTTGCTTGGTTGGCCAACAAGGGCGTATGCGTTTTTTCCTGAATATATTCAGGAAAAAACGCATACGCCCTTTTTGGCCAAGTGCATCATTGTGGACGTTCTGCCTCTTTTCCTATGCTTTCAATGCAATTCCAGTCTACCTCCTGAAATCGGTTTCCTGCAATTCTGCCCCGCTTTCAAGTCCTCTTGGCAGCCTTACTTCAGTATATTTTTGGACGATAACTGTCATTTATAACTCTGAAGTTTTGTGAATTACAGTGCCCCTGAGCTCCTTTCTTCAACTCGCTTTCTTGTGAGCTGGCCGCAACACCGCAGGATGGCTTCAGGCCCTAATCTGGTTCCGGCACGGCACGCTGAGCCTTTGGTTAATTTCTCTTCCTGGTGGGAAATGAGAGTTAAATTTGCCCGTCCAGACACCTCCAGCTAGTCTCTCATTGGTTCTCGCTATTCCTGTATATCTTCCGCAGAAATTGCAAACTGGGCCAAACAGGAGGTTAAAGCTACTGACTCTCCAAGTCGGGAGAGTGTTAGTAAAGCGTCTGGAATGTTGCACCCGAGTACCAGGGTACGAAAACTGAGACATATTTGAACACGTCTCCCGATCACATGGTTGATCATACTCTAGGTTCCACATGCATGTTTTAGCTGAAGGAAGAATACCTTAAACCTGGGTAGTTGAAACCCGTGGAATGGGTACCATGCTATATGACTTCAAAGGGGCTTCATTTGCTTACCGAACCTCTCCAATCCTATCACTGCTGCATTTATGCCCCTGTACACATGCTTGATTCTCTTTCGGAGACATAGCAATCCATAGGTTTTAAGATACTTACAAGTCAGGTACATTCTTAGGCGTTTAATATGCGGTGTTGAGTCCATTTCGTTGAGCAAGGAGTAGCTCTTGTCTATTCCATATTTGGCTTAAGGAACTTTATCTGTGCTCATTTCAATCTCTGGTTTTATGCAGCACCCCAACTCACCTTTCCCCTTAAGCAAGCATAAGTTCGTTTTCTAAATTTGAGACCCTGTTCTGTTCTGTAATTCAGTTCCTGTGTAGCCAAGTTTACATTCCGTGTATTACTGATATCTTATGATGTTTCTTTTTCTGTGTGACTTATTTCAGTTAGAATCATCATACCTGAATCCACTCATTGTGCTGCTAAGGGCCTGATGACATAGATTTCATTGCTGAGTGATATTGCTTTGTAAGTAAATACCACAACTTCTTTATCCATTTTTCACTTTCTGCGATGTTGAACTTGTACTGTAAACGAGGTTCTTGTAAACAGAGCCGTTCCATACTTTGGGGTGGCTGTGTCTTTTTGATTTTAATTTCCCTAAGCTATAGGACCATAAGTGGAAGTGCCCTAGGCTCTGTTGCTTTGTTTTTTAGATGTTTCAGGAAACACCATACACTTCTCCCGAGTGTCTGTTGGCAATTTACATCCCGCCCATGAGCATAACAATGCTCCCAGTTCTCCATGGCCTGTCCTGCCTTTCTGGATTTTACACTTTTTTCAGATGGCCCTTTTGACCGGGGGGAAGTGAGACTTCATTGTAGTGCAGATTTCCTTTGCAAGCTTGCTTGGTTGGCCAAAAAGGGCGTATGCGTTTTTTCCTGAATATATTCAGGAAAAAACGCATACGCCCTTTTTGGCCAAGTGCATCATTGTGGACGTTCTGCCTCTTTTCCTATGCTTTCAATGCAATTCCAGTCTACCTCCTGAAATCGGTTTCCTGCAATTCTGCCCCGCTTTCAAGTCCTCTTGGCAGCCTTACTTCAGTATATTTTTGGACGATAGCTGTCATTTATAACTCTGCAGGTTTGTGAATTACAGTGCCCCTGAGCTCCTTTCTTCAACTCGCTTTCTTGTGAGCTGGCCGCAACACCGCAGGATGGCTTCAGGCCCTAATCTGGTTCCGGAACGGCACGCTGAGCCTTTGGTTAATTCCTCTTCCTGGTGGGAAATGAGAGTTAAATTTGCCCGTCCAGACACCTCCAGCTAGTCTCTCATTGGTTCTCCCTATTCCTGTTCATCTTCCGCAGAAATTGCAAACTGGGCCAAACAGGAGGTTAAAGGGACTGACTCTCCAAGTTGGGAGAGTGTTAGTAAAGCGTCTGGAATGTTGCACCCGAGTACCAGGGTACGAAAACTGAGACATATTTGAACACGTCTCCCGTTCACACGGTTGATCATACTCTGGGTTCCACATGCATGTTTTAGCTGAAGGAAGAATACCTTAAACCTGGGTAGTTGAAACCCGTGGAATGGGTACCATGCAATATGACTTCAAAGGGTCTTCATTTGCTCACCGAACCTCTCCAATCCTATCACTGCTGCGTTTATGCCCCTGTACACATGCTTGATTCTCTTTCGGAGACATAGCAATCCATAGGTTTTAAGATACTTACTAGTCAGGTACATTCTTAGGCGTTTAATATGCGGTGTTGAGTCCATTTCGTTGAGCAAGGAGTAGCTCTTGTCTATTCCATATTTGGCTTAAGGAACTTTTTCTGTGCTCATTTCAATCTCTGGTTTTATGCAGCACCCCAACTCACCTTTACCCTTAAGCAAGCATAAGTTGGTTTTCTAAATTTGAGACCCTGTTCTGTTTTGGAATTCAGTTCCTGTGTAGCCAAGTTTACATTCCGTGTATTAGTGATATCTTATGATGTTTCTTTTTCTGTGTGACTTATTTCTGTTAGAATCATCGTACCTGAATCCACTCATTATGCTGCTATGGGCCTGATGACATAGATTTCATTGCTGAGTGATACTGCATTGTACGTAAGTACCACAAGTTCTTTATCCATTTTTCACTTTCTGTGATATTGAACTTGTACGGTAAACGAGGTTCTTGTAAACAGAGCCGTACCAAACTTTGGGGTGGCTGTGTCTTTTTGATTTTAATTTCCCTAAGCTATAGGACCATAAGTGGAAGTGCCCTAGGCTCTGTTGCTTTGTTTTTTAAATGTTTCAGGAAACACCATACACTTCTCCCGAGTGTCTGTTGGCAATTTACATCCCGCCCATCAGCATAACAAGGCTCCCAGTTCTCCATGGCCTGTCCTGCCTTTCTGGATTTTACACTTTTTTCAGATGGCCCTTTTGACCAGGGGGAAGTGAGACTTCATTGTAGTGCAGATTTCCTTTGCAAGTTTGCTTGGTTGGCCAAAAAGGGCGTATGCGTTTTTTCCTGAATATATTCAGGAAAAAACGCATACGCCCTTTTTGGCCAAGTGCATCATTGTGGACGTTCTGCCTCTTTTCCTATGCTTTCAATGCAATTCCAGTCTACCTCCTGAAATCGGTTTCCTGCAATTCTGCCCCGCTTTCAAGTCCTCTTGGCAGCCTTACTTCAGTATATTTTTGGACGATAGCTGTCATTTATAACTCTGCAGGTTTGTGCATTACAGTGCCCCTGAGCTCCTTTCTTCAACTCACTTTCTTGTGACCTGGCCTCAACACCGCAGGATGGCTTCAGGCCCTAATCTAGTTCTGGCACGGCACGCTGAGCCTTTGGTTAATTCCTCTTCCTGGTGGGAAATGAGAGTTAAATTTGCCCGTCCAGACACCTCCAGCTAGTCTCTCATTGGTTCTCGCTATTCCTGTTCATCTTCCGCAGAAATGGCAAACTGGGCCAAACAGGAGGTTAAAGGGACTGACTCTCCAAGTTGGGAGAGTGTTAGTAAAGCGTCTGGAATGTTGCACCCGAGTACCAGGGTACGAAAACTGAGACATATTTGAACACGTCTCCCGATCACACGGTTGATCATACTCTGGGTTCCACATGCATGTTTTAGCTGAAGGAAGAATACCTTAAACCTGGGTAGTTGAAACCCGTGGAATGGGTACCATGCAATATGACTTCAAAGGGTCTTCATTTGCTCACCGAACCTCTCCAATCCTATCACTGCTGCGTTTATGCCCCTGTACAAATGCTTGATTCTCTTTCGGAGACATAGCAATCCATAGGTTTTAAGATACTTACTAGTCAGGTACATTCTTAGGCGTTTAATATACGGTGTTGAGTCCATTTCGTTGAACAAGGAGTAGCTCTTGTCTATTCCATATTTGGCTTAAGGAACTTTATCTGTGCTCATTTCAATCTCTGGTTTTATGCAGCACCCCAACTCACCTTTCCCCTTAAGCAAGCATAAGTTGGTTTTCTAAATTTGAGACCCTGTTCTGTTCTGTAATTCAGTTCCTGTGTAGCCAAGTTTACATTCCGTGTATTACTGATACCTTATGATGTTTCTTTTTCTGTGTGACTTATTTCAGTTAGAATCATCATACCTGAATCCACTCATTGTGCTGCTAAGGGCCTGATGACATAGATTTCATTGCTGAGTGATATTGCTTTGTAAGTAAATACCACAACTTCTTTATCCATTTTTCACTTTCTGCGATGTTGAACTTGTACTGTAAACGAGGTTCTTGTAAACAGAGGCGTCCCAAACTTTGGGGTGGCTGTGTCTTTTTGATTTTAATTTCCCTAAGCTATAGGACCATAAGTGGAAGTGCCCTAGGTTCTGTTGCTTTGTTTCTTAGTTGTTTCAGGAAACACCATAGACTTCTCCCGAGTGTCTGTTGGCAATTTACATCCCGCCCATCAGCATAAGAAGGCTCCCAGTTCTCCATGGCCTGTCCTGCCTTTCTGGATTTTACACTTTTTTCAGATGGCCCTTTTGACCGGGGGGAAGTGAGACTTCATTGTAGTGCAGATTTCCTTTGCAAGCTTGCTTGGTTGGCCAAAAAGGGCGTATGCGTTTTTTCCTGAATATATTCAGGAAAAAACGCATACGCCCTTTTTGGCCAAGTGCATCATTGTGGACGTTCTGCCTCTTTTCCTATGCTTTCAATGCAATTCCAGTCTACCTCCTGAAATCGGTTTCCTGCATTTCTGCCCCGCTTTCAAGTCCTCTTGGCAGCCTTACTTCTGTATATTTTCGGACGATAGCTTTCATTTATAACTCTGCAGGTTTGTGAATTACAGTGCCCCTGAGCTCCTTTCTTCAACTCGCTTTCTTGTGAGCTGGCCCCGACACAACAGGATTGCTTCAGGCCCTAATCTGGTTCCGGCACGGCACACTGAGTCTTTGGTTAATTCCTCTTCCTGGTGGGAAATGAGAGTTAAATTTGCCCGTCCAGACACCTCAAGCTAGTCTCTCATTGGTTCTCCCTATTCCTGTTCATCTTCCACAGAAATTGCAAACTGGGCCAAACAGGAGGTTAAAGGCACTGACTCTCCAAGTCGGGAGAGTGTTAGTAAAGCGTCTGGAATGTTGCACCCGAGTACCAGGGGACGAAAACTGAGACATATTTGAACACGTCTCACGATCACACGGTTGATCATACTTTGGGTTCCACATGCATATTTTAGCTGAAGGAGGAATACCTTAAACCTGGAGAGTTGAGACCCGTGGTTGGGTACCATGCAATATGACTTCAAAGGGTCTTCATTTGCTCACTGAACCTCTCCAATCCTGTCACAGCTGTGTTTATGCCCCTGTACACACGCTTGATTCTCTTTCAGACATAGCCATCCATACGTTTTAAGATTCTTACTAGTCAGGTATATTCTTAGGCGTTTAATATGGGGTGTTGAGTTCATTTCGTTGAGCAAGGAGTAGCTCTTGTCTATTCCATATTTGGCTTAAGGAACTTTATCTGTGCTCATTTCAATCTCTGGTTTTATGCAGCACCCCAACTCACCTTCCCCCTAAGGAAGCATAAGTTGGTTTTCTAAATTTGAGACCCTGTTCTGTTCTGTAATTCAGTTCCTGTGTAGCCAAGTTTACATTCCGTGTATTACTGATACCTTATGATGTTTCTTTTTCTGTGTGACTTATTTCAGTTAGAATCATCATACCTGAATCCACTCATTATACTGCTATGGGCCTGATGACATAGATTTCATTGCTGAGTGATATTGCATTGTACGTAAGTACCACAACTTCTTTATCCCTTTTTCACTTTCTGCGATATTGAACTTGTACCGTAAATGAGTTTCTGGTAAACAGAGCCGTCCCAAACTTTTGGGTGGCTGTGTCTTTTTTATTTTAATTTCCGTAAGCTATAGGACCATAAGTGGAAGTGCCCTAGGCTCTGTTGCTTTGTTTTTTAGATGTTTCAGGAAACACCATACACTTCTCCCGAGTGTCTGTTGGCAATTTACATCCCGCCCATCAGCATAACAAGGCTCCCAGTTCTCCATGGCCTGTCCTGCCTTTCTGGATTTTACACTTTTTTCAGATGGCCCTTTTGACCGGGGGGAAGTGAGACTTCATTGTAGTGCAGATTTCCTTTGCAAGCTTGCTTGGTTGGCCAAAAAGGGCATATGCCTTTTTTCCTGAATATATTCAGGAAAAAACACATATGCCCTTTTTGGCCAAGTGCATCATTGTGGACGTTCTGCCTCTTTTCCTATGCTTTCAATGCAATTCCTGTCTACCTCCTGAAATCGGTTTCCTGCAATTCTGCCCCCTTTCAAGTCCTCTTGGCAGCCTTCCTTCAGTATATTTTTTTTGATGATAGCTGTCATTTATAACTCTGCAGGTTTGTGAATTACAGTGCCCCTGAGCTCCTTTCTTCAACTCGCTTTCTTGTGAGCTGGCCGCAACACCGCAGGATTGCTTCAGGCCCTAATCTGGTTCCGGCATGGCACGCTGAGCCTTTGGTTAATTCCTCTTCCTGGTGGGAAATGAGAGTTAAATTTTCCCGTCCAGACACCTCCAGCTAGTCTGTCATTGGTTCTCCCTATTCCTATTCATCTTCCGCAGAAATTACAAACTGGGCCAAACAGGAGTTTAAAGGCACTGACTCTCCAAGTCGGGAGAGTGTTAGTAAAGCGTCTGGAATGTTGCACCCGAGTACCAGGGTACGAAAACTGAGACATATTTGAACACGTCTCCCGATCACACGGTTGATCATACTCTGGGTTCCACATGCATGTTTTAGCTGAAGGAAGAATACCTTAAACCTGGGTAGTTGAAACCCGTGGAATGGGTACCATGCAATATGACTTCAAAGGGTCTTCATTTGCTCACCGAACCTCTCCAATCCTATCACTGCTGCGTTTATGCCCCTGTACAAATGCTTGATTCTCTTTCGGAGACATAGCAATCCATAGGTTTTAAGATACTTACTAGTCAGGTACATTTTTAGGCGTTTAATATACGGTGTTGAGTCCATTTCGTTGAACAAGGAGTAGCTCTTGTCTATTCCATATTTGGCTTAAGGAACTTTATCTGTGCTCATTTCAATCTCTGGTTTTATGCAGCACCCCAACTCACCTTTCCCCTTAAGCAAGCATAAGTTGGTTTTCTAAATTTGAGACCCTGTTCTGTTCTGTAATTCAGTTCCTGTGTAGCCAAGTTTACATTCCGTGTATTACTGATACCTTATGATGTTTCTTTTTCTGTGTGACTTATTTCAGTTAGAATCATCATACCTGAATCCACTCATTGTGCTGCTAAGGGCCTGATGACATAGATTTCATTGCTGAGTGATATTGCTTTGTAAGTAAATACCACAACTTCTTTATCCATTTTTCACTTTCTGCGATGTTGAACTTGTACTGTAAACGAGGTTCTTGTAAACAGAGGCGTCCCAAACTTTGGGGTGGCTGTGTCTTTTTGATTTTAATTTCCCTAAGCTATAGGACCATAAGTGGAAGTGCCCTAGGTTCTGTTGCTTTGTTTCTTAGTTGTTTCAGGAAACACCATAGACTTCTCCCGAGTGTCTGTTGGCAATTTACATCCCGCCCATCAGCATAAGAAGGCTCCCAGTTCTCCATGGCCTGTCCTGCCTTTCTGGATTTTACACTTTTTTCAGATGGCCCTTTTGACCGGGGGGAAGTGAGACTTCATTGTAGTGCAGATTTCCTTTGCAAGCTTGCTTGGTTGGCCAAAAAGGGCGTATGCGTTTTTTCCTGAATATATTCAGGAAAAAACGCATACGCCCTTTTTGGCCAAGTGCATCATTGTGGACGTTCTGCCTCTTTTCCTATGCTTTCAATGCAATTCCAGTCTACCTCCTGAAATCGGTTTCCTGCAATTCTGCCCCGCTTTCAAGTCCTCTTGGCAGCCTTACTTCTGTATATTTTCGGATGATAGCTTTCATTTATAACTCTGCAGGTTTGTGAATTACAGTGCCCCTGAGCTCCTTTCTTCAACTCGCTTTCTTGTGAGCTGGCCCCAACACAACAGGATTGCTTCAGGCCCTAATCTGGTTCCGGCACGGCACACTGAGTCTTTGGTTAATTCCTCTTCCTGGTGGGAAATGAGAGTTAAATTTTCCCGTCCAGACACCTCAAGCTAGTCTCTCATTGGTTCTCCCTATTCCTGTTCATCTTCCACAGAAATTGCAAACTGGGCCAAACAGGAGGTTAAAGGCACTGACTCTCCAAGTCGGGAGAGTGTTAGTAAAGCGTCTGGAATGTTGCACCCGAGTACCAGGGTACGAAAACTGAGACATATTTGAACACGTCTCACGATCACACGGTTGATCATACTTTGGGTTCCACATGCATATTTTAGCTGAAGGAGGAATACCTTAAACCTGGAGAGTTGAGACCCGTGGTTGGGTACCATGCAATATGACTTCAAAGGGTCTTCATTTGCTCACTGAACCTCTCCAATCCTGTCACAGCTGTGTTTATGCCCCTGTACACACGCTTGATTCTCTTTCAGACATAGCCATCCATACGTTTTAAGATTCTTACTAGTCAGGTATATTCTTAGGCGTTTAATATGGGGTGTTGAGTTCATTTCGTTGAGCAAGGAGTAGCTCTTGTCTATTCCATATTTGGCTTAAGGAACTTTATCTGTGCTCATTTCAATCTCTGGTTTTATGCAGCACCCCAACTCACCTTCCCCCTAAGGAAGCATAAGTTGGTTTTCTAAATTTGAGACCCTGTTCTGTTCTGTAATTCAGTTCCTGTGTAGCCAAGTTTACATTCCGTGTATTACTGATACCTTATGATGTTTCTTTTTCTGTGTGACTTATTTCAGTTAGAATCATCATACCTGAATCCACTCATTATACTGCTATGGGCCTGATGACATAGATTTCATTGCTGAGTGATATTGCATTGTACGTAAGTACCACAACTTCTTTATCCCTTTTTCACTTTCTGCGATATTGAACTTGTACCGTAAATGAGTTTCTGGTAAACAGAGCCGTCCCAAACTTTTGGGTGGCTGTGTCTTTTTTATTTTAATTTCCGTAAGCTATAGGACCATAAGTGGAAGTGCCCTAGGCTCTGTTGCTTTGTTTTTTAGATGTTTCAGGAAACACCATACACTTCTCCCGAGTGTCTGTTGGCAATTTACATCCCGCCCATCAGCATAACAAGGCTCCCAGTTCTCCATGGCCTGTTCTGCCTTTCTGGATTTTACACTTTTTTCAGATGGACCTTTTGACCGGGGGGAAGTGAGACTTCATTGTAGTGCCGATTTCCTTTGCAAGCTTGCTTGGTTGGCCAAAAAGGGCATATGCCTTTTTTCCTGAATATATTCAGGAAAAAACACATATGCCCTTTTTGGCCAAGTGCATCATTGTGGACGTTCTGCCTCTTTTCCTATGCTTTCAATGCAATTCCTGTCTACCTCCTGAAATCGGTTTCCTGCAATTCTGCCCCCTTTCAAGTCCTCTTGGCAGCCTTACTTCAGTATATTTTTGGATGATAGCTGTCATTTATAACTCTGCAGGTTTGTGAATTACAGTGCCCCTGAGCTCCTTTCTTCAACTCGCTTTCTTGTGAGCTGGCCGCAACACCGCAGGATTGCTTCAGGCCCTAATCTGGTTCCGGCATGGCACGCTGAGCCTTTGGTTAATTCCTCTTCCTGGTGGGAAATGAGAGTTAAATTTTCCCGTCCAGACACCTCCAGCTAGTCTGTCATTGGTTCTCCCTATTCCTATTCATCTTCCGCAGAAATTACAAACTGGGCCAAACAGGAGTTTAAAGGCACTGACTCTCCAAGTCGGGAGAGTGTTAGTAAAGCGTCTGGAATGTTGCACCCGAGTACCAGGGTACGAAAACTGAGACATATTTGAACATGTCTCCCGATCACACGGTTGATCATACTCTGGGTTCCACATGCATGTTTTAGCTGAAGGAAGAATACCTTAAACCTGGAGAGTTGAAACCCCTGGAATGGGTACCATGCAATATGACTTCAAAGGGTCTTCATTTGCTCAACGAACCTCTCCAATCCTATCACTGCTGCGTTTATGCCCCTGTACAAATGCTTGATTCTCTTTCGGAGACATAGCAATCCATAGGTTTTAAGATACTTACTAGTCAGGTACATTCTTAGGCGTTTAATATACGGTGTTGAGTCCATTTCGTTGAACAAGGAGTAGCTCTTGTCTATTCCATATTTGGCTTAAGGAACTTTATCTGTGCTCATTTCAATCTCTGGTTTTATGCAGCACCCCAACTCACCTTTCCCCTTAAGCAAGCATAAGTTGGTTTTCTAAATTTGAGACCCTGTTCTGTTCTGTAATTCAGTTCCTGTGTAGCCAAGTTTACATTCCGTGTATTACTGATAACTTATGATGTTTCTTTTTCTGTGTGACTTATTTCAGTTAGAATCATCATACCTGAATCCACTCATTGTGCTGCTAAGGGCCTGATGACATAGATTTCATTGCTGAGTGATATTGCTTTGTAAGTAAATACCACAACTTCTTTATCCATTTTTCACTTTCTGCGATGTTAAACTTGTACTGAAAACGAGGTTCTTGTAAACAGAGGCGTCCCAAACTTTGGGGTGGCTGTTTCTTTTTGATTTTAATTTCCCTAAGCTATAGGACCATAAGTGGAAGTGCCCTAGGCTCTGTTGCTTTGTTTTTTAGATGTTTCAGGAAACACCATACACTTCTCCCGAGTGTCTGTTGGCAATTTACATCCCGCCCATCAGCATAACAAGGCTCCCAGTTCTCCATGGCCTGTCCTGCCTTTCTGGATTTTACACTTTTTTCAGATGGGCCATTTGACCGGGGGGAAGTGAGACTTCATTGTAGTGCAGATTTCCTTTGCCAGCTTGCTTGGTTGGCCAAAAAGGGCGTATGCGTTTTTTCCTGAATATATTCAGGAAAAAATGCATACGCCATTTTGGCCAAGTGCATCATTGTGGACGTTCTGCCTCTTTTCCTATGCTTTCAATGCAATTCCAGTCTACCTCCTGAAATCGGTTTCCTGCAATTCTGCCCCGCTTTCAAGTCCTCTTGGCAGCCTTACTTCTGTATATTTTCGGACGATAGCTTTCATTTATAACTCTGCAGGTTTGTGAATTACAGTGCCCCTGAGCTCCTTTCTTCAACTCGCTTTCTTGTGAGCTGGCCCCAACACAACAAGATTGCTTCAGGCCCTAATCTGGTTCCGGCACGGCACACTGAGTCTTTGGTTAATTCCTCTTCCTGGTGGGAAATGAGAGTTAAATTTTCCCGTCCAGACACCTCAAGCTAGTCTCTCATTGGTTCTCCCTATTCCTGTTCATCTTCCACAGAAATTGCAAACTGGGCCAAACAGGAGGTTAAAGGCACTGACTCTCCAAGTCGGGAGAGTGTTAGTAAAGCGTCTGGAATGTTGCACCCGAGTACCAGGGGACGAAAACTGAGACATATTTGAACACGTCTCACGATCACACGGTTGATCATACTTTGGGTTCCACATGCATATTTTAGCTGAAGGAGGAATACCTTAAACCTGGAGAGTTGAGACCCGTCGTTGGGTACCATGCAATATGACTTCAAAGGGTCTTCATTTGCTCACTGATCCTCTCCAATCCTGTCACAGCTGTGTTTATGCCCCTGTACACACGCTTGATTCTCTTTTCGAGACATAGCAATCCATAGGTTTTAAGATACTTACTAGTCAGGTACATTCTTAGGCGTTTAATATGCGGTGTTGAGTCCATTTCGTTGAGCAAGGAGTAGCTCTTGTCTATTCCATATTTGGCTTAAGGAACTTTTTCTGTGCTCATTTCAATCTCTGGTTTTATGCAGCACCCCAACTCACCTTTCCCCTTAAGCAAGCATAAGTTGGTTTTCTAAATTTGAGACCCTGTTCTGTTTTGGAATTCAGTTCCTGTGTAGCCAAGTTTACATTCCGTGTATTAGTGATATCTTATGATGTTTCTTTTTCTGTGTGACTTATTTCTGTTAGAATCATCGTACCTGAATCCACTCATTATGCTGCTATGGGCCTGATGACATAGATTTCATTGCTGAGTGATACTGCATTGTACGTAAGTACCACAAGTTCTTTATCCATTTTTCACTTTCTGTGATATTGAACTTGTACGGTAAACGAGGTTTTTGTAAACAGATCCGTCCCAAATTTTGGGGTGGCTGTGTCTTTTTGATTTTAATTTCCCTAAGCTATAGGACCATAAGTGGAAGTGCCCTTGGCTCTGTTGCTTTGTTTTTTAGATGTTTCAGGAAACACCATACACTTCTCCTGAGTGTCTGTTGGCAATTTACATCCCGCCCATCAGCATAACAAGGCTCCCAGTTCTCCATGGCCTGTCCTGCCTTTCTGGATTTTACACTTTTTTCAGATGGCCCTTTTGACCGGGGGGAAGTGAGACTTCATTGTAGTGCAGATTTCCTTTGCAAGTTTGCTTGGTTGGCCAAAAAGGGCGTATGCGTTTTTTCCTGAATATATTTAGGAAAAAACGCATACGCCCTTTTTGGCCAAGTGCATCATTGTGGACGTTCTGCCTCTTTTCCTATGCTTTCAATGCAATTCCAGTCTACCTCTTGAAATCGGTTTCCTGCAATTCTGCCCCGCTTTCAGGTCCTCTTGGCAGCCTTACTTTAGTATATTTTTGGACGATAGCTGTCATTTATAACTCTGCAGGTTTGTGCATTACAGTGCCCCTGAGCTCCTTTCTTCAACTCACTTTCTTGTGACCTGGTCTCAACACCGCAGGATGGCTTCTGGCCCTAATCTAGTTCTGGCACGGCACGCTGAGCCTTTGGTTAATTCCTCTTCCTGGTGGGAAATGAGAGTTAAATTTGCCCGTCCAGACACCTCCAGCTAGTCTCTCATTGGTTCTCGCTATTTCTGTTCATCTTCCGCAGAAATTGCAAACTGGGCCAAACAGGAGGTTAAATGGACTGACTCTCCAAGTCGGGAGAGTGTTAATAAAGCGTTTGGAATGTTGCACCCGAGTACCAGGGGACGAAAACTGAGACATATTTGAACACGTCTCCCGTTCACATGGTTGATCATACTCTGGGTTCCACATGCATGTTTTAGCTGAAGGAAGAATACCTTAAACCTGGGTAGTTGAAACCCGTGAAATGGGTACCATGAAATATGACTTCAAAGGGTCTTCATTTGCTCACCGAACCTCTCCAATCCTATCACTGCTGCGTTTATGCCCCAGTACACACGCTTGATTCTCTTTCAGAGACATAGCAATCCATAGGTTTTAAGATACTTACTAGTCAGGTACATTCTTAGGCGTTTAATATGGGGTGTTGAGTCCATTTCGTTGAGCAAGGAGTAGCTCTTGTCTATTCCATATTTGGCTTAAGGAACTTTATCTGTGCTCATTTCAATCTCTGGTTTTATGCAGCACCCCAACTCACCTTTCCCCTTAAGCAAGCATAAGTTGGTTTTCTAAATTTGAGACCCTGTTCTGTTCTGTAATTCAGTTCCTGTGTAGCCAAGTTTACATTCCGTGTATTACTGATACCTTATGATGTTTCTTTTTCTGTGTGACTTATTTCAGTTAGAATCATCATACCTGAATCCACTCATTGTGCTGCTAAGGGCCTGATGACATAGATTTCATTGCTGAGTGATATTGCTTTGTAAGTAAATACCACAACTTCTTTATCCATTTTTCACTTTCTGCGATGTTGAACTTGTACTGTAAACGAGGTTCTTGTAAACAGAGGCGTCCCAAACTTTGGGGTGGCTGTGTCTTTTTGATTTTAATTTCCCTAAGCTATAGGACCATAAGTGGAAGTGCCCTAGGTTCTGTTGCTTTGTTTCTTAGTTGTTTCAGGAAACACCATAGACTTCTCCCGAGTGTCTGTTGGCAATTTACATCCCGCCCATCAGCATAAGAAGGCTCCCAGTTCTCCATGGCCTGTCCTGCCTTTCTGGATTTTACACTTTTTTCAGATGGCCCTTTTGACCGGGGGGAAGTGAGACTTCATTGTAGTGCAGATTTCCTTTGCAAGCTTGCTTGGTTGGCCAAAAAGGGCGTATGCGTTTTTTCCTGAATATATTCAGGAAAAAACGCATACGCCCTTTTTGGCCAAGTGCATCATTGTGGACGTTCTGCCTCTTTTCCTATGCTTTCAATGCAATTCCAGTCTACCTCCTGAAATCGGTTTCCTGCAATTCTGCCCCGCTTTCAAGTCCTCTTGGCAGCCTTACTTCTGTATATTTTCGGACGATAGCTTTCATTTATAACTCTGCAGGTTTGTGAATTACAGTGCCCCTGAGCTCCTTTCTTCAACTCGCTTTCTTGTGAGCTGGCCCCAACACAACAGGATTGCTTCAGGCCCTAATCTGGTTCCGGCACGGCACACTGAGTCTTTGGTTAATTCCTCTTCCTGGTGGGAAATGAGAGTTAAATTTGCCCGTCCAGACACCTCAAGCTAGTCTCTCATTGGTTCTCCCTATTCCTGTTCATCTTCCACAGAAATTGCAAACTGGGCCAAACAGGAGGTTAAAGGCACTGACTCTCCAAGTCGGGAGAGTGTTAGTAAAGCGTCTGGAATGTTGCACCCGAGTACCAGGGGACGAAAACTGAGACATATTTGAACACGTCTCACGATCACACGGTTGATCATACTTTGGGTTCCACATGCATATTTTAGCTGAAGGAGGAATACCTTAAACCTGGAGAGTTGAGACCCGTGGTTGGGTACCATGCAATATGACTTCAAAGGGTCTTCATTTGCTCACTGAACCTCTCCAATCCTGTCACAGCTGTGTTTATGCCCCTGTACACACGCTTGATTCTCTTTCAGACATAGCCATCCATACGTTTTAAGATTCTTACTAGTCAGGTATATTCTTAGGCGTTTAATATGGGGTGTTGAGTTCATTTCGTTGAGCAAGGAGTAGCTCTTGTCTATTCCATATTTGGCTTAAGGAACTTTATCTGTGCTCATTTCAATCTCTGGTTTTATGCAGCACCCCAACTCACCTTCCCCCTAAGGAAGCATAAGTTGGTTTTCTAAATTTGAGACCCTGTTCTGTTCTGTAATTCAGTTCCTGTGTAGCCAAGTTTACATTCCGTGTATTACTGATACCTTATGATGTTTCTTTTTCTGTGTGACTTATTTCAGTTAGAATCATCATACCTGAATCCACTCATTATACTGCTATGGGCCTGATGACATAGATTTCATTGCTGAGTGATATTGCATTGTACGTAAGTACCACAACTTCTTTATCCCTTTTTCACTTTCTGCGATATTGAACTTGTACCGTAAATGAGTTTCTGGTAAACAGAGCCGTCCCAAACTTTTGGGTGGCTGTGTCTTTTTTATTTTAATTTCCGTAAGCTATAGGACCATAAGTGGAAGTGCCCTAGGCTCTGTTGCTTTGTTTTTTAGATGTTTCAGGAAACACCATACACTTCTCCCGAGTGTCTGTTGGCAATTTACATCCCGCCCATCAGCATAACAAGGCTCCCAGTTCTCCATGGCCTGTTCTGCCTTTCTGGATTTTACACTTTTTTCAGATGGACCTTTTGACCGGGGGGAAGTGAGACTTCATTGTAGTGCCGATTTCCTTTGCAAGCTTGCTTGGTTGGCCAAAAAGGGCATATGCCTTTTTTCCTGAATATATTCAGGAAAAAACACATATGCCCTTTTTGGCCAAGTGCATCATTGTGGACGTTCTGCCTCTTTTCCTATGCTTTCAATGCAATTCCTGTCTACCTCCTGAAATCGGTTTCCTGCAATTCTGCCCCCTTTCAAGTCCTCTTGGCAGCCTTACTTCAGTATATTTTTGGATGATAGCTGTCATTTATAACTCTGCAGGTTTGTGAATTACAGTGCCCCTGAGCTCCTTTCTTCAACTCGCTTTCTTGTGAGCTGGCCGCAACACCACAGGATTGCTTCAGGCCCTAATCTGGTTCCGGCATGGCACGCTGAGCCTTTGGTTAATTCCTCTTCCTGGTGGGAAATGAGAGTTAAATTTTCCCGTCCAGACACCTCCAGCTAGTCTGTCATTGGTTCTCCCTATTCCTATTCATCTTCCGCAGAAATTACAAACTGGGCCAAACAGGAGTTTAAAGGCACTGACTCTCCAAGTCGGGAGAGTGTTAGTAAAGCGTCTGGAATGTTGCACCCGAGTACCAGGGTACGAAAACTGAGACATATTTGAACACGTCTCCCGATCACACGGTTGATCATACTCTGGGTTCCACATGCATGTTTTAGCTGAAGGAAGAATACCTTAAACCTGGAGAGTTGAAACCCGTGGAATGGGTACCATGCAATATGACTTCAAAGGGTCTTCATTTGCTCAACGAACCTCTCCAATCCTATCACTGCTGCGTTTATGCCCCTGTACAAATGCTTGATTCTCTTTCGGAGACATAGCAATCCATAGGTTTTAAGATACTTACTAGTCAGGTACATTCTTAGGCGTTTAATATACGGTGTTGAGTCCATTTCGTTGAACAAGGAGTAGCTCTTGTCTATTCCATATTTGGCTTAAGGAACTTTATCTGTGCTCATTTCAATCTCTGGTTTTATGCAGCACCCCAACTCACCTTTCCCCTTAAGCAAGCATAAGTTGGTTTTCTAAATTTGAGACCCTGTTCTGTTCTGTAATTCAGTTCCTGTGTAGCCAAGTTTACATTCCGTGTATTACTGATAACTTATGATGTTTCTTTTTCTGTGTGACTTATTTCAGTTAGAATCATCATACCTGAATCCACTCATTGTGCTGCTAAGGGCCTGATGACATAGATTTCATTGCTGAGTGATATTGCTTTGTAAGTAAATACCACAACTTCTTTATCCATTTTTCACTTTCTGCGATGTTAAACTTGTACTGAAAACGAGGTTCTTGTAAACAGAGGCGTCCCAAACTTTGGGGTGGCTGTTTCTTTTTGATTTTAATTTCCCTAAGCTATAGGACCATAAGTGGAAGTGCCCTAGGCTCTGTTGCTTTGTTTTTTAGATGTTTCAGGAAACACCATACACTTCTCCCGAGTGTCTGTTGGCAATTTACATCCCGCCCATCAGCATAACAAGGCTCCCAGTTCTCCATGGCCTGTCCTGCCTTTCTGGATTTTACACTTTTTTCAGATGGGCCATTTGACCGGGGGGAAGTGAGACTTCATTGTAGTGCAGATTTCCTTTGCCAGCTTGCTTGGTTGGCCAAAAAGGGCGTATGCGTTTTTTCCTGAATATATTCAGGAAAAAATGCATACGCCATTTTGGCCAAGTGCATCATTGTGGACGTTCTGCCTCTTTTCCTATGCTTTCAATGCAATTCCAGTCTACCTCCTGAAATCGGTTTCCTGCAATTCTGCCCCGCTTTCAAGTCCTCTTGGCAGCCTTACTTCTGTATATTTTCGGACGATAGCTTTCATTTATAACTCTGCAGGTTTGTGAATTACAGTGCCCCTGAGCTCCTTTCTTCAACTCGCTTTCTTGTGAGCTGGCCCCAACACAACAGGAGTGCTTCAGGCCCTAATCTGGTTCCGGCACGGCACACTGAGTCTTTGGTTAATTCCTCTTCCTGGTGGGAAATGAGAGTTAAATTTGCCCGTCCAGACACCTCCAGCTAGTCTCTCATTGGTTCTCGCTATTCCTGTTCATCTTCCGCAGAAATTGCAAACTGGGCCAAACAGGAGGTTAAAGGGACTGACTCTCCCAGTCGGGAGAGTGTTAGTAAAGCGTCTGGAATGTTGCACCCGAGTACCAGGGTACGAAAACTGAGACATATTTGAACACGTCTCCTGATCACACGGTTTATCATACTCTAGGTTCCACATGCATGTTTTAGCTGAAGGAAGAATACCTTAAACCTGGGTAGTTGAAACCCGTGGAATGGGTACCATGCAATATGAATTCAAAGGGTCGTCATTTGCTCACCGAACCTCTCCAATCCTATCACTGC
Source organism: Pseudorca crassidens (assembly GCF_039906515.1). Lineage (NCBI taxonomy): Eukaryota > Metazoa > Chordata > Mammalia > Artiodactyla > Delphinidae > Pseudorca > Pseudorca crassidens. Next base: position 105,199,385 of record NC_090301.1, read on the forward strand.
TGCGTTTATGCCCCTGTACACACGCTTGATTCTCTTTTGGAGACATAGCAATCCATAGGTTTTAAGATACATACTAGTCAGGTACATTCTTAGGCGTTTAATATGGGGTGTTGAGTCCATTTCGTTGAGCAAGGAGTAGCTCTTGTCTATTCCATATTTGGCTTAAGGAACTTTATCTGTGCTCATTTCAATCTCTGGTTTTATGCAGCACCCCAACTCACCTTTCCCCTTAAGCAAGCATAAGATAGTTTTCTAAATATGAGACCCTGTTCTGTTCTGTAATTCAGTTCCTGTGTAGCCAAGTTTACATTCCGTGTATTACTGATATCTTATGATGTTTCTTTTTCTGTGTGACTTATTTCAGTTAGAATCATCATACCTGAATCCACTCATTGTGCTGCTAAGGGCCTGATGACATAGATTTCATTGCTGAGTGATATTGCTTTGTAAGTAAATACCACAAGTTCTTTATCAATTTTTCACTTTCTGTGATGTTGAACTTGTATTGCAAACGAGGTTCTTGTAAACAGACCCCTTCCAAACTTTGGGGTGGCTGTGTCTTTTTGATTTTAATTTCCCTAAGCTATAGGACCATAAGTGGATGTGCCCTAGGCTCTGTTGCTTTGTTTTTTAGATGTTTCAGGAAACACCATACACTTCTCCCGAGTGTCTGTTGGCAATTTACATCCCGCCCATCAGCATAACAAGGCTCCCAGTTCTCCATGGCCTGTCCTGCCTTTCTGGATTTTACACTTTTTTCAGATGGCCCTTTTGACCGGGGGGAAGTGAGACTTCATTGTAGTGCAGATTTCCTTTGCAAGCTTGCTTGGTTGGCCAAAAAGGGCGTATGCGTTTTTTCCTGAATATATTCAGGAAAAAACGCATACGCCCTTTTTGGCCAAGTGCATCATTGTGGACGTTCTGCCTCTTTTCCTATGCTTTCAATGCAATTCCAGTCTACCTCCTGAAATCGGTTTCCTGCAATTCTGCCCCGCTTTCAAGTCCTCTTGGCAGCCTTACTTCAGTATATTTTTGGATGATAGCTGTCATTTATAACTCTGCAGGTTTGTGAATTACAGTGCCCCTGAGCTCCTTTCTTCAACTCGCTTTCTTGTGAGCTGGCCGCAACACCGCAGGATGGCTTCAGGCCCTAATCTGGTTCCGGCACGGCACGCTGAGCCTTTGCTTATTTCCTCTTCCTGGTGGGAAATGAGAGTTAAATTTGCCCGTCCAGACACCTCCAGCTAGTCTCTCATTGGTTCTCCCTATTCCTGTTCATCTTCCGCAGAAATTGCAAACTGGGCCAAACAGGAGGTTAAAGGCGCTGACTCTCCAAGTGGGGAGAGTGTTAGTAAAGCGTCTGGAATGTTGCACCCGAGTACCAGGGGAGGAAAACTGAGACATATTTGAACACGTCTCCCATTCACACAGTTGATCATACTCTTGGTTCCACATGCATGTTTTAGCTGAAGGAAGAATACCTTAAACCTTGGTAGTTGAAACCCGTGGAATGGGTACCATGCAATATGACTTCAAAGGATCTTCATTTGCTCACCGAACCTCTCCAATCCTATCACTGCTGCGTTTATGCCCCTGTACACACGCTTGATTCTCTTTTGGAGACATAGCAATCCCTAGGTTTTAAGATACTTACTAGTCAGGTACATTCTTAGGCGTTTAATATGCGGTGTTGAGTCCATTTCGTTGAGCAAGGAGTAGCTCTTGTCTATTCCATATTTGGCTTAAGGAACTTTATCTGTGCTCATTTCAATCTCTGGTTTTATGCAGCACCCCAACTCACCTTTCCCCTTAAGCAAGCATAAGTTGGTTTTCTAATTTGAGACCCTGTTCTGTTCTGTAATTCAGTTCCTGTGTAGCCAAGTTTACATTCCGTGTATTACTGATATCTTATGATGTTTCTTTTTCTGTGTGACTTATTTCAGTTAGAATCATCATACCTGAATCCACTCATTGTGCTGCTAAGGGCCTGATGACATAGATTTCATTGCTGAGTGATATTGCTTTGTAAGTAAATACCACAACTTCTTTATCCATTTTTCACTTTCTGCGATGTTGAACTTGTACTGTAAACGAGGTTCTTGTAAACAGAGCCGTTCCAAACTTTGGGGTGGCTGTGTCTTTTTGATTTTAATTTCCCTAAGCTATAGGACCATAAGTGGAAGTGCCCTAGGCTCTGTTGCTTTGTTTTTAAGATGTTTCAGGAAACACCATACACTTCTCCCGAGTGTCTGTTGGCAATTTACATCCCGCCCATCAGCATAACAAGGCTCCCAGTTCTCCATGGCCTGTCCTGGCTTTCTGGATTTTACACTTTTTTCAGATGGCCCTTTTGACCGGGGGGAAGTGAGACTTCATTGTAGTGCAGATTTCCTTTGCAAGCTTGCTTGGTTGGCCAAAAAGTGCATATGCTTTTTTTCCTGAATATATTCAGGAAAAAACGCATACGCCCTTTTTGGCCAGGTGCATGATTGTGGACGCTCTGCCTCTTTTCCTATGCTTTCAATGCAATTCCAGTCTACCTCCTGAAATCGGTTTCCTGCAATTCTGCCCTGCTTTCAAGTCCTCCTGGCAGCCTTACTTCAGTATATTTTTGGACGATAGCTGTCATTTATAACTCTGCAGGTTTGTGAATTACAGTGCCCCTGAGCTCCTTTCTTCAACTCACTTTCTTGTGAGCTGGCCGCAACACCGCAGGATGGCTTCAGGCCCTAATCTGGTTCCGGCACGGCACGCTGAGCCTTTGGTTATTTCCTCTTCCTGGTGGGAAATGAGAGTTAAATTTGCCCGTCCAGACACCTCCAGCTAGTCTCTGATTGGTTCTCCCTATTCCTGTTCATCTTCCGCAGAAATTGCAAACTGGGCCAAAGAGGAGGTTAAAGGCGCTGACTCTCCAAGTGGGGAGAGTGTTAGTAAAGCGTCTGGAATGTTGCACCCGAGTACCAGGGGAGGAAAACTGAGACATATTTGAACACGTCTCCCGTTCACACGGTTGATCATACTCTGGGTTCCACATGCATGTTTTAGCTGAAGGAAGAATACCTTAAACCTGGAGAGTTGAGACCCGTGGAATGGGTATCATGCAATATGACTTCAAAGGGTCTTCATTTGCTCACCGAACCTCTCCAATCCTATCACTGCTGCGTTTATGCCCCTGTACACACGCTTGATTCTCTTTTGGAGACATAGCAATCCATAGGTTTTAAGATAGTTACTAGTCAGGTACATTCTTAGGCATTTAATATGGTGTGTTGAGTCCATTTCATTGAGCAAGGAGTAGCTCTTGTCTATTCCATATTTGGCTTAAGGAACTTTATCTGTGCTCATTTCAATCTCTGGTTTTATGCAGCACCCCAACTCACCTTTCCCCTTAAGCAAGAATAAGTTGGTTTTCTAAATTTGAGACCCTGTTCTGTTCTGTAATTCAGTTCCTGTGTAGCCAAGTTTACATTCCGTGTATTAGTGATATCTTATGATGTTTCTTTTTCTGTGTGACTTATTTCAGTTAGAATCATCGTACCTGAATCCATTCATTATGCTGCTACGGGCCTGATGACATAGATTTCATTGCTGAGTGATACTGCATTGTATGTAAGTACCACAAGTTCTTTATCCATTTTTCACTTTCTGTGATACTGAACTTGTATGGTAAACGAGGTTCTTGTAAACAGAGGCGTCCCAAATTTTGGGGTGGCTGTGTCTTTTTGATTTTAATTTCCCTAAGCTATAGGACCATAAGTAGAAGTGCCCTAGGCTCTGTTGCTTTGTTTTTTAGATGTTTCAGGAAACACCATACACTTCTCCGGAGTGTCTGTTGGCAATTTACATCCCTCCCATCAGCATAACAAGGCTCCCAGTTCTCCATGGCCTGTCCTGCCTTTCTGGATTTTACACTTTTTTCAGATGGCCCTTTTGACCGGGGGGAAGTGAGACTTCATTGTAGTGCAGATTTCGTTTGCAAGCTTGCTTGGTTGGCCAAAAAGGGCGTATGCGTTTTTTCCTGAATATATTCAGGGAAAAACGCATACGCCCTTTATGGCCAAGTGCATCATTGTGGACGTTCTGCCTCTTTTCCTATGCTTTCAATGCAATTCCAGTCTACCTCCTGAAATCGGTTTCCTGCAATTCTGCCCCGCTTTCAAGTCCTCTTGGCAGCCTTACTTCAGTATATTTTTGGACGATAGCTGTCATTTATAACTCTGCAGGTTTGTGAATTACAGTGCCCCTGAGCTCCTTTCTTCAACTCGCTTTCTTGTGACCTGGCCGCAACACCGCAGGATGGCTTCAGGCCCTAATCTTGTTCCGGCACGGCACGCTGAGCCTTTGGTTAATTCCTCTTCCTGGTGGGAAATGAGAGTTAAATTTGCCCGTCCAGACACCTCCAGCTAGTCTCTCATTGGTTCTCGCTATTCCTGTTCATCTTCCGCAGAAATTGCAAACTGGGACAAACAGGAGGTTAAAGGGACTGACTCTCCAAGTCGGGAGAGTGTTAGTAAAGCGTCTGGAATGTTGCACGCGAGTACCAGGTACGAAAACTGAGACATATTTGAACACGTCTCCCTATCACATGGTTGATCATACTCTAGGTTCCACATGCATGTTTTAGCTGCAGGAAGAATACCTTAAACCTTGGTAGTTGAAACCCGTGGAATGCGTACCATGCAATATGACTTCAAAGGGTCTTCATTTGCTCAGCGAACCTCTCCAATCCTATCACTGCTGCGTTTATGCCCCTGTACATATTCTTGATTCTCTTTCGGAGACATAGCAATCCATAGGTTTTAAGATACTTACTAGTCAGGTACATTCTTAGGCGTTTAATATGGGGTGTTGAGTCCATTTCGTTGAGCAAGGAGTAGCTCTTGTCTATTCCATATTTGGCTTAAGGAACTTTATCTGTGCTCATTTCAATCTCTGGTTTTATGCAGCACCCCAACTCACCTTTACCCTTAAGCAAGCATAAGTTGGTTTTCTAAATTTGACACCCTGTTCTGTTCTGTAATTCAGTTCCTGTGTAACCAAGTTTACATTCCGTGTATTACTGATGTCTTATGATGTTTCTTTTTCTGTGTGACTTATTTCCGTTAGAATCATCATACCTGAATCCACTCATTGTGCTGCTAAGGGCCTGATGACATAGATTTCATTGCTGAGTGATATTGCTTTGTAAGTAAATACCACAACTTCTTTATCCATTTTTCACTTTCTGTGATGTTGAACTTGTACTGTAAACGAGGTTCTTGTAAACAGAGCCATTCCAAACTTTGGGGTGGCTGTGTCTTTTTGATTTTAATTTCCCTAAGCTATAGGACCATAAGTGGATGTGCCCTAGGCTCTGTTGCTTTGTTTTTTAGATGTTTCAGGAAACACCATACACTTCTCCCGAGTGTCTGTTGGCAATTTACATCCCGCCCATCAGCATAACAAGGCTCCCAGTTCTCCATGGCCTGTCCTGCCTTTCTGGATTTTAGACATTTTTCAGATGGCCCTTTTGACCGGAGGGAAGTGAGACTTCATTGTAGTGCAGATATCCTTTGCAAGCTTGCTTGGTTGGCCAAAAAGGGCGTATGCGTTTTTTCCTGAATATATTCAGGAAAAAACGCATACGCCCTTTTTGGCCAAGTGCATCATTGTGGACGTTCTGCCTCTTTTCCTATGCTTTCAATGCAATTCCAGTCTACCTCCTGAAATCGGTTTCCTGCAATTCTGCCCCGCTTTCAAGTCCTCTTGGCAGCCTTACTTCAGTATATTTTTGGACGATAGCTGTCATTTATAACTCTGCAGGTTTGTGAATTACAGTGCCCCTGAGCTCCTTTCTTCAACTCGCTTTCTTGTGAGCTGGCCGCAACACCGCAGGATGGCTTCAGGCCCTAATCTGATTCCGGCACGGCACGCTGAGCCTTTGGTTATTTCCTCTTCCTGGTGGGAAATGAGAGTTAAATTTGCCCGTCCAGACACCTCCAGCTAGTCTCTGATTGGTTCTCCCTATTCCTGTTCATCTTCCGCAGAAATTGCAAACTGGGCCAAACAGGAGGTTAAAGGCGCTGACTCTCCAAGTCGGGAGAGTGTTAGTAAAGCGTCTGGAATGTTGCACCCGAGTACCAGGGGAGGAAAACTGAGACATATTTGAACATGTCTCCCGATCACACGGTTGATCATACTCTAGGTTCCACATGCATGTTTTAGCTGAAGGAAGAATACCTTAAACCTGGAGAGTTGAGACCCGTGTAATGGGTACCATGCAATATGACTTCAAAGGGTCTTCATTTGCTCACCGAACCTCTCCAATCCTATCACTGCTGCGTTTATGCCCCTGTACACATGCTTGATTCTCTTTCAGAGACATAGCAATCCATAGGTTTTAAGATACTTACTAGTCAGGTACATTCTTAGGCGTTTAATATGCGGTGTTGAGTCCATTTCGTTGAGCAAGGAGTAGCTCTTGTCTATTCCATATTTGGCTTAAGGAACTTTATCTGTGCTCATTTCAATCTCTGGTTTTATGCAGCACCCCAACTCACCTTTCCCCTTAAGCAAGCATAAGTTGGTTTTCTAAATTTGAGACCCTGTTCTGTTCTGTAATTCAGTTCCTGTGTAGCCAAGTTTACATTCCGTGTATTACTGATATCTTATGATGTTTCTTTTTCTGTGTGACTTATTTCAGTTAGAATCATCATACCTGAATCCACTCATTGTGCTGCTAAGGGCCTGATGACATAGATTTCATTGCTGAGTGATATTGCTTTGTAAGTAAATACCACAACTTCTTTATCCATTTTTCACTTTCTGTGATTCTGAACTTGTACGGTAAACGAGGTTCTTGTAAACAGAGGCATCCCAAATTTTGGGGTGGCTGTGTCTTTTTGATTTTAATTTCCCTAAGCTTTAGGACCATAAGTGGAAGTGCCCTAGGCTCTGTTGCTTTGTTTTTTAGATGTTTCAGGAAACACCATACACTTCTCCCGAGTGTCTGTTGGCAATTTACATCCCGCCCATCAGCATAACAAGGCTCCCAGTTCTCCATGGCCTGTCCTGCCTTTCTGGATTTTACACTTTTTTCAGATGGCCCTTTTGACCGGGGGGAAGTGAGACTTCATTGTAGTGCAGATTTCCTTTGCAACTTGCTTGGTTGGCCAAAAAGGGCGTATGCGTTTTTTCCTGAATATATTCAGGAAAAAATGCATACGCCCTTTTTGGCCAAGTGCATCATTGTGGACGTTCTGCCTCTTTTCCTATGCTTTCAATGCAATTCCAGTCTACCTCCTGAAATCGGTTTCCTGCAATTCTGCCCCGCTTTCAAGTCCTCTTGGCAGCCTTACTTCAGTATATTTTTGGACGATAGCTGTCATTTATAACTCTGCAGGTTTGTGAATTACAGTGCCCCTGAGCTCCTTTCTTCAACTCGCTTTCTTGTGAGCAGGCCGCAACACCGCAGGATGGCTTCAGGCCCTAATCTGGTTCCGGCACGGCACGCTGAGCCTTTGGTTATTTCCTCTTCCTGGTGGGAAATGAGAGTTAAATTTGCCCGTCCAGACACCTCCAGCTAGTCTCTCATTGGTTCTCCCTATTCCTGTTCATCTTCCGCAAAAATTGCAAACTGGTCCAAACAGGAGGTTAAAGGCACTGACTCTCCAAGTCGGGAGAGTGTTAGTAAAGCGTCTGGAATGTTGCACCCGAGTACCAGGGGAGGAAAACTGAGACATATTTGAACACGTCTCCCGTTCACACGGTTGATCATACTCTGGGTTCCACATGCATGTTTTTGCTGAAGGAGGAATACCTTAAACCTGGAGAGTTGAGACCAGTGGAATGGGTACCATGCCATATGACTTCAAAGGGTCTTCATTTGCTCAGCGAACCGCTCCAATCCTATCACTGCTGCGTTTATGCCCCTGTACACACGCTTGATTCTCTTTTGGAGACATAGCAATCCATAGGTTTTAAGATACTTACTAGTCAGGTACATTCTTAGGCGTTTAATATGGGGTGTTGAGTCCATTTCGTTGAACAAGGAGTAGCTCTTTTCTATTCCATATTTGGCTTAAGGAACTTTATCTGTGCTCATTTCAATCTCTGGTTTTATGCAGCACCCCAACTCACCTTTCCCCTTAAGCAAGCATAAGTTGGTTTTCTGAATTTGAGACCCTGTTCTGTTTTGGAATTCAGTTCCTGTGTAGCCAAGTTTACATTCCATGTATTAGTGATATCTTATGATGTTTCTTTTTCTGTGTATCTTATTTCAGTTAGAATCATCGTACCTGAATCCACTCATTATGCTGCTATGGGCCTGATGACATAGATTTCATTGTTGAGTGATACTGCATTGTACGTACGTACCACAAGTTCTTTATCCATTTTTCACTTTCTGTGATACTGAACTTGTACGGTAAACGAGGTTCTTGTAAACAGAGGCGTCCCAAACTTTGGGGTGGCTGTGTCTTTTTGATTTTAATTTCCCTAAGCTATAGGACCATAAGTGGAAGTGCCCTAGGCTCTGTTGCTTTGTTTTTTATATGTTTCAAGAAACACCATACACTTCTCCCGAGTGTCTGTTTGCAAATTACATCCCGCCCATCAGCATAACAAGGCTCCCAGTTCTCCATGGCCTGTCCTGCCTTTCTGCATTTTACACTTTTTTCAGATGGCCCTTTTGACCGCGGGGAAGTGAGACTTCATTGTAGTGCAGATTTCCTTTGCAAGCTTGCTTGGTTGGCCAAAAAGGGCGTATGCGTTTTTTCCTGAATATATTCAGGAAAAAACGCATACGCCCTTTTTGGCCAAGTGCATCATTGTGGACGTTCTGCCTCTTTTCCTATGCTTTCAATGCAATTCCAGTTTACCTCCTGAAATCGGTTTCCTGCAATTCTGCCCCGCTTTCAAGTCCTCTTGGCAGCCTTACTTCAGTATATTTTTGGACGATAGCTGTCATTTATAACTCTGCAGGTTTGTGAATTACAGTGCCCCTGAGCTCCTTTCTTCAACTCGCTTTCTTGTGAGCTGGCCGCAACACCGCAGGATGGCTTCAGGCCCTAATCTGGTTCCGGCATGGCACGCTGAGCCTTTGGTTATTTCCTCTGCCTGGTGGGAAATGAGAGATAAATTTGCCCGTCCAGACACCTCCAGCTAGTCTCTCATTGGTTCTCCCTATTCCTGTTCATCTTCCGCAGAAATTGCAAACTGGGCCAAACAGGAGGTTAAAGGCGCTGACTCTCCAAGTGGGAAGAGTGTTAGTAAAGCGTCTGGAACGTTGCACCCGAGTACCAGGGGAGGAAAACTGAGACATATTTGAACATGTCTCCCGTTCACACGGTTGATCATACTCTGGGTTCCACATGCATGTTTTAGCTGAAGGAAGAATACCTTAAACCTGGGTAGTTGAGACCCGTGTAATGGGTACCATGCAATATGACTTCAAAGGGTCTTCATTTGCTCACCGAACCTCTCCAATCCTATCACTGCTGCGTTTATGCCCTTGTACACATGCTTGATTCTCTTTTGGAGACATAGCAATCCATAGGTTTTAAGATACTTACTAGTCAGGTACATTCTTAGGCGTTTAATATGGGGTGTTGAGTCCATTTCGTTGAGCAAGGAGTAGCTCTTGTCTATTCCATATTTGGCTTAAGGAACTTTATCTGTGCTCATTTCAATCTCTGGTTTTATGCAGCACCCCAACTCACCTTTCCCCTTAAGCAAGCATAAGTTGGTTTTCTAAATTTGAGACCCTCTTCTGTTTTGGAATTCATTTCCTGTGTAGCCAAGTTTACATTCTGTGTATTACTGATATCTTATGATGTTTCTTTTTCTGTGTGACTTATTTCAGTTAGAATCATCGTACCTGAATCCACTCATTATGCTGCTACGGGCCTGATGACATAGATTTCATTGCTGAGTGATACTGCATTGTACGTAAGTACCACAAGTTCTTTATCCATTTTTCACTTTCTGTGATAATGAACTTGTTCGGTAAACGAGGTTCTTGTAAACAGAGGCGTCCCAAACTTTGGGGTGGCTGTGTCTTTTTTATTTTAATTTCCCTAAGCTATAGGACCATAAGTGGAAGTGCCCTAGGCTCTGTTGCTTTGTTTTTTAGATGTTTCAGGAAACACCATACACTTCTCCCGAGTGTCTGTTGGCAATTTACATCCCGCCCATCAGCATAACAAGGCTCCCAGTTCTCCATGGCCTGTCCTGCCTTTCTGCATTTTACACTTTTTTCAGATGGCCCTTTTGACCGGGGGGAAGTGAGACTTCATTGTAGTGCAGATTTCCTTTGCAAGCTTGCTTGGTTGGCCAAAAAGGGCGTATGCGTTTTTTCCTGAATATATTCAGGAAAAAACGCATACGCCCTTTTTGGCCAAGTGCATCATTGTGGACGTTCTGCCTCTTTTCCTATGCTTTCAATGCAATTCCAGTTTACCTCCTGAAATCGGTTTCCTGCAATTCTGCCCCGCTTTCAAGTCCTCTTGGCAGCCTTACTTCAGTATATTTTTGGACGATAGCTGTCATTTATAACTCTGCAGGTTTGTGAATTACAGTGCCCCTGAGCTCCTTTCTTCAACTCGCTTTCTTGTGAGCTGGCCGCAACACCGCAGGATGGCTTCAGGCCCTAATCTAGTTCCGGCATGGCACGCTGAGCCTTTGGTTATTTCCTCTGCCTGGTGGGAAATGAGAGATAAATTTGCCCGTCCAGACACCTCCAGCTAGTCTCTCATTGGTTCTCCCTATTCCTGTTCATCTTCCGCAGAAATTGCAAACTGGGCCAAACAGGAGGTTAAAGGCGCTGACTCTCCAAGTGGGAAGAGTGTTAGTAAAGCGTCTGGAACGTTGCACCCGAGTACCAGGGGAGGAAAACTGAGACATATTTGAACATGTCTCCCGTTCACACGGTTGATCATACTCTGGGTTCCACATGCATGTTTTAGCTGAAGGAAGAATACCTTAAACCTGGGTAGTTGAGACCCGTGTAATGGGTACCATGCAATATGACTTCAAAGGGTCTTCATTTGCTCACCGAACCTCTCCAATCCTATCACTGCTGCGTTTATGCCCTTGTACACATGCTTGATTCTCTTTTGGAGACATAGCAATCCATAGGTTTTAAGATACTTACTAGTCAGGTACATTCTTAGGCGTTTAATATGGGGTGTTGAGTCCATTTCGTTGAGCAAGGAGTAGCTCTTGTCTATTCCATATTTGGCTTAAGGAACTTTATCTGTGCTCATTTCAATCTCTGGTTTTATGCAGCACCCCAACTCACCTTTCCCCTTAAGCAAGCATAAGTTGGTTTTCTAAATTTGAGTCCCTGTTCTGTTTTGGAATTCAGTTCCTGTGTACCAAGTTTACATTCCGTGTATTACTGATATCTTATGATGTTTCTTTTTCTGTGTGACTTATTTCAGTTAGAATCATCGTACCTGAATCCACTCATTATGCTGCTACGGGCCTGATGACATAGATTTCATTGCTGAGTGATATTGCATTGTACGTAAGTACCACAAGTTCTTTATCCATTTTTCACTTTCTGTGATACTGAACTTGTACGGTAAACGAGGTTCTTGTAAACAAAGGCGTCCCAAACTTTGGGGTGGCTGTGTCTTTTTGATTTTAATTTCCCTAAGCTATAGGACCATAAGTGGAAGTGCCCTAGGCTCTGTTGCTGTGTTTTTTAGATGTTTCAGGAAACACCATACACTTCTCCCGAGTGTCTGTTGGCAATTTACATCCCGCCCATCAGCATAACAAGGCTCCCAGTTCTCCATGGCCTGTTCTCACTTTCTGGATTTTACACTTTTTTCAGATGGCCCTTTTGACCGGGGGGAAGTGAGACTTCATTGTAGTGCAGATTTCCTTTGCAAGTTTGCTTGGTTGGCCAAAAAGTGCGTATGCGTTTTATCCTGAATATATTCAGGAAAAAACGCATACCCCCTTTTTGGCCAAGTGCATCTTTGTGGACGTTCTGCCTCCTTTCCTATGCTTTCAATGCAATTCCAGTCTACCTCCTGAAATCGGTTTCTTGCAATTCTGCCCCGCTTTCAAGTCCTCTTGGCAGCCTTACTTCAGTATATTTTTGGACGATAGCTGTCATTTATAACTCTGCAGGTTTGTGAATTACAGTGCCCCTGAGCTCCTTTCTTCAACTCGCTTTCTTGTGACCTGGCCGCAACACCGCAGGATGGCTTCAGGCCCTAATATGGTTCCGGCACGGCACGCTGAGCCTTTGGTTAATTCCTCTTCCTGGTGGGAAATGAGAGTTAAATTTGCCCGTCCAGACACCTCCAGCTAGTCTCTCATTGGTTCTCGCTATTCCTGTTCATCTTCCGCAGAAATTGCAAACTGGGCCAAACAGGAGGTTAAAGGCGCTGACTCTCCAAGTGGGGAGAGTGTTAGTAAAGCGTCTGGAATGTTGCACCCGAGTACCAGGGGAGCAAAACTGAGACATATTTGAACACGTCTCCCGTTCACACGGTTGATCATACTCTGGGTTCCACATGCATGTTTTTGCTGAAGGAGGAATACCTTAAACCTGGAGAGTTGAGACCAGTGGAATGGGTACCATGCCATATGACTTCAAAGGGTCTTCATTTGCTCAGCGAACCGCTCCAATCCTATCACTGCTGCGTTTATGCCCCTGTACACACGCTTGATTCTCTTTTGGAGACATAGCAATCCATAGGTTTTAAGATACTTACTAGTCAGGTACATTCTTAGGCGTTTAATATGGGGTGTTGAGTCCATTTCGTTGAGCAAGGAGTAGCTCTTGTCTATTCCATATTTGGCTTAAGGAACTTTATCTGTGCTCATTTCAATCTCTGGTTTTATGCAGCACCCCAACTCACCTTTCCCCTTAAGCAAGCATAAGTTGGTTTTCTAAATTTGAGACCCTCTTCTGTTTTGGAATTCATTTCCTGTGTAGCCAAGTTTACATTCTGTGTATTACTGATATCTTATGATGTTTCTTTTTCTGTGTGACTTATTTCAGTTAGAATCATCGTACCTGAATCCACTCATTATGCTGCTACGGGCCTGATGACATAGATTTCATTGCTGAGTGATACTGCATTGTACATAAGTACCACAAGTTCTTTATCCATTTTTCACTTTCTGTGATACTGAACTTGTTCGGTAAACGAGGTTCTTGTAAACAGAGGCGTCCCAAACTTTGGGGTGGCTGTGTCTTTTTTATTTTAATTTCCCTAAGCTATAGGACCATAAGTGGAAGTGCCCTAGGCTCTGTTGCTTTGTTTTTTAGATGTTTCAAGAAACACCATACACTTCTCCCGAGTGTCTGTTGGCAATTTACATCCCGCCCATCAGCATAACAAGGCTCCCAGTTCTCCATGGCCTGTCCTGCCTTTCTGGATTTTACACTTTTTTCAGATGGCCCTTTTGACCGGGGGGAAGTGAGACTTCATTGTAGTGCAGATTTCCTTTGCAAGCTTGCTTGGTTGGCCAAAAAGGGCGTATGCGTTTTTTCCTGAATATATTCAGGAAAAAACGCATACGCCCTTTTTGGCCAAGTGCATCATTGTGGACGTTCTGCCTCTTTTCCTATGCTTTCAATGCAATTCCAGTTTACCTCCTGAAATCGGTTTCCTGCAATTCTGCCCCGCTTTCAAGTCCTCTTGGCAGCCTTACTTCAGTATATTTTTGGACGATAGCTGTCATTTATAACTCTGCAGGTTTGTGAATTACAGTGCCCCTGACCTCCTTTCTTCAACTCGCTTTCTTGTGAGCTGGCCGCAACACCGCAGGATGGCTTCAGGCCCTAATCTGGTTCCGGCACGGCACGCTGAGCCTTTGGTTATTTCCTCTTCCTGGTGGGAAATGAGAGATAAATTTGCCCGTCCAGACACCTCCAGCTAGTCTCTCATTGGTTCTCCCTATTCCTGTTCATCTTCCGCAGAAATTGCAAACTGGGCCAAACAGGAGGTTAAAGGCGCTGACTCTCCAAGTGGGGAGAGTGTTAGTAAAGCGTCTGGAACGTTGCACCCGAGTACCAGGGGAGGAAAACTGAGACATATTTGAACATGTCTCCCATTCACACGGTTGATCATACTCTGGGTTCCACATGCATGTTTTAGCTGAAGGAAGAATACCTTAAACCTGGGTAGTTGAGACCCGTGTAATGGGTACCATGCAATATGACTTCAAAGGGTCTTCATTTGCTCACCGAACCTCTCCAATCCTATCACTGCTGCGTTTATGCCCCTGTACACATGCTTGATTCTCTTTCGGAGACATAGCAATCCATAGGTTTTAAGATACTTACTAGTCAGGTACATCCTTAGGCGTTTAATATGCGGTGTTGAGTCCATTTCGTTGAGCAAGGAGTAGCTCTTGTCTATTCCATATTTGGCTTAAGGAACTTTATCTGTGCTCATTTCAATCTCTGGTTTTATGCAGCACCCCAACTCACCTTTCCCCTTAAGCAAGCATAAGTTGGTTTTCTAAATTTGACACCCTGTTCTGTTCTGTAATTCAGTTCCTGTGTAGCCAAGTTTACATTCCGTGTATTACTGATATCTTATGATGTTTCTTTTTCTGTGTGACTTATTTCAGTTAGAATCATCATACCTGAATCCACTCATTGTGCTGCTAAGGGCCTGATGACATAGATTTCATTGCTGAGTGATATTGCTTTGTAAGTAAATACCACAACTTCTTTATCCATTTTTCACTTTCTGCGATGTTGAACTTGTACTGTAAACGAGGTTCTTGTAAACAGAGCCGTTCCATACTTTGGGGTGGCTGTTTCTACTTGATTTTAATTTCCCTAAGCTATAGGACCATAAGTGGAAGTGCCCTAGGCTCTGTTGCTTTGTTTTTTAGGTGGTTCAGGAAACACCATAGACTTCTCCCGAGTGTCTGTTGGCAATTTACATCCCGCCCATCAGCATAACAAGGCTCCCAGTTCTCCATGGCCTGTCCTGCCTTTCTGGATTTTACACTTTTTTCAGGTGGCCCTTTTGACCAGGGGGAAGTGAGACTTCATTGTAGTGCAGATTTCCTTTGCAAGCTTGCTTGGTTGGCCAAAAAGGGCGTATGCGTTTTTTCCTGAATATATTCAGGGAAAAACGCATACGCCCTTTTTGGCCAAGTGCATTATTGTGGACGTTCTGCCTCTTTTCCTATGCTTTCAATGCAATTCCAGTCTACCTCCTGAAATCGGTTTCCTGCAATTCTGCCCCGCTTTCAAGTCCTCTTGGCAGCCTTACTTCAGTATATTTTTGGACGATAGCTGTCATTTATAACTCTGCAGGTTTGTGAATTACAGTGCCCCTGAGCTCCTTTCTTCAACTCGCTTTCTTGTGAGCTGGCCGCAACACCGCAGCATGTCTTCAGGCCCTAATCTGGTTCCAGCACGGCACGCTGAGCCTTTGGTTATTTCCTCTTCCTGGTGGGAAATGAGAGTTAAATTTGCCCGTCCAGACACCTCCAGCTAGTCTCTCATTGGTTCTCCCTATTCCTGTTCATCTTCCGCAGAAATTGCAAACTGGGCCAAACAGGAGGTTAAAGGCGCTGACTCTCCAAGTGGGGAGAGTGTTAGTAAAGCGTCTGGAATGTTGCACCCGAGTACCAGGGGAGGAAACCTGAGACATATTTGAACACGTCTCCCATTCACATGGTTGATCATACTCTGGGTTCCACATGCATGTTTTGGCTGAAGGAGGAATACCTTAATCCTGGGTAGTTGAGATCCGTGGAATGGGTACCATGCAATATGACTTCAAAGGGTCTTCATTTGCTCACCGAACCTCTCCAATCCTATCACTGCTGCGTTTATGCCCCTGTACACACGCTTGATTGTCTTTTGGAGACATAGCAATCCATAGGTTTTAAGATACTTACTAGTCAGGTACATTCTTAGGCGTTTAATATGGGGTGTTGAGTCCATTTCGTTGAGCAAGGAGTAGCTCTTGTCTATTCCATATTTGGCTTAAGGAACTTTATCTGTGCTCATTTCAATCTCTGGTTTTATGCAGCACCCCAACTCACCTTTCCCCTTAAGCAAGCATAAGTTGGTTTTCTAATTTGAGACCCTGTTCTGTTTTGGAATTCAGTTCCTGTGTAGCCAAGTTTACATTCCGTGTATTAGTGATATCTTATGATGTTTCTTTTTCTGTGTGACTTATTTCAGTTAGAATCATCGTACCTGAATCCACTCATTATGCTGCTACGGGCCTGATGACATATATTTCATTGCTGAGTGATACTGCATTGTACATAAGTACCACAAATTCTTTATCCATTTTTCACTTTCTCTGATACTGAACTTGTACGGTAAACGAGGTTCTTGTAAACAGAGGCATCCCAAACTTTGGGGTGGCTGTGTCTTTCTGATTTTAATTTCCCTAACTATAGGACCATAAGTGCAAGTGCCCTAGGCTCTGTTGCTTTGTTTTTTAGAAGTTTCAGGAAACAGCATACACTTCTCCCGAGTGTCTGTTGGCAATTTACATCCCGCCCATCAGCATAACAATGCTCCCAGGTCTCCATGGCCTGTCCTGCCTTTCTGGAATTTACACTTTTTTCAGATGGCCCTTTTGACCGGAGGGAAGTGAGACTTCATTGTAGTGCAGATTTCCTTTGCAAGTTTGCTTGGTTGGTCAAAAAGGGCGTATGCGTTTTATCCTGAATATATTCAGGAAAAAACGCATACGCCCTTTTTGGCCAAGTGCATCATTGTGGACGTTCTGTCTCTTTTCCTATGCTTTCAATGCAATTCCAGTCTACCTCCTGAAATCGGTTTCCTGCAATTCTGCCCCGCTTTCAAGTCCTCTTGGCAGCCTTACTTCAGTATATTTTTGAACGATAGCTGTCATTTATAACTCTGCAGGTTTGTGAATTACAGTGCCCCTGTGCTCCTTTCTTCAACTCGCTTTCTTGTGACCTGGCCGAAACACCACAGGATGGCTTCAGGCCCTAATCTGGTTCCAGCACGGCACGCTGAGACTTTGGTTAATTCCTCTTCCTGGTGGGAAATGAGAGTTAAATTTACCGGTCCAGACACCTCCAGCTAGTCTCTCATTGGTTCTCGCTATTCCTGTTCATCTTCCGCAGAAATTGCAAACTGGGCCAAACAGGAGGTTAAAGGGACTGACTCTCCAAGTCGGGAGACTGTTAGTAAAGCGTCTGGAATGTTGCACCCGAGTACCAGGGTACGAAAACTGAGACATATTTGAACACGTCTCCCGATCACATGGTTTATCATACTCTAGGTTCCATATGCATGTTTTAGCTGAAGGAAGAATACCTTAAACCTGGGTAGTTGAAACCCGTGGAATGGGTACCATGCAATATGACTTCAAAGGGTCTTCATTTGCTCACCGAACCTCTCCAATCCTATCACTGCTGCGTTAATGCCCCTGTACACATGCTTGATTCTCTTTCGGAGACATAGCATTCCATAGGTTTTAAGATACTTACTAGTCAGGTACATTCTTAGGCGTTTAATATGTTGTGTTGAGTCCATTTCGTTGAGCAAGGAGTAGCTATTGTCTATTCCATATTTGGCTTAAGGAACTTTATCTGTGCTCATTTCATTCTCTGGTTTTATGCAGTACCCCAACTCACCTTTCCCCTTAAGCAAACATAATTTGTTTTTCTCAATTTGAGAACCTGTTCTGTTTTGGAATTCAGTTCCTGTGTAGCCAAGTTTACATTCCGTGTATTAGTGATATCTTATGATGTTTCTTTTTCTGTGTGACTTATTTCAGTTAGAATCATCGTACCTGAATCCACTCATTATGCTGCTACGGGCCTGATGACATAGATTTCATTGCTGAGTGATACTGCATTGTACGTAAGTACCACAAGTTCTTTATCCATTTTTCACTTTCTGTGATACTGAACTTGTACGGTAAACGAGGTTCTTGTAAACAGAGGCGTCCCAAACTTTGGGGTGGCTGTGTCTTTTTGATTTTAATTTCCCTAAGCTATAGGACCATAAGTGGAAGTGCCCTAGGCTCTGTTGCTTTGTTTTTTAGATGTTTCAGGAAACACCATACACTTCTCCCGAGTGTCTGTTGGCAATTTACATCCCGCCCATCAGCATAACAAGGCTCCCAGTTCTCCATGGCCTGTCCTGCCTTTCTGGATTTTACACTTTTTTCAGATGGCCCTTTTGACCGGGGGGAAGTGAGACTTCATTGTAGTGCAGATTTCCTTTGCAAGCTTGCTTGGTTGGCCAAAAAGGGCGTATGCGTTTTTTCCTGAATATATTCAGGAAAAAACGCATACGCCCTTTTTGGCCAAGTGCATCATTGTGGACGTTCTGCCTCTTTTCCTATGCTTTCAATGCAATTCCAGTCTACCTCCTGAAATCGGTTTCCTGCAATTCTGCCCCGCTTTCAAGTCCTCTTGGCAGCCTTACTTCAGTATATTTTTGGACGATAGCTGTCATTTATAACTCTGCAGGTTTGTGAATTACAGTGCCCCTGAGCTCCTTTCTTCAACTCGCTTTCTTTTGAGCTGGCCGCAACACCGCAGGATGGCTTCAGGCCCTAATCTGGTTCCGGCACGGCACGCTGAGCCTTTGCTTATTTCCTCTTCCTGGTGGGAAATGAGAGTTAAATTTGCCCGTCCAGACACCTCCAGCTAGTCTCTCATTGGTTCTCGCTATTCCTGTTCATCTTCCGCAGAAATTGCAAACTGGGCCAAACAGGAGGTTAAAGGGACTGACTCTCCAAGTCGGGAGAGTGTTAGTAAAGCGTCTGGAATGTTGCACCCGAGTACCAGGGTACAAGAACTGAGACATATTTGAACACATCTCCCGATCACATGGTTGATCATACTCTGGGTTCCACATGCATGTTTTAGCTGAAGGAAGAATACCTTAAACCTGGAGAGTTGAGACCCGTGGAATGGATACCATGCAATATGACTTCAAAGGGTCTTCATTTGCTCACCGAACCTCTCCAATCCTATCACTGCTGCGTTTATCCCCCTGTACACATGCTTGATTCTCTTTTGGAGACATAGCATTCCATAGGTTTTAAGATACTTACTAGTCAGGTACATTCTTAGGCGTTTAATATGCGGTGTTGAGTCCATTTCGTTGAGCAAGGAGTAGCTCTTGTCTATTCCATATTTGGCTTAAGGAACTTTATCTGTGCTCATTTCAATCTCTGGTTTTATGCAGCACCCCAACTCACCTTTACCCTTAAGCAAGCATAAGTTGGTTTTCTAAATTTGAGACCCTGTTCTGTTCTGTAATTCAGTTCCTGTGTAGCCAAGTTTACATTCCGTGTATTACTGATATCTTATGATGTTTCTTTTTCTGTGTGACTTATTTCCGTTAGAATCATCATACCTGAATCCACTCATTGTGCTGCTAAGGGCCTGATGACATAGATTTCATTGCTGAGTGATATTGCTTTGTAAGTAAATACCACAACTTCTTTATCAATTTTTCACTTTCTGCGATGTTGAACTTGTACTGTAAACGAGGTTCTTGTAAACAGAGCCGTTCCAAATTTTGGGGTGGCTGTGTCTTTTTGATTTTAATTTCCGTAAGCTATAGGACCAGAAGTGGAAGTGCCCTAGGCTCTGTTGCTTTGTTTTTTAGATGTTTCAGGAAACACCATACATTCTGCCGAGTGTCTGTTGGCAATTTACATCCCGCCCATCAGCATAACAAGGCTCCCAGTTCTCCATGGCCTGTCCTGCCTTTCTAGATTTTACACTTTTTTCAGATGGCCCTTTTGACCGGGGGGAAGTGAGACTTCATTGTAGTGCAGATTTCCTTTGCAAGCTTGCTTGGTTGGCCAAAAAGGGCGTATGCGTTTTTTCCTGAATATATTCAGGAAAAAACGCATACGCCCTTTTTGGCCAAGTGCATCATTGTGGACGTTCTGCCTCTTTTCCTATGCTTTCAATGCAATTCCAGTCTACCTCCTGAAATCGGTTTCCTGCAATTCTGCCCCGCTTTCAAGTCCTCTTGGCAGCCTTACTTCAGTATATTTTTGGACGATAGCTGTCATTTATAACTCTGCAGGTTTGTGAATTACAGTGCCCCTGAGCTCCTTTCTTCAACTCGCTTTCTTGTGACATGGCCGCAACACCGCAGGATGGCTTCAGGCCCTAATCTGGTTCCTGCACGGCACGCTGAGCCTTTGGTTAATTCCTCTTCCTGGTGGGAAATGAGAGTTAAATTTTCCCGTCCAGACACCTCCAGCTAGTCTCTCATTGGTTCTCGCTATTCCTGTTCATCTTCCGCAGAAATTGCAAACTGGGCCAAACAGGAGGTTAAAGGGACTGACTCTCCAAGTCGGGAGAGTGTTAGTAAAGCGTCTGGAATGTTGCTCCCGAGTACCAGCGTACGAAAACTGAGACATACTTGAACACGTCTCCCGATCACACGGTTGATCATACTCTAGGTTCCACATGCATGTTTTAGCTGAAGGAAGAATACCTTAAACCTGGAGAGTTGAAACCCGTGGAATGGGTACCATGCAATATGACTTCAAAGGGTCTTCATTTGCTCACCGAACCTCTCCAATCCTATCACTGCTGCGTTTATGCCCCTGTACACATGCTTGATTCTCTTTCAGAGACATAGCAATCCATAGGTTTTAAGATACTTACTAGTCAGGTACATTCTTAGGCGTTTAATATGGGGTGTTGAGTCCATTTCGTTGAGCAAGGAGTAGCTCTTGTCTATTCCATATTTGGCTTAAGGAACTTTATCTGTGCTCATTTCAATCTCTGGTTTTATGCAGCACCCCAACTCACCTTTCCCCTTAAGCAAGCATAAGTTGGTTTTCTAAATTTGAGACCCTGTTTTGTTTTGGAATTCAGTTCCTGTGTAGCCAAGTTTACATTCCGTGTATTAGTGATATCTTATGATGTTTCTTTTTCTGTGTGACTTATTTCTGTTAGAATCATCGTACCTGAATCCACTCATTATGCTGCTACGAGCCTGATGACATAGATTTCATTGCTGAGTGATACTGCATTGTACGTAAGTACCACAAGTTCTTTATCCATTTATCACTTTCTGTGATATTGAACTTGTACGGTAAACGAGGTTCTTGTAAACAGAGGCGTCCCAAACTTTTGGGTGGCTATGTCTTTTTGATTTTAATTTCCGTAAGCTATAGGACCATAAGTGGAAGTGCCCTAGGCTCTGTTGCTTTGTTTTTTAGATGTTTCAGGAAACACCATACACTTGTCCCGAGTGTCTGTTGGCAATTTATATCCCGCCCATCAGCATAACAAGGCTCCCAGTTCTCCATGGCCTGTCCTGCCTTTCTGGATTTTACACTTTTTTCAGATGGCCCTTTTGACCGGGGGGAAGTGAGACTTCATTGTAGTGCAGATTTCCTTTGCAAGCTTGCTTGGTTGGCCAAAAAGGGCGTATGCGTTTTTTCCTGAATATATTCAGGAAAAAACGCATACGCCCTTTTTGGCCAAGTGCATCATTGTGGACGTTCTGCCTCTTTTCCTATGCTTTCAATGCAATTCCAGTCTACCTCCTGAAATCGGTTTCCTGCAATTCTGCCCCGCTTTCAAGTCCTCTTGGCAGCCTTACTTCAGTATATTTTTGGACGATAGCTGTCATTTATAACTCTGCAGGTTTGTGAATTACAGTGCCCCTGAGCTCCTTTCTTCAACTCGCATTCTTGTGACCTGGCCGTAACACCGCAGCATGGCTTCAGGCCCTAATCTGGTTCCGGCACGGCACGCTGAGCCTTTGGTTATTTCCTCTTCCTGGTGGGAAATGAGAGTTAAATTTGCCCGTCCAGACACCTCCAGCTAGTCTCTCATTGGTTCTCCCTATTCCTGTTCATCTTCCGCAGAAATTGCAAACTGGGCCAAACAGGAGGTTAAAGGCTCTGACTCTCCAAGTGGGGAGAGTGTTAGTAAAGCGTCTGGAATGTTGCACCCGAGTACCAGGGGAGGAAAACTGAGACATATTTGAACACGTCTCCCATTCACACGGTTGATCATACTGTGGTTTCCACATGCATGTTTTAGCTGAAGGAAGAATACCTTAAACCTGGAGAGTTGAGACCCGTGGAATGGGTACCATGCAATATGACTTCAAAGGGTCTTCATTTGCTCACCGAACCTCTCCAATCCTATCACTGCTGCGTTTATGCCCCTGTACGCACGCTTGATTCTCTTTTGGAGACATAGCAATCCATAGGTTTTAAGATACTTACTAGTCAGGTACATTCTTAGGCGTTTAATATGGGGTGTTGAGTCCATTTCGTTGAGCAAGGAGTAGCTCTTGTCTATTCCATATTTGGCTTAAGGAACTTTATCTGTGCTCATTTCAATCTCTGGTTTTATGCAGCACCCCAACTCACCTTTCCCCTTAAGCAAGCATAAGTTGGTTTTCTAAATTTGAGACCCTGTTCTGTTTTGGAATTCAGTTCCTGTGTAGCCAAGTTTACATTCTGTGTATTACTGATATCTTATGATGTTTCTTTTTCTGTGTGACTTATTTCAGTTAGAATCATCGTACCTGAATCCACTCATTATGCTGCTACGGGCCTGATGACATAGATTTCATTGCTGAGTGATACTGCATTGTACATAAGTACCACAAGTTCTTTATCCATTTTTCACTTTCTGTGATACTGAACTTGTACGGTAAACGAGGTTCTTGTAAACAGAGGCGTCCCAAACTTTGGGGTGGCTGTGTCTTTTTGATTTTAATTTCCCTAAGCTATAGGACCATAAGTGGAAGTGCCCTAGGCTCTGTTGCTTTGTTTTTTAGATGTTTCAGGAAACACCATACACTTCTCCCAAGTTTATGTTGGCAATATACATCCCGCCCATCAGCATAACAAGGCTCCTAGTTCTCCATGGCCTGTCCTGCCTTTCTGGATTTTACACTTTTTTCAGATGGCCCTTTTGACCGGGGGGAAGTGAGACTTCATTGTAGTGCAGATTTCCTTTGCAAGCTTGCTTGGTTGGCCAAAAAGGGCGTATGCGTTTTTTCCTGAATATATTCAGGAAAAAACGCATACGCCCTTATTGGCCAAGTGCATCATTGTGGACGTTCTGCCTCTTTTCCTATGCTTTCAATGCAATTCCAGTCTACCTCCTGAAATCGGTTTCCTGCAATTCTGCCCCGCATTCAAGTCCTCTTGGCAGCCTTACTTCAGTATATTTTTGGACGATAGCTGTCATTTATAACTCTGCAGGTTTTTGAATTACAGTGCCCCTGAGCTCCTTTCTTCAACTCGCATTCTTGTGATCTGGCCGTAACACCGCAGCATGTCTTCAGGCCCTAATCTGGTTCCGGCACGGCATGCTGAGCCTTTGGTTATTTCCTCTTCCTGGTGGGAAATGAGAGTTAAATTTGCCCGTCCAGACACCTCCAGCTAGTCTCTCATTGGTTCTCGCTATTCCTGTTCATCTTCCGCAGAAATTGCAAACTGGGCCAAACAGGAGGTTAAAGGCGCTGACTCTCCAAGTGGGGAGAGTGTTAGTAAAGCGTCTGGAATGTTGCACCCGAGTACCAGGGGAGGAAAACTGAGACATATTTGAACACATCTCCCGTTCACACGGTTGATCATACTCTGGGTTCCACATGCATGTTTTAGCTGAAGGAAGAATAACTTAAACCTGGAGAGTTGAGACCCGTGGAATGGGTACCATGCAATATGACTTCAAAGGGTCTTCATTTGCTCACCGAACCTCTCCAATCCTATCACTGCTGCGTTTATGCCCCTGTACACACGCTTGATTCTCTTTTGGAGACATAGCAATCCATAGGTTTTAAGATACTTACTAGTCAGGTACATTCTTAGGCGTTTAATATTGGGTGTTGAGTCCATTTCGTTGAGCAAGGAGTAGCTCTTGTCTATTCCATATTTGGCTTAAGGAACTTTATCTGTGCTCATTTCAATCTCTGGTTTTATGCAGCACCCCAACTCACCTTTCCCCTTAAGCAAGCATAAGTTGGTTTTCTAAATTTGAGACCCTCTTCTGTTTTGGAATTCAGTTCCTGTGTAGCCAGGTTTACATTCTGTGTATTACTGATATCTTATGATGTTTCTTTTTCTGTGTGACTTATTTCAGTTAGAATCATCGTACCTGAATCCACTCATTATGCTGCTACGGGCCTGATGACATAGATTTCATTGCTGAGTGATACTGCATTGTACATAAGTACCACAAGTTCTTTATCCATTTTTCACTTTCTGTGATACTGAACTTGTACGGTAAACGAGGTTCTTGTAAACAGAGGCGTCCCAATATTTGCGGTGGCTGTGTCTTTTTGATTTTAATTTCCCTAAGCTATAGGACCATAAGTGGAAGTGCCCTAGGCTCTGTTGCTTTGTTTTTTAGATGTTTCAGGAAACACCATACACTTCTCCCAAGTTTCTGTTGGCAATTTACATCCCGCCCATCAGTATAACAAGGCTTCCAGTTCTCCATGGCCTGTCCTGCCTTTCTGGATTTTACACTTTCTTCAGATGGCCCTTTTGACCGGGGGGAAGTGAGACTTCATTGTAGTGCAGATTTCCTTTGCAAGCTTGCTTGGTTGGCCAAAAAGGGCGTATGCGTTTTTTCCTGAATATATTCAGGAAAAAACGCATACGCCCTTTTTGGCCAAGTGCATCATTGTGGACGTTCTGCCTCTTTTCCTATGCTTTCAATGCAATTCCAGTCTACCTCCTGAAATCGGTTTCCTGCAATTCTGCCCCGCTTTCAAGTCCTCTTGGCAGCCTTACTTCAGTATATTTTTGGACGATAGCTGTCATTTATAACTCTGCAGGTTTGTGAATTACAGTGCCCCTGAGCTCCTTTCTTCAACTCGCATTCTTGTGACCTGGCCGCAACACCGCAGCATGGCTTCAGGCCCTAATCTGGTTCCGGCACGGCACGCTGAGCCTTTGGTTATTTCCTCTTCCTGGTGGGAAATGAGAGTTAAATTTGCCCGTCCAGACACCTCCAGCTAGTCTCTCATTGGTTCTCGCTATTCCTGTTCATCTTCCGCAGAAATTGCAAACTGGGCCAAACAGGAGGTTAAAGGCGCTGACTCTCCAAGTGGGGAGAGTGTTAGTAAAGCGTCTGGAATGTTGCACCCGAGTACCAGGGGAGGAAAACTGAGACATACTTGAACACGTCTCCCGTTCACACGGTTGATCATACTCTGGGTTCCACATGCATGTTTTAGCTGAAGGAAGAATAACTTAAACCTGGAGAGTTGAGACCCGTGGAATGGGTACTATGCAATATGACTTCAAAGGGTCTTCATTTGCTCACCGAACCTCTCCTATCCTATCACTGCTGCGTTTATGCCCCTGTACACACGCTTGGTTCTCTTTTGGAGACATAGCAATCCATAGGTTTTAAGATACTTACTAGTCAGGTACATTGTTAGGCGTTTAATATGGGGTGTAGAGGCCATATCGTTGAGCAAGGAGTAGCTCTTGTCTATTCCATATTTGGCTTAAGGAACTTTATCTGTGCTCATTTCAATCTCTGGTTTTATGCAGCACCCCAACTCACCTTTCCCCTTAAGCAAGCATAAGTTGGTTTTCTAAATTTGAGACCCTGTTCTGTTCTGTAATTCAGTTCCTGTGTAGCCAAGTTTACTTTCCGTGTATTACTGATACCTTATGATGTTTCTTTCTCTGTGTGACTTATTTCAGTCAGAATCATCGTACCTGAATCCACTCATTATGCTGCTACGGGCCTGATGACATAGATTTCATTGCTGAGTGATACTGCATTGTACGTAAGTACCACAAGTTCTTTATCCATTTTTCACTTTCTGTGATACTGAACTTGTACGGTAAACGAGGTTCTTGTAAACAGAGGCGTCCCAAACTTTGGGGTGGCTGTGTCTTTTTGATTTTAATTTCCCTAAGCTATAGGACCATAAGTGGAAGTGCCCTAGGCTCTGTTGCTTTGTTTTTTAGATGTTTCAGGAAACACCATACACTTCTCCCGAGTGTCTGTTGGCAATTTACATCCCGCCCATCAGCATAACAAGGCTCCCAGTTCTCCATGGCCTGTCCTGCCTTTCTGGATTTTACACTTTTTTCAGATGGCCCTTTTGACCGGGGGGAAGTGAGACTTCATTTTAGTGCAGATTTCCTTTGCAAGTTTGCTTGGTTGGCCAAAAAGGGCGTGTGCGTTTTTTCCTGAATATATTCAGGAAAAAACGCATACGCCCTTTTTGGCCAAGTGCATCATTGTGGACGTTCTGCCTCTTTTCCTATGTTTGAAATGCAATTCCAGTCTACCTCCTGAAATCGGTTTCCTGCAATTCTGCCCCGCTTTCAAGTCCTCTTGGCAGCCTTACTTCAGTATATTTTTGGACGATAGCTGTCATTTATAACTCTGCAGGTTTTTGAATTACAGTGCCCCTGAGCTCCTTTCTTCAACTCGCATTCTTGTGATCTGGCCGTAACACCGCAGCATGTCTTCAGGCCCTAATCTGGTTCCGGCACTTCACGCTGAGCCTTTGGTTATTTCCTCTTCCTGGTGGGAAATGAGAGTTAAATTTGCCCGTCCAGACACCTCCAGCTAGTCTCTCATTGGTTCTCGCTATTCCTGTTCATCTTCCGCAGAAATTGCAAACTGGGCCAAACAGGAGGTTAAAGGCGCTGACTCTCCAAGTGGGGAGAGTGTTAGTAAAGCGTCTGGAATGTTGCACCCGAGTACCAGGGGAGGAAAACTGAGACATATTTGAACACATCTCCCGTTCACACGGTTGATCATACTCTGGGTTCCACATGCATGTTTTAGCTGAAGGAAGAATAACTTAAACCTGGAGAGTTGAGACCCGTGGAATGGGTACCATGCAATATGACTTCAAAGGGTCTTCATTTGCTCACCGAACCTCTCCAATCCTATCACTGCTGCGTTTATGCCCCTGTACACACGCTTGATTCTCTTTTGGAGACATAGCAATCCATAGGTTTTAACATACTTACTAGTCAGGTACATTCTTAGGCGTTTAATATGGGGTGTTGAGTCCATTTCGTTGAGCAAGGAGTAGCTCTTGTCTATTCCATATTTGGCTTAAGGAACTTTATCTGTGCTCATTTCAATCTCTGGTTTTATGCAGCACCCCAACTCACCTTTCCCCTTAAGCAAGCATAAGTTGGTTTTCTAAATTTGAGACCCTCTTCTGTTTTGGAATTCAGTTCCTGTGTAGCCAAGTTTACATTCTGTGTATTACTGATATCTTATGATGTTTCTTTTTCTGTGTGACTTATTTCAGTTAGAATCATCGTACCTGAATCCACTCATTATGCTGCTACGGGCCTGATGACATAGATTTCATTGCTGAGTGATACTGCATTGTACATAAGTACCACAAGTTCTTTATCCATTTTTCACTTTCTGTGATACTGAACTTGTACGGTAAACGAGGTTCTTGTAAACAGAGGCGTCCCAATATTTGCGGTGGCTGTGTCTTTTTGATTTTAATTTCCCTAAGCTATAGGACCATAAGTGGAAGTGCCCTAGGCTCTGTTGCTTGGTTTTTTAGATGTTTCAGGAAACACCATACACTTCTCCCAAGTTTCTGTTGGCAATTTACATCCCGCCCATCAGTATAACAAGGCTTCCAGTTCTCCATGGCCTGTCCTGCCTTTCTGGATTTTACACTTTCTTCAGATGGCCCTTTTGACCGGGGGGAAGTGAGACTTCATTGTAGTGCAGATTTCCTTTGCAAGCTTGCTTGGTTGGCCAAAAAGGGCGTATGCGTTTTTTCCTGAATATATTCAGGAAAAAACGCATACGCCCTTTTTGGCCAAGTGCATCATTGTGGACGTTCTGCCTCTTTTCCTATGCTTTCAATGCAATTCCAGTCTACCTCCTGAAATCGGTTTCCTGCAATTCTGCCCCGCTTTCAAGTCCTCTTGGCAGCCTTACTTCAGTATATTTTTGGACGATAGCTGTCATTTATAACTCTGCAGGTTTGTGAATTACAGTGCCCCTGAGCTCCTTTCTTCAACTCGCATTCTTGTGACCTGGCCACAACACCGCAGCATGGCTTCAGGCCCTAATCTGGTTCCGGCACGGCACGCTGAGCCTTTGGTTATTTCCTCTTCCTGGTGGGAAATGAGAGTTAAATTTGCCCGTCCAGACACCTCCAGCTAGTCTCTCATTGGTTCTCGCTATTCCTGTTCATCTTCCGCAGAAATTGCAAACTGGGCCAAACAGGAGGTTAAAGGCGCTGACTCTCCAAGTGGGGAGAGTGTTAGTAAAGCGTCTGGAATGTTGCACCCGAGTACCAGGGGAGGAAAACTGAGACATACTTGAACACGTCTCCCGTTCACACGGTTGATCATACTCTGGGTTCCACATGCATGTTTTAGCTGAAGGAAGAATAACTTAAACCTGGAGAGTTGAGACCCGTGTAATGGGTACTATGCAATATGACTTCAAAGGGTCTTCATTTGCTCACCGAACCTCTCCAATCCTATCACTGCTGCGTTTATGCCCCTGTACACACGCTTGGTTCTCTTTTGGAGACATAGCAATCCATAGGTTTTAAGATACTTACTAGTCAGGTACATTCTTAGGCGTTTAATATGGGGTGTTGAGGCCATATCGTTGAGCAAGGAGTAGCTCTTGTCTATTCCATATTTGGCTTAAGGAACTTTATCTGTGCTCATTTCAATCTCTGGTTTTATGCAGCACCCCAACTCACCTTTACCCTTAAGCAAGCATAAGTTGGTTTTCTAAATTTGAGACCCTGTTCTGTTCTGTAATTCAGTTCCTGTGTAGCCAAGTTTACTTTCCGTGTATTACTGATACCTTATGATGTTTCTTTCTCTGTGTGACTTATTTCAGTCAGAATCATCGTACCTGAATCCACTCATTATGCTGCTACGGGCCTGATGACATAGATTTCATTGCTGAGTGATACTGCATTGTACGTAAGTACCACAAGTTCTTTATCCATTTTTCACTTTCTGTGATACTGAACTTGTACGGTAAACGAGGTTCTTGTAAACAGAGGTGTCCCAAACTTTGGGGTGGCTGTGTCTTTTTGATTTTAATTTCCCTAAGCTATAGGACCATAAGTGGAAGTGCCCTAGGCTCTGTTGCTTTGTTTTTTAGATGTTTCAGGAAACACCATACACTTCTCCCGAGTGTCTGTTGGCAATTTACATCCCGCCCATCAGCATAACAAGGCTCCCAGTTCTCCATGGCCTGTCCTGCCTTTCTGGATTTTACACTTTTTTCAGATGGCCCTTTTGACCGGGGGGAAGTGAGACTTCATTGTAGTGCAGATTTCCTTTGCAAGTTTGCTTGGTTGGCCAAAAAGGGCGTGTGCGTTTTTTCCTGAATATATTCAGGAAAAAACGCATACGCCCTTTTTGGCCAAGTGCATCATTGTGGACGTTCTGCCTCTTTTCCTATGTTTGAAATGCAATTCCAGTCTACCTCCTGAAATCGGTTTCCTGCAATTCTGCCCCGCTTTCAAGTCCTCTTGGCAGCCTTACTTCAGTATATTTTTGGACGATAGCTGTCATTTATAACTCTGCAGGTTTGTGAATTACAGTGCCCCTGAGCTCCTTTCTTCAACTCGCTTTCTTGTGAGCTGGCCGCAGCACCGCAGGATGGCTTCAGGCCCTAATCTGGTTCCGGCACGGCACGCTGAGCCTTTGGTTATTTCCTCTTCCTGGTGGGAAATGACAGTTAAATTTGCCCGTCCAGACACCTCCAGCTAGTCTCTCATTGGTTCTCGCTATTCCTGTTCATCTTCCGCAGAAATTGCAAACTGGGCCAAACAGGAGGTTAAAGGCGCTGACTCTCCAAGTGGGGAGAGTGTTAGTAAAGCGTCTGGAATGTTGCACCCGAGTACCAGGGGAGGAAAACTGAGACATTTGAACACGTCTCCCGTTCACACGGTTGATCATACTCTGGGTTCCACATGCATGTTTTAGCTGAAGGAAGAATACCTTAAACCTGGAGAGTTGAGACCCGTGGAATGGGTACCATGCAATATGACTTCAAAGGGTCTTCATTTGCTCACTGAACCTCTCCAATCCTGTCACAGCTGTGTTTATGCCCCTGTACACACGCTTGATTCTCTTTCAGACATAGCCATCCATACGTTTTAAGATTCTTACTAGTCAGGTATATTCTTAGGCGTTTAATATGGGGTGTTGAGTCCATTTCGTTGAGCAAGCAGTAGCTCTTGTCTATTCCATATTTGGCTTAAGGAACTTTATCTGTGCTCATTTCAAACTCTAGTTTTATGCAGCACCCCAACTCACCTTCCCCCTTAAGCAAGCATAAGTTGGTTTTCTAAACTTGAGACCCTGTTCTGTTTTGTAATTCAGTTCATGTGTAGCCAAGTTCACATTCTGTGTATTAGTGATACCTTATGATGTTTCTTTTCTGTGTGACTTATTTCAGTTCGAATCATCATACCTGAATCCACTCATTATGGTGCTACGGGCCTGATGACATAGATTTCATTGCTGAGTGTTATTGCATTGTACGTAAGTACCACAACTTCTTTATCCATTTTTCACTTTCTGCGATATTGAACTTGTACCGTAAACGAGGTTCTTGTAAACAGAGCCGTCCCAAACTTTGGGGTGGCTGTGTCTTTTTGATTTTAATTTCCCTAAGCTATAGGACCATAAGTGGAAGTGCCCTAGGCTCTGTTGCTTTGTTTTTTAGATGTTTCAGGAAACACCATACACTTCTCCCGAGTGGCTGTTGGCAATTTACATCCCACCCATCAGCATAAGAAGGCTCCCAGTTCTCCATGGCCTTTGGTGCCTTTATGGATTTTACACTTTTTTCAGATGGCCCTTTTGACCCGGTGGAAGTGAGACTTCATTGTAGTGCAGATTTCCTTTGCCAGCTTACTTGGTTGGCCAAAAAGGGCGTATGCGTTTTTTCCTGAATATATTCAGGAAAAAACGCATACGCCCTTTTTGGCCAAGTGCATCATTGTCGAGGTTCTGACTCTCTTCATATGTTTTCAATGCAATTCCAGTCTACCTACTGAAATCGGTTTCCTGCAATTCTGCCTTGCTTTCAATGCCTCTTCATAGCCTTACCTCAATATATTTTTTGAAAATAGTTGGCCTTTATAACTCTGCAGGTTTTTGAATTGCAGTGGCCCTTAGCTCCATTTTTCAGCTCTTATTTTTGTGGTCTTGCCCCATAACCACAGGATACCTTGAAGCCCTATTTTTCTTCTGGGGCACCTTGCTGTGCCTTTGGTTAATTCTTCTTACTGATGTGACATTAGAGTGACATGTGCCCATTGAAACCGCTACAGCTAGTTTCTCACTGGTTCCCCCTATTCCCATTCATCCTCCGCACTAACTGCAGACTGTGCAATACCAGAACTTAAAGGCATTGACTCTCCATGTGGGGATGTTGTTAGTAAAGTGGCTGGAATGTCGATCCGGAGCCCCAGGAGAGGAAAAATGAGGTGCGTTTTAGAAACCTTTCCCGATCATATGGTATACCAGTCGCTGGGTTTCCCAAGCATGGTTTAGCTGTAGGAAGATTCCCTTCAACCTGGAGTGTTGGGACCCTTGGAATGAGTAGCATGAAGTATTGCATTAAACTTTCGGCAGTTGCTCACCAAAGCTCACCAATCCTCTCAGCCCCAAGTGTCCAGCCTTATGTCTTATCCAGCTGTGGGTTTATATGTGGTCAATCCAGGTTGCATCACAGCCCCTGAGCGAATTTTGTAAGAATTTTTCTCTCTTTCATTGTTTCAGCGTTTTGTTTTTAAAATTTATTTCTATAATGGGGTTTAGCTCATTTTCACTGCTGTGTTTGTGCCGCTCTGCACACACTTGATTCCCTTATGGAGATATATCAATACATGGGTTTTAAGATTCTTATTACTCAGATATATTTCTCTGCGGTGTATAGGGTGTGTTGAGGCCAGTTCATTGAGCAAGGTGTAGATCTTGTCTAATACCTATTTGGTTTATTGAACGGTATCTGTGCTAATTTCAAACTCTGGTTTTATGCATCACCCCACCTCTCCTTTCCCCTTAAGCTGACATAAGTGTGTTTTCTAAATGTGAGACACTGTTCTGTTCTGTAATTCATTTCTTGTGCAGCCATATTTACCCTCCCTCTATAAGTGATATCTTATGATATGTTTCTTTTTCTGTTTGACTTATTTCAAGTAGTATTATCGGACCTAAATCCACTCTTTATCCTTCTACTAGCCTTATTACATTGATTTCATGGTGAAGAGATATTCCATTGTACATAAGTACCACATCTTCTTTATCCATTGTTCTCTTTCCTGGGATATTTAAGGTGTACTGAAGTTGAGGTTCTTGTAAACAGAGTAGCCCTAAACTGTGGTGTGCTTGTGTCTTGTTGATTTTTAGACTTCCCTAGATATACTCCCATGATTGGAAGTGTCCTATGCTCTGTAG
The DNA here is from genome assembly GCF_039906515.1 of Pseudorca crassidens. Taxonomy (NCBI): domain Eukaryota; kingdom Metazoa; phylum Chordata; class Mammalia; order Artiodactyla; family Delphinidae; genus Pseudorca; species Pseudorca crassidens. Next base: position 105,231,766 of record NC_090301.1, read on the forward strand.
CTCTGTTTTTTAGATGATTTAGGAACCACCATACACTTCTCCAGAGTGGCTCTCGGCAGTTCACACACTGCCCATCAGCGTATAAAGGCTCCCTGTTCTCCATGGCCTGTCCTGCATTTCTGGTTTTTACAATTTTTTAGGATGGCCCTTTTGACTGGTGGGAAATGAGACTTCTTTGTTGTGCACATTTGCATTGCTTGCTTGCTTCGTTGCCCATAAAGTGCGTATGCGTTTTTTTCCTGGATATAATCAGGAAAAAACGCATACGCCCTTTTGGGCCAACTGCATCATTGTCGAAATTCTGCCGCTTTTCATGTGCGTTAAAGACGAGTCCAATCTATCTCTTGAAATCTGTTTCTTGCAATTCTGTCTTGCATTCAGATCCTCTTCTTTGCCTTACCTCAACATATTTTTGGACGTTAGTTTTCATTTATAACTCTGCAGGTTTGTGAATTGCAGTGACCCTGAGCTCCATTTTTTAAGTTGCTCTTTTGTGAGCTGGCCTCAAACCCGCAGGATTGCTTCAGGCCCTATTTTGGCTCCGGCGAGGCAGGCTGAGCCTTTCTTTAATTCTTATTCTTAATGGGAAATTAGAGTGATATGTGCCCGTCCAAACCCCTACAACTATTCTCTCATTGGTTCCCCCTCTTCCCGTTCATCCTCCTCACAATTTGCAAAATGTGTGAAACAGAAGTTTAAATGTGCTGATTCTCCAAGTGGGGAGATTCTAAGTAGCGTGGCTGGAATGGTGAACAGGAGCACCAGGAGAGGATAAATGAGGTGCATTTTAGACACATCTCCCAATCACATGGTGTACAGTCCTCTGGGTTTTCCATGCATGTTTTAGCTGTAGGAAGATCCCTTGAACCTGCAGATTTGGGACCCATTGAATGGGTACCAGGTAGTATTACTTTAAAGGGTGTGCATTTCCTCACCCAACCTCACATTTCTCTTAGCGCAAACAGTTTCCAGCCTTATGTCTCATCCTGCTGTGGGTCTAGATGTGTTCAATCCATGTTGCATCACCGTCCCTGAGGAAAAGTTGTAAGAGGTTTTCTCTGTCTCTCTGTCGTTTATTTTTTTCAATTTATTACTATATTGGTTACAGCTGATTTTCAAAGCTCTGTTTCTTGCTGCTGTACATCCACTTGATTCACGTACAGAGAGACATCAATAAATTCTTTTTCAGATTCTTACCAGTCGTATATATTCTTTTCCGGTGACTTGAGTGTGCTGAGTGCAGTTCTTTTAGCTACCGTGTAGGCCTTGTTGATTATCAGTTTGGTATTTGGAATGGTATCTTTGCTAATTTCAACCTCCTGGATGATGCCTCACCCCTCCCCACCTTTCCCGTTTAGCAGCCTTATGCGTGTTTTCTACATATTTGACTATGTTTTTGTTTTGTAATTTATTTCATGTGTAGCCATTTTGGATTCCACCTTTAAGTGATAGCTTATGATATGTGTCTTTTTCTTTTTGAATTCTGTCACTTAGAATGATCATACGTAACTCCTCGGGAGTTGTTACAACTGGCCATATTTCATTGATTTCCAGGCTGAATAATATTCCACTCTACCTAAGTACCACATCTCTATCCATTTTTTCCCTCCAGAGACATTTAAGTTATATCCTAGTCGAGGATCTTTTAAACAGAGAGGGGGTAAACATTGGGGTGCCTGTGTCCTCTCGATTTTTGTTTTTCCCAAGATATACGCCCATGAGTGCAAGTGCCCTATGCTCTGTAGCTCATTTTTTAGATGCTTTAGTAAACACAATACACTTCTCCAGAATGGCCGTTGGCAATATACATTTCCACTATAAGTCTCACAGGGCTCCCTCTTCTCGTTGCCCTGTCCTGCATTTCTGTTGTTTACGCTTTATGAGGATGGCTCTTCTGACTGATGCGAAGTGATATCTTTTGTAGTATTGACTTCCAGTGCCCACCTGTTTGGTTGGCTAAAAAAGTGTATGCCCTTTTCTTGAATATATACAGAAAAAAACGCATACACCCTTTTTGGCCAACTGCAATGTTGGCAATGTTCAGCTCCTTTTCTTGTGCTTAATGGCGAGTCCTTTCTACCTCCTCAAATCCCTTTCCTGCCATTCTCCCTTGCTTACAAGTCCTTTTCTTTGACTTTCCTCAAGACATTTTTCAGTGATGGATATTTTCAACTCTGCAGTTTTGTGAATTTTACTGCCCCTGAGTTCCATTGTTCAACTTGTGTTTATGGGAACTGGCCACAAAGCAGCGGGATTTCCTCAAGCCCTATACTGTTTCCATGGGCAACCCTAGCCTTTGGTCAATTCGTCTTCCTGATTGGAAATTAGAGTGACATGTGCCTGTCTGAACACCTAGGACTTGTCTCTCATTGTTCCTCATCCTTCCACTTCATCCTCTGGACAAATTCCAAACTGTACGCAACAGGATGTTGACAGTGCTGACATCTCCAAGTGGGGAGACTGTTAGTAAAGACGCTGGAGGGGTGAACCCGAGCACCAGGAGATGAGGAGATGAGATGCCTTTTCCAAACTCTTCCCGATCAGACGGTATACCATCCTCTGGGTGTGACAGACATGTTTTAGCAGTAGGAAGAGTCCCATTCATGTAAGGAGAACACCAGGGCTTTTTCAAAATCAGTGTCTCCCCGAAACCCAAACTGGGGAAGTTTTTAAGCTACGGCTACACATATGTTCATTAAGGGCCTTGGGAAGTAGGCAGAGTCCAAACTTTAGATAATTGAAGTCTTCAGGGTCAGAAGCACTCACCACCAGCTTCCCTTAGGCTACACTTTAACTGTCATTGATAGATGATGTCAATAAAAATATCTATTCTTTTTCAGATTATTTCCCCTTATAGGTTATTGCAAAATGTTGAGTGTAGTTCCCTGTGCTATACAGTAGTTCCTTGTTGATGATCTATTTTATACATAGCAGTGTGTATGTGTTAATTCCAAACTGTTAATTTATCCCTCCTCCCACCTTTCCCCTTTGGTAATAATAAATTATAAGATTTTATACTTCTCAGAAATGGGGGAGCTGAAAGAGAGGTATCATTTTCAATGGAAAAGCATTTAAAACAGGATTGAAGGTTTAACCAAGATTATTAGATGTACATCCTTGGAAAGAAATCACTTCGTTTCTCTAATATTGACCTGACAAATAAGACAAACCTTTTCACTGAACTTGCTTATAAAAAGTGATGGAAATATCAAATGGAAGTGTTAAAAACATCTTATTTTACCCGAGCCTTATACACTGTTCTATGTTAACTACAGTTTGGCTCACACATCTGTTCATTGAGGTTACAATAGTCTCAATTTCTGTTACTGATCCTCCAGAGTGGACCCCAACAAGTGTCCCCCTGCCCAGTGTCATTGGGGCCAACAGATCGAGACTGAGTTTGGTTCACAAGCAAAGGAAACTTTATATTTTGATCAGAGAATGGAGAGGTGAGAGCATGCACTACCCCGTGGGCTGTGGGCTGGGCTGCTGTGTAGAGATCCTGTCAGAGTCAGTGGGAGGGAGGGAGGGGGCGGAGCTCTCGAGGGCCGGGTTGGCTGTAGCTCAGGCTCTATATCGTGGAGTCTGCACTGGGCCCCAGGAGCTGAGGTGTCGACCCAGCCATTCTGCACTAGGAAATCTGGTCTGAAGTGCCGGGTGTGGAACCTCTGCATGCGGGACCCTAGGAGCACGTGAAATTAGACAAAGCACAAAGGATAAAAAAGGTTAGACTTGACTTTATTGCCCAGATTCTATTTTTATCTCCCAGGGATTTTTAATGGGCTTTGCTGGGGACAAGCCCCTCCTCTGCTTTTTGTCCCGTTCCTCATTCTTGGAGTGCTGAGGGTGCAGACCCTTCTTCTGTAACTGCTGAGTGCTGAGTTGGGAGCCCTCATACCCTGGGGCGAGGGTCAGAGCTTCTCCCCAGCAGCCTCCCGGTGACGTTGATTGTCCCCAGGACCCCTGCCTCCCTGCTCGTCCACCTGAGCACCAGCATTGGAAGTGTTATAGATTCTAATGACCTTTAAGGGTCCAGGAAAGAGATGTGCAGAGACGCTGTGGGGGCCGGTTTCACCCCGCCCCACATTTGTTTGGCCACCTTAGGCTGACCGTTTCTGCCAGCCTAGATGCTCTGACCAGTAGTCTGCGCTTTCTTCAATTAGGCCCCTGAATTAACGTACAAACAGCACCAGGTGTCAGAGCCCTGCCCGCTCAACTCCCAGACAGTCCAGGGTCAGTGTTGATCAAGTACCATGATGGCCACTGAGTCAACAGCCTTTTGAAGTAAACAGGAGTCCAGCCGGTCTTATTGGCCACCATCATCACGGTGTCTGTAGGCTTTTCTATGGTGACAGTGTGGTATACTGTTCCCCCGCCAAGATTATTAGCTCCCCTCTGGGTGCAGTAAGTCCTGCAAGCAGTAGTCTACTCTTTTGGGACACACTCTTGTTGTTTTATGAGAGAAACTCCAGGTCAAGTGATGTTCACACGAGTCGTCATGGTGCCCTGTTGCCCCCGGTTATCTCTCTGGATGTTGGAGTTGGAGGGCCTCCTCACTCGAGGTCGGTGTGCCCACGGAGCGAACCCTGCAACTTCAGGGCATGGTTGGTGGTTAGGATCACCACATGGGGTCCTTTTCCCTTAGGAGGGAGGTGGCCTTTTGGGCTGCTGATTTCCAGGTTTTTAGATACCGCCAGTATCTTGGCCAGATGTGGCAGTGGGCCAAGCCCCTTAGTGACCGTAGTTTATCCTACCTGGATGGCATTCTTGCATTGTTCCATTTCAAGTGGTCCCAGTTTTTGCACTAATTCTCCAATGGCGATTCACCTTTCACCGGGAATGTAAAGGTCAAAGGGTTTAGCTAAATTAGGGAGTTCCAGGGCAAGGGTCTGAATTGACTGCTCTTTCCATTCTTGAAAGGCCACTTCTGGATTCTATTCAAAAGGATCATCATCTTTTCCTTTCAGTGTTTCATATAGAGGCCCAGCTAGTAGACTGTAGTTAGGGATCCAGAAGCAGCAAACCCTGGCCTCCCCAGGAACCCCTAAGCTGTCTTCTAGTTTTAGAAAGGGGTAAGGCTGAAAATGGTTTCTTCCCTTTCCTGGGATGGGCTTCTCCGACCTTCTGTGAGAATGAAGCCCAGGCAGGTCACTGCAGTCTGTGATATTTGAGCTTTTTCTTGGACAGCTTCTATCCTTTATTGGCTTGGTAGTTCAGAGGCCTCCTTAGTAGGGCTAGCGATCAGAATGTCGCCTGCATATTGAAGGAGGGTTTCCTTTTCCAGAGGTAGAACTTTTAGGTCTTTAGCTAAGCTTTCCCCAAAGATGGTGTGGGAATTTTTGCACCCTTGGGGCCGAACGGCCCGGAAGTATTGTTTTAGTTGTATGTTGAGTCCTGCCACTCACAAGCCAAAATTTCTTGTGACTCTGGGACTAATGGAATACAAAAGAAGGCATCATTGAAGACTAATACAGAATACCATGTCCTGGTGGTTGGTAGAATGACCAGCAGGGTGTAGGAATTAGGAGCAACTGGAGGTATATCCTCGGTGGCTTCACTGACTGTCCTGACATCCTTTACCAGGTCCCCAGCAGCCCATGGGACTCTCGTGGTCAGACCAATCCCAGAATATGGAGCTCACCTGGGCAGGTACCCCACCCCCACCCCAGCCCACGGAGCTCTCGTGGTCAGGCCCCTCCCAGGATACAGAGCTACCCTTGCAGGTACCGTGGCAGGGCTGGGCACACAGGAACCGTGCACATAGCCCTCATTGCAGAGCACCCCCAGCTCACCTGTTGCTCAGAGCTGACACAGAGCACCTCAGAGCAGGACTTGAACTAACAAACAGCAGCTGTGACAGGTCTGTAACCCTGGGCATCACTCCGTGAGGCCTCCCTCCACCTGGTCTTCCAGAGACTTCCACTGCACCCGGGGCACCAGGCCTCTGTCTCCAACCACCACCCACCCCTCCTCTCCCTGACTCCTGGGTTCCTCTCATTAGGAGAGGGTTTTCTTGAAGTTGTCTCCCACTCATGGGCCAGATAAAATGATTAGAAAACAAGCCAAAGCTGCAGCCCCTTGTCTATCCTGACTCTCAGGAGCCCACACCTGTTCCTTGGACCTGGCCGGTTCAGCAAGTTCCATTTTCTGCAACTGTGAGCCCCTGAGGGGTGATGATTGGCTGACCTGGGCAGCCTTACCGTGCCGGCCAGCCCTCCCCAGGTGTGCCTGGGTTGAGATCAATATAAATACCACTCCAGGCAGCAAGAGCCCCTGCAGCCGTGCCTGATGCCATTTTCTCTGCCCTGTCAGCAGTCTCGGGGCTGGGCTGGTGGGAGGGAGTGAGAGGCCACGGCTTTGTGGGTGGCCCAGTGTGAGTGGGGCTCTGCTGGACTTTCTGCAGCAGTTGCCAGGCTGCCACCTGCTAAAGAAGAGGATGTGTCACCCATACCTGCTGCTGGAATTTCTCCCTGGGCAGAGGTGAGGAAGGAAAAAAGCAGTGGGGGCAGGGACAGGACGGGTATCTCAGGCAGGGAAATGGAAATCTTCCAGAAGAGCACCCAGGGCCAGGACCATCCTGGCTGGCCTGCAGGCACCAAGTCGGCCGGCATGCTGTCACTCGTGTGGCTCTATGGCCCTTCCTCTAGGCTTTCAAGTCCTTGTATATATTCAGGTGTTTTACCTGGGACGGGTGGGAATAGTTCAGCAGCAACTGGCCTGGGGCTCAGCTCACGTTTACTCACAGATGCCTCGGCACGGTGCCCCAGCTTTGCAATGAGGACGCTTGTTGCGTGGGGGCTGCTGGCTGAATGGGAGATGATTCCCCACCACTGACCAACTTCAGAATTGTTTACAACTGGAGCAAGTGCCCTGATACGGTTTTCCTCTGTGTAACTGGTGGGTTCTGTGTTTTTTTCTCTTTTTCGTTTTTGGTTCAAGGTAGATTTTATTCCTCTTTTTTGTATTTACAGATATAAGCATGGAAATAATTTATTCATATAAATACATGTATGTGCAGGGAATAATTGTTTTTTCTGTTTTATTTTTTAAATTTTATTTCTTTTTAATTTTGAATTTTATTTTATATTTTTATACAGCAGGTTCTTATTGGTTATCTATTTTATACATATAAATGTATACATGCCAATCCCAGTCTCTCAACTCCTCCCATCACCACCCCCCCCAACAGCTTTCCCCCCTTGTTGTCCATACGTTTGTTGTCTACATCTGTTGCTCTATTTATGCCTTGCAAAATGGTTAATCTGTACAGTTTTTCTAGGTTCCACATATATGCATGAATATACAAGATTTGTTTTTCTCTTTCTGACTTACTTCACTCTGTATGACAGTCTCTAGATCCATCGACGTCTCTACAAATGACCCAATTTCATTCCTTTTCATGGCTTAGTAATATTCCATTTTATATATGTACCACAGCTTTATGCATTCGTCTGTCTGTGGGCATTTAGGTTGCTTCCATTACCTCGATATTGTAAATAGTGATGCAATGAACATTGCGGTGAATGACTCTTTTTGATTTATGGTTTTGTCTGGGTATATGTCCAGTACTGGGATTGCTGTATCATATGGTAATTCTATTGTTAGTTTCTTAAGAAATTCCATATTGTTCTCCATAATGACTGTATCAATTTATATTCCCAACAATAGTGGAAGAGGGTTCCTTTTCGCCACACCCTTTCCAGCATTTTTTGTTTGTAGATTTTCTATGATGCCTATTCTACCAGGTGTGAGGTGATACCTCATTGTTGAATCCATTTCGTTGAGCAAGGGGTAGGTCTTGTCTATTACATATTTGGCTTATGGAACGGTATCTGTGCTAATTTCAAACTCTGCTTTCATGCAGCACCGCAACTCACCTTCCCCTTAAGCAGGCATAAGTTGGTTTTCTAAACTTGAGACCCTGTTCTGTTTTGTAATTCAGTTCATGTGTAGCCAAGTTCACATTCCGTGTATTAGTGATACCTTATGATGTTTCTTTTTCTGTGTGACTTATTTCACTTAGAATCATCGTGCCTCAATCCACTCATTATGCTGGCACGGGCCTGATGACATAGATTTCATTGCTGAGTGGTATTCTGTTGTACATAAGTACCGCAACTTCTTTATCCATTATTTGCTCTCTGGGATATTTAACTTGTGCCGTAGAAGAGATTTCTGTAAAAAGAGCTGTCCCAAATTTTGGGGTGGCTGTGTCTTTTTGATTTTAATTTCCCTAAGCTATAGGACCATAAGTGGAAGTGCCCTTGGCTCTGTTGCTTTGTTTTCTAGGTGTTTCAGGAAACACCATACACTTCTCCCGAGTGTCTGTTGGCAATGTACATCCCGCCCATCAGCATAAAAAGGCTCCCAGTTCTCCATGGCCTGTCCTGCCTTTCTGGATTTTACACTTTTTTCAGATGGCCCTTTTGACCGGGGGGAAGTGAGACTTCATTGTAGTGCAGATTTCCTTTGCAAGCTTGCTTGGTTGGCCAAAAAGGGCGTATGCGTTTTTTCCTGAATATATTCAGGAAAAAACGCATACGCCCTTTTTGGCCAAGTGCATCATTGTGGACGTTCTGCCTCTTTTCCTATGCTTTCAATGCAATTCCAGTCTACCTCCTGAAATCAGTTTCCTGCAATTCTGCCCCGCTTTCAAGTCCTCTTGGCAGCCTTACTTCAGTATATTTTTGGACGATAGCTGTCATTTATAACTCTGCAGGTTTGTGAATGACAGTGCCCCTGAGCTCCTTTCTTCAACTCGCTTTCTTGTGACCTGGCCGCAACACCGCAGGATGGCTTCAGGCCCTAATCTGGTTCCGGCATGGCACGCTGAGCCTTTGTTTATTTCCTCTTCCTGGTGGGAAATGAGAGTTAAATTTGCCCGTCCAGACACCTCCAGCTAGTCTCTCATTGGTTCTCGCTATTCCTGTTCATCTTCCGCAGAAATTGCAAACTGGGCCAAACAGGAGGTTAAAGGGACTGACTCTCCAAGTCGGGAGAGTGTTAGTAAAGCGTCTGGAATGTTGCACGCGAGTACCAGGGTACGAAAACTGAGACATATTTGAACACGTCTCCCGATCACATGGTTGATTATACTCTAGGTTCCACATGCATGTTTTAGCTGAAGGAAGAATACCTTAAACCTGGGTAGTTGAAACCCGTGGTTGGGTACCATGCAATATGACTTCAAAGGGTCTTCATTTGCTCACCGAACTTCTCCAATCCTATCATTGCTGCCTTTATGACCCTGTACACATGCTTCATTCTCTTTTGGAGACATAGCAATCCATAGGTTTTAAGATACTTACTAGTCAGGTACATTCTTAGTCGTTTAATATGCGGTGTTGAGTCCATTTCGTTGAGCAAGGAGTAGCTCTTGTCTATTCCATATTTGGCTTAAGGAACTTTATCTGTGCTCATTTCAATCTCTGGTTTTATGCAGCACCCCAACTCTCCTTTCCCCTTAAACAAGCATAAGTTGGGTTTCTAAATTTGAGACCCTGTTCTGTTCTGTAATTCAGTTCCTGTGTAGCCAAGTTTACATTCCATGTATTACTGATATCTTATGATGTTTCTTTTTCTGTGTGACTTATTTCCGTTAGAATCATCATCCCTAAATCCACTCATTGTGCTGCTAAGGGCCTGATGACATAGATTTCATTGCTGAGTCATATTGCTTTGTAAGTAAATACCACAACTTCTTTATCCATTTTTCACTTTCTGCGATGTTGAACTTGTACTGTAAACGAGGTTCTTGTAAACAGAGCCATTCCAAACTTTGGGGTGGCTGTGTCTTTTTGATTTTAATTTCCCTAAGCTATAGGACCATAAGTGGAAGTGCCCTAGGCTCTGTTGCTTTGTTTTTTAGATGTTTCAGGAAACACCATACACTTCTCCCGAGTGGCTGTTGGCAATGTACATCCCGCCCATCAGCATAACAAGGCTCCCAGTTCTCCATGGCCTGTCCTGCCTTTCTGGATTTTACACTTTTTTCAGATGGCCCTTTTGACGGGGGGGGGAAGTGAGACTTCATTGTAGTGCAGATTTCCTTTGCAAGCTTGCTTGGTTGGCCAAAAAGTGCGTATGCGTTTTTTCCTGAATATATTCAGGAAAAAATGCATACGCCCTTTTTGGCCAACTGCATCATTGTGGACGTTCTGCCTCTTTTCCTATGCTTTCAATGCAATTCCTGTCTACCTCCTGAAATCGGTTTCCTGCAATTCTGCCCCCTTTCAAGTCCTCTTGGCAGCCTTACTTCAGTATATTTTTGGACGATAGCTGTCATTTATAACTCTGCAGGTTTGTGAATTACAGTGCCCCTGAGCTCCTTTCTTCAACTCGCTTTTTTGTGAGCTGGCCGCAACACCGCAGGATTGCTTCAGGCCCTAATCTGGTTCCGGCATGGCACGCTGAGCCTTTGGTTAATTCCTCTTCCTGGTGGGAAATGACAGTTAAATTTGCCCGTCCAGACACCTCCAGCTAGTCTCTCATTGGTTCTCCCTATTCCTATTCATCTTCCGCAGAAATTACAAACTGGGCCAAACAGGAGTTTAAAGGCACTGACTCTCCAAGTCGGGAGAGTGTTAGTAAAGCGTCTGGAATGTTGCACCCGAGTACCAGGGGACAAAAACTGAGACATATTTGAACACGTCTCCCGATCACACGGTTGATCATACTCTGGGTTCCACATGCAGATTTTAGCTGAAGGAAGAATAACTTAAACCTGGAGAGTTGAGACCCGTGGAATGGGTACCATGCAATATGACTTCAAAGGGTCTTCATTTGCTCACTGAACCTCTCCAATCCTGTCACAGCTGTGTTTATGCCCCTGTACACACGCTTGATTCTCTTTCAGACATAGCCATCCATACGTTTTAAGATTCTTACTAGTCAGGTATATTCTTAGGCGTTTAATATGGGGTGTTGAGTCCATTTCGTTGAGCAAGCAGTAGCTCTTGTCTATTCCATATTTGGCTTAAGGAACTTTATCTGTGCTCATTTCAAACTCTAGTTTTATGCAGCACCCCAACTAACCTTCCCCCTTAAGCAAGCATAAGTTGGTTTTCTAAACTTGAGACCCTGTTCTGTTTTGTAATTCAGTTCATGTGTAGCCAAGTTCACATTCTGTGTATTAGTGATACCTTATGATGTTTCTTTTCTGTGTGACTTATTTCAGTTCGAATCATCATACCTGAATCCACTCATTATGGTGCTACGGGCCTGATGACATAGATTTCATTGCTGAGTGTTATTGCATTGTACGTAAGTACCACAACTTCTTTATCCATTTTTCACTTTCTGCGATATTGAACTTGTACCGTAAACGAGGTTCTTGTAAACAGAGCCGTCCCAAACTTTGGGGTGGCTGTGTCTTTTTGATTTTAATTTCCCTAAGCTATAGGACCATAAGTGGAAGTGCCCTAGGCTCTGTTGCTTTGTTTTTTAGATGTTTCAGGAAACACCATACACTTCTCCCGAGTGGCTGTTGGCAATTTACATCCCGCCCATCAGCATAAGAAGGCTCCCAGTTCTCCATGGCCTTTGGTGCCTTTATGGATTTTACACTTTTTTCAGATGGCCCTTTTGACCCAGTGGAAGTGAGACTTCATTGTAGTGCAGATTTCCTTTGCAAGCTTACTTGGTTGGCCAAAAAGTGCGTATGCGTTTTTTCCTGAATATATTCAGGAAAAAACGCATACGCCCTTTTTGGCCAAGTGCATCATTGTCGAGGTTCTGACTCTCTTCATATGTTTTCAATGCAATTCCAGTCTACCTCCTGAAATCGGTTTCCTGCAATTCTGCCTTGCTTTCAATGCCTCTTCATAGCCTTACCTCAATATATTTTTTGAAAATAGTTGGCCTTTATAACTCTGTAGGTTTTTGAATTGCAGTCGCCCTTAGCTCCATTTTTCAGCTCTTATTTTTGTGGTCTTGCCCCATAACCACAGGATACCTTGAAGCCCTATTTTTCTTCTGGGGCACCTTGCTGTGCCTTTGGTTAATTCTTCTTACTGATGTGACATTAGAGTGACATGTGCCCATTGAAACCGCTACAGCTAGTTTCTCACTGGTTCCCCCTATTCCCATTCATCCTCCGCACTAACTGCAGACTGTGCAATACCAGAACTTAAAGGCATTGACTCTCCATGTGGGGATGTTGTTAGTAAAGTGGCTGGAATGTCGATCCGGAGCCCCAGGAGAGGAAAAATGAGGTGCGTTTTAGAAACCTTTCCCGATCATATGGTATACCAGTCGCTGGGTTTCCCAAGCATGGTTTAGCTGTAGGAAGATTCCCTTCAACCTGGAGTGTTGGGACCCTTGGAATGAGTAGCATGAAGTATTGCATTAAACTTTCGGCAGTTGCTCACCAAAGCTCACCAATCCTCTCAGCCCCAAGTGTCCAGCCTTATGTCTTATCCAGCTGTGGGTTTATATGTGGTCAATCCAGGTTGCATCACAGCCCCTGAGCGAATTTTGTAAGAATTTTTCTCTCTTTCATTGTTTCAGCGTTTTGTTTTTAAAATTTATTTCTATAATGGGGTTTAGCTCATTTTCACTGCTGTGTTTGTGCCGCTCTGCACACACTTGATTCCCTTATGGAGATATATCAATACATGGGTTTTAAGATTCTTATTACTCAGATATATTTCTCTGCGGTGTATAGGGTGTGTTGAGGCCAGTTCATTGAGCAAGGTGTAGATCTTGTCTAATACCTATTTGGTTTATTGAACGGTATCTGTGCTAATTTCAAACTCTGGTTTTATGCATCACCCCACCTCTCCTTTCCCCTTAAGCTGACATAAGTGTGTTTTCTAAATGTGAGACACTGTTCTGTTCTGTAATTCATTTCTTGTGCAGCCATATTTACCCTCCCTCTATAAGTGATATCTTATGATATGTTTCTTTTTCTGTTTGACTTATTTCAAGTAGTATTATCGGACCTAAATCCACTCTTTATCCTTCTACTAGCCTTATTACATTGATTTCATGGTGAAGAGATATTCCATTGTACATAAGTACCACATCTTCTTTATCCATTGTTCTCTTTCCTGGGATATTTAAGGTGTACTGAAGTTGAGGTTCTTGTAAACAGAGTAGCCCTAAACTGTGGTGTGCTTGTGTCTTGTTGATTTTTAGACTTCCCTAGATATACTCCCATGATTGGAAGTGTCCTATGCTCTGTAGCTCTGTTTTTTAGATGATTTAGGAACCACCATACACTTCTCCAGAGTGGCTCTCGGCAGTTCACACACTGCCCATCAGCGTATAAAGGCTCCCTGTTCTCCATGGCCTGTCCTGCATTTCTGGTTTTTACAATTTTTTAGGATGGCCCTTTTGACTGGTGGGAAATGAGACTTCTTTGTTGTGCACATTTGCATTGCTTGCTTGCTTCGTTGCCCATAAAGTGCGTATGCGTTTTTTTCCTGGATATAATCAGGAAAAAACGCATACGCCCTTTTGGGCCAACTGCATCATTGTCGAAATTCTGCCGCTTTTCATGTGCGTTAAAGACGAGTCCAATCTATCTCTTGAAATCTGTTTCTTGCAATTCTGTCTTGCATTCAGATCCTCTTCTTTGCCTTACCTCAACATATTTTTGGACGTTAGTTTTCATTTATAACTCTGCAGGTTTGTGAATTGCAGTGACCCTGAGCTCCATTTTTTAAGTTGCTCTTTTGTGAGCTGGCCTCAAACCCGCAGGATTGCTTCAGGCCCTATTTTGGCTCCGGCGAGGCAGGCTGAGCCTTTCTTTAATTCTTATTCTTAATGGGAAATTAGAGTGATATGTGCCCGTCCAAACCCCTACAACTATTCTCTCATTGGTTCCCCCTCTTCCCGTTCATCCTCCTCACAATTTGCAAAATGTGTGAAACAGAAGTTTAAATGTGCTGATTCTCCAAGTGGGGAGATTCTAAGTAGCGTGGCTGGAATGGTGAACAGGAGCACCAGGAGAGGATAAATGAGGTGCATTTTAGACACATCTCCCGATCACATGGTGTACAGTCCTCTGGGTTTTCCATGCATGTTTTAGCTGTAGGAAGATCCCTTGAACCTGCAGATTTGGGACCCATTGAATGGGTACCAGGTAGTATTACTTTAAAGGGTGTGCATTTCCTCACCCAACCTCACATTTCTCTTAGCGCAAACAGTTTCCAGCCTTATGTCTCATCCTGCTGTGGGTCTAGATGTGTTCAATCCATGTTGCATCACCGTCCCTGAGGAAAAGTTGTAAGAGGTTTTCTCTGTCTCTCTGTCGTTTATTTTTTTCAATTTATTACTATATTGGTTACAGCTGATTTTCAAAGCGCTGTTTCTTGCTGCTGTACATCCACTTGATTCACGTACAGAGAGACATCAATAAATTCTTTTTCAGATTCTTACCAGTCGTATATATTCTTTTCCGGTGACTTGAGTGTGCTGAGTGCAGTTCTTTTAGCTACCGTGTAGGCCTTGTTGATTATCAGTTTGGTATTTGGAATGGTATCTTTGCTAATTTCAACCTCCTGGATGATGCCTCACCCCTCCCCACCTTTCCCGTTTAGCAGCCTTATGCGTGTTTTCTACATATTTGACTATGTTTTTGTTTTGTAATTTATTTCATGTGTAGCCATTTTGGATTCCACCTTTAAGTGATAGCTTATGATATGTGTCTTTTTCTTTTTGAATTCTGTCACTTAGAATGATCATACGTAACTCCTCGGGAGTTGTTACAACTGGCCATATTTCATTGATTTCCAGGCTGAATAATATTCCACTCTACCTAAGTACCACATCTCTATCCATTTTTTCCCTCCAGAGACATTTAAGTTATATCCTAGTCGAGGATCTTTTAAACAGAGAGGGGGTAAACATTGGGGTGCCTGTGTCCTCTCGATTTTTGTTTTTCCCAAGATATACGCCCATGAGTGCAAGTGCCCTATGCTCTGTAGCTCATTTTTTAGATGCTTTAGTAAACACAATACACTTCTCCAGAATGGCCGTTGGCAATATACATTTCCACTATAAGTCTCACAGGGCTCCCTCTTCTCGTTGCCCTGTCCTGCATTTCTGTTGTTTACGCTTTATGAGGATGGCTCTTCTGACTGATGCGAAGTGATATCTTTTGTAGTATTGACTTCCAGTGCCCACCTGTTTGGTTGGCTAAAAAAGTGTATGCCCTTTTCTTGAATATATACAGAAAAAAACGCATACACCCTTTTTGGCCAACTGCAATGTTGGCAATGTTCAGCTCCTTTTCTTGTGCTTAATGGCGAGTCCTTTCTACCTCCTCAAATCCCTTTCCTGCCATTCTCCCTTGCTTACAAGTCCTTTTCTTTGACTTTCCTCAAGA
This sequence comes from Pseudorca crassidens, assembly GCF_039906515.1. Classification (NCBI taxonomy): domain Eukaryota; kingdom Metazoa; phylum Chordata; class Mammalia; order Artiodactyla; family Delphinidae; genus Pseudorca; species Pseudorca crassidens. The sequence goes on from NC_090301.1 coordinate 105,247,097, forward strand.
CATTTTTCAGTGATGGATATTTTCAACTCTGCAGTTTTGTGAATTTTACTGCCCCTGAGTTCCATTGTTCAACTTGTGTTTATGGGAACTGGCCACAAAGCAGCGGGATTTCCTCAAGCCCTATACTGTTTCCATGGGCAACCCTAGCCTTTGGTCAATTCGTCTTCCTGATTGGAAATTAGAGTGACATGTGCCTGTCTGAACACCTAGGACTTGTCTCTCATTGTTCCTCATCCTTCCGCTTCATCCTCTGGACAAATTCCAAACTGTACGCAACAGGATGTTGACAGTGCTGACATCTCCAAGTGGGGAGACTGTTAGTAAAGACGCTGGAGGGGTGAACCCGAGCACCAGGAGATGAGGAGATGAGATGCCTTTTCCAAACTCTTCCCGATCAGACGGTATACCATCCTCTGGGTGTGACAGACATGTTTTAGCAGTAGGAAGAGTCCCATTCATGTAAGGAGAACACCAGGGCTTTTTCAAAATCAGTGTCTCCCCGAAACCCAAACTGGGGAAGTTTTTAAGCTACGGCTACACATATGTTCATTAAGGGCCTTGGGAAGTAGGCAGAGTCCAAACTTTAGATAATTGAAGTCTTCAGGGTCAGAAGCACTCACCACCAGCTTCCCTTAGGCTACACTTTAACTGTCATTGATAGATGATGTCAATAAAAATATCTATTCTTTTTCAGATTATTTCCCCTTATAGGTTATTGCAAAATGTTGAGTGTAGTTCCCTGTGCTATACAGTAGTTCCTTGTTGATGATCTATTTTATACATAGCAGTGTGTATGTGTTAATTCCAAACTGTTAATTTATCCCTCCTCCCACCTTTCCCCTTTGGTAATAATAAATTATAAGATTTTATACTTCTCAGAAATGGGGGAGCTGAAAGAGAGGTATCATTTTCAATGGAAAAGCATTTAAAACAGGATTGAAGGTTTAACCAAGATTATTAGATGTACATCCTTGGAAAGAAATCACTTCGTTTCTCTAATATTGACCTGACAAATAAGACAAACCTTTTCACTGAACTTGCTTATAAAAAGTGATGGAAATATCAAATGGAAGTGTTAAAAACATCTTATTTTACCCGAGCCTTATACACTGTTCTATGTTAACTACAGTTTGGCTCACACATCTGTTCATTGAGGTTACAATAGTCTCAATTTCTGTTACTGATCCTCCAGAGTGGACCCCAACAAGTGTCCCCCTGCCCAGTGTCATTGGGGCCAACAGATCGAGACTGAGTTTGGTTCACAAGCAAAGGAAACTTTATATTTTGATCAGAGAATGGAGAAGTGAGAGCATGCACTACCCCGTGGGCTGTGGGCTGGGCTGCTGTGTAGAGATCCTGTCAGAGTCAGTGGGAGGGAGGGAGGGGGCGGAGCTCTCGAGGGCCGGGTTGGCTGTAGCTCAGGCTCTATATCGTGGAGTCTGCACTGGGCCCCAGGAGCTGAGGTGTCGACCCAGCCATTCTGCACTAGGAAATCTGGTCTGAAGTGCCGGGTGTGGAACCTCTGCATGCGGGACCCTAGGAGCACGTGAAATTAGACAAAGCACAAAGGATAAAAAAGGTTAGACTTGACTTTATTGCCCAGATTCTATTTTTATCTCCCAGGGATTTTTAATGGGCTTTGCTGGGGACAAACCCCTCCTCTGCTTTTTGTCCCGTTCCTCATTCTTGGAGTGCTGAGGGTGCAGACCCTTCTTCTGTAACTGCTGAGTGCTGAGTTGGGAGCCCTCATACCCTGGGGCGAGGGTCAGAGCTTCTCCCCAGCAGCCTCCCGGTGACGTTGATTGTCCCCAGGACCCCTGCCTCCCTGCTCGTCCACCTGAGCACCAGCATTGGAAGTGTTATAGATTCTAATGACCTTTAAGGGTCCAGGAAAGAGATGTGCAGAGACGCTGTGGGGGCCGGTTTCACCCCGCCCCACATTTGTTTGGCCACCTTAGGCTGACCGTTTCTGCCAGCCTAGATGCTCTGACCAGTAGTCTGCACTTTCTTCAATTAGGCCCCTGAATTAACGTACAAACAGCACCAGGTGTCAGAGCCCTGCCCGCTCAACTCCCAGACAGTCCAGGGTCAGTGGTGATCAAGGACCATGATGGCCACTGAGTCAACAGCCTTTTGAAGTAAACAGGAGTCCAGCCGGTCTTATTGGCCACCATCATCACGGTGTCTGTAGGCTTTTCTATGGTGACAGTGTGGTATACTGTTCCCCCGCCAAGATTATTAGCTCCCCTCTGGGTGCAGTAAGTCCTGCAAGCAGTAGTCTACTCTTTTGGGACACACTCTTGTTGTTTTATGAGAGAAACTCCAGGTCAAGTGATGTTCACACGAGTCGTCATGGTGCCCTGTTGCCCCCGGTTATCTCTCTGGATGTTGGAGTTGGAGGGCCTCCTCACTCGAGGTCGGTGTGCCCACGGAGCGAACCCTGCAACTTCAGGGCATGGTTGGTGGTTAGGATCACCACGTGGGGTCCTTTTCCCTTAGGAGGGAGGTGGCCTTTTGGGCTGCTGATTTCCAGGTTTTTAGATACCGCCAGTATCTTGGCCAGATGTGGCAGTGGGCCAAGCCCCTTAGTGACCGTAGTTTATCCTACCTGGATGGCATTCTTGCATTGTTCCATTTCAAGTGGTCCCAGTTTTTGCACTAATTCTCCAATGGCGATTCACCTTTCACCGGGAATGTAAAGGTCAAAGGGTTTAGCTAAATTAGGGAGTTCCAGGGCAAGGGTCTGAATTGACTGCTCTTTCCATTCTTGAAAGGCCACTTCTGGATTCTATTCAAAAGGATCATCATCTTTTCCTTTCAGTGTTTCATATAGAGGCCCAGCTAGTAGACTGTAGTTAGGGATCCAGAAGCAGCAAACCCTGGCCTCCCCAGGAACCCCTAAGCTGTCTTCTAGTTTTAGAAAGGGGTAAGGCTGAAAATGGTTTCTTCCCTTTCCTGGGATGGGCTTCTCCGACCTTCTGTGAGAATGAAGCCCAGGCAGGTCACTGCAGTCTGTGATATTTGAGCTTTTTCTTGGACAGCTTCTATCCTTTATTGGCTTGGTAGTTCAGAGGCCTCCTTAGTAGGGCTAGCGATCAGAATGTCGCCTGCATATTGAAGGAGGGTTTCCTTTTCCAGAGGTAGAACTTTTAGGTCTTTAGCTAAGCTTTCCCCAAAGATGGTGTGGGAATTTTTGCACCCTTGGGGCCGAACGGCCCGGAAGTATTGTTTTAGTTGTATGTTGAGTCCTGCCACTCACAAGCCAAAATTTCTTGTGACTCTGGGACTAATGGAATACAAAAGAAGGCATCATTGAAGACTAATACAGAATACCATGTCCTGGTGGTTGGTAGAATGACCAGCAGGGTGTAGGAATTAGGAGCAACTGGAGGTATATCCTCGGTGGCTTCACTGACTGTCCTGACATCCTTTACCAGGTCCCCAGCAGCCCATGGGACTCTCGTGGTCAGACCAATCCCAGAATATGGAGCTCACCTGGGCAGGTACCCCACCCCCACCCCAGCCCACGGAGCTCTCGTGGTCAGGCCCCTCCCAGGATACAGAGCTACCCTTGCAGGTACCGTGGCAGGGCTGGGCACACAGGAACCGTGCACATAGCCCTCATTGCAGAGCACCCCCAGCTCACCTGTCGCTCAGAGCTGACACAGAGCACCTCAGAGCAGGACTTGAACTAACAAACAGCAGCTGCGACAGGTCTGTAACCCTGGGCATCACTCCGTGAGGCCTCCCTCCACCTGGTCTTCCAGAGACTTCCACTGCACCCGGGGCACCAGGCCTCTGTCTCCAACCACCACCCACCCCTCCTCTCCCTGACTCCTGGGTTCCTCTCATTAGGAGAGGGTTTTCTTGAAGTTGTCTCCCACTCATGGGCCAGATAAAATGATTAGAAAACAAGCCAAAGCTGCAGCCCCTTGTCTATCCTGACTCTCAGGAGCCCACACCTGTTCCTTGGACCTGGCCGGTTCAGCAAGTTCCATTTTCTGCAACTGTGAGCCCCTGAGGGGTGATGATTGGCTGACCTGGGCAGCCTTACCGTGCCGGCCAGCCCTCCCCAGGTGTGCCTGGGTTGAGATCAATATAAATACCACTCCAGGCAGCAAGAGCCCCTGCAGCCGTGCCTGATGCCATTTTCTCTGCCCTGTCAGCAGTCTCGGGGCTGGGCTGGTGGGAGGGAGTGAGAGGCCACGGCTTTGTGGGTGGCCCAGTGTGAGTGGGGCTCTGCTGGACTTTCTGCAGCAGTTGCCAGGCTGCCACCTGCTAAAGAAGAGGATGTGTCACCCATACCTGCTGCTGGAATTTCTCCCTGGGCAGAGGTGAGGAAGGAAAAAAGCAGTGGGGGCAGGGACAGGACGGGTATCTCAGGCAGGGAAATGGAAATCTTCCAGAAGAGCACCCAGGGCCAGGACCATCCTGGCTGGCCTGCAGGCACCAAGTCGGCCGGCATGCTGTCACTCGTGTGGCTCTATGGCCCTTCCTCTAGGCTTTCAAGTCCTTGTATATATTCAGGTGTTTTACCTGGGACGGGTGGGAATAGTTCAGCAGCAACTGGCCTGGGGCTCAGCTCACGTTTACTCACAGATGCCTCGGCACGGTGCCCCAGCTTTGCAATGAGGACGCTTGTTGCGTGGGGGCTGCTGGCTGAATGGGAGACGATTCCCCACCACTGACCAACTTCAGAATTGTTTACAACTGGAGCAAGTGCCCTGATACGGTTTTCCTCTGTGTAACTGGTGGGTTCTGTGTTTTTTTCTCTTTTTCGTTTTTGGTTCAAGGTAGATTTTATTCCTCTTTTTTGTATTTACAGATATAAGCATGGAAATAATTTATTCATATAAATACATGTATGTGCAGGGAATAATTGTTTTTTCTGTTTTATTTTTTAAATTTTATTTCTTTTTAATTTTGAATTTTATTTTATATTTTTATACAGCAGGTTCTTATTGGTTATCTATTTTATACATATAAATGTATACATGCCAATCCCAGTCTCTCAACTCCTCCCACCACCACCCCCCCAACAGCTTTCCCCCCTTGTTGTCCATACGTTTGTTGTCTACATCTGTTGCTCTATTTATGCCTTGCAAAATGGTTAATCTGTACAGTTTTTCTAGGTTCCACATATATGCATGAATATACAAGATTTGTTTTTCTCTTTCTGACTTACTTCACTCTGTATGACAGTCTCTAGATCCATCGACGTCTCTACAAATGACCCAATTTCATTCCTTTTCATGGCTTAGTAATATTCCATTTTATATATGTACCACAGCTTTATGCATTCGTCTGTCTGTGGGCATTTAGGTTGCTTCCATTACCTCGATATTGTAAATAGTGATGCAATGAACATTGCGGTGAATGACTCTTTTTGATTTATGGTTTTGTCTGGGTATATGTCCAGTACTGGGATTGCTGTATCATATGGTAATTCTATTGTTAGTTTCTTAAGAAATTCCATATTGTTCTCCATAATGACTGTATCAATTTATATTCCCAACAATAGTGGAAGAGGGTTCCTTTTCGCCACACCCTTTCCAGCATTTTTTGTTTGTAGATTTTCTATGATGCCTATTCTACCAGGTGTGAGGTGATATCTCATTGTTGAATCCATTTCGTTGAGCAAGGGGTAGGTCTTGTCTATTACATATTTGGCTTATGGAACGGTATCTGTGCTAATTTCAAACTCTGCTTTCATGCAGCACCCCAACTCACCTTCCCCCTTAAGCAGGCATAAGTTGGTTTTCTAAACTTGAGACCCTGTTCTGTTTTGTAATTCAGTTCATGTGTAGCCAAGTTCACATTCCGTGTATTAGTGATACCTTATGATGTTTCTTCTTCTGTGTGACTTATTTCACTTAGAATCATCGTGCCTCAATCCACTCATTATGCTGGCATGGGCCTGGTGACATAGATTTCATTGCTGAGTGGTATTCTGTTGTACATAAGTACCGCAACTTCTTTATCCATTATTTGCTCTCTGGGATATTAAACTTGTGCCGTAGAAGAGATTTCTGTAAAAAGAGCCGTCCCAAATTTTGGGGTGGCTGTGTCTTTTTGATTTTAATTTCCCTAAGCTATAGGACCATAAGTGGAAGTGCCCTTGGCTCTGTTGATTTGTTTTCTAGGTGTTTCAGGAAACACCATACACTTCTCCCGAGTGTCTGTTGGCAATGTACATCCCGCCCATCAGCATAACAAGGCTCCCAGTTCTCCATGGCCTGTCCTGCCTTTCTGGATTTTACACTTTTTTCAGATGGCCCTTTTGACCGGGGGGAAGTGAGACTTCATTGTAGTGCAGATTTCCTTTGCAAGCTTGCTTGGTTGGCCAAAAAGTGCGTATGCGTTTTTTCCTGAATATATTCAGGAAAAAACGCATACGCCCTTTTTGGCCAAGTGCATCATTGTGGACGTTCTGCCTCTTTTCCTATGCTTTCAATGCAATTCCAGTCTACCTCCTGAAATCGGTTTCCTGCAATTCTGCACCGCTTTCAAGTCCTCTTGGCAGCCTTACTTCAGTATATTTTTGGACGATACCTGTCATTTATAACTCTGCAGGTTTGTGAATTACAGTGCCCCTGAGCTCCTTTCTTCAACTCGCTTTCTTGTGAGCTGGCCGCAACACCGCAGGATGGCTTCAGGCCCTAATCTGGTTCCGGCACGGCATGCTGAGCCTTTGGTTATTTCCTCTTCCTGGTGGGAAATGAGAGTTAAATTTGCCCGTCCAGACACCTTCAGCTAGTCTCTCATTGGTTCTCCCTATTCCTGTTCATCTTCCACAGAAATTGCAAACTGGGCCAAACAAGAGGTTAAAAGGAACTGACTCTCCAAGTTGGGAGAGTGTTAGTAAAGCGTCTGGAATGTTGCACCCGAGTACCAGGGTACGAAAACTGAGACATATTTGAACACGTCTCCCGTTCACACGGTTGATCATACTCTGGGTTCCACATGCATGTTTTAGCTGAAGGAAGAATACCTTAAACCTGGAGAGTTGAGACCCGTGGAATGGGTACCATGCAATATGACTTCAAAGGGTCTTCATTTGCTCACCGAACCTCTCCAATCCTATCACTGCTGCGTTTATGCCCCTGTACACATGCTTGATTCTCTTTTGGAGACATAGCAATCCATAGGTTTTAAGATACTTACTAGTCAGGTACATTCTTAGGCGTTTAATATGGGGTGTTGAGTCCATTTCATTGAGCAAGGAGTAGCTCTTGTCTATTCCATATTTGGCTTAAGGAACTTTATCTGTGCTCATTTCAATCTCTGGTTTTATGCAGCACCCCAACTCACCTTTTCTCTTAAGCAAACATAAGTTGGTTTTCTAAATTTGAGACCCTGTTCTGTTTTGGAGTTCAGTTCCTGTGTAGCCAAGTTTACATTCCGTGTATTAGTGATATCTTATGATGTTTCTTTTTCTGTGTGACTTATTTCAGTTAGAATCATCGTACCTGAATCCACTCATTATGCTGCTACGGGCCTGATGACATAGATTTCATTGCTGAGTGATACTGCATTGTACGTAAGTACCACAAGTTCTTTATCCATTTTTCACTTTCTGTGATACTGAACTTGTACGGTAAATGAGGTTCTTGTAAACAGAGGCGTCCCAAACTTTGGGGTGGCTGTGTCTTTTTGATTTTAATTTCCCTAAGCTATAGGACCATAAGTGGAAGTGCCCTAGGCTCTGTTCCTTTGTTTTTTAGATGTTTCAGGAAACACCATACACTTCTCCCGAGTGTCTGTTGGCAATTTACATCCCGCCCATCAGCATAACAAGGCTCCCAGTTCTCCATGGCCTGTCCTGCCTTTCTGGATTTTACACTTTTTTCAGATGGCCCTTTTGACCGGGGGGAAGTGAGACTTCATTGTAGTGCAGATTTCCTTTGCAAGTTTGCTTGGTTGGCCAAAAAGGGCGTATGCGTTTTTTCCTGAATATATTCAGGAAAAAACGCATACGCCCTTTTTGGCCAAGTGCATCATTGTGGACGTTCTGCCTCTTTTCCTATGCTTTCAATGCAATTCCAGTCTACCTCCTGAAATCGGTTTCCTGCAATTCTGCACCGCTTTCAAGTCCTCTTGGCAGCCTTACTTCAGTATATTTTTGGACGATAGCTGTCATTTATAACTCTGCAGTTTTGTGAATTACAGTGCCCCTGAGCTCCTTTCTTCAACTCGCTTTCTTGTGACCTGGTCTCAACACCGCAGGATGGCTTCAGGCCCTAATCTGGTTCCGGCACGGCACGCTGAGCCTTTGGTTAATTCCTCTTCCTGGTGGGAAATGAGAGTTAAATTTGCCCGTCCAGACACCTTCAGCTAGTCTCTCATTGGTTCTCCCTATTCCTGTTCATCTTCCACAGAAATTGCAAACTGGGCCAAACAAGAGGTTAAAAGGAACTGACTCTCCAAGTTGGGAGAGTGTTAGTAAAGCGTCTGGAATGTTGCACCCGAGTACCAGGGTACGAAAACTGAGACATATTTGAACACGTCTCCCGTTCACACGGTTGATCATACTCTGGGTTCCACATGCATGTTTTAGCTGAAGGAAGAATACCTTAAACCTGGAGAGTTGAGACCCGTGGAATGGGTACCATGCAATATGACTTCAAAGGGTCTTCATTTGCTCACCGAACCTCTCCAATCCTATCACTGCTGCGTTTATGCCCCTGTACACATGCTTGATTCTCTTTTGGAGACATAGCAATCCATAGGTTTTAAGATACTTACTAGTCAGGTACATTCTTAGGCGTTTAATATGGGGTGTTGAGTCCATTTCATTGAGCAAGGAGTAGCTCTTGTCTATTCCATATTTGGCTTAAGGAACTTTATCTGTGCTCATTTCAATCTCTGGTTTTATGCAGCACCCCAACTCACCTTTTCTCTTAAGCAAACATAAGTTGGTTTTCTAAATTTGAGACCCTGTTCTGTTTTGGAGTTCAGTTCCTGTGTAGCCAAGTTTACATTCCGTGTATTAGTGATATCTTATGATGTTTCTTTTTCTGTGTGACTTATTTCAGTTAGAATCATCGTACCTGAATCCACTCATTATGCTGCTATGGGCCTGATGACATAGATTTCATTGCTGAGTGATACTGCATTGTACGTAAGTACCACAAGTTCTTTATCCATTTTTCACTTTCTGTGATACTGAACTTGTACGGTAAACGAGGTTCTTGTAAACAGAGGCGTCCCAAACTTTGGGGTGGCTGTGTCTTTTTGATTTTAATTTCCCTAAGCTATAGGACCATAAGTGGAAGTGCCCTAGGCTCTGTTGCTTTGTTTTTTAGATGTTTCAGGAAACACCATACACTTCTCCTGAGTGTCTGTTGGCAATTTACATCCCGCCCATCAGCATAACAAGGCTCCCAGTTCTCCATGGCCTGTCCTGCCTTTCTGGATTTTACACTTTTTTCAGATGGCCCTTTTGACTGCTGGGAAGTGAGACTTCATTGTAGTGCAGATTTCCTTTGCAAGCTTGCTTGGTTGGCCAAAAAGGGCGTATGCGTTTTTTCCTGAATATATTCAGGAAAAAATGCATACGCCCTTTTTGGCCAAGTGCATCATTGTGGACGTTCTGCCTCTTTTCCTATGCTTTCAATGCAATTCCAGTCTACCTCCTGAAATCGGTTTCCTGCAATTCTGCCCCGCTTTCAAGTCCTCTTGGCAGCCTTACTTCAGTATATTTTTGGACGATAACTGTCATTTATAACTCTGCAGGTTTGTGAATTACAGTGCCCCTGAGCTCCTTTCTTCAACTCGCTTTCTTTTGAGCTGGCCGCAACACCGCAGGATGGCTTCAGGCCCTAATCTGGTTCCGGCACGGCACGCTGAGCCTTTGGTTATTTCCTCTTCCTGGTGGGAAATGAGAGTTAAATTTGCCCGTCCAGACACCTCCAGCTAGTCTCTCATTGGTTCTCCCTATTCCTGTTCATCTTCCGCAGAAATTGCAAACTGGGCCAAACAGGAGGTTAAAGGCGCTGACTCTCCAAGTGGGGAGAGTGTTAGTAAAGCGTCTGGAATGTTGCACCCGAGTACCAGGGGAGGAAAACTGAGACATATTTGAACACGTCTCCCGTTCACACGGTTGATCATACTCTGGGTTCCACATGCATGTTTTAGCTGAAGGATGAATACCTTAAACCTGGAGAGTTGTGACCCATGTAATGGGTACCATGCAATATGACTTCAAAGGGTCTTCATTTGCTCACCGAACCTCTCCAATCCTATCACTGCTGCGTTTATGCCCCTGTACACATGCTTGATTCTCTTCCGGAGACATAGCAATCCATAGGTTTTAAGATACTTACTAGTCAGGTACATTCTTAGGCGTTTAATATGCGGTGTTGAGTCCATTTCGTTGAGCAAGGAGTAGCTCTTGTCTATTCCATATTTGGCTTAAGGAACTTTATCTGTGCTCATTTCAATCTCTGGTTTTATGCAGCACCCCAACTCACCTTTCCCCTTAAGCAAGCATAAGTTGGTTTTCTAAATTTGAGACCCTGTTCTGTTTTGGAATTCAGTTCCTGTGTAGCCAAGTTTACATTCCGTGTATTACTGATATCTTATGATGTTTCTTTTTCTGTGTGACTTATTTCAGTTAGAATCATCATACCTGAATCCACTCATTATGCTGCTAAGGGCCTGATGACATAGATTTCATTGCTGAGTGATATTGTTTTGTAAGTAAATACCACAACTTCTTTATCCATTTTTCACTTTCTGCGTTGTTGAACTTGTACTGTAAACGAGGTTCTTGTAAACAGAGCCGTCCCAAACTTTGGGGTGGCTGTGTCTTTTTGATTTTAATTTCCCTAAGCTATAGGACCATAAGTGGAAGTGCCCTAGGCTCTGTTCCTTTGTTTTCTAGGTGTTTCAGGAAACACCATACACTTCTCCCGAGTGTCTGTTGGCAATGTACATCCCGCCCATCAGCATAACAAGGCTCCCAGTTCTCCATGGCCTGTCCTGCCTTTCTGGATTTTACACTTTTTTCAGATGGCCCTTTTGACCGGGGGGAAGTGAGACTTCATTGTAGTGCAGATTTCCTTTGCAAGCTTGCTTGGTTGGCCAAAAAGTGCGTATGCGTTTTTTCCTGAATATATTCAGGAAAAAACGCATACGCCCTTTTTGGCCAAGTGCATCATTGTGGACGTTCTGCCTCTTTTCCTATGCTTTCAATGCAATTCCAGTCTACCTCCTGAAATCGGTTTCCTGCAATTCTGCACCGCTTTCAAGTCCTCTTGGCAGCCTTACTTCAGTATATTTTTGGACGATACCTGTCATTTATAACTCTGCAGGTTTGTGAATTACAGTGCCCCTGAACTCCTTTCTTCAACTCGCTTTCTTGTGAGCTGGCCGCAACACCGCAGGATGGCTTCAGGCCCTAATCTGGTTCCGGCACGGCATGCTGAGCCTTTGGTTATTTCCTCTTCCTGGTGGGAAATGAGAGTTAAATTTGCCCGTCCAGACACCTTCAGCTAGTCTCTCATTGGTTCTCCCTATTCCTGTTCATCTTCCACAGAAATTGCAAACTGGGCCAAACAAGAGGTTAAAAGGAACTGACTCTCCAAGTTGGGAGAGTGTTAGTAAAGCGTCTGGAATGTTGCACCCGAGTACCAGGGTACGAAAACTGAGACATATTTGAACACGTCTCCCGTTCACACGGTTGATCATACTCTGGGTTCCACATGCATGTTTTAGCTGAAGGAAGAATACCTTAAACCTGGAGAGTTGAGACCCGTGGAATGGGTACCATGCAATATGACTTCAAAGGGTCTTCATTTGCTCACCGAACCTCTCCAATCCTATCACTGCTGCGTTTATGCCCCTGTACACATGCTTGATTCTCTTTTGGAGACATAGCAATCCATAGGTTTTAAGATACTTACTAGTCAGGTACATTCTTAGGCGTTTAATATGGGGTGTTGAGTCCATTTCATTGAGCAAGGAGTAGCTCTTGTCTATTCCATATTTGGCTTAAGGAACTTTATCTGTGCTCATTTCAATCTCTGGTTTTATGCAGCACCCCAACTCACCTTTTCTCTTAAGCAAACATAAGTTGGTTTTCTAAATTTGAGACCCTGTTCTGTTTTGGAGTTCAGTTCCTGTGTAGCCAAGTTTACATTCCGTGTATTAGTGATATCTTATGATGTTTCTTTTTCTGTGTGACTTATTTCAGTTAGAATCATCGTACCTGAATCCACTCATTATGCTGCTACGGGCCTGATGACATAGATTTCATTGCTGAGTGATACTGCATTGTACGTAAGTACCACAAGTTCTTTATCCATTTTTCACTTTCTGTGATACTGAACTTGTACGGTAAATGAGGTTCTTGTAAACAGAGGCGTCCCAAACTTTGGGGTGGCTGTGTCTTTTTGATTTTAATTTCCCTAAGCTATAGGACCATAAGTGGAAGTGCCCTAGGCTCTGTTGCTTTGTTTTTTAGATGTTTCAGGAAACACCATACACTTCTCCCGAGTGTCTGTTGGCAATTTACATCCCGCCCATCAGCATAACAAGGCTCCCAGTTCTCCATGGCCTGTCCTGCCTTTCTGGATTTTACACTTTTTTCAGATGGCCCTTTTGACCGGGGGGAAGTGAGACTTCATTGTAGTGCAGATTTCCTTTGCAAGTTTGCTTGGTTGGCCAAAAAGGGCGTATGCGTTTTTTCCTGAATATATTCAGGAAAAAACGCATACGCCCTTTTTGGCCAAGTGCATCATTGTGGACGTTCTGCCTCTTTTCCTATGCTTTCAATGCAATTCCAGTCTACCTCCTGAAATCGGTTTCCTGCAATTCTGCACCGCTTTCAAGTCCTCTTGGCAGCCTTACTTCAGTATATTTTTGGACGATAGCTGTCATTTATAACTCTGCAGTTTTGTGAATTACAGTGCCCCTGAGCTCCTTTCTTCAACTCGCTTTCTTGTGACCTGGTCTCAACACCGCAGGATGGCTTCAGGCCCTAATCTGGTTCCGGCACGGCACGCTGAGCCTTTGGTTAATTCCTCTTCCTGGTGGGAAATGAGAGTTAAATTTGCCCGTCCAGACACCTTCAGCTAGTCTCTCATTGGTTCTCCCTATTCCTGTTCATCTTCCACAGAAATTGCAAACTGGGCCAAACAAGAGGTTAAAAGGAACTGACTCTCCAAGTTGGGAGAGTGTTAGTAAAGCGTCTGGAATGTTGCACCCGAGTACCAGGGTACGAAAACTGAGACATATTTGAACACGTCTCCCGTTCACACGGTTGATCATACTCTGGGTTCCACATGCATGTTTTAGCTGAAGGAAGAATACCTTAAACCTGGAGAGTTGAGACCCGTGGAATGGGTACCATGCAATATGACTTCAAAGGGTCTTCATTTGCTCACCGAACCTCTCCAATCCTATCACTGCTGCGTTTATGCCCCTGTACACATGCTTGATTCTCTTTTGGAGACATAGCAATCCATAGGTTTTAAGATACTTACTAGTCAGGTACATTCTTAGGCGTTTAATATGGGGTGTTGAGTCCATTTCATTGAGCAAGGAGTAGCTCTTGTCTATTCCATATTTGGCTTAAGGAACTTTATCTGTGCTCATTTCAATCTCTGGTTTTATGCAGCACCCCAACTCACCTTTTCTCTTAAGCAAACATAAGTTGGTTTTCTAAATTTGAGACCCTGTTCTGTTTTGGAGTTCAGTTCCTGTGTAGCCAAGTTTACATTCCGTGTATTAGTGATATCTTATGATGTTTCTTTTTCTCTGTGACTTATTTCAGTTAGAATCATCGTACCTGAATCCACTCATTATGCTGCTATGGGCCTGATGACATAGATTTCATTGCTGAGTGATACTGCATTGTACGTAAGTACCACAAGTTCTTTATCCATTTTTCACTTTCTGTGATACTGAACTTGTACGGTAAACGAGGTTCTTGTAAACAGAGGCGTCCCAAACTTTGGGGTGGCTGTGTCTTTTTGATTTTAATTTCCCTAAGCTATAGGACCATAAGTGGAAGTGCCCTAGGCTCTGTTGCTTTGTTTTTTAGATGTTTCAGGAAACACCATACACTTCTCCTGAGTGTCTGTTGGCAATTTACATCCCGCCCATCAGCATAACAAGGCTCCCAGTTCTCCATGGCCTGTCCTGCCTTTCTGGATTTTACACTTTTTTCAGATGGCCCTTTTGACTGCTGGGAAGTGAGACTTCATTGTAGTGCAGATTTCCTTTGCAAGCTTGCTTGGTTGGCCAAAAAGGGCGTATGCGTTTTTTCCTGAATATATTCAGGAAAAAATGCATACGCCCTTTTTGGCCAAGTGCATCATTGTGGACGTTCTGCCTCTTTTCCTATGCTTTCAATGCAATTCCAGTCTACCTCCTGAAATCGGTTTCCTGCAATTCTGCCCCGCTTTCAAGTCCTCTTGGCAGCCTTACTTCAGTATATTTTTGGACGATAACTGTCATTTATAACTCTGCAGGTTTGTGAATTACAGTGCCCCTGAGCTCCTTTCTTCAACTCGCTTTCTTTTGAGCTGGCCGCAACACCGCAGGATGGCTTCAGGCCCTAATCTGGTTCCGGCACGGCACGCTGAGCCTTTGGTTATTTCCTCTTCCTGGTGGGAAATGAGAGTTAAATTTGCCCGTCCAGACACCTCCAGCTAGTCTCTCATTGGTTCTCCCTATTCCTGTTCATCTTCCGCAGAAATTGCAAACTGGGCCAAACAGGAGGTTAAAGGCGCTGACTCTCCAAGTGGGGAGAGTGTTAGTAAAGCGTCTGGAATGTTGCACCCGAGTACCAGGGGAGGAAAACTGAGACATATTTGAACACGTCTCCCGTTCACACGGTTGATCATACTCTGGGTTCCACATGCATGTTTTAGCTGAAGGATGAATACCTTAAACCTGGAGAGTTGTGACCCATGTAATGGGTACCATGCAATATGACTTCAAAGGGTCTTCATTTGCTCACCGAACCTCTCCAATCCTATCACTGCTGCGTTTATGCCCCTGTACACATGCTTGATTCTCTTCCGGAGACATAGCAATCCATAGGTTTTAAGATACTTACTAGTCAGGTACATTCTTAGGCGTTTAATATGCGGTGTTGAGTCCATTTCGTTGAGCAAGGAGTAGCTCTTGTCTATTCCATATTTGGCTTAAGGAACTTTATCTGTGCTCATTTCAATCTCTGGTTTTATGCAGCACCCCAACTCACCTTTCCCCTTAAGCAAGCATAAGTTGGTTTTCTAAATTTGAGACCCTGTTCTGTTTTGGAATTCAGTTCCTGTGTAGCCAAGTTTACATTCCGTGTATTACTGATATCTTATGATGTTTCTTTTTCTGTGTGACTTATTTCAGTTAGAATCATCATACCTGAATCCACTCATTATGCTGCTAAGGGCCTGATGACATAGATTTCATTGCTGAGTGATATTGTTTTGTAAGTAAATACCACAACTTCTTTATCCATTTTTCACTTTCTGCGATGTTGAACTTGTACTGTAAACGAGGTTCTTGTAAACAGAGCCGTCCCAAACTTTGGGGTGGCTGTGTCTTTTTGATTTTAATTTCCCTAAGCTATAGGACCATAAGTGGAAGTGCCCTAGGCTCTGTTCCTTTGTTTTTTAGATGTTTCAGGAAACACCATACACTTCTCCAGAGTGTCTGTTGGCAATTTACATCCCGCCCATCAGCATAACAAGGCTCCCAGTTCTCCATGGCCTGTCCTGCCTTTCTGGATTTTACACTTTTTTCAGATGGCCCTTTTGACTGAGGGGAAGTGAGACTTCATTGTAGTGCAGATTTCCTTTGCAAGCTTGCTTGGTTGGCCAAAAAGGGCGTATGCGTTTTTTCCTGAATATATTCAGGAAAAAACGCATACGCCCTTTTTGGCCAAGTGCATCATTGTGGACGTTCTGTCTCTTTTCCTATGCTTTCAATGCAATTCCAGTCTACCTCCTGAAATCGGTTTCCTTCAATTCTGCCCCGCTTTCAAGTCCTCTTGGCAGCCTTACTTCAGTATATTTTTGGACGATAGCTGTCATTTATAACTCTGCAGGTTTGTGAATTACAGTGCCCCTGAGCTCCTTTCTTCAACTCGCTTTCTTGTGAGCTGGCCGCAACACCGCAGGATGGTTTCAGGCCCTAATCTGGTTCCGGCACGGCTCGCTGACCCTTTGGTTATTTCGTCTTCCTGGTGGGAAATGAGAGTTAAATTTGCCCGTCCAGACACCTCCAGCTAGTCTCTCATTGGTTCTCGCTATTCCTGTTCATCTTCCGCAGAAATTGCAAACTGGGCCAAACAGGAGGTTAAAGGCGCTGACTCTCCAAGTGGGGAGAGTGTTAGTAAAGCGTCTGGAATGTTGCACCCGAGTACCAGGGGAGGAAAACTGAGACATATTTGAACACGTCTCCCGTTCACACGGTTGATCATACTCTGGGTTCCACATGCATGTTTTAGCTGAAGGAAGAATACCTTAAACCTGGAGAGTTGAGACCCGTGGAATGGGTACCATGCAGTAAGACTTCAAAGGGTCTTCATTTGCTCACCGAACCTCTCCAATCCTATCACTGCTGCGTTTATGCCCCTGTACACACGCTTGATTCTCTTTTGGAGACATAGCAATCCATAGGTTTTAAGATACTTACTAGTCAGGTACATTTTTAGGCGTTTAATATGGGGTGTTGAGTCCATTTCGTTGAGCAAGGAGTAGCTCTTTTCTATTCCATATTTGCCTTAAGGAACTTTATCTGTGCTCATTTCAATCTCTGGTTTTATGCAGCACCCCAACTCACCTTTCCCCTTAAGCAAGCATAAGTTGGTTTTCTAATTTGAGACCCTGTTCTGTTTTGGAATTCATTTCCTGTGTAGCCAAGTTTACATTCCGTGTATTAGTGATATCTTATGATGTTTCTTTTTCTGTGTGACTTATTTCAGTTAGAATCATCGTACCTGAATCCACTCATTATGCTGCTATGGGCCTGATGACATAGATTTCATTGCTGAGTGATACTGCATTGTACATAAGTACCACAAATTCTTTATCCATTTTTCACTTTCTGTGATACTGAACTTGTACGGTAAACGAGGTTCTTGTAAACAGAGGCGTCCCAAACTTTGGGGTGGCTGTGTCTTTTTGATTTTAATTTCCCTAAGCTATAGGACCATAAGTGGAAGTGCCCTAGGCTCTGTTGCTTTGTTTTTTAGATGTTTCAGGAAACACCATACACTTCTCCTGAGTGTCTGTTGGCAATTTACATCCCGCCCATCAGCATAACAAGGCTCCCAGTTCTCCATGGCCTGTCCTGCCTTTCTGGATTTTACACTTTTTTCAGATGGCCCTTTTGACCGGGGGGAAGTGAGACTTCATTGTAGTGCAGATTTCCTTTGCAAGCTTGCTTGGTTGGCCAAAAAGTGCGTATGCGTTTTTTCCTGAATATATTCAGGAAAAAACTCATACGCCCTTTTTGGCCAAGTGCATCATTGTGGACGTTCTGCCTCTTTTCCTATGCTTTCAATGCAATTCCAGTCTACCTCCTGAAATCGGTTTCCTGCAATTCTGCCCCGCTTTCAAGTCCTCTTGGCAGCCTTACTTCAGTATATTTTTGGACGATACCTGTCATTTATAACTCTGCAGGTTTGTGAATTACAGTGCCCCTGAGCTCCTTTCTTCAACTCGCTTTCTTTTGAGCTGGCCGCAATACCGCAGGATGGCTTCAGGCCCTAATCTGATTCCGGCACGGCACGCTGAGCCTTTGGTTAATTCCTCTTCCTGGTGGGAAATGAGAGTTAAATTTGCCCGTCCAGACACCTCCAGCTAGTCTCTCATTGGTTCTCGCTATTCCTGTTCATCTTCCGCAGAAATTGCAAACTGGGCCAAACAGGAGGTTAAAGGGACTGACTCTCCAAGTCGAGAGAGTGTTAGTAAAGCGTCTGGAATGTTGCACCCGAGTACCAGGGTATGAAAACTGAGACATATTTGAACACGTCTCCCGATCACACGGTTGATCATACTCTAGGTTCCACATGCATGTTTTAGCTGAAGGATGAATACCTTAAACCTGGGTAGTTGAAACCCGTGGAATGGGTACCATGCAATATGACTTCAAAGGGTCTTCATTTGCTCACCGAACCTCTCCAATCCTATCACTGCTGCGTTTATGCCCCTGTACACATGCTTGATTCTCTTTCGGAGACATAGCAATCCATAGGTTTTAAGATACTTACTAGTCAGGTACATTCTTAGGCGTTTAATATGGGGTGTTGAGTCCATTTCGTTGAGCAAGGAGTAGCTCTTTTCTATTCCATATTTGGCTTAAGGAACTTTATCTGTGCTCATTTCAATCTCTGGATTCATGCAGCACCCCAAATCACCTTTCCCCTTAAACAAGCATAAGTTGGTTTTCTAAATTTGAGACCCTGTTCTGTTCTGTAATTCAGTTCCTGTGTAGCCAAGTTTACATTCCGTGTATTACTGATATCTTATGATGTTTCTTTTTCTGTGTGACTTATTTCAGTTAGAATCATCATACCTGAATCCACTCATTGTGCTGCTAAGGGCCTGATGACATAGATTTCATTGCTGAGTGATATTTCTTTGTAAGTAAATACCACAACTTCTTTATCCATTTTTCACTTTCTGCAATGTGGAACTTGTACTGTAACCGAGGTTCTTGTAAACAGAGCCGTTCCAAATTTTGGGGTGGCTGTGTCTTTTTGATTTTAATTTCCCTAAGCTATAGGACCATAAGTGGAAGTGCCCTAGGCTCTGTTGCTTTGTTTTTTAGATGTTTCAGGAAACACCATACACTTGTCCCGAGTGTCTGTTGGCAATTTATATCCCGCCCATCAGCATAACAAGGCTCCCAGTTCTCCATGGCCTGTCCTGCCTTTCTGGATTTTACACTTTTTTCAGATGGCCCTTTTGACCAGGGGGAAGTGAGACTTCATTGTAGTGCAGATTTCCTTTGCAAGCTTGCTTGGTTGGCCAAAAAGGGCGTATGCGTTTTTTCCTGAATATATTCAGGAAAAAACGCATACGCCCTTTTTGGCCAAGTGCATCATTGTGGACGTTCTGCCTCTTTTCCTATGCTTTCAATGCAATTCCACTCTACCTCCTGAAATCGGTTTCCTGCAATTCTGCCCCGCTTTCAAGTCCTCTTGGCAGCCTTACTTCAGTATATTTTTGGACGATAGCTGTCATTTATAACTCTGCAGGTTTGTGAATTACAGTGCCCCTGAGCTCCTTTCTTCAACTCGCTTTCTTGTGAGCTGGCCGCAACACCGCAGGATGGCTTCAGGCCCTAATCTGGTTCCGGCACGGCACGCTGAGCCTTTGGTTATTTCCTCTTCCTGGTGGGAAATGAGAGTTAAATTTGCCCGTCCAGACACATCCAGCTAGTCTCTCATTGGTTCTCCCTATTCCTGTTCATCTTCCACAGAAATTGCAAACTGGGCCAAACAGGAGGTTAAAGGCGCTGACTCTCCAAGTCGGGAGAGTGTTAGTAAAGCGCCTGGAATGTTGCACCCGAGTACCAGGGGAGGAAAACTGAGACATATTTGAACACGTCTCCCGTTCACACGGTTGATCATACTCTGGGTTCCACATGCATGTTTTTGCTGAAGGAAGAATACCTTAAACCTGGAGAGTTGAGACCCGTGGAATGGGTACCATGCAATATGACTTCAAAGGGTCTTCATTTGCTCACCGAACCTCTCCAATCCTATCACTGCTGCGTTTATGCCCCTGTACACACGCTTGATTCTCTTTTGGAGACATAGCAATCCATAGGTTTTAAGATACTTACTAGTCAGGTACATTCTTAGGCCTTTAATATGGGGTGTTGAGTCCATTTCGTTGAGCAAGGAGTAGCTCTTGTCTATTCCATATTTGGCTTAAGGAACTTTATCTGTGCTCATTTCAATCTCTGGTTTTATGCAGCACCCCAACTCACCTTTCCCCTTAAGCAAGCATAAGTTGGTTTTCTAAATTTGAGACCCTGTTCTGTTTTGGAATTCAGTTCCTGTGTAGCCAAGTTTACATTCCATGTATTAGTGATATCTTATGATGTTTCTTTTTCTGTGTGACTTATTTCAGTTAGAATCATCGTACCTGAATCCACTCATTATGCTGCTACGGGCCTGATGACATAGATTTCATTGCTGAGTGATACTGCATTTTACATAAGTACCACAAGTTCTTTATCCATTTTTCACTTTCTGTGATACTGAACTTGTACGGTAAACGAGGTTCTTGTAAACAGAGGCGTCCCAAAATTTGGGGTGGCTGTGTCTTTTTGATTTTAATTTCCCTAAGCTATAGGACCATAAGTGGAAGTGCCCTAGGCTCTGTTGCTTTGTTTTTTAGATGTTTCAGGAAACACCATACACTTCTCCAGAGTGTCTGTTGGCAATTTACATCCCGCCCATCAGCATAACAAGGCTCCCAGTTCTCCATGGCCTGTCCTGACTTTCTGGATTTTACACTTTTTTCAGATGGCCCTTTTGACCGGGAGGAAGTGAGACTTCATTGTAGTGCAGATTTCTTTTGCAAGCTTGCTTGGTTGGCCAAAAAGGGCGTATGCGTTTTTTCCTGAATATATTCAGGAAAAAATGCATACGCCCTTTTTGGCCAAGTGCATCATTGTGGACGTTCTGCCTCTTTTCCTATGCTTTCAATGCAATTCCAGTCTACCTCCTGAACTCGGTTTCCTGCAATTCTGCCCCGCTTTCAAGTCCTCTTGGCAGCCTTACTTCAGTATATTTTTGGACGATAGCTGTCATTTATAACTCTGCAGGTTTGTGAATTACAGTGCCCCTGAGCTCCTTTCTTCAACTCACTTTCTTTTGACCTGGCCGCAACACCGCAGGATGGCTTCAGGCCCTAATCTGGTTCCGGCACGGCACGCTGAGCCTTTGGTTATTTCCTCTTCCTGGTGGGAAATGAGAGTTAAATTTGCCCGTCCAGACACCTCCAGCTAGTCTCTGATTGGTTCTCCCTATTCCTGTTCATCTTCCGCAGAAATTGCAAACTGGGCCAAACAGGAGGTTAAAGGCGCTGACTCTCCAAGTGGGGAGAGTGTTAGTAAAGCGTCTGGAATGTTGCACCCGAATACCAGTGGAGGAAAACTGAGACATATTTGAACACGTCTCCTGTTCACACGGTTGATCATACTCTGGGTTCCACATGCATGTTTTAGCTGAAGGATGAATACCTTAAACCTGGAGAGTTGAGACCCATGTAATGGGTACCATGCAATATGACTTCAAAGGGTCTTCATTTGCTCACCGAACCTCTCCAATCCTATCACTGCTGCGTTTATGCCCCTGTACACATGCTTGATTCTCTTCCGGAGACATAGCAATCCATAGGTTTTAAGATACTTACTAGTCAGGTACATTCTTAGGCGTTTAATATGCGGTGTTGAGTCCATTTCGTTGAGCAAGGAGTAGCTCTTGTCTATTCCATATTTGGCTTAAGGAACTTTATCTGTGCTCATTTCAATCTCTGGTTTTATGCAGCACCCCAACTCACCTTTCCCCTTAAGCAAGCATAAGTTGGTTTTCTAAATTTGAGACCCTGTTCTGTTTTGGAATTCAGTTCCTGTGTAGCCAATTTTACATTCCGTGTATTACTGATATCTTATGATGTTTCTTTTTCTGTGTTTCTTATTTCAGTTAGAATCATCATACCTGAATCCACTCATTATGCTGCTAAGGGCCTGATGACATAGATTTCATTGCTGAGTGATATTGCTTTGTAAGTAAATACCACAACTTCTTTATCCATTTTTCACTTTCTGCGATGTTGAACTTGTACTGTAAACGAGGTTCTTGTAAACAGAGGCGTCCCAAACTTTGGGGTGGCTGTGTCTTTTTGATTTTAATTTCCCTAAGCTATAGGACCATAAGTGGAAGTGCCCTAGGCTCTGTTGCTTTGTTTTTTAGATGTTTCAGGAAACACCATACACTTCTCCCGAGTGTCTGTTGGCAATTTACATCCCGCCCATCAGCATAACAAGGCTCCCAGTTCTCCATGGCCTGTCCTGCCTTTCTGGATTTTACACTTTTTTCAGATGGCCCTTTTGACCGGGGGGAAGTGAGACTTCATTGTAGTGCAGATTTCCTTTGTAAGCTTGCTTGGTTGGCCAAAAAGGGCGTATGCGTTTTTTCCTGAATATATTCAGGAAAAAACGCATACGCCCTTTTAGGCCAAGTGCATCATTGTGGACGTTCTGCCTCTTTTCCTATGCTTTCAATGCAATTCCAGTCTACCTCCTGAAATCGGTTTCCTGCAATTCTGCCCCGCTTTCAAGTCCTCTTGGCAGCCTTACTTCAGTATATTTTTGGACGATAGCTGTCATTTATAACTCTGCAGGTTTGTGAATTACAGTGCCCCTGAGCTCCTTTCTTCAACTCGCTTTCTTTTGAGCTGGCCGCAACACCGCAGGATGGCTTCAGGCCCTAATCTGGTTCCGGCACGGCACGCTGAGCCTTTGGTTATTTCCTCTTCCTGGTGTGAAATGAGAGTTAAATTTGCCCGTCCAGACACCTCCAGCTAGTCTCTGATTGGTTCTCCCTATTCCTGTTCATCTTCCGCAGAAATTGCAAACTGGGCCAAACAGGAGGTTAAAGGCGCTGACTCTCCAAGTGGGGAGAGTGTTAGTAAAGCGTCTGGAATGTTGCACCCGAGTACCAGGGGAGGAAAACTGAGACATATTTGAACACGTCTCCCGTTCACACGGTTGATCATACTCTGGGTTCCACATGCATGTTTTAGCTGAAGGAAGAATACCTTAAACCTGGAGAGTTGAGACCCGTGGAATGGGTATCATGCAATATGACTTCAAAGGGTCTTCATTTGCTCACCGAACCTCTCCAATCCTATCACTGCTGCGTTTATGCCCCTGTACACACGCTTGATTCTCTTTTGGAGACATAGCAATCCATAGGTTTTAAGATACTTACTAGTCAGGTACATTCTTAGGCATTTAATATGGTGTGTTGAGTCCATTTCATTGAGCAAGGAGTAGCTCTTGTCTATTCCATATTTGGCTTAAGGAACTTTATCTGTGCTCATTTCAATCTCTGGTTTTATGCAGCACCCCAACTCACCTTTCCCCTTAAGCAAGAATAAGTTGGTTTTCTAAATTTGAGACCCTGTTCTGTTCTGTAATTCAGTTCCTGTGTAGCCAAGTTTACATTCCGTGTATTACTGATATCTTATGATGTTTCTTTTTCTGTGTGACTTATTTCAGTTAGAATCATCGTACCTGAATCCATTCATTATGCTGCTACGGGCCTGATGACATAGATTTCATTGCTGAGTGATACTGCATTGTATGTAAGTACCACAAGTTCTTTATCCATTTTTCACTTTCTGTGATACTGAACTTGTATGGTAAACGACGTTCTTGTAAACAGAGGCGTCCCAAACTTTGGGGTGGCTGTGTCTTTTTGATTTTAATTTCCCTAAGCTATAGGACCATAAGTAGAAGTGCCCTAGGCTCTGTTGCTTTGTTTTTTAGATGTTTCAGGAAACACCATACACTTCTCCGGAGTGTCTGTTGGCAATTTACATCCCTCCCATCAGCATAACAATGCTCCCAGTTCTCCATGGCCTGTCCTGCCTTTCTGGATTTTACACTTTTTTCAGATGGTCCTTTTGACCGGGGGGAAGTGAGACTTCATTGTAGTGCAGATTTCGTTTGCAAGCTTGCTTGGTTGGCCAAAAAGGGCGTATGCGTTTTTTCCTGAATATATTCAGGAAAAAACGCATACGCCCTTTATGGCCAAGTGCATCATTGTGGACGTTCTGCCTCTTTTCCTATGCTTTCAATGCAATTCCAGTCTACCTCCTGAAATCGGTTTCCTGCAATTCTGCCCCGCTTTCAAGTCCTCTTGGCAGCCTTACTTCAGTATATTTTTGGACGATAGCTGTCATTTATAACTCTGCAGGTTTGTGAATTACAGTGCCCCTGAGCTCCTTTCTTCAACTCGCTTTCTTTTGAGCTGGCCGCAACACCACAGGATGGCTTCAGGCCCCAATCTGGTTCCGGCATGGCACGCTGAGCCTTTGGTTATTTCCTCTTCCTGGTGGGAAATGAGAGTTAAATTTTCCCGTCCAGACACCTCCAGCTAGTCTCTCATTGGTTCTCGCTATTCCTGTTCATCTTCCGCAGAAATTGCAAACTGGGCCAAACAGGAGGTTAAAGGGACTGACTCTCCAAGTCGGGAGAGTGTTAGTAAAGCGTCTGGAATGTTGCACCCGAGTACCAGGGTACAAAAACTGAGGCATATTTGAACACGTCTCCCGTTCACACGGTTGATCATACTCTGGGTTCCACATGCATGTTTTAGCTGAAGGAAGAATACCTTAAACCTGGAGAGTTGAGACCCGTGGAATGGGTACCATGCAATATGACTTCAAAGGGTCTTCATTTGCTCACCGAACCTCTCCAATCCTATCACTGCTGCGTTTATGCCCCTGTACACATGCTTGATTCTCTTTTGGAGACATAGCATTCCATAGGTTTTAAGATACTTACTAGTCAGGTACATTCTTAGGCGTTTAATATGCGGTGTTGAGTCCATTTCGTTGAGCAAGGAGTAGCTCTTGTCTATTCCATATTTGGCTTAAGGAACTTTATCTGTGCTCATTTCAATCTCTGGTTTTATGCAGCACCCCAACTCACCTTTCCCCTTAAGCAAGCATAAGTTGGTTTTCTAAATTTGAGACCCTGTTCTGTTCTGTAATTCAGTTCCTGTGTAGCCAAGTTTACATTCCGTGTATTACTGATATCTTATGATGTTTCTTTTTCTGTGTGACTTATTTCAGTTAGAATCATCATACCTGAATCCACTCATTGTGCTGCTAAGGGCCTGATGACATAGATTTCATTGCTGAGTGATATTGCTTTGTAAGTAAATACCACAACTTCTTTATCCATTTTTCACTTTCTGTGATACTGAACTTGTACGGTAAACGAGGTTCTTGTAAACAGAGGCATGCCAAATTTTAAGGTGGCTGTGTCTTTTTGATTTTAATTTCCCTAAGCTATAGGACCATAAGTGGAAGTGCCCTAGGCTCTGTTGCTTTGTTTTTTAGATGTTTCAGGAAACACCATACACTTCTCCCGAGTGTCTGTTGGCAATTTACATCACGCCCATCAGCATAACAAGGCTCCCAGTTCTCCATGGCCTGTCCTGCCTTTCTGGATTTTACACTTTTTTCAGATGGCCCTTTTGACTGGGGGGAAGTGAGACTTCATTGTAGTGCAGATTTCCTTTGCAAGCTTGCTTGGTTGGCCAAAAAGTGCGTATGAGTTTTTTCCTGAATATATTCAGGAAAAAACGCATACGCCCTTTTTGGCCAAGTGCATCATTGTGGACGTTCTGCCTCTTTTCCTATGCTTTCAATGCAATTCCAGTCTACCTCCTGAAATCGGTTTCCTGCAATTCTGCCCCGCTTTCAAGTCCTCTTGGCAGCCTTACTTCAGTATATTTTTGGACGATAGCTGTCATTTATAACTCTGCAGGTTTGTGAATTACAGTGCCCCTGAGCTCCTTTCTTCAACTCGCATTCTTGTGACCTGGCTGTAACACCGCAGCATGGCTTCAGGCCCTAATCTGGTTCCGGCACGGCACGCTGAGCCTTTGGTTAATTCCTCTTCCTGGTGGGAAATGAGAGTTAAATTTGCCCGTCCATACACCTCCAGCTAGTCTCTCATTGATTCTCGCTATTCCTGTTCATCTTCCGCAGAAATTGCAAACTGGACCAAACAGGAGGTTAAAGGCGCTGACTCTCCAAGTGGGGAGAGTGTTAGTAAAGCGTCTGGAATGTTGCACCCGAGTACCAGGGGATTAAAACTGAGACATATTTGAACACGTCTCCCGTTCACACGGTTGATCATACTCTGGGTTCCACATGCATGTTTTAGCTGAAGGAAGAATACCTTAAACCTGGAGAGTTGAGACCCGTGGAATGGGTACCATGCAGTATGACTTCAAAGGGTCTTCATTTGCTCACCGAACCTCTCCAATCCTATCACTGCTGCGTTTATGCCCCTGTACACACGCTTGATTCTCTTTTGGAGACATAGCAATCCATAGGTTTTAAGATACTTACTAGTCAGGTACATTCTTAGGCGTTTAATATGGGGTGTTGAGTCCATTTCGTTGAGCAAGGAGTAGCTCTTGTCTATTCCATATTTGGCTTAAGGAACTTTACCTGTGCTCATTTCAATCTCTGGTTTTATGCAGCACCCCAACTCACCTTTCCCCTTAAGCAAGCATAAGTTGGTTTTCTAAATTTGAGACCCTCTTCTGTTTTGGAATTCAGTTCCTGTGTAGCCAAGTTTACATTCTGTGTATTACTGATATCTTATGATGTTTCTTTTTCTGTGTGACTTATTTCAGTTAGAATCATCGTACCTGAATCCACTCATTATGCTGCTACGGGCCTGATGACATAGATTTCATTGCTGAGTGATACTGCATTGTACATAAGTACCACAGTTCTTTATCCATTTTTCACTTTCTGCAATGTTGAACTTGTACTGTAAACGAGGTTCTTGTAAACAGAGCCGTTCCATACTTTGGGGTGGCTGTGACTTTTTGATTTTAATTTCCCTAGGCTATAGGACCATAAGTGGAAGTGCCCTAGGCTCTGTTGCTTTGTTTTTTAAATGTTTCAGGAAACACCATACACTTCTCCCGAGTGTCTGTTGGCAATTTACATCCCGCCCATCAGCATAACAAGGCTCCCAGTTCTCCATGGCCTGTCCTGCCTTTCTGGATTTTACACTTTTTTCAGATGGCCCTTTTGACCGGGGGGAAGTGAGACTTCATTGTAGTGCAGATTTCCTTTGCAAGCTTGCTTGGTTGGCCAAAAAGGGCGTATGCGTTTTTTCCTGAATATATTCAGGAAAAAACGCATACGCCCTTTTTGGCCAAGTGCATCATTGTGGACGTTCTGCCTCTTTTCCTATGCTTTCAATGCAATTCCAGTCTACCTCCTGAAATCGGTTTCCTGCAATTCTGCCCCGCTTTCAAGTCCTCTTGGCAGCCTTACTTCAGTATATTTTTGGACGATAGCTGTCATTTATAACTCTGCAGGTTTGTGAATTACAGTGCCCCTGAGCTCCTTTCTTCAACTCGCATTCTTGTGACCTGGCTGCAACACCGCAGCATGGCTTCAGGCCCTAATCTGGTTCCGGCACGGCACGCTGAACCTTTGGTTAATTCCTCTTCCTGGTGGGAAATGAGAGTTAAATTTGCCCGTCCAGACACCTCCAGCTAGTCTCTCATTGGTTCTCCCTATTCCTGTTCATCTTCCGCAGAAATTGCAAACTGGGCCAAACAGGAGGTTAAAGGCGCTGACTCTCCAAGTCGGGAGAGTGTTAGTAAAGCGTCTGGAATGTTGCACCCGAGTACCAGGGGAGGTAAACTGAGACATACTTGAACACGTCTCCCGTTCACACGGTTGATCATACTCTGGGTTCCACATGCATGTTTTAGCTGAAGGAAGAATAACTTAAACCTGGAGAGTTGAGACCCGTGTAATG
Organism: Pseudorca crassidens; assembly: GCF_039906515.1. Taxonomy (NCBI): domain Eukaryota; kingdom Metazoa; phylum Chordata; class Mammalia; order Artiodactyla; family Delphinidae; genus Pseudorca; species Pseudorca crassidens. The sequence continues at coordinate 105,274,661 of NC_090301.1, forward strand.
GGTACCATGCAATATGACTTCAAAGGGTCTTCATTTGCTCACCGAACCTCTCCAATCCTGTCACAGCTGTGTTTATGCCCCTGTACACACGCTTGATTCTCTTTTGGAGACATAGCAATCCATAGGTTTTAAGATACTTACTAGTCAGGTACATTGTTAGGCGTTTAATATGGGGTGTTGAGGCCATATCGTTGAGCAAGGAGTAGCTCTTGTCTATTCCATATTTGGCTTAAGGAACTTTATCTGTGCTCATTTCAATCTCTGGTTTTATGCAGCACCCCAACTCACCTTTCCCCTTAAGCAAGCATAAGTTGGTTTTCTAAATTTGAGACCCTGTTCTGTTCTGTAATTCAGTTCCTGTGTAGCCAAGTTTACTTTCCGTGTATTACTGATATCTTATGATGTTTCTTTTTCTGTGTGACTTATTTCAGTTAGAATCATCGTACCTGAATCCACTCATTATGCTGCTACGGGCCTGATGACATAGATTTCATTGCTGAGTGATACTGCATTGTACGTAAGTACCACAAGTTCTTTATCCATTTTTCACTTTCTGTGATACTGGACTTGTACGGTAAACGAGGTTCTTGTAAACAGAGGTGTCCCAAACTTTGGGGTGGCTGTGTCTTTTTGATTTTAATTTCCCTAAGCTATAGGACCATAAGTGGAAGTGCCCTAGGCTCTGTTGCTTTGTTTTTTAGATGTTTCAGGAAACACCATACACTTCTCCCGAGTGTCTGTTGGCAATTTACATCCCGCCCATCAGCATAACAAGGCTCCCAGTTCTCCATGGCCTGTCCTGCCTTTCTGGATTTTACACTTTTTTCAGATGGCCCTTTTGACTGAGGGGAAGTGAGACTTCATTGTAGTGCAGATTTCCTTTGCAAGCTTGCTTGGTTGGCCAAAAAGGGCGTATGCGTTTTTTCCTGAATATATTCAGGAAAAAACGCATACGCCCTTTTTGGCCAAGTGCATCATTGTGGACGTTCTGCCTCTTTTCCTATGCTTTCAATGCAATTCCAGTTTACCTCCTGAAATCGGTTTCCTGCAATTCTGCCCAGCTTTCAAGTCCTCTTGGCAGCCTTACTTCAGTATATTTTTGGACGATAGCTGTCATTTATAACTCTGCAGGTTTGTGAATTACAGTGCCCCTGAGCTCCTTTCTTCAACTCGCTTTCTTGTGAGCTGGCCGCAACACCGCAGGATGGCTTCAGGCCCTAATCTGGTTCCGGCACGGCACGCTGAGCCTTTGGTTATTTCCTCTTCCTGGTGGGAAATGAGAGTTAAATTTGCCCGTCCAGACACCTCCAGCTAGTCTCTCATTGGTTCTCCCTATTCCTGTTCATCTTCCGCAGAAATTGCAAACTGGGCCAAACAGGAGGTTAAAGGCTCTGACTCTCCAAGTGGGGAGAGTGTTAGTAAAGCGTCTGGAATGTTGCACCCGAGTACCAGGGGAGGAAAACTGAGACATATTTGAACACGTCTCCCGTTCACACGGTTGATCATACTCTGGGTTCCACATGCATGTTTTAGCTGAAGGAAGAATACCTTAAACCTGGAGAGTTGAGACCCGTGGAATGGGTACCATGCAATATGACTTCAAAGGGTCTTCATTTGCTCACCGAACCTCTCCAATCCTATCACTGCTGCGTTTATGCCCCTGTACACACGCTTGATTCTCTTTTGGAGACATAGCAATCCATAGGTTTTAAGATACTTACTAGTCAGGTACATTCTTAGGCGTTTAATATGGGGTGTTGAGTCCATTTCGTTGAGCAAGGAGTAGCTCTTGTCTATTCCATATTTGGCTTAAGGAACTTTATCTGTGCTCATTTCAATCTCTGGTTTTATGCAGCACCCCAACTCACCTTTCCCCTTAAGCAAGCATAAGTTGGTTTTCTAAATTTGAGACCCTCTTCTGTTTTGGAATTCAGTTCCTGTGTAACCAAGTTTACATTCTGTGTATTACTGATATCTTATGATGTTTCTTTTTCTGTGTGACTTATTTCAGTTAGAATCATCGTACCTGAATCCACTCATTATGCTGCTACGGGCCTGATGACATAGATTTCATTGCTGAGTGATACTGCATTGTACATAAGTACCACAAGTTCTTTATCCATTTTTCACTATCTGTGATACTGAACTTGTACGGTAAACGAGGTTCTTGTAAACAGAGGCGTCCCAAACTTTGGGGTGGCTGTGTCTTTTTGATTTTAATTTCCCTAAGCTATAGGACCATAAGTGGAAGTGCCCTAGGCTCTGTTGCTTTGTTTTTTAGATGTTTCAGGAAACACCATACACTTCTCCCGAGTGTCTGTTGGCAATTTACATCCCGCCCATCAGCATAACAAGGCTCCCAGTTCTCCATGGCCTGTCCTGCCTTTCTGGATTTTACACTTTTTTCAGATGGCCCTTTTGACCGGGGGGAAGTGAGACTTCATTGTAGTGCAGATTTCCTTTGCAAGCTTGCTTGGTTGGCCAAAAAGGGCGTATGCGTTTTTTCCTGAATATATTCAGGAAGAAACGCATACGCCCTTTTTGGCCAAGTGCATCATTGTGGACGTTCTGCCTCTTTTTCTATGCTTTCAATGCAATTCCAGTCTACCTCCTGAAATCGGTTTCCTGCAATTCTGCCCCGCTTTCAAGTCCTCTTGGCAGCCTTACTTCAGTATATTTTTGGACGATAGCTGTCATTTATAACTCTGCAGGTTTGTGAATTACAGTGCCCCTGAGCTCCTTTCTTCAACTCGCTTTCTTGTGAGCTGGCCGCAACACCGCAGGATGGCTTCAGGCCCTAATCTGGTTCCGGCACGGCACGCTGAGCCTTTGGTTATTTCCTCTTCCTGGTGGGAAATGAGAGTTAAATTTGCCCGTCCAGACACCTCCAGCTAGTCTCTCATTGGTTCTCGCTATTCCTGTTCATCTTGCGCAGAAATTGCAAACTGGGTCAAACAGGAGGTTAAAGGTGCTGACTCTCCAAGTGGGGAGAGTGTTAGTAAAGCGTCTGGAATGTTGCACCCGAGTAACAGGGGAGGAAAACTGAGACATATTTGAAAACGTCTCCCGTTCACACGGTTGATCATACTCTGGGTTCCACATGCATGTTTTTGCTGAAGGAAGAATACCTTAAACCTGGAGAGTTGAGACCCGTGGAATGGGTACCATGCAATATGACTTCAAAGGGTCTTCATTTGCTCAGCAAACCGCTCCAATCCTATCACTGCTGCGTTTATGCCCCTGTACACACGCTTGATTCTCTTTTGGAGACATAGCAATCCATAGGTTTTAAGATACTTACTAGTCAGGTACATTCTTAGGCCTTTAATATGGGGTGTTGAGTCCATTTCGTTGAGCAAGGAGTAGCTCTTTTCTATTCCATATTTGGCTTAAGGAACTTTATCTGTGCTCATTTCAATCTCTGGTTTTATGCAGCACCCCAACTCACCTTTCCCCTTAAGCAAGCATAAGTTGGTTTTCTAAATTTGAGACCCTCTTCTGTTTTGGAATTCATTTCCTGTGTAGCCAAGTTTACATTCTGTGTATTACTGATATCTTATGATGTTTCTTTTTCTGTGTGACTTATTTCAGTTAGAATCATCGTACCTGAATCCACTCATTATGCTGCTACGGGCCTGATGACATAGATTTCATTGCTGAGTGATACTGCATTGTACATAAGTACCACAAGTTCTTTATCCATTTTTCACTTTCTGTGATACTGAACTTGTACGGTAAACGAGGTTCTTGTAAACAGAGGCGTCCCAAACTTTGGGGTGGCTGTGTCTTTTTGATTTTAATTTCCCTAAGCTATAGGACCATAAGTGGAAGTGCCCTAAGCTCTGTTGCTTTGCTTTTTAGATGTTTCAGGAAACACCATACACTTCTCCCGAGTGTCTGTTGGCAATTTACATCCCGCCCATCAGCATAACAAGGCTCCCAGTTCTCCATGACCTGTCCTGCCTTTCTGGATTTTACACTTTTTTCAGATGGCCCTTTTGACCGGGGGGAAGTGAGACTTCATTGTAGTGCAGATTTCCTTTGCAAGCTTGCTTGGTTGGCCAAAAAGGGCGTATGCGTTTTTTCCTGAATATATTCAGGAAAAAACGCATACGCCCTTTTTGGCCAAGTGCATCATTGTGGACGTTCTGCCTCTTTTCCTATGCTTTCAATGCAATTCCAGTCTACCTCCTGAAATCGGTTTCCTGCAATTCTGCCCCGCTTTCAAGTCCTCTTGGCAGCCTTACTTCAGTATATTTTTGGACGATAGCTGTCATTTATAACTCTGCAGGTTTGTGAATTACAGTGCCCCTGAGCTCCTTTCTTCAACTCGCTTTCTTGTGAGCTGGCCGCAACACCGCAGGATGGCTTCAGGCCCTAATCTGGTTCCGGCACGGCACGCTGAGCCTTTGGTTATTTCCTCTTCCTGGTGGGAAATGAGAGTTAAATTTGCCCGTCCAGACACCTCCAGCTAGTCTCTCATTGGTTCTCGCTATTCCTGTTCATCTTGCGCAGAAATTGCAAACTGGGTCAAACAGGAGGTTAAAGGTGCTGACTCTCCAAGTGGGGAGAGTGTTAGTAAAGCGTCTGGAATGTTGCACCCGAGTAACAGGGGAGGAAAACTGAGACATATTTGAAAACGTCTCCCGTTCACACGGTTGATCATACTCTGGGTTCCACATGCATGTTTTTGCTGAAGGAAGAATACCTTAAACCTGGAGAGTTGAGACCCGTGGAATGGGTACCATGCAATATGACTTCAAAGGGTCTTCATTTGCTCAGCGAACCGCTCCAATCCTATCACTGCTGCGTTTATGCCCCTGTACACACGCTTGATTCTCTTTTGGAGACATAGCAATCCATAGGTTTTAAGATACTTACTAGTCAGGTACATTCTTAGGCCTTTAATATGGGGTGTTGAGTCCATTTCGTTGAGCAAGGAGTAGCTCTTTTCTATTCCATATTTGGCTTAAGGAACTTTATCTGTGCTCATTTCAATCTCTGGTTTTATGCAGCACCCCAACTCACCTTTACCCTTAAGCAAGCATAAGTTGGTTTTCTAAATTTGAGACCCTCTTCTGTTTTGGAATTCATTTCCTGTGTAGCCAAGTTTACATTCTGTGTATTACTGATATCTTATGATGTTTCTTTTTCTGTGTGACTTATTTCAGTTAGAATCATCGTACCTGAATCCACTCATTATGCTGCTACGGGCCTGATGACATAGATTTCATTGCTGAGTGATACTGCATTGTACATAAGTACCACAAGTTCTTTATCCATTTTTCACTTTCTGTGATACTGAACTTGTACGGTAAACGAGGTTCTTGTAAACAGAGGCGTCCCAAACTTTGGGGTGGCTGTGTCTTTTTGATTTTAATTTCCCTAAGCTATAGGACCATAAGTGGAAGTGCCCTAAGCTCTGTTGCTTTGTTTTTTAGATGTTTCAGGAAACACCATACACTTCTCCCGAGTGTCTGTTGGCAATTTACATCCCGCCCATCAGCATAACAAGGCTCCCAGTTCTCCATGGCCTGTCCTGCCTTTCTGGATTTTACACTTTTTTCAGATGGCCCTTTTGACCGGGGGGAAGTGAGACTTCATTGTAGTGCAGATTTCCTTTGCAAGCTTGCTTGGTTGGCCAAAAAGGGCGTATGCGTTTTTTCCTGAATATATTCAGGAAAAAACGCATACGCCCTTTTTGGCCAAGTGCATCATTGTGGACGTTCTGCCTCTTTTCCTATGCTTTCAATGCAATTCCAGTCTACCTCCTGAAATCGGTTTCCTGCAATTCTGCCCCGCTTTCAAGTCCTCTTGGCAGCCTTACTTCAGTATATTTTTGGACGATAGCTGTCATTTATAACTCTGCAGGTTTGTGAATTACAGTGCCCCTGAGCTCCTTTCTTCAACTCGCTTTCTTGTGAGCTGGCCGCAACACCGCAGGATGGCTTCAGGCCCTAATCTGATTCCGGCACGGCACGCTGAGCCTTTGGTTATTTCCTCTTCCTGGTGGAAATGAGAGTTAAATTTGCCCGTCCAGACACCTCCAGCTAGTCTCTCATTGGTTCTCCCTATTCCTGTTCATCTTCCGCAGAAATTGCAAACTGGGCCAAACAGGAGGTTAAAGGCGCTGACTCTCCAAGTGGGGAGAGTGTTAGTAAAGCGTCTGGAATGTTGCACCCGAGTACCAGGGGAGGAAAACTGAGACATATTTGAACACGTCTCCCGTTCACACGGTTGATCATACTCTGGGTTCCACATGCATGTTTTAGCTGAAGGAAGAATACCTTAAATCTGGAGAGTTGAGACCCGTGGAATGGGTACCATGCAATATGACTTCAAAGGGTCTTCATTTGCTCACCGAACCTCTCCAATCCTATCACTGCTGCGTTTATGCCCCTGTACACATGCTTGATTCTCTTTTGGAGACATAGCATTCCATAGGTTTTAAGATACTTACTAGTCAGGTACATTCTTAGGCGTTTAATATGCGGTGTTGAGTCCATTTCGTTGAGCAAGGAGTAGCTCTTGTCTATTCCATATTTGGCTTAAGGAACTTTATCTGTGCTCATTTCAATCTCTGGTTTTATGCAGCACCCCAACTCACCTTTCCCCTTAAGCAAGCATAAGTTGGTTTTCTAAATTTGAGACCCTGTTCTGTTCTGTAATTCAGTTCCTGTGTAGCCAAGTTTACATTCTGTGTCTTACTGATATCTTATGATGTTTGTTTTTCTGTGTGACTTATTTCAGTTAGAATCATCATACCTGAATCCACTCATTGTGCTGCTAAGGGCCTGATGACATAGATTTCATTGCTGAGTGATATTGTTTTGTAAGTAAATACCACAACTTCTTTATCCATTTTTCACTTTCTGTGATACTGAACTTCTACGGTAAACGAGGTTCTTGTAAACAGAGGCATGCCAAATTTTGAGGTGGCTGTGTCTTTTTGATTTTAATTTCCCTAAGCTATAGGACCATAAGTGGAAGTGCCCTAGGCTCTGTTGCTTTGTTTTTTAGATGTTTCAGGAAACACCATACACTTCTCCAGAGTTTCTGTTGGCAATTTACATCCCGCCCATCAGCATAACAAGGCTCCCAGTTCTCCATGGCCTGTCCTGACTTTCTGGATTTTACACTTTTTTCAGATGGCCCTTTTGACCGGGAGGAAGTGAGACTTCATTGTAGTGCAGATTTCCTTTGCAAGCTTCCATGGTTGCCCAAAAAGGGCGTATGCGTTTTTTCCTGAATATATTCAGGAAAAAATGCATACGCCCTTTTTGGCCAAGTGCATCATTGTGGACGTTCTGCCTCTTTTCCTATGCTTTCAATGCAATTCCAGTCTACCTCCTGAACTCGGTTTCCTGCAATTCTGCCCCGCATTCAAGTCCTCTTGGCAGCCTTACTTCAGTATATTTTTGGACGATAGCTGTCATTTATAACTCTGCAGGTTTGTGAATTACAGTGCCCCTGAGCTCCTTTCTTCAACTCGCTTTCTTTTGACCTGGCCGCAACACCGCAGGATGGCTTCAGGCCCTAATCTGGTTCCGGCACGGCACGCTGAGCCTTTGGTTATTTCGTCTTCCTGGTGGGAAATGAGAGTTAAATTTGCCCGTCCAGACACCTCCAGCTAGTCTCTGATTGGTTCTCCCTATTCCTGTTCATCTTCCGCAGAAATTGCAAACTGGGCCAAACAGGAGGTTAAAGGCGCTGACTCTCCAAGTGGGGAGAGTGTTAGTAAAGCGTCTGGAATGTTGCAACCGAGTACCAGGGGAGGAAAACTGAGACATATTTGAACACGTCTCCCGTTCACACGGTTGATCATACTCTGGGTTCCACATGCATGTTTTAGCTGAAGGAAGAATACCTTAAACCTGGAGAGTTGAGACCCGTGGAATGGGTATCATGCAATATGACTTCAAAGGGTCTTCATTTGCTCACCGAACCTCTCCAATCCTATCACTGCTGCGTTTATGCCCCTGTACACATGCTTGATTCTCTTCCGGAGACATAGCAATCCATAGGTTTTAAGATACTTACTAGTCAGGTACATTCTTAGGCGTTTAATATGCGGTGTTGAGTCCATTTCGTTGAGCAAGGAGTAGCTCTTGTCTATTCCATATTTGGCTTAAGGAACTTTATCTGTGCTCATTTCAATCTCTGGTTTTATGCAGCACCCCAACTCACCTTTCCCCTTAAGCAAGCATAAGTTGGTTTTCTAAATTTGAGACCCTGTTCTGTTTTGGAATTCAGTTCCTGTGTAGCCAAGTTTACATTCCGTGTATTACTGATATCTTATGATGTTTCTTTTTCTGTGTGACTTATTTCAGTTAGAATCATCATACCTGAATCCACTCATTGTGCTGCTAAGGGCCTGATGACATAGATTTCATTGCTGAGTGATATTGCTTTGTAAGTAAATACCACAACTTCTTTATCCATTTTTCACTTTCTGCAATGTTGAACTTGTACTGTAAACGAGTTTCTTGTAAACAGAGCCGTTCCATACTTTGGGGTGGCTGTGTCTTTTTGATTTTAATTTCCCTAAGCTATAGGACCATAAGTGGAAGTGCCCTAGGCTCTGTTGCTGTGTTTTTTAGATGTTTCAGGAAACACCATACACTTCTCCCGAGTGTCTGTTGGCAATTTACATCCCGCCCATCAGCATAACAAGGCTCCCAGTTCTCCATGGCCTGTCCTGCCTTTCTGGATTTTACACTTTTTTCAGATGGCCCTTTTGACCGGGGGGAAGTGAGACTTCATTGTAGTGCAGATTTCCTTTGCAAGCTTGCTTGGTTGGCCAAAAAGGGCGTATGCGTTTTTTCCTGAATATATTCAGGAAAAAACGCATACGCCCTTTTTGGCCAAGTGCATCATTGTGGACGTTCTGCCTCTTTTTCTATGCTTTCAATGCAATTCCAGTCTACCTCCTGAAATCGGTTTCCTGCAATTCTGCCCCGCTTTCAAGTCCTCTTGGCAGCCTTACTTCAGTATATTTTTGGACGATAGCTGTCATTTATAACTCTGCAGGTTTGTGAATTACAGTGCCCCTGAGCTCCTTTCTTCAACTCGCTTTCTTGTGAGCTGGCCGCAACACCGCAGGATGGCTTCAGGCCCTAATCTGGTTCCGGCACGGCACGCTGAGCCTTTGGTTATTTCCTCTTCCTGGTGGGAAATGAGAGTTAAATTTGCCCGTCCAGACACCTCCAGCTAGTCTCTCATTGGTTCTCGCTATTCCTGTTCATCTTGCGCAGAAATTGCAAACTGGGCCAAACAGGAGGTTAAAGGTGCTGACTCTCCAAGTGGGGAGAGTGTTAGTAAAGCGTCTGGAATGTTGCACCCGAGTACCAGGGGAGGAAAACTGAGACATATTTGAAAACGTCTCCCGTTCACACGGTTGATCATACTCTGGGTTCCACATGCATGTTTTTGCTGAAGGAAGAATACCTTAAACCTGGAGAGTTGAGACCCGTGGAATGGGTACCATGCAATATGACTTCAAAGGGTCTTCATTTGCTCAGCGAACCGCTCCAATCCTATCACTGCTGCGTTTATGCCCCTGTACACACGCTTGATTCTCTTTTGGAGACATAGCAATCCATAGGTTTTAAGATACTTACTAGTCAGGTACATTCTTAGGCCTTTAATATGGGGTGTTGAGTCCATTTCGTTGAGCAAGGAGTAGCTCTTTTCTATTCCATATTTGGCTTAAGGAACTTTATCTGTGCTCATTTCAATCTCTGGTTTCATGCAGCACCCCAACTCACCTTTACCCTTAAGCAAGCATAAGTTGGTTTTCTAAATTTGAGACCCTCTTCTGTTTTGGAATTCATTTCCTGTGTAGCCAAGTTTACATTCTGTGTATTACTGATATCTTATGATGTTTCTTTTTCTGTGTGACTTATTTCAGTTAGAATCATCGTACCTGAATCCACTCATTATGCTGCTACGGGCCTGATGACATAGATTTCATTGCTGAGTGATACTGCATTGTACATAAGTACCACAAGTTCTTTATCCATTTTTCACTTTCTGTGATACTGAACTTGTACGGTAAACGAGGTTCTTGTAAACAGAGGCGTCCCAAACTTTGGGGTGGCTGTGTCTTTTTGATTTTAATTTCCCTAAGCTATAGGACCATAAGTGGAAGTGCCCTAAGCTCTGTTGCTTTGTTTTTTAGATGTTTCAGGAAACACCATACACTTCTCCCGAGTGTCTGTTGGCAATTTACATCCCGCCCATCAGCATAACAAGGCTCCCAGTTCTCCATGGCCTGTCCTGCCTTTCTGGATTTTACACTTTTTTCAGATGGCCCTTTTGACCGGGGGGAATTGAGACTTCATTGTAGTGCAGATTTCCTTTGCAAGCTTGCTTGGTTGGCCAAAAAGGGCGTATGCGTTTTTTCCTGAATATATTCAGGAAAAAACGCATACGCCCTTTTTGGCCAAGTGCATCATTGTGGACGTTCTGCCTCTTTTCCTATGCTTTCAATGCAATTCCAGTCTACCTCCTGAAATCGTTTTCCTGCAATTCTGCCCCGCTTTCAAGTCCTCTTGGCAGACTTACTTCAGTATATTTTTGGACGATAGCTGTCATTTATAACTCTGCAGGTTTGTGAATTACAGTGCCCCTGAGCTCCTTTCTTCAACTCGCTTTCTTGTGAGCTGGCCGCAACACCGCAGGATGGCTTCAGGCCCTAATCTGATTCCGGCACGGCACGCTGAGCCTTTGGTTATTTCCTCTTCCTGGTGGAAATGAGAGTTAAATTTGCCCGTCCAGACACCTCCAGCTAGTCTCTCATTGGTTCTCCCTATTCCTGTTCATCTTCCGCAGAAATTGCAAACTGGGCCAAACAGGAGGTTAAAGGCGCTGACTCTCCAAGTGGGGAGAGTGTTAGTAAAGCGTCTGGAATGTTGCACCCGAGTACCAGGGGAGGAAAACTGAGACATATTTGAACACGTCTCCTGTTCACACGGTTGATCATACTCTGGGTTCCACATGCATGTTTTAGCTGAAGGAAGAATACCTTAAACCTGGAGAGTTGAGACCCGTGGAATGGGTACCATGCAATATGACTTCAAAGGGTCTTCATTTGCTCACCGAACCTCTCCAATCCTATCACTGCTGCGTTTATGCCCCTGTACACATGCTTGATTCTCTTTTGGAGACATAGCATTCCATAGGTTTTAAGATAATTACTAGTCAGGTACATTCTTAGGCGTTTAATATGCGGTGTTGAGTCCATTTCGTTGAGCAAGGAGTAGCTCTTGTCTATTCCATATTTGGCTTAAGGAACTTTATCTGTGCTCATTTCAATCTCTGGTTTTATGCAGCACCCCAACTCACCTTTCCCCTTAAGCAAGCATAAGTTGGTTTTCTAAATTTGAGACCCTGTTCTGTTCTGTAATTCAGTTCCTGTGTAGCCAAGTTTACATTCTGTGTATTACTGATATCTTATGATGTTTGTTTTTCTGTGTGACTTATTTCAGTTAGAATCATCATACCTGAATCCACTCATTGTGCTGCTAAGGGCCTGATGACATAGATTTCATTGCTGAGTGATATTGTTTTGTAAGTAAATACCACAAGTTCTTTATCCATTTTTCACTTTCTGTGATACTGAACTTCTACGGTAAACGAGGTTCTTGTAAACAGAGGCATGCCAAATTTTGAGGTGGCTGTGTCTTTTTGATTTTAATTTCCCTAAGCTATAGGACCATAAGTGGAAGTGCCCTAGGCTCTGTTGCTTTGTTTTTTAGATGTTTCAGGAAACACCATACACTTCTCCCGAGTGTCTGTTGGCAATTTACATCCCGCCCATCAGCATAACAAGGCTCCCAGTTCTCCATGGCCTGTCCTGCCTTTCTGGATTTTACACTTTTTTCAGATGGCCCTTTTGACCGGGGGGAAGTGAGACTTCATTGTAGTGCAGATTTCCTTTGCAAGCTTGCTTGGTTGGCCAAAAAGGGCGTATGCGTTTTTTCCTGAATATATTCAGGAAAAAACGCATACGCCCTTTTTGGCCAAGTGCATCATTGTGGACGTTCTGCCTCTTTTCCTATGCTTTCAATGCAATTCCAGTCTACCTCCTGAAATCGGTTTCCTGCAATTCTGCCCCGCTTTCAAGTCCTCTTGGCAGCCTTACTTCAGTATATTTTTGGACGATAGCTGTCATTTATAACTCTGCAGGTTTGTGAATTACAGTGCCCCTGAGCTCCTTTCTTCAACTCGCTTTCTTGTGAGCTGGCCGCAACACCGCAGGATGGCTTCAGGCCCTAATCTCGTTCCGGCACGGCACGCTGAGCCTTTGGTTAATTCCTCTTCCTGGTGGGAAATGAGAGTTAAATTTGCCCGTCCAGACACCTCCAGCTAGTCTCTCATTGGTTCTCGCTATTCCTGTTCATCTTCCGCAGAAATTGCAAACTGGGCCAAACAGGAGGTTAAAGGCGCTGACTCTCCAAGTGGGGAGAGTGTTAGTAAAGCGTCTGGAATGTTGCACCCGACTACCAGGGGATTAAAACTGAGACATATTTGAACACGTCTCCCGTTCACACGGTTGATCATACTCTGGGTTCCACATGCATGTTTTAGCTGAAGGAAGAATACCTTAAACCTGGAGAGTTGAGACCCGTGGAATGGGTACCATGCAATATGACTTCAAAGGGTCTTCATTTGCTCACCGAACCTCTCCAATCCTATCACTGCTGCGTTTATGCCCCTGTACACACACTTGATTCTCTTTTGGAGACATAGCAATCCATAGGTTTTAAGATACTTACTAGTCAGGTACATTCTTAGGCGTTTAATATGGGGTGTTGAGTCCATTTCGTTGAGCAAGGAGTAGCTCTTGTCTATTCCATATTTGGCTTAAGGAACTTTATCTGTGCTCATTTCAATCTCTGGTTTTATGCAGCACCCCAACTCACCTTTCCCCTTAAGCAAGCATAAGTTGGTTTTCTAAATTTGAGACCCTCTTCTGTTTTGGAATTCAGTTCCTGTGTAGCCAAGTTTACATTCTGTGTATTACTGATATCTTATGATGTTTCTTTTTCTGTGTGACTTATTTCAGTTAGAATCATCGTACCTGAATCCACTCATTATGCTGCTACGGGCCTGATGACATAGATTTCATTGCTGAGTGATACTGCATTGTACATAAGTACCACAGTTCTTTATCCATTTTTCACTTTCTGTGATACTGAACTTGTACGGTAAACGAGGTTCTTGTAAACAGAGGCGTCCCAAACTTTGGGGTGGCTGTGTCTTTTTGATTTTAATTTCCCTAAGCTATAGGACCATAAGTGGAAGTGCCCTAGGCTCTGTTGCTTTGTTTTTTAGATGTTTCAGGAAACACCATACACTTCTCCCGAGTGTCTGTTGGCAATTTACATCCCGCCCATCAGCATAACAAGGCTCCCAGTTCTCCATGGCCTGTCCTGCCTTTCTGGATTTTACACTTTTTTCAGATGGCCCTTTTGACCGGGGGGAAGTGAGACTTCATTGTAGTGCAGATTTCCTTTGCAAGCTTGCTTGGTTGGCCAAAAAGGGCGTATGCGTTTTTTCCTGAATATATTCAGGAAAAAACACATACGCCCTTTTTGGCCAAGTGCATCATTGTGGACGTTCTGCCTCTTTTCCTATGCTTTCAATGCAATTCCAGTCTACCTCCTGAAATCGGTTTCCTGCAATTCTGCCCCGCTTTCAAGTCCTCTTGGCAGCCTTACTTCAGTATATTTTTGGACGATAGCTGTCATTTATAACTCTGCAGGTTTGTGAATTACAGTGCCCCTGAGCTCCTTTCTTCAACTCGCTTTCTTTTGAGCTGGCCGCAACACAGCAGGATGGCTTCAGGCCATAATCTGGTTCCGGCATGGCACGCTGAGCCTTTGGTTATTTCCTCTTCCTGGTGGGAAATGAGAGTTAAATTTGCCCGTCCAGACACCTCCAGCTAGTCTCTCATTGGTTCTCCCTATTCCTGTTCATCTTCCGCAGAAATTGCAAACTGGGCCAAACAGGAGGTTAAAGGCTCTGACTCTCCAAGTGGGGAGAGTGTTAGTAAAGCGTCTGGAATGTTGCACCCGAGTACCAGGGGAGGAAAACTGAGACATATTTGAACACGTCTCCCGTTCACACGGTTGATCATACTCTGGGTTCCACATGCATGTTTTAGCTGAAGGAAGAATACCTTAAACCTGGAGAGTTGAGACCCGTGGAATGGGTACCATGCAATATGACTTCAAAGGGTCTTCATTTGCTCACCGAACCTCTCCAATCCTATCACTGCTGCGTTTATGCCCCTGTACACATGCTTGATTCTCTTTCGGAGACATAGCAATCCATAGGTTTTAAGATATTACTAGTCAGGTACATTCTTAGGCGTTTAATATGGGGTGTTGAGTCCATTTCGTTGAGCAAGGAGTAGCTCTTGTCTATTCCATATTTGGCTTAAGGAACTTTATCTGTGCTCATTTCAATCTCTGGTTTTATGCAGCCGCCCAACTCACATTTCCCCTTAAGCAAGCATAAGTTGGTTTTCTAATTTGAGACCCTGTTCTGTTCTGTAATTCAGTTCCTGTGTAGCCAAGTTTACATTCCGTGTATTACTGATATCTTATGATGTTTCTTTTTCTGTGTGACTTATTTCAGTTAGAATCATCATACCTGAATCCACTCATTGTGCTGCTAAGGGCCTGATGACATAGATTTCATTGCTGAGTGATATTGCTTTGTAAGTAAATACCACAACTTCTTTATCCATTTTTCACTTTCTGCGATGTTGAACTTGTACTGTAAACGAGGTTCTTGTAAACAGAGCCGTTCCATACTTTGGGGTGGCTGTGTCTTTTTGATTTTAATTTCCCTAAGCTATAGGACCATAAGTGGAAGTGCCCTAGGCTCTGTTGCTTTGTTTTTTAGATGTTTCAGGAAACACCATACACTTCTCCCGAGTGTCTGTTGGCAATTTACATCCCATCCATCAGCATAACAAGGCTCCCAGTTCTCCATGGCCTGTCCTGCCTTTCTGGATTTTACACTTTTTTCAGATGGCCCTTTTGACCGGGGGGAAGTGAGACTTCATTGTAGTGCAGATTTCCTTTGCAAGCTTGCTTGGTTGGCCAAAAAGGGCGTATGCGTTTTTTCCTGAATATATTCAGGAAAAAACGCATACGCCCTTTTTGGCCAAGTGCATCATTGTGGACGTTCTGCCTCTTTTTCTATGCTTTCAATGCAATTCCAGTCTACCTCCTGAAATCGGTTTCCTGCAATTCTGCCCCGCTTTCAAGTCCTCTTGGCAGCCTTACTTCAGTATATTTTTGGACGATAGCTGTCATTTATAACTCTGCAGGTTTGTGAATTACAGTGCCCCTGAGCTCCTTTCTTCAACTCGCTTTCTTGTGAGCTGGCCGCAACACCGCAGGATGGCTTCAGGCCCTAATCTAGTTCCGGCACGGCACGCTGAGCCTTTGGTTATTTCCTCTTCCTGGTGGGAAATGAGAGTTAAATTTCCCCGTCCAGACACCTCCAGCTAGTCTCTCATTGGTTCTCGCTATTCCTGTTCATCTTGCACAGAAATTGCAAACTGGGCCAAACAGGAGGTTAAAGGCGCTGACTCTCCAAGTGGGGAGAGTGTTAGTAAAGCGTCTGGAATGTTGCACCCGAGTACCAGGGGAGGAAAACTGAGACATATTTGAACACGTCTCCCGTTCACACGGTTGATCATACTCTGGGTTCCACATGCATGTTTTTGCTGAAGGAAGAATACCTTAAACCTGGAGAGTTGAGACCCGTGGAATGGGTACCATACAATATGACTTCAAAGGGTCTTCATTTGCTCAGCGAACCGCTCCAATCCTATCACTGCTGCGTTTATGCCCCTGTACACACGCTTGATTCTCTTTTGGAGACATAGCAATCCATAGGTTTTAAGATACTTACTAGTCAGGTACATTCTTAGGCGTTTAATATGGGGTGTTGAGTCCATTTCGTTGAGCAAGGAGTAGCTCTTTTCTATTCCATATTTGGCTTAAGGAACTTTATCTGTGCTCATTTCAATCTCTGGTTTTATGCAGCACCCCAACTCACCTTTCCCCTTAAGCAAGCATAAGTTGGTTTTCTAAATTTGAGACCCTCTTCTGTTTTGGAATTCATTTCCTGTGTAGCCAAGTTTACATTCTGTGTATTACTGATATCTTATGATGTTTCTTTTTCTGTGTGACTTATTTCAGTTAGAATCATCGTACCTGAATCCACTCATTATGCTGCTACGGGCCTGATGACATAGATTTCATTGCTGAGTGATACTGCATTGTACATAAGTACCACAAGTTCTTTATCCATTTTTCACTTTCTGTGATACTGAACTTGTACGGTAAACGAGGTTCTTGTAAACAGAGGCGTCCCAAACTTTGGGGTGGCTGTGTCTTTTTGATTTTAATTTCCCTAAGCTATAGGACCATAAGTAGAAGTGCCCTAGGCTCTGTTGCTTTGTTTTTTAGATGTTTCAGGAAACACCATACACTTCTCCCGAGTGTCTGTTGGCAATTTACATCCCGCCCATCAGCATAACAAGGCTCCCAGTTCTCCATGGCCTGTCCTGCCTTTCTGGATTTTACACTTTTTTCAGATGGCCCTTTTGACTGGGGGGAAGTGAGACTTCATTGTAGTGCACATTTCGTTTGCAAGCTTGCTTGGTTGGCCAAAAAGGGCGTATGCGTTTTTTCCTGAATATATTCAGGAAAAAACGCATACGCCCTTTTTGGCCAAGTGCATCATTGTGGACGTTCTGCCTCTTTTCCTATGCTTTCAATGCAATTCCAGTCTACCTCCTGAAATCAGTTTCCTGCAATTCTGCCCCGCTTTCAAGTCCTCTTGGCAGCCTTACTTCAGTATATTTTTGGACGATAGCTGTCATTTATAACTCTGCAGGTTTGTGAATTACAGTGCCCCTGAGCTCCTTTCTTCAACTCGCATTCTTGTGACCTGGCTGCAACACCGCAGCATGGCTTCAGGCCCTAATCTGGTTCCGGCACCGCACGCTGAGCCTTTGGTTAATTCCTCTTCCTGGTGGGAAATGAGAGTTAAATTTGCCCGTCCAGACACCTCCAGCTAGTCTCTCATTGGTTCTCGCTATTCCTGTTCATCTTCCGCAGAAATTGCAAACTGGGCCAAACAGGAGGTTAAAGGCGCTGACTCTCCAAGTCGGGAGAGTGTTAGTAAAGCGTCTGGAATGTTGCACCCGAGTACCAGGGCAAGAAAACTGAGACATACTTGAACACGTCTCCCGTTCACACGGTTGATCATACTCTGGGTTCCACATGCATGTTTTAGCTGAAGGAAGAATAACTTAAACCTGGAGAGTTGAGACCCGTGTAATGGGTACCATGCAATATGACTTCAAAGGGTCTTCATTTGCTCACCGAACCTCTCCAATCCTGTCACAGCTGTGTTTATGCCCCTGTACACAAGCTTGATTCTCTTTTGGAGACATAGCAATCCATAGGTTTTAAGATACTTACTAGTCAGGTACATTGTTAGGCGTTTAATATGGGGTGTTGAGGCCATATCGTTGAGAAAGGAGTAGCTCTTGTCTATTCCATATATGGCTTAAGGAACTTTATCTGTGCTCATTTCAATCTCTGGTTTTATGCAGCACCCCAACTCACCTTTCCCCTTAAGCAAGCATAAGTTGGTTTTCTAAATATGAGACCCTCTTCTGTTTTGGAATTCAGTTCCTGTGTAACCAAGTTTACATTCTGTGTATTACTGATATCTTATGATGTTTCTTTTTCTGTGTGACTTATTTCAGTTAGAATCATCGTACCTGAATCCACTCATTATGCTGCTACGGGCCTGATGACATAGATTTCATTGCTGAGTGATACTGCATTGTACATAAGTACCACAAGTTCTTTATCCATTTTTCACTATCTGTGATACTGAACTTGTACGGTAAACGAGGTTCTTGTAAACAGAGGCGTCCCAAACTTTGGGGTGGCTGTGTCTTTTTGATTTTAATTTCCCTAAGCTATAGGACCATAAGTGGAAGTGCCCTAGGCTCTGTTGCTTTGTTTTTTAGATGTTTCAGGAAACACCATACACTTCTCCCAAGTTTCTGTTGGCAATTTACATCCCGCCCATCAGTATAACAAGGCTCCCAGTTCTCCATGGCCTGTCCTGCCTTTCTGGATTTTACACTTTTTTCAGATGGCCCTTTTGACCGGGGGGAAGTGAGACTTCATTGTAGTGCAGATTTCCTTTGCAAGCTTGCTTGGTTGGCCAAAAAGGGCGTATGCGTTTTTTCCTGAATATATTCAGGAAAAAACGCATACGCCCTTTTTGGCCAAGTGCATCATTGTGGACGTTCTGCCTCTTTTCCTATGCTTTCAATGCAATTCCAGTCTACCTCCTGAAATCGGTTTCCTGCAATTCTGCCCCGCTTTCAAGTCCTCTTGGCAGCCTTACTTCAGTATATTTTTGGACGATAGCTGTCATTTATAACTCTGCAGGTTTGTGAATTACAGTGCCCCTGAGCTCCTTTCTTCAACTCGCATTCTTGTGACCTGGCCGCAACACCGCAGCATGGCTTCAGGCCCTAATCTGGTTCCGGCATGGCACGCTGAGCCTTTGGTTATTTCCTCTTCCTGGTGGGAAATGAGAGTTAAATTTGCCCGTCCAGACACCTCCAGCTAGTCTCTCATTGGTTCTCGCTATTCCTGTTCATCTTCCGCAGAAATTGGAAACTGGGCCAAACAGGAGGTTAAAGGGACTGACTCTCCAAGTGGGGAGAGTGTTAGTAAAGCGTCTGGAATGTTGCACCCGAGTACCAGGGTACGAAAACTGAGACATATTTGAACACGTCACCCGATCACATGGTTGATCATACTCTAGGTTCCACATGCATGTTTTAGCTGAAGGAAGAATACCTTAAACCTGGGTAGTTGAAACCCGTGAAATGGGTAACATGCAATATGACTTTAAAGGGTCTTTATTTGCTCACCAAACCTCTCCAATCCTATCACTGCTGCGTTTATGCCCCTGTACACATGCTTGATTCTCTTTCGGAGACATAGCAATCCATAGGTTTTAAGATATTACTAGTCAGGTACATTCTTAGGCGTTTAATATGGGGTGTTGAGTCCATTTCGTTGAGCAAGGAGTAGCTCTTGTCTATTCCATATTTGGCTTAAGGAACTTTATCTGTGCTCATTTCAATCTCTGGTTTTATGCAGCCGCCCAACTCACATTTCCCCTTAAGCAAGCATAAGTTGGTTTTCTAATTTGAGACCCTGTTCTGTTCTGTAATTCAGTTCCTGTGTAGCCAAGTTTACATTCCGTGTATTACTGATATCTTATGATGTTTCTTTTTCTGTGTGACTTATTTCAGTTAGAATCATCATACCTGAATCCACTCATTGTGCTGCTAAGGGCCTGATGACATAGATTTCATTGCTGAGTGATATTGCTTTGTAAGTAAATACCACAACTTCTTTATCCATTTTTCACTTTCTGCGATGTTGAACTTGTACTGTAAACGAGGTTCTTGTAAACAGAGCCATCCCAAACTTTGGGGTGGCTGTGTCTTTTTGATTTTAATTTCCCTAAGCTATAGGACCATAAGTGGAAGTGCCCTAGGCTCTGTTGCTTTGTTTTTTAGATGTTTCAGGAAACACCATACACTTCTCCCGAGTGTCTGTTGGCAATTTACATCCCGCCCATCAGCATAACAAGGCTCCCAGTTCTCCATGGCCTGTCCTGCCTTTCTGGATTTTACACTTTTTTCAGATGGCCCTTTTGACCGGGGGGAAGTGAGACTTCATTGTAGTGCAGATTTCCTTTGCAAGCTTACTTGGTTGGCCAAAAAGGGCGTATGCGTTTTTTCCTGAATATATTCAGGAAAAAACGCATACGCCCTTTTTGGCCAAGTGCATCATTGTGGACGTTCTGCCTCTTTTCCTATGCTTTCAATGCAATTCCAGTCTACCTCCTAAAATCGGATTCCTGCAATTCTGCCCCGCTTTCAAGTCCTCTTGGCAGCCTTACTTCAGTATATTTTTGGATGATAGCTGTCATTTATAACTCTGCAGGTTTGTGAATTACAGTGCCCCTGAGCTCCTTTCTTCAACTCGCTTTCTTGTGAGCTGGCCGCAACACCGCAGGATGGCTTCAGGCCCTAATCTGGTTCCGGCACGGCACGCTGAGCCTTTGCTTATTTCCTCTTCCTGGTGGGAAATGAGAGTTAAATTTGCCCGTCCAGACACCTCCAGCTAGTCTCTCATTGGTTCTCGCTATTCCTGTTCATCTTCCGCAGAAATTGCAAACTGGGCCAAACAGGAGGTTAAAGGCGCTGACTCTCCAAGTGGGGAGAGTGTTAGTAAAGCGTCTGGAATGTTGCACCCGAGTACCAGCGTACGAAAACTGAGACATATTTGAACACGTCTCCCGATCACACGGTTGATCATACTCTTGGTTCCACATGCATGTTTTAGCTGAAGGAAGAATACCTTAAACCTGGGTAGTTGAAACCCGTGGAATGGGTACCATGCAATATGACTTCAAAGGATCTTCATTTGCTCACCGAACCTCTCCAATCCTATCACTGCTGCGTTTATGCCCCTGTACACACGCTTGATTCTCTTTTGGAGACATAGCAATCCCTAGGTTTTAAGATACTTACTAGTCAGGTACATTCTTAGGCGTTTAATATGCGGTGTTGAGTCCATTTCATTGAGCAAGGAGTAGCTCTTGTCTATTCTATATTTGGCTTAAGGAACTTTATCTGTGCTCATTTCAATCTCTGGTTTTATGCAGCACCCCAACTCACCTTTCCCCTTAAGCAAGCATAAGTTGGTTTTCTAATTTGAGACCCTGTTCTGTTCTGTAATTCAGTTCCTGTGTAGCCAAGTTTACATTCCGTGTATTACTGATATCTTATGATGTTTCTTTTTCTGTGTGACTTATTTCAGTTAGAATCATCATACCTGAATCCACTCATTGTGCTGCTAAGGGCCTGATGACATAGATTTCATTGCTGAGTGATATTGCTTTGTAAGTAAATACCACAACTTCTTTATCCATTTTTCACTTTCTGCAATGTTGAACTTGTACTGTAAACGAGGTTCTTGTAAACAGAGCCGTTCCATACTTTGGGGTGGCTGTGTCTTTTTGATTTTAATTTCCCTAAGCTATAGGACCATAAGTGGAAGTGCCCTAGGCTCTGTTGCTGTGTTTTTTAGATGTTTCAGGAAACACCATACACTTCTCCCGAGTGTCTGTAGGCAATTTACATCCCGCCCATCAGCATAACAAGGCTCCCAGTTCTCCATGGCCTGTCCTGCCTTTCTGGATTTTACACTTTTTTCAGATGGCCCTTTTGACCGGGGGGAAGTGAGACTTCATTGTAGTGCAGATTTCCTTTGCAAGCTTGCTTGGTTGGCCAAAAAGGGCGTATGCGTTTTTTCCTGAATATATTCAGGAAAAAACGCATACGCCCTTTTTGGCCAAGTGCATCATTGTGGACGTTCTGCCTCTTTTTCTATGCTTTCAATGCAATTCCAGTCTACCTCCTGAAATCGGTTTCCTGCAATTCTGCCCCGCTTTCAAGTCCTCTTGGCAGCCTTACTTCAGTATATTTTTGGACGATAGCTGTCATTTATAACTCTGCAGGTTTGTGAATTACAGTGCCCCTGAGCTCCTTTCTTCAACTCGCATTCTTGTGACCTGGCCGCAACACCGCAGCATGGCTTCAGGCCCTAATCTGGTTCCGGCATGGCACGCTGAGCCTTTGGTTATTTCCTCTTCCTGGTGGGAAATGAGAGTTAAATTTGCCCGTCCAGACACCTCCAGCTAGTCTCTCATTGGTTCTCGCTATTCCTGTTCATCTTCCGCAGAAATTGCAAACTGGGCCAAACAGGAGGTTAAAGGGACTGACTCTCCAAGTGGGGAGAGTGTTAGTAAAGCGTCTGGAATGTTGCACCCGAGTACCAGGGTACGAAAACTGAGACATATTTGAACACGTCACCCGATCACATGGTTGATCATACTCTAGGTTCCACATGCATGTTTTAGCTGAAGGAAGAATACCTTAAACCTGGGTAGTTGAAACCCGTGAAATGGGTAACATGCAATATGACTTTAAAGGGTCTTTATTTGCTCACCAAACCTCTCCAATCCTATCACTGCTGCGTTTATGCCCCTGTACACATGCTTGATTCTCTTTCGGAGACATAGCAATCCATAGGTTTTAAGATATTACTAGTCAGGTACATTCTTAGGCGTTTAATATGGGGTGTTGAGTCCATTTCGTTGAGCAAGGAGTAGCTCTTGTCTATTCCATATTTGGCTTAAGGAACTTTATCTGTGCTCATTTCAATCTCTGGTTTTATGCAGCCGCCCAACTCACATTTCCCCTTAAGCAAGCATAAGTTGGTTTTCTAATTTGAGACCCTGTTCTGTTCTGTAATTCAGTTCCTGTGTAGCCAAGTTTACATTCCGTGTATTACTGATATCTTATGATGTTTCTTTTTCTGTGTGACTTATTTCAGTTAGAATCATCATACCTGAATCCACTCATTGTGCTGCTAAGGGCCTGATGACATAGATTTCATTGCTGAGTGATATTGCTTTGTAAGTAAATACCACAACTTCTTTATCCATTTTTCACTTTCTGCGATGTTGAACTTGTACTGTAAACGAGGTTCTTGTAAACAGAGCCATCCCAAACTTTGGGGTGGCTGTGTCTTTTTGATTTTAATTTCCCTAAGCTATAGGACCATAAGTGGAAGTGCCCTAGGCTCTGTTGCTTTGTTTTTTAGATGTTTCAGGAAACACCATACACTTCTCCCGAGTGTCTGTTGGCAATTTACATCCCGCCCATCAGCATAACAAGGCTCCCAGTTCTCCATGGCCTGTCCTGCCTTTCTGGATTTTACACTTTTTTCAGATGGCCCTTTTGACCGGGGGGAAGTGAGACTTCATTGTAGTGCAGATTTCCTTTGCAAGCTTACTTGGTTGGCCAAAAAGGGCGTATGCGTTTTTTCCTGAATATATTCAGGAAAAAACGCATACGCCCTTTTTGGCCAAGTGCATCATTGTGGACGTTCTGCCTCTTTTCCTATGCTTTCAATGCAATTCCAGTCTACCTCCTGAAATCGGATTCCTGCAATTCTGCCCCGCTTTCAAGTCCTCTTGGCAGCCTTACTTCAGTATATTTTTGGATGATAGCTGTCATTTATAACTCTGCAGGTTTGTGAATTACAGTGCCCCTGAGCTCCTTTCTTCAACTCGCTTTCTTGTGAGCTGGCCGCAACACCGCAGGATGGCTTCAGGCCCTAATCTGGTTCCGGCACGGCACGCTGAGCCTTTGCTTATTTCCTCTTCCTGGTGGGAAATGAGAGTTAAATTTGCCCGTCCAGACACCTCCAGCTAGTCTCTCATTGGTTCTCGCTATTCCTGTTCATCTTCCGCAGAAATTGCAAACTGGGCCAAACAGGAGGTTAAAGGCGCTGACTCTCCAAGTGGGGAGAGTGTTAGTAAAGCGTCTGGAATGTTGCACCCGAGTACCAGCGTACGAAAACTGAGACATATTTGAACACGTCTCCCGATCACACGGTTGATCATACTCTTGGTTCCACATGCATGTTTTAGCTGAAGGAAGAATACCTTAAACCTGGGTAGTTGAAACCCGTGGAATGGGTACCATGCAATATGACTTCAAAGGATCTTCATTTGCTCACCGAACCTCTCCAATCCTATCACTGCTGCGTTTATGCCCCTGTACACACGCTTGATTCTCTTTTGGAGACATAGCAATCCCTAGGTTTTAAGATACTTACTAGTCAGGTACATTCTTAGGCGTTTAATATGCGGTGTTGAGTCCATTTCATTGAGCAAGGAGTAGCTCTTGTCTATTCTATATTTGGCTTAAGGAACTTTATCTGTGCTCATTTCAATCTCTGGTTTTATGCAGCACCCCAACTCACCTTTCCCCTTAAGCAAGCATAAGTTGGTTTTCTAATTTGAGACCCTGTTCTGTTCTGTAATTCAGTTCCTGTGTAGCCAAGTTTACATTCCGTGTATTACTGATATCTTATGATGTTTCTTTTTCTGTGTGACTTATTTCAGTTAGAATCATCATACCTGAATCCACTCATTGTGCTGCTAAGGGCCTGATGACATAGATTTCATTGCTGAGTGATATTGCTTTGTAAGTAAATACCACAACTTCTTTATCCATTTTTCACTTTCTGCAATGTTGAACTTGTACTGTAAACGAGGTTCTTGTAAACAGAGCCGTTCCATACTTTGGGGTGGCTGTGTCTTTTTGATTTTAATTTCCCTAAGCTATAGGACCATAAGTGGAAGTGCCCTAGGCTCTGTTGCTTTGTTTTTTAGATGTTTCAGGAAACACCATACACTTCTCCTGAGTGTCTGTTGGCAATTTACATCCCGCCCATCAGCATAACAAGGCTCCCAGTTCTCCATGGCCTGTCCTGCCTTTCTGGATTTTACACTTTTTTCAGATGGCCCTTTTGACCGGGGGGAAGTGAGACTTCATTGTAGTGCAGATTTCCTTTGCAAGTTTGCTTGGTTGGCCAAAAAGGGCGTATGCGTTTTTTCCTGAATATATTCAGGAAAAAACGCATACGCCCTTTTTGGCCAAGTGCATCATTGTGGACGTTCTGCCTCTTTTTCTATGCTTTCAATGCAATTCCAGTCTACCTCCTGAAATCGGTTTCCTGCAATTCTGCCCCGCTTTCAAGTCCTCTTGGCAGCCTTACTTCAGTATATTTTTGGACGATAGCTGTCATTTATAACTCTGCAGGTTTGTGAATTACAGTGCCCCTGAGCTCCTTTCTTCAACTCGCTTTCTTGTGAGCTGGCCGCAACACCGCAGGATGGCTTCAGGCCCTAATCTGGTTCCGGCACGGCACGCTGAGCCTTTGGTTATTTCCTCTTCCTGGTGGGAAATGAGAGTTAAATTTGCCCGTCCAGACACCTCCAGCTAGTCTCTCATTGGTTCTCGCTATTCCTGTTCATCTTGCGCAGAAATTGCAAACTGGGCCAAACAGGAGGTTAAAGGCGCTGACTCTCCAAGTGGGGAGAGTGTTAGTAAAGCGTCTGGAATGTTGCACCCGAGTACCAGGGGAGGAAAACTGAGACATATTTGAAAACGTCTCCCGTTCACACGGTTGATCATACTCTGGGTTCCACATGCATGTTTTTGCTGAAGGAAGAATACCTTAAACCTGGAGAGTTGAGACCCGTGGAATGGGTACCATGTAATATGACTTCAAAGGGTCTTCATTTGCTCAGCGAACCGCTCCAATCCTATCACTGCTGCGTTTATGCCCCTGTACACACGCTTGATTCTCTTTTGGAGACATAGCAATCCATAGGTTTTAAGATACTTACTAGTCAGGTACATTCTTAGGCGTTTAATATGGGGTGTTGAGTCCATTTCGTTGAGCAAGGAGTAGCTCTTTTCTATTCCATATTTGGCTTAAGGAACTTTATCTGTGCTCATTTCAATCTCTGGTTTTATGCAGCACCCCAACTCACCTTTCCCCTTAAGCAAGCATAAGTTGGTTTTCTAAATTTGAGACCCTCTTCTGTTTTGGAATTCATTTCCTGTGTAGCCAAGTTTACATTCTGTGTATTACTGATATCTTATGATGTTTCTTTTTCTGTGTGACTTATTTCAGTTAGAATCATCGTACCTGAATCCACTCATTATGCTGCTACGGGCCTGATGACATAGATTTCATTGCTGAGTGATACTGCATTGCACATAAGTACCACAAGTTCTTTATCCATTTTTCACTTTCTGTGATACTGAACTTGTACGGTAAACGAGGTTCTTGTAAACAGAGGCGTCCCAAACTTTGGGGTGGCTGTGTCTTTTTGATTTTAATTTCCCTAAGCTATAGGACCATAAGTGGAAGTGCCCTAGGCTCTGTTGCTTTGTTTTTTAGATGTTTCAGGAAACACCATACACTTCTCCCGAGTGTCTGTTGGCAATTTACATCCCGCCCATCAGCATAACAAGGCTCCCAGTTCTCCATGGCCTGTCCTGCCTTTCTGGATTTTACACTTTTTTCAGATGGCCCTTTTGACCAGGGGGAAGTGAGACTTCATTGTAGTGCAGATTTCCTTTGCAAGCTTGCTTGGTTGGCCAAAAAGGGCGTATGCGTTTTTTCCTGAATATATTCAGGAAAAAACGCATACGCCCTTTTTTGGCCAAGTGCATCATTGTGGACGTTCTGCCTCTTTTCCTATGCTTTCAATGCAATTCCAGTCTACCTCCTGAAATCGGTTTCCTGCAATTCTGCCCCGCTTTCAAGTCCTCTTGGCAGCCTTACTTCAGTATATTTTTGGACGATAGCTGTCATTTATAACTCTGCAGGTTTGTGAATTACAGTGCCCCTAAGCTCCTTTCTTCAACTCGCTTTCTTGTGAGCTGGCCGCAACACCGCAGGATGGCTTCAGGCCCTAATCTGATTCCGGCACGGCACGCTGAGCCTTTGGTTATTTCCTCTTCCTGGTGGAAATGAGAGTTAAATTTGCCCGTCCAGACACCTCCAGCTAGTCTCTCATTGGTTCTCCCTATTCCTGTTCATCTTCCGCAGAAATTGCAAACTGGGCCAAACAGGAGGTTAAAGGCGCTGACTCTCCAAGTGGGGAGAGTGTTAGTAAAGCGTCTGGAATGTTGCACCCGAGTACCAGGGGAGGAAAACTGAGACATATTTGAACACGTCTCCCATTCACACGGTTGATCATACTCTTGGTTCCACATGCATGTTTTAGCTGAAGGAAGAATACCTTAAACCTGGAGAGTTGAGACCCGTGGAATGGGTACCATGCAATATGACTTCAAAGGATCTTCATTTGCTCACCGAACCTCTCCAATCCTATCACTGCTGCGTTTATGCCCCTGTACACACGCTTGATTCTCTTTTGGAAACATAGCAATCCCTAGGTTTTAAGATACTTACTAGTCAGGTACATTCTTAGGCGTTTAATATGCGGTGTTGAGTCCATTTCATTGAGCAAGGAGTAGCTCTTGTCTATTCTATATTTGGCTTAAGGAACTTTATCTGTGCTCATTTCAATCTCTGGTTTTATGCAGCACCCCAACTCACCTTTCCCCTTAAGCAAGCATAAGTTGGTTTTCTAATTTGAGACCCTGTTCTGTTCTGTAATTCAGTTCCTGTGTAGCCAAGTTTACATTCCGTGTATTACTGATATCTTATGATGTTTCTTTTTCTGTGTGACTTATTTCAGTTAGAATCATCATACCTGAATCCACTCATTGTGCTGCTAAGGGCCTGATGACATAGATTTCATTGCTGAGTGATATTGCTTTGTAAGTAAATACCACAACTTCTTTATCCATTTTTCACTTTCTGCAATGTTGAACTTGTACTGTAAACGAGGTTCTTGTAAACAGAGCCGTTCCATACTTTGGGGTGGCTGTGTCTTTTTGATTTTAATTTCCCTAAGCTATAGGACCATAAGTGGAAGTGCCCTAGGCTCTGTTCCTTTGTTTTTTAGATGTTTCAGGAAACACCATACACTTCTCCCGAGTGTCTGTTGGCAATTTACATCCCGCCCATCAGCATAACAAGGCTCCCAGTTCTCCATGGCCTGTCCTGCCTTTCTGGATTTTACACTTTTTTCAGATGGCCCTTTTGACCGGGGGGAAGTGAGACTTCATTGTAGTGCAGATTTCCTTTGCAAGCTTGCTTGGTTGGCCAAAAAGGGCGTATGCGTTTTTTCCTGAATATATTCAGGAAAAAACGCATACGCCCTTTTTGGCCAAGTGCATCATTGTGGACGTTCTGCCTCTTTTCCTATGCTTTCAATGCAATTCCAGTCTACCTCCTGAAATCGGTTTCCTGCAATTCTGCCCCGCTTTCAAGTCCTCTTGGCAGCCTTACTTCAGTATATTTTTGGACGATAGCTGTCATTTATAACTCTGCAGGTTTGTGAATTACAGTGCCCCTGAGCTCCTTTCTTCAACTCGCTTTCTTTTGAGCTGGCCGCAACACCGCAGGATGGCTTCAGGCCCTAATCTGGTTCCGGCACGGCACGCTGAGCCTTTGGTTAATTCCTCTTCCTGGTGGGAAATGAGAGTTAAATTTGCCCGTCCAGACACCTCCAGCTAGTCTCTCATTGGTTCTCGCTATTCCTGTTCATCTTCCGCAGAAATTGCAAACTGGGCCAAACAGGAGGTTAAAGGGACTGACTCTCCAAGTCGGGAGAGTGTTAGTAAAGCGTCTGGAATGTTGCACGCGAGTACCAGGTACGAAAACTGAGACATATTTGAACACGTCTCCCGATCACATGGTTGATCATACTCTAGGTTCCACATGCATGTTTTAGCTGAAGGAAGAATACCTTAAACCTGGGTAGTTGAAACCCGTGGAATGCGTACCATGCAATATGACTTCAAAGGGTCTTCATTTGCTCACCGAACCTCTCCAATCCTATCACTGCTGCGTTTATGCCCCTGTACATATTCTTGATTCTCTTTCGGAGACATAGCAATCCATAGGTTTTAAGATACTTACTAGTCAGGTACATTCTTAGGCGTTTAATATGCGGTGTTGAGTCCATTTCGTTGAGCAAGGAGTAGCTCTTGTCTATTCCATATTTGGCTTAAGGAACTTTATCTGTGCTCATTTCAATCTCTGGTTTTATGCAGCACCCCAACTCACCTTTCCCCTTAAGCAAGCATAAGTTGGTTTTCTAATTTGAGACCCTGTTCTGTTCTGTAATTCAGTTCCTGTGTAGCCAAGTTTACATTCCGTGTATTACTGATATCTTATGATGTTTCTTTTTCTCTGTGACTTATTTCAGTTAGAAACATCATACCTGAATCCACTCATTGTGCTGCTAAGGGCCTGATGACATAGATTTCATTGCTGAGTGATATTGCTTTGTAAGTAAATACCACAACTTCTTTATCCATTTTTCACTTTCTGCGATGTTGAACTTGTACTGTAAACGAGGTTCTTGTAAACAGAGGCGTCCCAAACTTTGGGGTGGCTGTGTCTTTTTGATTTTAATTTCCCTAAGCTATAGGACCATAAGTGGAAGTGCCCTAGGCTCTGTTGCTTTGTTTTTAAGATGTTTCAGGAAACACCATACACTTCTCCCGAGTGTCTGTTGGCAATTTACATCCCGCCCATCAGCATAACAAGGCTCCCAGTTCTCCATGGCCTGTTCTCCCTTTCTGGATTTTACACTTTTTTCAGATGGCCCTTTTGACCGGGGGGAAGTGAGACTTCATTGTAGTGCAGATTTCCTTTGCAAGTTTGCTTGGTTGGCCAAAAAGGGCGTATGCATTTTTTCCTGAATATATTCAGGAAAAAACGCATACCCCCTTTTTGGCCAAGTGCATCTTTGTGGACGTTCTGCCTCTTTTCCTATGCTTTAAATGCAATTCCAGTCTACCTCCTGAAATCGGTTTCCTGCAATTCTGCCCCGCTTTCCAGTCCTCTTGGCAGCCTTACTTCAGTATATTTTTGGACGATAGCTGTCATTTATAACTCTGCAGGTTTGTGAATTACAGTGCCCCTGAGCTCCTTTCTTCAACTCGCTTTCTTGTGAGCTGGCCGCAACACCGCAGGATGGCTTCAGGCCCTAATCTGATTCCGGCATGGCACGCTGAGCCTTTGGTTATTTCCTCTTCCTGGTGGGAAATGAGAGTTAAATTTGCCCGTCCAGACACCTCCAGCTAGTCTCTCATTGGTTCTCCCTATTCCTGTTCATCTTCCGCAGAAATTGCAAACTGGGTCAAACAGGAGGTTAAAGGCGCTGACTCTCCAAGTGGGGAGAGTGTTAGTAAAGCGTCTGGAATGTTGCACCCGAGTACCAGGGGAGGAAAACTGAGACATATTTGAACACGTCTCCCGTTCACACGGTTGATCATACTCTTGGTTCCACATGCATGTTTTAGCTGAAGGAAGAATACCTTAAACCTGGAGAGTTGAGACCCGTGGAATGGGTACCATGCAATATGACTTCAAAGGGTCTTCATTTGCTCACCGAACCTCTCCAATCCTATCACTGCTGCTTTTATGCCCCTGTACACATGCTTGATTCTCTTTCGGAGACATAGCAATCCATAGGTTTTAAGATACTTACTAGTCAGGTACATTCTTAGGCGTTTAATATGCGGTGTTGAGTCCATTTCGTTGAGCAAGGAGTAGCTCTTGTCTATTCCATATTTGGCTTAAGGAACTTTATCTGTGCTCATTTCAATCTCTGGTTTTATGCAGCACCCCAACTCACCTTTCCCCTTAAGCAAGCATAAGTTGGTTTTCTAAATTTGAGACCCTGTTCTGTTCTGTAATTCAGTTCCTGTGTAGCCAAGTTTACATTCCGTGTATTACTGATATCTTATGATGTTTCTTTTTCTGTGTGACTTATTTCAGTTAGAATCATCATACCTGAATCCACTCATTGTGCTGCTAAGGGCCTGATGACATAGATTTCATTGCTGAGTGATATTGCCTTGTAAGTAAATACCACAACTTCTTTATCCATTTTTCACTTTCTGTGATACTGAACTTGTACGGTAAATGAGGTTCTTGTAAACAGAGGCATCCCAAATTTTGGGTGGCTGTGTCTTTTTGATTTTAATTTCCCTAAGCTTTAGGACCATAAGTGGAAGTGCCCTAGGCTCTGTTGCTTTGTTTTTAAGATGTTTCAGGAAACACCATACACTTCTCCCGAGTGTCTGTTGGCAATTTACATCCCGCCCATCAGCATAACAAGGCTCCCAGTTCTCCATGGCCTGTCCTGCCTTTCTGGATTTTACACTTTTTTCAGATGGCCCTTTTGATCGGGGGGAAGTGAGACTTCATTGTAGTGCAGATTTCCTTTGCAACTTGCTTGGTTGGCCAAAAAGGGCGTATGCGTTTTTTCCTGAATATATTCAGGAAAAAATGCATACGCCCTTTTTGGCCAAGTGCATCTTTGTGGACGTTCTGCCTCCTTTCCTATGCTTTCAATGCAATTCCAGTCTACCTCCTGAAATCGGTTTCCTGCAATTCTGCCCCGCTTTCAAGTCCTCTTGGCAGCCTTACTTCAGTATATTTTTGGACGATAGCTGTCATTTATAACTCTGCAGGTTTGTGAATTACAGTGCCCCTGAGCTCCTTTCTTCAACTCGCTTTCTTGTGACCTGGCCGCAACACCGCAGGATGGCTTCAGGCCCTAATATGGTTCCGGCACGGCACGCTGAGCCTTTGGTTAATTCCTCTTCCTGGTGGGAAATGAGAGTTAAATTTGCCCGTCCAGACACCTCCAGCTAGTCTCTCATTGGTTCTCGCTATTCCTGTTCATCTTCCGCAGAAATTGCAAACTGGGCCAAACAGGAGGTTAAAGGGACTGACTCTCCAAGTGGGGAGAGTGTTAGTAAAGCGTCTGGAATGTTGCACCCGAGTACCAGGGTACGAAAACTGAGACATATTTGAACACGTCTCCCGATCACATGGTTGATCATACTCTAGGTTCCACATGCATGTTTTAGCTGAAGGAAGAATACCTTAAACCTGGGTAGTTGAGACCCGTGGAATGGGTACCATGCAATATGACTTCAAAGGGTCTTCATTTGCTCACCGAACCTCTCCAATCCTATCACTGCTGCGTTTATGCCCCTGTGCACATGCTTGATTCTCTTTCGGAGACATAGCAATCCATAGGTTTTAAGATACTTACTAGTCAGGTACATTCTTAGGCGTTTAATATGCGGTGTTGAGTCCATTTCGTTGAGCAAGGAGTAGCTCTTGTCTATTCCATATTTGGCTTAAGGAACTTTATCTGTGCTCATTTCAATCTCTGGTTTTATGCAGCACCCCAACTCACCTTTCCCCTTAAGCAAGCATAAGTTGGTTTTCTAAATTTGAGACCCTGTTCTGTTCTGTAATTCAGTTCCTGTGTAGCCAAGTTTACATTCCGTGTATTACTGATATCTTATGATGTTTCTTTTTCTGTGTGACTTATTTCAGTTAGAATCATCATACCTGAATCCACTCATTGTGCTGCTACGGGCCTGATGACATAGATTTCATTGCTGAGTGATATTGCTTTGTAAGTAAATACCACAACTTCTTTATCCATTTTTCACTTTCTGCGATGTTGAACTTTTACTGTAAACTAGGTTGTTGTAAACAGAGCCATTCCATACTTTGGGGTGGCTGTGTCTTTTTGATTTTAATTTCCCTAAGCTATAGGACCATAAGTGGAAGTGCCCTAGGCTCTGTTGCTTTGTTTTTTAGATGTTTCAGGAAACACCATACACTTCTCCCGAGTGTCTGTTGGCAATTTACATCCCGCCCATCAGCATAACAAGGCTCCCAGTTCTCCATGGCCTGTCCTGCCTTTCTGCATTTTACACTTTTTTCAGATGGCCCTTTTGACCGGGGGGAAGTGAGACTTCATTGTAGTGCAGATTTCCTTTGCAAGCTTGCTTGGTTGGCCAAAAAGGGCGTATGCGTTTTTTCCTGAATATATTCAGGAAAAAACGCATACGCCCTTTTTGGCCAAGTGCATCATTGTGGACGTTCTGCCTCTTTTCCTATGCTTTCAATGCAATTCCAGTTTACCTCCTGAAATCGGTTTCCTGCAATTCTGCCCCGCTTTCAAGTCCTCTTGGCAGCCTTACTTCAGTATATTTTTGGACGATAGCTGTCATTTATAACTCTGCAGGTTTGTGAATTACAGTGCCCCTGAGCTCCTTTCTTCAACTCGCTTTCTTGTGAGCTGGCCGCAACACCGCAGGATGGCTTCAGGCCCTAATCTGGTTCCGGCATGGCACGCTGAGCCTTTGGTTATTTCCTCTTCCTGGTGGGAAATGAGAGATAAATTTGCCCGTCCAGACACCTCCAGCTAGTCTCTCATTGGTTCTCCCTATTCCTGTTCATCTTCCGCAGAAATTGCAAACTGGGCCAAACAGGAGGTTAAAGGCGCTGACTCTCCAAGTGGGGAGAGTGTTAGTAAAGCGTCTGGAATGTTGCACCCGAGTACCAGGGTATGAAAACTGAGACATATTTGAACACGTCTCCCGATCACACGGTTGATCATACTCTAGGTTCCACATGCATGTTTTAGCTGAAGGATGAATACCTTAAACCTGGGTAGTTGAAACCCGTGGAATGGGTACCATGCAATATGACTTCAAAGGGTCTTCATTTGCTCACCGAACCTCTCCAATCCTATCACTGCTGCGTTTATGCCCCTGTACACATGCTTGATTCTCTTTCGGAGACATAGCAATCCATAGGTTTTAAGATACTTACTAGTCAGGTACATTCTTAGGCGTTTAATATGGGGTGTTGAGTCCATTTCGTTGAGCAAGGAGTAGCTCTTGTCTATTCCATATTTGGCTTAAGGAACTTTATCTGTGCTCATTTCAATCTCTGGATTCATGCAGCACCCCAAATCACCTTTCCCCTTAAACAAGCATAAGTTGGTTTTCTAAATTTGAGACCCTGTTCTGTTCTGTAATTCAGTTCCTGTGTAGCCAAGTTTACATTCCGTGTATTACTGATATCTTATGATGTTTCTTTTTCTGTGTGACTTATTTCAGTTAGAATCATCATACCTGAATCCACTCATTGTGCTGCTAATGGCCTGATGACATAGATTTCATTGCTGAGTGATATTTCTTTGTAAGTAAATACCACAACTTCTTTATCCATTTTTCACTTTCTGCAATGTGGAACTTGTACTGTAACCGAGGTTCTTGTAAACAGAGCCGTTCCAAATTTTGGGGTGGCTGTGTCTTTTTGATTTTAATTTCCCTAAGCTATAGGACCATAAGTGGAAGTGCCCTAGGCTCTGTTGCTTTGTTTTTTAGATGTTTCAGGAAACACCATACACTTGTCCCGAGTGTCTGTTGGCAATTTATATCCCGCCCATCAGCATAACAAGGCTCCCAGTTCTCCATGGCCTGTCCTGCCTTTCTGGATTTTACACTTTTTTCAGATGGCCCTTTTGACCAGGGGGAAGTGAGACTTCATTGTAGTGCAGATTTCCTTTGCAAGCTTGCTTGGTTGGCCAAAAAGGGCGTATGCGTTTTTTCCTGAATATATTCAGGAAAAAACGCATACGCCCTTTTTGGCCAAGTGCATCATTGTGGACGTTCTGCCTCTTTTCCTATGCTTTCAATGCAATTCCACTCTACCTCCTGAAATCGGTTTCCTGCAATTCTGCCCCGCTTTCAAGTCCTCTTGGCAGCCTTACTTCAGTATATTTTTGGACGATAGCTGTCATTTATAACTCTGCAGGTTTGTGAATTACAGTGCCCCTGAGCTCCTTTCTTCAACTCGCTTTCTTGTGAGCTGGCCGCAACACCGCAGGATGGCTTCAGGCCCTAATCTGGTTCCGGCACGGCACGCTGAGCCTTTGGTTATTTCCTCTTCCTGGTGGGAAATGAGAGTTAAATTTGCCCGTCCAGACACATCCAGCTAGTCTCTCATTGGTTCTCCCTATTCCTGTTCATCTTCCACAGAAATTGCAAACTGGGCCAAACAGGAGGTTAAAGGCGCTGACTCTCCAAGTCGGGAGAGTGTTAGTAAAGCGCCTGGAATGTTGCACCCGAGTACCAGGGGAGGAAAACTGAGACATATTTGAACACGTCTCCCGTTCACACGGTTGATCATACTCTGGGTTCCACATGCATGTTTTTGCTGAAGGAAGAATACCTTAAACCTGGAGAGTTGAGACCCGTGGAATGGGTACCATGCAATATGACTTCAAAGGGTCTTCATTTGCTCACCGAACCTCTCCAATCCTATCACTGCTGCGTTTATGCCCCTGTACACACGCTTGATTCTCTTTTGGAGACATAGCAATCCATAGGTTTTAAGATACTTACTAGTCAGGTACATTCTTAGGCCTTTAATATGGGGTGTTGAGTCCATTTCGTTGAGCAAGGAGTAGCTCTTGTCTATTCCATATTTGGCTTAAGGAACTTTATCTGTGCTCATTTCAATCTCTGGTTTTATGCAGCACCCCAACTCACCTTTCCCCTTAAGCAAGCATAAGTTGGTTTTCTAAATTTGAGACCCTGTTCTGTTTTGGAATTCAGTTCCTGTGTAGCCAAGTTTACATTCCATGTATTAGTGATATCTTATGATGTTTCTTTTTCTGTGTGACTTATTTCAGTTAGAATCATCGTACCTGAATCCACTCATTATGCTGCTACGGGCCTGATGACATAGATTTCATTGCTGAGTGATACTGCATTTTACATAAGTACCACAAGTTCTTTATCCATTTTTCACTTTCTGTGATACTGAACTTGTACGGTAAACGAGGTTCTTGTAAACAGAGGCGTCCCAAACTTTGGGGTGGCTGTGTCTTTTTGATTTTAATTTCCCTAAGCTATAGGACCATAAGTGGAAGTGCCCTAGGCTCTGTTGCTTTGTTTTTTAGATGTTTCAGGAAACACCATACACTTCTCCCGAGTGTCTGTTGGCAATTTACATCCCGCCCATCAGCATAACAAGGCTCCCAGTTCTCCATGACCTGTCCTGCCTTTCTGGATTTTACACTTTTTTCAGATGGCCCTTTTGACCGGGGGGAAGTGAGACTTCATTGTAGTGCAGATTTCCTTTGCAAGTTTGCTTGGTTGGCCAAAAAGTGCGTATGCGTTTTTTCCTGAATATATTCAGGAAAAAACGCATACGCCCTTTTTGGCCAAGTGCATCATTGTGGACGTTCTGCCTCTTTTCCTATGCTTTCAATGCAATTCCAGTCTACCTCCTGAACTCGGTTTCCTGCAATTCTGCCCCGCTTTCAAGTCCTCTTGGCAGCCTTACTTCAGTATATTTTTGGACGATAGCTGTCATTTATAACTCTGCAGGTTTGTGAATTACAGTGCCCCTGAGCTCCTTTCTTCAACTCGCTTTCTTGTGACCTGGCCGCAACACCGCAGGATGGCTTCAGGCCCTAATCTGGTTCCGGCACGGCACGCTGAGCCTTTGGTTATTTCCTCTTCCTGGTGTGAAATGAGAGTTAAATTTGCCCGTCCAGACACCTCCAGCTAGTCTCTCATTGGTTCTCCCTATTCCTGTTCATCTTCCGCAGAAATTGCAAACTGGGCCAAACAGGAGGTTAAAGGCGCTGACTCTCCAAGTGGGGAGAGTGTTAGTAAAGCGTCTGGAATGTTGCACCCGAGTACCAGGGGAGGAAAACTGAGACATATTTGAACACGTCTCCCGTTCACACGGTTGATCATACTCTGGGTTCCACATGCATGTTTTAGCTGAAGGATGAATACCTTAAACCTGGAGAGTTGTGACCCATGTAATGGGTACCATGCAATATGACTTCAAAGGGTCTTCATTTGCTCACCGAACCTCTCCAATCCTATCACTGCTGCGTTTATGCCCCTGTACACATGCTTGATTCTCTTCCGGAGACATAGCAATCCATAGGTTTTAAGATACTTACTAGTCAGGTACATTCTTAGGCGTTTAATATGCGGTGTTGAGTCCATTTCGTTGAGCAAGGAGTAGCTCTTGTCTATTCCATATTTGGCTTAAGGAACTTTATCTGTGCTCATTTCAATCTCTGGTTTCATGCAGCACCCCAACTCACCTTTCCCCTTAAGCAAGCATAAGTTGGTTTTCTAAATTTGAGACCCTGTTCTGTTTTGGAATTCAGTTCCTGTGTAGCCAAGTTTACATTCCGTGTATTACTGATATCTTATGATGTTTCTTTTTCTGTGTGACTTATTTCAGTTAGAATCATCATACCTGAATCCACTCATTATGCTGCTAAGGGCCTGATGACATAGATTTCATTGCTGAGTGATATTGTTTTGTAAGTAAATACCACAACTTCTTTATCCATTTTTCACTTTCTGCGATGTTGAACTTGT
Source organism: Pseudorca crassidens (assembly GCF_039906515.1). Lineage (NCBI taxonomy): Eukaryota > Metazoa > Chordata > Mammalia > Artiodactyla > Delphinidae > Pseudorca > Pseudorca crassidens. Next base: position 105,311,556 of record NC_090301.1, read on the forward strand.
ACTGTAAACGAGGTTCTTGTAAACAGAGGCGTCCCAAAATTTGGGGTGGCTGTGTCTTTTTGATTTTAATTTCCCTAAGCTATAGGACCATAAGTGGAAGTGCCCTAGGCTCTGTTGCTTTGTTTTTTAGATGTTTCAGGAAACACCATACACTTCTCCAGAGTGTCTGTTGGCAATTTACATCCCGCCCATCAGCATAACAAGGCTCCCAGTTCTCCATGGCCTGTCCTGACTTTCTGGATTTTACACTTTTTTCAGATGGCCCTTTTGACCGGGAGGAAGTGAGACTTCATTGTAGTGCAGATTTCTTTTGCAAGCTTGCTTGGTTGGCCAAAAAGGGCGTATGCGTTTTTTCCTGAATATATTCAGGAAAAAATGCATACGCCCTTTTTGGCCAAGTGCATCATTGTGGACGTTCTGCCTCTTTTCCTATGCTTTCAATGCAATTCCAGTCTACCTCCTGAACTCGGTTTCCTGCAATTCTGCCCCGCTTTCAAGTCCTCTTGGCAGCCTTACTTCAGTATATTTTTGGACGATAGCTGTCATTTATAACTCTGCAGGTTTGTGAATTACAGTGCCCCTGAGCTCCTTTCTTCAACTCACTTTCTTTTGACCTGGCCGCAACACCGCAGGATGGCTTCAGGCCCTAATCTGGTTCCGGCACGGCACGCTGAGCCTTTGGTTATTTCCTCTTCCTGGTGGGAAATGAGAGTTAAATTTGCCCGTCCAGACACCTCCAGCTAGTCTCTGATTGGTTCTCCCTATTCCTGTTCATCTTCCGCAGAAATTGCAAACTGGGCCAAACAGGAGGTTAAAGGCGCTGACTCTCCAAGTGGGGAGAGTGTTAGTAAAGCGTCTGGAATGTTGCACCCGAGTACCAGTGGAGGAAAACTGAGACATATTTGAACACGTCTCCTGTTCACACGGTTGATCATACTCTGGGTTCCACATGCATGTTTTAGCTGAAGGATGAATACCTTAAACCTGGAGAGTTGAGACCCATGTAATGGGTACCATGCAATATGACTTCAAAGGGTCTTCATTTGCTCACCGAACCTCTCCAATCCTATCACTGCTGCGTTTATGCCCCTGTACACATGCTTGATTCTCTTCCGGAGACATAGCAATCCATAGGTTTTAAGATACTTACTAGTCAGGTACATTCTTAGGCGTTTAATATGCGGTGTTGAGTCCATTTCGTTGAGCAAGGAGTAGCTCTTGTCTATTCCATATTTGGCTTAAGGAACTTTATCTGTGCTCATTTCAATCTCTGGTTTTATGCAGCACCCCAACTCACCTTTCCCCTTAAGCAAGCATAAGTTGGTTTTCTAAATTTGAGACCCTGTTCTGTTTTGGAATTCAGTTCCTGTGTAGCCAATTTTACATTCCGTGTATTACTGATATCTTATGATGTTTCTTTTTCTGTGTGACTTATTTCAGTTAGAATCATCATACCTGAATCCACTCATTATGCTGCTAAGGGCCTGATGACATAGATTTCATTGCTGAGTGATATTGCTTTGTAAGTAAATACCACAACTTCTTTATCCATTTTTCACTTTCTGCGATGTTGAACTTGTACTGTAAACGAGGTTCTTGTAAACAGAGGCGTCCCAAACTTTGGGGTGGCTGTGTCTTTTTGATTTTAATTTCCCTAAGCTATAGGACCATAAGTGGAAGTGCCCTAGGCTCTGTTGCTTTGTTTTTTAGATGTTTCAGGAAACACCATACACTTCTCCCGAGTGTCTGTTGGCAATTTACATCCCGCCCATCAGCATAACAAGGCTCCCAGTTCTCCATGGCCTGTCCTGCCTTTCTGGATTTTACACTTTTTTCAGATGGCCCTTTTGACCGGGGGGAAGTGAGACTTCATTGTAGTGCAGATTTCCTTTGTAAGCTTGCTTGGTTGGCCAAAAAGGGCGTATGCGTTTTTTCCTGAATATATTCAGGAAAAAACGCATACGCCCTTTTAGGCCAAGTGCATCATTGTGGACGTTCTGCCTCTTTTCCTATGCTTTCAATGCAATTCCAGTCTACCTCCTGAAATCGGTTTCCTGCAATTCTGCCCCGCTTTCAAGTCCTCTTGGCAGCCTTACTTCAGTATATTTTTGGACGATAGCTGTCATTTATAACTCTGCAGGTTTGTGAATTACAGTGCCCCTGAGCTCCTTTCTTCAACTCGCTTTCTTTTGAGCTGGCCGCAACACCGAAGGATGGCTTCAGGCCCTAATCTGGTTCCGGCACGGCACGCTGAGCCTTTGGTTATTTCCTCTTCCTGGTGTGAAATGAGAGTTAAATTTGCCCGTCCAGACACCTCCAGCTAGTCTCTGATTGGTTCTCCCTATTCCTGTTCATCTTCCGCAGAAATTGCAAACTGGGCCAAACAGGAGGTTAAAGGCGCTGACTCTCCAAGTGGGGAGAGTGTTAGTAAAGCGTCTGGAATGTTGCACCCGAGTACCAGGGGAGGAAAACTGAGACATATTTGAACACGTCTCCCGTTCACACGGTTGATCATACTCTGGGTTCCACATGCATGTTTTAGCTGAAGGAAGAATACCTTAAACCTGGAGAGTTGAGACCCGTGGAATGGGTATCATGCAATATGACTTCAAAGGGTCTTCATTTGCTCACCGAACCTCTCCAATCCTATCACTGCTGCGTTTATGCCCCTGTACACACGCTTGATTCTCTTTTGGAGACATAGCAATCCATAGGTTTTAAGATACTTACTAGTCAGGTACATTCTTAGGCATTTAATATGGTGTGTTGAGTCCATTTCATTGAGCAAGGAGTAGCTCTTGTCTATTCCATATTTGGCTTAAGGAACTTTATCTGTGCTCATTTCAATCTCTGGTTTTATGCAGCACCCCAACTCACCTTTCCCCTTAAGCAAGAATAAGTTGGTTTTCTAAATTTGAGACCCTGTTCTGTTCTGTAATTCAGTTCCTGTGTAGCCAAGTTTACATTCCGTGTATTACTGATATCTTATGATGTTTCTTTTTCTGTGTGACTTATTTCAGTTAGAATCATCATACCTGAATCCACTCATTGTGCTGCTAAGGGCCTGATGACATAGATTTCATTGCTGAGTGATATTGCTTTGTAAGTAAATACCACAACTTCTTTATCCATTTTTCACTTTCTGTGATACTGAACTTGTACGGTAAACGAGGTTCTTGTAAACAGAGGCATGCCAAATTTTGAGGTGGCTGTGTCTTTTTGATTTTAATTTCCCTAAGCTATAGGACCATAAGTGGAAGTGCCCTAGGCTCTGTTGCTTTGTTTTTTAGATGTTTCAGGAAACACCATACACTTCTCCCGAGTGTCTGTTGGCAATTTACATCCCGCCCATCAGCATAACAAGGCTCCCAGTTCTCCATGGCCTGTCCTGCCTTTCTGGATTTTACACTTTTTTCAGATGGCCCTTTTGACTGGGGGGAAGTGAGACTTCATTGTAGTGCAGATTTCCTTTGCAAGCTTGCTTGGTTGGCCAAAAAGTGCGTATGAGTTTTTTCCTGAATATATTCAGGAAAAAACGCATACGCCCTTTTTGGCCAAGTGCATCATTGTGGACGTTCTGCCTCTTTTCCTATGCTTTCAATGCAATTCCAGTCTACCTCCTGAAATCGGTTTCCTGCAATTCTGCCCCGCTTTCAAGTCCTCTTGGCAGCCTTACTTCAGTATATTTTTGGACGATAGCTGTCATTTATAACTCTGCAGGTTTGTGAATTACAGTGCCCCTGAGCTCCTTTCTTCAACTCGCATTCTTGTGACCTGGCTGTAACACCGCAGCATGGCTTCAGGCCCTAATCTGGTTCCGGCACGGCACGCTGAGCCTTTGGTTAATTCCTCTTCCTGGTGGGAAATGAGAGTTAAATTTGCCCGTCCATACACCTCCAGCTAGTCTCTCATTGATTCTCGCTATTCCTGTTCATCTTCCGCAGAAATTGCAAACTGGACCAAACAGGAGGTTAAAGGCGCTGACTCTCCAAGTGGGGAGAGTGTTAGTAAAGCGTCTGGAATGTTGCACCCGAGTACCAGGGGATTAAAACTGAGACATATTTGAACACGTCTCCCGTTCACACGGTTGATCATACTCTGGGTTCCACATGCATGTTTTAGCTGAAGGAAGAATACCTTAAACCTGGAGAGTTGAGACCCGTGGAATGGGTACCATGCAGTATGACTTCAAAGGGTCTTCATTTGCTCACCGAACCTCTCCAATCCTATCACTGCTGCGTTTATGCCCCTGTACACACGCTTGATTCTCTTTTGGAGACATAGCAATCCATAGGTTTTAAGATACTTACTAGTCAGGTACATTCTTAGGCGTTTAATATGGGGTGTTGAGTCCATTTCGTTGAGCAAGGAGTAGCTCTTGTCTATTCCATATTTGGCTTAAGGAACTTTACCTGTGCTCATTTCAATCTCTGGTTTTATGCAGCACCCCAACTCACCTTTCCCCTTAAGCAAGCATAAGTTGGTTTTCTAAATTTGAGACCCTCTTCTGTTTTGGAATTCAGTTCCTGTGTAGCCAAGTTTACATTCTGTGTATTACTGATATCTTATGATGTTTCTTTTTCTGTGTGACTTATTTCAGTTAGAATCATCGTACCTGAATCCACTCATTATGCTGCTACGGGCCTGATGACATAGATTTCATTGCTGAGTGATACTGCATTGTACATAAGTACCACAGTTCTTTATCCATTTTTCACTTTCTGTGATACTGAACTTGTACGGTAAACGAGGTTCTTGTAAACAGAGGCGTCCCAAACTTTGGGGTGGCTGTGTCTTTTTGAATTTAATTTCCCTAAGCTATAGGACCATAAGTGGAAGTGCCCTAGGCTCTGTTGCTTTGTTTTTTAGATGTTTCAGGAAACACCATACACTTCTCCCAAGTTTCTGTTGGCAATTTACATCCCGCCCATCAGCATAACAAGGCTCCCAGTTCTCCATGGCCTGTCCTGCCTTTCTGGATTTTACACTTTTTTCAGATGGCCCTTTTGACCGGGGGGAAGTGAGACTTCATTGTAGTGCAGATTTCCTTTGCAAGTTTGCTTGGTTGGCCAAAAAGGGCGTATGCGTTTTTTCCTGAATATATTCAGGAAAAAACGCATACACCCTTTTTGGCCAAGTGCATCATTGTGGACGTTCTGTCTCTTTTCCTATGCTTTCAATGCAATTCCACTCTGCCTCCTGAAATCGGTTTCCTGCAATTCTGCCCCGCTTTCAAGTCCTCTTGGCAGCCTTACTTCAGTATATTTTTGGACGATAGCTGTCATTTATAACTCTGCAGGTTTGTGAATTACAGTGCCCCTGAGCTCCTTTCTTCAACTCGCATTCTTGTGACCTGGCTGCAACACCGCAGCATGGCTTCAGGCCCTAATCTGGTTCCGGCACGGCACGCTGAGCCTTTGGTTATTTCCTCTTCCTGGTGGGAAATGAGAGTTAAATTTGCCCGTCCAGACACCTCCAGCTAGTCTCTCATTGGTTCTCGCTATTCCTGTTCATCTTCCGCAGAAATTGCAAACTGGGCCAAACAGGAGGTTAAAGGCGCTGACTCTCCAAGTCGGGAGAGTGTTAGTAAAGCGTCTGGAATGTTGCACCCGAGTACCAGGGGAGGAAAACTGAGACATACTTGAACACGTCTCCCGTTCACACGGTTGATCATACTCTGGGTTCCACATGCATGTTTTAGCTGAAGGAAGAATAACTTAAACCTGGAGAGTTGAGACCCGTGTAATGGGTACCATGCAATATGACTTCAAAGGGTCTTCATTTGCTCACCGAACCTCTCCTATCCTATCACTGCTGCGTTTATGCCCCTGTACACACGCTTGGTTCTCTTTTGGAGACATAGCAATCCATAGGTTTTAAGATACTTACTAGTCAGGTACATTGTTAGGCGTTTAATATGGGGTGTTGAGGCCATATCGTTGAGCAAGGAGTAGCTCTTGTCTATTCCATATTTGGCTTAAGGAACTTTATCTGTGCTCATTTCAATCTCTGGTTTTATGCAGCACCCCAACTCACCTTTCCCCTTAAGCAAGCATAAGTTGGTTTTCTAAATTTGAGACCCTGTTCTGTTCTGTAATTCAGTTCCTGTGTAGCCAAGTTTACTTTCCGTGTATTACTGATATCTTATGATGTTTCTTTTTCTGTGTGACTTATTTCAGTTAGAATCATCGTACCTGAATCCACTCATTATGCTGCTACGGGCCTGATGACATAGATTTCATTGCTGAGTGATACTGCATTGTACGTAAGTACCACAAGTTCTTTATCCATTTTTCACTTTCTGTGATACTGAACTTGTACGGTAAACGAGGTTCTTGTAAACAGAGGTGTCCCAAACTTTGGGGTGGCTGTGTCTTTTTGATTTTAATTTCCCTAAGCTATAGGACCATAAGTGGAAGTGCCCTAGGCTCTGTTGCTTTGTTTTTTAGATGTTTCAGGAAACACCATACACTTCTCCCAAGTGTCTGTTGGCAATTTACATCCCGCCCATCAGCATAACAAGGCTCCCAGTTCTCCATGGCCTGTCCTGCCTTTCTGGATTTTACACTTTTTTCAGATGGCCCTTTTGACTGAGGGGAAGTGAGACTTCATTATAGTGCAGATTTCCTTTGCAAGCTTGCTTGGTTGGCCAAAAAGGGCGTATGCGTTTTTTCCTGAATATATTCAGGAAAAAACGCATACGCCCTTTTTGGCCAAGTGCATCATTGTGGACGTTCTACCTCTTTTCCTATGCTTTCAATGCAATTCCAGTTTACCTCCTGAAATCGGTTTCCTGCAATTCTGCCCCGCTTTCAAGTCCTCTTGGCAGCCTTACTTCAGTATATTTTTGGACGATAGCTGTCATTTATAACTCTGCAGGTTTGTGAATTACAGTGCCCCTGAGCTCCTTTCTTCAACTCGCTTTCTTGTGAGCTGGCCGCAACACCGCAGGATGGCTTCAGGCCCTAATCTGGTTCCGGCACGGCACGCTGAGCCTTTGGTTATTTCCTCTTCCTGGTGGGAAATGAGAGTTAAATTTGCCCGTCCAGACACCTCCAGCTAGTCTCTCATTGGTTCTCCCTATTCCTGTTCATCTTCCGCAGAAATTGCAAACTGGGCCAAACAGGAGGTTAAAGGCTCTGACTCTCCAAGTGGGGAGAGTGTTAGTAAAGCGTCTGGAATGTTGCACCCGAGTACCAGGGGAGGAAAACTGAGACATATTTGAACACGTCTCCCGTTCACACGGTTGATCATACTCTGTGTTCCACATGCATGTTTTAGCTGAAGGAAGAATACCTTAAACCTGGAGAGTTGAGACCCGTGGAATGGGTACCATGCAATATGACTTCAAAGGGTCTTCATTTGCTCACCGAACCTCTCCAATCCTATCACTGCTGCGTTTATGCCCCTGTACAAATGCTTGATTCTCTTTCGGAGACATAGCAATCCATAGGTTTTAAGATACTTACTAGTCAGGTACATTCTTAGGCGTTTAATATGGGGTGTTGAGTCCATTTCGTTGAGCAAGGAGTAGCTCTTTTCTATTCCATATTTGGCTTAAGGAACTTTATCTGTGCTCATTTCAATCTCTGGTTTTATGCAGCACCCCAACTCACCTTTCCCCTTAAGCAAGCATAAGTTGGTTTTCTAAATTTGAGACCCTCTTCTGTTTTGGAATTCAGTTCCTGTGTAACCAAGTTTACATTCTGTGTATTACTGATATCTTATGATGTCTCTTTTTCTGTGTGACTTATTTCAGTTAGAATCATCGTACCTGAATCCACTCATTATGCTGCTACGGGCCTGATGACATAGATTTCATTGCTGAGTGATACTGCATTGTACATAAGTACCACAAGTTCTTTATCCATTTTTCACTATCTGTGATACTGAACTTGTACAGTAAACGAGGTTCTTGTAAACAGAGGCGTCCCAAACTTTGGGGTGGCTGTGTCTTTTTGATTTTAATTTCCCTAAGCTATAGGACCATAAGTGGAAGTTCCCTAGGCTCTGTTGCTTTGTTTTTTAGATGTTTCAGGAAACACCATACACTTCTCCCGAGTGTCTGTTGGCAATTTACATCCCGCCCATCAGCATAACAAGGCTCCCAGTTCTCCATGGCCTGTCCTGCCTTTCTGGATTTTACACTTTTTTCAGATGGCCCTTTTGACCGGGGGGAAGTGAGACTTCATTGTAGTGCAGATTTCCTTTGCAAGCTTACTTGGTTGGCCAAAAAGGGCGTATGCGTTTTTTCCTGAATATATTCAGGAAAAAACGCATACGCCCTTTTTGGCCAAGTGCATCATTGTGGACGTTCTGCCTCTTTTCCTATGCTTTCAATGCAATTCCAGTCTACCTCCTGAAATCGGATTCCTGCAATTCTGCCCCGCTTTCAAGTCCTCTTGGCAGCCTTACTTCAGTATATTTTTGGATGATAGCTGTCATTTATAACTCTGCAGGTTTGTGAATTACAGTGCCCCTGAGCTCCTTTCTTCAACTCGCTTTCTTGTGAGCTGGCCGCAACACCGCAGGATGGCTTCAGGCCCTAATCTGGTTCCGGCACGGCACGCTGAGCCTTTGGTTATTTCCTCTTCCTGGTGGGAAATGAGAGTTAAATTTGCCCGTCCAGACACCTCCAGCTAGTCTCTCATTGGTTCTCCCTATTCCTGTTCATCTTGCGCAGAAATTGCAAACTGGGCCAAACAGGAGGTTAAAGGCGCTGACTCTCCAAGTGGGGAGAGTGTTAGTAAAGCGTCTGGAATGTTGCACCCGAGTACCAGCGTACGAAAACTGAGACATATTTGAACACGTCTCCCGATCACACGGTTGATCATACTCTGGGTTCCACATGCATGTTTTAGCTGAAGGAAGAATACCTTAAACCTGGGTAGTTGAAACCCGTGGAATGGGTACCATGCAATATGACTTCAAAGGATCTTCATTTGCTCACCGAACCTCTCCAATCCTATCACTGCTGCGTTTATGCCCCTGTACACACGCTTGATTCTCTTTTGGAGACATAGCAATCCCTAGGTTTTAAGATACTTACTAGTCAGGTACATTCTTAGGCGTTTAATATGCGGTGTTGAGTCCATTTCATTGAGCAAGGAGTAGCTCTTGTCTATTCTATATTTGGCTTAAGGAACGTTATCTGTGCTCATTTCAATCTCTGGTTTTATGCAGCACCCCAACTCACCTTTCCCCTTAAGCAAGCATAAGTTGGTTTTCTAATTTGAGACCCTGTTCTGTTCTGTAATTCAGTTCCTGTGTAGCCAAGTTTACATTCCGTGTATTACTGATATCTTATGATGTTTCTTTTTCTGTGTGACTTATTTCAGTTAGAATCATCATACCTGAATCCACTCATTGTGCTGCTAAGGGCCTGATGACATAGATTTCATTGCTGAGTGATATTGCTTTGTAAGTAAATACCACAACTTCTTTATCCATTTTTCACTTTCTGCAATGTTGAACTTGTACTGTAAACGAGGTTCTTGTAAACAGAGCCGTTCCATACTTTGGGGTGGCTGTGACTTTTTGATTTTAATTTCCCTAGGCTATAGGACCATAAGTGGAAGTGCCCTAGGCTCTGTTGCTTTGTTTTTTAAATGTTTCAGGAAACACCATACACTTCTCCCGAGTGTCTGTTGGCAATTTACATCCCGCCCATCAGCATAACAAGGCTCCCAGTTCTCCATGGCCTGTCCTGCCTTTCTGGATTTTACACTTTTTTCAGATGGCCCTTTTGACCGGGGGGAAGTGAGACTTCATTGTAGTGCAGATTTCCTTTGCAAGCTTGCTTTGGCCAAAAAGGGCGTATGCGTTTTTTCCTGAATATATTCAGGAAAAAACGCATACGCCCTTTTTGGCCAAGTGCATCATTGTGGACGTTCTGCCTCTTTTTCTATGCTTTCAATGCAATTCCAGTCTACCTCCTGAAATCGGTTTCCTGCAATTCTGCCCCGCTTTCAAGTCCTCTTGGCAGCCTTACTTCAGTATATTTTTGGACGATAGCTGTCATTTATAACTCTGCAGGTTTGTGAATTACAGTGCCCCTGAGCTCCTTTCTTCAACTCGCTTTCTTGTGAGCTGGCCGCAACACCGCAGGATGGCTTCAGGCCCTAATCTGGTTCCGGCACGGCACGCTGAGCCTTTGGTTATTTCCTCTTCCTGGTGGGAAATGAGAGTTAAATTTGCCCGTCCAGACACCTCCAGCTAGTCTCTCATTGGTTCTCGCTATTCCTGTTCATCTTGCGCAGAAATTGCAAACTGGGCCAAACAGGAGGTTAAAGGCGCTGACTCTCCAAGTGGGGAGAGTGTTAGTAAAGCGTCTGGAATGTTGCACCCGAGTACCAGGGGAGGAAAACTGAGACATATTTGAAAACGTCTCCCGTTCACACGGTTGATCATACTCTGGGTTCCACATGCATGTTTTTGCTGAAGGAAGAATACCTTAAACCTGGAGAGTTGAGACCCGTGGAATGGGTACCATGCAATATGACTTCAAAGGGTCTTCATTTGCTCAGCGAACCGCTCCAATCCTATCACTGCTGCGTTTATGCCCCTGTACACATGCTTGATTCTCTTTTGGAGACATAGCAATCCATAGGTTTTAAGATACTTACTAGTCAGGTACATTCTTAGGCGTTTAATATGGGGTGTTGAGTCCATTTCGTTGAGCAAGGAGTAGCTCTTTTCTATTCCATATTTGGCTTAAGGAACTTTATCTGTGCTCATTTCAATCTCTGGTTTTATGCAGCACCCCAACTCACCTTTCCCCTTAAGCAAGCATAAGTTGGTTTTCTAAATTTGAGACCCTCTTCTGTTTTGGAATTCATTTCCTGTGTAGCCAAGTTTACATTCTGTGTATTACTGATATCTTATGATGTTTCTTTTTCTGTGTGACTTATTTCAGTTAGAATCATCGTACCTGAATCCACTCATTATGCTGCTACGGGCCTGATGACATAGATTTCATTGCTGAGTGATACTGCATTGTACATAAGTACCACAAGTTCTTTATCCATTTTTCACTTTCTGTGATACTGAACTTGTACGGTAAACGAGGTTCTTGTAAACAGAGGCGTCCCAAACTTTGGGGTGGCTGTGTCTTTTTGATTTTAATTTCCCTAAGCTATAGGACCATAAGTGGAAGTGCCCTAGGCTCTGTTGCTTTGTTTTTTAGATGTTTCAGGAAACACCATACACTTCTCCCGAGTGTCTGTTGGCAATTTACATCCCGCCCATCAGCATAACAAGGCTCCCAGTTCTCCATGGCCTGTCCTGCCTTTCTGGATTTTACACTTTTTTCAGATGGCCCTTTTGACCGGGGGGAAGTGAGACTTCATTGTAGTGCAGATTTCCTTTGCAAGCTTGCTTGGTTGGCCAAAAAGGGCGTATGCGTTTTTTCCTGAATATATTCAGGAAAAAACGCATACGCCCTTTTTGGCCAAGTGCATCATTGTGGACGTTCTGCCTCTTTTCCTATGCTTTCAATGCAATTCCAGTCTACCTCCTGAAATCGGTTTCCTGCAATTCTGCCCCGCTTTCAAGTCCTCTTGGCAGCCTTACTTCAGTATATTTTTGGACGATAGCTGTCATTTATAACTCTGCAGGTTTGTGAATTACAGTGCCCCTGAGCTCCTTTCTTCAACTCGCATTCTTGTGACCTGGCTGCAACACCGCAGCATGGCTTCAGGCCCTAATCTGGTTCCGGCACGGCACGCTGAACCTTTGGTTAATTCCTCTTCCTGGTGGGAAATGAGAGTTAAATTTGCCCGTCCAGACACCTCCAGCTAGTCTCTCATTGGTTCTCCCTATTCCTGTTCATCTTCCGCAGAAATTGCAAACTGGGCCAAACAGGAGGTTAAAGGCGCTGACTCTCCAAGTCGGGAGAGTGTTAGTAAAGCGTCTGGAATGTTGCACCCGAGTACCAGGGGAGGTAAACTGAGACATACTTGAACACGTCTCCCGTTCACACGGTTGATCATACTCTGGGTTCCACATGCATGTTTTAGCTGAAGGAAGAATAACTTAAACCTGGAGAGTTGAGACCCGTGTAATGGGTACCATGCAATATGACTTCAAAGGGTCTTCATTTGCTCACCGAACCTCTCCAATCCTGTCACAGCTGTGTTTATGCCCCTGTACACACGCTTGATTCTCTTTTGGAGACATAGCAATCCATAGGTTTTAAGATACTTACTAGTCAGGTACATTGTTAGGCGTTTAATATGGGGTGTTGAGGCCATATCGTTGAGCAAGGAGTAGCTCTTGTCTATTCCATATTTGGCTTAAGGAACTTTATCTGTGCTCATTTCAATCTCTGGTTTTATGCAGCACCCCAACTCACCTTTCCCCTTAAGCAAGCATAAGTTGGTTTTCTAAATTTGAGACCCTGTTCTGTTCTGTAATTCAGTTCCTGTGTAGCCAAGTTTACTTTCCGTGTATTACTGATATCTTATGATGTTTCTTTTTCTGTGTGACTTATTTCAGTTAGAATCATCGTACCTGAATCCACTCATTATGCTGCTACGGGCCTGATGACATAGATTTCATTGCTGAGTGATACTGCATTGTACGTAAGTACCACAAGTTCTTTATCCATTTTTCACTTTCTGTGATACTGAACTTGTACGGTAAACGAGGTTCTTGTAAACAGAGGTGTCCCAAACTTTGGGGTGGCTGTGTCTTTTTGATTTTAATTTCCCTAAGCTATAGGACCATAAGTGGAAGTGCCCTAGGCTCTGTTGCTTTGTTTTTTAGATGTTTCAGGAAACACCATACACTTCTCCCGAGTGTCTGTTGGCAATTTACATCCCGCCCATCAGCATAACAAGGCTCCCAGTTCTCCATGGCCTGTCCTGCCTTTCTGGATTTTACACTTTTTTCAGATGGCCCTTTTGACTGAGGGGAAGTGAGACTTCATTGTAGTGCAGATTTCCTTTGCAAGCTTGCTTGGTTGGCCAAAAAGGGCGTATGCGTTTTTTCCTGAATATATTCAGGAAAAAACGCATACGCCCTTTTTGGCCAAGTGCATCATTGTGGACGTTCTGCCTCTTTTCCTATGCTTTCAATGCAATTCCAGTTTACCTCCTGAAATCGGTTTCCTGCAATTCTGCCCAGCTTTCAAGTCCTCTTGGCAGCCTTACTTCAGTATATTTTTGGACGATAGCTGTCATTTATAACTCTGCAGGTTTGTGAATTACAGTGCCCCTGAGCTCCTTTCTTCAACTCGCTTTCTTGTGAGCTGGCCGCAACACCGCAGGATGGCTTCAGGCCCTAATCTGGTTCCGGCACGGCACGCTGAGCCTTTGGTTATTTCCTCTTCCTGGTGGGAAATGAGAGTTAAATTTGCCCGTCCAGACACCTCCAGCTAGTCTCTCATTGGTTCTCCCTATTCCTGTTCATCTTCCGCAGAAATTGCAAACTGGGCCAAACAGGAGGTTAAAGGCTCTGACTCTCCAAGTGGGGAGAGTGTTAGTAAAGCGTCTGGAATGTTGCACCCGAGTACCAGGGGAGGAAAACTGAGACATATTTGAACACGTCTCCCGTTCACACGGTTGATCATACTCTGGGTTCCACATGCATGTTTTAGCTGAAGGAAGAATACCTTAAACCTGGAGAGTTGAGACCCGTGGAATGGGTACCATGCAATATGACTTCAAAGGGTCTTCATTTGCTCACCGAACCTCTCCAATCCTATCACTGCTGCGTTTATGCCCCTGTACACACGCTTGATTCTCTTTTGGAGACATAGCAATCCATAGGTTTTAAGATACTTACTAGTCAGGTACATTCTTAGGCGTTTAATATGGGGTGTTGAGTCCATTTCGTTGAGCAAGGAGTAGCTCTTGTCTATTCCATATTTGGCTTAAGGAACTTTATCTGTGCTCATTTCAATCTCTGGTTTTATGCAGCACCCCAACTCACCTTTCCCCTTAAGCAAGCATAAGTTGGTTTTCTAAATTTGAGACCCTCTTCTGTTTTGGAATTCAGTTCCTGTGTAACCAAGTTTACATTCTGTGTATTACTGATATCTTATGATGTTTCTTTTTCTGTGTGACTTATTTCAGTTAGAATCATCGTACCTGAATCCACTCATTATGCTGCTACGGGCCTGATGACATAGATTTCATTGCTGAGTGATACTGCATTGTACATAAGTACCACAAGTTCTTTATCCATTTTTCACTATCTGTGATACTGAACTTGTACGGTAAACGAGGTTCTTGTAAACAGAGGCGTCCCAAACTTTGGGGTGGCTGTGTCTTTTTGATTTTAATTTCCCTAAGCTATAGGACCATAAGTGGAAGTGCCCTAGGCTCTGTTGCTTTGTTTTTTAGATGTTTCAGGAAACACCATACACTTCTCCCGAGTGTCTGTTGGCAATTTACATCCCGCCCATCAGCATAACAAGGCTCCCAGTTCTCCATGGCCTGTCCTGCCTTTCTGGATTTTACACTTTTTTCAGATGGCCCTTTTGACCGGGGGGAAGTGAGACTTCATTGTAGTGCAGATTTCCTTTGCAAGCTTGCTTGGTTGGCCAAAAAGGGCGTATGCGTTTTTTCCTGAATATATTCAGGAAGAAACGCATACGCCCTTTTTGGCCAAGTGCATCATTGTGGACGTTCTGCCTCTTTTTCTATGCTTTCAATGCAATTCCAGTCTACCTCCTGAAATCGGTTTCCTGCAATTCTGCCCCGCTTTCAAGTCCTCTTGGCAGCCTTACTTCAGTATATTTTTGGACGATAGCTGTCATTTATAACTCTGCAGGTTTGTGAATTACAGTGCCCCTGAGCTCCTTTCTTCAACTCGCTTTCTTGTGAGCTGGCCGCAACACCGCAGGATGGCTTCAGGCCCTAATCTGGTTCCGGCACGGCACGCTGAGCCTTTGGTTATTTCCTCTTCCTGGTGGGAAATGAGAGTTAAATTTGCCCGTCCAGACACCTCCAGCTAGTCTCTCATTGGTTCTCGCTATTCCTGTTCATCTTGCGCAGAAATTGCAAACTGGGCCAAACAGGAGGTTAAAGGCGCTGACTCTCCAAGTGGGGAGAGTGTTAGTAAAGCGTCTGGAACGTTGCACCCGAGTACCAGGGGAGGAAAACTGAGACATATTTGAAAACGTCTCCCGTTCACACGGTTGATCATACTCTGGGTTCCACATGCATGTTTTTGCTGAAGGAAGAATACCTTAAACCTGGAGAGTTGAGACCCGTGGAATGGGTACCATGCAATATGACTTCAAAGGGTCTTCATTTGCTCAGCAAACCGCTCCAATCCTATCACTGCTGCGTTTATGCCCCTGTACACACGCTTGATTCTCTTTTGGAGACATAGCAATCCATAGGTTTTAAGATACTTACTAGTCAGGTACATTCTTAGGCGTTTAATATGGGGTGTTGAGTCCATTTCGTTGAGCAAGGAGTAGCTCTTTTCTATTCCATATTTGGCTTAAGGAACTTTATCTGTGCTCATTTCAATCTCTGGTTTTATGCAGCACCCCAACTCACCTTTCCCCTTAAGCAAGCATAAGTTGGTTTTCTAAATTTGAGACCCTCTTCTGTTTTGGAATTCATTTCCTGTGTAGCCAAGTTTACATTCTGTGTATTACTGATATCTTATGATGTTTCTTTTTCTGTGTGACTTATTTCAGTTAGAATCATCGTACCTGAATCCACTCATTATGCTGCTACGGGCCTGATGACATAGATTTCATTGCTGAGTGATACTGCATTGTACATAAGTACCACAAGTTCTTTATCCATTTTTCACTTTCTGTGATACTGAACTTGTACGGTAAACGAGGTTCTTGTAAACAGAGGCGTCCCAAACTTTGGGGTGGCTGTATCTTTTTGATTTTAATTTCCCTAA
The DNA here is from genome assembly GCF_039906515.1 of Pseudorca crassidens. Taxonomy (NCBI): domain Eukaryota; kingdom Metazoa; phylum Chordata; class Mammalia; order Artiodactyla; family Delphinidae; genus Pseudorca; species Pseudorca crassidens. The sequence continues at coordinate 105,327,429 of NC_090301.1, forward strand.
GCTATAGGACCATAAGTGGAAGTGCCCTAGGCTCTGTTGCTTTGTTTTTTAGATGTTTCAGGAAACACCATACACTTCTCCCGAGTGTCTGTTGGCAATTTACATCCCGCCCATCAGCATAACAAGGCTCCCAGTTCTCCATGGCCTGTCCTGCCTTTCTGGATTTTACACTTTTTTCAGATGGCCCTTTTGACCGGGGGGAAGTGAGACTTCATTGTAGTGCAGATTTCCTTTGCAAGCTTGCTTGGTTGGCCAAAAAGGGCGTATGCGTTTTTTCCTGAATATATTCAGGAAAAAACGCATACGCCCTTTTTGGCCAAGTGCATCATTGTGGACGTTCTGCCTCTTTTCCTATGCTTTCAATGCAATTCCAGTCTACCTCCTGAAATCGGTTTCCTGCAATTCTGCCCCGCTTTCAAGTCCTCTTGGCAGCCTTACTTCAGTATATTTTTGGACGATAGCTGTCATTTATAACTCTGCAGGTTTGTGAATTACAGTGCCCCTGAGCTCCTTTCTTCAACTCGCTTTCTTTTGAGCTGGCCGCAACACCGCAGGATGGCTTCAGGCCCTAATCTGGTTCCGGCACGGCACGCTGAGCCTTTGGTTATTTCCTCTTCCTGGTGTGAAATGAGAGTTAAATTTGCCCGTCCAGACACCTCCAGCTAGTCTCTCATTGGTTCTCGCTATTCCTGTTCATCTTGCGCAGAAATTGCAAACTGGGTCAAACAGGAGGTTAAAGGTGCTGACTCTCCAAGTGGGGAGAGTGTTAGTAAAGCGTCTGGAATGTTGCACCCGAGTAACAGGGGAGGAAAACTGAGACATATTTGAAAACGTCTCCCGTTCACACGGTTGATCATACTCTGGGTTCCACATGCATGTTTTTGCTGAAGGAAGAATACCTTAAACCTGGAGAGTTGAGACCCGTGGAATGGGTACCATGCAATATGACTTCAAAGGGTCTTCATTTGCTCAGCGAACCGCTCCAATCCTATCACTGCTGCGTTTATGCCCCTGTACACACGCTTGATTCTCTTTTGGAGACATAGCAATCCATAGGTTTTAAGATACTTACTAGTCAGGTACATTCTTAGGCCTTTAATATGGGGTGTTGAGTCCATTTCGTTGAGCAAGGAGTAGCTCTTTTCTATTCCATATTTGGCTTAAGGAACTTTATCTGTGCTCATTTCAATCTCTGGTTTTATGCAGCACCCCAACTCACCTTTACCCTTAAGCAAGCATAAGTTGGTTTTCTAAATTTGAGACCCTCTTCTGTTTTGGAATTCATTTCCTGTGTAGCCAAGTTTACATTCTGTGTATTACTGATATCTTATGATGTTTCTTTTTCTGTGTGACTTATTTCAGTTAGAATCATCGTACCTGAATCCACTCATTATGCTGCTACGGGCCTGATGACATAGATTTCATTGCTGAGTGATACTGCATTGTACATAAGTACCACAAGTTCTTTATCCATTTTTCACTTTCTGTGATACTGAACTTGTACGGTAAACGAGGTTCTTGTAAACAGAGGCGTCCCAAACTTTGGGGTGGCTGTGTCTTTTTGATTTTAATTTCCCTAAGCTATAGGACCATAAGTGGAAGTGCCCTAAGCTCCGTTGCTTTGCTTTTTAGATGTTTCAGGAAACACCATACACTTCTCCCGAGTGTCTGTTGGCAATTTACATCCCGCCCATCAGCATAACAAGGCTCCCAGTTCTCCATGGCCTGTCCTGCCTTTCTGGATTTTACACTTTTTTCAGATGGCCCTTTTGACCGGGGGGAAGTGAGACTTCATTGTAGTGCAGATTTCCTTTGCAAGCTTGCTTGGTTGGCCAAAAAGGGCGTATGCGTTTTTTCCTGAATATATTCAGGAAAAAACGCATACGCCCTTTTTGGCCAAGTGCATCATTGTGGACGTTCTGCCTCTTTTCCTATGCTTTCAATGCAATTCCAGTCTACCTCCTGAAATCGGTTTCCTGCAATTCTGCCCCGCTTTCAAGTCCTCTTGGCAGCCTTACTTCAGTATATTTTTGGACGATAGCTGTCATTTATAACTCTGCAGGTTTGTGAATTACAGTGCCCCTGAGCTCCTTTCTTCAACTCGCTTTCTTGTGAGCTGGCCGCAACACCGCAGGATGGCTTCAGGCCCTAATCTGGTTCCGGCACGGCACGCTGAGCCTTTGGTTATTTCCTCTTCCTGGTGGGAAATGAGAGTTAAATTTGCCCGTCCAGACACCTCCAGCTAGTCTCTCATTGGTTCTCGCTATTCCTGTTCATCTTGCGCAGAAATTGCAAACTGGGTCAAACAGGAGGTTAAAGGTGCTGACTCTCCAAGTGGGGAGAGTGTTAGTAAAGCGTCTGGAATGTTGCACCCGAGTAACAGGGGAGGAAAACTGAGACATATTTGAAAACGTCTCCCGTTCACACGGTTGATCATACTCTGGGTTCCACATGCATGTTTTTGCTGAAGGAAGAATACCTTAAACCTGGAGAGTTGAGACCCGTGGAATGGGTACCATGCAATATGACTTCAAAGGGTCTTCATTTGCTCAGCGAACCGCTCCAATCCTATCACTGCTGCGTTTATGCCCCTGTACACACGCTTGATTCTCTTTTGGAGACATAGCAATCCATAGGTTTTAAGATACTTACTAGTCAGGTACATTCTTAGGCCTTTAATATGGGGTGTTGAGTCCATTTCGTTGAGCAAGGAGTAGCTCTTTTCTATTCCATATTTGGCTTAAGGAACTTTATCTGTGCTCATTTCAATCTCTGGTTTTATGCAGCACCCCAACTCACCTTTACCCTTAAGCAAGCATAAGTTGGTTTTCTAAATTTGAGACCCTCTTCTGTTTTGGAATTCATTTCCTGTGTAGCCAAGTTTACATTCTGTGTATTACTGATATCTTATGATGTTTCTTTTTCTGTGTGACTTATTTCAGTTAGAATCATCGTACCTGAATCCACTCATTATGCTGCTACGGGCCTGATGACATAGATTTCATTGCTGAGTGATACTGCATTGTACATAAGTACCACAAGTTCTTTATCCATTTTTCACTTTCTGTGATACTGAACTTGTATGGTAAACGAGGTTCTTGTAAACAGAGGCGTCCCAAACTTTGGGGTGGCTGTGTCTTTTTGATTTTAATTTCCCTAAGCTATAGGACCATAAGTGGAAGTGCCCTAAGCTCTGTTGCTTTGTTTTTTAGATGTTTCAGGAAACACCATACACTTCTCCCGAGTGTCTGTTGGCAATTTACATCCCGCCCATCAGCATAACAAGGCTCCCAGTTCTCCATGGCCTGTCCTGCCTTTCTGGATTTTACACTTTTTTCAGATGGCCCTTTTGACCGGGGGGAAGTGAGACTTCATTGTAGTGCAGATTTCCTTTGCAAGCTTGCTTGGTTGGCCAAAAAGGGCGTATGCGTTTTTTCCTGAATATATTCAGGAAAAAAACGCATACGCCCTTTTTGGCCAAGTGCATCATTGTGGACGTTCTGCCTCTTTTCCTATGCTTTCAATGCAATTCCAGTCTACCTCCTGAACTCGGTTTCCTGCAATTCTGCCCCGCTTTCAAGTCCTCTTGGCAGCCTTACTTCAGTATATTTTTGGACGATAGCTGTCATTTATAACTCTGCAGGTTTGTGAATTACAGTGCCCCTGAGCTCCTTTCTTCAACTCGCTTTCTTGTGAGCTGGCCGCAACACCGCAGGATGGCTTCAGGCCCTAATCTGATTCCGGCACGGCACGCTGAGCCTTTGGTTATTTCCTCTTCCTGGTGGAAATGAGAGTTAAATTTGCCCGTCCAGACACCTCCAGCTAGTCTCTCATTGGTTCTCCCTATTCCTGTTCATCTTCCGCAGAAATTGCAAACTGGGCCAAACAGGAGGTTAAAGGCGCTGACTCTCCAAGTGGGGAGAGTGTTAGTAAAGCGTCTGGAATGTTGCACCCGAGTACCAGGGGAGGAAAACTGAGACATATTTGAACACGTCTCCCGTTCACACGGTTGATCATACTCTGGGTTCCACATGCATGTTTTAGCTGAAGGAAGAATACCTTAAACCTGGAGAGTTGAGACCCGTGGAATGGGTACCATGCAATATGACTTCAAAGGGTCTTCATTTGCTCACCGAACCTCTCCAATCCTATCACTGCTGCGTTTATGCCCCTGTACACATGCTTGATTCTCTTTTGGAGACATAGCATTCCATAGGTTTTAAGATACTTACTAGTCAGGTACATTCTTAGGCGTTTAATATGCGGTGTTGAGTCCATTTCGTTGAGCAAGGAGTAGCTCTTGTCTATTCCATATTTGGCTTAAGGAACTTTATCTGTGCTCATTTCAATCTCTGGTTTTATGCAGCACCCCAACTCACCTTTCCCCTTAAGCAAGCATAAGTTGGTTTTCTAAATTTGAGACCCTGTTCTGTTCTGTAATTCAGTTCCTGTGTAGCCAAGTTTACATTCTGTGTATTACTGATATCTTATGATGTTTGTTTTTCTGTGTGACTTATTTCAGTTAGAATCATCATACCTGAATCCACTCATTGTGCTGCTAAGGGCCTGATGACATAGATTTCATTGCTGAGTGATATTGTTTTGTAAGTAAATACCACAACTTCTTTATCCATTTTTCACTTTCTGTGATACTGAACTTCTACGGTAAACGAGGTTCTTGTAAACAGAGGCATGCCAAATTTTGAGGTGGCTGTGTCTTTTTGATTTTAATTTCCCTAAGCTATAGGACCATAAGTGGAAGTGCCCTAGGCTCTGTTGCTTTGTTTTTTAGATGTTTCAGGAAACACCATACACTTCTCCAGAGTTTCTGTTGGCAATTTACATCCCGCCCATCAGCATAACAAGGCTCCCAGTTCTCCATGTCCTGTCCTGACTTTCTGGATTTTACACTTTTTTCAGATGGCCCTTTTGACCGGGAGGAAGTGAGACTTCATTGTAGTGCAGATTTCCTTTGCAAGCTTCCATGGTTGCCCAAAAAGGGCGTATGCGTTTTTTCCTGAATATATTCAGGAAAAAATGCATACGCCCTTTTTGGCCAAGTGCATCATTGTGGACGTTCTGCCTCTTTTCCTATGCTTTCAATGCAATTCCAGTCTACCTCCTGAACTCGGTTTCCTGCAATTCTGCCCCGCATTCAAGTCCTCTTGGCAGCCTTACTTCAGTATATTTTTGGACGATAGCTGTCATTTATAACTCTGCAGGTTTGTGAATTACAGTGCCCCTGAGCTCCTTTCTTCAACTCGCTTTCTTTTGACCTGGCCGCAACACCGCAGGATGGCTTCAGGCCCTAATCTGGTTCCGGCACGGCACGCTGAGCCTTTGGTTATTTCGTCTTCCTGGTGGGAAATGAGAGTTAAATTTGCCCGTCCAGACACCTCCAGCTAGTCTCTGATTGGTTCTCCCTATTCCTGTTCATCTTCCGCAGAAATTGCAAACTGGGCCAAACAGGAGGTTAAAGGCGCTGACTCTCCAAGTGGGGAGAGTGTTAGTAAAGCGTCTGGAATGTTGCAACCGAGTACCAGGGGAGGAAAACTGAGACATATTTGAACACGTCTCCCGTTCACACGGTTGATCATACTCTGGGTTCCACATGCATGTTTTAGCTGAAGGAAGAATACCTTAAACCTGGAGAGTTGAGACCCGTGGAATGGGTATCATGCAATATGACTTCAAAGGGTCTTCATTTGCTCACCGAACCTCTCCAATCCTATCACTGCTGCGTTTATGCCCCTGTACACATGCTTGATTCTCTTCCGGAGACATAGCAATCCATAGGTTTTAAGATACTTACTAGTCAGGTACATTCTTAGGCGTTTAATATGCGGTGTTGAGTCCATTTCGTTGAGCAAGGAGTAGCTCTTGTCTATTCCATATTTGGCTTAAGGAACTTTATCTGTGCTCATTTCAATCTCTGGTTTTATGCAGCACCCCAACTCACCTTTCCCCTTAAGCAAGCATAAGTTGGTTTTCTAAATTTGAGACCCTGTTCTGTTTTGGAATTCAGTTCCTGTGTAGCCAAGTTTACATTCCGTGTATTACTGATATCTTATGATGTTTCTTTTTCTGTGTGACTTATTTCAGTTAGAATCATCATACCTGAATCCACTCATTGTGCTGCTAAGGGCCTGATGACATAGATTTCATTGCTGAGTGATATTGCTTTGTAAGTAAATACCACAACTTCTTTATCCATTTTTCACTTTCTGCAATGTTGAACTTGTACTGTAAACGAGTTTCTTGTAAACAGAGCCGTTCCATACTTTGGGGTGGCTGTGTCTTTTTGATTTTAATTTCCCTAAGCTATAGGACCATAAGTGGAAGTGCCCTAGGCTCTGTTGCTGTGTTTTTTAGATGTTTCAGGAAACACCATACACTTCTCCCGAGTGTCTGTTGGCAATTTACATCCCGCCCATCAGCATAACAAGGCTCCCAGTTCTCCATGGCCTGTCCTGCCTTTCTGGATTTTACACTTTTTTCAGATGGCCCTTTTGACCGGGGGGAAGTGAGACTTCATTGTAGTGCAGATTTCCTTTGCAAGCTTGCTTGGTTGGCCAAAAAGGGCGTATGCGTTTTTTCCTGAATATATTCAGGAAAAAACGCATACGCCCTTTTTGGCCAAGTGCATCATTGTGGACGTTCTGCCTCTTTTTCTATGCTTTCAATGCAATTCCAGTCTACCTCCTGAAATCGGTTTCCTGCAATTCTGCCCCGCTTTCAAGTCCTCTTGGCAGCCTTACTTCAGTATATTTTTGGACGATAGCTGTCATTTATAACTCTGCAGGTTTGTGAATTACAGTGCCCCTGAGCTCCTTTCTTCAACTCGCTTTCTTGTGAGCTGGCCGCAACACCGCAGGATGGCTTCAGGCCCTAATCTGGTTCCGGCACGGCACGCTGAGCCTTTGGTTATTTCCTCTTCCTGGTGGGAAATGAGAGTTAAATTTGCCCGTCCAGACACCTCCAGCTAGTCTCTCATTGGTTCTCGCTATTCCTGTTCATCTTGCGCAGAAATTGCAAACTGGGCCAAACAGGAGGTTAAAGGTGCTGACTCTCCAAGTGGGGAGAGTGTTAGTAAAGCGTCTGGAATGTTGCACCCGAGTACCAGGGGAGGAAAACTGAGACATATTTGAAAACGTCTCCCGTTCACACGGTTGATCATACTCTGGGTTCCACATGCATGTTTTTGCTGAAGGAAGAATACCTTAAACCTGGAGAGTTGAGACCCGTGGAATGGGTACCATGCAATATGACTTCAAAGGGTCTTCATTTGCTCAGCGAACCGCTCCAATCCTATCACTGCTGCGTTTATGCCCCTGTACACACGCTTGATTCTCTTTTGGAGACATAGCAATCCATAGGTTTTAAGATACTTACTAGTCAGGTACATTCTTAGGCCTTTAATATGGGGTGTTGAGTCCATTTCGTTGAGCAAGGAGTAGCTCTTTTCTATTCCATATTTGGCTTAAGGAACTTTATCTGTGCTCATTTCAATCTCTGGTTTCATGCAGCACCCCAACTCACCTTTACCCTTAAGCAAGCATAAGTTGGTTTTCTAAATTTGAGACCCTCTTCTGTTTTGGAATTCATTTCCTGTGTAGCCAAGTTTACATTCTGTGTATTACTGATATCTTATGATGTTTCTTTTTCTGTGTGACTTATTTCAGTTAGAATCATCGTACCTGAATCCACTCATTATGCTGCTACGGGCCTGATGACATAGATTTCATTGCTGAGTGATACTGCATTGTACATAAGTTCCACAAGTTCTTTATCCATTTTTCACTTTCTGTGATACTGAACTTGTACGGTAAACGAGGTTCTTGTAAACAGAGGCGTCCCAAACTTTGGGGTGGCTGTGTCTTTTTGATTTTAATTTCCCTAAGCTATAGGACCATAAGTGGAAGTGCCCTAAGCTCTGTTGCTTTGTTTTTTAGATGTTTCAGGAAACACCATACACTTCTCCCGAGTGTCTGTTGGCAATTTACATCCCGCCCATCAGCATAACAAGGCTCCCAGTTCTCCATGGCCTGTCCTGCCTTTCTGGATTTTACACTTTTTTCAGATGGCCCTTTTGACCGGGGGGAATTGAGACTTCATTGTAGTGCAGATTTCCTTTGCAAGCTTGCTTGGTTGGCCAAAAAGGGCGTATGCGTTTTTTCCTGAATATATTCAGGAAAAAACGCATACGCCCTTTTTGGCCAAGTGCATCATTGTGGACGTTCTGCCTCTTTTCCTATGCTTTCAATGCAATTCCAGTCTACCTCCTGAAATCGTTTTCCTGCAATTCTGCCCCGCTTTCAAGTCCTCTTGGCAGACTTACTTCAGTATATTTTTGGACGATAGCTGTCATTTATAACTCTGCAGGTTTGTGAATTACAGTGCCCCTGAGCTCCTTTCTTCAACTCGCTTTCTTGTGAGCTGGCCGCAACACCGCAGGATGGCTTCAGGCCCTAATCTGATTCCGGCACGGCACGCTGAGCCTTTGGTTATTTCCTCTTCCTGGTGGAAATGAGAGTTAAATTTGCCCGTCCAGACACCTCCAGCTAGTCTCTCATTGGTTCTCCCTATTCCTGTTCATCTTCCGCAGAAATTGCAAACTGGGCCAAACAGGAGGTTAAAGGCGCTGACTCTCCAAGTGGGGAGAGTGTTAGTAAAGCGTCTGGAATGTTGCACCCGAGTACCAGGGGAGGAAAACTGAGACATATTTGAACACGTCTCCCGTTCACACGGTTGATCATACTCTGGGTTCCACATGCATGTTTTAGCTGAAGGAAGAATACCTTAAACCTGGAGAGTTGAGACCCGTGGAATGGGTACCATGCAATATGACTTCAAAGGGTCTTCATTTGCTCACCGAACCTCTCCAATCCTATCACTGCTGCGTTTATGCCCCTGTACACATGCTTGATTCTCTTTTGGAGACATAGCATTCCATAGGTTTTAAGATAATTACTAGTCAGGTACATTCTTAGGCGTTTAATATGCGGTGTTGAGTCCATTTCGTTGAGCAAGGAGTAGCTCTTGTCTATTCCATATTTGGCTTAAGGAACTTTATCTGTGCTCATTTCAATCTCTGGTTTTATGCAGCACCCCAACTCACCTTTCCCCTTAAGCAAGCATAAGTTGGTTTTCTAAATTTGAGACCCTGTTCTGTTCTGTAATTCAGTTCCTGTGTAGCCAAGTTTACATTCTGTGTATTACTGATATCTTATGATGTTTGTTTTTCTGTGTGACTTATTTCAGTTAGAATCATCATACCTGAATCCACTCATTGTGCTGCTAAGGGCCTGATGACATAGATTTCATTGCTGAGTGATATTGTTTTGTAAGTAAATACCACAACTTCTTTATCTATTTTTCACTTTCTGTGATACTGAACTTCTACGGTAAACGAGGTTCTTGTAAACAGAGGCATGCCAAATTTTGAGGTGGCTGTGTCTTTTTGATTTTAATTTCCCTAAGCTATAGGACCATAAGTGGAAGTGCCCTAGGCTCTGTTGCTTTGATTTTTAGATGTTTCAGGAAACACCATACACTTCTCCAGAGTGTCTGTTGGCAATTTACATCCCGCCCATCAGCATAACAAGGCTCCCAGTTCTCCATGGCCTGTCCTGACTTTCTGGATTTTACACTTTTTTCAGATGGCCCTTTTGACCGGGAGGAAGTGAGACTTCATTGTAGTGCAGATTTCCTTTGCAAGCTTCCATGGTTGGCCAAAAAGGGCGTATGCGTTTTTTCCTGAATATATTCAGGAAAAAATGCATACGCCCTTTTTGGCCAAGTGCATCATTGTGGACGTTCTGCCTCTTTTCCTATGCTTTCAATGCAATTCCAGTCTACCTCCTGAACTCGGTTTCCTGCAATTCTGCCCCGCATTCAATTCCTCTTGGCAGCCTTACTTCAGTATATTTTTGGACGATAGCTGTCATTTATAACTCTGCAGGTTTGTGAATTACAGTGCCCCTGAGCTCCTTTCTTCAACTCGCTTTCTTTTGAACTGGCCGCAACACCGCAGGATGGCTTCAGGCCCTAATCTGGTTCCGGCACGGCACGCTGAGCCTTTGGTTATTTCCTCTTCCTGGTGGGAAATGAGAGTTAAATTTGCCCGTCCAGACACCTCCAGCTAGTCTCTGATTGGTTCTCCCTATTCCTGTTCATCTTCCGCAGAAATTGCAAACTGGGCCAAACAGGAGGTTAAAGGCGCTGACTCTCCAAGTGGGGAGAGTGTTAGTAAAGCGTCTGGAATGTTGCAACCGAGTACCAGGGGAGGAAAACTGAGACATATTTGAACACGTCTCCCGTTCACACGGTTGATCATACTCTGGGTTCCACATGCATGTTTTAGCTGAAGGAAGAATACCTTAAACCTGGAGAGTTGAGACCCGTGGAATGGGTATCATGCAATATGACTTCAAAGGGTCTTCATTTGCTCACCGAACCTCTCCAATCCTATCACTGCTGCGTTTATGCCCCTGTACACATGCTTGATTCTCTTCCGGAGACATAGCAATCCATAGGTTTTAAGATACTTACTAGTCAGGTACATTCTTAGGCGTTTAATATGCGGTGTTGAGTCCATTTCGTTGAGCAAGGAGTAGCTCTTGTCTATTCCATATTTGGCTTAAGGAACTTTATCTGTGCTCATTTCAATCTCTGGTTTTATGCAGCACCCCAACTCACCTTTCCCCTTAAGCAAGCATAAGTTGGTTTTCTAAATTTGAGACCCTGTTCTGTTCTGTAATTCAGTTCCTGTGTAGCCAAGTTTACATTCCGTGTATTACTGATATCTTATGATGTTTCTTTTTCTGTGTGACTTATTTCAGTTAGAATCATCATACCTGAATCCACTCATTGTGCTGCTAAGGGCCTGATGACATAGATTTCATTGCTGAGTGATATTGCTTTGTAAGTAAATACCACAACTTCTTTATCCATTTTTCACTTTCTGTGATACTGAACTTGTACGGTAAATGAGGTTCTTGTAAACAGAGCCGTTCCATACTTTGGGGTGGCTGTGTCTTTTTGATTTTAATTTCCCTAAGCTATAGGACCATAAGTGGAAGTGCCCTAGGCTCTGTTGCTTTGTTTTCAAGATGTTTCAGGAAACACCATACACTTCTCCCGAGTGTCTGTTGGCAATTTACATCCCGCCCATCAGCATAACAAGGCTCCCAGTTCTCCATGGCCTGTCCTGCCTTTCTGGATTTTACACTTTTTTCAGATGGCCCTTTTGATCGGGGGGAAGTGAGACTTCATTGTAGTGCAGATTTCCTTTGCAGCTTGCTTGGTTGGCCAAAAAGGGCGTATGCGTTTTTTCCTGAATATATTCAGGAAAAAATGCATACGCCCTTTTTGGCCAAGTGCATCTTTGTGGACGTTCTGCCTCCTTTCCTATGCTTTCAATGCAATTCCAGTCTACCTCCTGAAATCGGTTTCCTGCAATTCTGCCCCGCTTTCAAGTCCTCTTGGCAGCCTTACTTCAGTATATTTTTGGACGATAGCTGTCATTTATAACTCTGCAGGTTTGTGAATTACAGTGCCCCTGAGCTCCTTTCTTCAACTCGCTTTCTTGTGACCTGGCCGCAACACCGCAGGATGGCTTCAGGCCCTAATATGGTTCCGGCACGGCACGCTGAGCCTTTGGTTAATTCCTCTTCCTGGTGGGAAATGAGAGTTAAATTTGCCCGTCCAGACACCTCCAGCTAGTCTCTCATTGGTTCTCGCTATTCCTGTTCATCTTCCGCAGAAATTGCAAACTGGGCCAAACAGGAGGTTAAAGGGACTGACTCTCCAAGTGGGGAGAGTGTTAGTAAAGCGTCTGGAACGTTGCACCCGAGTACCAGGGGAGGAAAACTGAGACATATTTGAACATGTCTCCCGTTCACACGGTTGATCATACTCTGGGTTCCACATGCATGTTTTAGCTGAAGGAGGAATACCTTAATCCTGGGTAGTTGAGATCCGTGGAATGGGTACCATGCAATAAGACTTCAAAGGGTCTTCATTTGCTCACCGAACCTCTCCAATCCTATCACTGCTGCGTTTATGCCCCTGTACACACGCTTGATTCTCTTTTGGGGACATAGCAATCCATAGGTTTTAACATACTTACTAGTCAGGTACATTCTTAGGCGTTTAATATGGGGTGTTGAGTCCATTTCGTTGAGCAAGGAGTAGCTCTTGTCTATTCCATATTTGGCTTAAGGAACTTTATCTGTGCTCATTTCAATCTCTGGTTTTATGCAGCACCCCAACTCACCTTTCCCCTTAAGCAAGCATAAGTTGGTTTTCTAAATTTGAGACCCTGTTCTGTTCTGTAATTCAGTTCCTGTGTAGCCAAGTTTACATTCCGTGTATTACTGATATCTTATGATGTTTCTTTTTCTGTGTGACTTATTTCAGTTAGAATCATCATACCTGAATCCACTCATTGTGCTGCTAAGGGCCTGATGACATAGATTTCATTGCTGAGTGATATTGCTTTGTAAGTAAATACCACACCTTCTTTATCCATTTTTCACTTTCTGCGATGTTGAACTTGTACTTTAAACTAGGTTGTTGTAAAGAAAGCCATTCCATACTTTGGGGTGGCTGTTTCTTTTTGATTTTAATTTCCCCAAGCTATAGGACCATAAGTGGAAGTGCCCTAGGCTCTGTTGCTTTGTATTTTAGATGTTTCAGGAAACACCATACACTTCTCCCGAGTGTCTGTTGGCAATTTACATCCCGCCCATCAGCATAACAAGGCTCCCAGTTCTCCATGGCCTGTCCTGCCTTTCTGGATTTTACACTTTTTTCAGATGGCCCTTTTGACTGAGGGTAAGTGAGACTTCATTGTAGTGCAGATTTCCTTTGCAAGCTTGCTTGGTTGGCCAAAAAGGGCGTATGCGTTTTTTCCTGAATATATTCAGGAAAAAACGCATACGCCCTTTTTGGCCAAGTGCATCATTGTGGACGTTCTGTCTCTTTTCCTATGCTTTCAATGCAATTCCAGTCTACCTCCTGAAATCGGTTTCCTGCAATTCTGCCCCGCTTTCAAGTCCTCTTGGCAGCCTTACTTCAGTATATTTTTGGACGATAGCTGTCATTTATAACTCTGCAGGTTTGTGAATTACAGTTCCCCTGAGCTCCTTTCTTCAACTCGCTTTCTTGTGAGCTGGCCGCAACACCGCAGGATGGCTTCAGGCCCTAATCTGGTTCCGGCACGGCTCGCTGAGCCTTTGGTTATTTCGTCTTCCTGGTGGGAAATGAGAGTTAAATTTGCCCGTCCAGACACCTCCAGCTAGTCTCTCATTGGTTCTCCCTATTCCTGTTCATCTTCCGCAGAAATTGCAAACTGGGCCAAACAGGAGGTTAAAGGCGCTGACTCTCCAAGTGGGGAGAGTGTTATTAAAGCGTCTGGAATGTTGCACCCGAGTACCAGGGGAGGAAAACTGAGACATATTTGAACACGTCTCCCGTTCACACGGTTGATCATACTCTGGGTTCCACATGCATGTTTTAGCTCAAGGAAGAATACCTTAAACCTGGAGAGTTGAGACCCGTGGAATGGGTACCATGCAATAAGACTTCAAAGGGTCTTCATTTGCTCACCGAACCTCTCCAATCCTATCACTGCTGCGTTTATGCCCCTGTACACACGCTTGATTGTCTTTTGGAGACATAGCAATCCATAGGTTTTAAGATACTTACTAGTCAGGTACATTCTTAGGCGTTTAATATGGGGTGTTGAGTCCATTTCGTTGAGCAAGGAGTAGCTCTTGTCTATTCCATATTTGGCTTAAGGAACTTTATCTGTGCTCATTTCAATCTCTGGTTTTATGCAGCACCCCAACTCACCTTTCCCCTTAAGCAAGCATAAGTTGGTTTTCTAATTTGAGACCCTGTTCTGTTTTGGAATTCAGTTCCTGTGTAGCCAAGTTTACATTCCGTGTATTAGTGATATCTTATGATGTTTCTTTTTCTGTGTGACTTATTTCAGTTAGAATCATCGTACCTGAATCCACTCATTATGCTGCTACGGGCCTGATGACATAGATTTCATTGCTGAGTGATACTGCATTGTACATAAGTACCACAAATTCTTTATCCATTTTCCACTTTCTCTGATACTGAACTTGTACGGTAAACGAGGTTCTTGTAAACAGAGGCGTCCCAAACTTTGGGGTGGCTGTGTCTTTCTGATTTTAATTTCCCTAACTATAGGACCATAAGTGGAAGTGCCCTAGGCTCTGTTGCTTTGTTTTTTAGAAGTTTCAGGAAACACCATACACTTCTCCCGAGTGTCTGTTGGCAATTTACATCCCGCCCATCAGCATAACAAGGCTCCCAGTTCTCCATGGCCTGTCCTGCCTTTCTGGAATTTACACTGTTTTCAGATGGCCCTTTTGACCGGGGGGAAGTGAGACTTCATTGTAGTGCAGATTTCCTTTGCAAGTTTGCTTGGTTGGTCAAAAAGGGCGTATGCGTTTTTTCCTGAATATATTCAGGAAAAAACGCATACGCCCTTTTTGGCCAAGTGCATCATTGTGGACGTTCTGTCTCTTTTCCTATGCTTTCAATGCAATTCCAGTCTACCTCCTGAAATCGGTTTCCTGCAATTCTGCCCCGCTTTCAAGTCCTCTTGGCAGCCTTACTTCAGTATATTTTTGGACGATAGCTGTCATTTATAACTCTGCAGGTTTGTGAATTACAGTGCCCCTGAGCTCCTTTCTTCAACTCGCTTTCTTGTGACCTGGCCGAAACACCGCAGGATGGCTTCAGGCCCTAATCTGGTTCCAGCACGGCACGCTGAGCCTTTGGTTAATTCCTCTTCCTGGTGGGAAATGAGAGTTAAATTTACGGTCCAGACACCTCCAGCTAGTCTCTCATTGGTTCTCGCTATTCCTGTTCATCTTCCGCAGAAATTGCAAACTGGGCCAAACAGGAGGTTAAAGGGACTGACTCTCCAAGTCGGGAGAGTGTTAGTAAAGCGTCTGGAATGTTGCACCCGAGTACCAGGGTACGAAAACTGAGACATATTTGAACACGTCTCCCGATCACATGGTTTATCATACTCTAGGTTCCATATGCATGTTTTAGCTGAAGGAAGAATAACTTAAACCTGGGTAGTTGAAACCCGTGGAATGGGTACCATGCAATATGACTTCAAAGGGTCTTCATTTGCTCACCGAACCTCTCCAATCCTATCACTGCTGCGTTAATGCCCCTGTACACATGCTTGATTCTCTTTCGGAGACATAGCATTCCATAGGTTTTAAGATACTTACTAGTCAGGTACATTCTTAGGCGTTTAATATGTGGTGTTGAGTCCATTTCGTTGAGCAAGGAGTAGCTATTGTCTATTCCATATTTGGCTTAAGGAACTTTATCTGTGCTCATTTCAATCTCTGGTTTTATGCAGCACCCCAACTCACCTTTCCCCTTAAGCAAACATAATTTGGTTTTCTCAATTTGAGACCCTGTTCTGTTTTGGAATTCAGTTCCTGTGTAGCCAAGTTTACATTCCGTGTATTACTGATATCTTATGATGTTTCTTTTTCTGTGTGACTTATTTCAGTTAGAATCATCGTACCTGAATCCACTCATTATGCTGCTACGGGCCTGATGACATAGATTTCATTGCTGAGTGATACTGCATTGTACGTAAGTACCACAAGTTCTTTATCCATTTTTCACTTTCTGTGATACTGAACTTGTACGGTAAACGAGGTTCTTGTAAACAGAGGCGTCCCAAACTTTGGGGTGGCTGTGTCTTTTTTATTTTAATTTCCCTAAGCTATAGGACCATAAGTGGAAGTGCCCTAGGCTCTGTTGCTTTGTTTTTTAGATGTTTCAGGAAACACCATACACTTCTCCCAAGTGTCTGTTGGCAATTTACATCCCACCCATCAGCATAACAAGGCTCCCAGTTCTCTATGGCCTGTCCTGCCTTTCTGGATTTTACACTTTTTTCAGATGGCCCTTTTGACCGGGGGGAAGTGAGACTTCATTGTAGTGCAGATTTCCTTTGCAACTTGCTTGGTTGGCCAAAAAGGGCGTATGCGTTTTTTCCTGAATATATTCAGGAAAAAATGCATACGCCCTTTTTGGCCAAGTGCATCTTTGTGGACGTTCTGCCTCCTTTCCTATGCTTTCAATGCAATTCCAGTCTACCTCCTGAAATCGGTTTCCTGCAATTCTGCCCCGCTTTCAAGTCCTCTTGGCAGCCTTACTTCAGTATATTTTTGGACGATAGCTGTCATTTATAACTCTGCAGGTTTGTGAATTACAGTGCCCCTGAGCTCCTTTCTTCAACTCGCTTTCTTGTGACCTGGCCGCAACACCGCAGGATGGCTTCAGGCCCTAATATGGTTCCGGCACGGCACGCTGAGCCTTTGGTTAATTCCTCTTCCTGGTGGGAAATGAGAGTTAAATTTGCCCGTCCAGACACCTCCAGCTAGTCTCTCATTGGTTCTCGCTATTCCTGTTCATCTTCCGCAGAAATTGCAAACTGGGCCAAACAGGAGGTTAAAGGGACTGACTCTCCAAGTGGGGAGAGTGTTAGTAAAGCGTCTGGAATGTTGCACCCGAGTACCAGGGTACGAAAACTGAGACATATTTGAACACGTCTCCCGATCACATGGTTGATCATACTCTAGGTTCCACATGCATGTTTTAGCTGAAGGAAGAATACCTTAAACCTGGGTAGTTGAGACCCGTGGAATGGGTACCATGCAATATGACTTCAAAGGGTCTTCATTTGCTCACCGAACCTCTCCAATCCTATCACTGCTGCGTTTATGCCCCTGTGCACATGCTTGATTCTCTTTCGGAGACATAGCAATCCATAGGTTTTAAGATACTTACTAGTCAGGTACATTCTTAGGCGTTTAATATGCGGTGTTGAGTCCATTTCGTTGAGCAAGGAGTAGCTCTTGTCTATTCCATATTTGGCTTAAGGAACTTTATCTGTGCTCATTTCAATCTCTGGTTTTATGCAGCACCCCAACTCACCTTTCCCCTTAAGCAAGCATAAGTTGGTTTTCTAAATTTGAGACCCTGTTCTGTTCTGTAATTCAGTTCCTGTGTAGCCAAGTTTACATTCCGTGTATTACTGATATCTTATGATGTTTCTTTTTCTGTGTGACTTATTTCAGTTAGAATCATCATACCTGAATCCACTCATTGTGCTGCTACGGGCCTGATGACATAGATTTCATTGCTGAGTGATATTGCTTTGTAAGTAAATACCACAACTTCTTTATCCATTTTTCACTTTCTGCGATGTTGAACTTTTACTGTAAACTAGGTTGTTGTAAACAGAGCCATTCCATACTTTGGGGTGGCTGTGTCTTTTTGATTTTAATTTCCCTAAGCTATAGGACCATAAGTGGAATTGCCCTAGGCTCTGTTGCTTTGTTTTTTAGATGTTTCAGGAAACACCATACACTTCTCCCGAGTGTCTGTTGGCAATTTACATCCCGCCCATCAGCATAACAAGGCTCCCAGTTCTCCATGGCCTGTCCTGCCTTTCTGCATTTTACACTTTTTTCAGATGGCCCTTTTGACCGGGGGGAAGTGAGACTTCATTGTAGTGCAGATTTCCTTTGCAAGCTTGCTTGGTTGGCCAAAAAGGGCGTATGCGTTTTTTCCTGAATATATTCAGGAAAAAACGCATACGCCCTTTTTGGCCAAGTGCATCATTGTGGACGTTCTGCCTCTTTTCCTATGCTTTCAATGCAATTCCAGTTTACCTCCTGAAATCGGTTTCCTGCAATTCTGCCCCGCTTTCAAGTCCTCTTGGCAGCCTTACTTCAGTATATTTTTGGACGATAGCTGTCATTTATAACTCTGCAGGTTTGTGAATTACAGTGCCCCTGAGCTCCTTTCTTCAACTCGCTTTCTTGTGAGCTGGCCGCAACACCGCAGGATGGCTTCAGGCCCTAATCTGGTTCCGACATGGCACGCTGAGCCTTTGGTTATTTCCTCTTCCTGGTGGGAAATGAGAGATAAATTTGCCCGTCCAGACACCTCCAGCTAGTCTCTCATTGGTTCTCCCTATTCCTGTTCATCTTCCGCAGAAATTGCAAACTGGGCCAAACAGGAGGTTAAAGGCGCTGACTCTCCAAGTGGGGAGAGTGTTAGTAAAGCGTCTGGAATGTTGCACCCGAGTACCAGGGGAGGAAAACTGAGACATATTTGAACACATCTCCCGTTCACACGGTTGATCATACTCTGGGTTCCACATGCATGTTTTAGCTGAAGGAAGAATACCTTAAACCTGGGTAGTTGAGACCCGTGTAATGGGTACCATGCAATATGACTTCAAAGGGTCTTCATTTGCTCACCGAACCTCTCCAATCCTATCACTGCTGCGTTTATGCCCCTGTACACATGCTTGATTCTCTTTTGGAGACATAGCAATCCATAGGTTTTAAGATACTTACTAGTCAGGTACATTCTTAGGCGTTTAATATGGGGTGTTGAGTCCATTTCGTTGAGCAAGGAGTAGCTCTTGTCTATTCCATATTTGGCTTAAGGAACTTTATCTGTGCTCATTTCAATCTCTGGTTTTATGCAGCACCCCAACTCACCTTTCCCCTTAAGCAAGCATAAGTTGGTTTTCTAAATTTGAGACCCTCTTCTGTTTTGGAATTCATTTCCTGTGTAGCCAAGTTTACATTCTGTGTATTACTGATATCTTATGATGTTTCTTTTTCTGTGTGACTTATTTCAGTTAGAATCATCGTACCTGAATCCACTCATTATGCTGCTACGGGCCTGATGACATAGATTTCATTGCTGAGTGATACTGCATTGTACATAAGTACCACAAATTCTTTATCCATTTTTCACTTTCTGTGATACTGAACTTGTTCGGTAAACGAGGTTCTTGTAAACAGAGGCGTCCCAAACTTTGTGGTGGCTGTGTCTTTTTTATTTTAATTTCGCTAAGCTATAGGACCATAAGTGGAAGTGCCCTAGGCTCTGTTGCTTTGTTTTATAGATGTTTCAAGAAACACCATACACTTCTCCCGAGTGTCTGTTGGCAATTTACATCCCGCCCATCAGCATAACAAGGCTCCCAGTTCTCCATGGCCTGTCCTGCCTTTCTGGATTTTACACTTTTTTCAGATGGCCCTTTTGACCGGGGGGAAGTGAGACTTCATTGTAGTGCAGATTTCCTTTGCAAGCTTGCTTGGTTGGCCAAAAAGGGCGTATGCGTTTTTTCCTGAATATATTCAGGAAAAAACACATACGCCCTTTTTGGCCAAGTGCATCATTGTGGACGTTCTGCCTCTTTTCCTATGCTTTCAATGCAATTCCAGTTTACCTCCTGAAATCAGTTTCCTGCAATTCTGCCCCGCTTTCAAGTCCTCTTGGCAGCCTTACTTCAGTATATTTTTGGACGATAGCTGTCATTTATAACTCTGCAGGTTTGTGAATTACAGTGCCCCTGAGCTCCTTTCTTCAACTCGCTTTCTTGTGAGCTGGCCGCAACACCGCAGGATGGCTTCAGGCCCTAATCTGGTTCCGGCACGGCACGCTGAGCCTTTGGTTATTTCCTCTTCCTGGTGGGAAATGAGAGATAAATTTGCCCGTCCAGACACCTCCAGCTAGTCTCTCATTGGTTCTCCCTATTCCTGTTCATCTTCCGCAGAAATTGCAAACTGGGCCAAACAGGAGGTTAAAGGCGCTGACTCTCCAAGTGGGGAGAGTGTTAGTAAAGCGTCTGGAACGTTGCACCCGAGTACCAGGGGAGGAAAACTGAGACATATTTGAACATGTCTCCCGTTCACACGGTTGATCATACTCTGGGTTCCACATGCATGTTTTAGCTGAAGGAGGAATACCTTAATCCTGGGTAGTTGAGATCCGTGGAATGGGTACCATGCAATATGACTTCAAAGGGTCTTCATTTGCTCACCGAACCTCTCCAATCCTATCACTGCTGCGTTTATGCCCCTGTACACACGCTTGATTCTCTTTTGGGGACATAGCAATCCATAGGTTTTAACATACTTACTAGTCAGGTACATTCTTAGGCGTTTAATATGGGGTGTTGAGTCCATTTCGTTGAGCAAGGAGTAGCTCTTGTCTATTCCATATTTGGCTTAAGGAACTTTATCTGTGCTCATTTCAATCTCTGGTTTTATGCAGCACCCCAACTCACCTTTCCCCTTAAGCAAGCATAAGTTGGTTTTCTAAATTTGAGACCCTGTTCTGTTCTGTAATTCAGTTCCTGTGTAGCCAAGTTTACATTCCGTGTATTACTGATATCTTATGATGTTTCTTTTTCTGTGTGACTTATTTCAGTTAGAATCATCATACCTGAATCCACTCATTGTGCTGCTAAGGGCCTGATGACATAGATTTCATTGCTGAGTGATATTGCTTTGTAAGTAAATACCACACCTTCTTTATCCATTTTTCACTTTCTGCGATGTTGAACTTGTACTTTAAACTAGGTTGTTGTAAAGAAAGCCATTCCATACTTTGGGGTGGCTGTTTCTTTTTGATTTTAATTTCCCCAAGCTATAGGACCATAAGTGGAAGTGCCCTAGGCTCTGTTGCTTTGTATTTTAGATGTTTCAGGAAACACCATACACTTCTCCCGAGTGTCTGTTGGCAATTTACATCCCGCCCATCAGCATAACAAGGCTCCCAGTTCTCCATGGCCTGTCCTGCCTTTCTGGATTTTACACTTTTTTCAGATGGCCCTTTTGACTGAGGGTAAGTGAGACTTCATTGTAGTGCAGATTTCCTTTGCAAGCTTGCTTGGTTGGACAAAAAGGGCGTATGCGTTTTTTCCTGAATATATTCAGGAAAAAACGCATACGCCCTTTTTGGCCAAGTGCATCATTGTGGACGTTCTGTCTCTTTTCCTATGCTTTCAATGCAATTCCAGTCTACCTCCTGAAATCGGTTTCCTGCAATTCTGCCCCGCTTTCAAGTCCTCTTGGCAGCCTTACTTCAGTATATTTTTGGACGATAGCTGTCATTTATAACTCTGCAGGTTTGTGAATTACAGTTCCCCTGAGCTCCTTTCTTCAACTCGCTTTCTTGTGAGCTGGCCGCAACACCGCAGGATGGCTTCAGGCCCTAATCTGGTTCCGGCACGGCTCGCTGAGCCTTTGGTTATTTCGTCTTCCTGGTGGGAAATGAGAGTTAAATTTGCCCGTCCAGACACCTCCAGCTAGTCTCTCATTGGTTCTCCCTATTCCTGTTCATCTTCCGCAGAAATTGCAAACTGGGCCAAACAGGAGGTTAAAGGTGCTGACTCTCCAAGTGGGGAGAGTGTTATTAAAGCGTCTGGAATGTTGCACCCGAGTACCAGGGGAGGAAAACTGAGACATATTTGAACACGTCTCCCGTTCACACGGTTGATCATACTCTGGGTTCCACATGCATGTTTTAGCTCAAGGAAGAATACCTTAAACCTGGAGAGTTGAGACCCGTGGAATGGGTACCATGCAATAAGACTTCAAAGGGTCTTCATTTGCTCACCGAACCTCTCCAATCCTATCACTGCTGCGTTTATGCCCCTGTACACACGCTTGATTGTCTTTTGGAGACATAGCAATCCATAGGTTTTAAGATACTTACTAGTCAGGTACATTCTTAGGCGTTTAATATGCGGTGTTGAGTCCATTTCGTTGAGCAAGGAGTAGCTCTTGTCTATTCCATATTTGGCTTAAGGAACTTTATCTGTGCTCATTTCAATCTCTGGTTTTATGCAGCACCCCAACTCACCTTTCCCCTTAAGCAAGCATAAGTTGGTTTTCTAATTTGAGACCCTGTTCTGTTTTGGAATTCAGTTCCTGTGTAGCCAAGTTTACATTCCGTGTATTAGTGATATCTTATGATGTTTCTTTTTCTGTGTGACTTATTTCAGTTAGAATCATCGTACCTGAATCCACTCATTATGCTGCTACGGGCCTGATGACATAGATTTCATTGCTGAGTGATACTGCATTGTACATAAGTACCACAAATTCTTTATCCATTTTCCACTTTCTCTGATACTGAACTTGTACGGTAAACGAGGTTCTTGTAAACAGAGGCGTCCCAAACTTTGGGGTGGCTGTGTCTTTCTGATTTTAATTTCCCTAACTATAGGACCATAAGTGGAAGTGCCCTAGGCTCTGTTGCTTTGTTTTTTAGAAGTTTCAGGAAACACCATACACTTCTCCCGAGTGTCTGTTGGCAATTTACATCCCGCCCATCAGCATAACAAGGCTCCCAGTTCTCCATGGCCTGTCCTGCCTTTCTGGAATTTACACTGTTTTCAGATGGCCCTTTTGACCGGGGGGAAGTGAGACTTCATTGTAGTGCAGATTTCCTTTGCAAGTTTGCTTGGTTGGTCAAAAAGGGCGTATGCGTTTTTTCCTGAATATATTCAGGAAAAAACGCATACGCCCTTTTTGGCCAAGTGCATCATTGTGGACGTTCTGTCTCTTTTCCTATGCTTTCAATGCAATTCCAGTCTACCTCCTGAAATCGGTTTCCTGCAATTCTGCCCCGCTTTCAAGTCCTCTTGGCAGCCTTACTTCAGTATATTTTTGGACGATAGCTGTCATTTATAACTCTGCAGGTTTGTGAATTACAGTGCCCCTGAGCTCCTTTCTTCAACTCGCTTTCTTGTGACCTGGCCGAAACACCGCAGGATGGCTTCAGGCCCTAATCTGGTTCCAGCACGGCACGCTGAGCCTTTGGTTAATTCCTCTTCCTGGTGGGAAATGAGAGTTAAATTTACGGTCCAGACACCTCCAGCTAGTCTCTCATTGGTTCTCGCTATTCCTGTTCATCTTCCGCAGAAATTGCAAACTGGGCCAAACAGGAGGTTAAAGGGACTGACTCTCCAAGTCGGGAGAGTGTTAGTAAAGCGTCTGGAATGTTGCACCCGAGTACCAGGGTACGAAAACTGAGACATATTTGAACACGTCTCCCGATCACATGGTTTATCGTACTCTAGGTTCCATATGCATGTTTTAGCTGAAGGAAGAATAACTTAAACCTGGGTAGTTGAAACCCGTGGAATGGGTACCATGCAATATGACTTCAAAGGGTCTTCATTTGCTCACCGAACCTCTCCAATCCTATCACTGCTGCGTTAATGCCCCTGTACACATGCTTGATTCTCTTTCGGAGACATAGCATTCCATAGGTTTTAAGATACTTACTAGTCAGGTACATTCTTAGGCGTTTAATATGTGGTGTTGAGTCCATTTCGTTGAGCAAGGAGTAGCTATTGTCTATTCCATATTTGGCTTAAGGAACTTTATCTGTGCTCATTTCAATCTCTGGTTTTATGCAGCACCCCAACTCACCTTTCCCCTTAAGCAAACATAATTTGGTTTTCTCAATTTGAGACCCTGTTCTGTTTTGGAATTCAGTTCCTGTGTAGCCAAGTTTACATTCCGTGTATTACTGATATCTTATGATGTTTCTTTTTCTGTGTGACTTATTTCAGTTAGAATCATCGTACCTGAATCCACTCATTATGCTGCTACGGGCCTGATGACATAGATTTCATTGCTGAGTGATACTGCATTGTACGTAAGTACCACAAGTTCTTTATCCATTTTTCACTTTCTGTGATACTGAACTTGTACGGTAAACGAGGTTCTTGTAAACAGAGGCGTCCCAAACTTTGGGGTGGCTGTGTCTTTTTTATTTTAATTTCCCTAAGCTATAGGACCATAAGTGGAAGTGCCCTAGGCTCTGTTGCTTTGTTTTTTAGATGTTTCAGGAAACACCATACACTTCTCCCAAGTGTCTGTTGGCAATTTACATCCCACCCATCAGCATAACAAGGCTCCCAGTTCTCTATGGCCTGTCCTGCCTTTCTGGATTTTACACTTTTTTCAGATGGCCCTTTTGACTGAGGGGAAGTGAGACTTCATTGTAGTGCAGATTTCCTTTGCAAGCTTGCTTGGTTGGCCAAAAAGGGCGTATGCGTTTTTTCCTGAATATATTCAGGAAAAAACGCATACGCCCTTTTTGGCCAAGTGCATCATTGTGGACGTTCTGCCTCTTTTCCTATGCTTTCAATGTATTCCAGTCTACCTCCTGAAATCGGTTTCCTGCAATTCTGCCCCGCTTTCAAGTCCTCTTGGCAGCCTTAATTCAGTATATTTTTGGACGATACCTGTCATTTATAACTCTGCAGGTTTGTGAATTACAGTGCCCCTGAGCTCCTTTCTTCAACTCGCTTTCTTGTGAGCTGGCCGCAATACCGCAGGATGGCTTCAGGCCCTAATCTGATTCCGGCACGGCATGCTGAGCCTTTGGATAATTCCTCTTCCTGGTGGGAAATGAGAGTTAAATTTGCCCGTCCAGACACCTCCAGCTAGTCTCTGATTGGTTCTCCCTATTCCTGTTCATCTTCCGCAGAAATTGCAAACTGGGCCAAACAGGAGGTTAAAGGGACTGACTCTCCAAGTCGGGAGAGTGTTAGTAAAGCGTCTGGAATGTTGCACGCGAGTACCAGGTACGAAAACTGAGACATATTTGAACACGTCTCCCGATCACATGGTTGATCACACTCTAGGTTCCACATGCATGTTTTAGCTGCAGGAAGAATACCTTAAACCTGGGTAGTAGAAACCCGTGGAATGCGTACCATGCAATATGACTTCAAAGGGTCTTCATTTGCTCACCGAACCTCTCCAATCCTATCACTGCTGCGTTTATGCCCCTGTACACATGCTTGATTCTCTTTCGGAGACATAGCAATCCATAGGTTTTAAGATACTTACTAGTCAGGTACATTCTTAGGCGTTTAATATGGGGTGTTGAATCCATTTCGTTGAGCAAGGAGTAGCTCTTGGCTATTCCATATTTGGCTTAAGGAACTTTATCTGTGCTCATTTCAATCTCTGGTTTTATGCAGCACCCCAACTCACCTTTACCCTTAAGCAAGCATAAGTTGGTTTTCTAAATTTGAGACCCTGTTCTGTTCTGTAATTCAGTTCCTGTGTAACCAAGTTTACATTCCGTGTATTACTGATATCTTATGAGGTTTCTTTTTCTGTGTGACTTATTTCCGTTAGAATCATCATACCTGAATCCACTCATTGTGCTGCTAAGGGCCTGATGACATAGATTTCATTGCTGAGTGATATTACTTTGTAAGTAAATACCACAACTTCTTTATCCATTTTTCACTTTCTGCGATGTTGAACTTGTACTGTAAACGAGGTTCTTGTAAACAGAGCCGTTCCAAACTTTGGGGTGGCTGTGTCTTTTTGATTTTAATTTCCCTAAGCTATAGGACCATAAGTGGAAGTGCCCTAGGCTCTGTTGCTTTGTTTTTTAGATGTTTCAGGAAACACCATACACTTCTCCCGAGTGTCTGTTGGCAATTTACATCCCGCCCATCAGCATAACAAGGCTCCCAGTTCTCCATGGCCTGTCCTGCCTTTCTGGATTTTACACTTTTTTCAGATGGCCCTTTTGACCGCGGGGAAGTGAGACTTCATTGTAGTGCAGATTTCCTTTGCAAGCTTGCTTGGTTGGCCAAAAAGGGCGTATGCGTTTTTTCCTGAATATATTCAGGAAAAAATGCATACGCCCTTTTTGGCCAAGTGCATCATTGTGGACGTTCTGCCTCTTTTCCTATGCTTTCAATGCAATTCCAGTCTACCTCCTGAAATCGGTTTCCTGCAATTCTGCCCCGCTTTCAAGTCCTCTTGGCAGCCTTACTTCAGTATATTTTTGGACGATAACTGTCATTTATAACTCTGCAGGTTTGTGAATTACAGTGCCCCTGAGCTCCTTTCTTCAACTCGCTTTCTTTTGAGCTGGCCGCAACACCGCAGGATGGCTTCAGGCCCTAATCTGGTTCCGGCACGGCACAGTGAGCCTTTGGTTATTTTCTCTTCCTGGTGGGAAATGAGAGTTAAATTTGCCTGTCAAGACACCTCCAGCTAGTCTCTCATTGGTTCTCCCTATTCCTGTTCATCTTCCGCAGAAATTGCAAACTGGGCCAAACAGGAGGTTAAAGGCGCTGACTCTCCAAGTGGGGAGAGTGTTAGTAAAGCGTCTGGAATGTTGCACCCGAGTACAAGGGGAGGAAAACTGAGACATATTTGAACACGTCTCCCGTTCACACGGTTGATCATACTCTGGGTTCCACATGCATGTTTTAGCTGAAGGAAGAATACCTTAAACCTGGGTAGTTGAAACCCGTGGAATGGGTACCATGCAATATGACTTCAAAGGGTCTTCATTTGCTCACCAAACCTCTCCAATCCTATCACTGCTGCGTTTATGCCCCTGTACACACGCTTGATTCTCTTTTGGAGACATAGCAATCCATAGGTTTTAAGATACTTACTAGTCAGGTACATTCTTAGGCGTTTAATATGGGGTGTTGAGTCCATTTCGTTGAGCAAGGAGTAGCTCTTGTCTATTCCATATTTGGCTTAAGGAACTTTATCTGTGCTCATTTCAATCTCTGGTTTTATGCAGCACCCCAACTCACCTTTCCCCTTAAGCAAGCATAAGTTGGTTTTCTAAATTTGAGACCCTGTTCTGTTCTGTAATTCAGTTCCTGTGTAGCCAAGTTTACATTCCGTGTATTAGTGATATCTTATGATGTTTCTTTTTCTGTGTGACTTATTTCAGTTAGAATCATCGTACCTGAATCCACTCATTGTGCTGCTACGGGCCTGATGACATAGATTTCATTGCTGAGTGATACTGCATTGTACGTAAGTACCACAAGTTCTTTATCCATTTTTCCCTTTCTGTAATATTGAACTTGTACGGTAAACGAGGTTCTTGTAAACAGAGGCGTCCCAAACTTTGGGGTGGCTGTGTCTTTTTGATTTTAATTTCCCTAATCTATAGGACCATAAGTGGAAGTGCCCTAGGCTCTGTTGCTTTGTTTCTTAGATGTTTCAGGAAACACCATACACTTCTCCCGAGTGTCTGTTGGCAATTTACATCCCGCCCATCAGCATAACAAGGCTCCCAGTTCTCCATGGCCTGTCCTGCCTTTCTGGATTTTACACTTTTTTCAGATGGCCCTTTTGACCGGGGGGAAGTGAGACTTCATTGTAGTGCAGATTTCCTTTGCAAGCTTGCTTGGTTAGCCAAAAAGGGCGTATGCGTTTTTTCCTGAATATATTCAGGAAAAAACGCATACGCACTTTTTGGCCAAGTGCGTCATTGTGGACGTTCTGCCTCTTTTCCTATGCTTTCAATGCAATTCCAGTCTACCTCCTGAAATCGGTTTCCTGCAATTCTGCCCCGCATTCAAGTCCTCTTGGCTGCCTTACTTCAGTATATTTTTGGACGATAGCTGTCATTTATAACTCTGCAGGTTTGTGAATTACAGTGCTCCTGAGCTCCTTTCTTCAACTCGCTTTCTTGTGAGCTGGCCGCAACACCGCAGGATGGCTTCAGGCCCTAATCTGGTTCCGGCACGGCACGCTGAGCCTTTGGTTATTTCCTCTTCCTGGTGGGAAATCAGAGTTAAATTTGCGCGTCCAGACACCTCCAGCTAGTCTCTCATTGGTTCTCCCTATTCCTGTTCATCTTCCACAGAAATTGCAAACTGGGCCAAACAGGAGGTTAAAGGCGCTGACTCTCCAAGTGGGGAGAGTGTTAGTAAAGCGTCTGGAATGTTGCACCCGAGTACCAGGGGAGGAAAACTGAGACATATTTGAACACGTCTCCCGTTCACACGGTTGATCATACTCTGGGTTCCACATGCATGTTTTAGCTGAAGGAAGAATACCTTAAACCTGGAGAGTTGAGACCCGTGTAATGGGTACCATGCAGTATGACTGCAAAGGGTCTTCATTTGCTCACTGAACCTCTCCAATCCTATCACTGCTACGTTTATGCCCCTGTACACACGCTTGATTCTCTTTTGGAGACATAGCAATCCATAGGTTTTACGATACTTACTAGTCAGGTATATTCTTAGGCGTTTAATATGGGGTGTTGAGTCCATTTCGTTGAGCTAGGAGTAGCTCTTGTCTATTCCATATTTGGCTTAAGGAACTTTATCTGTGCTCATTTCAATCTCTGGTTTTATGCAGCACCCCAACTCACCTTTCCCCTTAAGCAAGCATAAGTTGCTTTTCTAAATTTGAGACCCTGTTCTGTTCTGTAATTCAGTTCCTGTGTAGCCAAGTTTACATTCCGTGTATTAGTGATATCTTATGATGTTTCTTTTTCTGTGTGACTTATTTCAGTTAGAATCATCGTACCTGAATCCACTCATTGTGCTGCTATGGGCCTGATGACATAGATTTCATTGCTGAGTGATACTGCATTGTACGTAAGTACCACAAGTTCTTTATCCATTTTTCCCTTTCTGTGATATTGAACTTGTACGGTAAACGAGGTTCTTGTAAACAGAGGCGTCCCAAACTTTGGGGTGGCTGTGTCTTTTTGATTTTAATTTCCCTAATCTATAGGACCATAAGTGGAAGTGCCCTAGGCTCTGTTGCTTTGTTTCTTAGATGTTTCAGGAAACACCATACACTTCTCCCGAGTGTCTGTTGGCAATTTACATCCCGCCCATCAGCATAACAAGGCTCCCAGTTCTCCATGGCCTGTCCTGCCTTTCTGGATTTTACACTTTTTTCAGATGGCCCTTTTGACCGGGGGGAAGTGAGACTTCATTATAGTGCAGATTTCCTTTGCAAGCTTGCTTGGTTGGCCAAAAAGGGCGTATGCGTTTTTTCCTGAATATATTCAGGAAAAAACGCATACGCCCTTTTTGGCCAAGTGCATCATTGTGGACGTTCTGCCTCTTTTCCTATGCTTTCAATGCAATTCCAGTCTACCTCCTGAAATCGGTTTCCTGCAATTCTGCCCCGCTTTCAAGTCCTCTTGGCTGCCTTACTTCAGTATATTTTTGGACGATAGCTGTCATTTATAACTCTGCAGGTTTGTGAATTACAGTGCCCCTGAGCTCCTTTCTTCAACTCGCTTTCTTTTGAGCTGGCCGCAACACTGCAGGATGGCTTCAGGCCCTAATCTGGTTCCGGCACGGCACACTGAGCCTTTGGTTATTTCCTCTTCCTGGTGGGAAATGAGAGTTAAATTTGCCCGTCCAGACACCTCCAGCTAGTCTCTCATTGGTTCTCGCTATTCCTGTTCATCTTCCGCAGAAATTGCAAACTGGGCCAAACAGGAGGTTAAAGGCGCTGACTCTCCAAGTGGGGAGAGTGTTAGTAAAGCGTCTGGAATGTTGCACCCGAGTACCAGGGGAGGAAAACTGAGACATATTTGAACACGTCTCCCGTTCACATGGTTGATCATACTCTGGGTTCCACATGCATGTTTTAGCTGAAGGAAGAATACCTTAAACCTGGGTAGTTGAAACCAGTGGAATGGGTACCATGCAATATGACTTCAAAGGGTCTTCATTTGCTCACTGAACCTCTCCAATCCTATCACTGCTGCGTTTATGCCCCTGTACACACGCTTGATTCTCTTTTGGAGACATAGCAATCCATAGGTTTTAAGATACTTACTAGCCAGGTACATTCTTAGGCATTTAATATGGGGTGTTGAGTCCATTTCGTTGAGCAAGGAGTAGCTCTTGTCTATTCCATATTTGGCTTAAGGAACTTTATCTGTGCTCATTTCAATCTCTGGTTTTATGCAGCACACCAACTCACCTTTCCCCTTAAGCAAGCATAAGTTGGTTTTCTAAATTTGAGACCCTGTTCTGTTTTGTAATTCAGTTCCTGTGTAGCCAAGTTTACATTCCGTGTATTACTGATATCTTATGATGTTTCTTTTTCTGTGTGACTTATTTCAGTTAGAATCATCATACCTGAATCCACTCATTGTGCTACTAAGGACCTGATGACATAGATTTCATTGCTGAGTGATATTGCTTTGTAAGTAAATACCACAACTTCTTTATCCATTTTTCAGTTTCTGCGATGTTGAACTTGTACTGTAAACGATGTTCTTGTAAACAGAGCCATCCCAAACTTTGTGGTGGCTGTGTCTTTTTGATTTTAATTTCCCTAAGCTATAGGACCATAAGTGGAAGTGCCCTAGGCTCTGTTTCTTTGTTTTTTAGATGTTTCAGGAAACACCATACACTTCTCCCGAGTGTCTGTTGGCAATTTACATCCCGCCCATCAGCATAACAAGGCTCCCAGTTCTCCATGGCCTGTCCTGCCTTTCTGGATTTTACACTTTTTTCAGATGGCCCTTTTGACCGGGGGGAAGTGAGACTTCATTGTAGTGCAGATTTCCTTTGCAAGCTTGCTTGGTTGGCCAAAAAGGGCGTATGCGTTTTTTCCTGAATATATTCAGGAAAAAACGCATACACACTTTTTGGCCAAGTGCATCATTGTGGACGTTCTGCCTCTTTTCCTATGCTTTCAATTCAATTCCAGTCTACCTCCTGAAATCGGTTTCCTGCAATTCTGCCCAGCTTTCAAGTCCTCTTGGCAGCCTTACTTCAGTATATTTTTGGACGATAGCTGTCATTTATAACTCTGCAGGTTTGTGAATTACAGTGCCCCTGAGCTCCTTTCTTCAACTCACTTTCTGGTGAGCTGGCCGCAACACCGCAGGATGGCTTCAGGCTCTAATCTGGTTCCGACACGGCACGCTGAGCCTTTGTTTAATTCCTCTTCCTGGTGGGAAATGAGAGTTAAATTTGCCCGTCCAGACACCTCCAGCTAGTCTCTCATTGGTTCTCGCTATTCCTGTTCATCTTCCGCAGAAATTGCAAACTGGGCCAAACAGGAGGTTAAAGGCGCTGACTCTCCAAGTGGGGAGAGTGTTAGTAACGCGTCTGGAATGTTGCACACCAGTACCAGGGGAGGAAAACTGAGACATATTTGAACACGTCTCCCGTTCACATGGTTGATCATACTCTGGGTTCCACATGCATGTTTTAGCTGAAGGAAGAATACCTTAAACCTGGAGAGTTGAGACCCGTGGAATGGGTACCATGCAATATGACTTCAAAGGGTCTTCATTTGCTCACCGAACCTCTCCAATCCTATCACTGCTGCGTTTATGCCCCTGTACACATGCTTGATTCTCTTTCGGAGACATAGCAATCCATAGGTTTTAAGATACTTACTAGTCAGGTACATTCTTAGGCGTTTAATATGCGGTGTTGAGTCCATTTCGTTGAGCAAGGAGTAGCTCTTGTCTATTCCATATTTGGCTTAAGTTACTTTATCTGTGCTCATTTCAATCTCTGGTTTTATGCAGCACCCCAACTCACCTTTCCCCTTAAGCAAGCATAAGTTGGTTTTCTAAATTTGAGACCCTGTTCTGTTCTGTAATTCAGTTCCTGTGTAGCCAAGTTTACATTCCGTGTATTAGTGACATCTTATGATGTTTCTTTTTCTGTGTGACTTATTTCAGTTAGAATCATCGTACCTGAATCCACTCATTATGCTGCTATGGGCCAGATGACATAGATTTCATTGCTGAGTGATACTGCATTGTACGTAAGTACCACAAGTTCTTTATCCATTTTTCACTTTCTGTGATATTGAACTTGTACGGTAAACGAGGTTCTTGTAAACAGAGCCGTCCCAAATTTTGGGGTGGCTGTGCCTTTTTGATTTTAATTTCCCTAAGCTATAGGACCATAAGTGGAAGTGCCCTAGGCTCTGTTGCTTTGTTTTTTAGATGTTTCAGGAAACACCATACACTTCTCCCGAGTGTCTGTTGGCAATTTACATCCCGCCCATCAGCATAACAAGGCTCCCAGTTCTCCATGGCCTGTCCTGCCTTTCTGGATTTTACACTTTTTTCAGATGGTCCTTTTGACCGGGGGGAAGTGAGACTTCATTGTAGTGCAGATTTCCTTTGCAAGCTTGCTTGGTTGGCCAAAAAGGGCGTATGCGTTTTTTCCTGAATATATTCAGGAAAAAACGCATACGCCCTTTTTGGCCAGGTGCATCATTGTGGACGCTCTGCCTCTTTTCCTATGCTTTCAATGCAATTCCAGTCTACCTCCTGAAATCGGTTTCCTGCAATTCTGCCCCGCTTTCAAGTCCTCTTGGCAGCCTTACTTCAGTATATTTTTGGACGATAGCTGTCATTTATAACTCTGCAAGTTTGTGAATTACAGTGCCCCTGAGTTCCTTTCTTCAACTCGCTTTCTTGTGACCTGGCCGCAACACCGCAGGATGGCTTCAGTCCCTAATCTGGTTCCGGCACTGCATGCTGAGCCTTTGGTTGATTCCTTTTCCTGGTGGGAAATGAGAGTTAAATTTGCCCGTCCAGACACCTCCAGCTAGTCTCTCATTGGTTCTCGCTATTCCTGTTCATCTTCCGCAGAAATTGCAAACTGGGCCAAACAGGAGGTTAAAGGGACTGACTCTCCAAGTGGGGAGAGTGTTAGTAAAGCATCTGGAATGTTGCACCCGAGTACCAGGGTACGAAAACTGAGACATATTTGAACACGTCTCCCGATCACATGGTTGATCATACTCTAGGTTCCACATGCATGTTTTAGCTGAAGGAAGAATACCTTAAACCTGGGTAGTTGAAACCCGTGGAATGGGTACCATGCAATATGACTTCAAAGGGTCTTCATTTGCTCACCGAACCTCTCCAATCCTATCACTGCTGCGTTTATGCCCCTGTACACATGCTTGATTCTCTTTCGGAGACATAGCAATCCATAGGTTTTAAGATACTTACTAGTCAGGTACATTCTTAGGCGTTTAATATGCGGTGTTGAGTCCATTTCGTTGAGCAAGGAGTAGCTCTTGTCTATTCCATATTTGGCTTAAGGAACTTTATCTGTGCTCATTTCAATCTCTGGTTTTATGCAGCACCCCAACTCACCTTTCCCCTTAAGCAAGCATAAGTTGGTTTTCTAAATTTGAGACCCTGTTCTGTTTTGGAATTCAGTCCCTGTGTAGCCAAGTTTACATTCCGTGTATTAGTGATATCTTATGATGTTTCTTTTTCTGTGTGACTTATTTCAGTTAGAATCATCGTACCTGAATCCACTCATTATGCTGCTACGGGCCTGATGACATAGATTTCATTGCTGAGTGATACTGCATTGTACGTAAGTACCACAAGTTCTTTATCCATTTTTCACTTTCTGTGATACTGAACTTGTACGGTAAACGAGGTTCTTGTAAACAGAGGCGTCCCAAACTTTGGGGTGGCTGTGTCTTTTTGATTTTAATTTCCCTAAGCTATAGGACCATAAGTGGAAGTGCCCTAGGCTCTGTTGCTTTGTTTTTTAGATGTTTCAGGAAACACCATACACTTTTCCCGAGTGTCTGTTGGCAATTTACATCCTGCCCATTAGCATAACAAGGCTCCCAGTTCTCCATGGCCTGTCCTGCCTTTCTGCATTTTACACTTTTTTCAGATGGCCCTTTTGACCGGGGGGAAGTGAGACTTCATTGTAGTGCAGATTTCCTTTGCAAGCTTGCTTCTTTGGCCAAAAAGGGCGTATGCGTTTTTTCCTGAATATATTCAGGAAAAAACGCATACGCCCTTTTTGGCCAAGTGCATCATTGTGGACGTTCTGCCTCTTTTCCTATGCTTTCAATACAATTCCAGTCTACCTCCTGAAATTGGTTTCCTGCAATTCTGCCCCGTTTTCATGTCCTCTTGCCAGCCTTACTTCAGTATATTTTCGGACGATAGCTGTCATTTATAACTCTGCAGGTTTGTGAATTACAGTGCCCCTGAGCTCCTTTCTTCAACTCGCTTTCTTGTGACCTGGTCGCAACACCGCAGGATGGCTTCAGGCCCTAATCTGGTTCCGGCACGGCACGCTGAGCCTTTGGTTATTTCCTCTTCCTGGTGGGAAATGAGAGTTAAATTTGCCCGTCCAGACACCTCCAGCTAGTCTCTCATTGGTTCTCGCTATTCCTGTTCATCTTCCGCAGAAATTGCAAACTGGGCCAAACAGGAGGTTAAAGGCGCTGACTGTCCAAGTGGGGAGAGTGTTAGTAAAGCATCTGGAATGTTGCACCCGAGTATCAGGGGAGGAAAACTGAGACATATTTGAACACGTCTCCCATTCACACGGTTGATCATACTCTGGGTTCCACATGCATGTTTTAGCTGAAGGAAGAATACCTTAAACCTGGGTAGTTGAAACCCGTGGAATGGGTACCATGCAATATGACTTCAAAGGGTCTTCATTTGCTCACCGAACCTCTCCAATCCTATCACTGCTGCGTTTATGCCCCTGTACACACGCTTGATTCTCTTTTGGAGACATAGCAATCCATAGGTTTTAATATAATTACTAGTCAGGTACATTCTTAGGCGTTTAATATGGGGTGTTGAGTCCATTTCGTTGAGCAAGGAGTAGCTCTTGTCTATTCCATATTTGGCTTAAGGAACTTTATCTGTGCTCATTTCAATCTCTGGTTTTATGCAGCACCCCAACTCACCTTTCCCCTTAAGCAAGCATAAGTTGGTTTTCTAAATTTGAGACCCTGTTCTGTTTTGGAATTCAGTTCCTGTGTAGCCAAGTTTACATTCCGTGTATTAGTGATATCTTATGATGTTTCTTTTTCTGTGTGACTTATTTCAGTTAGAATCATCATACCTGAATCCACTCATTATGCTGCTACGGGCCTGATGACATAGATTTCATTGCTGAGTGATACTGCATTGTACGTAAGTACCACAAGTTCTTTATCCATTTTTCACTTTCTGTGATACTGAACTTGTACGGTAAACGAGGTTCTTGTAAACAGAGGCGTCCCAAACTTTGGGGTGGCTGTGTCTTTTTGATTTTAATTTCCCTAAGCTATAGGACCATAAGTGGAAGTGCCCTAGGCTCTGTTGCTTTGTTTTTTAGATGTTTCAGGAAACACCATACACTTTTCCCGAGTGTCTGTTGGCAATTTACATCCTGCCCATTAGCATAACAAGGCTCCCAGTTCTCCATGGCCTGTCCTGCCTTTCTGCATTTTACACTTTTTTCAGATGGCCCTTTTGACCGGGGGGAAGTGAGACTTCATTGTAGTGCAGATTTCCTTTGCAAGCTTGCTTGGTTGGCCAAAAAGGGCGTATGCGTTTTTTCCTGAATATATTCAGGAAAAAACGCATACGCCCTTTTTGGCCAAGTGCATCATTGTGGACGTTCTGCCTCTTTTCCTATGCTTTCAATGCAATTTCAGTCTACCTCCTGAAATCGGTTTCCTGCAATTCTACCCCGCTTTCAAGTCCTCTTGGCAGCCTTACTTCAGTATATTTTTGGACGATAGCTGTCATTTATAACTCTGCAGGTTTGTGCATTACAGTGCCCCTGAGCTCCTTTCTTCAACTCGCTTTCTTGTGACCTGGCCGCAACACCGCAGGATGGCTTCAGGCCCTAATCTGGTTCTGGCACGGCACGCTGAGCCTTTGGTTAATTCCTCTTCCTGGTGGGAAATGAGAGTTAAATTTGCCCGTCCAGACACCTCCAGCTAGTCTCTCATTGGTTCTCGCTATTCCTGTTCATCTTCCGCAGAAATTGCAAACTGGGCCAAACAGGAGGTTAAAGGGAATGACTCTCCAAGTCGGGAGAGTGTTAGTAAAGCGTCTGGAATGTTGCACCCGAGTACCAGGGTACGAAAACTGAGACATATTTGAACACGTCTCCCGATCACATGGTTGATCATACTCTAGGTTCCACATGCATGTTTTAGCTGAAGGAAGAATACCTTAAACCTGGGTAGTTGAAACCCGTGGAATGGGTACCATGCAATATGACTTCAAAGGGTCTTCATTTGCTCACCGAACCTCTCCAATCCTATCACTGCTGCGTTTATGCCCCTGTACACACGCTTGATTCTCTTTTGGAGACATAGCAATCCATAGGTTTTAAGATAATTACTAGTCAGGTACATTCTTAGGCGTTTAATATGGGGTGTTGAGTCCATTTCGTTGAGCAAGGAGTAGCTCTTGTCTATTCCATATTTGGCTTAAGGAACTTTATCTGTGCTCATTTCAATCTCTGGTTTTATGCAGCACCCCAACTCACCTTTCCCCTTAAGCAAGCATAAGTTGGTTTTCTAAATTTGAGACCCTGTTCTGTTTTGGAATTCAGTTCCTGTGTAGCCAAGTTTACATTCCGTGTATTAGTGATATCTTATGATGTTTCTTTTTCTGTGTGACTTATTTCAGTTAGAATCATCGTACCTGAATCTACTCATTATGCTGCTACGGGCCTGATGACATAGATTTCATTGCTGAGTGGTACTGCATTGTACGTAAGTACCACAAGTTCTTTATCCATTTTTCACTTTCTGTGATGCTGAACTTGTATGGTAAACGAGGTTCTTGTAAACAGAGGCGTCCCAAACTTTGGGGTGGCTGTGTCTTTTTGATTTTAATTTCCCTAAGCTATAGGACCATAAGTGGAAGTGCCCTAGGCTCTGTTGCTTTGTTTTTTAGATGTTTCAGGAAACACCATACACTTCTCCCGAGTGTCTGTTGGCAATTTACATCCCGCCCATCAGCATAACAAGGCTCCCAGTTCTCCATGGCCTGTCCTGCCTTTCTGGATTTTACACTTTTTTCAGATGGCCCTTTTGACCGGGGGGAAGTGAGACTTCATTGTAGTGCAGATTTCCTTTGCAAGCTTGCTTCTTTGGCCAAAAAGGGCGTATGCGTTTTTTCCTGAATATATTCAGGAAAAAACGCATACGCCCTTTTTGGCCAAGTGCATCATTGTGGACGTTCTGCCTCTTTTCCTATGCTTTCAATACAATTCCAGTCTACCTCCTGAAATCGGTTTCCTGCAATTCTGCCCCGTTTTCATGTCCTCTTGCCAGCCTTACTTCAGTATATTTTCGGACGATAGCTGTCATTTATAACTCTGCAGGTTTGTGAATTACAGTGCCCCTGAGCTCCTTTCTTCAACTCGCTTTCTTGTGACCTGGTCGCAACACCGCAGGATGGCTTCAGGCCCTAATCTGGTTCCGGCACGGCACGCTGAGCCTTTGGTTATTTCCTCTTCCTGGTGGGAAATGAGAGTTAAATTTGCCCGTCCAGACACCTCCAGCTAGTCTCTCATTGGTTCTCGCTATTCCTGTTCATCTTCCGCAGAAATTGCAAACTGGGCCAAACAGGAGGTTAAAGGCGCTGACTGTCCAAGTGGGGAGAGTGTTAGTAAAGCATCTGGAATGTTGCACCCGAGTATCAGGGGAGGAAAACTGATACATATTTGAACACGTCTCCCATTCACACGGTTGATCATACTCTGGGTTCCACATGCATGTTTTAGCTGAAGGAAGAATACCTTAAACCTGGGTAGTTGAAACCCGTGGAATGGGTACCATGCAATATGACTTCAAAGGGTCTTCATTTGCTCACCGAACCTCTCCAATCCTATCACTGCTGCGTTTATGCCCCTGTACACACGCTTGATTCTCTTTTGGAGACATAGCAATCCATAGGTTTTAATATAATTACTAGTCAGGTACATTCTTAGGCGTTTAATATGGGGTGTTGAGTCCATTTCGTTGAGCAAGGAGTAGCTCTTGTCTATTCCATATTTGGCTTAAGGAACTTTATCTGTGCTCATTTCAATCTCTGGTTTTATGCAGCACCCCAACTCACCTTTCCCCTTAAGCAAGCATAAGTTGGTTTTCTAAATTTGAGACCCTGTTCTGTTTTGGAATTCAGTTCCTGTGTAGCCAAGTTTACATTCCGTGTTTTAGTGATATCTTATGATGTTTCTTTTTCTGTGTGACTTATTTCAGTTAGAATCATCGTACCTGAATCCACTCATTATGCTGCTACGGGCCTGATGTCATAGATTTCATTGCTGAGTGGTACTGCATTGTACGTAAGTACCACAAGTTCTTTATCCATTTTTCACTTTCTGTGATACTGAACCTGTACGGTAAACGAGGTTCTTGTAAACAGAGGCGTCCCAAACTTTGGGGTGGCTGTGTCTTTTTGATTTTAATTTCCCTAAGCTATAGGACCATAAGTGGAAGTGCCCTAGGCTCTGTTGCTTTGTTTTTTAGATGTTTCAGGAAACACCATACACTTCTCCCGAGTGTCTGTTGGCAATTTACATCCCGCCCATCAGCATAACAAGGCTCCCAGTTCTCCATGGCCTGTCCTGCCTTTCTGGATTTTACACTTTTTTCAGATGGCCCTTTTGACCGGGGGGAAGTGAGACTTCATTGTAGTGCAGATTTCCTTTGCAAGCTTGCTTGGTTGGCCAAAAAGGGCGTATGCGTTTTTTCCTGAATATATTCAGGAAAAAACGCATACGCCCTTTTTGGCCAAGTGCATCATTGTGGACGTTCTGCCTCTTTTCCTATGCTTTCAATACAATTCCAGTCTACCTCCTGAAATCGGTTTCCTGCAATTCTGCCCCGTTTTCAAGTCCTCTTGGCAGCCTTACTTCAGTATATTTTTGGACGATAGCTGTCATTTATAACTCTGCAGGTTTGTGAATTACAGTGCCCCTGAGCTCCTTTCTTCAACTCGCTTTCTTGTGAGCTGGCCGCAACACCGCAAGATGGCTTCAGGCCCTAATCTGGTTCCGGCACGGCACGCTGAGCCTTTGGTTATTTCCTCTTCCTGGTGGGAAATGAGAGTTAAATTTGCCCGTCCAGACACCTCCAGCTAGTCTCTCATTGGTTCTCGCTATTCCTGTTCATCTTCCGCAGAAATTGCAAACTGGGCCAAACAGGAGGTTAAAGGCGCTGACTGTCCAAGTGGGGAGAGTGTTAGTAAAGCATCTGGAATGTTGCACCCGAGTATCAGGGGAGGAAAACTGAGACATATTTGAACACGTCTCCCATTCACACGGTTGATCATACTCTGGGTTCCACATGCATGTTTTAGCTGAAGGAAGAATACCTTAAACCTGGAGAGTTGAGACCCGTGGAATGGGTACCATGCAATATGACTTCAAAGGGTCTTCATTTGCTCACCGAACCTCTCCAATCCTATCACTGCTGCGTTTATGCCCCTGTACACACGCTTGATTCTCTTTTGGAGACATAGCAATCCATAGGTTTTAAGATACTTACTAGTCAGGTACATTCGTAGGCGTTTAATATGGGGTGTTGAGTCCATTTCGTTGAGCAAGGAGTAGCTCTTGTCTATTCCATATTTGGCTTAAGGAACTTTATCTGTGCTCATTTCAATCTCTGGTTTTATGCAGCACCCCAACTCACCTTTCCCCTTAAGCAAGCATAAGTTGGTTTTCTAAATTTGAGACCCTGTTCTATTCTGTAATTCAGTTCCTGTGTAGCCAAGTTTAAATTCCGTGTATTAGTGATATCTTATGATGTTTCTTTTTCTGTGTGACTTATTTCAGTTAGAATCATCGTACCTGAATCCACTCATTATGCTGCTACGGGCCTGATGACATAGATTTCATTGCTGAGTGATACTGCATTGTACATGAGTACCACAAGTTCTTTATCCATTTTTCACTTTCTGTGATATTGAACTTGTACGGTAAACGAGGTTCTTGTAAACAGAGGCATCCCAAACTTTGGGGTGGCTGTGTCTTTTTGATTTTAATTTCGCTAAGCTATAGGACCATAAGTGGAAGTGCCCTAGGCTCTGTTGCTTTGTTTCTTAGATGTTTCAGGAAACACCATACACTTTTCCCGAGTGTCTGTTGGCAATTTACATCCTGCCCATCAGCATAACAAGGCTCCCAGTTCTCCATGGCCTGTCCTGCCTTTCTGGATTTTACACTTTTTTCAGATGGCCCTTTTGACCGGGGGGAAGTGAGACTTCATTGTAGTGCAGATTTCCTTTGCAAGCTTGCTTGGTTAGCCAAAAAGGGCGTATGCGTTTTTTCCTGAATATATTCAGGAAAAAACGCATACGCCCTTTTTGGCCAAGTGCATCATTGTGGACGTTCTGCCTCTTTTCCTATGCTTTCAATGCAATTCCAGTCTACCTCCTGAAATCGGTTTCCTGCAATTCTGCCCCGCATTCAAGTCCTCTTGGCTGCCTTACTTCAGTATATTTTTGGACGATAGCTGTCATTTATAACTCTGCAGGTTTGTGAATTACAGTGCTCCTGAGCTCCTTTCTTCAACTCGCTTTCTTGTGAGCTGGCCGCAACACTGCAGGATGGCTTCAGGCCCTAATCTGGTTCCGGCACGGCACGCTGAGCCTTTGGTTATTTCCTCTTCCTGGTGGGAAATCAGAGTTAAATTTGCGCGTCCAGACACCTCCAGCTAGTCTCTCATTGGATCTCCCTATTCCTGTTCATCTTCCGCAGAAATTGCAAACTGGGCCAAACAGGAGGTTAAAGGCGCTGACTCTCCAAGTGGGGAGAGTGTTAGTAAAGCGTCTGGAATGTTGCACCCGAGTACCAGGGGAGGAAAACTGAGACATATTTGAACACGTCTCCCGTTCACACGGTTGATCATACTCTGGGTTCCACATGCATGTTTTAGCTCAAGGAAGAATACCTTAAACCTGGAGAGTTGAGACCCGTGGAATGGGTACCATGCAATATGACTTCAAAGGGTCTTCATTTGCTCACCGAACCTCTCCAATCCTATCACTGCTGCGTTTATGCCCCTGTACACACGCTTGATTCTCTTTTGGAGACATAGCAATCCATAGGTTTTAAGATACTTACTAGTCAGGTACATTCGTAGGCGTTTAATATGGGGTGTTGAGTCCATTTCGTTGAGCAAGGAGTAGCTCTTGTCTATTCCATATTTGGCTTAAGGAACTTTATCTGTGCTCATTTCAATCTCTGGTTTTATGCAGCACCCCAACTCACCTTTCCCCTTAAGCAAGCATAAGTTGGTTTTCTAAATTTGAGACCCTGTTCTATTCTGTAATTCAGTTCCTGTGTAGCCAAGTTTAAATTCCGTGTATTAGTGATATCTTATGATGTTTCTTTTTCTGTGTGACTTATTTCAGTTAGAATCATCGTACCTGAATCCACTCATTATGCTGCTACGGGCCTGATGACATAGATTTCATTGCTGAGTGATACTGCATTGTACATGAGTACCACAAGTTCTTTATCCATTTTTCACTTTCTGTGATATTGAACTTGTACGGTAAACGAGGTTCTTGTAAACAGAGGCATCCCAAACTTTGGGGTGGCTGTGTCTTTTTGATTTTAATTTCGCTAAGCTATAGGACCATAAGTGGAAGTGCCCTAGGCTCTGTTGCTTTGTTTCTTAGATGTTTCAGGAAACACCATACACTTTTCCCGAGTGTCTGTTGGCAATTTACATCCTGCCCATCAGCATAACAAGGCTCCCAGTTCTCCATGGCCTGTCCTGCCTTTCTGGATTTTACACTTTTTTCAGATGGCCCTTTTGACCGGGGGGAAGTGAGACTTCATTGTAGTGCAGATTTCCTTTGCAAGCTTGCTTGGTTAGCCAAAAAGGGCGTATGCGTTTTTTCCTGAATATATTCAGGAAAAAACGCATACGCCCTTTTTGGCCAAGTGCATCATTGTGGACGTTCTGCCTCTTTTCCTATGCTTTCAATGCAATTCCAGTCTACCTCCTGAAATCGGTTTCCTGCAATTCTGCCCCGCATTCAAGTCCTCTTGGCTGCCTTACTTCAGTATATTTTTGGACGATAGCTGTCATTTATAACTCTGCAGGTTTGTGAATTACAGTGCTCCTGAGCTCCTTTCTTCAACTCGCTTTCTTGTGAGCTGGCCGCAACACTGCAGGATGGCTTCAGGCCCTAATCTGGTTCCGGCACGGCACGCTGAGCCTTTGGTTATTTCCTCTTCCTGGTGGGAAATCAGAGTTAAATTTGCGCGTCCAGACACCTCCAGCTAGTCTCTCATTGGATCTCCCTATTCCTGTTCATCTTCCGCAGAAATTGCAAACTGGGCCAAACAGGAGGTTAAAGGCGCTGACTCTCCAAGTGGGGAGAGTGTTAGTAAAGCGTCTGGAATGTTGCACCCGAGTACCAGGGGAGGAAAACTGAGACATATTTGAACACGTCTCCCGTTCACACGGTTGATCATACTCTGGGTTCCACATGCATGTTTTAGCTCAAGGAAGAATACCTTAAACCTGGAGAGTTGAGACCCGTGGAATGGGTACCATGCAATATGACTTCAAAGGGTCTTCATTTGCTCACTGAACCTCTCCAATCCTATCACTGCTGCGTTTATGCCCCTGTACACATGCTTGATTCTCTTTCGGAGACATAGCAATCCATAGGTTTTAAGATACTTACTAGTCAGGTACATTCTTAGGCGTTTAATATGCGGTGTTGAGTCCATTTCGTTGAGCAAGGAGTAGCTCTTGTCTATTCCATATTTGGCTTAAGGAACTTTATCTGTGCTCATTTCAATCTCTGGTTTTATGCAGCACCCCAACTCACCTTTCCCCTTAAGCAAGCATAAGTTGGTTTTCTAAATTTGAGACCCTGTTCTGTTTTGGAATTCAGTCCCTGTGTAGCCAAGTTTACATTCCGTGTATTAGTGATATCTTATGATGTTTCTTTTTCTGTGTGACTTATTTCAGTTAGAATCATCGTACCTGAATCCACTCATTATGCTGCTACGGGCCTGATGACATAGATTTCATTGCTGAGTGATACTGCATTGTACGTAAGTACCACAAGTTCTTTATCCATTTTTCACTTTCTGTGATACTGAACTTGTATGGTAAACGAGGTTCTTGTAAACAGAGGCGTCCCAAACTTTGGGGTGGCTGTGTCTTTTTGATTTTAATTTCCCTAAGCTATAGGACCATAAGTGGAAGTGCCCTAGGCTCTGTTGCTTTGTTTTTTAGATGTTTCAGGAAACACCATACACTTTTCCCGAGTGTCTGTTGGCAATTTACATCCTGCCCATTAGCATAACAAGGCTCCCAGTTCTCCATGGCCTGTCCTGCCTTTCTGCATTTTACACTTTTTTCAGATGGCCCTTTTGACCGGGGGGAAGTGAGACTTCATTGTAGTGCAGATTTCCTTTGCAAGCTTGCTTGGTTGGCCAAAAAGGGCGTATGCGTTTTTTCCTGAATATATTCAGGAAAAAACGCATACGCCCTTTTTGGCCAAGTGCATCATTGTGGACGTTGTGCCTCTTTTCCTATGCTTTCAATGCAATTTCAGTCTACCTCCTGAAATCGGTTTCCTGCAATTCTGCCCCGCTTTCAAGTCCTCTTGGCAGCCTTACTTCAGTATATTTTTGGACGATAGCTGTCATTTATAACTCTGCAGGTTTGTGCATTACAGTGCCCCTGAGCTCCTTTCTTCAACTCGCTTTCTTGTGACCTGGCCGCAACACCGCAGGATGGCTTCAGGCCCTAATCTGGTTCTGGCACGGCACGCTGAGCCTTTGGTTAATTCCTCTTCCTGGTGGGAAATGAGAGTTAAATTTGCCCGTCCAGACACCTCCAGCTAGTCTCTCATTGGTTCTCGCTATTCCTGTTCATCTTCCGCAGAAATTGCAAACTGGGCCAAACAGGAGGTTAAAGGCGCTGACTGTCCAAGTGGGGAGAGTGTTAGTAAAGCGTCTGGAATGTTTCACCCGAGTATCAGGGGAGGAAAACTGAGACATATTTGAACACATCTCCCATTCACACGGTTGATCATACTCTGGGTTCCACATGCATGTTTTAGCTGAAGGAAGAATACCTTAAACCTGGGTAGTTGAAACCCGTGGAATGGGTACCATGCAATATGACTTCAAAGGGTCTTCATTTGCTCACCGAACCTCTCCAATCCTGTCACAGCTGTGTTTATGCCCCTGTACACACGCTTGATTCTCTTTTGGAGACATAGCAATCCATAGGTTTTAAGATACTTACTAGTCAGGTACATTGTTAGGCGTTTAATATGGGGTGTTGAGTCCATTTCGTTGAGCAAGGAGTAGCTCTTGTCTATTCCATATTTGGCTTAAGGAACTTTATCTGTGCTCATTTCAATCTCTGGTTTTATGCAGCACCCCAACTCACCTTTCCCCTTAAGCAAGCATAAGTT
Organism: Pseudorca crassidens; assembly: GCF_039906515.1. NCBI lineage: Eukaryota > Metazoa > Chordata > Mammalia > Artiodactyla > Delphinidae > Pseudorca > Pseudorca crassidens. The sequence goes on from NC_090301.1 coordinate 105,371,322, forward strand.
GGTTTTCTAAATTTGAGACCCTGTTCTGTTTTGGAATTCAGTTCCTTTGTAGCCAAGTTTACATTCCGTGTATTAGTGATATCTTATGATGTTTCTTTTTCTGTGTGACTTATTTCAGTTAGAATCATCGTACCTGAATCCACTCATTATGCTGCTACGGGCCTGATGACATAGATTTCATTGCTGAGTGATACTGCATTGTACATAAGTACCACAAGTTCTTTATCCATTTTTCACTTTCTGTGATACTGAACTTGTACGGTAAACGAGGTTCTTGTAAACAGAGGCGTCCCAAACTTTGGGGTGGCTGTGTCTTTTTGATTTTAATTTCCCTAAGTTATACGACCATAAGTGGAAGTGCCCTAGGCTCTGTTGCTTTGTTTTTTAGATGTTTCAGGAAACACCATACACTTCTCCCGAGTGTCTGTTGGCAATTTACATCCCGCCCATCAGCATAACAAGGCTCCCAGTTCTCCATGGCCTGTCCTGCCTTTCTGGATTTTACACTTTTTTCAGATGGCCCTTTTGACCGGGGGGAAGTGAGACTTCATTGTAGTGCAGATTTCCTTTGCAAGCTTGCTTGGTTGGCCAAAAAGGGCGTATGCGTTTTTTCCTGAATATATTCAGGAAAAAACGCATACGCCCTTTTTGGCCAAGTGCATCATTGTGGACGTTCTGCCTCTTTTCCTATGCTTTCAATACAATTCCAGTCTACCTCCTGAAATCGGTTTCCTGCAATTCTGCCCCGTTTTCAAGTCCTCTTGCCAGCCTTACTTCAGTATATTTTCGGACGATAGCTGTCATTTATAACTCTGCAGGTTTGTGAATTACAGTGCCCCTGAGCTCCTTTCTTCAACTCGCTTTCTTGTGACCTGGTCGCAACACCGCAGGATGGCTTCAGGCCCTAATCTGGTTCCGGCACGGCACGCTGAGCCTTTGGTTATTTCCTCTTCCTGGTGGGAAATGAGAGTTAAATTTGCCCGTCCAGACACCTCCAGCTAGTCTCTCATTGGTTCTCGCTATTCCTGTTCATCTTCCGCAGAAATTGCAAACTGGGCCAAACAGGAGGTTAAAGGCGCTGACTGTCCAAGTGGGGAGAGTGTTAGTAAAGCATCTGGAATGTTGCACCCGAGTATCAGGGTACGAAAACTGAGACATATTTGAACACGTCTCCCATTCACACGGTTGATCATACTCTGGGTTCCACATGCATGTTTTAGCTGAAGGAAGAATACCTTAAACCTGGGTAGTTGAAACCCGTGGAATGGGTACCATGCAATATGACTTCAAAGGGTCTTCATTTGCTCACCGAACCTCTCCAATCCTATCACTGCTGCGTTTATGCCCCTGTACACACTCTTGATTCTCTTTTGGAGACATAGCAATCCATAGGTTTTAAGATAATTACTAGTCAGGTACATTCTTAGGCGTTTAATATGGGGTGTTGAGTCCATTTCGTTGAGCAAGGAGTAGCTCTTGTCTATTCCATATTTGGCTTAAGGAACTTTATCTGTGCTCATTTCAATCTCTGGTTTTATGCAGCACCCCAACTCACCTTTCCCCTTAAGCAAGCATAAGTTGGTTTTCTAAATTTGAGACCCTGTTCTGTTTTGGAATTCAGTTCCTGTGTAGCCAAGTTTACATTCCGTGTATTAGTGATATCTTATGATGTTTCTTTTTCTGTGTGACTTATTTCAGTTAGAATCATCGTACCTGAATCCACTCATTATGCTGCTACGGGCCTGATGACATAGATTTCATTGCTGAGTGGTACTGCATTGTACGTAAGTACCACAAGTTCTTTATCCATTTTTCACTTTCTGTGATACTGAACTTGTACGGTAAACGAGGTTCTTGTAAACAGAGGCGTCCCAAACTTTGCGGTGGCTGTGTCTTTTTGATTTTAATTTCCCTAAGCTATAGGACCATAAGTGGAAGTGCCCTAGGCTCTGTTGCTTTGTTTTTTAGATGTTTCAGGAAACACCATACAATTCTCCTGAGTGTCTGTTGGCAATTTACATCCCGCCCATCAGCATAACAAGGCTCCCAGTTCTCCATGGCCTGTCCTGCCTTTCTGGATTTTACACTTTTATCAGATGGCCCTTTTACCGGGGGGAAGTGAGACTTCATTGTAGTGCAGATTTCCTTTGCAAGCTTGCTTGGTTGGCCAAAAATGGCGTATGCGTTTTTTCCTGAATATATTCAGGAAAAAACGCATACGCCCTTTTTGGCCAAGTGCATCATTGTGGACGTTCTGCCTCTTTTCCTATGCTTTCAATGCAATTCCAGTCTACCTCCTGAAATCGGTTTCCTGCAATTCTGCCCCGCTTTCAAGTCCTCTTGGCAGCCTTACTTCACTATATTTTTGGACGATAGCTGTCATTTATAACTCTGCAGGTTTGTGAATTACAGTGCCCCTGAGCTCCTTTCTTCAACTCGCTTTCTTGTGAGCTGGCCGCAACACCGCAGGATGGCTTCAGGCCCTAATCTGGTTCCGGCACGGCACGCTGAACCTTTGGTTATTTCCTCTTCCTGGTGGGAAATGAGAGTTAAATTTGCCCGTCCAGACACCTCCAGCTACTCTCTCATTGGTTCTCCTTATTCCTGTTCATCTTCCGCAGAAATTGCAAAGTGGGCCAAACAGGAGGTTAAAGGGACTGACTCTCCAAGTCGGGAGAGTGTTAGTAAAGCGTCTGGAATGTTGCACCCGAGTACCAGGGTACGAAAACTGAGACATATTTGAAAACGTCTCACGATCACATGGTTGATCATACTCTGGGTTCCACATGCATGTTTTAGCTGAAGGAAGAATACCTTAAACCTGGGTAGTTGAAACCCTTGGAATGGGTACCATGCAATATGACTTCAAAGGGTCTTCATTTGCTCACCGAACCTCTCCAATCCTATCACTGCTGCGTTTATGCCCCTGTACACATGCTTGATTCTCTTTCGGAGACATAGCAATCCATAGGTTTTAAGATACTTACTAGTCAGGTACATTCTTAGGCGTTTAATATGCGGTGTTGAGTCCATTTCGTTGAGTAAGGAGTAGCTCTTGTCTATTCCATATTTAGCTTAAGGAACTTTATCTGTGCTCATTTCAATCTCTGGTTTTATGCAGCACCCCAGCTCACCTTTCCCCTTAAGCAAGCATAAGTTGGTTTTCTAAATTTGAGACCCTATTCTGTTCTGTAATTCAGTTCCTGTGTAGCCAAGTTTACATTCCGTGTATTAGTGATATCTTATGATGTTTGTTTTTCTGTGTGACTTATTTCAGTTAGAATCATCGTACCTGAATCCACTCATTATGCTGCTACGGGCCTGATGACATAGATTTTATTGCTGAGTGATACTGCATTGTACGTAAGTACCACAAGTTCTTTATCCATTTTTCACTTTCTGTGATATTGAACTTGTACGGTAAACGAGGTTCTTGTAAACAGAGCCGTCCCAAACTTTGGGGTGGCTGTGCCTTTTTGATTTTAATTTCCCTAAGCTATAGGACCATAAGTGGAAGTGCCCTAGGCTCTGTTGCTTTGTTTTTTAGATGTTTCAGGAAACACCATACACTTCTCCCGAGTGTCTGTTGGCAATTTACATCCCGCCCATCAGCATAACAAGGCTCCCAGTTCTCCATGGCCTGTCCTGCCTTTCTGGATTTTACACTTTTTTCAGATGGTCCTTTTGACCGGGGGGAAGTGAGACTTCATTGTAGTGCAGATTTCCTTTGCAAGCTTGCTTGGTTGGCCAAAAAGGGCGTATGCGTTTTTTCCTGAATATATTCAGGAAAAAACGCATACGCCCTTTTTGGCCAGGTGCATCATTGTGGACGCTCTGCCTCTTTTCCTATGCTTTCAATGCAATTCCAGTCTACCTCCTGAAATCGGTTTCCTGCAATTCTGCCCCGCTTTCAAGTCCTCTTGGCAGCCTTACTTCAGTATATTTTTGGACGATAGCTGTCATTTATAACTCTGCAAGTTTGTGAATTACAGTGCCCCTGAGTTCCTTTCTTCAACTCGCTTTCTTGTGACCTGGCCGCAACACCGCAGGATGGCTTCAGTCCCTAATCTGGTTCCGGCACTGCATGCTGAGCCTTTGGTTGATTCCTTTTCCTGGTGGGAAATGAGAGTTAAATTTGCCCGTCCAGACACCTCCAGCTAGTCTCTCATTGGTTCTCGCTATTCCTGTTCATCTTCCGCAGAAATTGCAAACTGGGCCAAACAGGAGGTTAAAGGGACTGACTCTCCAAGTGGGGAGAGTGTTAGTAAAGCATCTGGAATGTTGCACCCGAGTACCAGGGTACGAAAACTGAGACATATTTGAACACGTCTCCCGATCACATGGTTGATCATACTCTAGGTTCCACATGCATGTTTTAGCTGAAGGAAGAATACCTTAAACCTGGGTAGTTGAAACCCATGGAATGGGTACCATGCAATATGACTTCAAAGGGTCTTCATTTGCTCACCGAACCTCTCCAATCCTATCACTGCTGCGTTTATGCCCCTGTACACATGCTTGATTCTCTTTCGGAGACATAGCAATCCATAGGTTTTAAGATACTTACTAGTCAGGTACATTCTTAGGCGTTTAATATGCGGTGTTGAGTCCATTTCGTTGAGCAAGGAGTAGCTCTTGTCTATTCCATATTTGGCTTAAGGAACTTTATCTGTGCTCATTTCAATCTCTGGTTTTATGCAGCACCCCAACTCACCTTTCCCCTTAAGCAAGCATAAGTTGGTTTTCTAAATTTGAGACCCTGTTCTGTTTTGGAATTCAGTCCCTGTGTAGCCAAGTTTACATTCCGTGTATTAGTGATATCTTATGATGTTTCTTTTTCTGTGTGACTTATTTCAGTTAGAATCATCGTACCTGAATCCACTCATTATGCTGCTACGGGCCTGATGACATAGATTTCATTGCTGAGTGATACTGCATTGTACGTAAGTACCACAAGTTCTTTATCCATTTTTCACTTTCTGTGATACTGAACTTGTATGGTAAACGAGGTTCTTGTAAACAGAGGCGTCCCAAACTTTGGGGTGGCTGTGTCTTTTTGATTTTAATTTCCCTAAGCTATAGGACCATAAGTGGAAGTGCCCTAGGCTCTGTTGCTTTGTTTTTTAGATGTTTCAGGAAACACCATACACTTTTCCCGAGTGTCTGTTGGCAATTTACATCCTGCCCATTAGCATAACAAGGCTCCCAGTTCTCCATGGCCTGTCCTGCCTTTCTGCATTTTACACTTTTTTCAGATGGCCCTTTTGACCGGGGGGAAGTGAGACTTCATTGTAGTGCAGATTTCCTTTGCAAGCTTGCTTGGTTGGCCAAAAAGGGCGTATGCGTTTTTTCCTGAATATATTCAGGAAAAAACGCATACGCCCTTTTTGGCCAAGTGCATCATTGTGGACGTTCTGCCTCTTTTCCTATGCTTTCAATGCAATTTCAGTCTACCTCCTGAAATCGGTTTCCTGCAATTCTGCCCCGCTTTCAAGTCCTCTTGGCAGCCTTACTTCAGTATATTTTTGGACGATAGCTGTCATTTATAACTCTGCAGGTTTGTGCATTACAGTGCCCCTGAGCTCCTTTCTTCAACTCGCTTTCTTGTGACCTGGCCGCAACACCGCAGGATGGCTTCAGGCCCTAATCTGGTTCTGGCACGGCACGCTGAGCCTTTGGTTAATTCCTCTTCCTGGTGGGAAATGAGAGTTAAATTTGCCCGTCCAGACACCTCCAGCTAGTCTCTCATTGGTTCTCGCTATTCCTGTTCATCTTCCGCAGAAATTGCAAACTGGGCCAAACAGGAGGTTAAAGGGACTGACTCTCCAAGTAGGGAGAGTGTTAGTAAAGCGTCTGGAATGTTGCACCCGAGTACCAGGGTACGAAAACTGAGACATATTTGAACACGTCTCCCGATCACATGGTTGATCATACTCTAGGTTCCACATGCATGTTTTAGCTGAAGGAAGAATACCTTAAACCTGGGTAGTTGAAACCCGTGGAATGGGTACCATGCAATATGACTTCAAAGGGTCTTCATTTGCTCACCGAACCTCTCCAATCCTATCACTGCTGCGTTTATGCCCCTGTACACATGCTTGATTCTCTTTCGGAGACATAGCAATCCATAGGTTTTAAGATACTTACTAGTCAGGTACATTCTTAGGCGTTTAATATGCGGTGTTGAGTCCATTTCGTTGAGTAAGGAGTAGCTCTTGTCTATTCCATATTTAGCTTAAGGAACTTTATCTGTGCTCATTTCAATCTCTGGTTTTATGCAGCACCCCAGCTCACCTTTCCCCTTAAGCAAGCATAAGTTGGTTTTCTAAATTTGAGACCCTGTTCTGTTCTGTAATTCAGTTCCTGTGTAGCCAAGTTTACATTCCGTGTATTAGTGATATCTTATGATGTTTGTTTTTCTGTGTGACTTATTTCAGTTAGAATCATCGTACCTGAATCCACTCATTATGCTGCTACGGGCCTGATGACATAGATTTTATTGCTGAGTGATACTGCATTGTACGTAAGTACCAGAAGTTCTTTATCCATTTTTCACTTTCTGTGATATTGAACTTGTACGGTAAACGAGGTTCTTGTAAACAGAGCCGTCCCAAACTTTGGGGTGGCTGTGCCTTTTTGATTTTAATTTCCCTAAGCTATAGGACCATAAGTGGAAGTGCCCTAGGCTCTGTTGCTTTGTTTTTTAGATGTTTCAGGAAACACCATACACTTCTCCCGAGTGTCTGTTGGCAATTTACATCCCGCCCATCAGCATAACAAGGCTCCCAGTTCTCCATGGCCTGTCCTGCCTTTCTGGATTTTACACTTTTTTCAGATGGTCCTTTTGACCAGGGGGAAGTGAGACTTCATTGTAGTGCAGATTTCCTTTGCAAGCTTGCTTGGTTGGCCAAAAAGGGCGTATGCGTTTTTTCCTGAATATATTCAGGAAAAAACGCATACGCCCTTTTTGGCCAGGTGCATCATTGTGGACGCTCTGCCTCTTTTCCTATGCTTTCAATGCAATTCCAGTCTACCTCCTGAAATCGGTTTCCTGCAATTCTGCCCCGCTTTCAAGTCCTCTTGGCAGCGTTACTTCAGTATATTTTTGGACGATAGCTGTCATTTATAACTCTGCAAGTTTGTGAATTACAGTGCCCCTGAGTTCCTTTCTTCAACTCGCTTTCTTGTGACCTGGCCGCAACACCGCAGGATGGCTTCAGTCCCTAATCTGGTTCCGGCACTGCATGCTGAGCCTTTGGTTGATTCCTTTTCCTGGTGGGAAATGAGAGTTAAATTTGCCCGTCCAGACACCTCCAGCTAGTCTCTCATTGGTTCTCGCTATTCCTGTTCATCTTCCGCAGAAATTGCAAACTGGGCCAAACAGGAGGTTAAAGGGACTGACTCTCCAAGTGGGGAGAGTGTTAGTAAAGCATCTGGAATGTTGCACCCGAGTACCAGGGTACGAAAACTGAGACATATTTGAACACGTCTCCCGATCACATGGTTGATCATACTCTAGGTTCCACATGCATGTTTTAGCTGAAGGAAGAATACCTTAAACCTGGGTAGTTGAAACCCGTGGAATGGGTACCATGCAATATGACTTCAAAGGGTCTTCATTTGCTCACTGAACCTCTCCAATCCTATCACTGCTGCGTTTATGCCCCTGTACACACGCTTGATTCTCTTTTGGAGACATAGCAATCCATAGGTTTTAAGATACTTACTAGCCAGGTACATTCTTAGGCGTTTAATATGCGGTGTTGAGTCCATTTCGTTGAGCAAGGAGTAGCTCTTGTCTATTCCATATTTGGCTTAAGGAACTTTATCTGTGCTCATTTCAATCTCTGGTTTTATGCAGCACACCAACTCACCTTTCCCCTTAAGCAAGCATAAGTTGGTTTTCTAAATTTGAGACCCTGTTCTGTTCTGTAATTCAGTTCCTGTGTAGCCAAGTTTACATTCCGTGTATTACTGATATCTTATGATGTTTCTTTTTCTGTGTGACTTATTTCAGTTAGAATCATCATACCTGAATCCACTCATTGTGCTACTAAGGGCCTGATGACATAGATTTCATTGCTGAGTGATATTGCTTTGTAAGTAAATACCACAACTTCTTTATCCATTTTTCAGTTTCTGCGATGTTGAACTTGTCCTGTAAACGATGTTCTTGTAAACAGAGCCATCCCAAACTTTGGGGTGGCTGTGTCTTTTTGATTTTAATTTCCCTAAGCTATAGGACCATAAGTGGAAGTGCCCTAGGCTCTGTTGCTTTGTTTTTTAGATGTTTCAGGAAACACCATACACTTCTCCCGAGTGTCTGTTGGCTATTTACATCCCGCCCATCAGCATAACAAGGCTCCCAGTTCTCCATGGCCTGTCCTGCCTTTCTGCATTTTACACTTTTTTCAGATGGCCCTTTTGACCGGGGGGAAGTGAGACTTCATTGTAGTGCAGATTTCCTTTGCAAGCTTGCTTGGTTGGCCAAAAAGGGCGTATGCGTTTTTTCCTGAATATATTCAGGAAAAAACGCATACGCCCTTTTTGGCCAAGTGCATCATTGTGGACGTTCTGCCTCTTTTCCTATGCTTTCAATTCAATTCCAGTCTACCTCCTGAAATCGGTTTCCTGCAATTCTGCCCCGCTTTCAAGTCCTCTTGGCAGCCTTACTTCAGTATATTTTTGGACGATAGCTGTCATTTATAACTCTGCAGGTTTGTGAATTACAGCGCCCCTGAGCTCCTTTCTTCAACTCGCTTTCTTGTGAGCTGGCCGCAACACCGCAGGATGGCTTCAGGCTCTAATCTGGTTCCGACACGGCACGCTGAGCCTTTGTTTAATTCCTCTTCCTGGTGGGAAATGAGAGTTAAATTTGCCCGTCCAGACACCTCCAGCTAGTCTCTCATTGGTTCTCGCTATTCCTGTTCATCTTCCGCAGAAATTGCAAACTGGGCCAAACAGGAGGTTAAAGGCGCTGACTCTCCAAGTGGGGAGAGTGTTAGTAAAGCGTCTGGAATGTTGCACCCCAGTACCAGGGGAGGAAAACTGAGACATATTTGAACACGTCTCCCGTTCACATGGTTGATCACACTCTGGGTTCCACATGCATGTTTTAGCTGAAGGAAGAATACCTTAAACCTGGAGAGTTGAGACCCGTGGAATGGGTACCATGCAATATGACTTCAAAGGGTCTTCATTTGCTCACCGAACCTCTCCAATCCTATCACTGCTGCGTTTATGCCCCTGTACACATGCTTGATTCTCTTTCGGAGACATAGCAATCCATAGGTTTTAAGAAACTTACTAGTCAGGTACATTCTTAGGCGTTTAATATGCGGTGTTGAGTCCATTTCGTTGAGCAAGGAGTAGCTCTTGTCTATTCCATATTTGGCTTAAGGAAATTTATCTGTGCTCATTTCAATCTCTGGTTTTATGCAGCACCCCAACTCACTTTTACCCTTAAGCAAGCATAAGTTGGTTTTCTAAATTTGAGACCCTGTTCTGTTCTGTAATTCAGTTCCTGTGTAGCCAAGTTTACATTCCGTGTATTAGTGACATCTTATGATGTTTCTTTTTCTGTGTGACTTATTTCAGTTAGAATCATCGTACCTGAATCCACTCATTATGCTGCTATGGGCCTGATGACATAGATTTCATTGCTGAGTGATACTGCATTGTACGTAAGTACCACAAGTTCTTTATCCATTTTTCACTTTCTGTGATGTTGAACATGTACGGTAAACGAGGTTCTTGTAAACAGAGGCGTCCCAAACTTTGGGGTGGCTGTGTCTTTTTGATTTTAATTTCCCTAAGCTATAGGACCATAAGTGGAAGTGCCCTAGGCTCTGTTGCTTTGTTTTTTAGATGTTTCAGGAAACACCATACAATTCTCCTGAGTGTCTGTTGGCAATTTACATCCCGCCCATCAGCATAACAAGGCTCCCAGTTCTCCATGGCCTGTCCTGCCTTTCTGGATTTTACACTTTTTTCAGATGGCCCTTTTACCGGGGGGAAGTGAGACTTCATTGTAGTGCAGATTTCCTTTGCAAGCTTGCTTGGTTGGCCAAAAATGGCGTATGCGTTTTTTCCTGAATATATTCAGGAAAAAACGCATACGCCCTTTTTGGCCAAGTGCATCATTGTGGACGTTCTGCCTCTTTTCCTATGCTTTCAATGCAATTCCAGTCTACCTCCTGAAATCGGTTTCCTGCAATTCTGCCCCGCTTTCAAGTCCTCTTGGCAGCCTTACTTCACTATATTTTTGGACGATAGCTGTCATTTATAACTCTGCAGGTTTGTGAATTACAGTGCCCCTGAGCTCCTTTCTTCAACTCGCTTTCTTGTGAGCTGGCCGCAACACCGCAGGATGGCTTCAGGCCCTAATCTGGTTCCGGCACGGCACGCTGAACCTTTGGTTATTTCCTCTTCCTGGTGGGAAATGAGAGTTAAATTTGCCCGTCCAGACACCTCCAGCTAGTCTCTCATTGGTTCTCCTTATTCCTGTTCATCTTCCGCAGAAATTGCAAACTGGGCCAAACAGGAGGTTAAAGGGACTGACTCTCCAAGTCGGGAGAGTGTTAGTAAAGCGTCTGGAATGTTGCACCCGAGTACCAGGGTACGAAAACTGAGACATATTTGAAAACGTCTCACGATCACATGGTTGATCATACTCTAGGTTCCACATGCATGTTTTAGCTGAAGGAAGAATACCTTAAACCTGGGTAGTTGAAACCCTTGGAATGGGTACCATGCAATATGACTTCAAAGGGTCTTCATTTGCTCACCGAACCTCTCCAATCCTATCACTGCTGCGTTTATGCCCCTGTACACATGCTTGATTCTCTTTCGGAGACATAGCAATCCATAGGTTTTAAGATACTTACTAGTCAGGTACATTCTTAGGCGTTTAATATGCGGTGTTGAGTCCATTTCGTTGAGTAAGGAGTAGCTCTTGTCTATTCCATATTTAGCTTAAGGAACTTTATCTGTGCTCATTTCAATCTCTGGTTTTATGCAGCACCCCAGCTCACCTTTCCCCTTAAGCAAGCATAAGTTGGTTTTCTAAATTTGAGACCCTGTTCTGTTCTGTAATTCAGTTCCTGTGTAGCCAAGTTTACATTCCGTGTATTAGTGATATCTTATGATGTTTGTTTTTCTGTGTGACTTATTTCAGTTAGAATCATCGTACCTGAATCCACTCATTATGCTGCTACGGGCCTGATGACATAGATTTTATTGCTGAGTGATACTGCATTGTACGTAAGTACCACAAGTTCTTTATCCATTTTTCACTTTCTGTGATATTGAACTTGTACGGTAAACGAGGTTCTTGTAAACAGAGCCGTCCCAAACTTTGGGGTGGCTGTGCCTTTTTGATTTTAATTTCCCTAAGCTATAGGACCATAAGTGGAAGTGCCCTAGGCTCTGTTGCTTTGTTTTTTAGATGTTTCAGGAAACACCATACACTTCTCCCGAGTGTCTGTTGGCAATTTACATCCCGCCCATCAGCATAACAAGGCTCCCAGTTCTCCATGGCCTGTCCTGCCTTTCTGCATTTTACACTTTTTTCAGATGGTCCTTTTGACCGGGGGGAAGTGAGACTTCATTGTAGTGCAGATTTCCTTTGCAAGCTTGCTTGGTTGGCCAAAAAGGGCGTATGCGTTTTTTCCTGAATATATTCAGGAAAAAACGCATACGCCCTTTTTGGCCAGGTGCATCATTGTGGACGCTCTGCCTCTTTTCCTATGCTTTCAATGCAATTCCAGTCTACCTCCTGAAATCGGTTTCCTGCAATTCTGCCCCGCTTTCAAGTCCTCTTGGCAGCCTTACTTCAGTATATTTTTGGACGATAGCTGTCATTTATAACTCTGCAAGTTTGTGAATTACAGTGCCCCTGAGTTCCTTTCTTCAACTCGCTTTCTTGTGACCTGGCCGCAACACCGCAGGATGGCTTCAGTCCCTAATCTGGTTCCGGCACTGCATGCTGAGCCTTTGGTTGATTCCTTTTCCTGGTGGGAAATGAGAGTTAAATTTGCCTGTCCAGACACCTCCAGCTAGTCTCTCATTGGTTCTCGCTATTCCTGTTCATCTTCCGCAGAAATTGCAAACTGGGCCAAACAGGAGGTTAAAGGGACTGACTCTCCAAGTGGGGAGAGTGTTAGTAAAGCATCTGGAATGTTGCACCCGAGTACCAGGGTACGAAAACTGAGACATATTTGAACACGTCTCCCGATCACATGGTTGATCATACTCTAGGTTCCACATGCATGTTTTAGCTGAAGGAAGAATACCTTAAACCTGGGTAGTTGAAACCCATGGAATGGGTACCATGCAATATGACTTCAAAGGGTCTTCATTTGCTCACCGAACCTCTCCAATCCTATCACTGCTGCGTTTATGCCCCTGTACACATGCTTGATTCTCTTTCGGAGACATAGCAATCCATAGGTTTTAAGATACTTACTAGTCAGGTACATTCTTAGGCGTTTAATATGCGGTGTTGAGTCCATTTCGTTGAGCAAGGAGTAGCTCTTGTCTATTCCATATTTGGCTTAAGGAACTTTATCTGTGCTCATTTCAATCTCTGGTTTTATGCAGCACCCCAACTCACCTTTCCCCTTAAGCAAGCATAAGTTGGTTTTCTAAATTTGAGACCCTGTTCTGTTTTGGAATTCAGTCCCTGTGTAGCCAAGTTTACATTCCGTGTATTAGTGATATCTTATGATGTTTCTTTTTCTGTGTGACTTATTTCAGTTAGAATCATCGTACCTGAATCCACTCATTATGCTGCTACGGGCCTGATGACATAGATTTCATTGCTGAGTGATACTGCATTGTACGTAAGTACCACAAGTTCTTTATCCATTTTTCACTTTCTGTGATACTGAACTTGTACGGTAAACGAGGTTCTTGTAAACAGAGGCGTCCCAAACTTTGGGGTGGCTGTGTCTTTTTGATTTTAATTTCCCTAAGCTATAGGACCATAAGTGGAAGTGCCCTAGGCTCTGTTGCTTTGTTTTTTAGATGTTTCAGGAAACACCATACACTTTTCCCGAGTGTCTGTTGGCAATTTACATCCTGCCCATTAGCATAACAAGGCTCCCAGTTCTCCATGGCCTGTCCTGCCTTTCTGCATTTTACACTTTTTTCAGATGGCCCTTTTGACCGGGGGGAAGTGAGACTTCATTGTAGTGCAGATTTCCTTTGCAAGCTTGCTTGGTTGGCCAAAAAGGGCGTATGCGTTTTTTCCTGAATATATTCAGGAAAAAACGCATACGCCCTTTTTGGCCAAGTGCATCATTGTGGACGTTCTGCCTCTTTTCCTATGCTTTCAATGCAATTTCAGTCTACCTCCTGAAATCGGTTTCCTGCAATTCTGCCCCGCTTTCAAGTCCTCTTGGCAGCCTTACTTCAGTATATTTTTGGACGATAGCTGTCATTTATAACTCTGCAGGTTTGTGCATTACAGTGCCCCTGAGCTCCTTTCTTCAACTCGCTTTCTTGTGACCTGGCCGCAACACCGCAGGATGGCTTCAGGCCCTAATCTGGTTCTGGCACGGCACGCTGAGCCTTTGGTTAATTCCTCTTCCTGGTGGGAAATGAGAGTTAAATTTGCCCGTCCAGACACCTCCAGCTAGTCTCTCATTGGTTCTCGCTATTCCTGTTCATCTTCCGCAGAAATTGCAAACTGGGCCAAACAGGAGGTTAAAGGGACTGACTCTCCAAGTCGGGAGAGTGTTAGTAAAGCGTCTGGAATGTTGCACCCGAGTACCAGGGTACGAAAACTGAGACATATTTGAACACGTCTCCCGATCACATGGTTGATCATACTCTAGGTTCCACATGCATGTTTTAGCTGAAGGAAGAATACCTTAAACCTGGGTAGTTGAAACCCGTGGAATGGGTACCATGCAATATGACTTCAAAGGGTCTTCATTTGCTCACCGAACCTCTCCAATCCTATCACTGCTGCGTTTATGCCCCTGTACACATGCTTGATTCTCTTTCGGAGACATAGCAATCCATAGGTTTTAAGATACTTACTAGTCAGGTACATTCTTAGGCGTTTAATATGCGGTGTTGAGTCCATTTCGTTGAGTAAGGAGTAGCTCTTGTCTATTCCATATTTAGCTTAAGGAACTTTATCTGTGCTCATTTCAATCTCTGGTTTTATGCAGCACCCCAGCTCACCTTTCCCCTTAAGCAAGCATAAGTTGGTTTTCTAAATTTGAGACCCTGTTCTGTTCTGTAATTCAGTTCCTGTGTAGCCAAGTTTACATTCCGTGTATTAGTGATATCTTATGATGTTTGTTTTTCTGTGTGACTTATTTCAGTTAGAATCATCGTACCTGAATCCACTCATTATGCTGCTACGGGCCTGATGACATAGATTTTATTGCTGAGTGATACTGCATTGTATGTAAGTACCAGAAGTTCTTTATCCATTTTTCACTTTCTGTGATATTGAACTTGTACGGTAAACGAGGTTCTTGTAAACAGAGCCGTCCCAAACTTTGGGGTGGCTGTGCCTTTTTGATTTTAATTTCCCTAAGCTATAGGACCATAAGTGGAAGTGCCCTAGGCTCTGTTGCTTTGTTTTTTATATGTTTCAGGAAACACCATACACTTCTCCCGAGTGTCTGTTGGCAATTTACATCCCGCCCATCAGCATAACAAGGCTCCCAGTTCTCCATGGCCTGTCCTGCCTTTCTGGATTTTACACTTTTTTCAGATGGTCCTTTTGACCGGGGGGAAGTGAGACTTCATTGTAGTGCAGATTTCCTTTGCAAGCTTGCTTGGTTGGCCAAAAAGGGCGTATGCGTTTTTTCCTGAATATATTCAGGAAAAAACGCATACGCCCTTTTTGGCCAGGTGCATCATTGTGGACGCTCTGCCTCTTTTCCTATGCTTTCAATGCAATTCCAGTCTACCTCCTGAAATCGGTTTCCTGCAATTCTGCCCCGCTTTCAAGTCCTCTTGGCAGCCTTACTTCAGTATATTTTTGGACGATAGCTGTCATTTATAACTCTGCAAGTTTGTGAATTACAGTGCCCCTGAGTTCCTTTCTTCAACTCGCTTTCTTGTGACCTGGCCGCAACACCGCAGGATGGCTTCAGTCCCTAATCTGGTTCCGGCACTGCATGCTGAGCCTTTGGTTGATTCCTTTTCCTGGTGGGAAATGAGAGTTAAATTTGCCCGTCCAGACACCTCCAGCTAGTCTCTCATTGGTTCTCGCTATTCCTGTTCATCTTCCGCAGAAATTGCAAACTGGGCCAAACAGGAGGTTAAAGGGACTGACTCTCCAAGTGGGGAGAGTGTTAGTAAAGCATCTGGAATGTTGCACCCGAGTACCAGGGTACGAAAACTGAGACATATTTGAACACGTCTCCCGATCACATGGTTGATCATACTCTAGGTTCCACATGCATGTTTTAGCTGAAGGAAGAATACCTTAAACCTGGGTAGTTGAAACCCATGGAATGGGTACCATGCAATATGACTTCAAAGGGTCTTCATTTGCTCACCGAACCTCTCCAATCCTATCACTGCTGCGTTTATGCCCCTGTACACATGCTTGATTCTCTTTCGGAGACATAGCAATCCATAGGTTTTAAGATACTTACTAGTCAGGTACATTCTTAGGCGTTTAATATGCGGTGTTGAGTCCATTTCGTTGAGCAAGGAGTAGCTCTTGTCTATTCCATATTTGGCTTAAGGAACTTTATCTGTGCTCATTTCAATCTCTGGTTTTATGCAGCACCCCAACTCACCTTTCCCCTTAAGCAAGCATAAGTTGGTTTTCTAAATTTGAGACCCTGTTCTGTTTTGGAATTCAGTCCCTGTGTAGCCAAGTTTACATTCCGTGTATTAGTGATATCTTATGATGTTTCTTTTTCTGTGTGACTTATTTCAGTTAGAATCATCGTACCTGAATCCACTCATTATGCTGCTACGGGCCTGATGACATAGATTTCATTGCTGAGTGATACTGCATTGTACGTAAGTACCACAAGTTCTTTATCCATTTTTCACTTTCTGTGATACTGAACTTGTATGGTAAACGAGGTTCTTGTAAACAGAGGCGTCCCAAACTTTGGGGTGGCTGTGTCTTTTTGATTTTAATTTCCCTAAGCTATAGGACCATAAGTGGAAGTGCCCTAGGCTCTGTTGCTTTGTTTTTTAGATGTTTCAGGAAACACCATACACTTTTCCCGAGTGTCTGTTGGCAATTTACATCCTGCCCATTAGCATAACAAGGCTCCCAGTTCTCCATGGCCTGTCCTGCCTTTCTGCATTTTACACTTTTTTCAGATGGCCCTTTTGACCGGGGGGAAGTGAGACTTCATTGTAGTGCAGATTTCCTTTGCAAGCTTGCTTGGTTGGCCAAAAAGGGCGTATGCGTTTTTTCCTGAATATATTCAGGAAAAAACGCATACGCCCTTTTTGGCCAAGTGCATCATTGTGGACGTTCTGCCTCTTTTCCTATGCTTTCAATGCAATTTCAGTCTACCTCCTGAAATCGGTTTCCTGCAATTCTGCCCCGCTTTCAAGTCCTCTTGGCAGCCTTACTTCAGTATATTTTTGGACGATAGCTGTCATTTATAACTCTGCAGGTTTGTGCATTACAGTGCCCCTGAGCTCCTTTCTTCAACTCGCTTTCTTGTGACCTGGCCGCAACACCGCAGGATGGCTTCAGGCCCTAATCTGGTTCTGGCACGGCACGCTGAGCCTTTGGTTAATTCCTCTTCCTGGTGGGAAATGAGAGTTAAATTTGCCCGTCCAGACACCTCCAGCTAGTCTCTCATTGGTTCTCGCTATTCCTGTTCATCTTCCGCAGAAATTGCAAACTGGGCCAAACAGGAGGTTAAAGGGACTGACTCTCCAAGTCGGGAGAGTGTTAGTAAAGCGTCTGGAATGTTGCACCCGAGTACCAGGGTACGAAAACTGAGACATATTTGAACACGTCTCCCGATCACATGGTTGATCATACTCTAGGTTCCACATGCATGTTTTAGCTGAAGGAAGAATACCTTAAACCTTGGTAGTTGAAACCCGTGGAATGGGTACCATGCAATATGACTTCAAAGGGTCTTCATTTGCTCACCGAACCTCTCCAATCCTATCACTGCTGCGTTTATGCCCCTGTACACACGCTTGATTCTCTTTTGGAGACATAGCAATCCATAGGTTTTAAGATAATTACTAGTCAGGTACATTCTTAGGCATTTAATATGGGGTGTTGAGTCCATTTCGTTGAGCAAGGAGTAGCTCTTGTCTATTCCATATTTGGCTTAAGGAACTTTATCTGTGCTCATTTCAATCTCTGGTTTTATGCAGCACCCCAGCTCACCTTTCCCCTTAAGCAAGCATAAGTTGGTTTTCTAAATTTGAGACACTGTTCTGTTTTGGAATTCAGTTCCTGTGTAGCCAAGTTTACATTCCGTGTATTAGTGATATCTTATGATGTTTCTTTTTCTGTGTGACTTATTTCAGTTAGAATCATCGTACCTGAATCTACTCATTATGCTGCTACGGGCCTGATGACATAGATTTCATTGCTGAGTGGTACTGCATTGTACGTAAGTACCACAAGTTCTTTATCCATTTTTCACTTTCTGTGATACTGAACTTGTACGGTAAACGAGGTTCTTGTAAACAGAGGCGTCCCAAACTTTGGGGTGGCTGTGTCTTTTTGATTTTAATTTCCCTAAGCTATAGGACCATAAGTGGAAGTGCCCTAGGCTCTGTTGCTTTGTTTTTTAGATGTTTCAGGAAACACCATACACTTCTCCCGAGTGTCTGTTGGCAATTTACATCCCGCCCATCAGCATAACAAGGCTCCCAGTTCTCCATGGCCTGTCCTGCCTTTCTGGATTTTACACTTTTTTCAGATGGCCCTTTTGACCGGGGGGAAGTGAGACTTCATTGTAGTGCAGATTTCCTTTGCAAGCTTGCTTTGTTGGCCAAAAAGGGCGTATGCGTTTTTTCCTGAATATATTCAGGAAAAAACGCATACGCCCTTTTTGGCCAAGTGCATCATTGTGGACGTTCTGCCTCTTTTCCTATGCTTTCAATACAATTCCAGTCTACCTCCTGAAATCGGTTTCCTGCAATTCTGCCCCGTTTTCAAGTCCTCTTGGCAGCCTTACTTCAGTATATTTTTGGACGATAGCTGTCATTTATAACTCTGCAGGTTTGTGAATTACAGGGCCCCTGAGCTCCTTTCTTCAACTCGCTTTATTTTGACCTGGCCGCAACACCGCAGGATGGCTTCAGGCCCTAATCTGGTTCCGGCACGGCACGCTGAGCCTTTGGTTATTTCCTCTTCCTGGTGGGAAATGAGAGTTAAATTTGCCCGTCCAGACACCTCCAGCTAGTCTCTCATTGGTTCTCGCTATTCCTGTTCATCTTCCACAGAAATTGCAAACTGGGCCAAACAGGAGGTTAAAGGCGCTGACTGTCCAAGTGGGGAGAGTGTTAGTAAAGCATCTGGAATGTTGCACCCGAGTATCAGGGGAGGAAAACTGAGACATACTTGAACACGTCTCCCATTCACACGGTTGATCATACTCTGGGTTCCACATGCATGTTTTAGCTGAAGGAAGAATACCTTAAACCTGCAGAGTTGAGACCCGCGGAATGGGTACCATGCAATATGATTTCAAAGGGTCTTCATTTGCTCACCGAACCTCTCCAATCCTATCACTGCTGCGTTTATGCCCCTGTACACATGCTTGATTCTCTTTTGGAGACATAGCAATCCATAGGTTTTAAGATACTTACTAGTCAGGTACATTCTTAGGCATTTAATATGGGGTGTTGAGTCCATTTCGTTGAGCAAGGAGTAGCTCTTGTCTATTCCATATTTGGCTTAAGGAACTTTATCTGTGCCCATTTCAATCTCTGGTTTTTTGCAGCACCCCAACTCACCTTTCCCCTTAAGCAAGCATAAGTTGGTTTTCTAAATTTGAGACCCTGTTCTGTTTTGGAATTCAGTTCCTGTGTAGCCAAGTTTACATTCCGTGTATTAGTGATATCTTATGATGTTTCTTTTTCTGTGTGACTTATTTCAGTTTGAATCATCGTACCTGAATCCACTCATTATGCTGCTACGGGCCTGATGACATAGATTTCATTGCTGAGTGATACTGCATTGTACGTAAGTACCACAAGTTCTTTATCCATTTTTCACTTTCTGTGATACTGAACTTGTATGGTAAACGAGGTTCTTGTAAACAGAGGAGTCCCAAACTTTGGGGTGGCTGTGTCTTTTTTATTTTAATTTCCCTAAGCTATAGGACCATAAGTGGAAGTGCCCTAGGCTCCGTTGCTTTGTTTTTTAGATGTTTCAGGAAACACCATACACTTCTCCCGAGTGTCTGTTGGCAATTTACATCCCGCCCATCAGCATAACAAGGCTCCCAGTTCTCCATGGCCTGTCCTGTCTTTCTGGATTTTACACTTTTTTCAGATGGCCCTTTTGACCGGGGGGAAGTGAGACTTCATTGTAGTGCAGATTTCCTTCGCAAGCTTGCTTGGTTGGCCGAAAAGATCGTATGCGTTTTTTCCTGAATATATTCAGGAAAAAACGCATACGCCCTTTTTGGCCAAGTGCATCATTGTGGACGTTCTGCCTCTTTTCCTATGCTTTCAATGCAATTCCAGTCTACCTCCTGAAATCAGTTTCCTGCAATTCTGCCCCGCTTTCAAGTCCTCTTGGCAGCCTTACTTCAGTATATTTTTGGACGATAGCTGTCATTTATAACTCTGCAGGTTTGTGAATTACAGTGCCCCTGAGCTCCTTTCTTCAACTCACTTTCTTGTGAGCTGGCCGCAACACCGCAGGATGGCTTCAGGCCCTAATCTGGTTCCGGCACGGCACGCTGAGCCTTTGTTTAATTCCTCTTCCTGGTGGGAAATGAGAGTTAAATTTGCCCGTCCAGACACCTCCAGCTAGTCTCTCATTGGTTCTCGCTATTCCTGTTCATCTTCCGCAGAAATTGCAAACTGGGCCAAACAGGAGGTTAAAGGGACTGACTGTCCAAGTGGGGAGAGTGTTAGTAAAGCGTCTGGAATGTTTCACCCGAGTATCAGGGGAGGAAAACTGAGACATATTTGAACACATCTCCCATTCACACGGTTGATCATACTCTGGGTTCCACATGCATGTTTTAGCTGAAGGAAGAATACCTTAAACCTGGGTAGTTGAAACCCGTGGAATGGGTACCATGCAATATGACTTCAAAGGGTCTTCATTTGCTCACCGAACCTCTCCAATCCTATCACTGCTGCGTTTATGCCCCTGTACACACGCTTGATTCTCTTTTGGAGACATAGCAATCCATAGGTTTTAAGATAATTACTAGTCAGGTACATCCTTAGGCGTTTAATATGGGGTGTTGAGTCCATTTCGTTGAGCAAGGAGTAGCTCTTGTCTATTCCATATTTGGCTTAAGGAACTTTATCTGTGCTCATTTCAATCTCTGGTTTTATGCAGCACCCCAACTCACCTTTCCCCTTAAGCAAGCATAAGTTGGTTTTCTAAATTTGAGACCCTGTTCTGTTTTGGAATTCAGTTCCTGTGTAGCCAAGTTTACATTCCGTGTATTAGTGATATCTTATGATGTTTCTTTTTCTGTGTGACTTATTTCAGTTAGAATCATCGTACCTGAATCCACTCATTATGCTGCTACGGGCCTGATGACATAGATTTCATTGCTGAGTGATACTGCATTGTACGTAAGTACCACAAGTTCTTTATCCATTTTTCACTTTCTGTGATACTGAACTTGTACTGTAAACGAGGTTCTTGTAAACAGAGGCGTCCCAAACTTTGGGGTGGCTGTGTCTTTTTGATTTTAATTTCCCTAAGCTATAGGACCATAAGTGGAAGTGCCCTAGGCTCTGTTGCTTTGTTTTTTAGATGTTTCAGGAAACACCATACACTTCTCCCGAGTGTCTGTTGGCAATTTACATCCCGCCCATCAGCATAACAAGGCTCCCAGTTCTCCATGGCCTGTCCTGCCTTTCTGGATTTTACACTTTTTTCAGATGGCCCTTTTGACCGGGGGGAAGTGAGACTTCATTGTAGTGCAGATTTCCTTTGCAAGCTTGCTTCTTTGGCCAAAAAGGGCGTATGCGTTTTTTCCTGAATATATTCAGGAAAAAACGCATACGCCCTTTTTGGCCAAGTGCATCATTGTGGACGTTCTGCCTCTTTTCCTATGCTTTCAATACAATTCCAGTCTACCTCCTGAAATCGGTTTCCTGCAATTCTGCCCCACTTTCAAGTCCTCTTGGCAGACTTACTTCAGTATATTTTTGGACGATAGCTGTCATTTATAACTCTGCAGGTTTGTGAATTACAGTGCCCCTGAGCTCCTTTCTTCAACTCGCTTTATTTTGACCTGGCCGCAACACCGCAGGATGGCTTCAGGCCCTAATCTGGTTCCGGCACGGCACGCTGAGCCTTTGGTTATTTCCTCTTCCTGGTGGGAAATGAGAGTTAAATTTGCCCGTCCAGACACCTCCAGCTAGTCTCTCATTGGTTCTCGCTATTCCTGTTCATCTTCCGCAGAAATTGCAAACTGGGCCAAACAGGAGGTTAAAGGCGCTGACTGTCCAAGTGGGGAGAGTGTTAGTAAAGCATCTGGAATGTTGCACCCGAGTATCAGGGGAGGAAAACTGAGACATACTTGAACACGTCTCCCATTCACACGGTTGATCATACTCTGGGTTCCACATGCATGTTTTAGCTGAAGGAAGAATACCTTAAACCTGCAGAGTTGAGACCCGCGGAATGGGTACCATGCAATATGATTTCAAAGGGTCTTCATTTGCTCACCGAACCTCTCCAATCCTATCACTGCTGCGTTTATGCCCCTGTACACATGCTTGATTCTCTTTTGGAGACATAGCAATCCATAGGTTTTAAGATACTTACTAGTCAGGTACATTCTTAGGCATTTAATATGGGGTGTTGAGTCCATTTCGTTGAGCAAGGAGTAGCTCTTGTCTATTCCATATTTGGCTTAAGGAACTTTATCTGTGCCCATTTCAATCTCTGGTTTTTTGCAGCACCCCAACTCACCTTTCCCCTTAAGCAAGCATAAGTTGGTTTTCTAAATTTGAGACCCTGTTCTGTTTTGGAATTCAGTTCCTGTGTAGCCAAGTTTACATTCCGTGTATTAGTGATATCTTATGATGTTTCTTTTTCTGTGTGACTTATTTCAGTTAGAATCATCGTACCTGAATCCACTCATTATGCTGCTACGGGCCTAATGACATAGATTTCATTGCTGAGTGGTACTGCATTGTACGTAAGTACCACAAGTTCTTTATCCATTTTTCACTTTCTGTGATACTGAACTTGTACGGTAAACGAGGTTCTTGTAAACAGAGGCGTCCCAAACTTTGGGGTGGCTGTGTCTTTTTTATTTTAATTTCCCTAAGCTATAGGACCATAAGTGGAAGTGCCCTAGGCTCTGTTGCTTTGTTTTTTAGATGTTTCAGGAAACACCATACACTTCTCCCGAGTGTCTGTTGGCAATTTACATCCCGCCCATCAGCATAACAAGGCTCCCAGTTCTCCATGGCCTGTCCTGCCTTTCTGGATTTTACACTTTTTTCAGATGGCCCTTTTGACCGGGGGGAAGTGAGACTTCATTGTAGTGCAGATTTCCTTTGCAAGCTTGCTTGGTTGGCCAAAAAGGGCGTATGCGTTTTTTCCTGAATATATTCAGGAAAAAACGCATACGCCCTTTTTGGCCAAGTGCATCATTGTGGACGTTCTGCCTCTTTTCCTATGCTTTCAATACAATTCCAGTCTACCTCCTGAAATCGGTTTCCTGCAATTCTGCCCCACTTTCAAGTCCTCTTGGCAGACTTACTTCAGTATATTTTTGGACGATAGCTGTCATTTATAACTCTGCAGGTTTGTGAATTACAGTGCCCCTGAGCTCCTTTCTTCAACTCGCTTTCTTGTGAGCTGGCCGCAACACCGCAGGATGGCTTCAGGCCCTAATCTGGTTCCGGCACGGCACGCTGAGCCTTTGGTTATTTCCTCTTCCTGGTGGGAAATGAGAGTTAAATTTGCCCGTCCAGACACCTCCAGCTAGTCTCTCATTGGTTCTCGCTATTCCTGTTCATCTTCCGCAGAAATTGCAAACTGGGCCAAACAGGAGGTTAAAGGCGCTGACTCTCCAAGTGGGGAGAGTGTTAGTAAAGCGTCTGGAATGTTTCACCCGAGTATCAGGGGAGGAAAACTGAGACATATTTGAACACGTCTCTCATTCACACGGTTGATCATACTCTGGGTTCCACATGCATGTTTTAGCTGAAGGAAGAATACCTTAAACCTGGGTAGTTGAAACCCGTGGAATGGGTACCATGCAATATGACTTCAAAGGGTCTTCATTTGCTCACCGAACCTCTCCAATCCTATCACTGCTGCGTTTATGCCCCTGTACACACGCTTGATTCTCTTTTGGAGACATAGCAATCCATAGGTTTTAAGATAATTACTAGTCAGGTACATCCTTAGGCGTTTAATATGGGGTGTTGAGTCCATTTCGTTGAGCAAGGAGTAGCTCTTGTCTATTCCATATTTGGCTTAAGGAACTTTATCTGTGCTCATTTCAATCTCTGGTTTTATGCAGCACCCCAACTCACCTTTCCCCTTAAGCAAGCATAAGTTGGTTTTCTAAATTTGAGACCCTGTTCTGTTTTGGAATTCAGTTCCTGTGTAGCCAAGTTTACATTCCGTGTATTAGTGATATCTTATGATGTTTCTTTTTCTGTGTGACTTATTTCAGTTAGAATCATCGTACCTGAATCCACTCATTATGCTGCTACGGGCCTGATGACATAGATTTCATTGCTGAGTGATACTGCATTGTACATAAGTACCACAAGTTCTTTATCCATTTTTCAGTTTCTGTGATACTGAACTTGTACGGTAAACGAGGTTCTTGTAAACAGAGGCGTCCCAAACTTTGGGGTGGCTGTGTCTTTTTGATTTTAATTTCCCTAAGTTATAGGACCATAAGTGGAAGTGCCCTAGGCTCTGTTGCTTTGTTTTTTAGATGTTTCAGGAAACACCATACACTTCTCCCGAGTGTCTGTTGGCAATTTACATCCCGCCCATCAGCATAACAAGGCTCCCAGTTCTCCATGGCCTGTCCTGCCTTTCTGGATTTTACACTTTTTTCAGATGGCCCTTTTGACCGGGGGGAAGTGAGACTTCATTGTAGTGCAGATTTCCTTTGCAAGCTTGCTTCGTTGGCCAAAAAGGGCGTATGCGTTTTTTCCTGAATATATTCAGGAAAAAACGCATACGCCCTTTTTGGCCAAGTGCATCATTGTGGACGTTCTGCCTCTTTTCCTATGCTTTCAATACAATTCCAGTCTACCTCCTGAAATCGGTTTCCTGCAATTCTGCCCCGTTTTCAAGTCCTCTTGGCAGCCTTACTTCAGTACATTTTTGGACGATAGCTGTCATTTATAACTCTGCAGGTTTGTGAATTACAGTGCCCCTGAGCTCCTTTCTTCAACTCGCTTTATTTTGACCTGGCCGCAACACCGCAGGATGGCTTCAGGCCCTAATCTGGTTCCGGCACGGCACGCTGAGCCTTTGGTTATTTCCTCTTCCTGGTGGGAAATGAGAGTTAAATTTGCCCGTCCAGACACCTCCAGCTAGTCTCTCATTGGTTCTCGCTATTCCTGTTCATCTTCCGCAGAAATTGCAAACTGGGCCAAACAGGAGGTTAAAGGCGCTGACTGTCCAAGTGGGGAGAGTGTTAGTAAAGCATCTGGAATGTTGCACCCGAGTATCAGGGGAGGAAAACTGAGACATATTTGAACACGTCTCCCATTCACACGGTTGATCATACTCTGGGTTCCACATGCATGTTTTAGCTGAAGGAAGAATACCTTAAACCAGGGTTGTTGAAACCCGTGGAATGGGTACCATGCAATATGACTTCAAAGGGTCTTCATTTGCTCACCGAACCTCTCCAATCCTATCACTGCTGCGTTTATGCCCCTGTACACACGCTTGATTCTCTTTTGGAGACATAGCAATCCATAGGTTTTAAGATACTTACTAGTCAGGTACATTCTTAGGCATTTAATATGGGGTGTTGAGTCCATTTCGTTGAGCAAGGAGTAGCTCTTGTCTATTCCATATTTGGCTTAAGGAACTTTATCTGTGCCCATTTCAATCTCTGGTTTTTTGCAGCACCCCAACTCACCTTTCCCCTTAAGCAAGCATAAGTTGGTTTTCTAAATTTGAGACCCTGTTCTGTTTTGGAATTCAGTTCCTGTGTAGCCAAGTTTACATTCCGTGTATTAGTGATATCTTATGATGTTTCTTTTTCTGTGTGACTTATTTCAGTTAGAATCATCGTACCTGAATCCACTCATTATGCTGCTACGGGCCTGATGACATAGATTTCATTGCTGAGTGATACTGCATTGTACGTAAGTACCACAAGTTCTTTATCCATTTTTCACTTTCTGTGATACTGAACTTGTATGGTAAACGAGGTTCTTGTAAACAGAGGCGTCCCAAACTTTGGGGTGGCTGTGTCTTTTTGATTTTAATTTCCCTAAGCTATAGGACCATAAGTGGAAGTGCCCTAGGCTCCGTTGCTTTGTTTTTTAGATGTTTCACGAAACACCATACACTTCTCCCGAGTGTCTGTTGGCAATTTACATCCCGCCCATCAGCATAACAAGGCTCCCAGTTCTCCATGGCCTGTCCTGTCTTTCTGGATTTTACACTTTTTTCAGATGGCCCTTTTGACCGGGGGGAAGTGAGACTTCATTGTAGTGCAGATTTCCTTCGCAAGCTTGCTTGGTTGGCCGAAAAGGGCGTATGCGTTTTTTCCTGAATATATTCAGGAAAAAACGCATACGCCCTTTTTGGCCAAGTGCATCATTGTGGACGTTCTGCCTCTTTTCCTATGCTTTCAATGCAATTCCAGTCTACCTCCTGAAATCGGTTTCCTGAAATTCTGCCCCGCTTTCAAGTCCTCTTAGCAGCCTTACTTCAGTATATTTTTGGACGATAGCTGTCATTTATAACTCTGCAGGTTTGTGAATTACAGTGCCCCTGAGCTCCTTTCTTCAACTCACTTTCTTGTGAGCTGGCCGCAACACCGCAGGATGGCTTCAGGCCCTAATCTGGTTCCGGCACGGCACGCTGAGCCTTTGGTTATTTCCTCTTCCTGGTGGGAAATGAGAGTTAAATTTGCCCGTCCACACACCTCCAGCTAGTCTCTCATTGGTTCTCCCTATTCCTGTTCATCTTCCGCAGAAATTGCTAACTGGGCCAAACAGCAGGTTAAAGGCGCTGACTGTCCAAGTGGGGAGAGTGTTAGTAAAGCATCTGGAATGTTGCACACGAGTACCAGGGGAGGAAAACTGAGACATATTTGAACACGTCTCCCATTCACACAGTTGATCATACTCTGGGTTCCACATGCATGTTTTAGCTGAAGGAAGAATACCTTAAACCTGCAGAGTTGAGACCCGCGGAATGGGTACCATGCAATATGACTTCAAAGGGTCTTCATTTGCTCACCGAACCTCTCCAATCCTATCACTGCTGCGTTTATGCCCCTGTACACACGCTTGATACTCTTTTGGAGACATAGCGATCCATAGGTTTTAAGATACTTACTAGTCAGATACATTCTTAGGCATTTAATATGGGGTGTTGAGTCCATTTCGTTGAGCAAGGAGTAGCTCTTGTCTATTCCATATTTGGCTTAAGGAACTTTATCTGTGCCCATTTCAATCTCTGGTTTTTTGCAGCACCCCAACTCACCTTTGCCCTTAAGCAAGCATAAGTTGGTTTTCTAAATTTGAGACCCTGTTCTGTTTTGGAATTCAGTTCCTGTGTAGCCAAGTTTACATTCCGTGTATTAGTGATATCTTATGATGTTTCTTTTTCTGTGTGACTTATTTCAGTTAGAATCATCGTACCTGAATCCACTCATTATGCTGCTACGGGCCTGATGACATAGATTTCATTGCTGAGTGATACTGCATTGTACGTAAGTACCACAAGTTCTTTATCCATTTTTCACTTTCTGTGATACTGAACTTGTACGGTAAACGAGATTCTTGTAAACAGAGGCGTCCCAAACTTTGGGGTGGCTGTGTCTTTTTGATTTTAATTTCTCTAAGTTATAGGACCATAAGTGGAAGTGCCCTAGGCTCTGTTGCTTTGTTTTTTAGATGTTTCAGGAAACACCATACACTTCTCCCGAGTGTCTGTTGTCAATTTACATCCCGCCCATAAGAATAACAAGGCTCCAAGTTCTCCATGGCCTGTCCTGCCTTTCTGGATTTTACACTTTTTTCAGATGGCCCTTTTGACCGGGGTGAAGTGAGACTTCATTGTAGTGCAGATTTCCTTTGCAAGCTTGCTTCGTTGGCCAAAAAGGGCGTATGCGTTTTTTCCTGAATATATTCAGGAAAAAACGCATACGCCCTTTTTGGCCAAGTGCATCATTGTGGACGTTCTGCCTCTTTTCCTATGCTTTCAATACAATTCCAGTCTACCTCCTGAAATCGGTTTCCTGCAATTCTGCCCCGCTTTCAAGTCCTCTTGGCAGCCTTACTTCAGTATATTTTTGGACGATAGCTGTCATTTATAACTCTGCAGGTTTGTGAATTACAGTGCCCCTGAGCTCCTTTCTTCAACTCGCTTTCTTGTGAGCTGGCCGCAACACCGCAGGATGGCTTTAGGCCCTAATCTGGTACCGGCACGGCACGCTGAGCCTTTGGTTAATTCCTCTCTCTGGTGGGAAATGAGAGTTAAATTTGCCCGTCCAGACACCTCCAGCTAGTCTCTCATTGGTTCTCGCTATTCCTGTTCATCTTCCGCAGAAATTGCAAACTGGGCCAAACAGGAGGTTAAAGGCGCTGACTGTCCAAGTGGGGAGAGTGTTAGTAAAGCATCTGGAATGTTGCACCCGAGTATCAGGGGAGGAAAACTGAGACATATTTGAACACGTCTCCCATTCACACGGTTGATCATACTCTGGGTTCCACATGCATGTTTTAGCTGAAGGAAGAATACTTTAAACCAGGGTTGTTGAAACCCGTGGAATGGGTACCATGCAATATGACTTCAAAGGGTCTTCATTTGCTCACCGAACCTCTCCAATCCTATCACTGCTGCGTTTATGCCCCTGTACACACGCTTGATTCTCTTTTGGAGACATAGCAATCCATAGGTTTTAAGATACTTACTAGTCAGGTACATTCTTAGGCGTTTAATATGCGGTGTTGAGTCCATTTCGTTGAGCAAGGAGTAGCTCTTGTCTATTCCATATTTGGTTAAGGAACTTTATGTGTGCTCATTTCAATCTCTGGTTTTATGCAGCACCCCAACTCACCTTTCCCCTTAAGCAAGCATAAGTTGGTTTTCTAAATTTGAGACCCTGTTCTGTTTTGGAATTCAGTTCCTTTTTAGCCAAGTTTACATTCCGTTTATTACTGACATCTTATGATGTTTCTTTTTCTGTGTGACTTATTTCAGTTAGAATCATCATACCTGAATCCACTCATTGTGCTGCTAAGGGCATGATGACATAGATTTCATTGCTGAGTGATATTGCTTTGTAAGTAAATACCACATCTTCTTTATCCATTTTTCACTTTCTGCGATGTTGAACTTGTACTGTAAACGAGGTTCTTGTAAACAGAGCCGTTCCATACTTTGGGGTGGCTGTGTCTTTTTGATTTTAATTTCCCTAAGCTATAGGACCATAAGTGGAAGTTCCCTAGGCTCTGTTGCTTTGTTTTTTACATGTTTCAGGAAACACCATACACTTCTCCCGAGTGTCTGTTGGCAATTTACATCCCGCCCATCAGCATAACAAGGCTCCCAGTTCTCCATGGCCTGTCCTGCCTTTCTGGATTTTACACTTTTTTCAGATGGCCCTTTTGACCGGGGGGAAGTGAGACTTCATTTTAGTGCAGATTTCCTTTGCAAGCTTGCTTGGTTGGCCAAAAAGGGCGTATGCGTTTTTTCCTGAATATATTCAGGAAAAAACGCATACGCCCTTTTTAGCCAAGTGCATCATTGTGAACGTTCTGCCTCTTTTCCTATGCTTGAAATGCAATTCCAGTCTACCTCCTGAAATCGGTTTCCTGCAATTCTGCCCCGCTTTCAAGTCCTCTTGGCAGCCTTACTTCAGTATATTTTTGGACGATAGCTGTCATTTATAACTGCAGGTTTGTGAATTACAGTGCCCCTGAGCTCCTTTCTTCAGCTCGCTTTCTTGTGACCTGGCCGCAACACCGCAGGATGGCTTCAGGCCCTTATCTGGTTCCGGCACGGCACGCTGAGCCTTTGGTTATTTCCTCTTCCTGGTGGGAAATGAGAGTTAAATTTGCCCGTCCAGACACCTCCAGCTAGTCTCTCATTGGTTCTCCCTATTCCTGTTCATCTTCCGCAGAAATTGCAAACTGGGCCCAACAGGAGGTTAAAGGGACTGACTCTCCAAGTGGGGAGAGTGTTAGTAAAGCAACTGGAATGTTGCACCCGAGTACCAGGGGAGGTAAACTGAGACATATTTGATCACGTCTCCCGTTCACACGGTTGATCATACTCTGGGTTCCACATGCATGTTTTAGCTGAAGGAAGAATACCTTAAACCTGCAGAGTTGAGACCCGTGGAATGGGTACCATGCAATATGATTTCAAAGGGTCTTCATTTGCTCACCAAACCTCTCCAATCCTATCACTGCTGCATTTATGCTCCTGTACAAACGCTTGATTCTCTTTTGGAGACATAGCAATCCATAGGTTTTAAGATACTTACTAGTCAGGTACATTCTTAGGCGTTTAATATGCGGTGTTGAGTCCATTTCGTTGAGCAAGGAGTAGCTCTTGTCTATTCCATATTTGGCTTAAGGAGCTTTATCTGTGCTCATTTCAATCTCTGGTTTTATGCAGCACCCCAACTCACCTTTCCCCTTAAGCAAGCATAAGTTGGTTTTCTAAATTTGAGACCCTGTTCTGTTTTGGAATTCAGTTCCTGTGTAGCCAAGTTTACATTCCGTGTATTAGTGATATCTTATGATGTTTCTTTTTCTGTGTGACTTATTTCAGTTAGAATCATCGTACCTGAATCCACTCATTATGCTGCTACGGGCCTGATGACATAGATTTCATTGCTGAGTGATACTGCATTGTACGTAAGTACCACAAGTTCTTTATCCATTTTTCACTTTTTGTGATATTGAACTTGTACGGTTAATGAAGTTCTTGTAAACAGAGGCGTCCCAAACTTTGGGGTGGCTGTGTCTTTTTGATTTTAATTTCCCTAAGCTATAGGACCATAAGTGGAAGTGCCCTAGGCTCTGTTGCTTTGTTTCTTAGATGATTGAGGAAACACCATAGACTTCTCCCCAGTGTCTGTTGGCAATTTACATCCCGCCCATCAGCATAACAAGGCTCCCAGTTCTCCATGGCCTGTCCTGCCTTTCTGGATTTTACACTTTTTTCAGATGGCCCTTTGGACCGGGGGGAAGTGAGACTTCATTGTAGTGCAGATTTCCTTTGCAAGCTTGCTTGGTTGGCCAAAAAGGGCGTATGCGTTTTTTCCTGAATATATTCAGGAAAAAACGCATACACCCTTTTTGGCCAAGTGCATCATTGTGGACGCTCTGCCTCTTTTCCTATGCTTTCAATGCAATTCCAGTCTACCTCCTGAAATCAGTTTCCTGCAATTCTGCCCCGCTTTCAAGTCCTCTTGCCAGCCTTACTTCAGTATATTTTCGGACGATAGCTGTCATTTATAACTCTGCAGGTTTGTGAATTACAGTGCCCCTGAGCTCCTTTCTTCAACTCGCTTTCTTTTGAGCTGGCCGCAACACCGCAGGATGGCTTCCGGCCCTAATCTGGTTCCGGCACGGCACGCTGAGCCTTTGGTTAATTCCTCTTCCTGGTGGGAAATGAGAGTTAAATTTGCCCGTCCAGACACCTCCAGCTAGTCTCTCATTGGTTCTCCCTATTCCTGTTCATCTTCCGCAGAAATTGCAAACTGGGCCAAACAGGAGGTTAAAGGCGCTGACTCTCCAAGTGGGGAGAGTGTTAGTAAAGCGTCTGGAATGTTGCCCCCGAGTACCAGGGGAGGAAAACTGAGACATATTTGAACACGTCTCCCGTTCACACGGTTGATCATACTCTGGGTTCCACATGCCTGTTTTAGCTGAAGGAAGAATACCTTAAACCTGGAGAGTTGAGACCCGTGGAATGGGTACCATGCAATATGACTTCAAAGGGTCTTCATTTGCTCACCGAACCTCTCCAATCCTATCACTGCTGCGTTTATGCCCCTGTACACATGCTTGATTCTCTTTTGGAGACATAGCAATCCATAGGTTTTAAGATACTTACTAGTCAGGTACATTCTTAGGCGTTTAATATGGGGTGTTGAGTCAATTACGTTGAGCAAGGAGTAGCTCTTGTCTATTCCATATTTGGCTTAAGGAACTTTATCTGTGCTCATTTCAATCTCTGGTTTTATGCAGCACCCAAACTCACCTTTCCCCTTAAGCAAGCATAAGTTGGTTTTCTAAATTTGAGACCCTTTTCTGTTCTGTAATTCAGTTCCTGTGTAGCCAAGTTTACATTCCGTGTATTAGTGATATCTTATGATGTTTCTTTTTCTGTGTGACTTATTTCAGTTAAATCATCGTACCTGAATCCACTCATTATGCTGCTACGGGCCTGATGACATAGATTTCATTGCTGAGTGATACTGCATTGTACGTAAGTACCACAAGTTCTTTATCCATTTTTCCCTTTCTGTGATATTGAACTTGTACGGTAAACGAGGTTCTTGTAAACAGAGGCGTCCCAAACTTTGGGGTGGCTGTGTCTTTTTGATTTTAATTTCCCTAAGCTATAGGACCATAAGTGGAAGTGCCCTAGGCTCTGTTGCTTTGTTTTTTAGATGTTTCAGGAAACACCATACACTTCTCCAAAGTGTCTGTTGGCAATTTACATCCCACCCATCAGCATAACAAGGCTCCCAGTTCTCCATGGCCTGTCCTGCCTTTCTGGATTTTACACTTTTATCAGATGGCCCTTTTGACCGGGGGGAAATGAGACTTCATTGTAGTGCAGATTTCCTTTGGAAGTTGGCTTAGTTGGCCAAAAAGCGCCTATGCGTTTTTTCCTGAATATATTCAGGAAAAAATGCATACGCCCTTTTTGGCCAAGTGCATCATTGTGGACGCTCTGCCTCTTTTCCTATGCTTTCAATGCAATTCCAGTCTACCTCCTGAAATCGGTTTCCTGCAATTCTGCCCCGCTTTCAAGTCCTCTTGGCAGCCTTACTTCAGTATATTTTTGGACGATAGCTGTCATTTATAACTCTGCAGGTTTGTGAATTACAGTGCCACTGAGCTCCTTTCTTCAACTCGCTTTCTTGTGAGCTGGCCGCAACACCACAGGATGGCTTCAGGCCCTAATCTGGTTCCGGCAGGGCACGCTGAGCCTTTGGTTAATTCCTCTTCCTGGTGGGAAATGAGAGATAATTTGCCCGTCCAGACACCTCCACCTAGTCTCTCATTGGTTCTCGCTATTCCTGTTCATCTTCCGCAGAAATTGCAAACTGGGCCAAACAGGAGGTTAAAGGGACTGACTCTCCAAGTGGGGAGAGTGTTAGTAAAGCATGTGGAATGTTGCACTCGAGTACCAGGATACGAAAATTGAGACATATTTGAACACGTCTCCCGATCACATGGTTGATCATACTCTAGGTTCCACATGCATGTTTTAGCTGAAGGAAGAATACCTTAAACCTGGGTAGTAGAAACCCGTGGAATGGGTACCATGCAATATGACTTCAAAGGGTCTTCATTTGCTCACCGAACCTCTCCAATCCTATCACTGCTGCGTTTATGCCCCTGTACACATGCTTGATTCACTTTCGGAGACATAGCAATCCATAGGTTTTAAGATACTTACTAGTCAGGTACATTCTTAAGCGTTTAATATGCGGTGTTGAGTCCATTTCGTTGAACAAGGAGTAGCTCTTGTCTATTCCATATTTGGCTTAAGGAACTTTATCTGTGCTCATTTCAATCTCTGGTTTTATGCAGCACCCCAACTCACCTTTCCCCTTAAGCAAGCATAAG
Source organism: Pseudorca crassidens (assembly GCF_039906515.1). Lineage (NCBI taxonomy): Eukaryota > Metazoa > Chordata > Mammalia > Artiodactyla > Delphinidae > Pseudorca > Pseudorca crassidens. The sequence goes on from NC_090301.1 coordinate 105,404,493, forward strand.
TTGGTTTTCTAAATTTGAGACCCTGTTCTGTTGTGTAATTCAGTTCCTGTGTAGCCAAGTTTACATTCCGTGTATTACTGATATCTTATGATGTTTCTTTTTCTGTGTGACTTATTTCAGTTAGAATCATCATACCTGAATCCACTCATTATGCTGCTACGGGCCTGATGACACAGATTACATTGCTGAGTGATATTGCTTTGTAAGTAAATACCACAACTTCTTTATCCATTTTTCACTTTCTGCGATGTTGAACTTGTACTGTAAACGAGGTTCTTGTAAACAGAGGCGTCCCAAACTTTTGGGTGGCTGTGTCTTTTTGATTTTAATTTCCCTAAGCTATAGGACCATAAGTGGAAGTGCCCTAGGCTCTGTTGCTTTGTTTTTTAGATGTTTCAGGAAACACCATACACTTCTCCCGAGTGTCTGTTGGCAATTTACATCCCGCCCATCAGCATAACAAGGCTCCCAGTTCTCCATGGCCTGTCCTGCCTTTCTGGATTTTACACTTTTTTCAGATGGCCCTTTTGACCGGGGGGAAGTGAGACTTCATTGTAGTGCAGATTTCCTTTGCAAGCTTGCTTGGTTGGCCAAAAAGGGCGTATGCGTTTTTTCCTGAATATATTCAGGAAAAAACGCATACGCCCTTTTTGGCCAAGTGCATCTTTGTCGACGTTCTGCCTCCTTTCCTATGCTTTCAATGCAATTCCAGTCTACCTCCTGAAGTCGGTTTCCTGCAATTCTGCCCCGTTTTCAAGGCCTCTTGGCAGCCTTACTTCAGTATATTTTTGGACGATAGCTGTCATTTATAACTCTGCAGGTTTGTGAATTACAGTGCCCCTGAGCTCCTTTCTTCAACTCGCTTTCTTGTGACCTGGCCGCAACACCGCACGATGGCTTCAGGCCCTAATCTGGTTCCGGCACGGCACGCTGAGCCTTTGGTTAATTCCTCTTCCTGGTGGGAAATGAGAGTTAAATTTGCCCGTTCAGACACCTCCAGCTACTCTCTCATTGGTTCTCGCTATTCCTATTCATCTTCCGCAGAAATTGCAAACTGGGCCAAACAGGAGGTTAAAGGGACTGACTCTCCAAGTGGGGAGAGTGTTAGTAAAGCGTCTGGAATGTTGCACCCGAGTACCAGGGTACGAAAACTGAGACATATTTGAACACGTCTCCCGATCACATATTTGATCATACTCTGGGTTCCACATGCATGTTTTAGCTGAAGGAAGAATACCTTAAACATGGGTAGTTGAAACCCGTGGAATGGGTACCATGGAATATGACTTCAAAGAGTCTTCATTTGCTCACCTAACATCTCCAATCCTATCACTGCTGCGTTTATGCCCCTGTACACATGCTTGATTCTCTTTCGGAGACATAGCAATCCATAGGTTTTAAGATACTTACTAGTCAGGTACATTCTTAGGCGTTTAATATGGGGTGTTGAGTCCATTTCGTTGAGCAAGGAGTAGCTCTTGACTATTCCATATTTGGCTTAAGGAACTTTATCTGTGCTCATTTCAATCTCTGGTTTTATGCAGCACCCCAACTCACCTTTCCCCTTAAGCAAGCATAAGTTGGTTTTCTAAATTTGAGACCCTGTTCTATTTTGGAATTCAGTTCATTTGTAGCCATGTTTACATTCCATGTATTACTGATATCTTATGATGTTTCTTTTTCTGTGTGACTTATTTCAGTTAGAATCATCGTACCTGAATCCACTCATTATGCTGCTACGGGCCTGATGACATAGATTTCATTGCTGAGTTATACTGCATTGTACGTAAGTACCACATGTTCTTTATCCATTTGTCACTTTCTGTGATACTGAACTTGTACGGTAAACGAGGTTCTTGTAAACAGAGGCGTCCCAAACTTTGGGGTGGCTGTGTCTTTTTGATTTTAATTTCCCTAAACTATAGGACCATAAGTGGAAGTGCCCTAGGCTCTGTTGCTTTGTTTTTTAGATGTTTCAGGAAACACCATACACTTCTCCCGAGTGTCTGTTGGCAATTTACATCCCGCCCTTCAGCATAACAAGGCTCCCAGTTCTCCATGGCCTGTCCTGCCTTTCTGGATTTTACACTTTTTTCAGATGGCCCTTTTGACCGGGGGGAAGTGAGACTTCATTGTAGTGCAGATTTCCTTTGCAAGCTTGCTTGGTTGGCCAAAAAGTGCGTATGCGTTTTTTCCTGAATATATTCAGGAAAAAACGCATACGCCCTTTTTGGCCAAGTGCATCATTGTGGACGTTCTGCCTCTTTTCCTATGCTTTCAATGCAATTCCAGTCTACCTCCTGAAATCGGTTTCCTGCAATTCTGCCCCGCTTTCAAGTCCTCTTGGCAGCCTTACTTCAGTATATTTTTGGACGATAGCTGTCATTTATAACTCTGCAGGTTTGTGAATTACAGTGCCCCTGAGCGCCTTTCTTCAACTCACTTTCTTGTGAGCTGGCCGCAACACCGCAGGATGGCTTCAGGCCCTAATCTGGTTCCGGCATGGCACGTTGAGCCTTTGGTTATTTCCTCTTCCTGGTGGGAAATGAGAGTTCAATTTGCCCGTCCAGACACCTCCAGCTAGTCTCTCATTGGTTCTCCCTATTCCTGTTCATCTTCCGCAGAAATTGCAAACTGGGCCAAACAGGAGGTTAAAGGCGCTGACTCTCCAAGTGGGGAGAGTGTTAGTAAAGCGTCTGGAATGTTGCACCCGAGTACCAGGGGAGGAAAACTGAGACATATTTGAACACGTCTCCCATTCACATGGTTGATCATACTCTGGGTTCCACATGCATGTTTTAGCTGAAGGAAGAATACCTTAAACCTGGGTAGTTGAGACCCGTGGAATGGGTACCATGCAATATGACTTCAAAGGGTCTTCATTTGCTCACCGAACCTCTCCAATCCTATCACTGCTGAGTTTATGCCCCTGTACACACGCTTGATTCTCTTTTGGAGACATAGCAATCCATAGGTTTTAAGATACTTACCAGTCAGGTACATTCTTAGGCGTTTAATATGGGGTGTTGAGTCCATTTCGTTGAGCAAGGAGTAGCTCTTGTCTATTCCATATTTGGCTTAAGGAACTTTATCTGTGCTCATTTCAATCTCTGGTTTTATGCAGCACCCCAACTCACCTTTCCCCTTAAGCAAGCATAAGTTGGTTTTCTAAATTTGAGACCCTGTTCTGTTTTGGAATTCAGTTCCTGTGTAGCCAAGTTTACATTCCGTGTATTAGTGATATCTTATGATGTTTCTTTTTCTGTGTGACTTATTTCAGTTAGAATCATCGTACCTGAATCCACTCATTATGCTGCTACGGGCCTGATGACATAGATTTCATTGCTGAGTGATATTGCTTTGTAAGTAAATACCACAACTTCTTTATCCATTTTTCACTTTCTGCGATGTTGAACTTGTACTGTAAACGAAGTTCTTGTAAACAGAGCCGTTCCAAACTTTGGGGTGGCTGTGTCTTTTTGATTTTAATTTCCCTAAGCTATAGGACCATAAGTGGAAGTGCCCTAGGCTCTGTTGCTTTGTTTTTTAGATGTTTCAGGAAACACCATACACTTGTCCCGAGTGTCTGTTGGCAATTTACATCCCACCCATCAGCATAACAAGGCTCCAAGTTCTCCATGGCCTGTCCTGCCTTTCTGGATTTTACACTTTTTTCAGATGGCCCTTTTGACCGGGGGGAAGTGAGACTTCATTGTAGTGCAGATTTCCTTTGCAAGCTTGCTTGGTTGGCCAAAAAGGGCGTATTCGTTTTTTCCTGAATATATTCAGGAAAAAACGCATACACCCTTTTTGGCCAAGTGCATCATTGTGGACGTTCTGCCTCTTTTCCTATGCTTTCAATGCAATTCCAGTCTACCTCCTGAAATCGGTTTCCTGCAATTCTGCCCCGCTTTCAAGTCCTCTTGGCAGCCTTACTTCAGTATATTTTTGGACGATAGCTGTCATTTATAACTCTGCAGGTTTGTGAATTACAGTGCCCCTGAGCTCCTTTCTTCAACTCGCTTTCTTGTGAGCTGGCCGCAACACCGCAGGATGGCTTCAGGCCCTAATCTGGTTCCGGCACGGCACGCTGAGCCTTTGGTTAATTCCTCTTCCTGGTGGGAAATGAGAGTTAAATTTGCCCGTTCAGACACGTCCAGCTAGTCTCTCATTGGTTCTCCCTATTCCTGTTCATCTTCCGCAGAAATTGCAAACTGGGCCAAACAGGAGGTTAAAGGCACTGACTCTCCAAGTCGGGAGAGTGTTAGTAAAGCGTCTGGAATGTTGCACCCGAGTACCAGGGTACGAAAACTGAGACATATTTGAACACGTCTCCCAATCACATGGTTGATCATACTCTAGGTTCCACATGCATGTTTTAGCTGAAGGAAGAATACCTTAAACCTGGGTAGTTGAAACCCGCGGAATGGGTACCATAAAATATGACTTCAAAGGGTCTTCATTTGCTCACCGAACCTCTCCAATCCTATCACTGCTGCGTTTATGCCCCTGTACACATGCTTGATTCTCTTTCGGAGACATAGCAATCCATAGGTTTTAAGATACTTACTAGTCAGGTACATTCTTAGGCGTTTAATATGGGGTGTTGAGTCCATTTCGTTGAGCAAGGAGTAGCTCTTGTCTATTCCATATTTGGCTTAAGGAACTTTGTTTGTGCTCATTTCAATCTCTGGTTTTATGCAGCACCCCAACTCACCTTTCCCCTTAAGCAAGCATAAGTTGTTTTTCTAAATTTGAGACCCTGTTCTGTTCTGTAATTCAGTTCCTGTGTAGCCAAGTTTACATTCCATGTATTACTGATATCTTATGATGTTTCTTTTTCTGTGTGACTTATTTCAGTTAGAATCATCATACCTGAATCCACTCATTGTGCTGCTAAGGGACTGATGACATAGATTTCATTGCTGAGTGATATTGCTTTGTAAGTAAATACCACAGCTTCTTTATCCATTTTTCGCTTTCTGCGATGTTGAACTTGTACTGTAAACGATGTTCTTGTAAACAGAGCCATCCCAAACTTTGGGGTGGCTGTGTCTTTTTGATTTTAATTTCCCTAAGCTATAGGACCATAAGTGGAAGTGCCCTAGGCTCTGTTGCTTTGTTTTTTAGATGTTTCAGGAAACACCATACACTTCTCCCGAGTGTCTCTTGGCAATTTACATCCCGCCCATCAGCATAACAAGGCTCCCAGTTCTCCATGGCCTGTCCTGCCTTTCTGGATTTTACACTTTATTCAGATGGCCCTTTTGACCGGAAGGAAGTGAGACTTCATTGTAGTGCAGATTTCCTTTGCAAGCTTGCTTGGTTGGCCAAAAAGGGCGTATGCGTTTTTTCCTGAATATATTCAGGAAAAAACGCATACGCCCTTTTTGGCCAAGTGCATCATTGTGGACGTTCTGCCTCTTTTCCTATGCTTTCAATGCAATTCCAGTCTACCTCCTGAAATCGGTTTCCTGCAATTCTGCCCCGCTTTCAAGTCCTCTTGGCAGCCTTACTTCAGTATATTTTTGGACGATCGCTGTCATTTATAACTCTGCAGGTTTGTGAATTACAGTGCCCCTTAGCTACTTTCTTCAACTCGCTTTCTTGTGACCTGGACGCAACACCGCAGGATGGCTTCAGTCCCTAATCTGGTTCTGGCACGGCACGCTGAGCCTTTGGTTATTTCCTCTTCCTGGTGGGAAGTGAGAGTTAAATTTGCCCGACCAGACACCTCCAGCTAGTCTCTCATTGGTTCTCCCTATTCCTGTTCATCTTCCGCAGAAATTGCAAACTGGGCCAAACAGGAGGTTAAAGGCGCTGACTCTCCAAGTGGGGAGAGTGTTAGTAAAGCATCTGGAATATTGCACCCGAGTACCAGGGGAGGAAAACTGAGACATATTTGAACACGTCTCCCGTTCACACAGTTGATCATACTCTGGGTTCTACATGCATGATTTAGCTCAAGGAAGAATACCTTAAATCTGGAGAGTTGAGACCTGTGGAATGGGTACCATGCAATATGACTTCAAAGGGTCTTCATTTGCTCACCGAACCTCTCCAATCCTATCACTGCTGCGTTTATGCCCCTGTACACACGCTTGATTCTCTTTTGGAGACATAGCAATCCATAGGTTTTAAGATACTTACTAGTCAGGTACATTCTTACGCGTTTAATATGGGGTGTTGAGTCCATTTCGTTGAGCAAGGAGTAGCTCTTGTCTATTCCATATTTGGCTTAAGGAACTTTATCTGTGCTCATTTCAATCTCTGGTTTTATGCAGCACCCCAACTCACCTTTCCTCTTAAGCAAGCATAAGTTGGTTTTCTAAATTTGAGACCCTCTTCTGTTTTGGAATTCAGTTCCTGTGTAGCCAAGTTTACATTCCGTGTATTAGTGATATCTTATGATGTTTCTTTTTCTGTGTGACTTATTTCAGTTAAATCATCGTACCTGAATCCACTCATTATGCTGCTACAGGCCTGATGACATAGATTTCATTGCTGAGTGATACTGCATTGTACGTAAGTACCACAAGTTCTTTATCCATTTTTCACTTTCTGTGATACTGAACTTGTACGGTAAATGAGGTTCTTGTAAACAGAGGCGTCCCAAACTTTGGGGTGGCTGTGTCTTTTTGATTTTAATTTCCCTAAGCTATAGGACCATAAGTGGAAGTGCCCTAGGCTGTGTTGCTTTGTTTTTTAGATGTTTCAGGAAACACCATACACTTCTCCCGAGTGTCTGTTGGCAATTTACATCCCGCCCATCAGCATAACAAGGCTCCCAGTTCTCCATGGCCTGTCCTGTCTTTCTGGATTTTACACTTTTTTCAGATGGCCCTTTTGACCGGGGGGAAGTGAGACTTCATTGTAGTGCAGATTTCCTTTGCAAGTTTGCTTGGTTGGCCAAAAAGGGCGTATGCGTTTTTTCCTGAATATATTCAGGAAAAAACGCATACGCCGTTTTTGGCCAAGTGCATCATTGTGGACGTTCTGCCTCTTTTCCTATGCTTTCAATGCAATTCCAGTCTACCTCCTGAAATCGGTTTCCTGCAATTCTGCCCCGCTTTCAAGTCCTCTTGGCAGCCTTACTTCAGTATATTTTTGGACGATAGCTGTCATTTATAACTCTGCAGGTTTGTGAATTACAGTGCCACTGAGCGCCTTTCTTCAACTCACTTTCTTGTGAGCTGGCCGCAACACCGCAGGATGGCTTCAGGCCCTAATCTGGTTCCGGCATGGCACGTTGAGCCTTTGGTTATTTCCTCTTCCTGGTGGGAAATGAGAGTTAAATTTGCCCGTCCAGACACCTCCAGCTACTCTCTCATTGGTTCTCCCTATTCCTGTTCATCTTCCGCAGAAATTGCAAACTGGGCCAAACAGGAGGTTAAAGGCGCTGACTCTCCAAGTGGGGAGAGTGTTAGTAAAGCGTCTGGAATGTTGCACCCGAGTACCAGGGGAGGAAAACTGAGACATATTTGAACACGTCTCCCATTCACATGGTTGATCATACTCTGGGTTCCATATGCATGTTTTAGCTGAAGGAAGAATACCTTAAACCTGGGTAGTTGAGACCCGTGGAATGGGTACCATGCAATATGACTTCAAAGGGTCTTCATTTGCTCACCGAACCTCTCCAATCCTATCACTGCTGAGTTTATGCCCCTGTACACACGCTTGATTCTCTTTCGGAGACATAGCAATCCATAGGTTTTAAGATACTTACCAGTCAGGTACATTCTTAGGCGTTTAATATGGGGTGTTGAGTCCATTTCGTTGAGCAAGGAGTAGCTCTTGTCTATTCCATATTTGGCTTAAGGAACTTTATCTGTGCTCATTTCAATCTCTGGTTTTATGCAGCACCCCAACTCACCTTTCCCCTTAAGCAAGCATAAGTTGGTTTTCTAAATTTGAGACCCTGTTCTGTTTTGGAATTCAGTTCCTGTGTAGCCAAGTTTACATTCCGTGTATTAGTGATATCTTATGATGTTTCTTTTTCTGTGTGACTTATTTCAGTTAGAATCATCGTACCTGAATCCACTCATTATGCTGCTACGGGCCTGATGACATAGATTTCATTGCTGAGTGATATTGCTTTGTAAGTAAATACCACAACTTCTTTATCCATTTTTCACTTTCTGCGATGTTGAACTTGTACTGTAAAGGAAGTTCTTGTAAACAGAGCCGTTCCAAACTTTGGGGTGGCTGTGTCTTTTTTATTTTAATTTCCCTAAGCTATAGGACCATAAGTGGAAGTGCCCTAGGCTCTGTTGCTTTGTTTTTTAGATGTTTCAGGAAACACCATACACTTCTCCCGAGTGTCTGTTGGCAATTTACATCCCACCCATCAGCATAACAAGGCTCCAAGTTCTCCATGGCCTGTCCTGTCTTTCTGGATTTTACACTTTTTTCAGATGGCCCTTTTGACCGGGGGGAAGTGAGACTTCATTGTAGTGCAGATTTCCTTTGCAAGCTTGCTTGGTTGGCCAAAAAGGGCGTATGCGTTTTTTCCTGAATATATTCAGGAAAAAACGCATACACCCTTTTTGGCCAAGTGCATCATTGTGGACGTTCTGCCTCTTTTCCTATGCTTTCAATGCAATTCCAGTCTACCTCCTGAAATCGGTTTCCTGCAATTCTGTCCCGCTTTCAAGTCCTCTTGGCAGCCTTACTTCAGTATATTTTTGGACGATAGCTGTCATTTATAACTCTGCAGGTTTGTGAATTACAGTGCCCCTGAGCTCCTTTCTTCAACTCGCTTTCTTGTGAGCTGGCCGCAACACCGCAGGATGGCTTCAGGCCCTAATCTGGTTCCGGCACGGCACGCTGAGCCTTTGGTTAATTCCTCTTCCTGGTGGGAAATAAGAGTTAAATTTGCCCTTTCAGACACGTCCAGCTAGTCTCTCATTGGTTCTCCCTATTCCTGTTCATCTTCCGCAGAAATTGCAAACTGGGCCAAACAGGAGGTTAAAGGGACTGACTCTCCAAGTCGGGAGAGTGTTAGTAAAGCGTCTGGAATGTTGCACCCGAGTACCAGGGTACGAAAACTGAGACATATTTGAACACGTCTCCCAATCACATGGTTGATCATACTCTAGGTTCCACATGCATGTTTTAGCTGAAGGAAGAATACCTTAAACCTGGGTAGTTGAAACCCGCGGAATGGGTACCATAAAATATGACTTCAAAGGGTCTTCATTTGCTCACCGAACCTCTCCAATCCTATCACTGCTGCGTTTATGCCCCTGTACACATGCTTGATTCTCTTTCGGAGACATAGCAATCCATAGGTTTTAAGATACTTACTAGTCAGGTACATTCTTAGGCGTTTAATATGGGGTGTTGAGTCCATTTCGTTGAGCAAGGAGTAGCTCTTGTCTATTCCATATTTGGCTTAAGGAACTTTATTTGTTCTCATTTCAATCTCTGGTTTTATGCAGCACCCCAACTCACCTTTCCCCTTAAGCAAGCATAAGTTGTTTTTCTAAATTTGAGACCCTGTTCTGTTCTGTAATTCAGTTCCTGTGTAGCCAAGTTTACATTCCATGTATTACTGATATCTTATGATGTTTCTTTTTCTGTGTGACTTATTTCAGTTAGAATCATCATACCTGAATCCACTCATTGTGCTGCTAAGGGACTGATGACATAGATTTCATTGCTGAGTGATATTGCTTTGTAAGTAAATACCACAGCTTCTTTATCCATTTTTCGCTTTCTGCGATGTTGAACTTGTACTGTAAACGATGTTCTTGTAAACAGAGCCATCCCAAACTTTGGGGTGGCTGTGTCTTTTTGATTTTAATTTCCCTAAGCTATAGGACCATAAGTGGAAGTGCCCTAGGCTCTGTTGCTTTGTTTTTTAGATGTTTCAGGAAACACCATACACTTCTCCCGAGTGTCTCTTGGCAATTTACATCCCGCCCATCAGCATAACAAGGCTCCCAGTTCTCCATGGCCTGTCCTGCCTTTCTGGATTTTACACTTTTTTCAGATGGCCCTTTTGACCGGAAGGAAGTGAGACTTCATTGTAGTGCAGATTTCCTTTGCAAGCTTGCTTGGTAGGCCAAAAAGGGCGTATGCGTTTTTTCCTGAATATATTCAGGAAAAAACGCATACGCCCTTTTTGGCCAAGTGCATCATTGTGGACGTTCTGCCTCTTTTCCTATGCTTTCAATGCAATTCCAGTCTACCTCCTGAAATCGGTTTCCTGCAATTCTGCCCCGCTTTCAAGTCCTCTTGGCAGCCTTACTTCAGTATATTTTTGGACGATCGCTGTCATTTATAACTCTGCAGGTTTGTGAATTACAGTGCCCCTTAGCTACTTTCTTCAACTCGCTTTCTTGTGACCTGGACGCAACACCGCAGGATGGCTTCAGTCCCTAATCTGGTTCTGGCACGGCACGCTGAGCCTTTGGTTATTTCCTCTTCCTGGTGGGAAGTGAGAGTTAAATTTGCCCGACCAGACACCTCCAGCTAGTCTCTCATTGGTTCTCCCTATTCCTGTTCATCTTCCGCAGAAATTGCAAACTGGGCCAAACAGGAGGTTAAAGGCGCTGACTCTCCAAGTGGGGAGAGTGTTAGTAAAGCGTCTGGAATGTTGCACCCGAGTACCAGGGGAGGAAAACTGAGACATATTTGAACACGTCTCCCGTTCACACAGTTGATCATACTCTGGGTTCTACATGCATGATTTAGCTCAAGGAAGAATACCTTAAATCTGGAGCGTTGAGACCTGTGGAATGGGTACCATGCAATATGACTTCAAAGGGTCTTCATTTGCTAACCGAACCTCTCCAATCCTATCACTGCTGCGTTTATGCCCCTGTACACACGCTTGATTCTCTTTTGGAGACATAGCAATCCATAGGTTTTAAGATACTTACTAGTCAGGTACATTCTTAGGCGTTTAATATGGGGTGTTGAGTCCATTTCGTTGAGCAAGGAGTAGCTCTTGTCTATTCCATATTTGGCTTAAGGAACTTTATCTGTGCTCATTTCAATCTCTGGTTTTATGCAGCACCCCAACTCACCTTTCCTCTTAAGCAAGCATAAGTTGGTTTTCTAAATTTGAGACCCTCTTCTGTTTTGGAATTCAGTTCCTGTGTAGCCAAGTTTACATTCCGTGTATTAGTGATATCTTATGATGTTTCTTTTTCTGTGTGACTTATTTCAGTTAAATCATCGTACCTGAATCCACTCATTATAATGCTACGGGCCTGATGACATAGATTTCATTGCTGAGTGATACTGCATTGTACGTAAGTACCACAAGTTCTTTATCCATTTTTCACTTTCTGTGATACTGAACTTGTACGGTAAATGAGGTTCTTGTAAACAGAGGCGTCCCAAACTTTGGGGTGGCTGTGTCTTTTTTATTTTAATTTCCCTAAGCTATAGGACCATAAGTGGAAGTGCCCTAGGCTGTGTTGCTTTGTTTTTTAGATGTTTCAGGAAACACCATACACTTCTCCCGAGTGTCTGTTGGCAATTTACATCCCGCCCATCAGCATAACAAGGCTCCCAGTTCTCCATGGCCTGTCCTGTCTTTCTGGATTTTACACTTTTTTCAGATGGCCCTTTTGACCGGGGGGAAGTGAGACTTCATTGTAGTGCAGATTTCCTTTGCAAGTTTGCTTGGTTGGCCAAAAAGGGCGTATGCGTTTTTTCCTGAATATATTCAGGAAAAAACGCATACGCCCTTTTTGGCCAAGTGCATCATTGTGGACGCTCTGCCTCTTTTCCTATGCTTTCAATGCAATTCCAGTCTACCTCCTGAAATCGGTTTCCTGCAATTCTGCCCCGCTTTCAAGTCCTCTTGGCAGCCTTACTTCAGTATATTTTTGGACGATAGCTGTCATTTATAACTCTGCAGGTTTGTGCATTACAGTGCCCCTGAGCTCCTTTCTTCAACTCGCTTTCTTTTGAGCTGGCCGCAACACCGCAGGATGGCTTCAGGCCCTAATCTGGTTCCGGCACGGCACGCTGAGCCTTTGGTTAATTCCTCTTCCTGGTGGGAAATGAGAGTTAAATTTGCCCGTCCAGACACCTCCAGCTAGTCTCTCATTGGTTCTCGCTATTCCTGTTCATCTTCCGCAGAAATTGCAAACTGGGCCAAACAGGAGGTTAAAGGGACTGACTCTCCAAGTCGGGAGAGTGTTAGTAAAGCATCTGGAATGTTGCACCCGAGTACCAGGGTACAAAAACTGAGACATATTTGAACACGTCTCCCGATCACATGGTTGATCATACTCTAGGTTCCACATGCATGTTTTAGCTGAAGGAAGAATACCTTAAACCTGGGTAGTTGAAACCCGTGGAATGGGTACCATGCAATATGACTTCAAAGGGTCTTCATTTGCTCACCGAACCTCTCCAATCCTATCACTGCTGCGTTTATGCCCCTGTACACACGCTTGATTCTCTTTTGGAGACATAGCAATCCATAGGTTTTAAGATACTTACTAGTCAGGTACATTCTTAGGCGTTTAATATGGGGTGTTGAGTCCATTTCGTTGAGCAAGGAGTAGCTCTTGTCTATTCCATATTTGGCTTAAGGAACTTTATCTGTGCTCATTTCAATCTCTGGTTTTATGCAGCACCCCAACTCACCTTTCCCCTTAAGCAAGCATAAGTTGGTTTTCTAAATTTGAGATCCTGTTCTGTTTTGGAATTCAGTTCCTGTGTAGCCAAGTTTACATTCTGTGTATTAGTGATATCTTATGATGTTTCTTTTTCTGTGTGACTTATTTCAGTTAGAATCATCGTAACTGAATCCACTCATTATGCTGCTACGAGCCTGATGACATAGATTTCATTGCTGAGTGATACTGCATTGTACGTAAGTACCACAAGTTCTTTATCCATTTTTCACTTTCTATGATACTGAACTTGTACGGTAAACGAGGTTCTTGTAAGCAGAGGCGTCCCAAACTTTGGGGTGGCTGTTTCTTTTTGATTTTAATTTCCCTAAGCTATAGGACCATAAGTGGAAGTGCCGTAGGCTCTGTTGCTTTGTTTTTTAGATGTTTCAGGAAACACCATACACTTCTCCCGAGTGTCTCTTGGCAATTTACATCCCGCCCATCAGCATAACAAGGCTCCCAGTTCTCCATGACCTTTCCTGCCTTTCTGGATTTTACACTTTTTTCAGATGGCCCTTTTGACCGGGGGGAAGTGAGACTTCATTGTAGTGCAGATTTCCTTTGCAAGTTTGCTTGGTTGGCCAAAAAGGGCGTATGCGTTTTTTCCTGAATATATTCAAGAAATAATGCATACGCGCTTTTTGGCCAAGTGCATCATTGTGGACGTTCTGCCTCTTTTCCTATGCTTTCAATGCAATTCCAGTCTACCTCCTGAAATCGGTTTCCTGCAATTCTGCCCCGCTTTCAAGTCCTCTTGGCAGCCTTACTTCAGTATATTTTTGGACGATAGCTGTCATTTATAACTCTGCAGGTTTGTGAATTACAGTGCCCCTGAGCTACTTTCTTCAACTCGCTTTCTTGTGACCTGGCTGCAACACCGCAGGATGGCTTCAGGCCCTAATCTGGTTCCGGCACGGCACGCTGAGCCTTTGGTTAATTCCTCTTCCTGGTCGGAAATGAGAGTTAAATTTGCCCGTCCAGACACCTCCAGCTAGTCTCTCATTGGTTCTCGCTATTCCTGTTCATCTTCCGCAGAAATTGCAAACTGGGCCAAACAGGAGGTTAAAGGGACTGACTCTCCAAGTCGGGAGAGTGTTAGTAAAGCGTCTGGAATGTTGCACCCGAGTACCAGGGTACGAAAACTGAGACATATTTGAACACGTCTCCTGATCACATGGTTGATCATACTCTAGGTTCCACATGCATGTTTTAGCTGAAGGAAGAATACCTTAAACCTGGGTAGTTGAAACCCGTGGAATAGGTACCATGCATTATGACTTCAAAGGGTCTTCATTTGCTCACCGAACCTCTCCAATCCTATCACTGCTGCGTTTATGCCCCTGTACACACGCTTGATTCTCTTTTGGAGACATAGCAATCCATAGGTTTTAAGATACTTACTAGTCAGGTACATTCTTAGGCGTTTAATATGGGGTGTTGAGTCCATTTCGTTGAGCAAGGAGTAGCTCTTGTCTATTCCATATTTGGCTTAAGGAACTTTATCTGTGCTCATTTCAATCTCTGGTTTTATGCAGCACCCCAACTCACCTTTACCCTTAAGCAAGCATAAGTTGGTTTTCTAAATTTGAGACCCTGTTCTGTTCTGTAATTCAGTTCCTGTGTAGCCAAGTTTACATTCCGTGTATTAGTGATATCTTATGATGTTTCTTTTTCTGTGTGACTTATTTCAGTTAGAATCATCGTACCTGAATCCACTCATTATGCTGCTACGGGCCTGATGACATAGATTTCATTGCTGAGTGATACTGCATTGTACATAAGTACCACAAGTTCTTTATCCATTTTTCACTTTCTGTGATATTGAACTTGTACGGTAAACGAGGTTCTTGTAAACAGAGGCGTCCCAAACTTTGGGGTGGCTGTGTCTTTTTGATTTTAATTTCCCTAATCTATAGGACGATAAGTGGAAGTGCCCTAGGTTCTGTTGCTTTGTTTTTTAGATATTTCAGGAAACACCATACACTTCTCCCAAGTGTCTCTTGGCAATTTACATCCCGCCCATCAGCATAACAAGGCTCCCAGTTCTCCATGACCTTTCCTGCATTTCTGGATTTTACACTTTTTTCAGATGGCCCTTTTGACCGGGGGGAAGTGAGACTTCATTGTAGTGCAGATTTCCTTTGCAAGTTTCCTTGGTTGGCCAACAAGGGCGTATGCGTTTTTCCTGAATATATTCAAGAAAAAACGTATACGCCCTTTTTGGCCAAGTGCATCATTGTGGACGTTCTGCCTCTTTTCCTATGCTTTCAATGCAATTCCAGTCTACCTCCTGAAATCGGTTTCCTGCAATTCTGTCCCGCTTTCAAGTCCTCTTGGCAGCCTTACTTCAGTATATTTTTGGACAATAGCTGTCATTTATAACTCTGCAGGTTTGTGCATTACAGTGCCCCTGAGCACCTTTCTTCAACTCACTTTCTTGTGAGCTGGCCGCAACACCGCAGGATGGCTTCAGGCCCTAATCTGGTTCCGGCATGGCACGTTGAGCCTTTGGTTATTTCCTCTTCCTGGTGGGAAATGAGAGTTAAATTTGCCCGTCCAGACACCTCCAGCTAGTCTCTCATTGGTTCTCCCTATTCCTGTTCATCTTCCGCAGAAATTGCAAACTGGGCCAAACAGGAGGTTAAAGGCGCTGACTCTCCAAGTGGGGAGAGTGTTAGTAAAGCGTCTGGAATGTTGCACCCGAGTACCAGGGGAGGAAAACTGAGACATATTTGAACATGTCTCCCGTTCACACGGTTGATCATACTCTGGGTTCCACATGCATGTTTTAGCTGAAGGAAGAATACCTTAAACCTGGAGAGTTGAGACCCGTGGAATGGGTACCATGCAATATGACTTCAAAGGGTCTTCATTTGCTCACCGAACCTCTCCAATCCTATCACTGCTGCGTTTATGCCCCTGTACACATGCTTGATTCTCTTTCAGAGACATAGCAATCCATAGGTTTTAAGATACTTACTAGTCAGGTACATTCTTAGGCGTTTAATATGTGGTGTTGAGTCCATTTCATTGAGCAAGGAGTAGCTCTTGTCTATTCCATATTTGGCTTAAGGAACTTTATCTGTGCTCATTTCAATCTCCGGTTTTATGCAGCACCCCAACTCACCTTTCCCCTTAAGCAAGCATAAGTTGGTTTTCTAAATTTGAGACCCTGTTCTGTTCTGTAATTCAGTTCCTGTGTAGCCAAGTTTACATTCCGTGTATTACTGATATCTTATGATGTTTCTTTTTCTGTGTGACTTATTTCAGTTAGAATCATCATACCTGAATCCACTCATTGTGCTGCTAAGGGCCTGATGACATAGATTTCATTGCTGAGTGATATTGCTTTGTAAGTAAATACCACAACTTCTTTATCCATTTTTCACTTTCTGTGATGTTGAACTTGTACTGTAAACGAGGTTCTTGTAAACAGAGCCGTTCCAAACTTTGGGGTGGCTGTGTCTTTTTGATTTTAATTTCCCTAAGCTATAGGACCATAAGTGGAAGTGCCCTAGGCTCTGTTGCTTTGTTTTTTAGATGTTTCAGGAAACACCATACACTTCTCCCGAGTGTCTCTTGGCAATTTACATCCCGCCCATCAGCATAACAAGGCTCCCAGTTCTCCATGGCCTGTCCTGCCTTTCTGGATTTTACACTTTTTTCAGATGGCCCTTTTGACCGGGGGGAAGTGAGACTTCATTGTAGTGCAGATTTCCTTTGCAAGCTTGCTTGGTTGGTCAAAAAGTGCGTATGCGTTTTTTCCTGAATATATTCAGGAAAAAACGCATACGCCCTTTTTGACCAAGTGCATCATTGTGGACGTTCTGCCTCTTTTCCTATGCTTTCAATGCAATTCCAGTCTACCTCCTGAAATCGGTTTCCTGCAATTCTGCCCCGCTTTCAAGTCCTCTTGGCAGCCTTACTTCAGTATATTTTTGGACGATAGCTGTCATTTATAACTCTGCAGGTTTGTGAATTACAGTGCCCCTGAGCTCCTTTCTTCAACTCGTTTTCTTGTGAGCTGGCCGCAACACCGCAGGATGGCTTCAGGCCCAAATCTGGTTCCGGCACGGCACACTGAGCCTTTGGTTAATTCCTCTTCCTGGTGGGAAATGAGAGTTAAATTTGCCCGTCCAGACACCTCCAGCTAGTCTCTCATTGGTTCTCGCTATTCCTGTTCATCTTCCGCAGAAATTGCAAACTGGGCCAAACAAGAGGTTAAAGGGACTGACTCTCCAAGTCGGGAGAGTGTTAGTAAAGCGTCTGGAATGTTGCACCTGAGTACCAGGGTACGAAAACTGAGACATATTTGAACACGTCTCCCGATCACATGGTTGATCATACTCTAGGTTCCACATGCATGTTTTAGCTGAAGGAAGAATACCTTAAACCTGGGTAGTTGAAACCCGTGTAATGGATACCATGCAATATGACTTCAAAGGGTCTTCATTTGCTCACCGAACCTCTCCAATCCTATCACTGCTGCGTTTATGCCCCTGTACACACGCTTGATTCTCTGTTGGAGACATAGCAATCCATAGGTTTTAAGATACTTACTAGTCAGGTACATTCTTAGGCGTTTAATATGCGGTGTTGAGTCCATTTCGTTGAGCAAGGAGTAGCTCTTGTCTATTCCATATTTGGCTTAAGGAACTTTATCTGTGCTCATTTCAGTCTCTGGTTTTATGCAGCACCCCAACTCACCTTTCCCCTTAAGCAAGCATAAGTTGGTTTTCTAAATTTGAGACCCTGTTCTATTTTGGAATTCAGTTCCTTTGTAGCCAAGTTTACATTCCATGTATTACTGATATCTTATGATGTTTCTTTTTCTGTGTGACTTATTTCAGTTAGAATCATCGTACCTAAATCCACTCATTATGCTGCTACGGGCCTGATGACATAGATTTCATTGCTGAGTGATACTGCATTGTACGTAAGTTCCACAAGTTCTTTATCCATTTTTCACTTTCTGTGATACTGAACTTGTACGGTAAACAAGGTTCTTGTAAACAGAGGCGTCCCAAACTTTGGGGTGGCTGTGTCTTTTTGATTTTAATTTCCCTAAGCTATAGGACCATAAGTGGAAGTGCCCTAGGCTCTGTTGCTTTGTTTTTTAGATGTTTCAGGAAACACCATACACTTCTCCCGAGTGTCTGTTGGCAATTTACATCCCGCCCATCAGCATAACAAGGCTCCCAGTTCTCCATGGCCTGTCCTGCCTTTCTGGATTTTACACTTTTTTCAGATGGCCCTTTTGACCGGGGGGAAGTGAGACTTCATTGTAGTGCAGATTTCCTTTGCAAGCTTGCTTGGTTGGCCAAAAAGGGCGTATGCGTTTTTTCCTGAATATATTCAGGAAAAAACGCATACGCCCTTTTTGGCCAAGTGCATCATTGTGGACGTTCTGCCTCTTTTCCTATGCTTTCAATGCAATTCCAGTCTACCTCCTGAAATCGGTTTCCTGCAATTCTGCCCCGCTTTCAAGTCCTCTTGGCAGCCTTACTTCAGTATATTTTTGGATGATAGCTGTCATTTATAACTCTGCAGGTTTGTGATTTACAGTGCCCCTGAGCACCTTTCTTCAACTCACTTTCTTGTGAGCTGGCCGCAACACCGCAGGATGGCTTCAGGCCCTAATCTGGTTCCGGCATGGCACGTTGAGCCTTTGGTTATTTCCTCTTCCTGGTGGGAAATGAGAGTTAAATTTGCCCGTCCAGACACCTCCAGCTAGTCTCTCATTGGTTCTCCCTATTCCTGTTCATCTTCCGCAGAAATTGCAAACTGGGCCAAACAGGAGGTTAAAGGCGCTGACTCTCCAAGTGGGGAGAGTGTTAGTAAAGCGTCTGGAATGTTGCACCCGAGTACCAGGGGAGGAAAACTGAGACATATTTGAACATGTCTCCCGTTCACACGGTTGATCATACTCTGGGTTCCACATGCATGTTTTAGCTGAAGGAAGAATACCTTAAACCTGGAGAGTTGAGACCCGTGGAATGGGTACCATGCAATATGACTTCAAAGGGTCTTCATTTGCTCACCGAACCTCTCCAATCCTATCACTGCTGCGTTTATGCCCCTGTACACATGCTTGATTCTCTTTCGGAGACATTGCAATCCATAGGTTTTAAGATACTTACTAGTCAGGTACATTCTTAGGCGTTTAATATGTGGTGTTGAGTCCATTTCATTGAGCAAGGAGTAGCTCTTGTCTATTCCATATTTGGCTTAAGGAACTTTATCTGTGCTCATTTCAATCTCCGGTTTTATGCAGCACCCCAACTCACCTTTCCCCTTAAGCAAGCATAAGTTGGTTTTCTAAATTTGAGACCCTGTTCTGTTCTGTAATTCAGTTCCTGTGTAGCCAAGTTTACATTCCGTGTATTACTGATATCTTATGATGTTTCTTTTTCTGTGTGACTTATTTCAGTTAGAATCATCATACCTGAATCCACTCATTGTGCTGCTAAGGGCCTGATGACATAGATTTCATTGCTGAGTGATATTGCTTTGTAAGTAAATACCACAACTTCTTTATCCATTTTTCACTTTCTGTGATATTGAACTTGTACGGTAAACGAGGTTCTTGTAAACAGAGCCGTTCCAAACTTTGGGGTGGCTGTGTCTTTTTGATTTTAATTTCCCTAAGCTATAGGACCATAAGTGGAAGTGCCCTAGGCTCTGTTGCTTTGTTTTTTAGATGTTTCAGGAAACACCATACACTTCTCCCGAGTGTCTCTTGGCAATTTACATCCCGCCCATCAGCATAACAAGGCTCCCAGTTCTCCATGGCCTGTCCTGCCTTTCTGGATTTTACACTTTTTTCAGATGGCCCTTTTGACCGGGGGGAAGTGAGACTTCATTGTAGTGCAGATTTCCTTTGCAAGCTTGCTTGGTTGGCCAAAAAGTGCGTATGCGTTTTTTCCTGAATATATTCAGGAAAAAACGCATACGCCCTTTTTGACCAAGTGCATCATTGTGGACGTTCTGCCTCTTTTCCTATGCTTTCAATGCAATTCCAGTCTACCTCCTGAAATCGGTTTCCTGCAATTCTGCCCCGCTTTCAAGTCCTCTTGGCAGCCTTACTTCAGTATATTTTTGGACGATAGCTGTCATTTATAACTCTGCAGGTTTGTGAATTACAGTGCCCCTGAGCTCCTTTCTTCAACTCGCTTTCTTGTGAGCTGGCCGCAACACCGCAGGATGGCTTCAGGCCCAAATCTGGTTCCGGCACGGCACACTGAGCCTTTGGTTAATTCCTCTTCCTGGTGGGAAATGAGAGTTAAATTTGCCCGTCCAGACACCTCCAGCTAGTCTCTCATTGGTTCTCGCTATTCCTGTTCATCTTCCGCAGAAATTGCAAACTGGGCCAAACAAGAGGTTAAAGGGACTGACTCTCCAAGTCGGGAGAGTGTTAGTAAAGCGTCTGGAATGTTGCACCTGAGTACCAGGGTACGAAAACTGAGACATATTTGAACACGTCTCCCGATCACATGGTTGATCATACTCTAGGTTCCACATGCATGTTTTAGCTGAAGGAAGAATACCTTAAACCTGGGTAGTTGAAACCCGTGTAATGGATACCATGCAATATGACTTCAAAGGGTCTTCATTTGCTCACCGAACCTCTCCAATCCTATCACTGCTGCGTTTATGCCCCTGTACACACGCTTGATTCTCTGTTGGAGACATAGCAATCCATAGGTTTTAAGATACTTACTAGTCAGGTACATTCTTAGGCGTTTAATATGCGGTGTTGAGTCCATTTCGTTGAGCAAGGAGTAGCTCTTGTCTATTCCATATTTGGCTTAAGGAACTTTATCTGTGCTCATTTCAGTCTCTGGTTTTATGCAGCACCCCAACTCACCTTTCCCCTTAAGCAAGCATAAGTTGGTTTTCTAAATTTGAGACCCTGTTCTATTTTGGAATTCAGTTCCTTTGTAGCCAAGTTTACATTCCATGTATTACTGATATCTTATGATGTTTCTTTTTCTGTGTGACTTATTTCAGTTAGAATCATCGTACCTAAATCCACTCATTATGCTGCTACGGGCCTGATGACATAGATTTCATTGCTGAGTGATACTGCATTGTACGTAAGTACCACAAGTTCTTTATCCATTTTTCACTATCTGTGATACTGAACTTGTACGGTAAACGAGGTTCTTGTAAACAGAGGCGTCCCAAACTTTGGGGTGGCTGTGTCTTTTTGATTTTAATTTCCCTAAGCTATAGGACCATAAGTGGAAGTGCCCTAGGCTCTGTTGCTTTGTTTTTTAGATGTTTCAGGAAACACCATACACTTCTCCTGAGTGTCTGTTGGCAATTTACATCCCGCCCATCAGCATAACAAGGCTCCCAGTTCTCCATGGCCTGTCCTGCCTTTCTGGATTTTACACTTTTTTCAGATGGCCCTTTTGACCGGGGGGAAGTGAGACTTCATTGTAGTGCAGATTTCCTTTGCAAGCTTGCTTGGTTGGCCAAAAAGGGCGTATGCGTTTTTTCCTGAATATATTCAGGAAAAAACGCATACGCCCTTTTTGGCCAAGTGCATCATTGTGGACGTTCTGCCTCTTTTCCTATGCTTTCAATGCAATTCCAGTCTACCTCCTGAAATCGGTTTCCTGCAATTCTGCCCCGCTTTCAAGTCCTCTTGGCAGCCTTACTTCAGTATATTTTTGGATGATAGCTGTCATTTATAACTCTGCAGGTTTGTGATTTACAGTGCCCCTGAGCACCTTTCTTCAACTCACTTTCTTGTGAGCTGGCCGCAACACCGCAGGATGGCTTCAGGCCCTAATCTGGTTCCGGCATGGCACGTTGAGCCTTTGGTTATTTCCTCTTCCTGGTGGGAAATGAGAGTTAAATTTGCCCGTCCAGACACCTCCAGCTAGTCTCTCATTGGTTCTCCCTATTCCTGTTCATCTTCCGCAGAAATTGCAAACTGGGCCAAACAGGAGGTTAAAGGCGCTGACTCTCCAAGTGGGGAGAGTGTTAGTAAAGCGTCTGGAATGTTGCACCCGAGTACCAGGGGAGGAAAACTGAGACATATTTGAACATGTCTCCCGTTCACACGGTTGATCATACTCTGGGTTCCACATGCATGTTATAGCTGAAGGAAGAATACCTTAAACCTGGAGAGTTGAGACCCGTGGAATGGGTACCATGCAATATGACTTCAAAGGGTCTTCATTTGCTCACCGAACCTCTCCAATCCTATCACTGCTGCGTTTATGCCCCTGTACACATGCTTGATTCTCTTTCGGAGACATAGCAATCCATAGGTTTTAAGATACTTACTAGTCAGGTACATTCTTAGGCGTTTAATATGTGGTGTTGAGTCCATTTCATTGAGCAAGGAGTAGCTCTTGTCTATTCCATATTTGGCTTAAGGAACTTTATCTGTGCTCATTTCAATCTCCGGTTTTATGCAGCACCCCAACTCACCTTTCCCCTTAAGCAAGCATAAGTTGGTTTTCTAAATTTGAGACCCTGTTCTGTTCTGTAATTCAGTTCCTGTGTAGCCAAGTTTACATTCCGTGTATTACTGATATCTTATGATGTTTCTTTTTCTGTGTGACTTATTTCAGTTAGAATCATCATACCTGAATCCACTCATTGTGCTGCTAAGGGCCTGATGACATAGATTTCATTGCTGAGTGATATTGCTTTGTAAGTAAATACCACAACTTCTTTATCCATTTTTCACTTTCTGTGATATTGAACTTGTACGGTAAACGAGGTTCTTGTAAACAGAGCCGTTCCAAACTTTGGGGTGGCTGTGTCTTTTTGATTTTAATTTCCCTAAGCTATAGGACCATAAGTGGAAGTGCCCTAGGCTCTGTTGCTTTGTTTTTTAGATGTTTCAGGAAACACCATACACTTCTCCCGAGTGTCTCTTGGCAATTTACATCCCGCCCATCAGCATAACAAGGCTCCCAGTTCTCCATGGCCTGTCCTGCCTTTCTGGATTTTACACTTTTTTCAGATGGCCCTTTTGACCGGGGGGAAGTGAGACTTCATTGTAGTGCAGATTTCCTTTGCAAGCTTGCTTGGTTGGCCAAAAAGTGCGTATGCGTTTTTTCCTGAATATATTCAGGAAAAAACGCATACGCCCTTTTTGACCAAGTGCATCATTGTGGACGTTCTGCCTCTTTTCCTATGCTTTCAATGCAATTCCAGTCTACCTCCTGAAATCGGTTTCCTGCAATTCTGCCCCGCTTTCAAGTCCTCTTGGCAGCCTTACTTCAGTATATTTTTGGACGATAGCTGTCATTTATAACTCTGCAGGTTTGTGAATTACAGTGCCCCTGAGCTCCTTTCTTCAACTCGCTTTCTTGTGAGCTGGCCGCAACACCGCAGGATGGCTTCAGGCCCAAATCTGGTTCCGGCACGGCACACTGAGCCTTTGGTTAATTCCTCTTCCTGGTGGGAAATGAGAGTTAAATTTGCCCGTCCAGACACCTCCAGCTAGTCTCTCATTGGTTCTCGCTATTCCTGTTCATCTTCCGCAGAAATTGCAAACTGGGCCAAACAAGAGGTTAAAGGGACTGACTCTCCAAGTCGGGAGAGTGTTAGTAAAGCGTCTGGAATGTTGCACCTGAGTACCAGGGTACGAAAACTGAGACATATTTGAACACGTCTCCCGATCACATGGTTGATCATACTCTAGGTTCCACATGCATGTTTTAGCTGAAGGAAGAATACCTTAAACCTGGGTAGTTGAAACCCGTGTAATGGATACCATGCAATATGACTTCAAAGGGTCTTCATTTGCTCACCGAACCTCTCCAATCCTATCACTGCTGCGTTTATGCCCCTGTACACACGCTTGATTCTCTGTTGGAGACATAGCAATCCATAGGTTTTAAGATACTTACTAGTCAGGTACATTCTTAGGCGTTTAATATGCGGTGTTGAGTCCATTTCGTTGAGCAAGGAGTAGCTCTTGTCTATTCCATATTTGGCTTAAGGAACTTTATCTGTGCTCATTTCAGTCTCTGGTTTTATGCAGCACCCCAACTCACCTTTCCCCTTAAGCAAGCATAAGTTGGTTTTCTAAATTTGAGACCCTGTTCTATTTTGGAATTCAGTTCCTTTGTAGCCAAGTTTACATTCCATGTATTACTGATATCTTATGATGTTTCTTTTTCTGTGTGACTTATTTCAGTTAGAATCATCGTACCTAAATCCACTCATTATGCTGCTACGGGCCTGATGACATAGATTTCATTGCTGAGTGATACTGCATTGTACGTAAGTACCACAAGTTCTTTATCCATTTGTCACTTTCTGTGATACTGAACTTGTACGGTAAACGAGGTTCTTGTAAACAGAGGCGTCCCAAACTTTGGGGTGGCTGTGTCTTTTTGATTTTAATTTCCCTAAGCTATAGGACCATAAGTGGAAGTGCCCTAGGCTCTGTTGCTTTGTTTTTTAGATGTTTCAGGAAACACCATACACTTCTCCCGAGTGTCTGTTGGCAATTTACATCCCGCCCATCAGCATAACAAGGCTCCCAGTTCTCCATGGCCTGTCCTGCCTTTCTGGATTTTACACTTTTTTCAGATGGCCCTTTTGACCGGGGGGAAGTGAGACTTCATTGTAGTGCAGATTTCCTTTGCAAGCTTGCTTGGTTGGCCAAAAAGGGCGTATGCGTTTTTTCCTGAATATATTCAGGAAAAAACGCATACGCTCTTTTTGGCCAAGTGCATCATTGTGGACGTTCTGCCTCTTTTCCTATGCTTTCAATGCAATTCCAGTCTACCTCCTGAAATCGGTTTCCTGCAATTCTGCCCCGCTTTCAAGTCCTCTTGGCAGCCTTACTTCAGTATATTTTTGGATGATAGTTGTCATTTATAACTCTGCAGGTTTGTGATTTACAGTGCCCCTGAGCGCCTTTCTTCAACTCACTTTCTTGTGAGCTGGCCGCAACACCGCAGGATGGCTTCAGGCCCTAATCTGGTTCCGGCATGGCACGTTGAGCCTTTGGTTATTTCCTCTTCCTGGTGGGAAATGAGAGTTAAATTTGCCCGTCCAGACACCTCCAGCTAGTCTCTCATTGGTTCTCCCTATTCCTGTTCATCTTCCGCAGAAATTGCAAACTGGGCCAAACAGGAGGTTAAAGGCGCTGACTCTCCAAGTGGGGAGAGTGTTAGTAAAGCGTCTGGAATGTTTCACCCGAGTACGAGGGGAGGAAAACTGAGACATATTTGAACATGTCTCCCGTTCACACGGTTGATCATACTCTGGGTTCCACATGCATGTTTTAGCTGAAGGAAGAATACCTTAAACCTGGAGAGTTGAGACCCGTGGAATGGGTACCATGCAATATGACTTCAAAGGGTCTTCATTTGCTCACCGAACCTCTCCAATCCTATCACTGCTGCGTTTATGCCCCTGTACACATGCTTGATTCTCTTTCGGAGACATAGCAATCCATAGGTTTTAAGATACTTACTAGTCAGGTACATTCTTAGGCGTTTAATATGTGGTGTTGAGTCCATTTCATTGAGCAAGGAGTAGCTCTTGTCTATTCCATATTTGGCTTAAGGAACTTTATCTGTGCTCATTTCAATCTCCGGTTTTATGCAGCACCCCAACTCACCTTTCCCCTTAAGCAAGCATAAGTTGGTTTTCTAAATTTGAGACCCTGTTCTGTTCTGTAATTCAGTTCCTGTGTAGCCAAGTTTACATTCCGTGTATTACTGATATCTTATGATGTTTCTTTTTCTGTGTGACTTATTTCAGTTAGAATCATCATACCTGAATCCACTCATTGTGCTGCTAAGGGCCTGATGACATAGATTTCATTGCTGAGTGATATTGCTTTGTAAGTAAATACCACAACTTCTTTATCCATTTTTCACTTTCTGTGATATTGAACTTGTACGGTAAACGAGGTTCTTGTAAACAGAGCCGTTCCAAACTTTGGGGTGGCTGTGTCTTTTTGATTTTAATTTCCCTAAGCTATAGGACCATAAGTGGAAGTGCCCTAGGCTCTGTTGCTTTGTTTTTTAGATGTTTCAGGAAACACCATACACTTCTCCCGAGTGTCTCTTGGCAATTTACATCCCGCCCATCAGCATAACAAGGCTCCCAGTTCTCCATGGCCTGTCCTGCCTTTCTGGATTTTACACTTTTTTCAGATGGCCCTTTTGACCGGGGGGAAATGAGACTTCATTGTAGTGCAGATTTCCTTTGCAAGCTTGCTTGGTTGGCCAAAAAGGGCGTATGCGTTTTTTCCTGAATATATTCAGGAAAAAACGCATACGCCCTTTTTGACCAAGTGCATCATTGTGGACGTTCTGCCTCTTTTCCTATGCTTTCAATGCAATTCCAGTCTACCTCCTGAAATCGGTTTCCTGCAATTCTGCCCCGCTTTCAAGTCCTCTTGGCAGCCTTACTTCAGTATATTTTTGGACGATAGCTGTCATTTATAACTCTGCAGGTTTGTGAATTACAGTGCCCCTGAGCTCCTTTCTTCAACTCGCTTTCTTGTGAGCTGGCCGCACCACCACATGATGGCTTCAGGCCCTAATCTGGTTCCAGCACGGCACGCTGAGCCTTTGGTTAATTCCTCTTCCTGGTGGGAAATGAGAGATAATTTGCCCGTCCAGACACCTCCAGCTAGTCTCTCATTGGTTCTCGCTATTCCTGTTCATCTTCCGCAGAAATTGCAAACTGGGCCAAACAGGAGGTTAAAGGGACTGACTCTCCAAGTCGGGAGAGTGTTAGTAAAGCGTCTGGAATGTTGCACCCGAGTACCAGGGTACGAAAACTGAGACATATTTGAACACGTCTCCCGATCACATGGTTGATCATACTCTAGGTTCCACATGCATGTTTTAGCTGAAGGAAGAATACCTTAAACCTGGGTAGTTGAAACCCGTGTAATGGATACCATGCAATATGACTTCAAAGGGTCTTCATTTGCTCACCGAACCTCTCCAATCCTATCACTGCTGCGTTTATGCCCCTGTACACACGCTTGATTCTCTGTTGGAGACATAGCAATCCATAGGTTTTAAGATACTTACTAGTCAGGTACATTCTTAGGCGTTTAATATGCGGTGTTGAGTCCATTTCGTTGAGCAAGGAGTAGCTCTTGTCTATTCCATATTTGGCTTAAGGAACTTTATCTGTGCTCATTTCAATCTCTGGTTTTATGCAGCACCCCAACTCACCTTTACCCTTAAGCAAGCATAAGTTGGTTTTCTAAATTTGAGACCCTGTTCTGTTCTGTAATTCAGTTCCTGTGTAGCCAAGTTTACATTCCGTGTATTAGTGATATCTTATGATGTTTCTTTTTCTGTGTGACTTATTTCAGTTAGAATCGTCATACCTGAATCCACTCATTGTGCTGTTAAGGGCCTGATGACATAGATTTCATTGCTGAGTGATATTGCTTTGTAAGTAAATACCACAACTTGTTTATCCATTTTTCACTTTCTGCGATGTTGAACTTGTACTGTAAACGAGGTTCTTGTAAACAGAGGTGTCCCAAACTTTTGGGTGGCTGTGTCTTTTTGATTTTAATTTCCCTAAGCTATAGGACCATAAGTGGAAGTGCCCTAGGCTCTGTTGCTTTGTTTTTTAGATGTTTCAGGAAACACCATACACTTCTCCCGAGTGTCTGTTGGCAATTTACATCCCGCCCATCAGCATAACAAGGCTCCCAGTTCTCCATGGCCTGTCCTGCCTTTCTGGATTTTACACTTTTTTCAGATGGCCCTTTTGACCGGGGGGAAGTGAGACTTCATTGTAGTGCAGATTTCCTTTGCAAGCTTGCTTGGTTGGCCAAAAAGGGCGTATGCGTTTTTTCCTGAATATATTCAGGAAAAAACGCATACGCCCTTTTTGGCCAAGTGCATCATTGTGGACGTTCTGCCTCTTTTCCTATGCTTTCAATGCAATTCCAGTCTACCTCCTGAAATCGGTTTCCTGCAATTCTGCCCCGCTTTCAAGTCCTCTTGGCAGCCTTACTTCAGTATATTTTTGGATGATAGCTGTCATTTATAACTCTGCAGGTTTGTGATTTACAGTGCCCCTGAGCGCCTTTCTTCAACTCACTTTCTTGTGAGCTGGCCGCAACACCGCAGGATGGCTTCAGGCCCTAATCTGGTTCCGGCATGGCACGTTGAGCCTTTGGTTATTTCCTCTTCCTGGTGGGAAATGAGAGTTAAATTTGCCCGTCCAGACACCTCCAGCTAGTCTCTCATTGGTTCTCCCTATTCCTGTTCATCTTCCGCAGAAATTGCAAACTGGGCCAAACAGGAGGTTAAAGGCGCTGACTCTCCAAGTGGGGAGAGTGTTAGTAAAGCGTCTGGAATGTTGCACCCGAGTACCAGGGGAGGAAAACTGAGACATATTTGAACATGTCTCCCGTTCACACGGTTGATCATACTCTGGGTTCCACATGCATGTTTTAGCTGAAGGAAGAATACCTTAAACCTGGAGAGTTGAGACCCGTGGAATGGGTACCATGCAATATGACTTCAAAGGGTCTTCATTTGCTCACCGAACCTCTCCAATCCTATCACTGCTGCGTTTATGCCCCTGTACACATGCTTGATTCTCTTTCGGAGACATAGCAATCCATAGGTTTTAAGATACTTACTAGTCAGGTACATTCTTAGGCGTTTAATATGTGGTGTTGAGTCCATTTCATTGAGCAAGGAGTAGCTCTTGTCTATTCCATATTTGGCTTAAGGAACTTTATCTGTGCTCATTTCAATCTCCGGTTTTATGCAGCACCCCAACTCACCTTTCCCCTTAAGCAAGCATAAGTTGGTTTTCTAAATTTGAGACCCTGTTCTGTTCTGTAATTCAGTTCCTGTGTAGCCAAGTTTACATTTCGTGTATTACTGATATCTTATGATGTTTCTTTTTCTGTGTGACTTATTTCAGTTAGAATCATCATACCTGAATCCACTCATTGTGCTGCTAAGGGCCTGATGACATAGATTTCATTGCTGAGTGATATTGCTTTGTAAGTAAATACCACAACTTCTTTATCCATTTTTCACTTTCTGTGATATTGAACTTGTACGGTAAACGAGGTTCTTGTAAACAGAGCCGTTCCAAACTTTGGGGTGGCTGTGTCTTTTTGATTTTAATTTCCCTAAGCTATAGGACCATAAGTGGAAGTGCCCTAGGCTCTGTTGCTTTGTTTTTTAGATGTTTCAGGAAACACCATACACTTCTCCCGAGTGTCTCTTGGCAATTTACATCCCGCCCATCAGCATAACAAGGCTCCCAGTTCTCCATGGCCTGTCCTGCCTTTCTGGATTTTACACTTTTTTCAGATGGCCCTTTTGACCGGGGGGAAATGAGACTTCATTGTAGTGCAGATTTCCTTTGCAAGCTTGCTTGGTTGGCCAAAAAGGGCGTATGCGTTTTTTCCTGAATATATTCAGGAAAAAACGCATACGCCCTTTTTGACCAAGTGCATCATTGTGGACGTTCTGCCTCTTTTCCTATGCTTTCAATGCAATTCCAGTCTACCTCCTGAAATCGGTTTCCTGCAATTCTGCCCCGCTTTCAAGTCCTCTTGGCAGCCTTACTTCAGTATATTTTTGGACGATAGCTGTCATTTATAACTCTGCAGGTTTGTGAATTACAGTGCCCCTGAGCTCCTTTCTTCAACTCGCTTTCTTGTGAGCTGGCCGCACCACCACATGATGGCTTCAGGCCCTAATCTGGTTCCGGCACGGCACGCTGAGCCTTTGGTTAATTCCTCTTCCTGGTGGGAAATGAGAGATAATTTGCCCGTCCAGACACCTCCAGCTAGTCTCTCATTGGTTCTCGCTATTCCTGTTCATCTTCCGCAGAAATTGCAAACTGGGCCAAACAGGAGGTTAAAGGGACTGACTCTCCAAGTCGGGAGAGTGTTAGTAAAGCGTCTGGAATGTTGCACCCGAGTACCAGGGTACGAAAACTGAGACATATTTGAACACGTCTCCCGATCACATGGTTGATCATACTCTAGGTTCCACATGCATGTTTTAGCTGAAGGAAGAATACCTTAAACCTGGGTAGTTGAAACCCGTGTAATGGATACCATGCAATATGACTTCAAAGGGTCTTCATTTGCTCACCGAACCTCTCCAATCCTATCACTGCTGCGTTTATGCCCCTGTACACACGCTTGATTCTCTGTTGGAGACATAGCAATCCATAGGTTTTAAGATACTTACTAGTCAGGTACATTCTTAGGCGTTTAATATGCGGTGTTGAGTCCATTTCGTTGAGCAAGGAGTAGCTCTTGTCTATTCCATATTTGGCTTAAGGAACTTTATCTGTGCTCATTTCAATCTCTGGTTTTATGCAGCACCCCAACTCACCTTTACCCTTAAGCAAGCATAAGTTGGTTTTCTAAATTTGAGACCCTGTTCTGTTCTGTAATTCAGTTCCTGTGTAGCCAAGTTTACATTCCGTGTATTAGTGATATCTTATGATGTTTCTTTTTCTGTGTGACTTATTTCAGTTAGAATCGTCATACCTGAATCCACTCATTGTGCTGTTAAGGGCCTGATGACATAGATTTCATTGCTGAGTGATATTGCTTTGTAAGTAAATACCACAACTTGTTTATCCATTTTTCACTTTCTGCGATGTTGAACTTGTACTGTAAACGAGGTTCTTGTAAACAGAGGTGTCCCAAACTTTTGGGTGGCTGTGTCTTTTTGATTTTAATTTCCCTAAGCTATAGGACCATAAGTGGAAGTGCCCTAGGCTCTGTTGCTTTGTTTTTTAGATGTTTCAGGAAACACCATACACTTCTCCCGAGTGTCTGTTGGCAATTTACATCCCGCCCATCAGCATAACAAGGCTCCCAGTTCTCCATGGCCTGTCCTGCCTTTCTGGATTTTACACTTTTTTCAGATGGCCCTTTTGACCGGGGGGAAGTGAGACTTCATTGTAGTGCAGATTTCCTTTGCAAGCTTGCTTGGTTGGCCAAAAAGGGCGTATGCGTTTTTTCCTGAATATATTCAGGAAAAAACGCATACGCCCTTTTTGACCAAGTGCATCATTGTGGACGTTCTGCCTCTTTTCCTATGCTTTCAATGCAATTCCAGTCTACCTCCTGAAATCGGTTTCCTGCAATTCTGCCCCGCTTTCAAGTCCTCTTGGCAGCCTTACTTCAGTATATTTTTGGACGATAGCTGTCATTTATAACTCTGCAGGTTTGTGAATTACAGTGCCCCTGAGCTCCTTTCTTCAACTCGCTTTCTTGTGAGCTGGCCGCAACACCGCAGGATGGCTTCAGGCCCAAATCTGGTTCCGGCACGGCACACTGAGCCTTTGGTTAATTCCTCTTCCTGGTGGGAAATGAGAGTTAAATTTGCCCGTCCAGACACCTCCAGCTAGTCTCTCATTGGTTCTCGCTATTCCTGTTCATCTTCCGCAGAAATTGCAAACTGGGCCAAACAGGAGTTTAAAGGGACTGACTCTCCAAGTGGGGAGAGTGTTAGTAAAGCGTCTGGAATGTTGCACCCGAGTACCAGGGTACGAAAACTGAGACATATTTGAACACGTCTCCCGATCACACGGTTGATCATACTCTGGGTTCCACATGCATGTTTTAGCTGAAGGAAGAATACCTTAAACCTGGGTAGTTGAAACCCGTGTAATGGATACCATGCAATATGACTTCAAAGGGTCTTCATTTGCTCACCGAACCTCTCCAATCCTATCACTGCTGCGTTTATGCCCCTGTACACACGCTTGATTCTCTGTTGGAGACATAGCAATCCATAGGTTTTAAGATACTTACTAGTCAGGTACATTCTTAGGCGTTTAATATGCGGTGTTGAGTCCATTTCGTTGAGCAAGGAGTAGCTCTTGTCTATTCCATATTTGGCTTAAGGAACTTTATCTGTGCTCATTTCAATCTCTGGTTTTATGCAGCATTCCAACTCACCTTTACCCTTAAGCAAGCATAAGTTGGTTTTCTAAATTTGAGACCCTGTTCTGTTCTGTAATTCAGTTCCTGTGTAGCCAAGTTTACATTCCGTGTATTAGTGATATCTTATGATGTTTCTTTTTCTGTGTGACTTATTTCAGTTAGAATCATCGTACCTGAATCCACTCATTATGCTGCTACGGGCCTGATGACATAGATTTCATTGCTGAGTGATACTGCATTGTACGTAAGTACCACAAGTTCTTTATCCATTTTTCACTTTCTGTGATATTGAACTTGTACTGTAAACGAGGTTCTTGTAAACAGAGGCGTCCCAAACTTTGGGGTGGCTGTGTCTTTTTGATTTTAATTTCCCTAAGCTATAGGACCATAAGTGGAAGTGCCCTAGGCTCTGTTGCTTTGTTATTTATATGTTTCAGGAAACACCATACACTTTTCCCGAGTGTCTGTTGGCAATTTACATCCCGCCCATCAGCATAACAAGGCTCCCAGTTCTCCATGGCCTTTCCTGCCTTTCTGGATTTTACAGTTTTTTCAGATGGCCTTTTTTACCGGGGGGAAGTGAGACTTCATTGTAGTGCAGATTTCCTTTGCAAGCTTGCTTGGTTGGCCAAAAAGGGCGTATGCGTTTTTTCCTGAAAATATTCAGGAAAAAATGCATACGCCATTTTGGCCAAGTGCATCATTGTGGACGTTCTGCCTCTTTTCCTATGCTTTCAATGCAATTCCAGTCTACCTCCTGAAATCGGTTTCCTGCAATTCTGCCCCACTTTCAAGTCCTCTTGGCAGCCTTACTTCTGTATATTTTCGGACGATAGCTTTCATTTATAACTCTGCAGCTTTGTGAATTACAGTTCCCCTGAGCTCCTTTCTTCAACTCGCTTTCTTGTGAGCTGGCCCCAACACAACAGGATTGCTTCAGGCCCTAATCTGGTTCCGGCACGGCACACTGAGTCTTTGGTTAATTCCTCTTCCTGGTGGGAAATGAGAGTTAAATTTGCCCGTCCTGACACCTCAAGCTAGTCTCTCATTGGTTCTCCCTATTCCTGTTCATCTTCCGCAGAAATTGCAAACTGGGCCAAACAGGAGGTTAAAGGCACTGACTCTCCAAGTCGGGAGAGTGTTAGTAAAGCATCTGGAATGTTGCACCCGAGTACCAGGAGACCAAAACTGAGACATATTTGAACACGTCTCCCAATCACACAGTCGATCATACTCTGGGTTCCACATGCATGTTTTAGCTGAAGGTAGAATACCTTTAACATGGACAGTTGAGACCCTTGGAATGGGTACCATGCAATATGACTTCAAAGGGTCTTCATTTGCTCACCAAACCTCTCCAATCCTATCACTGCTGCGTTTATGCCCCTGCACACACGCTTGATTCTCTTTCGGAGAGATAGCAATCCATAGGTTTTAAGATACTTACTAGTCAGGTACATTCTTAGGCGTTTAATATGGGGTGTTGAGTCCATTTCGTTGAGCCAGGAGTAGCTCTTGTCTATTCCATATTTGGCTTAAGGAACTTTATCTGTGCTCATTTCAATCTCTGGTTTTATGCAGCACCCCAACTCACCTTTCCCCTTAAGCAAGCATAAGTTGGTTTTCTAAATTTGAGACCCTGTTCTGTTTTGGAATTCAGTTCCTGTGTAGCCAAGTTTACATTCCGTGTATTAGTGATATCTTATGATGTTTCTTTATCTGTGTGACTTATTTCAGTTAGAATCATCGTACCTGAATCCACTCATTATGCTGCTACGGGCCTGATGACATAGATTTCATTGCTGAGTGATACTGCATTGTACGTAAGTACCACAAGTTCTTTATCCATTTTTCACTTTCTGGGATATTGAACTTGTACGGTAAACGAGGTTCTTGTAACCAGAGGCGTCCCAAACTTTTGGGTGGCTGGGTCTTTTTGATTTTAATTTCCCTAAGCTATAGGACCATAAGTGAAAGTGCCCTAGGCTCTGTTGCTTTGTTTTTTAGATGTTTCAGGAAACACCATACACTTCTCCAGAGTGTCTGTTGGCAATGTACATCCCGCCCATCAGCATAACAAGGCTCCCAGTTCTCCATGGCCTGTCCTGCCTTTCTGGATTTTACACTTTTTTCAGATGGCCCTTTTGACCGGGGGGAAGTTTGACTTCATTGTAGTGCAGATTTCCTTTGCAAGCTTGCTTGGTTGTCCAAAAAGGGCGTATGCGTTTTTTCCTGAATATATTCAGGAAAAAACGCATACGCCCTTTTTGGCCAAGTGCATCATTGTGGACGTTCTGCCTCTTTTCCTATGCTTTCAATGCAATTCCAGTCTACCTCCTGAATTCGGTTTCCTGCAATTCTGCCCCGCTTTCAAGTCCTCTTGGCAGCCTTACTTCAGTATATTTTTGGACGATAGCTGTCATTTATAACTCTGCAGGTTTGTGAATTACAGTGCCCCTGAGCTCCTTTCTTCAACTCGCTTTCTTGTGAGCTGTCAGCAACACCGCAGGATGGCTTCAGGCCCTAATCTTGTTCCGGTACGGCACACTGAGCCTTTGGTTAATTCCTCTTCCTGGTGGGAAATGAGAGTTAAATTTGCCCGTCCAGACACCTCCAGCTAGTCTCTCATTGGTTCTCGCTATTCCTGTTCATCTTCCGCAGAAATTGCAAACTGGGCCAAACAGGAGGTTAAAGGGACTGACTCTCCAAGTCGGGAGAGTGTTAGTAAAGCGTCTGGAATGTTGCACAAGAGTACCAGGGTATGAAAACTGAGACATATTTGAACACGTCTCCCGATCACATGGTTGATCATACTCTAGGTTCCACATGCATGTTTTAGCTGAAGGAAGAATACCTTAAACCTGGAGAGTTGAGACCCGTGGAATGGGTACCATGCAATATGACTTCAAAGGGTCTTCATTTGCTCACCGAACCTCTCCAATCCTATCACTGCTGCGTTTATGCCCCTGTACACATGCTTGATTCTCTTTTGGAGACATAGCAATCCATAGGTTTTAAGATACTTACTAGTCAGGTACATTCTTAGGCGTTTAATATGGGGTGTTGAGTCAATTTCGTTGAGCAAGGAGTAGCTCTTGTCTATTCCATATTTGGCTTAAGGAACTTTATCTGTGCTCATTTCAATCTCTGGTTTTATGCAGCACCCCAACTCACCTTTCCCCTTAAGCAAGCATAAGTTGGTTTTCTAAATTTGAGACCCTGTTCTGTTGTGTAATTCAGTTCCTGTGTAGCCAAGTTTACATTCCGTGTATTACTGATATCTTATGATGTTTCTTTTTCTGTGTGACTTATTTCAGTTAGAATCATCATACCTGAATCCACTCATTATGCTGCTACGGGCCTGATGACACAGATTACATTGCTGAGTGATACTGCATTGTACGTAAGTACCACAAGTTCTTTATCCATTTTTCACTTTCTGTGATATTGAACTTGTACGGTAAATGAGGTTCTTGTAAACAGAGGCGTCCCAAACTTTGGGGTGGCTGTGTCTTTTTGATTTTAATTTCCCTAAGCTATAGGACCATAAGTGGAAGTGCCCTAGGCTCTGTTGCTTTGTTTTTTATATGTTTCAGGAAACACCATACACTTCTCCCGAGTGTCTGTTGGCAATTTACATCCCGCCCATCAGCATAACAAGGCTCCCAGTTCTCCATGGCCTGTCCTGCCTTTCTGGATTTTACACTTTTTTCAGATGGCCCTTTTGACCGGGGGGAAGTGAGACTTCATTGTAGTGCAGATTTCCTTTGCAAGTTTGCTTAGTTGGCCAAAAAGCGCCTATGCGTTTTTTCCTGAATATATTCAGGAAAAAATGCATACGCCCCTTTTGGCCAAGTGCATCATTGTGGACGTTCTGCCTCTTTTCCTATGCTTTCAATGCAATTCCAGTCTAGCTCCTGAAATCGGTTTCCTGCAATTCTGCCCCGCTTTCAAGTACTCTTGGCAGCCTTACTTCAGTACATTTTTGGACGATAGCTGTCATTTATAACTCTGCAGGTTTGTGAATTACAGTGCCCCTGAGCTCCTTTCTTCAACTCGCTTTCTTTTGAGCTGGCCGCAACACCGCAGGATGGCTTCAGGCCCTAATCTGGTTCCGGCACGGCACGCTGAGCCTTTGGTTAATTCCTCTTCCTGGTGGGAAATGAGAGTTAAATTTGCCCGTCCAGACACCTCCAGCTAGTCTCTCATTGGTTCTCGCTATTCCTGTTCATCTTCCGCAGAAATTGCAAACTGGGCCAAACAGGAGGTTAAAGGGACTGACTCTCCAAGTCGGGAGAGTGTTAGTAAAGCGTCTGGAATGTTGCACCCGAGTACCAGGGTACGAAAACTGAGACATATTTGAACACGTCTCCCGATCACATGGTTGATCATACTCTAGGTTCCACATGCATGTTTTAGCTGAAGGAAGAATACCCTAAACCTGGAGAGTTGAGACCCGTGGAATGGGTACCATGCAATATGACTTCAAAGGGTCTTCATTTGCTCACCGAACCTCTCCAATCCTATCACTGCTGCGTTTATGCCCCTGTACACATGCTTGATTCTCTTTTGGAGACATAGCAATCCATAGGTTTTAAGATACTTACTAGTCAGATACATTCTTAGGCGTTTAATATGGGGTGTTGAGTCCATTTCGTTGAGCAAGGAGTAGCTCTTGTCTATTCCATATTTGGCTTAAGGAACTTTATCTGTGCTCATTTCAATCTCTGGTTTTATGCAGCACCCCAACTCACCTTTCCCCTTAAGCAAGCATAAGTTGGTTTTCTAAATTTGAGACCCTGTTCTGTTTTGGAATTCAGTTCCTGTGTAGCCAAGTTTACATTCTGTGTATTAGTGATATCTTATGATGTTTCTTTTTCTGTGTGACTTATTTCAGTTAGAATCATCGTACCTGAATCCACTCATTATGCTGCTACGAGCCTGATGACATAGATTTCATTGCTGAGTGATACTGCATTGTACGTAAGTACCACAAGCTCTTTATCCATTTTTCACTTTCTGTGATACTGAACTTGTACGGTAAACGAGGTTCTTGTAAGCAGAGGCGTCCCAAACTTTGTGGTGGCTGTTTCTTTTTGATTTTAATTTCCCTAAGCTATAGGATCATAAGTGGAAGTGCCCTAGGCTCTGTTGCTTTGTTTTTTAGATGTTTCAGGAAACACCATACACTTCTCCCGAGTGGCTGTTGGCAATTTACATCCCGCCCATCAGCATAACAAGGCTCCCAGTTCTCCATGGCCTGTCCTGCCTTTCTGGATTTTACACTTTTTTCAGATGGCCCTTTTGACCGGGGGGAAGTGAGACTTCATTGTAGTGCAGATTTCCTTTGCAAGCTTGCTTGGTTGGCCAAAAAGGGCGTATGCGTTTTTTCCTGAATATATTCAGGAAAAAACGCATACGCCCTTTTTGGCCAAGTGCATCATTGTGGACGTTCTGCCTCTTTTCCTATGCTTTCAATGCAATTTCAGTCTCCCTCCTGAAATCGGTTTCCTGCAATTCTGCCCCGCTTTCAAGTCCTCTTGGCAGCCTTACTTCGGTATATTTTTGGACCATAGCTGTCATTTATAACTCTGCAGGTTTGTGAATTACAGTGCCCCTGAGCTCCTTTCTTCAACTCGCTTTCTTGTGAGCTGGCCGCAACACCGCAGGATGGCTTCAGGCCCTAATCTGGTTCCGGCACGGCACGCTGAGCCTTTGGTTAATTCCTCTTCCTGGTGGGAAATGAGAGTTAAATTTGCCCGTCCAGACACCTCCAGCTAGTCTCTCATTGGTTCTCGCTATTCCTGTTCATCTTCCGCAGAAACTGCAAACTGGGCCAAACAGGAGGTTAAAGGGACTGACTCTCCAAGTCGGGAGAGTGTTAGTAAAGCGTCTGGAATGTTGCACCCGAGTACCAGGGTACGAAAGCTGAGACATATTTGAACACGTCTCCCGATCACATGGTTGATCATACTCTAGGTTCCACATGCATGTTTTAGCTGAAGGAAGAATACCTTAAACCTGGAGAGTTGAGACCCGTGGAATGGGTACCATGCAATATGACTTCAAAGGGTCTTCATTTGCTCACCGAACCTCTCCAATCCTATCACTGCTGTGTTTATGCCCCTGTACACATGCTTGATTCTCTTTTGGAGACATAGCAATCCATAGGTTTTAAGATACTTACTAGTCAGGTACATTCTTAGGCGTTTAATATGCGGTGTTGAGTCCATTTCGTTGAGCAAGGAGTAGCTCTTGTCTATTCCATATTTGGCTTAAGGAACTTTATCTGTGCTCATTTCAATCTCTGGTTTTATGCAGCACCCCAACTCACCTTTCCCCTTAAGCAAGCATAAGTTGGTTTTCTAAATTTGAGACCCTGTTCTGTTCTGTAATTCAGTTCCTGTGTAGCCAAGTTTACATTCCGTGTATTAGTGATATCTTATGATGTTTCTTTTTCTGTGTGACTTATTTCAGTTAGAATCATTGTACCTGAATCCACTCATTATGCTGCTACGGGCCTGATGACATAGATTTCATTGCTGAGTGATACTGCATTGTACGTAAGTACCACAAGTTCTTTATCCATTTTTCACTTTCTGTGATATTGAACTTGTACGGTAAACGAGGTTCTTGTAAACAGAGGCGTCCCAAACTTTGGGGTGGCTGTGTCTTTTTGATTTTAATTTCCCTAAGCTATAGGACCATAAGTGGAAGTGCCCTAGGCTCTGTTGCTTTGTTTTTTAGATGTTTCAGGAAACACCATACACTTCTCCCGAGTGTCTGTTGGCAATTTACATCCCGCCCATCAGCATAAGAAGGCTCCCAGTTCTCCATGGCCTTTCCTGCCTTTCTGGATTTTACACTTTTCTCAGATGGCCCTTTTGACCGGGGGGAAGTGAGACTTCATTGTAGTGCAGATTTCCTTTGCAAGTTTGCTTGGTTGGCCAAAAAGGGCGTATGCGTTTTTTCCTGAATATATTCAGGAAAAAACGCATACGCCCTTTTTGGCCAAGTGCATCATTGTGGACGTTCTGCCTCTTTTCCTATGCTTTCAATGCAATTCCAGTCTCCCTCCTGAAATCGGTTTCCTACAATTCTGCCCCACTTTCAAGTCCTCTTGTCAGCCTTACTTCGGTATATTTTTGGACGATAGCTGTCATTTATAACTCTGCATGTTTGTGAATTACAGTGCCCCTGAGCTCCTTTCTTCAACTCGCTTTCTTGTGAGCTGGCCGCAACACCACAGGATGGCTTCAGGCCCTAATCTGGTTCCGGCTCGGCACGCTGAGCCTTTGGTTAATTCCTCTTCCTGGTGGGAAATGAGAGTTAAATTTGCCCGTCCAGACACCTCCAGCTAGTCTCTCATTGGTTCTCACTATTCCTGTTCATCTTCCGCAGAAACTGCAAACTGGGCCAAACAGGAGGTTAAAGGGACTGACTCTCTAAGTCGGGAGAGTGTTAGTAAAGTGTCTGGAATGTTGCACCCGAGTACCAGGGTACAAAAGCTGAGACATATTTGAACACGTCTCCCGATCACATGGTTGATCATACTCTAGGTTCCACATGCATGTTTTAGCTGAAGGAAGAATACCTTAAACCTGGAGAGTTGA
Organism: Pseudorca crassidens; assembly: GCF_039906515.1. NCBI lineage: Eukaryota > Metazoa > Chordata > Mammalia > Artiodactyla > Delphinidae > Pseudorca > Pseudorca crassidens. The sequence goes on from NC_090301.1 coordinate 105,443,663, forward strand.
GACCCGTGGAATGGGTACCATGCAATATGACTTCAAAGGGTCTTCATTTGCTCACCGAACCTCTCCAATCCTATCACTGCTGCGTTTATGCCCCTGTACTCATGCTTGATTCTCTTTTGGAGACATAGCAATCCATAGGTTTTAAGATACTTACTAGTCAGGTACATTCTTAGGCGTTTAATATGCGGTGTTGAGTCCATTTCGTTGAGCAAGGAGTAGCTCTTGTCTATTCCATATTTGGCTTAAGGAACTTTATCTGTGCTCATTTCAATCTCTGGTTTTATGCAGCACACCAACTCACCTTTCCCCTTAAGCAAGCATAAGTTGGTTTTCTAAATTTGAGACCCTGTTCTGTTTTGGAATTCAGTTCCTGTGTAGCCAAGTTTACATTCCGTGTATTAGTGATACCTTATGATGTTTCTTTTTCTGTGTGACTTATTTCAGTTAGAATCATCATACCTGAATCCACTCATTATGCTGCTAAGAGCCTGATGACATAGATTTCATTGCTGAGTGATATTGCTTTGTAAGTAAATACCACAACTTCTTTATCCATTTTTCACTTTCTGCGATGTTGAACTTGTACTGTAAACGAGGTTCTTGTAAACAGAGGCGTCCCAAACTTTGGGGTGCTGTGTCTTTTTGATTTTAATTTCCCTAAGCTATAGGACCATAAGTGGAAGTGCCCTAGGCTCTGTTGCTTTGTTTTTTAGATGTTTCAGGAAACACCATACACTTCTTCCGAGTGGCTGTTGGCAATTTACATCCCGCCCATCTGCATAACAAGGCTCCCAGTTCTCCATGGCCTGTCCTGCCTTTCTGGATTTTACACTTTTTTCAGATGGCCCTTTTGACCGGGGGGAAGTGAGACTTCATTGTAGTGCAGATTTCCTTTGCAAGCTTGCTTGGTTGGCCAAAAAGGGCGTATGCGTTTTTTCCTGAATATATTCAGGAAAAAACGCATACGCCCTTTTTGGCCAAGTGCATCATTGTGGACGTTCTGCCTCTTTTCCTATGCTTTCAATGCAATTCCAGTCTACCTCCTGAAATCGGTTTCCTGCAATTCTGCCCCGCTTTCAAGTCCTCTTGGCAGCATTACTTCAGTATATTTTTGGACGATAGCTGTCATTTATAACTCTGCATGTTTGTGAATTACAGTGCCCCTGAGCTCCTTTTTTCAACTCGCTTTCTTGTGACCTGGCCGCAACACCGCAGGATGGCTTCAGGCCCTAATCTGTTTCCGGCACGGCATGCTGAACCTTTGGTTAATTCTTCTTCCTGGTGGGAAATGAGAGTTAAATTTGCCCGTCCAGACACCTCCAGCTAGTCTCTCATTGGTTCTCGCTATTCCTGTTCATCTTCCGCAGAAATTGCACACTGGGTCAAACAGGAGGTTAAAGGGACTGACTGTCCAAGTCGGGAGAGTGTTAGTAAAGCGTCTGGAATGTTGCACCCGAGTACCAGGGTACGAAAACTGAGACATATTTGAACACGTCTCCCGATCACATGGTTGAACATACTCTAGGTTCCACATGCATGTTTCAGCTGAAGGAAGAATACCTTAAACCTGGGTAGTTGAAACCTGTGGAATGGGTACCATGCAATATGACTTCAAGGGGTCTTCATTTGCTCACCGATCCTCTCCAATCCTATCACTGCTGCGTTTATGCCCCTGTACACACGCTTGATTCTCTTCTGGAGACATAGCAATCCATAGGTTTTAAGATATTTACTAGTCAGGTACATTCTTAGGCGTTTAACATGCGGTGTTGAGTCCATTTCGTTGAGCAAGGAGTAGCTCTTGTCTATTCCATATTTGGCTTAAGAAACTTTATCTGTGCTCATTTCAATCTCTGGTTTTATGCAGCACCCCAACTCACCTTTCCCCTTAAGCAAGCATAAGTTGGTTTTCTAAATTTGAGACCCTGTTCTGTTTTGGAATTCAGTTCCTGTGTAGCCAAGTTTACATTCCGTGTATTAGTGATATCTTATGATGTTTCTTTTTCTGTGTGACTTATTTCAGTTAGAATCATCGTACCTGAATCCACTCATTATGCTGCTACGGGCCTGATGACATAGATTTCATTGCTGAGTGATACTGCATTGTACGTAAGTACCACAAGTTCTTTATCCATTTTTCACTTTCGGTGATATTGAACTTGTACGGTAAAGGAGGTTCTTGTAAACAGAGGCGTCCCAAACCTTGGGGTGGCTGTGTCTTTTTGATTTTAATTTCCCTAAGCTATAGGACCATAAGTGGAAGTGCCCTAGGTTCTGTTGCTGTGTTTTTTAGATGTTTCAGGAAACACCATACACTTCTCCCGAGTGTCTGTTGGCAATTTACATCCCGCCCATCAGCGTAAGAAGGCTCCCAGTTCTCCATGGCCTGTCCTGCCTTTCTGGATTTCGCACTTTTTTCAGATGGCCCTTTTGACCGGGGGGAAGTGAGACTTCATTGTAGTGCAGATTTCCTTTGCAAGTTTGCTTGGTTGGCCAAAAAGGGCGTATGCGTTTTTTCCTGAATATATTCAGGAAAAAACGCATACGCACTTTTTGGCCAAGTGCATCATTGTGGACATTCTGCCTCTTTTCCTATGCTTTCAATGAAATTCCAGTCTCCCTCCTGAAATCGGTTTCCTGCAATTCTGCCCCGCTTTCAAGTCCTCTTGGCAGCCTTACTTCGGTATATTTTTGGACGATAGCTGTCATTTATAACTCTGCATGTTTGTGAATTACAGTGCCCCTGAGCTGCTTTCTTCAACTCGCTTTCGTGTGACCTGGCCGCAACACCGCAGGATGGCGTCAGGCCCTAATCTGGTTCCGGCACGGCACGCTGAGCCTTTGGTTAATTCCTCTTCCTGGTGGGAATTGAGAGTTAAATTTGCCCGTCCAGACACCTCCAGCTAGTCTCTCATTGGTTCTCGCTATTCCTGTTCATCTTCCGCAGAAACTGCAAACTGGGCCAAACAGGAGGTTAAAGGGACCGACTCTCCAAGTCGGGAGAGTGTTAGTAAAGCGTCTGGAATGTTGCACCCGAGTACCAGGGTACGAAAGCTGAGACATATTTGAACACGTCTCCCGATCACATGGTTGATCATACTCTAGGTTCCACATGCATGTTTTAGCTGAAGGAAGAATACCTTAAACCTGGAGAGTTGAGACCCGTGGAATGGGTACCATGCAATATGACTTCAAAGGGTCTTCATTTGCTCACCGAACATCTCCAATCCTATCACTGCTGCGTTTATGCCCCTGTACACATGCTTGATTCTCTTTCGGAGACATAGCAATCCATAGGTTTTAAGATACTTACTAGTCAGGTACGTTCTTAGGCGTTTAATATGCGGTGTTGAGTCCATTTCGTTGAGCAAGGAGTAGCTCTTGTCTATTCCATATTTGGCTTAAGGAACTTTATCTGTGCTCATTTCAACCTCTGGTTTTATGCAGCACCCCAACTCACCTTTCCCCTTAAGCAAGCATAAGTTGGTTTTCTAAATTTGAGACCCTGTTCTGTTCTGTAATTCAGTTCCTGTGTAGCCAAGTTTACATTCCGTGTATTACTGATATCTTATGATGTTTCTTTTTCTGTGTGACTTATTTCAGTTAGAATCATCGTACCTGAATCCACTCATTATGCTGCTATGGGCCTGATGACATAGATTACTTTGCTGAGTGATACTGCATTGTACGTAAGTACCACAAGTTCTTTATCCCTTTTTCACTTTCTGTGATATTGAACTTGTACGGTAAACGAGGTTCTTGTAAACAGAGGCGTCCCAAACATTGGGGTGGCTATGTCTTTTTGATTTTAATTTCCCTAAGCTATAGGACCATAAGTGGAAGTGCCCTAGGCTCTGTTGCTTTGTTTTTTAGATGTTTCAGGAAACACCATACACTTGTCCCGAGTGTCTGTTGGCAATTTACATCCCGCCCATCAGCATAACAAGGCTCCCAGTTCTCCATGGCCTGTCCTGCCTTTCTGGATTTTACACTTTTTTAAGATGGCCCTTTTGACCGGGGGGAAGTGAGACTTCATTGTAGTGCAGATTTCCTTTGCAAGCTTGCTTGGTTGGCCAAAAAGCGCCTATGCGTTTTTTCCTGAATATATTCAGGAAAAAACGCATACGCCCTTTTTGGCCAAGTGCATCATTGTGGACGTTCTGCCTCTTTTCCTATGCTTTCAATGCAATTCCAGTCTACCTCCTGAAATCGGTTTCCTGCAATTCTGCCCTGCTTTCAAGTCCTCTTGGCAGCCTTACTTCAGTATATTTTTGGACGATAGCTGTCATTTATAACTCTGCATGTTTGTGAATTACAGTGCCCCTGAGCTCCTTTCTTCAACTCGCATTCCTGTGACCTGGCCGCAACACCGCAGGATGGCTTCAGGCCCTAATCTGGTTCCGGCACGGCACGCTGAACCTTTGGTTAATTCCTCTTCCTGGTGGGAAATGAGAGTTAAATATGCCCGTCCAGACACCTCCAGCTAGTCTCTCATTGGTTCTCGCTATTCCTGTTCTTCTTCCGCAGAAATTGCACACTGGGCCAAACAGGAGGTTAAAGGGACTGACTCTCCAAGTCAGGAGAGTGTTAGTAAAGCGTCTGGAATGTTGCACCCGAGTACCAGGGTATGAAAACTGAGACATATTTGAACACGTCTCCTGATCACATGGTTGATCATACTCTAGGTTCCACATGCATGTTTTAGCTGAAGGAAGAATACCTTAAACCTGGGTAGTTGAAACCCGTGGAATGGGTACCATGCAATATGACTTCAAAGGGTCTTCATTTGCTCACCGAACCTCTCCAATCCTATCACTGCTGCGTTTATGCCCCTGTACACACGCTTGATTCTCTTTTGGAGACAGCAATCCATAGGTTTTAAGATACTTACTAGTCAGGTACATTCTTAGGCGTTTAATATGCGGTGTTGAGTCCATTTCGTTGAGCAAGGAGTAGCTCTTGTCTATTCCATATTTGGCTTAAGAAACTTTATCTGTGCTCATTTCAATCTCTGGTTTTATGCAGCACCCCAACACACCTTTCCCCTTAAGCAAGCATAAGTTGGTTTTCTAAATTTGAGACCCTGTTCTGTTTTGGAATTCAGTTCCTGTGTAGCCAAGTTTACATTCCGTGTATTAGTGATATCTTATGATGTTTCTTTTTCTGTGTGACTTATTTCAGTTAAATCATCGTACCTGAATCCACTCATTATGCTGCTATGGGCCTGATGACATAGATTTCATTGCTGAGTGATACTGCATTGTACGTAAGTACCACAAGTTCTTTATCCATTTTTCACTTTCGGTGATATTGAACTTGTATGGTAAAGGAGGTTCTTGTAAACAGAGGCATCCCAAACCTTGGGGTGGCTGTGTCTTTTTGATTTTAATTTCCCTAAGCTATAGGACCATAAGTGGAAGTGCCCTAGGTTCTGTTGCTGTGTTTTTTAGATGTTTCAGGAAACACCATACACTTCTCCCGAGTGTCTGTTGGCAATTTACATCCCGCCCATCAGCATAAGAAGGCTCCCAGTTCTCCATGGCCTGTCCTGCCTTTCTGGATTTTACACTTTTTTCAGATGGCCCTTTTGACCGGGGGGAAGTGAGACTTCATTGTAGTGCAGATTTCCTTTGCAAGTTTGCTTGGTTGGCCAAAAAGGGCGTATGCGTTTTTTCCTGAATATATTCAGGAAAAAACGCATACCCCCTTTTTGGCCAAGTGCATCATTGTGAACGTTCTGCCTCTTTTCCTATGCTTGAAATGCAATTCCAGTCTACCTCCTGAAATCGGTTTCCTGCAATTCTGCCCCACTTTCAAGTCCTCTTGGCAGCCTTACTTCAGTATATTTTTGGACGATAGCTGTCATTTGTAACTCTGCAGGTTTGTGAATTACAGTGCCCCTGAGCTCCTTTCTTCAACTCGCTTTCTTGTGAGCTGGCCGCAACACCGCAGCATGGCTTCAGGCCCTAATCTGGTTCCGGCACGGCACGCTGAGCCTTTGGTTATTTCCTCTTCCTGGTGGGAAATGAGAGTTAAATTTGCCCGTCCAGACACCTCCAGCTAGTCTCTCATTGGTTCTCGCTATTCCTGTTCATCTTCCGCAGAAATTGCAAACTGGGCCAAACAGGAGGTTAAAGGCGCTGACTCTCCAAGTGGGGAGAGTGTTAGTAAAGCGTCTGGAATGTTGCACCCGAGTACCAGGGGAGGAAAACTGAGACATACTTGAACAGGTCTCCCGTTCACACGGTTGATCATACTCTGGGTTCCACATGCATGTTTTAGCTGAAGGAAGAATAACTTAACCCTGGAGAGTTGAGACCCGTGTAATGGGTACCATGCAATATGACTTCAAAGGGTCTTCATTTGCTCACCGAACCTCTCCAATCCTATCACTGCTGCGTTTATGCCCCTGTACACACGCTTGATTCTCTTTTGGAGACATAGCAATCCATAGGTTTTAAGATACTTACTAGTCAGGTACATTGTTAGGCGTTTAATATGGGGTGTTGAGGCCATATCGTTGAGCAAGGAGTAGCTCTTGTCTATTCCATATTTGGCTTAAGGAACTTTATCTGTGCTCATTTCAATCTCTGGTTTTATGCAGCACCCCAACTCACCTTTCCCCTTAAGCAAGCATAAGTTGGTTTTCTAAATTTGAGACCCTGTTCTGTTCTGTAATTCAGTTCCTGTGTAGCCAAGTTTTCTTTCCGTGTATTACTGATATCTTATGATGTTTCTTTTTCTGTGTGACTTATTTCAGTTAGAATCATCATACCTGAATCCACTCATTGTGCTGCTACGGGCCTGATGACATAGATTTCATTGCTGAGTGATATTGCTTTGTAAGTAAATACCACAACTTCTTTATCCATTTTTCACTTTCTGCGATGTTGAACTTGTAGTGTAAACGAGGGTCTTGTAAACAGAGCCGTCCCAAACTTTGGGGTGGCTGTGTCTTTTTGATTTTAATTTCCCTAATCTATAGGACCATAAGTGGAAGTGCCCTAGGCTCTGTTGCTTTGTTTTTTAGATGTTTCAGGAAACACCATACACTTCTCCCGAGTGTCTGTTGGCAATTTACATCCCGCCCATCAGCATAACAAGGCTCCCAGTTCTCCATGGCCTGTCCTGCCTTTCTGGATTTTACACTTTTTTCAGATGGCCCTTTTGACCGGGGGGAAGTGAGACTTCATTGTAGTGCAGATTTCCTTTGCAAGCTTGCTTGGTTGGCCAAAAAGGGCGTATGCGTTTTTTCCTGAATATATTCAGGAAAAAACGCATACGCCCTTTTTGGCCAAGTGCATCATTGTGGACGTTCTGCCTCTTTTCCTATGTTTGAAATGCAATTCCAGTCTACCTCCTGAAATCGGTTTCCTGCAATTCTGCCCCGCTTTCAAGTCCTCTTGGCAGCCTTACTTCAGTATACTTTTGGACGATAGCTGTCATTTATAACTCTGCAGGTTTGTGAATTACAGTGCCCCTGAGCTCCTTTCTTCAACTCGCTTTCTTGTGAGCTGTCCGCAGCACCACAGGATGGCTTCAGGCCCTAATCTGGTTCCGGCACGGCACTCTGAGCCTTTGGTTATTTCCTCTTCCTGGTGGGAAATGAGAGTTAAATTTGCCCGTCCAGACACCTCCAGCTAGTCTCTCATTGGTTCTCGCTATTCCTGTTCATTTTCCGCAGAAATTGCAAACTGGGCCAAACAGGAGGTTAAAGGCGCTGACTCTCCAAGTGGGGAGAGTGTTAGTAAAGCATCTGGAATGTTGCACCCGAGTACCAGGGGAGGAAAACTGAGACATTTGAACACGTCTCCCGTTCACACGGTTGATCATACTCTGGGTTCCACATGCATGTTTTAGCTGAAGGAAGAATACCTTAAACCTGGAGAGTTGAAACCCGTGGATTGGGTACCATGCAATATGCCTTCAACGGGTTTTCATTTGCTCACCGAACCTCTCCAATCCTATCACTGCTGCGTTTATGCCCCTGTACACACGCTTGATTCTCTTTTGGAGACAGAGCAATCCATAGGTTTTAAGATACTTACTAGTCAGGTACATTCTTAGGCGTTTAATATGCGGTGTTGAGTCCATTTCGTTGAGCAAGGAGTAGCTCTTGTCTATTCCATATTTGGCTTAAGGAACTTTATCTGTGCTCATTTCAATCTCTGGTTTAATGCAGCACCCCAACTCACCTTTACCCTTAAGCAAGCATAAGTTGGTTTTCTAAATTTGAGACCCTGTTCTGTTTTGGAATTCAGTTCCTGTGTAGCCAAGTTTACATTCCGTGTATTACTGATACCTTATGATGTTTCTTTTTCTGTGTGACTTATTTCAGTTAGAATCATCATACCTGAATCCACTCATTGTGCTGCTAAGGGCCTGATGACATAGATTTCATTGCTGAGTGATATTGCTTTGTAAGTAAATACCACAACTTCTTTATCCATTTTTCACTTTCTGCGATGTTGAACTTGTAGTGTAAACGAGGTTCTTGTAAACAGAGGCGTCCCAAACTTTGGGGTGGCTGTGTCTTTTTGATTTTAATTTCCCTAAGCTATAGGACCATAAGTGGAAGTGCCCTAGGCTCTGTTGCTTTGTTTTTTAGATGTTTCAGGAAACACCATACACTTCTCCCGAGTGTCTGTTGGCAATTTACATCCCGCCCATCAGCATAACAAGGCTCCCAGTTCTCCATGGCCTGTCCTGCCTTTCTGGATTTTACACTTTTTTCAGATGGCCCTTTTGACCGGGGGGAAGTGAGACTTCATTGTAGTGCAGATTTCCTTTGCAAGCTTGCTTGGTTGGCCAAAAAGTGCGTATGCGTTTTTTCCTGAATATATTCAGGAAAAAACGCATACGCCCTTTTTGGCCAAGTGCATCATTGTGGACGTTCTGCCTCTTTTCCTATGCTTTCAATGCAATTCCAGTCTACCTCCTGAAATCGGTTTCCTGCAATTCTGCCCCGCTTTCAAGTCCTCTTGGCAGCCTTACTTCAGTATATTTTTGGACGATAGCTGTCATTTATAACTCTGCAGGTTTGTGAATTACAGTGCTCCTGAGCTCCTTTCTTCAACTCGCTTTCTTGTGACCTGTCGGCAACACCACAGGATGGCTTCAGGCCCTAATCTGGTTCCGGCATGGCACGCTGAACCTTTGGTTAATTCCTCTTCCTGGTGGGAAATGAGAGTTAAATTTGCCCTTCCAGACACCTCCAGCTAGTCTCTCATTGGTTCTCCCTATTCCTGTTAATCTTCCGCAGAAATTGCAAACTGGGCCAAACAGGAGGTTAAAGGGACTGACTCTCCAAGTCGGGAGAGTTTTAGTAAAGCGTCTGGAATGTTGCACCCGAGTACCAGGGGAGGAAAATTGAGACATATTTGAACATGTCTCCCGTTCACACGGTTGATCATACTCTGGGTTCCACATGCATGTTTTAGCTGAAGGAAGAATACCTTAAACCTGGAGAGTTGAGACCCGTGGAATGGGTATCATGCAATATGACTTCAAAGGGTCTTCATTTGCTCACCGAACCTCTCCAATCCTATCACTGCTGCGTTTATGCCCCTGTACACACGCTTGATTCTCTTTTGGAGACATAGCAATCCATAAGTTTTAAGATACTTACTAGTCAGGTACATTCTTAGGCGTTTAATATGCGGTGTTGAGTCCATTTCGTTGAGCAAGGAGTAGCTCTTGTCTATTCCATATTTGGCTTAAGGAACTTTATCTGTGCTCATTTCAATCTCTGGTTTTATGCAGCACCCCAACTCACCTTTACCCTTAAGCAAGCACAAGTTTGTTTTCTAAATTTGAGACCCTGTTCTGTTTTGGAATTCAGTTCCTGTGTAGCCAAGTTTACATTCCGTGTATTAGTGATATCTTATGATGTTTCTTTTTCTGTGTGACTTATTTCAGTTAGAATCATCGTACCTGAATCCACTCATTATGCTGCTACGGGCCTGATGACATAGATTTCATTGCTGAGTGATACTGCATTGTACGTAAGTACCACAAGTTCTTTTTCCATTTTTCACTTTCTGTGATATTGAACTTGTAAGGTAAATGAGGTTCTTGTAAATAGAGGCGTCCCAAACATTAGGGTGGCTGTGTCTTTTTGATTTTAATTTCCCTAAGCTATAGGACCATAAGTGGAAGTACCCTAGGCTCTGTTGCTTTGTTTTTTAGATGTTTCAGGAAACACCATACACTTCTCCCGAGTGTCTGTTGGCAATTTACATCCCTCCCATCAGCATAACAAGGCTCCCAGTTCTCCATGGCCTGTCCTGCCTTTCTGGATTTTACACTTTTTTCAGATGGCCCTTTTGACCGTGGGGGAAGTGAGACTTCATTGTAGTGCAGATATCCTTTGCAAGTTTGCTTGGTTGGCCAAAAAGGGCGTATGCGTTTTTTCCTGAATGTATTCAGGAAAAAACGCATACGCCCTTTTTGGCCAAGTGCATCATTGTGGACGTTCTGCCTCTTTTCCTATGCTTTCAATGCAATTCCAGTCTACCTCCTGAAATCGGTTTCCTGCAATTCTGCCCCGCTTTCAAGTCCTCTTGGCAGCCTTACTTCAGTATATTTTTGGACGATAGCTGTCATTTATAACTCTGCAGGTTTGTGAATTACAGTGCCCCTGAGATGCTTTCTTCAACTCGCTTTCTTGTGACCTGGCCGCAACACTGCAGGATGGCTTCAGGCCCTAATCTGGTTCTGGCACGGCACGCTGAGCCTTTGGTTATTTCCTCTTCCTGGTGGGAAATGAGAGTTAAATTTGCCCGTCCAGACACCTCCAGCTAGTCTCTCATTGGTTCTCGCTATTCCTGTTCATCTTCCGCAGAAATTGCAAACTGGGCCAAACAGGAGGTTAAAGGCACTGACTCTCCAAGTGGGGAAAGTGTTAGTAAAGCGTCTGGAATGTTGCACCCGAGTACCAGGGTACGAAAACTGAGACATATTTGAACACGTCTCCCGATCACATGGTTGATCATACTCTAGGTTCCACATGCATGATTTAGCTGTGGAAGAATACCTTAAACCTGGGTGGTTGAAACCCGTGGAATGGGTACCATGCAATATGACTTCAAAGGGTCTTCATTTGCTCACCGAACATCTCCAATCCTATCACTGCTGCGTTTATGCCCCTGTACTCATGCTTGATTCTCTTTCGGAGACATAGCAATCCATAGGTTTTAAGATACTTACTAGTCAGGTACATTCTTAGGCGTTTAATATGCGGTGTTGAGTCCATTTCGTTGAGCAAGGAGTAGCTCTTGTCTGTTCCATATTTTGCTTAAGGAACTTTATCTGTGCTCATTTCAATCTCTGGTTTTATGCAGCACCCCAACTCACCTTTCCCCTTAAGCAAGCATAAGTTGGTTTTCTAAATTTGAGACCCTGTTCTGTTCTGTAATTCAGTTCCTGTGTAGCCAAGTTTAAATTCCGTGTATTACTGATATCTTATGATGTTTCTTTTTCTGTGTGACTTATTTCAGTTAGAATCATCATACCTGAATCCACTCATTGTGCTGCTAAGGGCCTGATGACATAGATTTCATTGCTGAGTGATACTGCATTGTACGTAAGTACCACAAGTTCTTTATCCATTTTTCACTTTCTGTGATATTGAACTTGTACGGTAAACGAGGTTCTTGTAAACAGAGGCATCCCAAACTTTGGGGTGGCTGTGTCTTTTTGATTTTAATTTCCCTAATCTATAGGACCATAAGTGGAAGTGCCCTAGGCTCTGTTGCTTTGTTTTTTAGATGTTTCAGGAAACACCATACACTTCTTCCGAGTGTCTGTTGGCAATTTACATCCCGCCCATCAGCATAACAAGGTTCCCAGTTCTCCATGGCCTGTCCTGCCTTTCTGGATTTTACACTTTTTTCAGATGGCCCTTTTGACCGAGGGGAAGTGAGACTTCATTGTAGTGCAGATTTCCTTTGCAAATTTGCTTGGTTGGCCAAAAAGTGCGTATGCGTTTTTTCCTGAATATATTCAGGAAACAACGCATACGCCCTTTTTGGCCAAGTGCATCATTGTGGACGTTCTGCCTCTTTTCCTATTCTTTCAATGCAATTCCAGTCTACCTCCTGAAATCGGTTTCCTGCAATTCTGCCCCGCTTTCAAGTCCGCTTGGCAGCCTTACTTCAGTATATTTTTGGACGATAGCTGTCATTTATAACTCTTCAGGTTTGTGAATTACAGATCCCCTGAGCTCCTTTCTTCAACTCGCTTTCTTGTGAGCTGGCCGCAACACCGCAGGATTGCTTCAGGCCCTAATCTGGTTCCATCACGGCATGCTGAGCCTTTGGTTAATTCCTGTTCCTGGTGGGAAATGAGAGTTAAATTGCCCAACCAGACACCTCCAGATAGTCCCTCATTTCTTCTCCCTATTCCTGTTCATCTGCCACAGAAATTGCAAAATGGGCCAAACAGTAGGTTAAAGGCACTGACTCTCCAAGTCGGGAGAGGGTTAGTAAAGCGTCTGGAATGTTGCTCCCGAGTACCAGGGGACGAAAACTGAGACATATTTGAACACGTCTCCCAATCACACGGTTCATCATACTCTAGGTTCCACATGCATGTTTTAGCTGAAGGAAGAATACCTTAAACCTGGAGAGTTGAGACCCGTGGAATGGGTACCATGCAATATGACTTCAAAGGGTCTTCATTTGCTCACCGAACCTCTCCAATGTTACCACTGCTGTGTTTATGCCCCGGTACACATGCCTGATTCTCTTTCAGAGAGATAGCCATCCATAGGTTTTAAGATACTTACTAGTCAGGTACATTCTTAGGCGTTTAATATGGGGTGTTGAGTCCATTAAGTTGAGCAAGGAGTAGCTCTTGTCTATTCCATATTTGGCTTAAGGAACTTTATCTGTGCTCATTTCAATCTCTGGATTTATGTAGCACCCCAACTCACCTTTCCCCTTAAGCAAGCATAAGTTGGTTTTCTAAATTTGAGACCCTGTTCTGTTTTGTAATTCAGTTCCTGTGTAGCCGAGTTTACATTCCGTGTATTACTGATATCTTATGATGTTTCTTTTTCTGTGTGACTTATTTCAGTTAGAATCATCATACCTGAATCCACTCATTATGCTGCTACGGGCCTGATTACATAGGTTTCATTGCTGAGTGATATTGCATTGTACGTATGTACCACAACTTCTTTATCCATTTTTCACTTTCTGCGATATTGAACTTGTACCGTAAATGAGATTCTTGTAAACAGAGCTGTCCCAAACATTGGGGTGGCTGTGTCTTTTTGATTTTAATTTCCCTAAGCTATAGGACCATAAGTGGAAGTGCCCTAGGCTCTGTTGCTTTGTTTTTTAGATGTTTCAGGAAACACCATACACTTCTCCCAAGTGTCTGTTGGCAATTAACAACCCGCCCATCAGCATAACAAGGCTCCCAGTTCTCCATGGCCTGTCCTGCCTTTCTGGATTTTACACTTTTTTCAGATGGCCCTTTTGACCGGGGGGAAGTGAGACTTCAATGTAGTGCAAATTTCCTTTGCAAGCTTGCTTGGTTGGCCAAAAAGTGCGTATGCGTTTTTTCCTGAATATATTCAGGAAAAAACGCATACGCCCTTTTTGGCCAAGTGCATCATTGTGGACGTTCTGCCTCTTTTCCTATGCTTTCAATGCAATTCCAGTCTACCTCCTGAAATCGGTTTCCTGCAATTCTGCCCCGCTTTCAAGTCCTCTTGGCAGCCTTACTTCAGTATATTTTTGGACGATAGCTGTCATTTATAACTCTGCAGGTTTGTGAATTACAGTGCCCCTGAGCTCCTTTCTTCAACTCACTTTCTTGTGACCTGGCCGCAACACCGCAGGATGGCTTCAGGCCCTAATCTGTTTCCAGCACGGCACGCTGAGCCTTTGGTTAATTCCTCTTCCTGGTGGGAAATGAGAGTTAAATTTGCCCGTCCAGACACCTCCAGCTAGTCTCTCATTGGTTCTCGCTATTCCTGTTCATCTTCCGCAGAAATTGCAAACTGGGCCAAACAGGAGGTTAAAGGGACTGACTCTCCAAGTCGGGAGAGTGTTAGTAAAGCGTCTGGAATGTTGCACCTGAGTACAAGGGTACGAAAACTGAGACATATTTGAACACGTCTCCCGTTCACATGGTTGATCATACTCTAGGTTCCACATGCATATTTTAGCTGAAGGAAGAATACCTTAAACCTGAGTAGTTGAAACCCGTGGAATGGGTACCATGCAATATGACTTCAAAGGGTCTTCACTTGCTCACCGAACCTCTCCAATCCTATCACTGCTGCGTTTATGCCCCTGTACACATGCTTGATTCTCTTTCGGAGACATAGCAATCCATAGGTTTTAAGATACTTACTAGTCCGGTACATTCTTAGGCGTTTAATATGCGGTGTTGTGTCCATTTCGTTGAGCAAGGAGTAGCTCTTGTCTATTCCATATTTGGCTTAAGGAACTTTATCTGTGCTCATTTCAATCTCTGGTTTTATGCAGCACCCCAACTAACCTTTCCCCTTAAGCAAGCATAAGTTGGTTTTCTAAATTTGAGACCCTGTTCTGTTCTGTAATTCAGTTCCTGTGTAGCCAAGTTTACATACCGTGTATTAGTGATATCTTATGATGTTTCTTTTTCTGTGTGACTTATTTCAGTTAGAATCATCGTACCTGAATCCACTCATTATGCTGCTTTGGGCCTGATGACATAGATTTCATTGCTGAGTGATACTGCATTGTACGTAAGTACCACAAGTTCTTTATCCATTTTTCACTTTCTGTGATATTGAACTTGTACGGTAAACGAGATTCTTGTAAACAGAGGCGTCCCAAACATTGGGGTGGCTGTGTCTTTTTGATTTTAATTTCCCTAAGCTATAGGACCATAAGTGGAAGTGCCCTAGGCTCTGTTGCTTTGTTTTTTAGATGTTTCAGGAAACACCATACACTTCTCCCGAGTGTCTGTTGGCAATTTACATCCCGCCCATCAGCATAACAAGGCTCCCAGTTCTCCATGGCCTGTCCTTCCTTTCTGGATTTTACACTTTTTTCAGATGGCCCTTTTGACCGGGGGGAAGTGAGACTTCATTGTAGTGCAGATTTCATTTGCAACCTTGCTTGGTTGGTCAAAAAGGGCGTATGCGTTTTTTCCTGAATATATTCAGGAAAAAACGCATACGCCCTTTTTGGCCAAGTGCATCATTGTGGACGTTCTGCCTCTTTTCCTATGCTTTCAATGCAATTCCAGTCTACCTCCTGAAATCGGTTTCCTGCAATTCTGCCCCGCTTTCAAGTCCTCTTGGCAGCCTTACTTCAGTATATTTTTGGACGATAGCTGTCATTTATAACTCTGCAGGTTTGTGCATTACAGTGCCCCTGAGCTCCTTTCTTCAACTCGCTTTCTTGTGACCTGGCCGCAACACCGCAGGATGGCTTCAGGCCCTAATCTGGTTCTGGCACGGCACGCTGAGCCTTTGGTTAATTCCTCTTCCTGGTGGGAAATGAGAGTTAAATTTGCCCGTCCAGACACCTCCAGCTAGTCTCTCATTGGTTCTCCCTATTCCTGTTCATCTTCCGCAGAAATTGCAAACTGGGCCAAACAGGAGGTTAAAGGCGCTGACTCTCCAAGTGGGGAGAGTGTTAGTAAAGCATCTGGAATGTTGCACCCGAGTACCAGGGTACGAAAACTGAGACATATTTGAACACGTCTCCCAATCACTTGGTTGATCATACTCTGGGTTCCACATGCATCTTTTAGCTGAAGGAAGAATACCTTAAACCTGGGTAGTTGAAACCCGTGGAATGGGTACCATGCAATATGACTTCAAAGGGTCTTCATTTGCTCACCGAACCTCTCCAGTCCTATCACTGCTGCATTTATGCCGCTGTACACATGCTTGATTCGCTTTCGGAGACATAGCAATCCATAGGTTTTAAGATACTTACTAGTCAGGTACATTCTTAGGCGTTTAATATGGGGTGTTGAGTCCATTTCGTTGAGCAAGGAGTAGCTCTTGACTATTCCATATTTGGCTTAAGGAACTTTATCTGTGCTCATTTCAATCTCTGGTTTTATGCAGCACCCCAACTCACCTTTACCCTTAAGCAAGCATAAGTTGGTTTTCTAAATTTGAGACCCTGTTCTGTTCTGTAATTCAGTTCCTGTGTAGCCAAGTTTACATTCCATGTATTACTGATATCTTATGATGTTTCTTTTTCTGTGTGACTTATTTCAGTTAGAATCACCGTACCTGAATCCACTCATTGTGCTTCTAAGGGCCTGATGACATACATTTCATTGCTGAGTGATATTGTTTGTAAGTAAATACCACAACTTCTTTATCCATTTTTCACTTTGTGCGATGTTGAACTTGTACTGTAAACGAGGTTCTAGTAAACAGAGGCGTCCCAAACTTTGGGGTGGCTGTGTCTTTTTGATTTTAATTTCCCTAAGCTATAGGACCATAAGTGGAAGTGCCCTAGGCTCTGTTGCTTTGTTTTTTAGATGTTTCAGGAAACACCATACACTTCTCCCGAGTGTCTGTTGGCAATTTACATCCCGCCCATCAGCATAACAAGGCTCCCAGTTCTCCATGGCCTGTCCTGCCTTTCTGGATTTTACACTTTTATCAGATGGCCCTTTTGACCGGGGGGAAGTGAGACTTCATTGTAGTGCAGATTTCCTTTGCAAGCTTGCTTGGTTGGCCAAAAAGGGCGTATGCGTTTTTTCCTGAATATATTCAGGAAAAAACGCATACGCCCTTTTTGGCCAAGTGCATCATTGTGGACGTTCTGCCTCTTTTCCTATGCTTTCAATGCAATTCCAGTCTACCTCCTGAAATCGGTTTCCTGCAATTCTGCCCCGCTTTCAAGTCCTCTTGGCAGCCTTACTTCAGTATATTTTTGGACGATAGCTGTCATTTATAACTCTGCAGGTTTGTGCATTACAGTGCCCCTGAGCTCCTTTCTTCAACTCGCTTTCTTTTGAGCTGGCCGCAACACCGCAGGATGGCTTCAGGCCCTAATCTTGTTCCGGCACGGCACGCTGAGCCTTTGGTTAATTCCTCTTCCTGGTGGGAAATGGGAGTTAAATTTGCCCGTCCAGACACCTCCAGCTAATCTCTCATTGGTTCTCCCTATTCCTGTTCATCTTCCGCAGAAATTGCAAACTGGGCCAAACAGGAGGTTAAAGGCACTGACTCTCCTGTTGGGGAGAGTGTTAGTAAAGTGTCTGGAATGTTGCACCCGAGTACCAGGGTAAGAAAACTGAGACATATTTGAACACGTCTCCCGTTCACACGGTTGATCATACTCTGGGTTCCACATGCATGTTTTAGCTGAAGGAAGAATACCTTAAACCTGGAGAGTTGAGACCCGTGTAATGGATACCATGCAATATGACTTCAAAGGGTCTTCATTTGCTCACCGAACCTCTCCAATCCTATCACTGCTGCGTTTATGCCCCTGTACACACGCTTGATTCTCTTTTGGAGACATAGCAATCCATAGGTTTTCAGATACTTACTAGTCAGGTACATTCTTAGGCGTTTAATATACGGTGTTGAGTCCATTTCGTTGAGCAAGGAGTAGCTCTTGTCTATTCCATATTTGGCTTAAGGAACTTTATCTGTGCTCATTTCAATCTCTGGTTTTATGCAGCACCCCAACTCACCTTTCCCCTTAAGCAAGCATAAGTTGGTTTTCTAAATTTGAGACCCTGTTCTGTTCTGTAATTCAGTTCCTGTGTAGCCAAGTTTACATTCCGTGTATTACTGATATCTTATGATGTTTCTTTTTCTGTGTGACTTATTTCAGTTAGAATCATCATACCTGAATCCACTCATTGTGCTGCTAAGGGCCTGATGACATAGATTTCATTGCTGAGTGATATTGCTTTGTAAGTAAATACCACAAGTTCTTTATCCATTTTTCACTTTCTGTGATATTGAACTTGTACGGTAAACGAGGTTCTTGTAAACAGAGGCGTCCCAAACTTTGGGGTGGCTGTGTCTTTTTGATTTTAATTTCCCTAAGCTATAGGACCATAAGTGGAAGTGCCCTAGGCTCTGTTGCTTTGTTTTTTAGATGTTTCAGGAAACACCATACACTTCTCCGGAGTGTCTCTTGGCAATTTACATCCTGTCCATCAGCATAACAGGCTCCCAGTTCTCCATGGCCTGTCCTGCCTTTCTGGATTTTACACTTTTTTCAGATGGCCCTTTTGACCGGGGGGAAGTGAGACTTCATTGTAGTGCAGATTTCCTTTGCAAGTTTGCTTCTTTGGCCAAAAAGGGCGTATGCGTTTTTTCCTGAATATATTCAGGAAAAATCGCATACGCCCTTTTTGGCCAAGTGCATCATTGTGGACGTTCTGCCTCTTTTCCTATGCTTCAATACAATTCCAGTCTACCTCCTGAAATCGGTTTCCTGCAATTTTGCTCCGCTTTCAAGTCCTCTTGGCAGCCTTACTTCAGTATATTTTTGGACGATAGCTGTCATTTATAACTCTGCAGGTTTGTGAATTACAGTGCCCCTGATCTCCTTTCTTCAACTCGCTTTCTTGTGACCTGGCCGCAACACCGCAGGATGGCTTCAGGCCCTAATCTGGTTCCGGCACGGCACGCTGAGCCTTTGATTATTTCCTCTTCCTGGTGGGAAATGAGAGTTAAATTTGCCCGTCCAGACACCTCCAGCTAGTGTCTCATTGGTTCTCCCTATTCCTGTTCATCTTCCGCAGAAATTGCAAACTGGGCCAAACAGGAGGTTAAAGGCACTGACTCTCCAATTGGGGAGAGTGTTAGTAAAGCGTCTGGAATGTTGCACCCGAATACCAGGGTACGAAAACTGAGACATATTTGAACACATCTCCCTTTCACATGGTTGATCATACTCTGGGTTCCACATGCATGTTTTAGCTGAAGGAAGAATACCTTAAACCTGGAGAGTTGAGACCCGTGGAATGGGTACCATGCAATATGACTTCAAAGGGTCTTCATTTGCTCACCGAACCTCTCCAATCCTATCACTGCTGCGTTTATGCCCCTGTACACATGCTTGATTCACTTTCGGAGACATAGCAATCCATAGGTTTTAAGATACTTACTAGTCAGGTACATTCTTAGGCGTTTAATATGGGGTGTTGAGTCCATTTCGTTGAGCAAGGAGTAGCTCTTGTCTATTCCATATTTGGCTTAAGGAACTTTATCTGTGCTCATTTCAATCTCTGGTTTTATGCAGCACCCAACTCACCTTTCCCCTTAAGCAAGCATAAGTTGGTTTTCTAAATTTGAGACCCTGTTCTGTTCTGTAATTCAGTTCCTGTGTAGCCAAGTTTACATTCCGTGTATTAGTGATATCTTATGATGTTTCTTTTTCTGTGTGACTTATTTCAGTTAGAATCATCATACCTGAATCCACTCATTGTGCTGCTAAGGGCCTGATGACATAGATTTCATTGCTGAGTGATATTGCTTTGTAAGTAAATACCACAACTTTTTTATCCATTTTTCACTTTCTGCGATGTTGAACTTGTACTGTAAACGAGGTTCTTGTAAACAGAGGCGTCCCAAACTTTGGGGTGGCTGTGTCTTTTTGATTTTAATTTCCCTAAGCTATAGGACCATAAGTGGAAGTGCCCTAGGCTCTGTTGCTTTGTGTTTTAGATGTTTCAGGAAACACCATACACTTCTCCCGAGTGTCTGTTGGCAATTTACATCCCGCCCATCAGCATAACAAGGCTCCCAGTTCTCCATGGCCTGTCCTGCCTTTCTGGATTTTACACTTTTTTCAGATGGCCCTTTTGACCGGGGGGAAGTGAGACTTCATTGTAGTGCAGATTTCCTTTGCAAGCTTGCTTGGTTGGCCAAAAAGGGCGTATGCGTTTTTTCCTGAATATATTCAGGAAAAAACGCATACGCCCTTTTTGGCCAAGTGCATCATTGTGGACGTTCTGCCTCTTTTCCAATGCTTTCAATGCAATTCCAGTCTACCTCCTGAAATCGGTTTCCTGCAATTCTGCCCCGCTTTCAAGTCCTCTTGGCAGCCTTACTTCAGTATATTTTTGGACGATAGCTGTCATTTATAACTCTGCAGGTGTGTGCATTACAGTGCCCCTGAGCCCCTTTCTTCAACTCGCTTTCTTTTGAGCTGGCCGCAACACCGCAGGATGGCTTCAGGCCCTAATCTGGTTGCGGCACGGCACGCTGAGCCTTTGGTTAATTCCTCTTACTGGTGGAAATGAGAGTTAAATTTGCCCGTCCAGACACCTCCAGCTAGTCTCTCATTGGTTCTCCCTATTCCTGTTCATCTTCCGCAGAAATTGCAAACTGGGCCAAACAGGAGGTTAAAGGCGCTGACTCTCCAAGTGGGGAGAGTGTTAGTAAAGCGTCTGGAATGTTGCACCCGAGTACCAGGGGAGGAAAACTGAGACATATTTGAACACGTATCCCGATCACATGGTTGATCATGCTCTAGGTTCCACATGCATATTTTAGCTGAAGGAAGAATACCTTAAACCTGGGTAGTTGAAACCCGTGGAATGGGTACCATGCAATATGACTTCAAAGTGTCTTCATTTGCTCACCGAACCTCTCCAATCCTATCACTGCTGCGTTTATGCCCCTGTACACATGCTTGATTCTCTTTCGGAGACTTAGCAATCCATAGGTTTTACGATCCTTACTAGTCAGGTACATTCTTAGGCGTTTAATATGCGGTGTTGAGTCCATTTCGTTGAGCAAGGAGTAGCTCTTGTCTATTCCATATTTGGCTTAAGGAACTTTATCTGTGCTCATTTCAATCTCTGGTTTTATGCAGCACCCCAACTCACCTTTCCCCTTAAGCAAGCATAAGTTGGTTTTCTAAATTTGAGACCCTGTTCTGTTCTGTAATTCAGTTCCTGTGTAGCCAAGTTTACATTCCGTGTATTACTGATATCTTATGTTGTTTTTTTTTCTGTGTCACTTATTTCAGTTAGAATCATCATACCTGAATCCACTCATTGTGCTTCTAAGGGCCTGATGACATAGATTTCATTGCTGAGTGATATTGCTTTGTAAGTAAATACCGCAACTTCTTTATCCATTTTTCACTTTCTGCGATGTTGTACTTGTACTGTAAACGAGGTTCTTGTAAACAGAGCCGTTCCAAACATTGGGGTGGCTGTGTCTTTTTGATTTTAATTTCCCTAAGCTATAGGACCATAAGTGGAAGTGCCCTAGGCTCTGTTGCTTTGTTTTTTAGATGTTTCAGGAAACACCATACACTTCTCCCGAGTGTCTGTTGGCAATTTACATCCCGCCCATCAGCATAACAAGGCTCCCAGTTCTCCATGGCCTGTCCTGCCTTTCTGGATTTTACACTTTTATCAGATGGCCCTTTTGACCGGGGGGAAGTGAGACTTCATTGTAGTGCAGATTTCCTTTGCAAGCTTGCTTGGTTGGCCAAAAAGGGCGTATGCGTTTTTTCCTGAATATATTCAGGAAAAAACGCATACGCCCTTTTTGGCCAAGTGCATCATTGTGGACGTTCTGCCTCTTTTCCTATGCTTTCAATGCAATTCCAGTCTACCTCCTGAAATCGGTTTCCTGCAATTCTGCCCCGCTTTCAAGTCCTCTTGGCAGCCTTACTTCAGTATATTTTTGGACGATAGCTGTCATTTATAACTCTGCAGGTTTGTGCATTACAGTGCCCCTGAGCTCCTTTCTTCAACTCGCTTTCTTTTGAGCTGGCCGCAACACCGCAGGATGGCTTCAGGCCCTAATCTTGTTCCGGCACGGCACGCTGAGCCTTTGGTTAATTCCTCTTCCTGGTGGGAAATGAGAGTTAAATTTGCCCGTCCAGACACCTCCAGCTAATCTCTCATTGGTTCTCCCTATTCCTGTTCATCTTCCGCAGAAATTGCAAACTGGGCCAAACAGGAGGTTAAAGGCACTGACTCTCCTGTTGGGGAGAGTGTTAGTAAAGTGTCTGGAATGTTGCACCCGAGTACCAGGGTAAGAAAACTGAGACATATTTGAACACGTCTCCCGTTCACACGGTTGATCATACTCTGGGTTCCACATGCATGTTTTAGCTGAAGGAAGAATACCTTAAACCTGGAGAGTTGAGACCCGTGTAATGGATACCATGCAATATGACTTCAAAGGGTCTTCATTTGCTCACCGAACCTCTCCAATCCTATCACTGCTGCGTTTATGCCCCTGTACACACGCTTGATTCTCTTTTGGAGACATAGCAATCCATAGGTTTTCAGATACTTACTAGTCAGGTACATTCTTAGGCGTTTAATATACGGTGTTGAGTCCATTTCGTTGAGCAAGGAGTAGCTCTTGTCTATTCCATATTTGGCTTAAGGAACTTTATCTGTGCTCATTTCAATCTCTGGTTTTATGCAGCACCCCAACTCACCTTTCCCCTTAAGCAAGCATAAGTTGGTTTTCTAAATTTGAGACCCTGTTCTGTTCTGTAATTCAGTTCCTGTGTAGCCAAGTTTACATTCCGTGTATTACTGATATCTTATGATGTTTCTTTTTCTGTGTGACTTATTTCAGTTAGAATCATCATACCTGAATCCACTCATTGTGCTGCTAAGGGCCTGATGACATAGATTTCATTGCTGAGTGATATTGCTTTGTAAGTAAATACCACAAGTTCTTTATCCATTTTTCACTTTCTGTGATATTGAACTTGTACGGTAAACGAGGTTCTTGTAAACAGAGGCGTCCCAAACTTTGGGGTGGCTGTGTCTTTTTGATTTTAATTTCCCTAAGCTATAGGACCATAAGTGGAAGTGCCCTAGGCTCTGTTGCTTTGTTTTTTAGATGTTTCAGGAAACACCATACACTTCTCCGGAGTGTCTCTTGGCAATTTACATCCTGTCCATCAGCATAACAGGCTCCCAGTTCTCCATGGCCTGTCCTGCCTTTCTGGATTTTACACTTTTTTCAGATGGCCCTTTTGACCGGGGGGAAGTGAGACTTCATTGTAGTGCAGATTTCCTTTGCAAGTTTGCTTCTTTGGCCAAAAAGGGCGTATGCGTTTTTTCCTGAATATATTCAGGAAAAATCGCATACGCCCTTTTTGGCCAAGTGCATCATTGTGGACGTTCTGCCTCTTTTCCTATGCTTCAATACAATTCCAGTCTACCTCCTGAAATCGGTTTCCTGCAATTTTGCTCCGCTTTCAAGTCCTCTTGGCAGCCTTACTTCAGTATATTTTTGGACGATAGCTGTCATTTATAACTCTGCAGGTTTGTGAATTACAGTGCCCCTGATCTCCTTTCTTCAACTCGCTTTCTTGTGACCTGGCCGCAACACCGCAGGATGGCTTCAGGCCCTAATCTGGTTCCGGCACGGCACGCTGAGCCTTTGGTTATTTCCTCTTCCTGGTGGGAAATGAGAGTTAAATTTGCCCGTCCAGACACCTCCAGCTAGTGTCTCATTGGTTCTCCCTATTCCTGTTCATCTTCCGCAGAAATTGCAAACTGGGCCAAACAGGAGGTTAAAGGCACTGACTCTCCAATTGGGGAGAGTGTTAGTAAAGCGTCTGGAATGTTGCACCCGAATACCAGGGTACGAAAACTGAGACATATTTGAACACATCTCCCTTTCACATGGTTGATCATACTCTGGGTTCCACATGCATGTTTTAGCTGAAGGAAGAATACCTTAAACCTGGAGAGTTGAGACCCGTGGAATGGGTACCATGCAATATGACTTCAAAGGGTCTTCATTTGCTCACCGAACCTCTCCAATCCTATCACTGCTGCGTTTATGCCCCTGTACACACGCTTGATTCTCTTTTGGAGACATAGCAATCCATAGGTTTTCAGATACTTACTAGTCAGGTACATTCTTAGGCGTTTAATATGCGGTGTTGAGTCCATTTCGTTGAGCAAGGAGTAGCTCTTGTCTATTCCATATTTGGCTTAAGGAACTTTATCTGTGCTCATTTCAATCTCTGGTTTTATGCAGCACCCCAACTCACCTTTCCCCTTAAGCAAGCATAAGTTGGTTTTCTAAATTTGAGACCCTGTTCTGTTTTGGAATTCAGTTCCTGTGTAGCCAAGTTTACATTCCGTGTATTAGTGATATCTTATGATGTTTCTTTTTCTGTGTGACTTATTTCAGTTAGAATCATCGTACCTGAATCCACTCATTATGCTGCTACGGGCCTGATGACATAGAATTCTTTGCTGAGTGATACTGCATTGTACGTAAGTACCACAAGTTCTTTATCCATTTTTCACTTTCTGTGATATTGAACTTGTACGGTAAAAGAGGTTCTTGTAAACAGAGGCGTCCCAAACTTTGGGGTGGCTGTGTCTTTTTGATTTTAATTTCCCTAAACTATAGGACCATAAGTGGAAGTGCCCTAGGCTCTGTTGCTTTGTTTTTTAGATGTTTCAGGAAACACCATACACTTCTCCCGAGTGTCTGTTGGCAATTTACATCCTGTCCATCAGCATAACAAGGCTCCCAGTTCTCCATGGCCTGTCCTGCCTTTCTGGATTTTACACTTTTTTCAGATGGCCCTTTTGACCGGGGGGAAGTGAGACTTCATTGTATTGCAGATTTCCTTTGCAAGTTTGCTTCTTTGGCCAAAAAGGGCATATGCGTTTTTTCCTGAATATATTCAGGAAAAATCGCATACGCCCTTTTTGGCCAAGTGCATCATTGTGGACGTTCTGCCTCTTTTCCTATGCTTTCAATGCAATTCCAGTCTACCTCCTGAAATCGGTTTCCTGCAATTTTGCTCCGCTTTCAAGTCCTCTTGGGAGGCTTACTTCAGTATATTTTTGGACGATAGCTGTCATTTATAACTCTGCAGGTTTGTGAATTACAGTGCCCCTGATCTCCTTTCTTCAACTCGCTTTCTTGTGACCTGGCCGCAACACCGCAGGATGGCTTCAGGCCCTAATCTGGTTCCGGCACGGCACGCTGAGCCTTTGGTTATTTCCTCTTCCTGGTGGGAAATGAGAGTTAAATTTGCCCGTCCAGACACCTCCAGCTAGTGTCTCATTGGTTCTCGCTATTCCTGTTCATCTTCCGCAGAAATTGCAAACTGGGCCAAACAGGAGGTTAAAGGCACTGACTCTCCAAGTGGGGAGAGTGTTAGTAAAGCGTCTGGAATGTTGCACCCGAGTACCAGGGTACGAAAACTGAGACATATTTGAACACGTCTCCCGTTCACATGGTTGATCATACTCTGGGTTCCACATGCATGTTTTAGCTGAAGGAAGAATACCTTAAACCTGGATAGTTGAGACCCGTGGAATGGGTACCATGCAATATGACTTCAAAGGGTCTTCATTTGCTCACCGAACCTCTCCAATCCTATCACTGCTGCGTTTATGCCCCTGTACACATGATTGATTCACTTTCGGAGACATAGCAATCCATAGGTTTTAAGATACTTACTAGTCAGGTACACTCTTAGGCGTTTAATATGCGGTGTTGAGTCCATTTCGTTGAGCAAAGAGTAGCTCTTGTCTATTCCATATTTGGCTTAAGGAACTTTATCTGTGCTCATTTCAATCTCTGGTTTTATGCAGCACCCAACTCACCTTTCCCCTTAAGCAAGCATAAGTTGGTTTTCTAAATTTGAGACCCTGTTCTGTTCTGTAATTCAGTTCCTGTGTAGCCAAGTTTACATTCCGTGTATTAGTGATATCTTATGATGTTTCTTTTTCTGTGTGACTTATTTCAGTTAGAATCATCATACCTGAATCCACTCATTGTGCTGCTAAGGGCCTGATGACATAGATTTCATTGCTGAGTGATATTGCTTTGTAAGTAAATACCACAACTTTTTTATCCATTTTTCACTTTCTGCGATGTTGAACTTGTACTGTAAACGAGGTTCTTGTAACCAGAGGCGTCCCAAACTTTGGGGTGGCTGTGTCTTTTTGATTTTAATTTCCCTAAGCTATAGGACCATAAGTGGAAGTGCCCTAGGCTCTGTTGCTTTGTGTTTTAGATGTTTCAGGAAACACCATACACTTCTCCCGAGTGTCTATTGGCAATTTACATCCCGCCCATCAGCATAACAAGGCTCCCAGTTCTCCATGGCCTGTCCTGCCTTTCTGGATTTTACACTTTTTTCAGATGGCCCTTTTGACCAGGGGGAAGTGAGACTTCATTGTAGTGCAGATTTCCTTTGCAAGCTTGTTTGGTTGGCCAAAAAGGGCGTATGCGTTTTTTCCTGAATATATTCAGGAAAAAACGCATACGCCCTTTTTGGCCAAGTGCATCATTGTGGACGTTCTGCCTCTTTTCCTATGCTTTCAATGCAATTCCAGTCTACCTCCTGAAATCGGTTTCCTACAATTCTGCCCCGCTTTCAAGTCCTCTTGGCAGCCTTACTTCAGTATATTTTTGGACGATAGCTGTCATTTATAACTCTGCAGGTTTGTGAATTACAGTGCCCCTGAGCTCCTTTCTTCAACTCGCTTTCTTTTGAGCTGGCCGCAACACCGCAGGATGGCTTCAGGCCCTAATCTGGTTCCGGCACAGCACGCTGAGCCTTTGGTTATTTCCTCTTCCTGGTGGGAAATGAGAGTTAAATTTGCCCGTCCAGACACCTCTAGCTAGTCTCTCATTGGTTCTCCCTATTCCTGTTCATCTTCCGCAGAAATTGCAAACTGGGCCAAAGAGGAGGTTAAAGGCGCTGACTCTCCAAGTGGGGAGAGTGTTAGTAAAGCGTGTGGAATGTTGCACCCGAGTACCAGGGGAGGAAAACTGAGACATATTTGAACACGTCTCACGTTCACACGGTTGATCATACTCTGGGTTCCACATGCATGTTTTAGCTGAAGGAAGAATACCTTAAACCTGGAGAGTTGAGACCCGTGGAATGGGTACCATGCAATACGACTTCAAAGGGTCTTCATTTGCTCACCGAACCTCTCCAATCCTATCACTGCTGTGTTTATGCCCCTGTACACACGCTTGATTCTCTTTTGGAGACATAGCAATCCATAGGTTTAAGATACTTAATAGTCAGGTACATTCTTAGGCGTTTAATATGCGGTGTTGTGTCCATTTCGTTGAGCAAGGAGTAGCTCTTGTCTATTCCATATTTGGCTTAAGGAACTTTATCTGTGCTCATTTCAATCTCTGGTTTTATGCAGCAACCCAACTCACCTTTCCCCTTAAGCAAGCATAAGTTGGTTTTCTAAATTTGAGACCCTGTTCTGTTTTGGAATTCAGTTCCTGTGTAGCCAAGTTTATATTCCGTGTATTAGTGATATCTTATGATGTTTCTTTTTCTGTGTGACTTATTTCAGTTAAATCATCGTACCTGAATCCACTCATTATGCTGCTACGGGCCTGATGACATAGATTTCATTGCTGAGTGATATTGCTTTGTAAGTAAATACCACAACTTTTTTATCCATTTTTCACATTCTGCGATGTTGAACTTGTACTGTAAACGAGGTTCTTGTAACCAGAGGCGTCCCAAACTTTGGGGTGGCTGTGTCTTTTTGAATTTAATTTCCCTAAGCTATAGGACCATAAGTGGAAGTGCCCTAGGCTCTGTTGCTTTGTTTTTTAGATGTTTCAGGAAACACCATACACTTCTCCCGAGTGTCTGTTGGCAATTTACATCCCGCCCATCAGCAAAACAAGGCTCCCAGTTCTCCATGGCCTGTCCTGCCTTTCTGGATTTTACACTTTTTTCAGATGGCCCTTTTGACCGGGGGGAAGTGAGACTTCTTTGTAGTGCAGATTTCCTTTGCAAGCTTGCTTGGTTGGCCAAAAAGGGCGTATGCGTTTTTTCCTGAATATATTCAGGAAAAAACGCATACGCCCTTTTTGGCCAAGTGCATCATTGTGGACGTTCTGCCTCTTTTCCTATGCTTTCAATGCAATTCCAGTCTACCTCCTGAAATCGGTTTCCTGAAATTCTGCCCCGCTTTCAAGTCCTCTTGGGAGCCTTACTTCAGTATATTTTTGGACGATAGCTGTCATTTATAACTCTGCAGGTTTGTGAATTACAGTGTCCCTGAGCTCCTTTCTTCAACTCGCTTTCTTGTTACCTGGCCGCAACACCGCAGGATGGCTTCAGGCCCTAATCTGGTTCCGGCACGGCACGCTGAGCCTTTGGTTATTTCCTCTTCCTGGTGGGAAATGAGAGTTAAATTTGCCCGTCCAGACACCTCCAGCTAGTGTCTCATTGGTTCTCGCTATTCCTGTTCATCTTCCGCAGAAATTGCAAACTGGGCCAAACAGGAGGTTAAAGGCACTGACTCTCCAAGTGGGGAGAGTGTTAGTAAAGCGTCTGGAATGTTGCACCCGAGTACCAGGGTACGAAAACTGAGACATATTTGAACACGTCTCCCGTTCACATGGTTGATCATACTCTGGGTTCCACATGCATGTTTTAGCTGAAGGAAGAATACCTTAAACCTGGAGAGTTGAGACCCGTGGAATGGGTACCATGCAATATGACTTCAAAGGGTCTTCATTTGCTCACCGAACCTCTCCAATCCTATCACTGCTGCGTTTATGCCCCTGTGCACATGCTTGATTCTCTTTCGGAGACATAGCAATCCATAGGTTTTAAGATACTTACTAGTCAGGTACATTCTTAGGTGTTTAATATGCGGTGTTGAGTCCATTTCGTTGAGCAAGGAGTAGCTCTTGTCTATTCCATATTTGGCTTAAGGAACTTTATCTGTGCTCATTTCAATCTCTGGTTTTATGCAGCACCCAACTCACCTTTCCCCTTAAGCAAGCATAAGTTGGTTTTCTAAATTTGAGACCCTGTTCTGTTCTGTAATTCAGTTCCTGTGTAGCCAAGTTTACATTCCGTGTATTACTGATATCTTATGATGTTTCTTTTTCTGTGTGACTTATTTCAGTTAGAATCATCATACCTGAATCCACTCATTGTGCTGCTAAGGGCCTGATGACATAGATTTCATTGCTGAGTGATATTGCTTTGTAAGTAAATACCACAAGTTCTTTATCCATTTCTCACTTTCTGCGATTTTGAACTTGTACTGTAAACGAGGTTCTTGTAAACAGAGGCGTCCCAAACTTTGGGGTGGCTGTGTCTTCTTTATTTTAATTTCCCTAAGCTATAGGACCATAAGTGGAAGTGCCCTAGGCTCTGTTGCTTTGTTTTTTAGATGTTTCAGGAAACACCATACACTTGTCCCCAGTGTCTGTTGGCAATTTACATCCCGCCCATCAGCATAACAAGGCTCCCAGTTCTCCATGGCCTGTCCTGCCTTTCTGGATTTTACACTTTATTCAGATGGCCCTTTTGACCGGGGGGAAGTGAGACTTCATTGTAGTGCAGATTTCCTTTGCAAGCTTGCTTGGTTGGCCAAAAAGGGCGTATGCGTTTTTTCCTGAATATATTCAGGAAAAAACGCATACGCCCTTTTTGGCCAAGTGCATCATTGTGGACGTTCTGCCTCTTTTCCTATGCTTTCAATGCAATTCCAGTCTACCTCCTGAAATCGGTTTCCTGCAATTCTGCCTCGCTTTCAAGTCCTCTTGGCAGCCTTACTTCAGTATATTTTTGGACGATAGCTGTCATTTATAACTCTGCAGGTTTGTGAATTACAGTGCCCCTGAGCTCCTTTCTTCAACTCGCTTTCTTTTGAGCTGGCTGCAACACCGCAGGATGGCTTCAGGCCCTAATCTGGTTCCGGCACAGCACGCTGAGCCTTTGGTTATTTCCTCTTCCTGGTGGGAAATGAGAGTTAAATTTGCCCATCCAGACACCTCTAGCTAGTCTCTCATTGGTTCTCCCTATTCCTGTTCATCTTCCGCAGAAATTGCAAACTGGGCCAAACAGGAGGTTAAAGGCGCTGACTCTCCAAGTGGGGAGAGTGTTAGTAAAGCGTCTGGAATGTTGCACCCGAGTACCAGGGGAGGAAAACTGAGACATATTTGTACACGTCTCCCGTTCACACGGTTGGTCATACACTGGGTTCCACATGCATGTTTTAGCTGAAGGAAGAATACCTTAAACCTGGAGAGTTGAGACCCGTGGAATGGGTACCATGCAATATAATTTCAAAGGGTCTTCATTTGCTCACTGAACCTCTCCAATCCTATCACTGCTGCGTTTATGCCCCTGTACACATGCTTGATTCTCTTTCGGAAACATAGCAATCCATAGGTTTTACGATCCTTACTAGTCAGGTACATTCCTGGCGTTTAATATGCGGTGTTGAGTCCATTTCATTGAGCAAGGAGTAGCTCTTGTCTATTCCATATTTGGCTTAAGGAACTTTATCTGTGCTCATTTCAATCTCTGATTTTATGCAGCACCCCAACTCACCTTTCCCCTTAAGCAAGCATAAGTTGGTTTTCTAAATTTGAGACCCTGTTCTGTTCTGTAATTCAGTTCCTGTGTAGCGAAGTTTACATTCCGTGTATTACTGATATCTTATGATGTTTCTTTTTCTGTGTGACTTATTTCATTTAGAATCACCGTACCTGAATCCATTCATTGTGCTTCTAAGGGCCTGATGACATACATTTCATTGCTGAGTGATATTGTTTGTAAGTAAATACCACAACTTCTTTATCCATTTTTCACTTTGTGCGATGTTGAACTTGTACTGTAAACGAGGTTCTAGTAAACAGAGGCGTCCCAAACTTTGGGGTGGCTGTGTCTTTTTGATTTTAATTTCCCTAAGCTATAGGACCATAAGTGGAAGTGCCCTAGGCTCTGTTGCTTTGTTTTTTAGATGTTTCAGGAAACACCAAACACTTCTCCCTAGTGTCTGTTGGCAATTTACATCCCGCCCATCAGCATAACAAGGCTCCCAGTTCTCCATGGCCTGTCCTGCCTTTCTGGATTTTACACTTTTTTCAGATGGCCCTTTTGACCGGGGGGAAGTGAGACTTCATTTTAGTGTAGATTTCCTTTGCAAGCTTGCTTGGTTGGCCAAAAAGGGCGTATGCGTTTTTTCCTGAATATATTCAGGAAAAAACGCATACGCCCTTTTTGACCAAGTGCGTCATTGTGGACGTTCTGCCTCTTTTCCTGTGCTTGAAATGCAATTCCAGTCTACCTCCTGAAATCGGTTTTCTACAATTCTGCCCCGCTTTCAAGTCCTCTTGGCAGCCTTACTTCAGTATATTTTTGGACGATAGCTGTCATTTATAACTCTGCAGGTTTGTGAATTACAGTGTCCCTGAGCTCCTTTCTTCAACTCGCTTTCTTTTGAGCTGGCCGCAACCCCGCAGGATGGTTACAGGCCCTAATCTGGTTCCGGCATGGCACGCTGAGCCTTTGGTTATTTCCTCTTCCTGGTGGGAAATGAGAGATAAATTTGCCCGTCCAGACACCTCCAGCTAGTCTCTCATTGGTTCTCCCTATTCCTGTTCATCTTCCGCAGAAATTGCAAACTGGGCCAAACAGGAGGTTAAAGGCGCTGACTCTCCAAGTGGGGAGAGTGTTAGTAAAGCATCTGGAATGTTGCACCCGAGTACCAGGGTACGAAAACTGAGACATATTTGAACACGTCTCCCAATCACTTGGTTGATCATACTCTAGGTTCCACATGCATGTTTTAGCTGAAGGAAGAATACCTTAAACCTGGGTAGTTGAAACCCGTGGAATGGGTACCATGCAATATGACTTCAAAGGGTCTTCATTTGCTCACCGAACCTCTCCAGTCCTATCACTGCTGCATTTATGCCCCTGTACACATGCTTGATTCGCTTTCGGAGACATAGCAATCCATAGGTTTTAAGATACTTACTAGTCAGGTACATTCTTAGGCGTTTAATATGGGGTGTTGAGTCCATTTCGTTGAGCAAGGAGTAGCTCTTGACTATTCCATATTTGGCTTAAGGAACTTTATCTGTGCTCATTTCAATCTCTGGTTTTATGCAGCACCGCAACTCACCTTTACCCTTAAGCAAGCATAAGTTGGTTTTCTAAATTTGAGACCCTGTTCTGTTCTGTAATTCAGTTCCTGTGTAGCCAAGTTTACATTCCATGTATTACTGATATCTTATGATGTTTCTTTTTCTGTGTGACTTATTTCAGTTAGAATCACCGTACCTGAATCCACTCATTGTGCTTCTAAGGGCCTGATGACATACATTTCTTTGCTGAGTGATATTGTTTGTAAGTAAATACCACAACTTCTTTATCCATTTTTCACTTTGTGCGATGTTGAACTTGTACTGTAAACGAGGTTCTAGTAAACAGAGGCGTCCCAAACTTTGGGGTGGCTGTGTCTTTTTGATTTTAATTTCCCTAAGCTATAGGACCATAAGTGGAAGTGCCCTAGGCTCTGTTGCTTTGTTTTTTAGATGTTTCAGGAAACACCATACACTTCTCCCGAGTTTCTGTTGGCAATTTACATCCCGTCCATCAGCATAACAAGGCTCCCAGTTCTCCATGGCCTGTCCTGCCTTTCTGGATTTTACACTTTTTTCAGATGGCCCTTTTGACCGGGGGGAAGTGAGACTTCATTTTAGTGTAGATTTCCTTTGCAAGCTTGCTGGGTTGGCCAAAAAGGGCGTATGCGTTTTTTCCTGAATATATTCAGGAAAAAACGCATACGCCCTTTTTGGCCAAGTGCGTCATTGTGGACGTTCTGCCTCTTTTCCTATGCTTTCAATGCAATTCCAGTCTACCTCCTGAAATCGGTTTCCTGCAATGCTGCCCCACTTTCAAGTCCTCTTGGCAGCCTTACTTCAGTATATTTTTGGACGATAGCTGTCATTTATAACTCTGCAGGTTTGTGAATTACAGTGCCCCTGAGCTCCTTTCTTCAACTCGCTTTCTTTTGAGCTGGCCGCAGCACCGCAGGATGGCTTCAGGCCCTAATCTGGTTGCGGCCCGGCACGCAGAGCCTTTGGTTATTTCCTCTTCCTGGTGGGAAATGAGAGTTAAATTTGCCCGTCCAGACAACTCCAGCTAGTGTCTCATTGGTTCTCGCTATTCCTGTTCATCTTCCGCAGAAATTGCAAACTGGGCCAAACAGGAGGTTAAAGGCGCTGACTCTCCAAGTGGGGAGAGTGTTAGTAAAGCGTCTGGAATGTTGCACCCGAGTACCAGGGGAGGAAAACTGAGACATATTTGAACACGTATCCCGATCACATGGTTGATCATGCTCTAGGTTCCACATGTATATTTTAGCTGAAGGAAGAATACCTTAAACCTGGGTAGTTGAAACCCGTGGAATGGGTACCATGCAATATGACTTCAAAGTGTCTTCATTTGCTCACCGAACCTCTCCAATCCTATCACTGCTGCGTTTATGCCCCTGTACACATGCTTGATTCTCTTTCGGAGACATAGCAATCCATAGGTTTTACGATCCTTACTAGTCAGGTACATTCTTAGGCGTTTAATATGCGGTGTTGAGTCCATTTCGTTGAGCAAGGAGTAGCTCTTGTCTATTCCATATTTGGCTTAAGGAACTTTATCTGTGCTCATTTCAATCTCTGGTTTTATGCAGCACCCCAACTCACCTTTCCCCTTAAGCAAGCATAAGTTGGTTTTCTAAATTTGAGACCCTGTTCTGTTCTGTAATTCAGTTCCTGTGTAGCCAAGTTTACATTCCGTGTATTACTGATATCTTATGTTGTTTCTTTTTCTGTGTGACTTATTTCAGTTAGAATCATCATACCTGAATCCACTCATTGTGCTTCTAAGGGCCTGATGACATAGATTTCATTGCTGAGTGATATTGCTTTGTAAGTAAATACCGCAACTTCTTTATCCATTTTTCACTTTCTGCGATGTTGTACTTGTACTGTAAACGAGGTTCTTGTAAACAGAGCCGTTCCAAACATTGGGGTGGCTGTGTCTTTTTGATTTTAATTTCCCTAAGCTATAGGACCATAAGTGGAAGTGCCCTAGGCTCTGTTGCTTTGTTTTTTAGATGTTTCAGGAAACACCATACACTTCTCCCGAGTGTCTGTTGGCAATTTACATCCCGCCCATCAGCATAACAAGGCTCCCAGTTCTCCATGGCCTGTCCTGCCTTTCTGGATTTTACACTTTTTTCAGATGGCCCTTTTGACCGGGGGGAAGTGAGACTTCATTGTAGTGCAGATTTCCTTTGCAAGCTTGCTTGGTTGGCCAAAAAGGGCGTATGCGTTTTTTCCTGAATATATTCAGGAAAAAACGCATACGCCCTTTTTGGCCAAGTGCATCATTGTGGACGTTCTGCCTCTTTTCCTATGCTTTCAATGCAATTCCAGTCTACCTCCTGAAATCGGTTTCCTACAATTCTGCCCCGCTTTCAAGTCCTCTTGGCAGCCTTACTTCAGTATATTTTTGGACGATAGCTGTCATTTATAACTCTGCAGGTTTGTGCATTACAGTGCCCCTGAGCTCCTTTCTTCAACTCGCTTTCTTTTGAGCTGGCCGCAACACCGCAGGATGGCTTCAGGCCCTAATCTTGTTCCGGCACGGCACGCTGAGCCTTTGGTTAATTCCTCTTCCTGGTGGGAAATGAGAGTTAAATTTGCCCGTCCAGACACCTCCAGCTAATCTCTCATTGGTTCTCCCTATTCCTGTTCATCTTCCGCAGAAATTGCAAACTGGGCCAAACAGGAGGTTAAAGGCACTGACTCTCCTGTTGGGGAGAGTGTTAGTAAAGTGTCTGGAATGTTGCACCCGAGTACCAGGGGAGGAAAACTGAGACATATTTGAACACGTCTCCCGTTCACATGGTTGATCATACTCTGGGTTCCACATGCATGTTTTAGCTGAAGGAAGAATACCTTAAACCTGGAGAGTTGAGACCCGTGTAATGGATACCATGCAATATGACTTCAAAGGGTCTTCATTTGCTCACCGAACCTCTCCAATCCTATCACTGCTGCGTTTATGCCCCTGTACACACGCTTGATTCTCTTTTGGAGACATAGCAATCCATAGGTTTTCAGATACTTACTAGTCAGGTACATTCTTAGGCGTTTAATATGCGGTGTTGAGTCCATTTCGTTGAGCAAGGAGTAGCTCTTGTCTATTCCATATTTGGCTTAAGGAACTTTATCTGTGCTCATTTCAATCTCTGGTTTTATGCAGCACCCCAACTCACCTTTCCCCTTAAGCAAGCATAAGTTGGTTTTCTAAATTTGAGACCCTGTTCTGTTTTGGAATTCAGTTCCTGTGTAGCCAAGTTTACATTCCGTGTATTAGTGATATCTTATGATGTTTCTTTTTCTGTGTGACTTATTTCAGTTAGAATCATCGTACCTGAATCCACTCATTATGCTGCTACGGGCATGATGACATAGAATTCTTTGCTGAGTGATACTGCATTGTACGTAAGTACCACAAGTTCTTTATCCATTTTTCACTTTCTGTGATATTGAACTTGTACGGTAAAAGAGGTTCTTGTAAACAGAGGCGTCCCAAACTTTGGGGTGGCTGTGTCTTTTTGATTTTAATTTCCCTAAGCTATAGGACCATAAGTGGAAGTGCCCTAGGCTCTGTTGCTTTGTTTTTTAGATGTTTCAGGAAACACCATACACTTCTCCCGAGTGTCTGTTGGCAATTTACATCCTGTCCATCAGCATAACAAGGCTCCCAGTTCTCCATGGCCTGTCCTGCCTTTCTGGATTTTACACTTTTTTCAGATGGCCCTTTTGACCGGGGGGAAGTGAGACTTCATTGTAGTGCAGATTTCCTTTGCAAGTTTGCTTCTTTGGCCAAAAAGGGCGTATGCGTTTTTTCCTGAATATATTCAGGAAAAATCGCATACGCCCTTTTTGGCCAAGTGCATCATTGTGGACGTTCTGCCTCTTTTCCTATGCTTTCAATGCAATTCCAGTCTACCTCCTGAAATCGGTTTCCTGCAATTTTGCTCCGCTTTCAAGTCCTCTTGGGAGGCTTACTTCAGTATATTTTTGGACGATAGCTGTCATTTATAACTCTGCAGGTTTGTGAATTACAGTGCCCCTGATCTCCTTTCTTCAACTCGCTTTCTTGTGACCTGGCCGCAACACCGCAGGATGGCTTCAGGCCCTAATCTGGTTCCGGCACGGCACGCTGAGCCTTTGGTTATTTCCTCTTCCTGGTGGGAAATGAGAGTTAAATTTGCCCGTCCAGACACCTCCAGCTAGTGTCTCATTGGTTCTCGCTATTCCTGTTCATCTTCCGCAGAAATTGCAAACTGGGCCAAACAGGAGGTTAAAGGCACTGACTCTCCAAGTGGGGAGAGTGTTAGTAAAGCGTCTGGAATGTTGCACCCGAGTACCAGGGTACGAAAACTGAGACATATTTGAACACGTCTCCCGTTCACATGGTTGATCATACTCTGGGTTCCACATGCATGTTTTAGCTGAAGGAAGAATACCTTAAACCTGGATAGTTGAGACCCGTGGAATGGGTACCATGCAATATGACTTCAAAGGGTCTTCATTTGCTCACCGAACCTCTCCAATCCTATCACTGCTGCGTTTATGCCCCTGTACACATGATTGATTCACTTTCGGAGACATAGCAATCCATAGGTTTTAAGATACTTACTAGTCAGGTACACTCTTAGGCGTTTAATATGCGGTGTTGAGTCCATTTCGTTGAGCAAAGAGTAGCTCTTGTCTATTCCATATTTGGCTTAAGGAACTTTATCTGTGCTCATTTCAATCTCTGGTTTTATGCAGCACCCAACTCACCTTTCCCCTTAAGCAAGCATAAGTTGGTTTTCTAAATTTGAGACCCTGTTCTGTTCTGTAATTCAGTTCCTGTGTAGCCAAGTTTACATTCCGTGTATTAGTGATATCTTATGATGTTTCTTTTTCTGTGTGACTTATTTCAGTTAGAATCATCATACCTGAATCCACTCATTGTGCTGCTAAGGGCCTGATGACATAGATTTCATTGCTGAGTGATATTGCTTTGTAAGTAAATACCACAACTTTTTTATCCATTTTTCACTTTCTGCGATGTTGAACTTGTACTGTAAACGAGGTTCTTGTAACCAGAGGCGTCCCAAACTTTGGGGTGGCTGTGTCTTTTTGATTTTAATTTCCCTAAGCTATAGGACCATAAGTGGAAGTGCCCTAGGCTCTGTTGCTTTGTGTTTTAGATGTTTCAGGAAACACCATACACTTCTCCCGAGTGTCTATTGGCAATTTAAATCCCGCCCATCAGCATAACAAGGCTCCCAGTTCTCCATGGCCTGTCCTGCCTTTCTGGATTTTACACTTTTTTCAGATGGCCCTTTTGACCAGGGGGAAGTGAGACTTCATTGTAGTGCAGATTTCCTTTGCAAGCTTGCTTGGTTGGCCAAAAAGGGCGTATGCGTTTTTTCCTGAATATATTCAGGAAAAAACGCATACGCCCTTTTTGGCCAAGTGCATCATTGTGGACGTTCTGCCTCTTTTCCTATGCTTTCAATGCAATTCCAGTCTACCTCCTGAAATCGGTTTCCTACAATTCTGCCCCGCTTTCAAGTCCTCTTGGCAGCCTTACTTCAGTATATTTTTGGACGATAGCTGTCATTTATAACTCTGCAGGTTTGTGAATTACAGTGCCCCTGAGCTCCTTTCTTCAACTCGCTTTCTTTTGAGCTGGCCGCAACACCGCAGGATGGCTTCAGGCCCTAATCTGGTTCCGGCACAGCACGCTGAGCCTTTGGTTATTTCCTCTTCCTGGTGGGAAATGAGAGTTAAATTTGCCCGTCCAGACACCTCTAGCTAGTCTCTCATTGGTTCTCCCTATTCCTGTTCATCTTCCGCAGAAATTGCAAACTGGGCCAAAGAGGAGGTTAAAGGCGCTGACTCTCCAAGTGGGGAGAGTGTTAGTAAAGCGTGTGGAATGTTGCACCCGAGTACCAGGGGAGGAAAAGTGAGACATATTTGAACACGTCTCACGTTCACACGGTTGATCATACTCTGGGTTCCACATGCATGTTTTAGCTGAAGGAAGAATACCTTAAACCTGGAGAGTTGAGACCCGTGGAATGGGTACCATGCAATACGACTTCAAAGGGTCTTCATTTGCTCACCGAACCTCTCCAATCCTATCACTGCTGTGTTTATGCCCCTGTACACACGCTTGATTCTCTTTTGGAGACATAGCAATCCATAGGTTTAAGATACTTAATAGTCAGGTACATTCTTAGGCGTTTAATATGCGGTGTTGTGTCCATTTCGTTGAGCAAGGAGTAGCTCTTGTCTATTCCATATTTGGCTTAAGGAACTTTATCTGTGCTCATTTCAATCTCTGGTTTTATGCAGCAACCCAACTCACCTTTCCCCTTAAGCAAGCATAAGTTGGTTTTCTAAATTTGAGACCCTGTTCTGTTTTGGAATTCAGTTCCTGTGTAGCCAAGTTTATATTCCGTGTATTAGTGATATCTTATGATGTTTCTTTTTCTGTGTGACTTATTTCAGTTAGAATCATCGTACCTGAATCCACTCATTATGCTGCTACGGGCCTGATGACATAGATTTCATTGCTGAGTGATATTGCTTTGTAAGTAAATACCACAACTTTTTTATCCATTTTTCACTTTCTGCGATGTTGAACTTGTACTGTAAACGAGGTTCTTGTAACCAGAGGCGTCCCAAACTTTGGGGTGGCTGTGTCTTTTTGAATTTAATTTCCCTAAGCTATAGGACCATAAGTGGAAGTGCCCTAGGCTCTGTTGCTTTGTTTTTTAGATGTTTCAGGAAACACCATACACTTCTCCCGAGTGTCTGTTGGCAATTTACATCCCGCCCATCAGCAAAACAAGGCTCCCAGTTCTCCATGGCCTGTCCTGCCTTTCTGGATTTTACACTTTTTTCAGATGGCCCTTTTGACCGGGGGGAAGTGAGACTTCTTTGTAGTGCAGATTTCCTTTGCAAGCTTGCTTGGTTGGCCAAAAAGGGCGTATGCGTTTTTTCCTGAATATATTCAGGAAAAAACGCATACGCCCTTTTTGGCCAAGTGCATCATTGTGGACGTTCTGCCTCTTTTCCTATGCTTTCAATGCAATTCCAGTCTACCTCCTGAAATCGGTTTCCTGCAATTCTGCCCCGCTTTCAAGTCCTCTTGGCAGCCTTACTTCAGTATATTTTTGGACGATAGCTGTCATTTATAACTCTGCAGGTGTGTGCATTACAGTGCCCCTGAGCCCCTTTCTTCAACTCGCTTTCTTTTGAGCTGGCCGCAACACCGCAGGATGGCTTCAGGCCCTAATCTGGTTCCGGCACGGCACGCTGAGCCTTTGGTTAATTCCTCTTCCTGGTGGGAAATGAGAGTTAAATTTGCCCGTCCAGACACCTCCAGCTAGTCTCTCATTGGTTCTCCCTATTCCTGTTCATCTTCCGCAGAAATTGCAAACTGGGCCAAACAGGAGGTTAAAGGCGCTGACTCTCCTGTTGGAGAGAGTGTTAGTAAAGTGTCTGGAATGTTGCACCCGAGTACCAGGGTACGAAAACTGAGACATATTTGAACACGTCTCCCGTTCACACGGTTGATCATACTCTGGGTTCCACATGCATGTTTTAGCTGAAGGAAGAATACCTTAAACCTGGAGAGTTGAGACCCGTGTAATGGATACCATGCAATATGACTTCAAAGGGTCTTCATTTGCTCACCGAACCTCTCCAATCCTATCACTGCTGCTTTTATGCCCCTGTACACACGCTTGATTCTCTGTTGGAGACATAGCAATCCATAGGTTTTCAGATACTTACTAGTCAGGTACATTCTTAGGCGTTTAATATGGGGTGTTGAGTCCATTTCGTTGAGCAAGGAGTAGCTCTTGTCTATTCCATATTTGGCTTAAGGAACTTTATCTGTGCTCATTTCAATCTCTGGTTTTATGGAGCACTCCAACTCACCTTTCCCCTTAAGCAAGCATAAGTTGGTTTTCTAAATTTGAGACCCTGTTCTGTTCTGTAATTCAGTTCCTGTGTAGCCAAGTTTACATTCCGTGTATTACTGATATCTTATGATGTTTCTTTTTCTGTGTGACTTATTTCAGTTAGAATCATCATACCTGAATCCACTCATTGTGCTGCTAAGGGCCTGATGACATAGATTTCATTGCTGAGTGATATTGCTTTGTAAGTAAATACCACAACTTTTTTATCCATTTTTCACTTTCTGCGATGTTGAACTTGTACTGTAAACGAGGTTCTTGTAAACAGAGGCGTCCCAAACTTTTGGGTGGCTGTGTCTTTTTGATTTTAATTTCCCTAAGCTATAGGACCATAAGTGGAAGTGCCCTAGGCTCTGTTGCTTTGTTTTTTAGATGTTTCAGGAAACACCATACACTTCTCCCGAGTGTCTGTTGGCAATTTACATCCCGCCCATCAGCATAACAAGGCTCCCAGTTCTCCATGGCCTGTCCTGCCTTTCTGGATTTTACACTTTTTTCAGATGGCCCTTTTGACCGGGGGGAAGTGAGACTTCATTGTAGTGCAGATTTCCTTTGCAAGCTTGCTTGGTTGGCCAAAAAGGGCGTATGCGTTTTTTCCTGAATATATTCAGGAAAAAACGCATACGCCCTTTTTGGCCAAGTGCATCATTGTGGACGTTCTGCCTCTTTTCCTATGCTTTCAATGCAATTCCAGTCTACCTCCTGAAATCGGTTTCCTGCAATGCTGCCCCGCATTCAAGTCCTCTTGGCAGCCTTACTTCAGTATATTTTTGGACGATAGCTGTCATTTATAACTCTGCAGGTTTGTGAATTACAGTGCCCCTGAGCTCCTTTCTTCAACTCGCTTTCTTTTGAGCTGACCGCAACACCGCAGGATGGCTTCAGGCCCTAATCTGGTTGCGGCACGGCACGCTGAGCCTTTGGTTAATTCCTCTTCCTGGTGGGAAATGAGAGTTAAATTTGCCCGTCCAGACAACTCCAGCTAGTCTCTCATTGGTTCTCCCTATTCCTGTTCATCTTCCGCAGAAATTGCAAACTGGGCCAAACAGGAGGTTAAAGGCGCTGACTGTCCAAGTGGGGAGAGTGTTAGTAAAGCATCTGGAATGTTGCACCCGAGTACCAGGGGAGGAAAACTGAGACATATTTGAACACGTATCCCGATCACATGGTTGATCATGCTCTAGGTTCCACATGTATATTTTAGCTGAAGGAAGAATACCTTAAACCTGGGTAGTTGAAACCCGTGGAATGGGTACCATGCAATATGACTTCAAAGTGTCTTCATTTGCTCACCGAACCTCTCCAATCCTATCACTGCTGCGTTTATGCCCCTGTACACATGCTTGATTCTCTTTCGGAGACATAGCAATCCATAGGTTTTACGATCCTTACTAGTCAGGTACATTCTTAGGCGTTTAATATGCGGTGTTGAGTCCATTTCGTTGAGCAAGGAGTAGCTCTTGTCTATTCCATATTTGGCTTAAGGAACTTTATCTGTGCTCATTTCAATCTCTGGTTTTATGCAGCACCCCAACTCACCTTTCCCCTTAAGCAAGCATAAGTTGGTTTTCTAAATTTGAGACCCTGTTCTGTTCTGTAATTCAGTTCCTGTGTAGCCAAGTTTACATTCCGTGTATTACTGATATCTTATGTTGTTTCTTTTTCTGTGTGACTTATTTCAGTTAGAATCATCATACCTGAATCCACTCATTGTGCTTCTAAGGGCCTGATGACATAGATTTCATTGCTGAGTGATATTGCTTTGTAAGTAAATACCGCAACTTCTTTATCCATTTTTCACTTTCTGCGATGTTGTACTTGTACTGTAAACGAGGTTCTTGTAAACAGAGCCGTTCCAAACATTGGGGTGGCTGTGTCTTTTTGATTTTAATTTCCCTAAGCTATAGGACCATAAGTGGAAGTGCCCTAGGCTCTGTTGCTTTGTCTTTTAGATGTTTCAGGAAACACCATACACTTCTCCCGAGTGTCTGTTGGCAATTTACATCCCGCCCATCAGCATAACAAGGCTCCCAGTTCTCCATGGCCTGTCCTGCCTTTCTGGATTTTACACTTTTTTCAGATGGCCCTTTTGACCGGGGGGAAGTGAGACTTCATTGTAGTGCAGATTTCCTTTGCAAGCTTGCTTGGTTGGCCAAAAAGGGCGTATGCGTTTTTTCCTGAATATATTCAGGAAAAAACGCATACGTCCTTTTTGGCCAAGTGCATCATTGTGGACGTTCTGCCTCTTTTCCAATGCTTTCAATGCAATTCCAGTCTACCTCCTGAAATCGGTTTCCTGCAATTCTGCCCCGCTTTCAAGTCCTCTTGGCAGCCTTACTTCAGTATATTTTTGGACGATAGCTGTCATTTATAACTCTGCAGGTGTGTGCATTACAGTGCCCCTGAGCCCCTTTCTTCAACTCGCTTTCTTTTGAGCTGGCCGCAACACCGCAGGATGGCTTCAGGCCCTAATCTGGTTCCGGCACGGCACGCTGAGCCTTTGGTTAATTCCTCTTCCTGGTGGGAAATGAGAGTTAAATTTGCCCGTCCAGACAACTCCAGCTAGTCTCTCATTGGTTCTCCCTATTCCTGTTCATCTTCCGCAGAAATTGCAAACTGGGCCAAACAGGAGGTTAAAGGCGCTGACTCTCCAAGTGGGGAGAGTGTTAGTAAAGCGTCTGGAATGTTGCACCCGAGTACCAGGGGAGGAAAACTGAGACATATTTGAACACGTATCCCGATCACATGGTTGATCATGCTCTAGGTTCCACATGCATATTTTAGCTGAAGGAAGAATACCTTAAACCTGGGTAGTTGAAACCCGTGGAATGGGTACCATGCAATATGACTTCAAAGTGTCTTCATTTGCTCACCGAACCTCTCCAATCCTATCACTGCTGCGTTTATGCCCCTGTACACATGCTTGATTCTCTTTCGGAGACTTAGCAATCCATAGGTTTTACGATCCTTACTAGTCAGGTACATTCTTAGGCGTTTAATATGCGGTGTTGAGTCCATTTCGTTGAGCAAGGAGTAGCTCTTGTCTATTCCATATTTGGCTTAAGGAACTTTATCTGTGCTCATTTCAATCTCTGGTTTTATGCAGCACCCCAACTCACCTTTCCCCTTAAGCAAGCATAAGTTGGTTTTCTAAATTTGAGACCCTGTTCTGTTCTGTAATTCAGTTCCTGTGTAGCCAAGTTTACATTCCGTGTATTACTGATATCTTATGTTGTTTTTTTTTCTGTGTGACTTATTTCAGTTAGAATCATCATACCTGAATCCACTCATTGT
Source organism: Pseudorca crassidens (assembly GCF_039906515.1). Lineage (NCBI taxonomy): Eukaryota > Metazoa > Chordata > Mammalia > Artiodactyla > Delphinidae > Pseudorca > Pseudorca crassidens. The sequence goes on from NC_090301.1 coordinate 105,486,776, forward strand.
GCTTCTAAGGGCCTGATGACATAGATTTCATTGCTGAGTGATATTGCTTTGTAAGTAAATACCGCAACTTCTTTATCCATTTTTCACTTTCTGCGATGTTGTACTTGTACTGTAAACGAGGTTCTTGTAAACAGAGCCGTTCCAAACATTGGGGTGGCTGTGTCTTTTTGATTTTAATTTCCCTAAGCTATAGGACCATAAGTGGAAGTGCCCTAGGCTCTGTTGCTTTGTTTTTTAGATGTTTCAGGAAACACCATACACTTCTCCCGAGTGTCTGTTGGCAATTTACATCCCGCCCATCAGCATAACAAGGCTCCCAGTTCTCCATGGCCTGTCCTGCCTTTCTGGATTTTACACTTTTTTCAGATGGCCCTTTTGACCGGGGGGAAGTGAGACTTCATTGTAGTGCAGATTTCCTTTGCAAGCTTGCTTGGTTGGCCAAAAAGGGCGTATGCGTTTTTTCCTGAATATATTCAGGAAAAAACGCATACGCCCTTTTTGGCCAAGTGCATCATTGTGGACGTTCTGCCTCTTTTCCTATGCTTTCAATGCAATTCCAGTCTACCTCCTGAAATCGGTTTCCTGCAATTCTGCCCCGCTTTCAAGTCCTCTTGGCAGCCTTACTTCAGTATATTTTTGGACGATAGCTGTCATTTATAACTCTGCAGGTTTGTGCATTACAGTGCCCCTGAGCTCCTTTCTTCAACTCGCTTTCTTTTGAGCTGGCCGCAACACCGCAGGATGGCTTCAGGCCCTAATCTTGTTCCGGCACGGCACGCTGAGCCTTTGGTTAATTCCTCTTCCTGGTGGGAAATGAGAGTTAAATTTGCCCGTCCAGACACCTCCAGCTAATCTCTCATTGGTTCTCCCTATTCCTGTTCATCTTCCGCAGAAATTGCAAACTGGGCCAAACAGGAGGTTAAAGGCACTGACTCTCCTGTTGGGGAGAGTGTTAGTAAAGTGTCTGGAATGTTGCACCCGAGTACCAGGGTAAGAAAACTGAGACATATTTGAACACGTCTCCCGTTCACACGGTTGATCATACTCTGGGTTCCACATGCATGTTTTAGCTGAAGGAAGAATACCTTAAACCTGGAGAGTTGAGACCCGTGTAATGGATACCATGCAATATGACTTCAAAGGGTCTTCATTTGCTCACCGAACCTCTCCAATCCTATCACTGCTGCGTTTATGCCCCTGTACACACGCTTGATTCTCTTTTGGAGACATAGCAATCCATAGGTTTTCAGATACTTACTAGTCAGGTACATTCTTAGGCGTTTAATATACGGTGTTGAGTCCATTTCGTTGAGCAAGGAGTAGCTCTTGTCTATTCCATATTTGGCTTAAGGAACTTTATCTGTGCTCATTTCAATCTCTGGTTTTATGCAGCACCCCAACTCACCTTTCCCCTTAAGCAAGCATAAGTTGGTTTTCTAAATTTGAGACCCTGTTCTGTTCTGTAATTCAGTTCCTGTGTAGCCAAGTTTACATTCCGTGTATTACTGATATCTTATGATGTTTCTTTTTCTGTGTGACTTATTTCAGTTAGAATCATCATACCTGAATCCACTCATTGTGCTGCTAAGGGCCTGATGACATAGATTTCATTGCTGAGTGATATTGCTTTGTAAGTAAATACCACAAGTTCTTTATCCATTTTTCACTTTCTGTGATATTGAACTTGTACGGTAAACGAGGTTCTTGTAAACAGAGGCGTCCCAAACTTTGGGGTGGCTGTGTCTTTTTGATTTTAATTTCCCTAAGCTATAGGACCATAAGTGGAAGTGCCCTAGGCTCTGTTGCTTTGTTTTTTAGATGTTTCAGGAAACACCATACACTTCTCCGGAGTGTCTGTTGGCAATTTACATCCTGTCCATCAGCATAACAGGCTCCCAGTTCTCCATGGCCTGTCCTGCCTTTCTGGATTTTACACTTTTTTCAGATGGCCCTTTTGACCGGGGGGAAGTGAGACTTCATTGTAGTGCAGATTTCCTTTGCAAGCTTGCTTGGTTGGCCAAAAAGGGCGTATGCGTTTTTTCCTGAATATATTCAGGAAAAAACGCATACGCCCTTTTTGGCCAAGTGCATCATTGTGGACGTTCTGCCTCTTTTCCTATGCTTTCAATGCAATTCCAGTCTACCTCCTGAAATCGGTTTCCTGCAATTCTGCCCCGCTTTCAAGTCCTCTTGGCAGCCTTACTTCAGTATATTTTTGGACGATAGCTGTCATTTATAACTCTGCAGGTTTGTGCATTACAGTGCCCCTGAGCTCCTTTCTTCAACTCGCTTTCTTTTGAGCTGGCCGCAACACCGCAGGATGGCTTCAGGCCCTAATCTTGTTCCGGCACGGCACGCTGAGCCTTTGGTTAATTCCTCTTCCTGGTGGGAAATGAGAGTTAAATTTGCCCGTCCAGACACCTCCAGCTAATCTCTCATTGGTTCTCCCTATTCCTGTTCATCTTCCGCAGAAATTGCAAACTGGGCCAAACAGGAGGTTAAAGGCACTGACTCTCCTGTTGGGGAGAGTGTTAGTAAAGTGTCTGGAATGTTGCACCCGAGTACCAGGGTAAGAAAACTGAGACATATTTGAACACGTCTCCCATTCACACGGTTGATCATACTCTGGGTTCCACATGCATGTTTTAGCTGAAGGAAGAATACCTTAAACCTGGAGAGTTGAGACCCGTGTAATGGATACCATGCAATATGACTTCAAAGGGTCTTCATTTGCTCACCGAACCTCTCCAATCCTATCACTGCTGCGTTTATGCCCCTGTACACACGCTTGATTCTCTTTTGGAGACATAGCAATCCATAGGTTTTCAGATACTTACTAGTCAGGTACATTCTTAGGCGTTTAATATACGGTGTTGAGTCCATTTCGTTGAGCAAGGAGTAGCTCTTGTCTATTCCATATTTGGCTTAAGGAACTTTATCTGTGCTCATTTCAATCTCTGGTTTTATGCAGCACCCCAACTCACCTTTCCCCTTAAGCAAGCATAAGTTGGTTTTCTAAATTTGAGACCCTGTTCTGTTCTGTAATTCAGTTCCTGTGTAGCCAAGTTTACATTCCGTGTATTACTGATATCTTATGATGTTTCTTTTTCTGTGTGACTTATTTCAGTTAGAATCATCATACCTGAATCCACTCATTGTGCTGCTATGGGCCTGATGACATAGATTTCATTGCTGAGTGATATTGCTTTGTAAGTAAATACCACAAGTTCTTTATCCATTTTTCACTTTCTGTGATATTGAACTTGTACGGTAAACGAGGTTCTTGTAAACAGAGGCGTCCCAAACTTTGGGGTGGCTGTGTCTTTTTGATTTTAATTTCCCTAAGCTATAGGACCATAAGTGGAAGTGCCCTAGGCTCTGTTGCTTTGTTTTTTAGATGTTTCAGGAAACACCATACACTTCTCCGGAGTGTCTGTTGGCAATTTACATCCTGTCCATCAGCATAACAGGCTCCCAGTTCTCCATGGCCTGTCCTGCCTTTCTGGATTTTACACTTTTTTCAGATGGCCCTTTTGACCGGGGGGAAGTGAGACTTCATTGTAGTGCAGATTTCCTTTGCAAGTTTGCTTCTTTGGCCAAAAAGGGCGTATGCGTTTTTTCCTGAATATATTCAGGAAAAATCGCATACGCCCTTTTTGGCCAAGTGCATCATTGTGGACGTTCTGCCTCTTTTCCTATGCTTTCAATGCAATTCCAGTCTACCTCCTGAAATCGGTTTCCTGCAATTTTGCTCCGCTTTCAAGTCCTCTTGGCAGCCTTACTTCAGTATATTTTTGGACGATAGCTGTCATTTATAACTCTGCAGGTTTGTGAATTACAGTGCCCCTGATCTCCTTTCTTCAACTCGCTTTCTTGTGACCTGGCCGCAACACCGCAGGATGGCTTCAGGCCCTAATCTGGTTCCGGCACGACACGCTGAGCCTTTGGTTATTTCCTCTTCCTGGTGGGAAATGAGAGTTAAATTTGCCCGTCCAGACACCTCCAGCTAGTGTCTCATTGGTTCTCCCTATTCCTGTTCATCTTCCGCAGAAATTGCAAACTGGGCCAAACAGGAGGTTAAAGGCACTGACTCTCCAATTGGGGAGAGTGTTAGTAAAGCGTCTGGAATGTTGCACCCGAGTACCAGGGTACGAAAACTGAGACATATTTGAACACATCTCCCGTTCACATGGTTGATCATACTCTGGGTTCCACATGCATGTTTTAGCTGAAGGAAGAATACCTTAAACCTGGATAGTTGAGACCCGTGGAATGGGTACCATGCAATATGACTTCAAAGGGTCTTCATTTGCTCACCGAACCTCTCCAATCCTATCACTGCTGCGTTTATGCCCCTGTACACATGCTTGATTCACTTTCGGAGACATAGCAATCCATAGGTTTTAAGATACTTACTAGTCAGGTACATTCTTAGGCGTTTAATATGGGGTGTTGAGTCCATTTCGTTGAGCAAGGAGTAGCTCTTGTCTATTCCATATTTGGCTTAAGGAACTTTATCTGTGCTCATTTCAATCTCTGGTTTTATGCAGCACCCAACTCACCTTTCCCCTTAAGCAAGCATAAGTTGGTTTTCTAAATTTGAGACCCTGTTCTGTTCTGTAATTCAGTTCCTGTGTAGCCAAGTTTACATTCCGTGTATTAGTGATATCTTATGATGTTTCTTTTTCTGTGTGACTTATTTCAGTTAGAATCATCATACCTGAATCCACTCATTGTGCTGCTAAGGGCCTGATGACATAGATTTCATTGCTGAGTGATATTGCTTTGTAAGTAAATACCACAACTTTTTTATCCATTTTTCACTTTCTGCGATGTTGAACTTGTACTGTAAACGAGGTTCTTGTAAACAGAGGCGTCCCAAACTTTGGGGTGGCTGTGTCTTTTTGATTTTAATTTCCCTAAGCTATAGGACCATAAGTGGAAGTGCCCTAGGCTCTGTTGCTTTGTGTTTTAGATGTTTCAGGAAACACCATACACTTCTCCCGAGTGTCTGTTGGCAATTTACATCCCGCCCATCAGCATAACAAGGCTCCCAGTTCTCCATGGCCTGTCCTGCCTTTCTGGATTTTACACTTTTTTCAGATGGCCCTTTTGACTGGGGGGAAGTGAGACTTCATTGTAGTGCAGATTTCCTTTGCAAGCTTGCTTGGTTGGCCAAAAAGGGCGTATGCGTTTTTTCCTGAATATATTCAGGAAAAAACGCATACGCCCTTTTTGGCCAAGTGCATCATTGTGGACGTTCTGCCTCTTTTCCAATGCTTTCAATGCAATTCCAGTCTACCTCCTGAAATCGGTTTCCTGCAATTCTGCCCCGCTTTCAAGTCCTCTTGGCAGCCTTACTTCAGTATATTTTTGGACGATAGCTGTCATTTATAACTCTGCAGGTGTGTGCATTACAGTGCCCCTGAGCCCCTTTCTTCAACTCGCTTTCTTTTGAGCTGGCCGCAACACCGCAGGATGGCTTCAGGCCCTAATCTGGTTCCGGCACGGCACGCTGAGCCTTTGGTTAATTCCTCTTCCTGGTGGGAAATGAGAGTTAAATTTGCCCGTCCAGACACCTCCAGCTAGTCTCTCATTGGTTCTCCCTATTCCTGTTCATCTTCCGCAGAAATTGCAAACTGGGCCAAACAGGAGGTTAAAGGCGCTGACTCTCCTGTTGGAGAGAGTGTTAGTAAAGTGTCTGGAATGTTGCACCCGAGTACCAGGGTACGAAAACTGAGACATATTTGAACACGTCTCCCGTTCACACGGTTGATCATACTCTGGGTTCCACATGCATGTTTTAGCTGAAGGAAGAATACCTTAAACCTGGAGAGTTGAGACCCGTGTAATGGATACCATGCAATATGACTTCAAAGGGTCTTCATTTGCTCACCGAACCTCTCCAATCCTATCACTGCTGCGTTTATGCCCCTGTACACACGCTTGATTCTCTGTTGGAGACATAGCAATCCATAGGTTTTCAGATACTTACTAGTCAGGTACATTCTTAGGCGTTTAATATGGGGTGTTGAGTCCATTTCGTTGAGCAAGGAGTAGCTCTTGTCTATTCCATATTTGGCTTAAGGAACTTTATCTGTGCTCATTTCAATCTCTGGTTTTATGGAGCACTCCAACTCACCTTTCCCCTTAAGCAAGCATAAGTTGGTTTTCTAAATTTGAGACCCTCTTCTGTTCTGTAATTCAGTTCCTGTGTAGCCAAGTTTACATTCCGTGTATTACTGATATCTTATGATGTTTCTTTTTCTGTGTGACTTATTTCAGTTAGAATCATCATACCTGAATCCACTCATTGTGCTGCTAAGGGCCTGATGACATAGATTTCATTGCTGAGTGATATTGCTTTGTAAGTAAATACCACAAGTTCTTTATCCATTTTTCACTTTCTACGATGTTGAACTTGTACTGTAAACGAGGTTCTTGTAAACAGAGGCATCCCAAACTTTTGGGTGGCTGTGTCTTTTTGATTTTAATTTCCCTAAGCTATAGGACCATAAGTGGAAGTGCCCTAGGCTCTGTTGCTTTGTTTTTTAGATGTTTCAGGAAACACCATACACTTCTCCCGAGTGTCTGTTGGCAATTTACATCCCGCCCATCAGCATAACAAGGCTCCCAGTTCTCCATGGCCTGTCCTGCCTTTCTGGATTTTACACTTTTTTCAGATGGCCCTTTTGACCGGGGGGAAGTGAGACTTCATTGTAGTGCAGATTTCCTTTGCAAGCTTGCTTGGTTGGCCAAAAAGGGCGTATGCGTTTTTTCCTGAATATATTCAGGAAAAAACGCATACGCCCTTTTTGGCCAAGTGCATCATTGTGGACGTTCTGCCTCTTTTCCTATGCTTTCAATGCAATTCCAGTCTACCTCCTGAAATCGGTTTCCTGCAATGCTGCCCCGCATTCAAGTCCTCTTGGCAGCCTTACTTCAGTATATTTTTGGACGATAGCTGTCATTTATAACTCTGCAGGTTTGTGAATTACAGTGCCCCTGAGCTCCTTTCTTCAACTCGCTTTCTTTTGAGCTGACCGCAACACCGCAGGATGGCTTCAGGCCCTAATCTGGTTGCGGCACGGCACGCTGAGCCTTTGGTTAATTCCTCTTCCTGGTGGGAAATGAGAGTTAAATTTGCCCGTCCAGACAACTCCAGCTAGTCTCTCATTGGTTCTCCCTATTCCTGTTCATCTTCCGCAGAAATTGCAAACTGGGCCAAACAGGAGGTTAAAGGCGCTGACTGTCCAAGTGGGGAGAGTGTTAGTAAAGCATCTGGAATGTTGCACCCGAGTACCAGGGGAGGAAAACTGAGACATATTTGAACACGTATCCCGATCACATGGTTGATCATGCTCTAGGTTCCACATGTATATTTTAGCTGAAGGAAGAATACCTTAAACCTGGGTAGTTGAAACCCGTGGAATGGGTACCATGCAATATGACTTCAAAGTGTCTTCATTTGCTCACCGAACCTCTCCAATCCTATCACTGCTGCGTTTATGCCCCGGTACACATGCTTGATTCTCTTTCGGAGACATAGCAATCCATAGGTTTTACGATCCTTACTAGTCAGGTACATTCTTAGGCGTTTAATATGCGGTGTTGAGTCCATTTCGTTGAGCAAGGAGTAGCTCTTGTCTATTCCATATTTGGCTTAAGGAACTTTATCTGTGCTCATTTCAATCTCTGGTTTTATGCAGCACCCCAACTCACCTTTCCCCTTAAGCAAGCATAAGTTGGTTTTCTAAATTTGAGACCCTGTTCTGTTCTGTAATTCAGTTCCTGTGTAGCCAAGTTTACATTCCGTGTATTACTGATATCTTATGTTGTTTCTTTTTCTGTGTGACTTATTTCAGTTAGAATCATCATACCTGAATCCACTCATTGTGCTTCTAAGGGCCTGATGACATAGATTTCATTGCTGAGTGATATTGCTTTGTAAGTAAATACCGCAACTTCTTTATCCATTTTTCACTTTCTGCGATGTTGTACTTGTACTGTAAACGAGGTTCTTGTAAACAGAGCCGTTCCAAACATTGGGGTGGCTGTGTCTTTTTGATTTTAATTTCCCTAAGCTATAGGACCATAAGTGGAAGTGCCCTAGGCTCTGTTGCTTTGTTTTTTAGATGTTTCAGGAAACACCATACACTTCTCCCGAGTGTCTGTTGGCAATTTACATCCCGCCCATCAGCATAACAAGCCTCCCAGTTCTCCATGGCCTGTCCTGCCTTTCTGGATTTTACACTTTTTTCAGATGGCCCTTTTGACCGGGGGGAAGTGAGACTTCATTGTAGTGCAGATTTCCTTTGCAAGTTTGCTTCTTTGGCCAAAAAGGGCGTATGCGTTTTTTCCTGAATATATTCAGGAAAAATCGCATACGCCCTTTTTGGCCAAGTGCATCATTGTGGACGTTCTGCCTCTTTTCCTATGCTTTCAATGCAATTCCAGTCTACCTCCTGAAATCGGTTTCCTGCAATTTTGCTCCGCTTTCAAGTCCTCTTGGCAGCCTTACTTCAGTATATTTTTGGACGATAGCTGTCATTTATAACTCTGCAGGTTTGTGAATTACAGTGCCCCTGATCTCCTTTCTTCAACTCGCTTTCTTGTGACCTGGCCGCAACACCGCAGGATGGCTTCAGGCCCTAATCTGGTTCCGGCACGGCACGCTGAGCCTTTGGTTATTTCCTCTTCCTGGTGGGAAATGAGAGTTAAATTTGCCCGTCCAGACACCTCCAGCTAGTGTCTCATTGGTTCTCCCTATTCCTGTTCATCTTCCGCAGAAATTGCAAACTGGGCCAAACAGGAGGTTAAAGGCACTGACTCTCCAATTGGGGAGAGTGTTAGTAAAGCGTCTGGAATGTTGCACCCGAGTACCAGGGTACGAAAACTGAGACATATTTGAACACATCTCCCGTTCACATGGTTGATCATACTCTGGGTTCCACATGCATGTTTTAGCTGAAGGAAGAATACCTTAAACCTGGATAGTTGAGACCCGTGGAATGGGTACCATGCAATATGACTTCAAAGGGTCTTCATTTGCTCACCGAACCTCTCCAATCCTATCACTGCTGCGTTTATGCCCCTGTACACATGCTTGATTCACTTTCAGAGACATAGCAATCCATAGGTTTTAAGATACTTACTAGTCAGGTACATTCTTAGGCGTTTAATATGGGGTGTTGAGTCCATTTCGTTGAGCAAGGAGTAGCTCTTGTCTATTCCATATTTGGCTTAAGGAACTTTATCTGTGCTCATTTCAATCTCTGGTTTTATGCAGCACCCAACTCACCTTTCCCCTTAAGCAAGCATAAGTTGGTTTTCTAAATTTGAGACCCTGTTCTGTTCTGTAATTCAGTTCCTGTGTAGCCAAGTTTACATTCCGTGTATTAGTGATATCTTATGATGTTTCTTTTTCTGTGTGACTTATTTCAGTTAGAATCATCATACCTGAATCCACTCATTGTGCTGCTAAGGGCCTGATGACATAGATTTCATTGCTGAGTGATATTGCTTTGTAAGTAAATACCACAACTTTTTTATCCATTTTTCACTTTCTGCGATGTTGAACTTGTACTGTAAACGAGGTTCTTGTAAACAGAGGCGTCCCAAACTTTGGGGTGGCTGTGTCTTTTTGATTTTAATTTCCCTAAGCTATAGGACCATAAGTGGAAGTGCCCTAGGCTCTGTTGCTTTGTGTTTTAGATGTTTCAGGAAACACCATACACTTCTCCCGAGTGTCTGTTGGCAATTTACATCCCGCCCATCAGCATAACAAGGCTCCCAGTTCTCCATGGCCTGTCCTGCCTTTCTGGATTTTACACTTTTTTCAGATGGCCCTTTTGACTGGGGGGAAGTGAGACTTCATTGTAGTGCAGATTTCCTTTGCAAGCTTGCTTGGTTGGCCAAAAAGGGCGTATGCGTTTTTTCCTGAATATATTCAGGAAAAAACGCATACGCCCTTTTTGGCCAAGTGCATCATTGTGGACGTTCTGCCTCTTTTCCAATGCTTTCAATGCAATTCCAGTCTACCTCCTGAAATCGGTTTCCTGCAATTCTGCCCCGCTTTCAAGTCCTCTTGGCAGCCTTACTTCAGTATATTTTTGGACGATAGCTGTCATTTATAACTCTGCAGGTGTGTGCATTACAGTGCCCCTGAGCCCCTTTCTTCAACTCGCTTTCTTTTGAGCTGGCCGCAACACCGCAGGATGGCTTCAGGCCCTAATCTGGTTCCGGCACGGCACGCTGAGCCTTTGGTTAATTCCTCTTCCTGGTGGGAAATGAGAGTTAAATTTGCCCGTCCAGACACCTCCAGCTAGTCTCTCATTGGTTCTCCCTATTCCTGTTCATCTTCCGCAGAAATTGCAAACTGGGCCAAACAGGAGGTTAAAGGCGCTGACTCTCCTGTTGGAGAGAGTGTTAGTAAAGTGTCTGGAATGTTGCACCCGAGTACCAGGGTACGAAAACTGAGACATATTTGAACACGTCTCCCGTTCACACGGTTGATCATACTCTGGGTTCCACATGCATGTTTTAGCTGAAGGAAGAATACCTTAAACCTGGAGAGTTGAGACCCGTGTAATGGATACCATGCAATATGACTTCAAAGGGTCTTCATTTGCTCACCGAACCTCTCCAATCCTATCACTGCTGCGTTTATGCCCCTGTACACACGCTTGATTCTCTGTTGGAGACATAGCAATCCATAGGTTTTCAGATACTTACTAGTCAGGTACATTCTTAGGCGTTTAATATGGGGTGTTGAGTCCATTTCGTTGAGCAAGGAGTAGCTCTTGTCTATTCCATATTTGGCTTAAGGAACTTTATCTGTGCTCATTTCAATCTCTGGTTTTATGGAGCACTCCAACTCACCTTTCCCCTTAAGCAAGCATAAGTTGGTTTTCTAAATTTGAGACCCTCTTCTGTTCTGTAATTCAGTTCCTGTGTAGCCAAGTTTACATTCCGTGTATTACTGATATCTTATGATGTTTCTTTTTCTGTGTGACTTATTTCAGTTAGAATCATCATACCTGAATCCACTCATTGTGCTGCTAAGGGCCTGATGACATAGATTTCATTGCTGAGTGATATTGCTTTGTAAGTAAATACCACAAGTTCTTTATCCATTTTTCACTTTCTACGATGTTGAACTTGTACTGTAAACGAGGTTCTTGTAAACAGAGGCATCCCAAACTTTTGGGTGGCTGTGTCTTTTTGATTTTAATTTCCCTAAGCTATAGGACCATAAGTGGAAGTGCCCTAGGCTCTGTTGCTTTGTTTTTTAGATGTTTCAGGAAACACCATACACTTCTCCCGAGTGTCTGTTGGCAATTTACATCCCGCCCATCAGCATAACAAGGCTCCCAGTTCTCCATGGCCTGTCCTGCCTTTCTGGATTTTACACTTTTTTCAGATGGCCCTTTTGACCGGGGGGAAGTGAGACTTCATTGTAGTGCAGATTTCCTTTGCAAGCTTGCTTGGTTGGCCAAAAAGGGCGTATGCGTTTTTTCCTGAATATATTCAGGAAAAAACGCATACGCCCTTTTTGGCCAAGTGCATCATTGTGGACGTTCTGCCTCTTTTCCTATGCTTTCAATGCAATTCCAGTCTACCTCCTGAAATCGGTTTCCTGCAATGCTGCCCCGCATTCAAGTCCTCTTGGCAGCCTTACTTCAGTATATTTTTGGACGATAGCTGTCATTTATAACTCTGCAGGTTTGTGAATTACAGTGCCCCTGAGCTCCTTTCTTCAACTCGCTTTCTTTTGAGCTGACCGCAACACCGCAGGATGGCTTCAGGCCCTAATCTGGTTGCGGCACGGCACGCTGAGCCTTTGGTTAATTCCTCTTCCTGGTGGGAAATGAGAGTTAAATTTGCCCGTCCAGACAACTCCAGCTAGTCTCTCATTGGTTCTCCCTATTCCTGTTCATCTTCCGCAGAAATTGCAAACTGGGCCAAACAGGAGGTTAAAGGCGCTGACTGTCCAAGTGGGGAGAGTGTTAGTAAAGCATCTGGAATGTTGCACCCGAGTACCAGGGGAGGAAAACTGAGACATATTTGAACACGTATCCCGATCACATGGTTGATCATGCTCTAGGTTCCACATGTATATTTTAGCTGAAGGAAGAATACCTTAAACCTGGGTAGTTGAAACCCGTGGAATGGGTACCATGCAATATGACTTCAAAGTGTCTTCATTTGCTCACCGAACCTCTCCAATCCTATCACTGCTGCGTTTATGCCCCGGTACACATGCTTGATTCTCTTTCGGAGACATAGCAATCCATAGGTTTTACGATCCTTACTAGTCAGGTACATTCTTAGGCGTTTAATATGCGGTGTTGAGTCCATTTCGTTGAGCAAGGAGTAGCTCTTGTCTATTCCATATTTGGCTTAAGGAACTTTATCTGTGCTCATTTCAATCTCTGGTTTTATGCAGCACCCCAACTCACCTTTCCCCTTAAGCAAGCATAAGTTGGTTTTCTAAATTTGAGACCCTGTTCTGTTCTGTAATTCAGTTCCTGTGTAGCCAAGTTTACATTCCGTGTATTACTGATATCTTATGTTGTTTCTTTTTCTGTGTGACTTATTTCAGTTAGAATCATCATACCTGAATCCACTCATTGTGCTTCTAAGGGCCTGATGACATAGATTTCATTGCTGAGTGATATTGCTTTGTAAGTAAATACCGCAACTTCTTTATCCATTTTTCACTTTCTGCGATGTTGTACTTGTACTGTAAACGAGGTTCTTGTAAACAGAGCCGTTCCAAACATTGGGGTGGCTGTGTCTTTTTGATTTTAATTTCCCTAAGCTATAGGACCATAAGTGGAAGTGCCCTAGGCTCTGTTGCTTTGTTTTTTAGATGTTTCAGGAAACACCATACACTTCTCCCGAGTGTCTGTTGGCAATTTACATCCCGCCCATCAGCATAACAAGCCTCCCAGTTCTCCATGGCCTGTCCTGCCTTTCTGGATTTTACACTTTTTTCAGATGGCCCTTTTGACCGGGGGGAAGTGAGACTTCATTGTAGTGCAGATTTCCTTTGCAAGTTTGCTTCTTTGGCCAAAAAGGGCGTATGCGTTTTTTCCTGAATATATTCAGGAAAAATCGCATACGCCCTTTTTGGCCAAGTGCATCATTGTGGACGTTCTGCCTCTTTTCCTATGCTTTCAATGCAATTCCAGTCTACCTCCTGAAATCGGTTTCCTGCAATTTTGCTCCGCTTTCAAGTCCTCTTGGCAGCCTTACTTCAGTATATTTTTGGACGATAGCTGTCATTTATAACTCTGCAGGTTTGTGAATTACAGTGCCCCTGATCTCCTTTCTTCAACTCGCTTTCTTGTGACCTGGCCGCAACACCGCAGGATGGCTTCAGGCCCTAATCTGGTTCCGGCACGGCACGCTGAGCCTTTGGTTATTTCCTCTTCCTGGTGGGAAATGAGAGTTAAATTTGCCCGTCCAGACACCTCCAGCTAGTGTCTCATTGGTTCTCCCTATTCCTGTTCATCTTCCGCAGAAATTGCAAACTGGGCCAAACAGGAGGTTAAAGGCACTGACTCTCCAATTGGGGAGAGTGTTAGTAAAGCGTCTGGAATGTTGCACCCGAGTACCAGGGTACGAAAACTGAGACATATTTGAACACATCTCCCGTTCACATGGTTGATCATACTCTGGGTTCCACATGCATGTTTTAGCTGAAGGAAGAATACCTTAAACCTGGATAGTTGAGACCCGTGGAATGGGTACCATGCAATATGACTTCAAAGGGTCTTCATTTGCTCACCGAACCTCTCCAATCCTATCACTGCTGCGTTTATGCCCCTGTACACATGCTTGATTCACTTTCAGAGACATAGCAATCCATAGGTTTTAAGATACTTACTAGTCAGGTACATTCTTAGGCGTTTAATATGGGGTGTTGAGTCCATTTCGTTGAGCAAGGAGTAGCTCTTGTCTATTCCATATTTGGCTTAAGGAACTTTATCTGTGCTCATTTCAATCTCTGGTTTTATGCAGCACCCAACTCACCTTTCCCCTTAAGCAAGCATAAGTTGGTTTTCTAAATTTGAGACCCTGTTCTGTTCTGTAATTCAGTTCCTGTGTAGCCAAGTTTACATTCCGTGTATTAGTGATATCTTATGATGTTTCTTTTTCTGTGTGACTTATTTCAGTTAGAATCATCATACCTGAATCCACTCATTGTGCTGCTAAGGGCCTGATGACATAGATTTCATTGCTGAGTGATATTGCTTTGTAAGTAAATACCACAACTTTTTTATCCATTTTTCACTTTCTGCGATGTTGAACTTGTACTGTAAACGAGGTTCTTGTAAACAGAGGCGTCCCAAACTTTGGGGTGGCTGTGTCTTTTTGATTTTAATTTCCCTAAGCTATAGGACCATAAGTGGAAGTGCCCTAGGCTCTGTTGCTTTGTGTTTTAGATGTTTCAGGAAACACCATACACTTCTCCCGAGTGTCTGTTGGCAATTTACATCCCGCCCATCAGCATAACAAGGCTCCCAGTTCTCCATGGCCTGTCCTGCCTTTCTGGATTTTACACTTTTTTCAGATGGCCCTTTTGACTGGGGGGAAGTGAGACTTCATTGTAGTGCAGATTTCCTTTGCAAGCTTGCTTGGTTGGCCAAAAAGGGCGTATGCGTTTTTTCCTGAATATATTCAGGAAAAAACGCATACGCCCTTTTTGGCCAAGTGCATCATTGTGGACGTTCTGCCTCTTTTCCAATGCTTTCAATGCAATTCCAGTCTACCTCCTGAAATCGGTTTCCTGCAATTCTGCCCCGCTTTCAAGTCCTCTTGGCAGCCTTACTTCAGTATATTTTTGGACGATAGCTGTCATTTATAACTCTGCAGGTGTGTGCATTACAGTGCCCCTGAGCCCCTTTCTTCAACTCGCTTTCTTTTGAGCTGGCCGCAACACCGCAGGATGGCTTCAGGCCCTAATCTGGTTCCGGCACGGCACGCTGAGCCTTTGGTTAATTCCTCTTCCTGGTGGGAAATGAGAGTTAAATTTGCCCGTCCAGACACCTCCAGCTAGTCTCTCATTGGTTCTCCCTATTCCTGTTCATCTTCCGCAGAAATTGCAAACTGGGCCAAACAGGAGGTTAAAGGCGCTGACTCTCCTGTTGGAGAGAGTGTTAGTAAAGTGTCTGGAATGTTGCACCCGAGTACCAGGGTACGAAAACTGAGACATATTTGAACACGTCTCCCGTTCACACGGTTGATCATACTCTGGGTTCCACATGCATGTTTTAGCTGAAGGAAGAATACCTTAAACCTGGAGAGTTGAGACCCGTGTAATGGATACCATGCAATATGACTTCAAAGGGTCTTCATTTGCTCACCGAACCTCTCCAATCCTATCACTGCTGCGTTTATGCCCCTGTACACACGCTTGATTCTCTGTTGGAGACATAGCAATCCATAGGTTTTCAGATACTTACTAGTCAGGTACATTCTTAGGCGTTTAATATGGGGTGTTGAGTCCATTTCGTTGAGCAAGGAGTAGCTCTTGTCTATTCCATATTTGGCTTAAGGAACTTTATCTGTGCTCATTTCAATCTCTGGTTTTATGGAGCACTCCAACTCACCTTTCCCCTTAAGCAAGCATAAGTTGGTTTTCTAAATTTGAGACCCTCTTCTGTTCTGTAATTCAGTTCCTGTGTAGCCAAGTTTACATTCCGTGTATTACTGATATCTTATGATGTTTCTTTTTCTGTGTGACTTATTTCAGTTAGAATCATCATACCTGAATCCACTCATTGTGCTGCTAAGGGCCTGATGACATAGATTTCATTGCTGAGTGATATTGCTTTGTAAGTAAATACCACAAGTTCTTTATCCATTTTTCACTTTCTACGATGTTGAACTTGTACTGTAAACGAGGTTCTTGTAAACAGAGGCATCCCAAACTTTTGGGTGGCTGTGTCTTTTTGATTTTAATTTCCCTAAGCTATAGGACCATAAGTGGAAGTGCCCTAGGCTCTGTTGCTTTGTTTTTTAGATGTTTCAGGAAACACCATACACTTCTCCCGAGTGTCTGTTGGCAATTTACATCCCGCCCATCAGCATAACAAGGCTCCCAGTTCTCCATGGCCTGTCCTGCCTTTCTGGATTTTACACTTTTTTCAGATGGCCCTTTTGACCGGGGGGAAGTGAGACTTCATTGTAGTGCAGATTTCCTTTGCAAGCTTGCTTGGTTGGCCAAAAAGGGCGTATGCGTTTTTTCCTGAATATATTCAGGAAAAAACGCATACGCCCTTTTTGGCCAAGTGCATCATTGTGGACGTTCTGCCTCTTTTCCTATGCTTTCAATGCAATTCCAGTCTACCTCCTGAAATCGGTTTCCTGCAATGCTGCCCCGCATTCAAGTCCTCTTGGCAGCCTTACTTCAGTATATTTTTGGACGATAGCTGTCATTTATAACTCTGCAGGTTTGTGAATTACAGTGCCCCTGAGCTCCTTTCTTCAACTCGCTTTCTTTTGAGCTGACCGCAACACCGCAGGATGGCTTCAGGCCCTAATCTGGTTGCGGCACGGCACGCTGAGCCTTTGGTTAATTCCTCTTCCTGGTGGGAAATGAGAGTTAAATTTGCCCGTCCAGACAACTCCAGCTAGTCTCTCATTGGTTCTCCCTATTCCTGTTCATCTTCCGCAGAAATTGCAAACTGGGCCAAACAGGAGGTTAAAGGCGCTGACTGTCCAAGTGGGGAGAGTGTTAGTAAAGCATCTGGAATGTTGCACCCGAGTACCAGGGGAGGAAAACTGAGACATATTTGAACACGTATCCCGATCACATGGTTGATCATGCTCTAGGTTCCACATGTATATTTTAGCTGAAGGAAGAATACCTTAAACCTGGGTAGTTGAAACCCGTGGAATGGGTACCATGCAATATGACTTCAAAGTGTCTTCATTTGCTCACCGAACCTCTCCAATCCTATCACTGCTGCGTTTATGCCCCGGTACACATGCTTGATTCTCTTTCGGAGACATAGCAATCCATAGGTTTTACGATCCTTACTAGTCAGGTACATTCTTAGGCGTTTAATATGCGGTGTTGAGTCCATTTCGTTGAGCAAGGAGTAGCTCTTGTCTATTCCATATTTGGCTTAAGGAACTTTATCTGTGCTCATTTCAATCTCTGGTTTTATGCAGCACCCCAACTCACCTTTCCCCTTAAGCAAGCATAAGTTGGTTTTCTAAATTTGAGACCCTGTTCTGTTCTGTAATTCAGTTCCTGTGTAGCCAAGTTTACATTCCGTGTATTACTGATATCTTATGTTGTTTCTTTTTCTGTGTGACTTATTTCAGTTAGAATCATCATACCTGAATCCACTCATTGTGCTTCTAAGGGCCTGATGACATAGATTTCATTGCTGAGTGATATTGCTTTGTAAGTAAATACCGCAACTTCTTTATCCATTTTTCACTTTCTGCGATGTTGTACTTGTACTGTAAACGAGGTTCTTGTAAACAGAGCCGTTCCAAACATTGGGGTGGCTGTGTCTTTTTGATTTTAATTTCCCTAAGCTATAGGACCATAAGTGGAAGTGCCCTAGGCTCTGTTGCTTTGTTTTTTAGATGTTTCAGGAAACACCATACACTTCTCCCGAGTGTCTGTTGGCAATTTACATCCCGCCCATCAGCATAACAAGCCTCCCAGTTCTCCATGGCCTGTCCTGCCTTTCTGGATTTTACACTTTTTTCAGATGGCCCTTTTGACCGGGGGGAAGTGAGACTTCATTGTAGTGCAGATTTCCTTTGCAAGTTTGCTTCTTTGGCCAAAAAGGGCGTATGCGTTTTTTCCTGAATATATTCAGGAAAAATCGCATACGCCCTTTTTGGCCAAGTGCATCATTGTGGACGTTCTGCCTCTTTTCCTATGCTTTCAATGCAATTCCAGTCTACCTCCTGAAATCGGTTTCCTGCAATTTTGCTCCGCTTTCAAGTCCTCTTGGCAGCCTTACTTCAGTATATTTTTGGACGATAGCTGTCATTTATAACTCTGCAGGTTTGTGAATTACAGTGCCCCTGATCTCCTTTCTTCAACTCGCTTTCTTGTGACCTGGCCGCAACACCGCAGGATGGCTTCAGGCCCTAATCTGGTTCCGGCACGGCACGCTGAGCCTTTGGTTATTTCCTCTTCCTGGTGGGAAATGAGAGTTAAATTTGCCCGTCCAGACACCTCCAGCTAGTGTCTCATTGGTTCTCCCTATTCCTGTTCATCTTCCGCAGAAATTGCAAACTGGGCCAAACAGGAGGTTAAAGGCACTGACTCTCCAATTGGGGAGAGTGTTAGTAAAGCGTCTGGAATGTTGCACCCGAGTACCAGGGTACGAAAACTGAGACATATTTGAACACATCTCCCGTTCACATGGTTGATCATACTCTGGGTTCCACATGCATGTTTTAGCTGAAGGAAGAATACCTTAAACCTGGATAGTTGAGACCCGTGGAATGGGTACCATGCAATATGACTTCAAAGGGTCTTCATTTGCTCACCGAACCTCTCCAATCCTATCACTGCTGCGTTTATGCCCCTGTACACATGCTTGATTCACTTTCAGAGACATAGCAATCCATAGGTTTTAAGATACTTACTAGTCAGGTACATTCTTAGGCGTTTAATATGGGGTGTTGAGTCCATTTCGTTGAGCAAGGAGTAGCTCTTGTCTATTCCATATTTGGCTTAAGGAACTTTATCTGTGCTCATTTCAATCTCTGGTTTTATGCAGCACCCAACTCACCTTTCCCCTTAAGCAAGCATAAGTTGGTTTTCTAAATTTGAGACCCTGTTCTGTTCTGTAATTCAGTTCCTGTGTAGCCAAGTTTACATTCCGTGTATTAGTGATATCTTATGATGTTTCTTTTTCTGTGTGACTTATTTCAGTTAGAATCATCATACCTGAATCCACTCATTGTGCTGCTAAGGGCCTGATGACATAGATTTCATTGCTGAGTGATATTGCTTTGTAAGTAAATACCACAACTTTTTTATCCATTTTTCACTTTCTGCGATGTTGAACTTGTACTGTAAACGAGGTTCTTGTAAACAGAGGCGTCCCAAACTTTGGGGTGGCTGTGTCTTTTTGATTTTAATTTCCCTAAGCTATAGGACCATAAGTGGAAGTGCCCTAGGCTCTGTTGCTTTGTGTTTTAGATGTTTCAGGAAACACCATACACTTCTCCCGAGTGTCTGTTGGCAATTTACATCCCGCCCATCAGCATAACAAGGCTCCCAGTTCTCCATGGCCTGTCCTGCCTTTCTGGATTTTACACTTTTTTCAGATGGCCCTTTTGACTGGGGGGAAGTGAGACTTCATTGTAGTGCAGATTTCCTTTGCAAGCTTGCTTGGTTGGCCAAAAAGGGCGTATGCGTTTTTTCCTGAATATATTCAGGAAAAAACGCATACGCCCTTTTTGGCCAAGTGCATCATTGTGGACGTTCTGCCTCTTTTCCAATGCTTTCAATGCAATTCCAGTCTACCTCCTGAAATCGGTTTCCTGCAATTCTGCCCCGCTTTCAAGTCCTCTTGGCAGCCTTACTTCAGTATATTTTTGGACGATAGCTGTCATTTATAACTCTGCAGGTGTGTGCATTACAGTGCCCCTGAGCCCCTTTCTTCAACTCGCTTTCTTTTGAGCTGGCCGCAACACCGCAGGATGGCTTCAGGCCCTAATCTGGTTCCGGCACGGCACGCTGAGCCTTTGGTTAATTCCTCTTCCTGGTGGGAAATGAGAGTTAAATTTGCCCGTCCAGACACCTCCAGCTAGTCTCTCATTGGTTCTCCCTATTCCTGTTCATCTTCCGCAGAAATTGCAAACTGGGCCAAACAGGAGGTTAAAGGCGCTGACTCTCCTGTTGGAGAGAGTGTTAGTAAAGTGTCTGGAATGTTGCACCCGAGTACCAGGGTACGAAAACTGAGACATATTTGAACACGTCTCCCGTTCACACGGTTGATCATACTCTGGGTTCCACATGCATGTTTTAGCTGAAGGAAGAATACCTTAAACCTGGAGAGTTGAGACCCGTGTAATGGATACCATGCAATATGACTTCAAAGGGTCTTCATTTGCTCACCGAACCTCTCCAATCCTATCACTGCTGCGTTTATGCCCCTGTACACACGCTTGATTCTCTGTTGGAGACATAGCAATCCATAGGTTTTCAGATACTTACTAGTCAGGTACATTCTTAGGCGTTTAATATGGGGTGTTGAGTCCATTTCGTTGAGCAAGGAGTAGCTCTTGTCTATTCCATATTTGGCTTAAGGAACTTTATCTGTGCTCATTTCAATCTCTGGTTTTATGGAGCACTCCAACTCACCTTTCCCCTTAAGCAAGCATAAGTTGGTTTTCTAAATTTGAGACCCTCTTCTGTTCTGTAATTCAGTTCCTGTGTAGCCAAGTTTACATTCCGTGTATTACTGATATCTTATGATGTTTCTTTTTCTGTGTGACTTATTTCAGTTAGAATCATCATACCTGAATCCACTCATTGTGCTGCTAAGGGCCTGATGACATAGATTTCATTGCTGAGTGATATTGCTTTGTAAGTAAATACCACAAGTTCTTTATCCATTTTTCACTTTCTACGATGTTGAACTTGTACTGTAAACGAGGTTCTTGTAAACAGAGGCATCCCAAACTTTTGGGTGGCTGTGTCTTTTTGATTTTAATTTCCCTAAGCTATAGGACCATAAGTGGAAGTGCCCTAGGCTCTGTTGCTTTGTTTTTTAGATGTTTCAGGAAACACCATACACTTCTCCCGAGTGTCTGTTGGCAATTTACATCCCGCCCATCAGCATAACAAGGCTCCCAGTTCTCCATGGCCTGTCCTGCCTTTCTGGATTTTACACTTTTTTCAGATGGCCCTTTTGACCGGGGGGAAGTGAGACTTCATTGTAGTGCAGATTTCCTTTGCAAGCTTGCTTGGTTGGCCAAAAAGGGCGTATGCGTTTTTTCCTGAATATATTCAGGAAAAAACGCATACGCCCTTTTTGGCCAAGTGCATCATTGTGGACGTTCTGCCTCTTTTCCTATGCTTTCAATGCAATTCCAGTCTACCTCCTGAAATCGGTTTCCTGCAATGCTGCCCCGCATTCAAGTCCTCTTGGCAGCCTTACTTCAGTATATTTTTGGACGATAGCTGTCATTTATAACTCTGCAGGTTTGTGCATTACAGTGCCCCTGAGCTCCTTTCTTCAACTCGCTTTCTTTTGAGCTGGCCGCAACACCGCAGGATGGCTTCAGGCCCTAATCTTGTTCCGGCACGGCACGCTGAGCCTTTGGTTAATTCCTCTTCCTGGTGGGAAATGAGAGTTAAATTTGCCCGTCCAGACACCTCCAGTTAATCTCTCATTGGTTCTCCCTATTCCTGTTCATCTTCCGCAGAAATTGCAAACTGGGCCAAACAGGAGGTTAAAGGCGCTGACTCTCCAAGTGGGGAGAGTGTTAGTAAAGCGTGTGGAATGTTGCACCCGAGTACCAGGGGAGGAAAACTGAGACATATTTGAACACGTCTCCCGTTCACACGGTTGATCATACTCTGGGTTCCACATGCATGTTTTAGCTGAAGGAAGAATACCTTAAACCTGGATAGTTGAGACCCGTGGAATGGGTACCATGCAATACGACTTCAAAGGGTCTTCATTTGCTCACCGAACCTCTCCAATCCTATCACTGCTGCGTTTATGCCCCTGTACACACGCTTGATTCTCTTTTGGAGACATAGCAATCCATAGGTTTAAGATACTTAATAGTCAGGTACATTCTTAGGCGTTTAATATGCGGTGTTGTGTCCATTTCGTTGAGCAAGGAGTAGCTCTTGTCTATTCCATATTTGGCTTAAGGAACTTTATCTGTGCTCATTTCAATCTCTGGTTTTATGCAGCAACCCAACTCACCTTTCCCCTTAAGCAAGCATAAGTTGGTTTTCTAAATTTGAGACCCTGTTCTGTTTTGGAATTCAGTTCCTGTGTAGCCAAGTTTACATTCCGTGTATTAGTGATATCTTATGATGTTTCTTTTTCTGTGAGACTTATTTCAGTTAAATCATCGTACCTGAATCCACTCATTATGCTGCTACGGGCCTGATGACATAGATTTCATTGCTGAGTGATATTGCTTTGTAAGTAAATACCACAACTTTTTTATCCATTTTTCACTTTCTGCGATGTTGAACTTGTACTGTAAACGAGGTTCTTGTAACCAGAGGCGTCCCAAACTTTGGGGTGGCTGTGTCTTTTTGAATTTAATTTCCCTAAGCTATAGGACCATAAGTGGAAGTGCCCTAGGCTCTGTTGCTTTGTTTTTTAGATGTTTCAGGAAACACCATACACTTCTCCCGAGTGTCTGTTGGCAATTTACATCCCGCCCATCAGCAAAACAAGGCTCCCAGTTCTCCATGGCCTGTCCTGCCTTTCTGGATTTTACACTTTTTTCAGATGGCCCTTTTGACCGGGGGGAAGTGAGACTTCATTGTAGTGCAGATTTCCTTTGCAAGCTTGCTTGGTTGGCCAAAAAGGGCGTATGCGTTTTTTCCTGAATATATTCAGGAAAAAACGCATACGCCCTTTTTGGCCAAGTGCATCATTGTGGACGTTCTGCCTCTTTTCCTATGCTTTCAATGCAATTCCAGTCTACCTCCTGAAATCGGTTTCCTGAAATTCTGCCCCGCTTTCAAGTCCTCTTGGGAGCCTTACTTCAGTATATTTTTGGACGATAGCTGTCATTTATAACTCTGCAGGTTTGTGAATTACAGTGCCCCTGAGCTCCTTTCTTCAACTCGCTTTCTTGTTACCTGGCCGCAACACCGCAGGATGGCTTCAGGCCCTAATCTGGTTCCGGCACGGCACGCTGAGCCTTTGGTTATTTCCTCTTCCTGGTGGGAAATGAGAGTTAAATTTGCCCGTCCAGACACCTCCAGCTAGTGTCTCATTGGTTCTTGCTATTCCTGTTCATCTTCCGCAGAAATTGCAAACTGGGCCAAACAGGAGGTTAAAGGCACTGACTCTCCAAGTGGGGAGAGTGTTAGTAAAGCGTCTGGAATGTTGCACCCGAGTACCAGGGTACGAAAACTGAGACATATTTGAACACGTCTCCCGTTCACATGGTTGATCATACTCTGGGTTCCACATGCATGTTTTAGCTGAAGGAAGAATACCTTAAACCTGGATAGTTGAGACCCATGGAATGGGTACCATGCAATATGACTTCAAAGGGTCTTCATTTGCTCACCGAACCTCTCCAATCCTATCACTGCTGCGTTTATGCCCCTGTACACATGATTGATTCACTTTCGGAGACATAGCAATCCATAGGTTTTAAGATACTTACTAGTCAGGTACACTCTTAGGCGTTTAATATGCGGTGTTGAGTCCATTTCGTTGAGCAAAGAGTAGCTCTTGTCTATTCCATATTTGGCTTAAGGAACTTTATCTGTGCTCATTTCAATCTCTGGTTTTATGCAGCACCCAACTCACCTTTCCCCTTAAGCAAGCATAAGTTGGTTTTCTAAATTTGAGACCCTGTTCTGTTCTGTAATTCAGTTCCTGTGTAGCCAAGTTTACATTCCATGTATTAGTGATATCTTATGATGTTTCTTTTTCTGTGTGACTTATTTCAGTTAGAATCATC
Organism: Pseudorca crassidens; assembly: GCF_039906515.1. NCBI lineage: Eukaryota > Metazoa > Chordata > Mammalia > Artiodactyla > Delphinidae > Pseudorca > Pseudorca crassidens. The sequence goes on from NC_090301.1 coordinate 105,510,446, forward strand.
ATACCTGAATCCACTCATTGTGCTGCTAAGGGCCTGATGACATAGATTTCATTGCTGAGTGATATTGCTTTGTAAGTAAATACCACAAGTTCTTTATCCATTTTTCACTTTCTGCGATGTTGAACTTGTACTGTAAACGAGGTTCTTGTAAACAGAGGCGTCCCAAACTTTTGGGTGGCTGTGTCTTTTTGATTTTAATTTCCCTAAGCTATAGGACCATAAGTGGAAGTGCCCTAGGCTCTGTTGCTTTGTTTTTTAGATGTTTCAGGAAACACCATACACTTCTCCCGAGTGTCTGTTGGCAATTTACATCCCGCCCATCAGCATAACAAGGCTCCCAGTTCTCCATGGCCTGTCCTGCCTTTCTGGATTTTACACTTTTTTCAGATGGCCCTTTTGACCGGGGGGAAGTGAGACTTCATTGTAGTGCAGATTTCCTTTGCAAGCTTGCTTGGTTGGCCAAAAAGGGCGTATGCGTTTTTTCCTGAATATATTCAGGAAAAAATGCATACGCCCTTTTTGGCCAAGTGCATCATTGTGGACGTTCTGCCTCTTTTCCTATGCTTTCAATGCAATTCCAGTCTACCTCCTGAAATCGGTTTCCTACAATTCTGCCCCACTTTGAAGTCCTCTTGGCAGCCTTACTTCAGTATATTTTTGGACGATAGCTGTCATTTATAACTCTGCAGGTTTGTGCATTACAGTGCCCCTGAGCTCCTTTCTTCAACTCGCTTTCTTTTGAGCTGGCCGCAACACCGCAGGATGGCTTCAGGCCCTAATCTTGTTCCGGCACGGCACGCTGACCCTTTGGTTAATTCCTCTTCCTGGTGGGAAATGAGAGTTAAATTTGCCCGTCCAGACACCTCCAGTTAATCTCTCATTGGTTCTCCCTATTCCTGTTCATCTTCCGCAGAAATTGCAAACTGGGCCAAACAGGAGGTTAAAGGCACTGACTCTCCTGTTGGGGAGAGTGTTAGTAAAGTGTCTGGAATGTTGCACCCGAGTACCAGGGGAGGAAAACTGAGACATATTTGAACACGTCTCCCGTTCACATGGTTGATCATACTCTGGGTTCCACATGCATGTTTTAGCTGAAGGAAGAATACCTTAAACCTGGAGAGTTGAGACCCGTGTAATGGATACCATGCAATATGACTTCAAAGGGTCTTCATTTGCTCACCGAACCTCTCCAATCCTATCACTGCTGCGTTTATGCCCCTGTACACACGCTTGATTCTCTTTTGGAGACATAGCAATCCATAGGTTTTCAGATACTTACTAGTCAGGTACATTCTTAGGCGTTTAATATGCGGTGTTGAGTCCATTTCGTTGAGCAAGGAGTAGCTCTTGTCTATTCCATATTTGGCTTAAGGAACTTTATCTGTGCTCATTTCAATCTCTGGTTTTATGCAGCACCCCAACTCACCTTTCCCCTTAAGCAAGCATAAGTTGGTTTTCTAAATTTGAGACCCTGTTCTGTTTTGGAATTCAGTTCCTGTGTAGCCAAGTTTACATTCCGTGTATTAGTGATATCTTATGATGTTTCTTTTTCTGTGTGACTTATTTCAGTTAGAATCATCGTACCTGAATCCACTCATTATGCTGCTACGGGCCTGATGACATAGAATTCTTTGCTGAGTGATACTGCATTGTACGTAAGTACCACAAGTTCTTTATCCATTTTTCACTTTCTGTGATATTGAACTTGTACGGTAAAAGAGGTTCTTGTAAACAGAGGCGTCCCAAACTTTGGGGTGGCTGTGTCTTTTTGATTTTAATTTCCCTAAGCTATAGGACCATAAGTGGAAGTGCCCTAGGCTCTGTTGCTTTGTTTTTTAGATGTTTCAGGAAACACCATACACTTCTCCCGAGTGTCTGTTGGCAATTTACATCCCGCCCATCAGCATAACAAGGCTCCCAGTTCTCCATGGCCTGTCCTGCCTTTCTGGATTTTACACTTTTTTCAGATGGCCCTTTTGACCGGGGGGAAGTGAGACTTCATTGTAGTGCAGATTTCCTTTGCAAGTTTGCTTCTTTGGCCAAAAAGGGCGTATGCGTTTTTTCCTGAATATATTCAGGAAAAATCGCATACGCCCTTTTTGGCCAAGTGCATCATTGTGGACGTTCTGCCTCTTTTCCTATGCTTTCAATGCAATTCCAGTCTACCTCCTGAAATCGGTTTCCTGCAATTTTGCTCCGCTTTCAAGTCCTCTTGGGAGCCTTACTTCAGTATATTTTTGGACGATAGCTGTCATTTATAACTCTGCAGGTTTGTGAATTACAGTGCCCCTGATCTCCTTTCTTCAACTCGCTTTCTTGTGACCTGGCCGCAACACCGCAGGATGGCTTCAGGCCCTAATCTGGTTCCGGCACGGCACGCTGAGCCTTTGGTTATTTCCTCTTCCTGGTGGGAAATGAGAGTTAAATTTGCCCGTCCAGACACCTCCAGCTAGTGTCTCATTGGTTCTCACTATTCCTGTTCATCTTCCGCAGAAATTGCAAACTGGGCCAAACAGGAGGTTAAAGGCACTGACTCTCCAAGTGGGGAGAGTGTTAGTAAAGCGTCTGGAATGTTGCACCCGAGTACCAGGGTACGAAAACTGAGACATATTTGAACACGTCTCCCGTTCACATGGTTGATCATACTCTGGGTTCCACATGCATGTTTTAGCTGAAGGAAGAATACCTTAAACCTGGATAGTTGAGACCCATGGAATGGGTACCATGCAATATGACTTCAAAGGGTCTTCATTTGCTCACCGAACCTCTCCAATCCTATCACTGCTGCGTTTATGCCCCTGTACACATGATTGATTCACTTTCGGAGACATAGCAATCCATAGGTTTTAAGATACTTACTAGTCAGGTACACTCTTAGGCGTTTAATATGCGGTGTTGAGTCCATTTCGTTGAGCAAAGAGTAGCTCTTGTCTATTCCATATTTGGCTTAAGGAACTTTATCTGTGCTCATTTCAATCTCTGGTTTTATGCAGCACCCAACTCACCTTTCCCCTTAAGCAAGCATAAGTTGGTTTTCTAAATTTGAGACCCTGTTCTGTTCTGTAATTCAGTTCCTGTGTAGCCAAGTTTACATTCCATGTATTAGTGATATCTTATGATGTTTCTTTTTCTGTGTGACTTATTTCAGTTAGAATCATCATACCTGAATCCACTCATTGTGCTGCTAAGGGCCTGATGACATAGATTTCATTGCTGAGTGATATTGCTTTGTAAGTAAATACCACAACTTTTTTATCCATTTTTCACTTTCTGCGATGTTGAACTTGTACTGTAAACGAGGTTCTTGTAACCAGAGGCGTCCCAAACTTTGGGGTGGCTGTGTCTTTTTGATTTTAATTTCCCTAAGCTATAGGACCATAAGTGGAAGTGCCCTAGGCTCTGTTGCTTTGTGTTTTAGATGTTTCAGGAAACACCATACACTTCTCCCGAGTGTCTATTGGCAATTTACATCCCGCCCATCAGCATAACAAGGCTCCCAGTTCTCCATGGCCTGTCCTGCCTTTCTGGATTTTACACTTTTTTCAGATGGCCCTTTTGACCAGGGGGAAGTGAGACTTCATTGTAGTGCAGATTTCCTTTGCAAGCTTGCTTGGTTGGCCAAAAAGGGCGTATGCGTTTTTTCCTGAATATATTCAGGAAAAAACGCATACGCCCTTTTTGGCCAAGTGCATCATTGTGGACGTTCTGCCTCTTTTCCTATGCTTTCAATGCAATTCCAGTCTACCTCCTGAAATCGGTTTCCTACAATTCTGCCCCGCTTTCAAGTCCTCTTGGCAGCCTTACTTCAGTATATTTTTGGACGATAGCTGTCATTTATAACTCTGCAGGTTTGTGAATTACAGTGCCCCTGAGCTCCTTTCTTCAACTCGCTTTCTTTTGAGCTGGCCGCAACACCGCAGGATGGCTTCAGGCCCTAATCTGGTTCCGGCACAGCACGCTGAGCCTTTGGTTATTTCCTCTTCCTGGTGGGAAATGAGAGTTAAATTTGCCCGTCCAGACACCTCTAGCTAGTCTCTCATTGGTTCTCCCTATTCCTGTTCATCTTCCGCAGAAATTGCAAACTGGGCCAAAGAGGAGGTTAAAGGCGCTGACTCTCCAAGTGGGGAGAGTGTTAGTAAAGCGTGTGGAATGTTGCACCCGAGTACCAGGGGAGGAAAACTGAGACATATTTGAACACGTCTCCCGTTCACACGGTTGATCATACTCTGGGTTCCACATGCATGTTTTAGCTGAAGGAAGAATACCTTAAACCTGGATAGTTGAGACCCGTGGAATGGGTACCATGCAATACGACTTCAAAGGGTCTTCATTTGCTCACCGAACCTCTCCAATCCTATCACTGCTGCGTTTATGCCCCTGTACACACGCTTGATTCTCTTTTGGAGACATAGCAATCCATAGGTTTAAGATACTTAATAGTCAGGTACATTCTTAGGCGTTTAATATGCGGTGTTGTGTCCATTTCGTTGAGCAAGGAGTAGCTCTTGTCTATTCCATATTTGGCTTAAGGAACTTTATCTGTGCTCATTTCAATCTCTGGTTTTATGCAGCAACCCAACTCACCTTTCCCCTTAAGCAAGCATAAGTTGGTTTTCTAAATTTGAGACCCTGTTCTGTTTTGGAATTCAGTTCCTGTGTAGCCAAGTTTACATTCCGTGTATTAGTGATATCTTATGATGTTTCTTTTTCTGTGAGACTTATTTCAGTTAAATCATCGTACCTGAATCCACTCATTATGCTGCTACGGGCCTGATGACATAGATTTCATTGCTGAGTGATATTGCTTTGTAAGTAAATACCACAACTTTTTTATCCATTTTTCACTTTCTGCGATGTTGAACTTGTACTGTAAACGAGGTTCTTGTAACCAGAGGCGTCCCAAACTTTGGGGTGGCTGTGTCTTTTTGAATTTAATTTCCCTAAGCTATAGGACCATAAGTGGAAGTGCCCTAGGCTCTGTTGCTTTGTTTTTTAGATGTTTCAGGAAACACCATACACTTCTCCCGAGTGTCTGTTGGCAATTTACATCCCGCCCATCAGCAAAACAAGGCTCCCAGTTCTCCATGGCCTGTCCTGCCTTTCTGGATTTTACACTTTTTTCAGATGGCCCTTTTGACCGGGGGGAAGTGAGACTTCATTGTAGTGCAGATTTCCTTTGCAAGCTTGCTTGGTTGGCCAAAAAGGGCGTATGCGTTTTTTCCTGAATATATTCAGGAAAAAACGCATACGCCCTTTTTGGCCAAGTGCATCATTGTGGACGTTCTGCCTCTTTTCCTATGCTTTCAATGCAATTCCAGTCTACCTCCTGAAATCGGTTTCCTGAAATTCTGCCCCGCTTTCAAGTCCTCTTGGGAGCCTTACTTCAGTATATTTTTGGACGATAGCTGTCATTTATAACTCTGCAGGTTTGTGAATTACAGTGCCCCTGAGCTCCTTTCTTCAACTCGCTTTCTTGTTACCTGGCCGCAACACCGCAGGATGGCTTCAGGCCCTAATCTGGTTCCGGCACGGCACGCTGAGCCTTTGGTTATTTCCTCTTCCTGGTGGGAAATGAGAGTTAAATTTGCCCGTCCAGACACCTCCAGCTAGTGTCTCATTGGTTCTTGCTATTCCTGTTCATCTTCCGCAGAAATTGCAAACTGGGCCAAACAGGAGGTTAAAGGCACTGACTCTCCAAGTGGGGAGAGTGTTAGTAAAGCGTCTGGAATGTTGCACCCGAGTACCAGGGTACGAAAACTGAGACATATTTGAACACGTCTCCCGTTCACATGGTTGATCATACTCTGGGTTCCACATGCATGTTTTAGCTGAAGGAAGAATACCTTAAACCTGGATAGTTGAGACCCATGGAATGGGTACCATGCAATATGACTTCAAAGGGTCTTCATTTGCTCACCGAACCTCTCCAATCCTATCACTGCTGCGTTTATGCCCCTGTACACATGATTGATTCACTTTCGGAGACATAGCAATCCATAGGTTTTAAGATACTTACTAGTCAGGTACACTCTTAGGCGTTTAATATGCGGTGTTGAGTCCATTTCGTTGAGCAAAGAGTAGCTCTTGTCTATTCCATATTTGGCTTAAGGAACTTTATCTGTGCTCATTTCAATCTCTGGTTTTATGCAGCACCCAACTCACCTTTCCCCTTAAGCAAGCATAAGTTGGTTTTCTAAATTTGAGACCCTGTTCTGTTCTGTAATTCAGTTCCTGTGTAGCCAAGTTTACATTCCATGTATTAGTGATATCTTATGATGTTTCTTTTTCTGTGTGACTTATTTCAGTTAGAATCATCATACCTGAATCCACTCATTGTGCTGCTAAGGGCCTGATGACATAGATTTCATTGCTGAGTGATATTGCTTTGTAAGTAAATACCACAACTTTTTTATCCATTTTTCACTTTCTGCGATGTTGAACTTGTACTGTAAACGAGGTTCTTGTAACCAGAGGCGTCCCAAACTTTGGGGTGGCTGTGTCTTTTTGATTTTAATTTCCCTAAGCTATAGGACCATAAGTGGAAGTGCCCTAGGCTCTGTTGCTTTGTGTTTTAGATGTTTCAGGAAACACCATACACTTCTCCCGAGTGTCTATTGGCAATTTACATCCCGCCCATCAGCATAACAAGGCTCCCAGTTCTCCATGGCCTGTCCTGCCTTTCTGGATTTTACACTTTTTTCAGATGGCCCTTTTGACCAGGGGGAAGTGAGACTTCATTGTAGTGCAGATTTCCTTTGCAAGCTTGCTTGGTTGGCCAAAAAGGGCGTATGCGTTTTTTCCTGAATATATTCAGGAAAAAACGCATACGCCCTTTTTGGCCAAGTGCATCATTGTGGACGTTCTGCCTCTTTTCCTATGCTTTCAATGCAATTCCAGTCTACCTCCTGAAATCGGTTTCCTACAATTCTGCCCCGCTTTCAAGTCCTCTTGGCAGCCTTACTTCAGTATATTTTTGGACGATAGCTGTCATTTATAACTCTGCAGGTTTGTGAATTACAGTGCCCCTGAGCTCCTTTCTTCAACTCGCTTTCTTTTGAGCTGGCCGCAACACCGCAGGATGGCTTCAGGCCCTAATCTGGTTCTGGCACAGCACGCTGAGCCTTTGGTTATTTCCTCTTCCTGGTGGGAAATGAGAGTTAAATTTGCCCGTCCAGACACCTCTAGCTAGTCTCTCATTGGTTCTCCCTATTCCTGTTCATCTTCCGCAGAAATTGCAAACTGGGCCAAAGAGGAGGTTAAAGGCGCTGACTCTCCAAGTGGGGAGAGTGTTAGTAAAGCGTGTGGAATGTTGCACCCGAGTACCAGGGGAGGAAAACTGAGACATATTTGAACACGTCTCCCGTTCACACGGTTGATCATACTCTGGGTTCCACATGCATGTTTTAGCTGAAGGAAGAATACCTTAAACCTGGATAGTTGAGACCCGTGGAATGGGTACCATGCAATACGACTTCAAAGGGTCTTCATTTGCTCACCGAACCTCTCCAATCCTATCACTGCTGCGTTTATGCCCCTGTACACACGCTTGATTCTCTTTTGGAGACATAGCAATCCATAGGTTTAAGATACTTAATAGTCAGGTACATTCTTAGGCGTTTAATATGCGGTGTTGTGTCCATTTCGTTGAGCAAGGAGTAGCTCTTGTCTATTCCATATTTGGCTTAAGGAACTTTATCTGTGCTCATTTCAATCTCTGGTTTTATGCAGCAACCCAACTCACCTTTCCCCTTAAGCAAGCATAAGTTGGTTTTCTAAATTTGAGACCCTGTTCTGTTTTGGAATTCAGTTCCTGTGTAGCCAAGTTTACATTCCGTGTATTAGTGATATCATATGATGTTTCTTTTTCTGTGAGACTTATTTCAGTTAAATCATCGTACCTGAATCCACTCATTATGCTGCTACGGGCCTGATGACATAGATTTCATTGCTGAGTGATATTGCTTTGTAAGTAAATACCACAACTTTTTTATCCATTTTTCACTTTCTGCGATGTTGAACTTGTACTGTAAACGAGGTTCTTGTAACCAGAGGCGTCCCAAACTTTGGGGTGGCTGTGTCTTTTTGAATTTAATTTCCCTAAGCTATAGGACCATAAGTGGAAGTGCCCTAGGCTCTGTTGCTTTGTTTTTTAGATGTTTCAGGAAACACCATACACTTCTCCCGAGTGTCTGTTGGCAATTTACATCCCGCCCATCAGCAAAACAAGGCTCCCAGTTCTCCATGGCCTGTCCTGCCTTTCTGGATTTTACACTTTTTTCAGATGGCCCTTTTGACCGGGGGGAAGTGAGACTTCATTGTAGTGCAGATTTCCTTTGCAAGCTTGCTTGGTTGGCCAAAAAGGGCGTATGCGTTTTTTCCTGAATATATTCAGGAAAAAACGCATACGCCCTTTTTGGCCAAGTGCATCATTGTGGACGTTCTGCCTCTTTTCCTATGCTTTCAATGCAATTCCAGTCTACCTCCTGAAATCGGTTTCCTGAAATTCTGCCCCGCTTTCAAGTCCTCTTGGGAGCCTTACTTCAGTATATTTTTGGACGATAGCTGTCATTTATAACTCTGCAGGTTTGTGAATTACAGTGCCCCTGAGCTCCTTTCTTCAACTCGCTTTCTTGTTACCTGGCCGCAACACCGCAGGATGGCTTCAGGCCCTAATCTGGTTCCGGCACGGCACGCTGAGCCTTTGGTTATTTCCTCTTCCTGGTGGGAAATGAGAGTTAAATTTGCCCGTCCAGACACCTCCAGCTAGTGTCTCATTGGTTCTTGCTATTCCTGTTCATCTTCCGCAGAAATTGCAAACTGGGCCAAACAGGAGGTTAAAGGCACTGACTCTCCAAGTGGGGAGAGTGTTAGTAAAGCGTCTGGAATGTTGCACCCGAGTACCAGGGTACGAAAACTGAGACATATTTGAACACGTCTCCCGTTCACATGGTTGATCATACTCTGGGTTCCACATGCATGTTTTAGCTGAAGGAAGAATACCTTAAACCTGGATAGTTGAGACCCGTGGAATGGGTACCATGCAATATGACTTCAAAGGGTCTTCATTTGCACACCGAACCTCTCCAATCCTATCACTGCTGCGTTTATGCCCCTGTGCACATGCTTGATTCTCTTTCGGAGACATAGCAATCCATAGGTTTTAAGATACTTACTAGTCAGGTACATTCTTAGGTGTTTAATATGCGGTGTTGTGTCCATTTCGTTGAGCAAGGAGTAGCTCTTGTCTATTCCATATTTGGCTTAAGGAACTTTATCTGTGCTCATTTCAGTCTCTGGTTTTATGCAGCACCCAACTCACCTTTCCCCTTAAGCAAGCATAAGTTGGTTTTCTAAATTTGAGACCCTGTTCTGTTCTGTAATTCAGTTCCTGTGTAGCCAAGTTTACATTCCATGTATTACTGATATCTTATGATGTTTCTTTTTCTGTGTGACTTATTTCAGTTAGAATCATCATACCTGAATCCACTCATTGTGCTGCTAAGGGCCTGATGACATAGATTTCATTGCTGAGTGATATTGCTTTGTAAGTAAATACCACAAGTTCTTTATCCATTTCTCACTTTCTGCGATTTTGAACTTGTACTGTAAACGAGGTTCTTGTAAACAGAGGCGTCCCAAACTTTGGGGTGGCTGTGTCTTTTTGATTTTAATTTCCCTAAGCTATAGGACCATAAGTGGAAGTGCCCTAGGCTCTGTTGCTTTGTTTTTTAGATGTTTCAGGAAACACCATACACTTGTCCCCAGTGTCTGTTGGCAATTTACATCCCGCCCATCAGCATAACAAGGCTCCCAGTTCTCCATGGCCTGTCCTGCCTTTCTGGATTTTACACTTTATTCAGATGGCCCTTTTGACCGGGGGGAAGTGAGACTTCATTGTAGTGCAGATTTCCTTTGCAAGCTTGCTTGGTTGGCCAAAAAGGGCGTATGCGTTTGTTCCTGAATATATTCAGGAAAAAACGCATACGCCCTTTTTGGCCAAGTGCATCATTGTGGACGTTCTGCCTCTTTTCCTATGCTTTCAATGCAATTCCAGTCTACCTCCTGAAATCGGTTTCCTGCAATTCTGCCTCGCTTTCAAGTCCTCTTGGCAGCCTTACTTCAGTATATTTTTGGACGATAGCTGTCATTTATAACTCTGCAGGTTTGTGAATTACAGTGCCCCTGAGCTCCTTTCTTCAACTCGCTTTCTTTTGAGCTGGCCGCAACACCGCAGGATGGCTTCAGGCCCTAATCTGGTTCCGGCACAGCACGCTGAGCCTTTGGTTATTTCCTCTTCCTGGTGGGAAATGAGAGTTAAATTTGCCCGTCCAGACACCTCTAGCTAGTCTCTCATTGGTTCTCCCTATTCCTGTTCATCTTCCGCAGAAATTGCAAACTGGGCCATACAGGAGGTTAAAGGCGCTGACTCTCCAAGTGGGGAGAGTGTTAGTAAAGCGTCTGGAAAGTTGCACCCGAGTACCAGGGGAGGAAAACTGAGACATATTTCAACACGTCTCCTGTTCACACGGTTGATCATACTCTGGGTTCCACATGCATGTTTTAGCTGAAGGAAGAATACCTTAAACCTGGAGAGTTGAGACCCGTGGAATGGGTACCATGCAATATGACTTCAAAGGGTCTTCATTTGCTCACCGAACCTCTCCAATCCTATCACTGCTGCGTTTATGCCCCTGTACACATGCTTGATTATCTTTTGGAGACATAGCAATCCATAGATTTTAAGATACTTACTAGTCAGGTACATTCTTAGGCGTTTAATATGCGGTGTTGAGTCCATTTCGTTGAGCAAGGAGTAGCTCTTGTCTATTCCATATTTGGCTTAAGGAACTTTATCTGTGCTCATTTCAATCTCTGGTTTTATGCAGCACCCAACTCACCTTTCCCCTTAAGCAAGCATAAGTTGGTTTTCTAAATTTGAGACCCTGTTCTGTTCTGTAATTCAGTTCCTGTGTAGCCAAGTTTACATTCCGTGTATTACTGATATCTTATGATGTTTCTTTTTCTGTGTGACTTATTTCAGTTAGAATCATCATACCTGAATCCACTCATTGTGCTGCTAAGGGCCTGATGACATAGATTTCATTGCTGAGTGATATTGCTTTGTAAGTAAATACCACAACTTCTTTATCCATTTTTCACTTTCTGCGATGTTGAACTTGTACTGTAAACGAGGTTCTTGTAAACAGAGGCGTCCCAAACTTTGGGGTGGCTGTGTCTTTTTGATTTTAATTTCCCTAAGCTATAGGACCATAAGTGGAAGTGCCCTAGGCTCTGTTGCTTTGTTTTTTAGATGTTTCAGGAAACACCATACACTTGTCCCAAGTGTCTGTTGGCAATTTACATCCCGCCCATCAGCATAACAAGGCTCCCAGTTCTCCATGGCCTGTCCTGCCTTTCTGGATTTTACACTTTTTTCAGATGGCCCTTTTGACCGGGGGGAAGTGAGACTTCATTGTAGTGCAGATTTCCTTTGCAAGCTTGCTTGGTTGGCCAAAAAGGGCGTATGCGTTTTTTCCTGAATATATTCAGGAAAAAACGCATACGCCCTTTTTGGCCAAGTGCATCATTGTGGACGTTCTGCCTCTTTTCCTATGCTTTCAATGCAATTCCAGTCTACCTCCTGAAATCGGTTTCCTGCAATTCTGTCCCGCTTTCAAGTCCTCTTGGCAGCCTTACTTCAGTATATTTTTGGACGATAGCTGTCATTTATAACTCTGCAGGTTTGTGAATTACAGTGCCCCTGAGCTCCTTTCTTCAACTCGCTTTCTTGTGAGCTGGCCGCAACACCGCAGGATGGCTTCAGGCCCTAATCTGGTTCCGGCACAGCACGCTGAGCCTTTGGTTATTTCCTCTTCCTGGTGGGAAATGAGAGTTAAATTTGCCCGTCCAGACACCTCTAGCTAGTCTCTCATTGGCTCTCCCTATTCCTGTTCATCTTCCGCAGAAATTGCAAACTGGGCCAAACAGGAGGTTAAAGGCACTGACTCTCCAAGTGGGGAGAGTGTTAGTAAAGCGTCTGGAATGTTGCACCCGAGTACCAGGGTACGAAAACTGAGACATATTTGAACACGTCTCCCGTTCACATGGTTGATCATACTCTGGGTTCCACATGCATGTTTTAGCTGAAGGAAGAATACCTTAAACCTGCAGAGTTGAGACCCGTGGAATGGGTACCATGTAATATGATTTCAATGGGTCTTCATTTGCTCACCGAACCTCTCCAATCCTATCACTGCTGCGTTTATGCCCCTGTACACACGCTTGATTCTCTTTTGGAGACATAGCAATCCATAGGTTTTAAGATACTTACTAGTCAGGTACATTCTTAAGCGTTTAATATGGGGTGTTGAGTCCATTTCGTTGAGCAAGGAGTAGCTCTTGTCTATTCCATATTTGGCTTAAGGAACTTTATCTGTGCTCATTTCAATCTCTGGTTTTATGCAGCACCCCAACGCACCTTTTCTCTTAAGCAAGCATATGTTGGTTTTCTAAATTTGAGACACTGTTCTGTTCTGTAATTCAGTTCCTGTGTAGCCAAGTTTACATTCCGTGTATTAGTGATATCTTATGATGTTTCCTTTTCTGTGTGACTTATTTCAGTTAGAATCGTCGTACCTGAATCCACTCATTATGCTGCTACGGGCCTGATGACATAGATTTCATTGCTGAGTGATACTGCATTATACATAAGTACCACAAGTTCTTTATCCATTTTTCATTTTCTGTGATACTGAACTTTTACCGTAAACGAGGTTCTTGTAAACAGAGCAGTCCCAAACTTTGGGGTGGCTGTGTCTTTTTGATTTTAATTTCCCTAAGCTATAGGACCATAAGTGGAAGTGCCCTAGGCTCTGTTGCTTTGTTTTTTAGATGTTTCAGGAAACACCATACACTTCTCCCGAGTGTCTGTTGGCAATTTACATCTCGCCCATCAGCATAACAAGGCTCCCAGTTCTCCATGGCCTGTCCTGCCTTTCTGAATTTTACACTTTTTTCAGATGGCCCTTTTGACCGGGGGGAAGTGAGACTTCATTGTAGTGCAGATTTCCTTTGCAAGCTTGCTTGGTTTTCCAAAAAGGGCGTATGCGTTTTTTCCTGAATATATTCAGGAAAAAAACGCATAAGCCCTTTTTTGCCAAGTGCATCATTGTGGACGTTCTGCCTCTTTTCCTATGCTTTCAATGCAATTCCAGTCTACCTCCTGAAATCGGTTTCCTGCAATTCTGCCCCGCTTTCAAGTCCTCTTGGCAGCCTTACTTCAGTATATTTTTGGACGATAGCTGTCATTTATAACTCTGCAGATTTGTGAATTACAGTGCCCCTGAGCTCCTTTCTTCAACTCGCTTTCTTGTAAGCTGGCCGCAACACCGAAAGATTGCTTCAGGCCCTAATCTGGTTCCAGCACGGCACGCTGAGCCTTTGGTTATTTCCTCTTCCTGGTGGCAAATGAGAGTTCAATTTGCCCGTCCAGACACCTCCAGCTAGTCTCTCATTGGTTCTCCCTATTCCTGTTCATCTTCCGCAGAAATTGCAAACTGGGCCAAACTGGAGGATAAAGGCGTTGACTCTCCAAGTGGGGAGAGTGTTAGTAAAGCGTCTGGAGTGTTGCACCCGAGTACCAGGGGAGGAAAACTGAGACATATTTGAACATGTCTCCCGTTCACACAGTTGATCATACTCTGGGTTCCATATGCATGTTTTAGCTGAAGGAAGAATACCTTAAACCTGCAGAGTTGAGACCCGTGGAATGGGTACCATGCAATATGTCTTCAAAGGGTCTTCATTTGCTCACCGAACCTGTCCAATCCTATCACTGCTGCGTTTATGCCCCTGTACACATGCTTGATTCTCTTTCGGAGACATAGCAATCCATAGGTTTTAAGATACTTACTAGTCAGGTACATTCTTAGGCGTTTAATATGCGGTGTTGAGTCCATTTCATTGAGCAAGGAGTAGCTCTTGTCTATTCCATATTTGGCTTAAGGAACTTTATCTGTGCTCATTTCAATCTCTGGTTTTATGCAGCACCCCAACTCACCTTTCCCCTTAAGCAAGCATATGTTGGTTTTCTAAATTTGAGACCCTGTTCTGTCCTGTAATTCAGTTCCTGTGTAGCCAAGTTTACATTCCGTGTATTAGTGATATCTTATGATGTTTCTTTTTCTGTGTGACTTATTTCAGTTAGAATCATCGTACCTGAATCCACTAATTATGCTGCTACGGGCCTGATGACATAGATTTCATTGCTGAGTGATACTGCATTATACGTAAGTACCACAAGTTCTTTATCCATTTTTCAATTTCTGTGATACTGAACTTGTACGGTAAATGAGGTTCTTGTAAACAGAGGCGTCCCAAACATTGGGGTGGCTGTGTCTTTTTGATTTTAATTTCCCTAAGCTATAGGACCATAAGTGGAAGTGCCCTAGGCTCTGTTGCTTTGTTTTTTAGATGTTTCAGGAAACACCATACACTTCTCCCGAGTGTCTGTTGGCAATTTACATCCCGCCCATCAGCATAACAAGGCTCCCAGTTCTCCATGGCCTGTCCTGCCTTTCTGGATTTTACACTTTTTTCAGATGGCCCTTATGACCGGGGGGAAGTGAGACTTCATTGTAGTGCAGATTTCCTTTGCAAGCTTGCTTGGTTGGCCAAAAAGTGCGTATGCGTTTTTTCCTGAATATATTCAGGAAAAAACGCATACGCCCTTTTTGGCCAAGTGCATCATTGTGGACGTTCTGCCTCTTTTCCTATGCTTTCAATGCAATTCCAGTCTACCTCCTGAAATCGGTTTCCTGCAATTCTGCCCCCCTTTCAAGTCCTCCTGGCAGCCTTACTTCAGTATATTTTTGGACGATAGCTGTCATTTAAAACTCTGCAGGTTTGTGAATTACAGTGCCCCTGAGCTCCTTTCTTCAACTCTCTTTCTTGTGAGCTGGCCGCAACACCGAATGATTGATTCAGGCCTTAATCTGGTTCCAGCACGGCACGCTGAGCCTTTGGTTAATTCCTCTTCCTGGTGGGAAATGAGAGTTAAATTTGCCCGTCCAGACACCTCCAGCTAGTCTCTCATTGGTTCTCCCTATTCCTGTTCATCTTCCGCAGAAATTGCAAACTGGGCCAAACAGGAGGTTAAAGGCGCTGACTCTCCTAGTGGGGAGAGTGTTAGTAAAGCGTCTGGAATATTGCACCCGAGTACCAGGGTACGAAAACTGAGACATATTTGAACACGTCTCCCGATCACATGGTTGATCATACTCTAGGTTCCACATGCATGTTTTAGCTGAAGGAAGAATACCTTAAACCTGGGTAGTTGAAACCCGTGGAATGGGTACCATGTAATATGACTTCAAAGGGCCTTCATTTGCTCACCAAACCTCTCCAATCCTATCACTGCTGCGTTTATGCCCCTGTACACATGCTTGATTCTCTTTCGGAGACATAGCAATCCATAGGTTTTAAGATACTTACTAGTCAGGTACATTCTTAGGCGTTTAATATGCGGTGTTGAGTCCATTTCGTTGAGCAAGGAGTAGCTCTTGTCTATTCCATATTTGGCTTAAGGAACTTTATCTGTGCTCATTTCAATCTCTGGTTTTATGCAGCACCCCAACTCACCTTTCCCCTTAAGCAAGCATATGTTGGTTTTCTAAATTTGAGACACTGTTCTGTTCTGTAATTCAGTTCCTGTGTAGCCAAGTTTACATTCCGTGTATTAGTGATATCTTATGATGTTTCTTTTTCTGTGTGACTTATTTCAGTTAGAATCATCGTACCTGAATCCACTCATTATGCTGCTACGGGCCTGATGACATAGATTTCATTGCTGAGTGATACTGCATTATACGTAAGTACCACAAGTTCTTTATCCATTTTTCACTTTCTGTGATACTGAACTTGTACGGTAAATGAGGTTCTTGTAAACAGAGGCATCCCAAACTTTGGGGTGGCTGTGTCTTTTTGATTTTAATTTCCCTAATCTATAGGAGCATAAGTGGAAGTGCCCTAGGCTCTGTTGCTTTGTTTTTTAGATGTTTCAGGAAACACCATACACTTCTCCCGAGTGTTTGTTGGCAATTTACATCCCGCCCATCAGCATAACAAGGCTCCCAGTTCTCCATGGCCTGTCCTGCCTTTCTGGATTTTACACTTTTTTCAGATGGCCCTTTTGACCGGGGGGAAGTGAGACTTCATTGTAGTGCAGATTTCCTTTGCAAGCTTGCTTGGTTGGCCAAAAAGGGCGTATGCGTTTTTTCCTGAATATATTCAGGAAAAAACGCATACGCCCTTTTTGGCCAAGTGCATCATTGTGGACGTTCTGCCTCTTTTCCTATGCTTTCAATGCAATTCCAGTCTACCTCCTGAAATCGGTTTCCTGCAATTCTGCCCCGCTTTCAAGTCCTCCTGGCAGCCTTACTTCAGTATATTTTTGGACGATAGCTGTCATTTATAACTCTGCAGGTTTGTGAATTACAGTGCCCCTGAGCTCCTTTCTTCAACTCGCTTTCTTGTGAGCTGGCCGCAACACCGCAGGATGGCTTCAGGCCCTAATCTGGTTTCGGCATGGCACGCTGAGCCTTTGGTTAATTACTCTTCCTGGTGGGAAATGAGAGTTAAATTTGCCCGTCCAGACACCTCCAGCTAGTCTCTCATTGGTTCTCGCTATTCCTGTTCATCTTCCGCAGAAATTGCAAACTGGGCCAAACAGGAGGTTAAAGGGACTGACTCTCCAAGTCGGGAGAGTGTTAGTAAAGCGTCTAGAATGTTGCACCCAAGTACCAGGGTACGAAAACTGAGACATATTTGAACACGTCTCCCGATCACATGGTTGATCATACTCTAGGTTCCACATGCATGTTTTAGCTGAAGGAAGAATACCTTAAACCTGTGTAGTTGAAACCCGTGGAATGGGTACCATGCAATATGACTTCAAAGGGTCTTCATTTGCTCACCGAACCTCTCCAATCCTATCACTGCTGACTTTATGCCCCTGTACACATGCTTTATTCTCTTTCAGAGACATAGCAATCCATAGGTTTTAAGATACTTACTAGTCAGGTACATTCTTAGGCGTTTAATATGCCGTATAGAGTCCATTTCGTTGAGCAAGGAGTAGCTCTTGTCTATTCCATATTTGGGTTAAGGAACTTTATCTGTGCTCATTTCAATCTCTGGTTTTATGCAACACCCCAACTCACCTTTCCCCTTAAGCAAGCATATGTTCGTTTTCTAAATTTGAGACCCTGTTCTGTTTTGGAATTCAGTTCATGTGTATCCAAGTTTACGTTCCGTGTATTAGTGATAATTTATGATGTTTCTTTTTCTGTGTGACTTATTTCAGTTAGAATCATCGTACCTGAATCCACTCATTATGCTGCTACGGGCCTGATGACATAGATTTCATTGCTGAGTGATTCTGCATTGTATGTAAGTACCACAATTTCTTTATCCATTTTTCACTTTCTGTGATACTGAACTTGTACGGTAAATGAGGTTCTTGTAAACAGAGGCGTCCCAAACTTTGGGGTGGCTGTGTCTTTTTGATTTTAATTTCCCTAAGCTATAGGACCATAAGTGGAAGTGCCCTAGGCTCTGTTGCTTTGTTTTTTAGATGTTTCAGGAAACACCATACACTTCTCCCGAGTGTCTGTTGGCAATTTACATCCCGCCCATCAGCATAACAAGGCTCCCAGTTCTCCATGGCCTGTCCTGTCTTTCTGGATTTTACACTTTTTTCAGATGGCCCTTTTGACCGGGGGGAAGTGAGACTTCATTGTAGTGCAGATTTCCTTTGCAAGCTTGCTTGGTTGGCCGAAAAGTGCATATGCGTTTTTTCCTGAATATATTCAGGAAAAAACGCATACGACCTTTTTGGCCAAGTGCATCATTGTGGACGTTTTGCCTCTTTTCCTATGCTTTCAATGCAATTCCAGTCTACCTCCTGAAATCGGTTTCCTGCAATTCTGCCCCGCTTTCAAGTCCTCTTGGCAGCCTTACTTCAGTATATTTTTGGACGATAGCTGTCATTTATAACTCTGTAGGTTTGTGAATTACAGTGCCCCTGAGCTCCTTTCTTCAACTCGCTTTCTTGTGAGCTGGCCGCAACACCGCAGGATGGCTTCAGGCCCTAATCTGGTTCCGGCACGGCACGCTGAGCCTTTGGTTATTTCCTCTTCCTGGTGGGAAATGAGAGTTAAATTTGCCCGTCCAGACACCTCCAGCTAGTCTCTCATTGGTTCTCCCTATTCCTGTTCATCTTCCGCAGAAATTGCAAACTGGGCCAAACAGGAGGTTAAAGAGACTGACTCTCCAAGTCGGGAGAGTGTTAGTAAAGCGTCTGGAATGTTGCACCCGAGTACCAGGGTACGAAAACTGAGACATATTTGAACACGTCTCCCGATCACATGGTTGATCATACTCTAGGTTCCACATGCATGTTTTAGCTGAAGGAAGAATACCTTAAACCTGGGTAGTTGAAACCCGTGGAATGGGTTCCATGTAATATGACTTCAAAGGGCCTTCATTTGCTCACCAAACCTCTCCAATCCTATCACTGCTGCGTTTATGCCCCTGTACACATGCTTGATTCTCTTTCGGAGACATAGCAATCCATAGGTTTTAAGATACTTACTAGTCAGGTACATTCTTAGGCGTTTAATATGCGGTGTTGAGTCCATTTCGTTGAGCAAGGAGTAGCTCTTGTCTATTCCATATTTGGCTTAAGGAATTTTATCTGTGCTCATTTCAATCTCTGGTTTTATGCAGCACCCCAACTCACCTTTCCCCTTAAGCAAGCATATGTTGGTTTTCTAAATTTGAGACACTGTTCTGTTCTGTAATTCAGTTCCTGTGTAGCCAAGTTTACATTCCGTGTATTAGTGATATCTTATGATGTTTCTTTTTCTGTGTGACTTATTTCAGTTAGAATCATCGTACCTGAATCCACTCATTATGCTGCTACGGGCCTGATGACATAGATTTCATTGCTGAGTGATACTGCATTATACGTAAGTACCACAAGTTCTTTATCCATTTTTCACTTTCTGTGATACTGAACTTGTACGGTAAATGAGGTTCTTGTAAACAGAGGCATCCCAAACTTTGGGGTGGCTGTGTCTTTTTGATTTTAATTTCCCTAATCTATAGGACCATAAGTGGAATTGCCCTAGGCTCTGTTGCTTTGTTTTTTAGATGTTTCAGGAAACACCATACACTTCTCCCGAGTGTCTGTTGGCAATTTACATCCCGCCCATCAGCATAACAAGGCTCCCAGTTCTCCATGGCCTGTCCTGCCTTTCTGGATTTTACACTTTTTTCAGATGGCCCTTTTGACCGGGGGGAAGTGAGACTTCATTGTAGTGCAGATTTCCTTTGCAAGCTTGCTTGGTTGGCCAAAAAGGGCGTATGCGTTTTTTCCTGAATATATTCAGGAAAAAACGCATACGCCCTTTTTGGCCAAGTGCATCATTGTGGACGTTCTGCCTCTTTTCCTATGCTTTCAATGCAATTCCAGTCTACCTCCTGAAATCGGTTTCCTGCAATTCTGCCCCGCTTTCAAGTCCTCCTGGCAGCCTTACTTCAGTATATTTTTGGACGATAGCTGTCATTTATAACTCTGCAAGATTGTGAATTACAGTGCCCCTGAGTTCCTTTCTTCAACTCGCTTTCTTGTCACCTGGCCGCAACACCGCAGGATGGCTTCAGGCCCTATTCTGGTTCCAGCACGGCACGCTGAGCCATTGGTTAATTCCTCTTCCTGGTGGGAAATGAGAGTTAAATTTGCCCGTCCAGACACCTCCAACTAGTCTCTCATTGGTTCTCGTTATTCCTGTTCATCTTCCGCAGAAATTGCAAACTGGGCTAAATAGGAGTTTAAAGGGACTGACTCTCCAAGTTGGGAGAGTGGTTGTAAAGCGTCTGGAATGTTGCACCCGAGTATCAGGGTACGAAACCTGAGACATATTTGAACACGTCTCCCGATCACATGGTTGATCATACTCTAGGTTCCACATGCATGTTTTAGCTGAAGGAAGAATACCTTAAACCTGGGTAGTTGAAACCTGTGGAATGGTTACCATGCAATATGATTTCAAAGGGTTTTAATTTGCTCACCGAACCTCTCCAATCCTATCACTGCTGTGTTTATGCCCCTGTACACATGCTTGATTCTCTTTCGGAGACATAGCAATCCATAGGTTTTAAGATACTTACTAGTCAGGTACATTCTTAGGCGTTTAATATGCGGTGTTGAGGCCATTTCGTTGAGCAAGGAGTAGCTCTTGTCTATTCCATATTTGGCTTAAGGAAATTTATCTGTGCTCATTTCAATCTCTGGTTTTATGCAGCACCCCAACTCACCTTTCCCCTTAAGCAAGCATAAGTTGGTTTTCTAAATTGGAGACCCTGTTCTATTCTGTAATTCAGTTCCTGTGTAGCCAAGTTTACATTCCGTGTATTACTGATATCTTATGATGTTTCTTTTTCTGTGTGACTTATTTCAGTTAGAATCATCATACCTGAATCCAGTCATTGTGCTGCTAAGGGCCTGATGACATAGATTTCATTGCTGAGTGATATTGCTTTGTAAGTAAATACCACAACTTCTTTATCCATTTTTCACTTTCTGCGATGTTGAACTTGTACTGTAAACGAGGTTCTTGTAAACAGATCCGTTCCATACTTTGGGGTGGCTGTGTCTTTTTGATTTTAATTTCCCTAAGCTATAGGACCATAAGTGGAAGTGCCCTAGGCTCTGTTGCTTTGTTTTTTAGATGTTTCAGGAAACACCATACACTTCTCCCGAGTGTCTGTTGGCAATTTACATCCCGCCCATCAGCATAACAAGGCTCCCAGTTCTCCATGGCCTGTCCTGCCTTTCTGGATTTTACACTTTTTTCAGATGGCCCTTTTGACCGGGGGGAAGTGAGACTTCATTGTAGTGCAGATTTCCTTTGCAAGCTTGCTTGGTTGGCCAAAAAGGGCGTATGCGTTTTTTCCTGAATATATTCAGGAAAAAACGCATACGCCCTTTTTGGCCAAGTGCATCATTGTGGACGTTCTGCCTCTTTTCCTATGCTTTCAATACAATTCAAGTCTACCTCCTGAAATCGGTTTCCTGCAATTCTGCCCCGCTTTCAAGTCCTCTTGGCAGCCTTACTTCAGTATATTTTTGGACAATAGCTGTCATTTATAACTCTGCAGGTTTGTGAATTACAGTGCCCCTGAGCTCCTTCCTTCAACTCGCTTTCTTGTGAGCTGGCCGCTACACCGCAGGATGGCTTCAGGCCCTAATCTGGTTCCGGCACGGCACGCTGAGCCTTTGGTTATTTCCTCTTCCTGGTGGGAAATGAGAGTTAAATTTGCCCGTCCAGACACCCCCAGCTAGTCTCTCATTGGTTCTCGCTATTCCTGTTCATCTTCCGCAGAAATTGCAAACTGGGCCAAACAGGAGGTTAAAGGCGCTGACTGTCCAAGTGGGGAGAGTGTTAGTAAAGCGTCTGGAATGTTGCACCCGAGTATCAGGGGAGGAAAACTGAGACATATTTGAACACGTCTCCCATTCATACGGTTGATCATACTCTGGGTTCCACATGCATGTTTTAGCTGAAGGAAGAATACCTTAAGCCTGGGTAGTTGAAACCCGTGGAATGGGTACCATGCAATATGATTTAAAAGGGTCTTCATTTGCTCACCGAACCTCTCCAATCCTATCACTGCTGCGTTTATGCCCCGGTACACATGCTTGATTCTCTTTTGGAGACATAGCAATCCATAGGTTTTAAGATACTTACTAGTCAGGTACATTCTTAGGCGTTTAATATGGGGTGTTGAGTCCATTTCGTTGAGCAAGGAGTAGCTCTTGTCTATTCCACATTTGGCTTAAGGAACTTTATCTGTGCTCATTTCAATCTCTGGTTTTATGCAGCACACCAACTCACCTTTCCCCTTAAGCAAGCATAAGTTGGTTTTCTAAATTTGAGACCCTCTTCTGTTTTGGAATTCAGTTCCTGTGTAGCCAAGTTTACATTCCGTGTATTACTGATATCTTATGATGTTTCTTTTTCTGTGTGACTTATTTCAGTTAGAATCATCGTACCTGAATCCACTCATTATGCTGCTACGGGCCTGATGACATAGATTTCATTGCTGAGTGATACTGCATTATACGTAAGTACCACAAGTTCTTTATCCATTTTTCACTTTCTGTGATACTGAACTTGTACGGTAAATGAGGTTCTTGTAAACAGAGGCATCCCAAACTTTGGGGTGGCTGTGTCTTTTTGATTTTAATTTCCCTAAGCTATAGGACCATAAGTGGAAGTGCCCTAGGCTCTGTTGCTTTGTTTTTTAGATGTTTCAGGAAACACCATACACTTCTCCCGAGTGTCTGTTGGCAATTTACATCCCGCCCATCAGCATAACAAGGCTCCCAGTTCTCCATGGCCTGTGCTGTCTTTCTGGATTTTACACTTTTTTCAGATGGCCCTTTTGACCGGGGGGAAGTGAGACTTCATTGTAGTGCAGATTTCCTTTGCAAGCTTGCTTGGTTGGCTGAAAAGTGCATATGCGTTTTTTCCTGAATATATTCAGGAAAAAACGCATACGCCCTTTTTGGCCAAGTGCATCATTGTGGACGTTTTGCCTCTTTTCCTATGCTTTCAATGCAATTCCAGTCTACCTCCTGAAATCGGTTTCCTGCAATTCTGCCCCGCTTTCAAGTCCTCTTGGCAGCCTTACTTCAGTATATTTTTGGACGATAGCTGTCATTTATAACTCTGCAGGTTTGTGAATTACAGTGCCCCTGAGCTCCTTTCTTCAACTCGCTTTCTTGTGAGCTGGCCGCAACACCGCAGGATGGCTTCAGGCCCTAATCTGGTTCCGGCACGGCACGCTGAGCCTTTGGTTATTTCCTCTTCCTGGTGGGAAATGAGAGTTAAATTTGCCCGTCCAGACACCTCCAGCTAGTCTCTCATTGGTTCTCCCTATTCCTGTTCATCTTCCGCAGAAATTGCAAACTGGGCCAAACAGGAGGTTAAAGGGACTGACTCTCCAAGTTGGGAGAGTGGTTGTAAAGCGTCTGGAATGTTGCACCCGACTATCAGGGTACGAAACCTGAGACATATTTGAACACGTCTCCCGATCACATGGTTGATCATACTCTAGGTTCCACATGCATGTTTTAGCTGAAGGAAGAATACCTTAAACCTGGGTAGTTGAAACCCGTGGAATGGTTACCATGCAATATGATTTCAAAGGGTCTTCATTTGCTCACCGAACCTCTCCAATCCTATCACTGCTGTGTTTATGCCCCTGTACACATGCTTGATTCTCTTTCGGAGACATAGCAATCCATAGGTTTTAAGATACTTACTAGTCAGGTACATTCTTAGGCGTTTAATATGCGGTGTTGAGGCCATTTCGTTGAGCAAGGAGTAGCTCTTGTCTATTCCATATTTGGCTTAAGGAACTTTATCTGTGCTCATTTCAATCTCTGGTTTTATGCAGCACCCCAACTCACCTTTCCCCTTAAGCAAGCATAAGTTGGTTTTCTAAATTTGAGACCCTGTTCTGTTCTGTAATTCAGTTCCTGTGTAGCCAAGTTTACATTCCGTGTATTACTGATATCTTATGATGTTTCTTTTTCTGTGTGACTTATTTCAGTTAGAATCATCATACCTGAATCCAGTCATTGTGCTCCTAAGGGCCTGATGACATAGATTTCATTGCTGAGTGATATTGCTTTGTAAGTAAATACCACAACTTCTTTATCCATTTTTCACTTTCTGTGATACTGAACTTGTACTGTAAACGAGGTTCTTGTAAACAGATCCGTTCCATACTTTGGGGTGGCTGTGTCTTTTTGATTTTAATTTCCCTAAGCTATAGGACCATAAGTGGAAGTGCCCTAGGCTCTGTTGCTTTGTTTTTTAGATGTTTCAGGAAACACCATACACTTCTCCCGAGTGTCTCTTGGCAATTTACATCCCGCCCATCAGCATAACAAGGCTCCCAGTTCTCCATGGCCTGTCCTGCCTTTCTGGATTTTACACTTTTTTCAGATGGCCCTTTTGACCGGGGGGAAGTGAGACTTCATTGTAGTGCAGATTTCCTTTGCAAGCTTGCTTGGTTGGCTGAAAAGTGCATATGCGTTTTTTCCTGAATATATTCAGGAAAAAACGCATACGCCCTTTTTGGCCAAGTGCATCATTGTGGACGTTTTGCCTCTTTTCCTATGCTTTCAATGCAATTCCAGTCTACCTCCTGAAATCGGTTTCCTGCAATTCTGCCCCGCTTTCAAGTCCTCTTGGCAGCCTTACTTCAGTATATTTTTGGACGATAGCTGTCATTTATAACTCTGCAGGTTTGTGAATTACAGTGCCCCTGAGCTCCTTTCTTCAACTCGCTTTCTTGTGAGCTGGCCGCAACACCGCAGGATGGCTTCAGGCCCTAATCTGGTTCCGGCACGGCACGCTGAGCCTTTGGTTATTTCCTCTTCCTGGTGGGAAATGAGAGTTAAATTTGCCCGTCCAGACACCTCCAGCTAGTCTCTCATTGGTTCTCCCTATTCCTGTTCATCTTCCGCAGAAATTGCAAACTGGGCCAAACAGGAGGTTAAAGAGACTGACTCTCCAAGTCGGGAGAGTGTTAGTAAAGCGTCTGGAATGTTGCACCCGAGTACCAGGGTACGAAAACTGAGACATATTTGAACATGTCTCCCGATCACATGGTTGATCATACTCTAGGTTCCACATGCATGTTTTAGCTGAAGGAAGAATACCTTAAACCTGGGTAGTTGAAACCCGTGGAATGGGTACCATGTAATATGACTTCAAAGGGCCTTCATTTGCTCACCGAACCTCTCCAATCCTATCACTGCTGCGTTTATGCCCCTGTACACATGCTTGATTCTCTTTCGGAGACATAGCAATCCATAGGTTTTAAGATACTTACTAGTCAGGTACATTCTTAGGCGTTTAATATGCGGTGTTGAGTCCATTTCGTTGAGCAAGGAGTAGCTCTTGTCTATTCCATATTTGGCTTAAGGAACTTTATCTGTGCTCATTTCAATCTCTGGTTTTATGCAGCACCCCAACTCACCTTTCCCCTTAAGCAAGCATATGTTGGTTTTCTAAATTTGAGACACTGTTCTGTTCTGTAATTCAGTTCCTGTGTAGCCAAGTTTACATTCCGTGTATTAGTGATATCTTATGATGTTTCTTTTTCTGTGTGACTTATTTCAGTTAGAATCATCGTACCTGAATCCACTCATTATGCTGCTACGGGCCTGATGACATAGATTTCATTGCTGAGTGATACTGCATTATACGTAAGTACCACAAGTTCTTTATCCATTTTTCACTTTCTGTGATACTGAACTTGTACGGTAAATGAGGTTCTTGTAAACAGAGGCATCCCAAACTTTGGGGTGGCTGTGTCTTTTTGATTTTAATTTCCCTAATCTATAGGAGCATAAGTGGAAGTGCCCTAGGCTCTGTTGCTTTGTTTTTTAGATGTTTCAGGAAACACCATACACTTCTCCCGAGTGGCTGTTGGCAATGTACATCCCGCCCATCAGCATAACAAGGCTCCCAGTTCTCCATGGCCTGTCCTGCCTTTCTGGATTTTACACTTTTTTCAGATGGCCCTTTTGACGGGGGGGGGAAGTGAGACTTCATTGTAGTGCAGATTTCCTTTGCAAGCTTGCTTGGTTGGCCAAAAAGGGCGTATGCGTTTTTTCCTGAATATATTCAGGAAAAAACGCATACGCCCTTTTTGGCCAAGTGCATCATTGTGGACGTTCTGCCTCTTTTCCTATGCTTTCAATGCAATTCCAGTCTACCTCCTGAAATCGGTTTCCTGCAATTCTGCCCCGCTTTCAAGTCCTCCTGGCAGCCTTACTTCAGTATATTTTCGGACGATAGCTGTCATTTATAACTCTGCAAGATTGTGAATTACAGTGCCCCTGAGTTCCTTTCTTCAACTCGCTTTCTTGTCACCTGGCCGCAACACCGCAGGATGGCTTCAGGTCCTATTCTGGTTCCAGCACGGCACGCTGAGCCATTGGTTAATTCCTCTTCCTGGTGGGAAATGAGAGTTAAATTTGCCCGTCCAGACACCTCCAGCTAGTCTCTCATTGGTTCTCGTTATTCCTGTTCATCTTCCGCAGAAATTGCAAACTGGGCTAAACAGGAGTTTAAAGGGACTGACTCTCCAAGTTGGGAGAGTGGTTGTAAAGCGTCTGGAATGTTGCACCCGACTATCAGGGTACGAAACCTGAGACATATTTGAACACGTCTCCCGATCACATGGTTGATCATACTCTAGGTTCCACATGCATGTTTTAGCTGAAGGAAGAATACCTTAAACCTGGGTAGTTGAAACCCGTGGAATGGTTACCATGCAATATGATTTCAAAGGGTCTTCATTTGCTCACCGAACCTCTCCAATCCTATCACTGCTGTGTTTATGCCCCTGTACACATGCTTGATTCTCTTTCGGAGACATAGCAATCCATAGGTTTTAAGATACTTACTAGTCAGGTACATTCTTAGGCGTTTAATATGCGGTGTTGAGGCCATTTCGTTGAGCAAGGAGTAGCTCTTGTCTATTCCATATTTGGCTTAAGGAACTTTATCTGTGCTCATTTCAATCTCTGGTTTTATGCAGCACCCCAACTCACCTTTCCCCTTAAGCAAGCATAAGTTGGTTTTCTAAATTTGAGACCCTGTTCTGTTCTGTAATTCAGTTCCTGTGTAGCCAAGTTTACATTCCGTGTATTAGTGATATCTTATGATGTTTCTTTTTCTGTGTGACTTATTTCAGTTAGAATCATCGTACCTGAATCCACTCATTATGCTGCTACGGGCCTGATGACATAGATTTCATTGCTGAGTGATACTGCATTATACGTAAGTACCACAAGTTCTTTATCCATTTTTCACTTTCTGTGATACTGAACTTGTACGGTAAATGAGGTTCTTGTAAACAGAGGCATCCCAAACTTTGGGGTGGCTGTGTCTTTTTGATTTTAATTTCCCTAATCTATAGGACCATAAGTGGAAGTGCCCTAGGCTCTGTTGCTTTGTTTTTTAGATGTTTCAGGAAACACCATACACTTCTCCCGAGTGTCTGTTGGCAATTTACATCCCGCCCATCAGCATAACAAGGCTCCCAGTTCTCCATGGCCTGTCCTGCCTTTCTGGATTTTACACTTTTTTCAGATGGCCCTTTTGACCGGGGGGAAGTGAGACTTCATTGTAGTGCAGATTTCCTTTGCAAGCTTGCTTGGTTGGCCAAAAAGGGCGTATGCGTTTTTTCCTGAATATATTCAGGAAAAAACGCA
The DNA here is from genome assembly GCF_039906515.1 of Pseudorca crassidens. Classification (NCBI taxonomy): domain Eukaryota; kingdom Metazoa; phylum Chordata; class Mammalia; order Artiodactyla; family Delphinidae; genus Pseudorca; species Pseudorca crassidens. The sequence continues at coordinate 105,537,810 of NC_090301.1, forward strand.
TACGACCTTTTTGGCCAAGTGCATCATTGTGGACGTTCTGCCTCTTTTCCTATGCTTTCAATGCAATTCCAGTCTACCTCCTGAAATCGGTTTCCTGCAATTCTGCCCCGCTTTCAAGTCCTCCTGGCAGCCTTACTTCAGTATATTTTTGGACGATAGCTGTCATTTATAACTCTGCAAGATTGTGAATTACAGTGCCCCTGAGTTCCTTTCTTCAACTCGCTTTCTTGTCACCTGGCCGCAACACCGCAGGATGGCTTCAGGTCCTATTCTGGTTCCAGCACGGCACGCTGAGCCATTGGTTAATTCCTCTTCCTGGTGGGAAATGAGAGTTAAATTTGCCCGTCCAGACACCTCCAGCTAGTCTCTCATTGGTTCTCGTTATTCCTGTTCATCTTCCGCAGAAATTGCAAACTGGGCTAAACAGGAGTTTAAAGGGACTGACTCTCCAAGTTGGGAGAGTGGTTGTAAAGCGTCTGGAATGTTGCACCCGACTATCAGGGTACGAAACCTGAGACATATTTGAACACGTCTCCCGATCACATGGTTGATCATACTCTAGGTTCCACATGCATGTTTTAGCTGAAGGAAGAATACCTTAAACCTGGGTAGTTGAAACCCGTGGAATGGTTACCATGCAATATGATTTCAAAGGGTCTTCATTTGCTCACCGAACCTCTCCAATCCTATCACTGCTGTGTTTATGAGCCTGTACACATGCTTGATTCTCTTTCGGAGACATAGCAATCCATAGGTTTTAAGATACTTACTAGTCAGGTACATTCTTAGGCGTTTAATATGCGGTGTTGAGGCCATTTCGTTGAGCAAGGAGTAGCTCTTGTCTATTCCATATTTGGCTTAAGGAACTTTATCTGTGCTCATTTCAATCTCTGGTTTTATGCAGCACCCCAACTCACCTTTCCCCTTAAGCAAGCATAAGTTGGTTTTCTAAATTTGAGACCCTGTTCTATTCTGTAATTCAGTTCCTGTGTAGCCAAGTTTACATTCCGTGTATTACTGATATCTTATGATGTTTCTTTTTCTGTGTGACTTATTTCAGTTAGAATCATCATACCTGAATCCAGTCATTGTGCTGCTAAGGGCCTGATGACATAGATTTCATTGCTGAGTGATATTGCTTTGTAAGTAAATACCACAACTTCTTTATCCATTTTTCACTTTCTGCGATGTTGAACTTGTACTGTAAACGAGGTTCTTGTAAACAGATCCGTTCCATACTTTGGGGTGGCTGTGTCTTTTTGATTTTAATTTCCCTAAGCTATAGGACCATAAGTGGAAGTGCCCTAGGCTCTGTTGCTTTGTTTTTTAGATGTTTCAGGAAACACCATACACTTCTCCCGAGTGTCTGTTGGCAATTTACATCCCGCCCATCAGCATAACAAGGCTCCCAGTTCTCCATGGCCTGTCCTGCCTTTCTGGATTTTACACTTTTTTCAGATGGCCCTTTTGACCGGGGGGAAGTGAGACTTCATTGTAGTGCAGATTTCCTTTGCAAGCTTGCTTGGTTGGCCAAAAAGGGCGTATGCGTTTTTTCCTGAATATATTCAGGAAAAAACGCATACGCCCTTTTTGGCCAAGTGCATCATTGTGGACGTTCTGCCTCTTTTCCTATGCTTTCAATACAATTCCAGTCTACCTCCTGAAATCGGTTTCCTGCAATTCTGCCCCGCTTTCAAGTCCTCTTGGCAGCCTTACTTCAGTATATTTTTGGACAATAGCTGTCATTTATAACTCTGCAGGTTTGTGAATTACAGTGCCCCTGAGCTCCTTCCTTCAACTCGCTTTCTTGTGAGCTGGCCGCTACACCGCAGGATGGCTTCAGGCCCTAATCTGGTTCCGGCACGGCACGCTGAGCCTTTGGTTATTTCCTCTTCCTGGTGGGAAATGAGAGTTAAATTTGCCCGTCCAGACACCTCCAGCTAGTCTCTCATTGGTTCTCGCTATTCCTGTTCATCTTCCGCAGAAATTGCAAACTGGGCCAAACAGGAGGTTAAAGGCGCTGACTGTCCAAGTGGGGAGAGTGTTAGTAAAGCGTCTGGAATGTTGCACCCGAGTATCAGGGGAGGAAAACTGAGACATATTTGAACACGTCTCCCATTCACACGGTTGATCATACTCTGGGTTCCACATGCATGTTTTAGCTGAAGGAAGAATACCTTAAGCCTGGGTAGTTGAAACCCGTGGAATGGGTACCATGCAATATGATTTAAAAGGGTCTTCATTTGCTCACCGAACCTCTCCAATCCTATCACTGCTGCGTTTATGCCCCGGTACACATGCTTGATTCTCTTTTGGAGACATAGCAATCCATAGGTTTTAAGATACTTACTAGTCAGGTACATTCTTAGGCGTTTAATATGGGGTGTTGAGTCCATTTCGTTGAGCAAGGAGTAGCTCTTGTCTATTCCATATTTGGCTTAAGGAACTTTATCTGTGCTCATTTCAATCTCTGGTTTTATGCAGCACACCAACTCACCTTTCCCCTTAAGCAAGCATAAGTTGGTTTTCTAAATTTGAAACCCTCTTCTGTTTTGGAATTCAGTTCCTGTGTAGCCAAGTTTACATTCCGTGTATTAGTGATATCTTATGATGTTTCTTTTTCTGTGTGACTTATTTCAGTTAGAATCATCGTACCTGAATCCACTCATTATGCTGCTACGGGCCTGATGACATAGATTTCATTGCTGAGTGATACTGCATTATACGTAAGTACCACAAGTTCTTTATCCATTTTTCACTTTCTGTGATACTGAACTTGTACGGTAAATGAGGTTCTTGTAAACAGAGGCATCCCAAACTTTGGGGTGGCTGTGTCTTTTTGATTTTAATTTCCCTAATCTATAGGACCATAAGTGGAAGTGCCCTAGGCTCTGTTGCTTTGTTTTTTAGATGTTTCAGGAAACACCATACACTTCTCCCGAGTGTCTGTTGGCAATTTACATCCCGCCCATCAGCATAACAAGGCTCCCAGTTCTCCATGGCCTGTCCTGCCTTTCTGGATTTTACACTTTTTTCAGATGGCCCTTTTGACCGGGGGGAAGTGAGACTTCATTGTAGTGCAGATTTCCTTTGCAAGCTTGCTTGGTTGGCCAAAAAGGGCGTATGCGTTTTTTCCTGAATATATTCAGGAAAAAACGCATACGCCCTTTTTGGCCAAGTGCATCATTGTGGACGTTCTGCCTCTTTTCCTATGCTTTCAATGCAATTCCAGTCTACCTCCTGAAATCGGTTTCCTGCAATTCTGCCCCGCTTTCAAGTCCTCCTGGCAGCCTTACTTCAGTATATTTTTGGACGATAGCTGTCATTTATAACTCTGCAAGATTGTGAATTACAGTGCCCCTGAGTTCCTTTCTTCAACTCGCTTTCTTGTCACCTGGCCGCAACACCGCAGGATGGCTTCAGGTCCTATTCTGGTTCCAGCACGGCACGCTGAGCCATTGGTTAATTCCTCTTCCTGGTGGGAAATGAGAGTTAAATTTGCCCGTCCAGACACCTCCAGCTAGTCTCTCATTGGTTCTCGTTATTCCTGTTCATCTTCCGCAGAAATTGCAAACTGGGCTAAACAGGAGTTTAAAGGGACTGACTCTCCAAGTTGGGAGAGTGGTTGTAAAGCGTCTGGAATGTTGCACCCGACTATCAGGGTACGAAACCTGAGACATATTTGAACACGTCTCCCGATCACATGGTTGATCATACTCTAGGTTCCACATGCATGTTTTAGCTGAAGGAAGAATACCTTAAACCTGGGTAGTTGAAACCCGTGGAATGGTTACCATGCAATATGATTTCAAAGGGTCTTCATTTGCTCACCAAACCTCTCCAATCCTATCACTGCTGTGTTTATGCCCCTGTACACATGCTTGATTCTCTTTCGGAGACATAGCAATCCATAGGTTTTAAGATACTTACTAGTCAGGTACATTCTTAGGCGTTTAATATGCGGTGTTGAGGCCATTTCGTTGAGCAAGGAGTAGCTCTTGTCTATTCCATATTTGGCTTAAGGAACTTTATCTGTGCTCATTTCAATCTCTGGTTTTATGCAGCACCCCAACTCACCTTTCCCCTTAAGCAAGCATAAGTTGGTTTTCTAAATTTGAGACCCTGTTCTATTCTGTAATTCAGTTCCTGTGTAGCCAAGTTTACATTCCGTGTATTACTGATATCTTATGATGTTTCTTTTTCTGTGTGACTTATTTCAGTTAGAATCATCATACCTGAATCCAGTCATTGTGCTGCTAAGGGCCTGATGACATAGATTTCATTGCTGAGTGATATTGCTTTGTAAGTAAATACCACAACTTCTTTATCCATTTTTCACTTTCTGCGATGTTGAACTTGTACTGTAAACGAGGTTCTTGTAAACAGATCCGTTCCATACTTTGGGGTGGCTGTGTCTTTTTGATTTTAATTTCCCTAAGCTATAGGACCATAAGTGGAAGTGCCCTAGGCTCTGTTGCTTTGTTTTTTAGATGTTTCAGGAAACACCATACACTTCTCCCGAGTGTCTGTTGGCAATTTACATCCCGCCCATCAGCATAACAAGGCTCCCAGTTCTCCATGGCCTGTCCTGCCTTTCTGGATTTTACACTTTTTTCAGATGGCCCTTTTGACCGGGGGGAAGTGAGACTTCATTGTAGTGCAGATTTCCTTTGCAAGCTTGCTTGGTTGGCCAAAAAGGGCGTATGCGTTTTTTCCTGAATATATTCAGGAAAAAACGCATACGCCCTTTTTGGCCAAGTGCATCATTGTGGACGTTCTGCCTCTTTTCCTATGCTTTCAATACAATTCCAGTCTACCTCCTGAAATCGGTTTCCTGCAATTCTGCCCCGCTTTCAAGTCCTCTTGGCAGCCTTACTTCAGTATATTTTTGGACAATAGCTGTCATTTATAACTCTGCAGGTTTGTGAATTACAGTGCCCCTGAGCTCCTTCCTTCAACTCGCTTTCTTGTGAGCTGGCCGCTACACCGCAGGATGGCTTCAGGCCCTAATCTGGTTCCGGCACGGCACGCTGAGCCTTTGGTTATTTCCTCTTCCTGGTGGGAAATGAGAGTTAAATTTGCCCGTCCAGACACCTCCAGCTAGTCTCTCATTGGTTCTCGCTATTCCTGTTCATCTTCCGCAGAAATTGCAAACTGGGCCAAACAGGAGGTTAAAGGCGCTGACTGTCCAAGTGGGGAGAGTGTTAGTAAAGCGTCTGGAATGTTGCACCCGAGTATCAGGGGAGGAAAACTGAGACATATTTGAACACGTCTCCCATTCACACGGTTGATCATACTCTGGGTTCCACATGCATGTTTTAGCTGAAGGAAGAATACCTTAAGCCTGGGTAGTTGAAACCCGTGGAATGGGTACCATGCAATATGATTTAAAAGGGTCTTCATTTGCTCACCGAACCTCTCCAATCCTATCACTGCTGCGTTTATGCCCCGGTACACATGCTTGATTCTCTTTTGGAGACATAGCAATCCATAGGTTTTAAGATACTTACTAGTCAGGTACATTCTTAGGCGTTTAATATGGGGTGTTGAGTCCATTTCGTTGAGCAAGGAGTAGCTCTTGTCTATTCCATATTTGGCTTAAGGAACTTTATCTGTGCTCATTTCAATCTCTGGTTTTATGCAGCACACCAACTCACCTTTCCCCTTAAGCAAGCATAAGTTGGTTTTCTAAATTTGAGACCCTCTTCTGTTTTGGAATTCAGTTCCTGTGTAGCCAAGTTTACATTCCGTGTATTAGTGATATCTTATGATGTTTCTTTTTCTGTGTGACTTATTTCAGTTAGAATCATCGTACCTGAATCCACTCATTATGCTGCTACGGGCCTGATGACATAGATTTCATTGCTGAGTGATACTGCATTATACGTAAGTACCACAAGTTCTTTATCCATTTTTCACTTTCTGTGATACTGAACTTGTACGGTAAATGAGGTTCTTGTAAACAGAGGCATCCCAAACTTTGGGGTGGCTGTGTCTTTTTGATTTTAATTTCCCTAATCTATAGGACCATAAGTGGAAGTGCCCTAGGCTCTGTTGCTTTGTTTTTTAGATGTTTCAGGAAACACCATACACTTCTCCCGAGTGTCTGTTGGCAATTTACATCCCGCCCATCAGCATAACAAGGCTCCCAGTTCTCCATGGCCTGTCCTGCCTTTCTGGATTTTACACTTTTTTCAGATGGCCCTTTTGACCGGGGGGAAGTGAGACTTCATTGTAGTGCAGATTTCCTTTGCAAGCTTGCTTGGTTGGCCAAAAAGGGCGTATGCGTTTTTTCCTGAATATATTCAGGAAAAAACGCATACGCCCTTTTTGGCCAAGTGCATCATTGTGGACGTTCTGCCTCTTTTCCTATGCTTTCAATGCAATTCCAGTCTACCTCCTGAAATCGGTTTCCTGCAATTCTGCCCCGCTTTCAAGTCCTCCTGGCAACCTTACTTCAGTATATTTTTGGACGATAGCTGTCATTTATAACTCTGCAAGATTGTGAATTACAGTGCCCCTGAGTTCCTTTCTTCAACTCGCTTTCTTGTCACCTGGCCGCAACACCGCAGGATGGCTTCAGGTCCTATTCTGGTTCCAGCACGGCACGCTGAGCCATTGGTTAATTCCTCTTCCTGGTGGGAAATGAGAGTTAAATTTGCCCGTCCAGACACCTCCAGCTAGTCTCTCATTGGTTCTCGTTATTCCTGTTCATCTTCCGCAGAAATTGCAAACTGGGCTAAACAGGAGTTTAAAGGGACTGACTCTCCAAGTTGGGAGAGTGGTTGTAAAGCGTCTGGAATGTTGCACCCGACTATCAGGGTACGAAACCTGAGACATATTTGAACACGTCTCCCGATCACATGGTTGATCATACTCTAGGTTCCACATGCATGTTTTAGCTGAAGGAAGAATACCTTAAACCTGGGTAGTTGAAACCCGTGGAATGGTTACCATGCAATATGATTTCAAAGGGTCTTCATTTGCTCACCGAACCTCTCCAATCCTATCACTGCTGTGTTTATGCCCCTGTACACATGCTTGATTCTCTTTCGGAGACATAGCAATCCATAGGTTTTAAGATACTTACTAGTCAGGTACATTCTTAGGCGTTTAATATGCGGTGTTGAGGCCATTTCGTTGAGCAAGGAGTAGCTCTTGTCTATTCCATATTTGGCTTAAGGAACTTTATCTGTGCTCATTTCAATCTCTGGTTTTATGCAGCACCCCAACTCACCTTTCCCCTTAAGCAAGCATAAGTTGGTTTTCTAAATTTGAGACCCTGTTCTATTCTGTAATTCAGTTCCTGTGTAGCCAAGTTTACATTCCGTGTATTACTGATATCTTATGATGTTTCTTTTTCTGTGTGACTTATTTCAGTTAGAATCATCATACCTGAATCCAGTCATTGTGCTCCTAAGGGCCTGATGACATAGATTTCATTGCTGAGTGATATTGCTTTGTAAGTAAATACCACAACTTCTTTATCCATTTTTCACTTTCTGTGATACTGAACTTGTACTGTAAACGAGGTTCTTGTAAACAGATCCGTTCCATACTTTGGGGTGGCTGTGTCTTTTTGATTTTAATTTCCCTAAGCTATAGGACCATAAGTGGAAGTGCCCTAGGCTCTGTTGCTTTGTTTTTTAGATGTTTCAGGAAACACCATACACTTCTCCCGAGTGTCTGTTGGCAATTTACATCCCGCCCATCAGCATAACAAGGCTCCCAGTTCTCCATGGCCTGTCCTGCCTTTCTGGATTTTACACTTTTTTCAGATGGCCCTTTTGACCGGGGGGAAGTGAGACTTCATTGTAGTGCAGATTTCCTTTGCAAGCTTGCTTGGTTGGCCAAAAAGGGCGTATGCGTTTTTTCCTGAATATATTCAGGAAAAAACGCATACGCCCTTTTTGGCCAAGTGCATCATTGTGGACGTTCTGCCTCTTTTCCTATGCTTTCAATACAATTCCAGTCTACCTCCTGAAATCGGTTTCCTGCAATTCTGCCCCGCTTTCAAGTCCTCTTGGCAGCCTTACTTCAGTATATTTTTGGACAATAGCTGTCATTTATAACTCTGCAGGTTTGTGAATTACAGTGCCCCTGAGCTCCTTCCTTCATCTCGCTTTCTTGTGAGCTGGCCGCTACACCGCAGGATGGCTTCAGGCCCTATTCTGGTTCCAGCACGGCACGCTGAGCCATTGGTTAATTCCTCTTCCTGGTGGGAAATGAGAGTTAAATTTGCCCGTCCAGACACCTCCAGCTAGTCTCTCATTGGTTCTCGCTATTCCTGTTCATCTTCCGCAGAAATTGCAAACTGGGCCAAACAGGAGGTTAAAGGCGCTGACTGTCCAAGTGGGGAGAGTGTTAGTAAAGCGTCTGGAATGTTGCACCCGAGTATCAGGGGAGGAAAACTGAGACATATTTGAACACGTCTCCCATTCACACGGTTGATCATACTCTGGGTTCCACATGCATGTTTTAGCTGAAGGAAGAATACCTTAAGCCTGGGTAGTTGAAACCCGTGGAATGGGTACCATGCAATATGATTTAAAAGGGTCTTCATTTGCTCACCGAACCTCTCCAATCCTATCACTGCTGCGTTTATGCCCCGGTACACATGCTTGATTCTCTTTTGGAGACATAGCAATCCATAGGTTTTAAGATACTTACTAGTCAGGTACATTCTTAGGCGTTTAATATGGGGTGTTGAGTCCATTTCATTGAGCAAGGAGTAGGTCTTGTCTATTCCATATTTGGCTTAAGGAACTTTATCTGTGCTCATTTCAATCTCTGGTTTTATGCAGCACACCAACTCACCTTTCCCCTTAAGCAAGCATAAGTTGGTTTTCTAAATTTGAGAACCTCTTCTGTTTTGGAATTCAGTTCCTGTGTAGCCAAGTTTACATTCCGTGTATTAGTGATATCTTATGATGTTTCTTTTTCTGTGTGACTTATTTCAGTTAGAATCATCGTACCTGAATCCACTCATTATGCTGCTACGGGCCTGATGACATAGATTTCATTGCTGAGTGATACTGCATTGTACATAAGTACCACAAGTTCTTTATCCATTTTTCACTTTCTGTGATACTGAACTTGTACGGTAAACGAGGTTCTTGTAAACAGAGGCGTCCCAAACTTTGGGGTGGCTGTGTCTTTTTGATTTTAATTTCCCTAAGCTATAGGACCATAAGTGGAAGTGCCCTAGGCTCTGTTGCTTTGTTTTTTAGATGTTTCAGGAAACACCATACACTTCTCCCGAGTGTCTGTTGGCAATTTACATCCCGCCCATCAGGATAACAAGGCTCCCAGTTCTCCATGGCCTGTCCTGCCTTTCTGGATTTTACACTTTTTTCAGATGGCCCTTTTGACCGGGGGGAAGTGAGACTTCATTGTAGTGCAGATTTCCTTTGCAAGCTTGCTTGGTTGGCCAAAAAGGGCGTATGCGTTTTTTCCTGAATATATTCAGGAAAAAACGCATACGCCCTTTTTGGCCAAGTGCATCATTGTGGACGTTCTGCCTCTTTTCCTATGCTTTCAATGCAATTCCAGTCTACCTCCTGAAATCGGTTTCCTGCAATTCTGCCCCGCTTTCAAGTCCTCTTGGCAGCCTTACTTCAGTATATTTTTGGACGATAGCTGTCATTTATAACTCTGCAGGTTTGTGAATTACAGTGCCCCTGAGCTCCTTTCTTCAACTCGCTTTCTTGTGAGCTGGCCGCAACACCGCAGGATGGCTTCAGGCCCTAATCTGGTTCCGGCACGGCACGCTGAGCCTTTGGTTAATTCCTCTTCCTGGTGGGAAATGAGAGTTAAATTTGCCCGTCCAGACACCTCCAGCTAGTCTCTCATTGGTTCTCGCTATTCCTGTTCATCTTCCGCAGAAATTGCAAACTGGGCCAAACAGGAGGTTAAAGGGACTGACTCTCCAAGTCAGGAGAGTGTTAGTAAAGCGTCTGGAATGTTGCACCAGAGTACCAGGGTACGAAAACTGAGACATATTTGAACACGTCTCCCTTTCACACTGTTCATCATACTCTGGGTTCCACATGCATGTTTTAGCTGAAGGAAGAATACCTTAAACCTGGGTAGTTGAGACCCATGGAATGGGTACCAGGCAATATGACTTCCAAGGGTCTTCATTTGCTCACCGAACCTCTCCAGTCCTATCACTGCTGCGTTTATGCCCCTGTACACACGCTTGATTCTCTTTTGGAGACATAGCAATCCATAGGTTTTAAGATACTTACTAGTCAGGTACATTCTTAGTCGTTTAATATGCGGTGTTGAGTCCATTTCGTTGAGCAAGGAGTAGGTCTTGTCTATTCCATATTTGGCCTAAGGAACTTTATCTGTGCTCATTTCAATCTCTGGTTTTATGCAGCACCCCAACTCACCTTTCCCCTTAAGCAAGCATAAGTTGGTTTTCTAAATTTGAGACCCTGTTCTGTTTTGGAATTCAGTTCCTGTGTAGCCAAGTTTACATTCCGTGTATTAGTGATATCTTATGATGTTTCTTTTTCTGTGTGACTTATTTCAGTTAGAATCATCATACCTGAATCCACTCATTATGCTGCTACGGGCCTGATGACATAGATTTCATTGCTGAGTGATACTGCATTGTACATAAGTACCACAAGTTCTTTATCCATTTTTCACTTTCTGTGATACTGAACTTGTACGGTAAATGAGGTTCTTGTAAACAGAGGCGTCCCAAACTTTGGGGTGGCTGTGTCTTTTTGATTTTAATTTCCCTAAGCTATAGGACCATAAGTGGAAATGCCCTAGGCTCTGTTGCTTTGTTTTTTAGATGTTTCAGGAAACGCCATACACTTCTCCCGAGTGTCTGTTGGCAATTTACATCCCTCCCATCAGCATAACAAGGCTCCCAGTTCTCCATGGCCTGTCCTGCCTTTCTGGATTTTACACTTTTTTCAGATGGCCCTTTAAACCGGGGGGAAGTGAGACTTCATTGTAGTGCAGATTTCCTTTGCAAGTTTGCTTGGTTGGTCAAAAAGGGCGTATGCGTTTTTTCCTGAATATATTCAGGAAAAAATGCATACGCCCTTTTTAGCCAAGTGCATCATTGTGGACGTTCTGTCTCTTTTCCTATGCTTTCAATGCAATTCCAGTCTACGTCCTGAAATCGGTTTCCTGCAATTCTGCCCCGCTTTCAAGTCCTCTTGGCAGCCTTACTTCAGTATATTTTTGGACGATATCTGTCATTTATAACTCTGCAGGTTTGTGAATTACAGTGCCCCTGAGCTCCTTTCTTCAACTCGCTTTCTTGTGAGCTGGCCGCAACACCGCAGGATGGCTTCAGGCCCTAATCTGGTTTCGGCACGGCACGCTGAGCCTATGGTTAATTACTCTTCCTGGTGGGAAATGAGAGTTAAATTTGCCCGTCCAGACACCTCCAGCTAGTCTCTCATTGGTTCTCGCTATTCCTGTTCATCTTCCGCAGAAATTGCAAACTGGGCGAAACAGGAGGTTAAAGGGACTGACTCTCCAAGTCGGGAGAGTGTTAGTAAAGCGTCTAGAATGTTGCACCCGAGTACCAGGGTACGAAAACTGAGACATATTTGAACACGTCTCCCGATCACATGGTTGATCATACTCTAGGTTCCACATGCATGTTTTAGCTGAAGGAAGAATACCTTAAACCTGTGTAGTTGAAACCCGTGGAATGGGTACCATGCAATATGACTTCAAAGGGTCTTCATTTGCTCACCGAACCTCTCCAATCCTATCACTGCTGCCTTTATGCCCCTGTACACATGCTTGATTCTCTTTCGGAGACATAGCAATCCATAGGTTTTAAGATACTTACTAGTCAGGTACATTCTTAGGCGTTTAATATGCGGTGTTGAGGCCATTTCGTTGAGCAAGGAGTAGCACTTGTCTATTCCATATTTGGCTTAAGGAACTTTATCTGTGCTCATTTCAATCTCTGGTTGTATGCAGCACCCCAACTCACCTTTCCCCTTAAGCAAGCATAAGTTGGTTTTCTAAATTTGAGACCCTGTTCTATTCTGTAATTCAGTTCCTGTGTAGCCAAGTTTACATTCCGTGTATTACTGATATCTTACGATGTTTCTTTTTCTGTGTGACTTATTTCAGTTAGAATCATCATACCTGAATCCAGTCATTGTGCTGCTAAGGGCCTGATGACATAGATTTCATTGCTGAGTGATATTGCTTTGTAAGTAAATACCACAACTTCTTTATCCATTTTTCACTTTCTGCGATGTTATAGTTGTACTGTAAACGAGGTTCTTGTAAACAGATCCGTTCCATACTTTGGGGTGGCTGTGTCTTTTTGATTTTAATTTCCCTAAGCTATAGGACCATAAGTGGAAGTGCCCTAGGCTCTGTTGCTTTGTTTTTTAGATGTTTCAGGAAACACCATACACTTCTCCCGAGTGTTTGTTGGCAATTTACATCCCGCCCATCAGCATAACAAGGCTCTCAGTTCTCCATGGCCTGTCCTGCCTTTCTGGATTTTACACTTTTTTCAGATGGCCCTTTTGACCAGGGGGAAGTGAGACTTCATTGTAGTGCAGATTTCCTTTGCAAGCTTGCTTGGTTGGCCAAAAAGGGCGTATGCGTTTTTTCTTGAATATATTCAGGAAAAAACGCATACACCCTTTTTGGCCAAGTGCATCATTGTGGACGTTCTGCCTCTTTTCCTATGCTTTCAATACAATTCCAGTCTACCTCCTGAAATCGGTTTCCTGCAATTCTGCCCCGCTTTCAAGTCCTCTTGGCAGCCTTACTTCAGTATATTTTTGGACAATAGCTGTCATTTATAACTCTGCAGGTTTGTGAATTACAGTGCCCCTGAGCTCCTTCCTTCAACTCGCTTTCTTGTGACCTGGCCGCAACACCACAGGATGGCTTCAGGCCCTAATCTGGTTCCGGCACGGCACGCTGAGCCTTTGGTTATTTCCTCTTCCTGGTGGGAAATGAGAGTTAAATTTGCCCGTCCAGACACCTCCAGCTAGTCTCTCATTGGTTCTCGCTATTCCTGTTCATCTTCCGCAGAAATTGCAAACTGGGCCAAACAGGAGGTTAAAGGCGCTGACTGTCCAAGTGGGGAGAGTGTTAGTAAAGCGTCTGGAATGTTGCACCCGAGTATCAGGGGAGGAAAACTGAGACATATGTGAACACGTCTCCCATTCACACGGTTGATCATACTCTGGGTTCCACATGCATGTTTTACCTGAAGGAAGAATACCTTAAGCCTGGGTAGTTGAAACCCGTGGAATGGGTACCATGCAATATGACTTCAAAGGGTCTTCATTTGCTCACCGAACCTCTCCAATCCTATCACTGCTGCGTTTATGCCCCTCTACACATGCTTGATTCTCTTTCGGAGACATAGCAATCCATAGGTTTTAAGATACTTACTAGTCAGGTACATTCTTTGGCGTTTAATATGCGGTGTTGAGTCCATTTCGTTGAGCAAGGAGTAGCTCTTGTCTATTCCATATTTGGCTTAAGGAACTTTATCTGTGCTCATTTCAATCTCTGGTTTTATGCAGCACCCCAACTCACCTTTCCCCTTAAGCAAGCATAAGTTGGTTGTCTAAATTTGAGACCCTGTTCTGTTTTGTAATGCAGTTCCTGTGTAGCCAAGTTTACGTTCCGTGTATTAGTGATAATTTATGATGTTTCTTTTTCTGTGTGACTTATTTCAGTTAGAATCATTGTACCTGAATCCACTCATTATGCTTCTACGGGCCTGATGACATAGATTTCATTGCTGAGTGATACTGCATTGTACGTAAGTACCACAAGTTCTTTATCCATTTTTCACTTTCTGTGATACTGAACTTGTACGGTAAATGAGGTTCTTGTAAACAGAGGCGTCCCAAACTTTGGGGTGGCTGTGTCTTTTTGATTTTAATTTCCCTAAGCTATAGGACCATAAGTGGAAGTGCCCTAGGCTCTGTTGCTTTGTTTTTTAGATGTTTCAGGAAACACCATACACTTCTCCCGAGTGTCTGTTGGCAATTTACATCCCGCCCATCAGCATAACAAGGCTCCCAGTTCTCCATGGCCTGTCCTGTCTTTCTGGATTTTACACTTTTTTCAGATGGCCCTTTTGACCGGGGGGAAGTGAGACTTCATTGTAGTGCAGATTTCCTTTGCAAGCTTGCTTGGTTTTCCAAAAAGGGCGTATGCGTTTTTTCCTGAATATATTCAGGAAAAAACGCATACACCCTTTTTGGCCAAGTGCATCATTGTGGACGTTCTGCCTCTTTTCCTATGCTTTCAATGCAATTCCAGTCTACCTCCTGAAATCGGTTTCCTGCAATTCTGCCCCACTTTCAAGTCCTCTTGGCAGCCTTACTTCAGTATATTTTTGGACGATAGCTGTCATTTATAACTCTGCAGGTTTGTGAATTACAGTGCCCCTGAGCTCCTTTCTTCAACTCGCTTTCTTGTGAGCTGGCCGCAACACCGCAGGATGGCTTCAGGCCCTAATCTGGTTCCGGCACGGCACGCTGAGCCTTTGGTTATTTCCTCTTCCTGGTGGGAAATGAGAGTTAAATTTGCACGTCCAGACACCTCCAGCTAGTCTCTCATTGGTTCTCCCTATTCCTGTTCATCTTCCGCAGAAATTGCAAACTGGGCCAAACAGGAGGTTAAAGGCGCTGACTGTCCAAGTGGGGAGAGTGTTAGTAAAGCGTCTGGAATGTTGCACCCGAGTACCAGGGTACGAAAACTGAGACATATTTGAACACGTCTCCCGATCACATGGTTGATCATACTCTAGGTTCCACATGCATGTTTTAGCTGAAGGAAGAATACCTTAAACCTGGGTAGTTGAAACCCGTGGAATGGGTACCATGCAATATGACTTCAAAGGGCCTTCATTTGCTCACCAAACCTCTCCAATCCTATCACTGCTGCGTTTATGCGCCTGTACACATGTTTGATTCTCTTTCGGAGACATAGCAATCCATAGGTTTTAAGATACTTACTAGTCAGGTACATTCTTAGGCGTTTAATATGCGGTGTTGAGTCCATTTCGTTGAGCAAGGAGTAGCTCTTGTCTATTCCATATTTGGCTTAAGGAACTTTATCTGTGCTCATTTCAATCTCTGGTTTTATGCAGCACCCCAACTCACCTTTCCCCTTAAGCAAGCATATGTTGGTTTTCTAAATTTGAGACCCTGTTCTATTCTGTAATTCAGTTCCTGTGTAGCCAAGTTTACATTCCGTGTATTAGTGATATCTTATGATGTTTCTTTTTCTGTGTGACTTATTTCAGTTAGAATCATCGTACCTGAATCCACTCATTATGCTGCTACGGGCCTGATGACATAGATTTCATTGCTGAGTGATACTGCATTATACGTAAGTACCACAAGTTCTTTATCCATTTTTCACTTTCTGTGATACTGAACTTGTACGGTAAATGAGGTTCTTGTAAACAGAGGCGTCCCAAACTTTGGGGTGGCTGTGTCTTTTTGATTTTAATTTCCCTAAGCTATAGGACCATAAGTGGAAGTGCCCTAGGCTCTGTTGCTTTGTTTTTTAGATGTTTCAGGAAACACCATACACTTCTCCCGAGTGTCTGTTGGCAATTTACATCCCGCCCATCAGCATAACAAGGCTCCCAGTTCTCCATGGCCTGTCCTGCCTTTCTGGATTTTACACTTTTTTCAGATGGCCCTTTTGACCGGGGGGAAGTGAGACTTCATTGTAGTGCAGATTTCCTTTGCAAGCTTGCTTGGTTGGCCAAAAAGTGCGTATGCGTTTTTTCCTGAATATATTCAGGAAAAAACGCATACGCACTTTTTGGCCAAGTGCATCATTGTGGACGTTCTGCCTCTTTTCCTATGCTTTCAATGCAATTCCAGTCTACCTCCTGAAATCGGTTTCCTGCAATTCTGCCCCGCTTTCAAGTCCTCTTGGCAGCCTTACTTCAGTATATTTTTGGACGATAGCTGTCATTTATAACTCTGCAGATTTGTGAATTACAGTGCCCCTGAGCTCCTTTCTTCAACTCGCTTTCTTGTGAGCTGGCTGCAACACCGAAGGATTGCTTCACGCCCTAATCTGGTTCCAGCACGGAACGCTGAGCCTTTGGTTATTTCCTCTTCCTGGTGGCAAATGAGAGTTCAATTTGCCCGTCCAGACACCTCCAGCTAGTCTCTCATTGGTTCTCCCTATTCCTGTTCATCTTCCGCAGAAATTGCAAACTGGGCCAAACAGGAGGTTAAAGGCGTTGACTCTCCAAGTGGGGAGAGTGTTAGTAAAGCGTCTGGAATGTTGCACCCGAGTACCAGGGGAGGAAAACTGAGACATATTTGAACATGTCTCCCGTTCACACAGTTGATCATACTCTGGGTTCCACATGCATGTTTTAGCTGAAGGAAGAATACCTTAAACCTGCAGAGTTGAGACCCGTGGAATGGGTACCATGTAATATGATTTCAATGGGTCTTCATTTGCTCACCGAACCTCTCCAATCCTAACACTGCTGCGTTTATGCCCCTGTACACACGCTTGATTCTCTTTTGGAGACATAGCAATCCATAGGTTTTAAGATACTTACTAGTCAGGTACATTCTTAAGCGTTTAATATGGGGTGTTGAGTCCATTTCGTTGAGCAAGGAGTAGCTCTTGTCTATTCCATATTTGGCTTAAGGAACTTTATCTGTGCTCATTTCAATCTCTGGTTTTATGCAGCACCCCAACGCACCTTTTCTCTTAAGCAAGCATATGTTGGTTTTCTAAATTTGAGACACTGTTCTGTTCTGTAATTCAGTTCCTGTGTAGCCAAGTTTACATTCCGTGTATTAGTGATATCTTATGATGTTTCCTTTTCTGTGTGACTTATTTCAGTTAGAATCGTCGTACCTGAATCCACTCATTATGCTGCTACGGGCCTGATGACATAGATTTCATTGCTGAGTGATACTGCATTATACATAAGTACCACAAGTTCTTTATCCATTTTTCACTTTCTGTGATACTAAACTTGTACGGTAAATGAGGTTCTTGTAAACAGAGGCGTCCCAAACTTTGGGGTGGCTGTGTCTTTTTGATTTTAATTTCCCTAAGCTATAGGACCATAAGTGGAAGTGCCCTAGGCTCTGTTGCTTTGTTTTTTAGATGTTTCAGGAAACACCATACACTTCTCCCGAGTGTCTGTTGGCAATTTACATCTCGCCCATCAGCATAACAAGGCTCCCAGTTCTCCATGGCCTGTCCTGCCTTTCTGGATTTTACACGTTTTTCAGATGGCCCTTTTGACCGTGGGGAAGTGAGACTTCATTGTAGTGCAGATTTCCTTTGCAAGCTTGCTTGGTTGGCCAAAAAGTGCGTATGCGTTTTTTCCTGAATATATTCAGGAAAAAACGCATACGCACTTTTTGGCCAAGTGCATCATTGTGGACGTTCTGCCTCTTTTCCTATGCTTTCAATGCAATTCCAGTCTACCTCCTGAAATCGGTTTCCTGCAATTCTGCCCTCCTTTCAATTCCTCCTGGCAGCCTTACTTCAGTATATTTTTGGACGATAGCTGTCATTTATAACTCTGCAGATTTGTGAATTACAGTGCCCCTGAGCTCCTTTCTTCAACTCGCTTTCTTGTGAGCTGGCCGCAACACCGAAGGATTGCTTCAGGCCCTAATCTGGTTCCAGCACGGCACGCTGAGCCTTTGGTTATTTCCCCTTCCTGGTGGCAAATGAGAGTTAAATTTTTCCGTCCAGACACCTCCAGCTAGTCTCTCATTGGTTCTCGTTATTCCTGTTCATCTTCCGCAGAAATTGCAAACTGGGCCAAACAGGAGGTTAAAGGCGTTGACTCTCCAAGTGGGGAGAGTGTTAGTAAAGCGTCTGGAATGTTGCACCCGAGTACCAGGGGAGGAAAACTGAGACATATTTGAACATGTCTCCCATTCACACAGTTGATCATACTCTGGGTTCCACATGCATGTTTTAGCTGAAGGAAGAATACCTTAAACCTGCAGAGTTGAGACCCGTGGAATGGGTACCATGTAATATGATTTCAATGGGTTTTCATTTGCTCACCGAACCTCTCCAATCCTATCACTGCTGCGTTTATGCCCCTGTACACACGCTTGATTCTCCTTTGGAGACATAGCAATCCATAGGTTTTAAGATACTTACTAGTCAGGTACATTCTTAAGCGTTTAATATGGGGTGTTGAGTCCATTTCGTTGAGCAAGGAGTAGCTCTTGTCTATTCCATATTTGGCTTAAGGAACTTTATCTGTGCTCATTTCAATCTCTGGTTTTATGCAGCACCCCAACTCACCTTTCCCCTTAAGCAAGCATATGTTGGTTTTCTAAATTTGAGACCCTGTTCTGTTTTGGAATTCAGTTCCTGTGTAGCCAAGTTTACATTCCGTGTATTAGTGATATCTTATGATGTTTCCTTTTCTGTGTGACTTATTTCAGTTAGAATCATCGTACCTGAATCCACTCATTATGCTGCTACGGGCCTGATGACATAGATTTCATTGCTGAGTGATACTGCATTGTACGTAAGTACCACAAGTTCTTTATCCATTTTTCACTTTCTGTGATACTGAACTTGTACGGTAAACGAGGTTCTTGTAAACAGAGGCGTCCCAAACTTTGGGGTGGCTGTGTCTTTTTGATTTTAATTTCCCTAAGCTATAGGACCATAAGTGGAAGTGCCCTAGGCTCTGTTGCTTTGTTTTTTAGATGTTACAGGAAACACCATACACTTCTCCCCAGTGTCTGTTGGCAATTTACATCCCGCCCATCAGCATAACAAGGCTCCCAGTTCTCCATGGCCTGTCCTGCCTTTCTGGATTTTACACTTTTTTCAGATGGCCCTTTTGACCGGGGGGAAGTGAGACTTCATTGTAGTGCAGATTTCGTTTGCAAGCTTGCTTGGTTGGCCAAAAAGGGCGTATGCGTTTTTTCCTGAATATATTCAGGAAAAAACGCATACGCCCTTTTTGGCCAAGTGCATCATTGTGGACGTTTTGCCTCTTTTCCTATGCTTTCAATGCAATTCCAGTCCACCTCCTGAAATCGGTTTCCTGCAATTCTGCCCCGCTTTCAAGTCCTCTTGGCAGCCTTACTTCAGTATATTTTTGGACGATAGCTGTCATTTATAACTCTGCAAGATTGTGAATTACAGTGCCCCTGAGCTCCTTTCTTCAACTCGCTTTCTTGTGAGCTGGCCGCAACACCGCAGGATGGCTTCAGGCCCTAATCTGGTTCCGGCACGGCACGCTGAGCCTTTGGTTATTTCCTCTTCCTGGTGGGAAATGAGAGTTAAATTTGCCCGTCCAGACACCTCCAGCTAGTCTCTCATTGGTTCTCCCTATTCCTGTTCATCTTCTGCAGAAACTGCAAAAAGGGCCAAACAGGAGGTTAAAGGAAATGACTCTCCAAGTCGGGAGAGTGTTAGTAATGTGTCTGGAATGTTGCACCCGAGTACCAGGGGATGAAAACTGTGACATATTTGAACAGGTCTCCCGAACACATGTTGGATCATAGTCTGGGTTCCACATGCATGTTTTAGCTGAAGGAAGAATCCCTGAATCCTGGAGAGTTGAGACCCGTGGAATGGGTACCATGCAATATGACTTCAAAGGTTCTTCATTTGCTCACCGAACCTCTCCAATCCTATCACTGCTGCGTTTATGCCCCTGTACACATGCTTGATTCTCTTTTGGAGACATAGCAATCCATAGGTTTTCAGATACTTACAAGTCAGGTACATTCTTAGGCGTTTAATATGGGGTGTTGAGTCCATTTCGTTGAGCAAGGAGTAGCTCTTGTCTATTACATATTTGGCTTAAGGAACTTTATCTGTGCTCATTTCAATCTCTGGTTTTATGCAACACCCCAACTCACCTTTCCCCTTAAGCAAGCATAAGTTGGTTTTCTAAATTTGAGACCCTGTTCTGTTTTGTAATGCAGTTCCTGTGTAGCCAAGTTTACATTCCGTGTATTAGTGATATCTTATGATGTTTCTTTTTCTGTGTGACTTATTTCAGTTAGAATCATCATACCTGAATCCACTCATTATGCTGCTATGGGCCTGATGACATAGATTTCATTGCTGAGTGATATTGCATTGTACGTAAGTACCACAACTTCTTTATCCATTTTTCGCTCTTTGCGATATTGAACTTGTACCGTAAACGAGGTTCTTGTAAACAGAGCCGTCCCAAACTTTGGGGTGGCTGTGTCTTTTTGATTTTAATTTCCCTATGCTAAAGGACCATATGTGGAAGTGCCCTAGGCTCTGTTGCTTTGTGTTTTAGATGTTTCAGGAAACACCATACACTTCTCCCGAGTGTCTGTTGGCAATTTACATCCCGCCCATCAGCATAACAAGGCTCCCAGTTCTCCATGGCCTGTCCTGCCTTTCTGGATTTTACACTTTTTTCAGATGGCCCTTTTGACCGGGGGGAAGTGAGACTTCATTGTAGTGCAGATTTCCTTTGCAAGCTTGCTTGGTTGGCCAAAAAGGGCGTATGCGTTTTTTCCTGAATATATTCAGGAAAAAACGCATACGCCCTTTTTGGCCAAGTGCATCATTGTGGACGTTCTGCCTCTTTTCCTATGCTTTCAATACAATTCCAGTCTACCTCCTGAAATCGGTTTCCTGCAATTCTGCCCCGCTTTGAAGTCCTCTTGGCAGCCTTACTTCAGTATATTTTTGGACAATAGCTGTCATTTATAACTCTGCAGGTTTGTGAATTACAGTGCCCCTGAGCTCCTTCCTTCAACTCGCTTTCTTGTGAGCTGGCCGCTACACCGCAGAATGGCTTCAGGCCCTAATCTGGTTCCGGCACGGCACGCTGAGCCTTTGGTTATTTCCTCTTCCTGGTGGGAAATGAGAGTTAAATTTGCCCGTCCAGACACCTCCAGCTAGTCTCTCATTGGTTCTCGCTATTCCTGTTCATCTTCCGCAGAAATTGCAAATTGGGCCAAACAGGAGGTTAAAGGCGCTGACTCTCCAAGTGGGGAGAGTGTTAGTAAAGCGTCTGGAATATTGCACCCGAGTACCAGGGTACGAAAACTGAGACATATTTGAACACGTCTCCCGTTCACACGGTTGATCATACTCTGGGTTCCACATGCATGTTTTAGCTGAAGGAAGAATACCTTAAACCTGGGTAGTCGAAACCCGTGGAATGGGTACCATGCAATATGACTTCAAAGGGTCTTCATTTGCTCACCGAACCTCTCCAATCCTATCACTGCTGCATTTATGCCCCTGTACACATGCTTGATTCTCTTTCGGAGACATAGCAATCCATAGGTTTTAAGATACTTACTAGTCAGGTACATTCTTAGGCGTTTAATATGGGGTGTTGAGTCCATTTCGTTGAGCAAGGAGTAGCTCTTGTCTATTCCATATTTGGCTTAAGGAACTTTATCTGTGCTCATTTCAATCTCTTGTTTTATGCAGCACCCCAACTCACCTTTACCCTTAAGCAAGCATAAGTTGGTTTTCTAAATTTGAGACCCTGTTCTGTTCTGTAATTCAGTTCCTGTGTAGCCAAGTTTACATTCTGTGTATTACTGATATCTTATGATGTTTCTTTTTCTGTGTGACTTATTTCAGTTAGAATCATCGTACCTGAATCCACTCATTATGCTGCTCCGGGCCTGATGACATAGATTTCATTGCTGAGTGATACTGCATTGTACGTAAGTACCACAAGTTCTTTATCCATTTTTCACTTTCTGTGATATTGATCTTGTACGGTAAACGAGGTTCTTGTAAACAGAGGCGTCCCAAACTTTGGGGTGGCTGTGTCTTTATGATTTTAATTTCCCTAAGCTTTAGGACCATAAGTGGAAGTGCCCTAGGCTCTGTTGCTTTGTTTTTTAGATGTTTCAGGAAACACCATACACTTCTCCCGAGTGTCTGTTGGCAATTTACATCCCGCCCATCAGCATAACAAGGCTCCCAGTTCTCCATGGCCTGTCCTGCCTTTCTGGATTTTACACTTTTTTCAGATGGCCCTTTTGACCGGGGGGAAGTGAGACTTCATTGTAGTGCAGATTTCCTTTGCAAGCTTGCTTGGTTGGCCAAAAAGGGCGTATGCGTTTTTTCCTGAATATATTCAGGAAAAAACGCATACGCCCTTTTTGGCCAAGTGCATCATTGTGGACGTTCTGCCTCTTTTCCTATGCTTTCAATGCAATTCCAGTCTACCTCCTGAAATCGGTTTCCTGCAATTCTGCCCCGCTTTCAAGTCCTCTTGGCAGCCTTACTTCAGTATATTTTTGGACGATAGCTGTCATTTATAACTCTGCAGGTTTGTGAATTACAGTGCCCCTGAGCTCCTTTCTTCAACTCGCTTTCTTGTGAGCTGGCCGCAACACCGCAGGATGGCTTCAGGCCCTAATCTGGTTCCGGCACGGCACGCTGAGCCTTTGGTTAATTCCTCTTCCTGGTGGGAAATTAGAGTTAAATTTGCCCGTCCAGACACCTCCAGCTAGTCTCTCATTGGTTCTCGCTATTCCTGTTCATCTTCCGCAGAAATTGCAAACTGGGCCAAACAGGAGGTTAAAGGGACTGACTCTCCAAGTCAGGAGAGTGTTAGTAAAGCGTCTGGAATGTTGCACCAGAGTACCAGGGTACGAAAACTGAGACATATTTGAACACATCTCCCTTTCACACTGTTCATCATACTCTGGGTTCCACATGCATGTTTTAGCTGAAGGAAGAATACCTTAAACCTGGGTAGTTGAGACCCATGGAATGGGTACCAGGCAATATGACTTCCAAGGGTCTTCATTTGCTCACCGAACCTCTCCAGTCCTATCACTGCTGCGTTTATGCCCCTGTACACACGCTTGATTCTCTTTTGGAGACATAGCAATCCATAGGTTTTAAGATACTTACTAGTCAGGTACATTCTTAGTCGTTTAATATGCGGTGTTGAGTCCATTTCGTTGAGCAAGGAGTAGGTCTTGTCTATTCCATATTTGGCCTAAGGAACTTTATCTGTGCTCATTTAAATCTCTGGTTTTATGCAGCACCCCAACTCACCTTTCCCCTTAAGCAAGCATAAGTTGGTTTTCTAAATTTGAGACCCTGTTCTGTTTTGGAATTCAGTTCCTGTGTAGCCAAGTTTACATTCCGTGTATTAGTGATATCTTATGATGTTTCTTTTTCTGTGTGACTTATTTCAGTTAGAATCATCGTACCTGAATCCACTCATTATGCTGCTACGGGCCTGATGACATAGATTTCATTGCTGAGTGATACTGCATTGTACATAAGTACCACAAGTTCTTTATCCATTTTTCACTTTCTGTGATACTGAACTTGTACGGTAAATGAGGTTCTTGTAAACAGAGGCGTCCCAAACTTTGGGGTGGCTGTGTCTTTTTGATTTTAATTTCCCTAAGCTATAGGACCATAAGTGGAAATGCCCTAGGCTCTGTTGCTTTGTTTTTTAGATGTTTCAGGAAACGCCATACACTTCTCCCGAGTGTCTGTTGGCAATTTACATCCCGCCCATCAGCATAACAAGGCTCCCAGTTCTCCATGGCCTGTCCTGCCTTTCTGGATTTTACACTTTTTTCAGATGGCCCTTTTGACCGGGGGGAAGTGAGACTTCATTGTAGTGCAGATTTCCTTTGCAAGCTTGCTTGGTTTTCCAAAAAGGGCGTATGCGTTTTTTCCTGAATATATTTAGGAAAAAACGCATACGCCCTTTTTGGCCAAGTGCATCATTGTGGACGTTCTGCCTCTTTTCCTATGCTTTCAATACAATTCCAGTCTACCTCCTGAAATCGGTTTCCTGCAATTCTGCCCCGCTTTCAAGTCCTCTTGGCAGCCTTACTTCAGTATATTTTTTTACGATAGCTGTCATTTATAACTCTGCAGGTTTGTGAATTACAGTGCCCCTGAGATCCTTTCTTCAACTCGCTTTCTTCTGAGCTGGCCGCAACACCGCAGGATGGCTTCAGGCCCTAATCTGGTTCCGGCACGGCACGCTGAGCCTTTGGTTATTTCCTCTTCCTGGTGGGAAATTAGAGTTAAATTTGCCCGTCCAGACACCTCCAGCTAGTCTCTCATTGGTTCTCCCTATTCCTGTTCATCTTCCGCAGAAATTGCAAACTGGGCCAAACAGGAGGTTAAAGGCGCTGACTGTCCAAGTGGGGAGAGTGTTAGTAAAGCGTCTGGAATGTTGCACCCGAGTACCAGGGTACGAAAACTGAGACATATTTGAACACGTCTCCCGATCACATGGTTGATCATACTCTAGGTTCCACATGCATGTTTTAGCTGAAGGAAGAATACCTTAAACCTGGGTAGTTGAAACCCGTGGAATGGGTACCATGCAATATGACTTCAAAGGGTCTTCATTTGCTCACCGAACCTCTCCAATCCTATCACTGCTGCCTTTATGCCCCTGTACACATGCTTGATTCTCTTTCGGAGACATAGCAATCCATAGGTTTTAAGATACTTACTAGTCAGGTACATTCTTAGGCGTTTAATATGCGGTGTTGAGGCCATTTCGTTGAGCAAGGAGTAGCTCTTGTCTATTCCATATTTGGCTTAAGGAACTTTATCTGTGCTCATTTCAATCTCTGGTTGTATGCAGCACCCCAACTCACCTTTCCCCTTAAGCAAGCATAAGTTGGTTTTCTAAATTTGAGACCCTGTTCTATTCTGTAATTCAGTTCCTGTGTAGCCAAGTTTACATTCCGTGTATTACTGATATCTTACGATGTTTCTTTTTCTGTGTGACTTATTTCAGTTAGAATCATCATACCTGAATCCAGTCATTGTGCTGCTAAGGGCCTGATGACATAGATTTCATTGCTGAGTGATATTGCTTTGTAAGTAAATACCACAACTTCTTTATCCATTTTTCACTTTCTGCGATGTTAAACTTGTACTGTAAACGAGGTTCTTGTAAACAGATCCGTTCCATACTTTGGGGTGGCTGTGTCTTTTTGATTTTAATTTCCCTAAGCTATAGGACCATAAGTGGAAGTGCCCTAGGCTCTGTTGCTTTGTTTTTTAGATGTTTCAGGAAACACCATACACTTCTCCCGAGTGTTTGTTGGCAATTTACATCCCGCCCATCAGCATAACAAGGCTCTCAGTTCTCCATGGCCTGTCCTGCCTTTCTGGATTTTACACTTTTTTCAGATGGCCCTTTTGACCAGGGGGAAGTGAGACTTCATTGTAGTGCAGATTTCCTTTGCAAGCTTGCTTGGTTGGCCAAAAAGGGCGTATGCGTTTTTTCTTGAATATATTCAGGAAAAAACGCATACGCCCTTTTTGGCCAAGTGCATCATTGTGGACGTTCTGCCTCTTTTCCTATGCTTTCAATACAATTCCAGTCTACCTCCTGAAATCGGTTTCCTGCAATTCTGCCCCGCTTTCAAGTCCTCTTGGCAGCCTTACTTCAGTATATTTTTGGACAATAGCTGTCATTTATAACTCTGCAGGTTTGTGAATTACAGTGCCCCTGAGCTCCTTCCTTCAACTCGCTTTCTTGTGACCTGGCCGCAACACCACAGGATGGCTTCAGGCCCTAATCTGGTTCCGGCACGGCACGCTGAGCCTTTGGTTATTTCCTCTTCCTGGTGGGAAATGAGAGTTAAATTTGCCCGTCCAGACACCTCCAGCTAGTCTCTCATTGGTTCTCGCTATTCCTGTTCATCTTCCGCAGAAATTGCAAACTGGGCCAAACAGGAGGTTAAAGGCGCTGACTGTCCAAGTGGGGAGAGTGTTAGTAAAGCGTCTGGAATGTTGCACCCGAGTATCAGGGGAGGAAAACTGAGACATATTTGAACACGTCTCCCATTCACACGGTTGATCATACTCTGGGTTCCACATGCATGTTTTACCTGAAGGAAGAATACCTTAAGCCTGGGTAGTTGAAACCCGTGGAATGGGTACCATGCAATATGATTTAAAAGGGTCTTCATTTGCTCACCGAACCTCTCCAATCCTATCACTGCTGCGTTTATGCCCCGGTACACATGCTTGATTCTCTTTTGGAGACATAGCAATCCATAGGTTTTAAGATACTTACTAGTCAGGTACATTCTTAGGCGTTTAATATGGGGTGTTGAGTCCATTTCGTTGAGCAAGGAGTAGCTCTTGTCTATTCCATATTTGGCTTAAGGAACTTTATCTGTGCTCATTTCAATCTCTGGTTTTATGCAGCACCCCAACTCACCTTTCCCCTTAAGCAAGCATAAGTTGGTTTTCTAAATTTGAGACCCTCTTCTGTTTTGGAATTCAGTTCCTGTGTAGCCAAGTTTACATTCCGTGTATTAGTGATATCTTATGATGTTTCTTTTTCTGTGTGACTTATTTCAGTTAGAATCATCGTACCTGAATCCACTCATTATGCTGCTACGGGCCTAATGACATAGATTTCATTGCTGAGTGATACTGCATTGTACATAAGTACCACAAGTTCTTTATCCATTTTTCACTTTCTGTGATACTGAACTTGTACGGTAAACGAGGTTCTTGTAAACAGAGGCGTCCCAAACTTTGGGGTGGCTGTGTCTTTTTGATTTTAATTTCCCTAAGCTATAGGACCATAAGTGGAAGTGCCCTAGGCTCTGTTGCTTTGTTTTTTAGATGTTTCAGGAAACACCATACACTTCTCCCGAGTGGCTGTTGGCAATTTACATCCCACCCATCAGGATAACAAGGCTCCCAGTTCTCCATGGCCTGTCCTGCCTTTCTGGATTTTACACTTTTTTCAGATGGCCCTTTTGACCGAGGGGAAGTGAGACTTCATTGTAGTGCAGATTTCCTTTGCAAGTTTGCTTGGTTGGTCAAAAAGGGCGTATGCGTTTTTTCCTGAATATATTCAGGAAAAAACGCATACGCCCTTTTTGGCCAAGTGCATCATTGTGGACGTTCTGTCTCTTTTCCTATGTTTTCAATGCAATTCCAGTCTACCTCCTGAAATCGGTTTCCTGCAATTCTGCCCCGCTTTCAAGTCCTCTTGGCAGCCTTACTTCAGTATATTTTTTTACGATAGCTGTCATTTATAACTCTGCAGGTTTGTGAATTACAGTGCCCCTGAGCTCCTTTCTGCAACTCGCTTTCTTGTGAGCTGGCCGCAACACCGCAGGATGGCTTCAAGCCCTAATCTGGTTTCGGCACGGCACGCTGAGCCTTTGGTTAATTCCTCTTCCTGGTGGGAAATGAGAGTTAAATTTGCCCGTCCAGACACCTCCAGCTAGTCTCTCTTTGGTTCTCGCTATCCCTGTTCATCTTCCGCAGAAATTGCAAACTGGGCGAAACAGGAGGTTAAAGGGACTGACTCTCCAAGTCGGGAGAGTGTTAGTAAAGCGTCTGGAATATTGCACCCGAGTACCAGGGTACGAAAACTGAGACATATTTGAACACGTCTCCCGATCACATGGTTGATCATACTCTAGGTTCCACATGCATGTTTTAGCTGAAGGAAGAATACCTTAAACCTGGGTAGTTGAAACCCGTGGAATGGGTACCATGAAATATGACTTCAAAGGGTCTTCATTTGCTCACCGAACCTCTCCAATCCTATCACTGCTGCGTTTATGCCCCTCTACACATGCTTGATTCTCTTTCGGAGACATAGCAATCCATAGGTTTTAAGATACTTACTAGTCAGGTACATTCTTTGGCGTTTAATATGCGGTGTTGAGTCCATTTCGTTGAGCAAGGAGTAGCTCTTGTCTATTCCATATTTGGCTTAAGGAACTTTATCTGTGCTCATTTCAATCTCTGGTTTTATGCAGCACCCCAACTCACCTTTCCCCTTAAGCAAGCATAAGTTGGTTGTCTAAATTTGAGACCCTGTTCTGTTTTGTAATGCAGTTCCTGTGTAGCCAAGTTTACGTTCCGTGTATTAGTGATAATTTATGATGTTTCTTTTTCTGTGTGACTTATTTCAGTTAGAATCATTGTACCTGAATCCACTCATTATGCTTCTACGGGCCTGATGACATAGATTTCATTGCTGAGTGATACTGCATTGTACGTAAGTACCACAAGTTCTTTATCCATTTTTCACTTTCTGTGATACTGAACTTGTACGGTAAATGAGGTTCTTGTAAACAGAGGCGTCCCAAACTTTGGGGTGGCTGTGTCTTTTTGATTTTAATTTCCCTAAGCTATAGGACCATAAGTGGAAGTGCCCTAGGCTCTGTTGCTTTGTTTTTTAGATGTTTCAGGAAACACCATACACTTCTCCCGAGTGTCTGTTGGCAATTTACATCCCGCCCATCAGCATAACAAGGCTCCCAGTTCTCCATGGCCTGTCCTGCCTTTCTGGATTTTACACTTTTTTCAGATGGCCCTTTTGACCGGGGGGAAGTGAGACTTCATTGTAGTGCAGATTTCCTTTGCAAGCTTGCTTGGTTTTCCAAAAAGGGCGTATGCGTTTTTTCCTGAATATATTTAGGAAAAAACGCATACGCCCTTTTTGGCCAAGTGCATCATTGTGGACGTTCTGCCTCTTTTCCTATGCTTTCAATACAATTCCAGTCTACCTCCTGAAATCGGTTTCCTGCAATTCTGCCCCGCTTTCAAGTCCTCTTGGCAGCCTTACTTCAGTATATTTTTTTACGATAGCTGTCATTTATAACTCTGCAGGTTTGTGAATTACAGTGCCCCTGAGCTCCTTTCTTCAACTCGCTTTCTTCTGAGCTGGCCGCAACACCGCAGGATGGCTTCAGGCCCTAATCTGGTTCCGGCACGGCACGCTGAGCCTTTGGTTATTTCCTCTTCCTGGTGGGAAATGAGAGTTAAATTTGCCCGTCCAGACACCTCCAGCTAGTCTCTCATTGGTTCTCCCTATTCCTGTTCATCTTCCGTAGAAATTGCAAACTGGGCCAAACAGGAGGTTAAAGGCGCTGACTGTCCAAGTGGGGAGAGTGTTAGTAAAGCGTCTGGAATGTTGCACCCGAGTACCAGGGTACGAAAACTGAGACATATTTGAACACGTCTCCCGATCACATGGTTGATCATACTCTAGGTTCCACATGCATGTTTTAGCTGAAGGAAGAATACCTTAAACCTGGGTAGTTGAAACCCGTGGAATGGGTACCATGCAATATGACTTCAAAGGGCCTTCATTTGCTCACCAAACCTCTCCAATCCTATCACTGCTGCGTTTATGCCCCTGTACACATGTTTGATTCTCTTTCGGAGACATAGCAATCCATAGGTTTTAAGATACTTACTAGTCAGGTACATTCTTAGGCGTTTAATATGCGGTGTTGAGTCCATTTCGTTGAGCAAGGAGTAGCTCTTGTCTATTCCATATTTGGCTTAAGGAACTTTATCTGTGCTCATTTCAATCTCTGGTTTTATGCAGCACCCCAACTCACCTTTCCCCTTAAGCAAGCATATGTTGGTTTTCTAAATTTGAGACCCTGTTCTATTCTGTAATTCAGTTCCTGTGTAGCCAAGTTTACATTCCGTGTATTAGTGATATCTTATGATGTTTCTTTTTCTGTGTGACTTATTTCAGTTAGAATCATCGTACCTGAATCCACTCATTATGCTGCTACGGGCCTGATGACATAGATTTCATTGCTGAGTGATACTGCATTATACGTAAGTACCACAAGTTCTTTATCCATTTTTCACTTTCTGTGATACTGAACTTGTACGGTAAATGAGGTTCTTGTAAACAGAGTCGTCCCAAACTTTGGGGTGGCTGTGTCTTTTTGATTTTAATTTCCCTAAGCTATAGGACCATAAGTGGAAGTGCCCTAGGCTCTGTTGCTTTGTTTTTTAGATGTTTCAGGAAACACCATACACTTCTCCCGAGTGTCTGTTGGCAATTTACATCCCGCCCATCAGCATAACAAGGCTCCCAGTTCTCCATGGCCTGTCCTGCCTTTCTGGATTTTACACTTTTTTCAGATGGCCCTTTTGACCGGGGGGAAGTGAGACTTCATTGTAGTGCAGATTTCCTTTGCAAGCTTGCTTGGTTGGCCAAAAAGTGCGTATGCGTTTTTTCCTGAATATATTCAGGAAAAAACGCATACGCCCTTTTTGGCCAAGTGCATCATTGTGGACGTTCTGCCTCTTTTCCTATGCTTTCAATGCAATTCCAGTCTACCTCCTGAAATCGGTTTCCTGCAATTCTGCCCCGCTTTCAAGTCCTCTTGGCAGCCTTACTTCAGTATATTTTTGGACGATAGCTGTCATTTATAACTCTGCAGATTTGTGAATTACAGTGCCCCTGAGCTCCTTTCTTCAACTCGCTTTCTTGTGAGCTGGCCGCAACACCGAAGGATTGCTTCAGGCCCTAATCTGGTTCCAGCACGGAACGCTGAGCCTTTGGTTATTTCCTCTTCCTGGTGGCAAATGAGAGTTCAATTTGCCCGTCCAGACACCTCCAGCTAGTCTCTCATTGGTTCTCCCTATTCCTGTTCATCTTCCGCAGAAATTGCAAACTGGGCCAAACAGGAGGTTAAAGGCGTTGACTCTCCAAGTGGGGAGAGTGTTAGTAAAGCGTCTGGAATGTTGCACCCGAGTACCAGGGGAGGAAAACTGAGACATATTTGAACATGTCTCCCGTTCACACAGTTGATCATACTCTGGGTTCCACATGCATGTTTTAGCTGAAGGAAGAATACCTTAAACCTGCAGAGTTGAGACCCGTGGAATGGGTACCATGTAATATGATTTCAATGGGTCTTCATTTGCTCACCGAACCTCTCCAATCCTATCACTGCTGCGTTTATGCCCCTGTACACACGCTTGATTCTCTTTTGGAGACATAGCAATCCATAGGTTTTAAGATACTTACTAGTCAGGTACATTCTTAAGCGTTTAATATGGGGTGTTGAGTCCATTTCGTTGAGCAAGGAGTAGCTCTTGTCTATTCCATATTTGGCTTAAGGAACTTTATCTGTGCTCATTTCAATCTCTGGTTTTATGCAGCACCCCAACTCACCTTTCCCCTTAAGCAAGCATATGTTGGTTTTCTAAATTTGAGACCCTGTTCTGTTTTGGAATTCAGTTCCTGTGTAGCCAAGTTTACATTCCGTGTATTAGTGATATCTTATGATGTTTCCTTTTCTGTGTGACTTATTTCAGTTAGAATCATCGTACCTGAATCCACTCATTATGCTGCTACGGGCCTGATGACATAGATTTCATTGCTGAGTGATACTGCATTGTACGTAAGTACCACAAGTTCTTTATCCATTTTTCACTTTCTGTGATACTGAACTTGTACGGTAAACGAGGTTCTTGTAAACAGAGGCATCCCAAACTTTGGGGTGGCTGTGTCTTTATGATTTTAATTTCCCTAAGCTTTAGGACCATAAGTGGAAGTGCCCTAGGCTCTGTTGCTTTGTTTTTTAGATGTTTCAGGAAACACCATACACTTCTCCCGAGTGTCTGTTGGCAATTTACATCCCGCCCATCAGCATAACAAGGCTCCCAGTTCTCCATGGCCTGTCCTGCCTTTCTGGATTTTACACTTTTTTCAGATGGCCCTTTTGACCGGGGGGAAGTGAGACTTCATTGTAGTGCAGATTTCCTTTGCAAGCTTGCTTGGTTGGCCAAAAAGGGCGTATGCGTTTTTTCCTGAATATATTCAGGAAAAAACGCATACGCCCTTTTTGGCCAAGTGCATCATTGTGGACGTTCTGCCTCTTTTCCTATGCTTTCAATGCAATTCCAGTCTACCTCCTGAAATCGGTTTCCTGCAATTCTGCCCCGCTTTCAAGTCCTCTTGGCAGCCTTACTTCAGTATATTTTTGGACGATAGCTGTCATTTATAACTCTGCAGGTTTGTGAATTACAGTGCCCCTGAGCTCCTTTCTTCAACTCGCTTTCTTGTGAGCTGGCCGCAACACCGCAGGATGGCTTCAGGCCCTAATCTGGTTCCGGCACGGCACGCTGAGCCTTTGGTTAATTCCTCTTCCTGGTGGGAAATTAGAGTTAAATTTGCCCGTCCAGACACCTCCAGCTAGTCTCTCATTGGTTCTCGCTATTCCTGTTCATCTTCCGCAGAAATTGCAAACTGGGCCAAACAGGATGTTAAAGGGACTGACTCTCCAAGTCAGGAGAGTGTTAGTAAAGCGTCTGGAATGTTGCACCAGAGTACCAGGGTACGAAAACTGAGACATATTTGAACACGTCTCCCTTTCACACTGTTCATCATACTCTGGGTTCCACATGCATGTTTTAGCTGAAGGAAGAATACCTTAAACCTGGGTAGTTGAGACCCATGGAATGGGTACCAGGCAATATGACTTCAAAGGGTCTTCATTTGCTCACCGAACCTCTCCAGTCCTATCACTGCTGCGTTTATGCCCCTGTACACATGCTTGATTCTCTTTTGGAGACATAGCAATCCATAGGTTTTAAGATACTTACTAGTCAGGTACATTCTTAGTCGTTTAATATGCGGTGTTGAGTCCATTTCGTTGAGCAAGGAGTAGGTCTTGTCTATTCCATATTTGGCCTAAGGAACTTTATCTGTGCTCATTTAAATCTCTGGTTTTATGCAGCACCCCAACTCACCTTTCCCCTTAAGCAAGCATAAGTTGGTTTTCTAAATTTGAGACCCTGTTCTGTTTTGGAATTCAGTTCCTGTGTAGCCAAGTTTACATTCCGTGTATTAGTGATATCTTATGATGTTTCTTTTTCTGTGTGACTTATTTCAGTTAGAATCATCATACCTGAATCCACTCATTATGCTGCTACGGGCCTGATGACATAGATTTCATTGCTGAGTGATACTGCATTGTACATAAGTACCACAAGTTCTTTATCCATTTTTCACTTTCTGTGATACTGAACTTGTACGGTAAATGAGGTTCTTGTAAACAGAGGCGTCCCAAACTTTGGGGTGGCTGTGTCTTTTTGATTTTAATTTCCCTAAGCTATAGGACCATAAGTGGAAATGCCCTAGGCTCTGTTGCTTTGTTTTTTAGATGTTTCAGGAAACGCCATACACTTCTCCCGAGTGTCTGTTGGCAATTTACATCCCGCCCATCAGCATAACAAGGCTCCCAGTTCTCCATGGCCTGTCCTGCCTTTCTGGATTTTACACTTTTTTCAGATGGCCCTTTAAACCGGGGGGAAGTGAGACTTCATTGTAGTGCAGATTTCCTTTGCAAGTTTGCTTGGTTGGTCAAAAAGGGCGTATGCGTTTTTTCCTGAATATATTCAGGAAAAAATGCATACGCCCTTTTT
Source organism: Pseudorca crassidens (assembly GCF_039906515.1). Classification (NCBI taxonomy): domain Eukaryota; kingdom Metazoa; phylum Chordata; class Mammalia; order Artiodactyla; family Delphinidae; genus Pseudorca; species Pseudorca crassidens. The sequence continues at coordinate 105,571,002 of NC_090301.1, forward strand.
AGCCAAGTGCATCATTGTGGACGTTCTGTCTCTTTTCCTATGCTTTCAATGCAATTCCAGTCTACCTCCTGAAATCGGTTTCCTGCAATTCTGCCCCGCTTTCAAGTCCTCTTGGCAGCCTTACTTCAGTATATTTTTGGACGATAGCTGTCATTTATAACTCTGCAGGTTTGTGAATTACAGTGCCCCTGAGCTCCTTTCTTCAACTCGCTTTCTTGTGAGCTGGCCGCAACACCGCAGGATGGCTTCAGGCCCTAATCTGGTTTCGGCACGGCACGCTGAGCCTTTGGTTAATTACTCTTCCTGGTGGGAAATGAGAGTTAAATTTGCCCGTCCAGACACCTCCAGCTAGTCTCTCATTGGTTCTCGCTATTCCTGTTCATCTTCCGCAGAAATTGCAAACTGGGCGAAACAGGAGGTTAAAGGGACTGACTCTCCAAGTCGGGAGAGTGTTAGTAAAGCGTCTAGAATGTTGCACCCGAGTACCAGGGTACGAAAACTGAGACATATTTGAACACGTCTCCCGATCACATGGTTGATCATACTCTAGGTTCCACATGCATGTTTTAGCTGAAGGAAGAATACCTTAAACCTGTGTAGTTGAAACCCGTGGAATGGGTACCATGCAATATGACTTCAAAGGGTCTTCATTTGCTCACCGAACCTCTCCAATCCTATCACTGCTGCCTTTATGCCCCTGTACACATGCTTGATTCTCTTTCGGAGACATAGCAATCCATAGGTTTTAAGATACTTACTAGTCAGGTACATTCTTAGGCGTTTAATATGCGGTGTTGAGGCCATTTCGTTGAGCAAGGAGTAGCTCTTGTCTATTCCATATTTGGCTTAAGGAACTTTATCTGTGCTCATTTCAATCTCTGGTTGTATGCAGCACCCCAACTCACCTTTCCCCTTAAGCAAGCATAAGTTGGTTTTCTAAATTTGAGACCCTGTTCTATTCTGTAATTCAGTTCCTGTGTAGCCAAGTTTACATTCCGTGTATTACTGATATCTTACGATGTTTCTTTTTCTGTGTGACTTATTTCAGTTAGAATCATCATACCTGAATCCAGTCATTGTGCTGCTAAGGGCCTGATGACATAGATTTCATTGCTGAGTGATATTGCTTTGTAAGTAAATACCACAACTTCTTTATCCATTTTTCACTTTCTGCGATGTTAAACTTGTACTGTAAACGAGGTTCTTGTAAACAGATCCGTTCCATACTTTGGGGTGGCTGTGTCTTTTTGATTTTAATTTCCCTAAGCTATAGGACCATAAGTGGAAGTGCCCTAGGCTCTGTTGCTTTGTTTTTTAGATGTTTCAGGAAACACCATACACTTCTCCCGAGTGTTTGTTGGCAATTTACATCCCGCCCATCAGCATAACAAGGCTCCCAGTTCTCCATGGCCTGTCCTGCCTTTCTGGATTTTACACTTTTTTCAGATGGCCCTTTTGACCAGGGGGAAGTGAGACTTCATTGTAGTGCAGATTTCCTTTGCAAGCTTGCTTGGTTGGCCAAAAAGGGCGTATGCGTTTTTTCTTGAATATATTCAGGAAAAAACGCATACGCCCTTTTTGGCCAAGTGCATCATTGTGGACGTTCTGCCTCTTTTCCTATGCTTTCAATACAATTCCAGTCTACCTCCTGAAATCGGTTTCCTGCAATTCTGCCCCGCTTTCAAGTCCTCTTGGCAGCCTTACTTCAGTATATTTTTGGACAATAGCTGTCATTTATAACTCTGCAGGTTTGTGAATTACAGTGCCCCTGAGCTCCTTCCTTCAACTCGCTTTCTTGTGACCTGGCCGCAACACCACAGGATTGCTTCAGGCCCAAATCTGGTTCCGGCACGGCACGCTGAGCCTTTGGTTATTTCCTCTTCCTGGTGGGAAATGAGAGTTAAATTTGCGCGTCCAGACACCTCCAGCTAGTCTCTCATTGGTTCTCGCTATTCCTGTTCATCTTCCGCAGAAATTGCAAACTGGGCCAAACAGGAGGTTAAAGGCGCTGACTGTCCAAGTGGGGAGAGTGTTAGTAAAGCGTCTGGAATGTTGCACCCGAGTATCAGGGGAGGAAAACTGAGACATATTTGAACACGTCTCCCATTCACACGGTTGATCATACTCTGGGTTCCACATGCATGTTTTACCTGAAGGAAGAATACCTTAAGCCTGGGTAGTTGAAACCCGTGGAATGGGTACCATGCAATATGATTTAAAAGGGTCTTCATTTGCTCACCGAACCTCTCCAATCCTATCACTGCTGCGTTTATGCCCCGGTACACATGCTTGATTCTCTTTTGGAGACATAGCAATCCATAGGTTTTAAGATACTTACTAGTCAGGTACATTCTTAGGCGTTTAATATGGGGTGTTGAGTCCATTTCGTTGAGCAAGGAGTAGCTCTTGTCTATTCCATATTTGGCTTAAGGAACTTTATCTGTGCTCATTTCAATCTCTGGTTTTATGCAGCACCCCAACTCACCTTTCCCCTTAAGCAAGCATAAGTTGGTTTTCTAAATTTGAGACCCTCTTCTCTTTTGGAATTCAGTTCCTGTGTAGCCAAGTTTACATTCCGTGTATTAGTGATATCTTATGATGTTTCTTTTTCTGTGTGACTTATTTCAGTTAGAATCATCGTACCTGAATCCACTCATTATGCTGCTACGGGCCTAATGACATAGATTTCATTGCTGAGTGATACTGCATTGTACATAAGTACCACAAGTTCTTTATCCATTTTTCACTTTCTGTGATACTGAACTTGTACGGTAAACGAGGTTCTTGTAAACAGAGGCGTCCCAAACTTTGGGGTGGCTGTGTCTTTTTGATTTTAATTTCCCTAAGCTATAGGACCATAAGTGGAAGTGCCCTAGGCTCTGTTGCTTTGTTTTTTAGATGTTTCAGGAAACACCATACACTTCTCCCGAGTGGCTGTTGGCAATTTACATCCCGCCCATCAGGATAACAAGGCTCCCAGTTCTCCATGGCCTGTCCTGCCTTTCTGGATTTTACACTTTTTTCAGATGGCCCTTTTGACTGAGGGGAAGTGAGACTTCATTGTAGTGCAGATTTCCTTTGCAAGTTTGCTTGGTTGGTCAAAAAGGGCGTATGCGTTTTTTCCTGAATATATTTAGGAAAAAACGCATACGCCCTTTTTGGCCAAGTGCATCATTGTGGACGTTCTGCCTCTTTTCCTATGCTTTCAATACAATTCCAGTCTACCTCCTGAAATCGGTTTCCTGCAATTCTGCCCCGCATTCAAGTCCTCTTGGCAGCCTTACTTCAGTATATTTTTTTACGATAGCTGTCATTTATAACTCTGCAGGTTTGTGAATTATAGTGCCCCTGAGCTCCTTTCTGCAACTCGCTTTCTTCTGAGCTGGCCGCAACACCGCAGGATGGCTTCAGGCCCTAATCTGGTTCCGGCACGGCACGCTGAGCCTTTGGTTATTTCCTCTTCCTGGTGGGAAATTAGAGTTAAATTTGCCCGTCCAGACACCTCCAGCTAGTCTCTCATTGGTTCTCCCTATTCCTGTTCATCTTCCGCAGAAATTGCAAACTGGGCCAAACAGGAGGTTAAAGGCGCTGACTGTCCAAGTGGGGAGAGTGTTAGTAAAGCGTCTGGAATGTTGCACCCGAGTACCAGGGTACGAAAACTGAGACATATTTGAACACGTCTCCCGATCACATGGTTGATCATACTCTAGGTTCCACATGCATGTTTTAGCTGAAGGAAGAATACCTTAAACCTGGGTAGTTGAAACCCGTGGAATGGGTACCATGCAATATGACTTCAAAGGGCCTTCATTTGCTCACCAAACCTCTCCAATCCTATCACTGCTGCGTTTATGCCCCTGTACACATGTTTGATTCTCTTTCGGAGACATAGCAATCCATAGGTTTTAAGATACTTACTAGTCAGGTACATTCTTAGGCGTTTAATATGCGGTGTTGAGTCCATTTCGTTGAGCAAGGAGTAGCTCTTGTCTATTCCATATTTGGCTTAAGGAACTTTATCTGTGCTCATTTCAATCTCTGGTTTTATGCAGCACCCCAACTCACCTTTCCCCTTAAGCAAGCATATGTTGGTTTTCTAAATTTGAGACCCTGTTCTATTCTGTAATTCAGTTCCTGTGTAGCCAAGTTTACATTCCGTGTATTAGTGATATCTTATGATGTTTCTTTTTCTGTGTGACTTATTTCAGTTAGAATCATCGTACCTGAATCCACTCATTATGCTGCTACGGGCCTGATGACATAGATTTCATTGCTGAGTGATACTGCATTATACGTAAGTACCACAAGTTCTTTATCCATTTTTCACTTTCTGTGATACTGAACTTGTACGGTAAATGAGGTTCTTGTAAACAGAGGCGTCCCAAACTTTGGGGTGGCTGTGTCTTTTTGATTTTAATTTCCCTAAGCTATAGGACCATAAGTGGAAGTGCCCTAGGCTCTGTTGCTTTGTTTTTTAGATGTTTCAGGAAACACCATACACTTCTCCCGAGTGTCTGTTGGCAATTTACATCCCGCCCATCAGCATAACAAGGCTCCCAGTTCTCCATGGCCTGTCCTGCCTTTCTGGATTTTACACTTTTTTCAGATGGCCCTTTTGACCGGGGGGAAGTGAGACTTCATTGTAGTGCAGATTTCCTTTGCAAGCTTGCTTGGTTGGCCAAAAAGTGCGTATGCGTTTTTTCCTGAATATATTCAGGAAAAAACGCATACGCACTTTTTGGCCAAGTGCATCATTGTGGACGTTCTGCCTCTTTTCCTATGCTTTCAATGCAATTCCAGTCTACCTCCTGAAATCGGTTTCCTGCAATTCTGCCCCGCTTTCAAGTCCTCTTGGCAGCCTTACTTCAGTATATTTTTGGACGATAGCTGTCATTTATAACTCTGCAGATTTGTGAATTACAGTGCCCCTGAGCTCCTTTCTTCAACTCGCTTTCTTGTGAGCTGGCCGCAACACCGAAGGATTGCTTCAGGCCCTAATCTGGTTCCAGCACGGAACGCTGAGCCTTTGGTTATTTCCTCTTCCTGGTGGCAAATGAGAGTTCAATTTGCCCGTCCAGACACCTCCAGCTAGTCTCTCATTGGTTCTCCCTATTCCTGTTCATCTTCCGCAGAAATTGCAAACTGGGCCAAACAGGAGGTTAAAGGCGTTGACTCTCCAAGTGGGGAGAGTGTTAGTAAAGCGTCTGGAATGTTGCACCCGAGTACCAGGGGAGGAAAACTGAGACATATTTGAACATGTCTCCCGTTCACACAGTTGATCATACTCTGGGTTCCACATGCATGTTTTAGCTGAAGGAAGAATACCTTAAACCTGCAGAGTTGAGACCCGTGGAATGGGTACCATGTAATATGATTTCAATGGGTCTTCATTTGCTCACCGAACCTCTCCAATCCTATCACTGCTGCGTTTATGCCCCTGTACACACGCTTGATTCCCTTTTGGAGACATAGCAATCCATAGGTTTTAAGATACTTACTAGTCAGGTACATTCTTAAGCGTCTAATATGGGGTGTTGAGTCCATTTCGTTGAGCAAGGAGTAGCTCTTGTCTATTCCATATTTGGCTTAAGGAACTTTATCTGTGCTCATTTCAATCTCTGGTTTTATGCAGCACCCCAACTCACCTTTCCCCTTAAGCAAGCATATGTTGGTTTTCTAAATTTGAGACCCTGTTCTGTTTTGGAATTCAGTTCCTGTGTAGCCAAGTTTACATTCCGTGTATTAGTGATATCTTATGATGTTTCCTTTTCTGTGTGACTTATTTCAGTTAGAATCATCGTACCTGAATCCACTCATTATGCTGCTACGGGCCTGATGACATAGATTTCATTGCTGAGTGATACTGCATTGTACGTAAGTACCACAAGTTCTTTATCCATTTTTCACTTTCTGTGATACTGAACTTGTACGGTAAACGAGGTTCTTGTAAACAGAGGCGTCCCAAACTTTGGGGTGGCTGTGTCTTTTTGATTTTAATTTCCCTAAGCTATAGGACCATAAGTGGAAGTGCCCTAGGCTCTGTTGCTTTGTTTTTTAGATGTTACAGGAAACACCATACACTTCTCCCCAGTGTCTGTTGGCAATTTACATCCCGCCCATCAGCATAACAAGGCTCCCAGTTCTCCATGGCCTGTCCTGCCTTTCTGGATTTTACACTTTTTTCAGATGGCCCTTTTGACCGGGGGGAAGTGAGACTTCATTGTAGTGCAGATTTCCTTTGCAAGCTTGCTTGGTTGGCCAAAAAGGGCGTATGCGTTTTTTCCTGAATATATTCAGGAAAAAACGCATACGCCCTTTTTGGCCAAGTGCATCATTGTGGACGTTCTGCCTCTTTTCCTATGCTTTCAATGCAATTCCAGTCTACCTCCTGAAATCGGTTTCCTGCAATTCTGCCCCGCTTTCAAGTCCTCTTGGCAGCCTTACTTCAGTATATTTTTGGACGATAGCTGTCATTTATAACTCTGCAAGATTGTGAATTACAGTGCCCCTGAGCTCCTTTCTTCAACTCGCTTTCTTGTGAGCTGGCCGCAACACCGCAGGATGGCTTCAGGCCCTAATCTGGTTCCGGCACGGCACGCTGAGCCTTTGGTTATTTCCTCTTCCTGGTGGGAAATGAGAGTTAAATTTGCCCGTCCAGACACCTCCAGCTAGTCTCTCATTGGTTCTCCCTATTCCTGTTCATCTTCTGCAGAAACTGCAAAAAGGGCCAAACAGGAGGTTAAAGGCAATGACTCTCCAAGTCGGGAGAGTGTTAGTAATGTGTCTGGAATGTTGCACCCGAGTACCAGGGGATGAAAACTGTGACATATTTGAACAGGTCTCCCGAACACATGTTGGATCATAGTCTGGGTTCCACATGCATGTTTTAGCTGAAGGAAGAATCCCTGAAACCCGGAGAGTTGAGACCCGTGGAATGGGTACAATGCAATATGACTTCAAAGGGTCTTCATTTGCTCACCGAACCTTTCCAATCCTTTCACTGCTGCGTTTATGCCCCTGTACACATGCTTGATTCTCTTTTGGAGACATAGCAATCCATAGGTTTTAAGATACTTACTAGTCAGGTACATTCTTAGGCGTTTATTATGGGGTGTTGAGTCCATTTCATTGAGCTAGGAGTAGCTCTTGTCCATTACACATTTGGCTTAAGGAACTTTATCTGTGCTCATTTCAATCTCTGGTTTTATGCAGCACCCCAACTCACCTTTCCCCTTAAGCAAGCATAAGTTGGTTTTTTAAATTTGAGACCCTGTTCTGTTTTGGAATTCAGTTCCTGTGTAGCCAAGTTTACATTCCGTGTATTAGTGATATCTTATGATGTTTCTTTTTCTGTGTGACTTATTTCAGTTAGAATCATCATACCTGAATCCACTCATTATGCTGCTACGGGCCTGATGACATAGATTTCATTGCTGAGTGATATTGCATTGTACGTAAGTACCACAACTTCTTTATCCATTTTTCACTTTCTGTGATATTGAACTTGTACCGTAAACGAGGTTCTTGTAAACAGAGCCGTCCCAAACTTTGGTGTGGCTGTGTCTTTTTGATTTTAATTTCCCTAAGCTATAGGACCATAAGTGGAAGTGCCCTAGGCTCTGTTGCTTTGTATTTTAGATGTTTCAGGGAACACCATACACTTCTCCCCAGTGGCTGTTGGCAATTTACATCCCACCCATCAGCATAACAAGGCTCCCAGTTCTCCATGGCCTGTCCTGCCTTTCTGGATTTTACACTTTTTTCAGATGGCCCTTTTGACCGGGGGGAAGTGAGACTTCATTGTAGTGCAGATTTCCTTTGCAAGCTTGCTTGGTTGGCCAAAAAGGGCGTATGCGTTTTTTCCTGAATATATTCAGGAAAAAACGCATATGCCCTTTTTGGCCAAGTGCATCAATGTGGACGTTCTGCCTCTTTTCCTATGCTTTCAATGCAATTCCAGTCTACCTCCTGAAATCGGTTTCCTGCAATTCTGCCCCGCTTTCAAGTCCTCTTGGCAGCCTTACTTCAGTATATTTTTGGACGATAGCTGTCATTTATAAGTCTGCAGGTTCGTGAATTACAGTGCCCCTGAGCTCCTTTCTTCAACTCGCTTTCTTGTGAGCTGGCCGCAACACCGCAGGATTGTTTCAGGCCCTAATCTGGTTCCGGCACGGCACGCTGAGCCTTTGGTTAATTCCTCTTCCTGGTGGGAAATGAGAGATAAATTTGCCCGTTCAGACTCCTCCAGCTAGTCTCTAACTGGTTCACCCTATTCCTGTTCATCTTCCGCAGAAATTGCAAACTGGGCCAAACAGGAGGTTAAAGGCACTGACTCTCCAAGTCGGGAGAGTGTTAGTAAAGCATCTGGAATGTTGCACCCGAGTACCAGGGGACGAAAACTGAGACATACTTGAACACGTCTCCCGATCACATGGTTGATCATACTCTGGGTTCCACATGCATGTTTTAGCTGAAGGAAGAATCCCTGAAACCTGGAGAGTTGAGACCCGTGGAATGTGTACCATGCAATATGACTTCAAAGGGTCTTCATTTGCTCACCGAACGTTTCCAATCCTTTCACTGCTGCGTTTTTGCCCCTGTACACACGCTTGATTCTCTTTCGGACACATAGCAATCCATAGGTTTTCACATACTTACTAGACAGGTACATTCTTAGGTGTTTAATATGGGGTGTTGAGTCCATTTCGTTGAGCAAGGAGTAGCTCTTCTCTATTCCATATTTGTCTTAAGGAACATTATCTGTGCTCATTTCAATCTCTGGTTTTATGCAGCACCCCAACTCACCTTTCCCCTTAAGCAAGCATAAGTTGGTTTTCTAAATTTGATACCCTGTTCTCTTATGTAATTCAGTTCCTGTGTAGCCAAGTTTAAAATCCCTGTATTAGTGATGTCTTATGATGTTTCTTTTTCTGTGTGACTTATTTCAGTTAGAATCATCATACCTGAATCCACTCATTCTGCTGCTTCGGGCCTGATGACATAGATTTCATTGTTGAGTGATATTGCATTGTACGTAAGTACCACAAATTCTTTATCCATTTTTCACTTTCTGCGATATTGAACTTGTACCGTAAACGAGGTTCTTGTAAACAGAGCCGTCCCAAACTTTGGGGTGGCTGTGTCTTTTTGATTTTAATTTCCCTAAGCTATAGGACCATAAGTGGAAGTGCCCTAGGCTCTGTTGCTTTGTATTTTAGATGTTTCAGGAAACACCATACATTTCTCCCCAGTGGCTGTTGGCAATTTACATCCCGCCCATCAGCATAACAAGGCTCCCAGTTCTCCATGGCCTGTCTTGCCTTTCTGGATTTTACACTTTTTTCAGATGGCCCTTTTGACCGGGGGGAAGTGAGACTTCATTGTAGTGCAGATTTCCTTTGCAAGCTTGCTTGGTTGGCCAAAAAGGGCGTATGCGTTTTTTCCTGAATTTATTTAGGAAAAAACGCATACGCCCTTTTTGGCCAAGTGCATCATTGTGGACGTTCTGCCTCTTTTCCTATGCTTTCAATGCAATTCCAGTCTACCTCCTGAAATCGGTTTCCTGCAATTCTGCCCCGCTTTCAAGTCCTCTTGGCAGCCTTACTTCAGTATATTTTTGGACGATAGCTGTCATTTATAACTCTGCAGGTTTGTGATTTACAGTGCCCCTGAGCTCCTTTCTTCAACTCGCTTTCTTGTGAGCTGCCGCAGCACTGCACGATGGCTTCAGGCCCTAATCTGGTTCTGACACGGCACGCTGAGCTTTTGGTTAATTCCTCTTCCTGGTGGGAAATGAGAGTTAAATATGCCCGTCCAGACACCTCCAGCTAGTCTCTCATTGGTTCTCGCTATTCCTGTTCATCTTCCGCAGAAATTGCAAACTGGGCCAAACAGGAGGTTAAAGGCGCTGACTCTCCAAGTGGGGAGAGTGTTAGTAAAGCGTCTGGAATGTTGCACCCGAGTACCAGGGGAGGAAAACTGAGACATATTTGAACACGTCTCCCGTTCACATGGTTGATCATACTCTGGGTTCCACATGCATGTTTTAGCTGAAGGAAGAATACCTTAAACCTGGAGAGTTGAGACCCGTGGAATGGGTACCATGCAATATGACTTCAAAGGGTCTTCATTTGCTCACCGAACCTCTCCAGTCCTATCACTGCTGCGTTTATGCCCCTGTACACACGGTTGATTCTCTTTTGGAGACATAGCAATCCATAGGTTTTAAGATACTTACTAGTCAGGTACATTCTTAGGCGTTTAATATGGGGTGTTGAATCCATTTCGTTGAGCAAGGAGTAACTCTTGTCTATTCCATATTTGGCTTAAGTTACTTTATCTGTGCTCATTTCAATCTCTGGTTTTATGCAGCACCCCAACTCACTTTTACCCTTAAGCAAGCATAAGTTGGTTTTCTAAATTTGAGACCCTGTTCTGTTCTGTAATTCAGTTCCTGTGTAGCCAAGTTTACATTCCGTGTATTACTGATATCTTATGATGTTTCTTTTTCTCTGTGACTTATTTCATTTAGAATCATCGTACCTGAATCCACTCATTATGCTGCTACGGGCCTGATGACATAGATTTCATTGCTGAGTGATACTGCATTGTACATAAGTACCACAAGTTCTTTATCCATTTTTCACTTTCTGTGATACTGAACTTGTACGGTAAACGAGGTTCTTGTAAACAGAGGTGTCCCAAACTTTGGGGTGGCTGTGTCTTTTTGATTTTAATTTCCCTAAGCTATAGGACCATAAGTGGAAGTGCCCTAGGCTCTGTTGCTTTGTTTTTTAGATGTTTCAGGAAACACCATACACTTCTCCCGAGTGTCTGTTGGCAATTTACATCCCGCCCATCAGCATAACAAGGCTCCCAGTTCTCCATGGCCTGTCCTGCCTTTCTGGATTTTACACTTTTTTCAGATGGCCCTTTTGACCGGGGGGAAGTGAGACTTCATTGTAGTGCAGATTTCCTTTGCAAGCTTGCTTTGTTCGCCAAAAAGGGCGTATGCGTTTTTTCCTGAATATATTCAGGAAAAAACGCATACGCCCTTTTTGGCCAAGTGCATCATTGTGGACGTTCTGCCTCTTTTCCTATGCTTTCAATGCAATTCCAGTCTACCTCCTGAAATCGGTTTCCTGCAATTTTGCCCCGCTTTCAAGTCCTCTTGGCAGCCTTACTTCAGTATATTTTTGGATGATAGCTGTCATTTATAACTCTGCAAGTTTGTGATTTACAGTGCCCCTGATTTCCTTTCTTCAACTCGCTTTCTTGTGAGCTGGCCGCAACACCGCAGGATGGCTTCAGTCCCTAATCTGGTTCCGGCACTGCATGCTGAGCCTTTGGTTAATTCCTTTTCCTGGTGGGAAATGAGAGTTAAATTTGCCCGTCCAGACACCTCCAGCTAGTCTCTCATTGGTTCTCGCTATTCCTGTTCATCTTCCGCAGAAATTGCAAACTGGGCCAAATAGGAGGTTAAAGGGACTGACTCTCCAAGTCGGGAGAGTGTTAGTAAAGCGTCTGGAATGTTGCACCCGAGTACCAGGGGACGAAAACTGAGACATATTTGAACACGTCTCCCGATCACATGGTTGATCATACTCTAGGTTCCACATGCATGTTTTAGCTGAAGGAAGAATACCTTAAACCTGGATAGTTGAAACCCGTGGAATGGGTACCATGCAATATGACTTCAAAGGGTCTTCATTTGCTCACCGAACCTCTCCAATCCTATCACTGCTGCGTTTATGCCCCTGTACACATGCTTGATTCTCTTTCAGAGACATAGCAATCCATAGGTTTTAAGATACTTACTAGTCAGGTACATTCTTAGGCGTTTAATATGCGGTGTTGAGTCCATTTCGTTGAGCAAGGAGTAGCTCTTGTCTATTCCATATTTGGCTTAAGGAACTTTATCTGTGCTCATTTCAATCTCTGCTTTTATGCAGCACCCCAACTCACCTTTCCCCTTAAGCAAGCATAAGTTGGTTTTCTAAATTTGAGACCATGTTCTGTTCTGTAATTCAGTTCCTGTGTAGCCAAGTTTACATTCCGTGTATTACTGATATCTTATGATGTTTCTTTTTCTGTGTGACTTATTTCAGTTAGAATCATCATACCTGAATCCACTCATTGTGCTGCTAAGGGCCTGATGACATAGATTTCATTGCTGAGTGATATTGCTTTGTAAGTAAATACCACAACTTCTTTATCCATTTTTCAGTTTCTGCGATGTTGAACTTGTACTGTAAACGAGGTTCTTGTAAACAGAGCTGTTCCATACTTTGGGGTGGCTGTGTATTTTTTATTTTAATTTCCCTAGGCTATAGGACCATAAGTGGAAGTGCCCTAGGCTCTGTTGCTTTGTTTTTTAGATGTTTCAGGAAGCACCATACACTTCTCCGGAGTGTCTGTTGGCAATTTACATCCCACCCATCAGCATAACAAGGCTCCCAGTTCTCCATGGCCTGTCCTGCCTTTCTGGATTTTACACTTTTTTCAGATGGCCCTTTTGACCGGGGGGAAGTGAGACTTCATTGTAGTGCAGATTTCCTTTGCAAGTTTGCTTGGTTGGCCAAAAAGGGCGTATGCGTTTTTTCCTGAATATATTCAGGAAAAAACGCATACGCACTTTTTGGCCAAGTGCATCATTGTGGACGTTCTGCCTCTTTTCCTATGCTTTCAATGCAATTCCAGTCTACCTCCTGAAATCGGTTTCCTGCAATTCTGCCCCGCTTTCAAGTCCTCTTGGCAGCCTTACTTCAGTATATTTTTGGACGATAGCTGTCATTTATAACTCTGCAGGTTTGTGAATTACAGTGCCCCTGAGCTCCTTTCTTCAACTCGCTTTCTTGTGAGCTGGCCGCAACACCGCAGGATGGCTTCAGGCCCTAATCTGGTTCCGGCACGGCACGCTGAGCCTTTGGTTAATTCCTCTTCCTAGTGGGAAATGAGAGTTAAATTTGCCCGTCCAGACACCTCCAGCTAGTCTCTCATTGGTTCTCCCTATTCCTGTTCATCTTCCGCAGAAATTGCAAACTGGGCCAAACAGGAGGTTAAAGGGACTGACTCTCCAAGTTGGGAGAGTGTTAGTAAAGCGTCTGGAATGTTGCACCCGAGTACCAGGGTACGAAAACTGGGACATATTTGAACACGTCTCCCATTCACACGGTTGATCATACTCTGGGTTCCACATGCATGTTTTACCTGAAGGAAGAATACCTTAAGCCTGGGTAGTTGAAACCCGTGGAATGGGTACCATGCAATATGATTTAAAAGGGTCTTCATTTGCTCACCGAACCTCTCCAATCCTATCACTGCTGCGTTTATGCCCCGGTACACACGCTTGATTCTCTTTTGGAGACATAGCAATCCATAGGTTTTAAGATACTTACTAGTCAGGTACATTCTTAGGCGTTTAATATGGGGTGTTGAGTCCATTTCGTTGAGCAAGGAGTAGCTCTTGTCTATTCCATATTTGGCTTAAGGAACTTTATCTGTGCTCATTTCAATCTCTGGTTTTATGCAGCACACCAACTCACCTTTCCCCTTAAGCAAGCATAAGTTGGTTTTCTAAATTTGAGACCCTCTTCTGTTTTGGAATTCAGTTCCTGTGTAGCCAAGTTTACATTCCGTGTATTAGTGATATCTTATGATGTTTCTTTTTCTGTGTGACTTATTTCAGTTAGAATCATCGTACCTGAATCCACTCATTATGCTGCTACGGACCTGATGACATAGATTTCATTGCTGAGTGATACTGCATTGTACGTAAGTACCACAAGTTCTTTATCCATTTTTCACTTTCTGTGATACTGAACTTTTACGGTAAACGAGGTTCTTGTAAACAGAGGCGTCCCAAACTTTGGGATGGCTGTGTCTTTTTTATTTTAATTTCCCTAAGCTATAGGACCATAAGTGGAAGTGCCCTAGGCTCTGTTGCTTTGTTTTTTAGATGTTTCAGGAAACACCATACACTTCTCCCGAGTGTCTGTTGGCAATTTACATCCCGCCCATCAGCATAACAAGGCTCCCAGTTCTCCATGGCCTGTCCTGCCTTTCTGGATTTTACACTTTTTTCAGATGGCCCTTTTGACCGGGGGGAAGTGAGACTTCATTGTAGTGCAGATTTCCTTTGCAAGCTTGCTTGGTTGGCCAAAAAGGGCGTATGCGTTTTTTCCTGAATATATTCAGGAAAAAACGCATACGCCCTTTTTGGCCAAGTGCATCATTGTGGACGTTCTGCCTCTTTTCCTATGCTTTCAATACAATTCCAGTCTACCTCCTGAAATCGGTTTCCTGCAATTCTGCCCCGCTTTCAAGTCCTCTTGGCAGCCTTACTTCAGTATATTTTTGGACGATAGCTGTCATTTATAACTCTGCAGGTTTGTGAATTACAGTGCCCCTGAGCTCCTTTCTTCAACTCGCTTTCTTGTGACCTGGCCGCAACACCGCAGGATGGCTTCAGGCCCTAATCTGGTTCCGGCACGGCACGCTGAGCCTTTGGTTATTTCCTCTTCCTGGTGGGAAATGAGAGTTAAATTTGCCCGTCCAGACACCTCCAGCTAGTCTCTCATTGGTTCTCGCTATTCCTGTTCATCTTCCGCAGAAATTGCAAACTGGGCCAAACAGGAGGTTAAAGGCGCTGACTGTCCAAGTGGGGAGAGTGTTAGTAAAGCGTCTGGAATGTTGCACCCGAGTATCAGGGGAGGAAAACTGAGACATATTTGAACACGTCTCCCATTCACACGGTTGATCATACTCTGGGTTCCACATGCATGTTTTAGCTGAAGGAAGAATACCTTAAACCTGGGTAGTTGAAACCCGTGGAATGGGTACCATGCAATATGACTTCAAAGGGTCTTCATTTGCTCACCGAACCTCTCCAATCCTATCACTGCTGCGTTTATGCCCCTGTACACACGCTTGATTCTCTTTTGGAGACATAGCAATCCATAGGTTTTAAGATAATTACTAGTCAGGTACATCCTTAGGCGTTTAATATGGGGTGTTGAGTACATTTCGTTGAGGAAGGAGTAGCTCTTGTCTATTCCATATTTGGCTTAAGGAACTTTATCTGTGCTCATTTCAATCTCTGGTTTTATGCAGCACCCCAACTCACCTTTCCCCTTAAGCAAGCATAAGTTGGTTTTCTCAATTTGAGACCCTGTTCTGTTTTGGAATTCAGTTCCTGTGTAGCCAAGTTTACATTCCGTGTATTAGTGATATCTTATGATGTTTCTTTTTCTGTGTGACTTATTTCAGTTAGAATCATCGTACCTGAATCCACTCATTATGCTGCTACGGGCCTGATGACATAGATTTCATTGCTGAGTGATACTGCATTGTACATAAGTACCACAAGTTCTTTATCCATTTTTCATTTTCTGTGATACTGAACTTTTACGGTAAACGAGGTTCTTGTAAACAGAGCAGTCCCAAACTTTGGGGTGGCTGTGTCTTTTTGATTTTAATTTCCCTAAGCTATAGGACCATAAGTGGAAGTGCCCTAGGCTCTGTTGCTTTGTTTTTTAGATGTTTCAGGAAACACCATACACTTCTCCCGAGTGTCTGTTGGCAATTTACATCCCGCCCATCAGCATAACAAGGCTCCCAGTTCTCCATGGCCTGTCCTGCCTTTCTGGATTTTACACTTTTTTCAGATGGCCCTTTTGACCGGGGGGAAGTGAGACTTCATTGTAGTGCAGATTTCCTTTGCAAGCTTGCTTGGTTGGCCAAAAAGGGCGTATGCGTTTTTTCCTGAATATATTCAGGAAAAAACGCATACGCCCTTTTTGGCCAAGTGCATCATTGTGGACGTTCTGCCTCTTTTCCTATGCTTTCAATACAATTCCAGTCTACCTCCTGAAATCGGTTTCCTGCAATTCTGCCCCGCTTTCAAGTCCTCTTGGCAGCCTTACTTCAGTATATTTTTGGACGATAGCTGTCATTTATAACTCTGCAGGTTTGTGAATTACAGTGCCCCTGAGCTCCTTTCTTCAACTCGCTTTCTTGTGAGCTGGCCGCAACACCGCAGGATGGCTTCAGGCCCTAATCTGGTTCCGGCACGGCACGCTGAGCCTTTGGTTATTTCCTCTTCCTGGTGGGAAATGAGAGTTAAATTTGCCCGTCCAGACACCTCCAGCTACTCTCTCATTGGTTCTCGCTATTCCTGTTCATCTTCCGCAGAAATTGCAAACTGGGCCAAACAGGAGGTTAAAGGCGCTGACTGTCCAAGTGGGGAGAGTGTTAGTAAAGCGTCTGGAATGTTGCACCTGAGTACCAGGGGAGGAAAACTGAGACATATTTGAACACGTCTCCCGATCACACGGTTGATCATACTCTGGGTTCCACATGCATGTTTTAGCTGAAGGAAGAATACCTTAAACCTGGGTAGTTGAGACCCGTGGAATGGGTAGCATGCAATATGACTTCAAAGGGTCTTCATTTGCTCACCGAACCTCTCCAATCCTATCACTGCTGCGTTTATGCCCCTGTACACACGCTTGATTTTCTTTCGGAGACATAGCAATCCATAGGTTTTAAGATACTTACTAGTCAGGTACATTCTTAGGCGTTTAATATGGGGAGGCGAGTCCATTTCGTTGAGCAAGGAGTAGCTCTTGTCTATTCCATATTTGGCTTAAGGAAATTTATCTGTGCTCATTTCAATCTCTGGTTTTATGCAGCACCCCAACTCACCTTTCCCCTTAAGCAAGCATAAGTTGGTTTTCTCAATTTGAGACCCTGTTCTGTTTTGGAATTGAGTTCCTGTGTAGCCAAGTTTACATTCCGTCTATTAGTGATATCTTATGATGTTTCTTTTTCTGTGTGACTTATTTCCGTTAGAATCATAGTACCTGAATCCACTCATTATGCTGCTACGGGCCTGATGACATAGATTTCATTGGTGAGTGATACTGCATTGTACGTAAGTACCACAAGTTCTTTATCCATTTTTCACTTTCTGTGATACTGAACTTGTACGGTAAACGAGGTTCTTGTAAACAGAGGCGTCCCAAACTTTGGGGTGGCTGTGTCTTTTTGATTTTAATTTCCCTAAGCTATAGGACCATAAGTGGAAGTGCCCTAGGCTCTGTTGCTTTGTTTTTTAGATGTTTCAGGAAACACCATACACTTTTCCCGAGTGTCTGTTGGCAATTTACATCCTGCCCATTAGCATAACAAGGCTCCCAGTTCTCCATGGCCTGTCCTGCCTTTCTGCATTTTACACTTTTTGCAGATGGCCCTTTTGACCGGGGGAAGTGAGACTTCATTGTAGTGCAGATTTCCTTTGCAAGCTTGCTTGGTTGGCCAAAAGGGCGTATGCGTTTTTTCCTGAATATATTCAGGAAAAAACGCATACGCCCTTTTTGGCCAAGTGCATCATTGTGGACGTTCTGCCTCTTTTCCTATGCTTTCAATGCAATTCTAGTCTACCTCCTGAAATCGGTTTCCTGCAATTCTGCCCCGCTTTCAAGTCCTCTTGGCAGCCTTACTTCAGTATATTTTTGGACGATAGCTGTCATTTATAACTCTGCAGGTTTGTGCATTACAGTGTCCCTGAGCTCCTTTCTTCAACTCGCTTTCTTGTGACCTGGCCGCAACACCGCAGGATAGCTTCAGGCCCTAATCTGGTTCCGGCACAGCAAGCTGAGCCTTTGGTTAATTCCTCTTCCTGGTGGGAAATGAGAGTTAAATTTGCCCGTCCAGACACCTCCAGCTAGTCTCTCATTGGTTCTCGCTATTCCTGTTCATCTTCCGCAGAAATTGCAAACTGGGCCAAACAGGAGGTTAAAGGGACTGACTCTCCAAGTCGGGAGAGTGTTAGTAAAGCGTCTGGAATGTTGCACCCGAGTACCAGGGGAGGAAAACTGAGACATATTTGAACACGTCTCCCGTTCACATGGTTGATCATACTCTGGGTTCCACATGCATGTTTTAGCTGAAGGAAGAATACCTTAAACCTGGAGAGTTGAGACCCGTGGAATGGGTACCATGCAATATGACTTCAAAGGGTCTTCATTTGCTCACCGAACCTCTCCAATCCTATCACTGCTGCGTTTATGCCCCTGTACACATGCTTGATTCTCTTTCGGAGACATAGCAATCCATAGGTTTTAAGATACTTACTAGTCAGGTACATTCTTAGGCGTTTAATATGCGGTGTTGAGTCCATTTCGTTGAGCAAGGAATAGCTCTTGTCTATTCCATATTTGGCTTAAGTTACTTTATCTGTGCTCATTTCAATCTCTGGTTTTATGCAGCACCCCAACTCACTTTTACCCTTAAGCAAGCATAAGTTGGTTTTCTAAATTTGAGACCCTGTTCTGTTCTGTAATTCAGTTCCTGTGTAGCCAAGTTTACATTCCGTGTATTAGTGACATCTTATGATGTTTCTTTTTCTGTGTGACTTATTTCAGTTAGAATCATCGTACCTGAATCCACTCATTATGCTGCTACGGCCCTGATGACATAGATTTCATTGCTGAGTGATACTGCATTGTACGTAAGTACCACAAGTTCTTTATCCATTTTTCACTTTCTGTGATATTGAACTTGTACGGTAAACGAGGTTCTTGTAAACAGAGGCGTCCCAAACTTTGGGGTGGCTGTGTCTTTTTGATTTTAATTTCCCTAATCTATAGGACCATAAGTGGAAGTGCCCTAGGCTCTGTTGCTTTGTTTTTTAGATGCTTCAGGAAACACCATACACTTCTCCCGAGTGTCTGTTGGCAATTTACATCCCGCCCATCAGCATAACAAGGCTTCCAGTTCTCCATGGCCTGTCCTGCCTTTCTGGATTTTACACTTTTTTCAGATGGCCCTTTTGACCGGGGGGAAGTGAGACTTCATTGTAGTGCAGATTTCCTTTGCAAGCTTGCTTGGTTGGCCAAAAATGGCGTATGCGTTTTTTCCTGAATATATTCAGGAAAAAACGCATACGCCCTTTTTGGCCAAGTGCATCATTGTGGACGTTCTGCCTCTTTTCCTATGCTTTCAATGCAATTCCAGTCTACCTCCTGAAATCGGTTTCCTGCAATTCTGCCCCGCTTTCAAGTCCTCTTGGCAGCCTTACTTCAGTATATTTTTGGACGATAGCTGTCATTTATAACTCTGCAGGTTTGTGAATTACAGTGCCCCTGAGCTCCTTTCTTCAACTCGCTTTCTTGTGACCTGGCCGCAACACCGCAGGATGGCTTCAGGCCCTAATCTGGTTCCGGCACGGCACGCTGAGCCTTTGGTTATTTCCTCTTCCTGGTGGGAAATGAGAGTTAAATTTGCCCGTCCAGACACCTCCAGCTAGTCTCTCATTGGTTCTCGCTATTCCTGTTCATCTTCCGCAGAAATTGCAAACTGGGCCAAACAGGAGGTTAAAGGCGCTGACTGTCCAAGTGGGGAGAGTGTTAGTAAAACATCTGGAATGTTGCACCCGAGTATCAGGGGAGGAAAACTGAGACATATTTGAACACGTCTCCCATTCACACGGTTGATCATACTCTGGGTTCCACATGCATGTTTTAGCTGAAGGAAGAATACCTTAAACCTGGATAGTTGAAACCCGTGGAATGGGTACCATGCAATATGACTTCAAAGGGTCTTCATTTGCTCACCGAACCTCTCCAATCCTATCACTGCTGCGTTTATGCCCCTGTACACATGCTTGATTCTCTTTCAGAGACATAGCAATCCATAGGTTTTAAGATACTTACTAGTCAGGTACATTCTTAGGCGTTTAATATGCGGTGTTGAGTCCATTTCGTTGAGCAAGGAGTAGCTCTTGTCTATTCCATATTTGGCTTAAGGAACTTTATCTGTGCTCATTTCAATCTCTGGTTTTATGCAGCACCCCAACTCACCTTTCCCCTTAAGCAAGCATAAGTTGGTTTTCTAAATTTGAGACCATGTTCTGTTCTGTAATTCAGTTCCTGTGTAGCCAAGTTTACATTCCGTGTATTACTGATATCTTACGATGTTTCTTTTTCTGTGTGACTTATTTCAGTTAGAATCATCATACCTGAATCCACTCATTGTGCTGCTAAGGGCCTGATGACATAGATTTCATTGCTGAGTGATATTGCTTTGTAAGTAAATACCACAACTTCTTTATCCATTTTTCACTTTCTGCGATGTTGAACTTGTACTGTAAACGAGGTTCTTGTAAACAGAGCCGTTCCATACTTTGGGGTGGCTGTGTATTTTTGATTTTAATTTCCCTAAGCTATAGGACCATAAGTGGAAGTGCCCTAGGCTCTGTTGCTTTGTTTTTTAGATGTTTCAGGAAGCACCATACACTTCTCCGGAGTGTCTGTTGGCAATTTACATCCCACCCATCAGCATAACAAGGCTCCCAGTTCTCCATGGCCTGTCCTGCCTTTCTGGATTTTACACTTTTTTCAGATGGCCCTTTTGACCGGGGGGAAGTGAGACTTCATTGTAGTGCAGATTTCCTTTGCAAGTTTGCTTGGTTGGCCAAAAAGGGCGTATGCGTTTTTTCCTGAATATATTCAGGAAAAAACGCATACGCACTTTTTGGCCAAGTGCATCATTGAGGACGTTCTGCCTCTTTTCCTATGCTTTCAATGCAATTCCAGTCTACCTCCTGAAATCGGTTTCCTGCAATTCTGCCCCGCTTTCAAGTCCTCTTGGCAGCCTTACTTCAGTATATTTTTGGACGATAGCTGTCATTTATAACTCTGCAGGTTTGTGAATTACAGTGCCCCTGAGCTCCTTTCTTCAACTCGCTTTCTTGTGAGCTGGCCGCAACACCGCAGGATGGCTTCAGGCCCTAATCTGGTTCCGGCACGGCACGCTGAGCCTTTGGTTAATTCCTCTTCCTGGTGGGAAATGAGAGTTAAATTTGCCCGTCCAGACACCTCCAGCTAGTCTCTCATTGGTTCTCGCTATTCCTGTTCATCTTCCGCAGAAATTGCAAACTGGGCCAAACAGGAGGTTAAAGGCGTTGACTCTCCAAGTGGGGAGAGTGTTAGTAAAGCGTCTGGAATGTTGCACCCGAGTACCAGGGAAGGAAAACTGAGAAATATTTGTACACGTCTCCCGTTCACACAGTTGATCATACTCTGGGTTCCACATGCATGTTTTAGCTGAAGGAAGAATACCTTAAACCTGGGTAGTTGAAACCCGTGGAATGGGTACCATGCAATATGTCTTCAAAGGGTCTTCATTTGCTCACCGAACCTCTCCAATCCTATCACTGCTGCGTTCATGCCCCTGTACACACGCTTGATTCTCTTTTGGAGACATAGCAATCCATAGGTTTTAAGATACTTACTAGTCAGGTACATTCTTAGGCGTTTAATATGGGGTGTTGAGTCCATTTCGTTGAGCAAGGAGTAGCTCTTGTCTATTCCATATTTGGCTTAAGGAACTTTATCTGTGCTCATTTCAATCTCTGGTTTTATGCAGCACACCAACTCACCTTTCCCCTTAAGCAAGCATAAGTTGGTTTTCTAAATTTGAGACCCTCTTCTGTTTTGGAATTCAGTTCCTGTGTAGCCAAGTTTACATTCCGTGTATTAGTGATATCTTATGATGTTTCTTTTTCTGTGTGACTTATTTCAGTTAGAATCATCGTACCTGAATCCACTCATTATGCTGCTACGGACCTGATGACATAGATTTCATTGCTGAGTGATACTGCATTGTACGTAAGTACCACAAGTTCTTTATCCATTTTTCACTTTCTGTGATACTGAACTTTTACGGTAAACGAGGTTCTTGTAAACAGAGGCGTCCCAAACTTTGGGGTGGCTGTGTCTTTTTGATTTTAATTTCCCTAAGCTATAGGACCATAAGTGGAAGTGCCCTAGGCTCTGTTGCTTTGTTTTTTAGATGTTTCAGGAAACACCATACACTTCTCCCGAGTGTCTGTTGGCAATTTACATCCCGCCCATCAGCATAACAAGGCTCCCAGTTCTCCATGGCCTGTCCTGCCTTTCTGGATTTTACACTTTTTTCAGATGGCCCTTTTGACCGGGGGGAAGTGAGACTTCATTGTAGTGCAGATTTCCTTTGCAAGCTTGCTTGGTTGGCCAAAAAGGGCGTATGCGTTTTTTCCTGAATATATTCAGGAAAAAACGCATACGCCCTTTTTGGCCAAGTGCATCATTGTGGACGTTCTGCCTCTTTTCCTATGCTTTCAATACATTCCAGTCTACCTCCTGAAATCGGTTTCCTGCAATTCTGCCCCGCTTTCAAGTCCTCTTGGCAGCCTTACTTCAGTATATTTTTGGACGATAGCTGTCATTTATAACTCTGCAGGTTTGTGAATTACAGTGCCCCTGAGCTCCTTTCTTCAACTCGCTTTCTTGTGACCTGGCCGCAACACCGCAGGATGGCTTCAGGCCCTAATCTGGTTCCGGCACGGCACGCTGAGCCTTTGGTTATTTCCTCTTCCTGGTGGGAAATGAGAGTTAAATTTGCCCGTCCAGACACCTCCAGCTAGTCTCTCATTGGTTCTCGCTATTCCTGTTCATCTTCCGCAGAAATTGCAAACTGGGCCAAACAGGAGGTTAAAGGCGCTGACTGTCCAAGTGGGGAGAGTGTTAGTAAAGCATCTGGAATGTTGCACCCGAGTATCAGGGGAGGAAAACTGAGACATATTTGAACACGTCTCCCATTCACACGGTTGATCATACTCTGGGTTCCACATGCATGTTTTAGCTGAAGGAAGAATACCTTAAACCTGGGTAGTTGAAACCCGTGGAATGGGTACCATGCAATATGACTTCAAAGGGTCTTCATTTGCTCACCGAACCTCTCCAATCCTATCACTGCTGCGTTTATGCCCCTGTACACACGCTTGATTCTCTTTTGGAGACATAGCAATCCATAGGTTTTAAGATAATTACTAGTCAGGTACATCCTTAGGCGTTTAATATGGGGTGTTGAGTACATTTCGTTGAGCAAGGAGTAGCTCTTGTCTATTCCATATTTGGCTTAAGGAACTTTATCTGTGCTCATTTCAATCTCTGGTTTTATGCAGCACCCAACTCACCTTTCCCCTTAAGCAAGCATAAGTTGGTTTTCTCAATTTGAGACCCTGTTCTGTTTTGGAATTCAGTTCCTGTGTAGCCAAGTTTACATTCCGTGTATTAGTGATATCTTATGATGTTTCTTTTTCTGTGTGACTTATTTCAGTTAGAATCATCGTACCTGAATCCACTCATTATGCTGCTACGGGCCTGATGACATAGATTTCATTGCTGAGTGATACTGCATTGTACATAAGTACCACAAGTTCTTTATCCATTTTTCATTTTCTGTGATACTGAACTTTTACGGTAAACGAGGTTCTTGTAAACAGAGCAGTCCCAAACTTTGGGGTGGCTGTGTCTTTTTGATTTTAATTTCCCTAAGCTATAGGACCATAAGTGGAAGTGCCCTAGGCTCTGTTGCTTTGTTTTTTAGATGTTTCAGGAAACACCATACACTTCTCCCGAGTGTCTGTTGGCAATTTACATCCCGCCCATCAGCATAACAAGGCTCCCAGTTCTCCATGGCCTGTCCTGCCTTTCTGGATTTTACACTTTTTTCAGATGGCCCTTTTGACCGGGGGGAAGTGAGACTTCATTGTAGTGCAGATTTCCTTTGCAAGCTTGCTTGGTTGGCCAAAAAGGCCCTATGTGTTTTTTCCTGAATATATTCAGGAAAAAACGCATACGCCCTTTTTGGCCAAGTGCATCATTGTGGACGTTCTGCCTCTTTTCCTATGCTTTCAATACAATTCCAGTCTACCTCCTGAAATCGGTTTCCTGCAATTCTGCCCCGCTTTCAAGTCCTCTTGGCAGCCTTACTTCAGTATATTTTTGGACGATAGCTGTCATTTATAACTCTGCAGGTTTGTGAATTACAGTGCCCCTGAGCTCCTTTCTTCAACTCGCTTTCTTGTGACCTGGCCGCAACACCGCAGGATGGCTTCAGGCCCTAATCTGGTTCCGGCACGGCACGCTGAGCCTTTGGTTATTTCCTCTTCCTGGTGGGAAATGAGAGTTAAATTTGCCCGTCCAGACACCTCCAGCTAGTCTCTCATTGGTTCTCGCTATTCCTGTTCATCTTCCGCAGAAATTGCAAACTGGGCCAAACAGGAGGTTAAAGGCGCTGACTGTCCAAGTGGGGAGAGTGTTAGTAAAGCGTCTGGAATGTTGCACCCGAGTATCAGGGGAGGAAAACTGAGACATATTTGAACACGTCTCCCATTCACACGGTTGATCATACTCTGGGTTCCACATGCATGTTTTAGCTGAAGGAAGAATACCTTAAACCTGGGTAGTTGAAACCCGTGGAATGGGTACCATGCAATATGACTTCAAAGGGTCTTCATTTGCTCACCGAACCTCTCCAATCCTATCACTGCTGCGTTTATGCCCCTGTACACACGCTTGACTCTCTTTTGGAGACATAGCAATCCATAGGTTTTAAGATAATTACTAGTCAGGTACATCCTTAGGCGTTTAATATGGGGTGCTGAGTACATTTCGTTGAGCAAGGAGTAGCTCTTGTCTATTCCATATTTGGCTTAAGGAACTTTATCTGTGCTCATTTCAATCTCAGGTTTTATGCAGCACCTCAACTCACCTTTCCCCTTAAGCAAGCATAAGTTGGTTTTCTAAATTTGAGACCCTGTTCTGTTCTGTAATTCAGTTCCTGTGTAGCCAAGTTTACATTCCGTGTATTACTGATATCTTATGATGTTTCTTTTTCTGTGTGACTGATTTCAGTTAGAATCATCATACCTGAATCCACTCATTGTGCTACTAAGGGCCTGATGACATAGATTTCATTGCTGAGTGATATTGCTTTGTAAGTAAATACCACAACTTCTTTATCCATTTTTCACTTTCTGCGATGTTGAACTTGTACGGTAAACGAGGTTCTTGTAAACAGAGCCATCCCAAACTTTGGGGTGGCTGTGTCTTTTTGATTTTAATTTCCCTAAGCTATAGGACCATAAGTGGATGTGCCCTAGTCTCTGTTGCTTTGTTTTTTAGATGTTTCAGGAAACACCATACACTTCTGCCGAGTGTCTGTTTGCAATTTACATCCCGCCCATCAGCATAACAAGGCTCCCAGTTCTCCATGGCCTGTCCTGCCTTTCTGGATTTTACACTTTTTTCAGATGGACCTTTTGACCGGGGGAAGTGAGACTTCATTGTAGTGCAGATTTCCTTTGCAAGCTTGCTTGGTTGGCCAAAAAGGGCGTATGCGTTTTTTCCTGAATATATTCAGGAAAAAACGCATACGCCCTTTTTGGCCAAATGCATCATTGTGGACGCTCTGCCTCTTTTCCTATGCTTTCAATGCAATTCCAGTCTACCTCCTGAAATCGGTTTCCTGCAATTCTGCCCCGCTTTCAAGTCCTCTTGGCAGCCTTACTTCAGTATATTTTTGGACGATAGCTGTCATTTATAACTCTGCAGGTTTGTGCATTACAGTGCCCCTGAGCTCCTTTCTTCAACTCGCTTTCTTGTGACCTGGCCGCAACACCGCAGGATGGCTTCAGGCCCTAATCTGGTTCCGGCACGGCACGCTGAGCCTTTGGTTAATTCCTCTTCCTAGTGGGAAATGAGAGTTAAATTTGCCCGTCCAGACACCTCCAGCTAGTCTCTCATTGGTTCTCACTATTCCTGTTCATCTTCCGCAGAAATTGCAAACTGGGCCAAACAGGAGGTTAAAGGCGCTGACTCTCCAAGTGGGGAGAGTGTTAGTAAAGCGTCTGGAATGTTGCACCCGAGTACCAGGGGAGGAAAACTGAGACATATTTGAACACGTCTCCCGTTCACATGGTTGATCATACTCTGGGTTCCACATGCATGTTTTAGCTGAAGGAAGAATACCTTAAACCTGGAGAGTTGAGACCCGTGGAATGGGTACCATGCAATATGACTTCAAAGGGTCTTCATTTGCTCACCGAACCTCTCCAATCCTATCACTGCTGCGTTTATGCCCCTGTACACATGCTTGATTCTCTTTCGGAGACATAGCAATCCATAGGTTTTAAGATACTTACTAGTCAGGTACATTCTTAGGCGTTTAATATGCGGTGTTGAGTCCATTTCGTTGAGCAAGGAATAGCTCTTGTCTATTCCATATTTGGCTTAAGTTACTTTATCTGTGCTCATTTCAATCTCTGGTTTTATGCAGCACCCCAACTCACTTTTACCCTTAAGAAAGCATAAGTTGGTTTTCTAAATTTGAGACCCTGTTCTGTTCTGTAATTCAGTTCCTGTGTAGCCAAGTTTACATTCCGTGTATTAGTGACATCTTATGATGTTTCTTTTTCTGTGTGACTTATTTCAGTTAGAATCATCGTACCTGAATCCACTCATTATGCTGCTACGGCCCTGATGACATAGATTTCATTGCTGAGTGATACTGCATTGTACGTAAGTACCACAAGTTCTTTATCCATTTTTCACTTTCTGTGATATTGAACTTGTACGGTAAACGAGGTTCTTGTAAACAGAGGCGTCCCAAACTTTGGGGTGGCTGTGTCTTTTTGATTTTAATTTCCCTAATCTATAGGACCATAAGTGGAAGTGCCCTAGGCTCTGTTGCTTTGTTTTTTAGATGCTTCAGGAAACACCATACACTTCTCCCGAGTGTCTGTTGGCAATTTACATCCCGCCCATCAGCATAACAAGGCTTCCAGTTCTCCATGGCCTGTCCTGCCTTTCTGGATTTTACACTTTTTTCAGATGGCCCTTTTGACCGGGGGGAAGTGAGACTTCATTGTAGTGCAGATTTCCTTTGCAAGCTTGCTTGGTTGGCCAAAAATGGCGTATGCGTTTTTTCCTGAATATATTCAGGAAAAAACGCATACGCCCTTTTTGGCCAAGTGCATCATTGTGGACGTTCTGCCTCTTTTCCTATGCTTTCAATGCAATTCCAGTCTACCTCCTGAAATCGGTTTCCTGCAATTCTGCCCCGCTTTCAAGTCCTCTTGGCAGCCTTACTTCAGTATATTTTTGGACGATAGCTGTCATTTATAACTCTGCAGGTTTGTGAATTACAGTGCCCCTGAGCTCCTTTCTTCAACTTGCTTTCTTGTGACCTGGCCGCAACACCGCAGGATGGCTTCAGGCCCTAATCTGGTTCCGGCACGGCACGCTGAGCCTTTGGTTATTTCCTCTTCCTGGTGGGAAATGAGAGTTAAATTTGCCCGTCCAGACACCTCCAGCTAATCTCTCATTGGTTCTCGCTATTCCTGTTCATCTTCCGCAGAAATTGCAAACTGGGCCAAACAGGAGGTTAAAGGCGCTGACTGTCCAAGTGCGGAGAGTGTTAGTAAAGCGTCTGGAATGTTGCACCTGAGTATCAGGGGAGGAAAACTGAGACGTATTTGAACACGTCTCCCATTCACATGGTTGATCATACTCTGGGTTCCACATGCATGTTTTAGCTGAAGGAAGAATACCTTAAACCTGGGTAGTTGAAACCCGTGGAATGGGTACCATGCAATATGACTTCAAAGGGTCTTCATTTGCTCACCGAACCTCTCCAATCCTATCACTGCTGCATTTATGCCCCTGTACGCACGCTTCATTCTCTTTTGGAGACATAGCAATCCATAGGTTTTAAGATAATTACTAGTCAGGTACATCCTTAGGCGTTTAATATGGGGTGTTGAGTCCATTTCGTTGAGCAAGGAGTAGCTCTTGTCTATTCCATATTTGGCTTAAGGAACTTTATCTGTGCTCATTTCAATCTCTGGTTTTATGCAGCACCCCAACTCACCTTTCCCCTTAAGCAAGCATAAGTTGCTTTTCTAAATTTGAGACCCTGTTCTGTTCTGTAATTCAGTTCCTGTGTAGCCAAGTTTACATTCCGTGTATTAGTGATATCTTATGATGTTTCTTTTTCTGTGTGACTTATTTCAGTTAGAATCATCGTACCTGAATCCACTCATTATGCTGCTATGGGCCTGATGACATAGATTTCATTGCTGAGTGATACTGCGTTGTACGTAAGTACCACAAGTTCTTTATCCATTTTTCACTTTCTGTGATATTGAACTTGTACGGTAAACGAGGTTCTTGTAAACAGAGGCGTCCCAAACTTTGGGGTGGCTGTGTCTTTTTGATTTTAATTTCCCTAAGCTATAGGACCATAAGTGGAAGTGCCCTAGGCTCTGTTGCTTTGTTTTTTAGATGTTTCAGGAAACACCATACACTTCTCCCGAGTGTCTGTTGGCAATTTACATCCCGCCCATCAGCATAACAAGGCTCCCAGTTCTCCATGGCCTGTCCTGCCTTTCTGCATTTTACACTTTTTTCAGATGGCCCTTTTGACCGGGGGGAAGTGAGACTTCATTGTAGTGCAGATTTCCTTTGCAAGTTTGCTTGGTTGGCCAGAAAGTGCGTATGCGTTTTTTCCTGAATATATTCAGGAAAAAACGCATACGCCCTTTTTGGCCAAGTGCATCATTGTGGACGTTCTGCCTCTTTTCCTATGCTTTCAATGCAATTCCAGTCTACCTCCTGAAATCGGTTTCCTGCAATTCTGCCCCGCTTTCAAGTCCTCTTGGCAGCCTTACTTCGGTATATTTTTGGACGATAGCTGTCATTTATAACTCTGCAGGTTTGTGAATTACAGTGCCCCTGAGCTCCTTTCTTCAACTCGCTTTCTTGTGACCTGGCCGCAACACCGCAGGATGGCTTCAGGCCCTAATCTGGTTCCGGCACGACACGCTGAGCCTTTGGTTATTTCCTCTTCCTGGTGGGAAATGAGAGTTAAATTTGCCCGTCCAGACACCTCCAGCTAGTCTCTCATTGGTTCTCACTATTCCTGTTCATCTTCCGCAGAAATTGCAAACTGGGCCAAACAGGAGGTTAAAGGGACTGACTCTCCAAGTCGGGAGAGAGTTTGTAAAGCATCTGGAATGTTGCACCCGAGTACCAGGGTACGAAAGCTGAGACATATTTGAACACGTCTCCCGATCACATGGTTGATCATACTCTAGGTTCCACATGCATGTTTTAGCTGAAGGAGGAATACCTTAAACCTGGAGAGTTGAGACCCGTGGAATGGGTACCATGCAATATGACTTCAAAGGGTCTTCATTTGCTAACCGAACCTCTCCAATCTTATCACTGCTGCGTTTATGCCCCTGTACACATGCTTGATACTCTTTCGGAGACATAGCAATCCATAGGTTTTAAGATATTTACAAGTCAGGTATATTCTTAGGCGTTTAATATGCGGTGTTGAGTCCATTTCGTTGAGCAAGGAGTAGCTCTTATCTATTCCATATTTGGCTTAAGGAACTTTATCTGTGCTCATTTCAATCTCTGGTTTTATGCAGCACCCCAACTCACCTTTACCCTTAAGCAAGCATAAGTTGGTTTTCTAAATTTGAGACCCTGTTCTGTTCTGTAATTCAGTTCCTGTGTAGCCAAGTTTACATTCCGTGTATTACTGATATCTTATGATGTTTCCTTTTCTGTGTGACTTATTTCAGTTAGAATCATCATACCTGAATCCACTCATTGTGCTGCTAAGGGCCTGATGACATACATTTCATTGCTGAGTGATATTGCTTTGTAAGTAAATACCACAACTTCTTTATCCATTTTTCACTTTCTGCGATGTTGAACTTGTACTGTAAACGAGGTTCTTGTAAACAGAGCTGTTCCATACTTTGGGGTGGCTGTGTATTTTTGATTTTAATTTCCCTAAGCTATAGGACCATAAGTGGAAGTGCCCTAGGCTCTGTTGCTTTGTTTTTTAGATGTTTCAGGAAGCACCATACACTTCTCCCGAGTGTCTGTTGGCAATTTACATCCCACCCATCAGCATAACAAGGCTCCCAGTTCTCCATGGCCTGTCCTGCCTTTCTGGATTTTACACTTTTTTCAGATGGCCCTTTTGACCGGGGGGAAGTGAGACTTCATTGTAGTGCAGATTTCCTTTGCAAGCTTGCTTGGTTGGCCAAAAAGTGCGTATGCGTTTTTTCCTGTATATATTCAGGAAAAAACGCATACGCCCTTTTTGGCCAAGTGCATCATTGTGGACGTTCTGCCTCTTTTCCTATGCTTTCAATGCAATTCCAGTCTACCTCCTGAAATCGGTTTCCTGCAATTCTGCCCCGCTTTCAAGTCCTCTTGGCAGCCTTACTTCAGTATATTTTTGGACGATAGCTGTCATTTATAACTCTGCAGGTTTGTGAATTACAGTGCCCCTGAGCTCCTTTCTTCAACTCGCTTTCTTGTGAGCTGGCCGCAACACCGCAGGATGGCTTCAAGCCCTAATCTGGTTCCGGCACGGCACGCTGAGCCTTTGGTTATTTCCTCTTCCTGGTGAGAAATGAGAGTTAAATTTGCCAGTCCATACACCTCCAGCTAGTCTCTCATTGGTTCTCGCTATTCCTGTTCATCTTCCGCAGAAATTGCAAACTGGGCCAAACAGGAGGTTAAAGGCGCTGACTGTCCAAGTGGGGAGAGTGTTAGTAAAGCTTCTGGAATTTTTCACCCGAGTATCAGGGGAGGAAAACTGAGACATATTTGAACACATCTCCCATTCACACGGTTGATCATACTCTGGGTTCCACATGCATGTTTTAGCTGAAGGAAGAATACCTTAAACCTGGGTAGTTGAAACCCGTGGAATGTGTACCATGCAATATGACTTCAAAGGGTCTTCATTTGCTCACCGAACCTCTCCAATCCTATCACTGCTGCGTTTATGCCCCTGTACACACGCTTGATTCTCTTTTGGAGACATAGCAATCCATAGGTTTTAAGATAATTACTAGTCAGGTACATTCTTAGGCGTTTAATATGGGGTGTTCAGTCCATTTCGTTGAGCAAGGAGTAGCTCTTGTCTATTCCATATTTGGCTTAAGGAACTTTATCTGTGCTCATTTCAATCTCTGGTTTTATGCAGCACCCCAACTCACCTTTCCCCTTAAGCAAGCATAAGTTGGTTTTCTAAATTTGAGACCCTGTTCTGTTTTGGAATTCAGTTCCTGTGTAGCCAAGTTTACATTCCGTGTATTAGTGATATCTTATGATGTTTCTTTTTCTGTGTGACTTATTTCAGTTAGAATCATCGTACCTGAATCAACTCATTATGCTGCTATGGACCTGATGACATAGATTTCATTGCTGAGTGATACTGCATTGTACGTAAGTACCACAAGTTCTTTATCCATTTTTCACTTTCTGTGATACTGAACTTGTACGGTAAACGAGGTTCTTGTAAACAGAGGCGTCCCAAACTTTGGGGTGGCTGTGTCTTTTTGATTTTAATTTCCCTAAGCTATAGGACCATAAGTGGAAGTGCCCTAGGCTCTGTTGCTTTGTTTTTTAGATGTTTCAGGAAACACCATACACTTCTCCCGAGTGTCTGTTGGCAATTTACATCCCGCCCATCAGCATAACAAGGCTTCCAGTTCTCCATGGCCTGTCCTGCCTTTCTGGATTTTACACTTTTTTCAGATGGCCCTTTTGACCGGGGGGAAGTGAGACTTCATTGTAGTGCAGATTTCCTTTGCAAGCTTGCTTGGTTGGCCAAAAAGTGCGTATGCGTTTTTCCTGAATATATTCAGGAAAAAACGCATACGCCCTTTTTGGCCAAGTGCATCATTGTGGACGTTCTGCCTCTTTTCCTATGCTTTCAATGCAATTCCAGTCTACCTCCTGAAATCGGTTTCCTGCAATTCTGCCCCGCTTTCAAGTCTTCCTGGCAGCCTTACTTCAGTATATTTTTGGACAATAGCTGTCATGTATAACTCTGCAGGTTTGTGAATTACAGTGCCCCTGAGCTCCTTTCTTCAACTCGCTTTCTTGTGAGCTGGCCGCAACACCGCAGGATTGCTTCAGGCCCTAATCTGGTTCCGGCACGGCACGCTGAGCCTTTGGTTAACTCCTCTTCCTGGTGGGAAATGAGAGTTAAATTTGCCCGTCCAGACACCTCCAGCTAGTCTCTCATTGGTTCTCCCTATTCCTGTTCATCTTCCGCAGAAATTGCAAACTGGGCCAAACAGGAGGTTAAAGGCGCTGACTCTCCAAGTGGGGAGAGTGTTAGTAAAGCGTCTGGAATGTTGCACCTGAGTACCTGGGGAGGAAACATGAGACATATTTGAACACGTCTCCCGTTCACACGGTTGATCATACTCTGGGTTCCACATGCATGTTTTAGCTGAAGGAAGAATACCTTAAACCTGGAGAGTTGAGACCCGTGGAATGGGTACCATGCAATATGACTTCAAAGGGTCTTCATTGGCTCACCGAGACTCTCCAATCCTATCACTGCTGCTTTTATGCCCCTGTACACACGCTTGATTCTCTTTCGGAGACATAGCCATCCATAGGTTTTAAGATATTTACTAGTCAGGTACATTCTTAGGCGTTTAATTTGGAATGGTGAATCCATTTCGTTGAGCAAGGAGTAGCTCTTATCTATTCCATATTTGGCTTAAGGAACTTTATCTGTGCTCATTTCAATCTCTGGTTTTATGCAGCACCCCAACTCACCTTTCCCCTTAAGCAAGCATAAGTTTCTTTCCTAAATTTGAGACCCTGTTCTGTTTTGGAATTCAGTTCCTGTGTAGCCAAGTTTACATTCCGTGTATTAGTGATATCTTATGATGTTTCTTTTTCTGTGTGACTTATTTCAGTTAGAATCATCGTACCTGAATCCACTCATTATGCTGCTAAGGGCCTGATGACATAGATTTCATTGCTGAGTGATATTGCTTTGTAAGTAAATAACACAACTTCTTTATCCATTTTTCACTTTCTGTGATACTGAACTTGTACTGTAAACGAGGTTCTTGTAAACAGAGCCGTTCCATACTTTGGGGTGGCTGTGTCTTTTTGATTTTAATTTCCCTAAGCTATAGGACCATAAGTGGAAGTGCCCTAGGCTCTGTTGCTTTGTTTTTTAGATGTTGCAGGAAACACCATACACTTCTCCCGAGTGTCTGTTGGCAATTTACATCCCGCCCATCAGCATAACAAGGCTCCCAGTTCTCCATGGCCTGTCCTGCCTTTCTGGATTTTACACTTTTTTCAGATGGCCCTTTTGACCAGGGGGAAGTGAGACTTCATTGTAGTGCAGATTTCCTTTGCAAGCTTGCTTGGTTGGCCAAAAAGGGCATATGAGTTTTTTCCTGAATATATTCAGGAAAAAACGCATACGCCCTTTTTGGCCAAGTGCATCATTGTGGACGTTCTGCCTCTTTTCCTATGCTTTCAGTGCAATTCCAGTCTACCTCCTGAAATCGGTTTCCTGCAATTCTGCCCCGCTTTCAAGTCCTCTTGGCAGCCTTACTTCAGTATATTTTTGGACGATAGCTGTCATTTATAACTCTGCAGGTTTGTGAATTACAGTGCCCCTGAGCTCCTTTCTTCAACTCGCTTTCTTGTGACCTGGCCGCAACACCACAGGATGGCTTCAGGCCCTAATCTGGTTCCGGCACGGCACGCTGAGCCTTTGGTTATTTCCTCTTCCTGGTGGGAAATGAGAGTTAAATTTGCCCGTCCAGACACCTCCAGCTAGTCTCTCATTGGTTCTCCCTATTCCTGTTCATCTTCCGCAGAAATTGCAAACTGGGCCAAACAGGAGGTTAAAGGCACTGACTCTCCAAGTCGGGAGAGTGTTAGTAATGTGTATGGAATGTTGCACCCGAGTACCAGGGGACGAAAACTGAGACATATTTGAACACGTCTCCCGATCACATGGTTGTTCATACTCTGGGTTCCACATGCATGTTTTAGCTGAAGTAAGAATTCCTGAAACCTGGAGAGTTGAGACCCGTGGAATGGGTACCATGCAATATGACTTCAAAGGGTCTTCATTTGCTCACCGAACCTTTCCAATCCTTTCACTGCTGCGTTTATGCCCCTGTACACATGCTTGATTCTCTTTTGGAGACATAGCAAACCATAGGTTTTAAGATACTTACTAGTCAGGTACATTCTTAGGCGTTTAATATGGGGTGTTGAGTCCATTTCGTTGAGCAAGGAGTAGCTCTTGTCCATTACACATTTGGCTTAAGGAATTTTATCTGTGCTCATTTCAATCTCTGGTTTTATGCAGCACCCCAACTCACCTTTCCCCTTAAGCAAGCATAAGTTGGTTTTCTAAATTTGAGACCCTGTTCTGTTTTGGAATTCAGTTCCTGTGTAGCCAAGTTTACATTCCGTGTATTAGTGATATCTTATGATGTTTCTTTTTCTGTGTGACTTATTTCAGTTAGAATCATCGTACCTGAATCCACTCCTTGTGCTGCTAAGGGCC
Organism: Pseudorca crassidens; assembly: GCF_039906515.1. NCBI lineage: Eukaryota > Metazoa > Chordata > Mammalia > Artiodactyla > Delphinidae > Pseudorca > Pseudorca crassidens. The sequence continues at coordinate 105,605,268 of NC_090301.1, forward strand.
TGATGACATAGATTTCATTGCTGAGTGATATTGCTTTGTAAGTAAATACCACAACTTCTTTATCCATTTTTCACTTTCTGCGATGTTGAACTTGTACTGTAAACGAGGTTCTTGTAAACAGAGCCATTCCATACTTTGGGGTGGCTGTTTCTTTTTGATTTTAATTTCCCTAAGCTATAGGACCATAAGTGGAAGTGCCCTAGGCTCTGTTGCTTTGTTTTTTAGATGTTTCAGGAAACACCATACACTTCTCCCGAGTGTCTGTTGGCAATTTACATCCCGCCCATCAGCATAACAAGACTCCCAGTTCTCCATGGCCTGTCCTGCCTTTCTGGATTTTACACTTTTTTCAGATGGCCCTTTTGACCGGGAGGAAGTGAGACTTCATTGTAGTGCAGATTTCCTTTGCAAGCTTGCTTGGTTGGCCAAAAAGGGCGTATGAGTTTTTTCCTGGATATATTCAGGAAAAAACGCATACGCCCTTTTTGGCCAAGTGCATCATTGTGGACGTTCTGCCTCTTTTCCTATGCTTTCAATGCAATTCCAGTCTACCTCCTGAAATCGGTTTCCTGCAATTCTGCCCCGCTTTCAAGTCCTCTTGGCATCCTTACTTCAGTATATTTTTGGACGATAGCTGTCATTTATAATTCTGCAGGTTTGTGAATTACAGTGCCCCTGAGCTCCTTTCTTCAACTCGCTTTCTTTTGAGCTGACCGCAACACCGCAGGATGGCTTCAGGCCCTAATCTGGTTCCGGCACGGCACGCTGAGCCTTTGGTTATTTCCTCTTCCTGGTGGGAAATGAGAGTTAAATTTGCCCGTCCAGACACCTCCAGCTAGTCTCTCATTGGTTCTCCCTATTCCTGTTCATCTTCCGCAGAAATTGCAAACTGGGCCAAACAGGAGGTTAAAGGCACTGACTCTCCTAGTGGGGAGAGTGTTAGTAAAGCATCTGGAATGTTGCACCCGAGTACCAGGGGAGGAAAACTGAGACATATTTGAACACGTCTCCCGTTCACACGGTTGATCATACTCTGGGTTCCACATGCATGTTTTAGCTGAAGGAAGAATACCTTAAACCTGGGTAGTTGAGACCCGTGGAATGGGTACCATGCAATATGACTTCAAAGGGTCTTCATTTGCTCACCGAACCTCTCCAATCCTATCACTGCTGCGTTTATGCCCCTGTACACACGCTTGATTCTCTTTTGGAGACATAGCAATCTATAGGTTTTAAGATACTTACTAGTCAGGTACATTCTTAGGCGTTTAATATGGGGTGTTGAGTCCATTTCGTTGAGCAAGGAGTAGCTCTTGTCTATTCCATATTTGGCTTAAGGAACTTTATCTGTGCTCATTTCAATCTCTGGTTTTATGCAGCACCCCAACTCACCTTTCCCCTTAAGCAAGCATAAGTTGGTTTTCTAAATTTGAGACCCTGTTCTGTTCTGTAATTCAGTTCCTGTGTAGCCAAGTTTACATTCCGTGTATTACTGATATCTTATGATGTTTCCTTTTCTGTGTGACTTATTTCAGTTAGAATCATCATACCTGAATCCACTCATTGTGCTGCTAAGGGCCTGATGACATACATTTCATTGCTGAGTGATATTGCTTTGTAAGTAAATACCACAACTTCTTTATCCATTTTTCACTTTCTGCGATGTTGAACTTGTACTGTAAACGAGGTTCTTGTAAACAGAGCTGTTCCATACTTTGGGGTGGCTGTGTATTTTTGATTTTAATTTCCCTAAGCTATAGGACCATAAGTGGAAGTGCCCTAGGCTCTGTTGCTTTGTTTTTTAGATGTTTCAGGAAGCACCATACACTTCTCCCGAGTGTCTGTTGGCAATTTACATCCCACCCATCAGCATAACAAGGCTCCCAGTTCTCCATGGCCTGTCCTGCCTTTCTGGATTTTACACTTTTTTCAGATGGCCCTTTTGACCGGGGGGAAGTGAGACTTCATTGTAGTGCAGATTTCCTTTGCAAGCTTGCTTGGTTGGCCAAAAAGTGCGTATGCGTTTTTTCCTGTATATATTCAGGAAAAAACGCATACGCCCTTTTTGGCCAAGTGCATCATTGTGGACGTTCTGCCTCTTTTCCTATGCTTTCAATGCAATTCCAGTCTACCTCCTGAAATCGGTTTCCTGCAATTCTGCCCCGCTTTCAAGTCCTCTTGGCAGCCTTACTTCAGTATATTTTTGGACGATAGCTGTCATTTATAACTCTGCAGGTTTGTGAATTACAGTGCCCCTGAGCTCCTTTCTTCAACTCGCTTTCTTGTGAGCTGGCCGCAACACCGCAGGATGGCTTCAAGCCCTAATCTGGTTCCGGCACGGCACGCTGAGCCTTTGGTTATTTCCTCTTCCTGGTGAGAAATGAGAGTTAAATTTGCCAGTCCATACACCTCCAGCTAGTCTCTCATTGGTTCTCGCTATTCCTGTTCATCTTCCGCAGAAATTGCAAACTGGGCCAAACAGGAGGTTAAAGGCGCTGACTGTCCAAGTGGGGAGAGTGTTAGTAAAGCTTCTGGAATTTTTCACCCGAGTATCAGGGGAGGAAAACTGAGACATATTTGAACACATCTCCCATTCACACGGTTGATCATACTCTGGGTTCCACATGCATGTTTTAGCTGAAGGAAGAATACCTTAAACCTGGGTAGTTGAAACCCGTGGAATGTGTACCATGCAATATGACTTCAAAGGGTCTTCATTTGCTCACCGAACCTCTCCAATCCTATCACTGCTGCGTTTATGCCCCTGTACACACGCTTGATTCTCTTTTGGAGACATAGCAATCCATAGGTTTTAAGATAATTACTAGTCAGGTACATTCTTAGGCGTTTAATATGGGGTGTTCAGTCCATTTCGTTGAGCAAGGAGTAGCTCTTGTCTATTCCATATTTGGCTTAAGGAACTTTATCTGTGCTCATTTCAATCTCTGGTTTTATGCAGCACCCCAACTCACCTTTCCCCTTAAGCAAGCATAAGTTGGTTTTCTAAATTTGAGACCCTGTTCTGTTTTGGAATTCAGTTCCTGTGTAGCCAAGTTTACATTCCGTGTATTAGTGATATCTTATGATGTTTCTTTTTCTGTGTGACTTATTTCAGTTAGAATCATCGTACCTGAATCAACTCATTATGCTGCTATGGACCTGATGACATAGATTTCATTGCTGAGTGATACTGCATTGTACGTAAGTACCACAAGTTCTTTATCCATTTTTCACTTTCTGTGATACTGAACTTGTACGGTAAACGAGGTTCTTGTAAACAGAGGCGTCCCAAACTTTGGGGTGGCTGTGTCTTTTTGATTTTAATTTCCCTAAGCTATAGGACCATAAGTGGAAGTGCCCTAGGCTCTGTTGCTTTGTTTTTTAGATGTTTCAGGAAACACCATACACTTCTCCCGAGTGTCTGTTGGCAATTTACATCCCGCCCATCAGCATAACAAGGCTTCCAGTTCTCCATGGCCTGTCCTGCCTTTCTGGATTTTACACTTTTTTCAGATGGCCCTTTTGACCGGGGGGAAGTGAGACTTCATTGTAGTGCAGATTTCCTTTGCAAGCTTGCTTGGTTGGCCAAAAAGTGCGTATGCGTTTTTCCTGAATATATTCAGGAAAAAACGCATACGCCCTTTTTGGCCAAGTGCATCATTGTGGACGTTCTGCCTCTTTTCCTATGCTTTCAATGCAATTCCAGTCTACCTCCTGAAATCGGTTTCCTGCAATTCTGCCCCGCTTTCAAGTCTTCCTGGCAGCCTTACTTCAGTATATTTTTGGACAATAGCTGTCATGTATAACTCTGCAGGTTTGTGAATTACAGTGCCCCTGAGCTCCTTTCTTCAACTCGCTTTCTTGTGAGCTGGCCGCAACACCGCAGGATTGCTTCAGGCCCTAATCTGGTTCCGGCACGGCACGCTGAGCCTTTGGTTAACTCCTCTTCCTGGTGGGAAATGAGAGTTAAATTTGCCCGTCCAGACACCTCCAGCTAGTCTCTCATTGGTTCTCCCTATTCCTGTTCATCTTCCGCAGAAATTGCAAACTGGGCCAAACAGGAGGTTAAAGGCGCTGACTCTCCAATTGGGGAGAGTGTTAGTAAAGCGTCTGGAATGTTGCACCTGAGTACCTGGGGAGGAAACATGAGACATATTTGAACACGTCTCCCGTTCACACGGTTGATCATACTCTGGGTTCCACATGCATGTTTTAGCTGAAGGAAGAATACCTTAAACCTGGAGAGTTGAGACCCGTGGAATGGGTACCATGCAATATGACTTCAAAGGGTCTTCATTGGCTCACCGAGACTCTCCAATCCTATCACTGCTGCTTTTATGCCCCTGTACACACGCTTGATTCTCTTTCGGAGACATAGCCATCCATAGGTTTTAAGATATTTACTAGTCAGGTACATTCTTAGGCGTTTAATTTGGAATGGTGAATCCATTTCGTTGAGCAAGGAGTAGCTCTTGTCTATTCCATATTTGGCTTAAGGAACTTTATCTGTGCTCATTTCAATCTCTGGTTTTATGCAGCACCCCAACTCACCTTTCCCCTTAAGCAAGCATAAGTTTCTTTCCTAAATTTGAGACCCTGTTCTGTTTTGGAATTCAGTTCCTGTGTAGCCAAGTTTACATTCCGTGTATTAGTGATATCTTATGATGTTTCTTTTTCTGTGTGACTTATTTCAGTTAGAATCATCGTACCTGAATCCACTCATTATGCTGCTAAGGGCCTGATGACATAGATTTCATTGCTGAGTGATATTGCTTTGTAAGTAAATAACACAACTTCTTTATCCATTTTTCACTTTCTGTGATACTGAACTTGTACTGTAAACGAGGTTCTTGTAAACAGAGCCGTTCCATACTTTGGGGTGGCTGTGTCTTTTTGATTTTAATTTCCCTAAGCTATAGGACCATAAGTGGAAGTGCCCTAGGCTCTGTTGCTTTGTTTTTTAGATGTTGCAGGAAACACCATACACTTCTCCCGAGTGTCTGTTGGCAATTTTCATCCCGCCCATCAGCATAACAAGGCTCCCAGTTCTCCATGGCCTGTCCTGCCTTTCTGGATTTTACACTTTTTTCAGATGGCCCTTTTGACCGGGGGGAAGTGAGACTTCATTGTAGTGCAGATTTCCTTTGCAAGCTTGCTTGGTTGGCCAAAAAGGGCATATGAGTTTTTTCCTGAATATATTCAGGAAAAAACGCATACGCCCTTTTTGGCCAAGTGCATCATTGTGGACGTTCTGCCTCTTTTCCTATGCTTTCAGTGCAATTCCAGTCTACCTCCTGAAATCGGTTTCCTGCAATTCTGCCCCGCTTTCAAGTCCTCTTGGCAGCCTTACTTCAGTATATTTTTGGACGATAGCTGTCATTTATAACTCTGCAGGTTTGTGAATTACAGTGCCCCTGAGCTCCTTTCTTCAACTCGCTTTCTTGTGACCTGGCCGCAACACCACAGGATGGCTTCAGGCCCTAATCTGGTTCCGGCACGGCACGCTGAGCCTTTGGTTATTTCCTCTTCCTGGTGGGAAATGAGAGTTAAATTTGCCCGTCCAGACACCTCCAGCTAGTCTCTCATTGGTTCTCCCTATTCCTGTTCATCTTCCGCAGAAATTGCAAACTGGGCCAAACAGGAGGTTAAAGGCACTGACTCTCCAAGTCGGGAGAGTGTTAGTAATGTGTATGGAATGTTGCACCCGAGTACCAGGGGACGAAAACTGAGACATATTTGAACACGTCTCCCGATCACATGGTTGTTCATACTCTGGGTTCCACATGCATGTTTTAGCTGAAGTAAGAATTCCTGAAACCTGGAGAGTTGAGACCCGTGGAATGGGTACCATGCAATATGACTTCAAAGGGTCTTCATTTGCTCACCGAACCTTTCCAATCCTTTCACTGCTGCGTTTATGCCCCTGTACACATGCTTGATTCTCTTTTGGAGACATAGCAAACCATAGGTTTTAAGATACTTACTAGTCAGGTACATTCTTAGGCGTTTAATATGGGGTGTTGAGTCCATTTCGTTGAGCAAGGAGTAGCTCTTGTCCATTACACATTTGGCTTAAGGAATTTTATCTGTGCTCATTTCAATCTCTGGTTTTATGCAGCACCCCAACTCACCTTTCCCCTTAAGCAAGCATAAGTTGGTTTTCTAAATTTGAGACCCTGTTCTGTTTTGGAATTCAGTTCCTGTGTAGCCAAGTTTACATTCCGTGTATTAGTGATATCTTATGATGTTTCTTTTTCTGTGTGACTTATTTCAGTTAGAATCATCGTACCTGAATCCACTCCTTGTGCTGCTAAGGGCCTGATGACATAGATTTCATTGCTGAGTGATATTGCTTTGTAAGTAAATACCACAACTTCTTTATCCATTTTTCACTTTCTGCGATGTTGAACTTGTACTGTAAACGAGGTTCTTGTAAACAGAGCCATTCCATACTTTGGGGTGGCTGTTTCTTTTTGATTTTAATTTCCCTAAGCTATAGGACCATAAGTGGAAGTGCCCTAGGCTCTGTTGCTTTGTTTTTTAGATGTTTCAGGAAACACCATACACTTCTCCCGAGTGTCTGTTGGCAATTTACATCCCGCCCATCAGCATAACAAGACTCCCAGTTCTCCATGGCCTGTCCTGCCTTTCTGGATTTTACACTTTTTTCAGATGGCCCTTTTGACCGGGAGGAAGTGAGACTTCATTGTAGTGCAGATTTCCTTTGCAAGCTTGCTTGGTTGGCCAAAAAGGGCGTATGAGTTTTTTCCTGGATATATTCAGGAAAAAACGCATACGCCCTTTTTGGCCAAGTGCATCATTGTGGACGTTCTGCCTCTTTTCCTATGCTTTCAATGCAATTCCAGTCTACCTCCTGAAATCGGTTTCCTGCAATTCTGCCCCGCTTTCAAGTCCTCTTGGCATCCTTACTTCAGTATATTTTTGGACGATAGCTGTCATTTATAATTCTGCAGGTTTGTGAATTACAGTGCCCCTGAGCTCCTTTCTTCAACTCGCTTTCTTTTGAGCTGACCGCAACACCGCAGGATGGCTTCAGGCCCTAATCTGGTTCCGGCACGGCACGCTGAGCCTTTGGTTATTTCCTCTTCCTGGTGGGAAATGAGAGTTAAATTTGCCCGTCCAGACACCTCCAGCTAGTCTCTCATTGGTTCTCCCTATTCCTGTTCATCTTCCGCAGAAATTGCAAACTGGGCCAAACAGGAGGTTAAAGGCACTGACTCTCCTAGTGGGGAGAGTGTTAGTAAAGCATCTGGAATGTTGCACCCGAGTACCAGGGGAGGAAAACTGAGACATATTTGAACACGTCTCCCGTTCACACGGTTGATCATACTCTGGGTTCCACATGCATGTTTTAGCTGAAGGAAGAATACCTTAAACCTGGGTAGTTGAGACCCGTGGAATGGGTACCATGCAATATGACTTCAAAGGGTCTTCATTTGCTCACCGAACCTCTCCAATCCTATCACTGCTGCGTTTATGCCCCTGTACACACGCTTGATTCTCTTTTGGAGACATAGCAATCTATAGGTTTTAAGATACTTACTAGTCAGGTACATTCTTAGGCGTTTAATATGGGGTGTTGAGTCCATTTCGTTGAGCAAGGAGTAGCTCTTGTCTATTCCATATTTGGCTTAAGGAACTTTATCTGTGCTCATTTCAATCTCTGGTTTTATGCAGCACCCCAACTCACCTTTCCCCTTAAGCAAGAATAAGTTGGTTTTCTAAATTTGAGACCCTGTTCTGTTTTGGAATTCAGTTCCTGTGTAGCCAAGTTTACATTCCGTGTATTAGTGATATCTTATGATGTTTCTTTTTCTGTGTGACTTATTTCAGTTAGAATCATCGTACCTGAATCCACTCATTATGCTGCTACGGGCCTGATGACATAGATTTCATTGCTGAGTGATACTGCATTGTACGTAAGTACCACAAGTTCTTTATCCATTTTTCACTTTCTGTGATACTGAACTTGTACGGTAAACGAGGTTCTTGTAAACAGAGGCGTCCCAAACTTTGGGGTGGCTGTGTCTTTTTGATTTTAATTTCCCTAAGCTATAGGACCATAAGTGGAAGTGCCCTAGGCTCTGTTGCTTTGTTTTTTAGATGTTTCAGGAAACACCATACACTTCTCCCGAGTGTCTGTTGGCAATTTACATCCCACCCATCAGCATAACAAGGCTCCCAGTTCTCCATGGCCTGTCCTGCCTTTCTGGATTTTACACTTTTTTCAGATGGTCCTTTTGACTGGGGGGAAGTGAGACTTCATTGTAGTGCAGATTTCCTTTGCAAGCTTGCTTGGTTGGCCAAAAAGTGCGTATGCTTTTTTTCCTGAATATATTCAGGAAAAAACGCATACGCACTTTTTGGCCAGGTGCATGATTGTGGACGCTCTGCCTCTTTTCCTATGCTTTCAATGCAATTCCAGTCTACCTCCTGAAATCGGTTTCCTGCAATTCTGCCCCGCTTTCAAGTCCTCTTGGCAGCCTTACTTCAGTATATTTTTGGACGATAGCTGTCATTTATAACTCTGCAGGTTTCTGAATTACAGTGCCCCTGAGCTCCTTTCTTCAACTCGCTTTCTTGTGAGCTGGCCGCAACACCACAGGATGGCTTCAGGCCCTAATCTTGTTCCGGCACGGCACGCTGAGCCTTTGGTTAATTCCTCTTCCTAGTGGGAAATGAGAGTTAAATTTGCCCGTCCAGACACCTCCAGCTAGTCTCTCATTGGTTCTCGCTATTCCTGTTCATCTTCCGCAGAAATTGCAAACTGGGCCAAACAGGAGGTTAAAGGGACTGACTCTCCAAGTCGGGAGAGTGTTAGTAAAGCGTCTGGAATGTTGCACCCGAGTACCAGGGTATGAAAACTGAGACATATTTGAATACGTCTCCCGATCACATGGTTGATCATACTCTAGGTTCCACATGCATGTTTTAGCTGAAGGAAGAATACCTTAAACCTGTGTAGTTGAAACCCGTGGAATGGGTACCATGCAATATGACTTCAAAGGGTCTTCATTAGCTCACCGAACCTCTCCAATCCTATCACTGCTGCGTTTCTGCCCCTGTACACATGCTTGATTCTCTTTCGGAGACATAGCAATCCATAGGTTTTAAGATACTTACTAGTCAGGTACATTCTTAGGCGTTTAATATGCGGTGTTGAGGCCATTTCATTGAGCAAGGAGTAGCTCTTGTCTATTCCATATTTGGCTTAAGGAACTTTATCTGTGCTCATTTCAATCTCTGGTTTTATGCAGCACCCCAACTCACCTTTCCCCTTAAGCAAGAATAAGTTTGTTTTCTAAATTTGAGACCCTGTTCTGTTTTGGAATTCAGTTCCTGTGTAGCCAAGTTTACATTCCGTGTATTAGTGATATCTTATGATGTTTTTTTTCTGTGTGACTTATTTCAGTTAGAATCATCATACCTGAATCCACTCATTGTGCTGCTAAGGGCCTGATGACATAGATTTCATTGCTGAGTGATATTGCTTTGTAAGTAAATACCACAACTTCTTTATCCATTTTTCACTTTCTGCGATGTTGAACTTGTACTGTAAACGAGGTTCTTGTAAACAGAGGCGTTCCATACTTTGGGGTGGCTGTGTCTTTTTGATTTTAATTTCCCTAAGCTATAGGACCATAAGTGGAAGTGCCCTAGGCTCTGTTGCTTTGTTTTTTAGATGTTTCAGGAAACACCATACACTTCTCCCGAGTGTCTGTTGGCAATTTACATCCCGCCCATCAGCATAACAAGGCTCCCAGTTCTCCATGGCCTGTCCTGCCTTTCTGGATTTTACACTTTTTTCAGATGGCCCTTTTGACCGGGGGGAAGTGAGACTTCATTGTAGTGCAGATTTCCTTTGCAAGCTTGCTTGGTTGGCCAAAAAGTGCGTATGCGTTTTTTCCTGAATATATTCAGGAAAAAACGCATACACCCTTTTTGGCCAAGTGCATCATTGTGGACATTCTGCCTCTTTTCCTATGCTTTCAATACAATTCCAGTCTACCTCCTGAAATCGGTTTCCTGCAATTCTGCCCCGCTTTCATGTCCTCTTGGCAGCCTTACTTCAGTATATTTTTGGACGATAGCTGTCATTTATAACTCTGCAGGTTTGTGAATTACAGTGCCCCTGAGCTCCTTTCTTCAACTCGCTTTCTTGTGAGCTGGCCGCAACACCGCAGGATGGCTTCAGGCCCTAATCTGGTTCCGGCACGGCACGCTGAGCCTTTGGTTATTTCCTCTTCCTGGTGGGAAATGAGAGTTAAATTTGCTCGTCCAGACACCTCCAGCTAGTCTCTCATTGGTTCTCGCTATTCCTGTTCATCTTCCGCAGAAATTGCAAACTGGGCCAAACAGGAGGTTAAAGGCGCTGACTGTCCAAGTGGGGAGAGTGTTAGTAAAGCGTCTGGAATGTTGCACCCGAGTATCAGGGGAGGAAAACTGAGACATATTTGAACACGTCTCCCATTCACACGTTTGATCATACTCTGGGTTCCACATGCATGTTTTAGCTGAAGGAAGAATACCTTAAACCAGGGTAGTTGAAACCCGTGGAATGGGTACCATGCAATATGACTTCAAAGGGTCTTCATTTGCTCACCGAACCTCTCCAATCCTATCACTGCTGCATTTATGCCCCTGTACACATGCTTGATTCTCTTTTGGAGACATAGCAATCCATAGGTTTTAAGATACTTACTAGTCAGGTACATTCTTAGGCGTTTAATATGGGGTGTTGAGTCCATTTCGTTGAGCAAGGAGTAGCTCTTGTCTATTCCATATTTGGCTTAAGGAACTTTATCTGTGCTCATTTCAATCTCTGGTTTTATGCAACACCCCAACTCACCTTTCCCCTTAAGCAAGCATAAGTTGGTTTTCTAAATTTGAGACCCTGTTCTGTTTTGGAATTCAGTTCCTGTGTAGCCAAGTTTACATTCCGTGTATTAGTGATATCTTATGATGTTTCTTTTTCTGTGTGACTTATTTCAGTTAGAATCATCGTACCTGAATCCACTCATTATGCTGCTACGGGCCTGATGACATAGATTTCATTGCTGAGTGATACTGCATTGCACGTAAGTACCACAAGTTCTTTATCCATTTTTCCCTTTCTGTGATACTTAACTTGTACGGTAAACGAGGTTCTTGTAAACAGAGCCGTTCCATACTTTGGGGTGGCTGTTTCTTTTTGATTTTAATTTCCCTAAGCTATAGGACCATAAGTGGAAGTGTCCTAGGCTCTGTTGCTTTGGTTTTTAGATGTTTCAGGAAACACCATACACTTCTCCCGAGTGTCTGTTGGCAATTTACATCCCGCCCATCAGCATAACAAGGCTCCCAGTTCTCCATGGGCTGTCCTGCCTTTCTGGATTTTACACTTTTTTCAGATGGCCCTTTTGACCGGGGGGAAGTGAGACTTCATTGTAGTGCAGATTTCCTTTGCAAGCTTGCTTGGTTGGCCAAAAAGGGCGTATGAGTTTTTTCCTGAATATATTCAGGAAAAAACGCATACGCCCTTTTTGGCCAAGTGCATCATTGTGGACGTTCTGCCTCTTTTCCTATGCTTTCAATGCAATTCCAGTCTACCTCCTGAAATCGGTTTCCTGCAATTCTGCCCCGCTTTCAAGTCCTCTTGGCAGCCTTACTTCAGTATATTTTTGGACGATAGCTGTCATTTATAACTCTGCAGGTTTGTGAATTACAGTGCCCCTGAGCTCCTTTCTTCAACTCGCTTTCTTGTGAGCTGTCCGCAACACCGCAGGATGGCTTCAGGCCCTAATCTTGTTCCGGCACGGCACGCTGAGACTTTGGTTATTTCCTCTTCCTGGTGGGAAATGAGAGTTAAATTTGCCCGTCCAGACACCTCCAGCTAGTCTCTCATTGGTTCTCCCTATTCCTGTTCATCTTCCGCAGAAATTGCAAACTGGGCCAAACAGGAGGTTAAAGGCGCTGACTCTCCTAGTGGGGAGAGTGTTAGTAAAGCGTCTGGAATGTTGCACCCGAGTACCAGGGTACGAAAATTGAGACATATTTGAACACGTCTCCTGTTCACACGGTTGATCATACTCTGGGTTCCACATGCATGTTTTAGCTGAAGGAAGAATACCTTAAACCTGGGTAGTTGAGACCCGTGGAATGGGTACCATGCAATATGACTTCAAAGGGTCTTCATTTGCTCACCGAACCTCTCCAATCCTATCACTGCTACGTTTATGCCCCTGTACACACGCTTGATTCTCTTTTGGAGACATAGCAATCTATAGGTTTTAAGATACTTACTAGTCAGGTACATTCTTAGGCGTTTAATATGGGGTGTTGAGTCCATTTCGTTGAGCAAGGAGTAGCTCTTGTCTATTCCATATTTGGCTTAAGGAACTTTATCTGTGCTCATTTCAATCTCTGGTTTTATGCAGCACCCCAACTCACCTTTCCCCTTAAGCAAGAATAAGTTGGTTTTCTAAATTTGAGACCCTGTTCTGTTTTGGAATTCAGTTCCTGTGTAGCCAAGTTTACATTCCGTGTATTAGTGATATCTTATGATGTTTCTTTTTCTGTGTGACTTATTTCAGTTAGAATCATCGTACCTGAATCCACTCATTATGCTGCTACGGGCCTGATGACATAGATTTCATTGCTGAGTGATACTGCATTGTACGTAAGTACCACAAGTTCTTTATCCATTTTTCACTTTCTGTGATACTGAACTTGTACGGTAAACGAGGTTCTTGTAAACAGAGACGTCCCAAACTTTGGGGTGGCTGTGTCTTTTTGATTTTAATTTCCCTAAGCTATAGGACCATAAGTGGAAGTGCCCTAGGCTCTGTTGCTTTGTTTTTTAGATGTTTCAGGAAACACCATACACTTCTCCCGAGTGTCTGTTGGCAATTTACATCCCACCCATCAGCATAACAAGGCTCCCAGTTCTCCATGGCCTGTCCTGCCTTTCTGGATTTTACACTTTTTTCAGATGGTCCTTTTGACTGGGGGGAAGTGAGACTTCATTGTAGTGCAGATTTCCTTTGCAAGCTTCCTTGGTTGGCCAAAAAGTGCGTATGCTTTTTTTCCTGAATATATTCAGGAAAAAACGCATACGCCCTTTTTGGCCAGGTGCATGATTGTGGACGCTCTGCCTCTTTTCCTATGCTTTCAATGCAATTCCAGTCTACCTCCTGAAATCGGCTTCCTGCAATTCTGCCCCGCTTTCAAGTCCTCTTGGCAGCCTTACTTCAGTATATTTTTGGACGATAGCTGTCATTTATAACTCTGCAGGTTTGTGAATTACAGTGCCCCTGAGCTCCTTTCTTCAACTCGTTTTCTTGTGAGCTGGCCGCAACACCGCAGGATGGCTTCAGGCCCTAATCTGCTTCCGGCAAGGCACGCTGAGCCTTTGGTTAATTCCTCTTCCTGGTGGGAAATGAGAGTTAAATTTGCCCGTCCAGACACCTCCAGCTAGTCTCTCATTGGTTCTCGCTATTCCTGTTCATCTTCCGCAGAAATTGCAAACTGGGCTAAACAGGAGGTTAAAGGGACTGACTCTCCAAGTTGGGAGAGTGTTTGTAAAGCGTCTGGAATGTTGCATCCGAGTATCAGGGTACGAAAACTGAGACATATTTGAACACGTCTCCCGATCACATGGTTGATCATACTCTAGGTTCCACATGCATGTTTTAGCTGAAGGAAGAATACCTTAAACCTGGGTAGTTGAAACCCGTGGAATGGTTACCATGCAATATGATTTCAAAGGGTCTTCATTTGCTCACCGAACCTCTCCAATCCTATCACTGCTGTGTTTATGCCCCTGTACACATGCTTGATTCTCTTTCGGAGACATAGCAATCCATAGGTTTTAAGATACTTACTAGTCAGGTACATTCTTAGGCGTTTAATATGCGGTGTTGAGGCCATTTCGTTGAGCATGGAGTAGCTCTTGTCTATTCCATATTTGGCTTAAGGAACTTTATCTGTGCTCATTTCAATCTCTGGTTTTATGCAGCACCCCAACTCACCTTTCCCCTTAAGCAAGCATAAGTTGGTTTTCTAAATTTGAGACCCTGTTCTGTTCTGTAATTCAGTTCCTGTGTAGCCAAGTTTACATTCCGTGTATTACTGATATCTTATGATGTTTCTTTTTCTGTGTGACTTATTTCAGTTAGAATCATCATACCTGAATCCACTCATTGTGCTGCTAAGGGCCTGATGACATAGATTTCATTGCTGAGTGATATTGCTTTGTAAGTAAATACCACAACTTCTTTATCCATTTTTCACTTTCTGCGATGTTGAACTTGTACTGTAAACGAGGTTCTTGTAAACAGAGGCGTTCCATACTTTGGGGTGGCTGTGTCTTTTTGATTTTAATTTCCCTAAGCTATAGGACCATAAGTGGAAGTGCCCTAGGCTCTGTTGCTTTGTTTTTTAGATGTTTCAGGAAACACCATACACTTCTCCCGAGTGTCTGTTGGCAATTTACATCCCGCCCATCAGCATAACAAGGCTCCCAGTTCTCCATGGCCTGTCCTGCCTTTCTGGATTTTACACTTTTTTCAGATGGCCCTTTTGACCGGGGGGAAGTGAGACTTCATTGTAGTGCAGATTTCCTTTGCAAGCTTGCTTGGTTGGCCAAAAAGTGCGTATGCGTTTTTTCCTGAATATATTCAGGACAAAACACATACGCCGTTTTTGGCCAAGTGCATCATTGTGGACGTTCTGCCTCTTTTCCTATGCTTTCAATGCAATTCCAGTCTACCTCTTGAAATCGGTTTCCTGCAATTCTGCACCGCTTTCAAGTCCTCTTGGCAGCCTTACTTCAGTATATTTTTGGACGATAGCTGTCATTAATAACTCTGCAGGTTTGTGAATTACAGTGCCCGTGAGCTCCTTTCTTCAACTCGCTTTCTTGTGAGCTGGCCGCAACACCGCAGGATGGCTTCAGGCCCTAATCTAGTTCCGGCACGGCACGCTGAGCCTTTGGTTATTTCCTCTTCCTGGTGGGAAATGAGAGTTAAATTTGCCCGTCCAGACACCTCCAGCTAGTCTCTCATTGTTTCTCCCTATTCCTGTTCATCTTCCGCAGAAATTGCAAACTGGGCCAAACAGGAGGTTAAAGGGACTGACTGTCCAAGTTGGGAGAGTGTTAGTAAAGCGTCTGGAATGTTGCACCCAAGTACCAGGGGAGGAAAACTGAAACATATTTGAACACGTCTCCCGTTCACACGGTTGATCATACTCTGGGTTCCACATGCATGTTTTAGCTGAAGGAAGAATACCTTAAACCTGGAGAGTTGAGACCCGTGAAATGGGTACCATGCAATATGACTTCAAAGGGTCTTCATTTGCTCACCGAACCTCTCCAATCCTATCACCGCTGCGTTTATGCCCCTGTACACACGCTTGATTCTCTTTTGGAGACATAGCAATCCATAGGTTTTAAGATACTTACTAGTCAGGTACATTCTTAGGCGTTTAACATGGGGTGTTGAGTCCATTTCGTTGAGCAAGGAGTAGCTCTTGTCTATTACATATTTGGCTTAAGGAACTTTATCTGTGCTCATTTCAATCTCTGGTTTTATGGAGCACCCCAACTCACCTTTCCCCTTAAGCAAGCATAAGTTGGTTTTCTAAATTTGAGACCCTGTTCTGTTTTGGAATTCAGTTCCTGTGTAGCCAAGTTTACATTCCGTGTATTAGTGATATCTTATGATGTTTCTTTTTCTGTGTGACTTATTTCAGTTAGAATCATCGTACCTGAATCCACTCATTGTGCTGCTAAGGGCCTGATGACATAGATTTCATTGCTGAGTCATACTGCATTGTACGTAAGTACCACAAGTTCTTTATCCATTTTTCAGTTTCTGTGATATTGAACTTGTACGGTAAACGAGGTTCTTGTAAACAGAGGCATCCCAAACTTTGGGGTGGCTGTGTCTTTTTGATTTTAATTTCCCTATGCTATAGGACCATAAGTGGAAGTGCCCTAGGCTCTGTTGCTTTGTTTTTTAGATGTTTCAGGAAACACCATACACTTCTCCCGAGTGTCTGTTGGCAATTTACATCCCACCCATCAGCATAACAAGGCTCCCAGTTCTCCATGGCCTGTCCTGCCTTTCTGGATTTTACACTTTTTTCAGATGGCCCTTTTGACCGGGGGGAAGTGAGACTTCATTGTAGTGCAGATTTCCTTTGCAAGCTTGTTTTGTTGGCCAAAAAGGGCGTATGCGTTTTTTCCTGAATATATTCAGGACAAAACACATACGCCGTTTTTGGCCAAGTGCATCATTGTGGACGTTCTGCCTCTTTTCCTATGCTTTCAATGCAATTCCAGTCTACCTCCTGAAATCGGTTTCCTGCAATTCTGCCCCGCTTTCAAGTCCTCTTGGCAGCCTTACTTCAGTATATTTTTGGACGATAGCTGTCATTTATAACTCTGCAGGTTTGTGCATTACAGTGCCCCTGAGCTCCTTTCTTCAACTCGCTTTCTTGTGAGCTGGCCGCAACACCGCAGGATGGCTTCAGGCCCTAATCTGGTTCCGGCACGGCACGCTGAGCCTTTGGTTATTTCCTCTTCCTGGTGGGAAATGAGAGTTAAATTTGCCCGTCCAGACACCTCCAGCTAGTGTCTCATTGATTCTCCCTATTCCTGTTCATCTTCCAGAGAAATTGCAAACTGGGCCAAACAGGAAGTTAAAGGCGCTGACTTTCCTAGTGCGGAGAGTGTTAGTAAAGCGTCTGGAATGTTGCACCCGAGTAGCAGGGGACGAAAACTGAGACATACTTGAACACGTCTCCCGATCACACGGTGGATCATACTCTGGGTTCCACATGCATGTTTTAGCTGAAGGAAGAATCCCTGAAACCTGGAGAGGTGAGACCCGTGGAATGTGTACCATGCAATGTGACTTCAAAGGGTCTTCATTTGCTCACCGAACCTCTCCAATCCTATCACTGCTGCGTTTATGCCCCTGTACACACGCTTGATTCTCTTTCGGAGACATTGCAATCCATAGGTTTTCAGATACTTACAAGTCAGGTACATTCTTAGGCATTTAATATGGGGTGTTGAGTCCATTTCATTGAGCAAGGAGTAGCTCTTGTCTATTCCATATTTGGCTTAAGGAACTTTATCTGTGGTCATTTCAATCTCTGGTTTTATGCAGCACCCCAACTCACCTTTCCCCTTAAGCAAGCATAAGTTGGTTTTCTAAATTTGAGACCCTGTTCTGTTTTGTAATTCAGTTCCTGTGTAGCCAAGTTTACATTCCGTGTATTAGTGATATCTTATGATGTTTCTTTTTCTGTGTGACTTATTTCAGTTAGAATCATCATACCTGAATCCACTCATTATGCTGCTACGGGCCTGATGACATTGATTTCATTGCTGAGTGATATTGCATTGTACGTAAGTACCACAACTTCTTTATCCATTTTTCGCTCTTTGCGATATTGTACTTGTACCGTAAATGAGGTTCTTGTAAACAGAGCTGTCCCAAACTTTGGGGTGGCTGTGTCTTTTTGATTTTAATTTCCCTAAGCTATAGGACCATAAGTGGAAATGCCCTAGCCTCTGTTGCTTTGTTTTTTAGATGTTTCAGGAAACACCATACACTTCTCCCGAGTGTCTGTTGGCAATTTACATCCCACTCTTCAGCATAACAAGACTCCCAGTTCTCTATGGCCTGTCCTGCCTTTCTGGATTTTACACTTTTTTCAGATGGCCCTTTTGACCGGGGGGAAGTGAGACTTCATTGTAGTGCAGATTTGCTTTGCAAGCTTGCTTGTTTGGCCAAAAAGTGCGTATGCTTTTTTTCCTGAATATATTCAGGAAAAAACGCATACGCACTTTTTGGCCAAGTGCATCATTGTGGACGCTCTGCCTCTTTTCCTATGTTTTCAATGCAATTCCAGTCTACCTCCTGAAATCGGTTTCCTGCAATTCTGCCCCGCTTTCAAGTCCTCTTGGCAGCCTTACTTCAGTATATTTTTGGACGATAGCTGTCATTTATAACTCTGCAGGTTTGTGCATTACAGTGCCCCTGAGCTCCTTTCTTCAACTCGCTTTCTTGTGACCTGGCCGCAACACCGCAGGATGGCTTCAGGCCCTAATCTGGTTCCGGCACGGCACGCTGAGCCTTTGGTTAATTCCTCTTCCTGGTGGGAAATGAGAGTTAAATTTGCCCGTCCAGACACCTCCAGCTAGTCTCTCATTGGTTCTCCCTATTCCTGTTCATCTTCCGCAGAAATTGCAAACTGGGCCAAACAGGAGGTTAAAGGGACTGACTCTCCAAGTCGGGAGAGTGTTAGTAAAGCATCTGGAATGTTGCACCCGAGTACCAGGGTACTAAAACTGAGACATATTTGAACACGTCTGCCGATCACATGGTTGATCATACTCTAGGTTCCACATGCATGTTTTAGCTGAAGGAAGAATACCTTAAACCTGGGTAGTTGAAACCCGTGGAATGGGTACCATGCAATATGACTTCAAAGGGGCTTCATTTGCTCACCGAACCTCTCCAATCCTATCACTGCTGCGTTTATGCCCCTGTACACATGCTTGATTCTCTTTCGGAGACATAGCAATCCATAGGTTTTAAGATACTTACTAGTCAGGTACATTCTTAGGCGTTTAATATGCGGTGTTGAGTCCATTTCGTTGAGCAAGGAGTAGCTCTTGTCTATTCCATATTTGGCTTAAGGAACTTTATCTGTGCTCATTTCAATCTCTGGTTTTATGCAGCACCCCAACTCACCTTTCCCCTTAAGCAAGCATAAGTTGGTTTTCTAAATTTGAGACCCTGTTCTGTTCTGTAATTCAGTTCCTGTGTAGCCAAGTTTACATTCCGTGTATTAGTGATATCTTATGATGTTTCTTTTTCTGTGTGACTTATTTCAGTTAGAATCATCGTACCTGAATCCACTCATTATGCTGCTACGGTCCTGATGACATAGATTTCATTGCTGAGTGATACTGCATTGTACGTATGTACCACAAGTTCTTTATCCATTTTTCACTTTCTGTGATATTGAACTTGTACAGTAAATGAGGTTCTTGTAAACAGAGGCGTCCCAAACTTTGGGGTGGCTGTGTCTTTTTGATTTTAATTTCCCTAAGCTATAGGACCATAAGTGGAAGTGCCCTAGGCTCTGTTGCTTTGTTTTTTAGATGTTTCAGGAAACACCATACACTTCTCCCGAGTGTCTGTTGGCAATTTACATCCCGCCCTTCAGCATAACAAGGCTCCCAGTTCTCTATGGCCTGTCCTGCCTTTCTGGATTTTACACTTTTTTCAGATGGCCCTTTTGACCGGGGGGAAGTGAGACTTCATTGTAGTGCAGATTTGCTTTGCAAGCTTGCTTGTTTGGCCAAAAAGTGCGTATGCGTTTTTTCCTGAATATATTCAGAAAAAATGCATACGCACTTTTTGGCCAAGTGCATCATTGTGGATGCTCTGCCTCTTTTCCTATGCTTTCAATGCAATTCCAGTCTACCTCCTGAAATCGGTTTCCTGCAATTCTGCCCCGCTTTCAAGTCCTCTTGGCAGCCTTACTTCAGTATATTTTTGGACGATAGCTGTCATTTATAACTCTGCAGGTTTGTGCATTACAGTGCCCCTGAGCTCCTTTCTTCAACTCGCTTTCTTGTGAGCTGGCCGCAACACCGCAGGATGGCTTCAGGCCCTAATCTGGTTACGGCACGGCACGCTGAGCCTTTGGTTAATTCCTCTTCCTGGTGGGAAATGAGAGTTAAATTTGCCCGTCCAGACACCTCCAGCTAGTCTCTCATTGGTTCTCGCTATTCCTGTTCATCTTCCGCAGAAATTGCAAACTGGGCCAAACAGGAGGTTAAAGGGACTGACTCTCCAAGTCGGGAGAGTGTTAGTAAAGTGTCTGGAATGTTGCACCCGAGAACCAGGGTACAAAAACTGAGACATATTTGAACACGTCTCCCGATCACATGGTTGATCATACTCTAGGTTCCACATGCATGTTTTAGCTGAAGGAAGAATACCTTAAACCTGGGTAGTTGAAACCCGTGGAATGGGTACCATGCAATATGACTTCAAAGGGTCTTCATTTGCTCACCGAACCTCTCCAATCCTATCACTGCTGCGTGTATGCCCCTGTACACATGCTTGATTCTCTTTTGGAGACATAGCAATCCATAGGTTTTAAGTTACTTACTAGTCAGGTATATTCTTAGGTGTTTAATATGCGGTGTTGAGTCCATTTCGTTGAGCAAGGAGTAGCTCTTGTCTATTCCATATTTGGCTTAAGGAACTTTATCTGTGCTCATTTCAATCTCTGGTTTTATGCAGCACCCAACTCACCTTTCCCCTTAAGCAAGCATAAGTTGGTTTTCGAAATTTGAGACCCTGTTCTGTTCTGTAATTCAGTTCCTGTGTAGCCAAGTTTACATTCCGTGTATTACTGATATCTTATGATGTTTCTTTTTCTGTGTGACTTATTTCAGTTAGAATCATCATACCTGAATCCACTCATTGTGTTGCTAAGGGCCTGATGACATAGATTTCATTGCTGAGTGATATTGCTTTGTAAGTAAATACCACAACTTCTTTATCCATTTTTCACTTTCTGCGATGTTGAACTTGTACTGTAAACGAGGTTCTTGTAAACAGAGCCATCCCAAACTTTGGGGTGGCTGTGTCTTTTTGATTTTAATTTCCCTAAGCTATAGGACCATAAGTGGAAATGCCCTAGCCTCTGTTGCTTTGTTTTTTAGATGTTTCAGGAAACACCATACACTTCTCCCGAGTGTCTGTTGGCAATTTACATCCCACCCTTCAGCATAACAAGACTCCCAGTTCTCTATGGCCTGTCCTGCCTTTCTGGATTTTACACTTTTTTCAGATGGCCCTTTTGACCGGGGGGAAGTGAGACTTCATTGTAGTGCAGATTTGCTTTGCAAGCTTGCTTGTTTGGCCAAAAAGTGCGTATGCTTTTTTTCCTGAATATATTCAGGAAAAAACGCATACGCACTTTTTGGCCAAGTGCATCATTGTGGACGCTCTGCCTCTTTTCCTATGTTTTCAATGCAATTCCAGTCTACCTCCTGAAATCGGTTTCCTGCAATTCTGCCCCGCTTTCAAGTCCTCTTGGCAGCCTTACTTCAGTATATTTTTGGACGATAGCTGTCATTTATAACTCTGCAGGTTTGTGCATTACAGTGCCCCTGAGCTCCTTTCTTCAACTCGCTTTCTTGTGACCTGGCCGCAACACCGCAGGATGGCTTCAGGCCCTAATCTGGTTCCGGCACGGCACGCTGAGCCTTTGGTTAATTCCTCTTCCTGGTGGGAAATGAGAGTTAAATTTGCCCGTCCAGACACCTCCAGCTAGTCTCTCATTGGTTCTCCCTATTCCTGTTCATCTTCCGCAGAAATTGCAAACTGGGCCAAACAGGAGGTTAAAGGGACTGACTCTCCAAGTCGGGAGAGTGTTAGTAAAGCATCTGGAATGTTGCACCCGAGTACCAGGGTACTAAAACTGAGACATATTTGAACACGTCTGCCGATCACATGGTTGATCATACTCTAGGTTCCACATGCATGTTTTAGCTGAAGGAAGAATACCTTAAACCTGGGTAGTTGAAACCCGTGGAATGGGTACCATGCAATATGACTTCAAAGGGGCTTCATTTGCTCACCGAACCTCTCCAATCCTATCACTGCTGCGTTTATGCCCCTGTACACATGCTTGATTCTCTTTCGGAGACATAGCAATCCATAGGTTTTAAGATACTTACTAGTCAGGTACATTCTTAGGCGTTTAATATGCGGTGTTGAGTCCATTTCGTTGAGCAAGGAGTAGCTCTTGTCTATTCCATATTTGGCTTAAGGAACTTTATCTGTGCTCATTTCAATCTCTGGTTTTATGCAGCACCCCAACTCACCTTTCCCCTTAAGCAAGCATAAGTTGGTTTTCTAAATTTGAGACCCTGTTCTGTTCTGTAATTCAGTTCCTGTGTAGCCAAGCTTACATTCCGTGTATTACTGATATCTTATGATGTTTCTTTTTCTGTGTGACTTATTTCAGTTAGAATCATCAGACCTGAATCCACTCATTGTGCTGCTAAGGGCCTGATGACATAGATTTCATTGCTGAGTGATATTGCTTTGTAAGTAAATACCACAACTTCTTTATCCATTTTTCACTTTCTGCGATGTTGAACTTGTACTGTAAACGAGGTTCTTGTAAACAGAGCCATCCCAAACTTTGGGGTGGCTGTGTCTTTTTGATTTTAATTTCCCTAAGCTATAGGACCATAAGTGGAAGTGCCCTAGGCTCTGTTGCTTTGTTTTTTAGATGTTTCAGGAAACACCATACACTTCTCCCGAGTGTCTGTTGGCAATTTACATCCCGCCCATCAGCATAACAAGGCTCCCAGTTCTCCATGGGCTGTCCTGCCTTTCTGCATTTTACACTTTTTCCAGATGGCCCTTTTGACGGGAGGAAAGTGAGACTTCATTGTAGTGCAGATTTCCTTTGCAAGCTTGCTTGGTTGGCCAAAAAGTGCGTATGCGTTTTTTCCTGAATATATTCAGGAAAAAACGCATACGCCCTTTTTGGCCAAGTGCATCATTGTGGACGTTCTGCCTCTTTTCCTATGCTTTCAATGCAATTCCAGTCTACCTCCTGAAATCGGTTTCCTGAAATTCTGCCCCGCTTTCAAGTCCTCTTGACAGCCTTACTTCAGTATATTTTTGGACGATAGCTGTCATTTATAACTCTGAAAGTTTGTGAATTACAGTGCCCCTGAGTTCCTTTCTTCAACTCGCTTTCTTGTGACCTGGCCGCAACACCGCAGGATGGCTTCAGGCCCTAATCTGGTTCCGGCACGGCACGCTGAGCCTTTGGTTAATTCCTCTTCCTGGTGGGAAATGAGAGTTAAATTTGCCCGTCCAGACACCTCCAGCTAGTCTCTCATTGGTTCTCGCTATTCCTGTTCATCTTCCGCAGAAATTGCAAACTGGGCCAAACAGGAGGTTAAAGGGACTGACTCTCCAAGTCGGGAGAGTGTTAGTAAAGCATCTGGAATGTTGCACCCGAGTACCAGGGTACGAGAACTGAGACATATTTGAACACGTCTCCCGATCACATGGTTGATCATAATCTGGGTTCCACATGCATGTTTTAGCTGAAGGAAGAATACCTTAAACCTGGGTAGTTGAAACCCGTGGAATGGGTACCATGCAATATGACTTCAAAGGGGCTTCATTTGCTCACCGAACCTCTCCAATCCTATCACTGCTGCGTTTATGCCCCTGTACACATGCTTGATTCTCTTTCGGAGACATAGCAATCCATAGGTTTTAAGATACTTACTAGTCAGGTACATTCTTAGGCGTTTAATATGCGGTGTTGAGTCCATTTCGTTGAGCAAGGAGTAGCTCTTGTCTATTCCATATTTGGCTTAAGGAACTTTATCTGTGCTCATTTCAATCTCTGGTTTTATGCAGCACCCCAACTCACCTTTCCCCTTAAGCAAGCATAAGTTGGTTTTCTAAATTTGAGACCCTGTTCTGTTCTGTAATTCAGTTTCTGTGTAGCCAAGTTTACATTCCGTGTATTACTGATATCTTATGATGTTTCTTTTTCTGTGTGACTTATTTCAGTTAGAATCATCATACCTGAATCCACTCATTGTGTTGCTAAGGGCCTGATGACATAGATTTCATTGCTGAGTGATATTGCTTTGTAAGTAAATACCACAACTTCTTTATCCATTTTTCACTTTCTGCGATGTTGAACTTGTACTGTAAACGAGGTTCTTGTAAACAGAGCCATCCCAAACTTTGGGGTGGCTGTGTCTTTTTGATTTTAATTTCCCTAAGCTATAGGACCATAAGTGGAAGTGCCCTAGGCTCTGTTGCTTTGTTTTTTAGATGTTTCAGGAAACACCATACACTTCTCCCGAGTGTCTGTTGGCAATTTACATCCCACCCTTCAGCATAACAAGGCTCTCAGTTCTCTATGGCCTGTCCTGCCTTTCTGGATTTTACACTTTTTTCAGATGGCCCTTTTGACCGGGGGGAAGTGAGACTTCATTGTAGTGCAGATTTGCTTTGCAAGCTTGCTTGTTTGGCCAAAAAGTGCGTATGCTTTTTTTCCTGAATATATTCAGGAAAAAACGCATACGCACTTTTTGGCCAAGTGCATCATTGTGGACGCTCTGCCTCTTTTCCTATGTTTTCAATGCAATTCCAGTCTACCTCCTGAAATCGGTTTCCTGCAATTCTGCCCCGCTTTCAAGTCCTCTTGGCAGCCTTACTTCAGTATATTTTTGGACGATAGCTGTCATTTATAACTCTGCAGGTTTGTGCATTACAGTGCCCCTGAGCTCCTTTCTTCAACTCGCTTTCTTGTGACCTGGCCGCAACACCGCAGGATGGCTTCAGGCCCTAATCTGGTTCCGGCACGGCACGCTGAGCCTTTGGTTAATTCCTCTTCCTGGTGGGAAATGAGAGTTAAATTTGCCCGTCCAGACACCTCCAGCTAGTCTCTCATTGGTTCTCCCTATTCCTGTTCATCTTCCGCAGAAATTGCAAACTGGGCCAAACAGGAGGTTAAAGGGACTGACTCTCCAAGTCGGGAGAGTGTTAGTAAAGCATCTGGAATGTTGCACCCGAGTACCAGGGTACTAAAACTGAGACATATTTGAACACGTCTGCCGATCACATGGTTGATCATACTCTAGGTTCCACATGCATGTTTTAGCTGAAGGAAGAATACCTTAAACCTGGGTAGTTGAAACCCGTGGAATGGGTACCATGCAATATGACTTCAAAGGGGCTTCATTTGCTCACCGAACCTCTCCAATCCTATCACTGCTGCGTTTATGCCCCTGTACACATGCTTGATTCTCTTTCGGAGACATAGCAATCCATAGGTTTTAAGATACTTACTAGTCAGGTACATTCTTAGGCGTTTAATATGCGGTGTTGAGTCCATTTCGTTGAGCAAGGAGTAGCTCTTGTCTATTCCATATTTGGCTTAAGGAACTTTATCTGTGCTCATTTCAATCTCTGGTTTTATGCAGCACCCCAACTCACCTTTCCCCTTAAGCAAGCATAAGTTGGTTTTCTAAATTTGAGACCCTGTTCTGTTCTGTAATTCAGTTCCTGTGTAGCCAAGCTTACATTCCGTGTATTACTGATATCTTATGATGTTTCTTTTTCTGTGTGACTTATTTCAGTTAGAATCATCAGACCTGAATCCACTCATTGTGTTGCTAAGGGCCTGATGACATAGATTTCATTGCTGAGTGATATTGCTTTGTAAGTAAATACCACAACTTCTTTATCCATTTTTCACTTTCTGCGATGTTGAACTTGTACTGTAAACGAGGTTCTTGTAAACAGAGCCATCCCAAACTTTGGGGTGGCTGTGTCTTTTTGATTTTAATTTCCCTAAGCTATAGGACCATAAGTGGAAGTGCCCTAGGCTCTGTTGCTTTGTTTTTTAGATGTTTCAGGAAACACCATACACTTCTCCCGAGTGTCTGTTGGCAATTTACATCCCGCCCATCAGCATAACAAGGCTCCCAGTTCTCCATGGGCTGTCCTGCCTTTCTGCATTTTACACTTTTTCCAGATGGCCCTTTTGTCGGGAGGAAAGTGAGACTTCATTGTAGTGCAGATTTCCTTTGCAAGCTTGCTTGGTTGGCCAAAAAGTGCGTATGCGTTTTTTCCTGAATATATTCAGGAAAAAACGCATACGCCCTTTTTGGCCAAGTGCATCATTGTGGACGTTCTGCCTCTTTTCCTATGCTTTCAATGCAATTCCAGTCTACCTCCTGAAATCGGTTTCCTGAAATTCTGCCCCGCTTTCAAGTCCTCTTGACAGCCTTACTTCAGTATATTTTTGGACGATAGCTGTCATTTATAACTCTGAAAGTTTGTGAATTACAGTGCCCCTGAGTTCCTTTCTTCAACTCGCTTTCTTGTGACCTGGCCGCAACACCGCAGGATGGCTTCAGGCCCTAATCTGGTTCCGGCACGGCACGCTGAGCCTTTGGTTAATTCCTCTTCCTGGTGGGAAATGAGAGTTAAATTTGCCCGTCCAGACACCTCCAGCTAGTCTCTCATTGGTTCTCGCTATTCCTGTTCATCTTCCGCAGAAATTGCAAACTGGGCCAAACAGGAGGTTAAAGGGACTGACTCTCCAAGTCGGGAGAGTGTTAGTAAAGCATCTGGAATGTTGCACCCGAGTACCAGGGTACGAGAACTGAGACATATTTGAACACGTCTCCCGATCACATGGTTGATCATAATCTGGGTTCCACATGCATGTTTTAGCTGAAGGAAGAATACCTTAAACCTGGGTAGTTGAAACCCGTGGAATGGGTACCATGCAATATGACTTCAAAGGGTCTTCATTTGCTCACCGAACCTCTCCAATCCTATCACTGCTGCGTTTATGCCCCTGTACACATGCTTGATTCTCTTTTGGAGACATAGCAATCCATAGGTTTTAAGATACTTACTAGTCAGGTACATTCTTAGGCGTTTAATATGCGGTGTTGAGTCCATTTCGTTGAGCAAGGAGTAGCTCTTGTCTATTCCATATTTGGCTTAAGGAACTTTATCTGTGCTCATTTCAATCTCTGGTTTTATGCAGCACCCCAACTCACCTTTCCCCTTAAGCAAGCATAAGTTGGTTTTCTAAATTTGAGACCCTGTTCTGTTCTGTAATTCAGTTCCTGTGTAGCCAAGTTTACATTCCGTGTATTACTGATATCTTATGATGTTTCTTTTTCTGTGTGACTTATTTCAGTTAGAATCATCATACCTGAATCCACTCATTGTGTTGCTAAGGGCCTGATGACATAGATTTCATTGCTGAGTGATATTGCTTTGTAAGTAAATACCACAACTTCTTTATCCATTTTTCACTTTCTGCGATGTTGAACTTGTACTGTAAACGAGGTTCTTGTAAACAGAGCCATCCCAAACTTTGGGGTGGCTGTGTCTTTTTGATTTTAATTTCCCTAAGCTATAGGACCATAAGTGGAAATGCCCTAGCCTCTGTTGCTTTGTTTTTTAGATGTTTCAGGAAACACCATACACTTCTCCCGAGTGTCTGTTGGCAATTTACATCCCACCCTTCAGCATAACAAGACTCCCAGTTCTCTATGGCCTGTCCTGCCTTTCTGGATTTTACACTTTTTTCAGATGGCCCTTTTGACCGGGGGGAAGTGAGACTTCATTGTAGTGCAGATTTGCTTTGCAAGCTTGCTTGTTTGGCCAAAAAGTGCGTATGCTTTTTTTCCTGAATATATTCAGGAAAAAACGCATACGCACTTTTTGGCCAAGTGCATCATTGTGGACGCTCTGCCTCTTTTCCTATGTTTTCAATGCAATTCCAGTCTACCTCCTGAAATCGGTTTCCTGCAATTCTGCCCCGCTTTCAAGTCCTCTTGGCAGCCTTACTTCAGTATATTTTTGGACGATAGCTGTCATTTATAACTCTGCAGGTTTGTGCATTACAGTGCCCCTGAGCTCCTTTCTTCAACTCGCTTTCTTGTGACCTGGCCGCAACACCGCAGGATGGCTTCAGGCCCTAATCTGGTTCCGGCACGGCACGCTGAGCCTTTGGTTAATTCCTCTTCCTGGTGGGAAATGAGAGTTAAATTTGCCCGTCCAGACACCTCCAGCTAGTCTCTCATTGGTTCTCCCTATTCCTGTTCATCTTCCGCAGAAATTGCAAACTGGGCCAAACAGGAGGTTAAAGGGACTGACTCTCCAAGTCGGGAGAGTGTTAGTAAAGCATCTGGAATGTTGCACCCGAGTACCAGGGTACTAAAACTGAGACATATTTGAACACGTCTGCCAATCACATGGTTGATCATACTCTAGGTTCCACATGCATGTTTTAGCTGAAGGAAGAATACCTTAAACCTGGGTAGTTGAAACCCGTGGAATGGGTACCATGCAATATGACTTCAAAGGGGCTTCATTTGCTCACCGAACCTCTCCAATCCTATCACTGCTGCGTTTATGCCCCTGTACACATGCTTGATTCTCTTTCAGAGACATAGCAATCCATAGGTTTTAAGATACTTACTAGTCAGGTACATTCTTAGGCGTTTAATATGCGGTGTTGAGTCCATTTCGTTGAGCAAGGAGTAGCTCTTGTCTATTCCATATTTGGCTTAAGGAACTTTATCTGTGCTCATTTCAATCTCTGGTTTTATGCAGCACCCCAACTCACCTTTCCCCTTAAGCAAGCATAAGTTGGTTTTCTAAATTTGAGACCCTGTTCTGTTCTGTAATTCAGTTCCTGTGTAGCCAAGCTTACATTCCGTGTATTACTGATATCTTATGATGTTTCTTTTTCTGTGTGACTTATTTCAGTTAGAATCATCAGACCTGAATCCACTCATTGTGCTGCTAAGGGCCTGATGACATAGATTTCATTGCTGAGTGATATTGCTTTGTAAGTAAATACCACAACTTCTTTATCCATTTTTCACTTTCTGCGATGTTGAACTTGTACTGTAAACGAGGTTCTTGTAAACAGAGCCATCCCAAACTTTGGGGTGGCTGTGTCTTTTTGATTTTAATTTCCCTAAGCTATAGGACCATAAGTGGAAATGCCCTAGCCTCTGTTGCTTTGTTTTTTAGATGTTTCAGGAAACACCATACACTTCTCCCGAGTGTCTGTTGGCAATTTACATCCCACCCTTCAGCATAACAAGACTCCCAGTTCTCTATGGCCTGTCCTGCCTTTCTGGATTTTACACTTTTTTCAGATGGCCCTTTTGACCGGGGGGAAGTGAGACTTCATTGTAGTGCAGATTTGCTTTGCAAGCTTGCTTGTTTGGCCAAAAAGTGCGTATGCTTTTTTTCCTGAATATATTCAGGAAAAAACGCATACGCACTTTTTGGCCAAGTGCATCATTGTGGACGCTCTGCCTCTTTTCCTATGTTTTCAATGCAATTCCAGTCTACCTCCTGAAATCGGTTTCCTGCAATTCTGCCCCGCTTTCAAGTCCTCTTGGCAGCCTTACTTCAGTATATTTTTGGACGATAGCTGTCATTTATAACTCTGCAGGTTTGTGCATTACAGTGCCCCTGAGCTCCTTTCTTCAACTCGCTTTCTTGTGACCTGGCCGCAACACCGCAGGATGGCTTCAGGCCCTAATCTGGTTCCGGCACGGCACGCTGAGCCTTTGGTTAATTCCTCTTCCTGGTGGGAAATGAGAGTTAAATTTGCCCGTCCAGACACCTCCAGCTAGTCTCTCATTGGTTCTCCCTATTCCTGTTCATCTTCCGCAGAAATTGCAAACTGGGCCAAACAGGAGGTTAAAGGGACTGACTCTCCAAGTCGGGAGAGTGTTAGTAAAGCATCTGGAATGTTGCACCCGAGTACCAGGGTACTAAAACTGAGACATATTTGAACACGTCTGCCAATCACATGGTTGATCATACTCTAGGTTCCACATGCATGTTTTAGCTGAAGGAAGAATACCTTAAACCTGGGTAGTTGAAACCCGTGGAATGGGTACCATGCAATATGACTTCAAAGGGGCTTCATTTGCTCACCGAACCTCTCCAATCCTATCACTGCTGCGTTTATGCCCCTGTACACATGCTTGATTCTCTTTCAGAGACATAGCAATCCATAGGTTTTCAGATACTTACTAGTCAGGTACATTCTTAGGCGTTTAATATGCGGTGTTGAGTCCATTTCGTTGAGCAAGGAGTAGCTCTTGTCTATTCCATATTTGGCTTAAGGAACTTTATCTGTGCTCATTTCAATCTCTGGTTTTATGCAGCACCCCAACTCACCTTTCCCCTTAAGCAAGCATAAGTTGGTTTTCTAAATTTGAGACCCTGTTCTGTTCTGTAATTCAGTTCCTGTGTAGCCAAGTTTACATTCCGTGTATTACTGATATCTTATGATGTTTCTTTTTCTGTGTGACTTATTTCAGTTAGAATCATCAGACCTGAATCCACTCATTGTGCTGCTAAGGGCCTGATGACATAGATTTCATTGCTGAGTGATATTGCTTTGCAAGTAAATACCACAACTTCTTTATCCATTTTTCACTTTCTGCGATGTTGAACTTGTACTGTAAACGAGGTTCTTGTAAACAGAGGCGTCCCAAACTTTGGAGTGGCTGTGTCTTTTTGATTTTAATTTCCCTAAGCTATAGGACCATAAGTGGAAGTGCCCTAGGCTCTGTTGCTTTGTTTTTCAGATGTTTCAGGAAACACCATACACTTCTCTGGAGTGTCTGTTGGCAATTTACATCCCGCCCATCAGCATAACAAGGCTCCCAGTTCTCCATGGCCTGTCCTGCCTTTCTGGAATTTACACTTTTTTCAGATGTGCCTTTTGACCGGGGGGAAGTGAGACTTCATTGTAGTGCAGATTTCCTTTGCATGTTTGCTTGGTTGGCCAAAAAGGGCGTATGCGTTATTTCCTGAATATATTCAGGAAAAAACGCAT
Source organism: Pseudorca crassidens (assembly GCF_039906515.1). NCBI lineage: Eukaryota > Metazoa > Chordata > Mammalia > Artiodactyla > Delphinidae > Pseudorca > Pseudorca crassidens. The sequence goes on from NC_090301.1 coordinate 105,635,760, forward strand.
ACGCCCTTTTTGGCCAAGTGCATCATTGTGGACGTTCTGTCTCTTTTCCTATGCTTTCAATGCAATTCCAGTCTACCTCCTGAAATCGGTTTCCTGCAATTCTGCCCCGCTTTCAAGTCCTCTTGGCAGCCTTACTTCAGTATATTTTTGGACGATAGCTGTCATTTATAACTCTGCAGGTTTGTGAATTACAGTGCCCCTGAGCTCCTTTCTTCAACTCGCTTTCTTTTGAGCTGGCTGCAACACCGCAGGATGGCTTCAGGCCCTAATCTGGTTCCGGCACAGCACGCTGAGCCTTTGGTTATTTCCTCTTCCTGGTGGGAAATGAGAGTTAAATTTGCCTGTCCAGACACCTCTAGCTAGTCTCTCATTGGTTCTCGCTATTCCTGTTCATCTTCCGCAGAAATTGCAAACTGGGCCAAACAGGAGGTTAAAGGCGCTGACTCTCCAAGTGGGGAGAGTGTTAGTAAAGCGTGTGGAATGTTGCACCCGAGTACGAGAGGAGGAAAACTGAGACATATTTGAACACGTCTCCCGTTCACACGGTTGATCATACTCTGGGTTCCACATGCATGTTTTAGCTGAAGGAAGAATACCTTAAACCTGGATAGTTGAGACCCGTGGAATGGGTACCATGCAATACGACTTCAAAGGGTCTTCATTTGCTCACCGAACCTCTCCAATCCTATCACTGCTGCGTTTATGCCCCTGTACACACGCTTGATTCTCTTTTGGAGACATAGCAATCCATAGGTTTTAAGATACTTATTAGTCAGGTACATTCTTAGGCGTTTAATATGCGGTGTTGAGTCCATTTCGTTGAGCAAGGAGTAGCTCTTGTCTATTCAATATTTGGCTTAAGGAACTTTATCTGTGCTCATTTCAATCTCTGGTTTTATGCAGCACCCCAACTCACCTTTCCCCTTAAGCAAGCATAAGTTGGTTTTCTAAATTTGACACCCTGTTCTGTTTTGGAATTCAGTTCCTGTGTAGCCAAGTTTACATTCCGTGTATTAGTGATATCTTATGATGTTTCTTTTTCTGTGTGACTTATTTCAGTTAAATCATCGTACCTGAATCCACTCATTATGCTGCAACGGGCCTGATGACATAGATTTCATTGCTGAGTGATACTGCATTGTATGTAAGTACCACAAGTTCTTTATCCATTTTTCACTTTCTGTGATATTGAACTTGTACGGTAAACGAGGTTCTTGTAACCAGAGGCGTCCCAAACTTTTGGGTGGCTGTGTCTTTTTGATTTTAATTTCCCTAAGCTATAGGACCATAAGTGGAAGTGCCCTAGGCTCTGTTGCTTTGTTTTTTAGATGTTTCAGGAAACACCATACACTTCTCCCGAGTGTCTGTTGGCAATTTACATCCCGCCCATCAGCATAACAAGGCTCCCAGTTCTCCATGGCCTGTCCTGCCTTTCTGGATTTTACACTTTTTTCAGATGTCCCTTTTGACCGGGGGGAAGTGAGACTTCATTGTAGTGCAGATTTCCTTTGCAAGCTTGCTTGGTTGGCCAAAAAGGGCGTATGCGTTTTTTCCTGAATATATTCAGGAAAAAACGCATACGCCCTTTTTGGCCAAGTGCATCATTGTGGACGTTCTGCCTCTTTTCCTATGCTTTCAATGCAATTCCAGTCTACCTCCTGAAATCGGTTTCTTGCAATTCTGCTCCGCTTTCAAGTCCTCTTGGCAGCCTTACTTCAGTATATTTTTGGACGATAGCTGTCATTTATAACTCTGCAGGTTTGTGAATTACAGTGCCCCTGAGCTCCTTTCTTCAACTCGCTTTCTTGTGAGCTGGCCGCAACACCGCAAGATGGCTTCAGGCCCTAATCTGGTTCCGGAACGGCACGCTGAGCCTTTGGTTATTTCCTCTTCCTGGTGGGAAATGAGAGTTAAATTTGCCCGTCCAGACACCTCCAGCTAGTGTCTCATTGGTTCTCGCTATTCCTGTTCATCTTCCGCAGAAATTGCAAACTGGGCCAAACAGGAGGTTAAAGGCACTGACTCTCCAAGTGGGGAGAGTGTTAGTAAAGCGTCTGGAATGTTGCACCCGAGTACCAGGGTACGAAAACTGAGACATATTTGAACACGTCTCCCGTTCACACGGTTGATCATACTCTGGGTTCCACATGCATTTTTTAGCTGAAGGAAGAATACCTTAAACCTGGAGAGTTGAGACCCGTGTAATGGATACCATGCAATATGACTTCAAAGGGTCTTCATTTGCTCACCGAACCTCTCCAATCCTATCACTGCTGCGTTTATGCCCCTGTACACATGCTTGATTCTCTTTTGGAGACATAGCAATCCATAGGTTTTAAGATACTTACTAGTCAGGTACATTCTTAGGTGTTTAATATGCGGTGTTGAGTCCATTTCGTTGAGCAAGGAGTAGCTCTTGTCTATTCCATATTTGGCTTAAGGAACTTTATCTGTGCTCATTTCAATCTCTGGTTTTATGCAGCACCCAACTCACCTTTCCCCTTAAGCAAGCATAAGTTGGTTTTCTAAATTTGAGACCCTGTTCTGTTCTGTAATTCAGTTCCTGTGTAGCCAAGCTTACATTCCGTGTATTACTGATATCTTATGATATTTCTTTTTCTGTGTGATTTATTTCAGTTAGAATCATCATACCTGAATCCACTCATTATGCTGCTAAGGGCCTGATGACATAGATTTCATTGCTGAGTGATATTGCTTTGTAAGTAAATACCACAACTTCTTTATCCATTTTTCACTTTCTGCGATGTTGAACTTGTACTGTAAACGAGGTTCTTGTAAACAGAGGCGTCCCAAACTTTGGGGTGGCTGTGTCTTTTTGATTTTAATTTCCCTAAGCTATAGGACCATAAGTGGAAGTGCCCTAGGCTCTGTTGCTTTGTTTTTTAGATGTTTCAGGAAACACCATACACTTCTCCCGAGTGTCTGTTGGCAATTTACATCCCGCCCATCAGCATAACAAGGCTCCCAGTTCTCCATGGCCTGTCCTGCCTTTCTGGATTTTACACTTTTTTCAGATGGCCCTTTTGACCGGGGGGAAGTGAGACTTCATTGTAGTGCAGATTTCCTTTGCAAGCTTGCTTGGTTGGCCAAAAAGGGCGTATGCGTTTTTTCCTGAATATATTCAGGAAAAAACGCATACGCCCTTTTTGGCCAAGTGCATCATTGTGGACGTTCTGCCTCTTTTCCTATGCTTTCAATGCAATTCCAGTCTACCTCCTGAAATCGGTTTCCTGCAATTCTGCCTCGCTTTCAAGTCCTCTTGGCAGCCTTACTTCAATATATTTTTGGACGATAGCTGTCATTTATAACTCTGCAGGTTTGTGAATTACAGTGCCCCTGAGCTCCTTTCTTCAACTCGCTTTCTTTTGAGCTGGCCGCAACACCACAGGATGGCTTCAGGCCCTAATCTGGTTCCGGCAGAGCACGCTGAGCCTTTGGTTATTTCCTCTTCCTGGTGGGAAATGAGAGTTAAATTTGCCCGTCCAGACACCTCTAGCTAGTCTCTCATTGGTTCTCCCTATTCCTGTTCATCTTCCGCAGAAATTGCAAACTGGGCCAAACAGGAGGTTAAAGGCGCTGACTCTCCAAGTGGGGAGAGTGTTAGTAAAGCGTCTGGAAAGTTGCACCCGAGTACCAGGGGAGGAAAACTGAGACATATTTGAACACGTCTCCTGTTCACATGGTTGATCATACTCTGGGTTCCACATGCATGTTTTAGATGAAGGAAGAATACCTTAAACCTGGAGAGTTGAGACCCGTGGAATGGGTACCATGCAATACGACTTCAAAGGGTCTTCATTTGCTCACCGAACCTCTCCAATCCTATCACTGCAGCGTTTATGCCCCTGTACACACGCTTGATTCTCTTTTGGAGACATAGCAATCCATAGGTTTTAAGATACTTACTAGTCAGGTACATTCTTAGGCGTTTAATATGCGGTGTTGAGTCCATTTCGTTGAGCAAGGAGTAGCTCTTGTCTATTCCATATTTGGCTTAAGGAACTTTATCTGTGCTCATTTCAATCTCTGGTTTTATGCAGCACCCAACTCACCTTTCCCCTTAAGCAAGCATAAGTTGGTTTTCTAAATTTGAGACCCTGTTCTGTTCTGTAATTCAGTTCCTGTGTAGCCAAGTTTACATTCCGTGTATTACTGATATCTTATGATGTTTCTTTTTCTGTGTGACTTATTTCAGTTAGAATCATCATACCTGAATCCACTCATTGTGCTGCTAATGGCCTGATGACATAGATTTCATTGCTGAGTGATATTGCTTTGTAAGTAAATACCACAACTTCTTTATCCATTTTTCACTTTCTGCGATGTTGAACATTTACTGTAAACGAGGTTCTTGTAAACAGAGGCGTCCCAAACTTTGGGGTGGCTGTGTCTTTTTGATTTTAATTTCCCTAAGCTATAGGACCATAAGTGGAAGTGCCCTAGGCTCTGTTGCTTTGTTTTTTAGATGTTTCAGGAAACACCATACACTTCTCCCGAGTGTCTGTTGGCAATTTACATCCCGCCCATCAGCATAACAAGGCTCCCAGTTCTCCATGGCCTGTCCTGCCTTTCTGGATTTTACACTTTTTTCAGATGGCCCTTTTGACCGGGGGGAAGTGAGACTTCATTGTAGTGCAGATTTCCTTTGCAAGCTTGCTTGGTTGGCCAAAAAGGGCGTATGCGTTTTTTCCTGAATATATTCAGGAAAAAATGCATACGCCCTTTTTGGCCAAGTGCATCATTGTGGACGTTCTGCCTCTTTTCCTATGCTTTCAATGCAATTCCAGTCTACCTCCTGAAATAAGTTTCCTGCAATTCTGCCCTGCTTTCAAGTCCTCTTGGCAGCCTTACTTCAGTATATTTTTGGTCGATAGCTGTCATTTATAACTCTGCATGTTTGTGCATTACAGTGCCCCTGAGCTCCTTTCTTCAACTCGCTTTCTTGTGACCTGGGCGCAACACCGAAGGATGGCTTCAGGCCCTAGTCTGGTTCCGGCACGGCACGCTGAGCCTTTGGTTAATTCCTCTTCCTGGTGGGAAATGAGAGTTAAATTTGCCCGTCCAGACACCTCCAGCTAGTCTCTCATTGGTTCTCCTTATTCCTGTTCATCTTCCGCAGAAATTGCAAACTGGGCTAAACAGGAGGTTAAAGGGACTGACTCTCCAAGTCGGGAGAGTGTTAGTAAAGCGTCTGGAATGTTGCACCCGAGTACCAGGGTACGAAAACTGAGACATATTTGAACACGTCTCCCGATCACATGGTTGATCATACTCTAGGTTCCACATGCATGTTTTAGCTGAAGGAAGAATACCTTAAACCTGGGTAGTTGAAACCCGTGGAATGGGTACCATGCAATATGACTTCAAAGGGTCATCATTTGCTCACCGAACCTCTCCAATCCTATCACTGCTGCGTTTATGCCCCTGTACACATGCTTGATTCTCTTTCGGAGACATAGCAATCCATAGGTTTTAAGATACTTACTAGTCAGGTACATTCTTAGGCGTTTAATATGCGGTGTTGAGTCCATTTCGTTGAGTAAGGAGTAGCTCTTGTCTATTCCATATTTAGCTTAAGGAACTTTATCTGTGCTCATTTCAATCTCTGGTTTTATGCAGCACCCCAACTCACCTTTCCCCTTAAGCAAGCATAAGTTGGTTTTCTAAATTTGAGACCCTGTTCTGTTCTGTAATTCAGTTCCTGTGTAGCCAAGATTACATTCCGTGTATTAGTGATATCTTATGATGTTTCTTTTTCTGTGTGACTTATTTCAGTTAGAATCATCGTACCTGAATCCACTCATTATGCTGCTACGGTCCTGATGACATAGATTTCATTGCTGAGTGATACTGCATTGTACGTAAGTACCACAAGTTCTTTATCCATTTTTCACTTTCTGTGATATTGAACTTGTACAGTAAATGAGGTTCTTGTAAACAGAGGCGTCCCAAACTTTGGGGTGGCTGTGTCTTTTTGATTTTAATTTCCCTAAGCTATAGGACCATAAGTGGAAGTGCCCTAGGCTCTGTTGCTTTGTTTTTTAGATGTTTCAGGAAACACCATACACTTCTCCCGAGTGTCTGTTGGCAATTTACATCCCGCCCTTCAGCATAACAAGGCTCCCAGTTCTCTATGGCCTGTCCTGCCTTTCTGGATTTTACACTTTTTTCAGATGGCCCTTTTGACCGGGGGGAAGTGAGACTTCATTGTAGTGCAGATTTGCTTTGCAAGCTTGCTTGTTTGGCCAAAAAGTGCGTATGCGTTTTTTCCTGAATATATTCAGAAAAAATGCATACGCACTTTTTGGCCAAGTGCATCATTGTGGACGCTCTGCCTCTTTTCCTATGCTTTCAATGCAATTCCAGTCTACCTCCTGAAATCGGTTTCCTGCAATTCTGCCCCGCTTTCAAGTCCTCTTGGCAGCCTTACTTCAGTATATTTTTGGACGATAGCTGTCATTTATAACTCTGCAGGTTTGTGCATTACAGTGCCCCTGAGCTCCTTTCTTCAACTCGCTTTCTTGTGAGCTGGCCGCAACACCGCAGGATGGCTTCAGGCCCTAATCTGGTTACGGCACGGCACGCTGAGCCTTTGGTTAATTCCTCTTCCTGGTGGGAAATGAGAGTTAAATTTGCCCGTCCAGACACCTCCAGCTAGTCTCTCATTGGTTCTCGCTATTCCTGTTCATCTTCCGCAGAAATTGCAAACTGGGCCAAACAGGAGGTTAAAGGGACTGACTCTCCAAGTCGGGAGAGTGTTAGTAAAGTGTCTGGAATGTTGCACCCGAGAACCAGGGTACAAAAACTGAGACATATTTGAACACGTCTCCCGATCACATGGTTGATCATACTCTAGGTTCCACATGCATGTTTTAGCTGAAGGAAGAATACCTTAAACCTGGGTAGTTGAAACCCGTGGAATGGGTACCATGCAATATGACTTCAAAGGGTCTTCATTTGCTCACCGAACCTCTCCAATCCTATCACTGCTGCGTTTATGCCCCTGTACACATGCTTGATTCTCTTTTGGAGACATAGCAATCCATAGGTTTTAAGTTACTTACTAGTCAGGTATATTCTTAGGTGTTTAATATGCGGTGTTGAGTCCATTTCGTTGAGCAAGGAGTAGCTCTTGTCTATTCCATATTTGGCTTAAGGAACTTTATCTGTGCTCATTTCAATCTCTGGTTTTATGCAGCACCCAACTCACCTTTCCCCTTAAGCAAGCATAAGTTGGTTTTCGAAATTTGAGACCCTGTTCTGTTCTGTAATTCAGTTCCTGTGTAGCCAAGTTTACATTCCGTGTATTACTGATATCTTATGATGTTTCTTTTTCTGTGTGACTTATTTCAGTTAGAATCATCATACCTGAATCCACTCATTGTGCTGCTAATGGCCTGATGACATAGATTTCATTGCTGAGTGATATTGCTTTGTAAGTAAATACCACAACTTCTTTATCCATTTTTCACTTTCTGCGATGTTGAACATTTACTGTAAACGAGGTTCTTGTAAACAGAGGCGTCCCAAACTTTGGGGTGGCTGTGTCTTTTTGATTTTAATTTCCCTAAGCTATAGGACCATAAGTGGAAGTGCCCTAGGCTCTGTTGCTTTGTTTTTTAGATGTTTCAGGAAACACCATACACTTCTCCCGAGTGTCTGTTGGCAATTTACATCCCGCCCATCAGCATAACAAGGCTCCCAGTTCTCCATGGCCTGTCCTGCCTTTCTGGATTTTACACTTTTTTCAGATGGCCCTTTTGACCGGGGGGAAGTGAGACTTCATTGTAGTGCAGATTTCCTTTGCAAGCTTGCTTGGTTGGCCAAAAAGGGCGTATGCGTTTTTTCCTGAATATATTCAGGAAAAAATGCATACGCCCTTTTTGGCCAAGTGCATCATTGTGGACGTTCTGCCTCTTTTCCTATGCTTTCAATGCAATTCCAGTCTACCTCCTGAAATAAGTTTCCTGCAATTCTGCCCTGCTTTCAAGTCCTCTTGGCAGCCTTACTTCAGTATATTTTTGGTCGATAGCTGTCATTTATAACTCTGCATGTTTGTGCATTACAGTGCCCCTGAGCTCCTTTCTTCAACTCGCTTTCTTGTGACCTGGGCGCAACACCGAAGGATGGCTTCAGGCCCTAGTCTGGTTCCGGCACGGCACGCTGAGCCTTTGGTTAATTCCTCTTCCTGGTGGGAAATGAGAGTTAAATTTGCCCGTCCAGACACCTCCAGCTAGTCTCTCATTGGTTCTCCTTATTCCTGTTCATCTTCCGCAGAAATTGCAAACTGGGCTAAACAGGAGGTTAAAGGGACTGACTCTCCAAGTCGGGAGAGTGTTAGTAAAGCGTCTGGAATGTTGCACCCGAGTACCAGGGTACGAAAACTGAGACATATTTGAACACGTCTCCCGATCACATGGTTGATCATACTCTAGGTTCCACATGCATGTTTTAGCTGAAGGAAGAATACCTTAAACCTGGGTAGTTGAAACCCGTGGAATGGGTACCATGCAATATGACTTCAAAGGGTCATCATTTGCTCACCGAACCTCTCCAATCCTATCACTGCTGCGTTTATGCCCCTGTACACATGCTTGATTCTCTTTCGGAGACATAGCAATCCATAGGTTTTAAGATACTTACTAGTCAGGTACATTCTTAGGCGTTTAATATGCGGTGTTGAGTCCATTTCGTTGAGTAAGGAGTAGCTCTTGTCTATTCCATATTTAGCTTAAGGAACTTTATCTGTGCTCATTTCAATCTCTGGTTTTATGCAGCACCCCAACTCACCTTTCCCCTTAAGCAAGCATAAGTTGGTTTTCTAAATTTGAGACCCTGTTCTGTTCTGTAATTCAGTTCCTGTGTAGCCAAGTTTACATTCCGTGTATTAGTGATATCTTATGATGTTTCTTTTTCTGTGTGACTTATTTCAGTTAGAATCATCGTACCTGAATCCACTCATTATGCTGCTACGGTCCTGATGACATAGATTTCATTGCTGAGTGATACTGCATTGTACATAAGTACCACAAGTTCTTTATCCATTTTTCACTTTCTGTGATATTGAACTTGTACAGTAAATGAGGTTCTTGTAAACAGAGGCGTCCCAAACTTTGGGGTGGCTGTGTCTTTTTGATTTTAATTTCCCTAAGCTATAGGACCATAAGTGGAAGTGCCCTAGGCTCTGTTGCTTTGTTTTTTAGATGTTTCAGGAAACACCATACACTTCTCCCGAGTGTCTGTTGGCAATTTACATCCCGCCCTTCAGCATAACAAGGCTCCCAGTTCTCTATGGCCTGTCCTGCCTTTCTGGATTTTACACTTTTTTCAGATGGCCCTTTTGACCGGGGGGAAGTGAGACTTCATTGTAGTGCAGATTTGCTTTGCAAGCTTGCTTGTTTGGCCAAAAAGTGCGTATGCGTTTTTTCCTGAATATATTCAGAAAAAATGCATACGCACTTTTTGGCCAAGTGCATCATTGTGGACGCTCTGCCTCTTTTCCTATGCTTTCAATGCAATTCCAGTCTACCTCCTGAAATCGGTTTCCTGCAATTCTGCCCCGCTTTCAAGTCCTCTTGGCAGCCTTACTTCAGTATATTTTTGGACGATAGCTGTCATTTATAACTCTGCAGGTTTGTGCATTACAGTGCCCCTGAGCTCCTTTCTTCAACTCGCTTTCTTGTGAGCTGGCCGCAACACCGCAGGATGGCTTCAGGCCCTAATCTGGTTACGGCACGGCACGCTGAGCCTTTGGTTAATTCCTCTTCCTGGTGGGAAATGAGAGTTAAATTTGCCCGTCCAGACACCTCCAGCTAGTCTCTCATTGGTTCTCGCTATTCCTGTTCATCTTCCGCAGAAATTGCAAACTGGGCCAAACAGGAGGTTAAAGGGACTGACTCTCCAAGTCGGGAGAGTGTTAGTAAAGTGTCTGGAATGTTGCACCCGAGAACCAGGGTACAAAAACTGAGACATATTTGAACACGTCTCCCGATCACATGGTTGATCATACTCTAGGTTCCACATGCATGTTTTAGCTGAAGGAAGAATACCTTAAACCTGGGTAGTTGAAACCCGTGGAATGGGTACCATGCAATATGACTTCAAAGGGTCTTCATTTGCTCACCGAACCTCTCCAATCCTATCACTGCTGCGTTTATGCCCCTGTACACATGCTTGATTCTCTTTTGGAGACATAGCAATCCATAGGTTTTAAGTTACTTACTAGTCAGGTATATTCTTAGGTGTTTAATATGCGGTGTTGAGTCCATTTCGTTGAGCAAGGAGTAGCTCTTGTCTATTCCATATTTGGCTTAAGGAATTTTATCTGTGCTCATTTCAATCTCTGGTTTTATGCAGCACCCAACTCACCTTTCCCCTTAAGCAAGCATAAGTTGGTTTTCGAAATTTGAGACCCTGTTCTGTTCTGTAATTCAGTTCCTGTGTAGCCAAGTTTACATTCCGTGTATTACTGATATCTTATGATGTTTCTTTTTCTGTGTGACTTATTTCAGTTAGAATCATCATACCTGAATCCACTCATTGTGTTGCTAAGGGCCTGATGACATAGATTTCATTGCTGAGTGATATTGCTTTGTAAGTAAATACCACAACTTCTTTATCCATTTTTCACTTTCTGCGATGTTGAACTTGTACTGTAAACGAGGTTCTTGTAAACAGAGCCATCCCAAACTTTGGGGTGGCTGTGTCTTTTTGATTTTAATTTCCCTAAGCTATAGGACCATAAGTGGAAATGCCCTAGCCTCTGTTGCTTTGTTTTTTAGATGTTTCAGGAAACACCATACACTTCTCCCGAGTGTCTGTTGGCAATTTACATCCCACCCTTCAGCATAACAAGACTCCCAGTTCTCTATGGCCTGTCCTGCCTTTCTGGATTTTACACTTTTTTCAGATGGCCCTTTTGACCGGGGGGAAGTGAGACTTCATTGTAGTGCAGATTTGCTTTGCAAGCTTGCTTGTTTGGCCAAAAAGTGCGTATGCTTTTTTTCCTGAACATATTCAGGAAAAAACGCATACGCACTTTTTGGCCAAGTGCATCATTGTGGACGCTCTGCCTCTTTTCCTATGTTTTCAATGCAATTCCAGTCTACCTCCTGAAATCGGTTTCCTGCAATTCTGCCCCGCTTTCAAGTCCTCTTGGCAGCCTTACTTCAGTATATTTTTGGACGATAGCTGTCATTTATAACTCTGCAGGTTTGTGCATTACAGTGCCCCTGAGCTCCTTTCTTCAACTCGCTTTCTTGTGACCTGGCCGCAACACCGCAGGATGGCTTCAGGCCCTAATCTGGTTCCGGCACGGCACGCTGAGCCTTTGGTTAATTCCTCTTCCTGGTGGGAAATGAGAGTTAAATTTGCCCGTCCAGACACCTCCAGCTAGTCTCTCATTGGTTCTCCCTATTCCTGTTCATCTTCCGCAGAAATTGCAAACTGGGCCAAACAGGAGGTTAAAGGGACTGACTCTCCAAGTCGGGAGAGTGTTAGTAAAGTGTCTGGAATGTTGCACCCGAGAACCAGGGTACAAAAACTGAGACATATTTGAACACGTCTCCCGATCACATGGTTGATCATACTCTAGGTTCCACATGCATGTTTTAGCTGAAGGAAGAATACCTTAAACCTGGGTAGTTGAAACCCGTGGAATGGGTACCATGCAATATGACTTCAAAGGGTCTTCATTTGCTCACCGAACCTCTCCAATCCTATCACTGCTGCGTTTATGCCCCTGTACACATGCTTGATTCTCTTTTGGAGACATAGCAATCCATAGGTTTTAAGTTACTTACTAGTCAGGTATATTCTTAGGTGTTTAATATGCGGTGTTGAGTCCATTTCGTTGAGCAAGGAGTAGCTCTTGTCTATTCCATATTTGGCTTAAGGAACTTTATCTGTGCTCATTTCAATCTCTGGTTTTATGCAGCACCCAACTCACCTTTCCCCTTAAGCAAGCATAAGTTGGTTTTCGAAATTTGAGACCCTGTTCTGTTCTGTAATTCAGTTCCTGTGTAGCCAAGTTTACATTCCGTGTATTACTGATATCTTATGATGTTTCTTTTTCTGTGTGACTTATTTCAGTTAGAATCATCATACCTGAATCCACTCATTGTGTTGCTAAGGGCCTGATGACATAGATTTCATTGCTGAGTGATATTGCTTTGTAAGTAAATACCACAACTTCTTTATCCATTTTTCACTTTCTGCGATGTTGAACTTGTACTGTAAACGAGGTTCTTGTAAACAGAGCCATCCCAAACTTTGGGGTGGCTGTGTCTTTTTGATTTTAATTTCCCTAAGCTATAGGACCATAAGTGGAAATGCCCTAGCCTCTGTTGCTTTGTTTTTTAGATGTTTCAGGAAACACCATACACTTCTCCCGAGTGTCTGTTGGCAATTTACATCCCACCCTTCAGCATAACAAGACTCCCAGTTCTCTATGGCCTGTCCTGCCTTTCTGGATTTTACACTTTTTTCAGATGGCCCTTTTGACCGGGGGGAAGTGAGACTTCATTGTAGTGCAGATTTGCATTGCAAGCTTGCTTGTTTGGCCAAAAAGTGCGTATGCTTTTTTTCCTGAATATATTCAGGAAAAAACGCATACGCACTTTTTGGCCAAGTGCATCATTGTGGACGCTCTGCCTCTTTTCCTATGTTTTCAATGCAATTCCAGTCTACCTCCTGAAATCGGTTTCCTGCAATTCTGCCCCGCTTTCAAGTCCTCTTGGCAGCCTTACTTCAGTATATTTTTGGACGATAGCTGTCATTTATAACTCTGCAGTTTTGTGCATTACAGTGCCCCTGAGCTCCTTTCTTCAACTCGCTTTCTTGTGACCTGGCCGCAACACCGCAGGATGGCTTCAGGCCCTAATCTGGTTCCGGCACAGCACGCTGAGCCTTTGGTTAATTCCTCTTCCTGGTGGGAAATGAGAGTTAAATTTGCCCGTCCAGACACCTCCAGCTAGTCTCTCATTGGTTCTCCCTATTCCTGTTCATCTTCCGCAGAAATTGCAAACTGGGCCAAACAGGAGGTTAAAGGGACTGACTCTCCAAGTCGGGAGAGTGTTAGTAAAGCGTCTGGAATGTTGCACCCGAGTACCAGGGTACTAAAACTGAGACATATTTGAACACGTCTGCCGATCACATGGTTGATCATACTCTAGGTTCCACATGCATGTTTTAGCTGAAGGAAGAATACCTTAAACCTGGGTAGTTGAAACCCGTGGAATGGGTACCATGCAATATGACTTCAAAGGGGCTTCATTTGCTCACCGAACCTCTCCAATCCTATCACTGCTGCGTTTATGCCCCTGTACACATGCTTGATTCTCTTTCGGAGACATAGCAATCCATAGGTTTTAAGATACTTACTAGTCAGGTACATTCTTAGGCGTTTAATATGCGGTGTTGAGTCCATTTCGTTGAGCAAGGAGTAGCTCTTGTCTATTCCATATTTGGCTTAAGGAACTTTATCTGTGCTCATTTCAATCTCTGGTTTTATGCAGCACCCCAACTCACCTTTCCCCTTAAGCAAGCATAAGTTGGTTTTCTAAATTTGAGACCCTGTTCTGTTCTGTAATTCAGTTCCTGTGTAGCCAAGTTTACATTCCGTGTATTAGTGATATCTTATGATGTTTCTTTTTCTGTGTGACTTATTTCAGTTAGAATCATCGTACCTGAATCCACTCATTATGCTGCTACGGTCCTGATGACATAGATTTCATTGCTGAGTGATACTGCATTGTACGTAAGTACCACAAGTTCTTTATCCATTTTTCACTTTCTGTGATATTGAACTTGTACAGTAAATGAGGTTCTTGTAAACAGAGGCGTCCCAAACTTTGGGGTGGCTGTGTCTTTTTGATTTTAATTTCCCTAAGCTATAGGACCATAAGTGGAAGTGCCCTAGGCTCTGTTGCTTTGTTTTTTAGATGTTTCAGGAAACACCATACACTTCTCCCGAGTGTCTGTTGGCAATTTACATCCCGCCCTTCAGCATAACAAGGCTCCCAGTTCTCTATGGCCTGTCCTGCCTTTCTGGATTTTACACTTTTTTCAGATGGCCCTTTTGACTGGGGGGAAGTGAGACTTCATTGTAGTGCAGATTTGCTTTGCAAGCTTGCTTGTTTGGCCAAAAAGTGCGTATGCGTTTTTTCCTGAATATATTCAGAAAAAATGCATACGCACTTTTTGGCCAAGTGCATCATTGTGGACGCTCTGCCTCTTTTCCTATGCTTTCAATGCAATTCCAGTCTACCTCCTGAAATCGGTTTCCTGCAATTCTGCCCCGCTTTCAAGTCCTCTTGGCAGCCTTACTTCAGTATATTTTTGGACGATAGCTGTCATTTATAACTCTGCAGGTTTGTGCATTACAGTGCCCCTGAGCTCCTTTCTTCAACTCGCTTTCTTGTGAGCTGGCCGCAACACCGCAGGATGGCTTCAGGCCCTAATCTGGTTACGGCACGGCACGCTGAGCCTTTGGTTAATTCCTCTTCCTGGTGGGAAATGAGAGTTAAATTTGCCCGTCCAGACACCTCCAGCTAGTCTCTCATTGGTTCTCGCTATTCCTGTTCATCTTCCGCAGAAATTGCAAACTGGGCCAAACAGGAGGTTAAAGGGACTGACTCTCCAAGTCGGGAGAGTGTTAGTAAAGTGTCTGGAATGTTGCACCCGAGAACCAGGGTACAAAAACTGAGACATATTTGAACACGTCTGCCGATCACATGGTTGATCATACTCTAGGTTCCACATGCATGTTTTAGCTGAAGGAAGAATACCTTAAACCTGGGTAGTTGAAACCCGTGGAATGGGTACCATGCAATATGACTTCAAAGGGTCTTCATTTGCTCACCGAACCTCTCCAATCCTATCACTGCTGCGTTTATGCCCCTGTACACATGCTTGATTCTCTTTTGGAGACATAGCAATCCATAGGTTTTAAGTTACTTACTAGTCAGATATATTCTTAGGTGTTTAATATGCGGTGTTGAGTCCATTTCGTTGAGCAAGGAGTAGCTCTTGTCTATTCCATATTTGGCTTAAGGAACTTTATCTGTGCTCATTTCAATCTCTGGTTTTATGCAGCACCCAACTCACCTTTCCCCTTAAGCAAGCATAAGTTGGTTTTCGAAATTTGAGACCCTGTTCTGTTCTGTAATTCAGTTCCTGTGTAGCCAAGTTTACATTCCGTGTATTACTGATATCTTATGATGTTTCTTTTTCTGTGTGACTTATTTCAGTTAGAATCATCATACCTGAATCCACTCATTGTGTTGCTAAGGGCCTGATGACATAGATTTCATTGCTGAGTGATATTGCTTTGTAAGTAAATACCACAACTTCTTTATCCATTTTTCACTTTCTGCGATGTTGAACTTGTACTGTAAACGAGGTTCTTGTAAACAGAGCCATCCCAAACTTTGGGGTGGCTGTGTCTTTTTGATTTTAATTTCCCTAAGCTATAGGACCATAAGTGGAAATGCCCTAGCCTCTATTGCTTTGTTTTTTAGATGTTTCAGGAAACACCATACACTTCTCCCGAGTGTCTGTTGGCAATTTACATCCCACCCTTCAGCATAACAAGACTCCCAGTTCTCTATGGCCTGTCCTGCCTTTCTGGATTTTACACTTTTTTCAGATGGCCCTTTTGACCGGGGGGAAGTGAGACTTCATTGTAGTGCAGATTTGCTTTGCAAGCTTGCTTGTTTGGCCAAAAAGTGCGTATGCTTTTTTTCCTGAATATATTCAGGAAAAAACGCATACGCACTTTATGGCCAAGTGCATCATTGTGGACGCTCTGCCTCTTTTCCTATGTTTTCAATGCAATTCCAGTCTACCTCCTGAAATCGGTTTCCTGCAATTCTGCCCCGCTTTCAAGTCCTCTTGGCAGCCTTACTTCAGTATATTTTTGGACGATAGCTGTCATTTATAACTCTGCAGGTTTGTGCATTACAGTGCCCCTGAGCTCCTTTCTTCAACTCGCTTTCTTGTGAGCTGGCCGCAACACCGCAGGATGGCTTCAGGCCCTAATCTGGTTCCGGCACGGCACGCTGAGCCTTTGGTTAATTCCTCTTCCTGGTGGGAAATGAGAGTTAAATTTGCCCGTCCAGACACCTCCAGCTAGTCTCTCATTGGTTCTCCCTATTCCTGTTCATCTTCCGCAGAAATTGCAAACTGGGCCAAACAGGAGGTTAAAGGGACTGACTCTCCAAGTCGGGAGAGTGTTAGTAAAGCATCTGGAATGTTGCACCCGAGTACCAGGGTACTAAAACTGAGACATATTTGAACACGTCTGCCGATCACATGGTTGATCATACTCTAGGTTCCACATGCATGTTTTAGCTGAAGGAAGAATACCTTAAACCTGGGTAGTTGAAACCCGTGGAATGGGTACCATGCAATATGACTTCAAAGGGGCTTCATTTGCTCACCGAACCTCTCCAATCCTATCACTGCTGCGTTTATGCCCCTGTACACATGCTTGATTCTCTTTCGGAGACATAGCAATCCATAGGTTTTAAGATACTTACTAGTCAGGTACATTCTTAGGCGTTTAATATGCGGTGTTGAGTCCATTTCGTTGAGCAAGGAGTAGCTCTTGTCTATTCCATATTTGGCTTAAGGAACTTTATCTGTGCTCATTTCAATCTCTGGTTTTATGCAGCACCCCAACTCACCTTTCCCCTTAAGCAAGCATAAGTTGGTTTTCTAAATTTGAGACCCTGTTCTGTTCTGTAATTCAGTTCCTGTGTAGCCAAGCTTACATTCCGTGTATTACTGATATCTTATGATGTTTCTTTTTCTGTGTGACTTATTTCAGTTAGAATCATCATACCTGAATCCACTCATTGTGTTGCTAAGGGCCTGATGACATAGATTTCATTGCTGAGTGATATTGCTTTGTAAGTAAATACCACAACTTCTTTATCCATTTTTCACTTTCTGCGATGTTGAACTTGTACTGTAAACGAGGTTCTTGTAAACAGAGCCATCCCAAACTTTGGGGTGGCTGTGTCTTTTTGATTTTAATTTCCCTAAGCTATAGGACCATAAGTGGAAGTGCCCTAGGCTCTGTTGCTTTGTTTTTTAGATGTTTCAGGAAACACCATACACTTCTCCCGAGTGTCTGTTGGCAATTTACATCCCGCCCATCAGCATAACAAGGCTCCCAGTTCTCCATGGGCTGTCCTGCCTTTCTGCATTTTACACTTTTTCCAGATGGCCCTTTTGTCGGGAGGAAAGTGAGACTTCATTGTAGTGCAGATTTCCTTTGCAAGCTTGCTTGGTTGGCCAAAAAGTGCGTATGCGTTTTTTCCTGAATATATTCAGGAAAAAATGCATACGCCCTTTTTGGCCAAGTGCATCATTGTGGACGTTCTGCCTCTTTTCCTATGCTTTCAATGCAATTCCAGTCTACCTCCTGAAATCGGTTTCCTGAAATTCTGCCCCGCTTTCAAGTCCTCTTGACAGCCTTACTTCAGTATATTTTTGGACGATAGCTGTCATTTATAACTCTGAAAGTTTGTGAATTACAGTGCCCCTGAGTTCCTTTCTTCAACTCGCTTTCTTGTGACCTGGCCGCAACACCGCAGGATGGCTTCAGGCCCTAATCTGGTTCCGGCACGGCACGCTGAGCCTTTGGTTAATTCCTCTTCCTGGTGGGAAATGAGAGTTAAATTTGCCCGTCCAGACACCTCCAGCTAGTCTCTCATTGGTTCTCGCTATTCCTGTTCATCTTCCGCAGAAATTGCAAACTGGGCCAAACAGGAGGTTAAAGGGACTGACTCTCCAAGTCGGGAGAGTGTTAGTAAAGCATCTGGAATGTTGCACCCGAGTACCAGGGTACGAGAACTGAGACATATTTGAACACGTCTCCCGATCACATGGTTGATCATAATCTGGGTTCCACATGCATGTTTTAGCTGAAGGAAGAATACCTTAAACCTGGGTAGTTGAAACCCGTGGAATGGGTACCATGCAATATGACTTCAAAGGGTCTTCATTTGCTCACCGAACCTCTCCAATCCTATCACTGCTGCGTTTATGCCCCTGTACACATGCTTGATTCTCTTTTGGAGACATAGCAATCCATAGGTTTTAAGATACTTACTAGTCAGGTACATTCTTAGGCGTTTAATATGCGGTGTTGAGTCCATTTCGTTGAGCAAGGAGTAGCTCTTGTCTATTCCATATTTGGCTTAAGGAACTTTATCTGTGCTCATTTCAATCTCTGGTTTTATGCAGCACCCCAACTCACCTTTCCCCTTAAGCAAGCATAAGTTGGTTTTCTAAATTTGAGACCCTGTTCTGTTCTGTAATTCAGTTCCTGTGTAGCCAAGTTTACATTCCGTGTATTACTGATATCTTATGATGTTTCTTTTTCTGTGTGACTTATTTCAGTTAGAATCATCATACCTGAATCCACTCATTGTGTTGCTAAGGGCCTGATGACATAGATTTCATTGCTGAGTGATATTGCTTTGTAAGTAAATACCACAACTTCTTTATCCATTTTTCACTTTCTGCGATGTTGAACTTGTACTGTAAACGAGGTTCTTGTAAACAGAGCCATCCCAAACTTTGGGGTGGCTGTGTCTTTTTGATTTTAATTTCCCTAAGCTATAGGACCATAAGTGGAAATGCCCTAGCCTCTGTTGCTTTGTTTTTTAGATGTTTCAGGAAACACCATACACTTCTCCCGAGTGTCTGTTGGCAATTTACATCCCACACTTCAGCATAACAAGACTCCCAGTTCTCTATGGCCTGTCCTGCCTTTCTGGATTTTACACTTTTTTCAGATGGCCCTTTTGACCGGGGGGAAGTGAGACTTCATTGTAGTGCAGATTTGCTTTGCAAGCTTGCTTGTTTGGCCAAAAAGTGCGTATGCTTTTTTTCCTGAATATATTCAGGAAAAAACGCATACGCACTTTTTGGCCAAGTGCATCATTGTGGACGCTCTGCCTCTTTTCCTATGTTTTCAATGCAATTCCAGTCTACCTCCTGAAATCGGTTTCCTGCAATTCTGCCCCGCTTTCAAGTCCTCTTGGCAGCCTTACTTCAGTATATTTTTGGACGATAGCTGTCATTTATAACTCTGCAGGTTTGTGCATTACAGTGCCCCTGAGCTCCTTTCTTCAACTCGCTTTCTTGTGACCTGGCCGCAACACCACAGGATGGCTTCAGGCCCTAATCTGGTTCCGGCACGGCACGCTGAGCCTTTGGTTAATTCCTCTTCCTGGTGGGAAATGAGAGTTAAATTTGCCCGTCCAGACACCTCCAGCTAGTCTCTCATTGGTTCTCCCTATTCCTGTTCATCTTCCGCAGAAATTGCAAACTGGGCCAAACAGGAGGTTAAAGGGACTGACTCTCCAAGTCGGGAGAGTGTTAGTAAAGCATCTGGAATGTTGCACCCGAGTACCAGGGTACTAAAACTGAGACATATTTGAACACGTCTGCCAATCACATGGTTGATCATACTCTAGGTTCCACATGCATGTTTTAGCTGAAGGAAGAATACCTTAAACCTGGGTAGTTGAAACCCGTGGAATGGGTACCATGCAATATGACTTCAAAGGGGCTTCATTTGCTCACCGAACCTCTCCAATCCTATCACTGCTGCGTTTATGCCCCTGTACACATGCTTGATTCTCTTTCAGAGACATAGCAATCCATAGGTTTTAAGATACTTACTAGTCAGGTACATTCTTAGGCGTTTAATATGCGGTGTTGAGTCCATTTCGTTGAGCAAGGAGTAGCTCTTGTCTATTCCATATTTGGCTTAAGGAACTTTATCTGTGCTCATTTCAATCTCTGGTTTTATGCAGCACCCCAACTCACCTTTCCCCTTAAGCAAGCATAAGTTGGTTTTCTAAATTTGAGACCCTGTTCTGTTCTGTAATTCAGTTCCTGTGTAGCCAAGCTTACATTCCGTGTATTACTGATATCTTATGATGTTTCTTTTTCTGTGTGACTTATTTCAGTTAGAATCATCAGACCTGAATCCACTCATTGTGCTGCTAAGGGCCTGATGACATAGATTTCATTGCTGAGTGATATTGCTTTGTAAGTAAATACCACAACTTCTTTATCCATTTTTCACTTTCTGCGATGTTGAACTTGTACTGTAAACGAGGTTCTTGTAAACAGAGCCATCCCAAACTTTGGGGTGGCTGTGTCTTTTTGATTTTAATTTCCCTAAGCTATAGGACCATAAGTGGAAGTGCCCTAGGCTCTGTTGCTTTGTTTTTTAGATGTTTCAGGAAACACCATACACTTCTCCCGAGTGTCTGTTGGCAATTTACATCCCGCCCATCAGCATAACAAGGCTCCCAGTTCTCCATGGGCTGTCCTGCCTTTCTGCATTTTACACTTTTTCCAGATGGCCCTTTTGACGGGAGGAAAGTGAGACTTCATTGTAGTGCAGATTTCCTTTGCAAGCTTGCTTGGTTGGCCAAAAAGTGCGTATGCGTTTTTTCCTGAATATATTCAGGAAAAAACGCATACGCCCTTTTTGGCCAAGTGCATGATTGTGGACGTTCTGCCTCTTTTCCTATGCTTTCAATGCAATTCCAGTCTACCTCCTGAAATCGGTTTCCTGAAATTCTGCCCCGCTTTCAAGTCCTCTTGACAGCCTTACTTCAGTATATTTTTGGACGATAGCTGTCATTTATAACTCTGCAAGTTTGTGAATTACAGTGCACCTGAGTTCCTTTCTTCAACTCGCTTTCTTGTGACCTGGCCGCAACACCGCAGGATAGCTTCAGGCCCTAATCTGGTTCCGGCACGGCACGCTGAGCCTTTGGTTAATTCCTCTTCCTGGTGGGAAATGAGAGTTAAATTTGCCCGTCCAGACACCTCCAGCTAGTCTCTCATTGGTTCTCGCTATTCCTGTTCATCTTCCGCAGAAATTGCAAACTGGGCCAAACAGGAGGTTAAAGGGACTGACTCTCCAAGTCGGGAGAGTGTTAGTAAAGCATCTGGAATGTTGCACCCGAGTACCAGGGTACGAGAACTGAGACATATTTGAACACGTCTCCCGATCACATGGTTGATCATACTCTAGGTTCCACATGCATGTTTTAGCTGAAGGAAGAATACCTTAAACCTGGGTAGTTGAAACCCGTGGAATGGGTACCATGCAATATGACTTCAAAGGGTCTTCATTTGCTCACCGAACCTCTCCAATCCTATCACTGCTGCGTTTATGCCCCTGTACACATGCTTGATTCTCTTTCGGAGACATAGCAATCCATAGGTTTTAAGATACTTACTAGTCAGGTACATTCTTAGGCGTTTAATATGCGGTGTTGAGTCCATTTCGTTGAGCAAGGAGTAGCTCTTGTCTATTCCATATTTGGCTTAAGGAACTTTGTGCTCATTTCAATCTCTGGTTTTATGCAGCACCCCAACTCACCTTTCCCCTTAAGCAAGCATAAGTTGGTTTTCTAAATTTGAGACCCTCTTCTGTTTTGGAATTCAGTTCCTGTGTAGCCAAGTTTACATTCCATGTATTACTGATATCTTATGATGTTTCTTTTTCTGTGTGACTTATTTCAGTTAGAATCATCGTACCTGAATCCACTCATTGTGCTGCTAAGGGCCTGATGACATAGATTTCATTGCTGAGTGATACTGCATTGTACATAAGTACCACAAGTTCTTTATCCATTTTTCACTTTCTGTGATACTGAACTTGTACGGTAAACGAGGTTCTTGTAAACAGAGGCGTCCCAAACTTTGGAGTCGCTGTGTCTTTTTGATTTTAATTTCCCTAAGCTATAGGACCATAAGTGGAAGTGCCCTAGGCTCTGTTGCTTTGTTTTTCAGATGTTTCAGGAAACATCATACACTTCTCCGGAGTGTCTGTTGGCAATTTACATCCCGCCCATCAGCATAAGAAGGCTCCCAGTTCTCCATGGCCTGTCCTGCCTTTCTGGAATTTACACTTTTTTCAGATGGCCCTTTTGACCGGGGGGAAGTGAGACTTCATTGTAGTGCAGATTTCCTTTGCATGTTTGCTTGGTTGGCCAAAAAGGGCGTATGCGTTTTTTCCTGAATATATTCAGGAAAAAACGCATACGCCCTTTTTGGCCAAGTGCATCATTGTGGACGTTCTGTCTCTTTTCCTATGCTTTCAATGCAATTCCAGTCTACCTCCTGAAATCGGTTTCCTGCAATTCTGCCCCGCTTTCAAGTCCTCTTGGCAGCCTTACTTCAGTATATTTTTGGACGATAGCTGTCATTTATAACTCTGCAGGTTTGTGAATTACAGTGCCCCTGAGCTCCTTTCTTCAACTCGCTTTCTTTTGAGCTGGCTGCAACACCGCAGGATGGCTTCAGGCCCTAATCTGGTTCCGGCACAGCACGCTGAGCCTTTGGTTATTTCCTCTTCCTGGTGGGAAATGAGAGTTAAATTTGCCTGTCCAGACACCTCTAGCTAGTCTCTCATTGGTTCTCGCTATTCCTGTTCATCTTCCGCAGAAATTGCAAACTGGGCCAAACAGGAGGTTAAAGGCGCTGACTCTCCAAGTGGGGAGAGTGTTAGTAAAGCGTGTGGAATGTTGCACCCGAGTACGAGAGGAGGAAAACTGAGACATATTTGAACACGTCTCCCGTTCACACGGTTGATCATACTCTGGGTTCCACATGCATGTTTTAGCTGAAGGAAGAATACCTTAAACCTGGATAGTTGAGACCCGTGGAATGGGTACCATGCAATATGACTTCAAAGGGTCTTCATTTGCTCACCGAACCTCTCCAATCCTATCACTGCTGCGTTTATGCCCCTGTACACACGCTTGATTCTCTTTTGGAGACATAGCAATCCATAGGTTTTAAGATACTTATTAGTCAGGTACATTCTTAGGCGTTTAATATGCGGTGTTGAGTCCATTTCGTTGAGCAAGGAGTAGCTCTTGTCTATTCAATATTTGGCTTAAGGAACTTTATCTGTGCTCATTTCAATCTCTGGTTTTATGCAGCACCCCAACTCACCTTTCCCCTTAAGCAAGCATAAGTTGGTTTTCTAAATTTGACACCCTGTTCTGTTTTGGAATTCAGTTCCTGTGTAGCCAAGTTTACATTCCGTGTATTACTGATATCTTATGATGTTTCTTTTTCTGTGTGACTTATTTCAGTTAAATCATCGTACCTGAATACACTCATTATGCTGCAACGGGCCTGATGACATAGATTTCATTGCTGAGTGATACTGCATTGTATGTAAGTACCACAAGTTCTTTATCCATTTTTCACTTTCTGTGATATTGAACTTGTACGGTAAACGAGGTTCTTGTAACCAGAGGCGTCCCAAACTTTTGGGTGGCTGTGTCTTTTTGATTTTAATTTCCCTAAGCTATAGGACCATAAGTGGAAGTGCCCTAGGCTCTGTTGCTTTGTTTTTTAGATGTTTCAGGAAACACCATACACTTCTCCCGAGTGTCTGTTGGCAATTTACATCCCGCCCATCAGCATAACAAGGCTCCCAGTTCTCCATGGCCTGTCCTGCCTTTCTGGATTTTACACTTTTTTCAGATGGCCCTTTTGACCGGGGGGAAGTGAGACTTCATTGTAGTGCAGATTTCCTTTGCAAGCTTGCTTGGTTGGCCAAAAATGGCGTATGCGTTTTTTCCTGAATATATTCAGGAAAAAACGCATACGCCCTTTTTGGCCAAGTGCATCATTGTGGACGTTCTGCCTCTTTTCCTATGCTTTCAATGCAATTCCAGTCTACCTCCTGAAATCGGTTTCTTGCAATTCTGCTCCGCTTTCAAGTCCTCTTGGCAGCCTTACTTCAGTATATTTTTGGACGATAGCTGTCATTTATAACTCTGCAGGTTTGTGAATTACAGTGCCCCTGAGCTCCTTTCTTCAACTCGCTTTCTTGTGAGCTGGCCGCAACACCGCAAGATGGCTTCAGGCCCTAATCTGGTTCCGGAACGGCACGCTGAGCCTTTGGTTATTTCCTCTTCCTGGTGGGAAATGAGAGTTAAATTTGCCCGTCCAGACACCTCCAGCTAGTGTCTCATTGGTTCTCGCTATTCCTGTTCATCTTCCGCAGAAATTGCAAACTGGGCCAAACAGGAGGTTAAAGGCACTGACTCTCCAAGTGGGGAGAGTGTTAGTAAAGCGTCTGGAATGTTGCACCCGAGTACCAGGGTACGAAAACTGAGACATATTTGAACACGTCTCCCGTTCACACGGTTGATCATACTCTGGGTTCCACATGCATTTTTTAGCTGAAGGAAGAATACCTTAAACCTGCAGAGTTGAGACCCGTGTAATGGATACCATGCAATATGACTTCAAAGGGTCTTCATTTGCTCACCGAACCTCTCCAATCCTATCACTGCTGCGTTTATGCCCCTGTACACATGCTTGATTCTCTTTTGGAGACATAGCAATCCATAGGTTTTAAGATACTTACTAGTCAGGTACATTCTTAGGTGTTTAATATGCGGTGTTGAGTCCATTTCGTTGAGCAAGGAGTAGCTCTTGTCTATTCCATATTTGGCTTAAGGAACTTTATCTGTGCTCATTTCAATCTCTGGTTTTATGCAGCACCCAACTCACCTTTCCCCTTAAGCAAGCATAAGTTGGTTTTCTAAATTTGAGACCCTGTTCTGTTCTGTAATTCAGTTCCTGTGTAGCCAAGGTTACATTCCGTGTATTACTGATATCTTATGATATTTCTTTTTCTGTGTGATTTATTTCAGTTAGAATCATCATACCTGAATCCACTCATTATGCTGCTAAGGGCCTGATGACATAGATTTCATTGCTGAGTGATATTGCTTTGTAAGTAAATACCACAACTTCTTTATCCATTTTTCACTTTCTGCGATGTTGAACATTTACTGTAAACGAGGTTCTTGTAAACAGACGCGTCCCAAACTTTGGGGTGGCTGTGTCTTTTTGATTTTAATTTCCCTAAGCTATAGGACCATAAGTGGAAGTGCCCTAGGCTCTGTTGCTTTGTTTTTTAGATGTTTCAGGAAACACCATACACTTCTCCCGAGTGTCTGTTGGCAATTTACATCCCGCCCATCAGCATAACAAGGCTCCCAGTTCTCCATGGCCTGTCCTGCCTTTCTGGATTTTACACTTTTTTCAGATGGCCCTTTTGACCGGGGGGAAGTGAGACTTCATTGTAGTGCAGATTTCCTTTGCAAGCTTGCTTGGTTGGCCAAAAAGGGCGTATGCGTTTTTTCCTGAATATATTCAGGAAAAAACGCATACGCCCTTTTTGGCCAAGTGCATCATTGTGGACGTTCTGCCTCTTTTCCTATGCTTTCAATGCAATTCCAGTCTACCTCCTGAAATCGGTTTCCTGCAATTCTGCCTCGCTTTCAAGTCCTCTTGGCAGCCTTACTTCAATATAATTTTGGACGATAGCTGTCATTTATAACTCTGCAGGTTTGTGAATTACAGTGCCCCTGAGCTCCTTTCTTCAACTCGCTTTCTTTTGAGCTGGCCGCAACACCACAGGATGGCTTCAGGCCCTAATCTGGTTCCGGCAGAGCACGCTGAGCCTTTGGTTATTTCCTCTTCCTGGTGGGAAATGAGAGTTAAATTTGCACATCCAGACACCTCTAGCTAGTCTCTCATTGGTTCTCCCTATTCCTGTTCATCTTCCGCAGAAATTGCAAACTGGGCCAAACAGGAGGTTAAAGGGACTGACTCTCCAAGTCGGGAGAGTGTTAGTAAAGCGTCTGGAAAGTTGCACCCGAGTACCAGGGGAGGAAAACTGAGACATATTTGAACACGTCTCCTGTTCACATGGTTGATCATACTCTGGGTTCCACATGCATGTTTTAGATGAAGGAAGAATACCTTAAACCTGGAGAGTTGAGACCCGTGGAATGGGTACCATGCAATACGACTTCAAAGGGTCTTCATTTGCTCACCGAACCTCTCCAATCCTATCACTGCAGCGTTTATGCCCCTGTACACACGCTTGATTCTCTTTTGGAGACATAGCAATCCATAGGTTTTAAGATACTTACTAGTCAGGTACATTCTTAGGCGTTTAATATGCGGTGTTGAGTCCATTTCGTTGAGCAAGGAGTAGCTCTTGTCTATTCCATATTTGGCTTAAGGAACTTTATCTGTGCTCATTTCAATCTCTGGTTTTATGCAGCACCCAACTCACCTTTCCCCTTAAGCAAGCATAAGTTGGTTTTCTAAATTTGAGACCCTGTTCTGTTCTGTAATTCAGTTCCTGTGTAGCCAAGTTTACATTCCGTGTATTACTGATATCTTATGATGTTTCTTTTTCTGTGTGACTTATTTCAGTTAGAATCATCATACCTGAATCCACTCATTGTGCTGCTAAGGGCCTGATGACATAGATTTCATTGCTGAGTGATATTGCTTTGTAAGTAAATACCACAACTTCTTTATCCATTTTTCACTTTCTGCGATGTTGAACATTTACTGTAAACGAGGTTCTTGTAAACAGAGGCGTCCCAAACTTTGGGGTGGCTGTGTCTTTTTGATTTTAATTTCCCTAAGCTATAGGACCATAAGTGAAAGTGCCCTAGGCTCTGTTGCTTTTTTTTTAGATGTTTCAGGAAACACCATACACTTCTCCCGAGTGTCTGTTGGCAATTTACATCCCGCCCATCAGCATAACAAGGCTCCCAGTTCTCCATGGCCTGTCCTGCCTTTCTGGATTTTACACTTTTTTCAGATGGCCCTTTTGACCGGGGGGAAGTGAGACTTCATTGTAGTGCAGATTTCCTTTGCAAGCTTGCTTGGTTGGCCAAAAAGGGCGTATGCGTTTTTTCCTGAATATATTCAGGAAAAAACGCATATGCCCTTTTTGGCCAAGTGCATCATTGTGGACGTTCTGCCTCTTTTCCTATGCTTTCAATGCAATTCCAGTCTACCTCCTGAAATCGGTTTCCTGCAATTCTGCCCCGCTTTCAAGTCCTCTTGGCAGCCTTACTTCAGTATATTTTTGGACGATAGCTGTCATTTATAACTCTGCAGGTTTGTGAATTACAGTGCCCCTGAGCTCCTTTCTTCAACTCGCTTTCTTGTGAGCTGGCCACAACACCGCAGGATGGCTTCAGGCCCTAATCTGCTTCCGGCACGGCACGCTGAGCCTTTGGTTATTTCCTCTTCCTGGTGGGAAATGAGAGTTAAATTTGCCCGTCCAGACACCTCCAGCTAGTCTCTCATTGGTTCTCGCTATTCCTGTTCATCTTCCGCAGAAATTGCAAACTGGGCCAAACAGGAGGTTAAAGGCACTGACTCTCCAAGTGGGGAGAGTGTTATTAAAGCGTCTGGAATGTTGCACCCGAGTACCAGGGTACAAAAACTGAGACATATTTGAACACGTCTCCCGTTCACATTGTTGATCATACTCTGGGTTCCACATGCATGTTTTAGCTGAAGGAAGAATACCTTAAACCTGGAGAGTTGAGACCCGTGGAATGGGTACCATGCAATATGACTTCAAAGGGTCTTCATTTGCTCACCGAACCTCTCCAATCCTATCACTGCTGCGTTTATTCCCCTGTACACATGCTTGATTCTCTTTTGGAGACATAGCAATCCATAGGTTTTAAGATACTTACTACTCAGGTACATTGTTAGGCGTTTAATATGCGGTGTTGAGACCATTTCGTTGAGCAAGGAGTAGCTCTTGTCTATTCCATATTTGGCTTAAGGAACTTTATCTGTGCTCATTTCAATCTCTGGTTTTATGCAGCACCCAACTCACCTTTCCCCTTAAGCAAGCATAAGTTGGTTTTCTAAATTTGAGACCCTGTTCTGTTCTGTAATTCAGTTCCTGTGTAGCCAAGTTTACATTCCGTGTATTACTGATATCTTATGATGTTTCTTTTTCTGTGTGACTTATTTCAGTTAGAATCATCATACCTGAATCCACTCATTGTGCTGCTAAGGGCCTGATGACATAGATTTCATTGCTGAGTGATATTGCTTTGTAAGTAAATACCACAACTTCTTTATCCATTTTTCACTTTCTGCGATGTTGAACTTGTACTGTAAACGAGTTTCTTGTAAACAGAGGCGTCCCAAACTTTGGGGTGGCTGTGTCTTTTTGATTTTAATTTCCCTAAGCTATAGGACCATAAGTGGAAGTGCCCTAGGCTCTGTTGCTTTGTTTTTTAGATGTTTCAGGAAACACCATACACTTGTCCCGAGTGTCTGTTGGCAATTTACATCCCGCCCATCAGCATAACAAGGCTCCCAGTTCTCCATGGCCTGTCCTGCCTTTCTGGATTTTACACTTTTTTCAGATGGCCCTTTTGACCGGGGGGAAGTGAGACTTCATTGTAGTGCAGATTTCCTTTGCAAGCTTGCTTGGTTGGCCAAAAAGGGCGTATGCGTTTTTTCCTGAATATATTCAGGAAAAAACGCATACGCCCTTTTTGGCCAAGTGCATCATTGTGGACGTTCTGCCTCTTTTCCTATGCTTTCAATGCAATTCCAGTCTACCTCCTGAAATCGGTTTCCTGCAATTCTGCCCCGCTTTCAAGTCCTCTTGGCAGCCTTACTTCAGTATATTTTTGGACGATAGCTGTCATTTATAACTCTGCAGGTTTGTGAATTACAGTGCCCCTGAGCTCCTTTCTTCAACTCGCTTTCTTTTGAGCTGGCCGCAACACCGCAGGATGGCTTCAGGCCCTAATCTGGTTCCGGCACAGCACGCTGAGCCTTTGGTTATTTCCTCTTCCTGGTGGGAAATGAGAGTTAAATTTGCCCGTCCAGACACCTCTAGCTAGTCTCTCATTGGTTCTCCCTATTCCTGTTCATCTTCCGCAGAAATTGCAAACTGGGCCAAACAGGAGGTTAAAGGCGCTGACTCTCCAAGTGGGGAGAGTGTTAGTAAAGCGTGTGGAATGTTGCACCCGAGTACCAGGGGAGGAAAACTGAGATATATTTGAACACGTCTCCCGTTCACACGGTTGATCATACTCTGGGTTCCACATGCATGTTTTAGCTGAAGGAAGAATACCTTAAACCTGGATAGTTGAGACCCGTGGAATGGGTACCATGCAATACGACTTCAAAGGGTCTTCATTTGCTCACCGAACCTCTCCAATCCTATCACTGCAGCGTTTATGCCCCTGTACACACGCTTGATTCTCTTTTGGAGACATAGCAATCCATAGGTTTTAAGATACTTACTAGTCAGGTACATTCTTAGGCGTTTAATATGCGGTGTTGAGTCCATTTCGTTGAGCAAGGAGTAGCTCTTGTCTATTCCATATTTGGCTTAAGGAACTTTATCTGTGCTCATTTCAATCTCTGGTTTTATGCAGCACCCAACTCACCTTTCCCCTTAAGCAAGCATAAGTTGGTTTTCTAAATTTGAGACCCTGTTCTGTTCTGTAATTCAGTTCCTGTGTAGCCAAGTTTACATTCCGTGTATTAGTGATATCTTATGATGTTTCTTTTTCTGTGTGACTTATTTCAGTTAGAATCATCATGCCTGAATCCACTCATTGTGCTGCTAAGGGCCTGATGACATAGATTTCATTGCTGAGTGATATTGCTTTGTAAGTAAATACCACAACTTCTTTATCCATTTTTCACTTTCTGCGATGTTAAACTTGTACTGTAAACGAGGTTCTTGTAAACAGAGGCGTCCCAAACTTTGGGGTGGCTGTGTCTTTTTGATTTTAATTTCCCTAAGCTATAGGACCATAAGTGGAAGTGCCCTAGGCTCTGTTGCTTTGTTTTTTAGATGTTTCAGGAAACACCATACACTTGTCCCGAGTGTCTGTTGGCAATTTACATCCCGCCCATCAGCATAACAAGGCTCCCAGTTCTCCATGGCCTGTCCTGCCTTTCTGGATTTTACACTTTTTTCAGATGGCCCTTTTGACCGGGGGGAAGTGAGACTTCATTGTAGTGCAGATTTCCTTTGCAAGCTTGCTTGGTTGGCCAAAAAGGGCGTATGCGTTTTTTCCTGAATATATTCAGGAAAAAACGCATACGCCCTTTTTGGCCAAGTGCATCATTGTGGACGTTCTGCCTCTTTTCCTATGCTTTCAATGCAATTCCAGTCTACCTCCTGAAATCGGTTTCCTGCAATTCTGCCCCGCTTTCAAGTCCTCTTGGCAGCCTTACTTCAGTATATTTTTGGACGATAGCTGTCATTTATAACTCTGCAGGTTTGTGAATTACAGTGCCCCTGAGCACCTTTCTTCAACTCGCTTTCTTTTGAGCTGGCCGCAACACCGCAGGATGGCTTCAGGCCCTAATCTGGTTCCGGCACAGCACGCTGAGCCTTTGGTTATTTCCTCTTCCTGGTGGGAAATGAGAGTTAAATTTTCCCGTCCAGACACCTCTAGCTAGTCTCTCATTGGTTCTCCTTATTCCTGTTCATCTTCCGCAGAAATTGCAAACTGGGCCAAACAGGAGGTTAAAGGCGCTGACTCTCCAAGTGGGGAGAGTGTTAGTAAAGGGTGTGGAATGTTGCACCCGAGTACCAGGGGAGGAAAACTGAGACATATTTGAACACGTCTCCCGTTCACACGGTTGATCATACTCTGGGTTCCACATGCATGTTTTAGCTGAAGGAAGAATACCTTAAACCTGGATAGTTGAGACCCTTGGAATGGGTACCATGCAATACGACTTCAAAGGGTCTTCATTTGCTCACCGAACCTCTCCAATCCTATCACTGCTGCGTTTATGCCCCTGTACACACGCTTGATTCTCTTTTGGAGACATAGCAATCCATAGGTTTTAAGATACTTACTAGTCAGGTACATTCTTAGGCGTTTAATATGCGGTGTTGAGTCCATTTCGTTGAGCAAGGAGTAGCTCTTGTCTATTCCATATTTGGCTTAAGGAACTTTATCTGTGCTCATTTCAATCTCTGGTTTTATGCAGCACCCCAACTCACCTTTCCCCTTAAGCAAGCATAAGTTGGTTTTCTAAATTTGAGACCCTGTTCTGTTTTGGAATTCAGTTCCTGTGTAGCCAAGTTTACATTCCGTGTATTAGTGATATCTTATGATGTTTCTTTTTCTGTGTGACTTATTTCAGTTAGAATCATCGTACCTGAATCCACTCATTATGCTGCTACGGGCCTGATGACATAGATTTCATTGCTGAGTGATACTGCATTGTACGTAAGTACCACAAGTTCTTTATCCATTT
Organism: Pseudorca crassidens; assembly: GCF_039906515.1. NCBI lineage: Eukaryota > Metazoa > Chordata > Mammalia > Artiodactyla > Delphinidae > Pseudorca > Pseudorca crassidens. The sequence goes on from NC_090301.1 coordinate 105,666,933, forward strand.
TTCACTTTCTGTGATATTGAACTTGTACGGTAAACGAGGTTCTTGTAAACAGAGGCGTCCCAAACTTTGGGGTGGCTGTGTCTTTTTGATTTTAATTTCCCTAAGCTATAGGACCATAAGTGGAAGTGCCCTAGGCTCTGTTGCTTTGTTTTTTAGATATTTCAGGAAACACCATACACTTCTCCTGAGTGTCTGTTGGCAATTTACATCCCGCCCATAAGAATAACAAGGCTCCCAGTTCTCCATGGCCTGTCCTGCCTTTCTGGATTTTACACTTTTTTCAGATGGCCCTTTTGACAGGGGGGAAGTGAGACTTCATTGTAGTGCAGATTTCCTTTGCAAGCTTGCTTGGTTGTCCAAAAAGGGCGTATGCGTTTTTTCCTGAATATATTCAGGAAAAAACGCATACGCCCTTTTTGGCCAAGTGCATCATTGTGGACGTTCTGCCTCTTTTCCTATGCTTTCAATGCAATTCCAGTCTACCTCCTGAAATCGGTTTCCTGCAATTCTGCCCCGCTTTCAAGTCCTCTTGGCAGCCTTACTTCAGTATATTTTTGGACGATAGCTGTCATTTATAACTCTGCAGGTTTGTGAATTACAGTGCCCCTGAGCTCCTTTCTTCAACTCGCTTTCTTGTGAGCTGGCCGCAACACTGCAGGATGGCTTCAGGCCATAATCTGGTTCCGGCACGGCACGCTGAGCCTTTGGTTATTTCCTCTTCCTGGTGGGAAATGAGAGTTAAATTTGCCCGTCCAGACACCTCCAGCTAGTCTCTCATTGGTTCTCCCTATTCCTGTTCATCTTCCACAGAAATTGCAAACTGGGCCAAACAGGAGGATAAAGGCGCTGACTCTCCAAGTGGGGAGAGTGTTAGTAAACCGTCTGGAATGTTGCACCCGAGTACCAGGGGAGGAAAACTGAGACATATTTGTACACGTCTCCCGTTCACACGGTTGATCATACTCTGGGTTCCACATGCATGTTTTAGTTGAAGGAAGAATACCTTAAACCTGGGTAGTTGAAACCCGTGGAATGGGTACCATGCAATATGACTTCAAAGGGTCTTCATTTGCTCACCGAACCTCTCCAATCCTATCACTGCTGCGTTTATGCCCCTGTACACATGCTTGATTCTCTTTCGGAGACATAGCAATCCATAGGTTTTAAGATACTTACAAGTCAGGTACATTCTTAGGCGTTTAATATGGGGTGTTGAGTCCATTTCGTTGAGCAAGGAGTAGCTCTTGTCTATTCCATATTTGGCTTAAGGAACTTTATCTGTGCTCATTTCAATCTCTGGTTTTATGCAGCACCCCAACTCACCTTTCCCCTTAAGCAAGCATAAGTTGGTTTTCTAAATTTGAGACCCTGTTCTGTTGTGTAATTCAGTTCCTGTGTAGCCAAGATTACATTCCGTGTATTACTGATATCTTATGATGTTTCATTTTCTGTGTGACTTATTTCAGTTAGAATCATCGTACCTGAATCCACTCATTGTGCTGTTAAGGGCCTGATGACATAGATTGCATTGCTGAGTGATATTGCTTTGTAAGTAAATACCACAACTTCTTTATCCATTTTTCACTTTCTGCTATGTTGAACTTGTACTGTAAATGAGGTTCTTGTAAACAGAGGCGTCCCAAACTATGGGGTGGCTGTGTCTTTTTGATTTTAATTTCCCTAAGCTATAGGACCATAAGTGGAAGTGCCCTAGGCTCTGTTGCTGTGTTTTTTAGATGTTTCAGGAAACACCATACACTTCTCCCGAGTGTCTGTTGGCAATTTACATCCCGCCCATCAGCATAACAAGGCTCCCAGTTCTCCATGGCCTGTCCTGCCTTTCTGGATTTTACACTTTTTTCAGATGGCCCTTTTGACCGGGGGGAAGTGAGACTTCATTGTAGTGCAGATTTCCTTTGCAAGCTTGCTTGGTTGGCCAAAAAGGGCGTATGCGTTTTTTCCTGAATATATTCAGGAAAAAACGCATACGCCCTTTTTGGCCAAGTGCATCATTGTGGACGCTCTGCCTCTTTTCCTATGCTTTCAATGCAATTCCAGTCTACCTCCTGAAATCAGTTTCCTGCAGTTCTGCCCCAGTTTCAAGTCCTCTTGGCGGCCTTACTTCAGTATATTTTTGGACGGTAGCTGTCATTTATAACTCTGCAGGTTTGTGAATTACAGTGCCCCTGAGCTCCTTTCTTCAACTCGCTTTCTTGTGACCTTGCCGCAACACCGCAGGATGGCTTCAGGCCCTAATCTGGTTCCGGCACGGCACGCTGAGCCTTTGGTTAATTCCTCTCTCTGGTGGGAAATGAGAGTTAAATTTGCCCGTCCAGACACCTCCAGCTAGTCTCTCATTGGTTCTCCCTATTCCTGTTCATCTTCCGCAGAAATTGCAAACTGGGCCAAACAGGAGGTTAAAGGCGCTGACTCTCCAAGTGGGGAGAGTGTTAGTAAAGCGTCTGGAATGTTGCACCCGAGTACCAGGGGAGGAAAACTGAGACATATTTGAACACGTCTCCCGTTCACACGGTTGATCATACTCTGGGTTCCACATGCATGTTTTAGCTGAAGGAAGAATACCTTAAACCTGGAGAGTTGAGACCCGTGGAATGGGTACCATGCAATATGACTTCAAAGGGTCTTCATTTGCTCACCGAACCTCTCCAATCCTATCACTGCTGCGTTTATGCCCCTGTACACACGCTTGATTCTCTTTTGGAGACATAGCAATCCATAGGTTTTAAGATACTTATTAGTCAGGTACATTCTTAGGCGTAATATGGGGTGTTGAGTCCATTTCGTTGAGCAAGGAGTAGCTCTTGTCTATTCCATATTTGGCTTCAGGAACTTTATCTGTGCTCATTTCAATCTCTGGTTTTATGCAGCACACCAACTCACCTTTCCCCTTAAGCAAGCATAAGTTGGTTTTCTAAATTTGAGACCCTGTTCTGTTTTGGAATTCAGTTCCTGTGTAGCCACGTTTACATTCCGTGTATTACTGATATCTTATGATGTTTCTTTTTCTTTGTGACTTACTTCAGTTAGAATCATCATACCTGAATCCACTCATTGTGCTGATAAGGGCCTGATGACATAGATTTCATTGCTGAGTGATATTGCTTTGTAAGTAAATACCACAACTTCTTTATCCATTTTTCAGTTTCTGCGATGTTGAACTTGTACTGTAAACGAGGTTCTTGTAAACAAAGCCGTCCCAAACTTTGGGGTGGCTGTGTCTTTTTGATTTTAATTTCCCTAAGCTATAGGACCATAAGTGGAAGTGCCCTAGGCTCTGTTGCTTTGTTTTTTAGATGTTTCAGGAAACACCATACACTTCTCCCCAGTGTCTGTTGGCAATTTACATCCCGCCCATCAGCATAACAAGGCTCCCAGTTCTCCATGGCCTGTCCTGCCTTTCTGGATTTTACACTTTTTTCAGATGGCCCTTTTGACCGGGGGGAAGTGAGACTTCATTGTAGTGCAGATTTCCTTTGCAAGCTTGCTTGGTTGGCCAAAAAGGGCGTATGCGTTTTTTCCTGAATATATTCAGGAAAAAACGCATACGCCCTTTTTGGCCAAGTGCATCATTGTGGACGTTCTGCCTCTTTTCCTATGCTTTCAATGCAATTCCAGTCTACCTCCTGAACTCGGTTTCCTGCAATTCTGCCCCGCTTTCAAGTCCTCTTGGCAGCCTTACTTCAGTATATTTTTGGACGATAGCTGTCATTTATAACTCTGCAGGTTTGTGAATTACAGTGCCCCTGAGCTCCTTTCTTCAACTCGCTTTCTTGTGAGCTGGCCGCAACACCACAGGATGGCTTCAGGCCCTAATCTGGTTCCGGCACGGCACGCTGAGCCTTTGGTTAATTCCTCTTCCTGGTGGGAAATGAGAGTTAAATTTGCCCGTCCAGACACCTCTAGCTAGTCTCTCATTGGTTCTCCTTATTCCTATTCATCTTCCGCAGAAATTGCAAACTGGGCCAAACAGGAGGTTAAAGGGACTGACTCTCCAAGTGGGGAGAGTGTTAGTAAAGCATCTGGAATGTTGCACCCGAGTACCAGGGGAGGAAAACTGAGACATATTTGTACACGTCTCCCGTTCACACGGTTGATCATACTCTGGGTTCCACATGCATGTTTTAGCTGCAGGAAGAATACCTTAAACCTGGGTAGTTGAAACCCGTGGAATGGGTACCATGCAATATGACTTCAAAGGGTCTTCATTTGCTCACCGAACCTCTCCAATCCTATCACTGCTGCGTTTATGCCCCTGTACACATGCTTGATTCTCTTTCGGAGACATAGCAATCCATAGGTTTTAAGATACTTACAAGTCAGGTACATTCTTAGGCGTTTAATATGGGGTGTTGAGTCCATTTCGTTGAGCAAGGAGTAGCTCTTGTCTATTCCATATTTGGCTTAAGGAACTTTATCTGTGCTCATTTCAATCTCTGGTTTTATGCAGCACCCCAACTCACCTTTCCCCTTAAGCAAGCATAAGTTGGTTTTCTAAATTTGAGACCCTGTTCTGTTGTGTAATTCAGTTCCTGTGTAGCCAAGTTTACATTCCGTGTATTACTGATATCTTATGATGTTTCATTTTCTGTGTGACTTATTTCAGTTAGAATCATCATACCTGAATCCACTCATTGTGCTGATAAGGGCCTGATGACATAGATTGCATTGCTGAGTGATATTGCTTTGTAAGTAAATACCACAACTTCTTTATCCATTTTTCACTTTCTGCTATGTTGAACTTGTACTGTAAATGAGGTTCTTGTAAACAGAGGCGTCCCAAACTATGGGGTGGCTGTGTCTTTTTGATTTTAATTTCCCTAAGCTATAGGACCATAAGTGGAAGTGCCCTAGGCTCTGTTGCTGTGTTTTTTAGATGTTTCAGGAAACACCATACACTTCTCCCAAGTGTCTGTTGGCAATTTACATCCCGCCCATCAGCATAACAATGCTCCCAGTTCTCCATGGCCTGTCCTGCCTTTCTGGATTTTACACTTTTTTCAGATGGCCCTTTTGACCGGGGGGAAGTGAGACTTCATTGTAGTGCAGATTTCCTTTGCAAGCTTGCTTGGTTGGCCAAAAAGGGCGTATGCGTCTTTTCCTGAATATATTCAGGAAAAAACGCATACGCAATTTTTGGCCAAGTGCATCATTGTGGATGCTCTGCCTCTTTTCCTATGCTTTCAATGCAATTCCAGTCTACCTCCTGAAATCAGTTTCCTGCAGTTCTGCCCCGCTTTCAAGTCCTCTTGGCGGCCTTACTTCAGTATATTTTTGGACGGTAGCTGTCATTTATAACTCTGCAGGTTTGTGAATTACAGTGCCCCTGAGCTCCTTTCTTCAACTCGCTTTCTTGTGACCTTGCCACAACACCGCAGGATGGCTTCAGGCCCTAATCTGGTTCCGGCACGGCACGCTGAGCCTTTGGTTAATTCCTCTCTCTGGTGGGAAATGAGAGTTAAATTTGCCCGTCCAGACACCTCCAGCTAGTCTCTCATTGGTTCTCCCTATTCCTGTTCATCTTCCGCAGAAATTGCAAACTGGGCCAAACAGGAGGTTAAAGGGACTGACTCTCCAAGTGGGGAGAGTGTTAGTAAAGCGTCTGGAATGTTGCACCCGAGTACCAGGGTACGAAAACTGAGACATATTTGAACACGTCTCCCGATCACATGGTTGATCATACTCTAGGTTCCACATGCATGTTTTAGCTGAAGGAAGAATACCTTAAACCTGGGTAGTTGAAACCCGTGGAATGGGTACCATGCAATATGACTTCAAAGGGTCTTCATTTGCTCACTGAACCTCTCCAATCTTATCACTGCTGCGTTTATGCCCCTGTACACATGCTTGATTCTCTTTCGGAGACATAGCAATCCATAGGTTTTAAGATACTTACTAGTCAGGTACATTCTTAGGCGTTTAATATGCGGTGTTGAGTCCATTTCGTTGAGCAAGGAGTAGCTCTTGTCTATTCCATATTTAGCTTAAGGAACTTTATCTGTGCTCATTTCAATCTCTGGTTTTATGCAGCACCCCAACTCACCTTTCCCCTTAAGCAAGCATAAGTTGGTTTTCTAAATTTGAGACCCTGTTCTGTTTTGGAATTCAGTTCCTGTGTAGCCAAGTTTACATTCCGTGTATTAGTGATATCTTATGATGTTTCTTTTTCTGTGTGACTTATTTCAGGTAGAATCATCGTACCTGAATCCACTCATTATGCTGCTACGGGCCTGATGACATAGATTTCATTGCTGAGTGATACTGCATTGTACATAAGTACCACAAGTTCTTTATCCATTTTTCACTTTCTGTGATATTGAACTTGTACGGTAAATGAGGTTCTTGTAAACAGAGGCGTCCCAAACTTCGGGGTGGCTGTGTCTTTTTGATTTTAATTTCCCTAAGCTATAGGACCATAAGTGGAAGTGCCCTAGGCTCTGTTGCTTTGTTTTTTAGATATTTCAGGAAACACCATACACTTCTCCCTAGTGTCTGTTGGCAATTTACATCCCGCCCATAAGAATAACAAGGCTCCCAGTTCTCCATGGCCTGTCCTGCCTTTCTGGATTTTACACTTTTTTCAGATGGCCCTTTTGACTGGGGGGAAGTGAGACTTCATTATAGTGCAGATTTCCTTTGCAAGCTTGCTTGGTTGGCCAAAAAGGGCGTATGCGTTTTTTCCTGAATATATTCAGGAAAAAACGCATACGCCCTTTTTGGCCAAGTGCATCATTGTGGACGTTCTGCCTCTTTTCCTATGCTTTCAATGCAATTCCAGTCTACCTCCTGAAATCGGTTTCCTGCAATTCTGCCCCGCTTTCAAGTCCTCTTGGCAGCCTTACTTCAGTATATTTTTGGACGATAGCTGTCATTTATAACTCTGCAGGTTTGTGAATTACAGTGCCCCTGAGCTCCTTTCTTCAACTCGCTTTCTTGTGAGCTGGCCGCAACACCGCAGGATGGCTTCAGGCCCTAATCTGGTTCCGGCACGGCACGCTGAGCCTTTGGTTAATTCCTCTTCCTGGTGGGAAATGAGAGTTAAATTTGCCCGTCCAGACACCTCCAGCTAGTCTCTCATTGGTTCTCGCTATTCCTGTTCATCTTCCGCAGAAATTGCAAACTGGGCCAAACAGGAGGTTAAAGGCGCTGACTCTCCAAGTGGGGAGAGTGTTAGTAAAGCGTCTGGAATGTTGCACCCGAGTACCAGGGGAGGAAAACTGAGACATATTTGAACACGTCTCCCGATCACACGGTTGATCATACTCTAGGTTCCACATGCATGTTTTAGCTGAAGGAAGAATACCTTAAACCTGGAGAGTTGAGACCCGTGGAATGGGTACCATGCAATATGACTTCAAAGGGTCTTCATTTGCTCACCGAACCTCTCCAATCCTATCACTGCTGCGTTTATGCCCCTGTACACACGCTTGATTCTCTTTTGGAGACATAGCAATCCATAGGTTTTAAGATACTTACTAGTCAGGTACATTCGTAGGCGTTTAATATGGGGTGTTGAGTCCATTTCGTTGAGCAAGGAGTAGCTCTTGTCTATTCCATATTTGGCTTAAGGAACTTTATCTGTGCTCATTTCAATCTCTGGTTTTATGCAGCACCCCAACTCACCTTTACCCTTAAGCAAGCATAAGTTGGTTTTCTAAATTTGAGACCCTGTTCTATTCTGTAATTCAGTTCCTGTGTAGCCAAGTTTAAATTCCGTGTATTAGTGATATCTTATGATGTTTCTTTTTCTGTGTGACTTATTTCAGTTAGAATCATCGTACCTGAATCCACTCATTATGCTGCTACGGGCCTGATGACATAGATTTCATTGCTGAGTGATACTGCATTGTACATGAGTACCACAAGTTCTTTATCCATTTTTCACTTTCTGTGATACTGAACTTGTACGGTAAACGAGGTTCTTGTAAACAGAGGCGTCCCAAACTTTGGGGTGGCTGTGTCTTTTTGATTTTAATTTCCCTAAGCTATAGGACCATAAGTGGAAGTGCCCTAGGCTCTGTTGCTTTGTTTCTTAGATGTTTCAGGAAACACCATACACTTCTCCCGAGTGTCTGTTGGCAATTTACATCCTGCCCATCAGCATAACAAGGCTCCCAGTTCTCCATGGCCTGTCCTGCCTTTCTGGATTTTACACTTTTTTCAGATGGCCCTTTTGACCGGGGGGAAGTGAGACTTCATTGTAGTGCAGATTTCCTTTGCAAGCTTGCTTGGTTAGCCAAAAAGGGCGTATGCGTTTTTTCCTGAATATATTCAGGAAAAAACGCATACGCCCTTTTTGGCCAAGTGCATCATTGTGGACGTTCTGCCTCTTTTCCTATGCTTTCAATGCAATTCCAGTCTACCTCCTGAAATCGGTTTCCTGCAATTCTGCCCCGCATTCAAGTCCTCTTGGCTGCCTTACTTCAGTATATTTTTGGACGATAGCTGTCATTTATAACTCTGCAGGTTTGTGAATTACAGTGCTCCTGAGCTCCTTTCTTCAACTCGCTTTCTTGTGACCTGGCCGCAACACCGCAGGATGGCTTCAGGCCCTAATCTGGTTCCGGCATGGCACGCTGAGCCTTTGGTTATTTCCTCTTCCTGGTGGGAAATCAGAGTTAAATTTGCGTGTCCAGACACCTCCAGCTAGTCTCTCATTGGTTCTCCCTATTCCTGTTCATCTTCCGCAGAAATTGCAAACTGGGCCAAACAGGAGGTTAAAGGCGCTGACTCTCCAAGTGGGGAGAGTGTTAGTAAAGCGTCTGGAATGTTGCACCCGAGTACCAGGGGAGGAAAACTGAGACATATTTGAACACGTCTCCCGTTCACACGGTTGATCATACTCTGGGTTCCACATGCATGTTTTAGCTGAAGGAAGAATACCTTTAACCTGGAGAGTTGAGACCCATGGAATGGGTACCATGCAATATGACTTCAAAGGGTCTTCATTTGCTCACTGAACGTCTCCAATCCTATCGCTGCTGCGTTTATGCCCCTGTACACACGCTTGATTCTCTTTTGGAGACATAGCAATCCATAGGTTTTAAGATACTTACTAGCCAGGTACATTCTTAGGCGTTTAATATGCGGTGTTGAGTCCATTTCGTTGAGCAAGGAGTAGCTCTTGTCTATTCCATATTTGGCTTAAGGAACTTTATCTGTGCTCATTTCAATCTCTGGTTTTATGCAGCACCCCAACTCACCTTTCCCCTTAAGCAAGCATAAGTTGGTTTTCTAAATTTGAGACCCTGTTCTGTTTTGGAATTCAGTTCCTGTGTAGCCAAGTTTACATTCCGTGTATTAGTGATATCTTATGATGTTTCTTTTTCTGTGTGACTTATTTCAGGTAGAATCATCGTACCTGAATCCACTCATTATGCTGCTACGGGCCTGATGACATAGATTTCATTGCTGAGTGATACTGCATTGTACGTAAGTACCACAAGTTCTTTATCCATTTTTCACTTTCTGTGATATTGAAGTTGTACGGTAAATGAGGTTCTTGTAAACAGAGGCGTCCCAAACTTCGGGGTGGCTGTGTCTTTTTGATTTTAATTTCCCTAAGCTATAGGACCATAAGTGGAAGTGCCCTAGGCTCTGTTGCTTTGTTTTTTAGATATTTCAGGAAACACCATACACTTCTCCCGAGTGTCTGTTGGCAATTTACATCCCGCCCATAAGAATAACAAGGCTCCCAGTTCTCCATGGCCTGTCCTGCCTTTCTGGATTTTACACTTTTTTCAGATGGCCCTTTTGACCGGGGGGAAGTGAGACTTCATTATAGTGCAGATTTCCTTTGCAAGCTTGCTTGGTTGTCCAAAAAGGGCGTATGCGTTTTTTCCTGAATATATTCAGGAAAAAACGCATACGCCCTCTTTGGCCAAGTGCATCATTGTGGACGTTCTGCCTCTTTTCCTATGCTTTCAATGCAATTCCAGTCTACCTCCTGAAATCGGTTTCCTGCAATTCTGCCCCGCTTTCAAGTCCTCTTGGCAGCCTTACTTCAGTATATTTTTGGACGATAGCTGTCATTTATAACTCTGCAGGTTTGTGAATTACAGTGCCCCTGAGCTCCTTTCTTCAACTCCCTTTCTTTTGAGCTGGCCGCAACACTGCAGGATGGCTTCAGGCCCTAATCTGGTTCTGGCACGGCACGCTGAGCCTTTGGTTATTTCCTCTTCCTGGTGGGAAATGAGAGTTAAATTTGCCCGTCCAGACACCTCCAGCTAGTCTCTCATTGGTTCTCCCTATTCCTGTTCATCTTCCGCAGAAATTGCAAACTGGGCCAAACAGGAGGTTAAAGGCGCTGACTCTCCAAGTGGGGAGAGTGTTAGTAAAGCGTCTGGAATGTTGCACCCGAGTACCAGGGGAGGAAAACTGAGACATATTTGAACACGTCTCCCGTTCACACGGTTGATCATACTCTGGGTTCCACATGCATGTTTTAGCTGAAGGAAGAATACCTTAAACCTGGGTAGTTGAAACCCGTGGAATGGGTACCATGCAATATGACTTCAAAGGGTCTTCATTTGCTCACCGAACCTCTCCAATCCTATCACTGCTGCGTTTATGCCCCTGTACACACGCTTGATTCTCTTTTGGAGACATAGCAATCCATAGGTTTTAAGATACTTATTAGTCAGGTACATTCTTAGGCGTAATATGGGGTGTTGAGTCCATTTCGTTGAGCAAGGAGTAGCTCTTGTCTATTCCATATTTGGCTTCAGGAACTTTATCTGTGCTCATTTCAATCTCTGGTTTTATGCAGCACACCAACTCACCTTTCCCCTTAAGCAAGCATAAGTTGGTTTTCTAAATTTGAGACCCTGTTCTGTTTTGGAATTCAGTTCCTGTGTAGCCACGTTTACATTCCGTGTATTACTGATATCTTATGATGTTTCTTTTTCTTTGTGACTTACTTCAGTTAGAATCATCATACCTGAATCCACTCATTGTGCTGATAAGTGCCTGATGACATAGATTTCATTGCTGAGTGATATTGCTTTGTAAGTAAATACCACAACTTCTTTATCCATTTTTCAGTTTCTGCGATGTTGAACTTGTACTGTAAACGAGGTTCTTGTAAACAAAGCCGTCCCAAACTTTGGGGTGGCTGTGTCTTTTTGATTTTAATTTCCCTAAGCTATAGGACCATAAGTGGAAGTGCCCTAGGCTCTGTTGCTTTGTTTTTTAGATGTTTCAGGAAACACCATACACTTCTCCCCAGTGTCTGTTGGCAATTTACATCCCGCCCATCAGCATAACAAGGCTCCCAGTTCTCCATGGCCTGTCCTGACTTTCTGGATTTTACACTTTTTTCAGATGGCCCTTTTGACCGGGGGGAAGTGAGACTTCATTGTAGTGCAGATTTCCTTTGCAAGCTTGCTTGGTTGGCCAAAAAGGGCGTATGCGTTTTTTCCTGAATATATTCAGGAAAAAACGCATACGCCCTTTTTGGCCAAGTGCATCATTGTGGACGTTCTGCCTCTTTTCCTATGCTTTCAATGCAATTCCAGTCTACCTCCTGAACTCGGTTTCCTGCAATTCTGCCCCGCTTTCAAGTCCTCTTGGGAGCCTTACTTCAGTATATTTTTGGACGATAGCTGTCATTTATAACTCTGCAGGTTTGTGAATTACAGTGCCCCTGAGCTCCTTTCTTCAACTCGCTTTCTTGTGAGCTGGCCGCAACACCACAGGATGGCTTCAGGCCCTAATCTGGTTCCGGAACGGCACGCTGAGCCTTTGGTTAATTCCTCTTCCTGGTGGGAAATGAGAGTTAAATTTGCCCGTCCAGACACCTCTAGCTAGTCTCTCATTGGTTCTCCTTATTCCTATTCATCTTCTGCAGAAATTGCAAACTGGGCCAAACAGGAGGTTAAAGGGACTGACTCTCCAAGTGGGGAGAGTGTTAGTAAAGCATCTGGAATGTTGCACCCGAGTACCAGGGGAGGAAAACTGAGACATATTTGTACACGTCTCCCGTTCACACGGTTGATCATACTCTGGGTTCCACATGCATGTTTTAGCTGAAGGAAGAATACCTTAAACCTGGGTAGTTGAAACCCGTGGAATGGGTACCATGCAATATGACTTCAAAGGGTCTTCATTTGCTCACCGAACCTCTCCAATCCTATCACTGCTGCGTTTATGCCCCTGTACACATGCTTGATTCTCTTTCGGAGACATAGCAATCCATAGGTTTTAAGATACTTACAAGTCAGGTACATTCTTAGGCGTTTAATATGGGGTGTTGAGTCCATTTCGTTGAGCAAGGAGTAGCTCTTGTCTATTCCATATTTGGCTTAAGGAACTTTATCTGTGCTCATTTCAATCTCTGGTTTTATGCAGCACCCCAACTCACCTTTCCCCTTAAGCAAGCATAAGTTGGTTTTCTAAATTTGAGACCCTGTTCTGTTGTGTAATTCAGTTCCTGTGTAGCCAAGTTTACATTCCGTGTATTACTGATATCTTATGATGTTTCATTTTCTGTGTGACTTATTTCAGTTAGAATCATCATACCTGAATCCACTCATTGTGCTGATAAGGGCCTGATGACATAGATTGCATTGCTGAGTGATATTGCTTTGTAAGTAAATACCACAACTTCTTTATCCATTTTTCACTTTCTGCTATGTTGAACTTGTACTGTAAATGAGGTTCTTGTAAACAGAGGCGTCCCAAACTATGGGGTGGCTGTGTCTTTTTGATTTTAATTTCCCTAAGCTATAGGACCATAAGTGGAAGTGCCCTAGGCTCTGTTGCTGTGTTTTTTAGATGTTTCAGGAAACACCATACACTTCTCCCAAGTGTCTGTTGGCAATTTACATCCCGCCCATCAGCATAACAATGCTCCCAGTTCTCCATGGCCTGTCCTGCCTTTCTGGATTTTACACTTTTTTCAGATGGCCCTTTTGACCGGGGGGAAGTGAGACTTCATTGTAGTGCAGATTTCCTTTGCAAGCTTGCTTGGTTGGCCAAAAAGGGCGTATGCGTTTTTTCCTGAATATATTCAGGAAAAAACGCATACGCAATTTTTGGCCAAGTGCATCATTGTGGATGCTCTGCCTCTTTTCCTATGCTTTCAATGCAATTCCAGTCTACCTCCTGAAATCAGTTTCCTGCAGTTCTGCCCCGCTTTCAAGTCCTCTTGGCGGCCTTACTTCAGTATATTTTTGGACGGTAGCTGTCATTTATAACTCTGCAGGTTTGTGAATTACAGTGCCCCTGAGCTCCTTTCTTCAACTCGCTTTCTTGTGACCTTGCCACAACACCGCAGGATGGCTTCAGGCCCTAATCTGGTTCCGGCACGGCACGCTGAGCCTTTGGTTAATTCCTCTCTCTGGTGGGAAATGAGAGTTAAATTTGCCCGTCCAGACACCTCCAGCTAGTCTCTCATTGGTTCTCCCTATTCCTGTTCATCTTCCGCAGAAATTGCAAACTGGGCCAAACAGGAGGTTAAAGGGACTGACTCTCCAAGTGGGGAGAGTGTTAGTAAAGCGTCTGGAATGTTGCACCCGAGTACCAGGGTACGAAAACTGAGACATATTTGAACACGTCTCCCGATCACATGGTTGATCATACTCTAGGTTCCACATGCATGTTTTAGCTGAAGGAAGAATACCTTAAACCTGGGTAGTTGAAACCCGTGGAATGGGTACCATGCAATATGACTTCAAAGGGTCTTCATTTGCTCACTGAACCTCTCCAATCTTATCACTGCTGCGTTTATGCCCCTGTACACATGCTTGATTCTCTTTCGGAGACATAGCAATCCATAGGTTTTAAGATACTTACTAGTCAGGTACATTCTTAGGCGTTTAATATGCGGTGTTGAGTCCATTTCGTTGAGCAAGGAGTAGCTCTTGTCTATTCCATATTTAGCTTAAGGAACTTTATCTGTGCTCATTTCAATCTCTGGTTTTATGCAGCACCCCAACTCACCTTTCCCCTTAAGCAAGCATAAGTTGGTTTTCTAAATTTGAGACCCTGTTCTGTTTTGGAATTCAGTTCCTGTGTAGCCAAGTTTACATTCCGTGTATTAGTGATATCTTATGATGTTTCTTTTTCTGTGTGACTTATTTCAGGTAGAATCATCGTACCTGAATCCACTCATTATGCTGCTACGGGCCTGATGACATAGATTTCATTGCTGAGTGATACTGCATTGTACATAAGTACCACAAGTTCTTTATCCATTTTTCACTTTCTGTGATATTGAACTTGTACGGTAAATGAGGTTCTTGTAAACAGAGGCGTCCCAAACTTCGGGGTGGCTGTGTCTTTTTGATTTTAATTTCCCTAAGCTATAGGACCATAAGTGGAAGTGCCCTAGGCTCTGTTGCTTTGTTTTTTAGATATTTCAGGAAACACCATACACTTCTCCCTAGTGTCTGTTGGCAATTTACATCCCGCCCATAAGAATAACAAGGCTCCCAGTTCTCCATGGCCTGTCCTGCCTTTCTGGATTTTACACTTTTTTCAGATGGCCCTTTTGACTGGGGGGAAGTGAGACTTCATTATAGTGCAGATTTCCTTTGCAAGCTTGCTTGGTTGGCCAAAAAGGGCGTATGCGTTTTTTCCTGAATATATTCAGGAAAAAACGCATACGCCCTTTTTGGCCAAGTGCATCATTGTGGACGTTCTGCCTCTTTTCCTATGCTTTCAATGCAATTCCAGTCTACCTCCTGAAATCGGTTTCCTGCAATTCTGCCCCGCTTTCAAGTCCTCTTGGCAGCCTTACTTCAGTATATTTTTGGACGATAGCTGTCATTTATAACTCTGCAGGTTTGTGAATTACAGTGCCCCTGAGCTCCTTTCTTCAACTCGCTTTCTTGTGAGCTGGCCGCAACACCGCAGGATGGCTACAGGCCCTAATCTTGTTCCGGCACGGCACGCTGAGCCTTTGGTTAATTCCTCTTCCTGGTGGGAAATGAGAGTTAAATTTGCCCGTCCAGACACCTCCAGCTAGTCTCTCATTGGTTCTCGCTATTCCTGTTCATCTTCCGCAGAAATTGCAAACTGGGCCAAACAGGAGGTTAAAGGCGCTGACTCTCCAAGTGGGGAGAGTGTTAGTAAAGCGTCTGGAATGTTGCACCCGAGTACCAGGGGAGGAAAACTGAGACATATTTGAACACGTCTCCCGATCACACGGTTGATCATACTCTAGGTTCCACATGCATGTTTTAGCTGAAGGAAGAATACCTTAAACCTGGAGAGTTGAGACCCGTGGAATGGGTACCATGCAATATGACTTCAAAGGGTCTTCATTTGCTCACCGAACCTCTCCAATCCTATCACTGCTGCGTTTATGCCCCTGTACACACGCTTGATTCTCTTTTGGAGACATAGCAATCCATAGGTTTTAAGATACTTACTAGTCAGGTACATTCGTAGGCGTTTAATATGGGGTGTTGAGTCCATTTCGTTGAGCAAGGAGTAGCTCTTGTCTATTCCATATTTGGCTTAAGGAACTTTATCTGTGCTCATTTCAATCTCTGGTTTTATGCAGCACCCCAACTCACCTTTACCCTTAAGCAAGCATAAGTTGGTTTTCTAAATTTGAGACCCTGTTCTATTCTGTAATTCAGTTCCTGTGTAGCCAAGTTTAAATTCCGTGTATTAGTGATATCTTATGATGTTTCTTTTTCTGTGTGACTTATTTCAGTTAGAATCATCGTACCTGAATCCACTCATTATGCTGCTACGGGCCTGATGACATAGATTTCATTGCTGAGTGATACTGCATTGTACATGAGTACCACAAGTTCTTTATCCATTTTTCACTTTCTGTGATACTGAACTTGTACGGTAAACGAGGTTCTTGTAAACAGAGGCGTCCCAAACTTTGGGGTGGCTGTGTCTTTTTGATTTTAATTTCCCTAAGCTATAGGACCATAAGTGGAAGTGCCCTAGGCTCTGTTGCTTTGTTTCTTAGATGTTTCAGGAAACACCATACACTTCTCCCGAGTGTCTGTTGGCAATTTACATCCTGCCCATCAGCATAACAAGGCTCCCAGTTCTCCATGGCCTGTCCTGCCTTTCTGGATTTTACACTTTTTTCAGATGGCCCTTTTGACCGGGGGGAAGTGAGACTTCATTGTAGTGCAGATTTCCTTTGCAAGCTTGCTTGGTTAGCCAAAAAGGGCGTATGCGTTTTTTCCTGAATATATTCAGGAAAAAACGCATACGCCCTTTTTGGCCAAGTGCATCATTGTGGACGTTCTGCCTCTTTTCCTATGCTTTCAATGCAATTCCAGTCTACCTCCTGAAATCGGTTTCCTGCAATTCTGCCCCGCATTCAAGTCCTCTTGGCTGCCTTACTTCAGTATATTTTTGGACGATAGCTGTCATTTATAACTCTGCAGGTTTGTGAATTACAGTGCTCCTGAGCTCCTTTCTTCAACTCGCTTTCTTGTGACCTGGCCGCAACACCGCAGGATGGCTTCAGGCCCTAATCTGGTTCCGGCACGGCACGCTGAGCCTTTGGTTATTTCCTCTTCCTGGTGGGAAATCAGAGTTAAATTTGCGTGTCCAGACACCTCCAGCTAGTCTCTCATTGGTTCTCCCTATTCCTGTTCATCTTCCGCAGAAATTGCAAACTGGGCCAAACAGGAGGTTAAAGGCGCTGACTCTCCAAGTGGGGAGAGTGTTAGTAAAGCGTCTGGAATGTTGCACCCGAGTACCAGGGGAGGAAAACTGAGACATATTTGAACACGTCTCCCGTTCACACGGTTGATCATACTCTGGGTTCCACATGCATGTTTTAGCTGAAGGAAGAATACCTTTAACCTGGAGAGTTGAGACCCGTGGAATGGGTACCATGCAATATGACTTCAAAGGGTCTTCATTTGCTCACTGAACGTCTCCAATCCTATCGCTGCTGCGTTTATGCCCCTGTACACACGCTTGATTCTCTTTTGGAGACATAGCAATCCATAGGTTTTAAGATACTTACTAGCCAGGTACATTCTTAGGCGTTTAATATGCGGTGTTGAGTCCATTTCGTTGAGCAAGGAGTAGCTCTTGTCTATTCCATATTTGGCTTAAGGAACTTTATCTGTGCTCATTTCAATCTCTGGTTTTATGCAGCACCCCAACTCACCTTTCCCCTTAAGCAAGCATAAGTTGGTTTTCTAAATTTGAGACCCTGTTCTGTTCTGTAATTCAGTTCCTGTGTAGCCAAGTTTACATTCCGTGTATTAGTGACATCTTATGATGTTTCTTTTTCTGTGTGACTTATTTCAGTTAGAATCATCGTACCTGAATCCACTCATTATGCTGCTATGGGCCTGATGACATAGATTTCATTGCTGAGTGATACTGCATTGTACGTAAGTACCACAAGTTCTTTATCCATTTTTCACTTTCTGTGATATTGAACTTGTACGGTAAACGAGGTTCTTGTAAACAGAGGCGTCCCAAACTTTGGGGTGGCTGTGTCTTTTTGATTTTAATTTCCCTAAGTTATACGACCATAAGTGGAAGTGCCCTAGGCTCTGTTGCTTTGTTTTTTAGATGTTTCAGGAAACACCATACACTTCTCCCGAGTGTCTGTTGGCAATTTACATCCCGCCCATCAGCATAACAAGGCTCCCAGTTCTCCATGGCCTGTCCTGCCTTTCTGGATTTTACACTTTTTTCAGATGGCCCTTTTGACCGGGGGGAAGTGAGACTTCATTGTAGTGCAGATTTCCTTTGCAAGCTTGCTTGGTTGGCCAAAAAGTGCGTATGCGTTTTTTCCTGAATATATTCAGGAAAAAACGCATACGCCCTTTTTGGCCAAGTGCATCATTGTGGACGTTCTGCCTCTTTTCCTATGCTTTCAATACAATTCCAGTCTACCTCCTGAAATCGGTTTCCTGCAATTCTGCCCCGTTTTCAAGTCCTCTTGCCAGCCTTACTTCAGTATATTTTCGGACGATAGCTGTCATTTATAACTCTGCAGGTTTGTGAATTACAGTGCCCCTGAGCTCCTTTCTTCAACTCGCTTTCTTGTGACCTGGTCGCAACACCGCAGGATGGCTTCAGGCCCTAATCTGGTTCCGGCACGGCACGCTGAGCCTTTGGTTATTTCCTCTTCCTGGTGGGAAATGAGAGTTAAATTTGCCCGTCCAGACACCTCCAGCTAGTCTCTCATTGGTTCTCGCTATTCCTGTTCATCTTCCGCAGAAATTGCAAACTGGGCCAAACAGGAGGTTAAAGGCGCTGACTGTCCAAGTGGGGAGAGTGTTAGTAAAGCATCTGGAATGTTGCACCCGAGTATCAGGGGAGGAAAACTGAGACATATTTGAACACGTCTCCCATTCACACGGTTGATCATACTCTGGGTTCCACATGCATGTTTTAGCTGAAGGAAGAATACCTTAAACCTGGGTAGTTTAAACCCGTGGAATGGGTACCATGCAATATGACTTCAAAGGGTCTTCATTTGCTCACCGAACCTCTCCAATCCTATCACTGCTGCGTTTATGCCCCTGTACACACGCTTGATTCTCTTTTGGAGACATAGCAATCCATAGCTTTTAATATAATTACTAGTCAGGTACATTCTTAGGCGTTTAATATGGGGTGTTGAGTCCATTTCGTTGAGCAAGGAGTAGCTCTTGTCTATTCCATATTTGGCTTAAGGAACTTTATCTGTGCTCATTTCAATCTCTGGTTTTATGCAGCACCCCAACTCACCTTTCCCCTTAAGCAAGCATAAGTTGGTTTTCTAAATTTGAGACCCTGTTCTGTTTTGGAATTCAGTTCCTGTGTAGCCAAGTTTACATTCCGTGTATTAGTGATATCTTATGATGTTTCTTTTTCTGTGTGACTTATTTCAGTTAGAATCATCGTACCTGAATCCACTCATTATGCTGCTACGGGCCTGATGACATAGATTTCATTGCTGAGTGGTACTGCATTGTACGTAAGTACCACAAGTTCTTTATCCATTTTTCACTTTCTGTGATACTGAACTTGTACGGTAAACGAGGTTCTTGTAAACAGAGGCGTCCCAAACTTTGGGGTGGCTGTGTCTTTTTGATTTTAATTTCCCTAAGCTATAGGACCATAAGTGGAAGTGCCCTAGGCTCTGTTGCTTTGTTTTTTAGATGTTTCAGGAAACACCATACACTTCTCCCGAGTGTCTGTTGGCAATTTACATCCCGCCCATCAGCATAACAAGGCTCCCAGTTCTCCATGGCCTGTCCTGCCTTTCTGGATTTTACACTTTTTTCAGATGGCCCTTTTGACCGGGGGGAAGTGAGACTTCATTGTAGTGCAGATTTCCTTTGCAAGCTTGCTTTGTTGGCCAAAAAGTGCGTATGCGTTTTTTCCTGAATATATTCAGGAAAAAACGCATACGCCCTTTTTGGCCAAGTGCATCATTGTGGACGTTCTGCCTCTTTTCCTATGCTTTCAATACAATTCCAGTCTACCTCCTGAAATCGGTTTCCTGCAATTCTGCCCCGCTTTCAAGTCCTCTTGGCAGCCTTACTTCAGTATATTTTTGGACGATAGCTGTCATTTATAACTCTGCAGGTTTGTGAATTACAGTGCCCCTGAGCTCCTTTCTTCAACTCGCTTTATTTTGACCTGGCCGCAACACCGCAGGATGGCTTCAGGCCCTAATCTGGTTCCGGCACGGCACGCTGAGCCTTTGGTTATTTCCTCTTCCTGGTGGGAAATGAGAGTTAAATTTGCCCGTCCAGACACCTCCAGCTAGTCTCTCATTGGTTCTCGCTATTCCTGTTCATCTTCCGCAGAAATTGCAAACTGGGCCAAACAGGAGGTTAAAGGCGCTGACTGTCCAAGTGGGGAGAGTGTTAGTAAAGCATCTGGAATGTTGCACCCGAGTATCAGGGGAGGAAAACTGAGACATACTTGAACACGTCTCCCATTCACACGGTTGATCATACTCTGGGTTCCACATGCATGTTTTAGCTGAAGGAAGAATACCTTAAACCTGGAGAGTTGAGACCCGTGGAATGGGTACCATGCAATATGACTTCAAAGGGTCTTCATTTGCTCACCGAACCTCTCCAATCCTATCACTGCTGCGTTTATGCCCCTGTACACACGCTTGATTCTCTTTTGGAGACATAGCAATCCATAGGTTTTAAGATACTTACTAGTCAGGTACATTCTTAGGCGTTTAATATGGGGTGTTGAGTCCATTTCGTTGAGCAAGGAGTAGCTCTTGTCTATTCCATATTTGGCTTAAGGAACTTTATCTGTGCTCATTTCAATCTCTGGTTTTATGCAGCACCCCAACTCACCTTTCCCCTTAAGCAAGCATAAGTTGGTTTTCTAAATTTGAGACCCTGTTCTATTCTGTAAATCAGTTCCTGTGTAGCCAAGTTTAAATTCCGTGTATTAGTGATATCTTATGATGTTTCTTTTTCTGTGTGACTTATTTCAGTTAGAATCATCGTACCTGAATCCACTCATTATGCTGCTACGGGCCTGATGACATAGATTTCATTGCTGAGTGATACTGCATTGTACATGAGTACCACAAGTTCTTTATCCATTTTTCACTTTCTGTGATATTGAACTTGTACGGTAAACGAGGTTCTTGTAAACAGAGGCATCCCAAACTTTGGGGTGGCTGTGTCTTTTTGATTTTAATTTCCCTAAGCTATAGGACCATAAGTGGAAGTGCCCTAGGCTCTGTTGCTTTGTTTCTTAGATGTTTCAGGAAACACCATACACATTTCCCGAGTGTCTGTTGGCAATTTACATCCTGCCCATCAGCATAACAAGGCTCCCAGTTCTCCATGGCCTGTCCTGCCTTTCTGGATTTTACACTTTTTTCAGATGGCCCTTTTGACCGGGGGGAAGTGAGACTTCATTGTAGTGCAGATTTCCTTTGCAAGCTTGCTTGGTTAGCCAAAAAGGGCATATGCGTTTTTTCCTGAATATATTCAGGAAAAAACGCATACGCCCTTTTTGGCCAAGTGCATCATTGTGGACGTTCTGCCTCTTTTCCTATGCTTTCAATTCAATTCCAGTCTACCTCCTGAAATCGGTTTCCTGCAATTCTGCCCCGCTTTCAAGTCCTCTTGGCAGCCTTACTTCAGTATATTTTTGGACGATAGCTGTCATTTATAACTCTGCAGGTTTGTGAATTACAGTGCCCCTGAGCTCCTTTCTTCAACTCGCTTTCTTGTGAGCTGGCCGCAACACCGCAGGATGGCTTCAGGCTCTAATCTGGTTCCGACACGGCACGCTGAGCCTTTGTTTAATTCCTCTTCCTGGTGGGAAATGAGAGTTAAATTTGCCCGTCCAGACACCTCCAGCTAGTCTCTCATTGGTTCTCGCTATTCCTGTTCATCTTCCGCAGAAATTGCAAACTGGGCCAAACAGGAGGTTAAAGGCGCTGACTCTCCAAGTGGGGAGAGTGTTAGTAACGCGTCTGGAATGTTGCACCCCAGTACCAGGGGAGGAAAACTGAGACATATTTGAACACGTCTCCCGTTCACATGGATGATCATACTCTGGGTTCCACATGCATGTTTTAGCTGAAGGAAGAATACCTTAAACCTGGAGAGTTGAGACCCGTGGAATGGGTACCATGCAATATGACTTCAAAGGGTCTTCATTTGCTCACCGAACCTCTCCAATCCTATCACTGCTGCGTTTATGCCCCTGTACACATGCTTGATTCTCTTTCGGAGACATAGCAATCCATAGGTTTTAAGATACTTACTAGTCAGGTACATTCTTAGGCGTTTAATATGCGGTGTTGAGTCCATTTCGTTGAGCAAGGAGTAGCTCTTGTCTATTCCATATTTGGCTTAAGTTACTTTATCTGTGCTCATTTCAATCTCTGGTTTTATGCAGCACCCCAACTCACCTTTCCCCTTAAGCAAGCATAAGTTGGTTTTCTAAATTTGAGACCCTGTTCTGTTCTGTAATTCAGTTCCTGTGTAGCCAAGTTTACATTCCGTGTATTAGTAACATCTTATGATGTTTCTTTTTCTGTGTGACTTATTTCAGTTAGAATCATCGTACCTGAATCCACTCATTATGCTGCTATGGGCCTGATGACATAGATTTCATTGCTGAGTGATACTGCATTGTACGTAAGTACCACAAGTTCTTTATCCATTTTTCACTTTCTGTGATATTGAACTTGTACGGTAAACGAGGTTCTTGTAAACAGAGCCGTCCCAAACTTTGGGGTGGCTGTGTCTTTTTGATTTTAATTTCCCTAAGCTATAGGACCATAAGTGGAAGTGCCCTAGGCTCTGTTGCTTTGTTTCTTAGATGTTTCAGGAAACACCATACACTTCTCCCGAGTGTCTGTTGGCAATTTACATCCCGCCCATCAGCATAACAAGGCTCCCAGTTCTCCATGGCCTGTCCTGCCTTTCTGGATTTTACACTTTTTTCAGATGGTCCTTTTGACCGGGGGGAAGTGAGACTTCATTGTAGTGCAGATTTCCTTTGCAAGCTTGCTTGGTTGGCCAAAAAGGGCGTATGCGTTTTTTCCTGAATATATTCAGGAAAAAACGCATACGCCCTTTTTGGCCAGGTGCATCATTGTGGACGCTCTGCCTCTTTTCCTATGCTTTCAATGCAATTCCAGTCTACCTCCTGAAATCGGTTTCCTGCAATTCTGCCCCACTTTCAAGTCCTCTTGGCAGCCTTACTTCAGTATATTTTTGGACGATAGCTGTCATTTATAACTCTGCAAGTTTGTGAATTACAGTGCCCCTGAGTTCCTTTCTTCAACTCGCTTTCTTGTGACCTGGCCGCAACACCGCAGGATGGCTTCAGTCCCTAATCTGGTTCCGGCACTGCATGCTGAGCCTTTGGTTGATTCCTTTTCCTGGTGGGAAATGAGAGTTAAATTTGCCCGTCCAGACACCTCCAGCTAGTCTCTCATTGGTTCTCGCTATTCCTGTTCATCTTCCGCAGAAATTGCAAACTGGGCCAAACAGGAGGTTAAAGGGACTGACTCTCCAAGTGGGGAGAGTGTTAGTAAAGCATCTGGAATGTTGCACCCGAGTACCAGGGTACGAAAACTGAGACATATTTGAACACGTCTCCCGATCACATGGTTGATCATACTCTAGGTTCCACATGCATGTTTTAGCTGAAGGAAGAATACCTTAAACCTGGGTAGTTGAAACCCGTGGAATGGGTACCATGCAATATGACTTCAAAGGGTCTTCATTTGCTCACCGAACCTCTCCAATCCTATCACTGCTGCGTTTATGCCCCTGTACACACGCTTGATTCTCTTTTGGAGACATAGCAATCCATAGGTTTTAAGATAATTACTAGTCAGGTACATTCTTAGGCGTTTAATATGGGGTGTTGAGTCCATTTCGTTGAGCAAGGAGTAGCTCTTGTCTATTCCATATTTGGCTTAAGGAACTTTATCTGTGCTCATTTCAATCTCTGGTTTTATGCAGCACCCCAACTCACCTTTCCCCTTAAGCAAGCATAAGTTGGTTTTCTAAATTTGAGACCCTGTTCTGTTTTGGAATTCAGTTCCTGTGTAGCCAAGTTTACATTCCGTGTATTAGTGATATCTTATGATGTTTCTTTTTCTGTGTGACTTATTTCAGTTAGAATCATCGTACCTGAATCTACTCATTATGCTGCTACGGGCCTGATGACATAGATTTCATTGCTGAGTGGTACTGCATTGTACGTAAGTACCACAAGTTCTTTATCCATTTTTCACTTTCTGTGATACTGAACTTGTACGGTAAACGAGGTTCTTGTAAACAGAGGCGTCCCAAACTTTGGGGTGGCTGTGTCTTTTTGATTTTAATTTCCCTAAGCTATAGGACCATAAGTGGAAGTGCCCTAGGCTCTGTTGCTTTGTTTTTTAGATGTTTCAGGAAACACCATACACTTCTCCCGAGTGTCTGTTGGCAATTTACATCCCGCCCATCAGCATAACAAGGCTCCCAGTTCTCCATGGCCTGTCCTGCCTTTCTGGATTTTACACTTTTTTCAGATGGCCTTTTTGACCGGGGGTAAGTGAGACTTCATTGTAGTGCAGATTTCCTTTGCAAGCTTGCTTGGTTGGCCAAAAAGGGCATATGCGTTTTTTCCTGAATATATTCAGGAAAAAACGCATATGCCCTTTTTGGCCAAGTGCATCATTGTGGACGTTCTGCCTCTTTTCCTATGCTTTCAATACAATTCCAGTCTACCTCCTGAAATCGGTTTTCTGCAATTCTGCCCCACTTTCAAGTCCTCTTGGCAGACTTACTTCAGTATATTTTTGGACGATAGCTGTCATTTATAACTCTGCAGGTTTGTGAATTACAGTGCCCCTGAGCTCCTTTCTTCAACTCGCTTTCTTGTGAGCTGGCCGCAACACCGCAGGATGACTTCAGGCCCTAATCTGGTTCCGGCACGGCACGCTGAGCCTTTGGTTATTTCCTCTTCCTGGTGGGAAATGAGAGTTAAATTTACCCGTCCAGACACCTCCAGCTAGTCTCTCATTGGTTCTCGCTATTCCTGTTCATCTTCCGCAGAAATTGCAAACTGGGCCAAACAGGAGGTTAAAGGCGCTGACTGTCCAAGTGGGGAGAGTGTTAGTAAAGCGTCTGGAATGTTTCACCCGAGTATCAGGGGAGGAAAACTGAGACATATTTGAACACATCTCCCATTCACACGGTTGATCATACTCTGGGTTCCACATGCATGTTTTAGCTGAAGGAAGAATACCTTAAACCTGGGTAGTTGAAACCCGTGGAATGGGTACCATGCAATATGACTTCAAAGGGTCTTCATTTGCTCACCGAACCTCTCCAATCTTGTCACAGCTGTGTTTATGCCCCTGTACACACGCTTGATTCTCTTTCGGAGACATAGCAATCCATAGGTTTTAAGATACTTACTAGTCAGGTACATTGTTAGGCGTTTAATATGGGGTGTTGAGTCCATTTCGTTGAGCAAGGAGTAGCTCTTGTCTATTCCATATTTGGCTTAAGGAACTTTATCTGTGCTCATTTCAATCTCTGGTTTTATGCAGCACCCCAACTCACCTTTCCCCTTAAGCAAGCATAAGTTGGTTTTCTAAATTTGAGACCCTGTTCTGTTTTGGAATTCAGTTCCTGTGTAGCCAAGTTTACATTCCGTGTATTAGTGATATCTTATGATGTTTCTTTTTCTGTGTGACTTATTTCAGTTAGAATCATCGTACCTGAATCCACTCATTATGCTGCTACGGGCCTGATGACATAGATTTCATTGCTGAGTGATACTGCATTGTACATAAGTACCACAAGTTCTTTATCCATTTTTCACTTTCTGTGATACTTAACTTGTACGGTAAACGAGGTTCTTGTAAACAGAGGCGTCCCAAACTTTGGGGTGGCTGTGTCTTTTTGATTTTAATTTCCCTAAGTTATACGACCATAAGTGGAAGTGCCCTAGGCTCTGTTGCTTTGTTTTTTAGATGTTTCAGGAAACACCATACACTTCTCCCGAGTGTCTGTTGGCAATTTACATCCCGCCCATCAGCATAACAAGGCTCCCAGTTCTCCATGGCCTGTCCTGCCTTTCTGGATTTTACACTTTTTTCAGATGGCCCTTTTGACCGGGGGGAAGTGAGACTTCATTGTAGTGCAGATTTCCTTTGCAAGCTTGCTTCGTTGGCCAAAAAGGGCGTATGCGTTTTTTCCTGAATATATTCAGGAAAAAACGCATACGCCCTTTTTGGCCAAGTGCATCATTGTGGACGTTCTGCCTCTTTTCCTATGCTTTCAATACAATTCCAGTCTACCTCCTGAAATCAGTTTCCTGCAATTCTGCCCCGTTTTCAAGTCCTCTTGCCAGCCTTACTTCAGTATATTTTCGGACGATAGCTGTCATTTATAACTCTGCAGGTTTGTGAATTACAGTGCCCCTGAGCTCCTTTCTTCAACTCGCTTTCTTGTGACCTGGTCGCAACACCGCAGCATGGCTTCAGGCCCTAATCTGGTTCCGGCACGGCACGCTGAGCCTTTGGTTATTTCCTCTTCCTGGTGGGAAATGAGAGTTAAATTTGCCCGTCCAGACACCTCCAGCTAGTCTCTCATTGGTTCTCGCTATTCCTGTTCATCTTCCGCAGAAATTGCAAACTGGGCCAAACAGGAGGTTAAAGGCGCTGACTGTCCAAGTGGGGAGAGTGTTAGTAAAGCATCTGGAATGTTGCACCCGAGTATCAGGGGAGGAAAACTGAGACATATTTGAACACGTCTCCCATTCACACGGTTGATCATACTCTGGGTTCCACATGCATGTTTTAGCTGAAGGAAGAATACCTTAAACCTGGGTAGTTGAAACCCGTGGAATGGGTATCATGCAATATGACTTCAAAGGGTCTTCATTTGCTCACCGAACCTCTCCAATCCTATCACTGCTGCGTTTATGCCCCTGTACACACGCTTGATTCTCTTTTGGAGACATAGCAATCCATAGCTTTTAATATAATTACTAGTCAGGTACATTCTTAGGCGTTTAATATGGGGTGTTGAGTCCATTTCGTTGAGCTAGGAGTAGCTCTTTTCTATTCCATATTTGGCTTAAGGAACTTTATCTGTGCTCATTTCAATCTCTGGTTTTATGCAGCACCCCAACTCACCTTTCCCCTTAAGCAAGCATAAGTTGGTTTTCTAAATTTGAGACCCTGTTCTGTTTTGGAATTCAGTTCCTGTGTAGCCAAGTTTACATTCCGTGTATTAGTGATATCTTATGATGTTTCTTTTTCTGTGTGACTTATTTCAGTTAGAATCATCGTACCTGAATCCACTCATTATGCTGCTACGGGCCTGATGACATAGATTTCATTGCTGAGTGGTACTGCATTGTACGTAAGTACCACAAGTTCTTTATCCATTTTTCACTTTCTGTGATACTGAACTTGTACGGTAAACGAGGTTCTTGTAAACAGAGGCGTCCCAAACTTTGGGGTGGCTGTGTCTTTTTGATTTTAATTTCCCTAAGCTATAGGACCATAAGTGGAAGTGCCCTAGGCTCTGTTGCTTTGTTTTTTAGATGTTTCAGGAAACACCATACACTTCTCCCGAGTGTCTGTTGGCAATTTACATCCCGCCCATCAGCATAACAAGGCTCCCAGTTCTCCATGGCCTGTCCTGCCTTTCTGGATTTTACACTTTTTTCAGATGGCCCTTTTGACCGGGGGGAAGTGAGACTTCATTGTAGTGCAGATTTCCTTTGCAAGCTTGCTTTGTTGGCCAAAAAGGGCGTATGCGTTTTTTCCTGAATATATTCAGGAAAAAACGCATACGCCCTTTTTGGCCAAGTGCATCATTGTGGACGTTCTGCCTCTTTTCCTATGCTTTCAATACAATTCCAGTCTACCTCCTGAAATCGGTTTCCTGCAATTCTGCCCCGTTTTCAAGTCCTCTTGGCAGCCTTACTTCAGTATATTTTTGGACGATAGCTGTCATTTATAACTCTGCAGGTTTGTGAATTACAGTGCCCCTGAGCTCCTTTCTTCAACTCGCTTTATT
Source organism: Pseudorca crassidens (assembly GCF_039906515.1). Classification (NCBI taxonomy): domain Eukaryota; kingdom Metazoa; phylum Chordata; class Mammalia; order Artiodactyla; family Delphinidae; genus Pseudorca; species Pseudorca crassidens. The sequence goes on from NC_090301.1 coordinate 105,694,424, forward strand.
TTGACCTGGCCGCAACACCGCAGGATGGCTTCAGGCCCTAATCTGGTTCCGGCACGGCACGCTGAGCCTTTGGTTATTTCCTCTTCCTGGTGGGAAATGAGAGTTAAATTTGCCCGTCCAGACACCTCCAGCTAGTCTCTCATTGGTTCTCGCTATTCCTGTTCATCTTCCGCAGAAATTGCAAACTGGGCCAAACAGGAGGTTAAAGGCTTTGACTGTCCAAGTGGGGAGAGTGTTAGTAAAGCATCTGGAATGTTGCACCCGAGTATCAGGGGAGGAAAACTGAGACATACTTGAACACGTCTCCCATTCACACGGTTGATCATACTCTGGGTTCCACATGCATGTTTTAGCTGAAGGAAGAATACCTTAAACCTGGAGAGTTGAGACCCGTGGAATGGGTACCATGCAATATGACTTCAAAGGGTCTTCATTTGCTCACCGAACCTCTCCAATCCTATCACTGCTGCGTTTATGCCCCTGTACACACGCTTGATTCTCTTTTGGAGACATAGCAATCCATAGGTTTTAAGATACTTACTAGTCAGGTACATTCGTAGGCGTTTAATATGGGGTGTTGAGTCCATTTCGTTGAGCAAGGAGTAGCTCTTGTCTATTCCATATTTGGCTTAAGGAACTTTATCTGTGCTCATTTCAATCTCTGGTTTTATGCAGCACCCCAACTCACCTTTACCCTTAAGCAAGCATAAGTTGGTTTTCTAAATTTGAGACCCTATTCTATTCTGTAATTCAGTTCCTGTGTAGCCAAGTTTAAATTCCGTGTATTAGTGATATCTTATGATGTTTCTTTTTCTGTGTGACTTATTTCAGTTAGAATCATCGTACCTGAATCCACTCATTATGCTGCTACGGGCCTGATGACATAGATTTCATTGCTGAGTGATACTGCATTGTACATGAGTACCACAAGTTCTTTATCCATTTTTCACTTTCTGTGATATTGAACTTGTACGGTAAACGAGGTTCTTGTAAACAGAGGCATCCCAAACTTTGGGGTGGCTGTGTCTTTTTGATTTTAATTTCCCTAAGCTATAGGACCATAAGTGGAAGTGCCCTAGGCTCTGTTGCTTTGTTTCTTAGATATTTCAGGAAACACCATACACATTTCCCGAGTGTCTGTTGGCAATTTACATCCTGCCCATCAGCATAACAAGGCTCCCAGTTCTCCATGGCCTGTCCTGCCTTTCTGGATTTTACACTTTTTTCAGATGGCCCTTTTGACCGGGGGGAAGTGAGACTTCATTGTAGTGCAGATTTCCTTTGCAAGCTTGCTTGGTTAGCCAAAAAGGGCGTATGCGTTTTTTCCTGAATATATTCAGGAAAAAACGCATACGCCCTTTTTGGCCAAGTGCATCATTGTGGACGTTCTGCCTCTTTTCCTATGCTTTCAATGCAATTCCAGTCTACCTCCTGAAATCGGTTTCCTGCAATTCTGCCCCGCATTCAAGTCCTCTTGGCTGCCTTACTTCAGTATATTTTTGGACGATAGCTGTCATTTATAACTCTGCAGGTTTGTGAATTACAGTGCTCCTGAGCTCCTTTCTTCAACTCGCTTTCTTGTGACCTGGCCGCAACACCGCCGGATGGCTTCAGGCCCTAATCTGGTTCCGGCACGGCACGCTGAGCCTTTGGTTATTTCCTCTTCCTGGTGGGAAATCAGAGTTAAATTTGCGCGTCCAGACACCTCCAGCTAGTCTCTCATTGGTTCTCCCTATTCCTGTTCATCTTCCGCAGAAATTGCAAACTGGGCCAAACAGGAGGTTAAAGGCGCTGACTCTCCAAGTGGGGAGAGTGTTAGTAAAGCGTCTGGAATGTTGCACCCGAGTACCAGGGGAGGAAAACTGAGACATATTTGAACACGTCTCCCGTTCACACGGTTGATCATACTCTGGGTTCCACATGCATGTTTTAGCTGAAGGAAGAATACCTTAAACCTGGAGAGTTGAGACCCGTGGAATGGGTACCATGCAGTATGACTGCAAAGGGTCTTCATTTGCTCACTGAACCTCTCCAATCCTATCACTGCTACGTTTATGCCCCTGTACACACGCTTGATTCTCTTTTGGAGACATAGCAATCCATAGGTTTTAAGATACTTACTAGTCAGGTACATTCTTAGGCGTTTAATATGGGGTGTTGAGTCCATTTCGTTGAGCTAGGAGTAGCTCTTTTCTATTCCATATTTGGCTTAAGGAACTTTATCTGTGCTCATTTCAATCTCTGGTTTTATGCAGCACCCCAACTCACCTTTCCCCTTAAGCAAGCATAAGTTGGTTTTCTAAATTTGAGACCCTGTTCTGTTTTGGAATTCAGTTCCTGTGTAGCCAAGTTTACATTCCGTGTATTAGTGATATCTTATGATGTTTCTTTTTCTGTGTGACTTATTTCAGTTAGAATCATCGTACCTGAATCTACTCATTATGCTGCTACGGGCCTGATGACATAGATTTCATTGCTGAGTGGTACTGCATTGTACGTAAGTACCACAAGTTCTTTATCCATTTTTCACTTTCTGTGATACTGAACTTGTACGGTAAACGAGGTTCTTGTAAACAGAGGCGTCCCAAACTTTGGGGTGGCTGTGTCTTTTTGATTTTAATTTCCCTAAGCTATAGGACCATAAGTGGAAGTGCCCTAGGCTCTGTTGCTTTGTTTTTTAGATGTTTCAGGAAACACCATACACTTCTCCCGAGTGTCTGTTGGCAATTTACATCCCGCCCATCAGCATAACAAGGCTCCCAGTTCTCCATGGCCTGTCCTGCCTTTCTGGATTTTACACTTTTTTCAGATGGCCTTTTTGACCGGGTTGAAGTGAGACTTCATTGTAGTGCAGATTTCCTTTGCAAGCTTGCTTGGTTGGCCAAAAAGGGCGTATGCGTTTTTTCCTGAATATATTCAGGAAAAAACGCATATGCACTTTTTGGCCAAGTGCATCATTGTGGAAGTTCTGCGTCTTTTCCTATGCTTTCAATACAATTCCAGTCTACCTCCTGAAATCGGTTTTCTGCAATTCTGCCCCACTTTCAAGTCCTCTTGGCAGACTTACTTCAGTATATTTTTGGACGATAGCTGTCATTTATAACTCTGCAGGTTTGTGAATTACAGTGCCCCTGAGCTCCTTTCTTCAACTCGCTTTCTTGTGAGCTGGCCGCAACACCGCAGGATGACTTCAGGCCCTAATCTGGTTCCGGCACGGCACGCTGAGCCTTTGGTTATTTCCTCTTCCTGGTGGGAAATGAGAGTTAAATTTGCCCGTCCAGACACCTCCAGCTAGTCTCTCATTGGTTCTCGCTATTCCTGTTCATCTTCCGCAGAAATTGCAAACTGGGCCAAACAGGAGGTTAAAGGCGCTGACTGTCCAAGTGCGGAGAGTGTTAGTAAAGCGTCTGGAATGTTTCACCCGAGTATCAGGGGAGGAAAACTGAGACATATTTGAACACATCTCCCATTCACACGGTTGATCATACTCTGGGTTCCACATGCATGTTTTAGCTGAAGGAAGAATACCTTAAACCTGGGTAGTTGAAACCCGTGGAATGGGTACCATGCAATATGACTTCAAAGGGTCTTCATTTGCTCACCGAACCTCTCCAATCCTATCACTGCTGCGTTTATGCCCCTGTACACACGCTTGATTCTCTTTTGGAGACATAGCAATCCATAGCTTTTAATATAATTACTAGTCAGGTACATTCTTAGGCGTTTAATATGGGGTGTTGAGTCCATTTCGTTGAGCAAGGAGTAGCTCTTGTCTATTCCATATTTGGCTTAAGGAACTTTATCTGTGCTCATTTCAATCTCTGGTTTTATGCAGCACCCCAACTCACCTTTCCCCTTAAGCAAGCATAAGTTGGTTTTCTAAATTTGAGACCCTGTTCTGTTTTGGAATTCAGTTCCTGTGTAGCCAAGTTTACATTCCGTGTATTAGTGATATCTTATGATGTTTCTTTTTCTGTGTGACTTATTTCAGTTAGAATCATCGTACCTGAATCCACTCATTATGCTGCTACGGGCCTGATGACATAGATTTCATTGCTGAGTGGTACTGCATTGTACGTAAGTACCACAAGTTCTTTATCCATTTTTCACTTTCTGTGATACTGAACTTGTACGGTAAACGAGGTTCTTGTAAACAGAGGCGTCCCAAAGTTTGGGGTGGCTGTGTCTTTTTGATTTTAATTTCCCTAAGCTATAGGACCATAAGTGGAAGTGCCCTAGGCTCTGTTGCTTTGTTTTTTAGATGTTTCAGGAAACACCATACACTTCTCCCGAGTGTCTGTTGGCAATTTACATCCCGCCCATCAGCATAACAAGGCTCCCAGTTCTCCATGGCCTGTCCTGCCTTTCTGGATTTTACACTTTTTTCAGATGGCCCTTTTGACCGGGGGGAAGTGAGACTTCATTGTAGTGCAGATTTCCTTTGCAATCTTGCTTTGTTGGCCAAAAAGGGCGTATGCGTTTTTTCCTGAATATATTCAGGAAAAAACGCATACGCCCTTTTTGGCCAAGTGCATCATTGTGGACGTTCTGCCTCTTTTCCTATGCTTTCAATACAATTCCAGTCTACCTCCTGAAATCGGTTTCCTGCAATTCTGCCCCGTTTTCAAGTCCTCTTGGCAGCCTTACTTCAGTATATTTTTGGACGATAGCTGTCATTTATAACTCTGCAGGTTTGTGAATTACAGTGCCCCTGAGCTCCTTTCTTCAACTCGCTTTATTTTGACCTGGCCGCAACACCGCAGGATGGCTTCAGGCCCTAATCTGGTTCCGGCACGGCACGCTGAGCCTTTGGTTATTTCCTCTTCCTGGTGGGAAATGAGAGTTAAATTTGCCCGTCCAGACACCTCCAGCTAGTCTCTCATTGGTTCTCGCTATTCCTGTTCATCTTCCGCAGAAATTGCAAACTGGGCCAAACAGGAGGTTAAAGGCTCTGACTGTCCAAGTGGGGAGAGTGTTAGTAAAGCATCTGGAATGTTGCACCCGAGTATCAGGGGAGGAAAACTGAGACATACTTGAACACGTCTCCCATTCACACGGTTGATCATACTCTGGGTTCCACATGCATGTTTTAGCTGAAGGAAGAATACCTTAAACCTGGAGAGTTGAGACCCGTGGAATGGGTACCATGCAATATGACTTCAAAGGGTCTTCATTTGCTCACCGAACCTCTCCAATCCTATCACTGCTGCGTTTATGCCCCTGTACACACGCTTGATTCTCTTTTGGAGACATAGCAATCCATAGGTTTTAAGATACTTACTAGTCAGGTACATTCGTAGGCGTTTAATATGGGGTGTTGAGTCCATTTCGTTGAGCAAGGAGTAGCTCTTGTCTATTCCATATTTGGCTTAAGGAACTTTATCTGTGCTCATTTCAATCTCTGGTTTTATGCAGCACCCCAACTCACCTTTACCCTTAAGCAAGCATAAGTTGGTTTTCTAAATTTGAGACCCTGTTCTATTCTGTAATTCAGTTCCTGTGTAGCCAAGTTTAAATTCCGTGTATTAGTGATATCTTATGATGTTTCTTTTTCTGTGTGACTTATTTCAGTTAGAATCATCGTACCTGAATCCACTCATTATGCTGCTACGGGCCTGATGACATAGATTTCATTGCTGAGTGATACTGCATTGTACATGAGTACCACAAGTTCTTTATCCATTTTTCACTTTCTGTGATATTGAACTTGTACGGTAAACGAGGTTCTTGTAAACAGAGGCATCCCAAACTTTGGGGTGGCTGTGTCTTTTTGATTTTAATTTCCCTAAGCTATAGGACCATAAGTGGAAGTGCCCTAGGCTCTGTTGCTTTGTTTCTTAGATATTTCAGGAAACACCATACACATTTCCCGAGTGTCTGTTGGCAATTTACATCCTGCCCATCAGCATAACAAGGCTCCCAGTTCTCCATGGCCTGTCCTGCCTTTCTGGATTTTACACTTTTTTCAGATGGCCCTTTTGACCGGGGGGAAGTGAGACTTCATTGTAGTGCAGATTTCCTTTGCAAGCTTGCTTGGTTAGCCAAAAAGGGCGTATGCGTTTTTTCCTGAATATATTCAGGAAAAAACGCATACGCCCTTTTTGGCCAAGTGCATCATTGTGGACGTTCTGCCTCTTTTCCTATGCTTTCAATGCAATTCCAGTCTACCTCCTGAAATCGGTTTCCTGCAATTCTGCCCCGCATTCAAGTCCTCTTGGCTGCCTTACTTCAGTATATTTTTGGACGATAGCTGTCATTTATAACTCTGCAGGTTTGTGAATTACAGTGCTCCTGAGCTCCTTTCTTCAACTCGCTTTCTTGTGACCTGGCCGCAACACCGCAGGATGGCTTTAGGCCCTAATCTGGTTCCGGCACGGCACGCTGAGCCTTTGGTTATTTCCTCTTCCTGGTGGGAAATCAGAGTTAAATTTGCGCGTCCAGACACCTCCAGCTAGTCTCTCATTGGTTCTCCCTATTCCTGTTCATCTTCCGCAGAAATTGCAAACTGGGCCAAACAGGAGGTTAAAGGCGCTGACTCTCCAAGTGGGGAGAGTGTTAGTAAAGCGTCTGGAATGTTGCACCCGAGTACCAGGGGAGGAAAACTGAGACATATTTGAACACGTCTCCCGTTCACACGGTTGATCATACTCTGGGTTCCACATGCATGTTTTAGCTGAAGGAAGAATACCTTAAACCTGGGTAGTTGAAACCCGTGGAATGGGTACCATGCAGTATGACTGCAAAGGGTCTTCATTTGCTCACTGAACCTCTCCAATCCTATCACTGCTACGTTTATGCCCCTGTACACACGCTTGATTCTCTTTTGGAGACATAGCAATCCATAGGTTTTAAGATACTTACTAGTCAGGTACATTCTTAGGCGTTTAATATGGGGTGTTGAGTCCATTTCGTTGAGCTAGGAGTAGCTCTTTTCTATTCCATATTTGGCTTAAGGAACTTTATCTGTGCTCATTTCAATCTCTGGTTTTATGCAGCACCCCAACTCACCTTTCCCCTTAAGCAAGCATAAGTTGGTTTTCTAAATTTGAGACCCTGTTCTGTTCTGTAATTCAGTTCCTGTGTAGCCAAGTTTACATTCCGTGTATTAGTGATATCTTATGATGTTTCTTTTTCTGTGTGACTTATTTCAGTTAGAATCATCGTACCTGAATCCACTCATTGTGCTGCTACGGGCCTGATGACATAGATTTCATTGCTGAGTGATACTGCATTGTACGTAAGTACCACAAGTTCTTTATCCATTTTTCCCTTTCTGTGATATTGAACTTGTACGGTAAACGAGGTTCTTGTAAACAGAGGCGTCCCAAACTTTGGGGTGGCTGTGTCTTTTTGATTTTAATTTCCCTAATCTATAGGACCATAAGTGGAAGTGCCCTAGGCTCTGTTGCTTTGTTTCTTAGATGTTTCAGGAAACACCATACACTTGTCCCGAGTGTCTGTTGGCAATTTACATCCCGCCCATCAGCATAACAAGGTTCCCAGTTCTCCATGGCCTGTCCTGCCTTTCTGGATTTTACACTTTTTTCAGATGGCCCTTTTGACCGGGGGGAAGTGAGACTTCATTATAGTGCAGATTTCCTTTGCAAGCTTGCTTGGTTGGCCAAAAAGGGCGTATGCGTTTTTTCCTGAATATATTCAGGAAAAAACGCATACGCCCTTTTTGGCCAAGTGCATCATTGTGGACGTTCTGCCTCTTTTCCTATGCTTTCAATGCAATTCCAGTCTACCTCCTGAAATCGGTTTCCTGCAATTCTGCCCCGCTTTCAAGTCCTCTTGGCTGCCTTACTTCAGTATATTTTTGGACGATAGCTGTCATTTATAACTCTGCAGGTTTGTGAATTACAGTGCCCCTGAGCTCCTTTCTTCAACTCGCTTTCTTTTGAGCTGGCCGCAACACTGCAGGATGGCTTCAGGCCCTAATCTGGTTCCGGCACGGCACACTGAGCCTTTGGTTATTTCCTCTTCCTGGTGGGAAATGAGAGTTAAATTTGCCCGTCCAGACACCTCCAGCTAGTCTCTCATTGGTTCTCCCTATTCCTGTTCATCTTCCGCAGAAATTGCAAACTGGGCCAAACAGGAGGTTAAAGGCGCTGACTCTCCAAGTGGGGAGAGTGTTAGTAAAGCGTCTGGAATGTTGCACCCGAGTACCAGGGGAGGAAAACTGAGACATATTTGAACACGTCTCCCGTTCACATGGTTGATCATACTCTGGGTTCCACATGCATGTTTTAGCTGAAGGAAGAATAACTTAAACCTGGGTAGTTGAAACCCGTTGAATGGGTACCATGCAATATGACTTCAAAGGGTCTTCATTTGCTCACTGAACCTCTCCAATCCTATCACTGCTGCGTTTATGCCCCTGTACACACGCTTGATTCTCTTTTGGAGACATAGCAATCCATAAGTTTTAAGATACTTACTAGCCAGGTACATTCTTAGGCGTTTAATATGCGGTGTTGAGTCCATTTCGTTGAGTAAGGAGTAGCTCTTGTCTATTCCATATTTGGCTTAAGGAACTTTATCTGTGCTCATTTCAATCTCTGGTTTTATGCAGCACACCAACTCACCTTTCCCCTTATGCAAGCATAAGTTGGTTTTCTAAATTTGAGACCCTGTTCTGTTCTGTAATTCAGTTCCTGTGTAGCCAAGTTTACATTCCGTGTATTACTGATATCTTGTGATGTTTCTTTTTCTGTGTGACTTATTTCAGTTAGAATCATCATACCTGAATCCACTCATTGTGCTACTAAGGGCCTGATGACATAGATTTCATTGCTGAGTGATATTGCTTTGTAAGTAAATACCACAACTTCTTTATCCATTTTTCAGTTTCTGCGATGTTGAACTTGTACTGTAAACGATGTTCTTGTAAACAGAGCCATCCCAAACTTTGGGGTGGCTGTGTCTTTTTGATTTTAATTTCCCTAAGCTATAGGACCATAAGTGGAAGTGCCCTAGGCTCTGTTTCTTTGTTTTTTAGATGTTTCAGGAAACACCATACACTTCTCCCGAGTGTCTGTTGGCAATTTACATCCCGCCCATCAGCATAACAAAGCTCCCAGTTCTCCATGGCCTGTCCTGCCTTTCTGGATTTTACACTTTTTTCAGATGGCCCTTTTGACCGGGGGGAAGTGAGACTTCATTGAAGTGCAGATTTCCTTTGCAAGCTTGCTTGGTTGGCCAAAAAGGGCGTATGCGTTTTTTCCTGAATATATTCAGGAAAAAACGCATACGCCCTTTTTGGCCAAGTGCATCATTGTGGACGTTCTGCCTCTTTTCCTATGCTTTCAATTCAATTCCAGTCTACCTCCTGAAATCGGTTTCCTGCAATTCTGCCCCCTTTCAAGTCCTCTTGGCAGCCATACTTCAGTATATTTTTGGACGATAGCTGTCATTTATAACTCTGCAGGTTTGTGAATTACAGTGCCCCTGAGCTCCTTTCTTCAACTCGCTTTCTTGTGAGCTGGCCGCAACACCGCAGGATGGCTTCAGGCTCTAATCTGGTTCCGACACGGCACGCTGAGCCTTTGTTTAATTCCTCTTCCTGGTGGGAAATGAGAGTTAAATTTGCCCGTCCAGACACCTCCAGCTAGTCTCTCATTGGTTCTCGCTATTCCTGTTCATCTTCTGCAGAAATTGCAAACTGGGCCAAACAGGAGGTTAAAGGCGCTGACTGTCCAAGTGGGGAGAGTGTTAGTAAAGCGTCTGGAATGTTGCACCCCAGTACCAGGGGAGGAAAACTGAGACATATTTGAACACGTCTCCCGTTCACATGGTTGATCATACTCTGGGTTCCACATGCATGTTTTAGCTGAAGGAAGAATACCTTAAACCTGGAGAGTTGAGACCCGTGGAATGGGTACCATGCAATATGACTTCAAAGGGTCTTCATTTGCTCACCGAACCTCTCCAATCCTATCACTGCTGCGTTTATGCCCCTGTACACATGCTTGATTCTCTTTTGGAGACATAGCAATCCATAGGTTTTAAGATACTTACTAGTCAGGTACATTCTTAGGCGTTTAATATGCGGTGTTGAGTCCATTTCGTTGAGCAAGGAGTAGCTCTTGTCTATTCCATATTTGGCTTAAGGAACTTTATCTGTGCTCATTTCAATCTCTGGTTTTATGCAGCACCCCAACTCACCTTTCCCCTTAAGCAAGCATAAGTTGGTTTTGTAAATTTGAGACCCTGTTCTGTTTTGGAATTCAGTCCCTGTGTAGCCAAGTTTACATTCCGTGTATTAGTGATACCTTATGATGTTTCTTTTTCTGTGTGACTTATTTCAGTTAGAATCATCGTACCTGAATCCACTCATTATGCTGCTACGGGCCTGATGACATAGATTTCATTGCTGAGTGATACTGCATTGTACGTAAGTACCACAAGTTCTTTATCCATTTTTCACTTTCTGTGATACTGAACTTGTATGGTAAACGAGGTTCTTGTAAACAGAGGCGTCCCAAACTTTGGGGTGGCTGTGTCTTTTTGATTTTAATTTCCCTAAGCTATAGGACCATAAGTGGAAGTGCCCTAGGCTCTGTTGCTTTGTTTTTTAGATGTTTCAGGAAACACCATACACTTTTCCGGAGTGTCTGTTGGCAATTTACATCCTGCCCATTAGCATAACAAGGCTCCCAGTTCTCCATGGCCTGTCCTGCCTTTCTGCATTTTACACTTTTTTCAGATGGCCCTTTTGACCGGGGGGAAGTGAGACTTCATTGTAGTGCAGATTTCCTTTGCAAGCTTGCTTGGTTGGCCAAAAAGGGCGTATGCGTTTTTTCCTGAATATATTCAGGAAAAAACGCATACACCCTTTTTGGCCAAGTGCATCATTGTGGACGTTCTGCCTCTTTTCCTATGCTTTCAATGCAATTTCAGTCTACCTCCTGAAATCGGTTTCCTGCAATTCTGCCCCGCTTTCAAGTCCTCTTGGCAGCCTTACTTCAGTATATTTTTGGACGATAGCTGTCATTTATAACTCTGCAGGTTTGTGCATTACAGTGCCCCTGAGCTCCTTTCTTCAACTCGCTTTCTTGTGACCTGGCCGCAACACCGCAGGATGGCTTCAGGCCCTAATCTGGTTCTGGCACGGCACGCTGAGCCTTTGGTTAATTCCTCTTCCTGGTGGGAAATGAGAGTTAAATTTGCCCGTCCAGACACCTCCAGCTAGTCTCTCATTGGTTCTCCCTATTCCTGTTCATCTTCCGCAGAAATTGCAAACTGGGCCAAACAGGAGGTTAAAGGGAATGACTCTCCAAGTCGGGAGAGTGTTAGTAAAGCATCTGGAATGTTGCACCCGAGTACCAGGGTACGAAAACTGAGAAATATTTGAACACGTCTCCCGATCACATGGTTGATCATACTCTAGGTTCCACATGCATGTTTTAGCTGAAGGAAGAATACCTTAAACCTGGGTAGTTGAAACCCGTGGAATGGGTACCATGCAATATGACTTCAAAGGGTCTTCATTTGCTCACCGAACCTCTCCAATCCTATCACTGCTGCGTTTATGCCCCTGTACACACGCTTGATTCTCTTTTGGAGACATAGCAATCCATAGGTTTTAAGATAATTACTAGTCAGGTACATTCTTAGGCGTTTAATATGGGGTGTTGAGTCCATTTCGTTGAGCAAGGAGTAGCTCTTGTCTATTCCATATTTGGCTTAAGGAACTTTATCTGTGCTCATTTCAATCTCTGGTTTTATGCAGCACCCCAACTCACCTTTCCCCTTAAGCAAGCATAAGTTGGTTTTCTAAATTTGAGACCCTGTTCTGTTTTGGAATTCAGTTCCTGTGTAGCCAAGTTTACATTCCGTGTATTAGTGATATCTTATGATGTTTCTTTTTCTGTGTGACTTATTTCAGTTAGAATCATCGTACCTGAATCTACTCATTATGCTGCTACGTGCCTGATGACATAGATTTCATTGCTGAGTGGTACTGCATTGTACGTAAGTACCACAAGTTCTTTATCCATTTTTCACTTTCTGTGATACTGAACTTGTACGGTAAACGAGGTTCTTGTAAACAGAGGCGTCCCAAACTTTGGGGTGGCTGTGTCTTTTTGATTTTAATTTCCCTAAGCTATAGGACCATAAGTGGAAGTGCCCTAGGCTCTGTTGCTTTGTTTTTTAGATGTTTCAGGAAACACCATACACTTCTCCCGAGTGTCTGTTGGCAATTTACATCCCGCCCATCAGCATAACAAGGCTCCCAGTTCTCCATGGCCTGTCCTGCCTTTCTGGATTTTACACTTTTTTCAGATGGCCTTTTTGACCGGGGGGAAGTGAGACTTCATTGTAGTGCAGATTTCCTTTGCAAGCTTGCTTGGTTGGCCAAAAAGGGCGTATGCGTTTTTTCCTGAATATATTCAGGAAAAAACGCATACGCCCTTTTTGGCCAAGTGCATCATTGTGGACGTTCTGCCTCTTTTCCTATGCTTTCAATACAATTCCAGTCTACCTCCTGAAATCGGTTTCCTGCAATTCTGCCCCACTTTCAAGTCCTCTTGGCAGACTTACTTCAGTATATTTTTGGACGATAGCTGTCATTTATAACTCTGCAGGTTTGTGAATTACAGTGCCCCTGAGCTCCTTTCTTCAACTCGCTTTCTTGTGAGCTGGCCGCAACACCGCAGGATGGCTTCAGGCCCTAATCTGGTTCCGGCACGGCACGCTGAGCCTTTGGTTATTTCCTCTTCCTGGTGGGAAATGAGAGTTAAATTTGCCCGTCCAGACACCTCCAGCTAGTCTCTCATTGGTTCTCGCTATTCCTGTTCATCTTCCGCAGAAATTGCAAACTGGGCCAAACAGGAGGTTAAAGGCGCTGACTGTCCAAGTGGGGAGAGTGTTAGTAAAGCGTCTGGAATGTTTCACCCGAGTATCAGGGGAGGAAAACTGAGACATATTTGAACACATCTCCCATTCACACGGTTGATCATACTCTGGGTTCCACATGCATGTTTTAGCTGAAGGAAGAATACCTTAAACCTGGGTAGTTGAAACCCGTGGAATGGGTACCATGCAATATGACTTCAAAGGGTCTTCATTTGCTCACCGAACCTCTCCAATCCTGTCACAGCTGTGTTTATGCCCCTGTACACACGCTTGATTCTCTTTTGGAGACATAGCAATCCATAGCTTTTAATATAATTACTAGTCAGGTACATTGTTAGGCGTTTAATATGGGGTGTTGAGTCCATTTCGTTGAGCAAGGAGTAGCTCTTGTCTATTCCATATTTGGCTTAAGGAACTTTATCTGTGCTCATTTCAATCTCTGGTTTTATGCAGCACCCCAACTCACCTTTCCCCTTAAGCAAGCATAAGTTGGTTTTCTAAATTTGAGACCCTGTTCTGTTTTGGAATTCAGTTCCTGTGTAGCCAAGTTTACATTCCGTGTATTAGTGATATCTTATGATGTTTCTTTTTCTGTGTGACTTATTTCAGTTAGAATCATCGTACCTGAATCCACTCATTATGCTGCTACGGGCCTGATGACATAGATTTCATTGCTGAGTGATACTGCATTGTACATAAGTACCACAAGTTCTTTATCCATTTTTCACTTTCTGTGATACTGAACTTGTACGGTAAACGAGGTTCTTGTAAACAGAGGCGTCCCAAACTTTGGGGTGGCTGTGTCTTTTTGATTTTAATTTCCCTATGTTATACGACCATAAGTGGAAGTGCCCTAGGCTCTGTTGCTTTGTTTTTTAGATGTTTCAGGAAACACCATACACTTCTCCCGAGTGTCTGTTGGCAATTTACATCCCGCCCATCAGCATAACAAGGCTCCCAGTTCTCCATGGCCTGTCCTGCCTTTCTGGATTTTACACTTTTTTCAGATGGCCCTTTTGACCGGGGGGAAGTGAGACTTCATTGTAGTGCAGATTTCCTTTGCAAGCTTGCTTCGTTGGCCAAAAAGGGCGTATGCGTTTTTTCCTGAATATATTCAGGAAAAAACGCATACGCCCTTTTTGGCCAAGTGCATCATTGTGGACGTTCTGCCTCTTTTCCTATGCTTTCAATACAATTCCAGTCTACCTCCTGAAATCGGTTTCCTGCAATTCTGCCCCGTTTTCAAGTCCTCTTGCCAGCCTTACTTCAGTATATTTTCGGACGATAGCTGTCATTTATAACTCTGCAGGTTTGTGAATTACAGTGCCCCTGAGCTCCTTTCTTCAACTCGCTTTCTTGTGACCTGGTCGCAACACCGCAGGATGGCTTCAGGCCCTAATCTGGTTCCGGCACGGCACGCTGAGCCTTTGGTTATTTCCTCTTCCTGGTGGGAAATGAGAGTTAAATTTGCCCGTCCAGACACCTCCAGCTAGTCTCTCATTGGTTCTCGCTATTCCTGTTCATCTTCCGCAGAAATTGCAAACTGGGCCAAACAGGAGGTTAAAGGCGCTGACTGTCCAAGTGGGGAGAGTGTTAGTAAAGCGTCTGGAATGTTGCACCCGAGTACCAGGGGAGGAAAACTGAGACATATTTGAACACGTCTCCCATTCACACGGTTGATCATACTCTGGGTTCCACATGCATGTTTTAGCTGAAGGAAGAATACCTTAAACCTGGGTAGTTGAAACCCGTGGAATGGGTACCATGCAATATGACTTCAAAGGGTCTTCATTTGCTCACCGAACCTCTCCAATCCTATCACTGCTGCGTTTATGCCCCTGTACACACGCTTGATTCTCTTTTGGAGACATAGCAATCCATAGGTTTTAAGATAATTACTAGTCAGGTACATTCTTAGGCGTTTAATATGGGGTGTTGAGTCCATTTCGTTGAGCAAGGAGTAGCTCTTGTCTATTCCATATTTGGCTTAAGGAACTTTATCTGTGCTCATTTCAATCTCTGGTTTTATGCAGCACCCCAACTCACCTTTCCCCTTAAGCAAGCATAAGTTGGTTTTCTAAATTTGAGACCCTGTTCTGTTTTGGAATTCAGTTCCTGTGTAGCCAAGTTTACATTCCGTGTATTAGTGATATCTTATGATGTTTCTTTTTCTGTGTGACTTATTTCAGTTAGAATCATCGTACCTGAATCCACTCATTATGCTGCTACGGGCCTGATGACATAGATTTCATTGCTGAGTGATACTGCATTGTACATAAGTACCACAAGTTCTTTATCCATTTTTCACTTTCTGTGATACTGAACTTGTACGGTAAACGAGGTTCTTGTAAACAGAGGCGTCCCAAACTTTGGGGTGGCTGTGTCTTTTTGATTTTAATTTCCCTATGTTATACGACCATAAGTGGAAGTGCCCTAGGCTCTGTTGCTTTGTTTTTTAGATGTTTCAGGAAACACCATACACTTCTCCCGAGTGTCTGTTGGCAATTTACATCCCGCCCATCAGCATAACAAGGCTCCCAGTTCTCCATGGCCTGTCCTGCCTTTCTGGATTTTACACTTTTTTCAGATGGCCCTTTTGACCGGGGGGAAGTGAGACTTCATTGTAGTGCAGATTTCCTTTGCAAGCTTGCTTCGTTGGCCAAAAAGGGCGTATGTGTTTTTTCCTGAATATATTCAGGAAAAAACGCATACGCCCTTTTTGGCCAAGTGCATCATTGTGGACGTTCTGCCTCTTTTCCTATGCTTTCAATACAATTCCAGTCTACCTCCTGAAATCGGTTTCCTGCAATTCTGCCCCGTTTTCAAGTCCTCTTGCCAGCCTTACTTCAGTATATTTTCGGACGATAGCTGTCATTTATAACTCTGCAGGTTTGTGAATTACAGTGCCCCTGAGCTCCTTTCTTCAACTCGCTTTCTTGTGACCTGGTCGCAACACCGCAGGATGGCTTCAGGCCCTAATCTGGTTCCGGCACGGCACGCTGAGCCTTTGGTTATTTCCTCTTCCTGGTGGGAAATGAGAGTTAAATTTGCCCGTCCAGACACCTCCAGCTAGTCTCTCATTGGTTCTCGCTATTCCTGTTCATCTTCCGCAGAAATTGCAAACTGGGCCAAACAGGAGGTTAAAGGCGCTGACTGTCCAAGTGGGGAGAGTGTTAGTAAAGCATCTGGAATGTTGCACCCGAGTATCAGGGGAGGAAAACTGAGACATATTGGAACACGTCTCCCATTCACACGGTTGATCATACTCTGGGTTCCACATGCATGTTTTAGCTGAAGGAAGAATACCTTAAACCTGGGTAGTTGAAACCCGTGGAATGGGTACCATGCAATATGACTTCAAAGGGTCTTCATTTGCTCACCGAACCTCTCCAATCCTATCACTGCTGCGTTTATGCCCCTGTACACACGCTTGATTCTCTTTTGGAGACATAGCAATCCATAGGTTTTAAGATAATTACTAGTCAGGTACATTCTTAGGCGTTTAATATGGGGTGTTGAGTCCATTTCGTTGAGCAAGGAGTAGCTCTTGTCTATTCCATATTTGGCTTAAGGAACTTTATCTGTGCTCATTTCAATCTCTGGTTTTATGCAGCACCCCAACTCACCTTTCCCCTTAAGCAAGCATAAGTTGGTTTTCTAAATTTGAGACCCTGTTCTGTTTTGGAATTCAGTTCCTGTGTAGCCAAGTTTACATTCCGTGTATTAGTGATATCTTATGATGTTTCTTTTTCTGTGTGACTTATTTCAGTTAGAATCATCGTACCTGAATCCACTCATTATGCTGCTACGGGCCTGATGACATAGATTTCATTGCTGAGTGGTACTGCATTGTACGTAAGTACCACAAGTTCTTTATCCATTTTTCACTTTCTGTGATACTGAACTTGTACGGTAAACGAGGTTCTTGTAAACAGAGGCGTCCCAAACTTTGGGGTGGCTGTGTCTTTTTGATTTTAATTTCCCTAAGCTATAGGACCATAAGTGGAAGTGCCCTAGGCTCTGTTGCTTTGTTTTTTAGATGTTTCAGGAAACACCATACACTTCTCCCGAGTGTCTGTTGGCAATTTACATCCCGCCCATCAGCATAACAAGGCTCCCAGTTCTCCATGGCCTGTCCTGCCTTTCTGGATTTTACACTTTTTTCAGATGGCCCTTTTGACAGGGGGGAAGTGAGACTTCATTGTAGTGCAGATTTCCTTTGCAAGCTTGCTTTGTTGGCCAAAAAGGGCGTATGCGTTTTTTCCTGAATATATTCAGGAAAAAACGCATATGCCCTTTTTGGCCAAGTGCATCATTGTGGACGTTCTGCCTCTTTTCCTATGCTTTCAATACAATTCCAGTCTACCTCCTGAAATCGGTTTCCTGCAATTCTGCCCCGTTTTCAAGTCCTCTTGGCAGCCTTACTTCAGTATATTTTTGGACGATAGCTGTCATTTATAACTCTGCAGGTTTGTGAATTACAGTGCCCCTGAGCTCCTTTCTTCAACTCGCTTTATTTTGACCTGGCCGCAACACCGCAGGATGGCTTCAGGCCCTAATCTGGTTCCGGCACGGCACGCTGAGCCTTTGGTTATTTCCTCTTCCTGGTGGGAAATGAGAGTTAAATATGCCCGTCCAGACACCTCCAGCTAGTCTCTCATTGGTTCTCGCTATTCCTGTTCATCTTCCGCAGAAATTGCAAACTGGGCCAAACAGGAGGTTAAAGGCGCTGACTGTCCAAGTGGGGAGAGTGTTAGTAAAGCATCTGGAATGTTGCACCCGAGTATCAGGGGAGGAAAACTGAGACATACTTGAACACGTCTCCCATTCACACGGTTGATCATACTCTGGGTTCCACATGCATGTTTTAGCTGAAGGAAGAATACCTTAAACCTGGGTAGTTGAAACCCGTGGAATGGGTACCATGCAATATGACTTCAAAGGGTCTTCATTTGCTCACCGAACCTCTCCAATCCTATCACTGCTGCGTTTATGCCCCTGTACACACGCTTGATTCTCTTTTGGAGACATAGCAATCCATAGGTTTTAAGATACTTACTAGTCAGGTACATTCGTAGGCGTTTAATATGGGGTGTTGAGTCCATTTCGTTGAGCAAGGAGTAGCTCTTGTCTATTCCATATTTGGCTTAAGGAACTTTATCTGTGCTCATTTCAATCTCTGGTTTTATGCAGCACCCCAACTCACCTTTCCCCTTAAGCAAGCATAAGTTGGTTTTCTAAATTTGAGACCCTGTTCTGTTTTGGAATTCAGTTCCTGTGTAGCCAAGTTTACATTCCGTGTATTAGTGATATCTTATGATGTTTCTTTTTCTGTGTGACTTATTTCAGTTAGAATCATCGTACCTGAATCCACTCATTATGCTGCTACGGGCCTGATGACATAGATTTCATTGCTGAGTGATACTGCATTGTACATAAGTACCACAAGTTCTTTATCCATTTTTCACTTTCTGTGATACTGAACTTGTACGGTAAACGAGGTTCTTGTAAACAGAGGCGTCCCAAACTTTGGGGTGGCTGTGTCTTTTTGATTTTAATTTCCCTATGTTATACGACCATAAGTGGAAGTGCCCTAGGCTCTGTTGCTTTGTTTTTTAGATGTTTCAGGAAACACCATACACTTCTCCCGAGTGTCTGTTGGCAATTTACATCCCGCCCATCAGCATAACAAGGCTCCCAGTTCTCCATGGCCTGTCCTGCCTTTCTGGATTTTACACTTTTTTCAGATGGCCCTTTTGACCGGGGGGAAGTGAGACTTCATTGTAGTGCAGATTTCCTTTGCAAGCTTGCTTCGTTGGCCAAAAAGGGCGTATGTGTTTTTTCCTGAATATATTCAGGAAAAAACGCATACGCCCTTTTTGGCCAAGTGCATCATTGTGGACGTTCTGCCTCTTTTCCTATGCTTTCAATACAATTCCAGTCTACCTCCTGAAATCGGTTTCCTGCAATTCTGCCCCGTTTTCAAGTCCTCTTGCCAGCCTTACTTCAGTATATTTTCGGACGATAGCTGTCATTTATAACTCTGCAGGTTTGTGAATTACAGTGCCCCTGAGCTCCTTTCTTCAACTCGCTTTCTTGTGACCTGGTCGCAACACCGCAGGATGGCTTCAGGCCCTAATCTGGTTCCGGCACGGCACGCTGAGCCTTTGGTTATTTCCTCTTCCTGGTGGGAAATGAGAGTTAAATTTGCCCGTCCAGACACCTCCAGCTAGTCTCTCATTGGTTCTCGCTATTCCTGTTCATCTTCCGCAGAAATTGCAAACTGGGCCAAACAGGAGGTTAAAGGCGCTGACTGTCGAAGTGGGGAGAGTGTTAGTAAAGCATCTGGAATGTTGCACCCGAGTATCAGGGGAGGAAAACTGAGACATATTTGAACACGTCTCCCATTCACACGGTTGATCATACTCTGGGTTCCACATGCATGTTTTAGCTGAAGGAAGAATACCTTAAACCTGGGTAGTTGAAACCCGTGGAATGGGTACCATGCAATATGACTTCAAAGGGTCTTCATTTGCTCACCGAACCTCTCCAATCCTATCACTGCTGCGTTTATGCCCCTGTACACACGCTTGATTCTCTTTTGGAGACATAGCAATCCATAGGTTTTAAGATAATTACTAGTCAGGTACATTCTTAGGCGTTTAATATGGGGTGTTGAGTCCATTTCGTTGAGCAAGGAGTAGCTCTTGTCTATTCCATATTTGGCTTAAGGAACTTTATCTGTGCTCATTTCAATCTCTGGTTTTATGCAGCACCCCAACTCACCTTTCCCCTTAAGCAAGCATAAGTTGGTTTTCTAAATTTGAGACCCTGTTCTGTTTTGGAATTCAGTTCCTGTGTAGCCAAGTTTACATTCCGTGTATTAGTGATATCTTATGATGTTTCTTTTTCTGTGTGACTTATTTCAGTTAGAATCATCGTACCTGAATCCACTCATTATGCTGCTACGGGCCTGATGACATAGATTTCATTGCTGAGTGGTACTGCATTGTACGTAAGTACCACAAGTTCTTTATCCATTTTTCACTTTCTGTGATACTGAACTTGTACGGTAAACGAGGTTCTTGTAAACAGAGGCGTCCCAAACTTTGGGGTGGCTGTGTCTTTTTGATTTTAATTTCCCTAAGCTATAGGACCATAAGTGGAAGTGCCCTAGGCTCTGTTGCTTTGTTTTTTAGATGTTTCAGGAAACACCATACACTTCTCCCGAGTGTCTGTTGGCAATTTACATCCCGCCCATCAGCATAACAAGGCTCCCAGTTCTCCATGGCCTGTCCTGCCTTTCTGGATTTTACACTTTTTTCAGATGGCCCTTTTGACAGGGGGGAAGTGAGACTTCATTGTAGTGCAGATTTCCTTTGCAAGCTTGCTTTGTTGGCCAAAAAGGGCGTATGCGTTTTTTCCTGAATATATTCAGGAAAAAACGCATATGCCCTTTTTGGCCAAGTGCATCATTGTGGACGTTCTGCCTCTTTTCCTATGCTTTCAATACAATTCCAGTCTACCTCCTGAAATCGGTTTCCTGCAATTCTGCCCCGTTTTCAAGTCCTCTTGGCAGCCTTACTTCAGTATATTTTTGGACGATAGCTGTCATTTATAACTCTGCAGGTTTGTGAATTACAGTGCCCCTGAGCTCCTTTCTTCAACTCGCTTTATTTTGACCTGGCCGCAACACCGCAGGATGGCTTCAGGCCCTAATCTGGTTCCGGCACGGCACGCTGAGCCTTTGGTTATTTCCTCTTCCTGGTGGGAAATGAGAGTTAAATATGCCCGTCCAGACACCTCCAGCTAGTCTCTCATTGGTTCTCGCTATTCCTGTTCATCTTCCGCAGAAATTGCAAACTGGGCCAAACAGGAGGTTAAAGGCGCTGACTGTCCAAGTGGGGAGAGTGTTAGTAAAGCATCTGGAATGTTGCACCCGAGTATCAGGGGAGGAAAACTGAGACATACTTGAACACGTCTCCCATTCACACGGTTGATCATACTCTGGGTTCCACATGCATGTTTTAGCTGAAGGAAGAATACCTTAAACCTGGGTAGTTGAAACCCGTGGAATGGGTACCATGCAATATGACTTCAAAGGGTCTTCATTTGCTCACCGAACCTCTCCAATCCTATCACTGCTGCGTTTATGCCCCTGTACACACGCTTGATTCTCTTTTGGAGACATAGCAATCCATAGGTTTTAAGATACTTACTAGTCAGGTACATTCGTAGGCGTTTAATATGGGGTGTTGAGTCCATTTCGTTGAGCAAGGAGTAGCTCTTGTCTATTCCATATTTGGCTTAAGGAACTTTATCTGTGCTCATTTCAATCTCTGGTTTTATGCAGCACCCCAACTCACCTTTACCCTTAAGCAAGCATAAGTTGGTTTTCTAAATTTGAGACCCTGTTCTATTCTGTAATTCAGTTCCTGTGTAGCCAAGTTTAAATTCCGTGTATTAGTGATATCTTATGATGTTTCTTTTTCTGTGTGACTTATTTCAGTTAGAATCATCGTACCTGAATCCACTCATTATGCTGCTACGGGCCTGATGACATAGATTTCATTGCTGAGTGATACTGCATTGTACATGAGTACCACAAGTTCTTTATCCATTTTTCACTTTCTGTGATATTGAACTTGTACGGTAAACGAGGTTCTTGTAAACAGAGGCGTCCCAAACTTTGGGGTGGCTGTGTCTTTTAGATTTTAATTTCCCTAAGCTATAGGACCATAAGTGGAAGTGCCCTAGGCTCTGTTGCTTTGTTTCTTAGATGTTTCAGGAAACACCATACACTTTTCCCGAGTGTCTGTTGGCAATTTACATCCTGCCCATCAGCATAACAAGGCTCCCAGTTCTCCATGGCCTGTCCTGCCTTTCTGGATTTTACACTTTTTTCAGATGGCCCTTTTGACCGGGGGGAAGTGAGACTTCATTGTAGTGCAGATTTCCTTTGCAAGCTTGCTTGGTTAGCCAAAAAGGGCGTATGCGTTTTTTCCTGAATATATTCAGGAAAAAACGCATACGCACTTTTTGGCCAAGTGCGTCATTGTGGACGTTCTGCCTCTTTTCCTATGCTTTCAATGCAATTCCAGTCTACCTCCTGAAATCGGTTTCCTGCAATTCTGCCCCGCATTCAAGTCTTCTTGGCTGCCTTACTTCAGTATATTTTTGGACGATAGCTGTCATTTATAACTCTGCAGGTTTGTGAATTACAGTGCTCCCGAGCTCCTTTCTTCAACTCGCTTTCTTGTGACCTGGCCGCAACACCGCAGGATGGCTTCAGGCCCTAATCTGGTTCCGGCACGGCACGCTGAGCCTTTGGTTATTTCCTCTTCCTGGTGGGAAATCAGAGTTAAATATGCCCGTCCAGACACCTCCAGCTAGTCTCTCATTGGTTCTCCCTATTCCTGTTCATCTTCCGCAGAAATTGCAAACTGGGCCAAACAGGAGGTTAAAGGCGCTGACTCTCCAAGTGGGGAGAGTGTGAGTAAAGCGTCTGGAATGTTGCACCCGAGTACCAGGGGAGGAAAACTGAGACATATTTGAACACGTCTCCCGTTCACACGGTTGATCATACTCTGGGTTCCACATGCATGTTTTAGCTGAAGGAAGAATACCTTAAACCTGGAGAGTTGAGACCCGTGTAATGGGTACCATGCAGTATGACTGCAAAGGGTCTTCATTTGCTCACTGAACCTCTCCAATCCTATCACTGCTACGTTTATGGCCCTGTACACACGCTTGATTCTCTTTTGGAGACATAGCAATCCATAGGTTTTAAGATACTTACTAGTCAGGTACATTCTTAGGCGTTTAATATGGGGTGTTGAGTCCATTTCGTTGAGCTAGGAGTAGCTCTTGTCTATTCCATATTTGGCTTAAGGAACTTTATCTGTGCTCATTTCAGTCTCTGGTTTTATGCAGCACCCCAACTCACCTTTCCCCTTAAGCAAGCATAAGTTGGTTTTCTAAATTTGAGACCCTGTTCTGTTCTGTAATTCAGTTCCTGTGTAGCCAAGTTTACATTCCGTGTATTAGTGATATCTTATGATGTTTCTTTTTCTGTGTGACTTATTTCAGTTAGAATCATCGTACCTGAATCCACTCATTGTGCTGCTACGGGCCTGATGACATAGATTTCATTGCTGAGTGATACTGCATTGTACGTAAGTACCACAAGTTCTTTATCCATTTTTCCCTTTCTGTGATATTGAACTTGTACGGTAAACGAGGTTCTTGTAAACAGAGGCGTCCCAAACTTTGGGGTGGCTGTGTCTTTTTGATTTTAATTTCCCTAATCTATAGGACCATAAGTGAAAGTGCCCTAGGCTCTGTTGCTTTGTTTCTTAGATGTTTCAGGAAACACCATACACTTCTCCTGAGTGTCTGTTGGCAATTTACATCCCGCCCATCAGCATAACAAGGCTCCCAGTTCTCCATGGCCTGTCCTGCCTTTCTGGATTTTACACTTTTTTCAGATGGCCCTTTTGACCGGGGGGAAGTGAGACTTCATTATAGTGCAGATTTCCTTTGCAAGCTTGCTTGGTTGGCCAAAAAGAGCGTATGCGTTTTTTCCTGAATATATTCAGGAAAAAAGGCATACGCCCTTTTTGGCCAAGTGCATCATTGTGGACGTTCTGCCTCTTTTCCTATGCTTTCAATGCAATTCCAGTCTACCTCCTGAAATCGGTTTCCTGCAATTCTGCCCCGCTTTCAAGTCCTCTTGGCTGCCTTACTTCAGTATATTTTTGGACGATAGCTGTCATTTATAACTCTGCAGGTTTGTGAATTACAGTGCCCCTGAGCTCCTTTCTTCAACTCGCTTTCTTTTGAGCTGGCCGCAACACTGCAGGATGGCTTCAGGCCCTAATCTGTTTCCGGCACGGCACACTGAGCTTTTGGTTATTTCCTCTTCCTGGTGGGAAATGAGAGTTAAATTTGCCCGTCCAGACACCTCCAGCTAGTCTCTCATTGGTTCTCCCTATTCCTGTTCATCTTCCGCAGAAATTACAAACTGGGCCAAACAGGAGGTTAAAGGCGCTGACTCTCCAAGTGGGGAGAGTGTTAGTAAAGCGTCTGGAATGTTGCACCCGAGTACCAGGGGAGGAAAACTGAGACATAGTTGAACACGTCTCCCGTTCACATGGTTGATCATACTCTGGGTTCCACATGCATGTTTTAGCTGAAGGAAGAATACCTTAAACCTGGGTAGTTGAAACCCGTGGAATGGGTACCATGCAATATGACTTCAAAGGGTCTTCATTTGCTCACTGAACCTCTCCAATCCTATCACTGCTGCGTTTATGCCCCTGTACACACGCTTGATTCTCTTTTGGAGACATAGCAATCCATAGGTTTTAAGATACTTACTAGCCAGGTACATTCTTAGGCGTTTAATATGCGGTGTTGAGTCCATTTCGTTGAGCAAGGAGTAGCTCTTGTCTATTCCATATTTGGC
Source organism: Pseudorca crassidens (assembly GCF_039906515.1). NCBI lineage: Eukaryota > Metazoa > Chordata > Mammalia > Artiodactyla > Delphinidae > Pseudorca > Pseudorca crassidens. Next base: position 105,718,752 of record NC_090301.1, read on the forward strand.
TTAAGGAACTTTATCTGTGCTCATTTCAATCTCTGGTTTTATGCAGCACACCAACTCACCTTTCCCCTTAAGCAAGCATAAGTTGGTTTTCTAAATTTGAGACCCTGTTCTGTTCTGTAATTCAGTTCCTGTGTAGCCAAGTTTACATTCCGTGTATTACTGATATCTTATGATGTTTCTTTTTCTGTGAGACTTATTTCAGTTAGAATCATCATACCTGAATCCACTCATTGTGCTACTAAGGGCCTGATGACATAGATTTCATTGCTGAGTGATATTGCTTTGTAAGTAAATACCACAACTTCTTTATCCATTTTTCAGTTTCTGCGATGTTGAACTTGTACTGTAAACGATGTTCTTGTAAACAGAGCCATCCCAAACTTTGGGGTGGCTGTGTCTTTTTGATTTTAATTTCCCTAAGCTATAGGACCATAAGTGGAAGTGCCCTAGGCTCTGTTTCTTTGTTTTTTAGATGTTTCAGGAAACACCATACACTTCTCCCGAGTGTCTGTTGGCAATTTACATCCCGCCCATCAGCATAAAAAGGCTCCCAGTTCTCCATGGCCTGTCCTGCCTTTCTGGATTTTACACTTTTTTCAGATGGCCCTTTTGACCGGGGGGAAGTGAGACTTCATTGTAGTGCAGATTTCCTTTGCAAGCTTGCTTGGTTGGCCAAAAAGGGCGTATGCGTTTTTTCCTGAATATATTCAGGAAAAAACGCATACGCCCTTTTTGGCCAAGTGCATCATTGTGGACGTTCTGCCTCTTTTCCTATGCTTTCAATTCAATTCCAGTCTACCTCCTGAAATCGGTTTCCTGCAATTCTGCCCCGCTTTCAAGTCCTCTTGGCAGCCTTACTTCAGTATATTTTTGGACGATAGCTGTCATTTATAACTCTGCAGGTTTGTGAATTACAGTGCCCCTGAGCTCCTTTCTTCAACTCGCTTTCTTGTGAGCTGGCCGCAACACCGCAGGATGGCTTCAGGCCCTAATCTGGTTCCGGCACGGCACGCTGAACCTTTGGTTATTTCCTCTTCCTGGTGGGAAATGAGAGTTAAATTTGCCCGTCCAGACACCTCCAACTAGTCTCTCATTGGTTCTCCTTATTCCTGTTCATCTTCCGCAGAAATTGCAAACTGGGCCAAACAGGAGGTTAAAGGGACTGACTCTCCAAGTCGGGAGAGTGTTAGTAAAGCGTCTGGAATGTTGCACCCGAGTACCAGGGTACGAAAACTGAGACATATTTGAAAACGTCTCACGATCACATGGTTGATCATACTCTAGGTTCCACATGCATGTTTTAGCTGAAGGAAGAATACCTTAAACCTGGGTAGTTGAAACCCTTGGAATGGGTACCATGCAATATGACTTCAAAGGGTCTTCATTTGCTCACCGAACCTCTCCAATCCTATCACTGCTGCGTTTATGCCCCTGTACACATGCTTGATTCTCTTTCGGAGACATAGCAATCCATAGGTTTTAAGATACTTACTAGTCAGGTACATTCTTAGGCGTTTAATATGGGGTGTTGAGTCCATTTCGTTGAGTAAGGAGTAGCTCTTGTCTATTCCATACTTAGCTTAAGGAACTTTATCTGTGCTCATTTCAATCTCTGGTTTTATGCAGCACCCCAGCTCACCTTTCCCCTTAAGCAAGCATAAGTTGGTTTTCTAAATTTGAGACCCTGTTCTGTTCTGTAATTCAGTTCCTGTGTAGCCAAGTTTACATTCCGTGTATTAGTGATATCTTATGATGTTTGTTTTTCTGTGTGACTTATTTCAGTTAGAATCATCGTACCTGAATCCACTCATTATGCTGCTACGGGCCTGATGACATAGATTTTATTGCTGAGTGATACTGCATTGTACGTAAGTACCACAAGTTCTTTATCCATTTTTCACTTTCTGTGATATTGAACTTGTACGGTAAACGAGGTTCTTGTAAACAGAGCCGTCCCAAACTTTGGGGTGGCTGTGCCTTTTTGATTTTAATTTCCCTAAGCTATAGGACCATAAGTGGAAGTGCCCTAGGCTCTGTTGCTTTGTTTTTTAGATGTTTCAGGAAACACCATACACTTCTCCCGAGTGTCTGTTGGCAATTTACATCCCGCCCATCAGCATAACAAGGCTCCCAGTTCTCCATGGCCTGTCCTGCCTTTCTGGATTTTACACTTTTTTCAGATGGTCCTTTTGACCGGGGGGAAGTGAGACTTCATTGTAGTGCAGATTTCCTTTGCAAGCTTGCTTGGTTGGCCAAAAAGGGCGTATGCGTTTTTTCCTGAATATATTCAGGAAAAAACGCATACGCCCTTTTTGGCCAGGTGCATCATTGTGGACGCTCTGCCTCTTTTCCTATGCTTTCAATGCAATTCCAGTCTACCTCCTGAAATCGGTTTCCTGCAATTCTGCCCCACTTTCAAGTCCTCTTGGCAGCCTTACTTCAGTATATTTTTGGACGATAGCTGTCATTTATAACTCTGCAAGTTTGTGAATTACAGTGCCCCTGAGTTCCTTTCTTCAACTCGCTTTCTTGTGACCTGGCCGCAACACCGCAGGATGGCTTCAGTCCCTAATCTGGTTCCGGCACTGCATGCTGAGCCTTTGGTTGATTCCTTTTCCTGGTGGGAAATGAGAGTTAAATTTGCCCGTCCAGACACCTCCAGCTAGTCTCTCATTGGTTCTCGCTATTCCTGTTCATCTTCCGCAGAAATTGCAAACTGGGCCAAACAGGAGGTTAAAGGGACTGACTCTCCAAGTGGGGAGAGTGTTAGTAAAGCATCTGGAATGTTGCACCCGAGTACCAGGGTACGAAAACTGAGACATATTTGAACACGTCTCCCGATCACATGGTTGATCATACTCTAGGTTCCACATGCATGTTTTAGCTGAAGGAAGAATACCTTAAACCTGGGTAGTTGAAACCCATGGAATGGGTACCATGCAATATGACTTCAAAGGGTCTTCATTTGCTCACCGAACCTCTCCAATCCTATCACTGCTGCGTTTATGCCCCTGTACACATGCTTGATTCTCTTTCGGAGACATAGCAATCTATAGGTTTTAAGATACTAGTCAGGTACATTCTTAGGCGTTTAATATGCGGTGTTGAGTCCATTTCGTTGAGCAAGGAGTAGCTCTTGTCTATTCCATATTTGGCTTAAGGAACTTTATCTGTGCTCATTTCAATCTCTGGTTTTATGCAGCACCCCAACTCACCTTTCCCCTTAAGCAAGCATAAGTTGGTTTTCTAAATTTGAGACACTGTTCTGTTCTGTAATTCAGTTCCTGTGTAGCCAAGTTTACATTCCGTGTATTAGTGATATCTTATGATGTTTCTTTTTCTGTGTGACTTATTTCAGTTAGAATCATCGTACCTGAATCCACTCATTGTGCTGCTACGGGCCTGATGACATAGATTTCATTGCTGAGTGATACTGCATTGTACGTAAGTACCACAAGTTCTTTATCCATTTTTCACTTTCTGTGATATTGAACTTGTACGGTAAACGAGGTTCTTGTAAACAGAGGCGTCCCAAACTTTGGGGTGGCTGTGTCTTTTTGATTTTAATTTCCCTAATCTATAGGACCATAAGTGGAAGTGCCCTAGGCTCTGTTGCTTTGTTTCTTAGATGTTTCAGGAAACACCATACACTTCTCCCGAGTGTCTGTTGGCAATTTACATCCCGCCCATCAGCATAACAAGGCTCCCAGTTCTCCATGGCCTGTCCTGCCTTTCTGGATTTTACACTTTTTTCAGATGGCCCTTTTGACCGGGGGGAAGTGAGACTTCATTATAGTGCAGATTTCCTTTGCAAGCTTGCTTTGTTGGCCAAAAAGGGCGTATGCGTTTTTTCCTGAATATATTCAGGAAAAAACGCATACGCCCTTTTTGGCCAAGTGCATCATTGTGGACGTTCTGCCTCTTTTCCTATGCTTTCAATGCAATTCCAGTCTACCTCCTGAAATCGGTTTCCTGCAATTCTGCCCCGCTTTCAAGTCCTCTTGGCTGCCTTACTTCAGTATATTTTTGGACGATAGCTGTCATTTATAACTCTGCAGGTTTGTGAATTACAGTGCCCCTGAGCTCCTTTCTTCAACTCGCTTTCTTTTGAGCTGGCCGCAACACTGCATGATGGCTTCAGGCCCTAATCTGGTTCCGGCACGGCACACTGAGCCTTTGGTTAATTCCTCTTCCTGGTGGGAAATGAGAGTTAAATTTGCCCGTCCAGACACCTCCAGCTAGTCTCTCATTGGTTCTCCCTATTCCTGTTCATCTTCCGCAGAAATTGCAAACTGGGCCAAACAGGAGGTTAAAGGCGCTGACTCTCCAAGTGGGGAGAGTGTTAGTAAAGCGTCTGGAATGTTGCACCCGAGTACCAGGGGAGGAAAACTGAGACATATTTGAACACGTCTCCCGTTCACATGGTTGATCATACTCTGGGTTCCACAGGCATGTTTTAGCTGAAGGAAGAATACCTTAAACCTGGGTAGTTGAAACCCGTGGAATGGGTACCATGCAATATGACTTCAAAGGGTCTTCATTTGCTCACTGAACCTCTCCAATCCTATCACTGCTGCGTTTATGCCCCTGTACACACGCTTGATTCTCTTTTGGAGACATAGCAATCCATAGGTTTTAAGATACTTACTAGCCAGGTACATTCTTAGGCGTTTAATATGCGGTGTTGAGTCCATTTCGTTGAGCAAGGAGTAGCTCTTGTCTATTCCATATTTGGCTTAAGGAACTTTATCTGTGCTCATTTCAATCTCTGGTTTTATGCAGCACACCAACTCACCTTTCCCCTTAAGCAAGCATAAGTTGGTTTTCTAAATTTGAGACCCTGTTCTGTTCTGTAATTCAGTTCCTGTGTAGCCAAGTTTACATTCCGTGTATTACTGATATCTTATGATGTTTCTTTTTCTGTGTGACTTATTTCAGTTAGAATCATCATACCTGAATCCACTCATTGTGTTACTAAGGGCCTGATGACATAGATTTCATTGCTGAGTGATATTGCTTTGTAAGTAAATACCACAACTTCTTTATCCATTTTTCAGTTTCTGCGATGTTGAACTTGTACTGTAAACGATGTTCTTGTAAACAGAGCCATCCCAAACTTTGGGGTGGCTGTGTCTTTTTGATTTTAATTTCCCTAAGCTATAGGACCATAAGTGGAAGTGCCCTAGGCTCTGTTTCTTTGTTTTTTAGATGTTTCAGGAAACACCATACACTTCTCCCGAGTGTCTGTTGGCAATTTACATCCCGCCCATCAGCATAACAAGGCTCCCAGTTCTCCATGGCCTGTCCTGCCTTTCTGGATTTTACACTTTTTTCAGATGGCCCTTTTGACCGGGGGGAAGTGAGACTTCATTGTAGTGCAGATTTCCTTTGCAAGCTTGCTTGGTTGGCCGAAAAGGGCGTATGCGTTTTTTCCTGAATATATTCAGGAAAAAACACATACGCCCTTTTTGGCCAAGTGCATCATTGTGGACGTTCTGCCTCTTTTCCTATGCTTTCAATACAATTCCAGTCTACCTCCTGAAATCAGTTTCCTGCAATTCTGCCCCGTTTTCAAGTCCTCTTGCCAGCCTTACTTCAGTATATTTTTGGACGATAGCTGTCATTTATAACTCTGCAGGTTTGTGAATTACAGTGCCCCTGAGCTCCTTTCTTCAACTCGCTTTCTTGTGACCTGGTCGCAACACCGCAGGATGGCTTCAGGCCCTAATCTGGTTCCGGCACGGCACGCTGAGCCTTTGGTTATTTCCTCTTCCTGGTGGGAAATGAGAGTTAAATTTGCCCGTCCAGACACCTCCAGCTAGTCTCTCATTGGTTCTCGCTATTCCTGTTCATCTTCCGCAGAAATTGCAAACTGGGCCAAACAGGAGGTTAAAGGCGCTGACTGTCCAAGTGGGGAGAGTGTTAGTAAAGCATCTGGAATGTTGCACCCGAGTATCAGGGGAGGAAAACTGAGACATATTTGAACACGTCTCCCATTCACACGGTTGATCATACTCTGGGTTCCACATGCATGTTTTAGCTGAAGGAAGAATACCTTAAACCTGGGTAGTTGAAACCCGTGGAATGGGTACCATGCAATATGACTTCAAAGGGTCTTCATTTGCTCACCGAACCTCTCCAATCCTATCACTGCTGCGTTTATGCCCCTGTACACACGCTTGATTCTCTTTTGGAGACATAGCAATCCATAGGTTTTAAGATAATTGCTAGTCAGGTACATTCTTAGGCGTTTAATATGGGGTGTTGAGTCCATTTCGTTGAGCAAGGAGTAGCTCTTGTCTATTCCATATTTGGCTTAAGGAACTTTATCTGTGCTCATTTCAATCTCTGGTTTTATGCAGCACCCCAACTCACCTTTCCCCTTAAGCAAGCATAAGTTGGTTTTCTAAATTTGAGACCCTGTTCTGTTTTGGAATTCAGTTCCTGTGTAGCCAAGTTTACATTCCGTGTATTAGTGATATCTTATGATGTTTCTTTTTCTGTGTGACTTATTTCAGTTAGAATCATCGTACCTGAATCCACTCATTATGCTGCTACGGGCCTAATGACATAGATTTCATTGCTGAGTGGTACTGCATTGTACGTAAGTACCACAAGTTCTTTATCCCTTTTTCACTTTCTGTGATACTGAACTTGTACGGTAAACGAGGTTCTTGTAAACAGAGGTGTCCCAAACTTTGGGGTGGCTGTGTCTTTTTTATTTTAATTTCCCTAAGCTATAGGACCATAAGTGGAAGTGCCCTAGGCTCTGTTGCTTTGTTTTTTAGATGTTTCAGGAAACACCATACACTTCTCCCGAGTGTCTGTTGGCAATTTACATCCCGCCCATCAGCATAACAAGGCTCCCAGTTCTCCATGGCCTGTCCTGCCTTTCTGGATTTTACACTTTTTTCAGATGGCCCTTTTGACCGGGGGGAAGTGAGACTTCATTGTAGTGCAGATTTCCTTTGCAAGCTTGCTTGGTTGGCCAAAAAGGGCGTATGCGTTTTTTCCTGAATATATTCAGGAAAAAACGCATACGCCCTTTTTGACCAAGTGCATCATTGTGGACGTTCTGCCTCTTTTCCTATGCTTTCAATGCAATTCCAGTCTACCTCCTGAAATCGGTTTCCTGCAATTCTGCCCCGCTTTCAAGTCCTCTTGGCAGCCTTACTTCAGTATATTTTTGGACGATAGCTGTCATTTATAACTCTGCAGGTTTGTGAATTACAGTGCCCCTGAGCTCCTTTCTTCAACTCGCTTTCTTGTGAGCTGGCCGCAACACCGCAGGATGGCTTTAGGCCCTAATCTGGTACCGGCACGGCACGCTGAGCCTTTGGTTAATTCCTCTCTCTGGTGGGAAATGAGAGTTAAATTTGCCCGTCCAGACACCTCCAGCTAGTCTCTCATTGGTTCTCGCTATTCCTGTTCATCTTCCGCAGAAATTGCAAACTGGGCCAAACAGGAGGTTAAAGGCGCTGACTGTCCAAGTGGGGAGAGTGTTAGTAAAGCATCTGGAATGTTGCACCCGAGTACCAGGGGAGGTAAACTGAGACATATTTGATCACGTCTCCCGTTCACACGGTTGATCATACTCTGGGTTCCACATGCATGTTTTAGCTGAAGGAAGAATACCTTAAACCAGGGTTGTTGAAACCCGTGGAATGGGTACCATGCAATATGACTTCAAAGGGTCTTCATTTGCTCACCGAACCTCTCCAATCCTATCACTGCTGCGTTTATGCCCCTGTACACACGCTTGATTCTCTTTTGGAGACATAGCAATCCATAGGTTTTAAGATACTTACTAGTCAGGTACATTCTTAGGCGTTTAATATGCGGTGTTGAGTCCATTTCGTTGAGCAAGGAGTAGCTCTTGTCTATTCCATATTTGGCTTAAGGAACTTTATGTGTGCTCATTTCAATCTCTGGTTTTATGCAGCACCCCAACTCACCTTTCCCCTTAAGCAAGCATAAGTTGGTTTTCTAAATTTGAGACCCTGTTCTGTTTTGGAATTCAGTTCCTTTTTAGCCAAGTTTACATTCCGTGTATTACTGACATCTTATGATGTTTCTTTTTCTGTGTGACTTATTTCAGTTAGAATCATCATACCTGAATCCACTCATTGTGCTGCTAAGGGCATGATGACATAGATTTCATTGCTGAGTGATATTGCTTTGTAAGTAAATACCACAACTTCTTTATCCATTTTTCACTTTCTGCGATGTTGAACTTGTACTGTAAACGAGGTTCTTGTAAACAGAGCCGTTCCATACTTTGGGGTGGCTGTGTCTTTTTGATTTTAATTTCCCTAAGCTATAGGACCATAAGTGGAAGTTCCCTAGGCTCTGTTGCTTTGTTTTTTACATGTTTCAGGAAACACCATACACTTCTCCCGAATGTCTGTTGGCAATTTACATCCCGCCCATCAGCATAACAAGGCTCCCAGTTCTCCATGGCCTGTCCTGCCTTTCTGGATTTTACACTTTTTTCAGATGGCCCTTTTGACCGGGGGGAAGTGAGACTTCATTGTAGTGCAGATTTCCTTTGCAAGCTTGCTTGGTTGGCCAAAAAGGGCGTATGCGTTTTTTCCTGAATATATTCAGGAAAAAACGCATACGCCCTTTTTAGCCAAGTGCATCATTGTGGACGTTCTGCCTCTTTTCCTATGCTTGAAATGCAATTCCAGTCTACCTCCTGAAATCGGTTTCCTGCAATTCTGCCCCGCTTTCAAGTCCTCTTGGCAGCCTTACTTCAGTATATTTTTGGACGATAGCTGTCATTTATAACTCTGCAGGTTTGTGAATTACAGTGCCCCTGAGCTCCTTTCTTCAGCTCGCTTTCTTGTGAACTGGCCGCAACACCGCAGGATGGCTTCAGGCCCTTATCTGGTTCCGGCACGGCACGCTGAGCCTTTGGTTATTTCCTCTTCCTGGTGGGAAATGAGAGTTAAATTTGCCCGTCCAGACACCTCCAGCTAGTCTCTCATTGGTTCTCCCTATTCCTGTTCATCTTCCGCAGAAATTGCAAACTGGGCCCAACAGGAGGTTAAACGGACTGACTCTCCAAGTGGGGAGAGTGTTAGTAAAGCGTCTGGAATGTTGCACCCGAGTACCAGGGGAGGAAAACTGAGACATATTTGAACACGTCTCCCGTTCACACGGTTGATCATACTCTGGGTTCCACATGCCTGTTTTAGCTGAAGGAAGAATAGCTTAAACCTGGAGAGTTGAGACCCGTGTAATGGATACCATGCAATATGACTTCAAAGGGTCTTCATTTGCTCACCGAACCTCTCCAATCCTATCACTGCTGCGTTTATGCACCTGTACACATGTTTGATTCTCTTTCGGAGACATAGCAATCCATAGATTTTAAGATACTTACTAGTCAGGTACATTCTTAGGCGTTTAATATACGGTGTTGAGTCCATTTCGTTGAGCAAGGAGTAGCTCTTGTCTATTCCATATTTGGCTTAAGGAACTTTATCTGTGCTCATTTCAATCTCTGGTTTTATGCAGCACCCCAACTCACCTTTCCCCTTAAGCAAGCATAAGTTGGTTTTCTAAATTTGAGACCCTGTTCTGTTCTGTAATTCAGTTCCTGTGTAGCCAAGGTTACATTCCGTGTATTAGTGATATCTTATGATGTTTCTTTTTCTGTGTGACTTATTTCAATTAGAATCACCATACCTGAATCCAATCATTGTGCTACTAAGGGCCTGATGACATAGATTTCATTGCTGAGTGATATTGCTTTATAAGTAAATACCACAACTTCTTTATCCATTTTTCACTTTCTGCGATGTTGAACTTGTACTGTAAACGATGTTCTTGTAAACAGAGCCATCCCAAACTTTGGGGTGGCTGTGTCTTTTTGATTTTAATTTCCCTAAGCTATAGGACCATAAGTGGAAGTGCCCTAGGCTCTGTTGCTTTGTTTTTTAGATGTTTCAGGAAACACCATACACTTCTCCCGAGTGTCTGTTGGCAATTTACATCCCGCCCATCAGCATAACAATGCTCCCAGTTCTCCATGGCCTGTCCTGCCTTTCTGGATTTTATTCTTTTTTCAGATGGCCCTTTGACCGGGGGGAAGTGAGACTTCATTGTAGTGCAGATTTCCTTTGCAAGTTTGCTTGGTTGGCCAAAAAGTGCGTATGCGTTTTTTCCTGAATATATTCAGGAAAAAACGCATACGCCCTTTTTGGCCAAGTGCATCATTGTGGACGTTCTGCCTCTTTTCCTATGCTTTCAATGCAATTCCAGTCTACCTCCTGAAATCGGTTTCCTGCAATTCTGCCCCACTTTCAAGTCCTCTTGGCAGCCTTACTTCAGTATATTTTTGGACGATAGCTGTCATTTATAACTCTGCAAGTTTGTGAATTACAGTGCCCCTGAGTTCCTTTCTTCAACTCGCTTTCTTGTGACCTGGCCGCAACACCGCAGGATGGCTTCAGTCCCTAATCTGGTTCCGGCACTGCATGCTGAGCCTTTGGTTGATTCCTTTTCCTGGTGGGAAATGAGAGTTAAATTTGCCCGTCCAGACACCTCCAGCTAGTCTCTCATTGGTTCTCGCTATTCCTGTTCATCTTCCGCAGAAATTGCAAACTGGGCCAAACAGGAGGTTAAAGGGACTGACTCTCCAAGTGGGGAGAGTGTTAGTAAAGCATCTGGAATGTTGCACCCGAGTACCAGGGTACGAAAACTGAGACATATTTGAACACGTCTCCCGATCACATGGTTGATCATACTCTAGGTTCCACATGCATGTTTTAGCTGAAGGAAGAATACCTTAAACCTGGGTAGTTGAAACCCATGGAATGGGTACCATGCAATATGACTTCAAAGGGTCTTCATTTGCTCACCGAACCTCTCCAATCCTATCACTGCTGCGTTTATGCCCCTGTACACATGCTTGATTCTCTTTCGGAGACATAGCAATCTATAGGTTTTAAGATACTAGTCAGGTACATTCTTAGGCGTTTAATATGCGGTGTTGAGTCCATTTCGTTGAGCAAGGAGTAGCTCTTGTCTATTCCATATTTGGCTTAAGGAACTTTATCTGTGCTCATTTCAATCTCTGGTTTTATGCAGCACCCCAACTCACCTTTCCCCTTAAGCAAGCATAAGTTGGTTTTCTAAATTTGAGACACTGTTCTGTTCTGTAATTCAGTTCCTGTGTAGCCAAGTTTACATTCCGTGTATTAGTGATATCTTATGATGTTTCTTTTTCTGTGTGACTTATTTCAGTTAGAATCATCGTACCTGAATCCACTCATTGTGCTGCTACGGGCCTGATGACATAGATTTCATTGCTGAGTGATACTGCATTGTACGTAAGTACCACAAGTTCTTTATCCATTTTTCACTTTCTGTGATATTGAACTTGTACGGTAAACGAGGTTCTTGTAAACAGAGGCGTCCCAAACTTTGGGGTGGCTGTGTCTTTTTGATTTTAATTTCCCTAATCTATAGGACCATAAGTGGAAGTGCCCTAGGCTCTGTTGCTTTGTTTCTTAGATGTTTCAGGAAACACCATACACTTCTCCCGAGTGTCTGTTGGCAATTTACATCCCGCCCATCAGCATAACAAGGCTCCCAGTTCTCCATGGCCTGTCCTGCCTTTCTGGATTTTACACTTTTTTCAGATGGCCCTTTTGACCGGGGGGAAGTGAGACTTCATTATAGTGCAGATTTCCTTTGCAAGCTTGCTTTGTTGGCCAAAAAGGGCGTATGCGTTTTTTCCTGAATATATTCAGGAAAAAACGCATACGCCCTTTTTGGCCAAGTGCATCATTGTGGACGTTCTGCCTCTTTTCCTATGCTTTCAATGCAATTCCAGTCTACCTCCTGAAATCGGTTTCCTGCAATTCTGCCCCGCTTTCAAGTCCTCTTGGCTGCCTTACTTCAGTATATTTTTGGACGATAGCTGTCATTTATAACTCTGCAGGTTTGTGAATTACAGTGCCCCTGAGCTCCTTTCTTCAACTCGCTTTCTTTTGAGCTGGCCGCAACACTGCATGATGGCTTCAGGCCCTAATCTGGTTCCGGCACGGCACACTGAGCCTTTGGTTAATTCCTCTTCCTGGTGGGAAATGAGAGTTAAATTTGCCCGTCCAGACACCTCCAGCTAGTCTCTCATTGGTTCTCCCTATTCCTGTTCATCTTCCGCAGAAATTGCAAACTGGGCCAAACAGGAGGTTAAAGGCGCTGACTCTCCAAGTGGGGAGAGTGTTAGTAAAGCGTCTGGAATGTTGCACCCGAGTACCAGGGGAGGAAAACTGAGACATATTTGAACACGTCTCCCGTTCACATGGTTGATCATACTCTGGGTTCCACAGGCATGTTTTAGCTGAAGGAAGAATACCTTAAACCTGGGTAGTTGAAACCCGTGGAATGGGTACCATGCAATATGACTTCAAAGGGTCTTCATTTGCTCACTGAACCTCTCCAATCCTATCACTGCTGCGTTTATGCCCCTGTACACACGCTTGATTCTCTTTTGGAGACATAGCAATCCATAGGTTTTAAGATACTTACTAGCCAGGTACATTCTTAGGCGTTTAATATGCGGTGTTGAGTCCATTTCGTTGAGCAAGGAGTAGCTCTTGTCTATTCCATATTTGGCTTAAGGAACTTTATCTGTGCTCATTTCAATCTCTGGTTTTATGCAGCACACCAACTCACCTTTCCCCTTAAGCAAGCATAAGTTGGTTTTCTAAATTTGAGACCCTGTTCTGTTCTGTAATTCAGTTCCTGTGTAGCCAAGTTTACATTCCGTGTATTACTGATATCTTATGATGTTTCTTTTTCTGTGTGACTTATTTCAGTTAGAATCATCATACCTGAATCCACTCATTGTGTTACTAAGGGCCTGATGACATAGATTTCATTGCTGAGTGATATTGCTTTGTAAGTAAATACCACAACTTCTTTATCCATTTTTCAGTTTCTGCGATGTTGAACTTGTACTGTAAACGATGTTCTTGTAAACAGAGCCATCCCAAACTTTGGGGTGGCTGTGTCTTTTTGATTTTAATTTCCCTAAGCTATAGGACCATAAGTGGAAGTGCCCTAGGCTCTGTTTCTTTGTTTTTTAGATGTTTCAGGAAACACCATACACTTCTCCCGAGTGTCTGTTGGCAATTTACATCCCGCCCATCAGCATAACAAGGCTCCCAGTTCTCCATGGCCTGTCCTGCCTTTCTGGATTTTACACTTTTTTCAGATGGCCCTTTTGACCGGGGGGAAGTGAGACTTCATTGTAGTGCAGATTTCCTTTGCAAGCTTGCTTGGTTGGCCGAAAAGGGCGTATGCGTTTTTTCCTGAATATATTCAGGAAAAAACACATACGCCCTTTTTGGCCAAGTGCATCATTGTGGACGTTCTGCCTCTTTTCCTATGCTTTCAATACAATTCCAGTCTACCTCCTGAAATCAGTTTCCTGCAATTCTGCCCCGTTTTCAAGTCCTCTTGCCAGCCTTACTTCAGTATATTTTTGGACGATAGCTGTCATTTATAACTCTGCAGGTTTGTGAATTACAGTGCCCCTGAGCTCCTTTCTTCAACTCGCTTTCTTGTGACCTGGTCGCAACACCGCAGGATGGCTTCAGGCCCTAATCTGGTTCCGGCACGGCACGCTGAGCCTTTGGTTATTTCCTCTTCCTGGTGGGAAATGAGAGTTAAATTTGCCCGTCCAGACACCTCCAGCTAGTCTCTCATTGGTTCTCGCTATTCCTGTTCATCTTCCGCAGAAATTGCAAACTGGGCCAAACAGGAGGTTAAAGGCGCTGACTGTCCAAGTGGGGAGAGTGTTAGTAAAGCATCTGGAATGTTGCACCCGAGTATCAGGGGAGGAAAACTGAGACATATTTGAACACGTCTCCCATTCACACGGTTGATCATACTCTGGGTTCCACATGCATGTTTTAGCTGAAGGAAGAATACCTTAAACCTGGGTAGTTGAAACCCGTGGAATGGGTACCATGCAATATGACTTCAAAGGGTCTTCATTTGCTCACCGAACCTCTCCAATCCTATCACTGCTGCGTTTATGCCCCTGTACACACGCTTGATTCTCTTTTGGAGACATAGCAATCCATAGGTTTTAAGATAATTGCTAGTCAGGTACATTCTTAGGCGTTTAATATGGGGTGTTGAGTCCATTTCGTTGAGCAAGGAGTAGCTCTTGTCTATTCCATATTTGGCTTAAGGAACTTTATCTGTGCTCATTTCAATCTCTGGTTTTATGCAGCACCCCAACTCACCTTTCCCCTTAAGCAAGCATAAGTTGGTTTTCTAAATTTGAGACCCTGTTCTGTTTTGGAATTCAGTTCCTGTGTAGCCAAGTTTACATTCCGTGTATTAGTGATATCTTATGATGTTTCTTTTTCTGTGTGACTTATTTCAGTTAGAATCATCGTACCTGAATCCACTCATTATGCTGCTACGGGCCTAATGACATAGATTTCATTGCTGAGTGGTACTGCATTGTACGTAAGTACCACAAGTTCTTTATCCCTTTTTCACTTTCTGTGATACTGAACTTGTACGGTAAACGAGGTTCTTGTAAACAGAGGTGTCCCAAACTTTGGGGTGGCTGTGTCTTTTTTATTTTAATTTCCCTAAGCTATAGGACCATAAGTGGAAGTGCCCTAGGCTCTGTTGCTTTGTTTTTTAGATGTTTCAGGAAACACCATACACTTCTCCCGAGTGTCTGTTGGCAATTTACATCCCGCCCATCAGCATAACAAGGCTCCCAGTTCTCCATGGCCTGTCCTGCCTTTCTGGATTTTACACTTTTTTCAGATGGCCCTTTTGACCGGGGGGAAGTGAGACTTCATTGTAGTGCAGATTTCCTTTGCAAGCTTGCTTGGTTGGCCAAAAAGGGCGTATGCGTTTTTTCCTGAATATATTCAGGAAAAAACGCATACGCCCTTTTTGACCAAGTGCATCATTGTGGACGTTCTGCCTCTTTTCCTATGCTTTCAATGCAATTCCAGTCTACCTCCTGAAATCGGTTTCCTGCAATTCTGCCCCGCTTTCAAGTCCTCTTGGCAGCCTTACTTCAGTATATTTTTGGACGATAGCTGTCATTTATAACTCTGCAGGTTTGTGAATTACAGTGCCCCTGAGCTCCTTTCTTCAACTCGCTTTCTTGTGAGCTGGCCGCAACACCGCAGGATGGCTTTAGGCCCTAATCTGGTACCGGCACGGCACGCTGAGCCTTTGGTTAATTCCTCTCTCTGGTGGGAAATGAGAGTTAAATTTGCCCGTCCAGACACCTCCAGCTAGTCTCTCATTGGTTCTCGCTATTCCTGTTCATCTTCCGCAGAAATTGCAAACTGGGCCAAACAGGAGGTTAAAGGCGCTGACTGTCCAAGTGGGGAGAGTGTTAGTAAAGCATCTGGAATGTTGCACCCGAGTACCAGGGGAGGTAAACTGAGACATATTTGATCACGTCTCCCGTTCACACGGTTGATCATACTCTGGGTTCCACATGCATGTTTTAGCTGAAGGAAGAATACCTTAAACCAGGGTTGTTGAAACCCGTGGAATGGGTACCATGCAATATGACTTCAAAGGGTCTTCATTTGCTCACCGAACCTCTCCAATCCTATCACTGCTGCGTTTATGCCCCTGTACACACGCTTGATTCTCTTTTGGAGACATAGCAATCCATAGGTTTTAAGATACTTACTAGTCAGGTACATTCTTAGGCGTTTAATATGCGGTGTTGAGTCCATTTCGTTGAGCAAGGAGTAGCTCTTGTCTATTCCATATTTGGCTTAAGGAACTTTATGTGTGCTCATTTCAATCTCTGGTTTTATGCAGCACCCCAACTCACCTTTCCCCTTAAGCAAGCATAAGTTGGTTTTCTAAATTTGAGACCCTGTTCTGTTTTGGAATTCAGTTCCTTTTTAGCCAAGTTTACATTCCGTGTATTACTGACATCTTATGATGTTTCTTTTTCTGTGTGACTTATTTCAGTTAGAATCATCATACCTGAATCCACTCATTGTGCTGCTAAGGGCATGATGACATAGATTTCATTGCTGAGTGATATTGCTTTGTAAGTAAATACCACAACTTCTTTATCCATTTTTCACTTTCTGCGATGTTGAACTTGTACTGTAAACGAGGTTCTTGTAAACAGAGCCGTTCCATACTTTGGGGTGGCTGTGTCTTTTTGATTTTAATTTCCCTAAGCTATAGGACCATAAGTGGAAGTTCCCTAGGCTCTGTTGCTTTGTTTTTTACATGTTTCAGGAAACACCATACACTTCTCCCGAATGTCTGTTGGCAATTTACATCCCGCCCATCAGCATAACAAGGCTCCCAGTTCTCCATGGCCTGTCCTGCCTTTCTGGATTTTACACTTTTTTCAGATGGCCCTTTTGACCGGGGGGAAGTGAGACTTCATTGTAGTGCAGATTTCCTTTGCAAGCTTGCTTGGTTGGCCAAAAAGGGCGTATGCGTTTTTTCCTGAATATATTCAGGAAAAAACGCATACGCCCTTTTTAGCCAAGTGCATCATTGTGGACGTTCTGCCTCTTTTCCTATGCTTGAAATGCAATTCCAGTCTACCTCCTGAAATCGGTTTCCTGCAATTCTGCCCCGCTTTCAAGTCCTCTTGGCAGCCTTACTTCAGTATATTTTTGGACGATAGCTGTCATTTATAACTCTGCAGGTTTGTGAATTACAGTGCCCCTGAGCTCCTTTCTTCAGCTCGCTTTCTTGTGAACTGGCCGCAACACCGCAGGATGGCTTCAGGCCCTTATCTGGTTCCGGCACGGCACGCTGAGCCTTTGGTTATTTCCTCTTCCTGGTGGGAAATGAGAGTTAAATTTGCCCGTCCAGACACCTCCAGCTAGTCTCTCATTGGTT
The DNA here is from genome assembly GCF_039906515.1 of Pseudorca crassidens. Taxonomy (NCBI): domain Eukaryota; kingdom Metazoa; phylum Chordata; class Mammalia; order Artiodactyla; family Delphinidae; genus Pseudorca; species Pseudorca crassidens. The sequence continues at coordinate 105,735,642 of NC_090301.1, forward strand.
CTCCCTATTCCTGTTCATCTTCCGCAGAAATTGCAAACTGGGCCCAACAGGAGGTTAAACGGACTGACTCTCCAAGTGGGGAGAGTGTTAGTAAAGCGTCTGGAATGTTGCACCCGAGTACCAGGGGAGGAAAACTGAGACATATTTGAACACGTCTCCCGTTCACACGGTTGATCATACTCTGGGTTCCACATGCCTGTTTTAGCTGAAGGAAGAATAGCTTAAACCTGGAGAGTTGAGACCCGTGTAATGGATACCATGCAATATGACTTCAAAGGGTCTTCATTTGCTCACCGAACCTCTCCAATCCTATCACTGCTGCGTTTATGCACCTGTACACATGTTTGATTCTCTTTCGGAGACATAGCAATCCATAGATTTTAAGATACTTACTAGTCAGGTACATTCTTAGGCGTTTAATATACGGTGTTGAGTCCATTTCGTTGAGCAAGGAGTAGCTCTTGTCTATTCCATATTTGGCTTCAGGAACTTTATCTGTGCTCATTTCAATCTCTGGTTTTATGCAGCACCCCAACTCACCTTTCCCCTTAAGCAAGCATAAGTTGGTTTTCTAAATTTGAGACCCTGTTCTGTTCTGTAATTCAGTTCCTGTGTAGCCAAGGTTACATTCCGTGTATTAGTGATATCTTATGATGTTTCTTTTTCTGTGTGACTTATTTCAATTAGAATCACCATACCTGAATCCAATCATTGTGCTACTAAGGGCCTGATGACATAGATTTCATTGCTGAGTGATATTGCTTTATAAGTAAATACCACAACTTCTTTATCCATTTTTCACTTTCTGCGATGTTGAACTTGTACTGTAAACGATGTTCTTGTAAACAGAGCCATCCCAAACTTTGGGGTGGCTGTGTCTTTTTGATTTTAATTTCCCTAAGCTATAGGACCATAAGTGGAAGTGCCCTAGGCTCTGTTGCTTTGTTTTTTAGATGTTTCAGGAAACACCATACACTTCTCCCGAGTGTCTGTTGGCAATTTACATCCCGCCCATCAGCATAACAATGCTCCCAGTTCTCCATGGCCTGTCCTGCCTTTCTGGATTTTATTCTTTTTTCAGATGGCCCTTTGACCGGGGGGAAGTGAGACTTCATTGTAGTGCAGATTTCCTTTGCAAGTTTGCTTGGTTGGCCAAAAAGTGCGTATGCGTTTTTTCCTGAATATATTCAGGAAAAAACGCATACGCCCTTTTTGGCCAAGTGCATCATTGTGGACGTTCTGCCTCTTTTCCTATGCTTTCAATGCAATTCCAGTCTACCTCCTGAAATCGGTTTCCTGCAATTCTGCCCCGCTTTCAAGTCCTCTTGGCAGCCTTACTTCAGTATATTTTTGGACGATAGCTGTCATTTATAACTCTGCAGGTTTGTGAATTACAGTGCCCCTGAGCTCCTTTCTTCAACTCGCTTTCTTGTGAGCTGGCCGCAACACCGCAGGATGGCTTCAGGCCCTAATCTGGTTCCGGCACGGCACGCTGAGCCTTTGGTTAATTCCTCTTCCTGGTGGGAAATGAGAGTTAAATTTGCCCGTCCAGACACCTCCAGCTAGTCTCTCATTGGTTCTCGCTATTCCTGTTCATCTTCCGCAGAAATTGCAAACTGGGCCAAACAGGAGGTTAAAGGCCCTGACTCTCCAAGTGGGGAGAGTGTTAGTAAAGCATCTGGAATGTTGCACCCGAGTATCAGGGGAGGAAAACTGAGACATATTGGAACACGTCTCCCATTCACACAGTTGATCATACTCTGGGTTCCACATGCATGTTTTAGCTGAAGGAAGAATACCTTAAACCTGGGTAGTTGAAACCCGTGGAATGGGTACCATGCAATATGACTTCAAAGGGTCTTCATTTGCTCACCGAACCTCTCCAATCCTATCACTGCTGCGTTTATGCCCCTGTACACACGCTTGATTCTCTTTCGGAGACATAGCAATCCATAGGTTTAAAGATACTTACTAGTCAGGTACATTCTTAGGCGTTTAATATGGGGTGTTGAGTCCATTTCGTTGAGCAAGGAGTAGCTCTTGTCTATTCCATATTTGGCTTAAGGAACTTTATCTGTGCTCATTTCAATCTCTGGTTTTATGCAGCACCCCAACTCACCTTTCCCCTTAAGCAAGCATAAGTTGGTTTTCTAAATTTGAGACCCTGTTCTGTTTTGGAGTTCAGTTCCTGTGTAGCCAAGTTTACATTCCGTGTATTAGTGATATCTTATGATGTTTCTTTTTCTGTGTGACTTATTTCAGTTAGAATCATCGTACCTGAATCCACTCATTATGCTGCTACGGGCCTGATGACATAGATTTCATTTCTGAGTGATACTGCATTGTACATAAGTACCACAAGTTCATTATCCATTTTTCACTTTCTGTGATACTGAACTTATACGGTAAATGAGGTTCTTGTAAACAGAGGCGTCCCAAACTTTGGGGTGGCTGTGTCTTTTTGATTTTAATTTCCCTAAGCTATAGGACCATAAGTGGAAGTGCCCTAGTTACTGTTGCTTTGTTTTTTAGATGTCTCAGGAAACACCATACACTTCTCCGGAGTGTCTGTTGGCAATTTACATCCCACCCATCAGCATAACAAGGCTCCCAGTTCTCAATGGCCTGTCCTGCCTTTCTGGATTTTACACTTTTTTCAGATGGCCCTTTTGACCTGGGGGAAGTGAGACTTCATTGTAGTGCAGATTTCCTTTGCAAGCTTGCTTGGTTGGCCAAAAAGGGCGTATGCGTTTTTTCCTGAATATATTCAGGAAAAAACGCATACGCCCTTTTTGGCCAAGTGCATCATTGTGGACGTTCTACCTCTTTTCCTATGCTTTCAATACAATTCCAGTCTACCTCCTGAAATCAGTTTCCTGCAATTCTGCCCTGTTTTCAAGTCCTCTTGCCAGCCTTACTTCAGTATATTTTTGGACGATAGCTGTCATTTATAACTCTGCAGGTTTGTGAATTACAGTGCCCCTGAGCTCCTTTCTTCAACTCGCTTTCTTGTGAGCTGGCCGCAACACCGCAGGATGGCTTTAGGCCCTAATCTGGTACCGGCACGGCACGCTGAGCCTTTGTTTAATTCCTCTCTCTGGTGGGAAATGAGAGTTAAATTTGCCCGTCCAGACACCTCCAGCTAGTCTCTCATTGGTTCTCGCTATTCCTGTTCATCTTCCGCAGAAATTGCAAACTGGGCCAAACAGGAGGTTAAAGGCGGTGACTCTCCAAGTGGGGAGAGTGTTAGTAAAGCATCTGGAATGTTGCACCCGAGTATCAGGGGAGGAAAACTGAGACATATTTGAACACGTCTCCCATTCACACGGTTGATCATACTCTGGGTTCCACATGCATGTTTTAGCTGAAGGAAGAATACCTTAAACCAGGGTTGTTGAAACCCGTGGAATGGGTACCATGCAATATGACTTCAAAGGGTCTTCATTTGCTCACCGAACCTCTCCAATCCTATCACTGCTGCGTTTATGCCCCTGTACACACGCTTGATTCTCTTTTGGAGACATAGCAATCCATAGGTTTTAAGATACTTACTAGTCAGGTACATTCTTAGGCATTTAATATGGGGTGTTGAGTCCATTTCGTTGAGCAAGGAGTAGCTCTTGTCTATTCCATATTTGGCTTAAGGAACTTTATCTGTGCCCATTTCAATCTCTGGTTTTTTGCAGCACCCCAACTCACCTTTCCCCTTAAGCAAGCATAAGTTGGTTTTCTAAATTTGAGACCCTGTTCTGTTTTGGAATTCAGTTCCTGTGTAGCCAAGTTTACATTCCGTGTATTAGTGATATCTTATGATGTTTCTTTTTCTGTGTGACTTATTTCAGTTAGAATCATCGTACCTGAATCCACTCATTATGCTGCTACGGGCCTGATGACATAGATTTCATTTCTGAGTGATACTGCATTGTACGTAAGTACCACAAGTTCTTTATCCATTTTTCACTTTCTGTGATATTGAACTTGTACGGTAAACGAGGTTCTTGTAAACAGAGGCGTCCCAAACTTTGGGGTGGCTGTGTCTTTTTGATTTTAATTTCCCTAAGTTATAGGACCATAAGTGGAAGTGCCCTAGGCTCTGTTGCTTTGTTTTTTAGATGTTTCAGGAAACACCATACACTTCTCCCGAGTGTCTGTTGGCAATTTACATCCCGCCCATCAGCATAACAAGGCTCCCAGTTCTCCATGGCCTGTCCTGCCTTTCTGGATTTTACACTTTTTTCAGATGGCCCTTTTGACCGGGGGGAAGTGAGACTTCATTGTAGTGCAGATTTCCTTTGCAAGCTTGCTTGGTTGGCCGAAAAGGGCGTATGCGTTTTTTCCTGAATATATTCAGGAAAAAACGCATACGCCCTTTTTGGCCAAGTGCATCATTGTGGACGTTCTGCCTCTTTTCCTATGCTTTCAATACAATTCCAGTCTACCTCCTGAAATCGGTTTCCTGCAATTCTGCCCCACTTTCAAGTCCTCTTGGCAGACTTACTTCAGTATATTTTTGGACGATAGCTGTCATTTATAACTCTGCAGGTTTGTGAATTACAGTGCCCCTGAGCTCCTTTCTTCAACTCGCTTTCTTGTGAGCTGGCCGCAACACCGCAGGATGGCTTCAGGCCCTAATCTGGTTCCGGCACGGCACGCTGAGCCTTTGGTTATTTCCTCTTCCTGGTGGGAAATGAGAGTTAAATTTGCCCGTCCAGACACCTCCAGCTAGTCTCTCATTGGTTCTCGCTATTCCTGTTCATCTTCCGCAGAAATTGCAAACTGGGCCAAACAGGAGGTTAAAGGCGCTGACTGTCCAAGTGGGGAGAGTGTTAGTAAAGCATCTGGAATGTTGCACCCGAGTATCAGGGGAGGAAAACTGAGACATATTTGAACACGTCTCCCATTCACACGGTTGATCATACTCTGGGTTCCACATGCATGTTTTAGCTGAAGGAAGAATACCTTAAACCTGGGTAGTTGAAACCCGTGGAATGGGTACCATGCAATATGACTTCAAAGGGTCTTCATTTGCTCACCGAACCTCTCCAATCCTATCACTGCTGCGTTTATGCCCCTGTACACACGCTTGATTCTCTTTTGGAGACATAGCAATCCATAGGTTTTAAGATAATTGCTAGTCAGGTACATTCTTAGGCGTTTAATATGGGGTGTTGAGTCCATTTCGTTGAGCAAGGAGTAGCTCTTGTCTATTCCATATTTGGCTTAAGGAACTTTATCTGTGCTCATTTCAATCTCTGGTTTTATGCAGCACCCCAACTCACCTTTCCCCTTAAGCAAGCATAAGTTGGTTTTCTAAATTTGAGACCCTGTTCTGTTTTGGAATTCAGTTCCTGTGTAGCCAAGTTTACATTCCGTGTATTAGTGATATCTTATGATGTTTCTTTTTCTGTGTGACTTATTTCAGTTAGAATCATCGTACCTGAATCCACTCATTATGCTGCTACGGGCCTAATGACATAGATTTCATTGCTGAGTGGTACTGCATTGTACGTAAGTACCACAAGTTCTTTATCCCTTTTTCACTTTCTGTGATACTGAACTTGTACGGTAAACGAGGTTCTTGTAAACAGAGGTGTCCCAAACTTTTGGGTGGCTGTGTCTTTTTTATTTTAATTTCCCTAAGCTATAGGACCATAAGTGGAAGTGCCCTAGGCTCTGTTGCTTTGTTTTTTAGATGTTTCAGGAAACACCATACACTTCTCCCGAGTGTCTGTTGGCAATTTACATCCCGCCCATCAGCATAACAAGGCTCCCAGTTCTCCATGGCCTGTCCTGCCTTTCTGGATTTTACACTTTTTTCAGATGGCCCTTTTGACCGGGGGGAAGTGAGACTTCATTGTAGTGCAGATTTCCTTTGCAAGCTTGCTTGGTTGGCCAAAAAGGGCGTATGCGTTTTTTCCTGAATATATTCAGGAAAAAACGCATACGCCCTTTTTGACCAAGTGCATCATTGTGGACGTTCTGCCTCTTTTCCTATGCTTTCAATGCAATTCCAGTCTACCTCCTGAAATCGGTTTCCTGCAATTCTGCCCCGCTTTCAAGTCCTCTTGGCAGCCTTACTTCAGTATATTTTTGGACGATAGCTGTCATTTATAACTCTGCAGGTTTGTGAATTACAGTGCCCCTGAGCTCCTTTCTTCAACTCGCTTTCTTGTGAGCTGGCCGCAACACCGCAGGATGGCTTTAGGCCCTAATCTGGTACCGGCACGGCACGCTGAGCCTTTGGTTAATTCCTCTCTCTGGTGGGAAATGAGAGTTAAATTTGCCCGTCCAGACACCTCCAGCTAGTCTCTCATTGGTTCTCGCTATTCCTGTTCATCTTCCGCAGAAATTGCAAACTGGGCCAAACAGGAGGTTAAAGGCGCTGACTGTCCAAGTGGGGAGAGTGTTAGTAAAGCATCTGGAATGTTGCACCCGAGTACCAGGGGAGGTAAACTGAGACATATTTGATCACGTCTCCCGTTCACACGGTTGATCATACTCTGGGTTCCACATGCATGTTTTAGCTGAAGGAAGAATACCTTAAACCAGGGTTGTTGAAACCCGTGGAATGGGTACCATGCAATATGACTTCAAAGGGTCTTCATTTGCTCACCGAACCTCTCCAATCCTATCACTGCTGCGTTTATGCCCCTGTACACACGCTTGATTCTCTTTTGGAGACATAGCAATCCATAGGTTTTAAGATACTTACTAGTCAGGTACATTCTTAGGCGTTTAATATGCGGTGTTGAGTCCATTTCGTTGAGCAAGGAGTAGCTCTTGTCTATTCCATATTTGGCTTAAGGAACTTTATGTGTGCTCATTTCAATCTCTGGTTTTATGCAGCACCCCAACTCACCTTTACCCTTAAGCAAGCATAAGTTGGTTTTCTAAATTTGAGACCCTGTTCTGTTTTGGAATTCAGTTCCTTTTTAGCCAAGTTTACATTCCGTGTATTACTGACATCTTATGATGTTTCTTTTTCTGTGTGACTTATTTCAGTTAGAATCATCATACCTGAATCCACTCATTGTGCTGCTAAGGGCATGATGACATAGATTTCATTGCTGAGTGATATTGCTTTGTAAGTAAATACCACAACTTCTTTATCCATTTTTCACTTTCTGCGATGTTGAACTTGTACTGTAAACGAGGTTCTTGTAAACAGAGCCGTTCCATACTTTGGGGTGGCTGTGTCTTTTTGATTTTAATTTCCCTAAGCTATAGGACCATAAGTGGAAGTTCCCTAGGCTCTGTTGCTTTGTTTTTTACATGTTTCAGGAAACACCATACACTTCTCCCGAATGTCTGTTGGCAATTTACATCCCGCCCATCAGCATAACAAGGCTCCCAGTTCTCCATGGCCTGTCCTGCCTTTCTGGATTTTACACTTTTTTCAGATGGCCCTTTTGACCGGGGGGAAGTGAGACTTCATTGTAGTGCAGATTTCCTTTGCAAGCTTGCTTGGTTGGCCAAAAAGGGCGTATGCGTTTTTTCCTGAATATATTCAGGAAAAAACGCATACGCCCTTTTTAGCCAAGTGCATCATTGTGGACGTTCTGCCTCTTTTCCTATGCTTGAAATGCAATTCCAGTCTACCTCCTGAAATCGGTTTCCTGCAATTCTGCCCCGCTTTCAAGTCCTCTTGGCAGCCTTACTTCAGTATATTTTTGGACGATAGCTGTCATTTATAACTCTGCAGGTTTGTGAATTACAGTGCCCCTGAGCTCCTTTCTTCAGCTCGCTTTCTTGTGAACTGGCCGCAACACCGCAGGATGGCTTCAGGCCCTTATCTGGTTCCGGCACGGCACGCTGAGCCTTTGGTTATTTCCTCTTCCTGGTGGGAAATGAGAGTTAAATTTGCCCGTCCAGACACCTCCAGCTAGTCTCTCATTGGTTCTCCCTATTCCTGTTCATCTTCCGCAGAAATTGCAAACTGGGCCCAGCAGGAGGTTAAACGGACTGACTCTCCAAGTGGGGAGAGTGTTAGTAAAGCGTCTGGAATGTTGCACCCGAGTACCAGGGGAGGAAAACTGAGACATATTTGAACACGTCTCCCGTTCACACGGTTGATCATACTCTGGGTTCCACATGCCTGTTTTAGCTGAAGGAAGAATAGCTTAAACCTGGAGAGTTGAGACCCGTGTAATGGATACCATGCAATATGACTTCAAAGGGTCTTCATTTGCTCACCGAACCTCTCCAATCCTATCACTGCTGCGTTTATGCACCTGTACACATGTTTGATTCTCTTTCGGAGACATAGCAATCCATAGATTTTAAGATACTTACTAGTCAGGTACATTCTTAGGCGTTTAATATACGGTGTTGAGTCCATTTCGTTGAGCAAGGAGTAGCTCTTGTCTATTCCATATTTGGCTTAAGGAACTTTATCTGTGCTCATTTCAATCTCTGGTTTTATGCAGCACCCCAACTCACCTTTCCCCTTAAGCAAGCATAAGTTGGTTTTCTAAATTTGAGACCCTGTTCTGTTCTGTAATTCAGTTCCTGTGTAGCCAAGGTTACATTCCGTGTATTAGTGATATCTTATGATGTTTCTTTTTCTGTGTGACTTATTTCAATTAGAATCACCATACCTGAATCCAATCATTGTGCTACTAAGGGCCTGATGACATAGATTTCATTGCTGAGTGATATTGCTTTATAAGTAAATACCACAACTTCTTTATCCATTTTTCACTTTCTGCGATGTTGAACTTGTACTGTAAACGATGTTCTTGTAAACAGAGCCATCCCAAACTTTGGGGTGGCTGTGTCTTTTTGATTTTAATTTCCCTAAGCTATAGGACCATAAGTGAAAGTGCCCTAGGCTCTGTTGCTTTGTTTTTTAGATGTTTCAGGAAACACCATACACTTCTCCCGAGTGTCTGTTGGCAATTTACATCCCGCCCATCAGCATAACAAGGCTCCCAGTTCTCCATGGCCTGTCCTGCCTTTCTGGATTTTATTCTTTTTTCAGATGGCCCTTTGACCGGGGGGAAGTGAGACTTCATTGTAGTGCAGATTTCCTTTGCAAGTTTGCTTGGTTGGCCAAAAAGTGCGTATGCGTTTTTTCCTGAATATATTCAGGAAAAAACGCATACGCCCTTTTTGGCCAAGTGCATCATTGTGGACGTTCTGCCTCTTTTCCTATGCTTTCAATGCAATTCCAGTCTACCTCCTGAAATCGGTTTCCTGCAATTCTGCCCCGCTTTCAAGTCCTCTTGGCAGCCTTACTTCAGTATATTTTTGGACGATAGCTGTCATTTATAACTCTGCAGGTTTGTGAATTACAGTGCCCCTGAGCTCCTTTCTTCAACTCGCTTTCTTGTGAGCTGGCCGCAACACCGCAGGATGGCTTCAGGCCCTAATCTGGTTCCGGCACGGCACGCTGAGCCTTTGGTTAATTCCTCTTCCTGGTGGGAAATGAGAGTTAAATTTGCCCGTCCAGACACCTCCAGCTAGTCTCTCATTGGTTCTCGCTATTCCTGTTCATCTTCCGCAGAAATTGCAAACTGGGCCAAACAGGAGGTTAAAGGCCCTGACTCTCCAAGTGGGGAGAGTGTTAGTAAAGCATCTGGAATGTTGCACCCGAGTATCAGGGGAGGAAAACTGAGACATATTGGAACACGTCTCCCATTCACACAGTTGATCATACTCTGGGTTCCACATGCATGTTTTAGCTGAAGGAAGAATACCTTAAACCTGGGTAGTTGAAACCCGTGGAATGGGTACCATGCAATATGACTTCAAAGGGTCTTCATTTGCTCACCGAACCTCTCCAATCCTATCACTGCTGCGTTTATGCCCCTGTACACACGCTTGATTCTCTTTTGGAGACATAGCAATCCATAGGTTTAAAGATACTTACTAGTCAGGTACATTCTTAGGCGTTTAATATGGGGTGTTGAGTCCATTTCGTTGAGCAAGGAGTAGCTCTTGTCTATTCCATATTTGGCTTAAGGAACTTTATCTGTGCTCATTTCAATCTCTGGTTTTATGCAGCACCCCAACTCACCTTTCCCCTTAAGCAAGCATAAGTTGGTTTTCTAAATTTGAGACCCTGTTCTGTTTTGGAGTTCAGTTCCTGTGTAGCCAAGTTTACATTCCGTGTATTAGTGATATCTTATGATGTTTCTTTTTCTGTGTGACTTATTTCAGTTAGAATCATCGTACCTGAATCCACTCATTATGCTGCTACGGGCCTGATGACATAGATTTCATTTCTGAGTGATACTGCATTGTACATAAGTACCACAAGTTCATTATCCATTTTTCACTTTCTGTGATACTGAATTTATACGGTAAATGAGGTTCTTGTAAACAGAGGCGTCCCAAACTTTGGGGTGGCTGTGTCTTTTTGATTTTAATTTCCCTAAGCTATAGGACCATAAGTGGAAGTGCCCTAGGCTCTGTTGCTTTGTTTTTTAGATGTTTCAGGAAACACCATACACTTCTCCCGAGTGTCTGTTGGCAATATACATCCCGCCCATCAGCATAACAAGGCTCCCAGTTCTCCATGGCCTGTCCTGCCTTTCTGGATTTTACACTTTTTTCAGATGGCCCTTTTGACCGGGGGGAAGTGAGACTTCATTGTAGTGCAGATTTCCTTTGCAAGCTTGCTTGGTTGGCCAAAAAGGGCGTATGCGTTTTTTCCTGAATATATTCAGGAAAAAACGCATACGCCCTTTTTGGCCAAGTGCATCATTGTGGACGTTCTGCCTCTTTTCCTATGCTTTCAATGCAATTCCAGTCTACCTCCTGAAATCGGTTTCCTGCAATTCTGCCCCGCTTTCAAGTCCTCTTGGCAGCCTTACTTCAGTATATTTTTGGACGATAGCTGTCATTTATAACTCTGCAGGTTTTTGAATTACAGTACCCCTGAGCTCCTTTCTTCAACTCGCTTTCTTGTGAGCTGGCCGCAACACCGCAGGATGGCTTCAGGCCCTAATCTGGTTCCGGCACGGCACGCTGAGCCTTTGGTTAATTCCTCTTCCTGGTGGGAAATGAGAGTTAAATTTGCCCGTCCAGACACCTCCAGCTAGTCTCTCATTGGTTCTCGCTATTCCTGTTCATCTTCCACAGAAATTGCAAACTGGGCCAAACAGGAGGTTAAAGGGACTGACTCTCCAAGTCGGGAGAGTGTTAGTAAAGCGTCTGGAATGTTGCACCCGAGTACCAGGGTACGAAAACTGAGACATATTTGAACACGTCTCCCGATCACATGGTTGATCATACTCTAGGTTCCACATGCATGTTTTAGCTGAAGGAAGAATACCTTAAACCTGGGTAGTTGAAACCCGTGGAATGGGTACCATGCAATATGACTTCAAAGGGTCTTCATTTGCTCACCGAACCTCTCCAATCCTATCACTGCTGCATTTATGCCCCTGTACACATGCTTGATTCTCTTTCGGAGACATAGCAATCCATAGGTTTTAAGATACTTACTAGTCAGGTACATTCTTAGGCGTTTAATATGCGGTGTTGAGTCCATTTCGTTGAGCAAGGAGTAGCTCTTGTCTATTCCATATTTGGCTTAAGGAACTTTATCTGTGCTCATTTCAATCTCTGGTTTTATGCAGCTCCCCAACTCACCTTTACCCTTAAGCAAGCATAAGTTGGTTTTCTAAATTTGAGACCCTGTTCTGTTCTGTAATTCAGTTCCTGTGTAGCCAAGTTTACATTCCGTGTATTACTGATATCTTATGATGTTTCTTTTTCTGTGTGACTTATTTCAGTTAGAATCATCATACCTGAATCCACTCATTGTGCTACTAAGGGCCTGATGACATAGATTTCATTGCTGAGTGATATTGCTTTGTAAGTAAATACCACAACTTCTTTATCCATTTTTCACTTTCTGCGATGTTGAACTTGTACTGTAAACGATGTTCTTGTAAACAGAGCCATCCCAAACTTTGGGGTGGCTGTGTCTTTTTGATTTTAATTTCCCTAAGCTATAGGACCATAAGTGGAAGTGCCCTAGGCTCTGTTGCTTTGTTTTTTAGATGTTTCAGGAAACACCATACACTTCTCCCGAGTGTCTGTTGGCAATTTACATCCCGCCCATCAGCATAACAAGGCTCCCAGTTCTCCATGGCCTGTCCTGCCTTTCTGGATTTTACACTTTTTTCAGATGGCCCTTTTGACCGGGGGGAAGTGAGACTTCATTGTAGTGCAGATTTCCTTTGCAAGCTTCCTTCCTTGGCCAAAAAGGGCGTATGCGTTTTTTCCTGAATATATTCAGGAAAAAACGCATACGCCCTTTTTGGCCAAGTGCATCATTGTGGACGTTCTGCCTCTTTTCCTATGCTTTCAATGCAATTCCAGTCTACCTCCTGAAATCGGTTTCCTGCAATTCTGCCCCGCTTTCAAGTCCTCTTGGCAGCCTTACTTCAGTATATTTTTGGACGATAGCTGTCATTTATAACTCTGCAGGTTTGTGAATTACAGTGCCCCTGAGCTCCTTTCTTCAGCTCGCTTTCTTGTGAACTGGCCGCAACACCGCAGGATGGCTTCAGGCCCTTATCTGGTTCCGGCACGGCACGCTGAGCCTTTGGTTATTTCCTCTTCCTGGTGGGAAATGAGAGTTAAATTTGCCCGTCCAGACACCTCCAGCTAGTCTCTCATTGGTTCTCCCTATTCCTGTTCATCTTCCGCAGAAATTGCAAACTGGGCCCAGCAGGAGGTTAAACGGACTGACTCTCCAAGTGGGGAGAGTGTTAGTAAAGCGTCTGGAATGTTGCACCCGAGTACCAGGGGAGGAAAACTGAGACATATTTGAACACGTCTCCCGTTCACACGGTTGATCATACTCTGGGTTCCACATGCCTGTTTTAGCTGAAGGAAGAATAGCTTAAACCTGGAGAGTTGAGACCCGTGTAATGGATACCATGCAATATGACTTCAAAGGGTCTTCATTTGCTCACCGAACCTCTCCAATCCTATCACTGCTGCGTTTATGCACCTGTACACATGTTTGATTCTCTTTCGGAGACATAGCAATCCATAGATTTTAAGATACTTACTAGTCAGGTACATTCTTAGGCGTTTAATATACGGTGTTGAGTCCATTTCGTTGAGCAAGGAGTAGCTCTTGTCTATTCCATATTTGGCTTAAGGAACTTTATCTGTGCTCATTTCAATCTCTGGTTTTATGCAGCACCCCAACTCACCTTTCCCCTTAAGCAAGCATAAGTTGGTTTTCTAAATTTGAGACCCTGTTCTGTTCTGTAATTCAGTTCCTGTGTAGCCAAGGTTACATTCCGTGTATTAGTGATATCTTATGATGTTTCTTTTTCTGTGTGACTTATTTCAATTAGAATCACCATACCTGAATCCAATCATTGTGCTACTAAGGGCCTGATGACATAGATTTCATTGCTGAGTGATATTGCTTTATAAGTAAATACCACAACTTCTTTATCCATTTTTCACTTTCTGCGATGTTGAACTTGTACTGTAAACGATGTTCTTGTAAACAGAGCCATCCCAAACTTTGGGGTGGCTGTGTCTTTTTGATTTTAATTTCCCTAAGCTATAGGACCATAAGTGAAAGTGCCCTAGGCTCTGTTGCTTTGTTTTTTAGATGTTTCAGGAAACACCATACACTTCTCCCGAGTGTCTGTTGGCAATTTACATCCCGCCCATCAGCATAACAATGCTCCCAGTTCTCCATGGCCTGTCCTGCCTTTCTGGATTTTATTCTTTTTTCAGATGGCCCTTTGACCGGGGGGAAGTGAGACTTCATTGTAGTGCAGATTTCCTTTGCAAGTTTGCTTGGTTGGCCAAAAAGTGCGTATGCGTTTTTTCCTGAATATATTCAGGAAAAAACGCATACGCCCTTTTTGGCCAAGTGCATCATTGTGGACGTTCTGCCTCTTTTCCTATGCTTTCAATGCAATTCCAGTCTACCTCCTGAAATCGGTTTCCTGCAATTCTGCCCCGCTTTCAAGTCCTCTTGGCAGCCTTACTTCAGTATATTTTTGGACGATAGCTGTCATTTATAACTCTGCAGGTTTGTGAATTACAGTGCCCCTGAGCTCCTTTCTTCAACTCGCTTTCTTGTGAGCTGGCCGCAACACCGCAGGATGGCTTCAGGCCCTAATCTGGTTCCGGCACGGCACGCTGAGCCTTTGGTTAATTCCTCTTCCTGGTGGGAAATGAGAGTTAAATTTGCCCGTCCAGACACCTCCAGCTAGTCTCTCATTGGTTCTCGCTATTCCTGTTCATCTTCCGCAGAAATTGCAAACTGGGCCAAACAGGAGGTTAAAGGCCCTGACTCTCCAAGTGGGGAGAGTGTTAGTAAAGCATCTGGAATGTTGCACCCGAGTATCAGGGGAGGAAAACTGAGACATATTGGAACACGTCTCCCATTCACACAGTTGATCATACTCTGGGTTCCACATGCATGTTTTAGCTGAAGGAAGAATACCTTAAACCTGGGTAGTTGAAACCCGTGGAATGGGTACCATGCAATATGACTTCAAAGGGTCTTCATTTGCTCACCGAACCTCTCCAATCCTATCACTGCTGCGTTTATGCCCCTGTACACACGCTTGATTCTCTTTTGGAGACATAGCAATCCATAGGTTTAAAGATACTTACTAGTCAGGTACATTCTTAGGCGTTTAATATGGGGTGTTGAGTCCATTTCGTTGAGCAAGGAGTAGCTCTTGTCTATTCCATATTTGGCTTAAGGAACTTTATCTGTGCTCATTTCAATCTCTGGTTTTATGCAGCACCCCAACTCACCTTTCCCCTTAAGCAAGCATAAGTTGGTTTTCTAAATTTGAGACCCTGTTCTGTTTTGGAGTTCAGTTCCTGTGTAGCCAAGTTTACATTCCGTGTATTAGTGATATCTTATGATGTTTCTTTTTCTGTGTGACTTATTTCAGTTAGAATCATCGTACCTGAATCCACTCATTATGCTGCTACGGGCCTGATGACATAGATTTCATTTCTGAGTGATACTGCATTGTACATAAGTACCACAAGTTCATTATCCATTTTTCACTTTCTGTGATACTGAATTTATACGGTAAATGAGGTTCTTGTAAACAGAGGCGTCCCAAACTTTGGGGTGGCTGTGTCTTTTTGATTTTAATTTCCCTAAGCTATAGGACCATAAGTGGAAGTGCCCTAGGCTCTGTTGCTTTGTTTTTTAGATGTTTCAGGAAACACCATACACTTCTCCCGAGTGTCTGTTGGCAATATACATCCCGCCCATCAGCATAACAAGGCTCCCAGTTCTCCATGGCCTGTCCTGCCTTTCTGGATTTTACACTTTTTTCAGATGGCCCTTTTGACCGGGGGGAAGTGAGACTTCATTGTAGTGCAGATTTCCTTTGCAAGCTTGCTTGGTTGGCCAAAAAGGGCGTATGCGTTTTTTCCTGAATATATTCAGGAAAAAACGCATACGCCCTTTTTGGCCAAGTGCATCATTGTGGACGTTCTGCCTCTTTTCCTATGCTTTCAATGCAATTCCAGTCTACCTCCTGAAATCGGTTTCCTGCAATTCTGCCCCGCTTTCAAGTCCTCTTGGCAGCCTTACTTCAGTATATTTTTGGACGATAGCTGTCATTTATAACTCTGCAGGTTTTTGAATTACAGTACCCCTGAGCTCCTTTCTTCAACTCGCTTTCTTGTGAGCTGGCCGCAACACCGCAGGATGGCTTCAGGCCCTAATCTGGTTCCGGCACGGCACGCTGAGCCTTTGGTTAATTCCTCTTCCTGGTGGGAAATGAGAGTTAAATTTGCCCGTCCAGACACCTCCAGCTAGTCTCTCATTGGTTCTCGCTATTCCTGTTCATCTTCCACAGAAATTGCAAACTGGGCCAAACAGGAGGTTAAAGGGACTGACTCTCCAAGTCGGGAGAGTGTTAGTAAAGCGTCTGGAATGTTGCACCCGAGTACCAGGGTACGAAAACTGAGACATATTTGAACACGTCTCCCGATCACATGGTTGATCATACTCTAGGTTCCACATGCATGTTTTAGCTGAAGGAAGAATACCTTAAACCTGGGTAGTTGAAACCCGTGGAATGGGTACCATGCAATATGACTTCAAAGGGTCTTCATTTGCTCACCGAACCTCTCCAATCCTATCACTGCTGCATTTATGCCCCTGTACACATGCTTGATTCTCTTTCGGAGACATAGCAATCCATAGGTTTTAAGATACTTACTAGTCAGGTACATTCTTAGGCGTTTAATATGCGGTGTTGAGTCCATTTCGTTGAGCAAGGAGTAGCTCTTGTCTATTCCATATTTGGCTTAAGGAACTTTATCTGTGCTCATTTCAATCTCTGGTTTTATGCAGCTCCCCAACTCACCTTTACCCTTAAGCAAGCATAAGTTGGTTTTCTAAATTTGAGACCCTGTTCTGTTCTGTAATTCAGTTCCTGTGTAGCCAAGTTTACATTCCGTGTATTACTGATATCTTATGATGTTTCTTTTTCTGTGTGACTTATTTCAGTTAGAATCATCATACCTGAATCCACTCATTGTGCTACTAAGGGCCTGATGACATAGATTTCATTGCTGAGTGATATTGCTTTGTAAGTAAATACCACAACTTCTTTATCCATTTTTCACTTTCTGCGATGTTGAACTTGTACTGTAAACGATGTTCTTGTAAACAGAGCCATCCCAAACTTTGGGGTGGCTGTGTCTTTTTGATTTTAATTTCCCTAAGCTATAGGACCATAAGTGGAAGTGCCCTAGGCTCTGTTGCTTTGTTTTTTAGATGTTTCAGGAAACACCATACACTTCTCCCGAGTGTCTGTTGGCAATTTACATCCCGCCCATCAGCATAACAAGGCTCCCAGTTCTCCATGGCCTGTCCTGCCTTTCTGGATTTTACACTTTTTTCAGATGGCCCTTTTGACCGGGGGGAAGTGAGACTTCATTGTAGTGCAGATTTCCTTTGCAAGCTTCCTTCCTTGGCCAAAAAGGGCGTATGCGTTTTTTCCTGAATATATTCAGGAAAAAACGCATACGCCCTTTTTGGCCAAGTGCATCATTGTGGACGTTCTGCCTCTTTTCCTATGCTTTCAATGCAATTCCAGTCTACCTCCTGAAATCGGTTTCCTGCAATTCTGCCCCGCTTTCAAGTCCTCTTGGCAGCCTTACTTCAGTATATTTTTGGACGATAGCTGTCATTTATAACTCTGCAGGTTTGTGAATTACAGTACCCCTGAGCTCCTTTCTTCAACTCGCTTTCTTGTGAGCTGGCCGCAACACCGCAAGATGGCTTCAGGCCCTAATCTGGTTCCGGCACGGCACGCTGAGCCTTTGGTTAATTCCTCTTCCTGGTGGAAATGAGAGTTAAATTTGCCCGTCCAGACACCTCCAGCTAGTCTCTCATTGGTTCTCCCTATTCCTGTTCATCTTCCACAGAAATTGCAAACTGGGCCAAACAGGAGGTTAAAGGGACTGACTCTCCAAGTCGGGAGAGTGTTAGTAAAGCGTCTGGAATGTTGCACCCGAGTACCAGGGTACGAAAACTGAGACATATTTGAACACGTCTCCCGATCACATGGTTGATCATACTCTAGGTTCCACATGCATGTTTTAGCTGCAGGAAGAATACCTTAAACCTGGGTAGTTGAAACCCGTGGAATGGGTACCATGCAATATGACTTCAAAGGGTCTTCATTTGCTCACCGAACCTCTCCAATCCTATCACTGCTGCG
Organism: Pseudorca crassidens; assembly: GCF_039906515.1. NCBI lineage: Eukaryota > Metazoa > Chordata > Mammalia > Artiodactyla > Delphinidae > Pseudorca > Pseudorca crassidens. The sequence goes on from NC_090301.1 coordinate 105,753,341, forward strand.
TTTATGCCCCTGTACACATGCTTGATTCTCTTTCGGAGACATAGCAATCCATAGGTTTTAAGATACTTACTAGTCAGGTACATTCTTAGGCGTTTAATATGCGGTGTTGAGTCCATTTCGTTGAGCAAGGAGTAGCTCTTGTCTATTCCATATTTGGCTTAAGGAACTTTATCTGTGCTCATTTCAATCTCTGGTTTTATGCAGCACCCCAACTCACCTTTACCCTTAAGCAAGCATAAGTTGGTTTTCTAAATTTGAGACCCTGTTCTGTTTTGGAATTCAGTTCCTGTGTAGCCAAGTTTACATTCCGTGTATTAGTGATAGCTTATGATGTTTCTTTTTCTGTGTGACTTATTTCAGTTAGAATCATCATACCTGAATCCACTCATTGTGCTGCTAAGGGCCTGATGACGTAGATTTCATTGCTGAGTGATATTGCTTTGTAAGTAAATACCACAACTTCTTTATCCATTTTTCACTTTCTGCGATGTTGAACTTGTACTGTAAACGAGGTTCTTGTAAACAGAGCTGTTGCAAACTTTGGGGTGGCTGTGTCTTTTTTATTTTAATTTCCCTAAGCTATAGGACCATAAGTGGAAGTGCCCTAGGCTCTGTTGCTTTGTTTTTTAGATGTTTCAGGAAACACCATACACTTCTCCCGAGTGTCTGTTGGCAATTTACATCCCGCCCATCAGCATAACAAGGCTCCCAGTTCTCCATGGCCTGTCCTGACTTTCTGGATTTTACACTTTTTTCAGATGGTCCTTTTGACCGGGGGGAAGTGAGACTTCATTGTAGTGCAGATTTCCTTTGCAAGCTTGCTTGGTTGGCCAAAAAGGGCGTATGCGTTTTTTCCTGAATATATTCAGGAAAAAACGCATACGCCCTTTTTGGCCAAGTGCATCATTGTGGACGTTCTGCCTCTTTTCCTATGCTTTCAATGCAATTCCAGTCTACCTCCTGAAATCGGTTTCCTGCAATTCTGCCCCGCTTTCAAGTCCTCTTGGCAGCCTTACTTCAGTATATTTTTGGACGATAGCTGTCATTTATAACTCTGCAGGTTTGTGAATTACAGTGCCCCTGAGCTCCTTTCTTCAACTCGCTTTCTTTTGAGCTGGCCGCAACACAGCAGGATGGCTTCAGGCCCTAATCTGGTTCCGGCACGGCATGCTGAGCCTTTGGTTATTTCCTCTTCCTGGTGGGAAATGAGAGTTAAATTTGCCCGTCCAGACACCTCTAGCTAGTCTCTCATTGGTTCTCCCTATTCCTGTTCATCTTCCGCAGAAATTGCAAACTGGGCCAAACAGGAGGTTAAAGGCGCTGACTCTCCAAGTGGGGAGAGTGTTAGTAAAGCGTCTGGAATGTTGCACCCGAGTACCAGGGTACGAAAACTGAGACATATTTGAACACGTCTCCCGTTCACACGGTTGATCATACTCTGGGTTCCACATGCATGTTTTAGCTGAAGGAAGAATACCTTAAACCTGGGTAGTTGAAACCCGTGGAATGGGTACCATGCAATATGACTTCAAAGGGTCTTCATTTGCTCACCGAACCTCTCCAATCCTATCACTGCTGCGTTTATGCCCCTGTACACATGCTTGATTCTCTTTTGGAGACATAGCAATCCATAGGTTTTAAGATACTTACTAGTCAGGTACATTCTTATGCGTTTAATATGGGGTGTTGAGTCCATTTCATTGAGCAAGGAGTAGCTCTTGTCTATTCCATATTTGGCTTAAGGAACTTTATCTGTGCTCATTTCAATCTCTGGTTTTATGCAGCACCCCAACTCACCTTTCCTCTTAAGCAAACATAAGTTGGTTTTCTAAATTTTATACCCTGTTCTGTTTTGTAATTCAGTTCATGTGTAGCCAAGTTCACATTCTGTGTATTAGTGATACCTTATGATGTTTCTTTTCTGTGTGACTTATTTCAGTTCGAATCATCATACCTGAATCCACTCATTATGGTGCTACGGGCCTGATGACATAGATTTCATTGCTGAGTGTTATTGCATTGTACGTAAGTTCCACAACTTCTTCATCCATTTTTCACTTTCTGCGATATTGAACTTGTACCGTAAACGAGGTTCTTGTAAACAGAGCCGTCCCAAACTTTGGGGTGGCTGTGTCTTTTTGATTTTAATTTCCCTAAGCTATAGGACCATAAGTGGAAGTGCCCTAGGCTCTGTTGCTTTGTTTTTTAGATGTTTCAGGAAACACCATACACTTCTCCCGAGTGGCTGTTGGCAATTTACATCCCACCCATCAGCATAAGAAGGCTCCCAGTTCTCCATGGCCTTTGGTGCCTTTCTGGATTTTACACTTTTTTCAGATGGCCCTTTTGACCCGGTGGAAGTGAGACTTCATTGTAGTGCAGATTTCCTTTGCAAGCTTACTTGGTTGGCCAAAAAGTGCGTATGCGTTTTTTCCTGAATATATTCAGGAAAAAACGCATATGCCCTTTTTGGCCAAGTGCATCATTGTCGAGGTTCTGACTCTCTTCATATGTTTTCAATGCAATTCCAGTCTACCTACTGAAATCGGTTTCCTGCAATTCTGCCTTGCTTTCAATGCCTCTTCATAGCCTTACCTCAATATATTTTTTGAAAATAGTTGGCCTTTATAACTCTGCAGGTTTTTGAATTGCAGTGGCCCTTAGCTCCATTTTTCAGCTCTTATTTTTGTGGTCTTGCCCCATAACCACAGGATTCCTTGAAGCCCTATTTTTCTTCTGGGGCACCTTGCTGTGCCTTTGGTTAATTCTTCTTACTGATGTGACATTAGAGTGACATGTGCCCATTGAAACCGCTACAGCTAGTTTCTCACTGGTTCCCCCTATTCCCATTCATCCTCCGCACTAACTGCAGACTGTGCAATACCAGAACTTAAAGGCATTGACTCTCCATGTGGGGATGTTGTTAGTAAAGTGGCTGGAATGTCGATCCGGAGCCCCAGGAGAGGAAAAATGAGGTGCGTTTTAGAAACCTTTCCCGATCATATGGTATACCAGTCGCTGGGTTTCCCAAGCATGGTTTAGCTGTAGGAAGATTCCCTTCAACCTGGAGTGTTGGGACCCTTGGAATGAGTAGCATGAAGTATTGCATTAAACTTTCGGCAGTTGCTCACCAAAGCTCACCAATCCTCTCAGCCCCAAGTGTCCAGCCTTATGTCTTATCCAGCTGTGGGTTTATATGTGGTCAATCCAGGTTGCATCACAGCCCCTGAGCGAATTTTGTAAGAATTTTTCTCTCTTTCATTGTTTCAGCGTTTTGTTTTTAAAATTTATTTCTATAATGGGGTTTAGCTCATTTTCACTGCTGTGTTTGTGCCGCTCTGCACACACTTGATTCCCTTATGGAGATATATCAATACATGGGTTTTAAGATTCTTATTACTCAGATATATTTCTCTGCGGTGTATAGGGTGTGTTGAGGCCAGTTCATTGAGCAAGGTGTAGATCTTGTCTAATACCTATTTGGTTTATTGAACGGTATCTGTGCTAATTTCAAACTCTGGTTTTATGCATCACCCCACCTCTCCTTTCCCCTTAAGCTGACATAAGTGTGTTTTCTAAATGTGAGACACTGTTCTGTTCTGTAATTCATTTCTTGTGCAGCCATATTTACCCTCCCTCTATAAGTGATATCTTATGATATGTTTCTTTTTCTGTTTGACTTATTTCAAGTAGTATTATCGGACCTAAATCCACTCTTTATCCTTCTACTAGCCTTATTACATTGATTTCATGGTGAAGAGATATTCCATTGTACATAAGTACCACATCTTCTTTATCCATTGTTCTCTTTCCTGGGATATTTAAGGTGTACTGAAGTTGAGGTTCTTGTAAACAGAGTAGCCCTAAACTGTGGTGTGCTTGTGTCTTGTTGATTTTTAGACTTCCCTAGATATACTCCCATGATTGGAAGTGTCCTATGCTCTGTAGCTCTGTTTTTTAGATGATTTAGGAACCACCATACACTTCTCCAGAGTGGCTCTCGGCAGTTCACACACTGCCCATCAGCGTATAAAGGCTCCCTGTTCTCCATGGCCTGTCCTGCATTTCTGGTTTTTACAATTTTTTAGGATGGCCCTTTTGACTGGTGGGAAATGAGACTTCTTTGTTGTGCACATTTGCATTGCTTGCTTGCTTCGTTGCCCATAAAGTGCGTATGCGTTTTTTTCCTGGATATAATCAGGAAAAAACGCATACGCCCTTTTGGGCCAACTGCATCATTGTCGAAATTCTGCCGCTTTTCATGTGCGTTAAAGACGAGTCCAATCTATCTCTTGAAATCTGTTTCTTGCAATTCTGTCTTGCATTCAGATCCTCTTCTTTGCCTTACCTCAACATATTTTTGGACGTTAGTTTTCATTTATAACTCTGCAGGTTTGTGAATTGCAGTGACCCTGAGCTCCATTTTTTAAGTTGCTCTTTTGTGAGCTGGCCTCAAACCCGCAGGATTGCTTCAGGCCCTATTTTGGCTCCGGCGAGGCAGGCTGAGCCTTTCTTTAATTCTTATTCTTAATGGGAAATTAGAGTGATATGTGCCCGTCCAAACCCCTACAACTATTCTCTCATTGGTTCCCCCTCTTCCCGTTCATCCTCCTCACAATTTGCAAAATGTGTGAAACAGAAGTTTAAATGTGCTGATTCTCCAAGTGGGGAGATTCTAAGTAGCGTGGCTGGAATGGTGAACAGGAGCACCAGGAGAGGATAAATGAGGTGCATTTTAGACACATCTCCCGATCACATGGTGTACAGTCCTCTGGGTTTTCCATGCATGTTTTAGCTGTAGGAAGATCCCTTGAACCTGCAGATTTGGGACCCATTGAATGGGTACCAGGTAGTATTACTTTAAAGGGTGTGCATTTCCTCACCCAACCTCACATTTCTCTTAGCGCAAACAGTTTCCAGCCTTATGTCTCATCCTGCTGTGGGTCTAGATGTGTTCAATCCATGTTGCATCACCGTCCCTGAGGAAAAGTTGTAAGAGGTTTTCTCTGTCTCTCTGTCGTTTATTTTTTTCAATTTATTACTATATTGGTTACAGCTGATTTTCAAAGCTCTGTTTCTTGCTGCTGTACATCCACTTGATTCACGTACAGAGAGACATCAATAAATTCTTTTTCAGATTCTTACCAGTCGTATATATTCTTTTCCGGTGACTTGAGTGTGCTGAGTGCAGTTCTTTTAGCTACCGTGTAGGCCTTGTTGATTATCAGTTTGGTATTTGGAATGGTATCTTTGCTAATTTCAACCTCCTGGATGATGCCTCACCCCTCCCCACCTTTCCCGTTTAGCAGCCTTATGCGTGTTTTCTACATATTTGACTATGTTTTTGTTTTGTAATTTATTTCATGTGTAGCCATTTTGGATTCCACCTTTAAGTGATAGCTTATGATATGTGTCTTTTTCTTTTTGAATTCTGTCACTTAGAATGATCATACGTAACTCCTCGGGAGTTGTTACAACTGGCCATATTTCATTGATTTCCAGGCTGAATAATATTCCACTCTACCTAAGTACCACATCTCTATCCATTTTTTCCCTCCAGAGACATTTAAGTTATATCCTAGTCGAGGATCTTTTAAACAGAGAGGGGGTAAACATTGGGGTGCCTGTGTCCTCTCGATTTTTGTTTTTCCCAAGATATACGCCCATGAGTGCAAGTGCCCTATGCTCTGTAGCTCATTTTTTAGATGCTTTAGTAAACACAATACACTTCTCCAGAATGGCCGTTGGCAATATACATTTCCACTATAAGTCTCACAGGGCTCCCTCTTCTCGTTGCCCTGTCCTGCATTTCTGTTGTTTACGCTTTATGAGGATGGCTCTTCTGACTGATGCGAAGTGATATCTTTTGTAGTATTGACTTCCAGTGCCCACCTGTTTGGTTGGCTAAAAAAGTGTATGCCCTTTTCTTGAATATATACAGAAAAAAACGCATACACCCTTTTTGGCCAACTGCAATGTTGGCAATGTTCAGCTCCTTTTCTTGTGCTTAATGGCGAGTCCTTTCTACCTCCTCAAATCCCTTTCCTGCCATTCTCCCTTGCTTACAAGTCCTTTTCTTTGACTTTCCTCAAGACATTTTTCAGTGATGGATATTTTCAACTCTGCAGTTTTGTGAATTTTACTGCCCCTGAGTTCCATTGTTCAACTTGTGTTTATGGGAACTGGCCACAAAGCAGCGGGATTTCCTCAAGCCCTATACTGTTTCCATGGGCAACCCTAGCCTTTGGTCAATTCGTCTTCCTGATTGGAAATTAGAGTGACATGTGCCTGTCTGAACACCTAGGACTTGTCTCTCATTGTTCCTCATCCTTCCGCTTCATCCTCTGGACAAATTCCAAACTGTACGCAACAGGATGTTGACAGTGCTGACATCTCCAAGTGGGGAGACTGTTAGTAAAGACGCTGGAGGGGTGAACCCGAGCACCAGGAGATGAGGAGATGAGATGCCTTTTCCAAACTCTTCCCGATCAGACGGTATACCATCCTCTGGGTGTGACAGACATGTTTTAGCAGTAGGAAGAGTCCCATTCATGTAAGGAGAACACCAGGGCTTTTTCAAAATCAGTGTCTCCCCGAAACCCAAACTGGGGAAGTTTTTAAGCTACGGCTACACATATGTTCATTAAGGGCCTTGGGAAGTAGGCAGAGTCCAAACTTTAGATAATTGAAGTCTTCAGGGTCAGAAGCACTCACCACCAGCTTCCCTTAGGCTACACTTTAACTGTCATTGATAGATGATGTCAATAAAAATATCTATTCTTTTTCAGATTATTTCCCCTTATAGGTTATTGCAAAATGTTGAGTGTAGTTCCCTGTGCTATACAGTAGTTCCTTGTTGATGATCTATTTTATACATAGCAGTGTGTATGTGTTAATTCCAAACTGTTAATTTATCCCTCCTCCCACCTTTCCCCTTTGGTAATAATAAATTATAAGATTTTATACTTCTCAGAAATGGGGGAGCTGAAAGAGAGGTATCATTTTCAATGGAAAAGCATTTAAAACAGGATTGAAGGTTTAACCAAGATTATTAGATGTACATCCTTGGAAAGAAATCACTTCGTTTCTCTAATATTGACCTGACAAATAAGACAAACCTTTTCACTGAACTTGCTTATAAAAAGTGATGGAAATATCAAATGGAAGTGTTAAAAACATCTTATTTTACCCGAGCCTTATACACTGTTCTATGTTAACTACAGTTTGGCTCACACATCTGTTCATTGAGGTTACAATAGTCTCAATTTCTGTTACTGATCCTCCAGAGTGGACCCCAACAAGTGTCCCCCTGCCCAGTGTCATTGGGGCCAACAGATCGAGACTGAGTTTGGTTCACAAGCAAAGGAAACTTTATATTTTGATCAGAGAATGGAGAAGTGAGAGCATGCACTACCCCGTGGGCTGTGGGCTGGGCTGCTGTGTAGAGATCCTGTCAGAGTCAGTGGGAGGGAGGGAGGGGGCGGAGCTCTCGAGGGCCGGGTTGGCTGTAGCTCAGGCTCTATATCGTGGAGTCTGCACTGGGCCCCAGGAGCTGAGGTGTCGACCCAGCCATTCTGCACTAGGAAATCTGGTCTGAAGTGCCGGGTGTGGAACCTCTGCATGCGGGACCCTAGGAGCACGTGAAATTAGACAAAGCACAAAGGATAAAAAAGGTTAGACTTGACTTTATTGCCCAGATTCTATTTTTATCTCCCAGGGATTTTTAATGGGCTTTGCTGGGGACAAACCCCTCCTCTGCTTTTTGTCCCGTTCCTCATTCTTGGAGTGCTGAGGGTGCAGACCCTTCTTCTGTAACTGCTGAGTGCTGAGTTGGGAGCCCTCATACCCTGGGGCGAGGGTCAGAGCTTCTCCCCAGCAGCCTCCCGGTGACGTTGATTGTCCCCAGGACCCCTGCCTCCCTGCTCGTCCACCTGAGCACCAGCATTGGAAGTGTTATAGATTCTAATGACCTTTAAGGGTCCAGGAAAGAGATGTGCAGAGACGCTGTGGGGGCCGGTTTCACCCCGCCCCACATTTGTTTGGCCACCTTAGGCTGACCGTTTCTGCCAGCCTAGATGCTCTGACCAGTAGTCTGCGCTTTCTTCAATTAGGCCCCTGAATTAACGTACAAACAGCACCAGGTGTCAGAGCCCTGCCCGCTCAACTCCCAGACAGTCCAGGGTCAGTGGTGATCAAGGACCATGATGGCCACTGAGTCAACAGCCTTTTGAAGTAAACAGGAGTCCAGCCGGTCTTATTGGCCACCATCATCACGGTGTCTGTAGGCTTTTCTATGGTGACAGTGTGGTATACTGTTCCCCCGCCAAGATTATTAGCTCCCCTCTGGGTGCAGTAAGTCCTGCAAGCAGTAGTCTACTCTTTTGGGACACACTCTTGTTGTTTTATGAGAGAAACTCCAGGTCAAGTGATGTTCACACGAGTCGTCATGGTGCCCTGTTGCCCCCGGTTATCTCTCTGGATGTTGGAGTTGGAGGGCCTCCTCACTCGAGGTCGGTGTGCCCGCGGAGCGAACCCTGCAACTTCAGGGCATGGTTGGTGGTTAGGATCACCACGTGGGGTCCTTTTCCCTTAGGAGGGAGGTGGCCTTTTGGGCTGCTGATTTCCAGGTTTTTAGATACCGCCAGTATCTTGGCCAGATGTGGCAGTGGGCCAAGCCCCTTAGTGACCGTAGTTTATCCTACCTGGATGGCATTCTTGCATTGTTCCATTTCAAGTGGTCCCAGTTTTTGCACTAATTCTCCAATGGCGATTCACCTTTCACCGGGAATGTAAAGGTCAAAGGGTTTAGCTAAATTAGGGAGTTCCAGGGCAAGGGTCTGAATTGACTGCTCTTTCCATTCTTGAAAGGCCACTTCTGGATTCTATTCAAAAGGATCATCATCTTTTCCTTTCAGTGTTTCATATAGAGGCCCAGCTAGTAGACTGTAGTTAGGGATCCAGAAGCAGCAAACCCTGGCCTCCCCAGGAACCCCTAAGCTGTCTTCTAGTTTTAGAAAGGGGTAAGGCTGAAAATGGTTTCTTCCCTTTCCTGGGATGGGCTTCTCCGACCTTCTGTGAGAATGAAGCCCAGGCAGGTCACTGCAGTCTGTGATATTTGAGCTTTTTCTTGGACAACTTCTATCCTTTATTGGCTTGGTAGTTCAGAGGCCTCCTTAGTAGGGCTAGCAATCAGAATTTCGCCTGCATATTGAAGGAGGGTTTCCTTTTCCAGAGGTAGAACTTTTAGGTCTTTAGCTAAGCTTTCCCCAAAGATGGTGTGGGAATTTTTGCACCCTTGGGGCCGAACGGCCCGGAAGTATTGTTTTAGTTGTATGTTGAGTCCTGCCACTCACAAGCCAAAATTTCTTGTGACTCTGGGACTAATGGAATACAAAAGAAGGCATCATTGAAGACTAATACAGAATACCATGTCCTGGTGGTTGGTAGAATGACCAGCAGGGTGTAGGAATTAGGAGCAACTGGAGGTATATCCTCGGTGGCTTCACTGACTGTCCTGACATCCTTTACCAGGTCCCCAGCAGCCCATGGGACTCTCGTGGTCAGACCAATCCCAGAATATGGAGCTCACCTGGGCAGGTACCCCACCCCCACCCCAGCCCACGGAGCTCTCGTGGTCAGGCCCCTCCCAGGATACAGAGCTACCCTTGCAGGTACCGTGGCAGGGCTGGGCACACAGGAACCGTGCACATAGCCCTCATTGCAGAGCACCCCCAGCTCACCTGTCGCTCAGAGCTGACACAGAGCACCTCAGAGCAGGACTTGAACTAACAAACAGCAGCTGCGACAGGTCTGTAACCCTGGGCATCACTCCGTGAGGCCTCCCTCCACCTGGTCTTCCAGAGACTTCCACTGCACCCGGGGCACCAGGCCTCTGTCTCCAACCACCACCCACCCCTCCTCTCCCTGACTCCTGGGTTCCTCTCATTAGGAGAGGGTTTTCTTGAAGTTGTCTCCCACTCATGGGCCAGATAAAATGATTAGAAAACAAGCCAAAGCTGCAGCCCCTTGTCTATCCTGACTCTCAGGAGCCCACACCTGTTCCTTGGACCTGGCCGGTTCAGCAAGTTCCATTTTCTGCAACTGTGAGCCCCTGAGGGGTGATGATTGGCTGACCTGGGCAGCCTTACCGTGCCGGCCAGCCCTCCCCAGGTGTGCCTGGGTTGAGATCAATATAAATACCACTCCAGGCAGCAAGAGCCCCTGCAGCCGTGCCTGACGCCATTTTCTCTGCCCTGTCAGCAGTCTCGGGGCTGGGCTGGTGGGAGGGAGTGAGAGGCCACGGCTTTGTGGGTGGCCCAGTGTGAGTGGGGCTCTGCTGGACTTTCTGCAGCAGTTGCCAGGCTGCCACCTGCTAAAGAAGAGGATGTGTCACCCATACCTGCTGCTGGAATTTCTCCCTGGGCAGAGGTGAGGAAGGAAAAAAGCAGTGGGGGCAGGGACAGGACGGGTATCTCAGGCAGGGAAATGGAAATCTTCCAGAAGAGCACCCAGGGCCAGGACCATCCTGGCTGGCCTGCAGGCACCAAGTCGGCCGGCATGCTGTCACTCGTGTGGCTCTATGGCCCTTCCTCTAGGCTTTCAAGTCCTTGTATATATTCAGGTGTTTTACCTGGGACGGGTGGGAATAGTTCAGCAGCAACTGGCCTGGGGCTCAGCTCACGTTTACTCACAGATGCCTCGGCACGGTGCCCCAGCTTTGCAATGAGGACGCTTGTTGCGTGGGGGCTGCTGGCTGAATGGGAGACGATTCCCCACCACTGACCAACTTCAGAATTGTTTACAACTGGAGCAAGTGCCCTGATACGGTTTTCCTCTGTGTAACTGGTGGGTTCTGTGTTTTTTTCTCTTTTTCGTTTTTGGTTCAAGGTAGATTTTATTCCTCTTTTTTGTATTTACAGATATAAGCATGGAAATAATTTATTCATATAAATACATGTATGTGCAGGGAATAATTGTTTTTTCTGTTTTATTTTTTAAATTTTATTTCTTTTTAATTTTGAATTTTATTTTATATTTTTATACAGCAGGTTCTTATTGGTTATCTATTTTATACATATAAATGTATACATGCCAATCCCAGTCTCTCAACTCCTCCCACCACCACCCCCCCAACAGCTTTCCCCCCTTGTTGTCCATACGTTTGTTGTCTACATCTGTTGCTCTATTTATGCCTTGCAAAATGGTTAATCTGTACAGTTTTTCTAGGTTCCACATATATGCATGAATATACAAGATTTGTTTTTCTCTTTCTGACTTACTTCACTCTGTATGACAGTCTCTAGATCCATCGATGTCTCTACAAATGACCCAATTTCATTCCTTTTCATGGCTTAGTAATATTCCATTTTATATATGTACCACAGCTTTATGCATTCGTCTGTCTGTGGGCATTTAGGTTGCTTCCATTACCTCGATATTGTAAATAGTGATGCAATGAACATTGCGGTGAATGACTCTTTTTGATTTATGGTTTTGTCTGGGTATATGTCCAGTACTGGGATTGCTGTATCATATGGTAATTCTATTGTTAGTTTCTTAAGAAATTCCATATTGTTCTCCATAATGACTGTATCAATTTATATTCCCAACAATAGTGGAAGAGGGTTCCTTTTCGCCACACCCTTTCCAGCATTTTTTGTTTGTAGATTTTCTATGATGCCTATTCTACCAGGTGTGAGGTGATACCTCATTGTTGAATCCATTTCGTTGAGCAAGGGGTAGGTCTTGTCTATTACATATTTGGCTTATGGAACGGTATCTGTGCTAATTTCAAACTCTGCTTTCATGCAGCACCCCAACTCACCTTCCCCCTTAAGCAGGCATAAGTTGGTTTTCTAAACTTGAGACCCTGTTCTGTTTTGTAATTCAGTTCATGTGTAGCCAAGTTCACATTCTGTGTATTAGTGATACCTTATGATGTTTCTTCTTCTGTGTGACTTATTTCACTTAGAATCATCGTGCCTCAATCCACTCATTATGCTGGCATGGGCCTGGTGACATAGATTTCATTGCTGAGTGGTGTTCTGTTGTACATAAGTACCGCAACTTCTTTATCCATTATTTGCTCTCTGGGATATTAAACTTGTGCCGTAGAAGAGATTTCTGTAAAAAGAGCCGTCCCAAATTTTGGGGTGGCTGTGTCTTTTTGATTTTAATTTCCCTAAGCTATAGGACCATAAGTGGAAGTGCCCTTGGCTCTGTTGCTTTGTTTTCTAGGTGTTTCAGGAAACACCATACACTTCTCCCGAGTGTCTGTTGGCAATGTACATCCCGCCCATCAGCATAACAAGGCTCCCAGTTCTCCATGGCCTGTCCTGCCTTTCTGGATTTTACACTTTTTTCAGATGGCCCTTTTGACCGGGGGGAAGTGAGACTTCATTGTAGTGCAGATTTCCTTCGCAAGCTTGCTTGGTTGGCCGAAAAGGTCGTATGCGTTTTTTCCTGAATATATTCAGGAAAAAACGCATACGCCCTTTTTGGCCAAGTGCATCATTGTGGACGTTCTGCCTCTTTTCCTATGCTTTCAATGCAATTCCAGTCTACCTCCTGAAATCGGTTTCCTGCAATTCTGCCCCGCTTTCAAGTCCTCTTGGCAGCCTTACTTCAGTATATTTTTGGACGATAGCTGTCATTTATAACTCTGCAGGTTTGTGAATTACAGTGCCCCTGAGCTCCTTTCTTCAACTCGCTTTCTTGTGAGCTGGCCGCAACACCGCAGGATGGCTTCAGGCCCTAATCTGGTTCCGGCACGGCACGCTGAGCCTTTGGTTATTTCCTCTTCCTGGTGGGAAATGAGAGTTAAATTTGCCCATCCAGACACCTCCAGCTAGTCTCTCATTGGTTCTCGCTATTCCTGTTCATCTTCCGCAGAAATTGCAAACTGGGCCAAACAGGAGGTTAAAGGGACTGACTCTCCAAGTCGGGAGAGTGTTAGTAAAGCGTCTGGAATGTTGCACCCGAGTACCAGGGTACGAAAACTGAGACATATTTGAACACGTCTCCCGATCACATGGTTGATCATACTCTAGGTTCCACATGCATGTTTTAGCTGAAGGAAGAATACCTTAAACCTGGGTAGTTGAAACCCGTGGAATGGGTACCATAAAATATGACTTCAAAGGGTCTTCATTTGCTCACCGAACCTCTCCAATCCTATCACTGCTGCGTTTATGCCCCTGTACACATGCTTGATTCTCTTTCGGAGACATAGCAATCCATAGGTTTTAAGATACTTACTAGTCAGGTACATTCTTAGGCGTTTAATATGTGGTGTTGAGTCCATTTCGTTGAGCAAGGAGTAGCTCTTGTCTATTCCATATTTGGCTTAAGGAACTTTATCTGTGCTCATTTCAATCTCTGGTTTTATGCAGCACCCCAACTCACCTTTACCCTTAAGCAAGCATAAGATGGTTTTCTAAATTTGAGACCCTCTTCTGTTCTGTAATTCAGTTCCTGTGTAGCCAAGTTTACATTCCGTGTATTACTGATATCTTATGATGTTTCTTTTTCTGTGTGACTTATTTCAGTTAGAATCATCATACCTGAATCCACTCATTATGCTGCTATGGGCCTAATGACATAGATTACATTGCTGAGTGATACTGCATTGTACGTAAGTACCACAAGTTCTTTATCCATTTTTCACTTTCTGTGATATTGACCTTGTACGGTAAACGAGGTTCTTGTAAACAGAGGCATCCCAAACTTTGGGGTGGCTGTGTCTTTTTGATTTTAATTTCACTAAGCTATAGGACCATAAGTGGAAGTGCCCTAGGCTCTGTTGCTTTGTTTTTTAGATGTTTCAGGAAACACCATACACTTGTCCCAAGTGTGTGTTGACAATTTACATCCCGCCCATCAGCATAACAATGCTTCCAGTTCTCCATGGCCTGTCCTGCCTTCCTGGATTTTACACTTTTTTCAGATGGCCCTTTTCACCGGGGGGAAGTGAGACTTCATTGTAGTGCAGATTTCCTTTGCAAGCTTGCTTGGTTGGCCAAAAAGGGCGTATGCGTTTTTTCCTGAATATATTCACGAAAAAACGCATACGCCCTTTTTGGCCAAGTGCATCATTGTGGACCTTCTGCCTCTTTTCCTATGCTTTCAATGCAATTCCAGTCTACCTCCTGAAATGGGTTTCCTGCAATTCTGCCCCGCTTTCAAGTCCTCTTGGCAGCCTTACTTCAGTATATTTTTGGACGATAGCTGTCATTTATAACTCTGCAGGTTTGTGAATTACAGTGCCCCTGAGCTCCTTTCTTCAACTCGCTTTCTTGTGAGCTGGCCGCAACACCGCAGGATGGCTTCAGACCCTAATCTGGTTGCGGCACAGCACGCTGAGCCTTTGGTTAATTCCTCTTCCTGGTGGGAAATGAGAGTGAAATTTGCCCGTCCAGACACCTCCAGCTAGTCTCTCATTGGTTCTCGCTATTCCTGTTCATCTTCCGCAGAAATTGCAAACTGGGCCAAACAGGAGGTTAAAGGGACTGACTCTCCAAGTCGGGAGAGTGTTAGTAAAGCGTCTGGAATGTTGCACCCGAGTACCAGGGTACGAAAACTGAGACATATTTGAACACGTCTCCCGATCACATGGTTGATCATACTCTAGGTTCCACATGCATGTTTTAGCTGAAGGAAGAATACCTTAAACCTGGCTAGTTGAAAACCGTGGAATGGGTACCATGCAATATGACTTCAAAGGGTCTTCATTTGCTCACCGAACCTCTCCAATCCTATCACTGCTGCGTTTATGCCCCTGTACACATGCTTGATTCTCCTTCGGAGACATAGCAATCCATAGGTTTTAAGATACTTACTAGTCAGGTACATTCTTAGGCGTTTAATATGCGGTGTTGAGTCCATTTCGTTGAGCAAGGAGTAGCTCTTGTCTATTCCATATTTGGCTTAAGGAACTTTATCTGTGCTCATTTCAATCTCTGGTTTTATGCAGCACCCCAACTCACCTTTCCCCTTAAGCAAGCATAAGTTGGTTTTGTAAATTTGAGACCCTGTTCTGTTCTGTAATTCAGTTCCTGTGTAGCCAAGTTTACATTCCGTGTATTACTGATATCTTATGATGTTTCATTTTCTGTGTGACTTATTTCAGTTAGAATCATCATACCTGAATCCACTCATTGTGCTGCTAAGGGCCTGATGACATAGATTTCATTGCTGAGTGATATTGTTTTGTAAGTAAATACCACAACTTCTTTATCCATTTTTCACTTTCTGCGATGTTGAACTTGTACTGTAAACGAGGTTCTTGTAAACAGAGCCGTTCCAAACTTTGGGGTGGCTGTGTCTTTTTGATTTTAATTTCCCTAAGCTATAGGACCATAAGTGGAAGTGCCCTAGGCTCTGTTGCTTTGTTTTTTAGATGTTTCAGGAAACACCATACACTTCTCCCGAGTGTCTGTTGGCAATTTACATCCCGCCCATCAGCATAACAAGGCTTCCAGTTCTCCATGGCCTGTCCTGCCTTTCTGGACTTTACACTTTTTTCAGATGGCCCGTTTGACCGGGGGGAAGTGAGACTTCATTGTAGTGCAGATTTCCTTTGCAAGCTTGCTTGGTTGGCCAAAAAGTGCGTATACGTTTTTTCCTGAATATATTCAGGAAAAAACGCATACGCCCTTTTTGGCCAAGTGCATCATTGTGGACGTTCTGCCTCTTTTCCTATGCTTTCAATGCAATTCCAGTCTACCTCCTGAAATCGGTTTCCTGCAACTCTGCCCCGCTTTCAAGTCCTCTTGGCAGCCTTACTTCAGTATATTTTTGGACGATAGCTGTCATTTATAACTCTGCAGGTTTGTGAATTACAGTGCCCCTGAGCTCCTTTCTTCAACTCGCTTTCTTGTGAGCTGTCCGCAACACTGCAGGATGACTTCAGGCCCTAATCTGGTTCCGGCACGGCACGCTGAGCCTTTGGTTATTTCCTCTTCCTGGTGGGAAATGAGAGTTAAATTTGCCCGTCCAGACACCTCCAGCTAGTCTCTCATTGGTTCTCGCTATTCCTGTTCATCTTCCGCAGAAATTGCAAACTGGGCCAAACAGGAGGTTAAAGGCCCTGACTCTCCAAGTGGGGAGAGTGTTAGTAAAGCGTCTGGAATGTTGCACCCGAGAATCAGGGGAGGAGAACTGAGACATATTTGAACACGTCTCCCGTTCACACGGTTGATCATACTCTGGGTTCCACATGCATGTTTTAGCTGAAGGAAGAATACCTTAAACCTGGGTAGTTGAAACCCGTGGAATGGGTACCATGCAATATGACTTCAAAGGGTCTTCATTTGCTCACCGAACCTCTCCAATCCTATCACTGCTGCGTTTATGCCCCTATACACACGCTTGATTCCCTTTTGGAGACATCGCAATCCATAGGTTTAAAGATACTTACTAGTCAGGTACATTCTTAGGCGTTTAATATGGGGTGTTGAGTCCATTTCGTTGAGCAAGGAGTAGCTCTTGTCTATTCCATATTTGGCTTAAGGAACTTTATCTGTGCTCATTTCAATCTCTGGTTTTATGCAGCACCCCAACTCACCTTTCCCCTTAAGCAAGCATAAGTTGGTTTTCTAAATTTGAGACCCTGTTCTGTTTTGGAATTCAGTTCCTGTGTAGCCAAGTTTACATTCCGTGTATTAGTGATATCTTATGATGTTTCTTTTTCTGTGTGACTTATTTCAGTTAGAAGCATCGTACCTGAATCCACTCATTATGCTGCTACGGGCCTGATGACATAGATTTCATTGCTGAGTGATACTGCATTGTACATAAGTACCACAAGTTCATTATCCATTTTTCACTTTCTGTGATACTGAACTTATACGGTAAATGAGGTTCTTGTAAACAGAGGCGTCCCAAACTTTGGGGTGGCTGTGTCTTTTTGATTTTAATTTCCCTAAGCTATAGGACCATAAGTGGAAGTGCCCTAGGCTCTGTTGCTTTGTTTTTTAGATGTTTCAGGAAACACCATACACTTCTCCCGAGTGTCTGTTGGCAATTTACATCCCGCCCATCAGCATAACAAGGCTCCCAGTTCTCCATGGCCTGTCCTGCCTTTCTGGACTTTACACTTTTTTCAGATGGCCCGTTTGACCGGGGGGAAGTGAGACTTCATTGTAGTGCAGATTTCCTTTGCAAGCTTGCTTGGTTGGCCAAAAAGTGCGTATGCGTTTTTTCCTGAATATATTCAGGAAAAAACGCATACGCCCTTTTTGGCCAAGTGCATCATTGTGGACGTTCTGCCTCTTTTCCTATGCTTTCAATGCAATTCCAGTCTACCTCCTGAAATCGGTTTCCTGCTACTCTGCCCCGCTTTCAAGTCCTCTTGGCAGCCTTACTTCAGTATATTTTTGGACGATAGCTGTCATTTATAACTCTGCAGGTTTGTGAATTACAGTGCCCCTGAGCTCCTTTCTTCAACTCGCTTTCTTGTGAGCTGTCCGCAACACTGCAGGATGACTTCAGGCCCTAATCTGGTTCCGGCAAGGCACGCTGAGCCTTTGGTTATTTCCTCTTCCTGGTGGGAAATGAGAGTTAAATTTGCCCGTCCAGACACCTCCAGCTAGTCTCTCATTGGTTCTCGCTATTCCTGTTCATCTTCCGCAGAAATTGCAAACTGGGCCAAACAGGAGGTTAAAGGCCCTGACTCTCCAAGTGGGGAGAGTGTTAGTAAAGCGTCTGGAATGTTGCACCCGAGAATCAGGGGAGGAGAACTGAGACATATTTGAACACGTCTCCCGTTCACACGGTTGATCATACTCTTGGTTCCACATGCATGTTTTAGCTGAAGGAAGAATACCTTAAACCTGGGTAGTTGAAACCCGTGGAATGGGTACCATGCAATATGACTTCAAAGGGTCTTCATTTGCTCACCGAACCTCTCCAATCCTATCACTGCTGCGTTTATGCCCCTGTACACATGCTTGATTCTCTTTTGGAGACATCGCAATCCATAGGTTTAAAGATACTTACTAGTCAGGTACATTCTTAGGCGTTTAATATGGGGTGTTGAGTCCATTTCGTTGAGCAAGGAGTAGCTCTTGTCTATTCCATATTTGGCTTAAGGAACTTTATCTGTGCTCATTTCAATCTCTGGTTTTATGCAGCACCCCAACTCACCTTTCCCCTTAAGCAAGCATAAGTTGGTTTTCTAAATTTGAGACCCTGTTCTGTTCTGTAATTCAGTTCCTGTGTAGCCAAGTTTACATTCCGTGTATTACTGATATCTTATGATGTTTCTTTTTCTGTGTGACTTATTTCAGTTAGAATCATCGTACCTGAATCCATTCTTTGTGCTGCTAAGGGCCTGTTGACATAGATTTCATTGCTGAGTGATATTGCTTTGTAAGTAAATACCACAACTTCTTTATCCATTTTTCACATTTGCGATGTTGAACTTGTACTGTAAACGAGGTTCTTGTAAACAGAGCCGTTCCATACTTTGGGGTGGCTGTGTCTTTTTGATTTTAATTTCCCTAAGCTATAGGACCATAAGTGGAAGTGCCCTAGGCTCTGTTGCTTTGTTTTTTAGATGTTTCAGGAAACACCATACACTTCTCCCGAGTGTCTGTTGGCAATTTACATCCCGCCCATCAGCATAACAAGGCTCCCAGTTCTCCATGGCCTGTCCTGCCTTTCTGGATTTTATTCTTTTTTCAGATGGCCCTTTTGACCGGGAGGAAGTGAGACTTCATTGTAGTGCAGATTTCCTTTGCAAGTTTGCTTGGTTGGCCAAAAAGGGCGTATGCGTTTTTTCCTGAATATATTCAGGAAAAAACGCATACGCCCTTTTTGGCCAAGTGCATCATTGTGGACGTTCTGCCTCTTTTCCTATGCTTTCAATGCAATTCCAGTCTACCTCCTGAAATCGGTTTCCTGCAATTCTGCCCCGCTTTCAAGTCCTCTTGGCAGCCTTACTTCAGTATATTTTTGGACGATAACTGTCATTTATAACTCTGAAGTTTTGTGAATTACAGTGCCCCTGAGCTCCTTTCTTCAACTCGCTTTCTTGTGAGCTGGCCGCAACACCGCAGGATGGCTTCAGGCCCTAATCTGGTTCCGGCACGGCACGCTGAGCCTTTGGTTATTTCCTCTTCCTGGTGGGAAATGAGAGTTAAATTTGCCCGTCCAGACACCTCCAGCTAGTCTCTCATTGGTTCTCCCTATTCCTGTTCATCTTCCACAGAAATTGCAAACTGGGCCAAACAGGAGGTTAAAGGGACTGACTCTCCAAGTTGGGAGAGTGTTAGTAAAGCGTCTGGAATGTTGCACCCGAGTACCAGGGTACGAAAACTGAGACATATTTGAACACGTCTCCCGTTCACACGGTTGATCATACTCTGGGTTCCACATGCATGTTTTAGCTGAAGGAAGAATACCTTAAACCTGGGTAGTTGAAACCCGTGGAATGGGTACCATGCAATATGACTTCAAAGGGTCTTCATTTGCTCACCGAACCTCTCCAATCCTATCACTGCTGCGTTTATGCCCCTGTACACATGCTTGATTCTCTTTTGGAGACATAGCAATCCATAGGTTTTAAGATACTTACTAGTCAGGTACATTCTTAGGCGTTTAATATGGGGTGTTGAGTCCATTTCATTGAGCAAGGAGTAGCTCTTGTCTATTCCATATTTGGTTTAAGGAACTTTATCTGTGCTCATTTCAATCTCTGGTTTTATGCAGCACCCCAACTCACCTTTACCCTTAAGCAAGCATATGTTGGTTTTGTGAATTTGAGACCCTGTTCTGTTCTGTAATTCAGTTCCTGTGTAGCCAAGTTTACATTCCGTGTATTACTGATATCTTATGATGTTTCTTTTTCTGTGTGACTTATTTCAGTTAGAATCATCATACCTGAATCCACTCATTATGCTGCTATGGGCCTAATGACATAGATTACATTGCTGAGTGATACTGCATTGTACGTAAGTACCACAAGTTCTTTATCCATTTTTCTCTTTCTGTGATATTGACCTTGTACGGTAAACGAGGTTCTTGTAAACAGAGGCGTCCCAAACTTTGGGGTGGCTGTGTCTTTTTGATTTTAATTTCACTAAGCTATAGGACCATAAGTGGAAGTGCCCTAGGCTCTGTTGCTTTGTTTTTTAGATGTTTCAGGAAACACCATACACTTCTCCCGAGTGTCTGTTGGCAATTTACATCCCGCCCATCAGCGTAACAAGGCTTCCAGTTCTCCATGGCCTGTCCTGCCTTTCTGGATTTTACACTTTTTTCAGATGGCCCGTTTGACCGGGGGGAAGTGAAACTTCATTGTAGTGCAGATTTCCTTTGCAAGCTTGCTTGGTTGGCCAAAAAGTGCGTATGCGTTTTTTCCTGAATATATTCAGGAAAAAACGCATACGCCCTTTTTGGCCAAGTGCATCATTGTGGACGTTCTGCCTCTTTTCCTATGCTTTCAATGCAATTCCAATCTACCTCCTGAAATCGGTTTCCTGCAATTCTGCCCCGCTTTCAAGTCCTCTTGGCAGCCTTACTTCAGTATATTTTTGGACGATAGCTGTCATTTATAACTCTGCAGGTTTGTGAATTACAGTGCCCCTGAGCTCCTTTCTTCAACTCGCTTTCTTGTGACCTGGCCGCAACACCGCAGGATGGCTTCAGGCCCTAATCTGGTTCCGGCACGGCACGCTGAGCCTTTGGTTAATTCCTCTTCCTGGTGGGAAATGAGAGTTAAATTTGCCCGTCCAGACACCTCCAGCTAGTCTCTCATTGGTTCTCGCTATTCCTGTTCATCTTCCGCAGAAATTGCAAACTGGGCCAAACAGGAGGTTAAAGGGACTGACTCTCCAAGTCGGGAGAGTGTTAGTAAAGCGTCTGGAATGTTGCACCCGAGTACCAGGGTACGAAAACTGAGACATATTTGAACACGTCTCCCGATCATATGGTTGATCATAATCTAGGTTCCACATGCATGTTTTAGCTGAAGGAAGAATACCTTAAACCTGGGTAGTTGAAACCCGTGGAATGGGTACCATGCTATATGACTTCAAAGGGGCTTCATTTGCTCACCGAACCTCTCCAATCCTATCACTGCTGCATTTATGCCCCTTTACACATGCTTGATTCTCTTTCGGAGACATAGCAATCCATAGGTTTTAAGATACTTACTAGTCAGGTACATTCTTAGGCGTTTAATATGCGGTGTTGAGTCCATTTCGTTGAGCAAGGAGTAGCTCTTGTCTATTCCATATTTGGCTTAAGGAACTTTATCTGTGCTCATTTCAACCTCTGGTTTTATGCAGCACCCCAACTCACCTTTCCCCTTAAGCAAGCATAAGTTGGTTTTCTAAATTTGACACCCTGTTCTGTTCTGTAATTCAGTTCCTGTGTAGCCAAGTTTACATTCCGTGTATTACTGATATCTTATGATGTTTCTTTTTCTGTGTGACTTATTTCAGTTAGAATCATCGTACCTGAATCCACTCTTTGTGCTGCTAAGGGCCTGTTGACATAGATTTCATTGCTGAGTGATATTGCTTTGTAAGTAAATACCACAACTTCTTTATCCATTTTTCACTTTTTGCGATGTTGAACTTGTACTGTAAACGAGGTTCTTGTAAACAGAGCCGTTCCATACTTTGGGGTGGCTGTGTCTTTTTGATTTTAATTTCCCTAAGCTATAGGACCATAAGTGGAAGTGCCCTAGGCTCTGTTCCTTTGTTTTTTAGATGTTTCAGGAAACACCATACACTTCTCCCGAGTGTCTGTTGGCAATTTACATCCCGCCCATCAGCATAACAAGGCTCCCAGTTCTCCATGGCCTGTCCTGCCTTTCTGGATTTTACACTTTTTTCAGATGGCCCTTTTGACCGGGGGGAAGTGAGACTTCATTGTAGTGCAGATTTCCTTTGCAAGTTTGCTTGGTTGGCCAAAAAGGGCGTATGCATTTTTTCCTGAATATATTCAGGAAAAAACGCATACGCCCTTTTTGGCCAAGTGCATCATTGAGGACGTTCTGCCTCTTTTCCTATGCTTTCAATGCAATTCCAGTCTACCTCCTGAAATCGGTTTCCTGCAATTCTGCCCCGCTTTCAAGTCCTCTTGGCAGCCTTACTTCGGTATATTTTTGGACGATAGCTGTCATTTATAACTCTGCAGGTTTGTGAATTACAGTGCCCCTGAGCTCCTTTCTTCAACTCGCTTTCTGGTGAGCTGGCCGCAACACCGCAGGATGGCTTCAGGCCCTAATCTGTTTCCGGAACGGCACGCTGAGCCTTTGGTTAATTCCTCTTCCTGGTGGGAAATGAGAGTTAAATTTGCCCGTCCAGACACCTCCAGCTAGTCTCTCATTGGTTCTCGCTATTCCTGTTCATCTTCCGCAGAAATTGCAAACTAGGCCAAACAGGAGGTTAAAGGGACTGACTCTCCAAGTTGGGAGAGTGTTAGTAAAGCGTCTGGAATGTTGCACCCGAGTACCAGGGTACGAAAACTGAGACATATTTGAACACGTCTCCCGTTCACATGGTTGATCATACTCTGGGTTCCACATGCATGTTTTAGCTGAAGGAAGAATACCTTAAACCTGGGTAGTTGAAACCCATGGAATGGGTACCATGCAATATGACTTCAAAGGGTCTTCATTTGCTCACCGAACCTCTCCAATCCTATCACTGCTGTGTTTATGCCCCTGTACACATGCTTGATTCTCTTTTGGAGACATAGCAATCCATAGGTTTTAAGATACTTACTAGTCAGGTACATTCTTAGGCGTTTAATATGGGGTGTTGAGTCCATTTCATTGAGCAAGGAGTAGCTCTTGTCTATTCCATATTTGGCTTAAGGAACTTTATCTGTGCTCATTTCAATCTCTGGTTTTATGCAGCACCCCAACTCACCTTTTCTCTTAAGCAAACATAAGTTGGTTTTCTAAATTTGAGACCCTGTTTTGTTTTGGAGTTCAGTTCCTGTGTAGCCAAGTTTACATTCCGTGTATTAGTGATATCTTATGATGTTTCTTTTTCTGTGTGACTTATTTCAGTTAGAATCATCGTACCTGAATCCACTCATTATGCTGCTACGGGCCTGATGACATAGATTTCATTGCTGAGTGATACTGCATTGTACGTAAATACCACAAGTTCTTTATCCATTTTTCACTTTCTGTGATACTGAACGTGTATGGTAAACGAGGTTCTTGTAAACAGAGGCGTCCCAAACTTTGCGGTGGCTGTGTCTTTTTGATTTTAATTTCCCTAAGCTATAGGACCATAAGTGGAAGTGCCCTAGGCTCTGTTGCTTTGTTTTTTAGATGTTTCAGGAAACACCATACACTTCTCCCGAGTGTCTGTTGGCAATTTACATCCCGCCCATCAGCATAACAAGGCTCCCAGTTCTCCATGGCCTGTCCTGCCTTTCTGGATTTTATTCTTTTTTCAGATGGTCCTTTTGACTGGGGGGATGTGAGACTTCATTGTAGTGCAGATTTCCTTTGCAAGCTTGCTTGGTTGGCCAAAAAGTGCGTATGCGTTTTTTCCTGAATATATTCAGGAAAAAACGCATACGCCCTTTTTGGCCAAGTGCATCATTGTGGACGTTCTGCCTCTTTTCCTATGCTTTCAATGCAATTCCAGTCTACCTCCTGAAATCGGTTTCCTGCAATTCTGCCCCGCTTTCAAGTCCTCTTGGCAGCCTTACTTCAGTATATTTTTGGACGATAGCTGTCATTTATAACTCTGAAGTTTTGTGAATTACAGTGCCCCTGAGCTCCTTTCTTCAACTCGCTTTCTTGTGAGCTGGCCGCAACACCGCAAGATGGCTTCAGGCCCTAATCTGGTTCCGGCACGGCACGCTGAGCCTTTGGTTAATTCCTCTTCCTGGTGGGAAATGAGAGTTAAATTTGCCCATCCAGACACCTCCAGCTAGTCTCTCATTGGTTCTCGCTATTCCTGTTCATCTTCCGCAGAAATTGCAAACTGGGCCAAACAGGAGGTTAAAGGGACTGACTCTCCAAGTCGGGAGAGTGTTAGTAAAGCGTCTGGAATGTTGCACCCGAGTACCAGGGTATGAAAACTGAGACATATTTGAACACGTCTCCCGATCACATGGTTGATCATACTCTAGGTTCCACATGCATGTTTTAGCTGAAGGAAGAATACCTTAAACCTGGGTAGTTGAAACCCGTGGAATGGGTACCATGCAATATGACTTCAAAGGGTCTTCATTTGCTCACCGAACCTCTCCAATCCTATCACTGCTGCGTTTATGCCCCTGTACACATGCTTGATTCTCTTTCGGAGACATAGCAATCCATAGGTTTTAAGATACTTACTAGTCAGGTACATTCTTAGGCGTTTAATATGGGGTGTTGAGTCCATTTCGTTGAGCAAGGAGTAGCTCTTGTCTATTCCATGTTTGGCTTAAGGAACTTTATCTGTGCTCATTTCAACCTCTGGTTTTATGCAGCACCCCAACTCACCTTTCCCCTTAAGCAAGCATAAGTTGGTTTTCTAAATTTGACACCCTGTTCTGTTCTGTAATTCAGTTCCTGTGTAGCCAAGTTTACATTCCGTGTATTACTGATATCTTATGATGTTTCTTTTTCTGTGTGACTTATTTCAGTTAGAATCATCGTACCTGAATCCACTCTTTGTGCTGCTAAGGGCCTGTTGACATAGATTTCATTGCTGAGTGATATTGCTTTGTAAGTAAATACCACAACTTCTTTATCCATTTTTCACTTTTTGCGATGTTGAACTTGTACTGTAAACGAGGTTCTTGTAAACAGAGCCGTTCCATACTTTGGGGTGGCTGTGTCTTTTTGATTTTAATTTCCCTAAGCTATAGGACCATAAGTGGAAGTGCCCTAGGCTCTGTTGCTTTGTTTTTTAGATGTTTCAGGAAACACCA
The DNA here is from genome assembly GCF_039906515.1 of Pseudorca crassidens. Lineage (NCBI taxonomy): Eukaryota > Metazoa > Chordata > Mammalia > Artiodactyla > Delphinidae > Pseudorca > Pseudorca crassidens. The sequence continues at coordinate 105,778,235 of NC_090301.1, forward strand.
TACACTTCTCCGGAGTGTCTGTTGGCAATTTACATCCCGCCCATCAGCATAACAAGGCTCCCAGTTCTCCATGGCCTGTCCTGCCTTTCTGGATTTTATTCTTTTTTCAGATGGCCCTTTTGACCGGGGGGAAGTGAGACTTCATTGTAGTGCAGATTTCCTTTGCAAGTTTGCTTGGTTGGCCAAAAAGGGCGTATGCGTTTTTTCCTGAATATATTCAGGAAAAAACGCATACGCCCTTTTTGGCCAAGTGCATCATTGTGGACGTTCTGCCTCTTTTCCTATGCTTTCAATACAATTCCAGTCTACCTCCTGAAATCGGTTTCCTGCAATTCTGCCCCGTTTTCAAGTCCTCTTGCCAGCCTTACTTCAGTATATTTTTGGACGATAGCTGTCATTTATAACTCTGCAGCTTTGTGAATTACAGTGCCCCTGAGCTCCTTTCTTCAACTCGCTTTATTTTGACCTGGCCGCAACACCGCACGATGACTTCAGGCCCTAATCTGGTTCCGGCACGGCACGCTGAGCCTTTGGTTATTTCCTCTTCCTGGTGGGAAATGAGAGTTAAATTTGCCCGTCCAGACACCTCCAGCTAGTCTCTCATTGGTTCTCGCTATTCCTGTTCATCTTCCGCAGAAATTGCAAACTGGGCCAAACAGGAGGTTAAAGGCGCTGACTGTCCAAGTGGGGAGAGTGTTAGTAAAGCATCTGGAATGTTGCACCCGAGTATCAGGGGAGGAAAACTGAGACATACTTGAACACGTCTCCCATTCACACGGTTGATCATACTCTGGGTTCCACATGCATGTTTTAGCTGAAGGAAGAATACCTTAAACCTGGGTAGTTGAAACCCGTGGAATGGGTACCATGCAATATGACTTCAAAGGGTCTTCATTTGCTCACTGAACCTCTCCAATCCTATCACTGCTGCGTTTATGCCCCTGTACACACGCTTGATTCTCTTTTGGAGACATAGCAATCCATAGGTTTTAAGATACTTACTAGCCAGGTACATTCTTAGGCGTTTAATATGCGGTGTTGAGTCCATTTCGTTGAGCAAGGAGTAGCTCTTGTCTATTCCATATTTGGCTTAAGGAACTTTATCTGTGCTCATTTCAATCTCTGGTTTTATGCAGCACACCAACTCACCTTTCCCCTTAAGCAAGCATAAGTTGGTTTTCTAAATTTGAGACCCTGTTCTGTTCTGTAATTCAGTTCCTGTGTAGCCAAGTTTACATTCCGTGTATTACTGATATCTTATGATGTTTCTTTTTCTGTGTGACTTATTTCAGTTAGAATCATCATACCTGAATCCACTCATTGTGTTACTAAGGGCCTGATGACATAGATTTCATTGCTGAGTGATATTGCTTTGTAAGTAAATACCACAACTTCTTTATCCATTTTTCAGTTTCTGCGATGTTGAACTTGTACTGTAAACGATGTTCTTGTAAACAGAGCCATCCCAAACTTTGGGGTGGCTGTGTCTTTTTGATTTTAATTTCCCTAAGCTATAGGACCATAAGTGGAAGTGCCCTAGGCTCTGTTGCTTTGTTTTTTAGATGTTTCAGGAAACACCATACACTTCTCCCGAGTGTCTGTTGGCAATTTACATCCCGCCCATCAGCATAACAAGGCTCCCAGTTCTCCATGGCCTGTCCTGCCTTTCTGGATTTTACACTTTTTTCAGATGGCCCTTTTGACCGGGGGGAAGTGAGACTTCATTGTAGTGCAGATTTCCTTTGCAAGCTTGCTTGGTTGGCCAAAAAGGGCGTATGCGTTTTTTTCTGAATATATTCAGGAAAAAACGCATACGCCCTTTTTGGCCAAGTGCATCATTGTGGACGTTCTGCCTCTTTTCCTATGCTTTCAATTCAATTCCAGTCTACCTCCTGAAATCAGTTTCCTGCAATTCTGCCCCGTTTTCAAGTCCTCTTGGCAGCCTTACTTCAGTATATTTTTGGACGATAGCTGTCATTTATAACTCTGCAGGTTTGTGAATTACAGTGCCCCTGAGCTCCTTTCTTCAACTCGCTTTCTTGTGAGCTGGCCGCAACACCGCAGGATGGCTTCAGGCTCTAATCTGGTTCCGACACGGCACGCTGAGCCTTTGTTTAATTCCTCTTCCTGGTGGGAAATGAGAGTTAAATTTGCCCGTCCAGACACCTCCAGCTAGTCTCTCATTGGTTCTCGCTATTCCTGTTCATCTTCCGCAGAAATTGCAAACTGGGCCAAACAGGAGGTTAAAGGCGCTGACTCTCCAAGTGGGGAGAGTGTTAGTAAAGCGTCTGGAATGTTGCACCCCAGTACCAGGGGAGGAAAACTGAGACATATTTGAACACGTCTCCCGTTCACATGGTTGATCATACTCTGGGTTCCACATGCATGTTTTAGCTGAAGGAAGAATACCTTAAACCTGGAGAGTTGAGACCCGTGGAATGGGTACCATGCAATATGACTTCAAAGGGTCTTCATTTGCTCACCGAACCTCTCCAATCCTATCACTGCTGCGTTTATGCCCCTGTACACATGCTTGATTCTCTTTCGGAGACATAGCAATCCATAGGTTTTAAGAAACTTACTAGTCAGGTACATTCTTAGGCGTTTAATATGCGGTGTTGAGTCCATTTCGTTGAGCAAGGAGTAGCTCTTGTCTATTCCATATTTGGCTTAAGTTAGTTTATCTGTGCTCATTTCAATCTCTGGTTTTATGCAGCACCCCAACTCACTTTTACCCTTAAGCAAGCATAAGTTGGTTTTCTAAATTTGAGACCCTGTTCTGTTCTGTAATTCAGTTCCTGTGTAGCCAAGTTTACATTCCGTGTATTAGTGACATCTTATGATGTTTCTTTTTCTGTGTGACTTATTTCAGTTAGAATCATCGTACCTGAATCCACTCATTATGCTGCTATGGGCCTGATGACATAGATTTCATTGCTGAGTGATACTGCATTGTACGTAAGTACCACAAGTTCTTTATCCATTTTTCACTTTCTGTGATGTTGAACATGTACGGTAAACGAGGTTCTTGTAAACAGAGCCATCCCAAACTTTGGGGTGGCTGTGTCTTTTTGATTTTAATTTCCCTAAGCTATAGGACCATAAGTGGAAGTGCCCTAGGCTCTGTTGCTTTGTTTTTTAGATGTTTCAGGAAACACCATACACTTCTCCTGAGTGTCTGTTGGCAATTTACATCCCGCCCATCAGCATAACAAGGCTCCCAGTTCTCCATGGCCTGTCCTGCCTTTCTGGATTTTACACTTTTTTCAGATGGCCCTTTTACCGGGGGGAAGTGAGACTTCATTGTAGTGCAGATTTCCTTTGCAAGCTTGCTTGGTTGGCCAAAAAGGGCGTATGCGTTTTTTCCTGAATATATTCAGGAAAAAACGCATACGCCCTTTTTGGCCAAGTGCATCATTGTGGACGTTCTGCCTCTTTTCCTATGCTTTCAATGCAATTCCAGTCTACCTCCTGAAATCGGTTTCCTGCAATTCTGCCCCGCTTTCAAGTCCTCTTGGCAGCCTTACTTCACTATATTTTTGGACGATAGCTGTCATTTATAACTCTGCAGGTTTGTGAATTACAGTGCCCCTGAGCTCCTTTCTTCAACTCGCTTTCTTGTGAGCTGGCCGCAACACCGCAGGATGGCTTCAGGCCCTAATCTGGTTCCGGCACGGCACGCTGAACCTTTGGTTATTTCCTCTTCCTGGTGGGAAATGAGAGTTAAATTTGCCCGTCCAGACACCTCCAGCTAGTCTCTCATTGGTTCTCCTTATTCCTGTTCATCTTCCGCAGAAATTGCAAACTGGGCCAAACAGGAGGTTAAAGGGACTGACTCTCCAAGTCGGGAGAGTGTTAGTAAAGCGTCTGGAATTTTGCACCCGAGTACCAGGGTACGAAAACTGAGACATATTTGAAAACGTCTCACGATCACATGGTTGATCATACTCTAGGTTCCACATGCATGTTTTAGCTGAAGGAAGAATACCTTAAACCTGGGTAGTTGAAACCCTTGGAATGGGTACCATGCAATATGACTTCAAAGGGTCTTCATTTGCTCACCGAACCTCTCCAATCCTATCACTGCTGCGTTTATGCCCCTGTACACATGCTTGATTCTCTTTCGGAGACATAGCAATCCATAGGTTTTAAGATACTTACTAGTCAGGTACATTCTTAGGCGTTTAATATGCGGTGTTGAGTCCATTTCGTTGAGTAAGGAGTAGCTCTTGTCTATTCCATATTTAGCTTAAGGAACTTTATCTGTGCTCATTTCAATCTCTGGTTTTATGCAGCACCCCAGCTCACCTTTCCCCTTAAGCAAGCATAAGTTGGTTTTCTAAATTTGAGACCCTGTTCTGTTCTGTAATTCAGTTCCTGTGTAGCCAAGTTTACATTCCGTGTATTAGTGATATCTTATGATGTTTGTTTTTCTGTGTGACTTATTTCAGTTAGAATCATCGTACCTGAATCCACTCATTATGCTGCTACGGGCCTGATGACATAGATTTTATTGCTGAGTGATACTGCATTGTACGTAAGTACCAGAAGTTCTTTATCCATTTTTCACTTTCCGTGATATTGAACTTGTACGGTAAACGAGGTTCTTGTAAACAGAGCCGTCCCAAACTTTGGGGTGGCTGTGCCTTTTTGATTTTAATTTCCCTAAGCTATAGGACCATAAGTGGAAGTGCCCTAGGCTCTGTTGCTTTGTTTTTTAGATGTTTCAGGAAACACCATACACTTCTCCCGAGTGTCTGTTGGCAATTTACATCCCGCCCATCAGCATAACAAGGTTCCCAGTTCTCCATGGCCTGTCCTGCCTTTCTGGATTTTACACTTTTTTCAGATGGTCCTTTTGACCGGGGGGAAGTGAGACTTCATTGTACTGCAGATTTCCTTTGCAAGCTTGCTTGGTTGGCCAAAAAGGGCGTATGCGTTTTTTCCTGAATATATTCAGGAAAAAACGCATACGCCCTTTTTGGCCAGGTGCATCATTGTGGACGCTCTGCCTCTTTTCCTATGCTTTCAATGCAATTCCAGTCTACCTCCTGAAATCGGTTTCCTGCAATTCTGCCCCGCTTTCAAGTCCTCTTGGCAGCCTTACTTCAGTATATTTTTGGACGATAGCTGTCATTTATAACTCTGCAAGTTTGTGAATTACAGTGCCCCTGAGTTCCTTTCTTCAACTCGCTTTCTTGTGACCTGGCCGCAACACCGCAGGATGGCTTCAGTCCCTAATCTGGTTCCGGCACTGCATGCTGAGCCTTTGCTTGATTCCTTTTCCTGGTGGGAAATGAGAGTTAAATTTGCCCGTCCAGACACCTCCAGCTAGTCTCTCATTGGTTCTCGCTATTCCTGTTCATCTTCCGCAGAAATTGCAAACTGGGCCAAACAGGAGGTTAAAGGGACTGACTCTCCAAGTGGGGAGAGTGTTAGTAAAGCATCTGGAATGTTGCACCCGAGTACCAGGGTACGAAAACTGAGACATATTTGAACACGTCTCCCGATCACATGGTTGATCATACTCTAGGTTCCACATGCATGTTTTAGCTGAAGGAAGAATACCTTAAACCTGGGTAGTTGAAACCCATGGAATGGGTACCATGCAATATGACTTCAAAGGGTCTTCATTTGCTCACCGAACCTCTCCAATCCTATCACTGCTGCGTTTATGCCCCTGTACACATGCTTGATTCTCTTTCGGAGACATAGCAATCCATAGGTTTTAAGATACTTACTAGTCAGGTACATTCTTAGGCGTTTAATATGCGGTGTTGAGTCCATTTCGTTGAGCAAGGAGTAGCTCTTGTCTATTCCATATTTGGCTTAAGGAACTTTATCTGTGCTCATTTCAATCTCTGGTTTTATGCAGCACCCCAACTCACCTTTCCCCTTAAGCAAGCATAAGTTGGTTTTCTAAATTTGAGACCCTGTTCTGTTTTGGAATTCAGTCCCTGTGTAGCCAAGTTTACATTCCGTGTATTAGTGATATCTTATGATGTTTCTTTTTCTGTGTGACTTATTTCAGTTAGAATCATCGTACCTGAATCCACTCATTATGCTGCTACGGTCCTGATGACATAGATTGCATTGCTGAGTGATACTGCATTGTACGTAAGTACCACAAGTTCTTTATCCATTTTTCACTTTCTGTGATACTGAACTTGTATGGTAAACGAGGTTCTTGTAAACAGAGGCGTCCCAAACTTTGGGGTGGCTGTGTCTTTTTGATTTTAATTTCCCTAAGCTATAGGACCATAAGTGGAAGTGCCCTAGGCTCTGTTGCTTTGTTTTTTAGATGTTTCAGGAAACACCATACACTTCTCCCGAGTGTCTGTTGGCAATTTACATCCTGCCCATTAGCATAACAAGGCTCCCAGTTCTCCATGGCCTGTCCTGCCTTTCTGCATTTTACACTTTTTTCAGATGGCCCTTTTGACTGGGGGGAAGTGAGACTTCATTGTAGTGCAGATTTCCTTTGCAAGCTTGCTTGGTTGGCCAAAAAGGGCGTATGCGTTTTTTCCTGAATATATTCAGGAAAAAACGCATACGCCCTTTTTGGCCAAGTGCATCATTGTGGACGTTCTGCCTCTTTTCCTATGCTTTCAATGCAATTTCAGTCTACCTCCTGAAATCGGTTTCCTGCAATTCTGCCCCGCTTTCAAGTCCTCTTGGCAGCCTTACTTCAGTATATTTTTGGACGATAGCTGTCATTTATAACTCTGCAGGTTTGTGCATTACAGTGCCCCTGAGCTCCTTTCTTCAACTCGCTTTCTTGTGACCTGGCCGCAACACCGCAGGATGGCTTCAGGCCCTAATCTGGTTCTGGCACGGCACGCTGAGCCTTTGGTTAATTCCTCTTCCTGGTGGGAAATGAGAGTTAAATTTTCCCGTCCAGACACCTCCAGCTAGTCTCTCATTGGTTCTCGCTATTCCTGTTCATCTTCCGCAGAAATTGCAAACTGGGCCAAACAGGAGGTTAAAGGGACTGACTCTCCAAGTCGGGAGAGTGTTAGTAAAGCGTCTGGAATGTTGCACCCGAGTACCAGCGTACGAAAACTGAGACATATTTGAACACGTCTCCCGATCACATGGTTGATCATACTCTAGGTTCCACATGCATGTTTTAGCTGAAGGAAGAATACCTTAAACCTGGGTAGTTGAAACCCGTGGAATGGGTACCATGCAATATGACTTCAAAGGGTCTTCATTTGCTCACCGAACCTCTCCAATCCTATCACTGCTGCGTTTATGCCCCTGTACACACGCTTGATTCTCTTTTGAAGACATAGCAATCCATAGGTTTTAAGATAATTACTAGTCAGGTACATTCTTAGGCATTTAATATGGGGTGTTGAGTCCATTTCGTTGAGCAAGGAGTAGCTCTTGTCTATTCCATATTTGGCTTAAGGAACTTTATCTGTGCTCATTTCAATCTCTGGTTTTATGCAGCACCCCAACTCACCTTTCCCCTTAAGCAAGCATAAGTTGGTTTTCTAAATTTGAGACCCTGTTCTGTTTTGGAATTCAGTTCCTGTGTAGCCAAGTTTACATTCCGTGTATTAGTGATATCTTATGATGTTTCTTTTTCTGTGTGACTTATTTCAGTTAGAATCATCGTACCTGAATCTACTCATTATGCTGCTACGGGCCTGATGACATAGATTTCATTGCTGAGTGGTACTGCATTGTACGTAAGTACCACAAGTTCTTTATCCATTTTTCACTTTCTGTGATACTGAACTTGTACGGTAAACGAGGTTCTTGTAAACAGAGGCGTCCCAAACTTTGGGGTGGCTGTGTCTTTTTGATTTTAATTTCCCTAAGCTATAGGACCATAAGTGGAAGTGCCCTAGGCTCTGTTGCTTTGTTTTTTAGATGTTTCAGGAAACACCATACACTTCTCCTGAGTGTCTGTTGGCAATTTACATCCCGCCCATCAGCATAACAAGGCTCCCAGTTCTCCATGGCCTGTCCTGCCTTTCTGGATTTTACACTTTTTTCAGATGGCCTTTTTGACCGGGGGGAAGTGAGACTTCATTGTAGTGCAGATTTCCTTTGCAAGCTTGCTTGGTTGGCCAAAAAGGGCGTATGCGTTTTTTCCTGAATATATTCAGGAAAAAACGCATACGCCCATTTTGGCCAAGTGCATCATTGTGGACGTTCTGCCTCTTTTCCTATGCTTTCAATACAATTCCAGTCTACCTCCTGAAATCGGTTTCCTGCAATTCTGCCCCACTTTCAAGTCCTCTTGGCAGACTTACTTCAGTATATTTTTGGACGATAGCTGTCATTTATAACTCTGCAGGTTTGTGAATTACAGTGCCCCTGAGCTGCTTTCTTCAACTCGCTTTCTTGTGAGCTGGCCGCAACACCGCAGGATGGCTTCAGGCCCTAATCTGGTTCCGGCACGGCACGCTGAGCCTTTGGTTATTTCCTCTTCCTGGTGGGAAATGAGAGTTAAATTTGCCCGTCCAGACACCTCCAGCTAGTCTCTCATTGGTTCTCGCTATTCCTGTTCATCTTCCGCAGAAATTGCAAACTGGGCCAAACAGGAGGTTAAAGGCGCTGACTGTCCAAGTGGGGAGAGTGTTAGTAAAGTGTCTGGAATGTTTCACCCGAGTATCAGGGGAGGAAAACTGAGACATATTTGAACACATCTCCCATTCACATGGTTGATCATACTCTGGGTTCCACATGCATGTTTTAGCTGAAGGAAGAATACCTTAAACCTGGGTAGTTGAAACCCGTGGAATGGGTACCATGCAATATGACTTCAAAGGGTCTTCATTTGCTCACCGAACCTCTCCAATCCTATCACTGCTGCGTTTATGCCCCTGTACACACGCTTGATTCTCTTTTGGAGACATAGCAATCCATAGGTTTTAAGATAATTACTAGTCAGGTACATCCTTAGGCGTTTAATATGGGGTGTTGAGTCCATTTCGTTGAGCAAGGAGTAGCTCTTGTCTATTCCATATTTGGCTTAAGGAACTTTATCTGTGCTCATTTCAATCTCTGGTTTTATGCAGCACCCCAACTCACCTTTCCCCTTAAGCAAGCATAAGTTGGTTTTCTAAATTTGAGACCCTGTTCTGTTTTGGAATTCAGTTCCTGTGTAGCCAAGTTTACATTCCGTGTATTAGTGATATCTTATGATGTTTCTTTTTCTGTGTGACTTATTTCAGTTAGAATCATCGTACCTGAATCCACTCATTATGCTGCTACGGGCCTGATGACATAGATTTCATTGCTGAGTGATACTGCATTGTACGTAAGTACCACAAGTTCTTTATCCATTTTTCACTTTCTGTGATACTGAACTTGTACTGTAAACGAGGTTCTTGTAAACAGAGGCGTCCCAAACTTTGGGGTGGCTGTGTCTTTTTGATTTTAATTTCCCTAAGCTATAGGACCATAAGTGGAAGTGCCCTAGGCTCTGTTGCTTTGTTTTTTAGATGTTTCAGGAAACACCATACACTTCTCCCGAGTGTCTGTTGGCAATTTACATCCCGCCCATCAGCATAACAAGGCTCCCAGTTCTCCATGGCCTGTCCTGCCTTTCTGGATTTTACACTTTTTTCAGATGGCCCTTTTGACCGGGGGGAAGTGAGACTTCATTGTAGTGCAGATTTCCTTTGCAAGCTTGCTTTGTTGGCCAAAAAGGGCGTATGCGTTTTTTCCTGAATATATTCAGGAAAAAACGCATACGCCCTTTTTGGCCAAGTGCATCATTGTGGACGTTCTGCCTCTTTTCCTATGCTTTCAATACAATTCCAGTCTACCTCCTGAAATCGGTTTCCTGCAATTCTGCCCCGTTTTCAAGTCCTCTTGGCAGCCTTACTTCAGTATATTTTTGGACGATAGCTGTCATTTATAACTCTGCAGGTTTGTGAATTACAGTGCCCCTGAGCTCCTTTCTTCAACTCGCTTTATTTTGACCTGGCCGCAACACCGCAGGATGGCTTCAGGCCCTAATCTGGTTCCGGCACGGCACGCTGAGCCTTTGGTTATTTCCTCTTCCTGGTGGGAAATGAGAGTTAAATTTGCCCGTCCAGACACCTCCAGCTAGTCTCTCATTGGTTCTCGCTATTCCTGTTCATCTTCCGCAGAAATTGCAAACTGGGCCAAACAGGAGGTTAAAGGCGCTGACTGTCCAAGTGGGGAGAGTGTTAGTAAAGCATCTGGAATGTTGCACCCGAGTATCAGGGGAGGAAAACTGAGACATACTGGAATACGTCTCCCATTCACACGGTTGATCATACTCTGGGTTCCACATGCATGTTTTAGCTGAAGGAAGAATACCTTAAACCTGCAGAGTTGAGACCCGCGGAATGGGTACCATGCAATATGATTTCAAAGGGTCTTCATTTGCTCACCGAACCTCTCCAATCCTATCACTGCTGCGTTTATGCCCCTGTACACATGCTTGATTCTCTTTTGGAGACATAGCAATCCATAGGTTTTAAGATACTTACTAGTCAGGTACATTCTTAGGCATTTAATATGGGGTGTTGAGTCCATTTCGTTGAGCAAGGAGTAGCTCTTGTCTATTCCATATTTGGCTTAAGGAACTTTATCTGTGCCCATTTCAATCTCTGGTTTTTTGCAGCACCCCAACTCACCTTTCCCCTTAAGCAAGCATAAGTTGGTTTTCTAAATTTGAGACCCTGTTCTGTTTTGGAATTCAGTTCCTGTGTAGCCAAGTTTACATTCCGTGTATTAGTGATATCTTATGATGTTTCTTTTTCTGTGTGACTTATTTCAGTTTGAATCATCGTACCTGAATCCACTCATTATGCTGCTACGGGCCTGATGACATAGATTTCATTGCTGAGTGATACTGCATTGTACGTAAGTACCACAAGTTCTTTATCCATTTTTCACTTTCTGTGATACTGAACTTGTATGGTAAACGAGGTTCTTGTAAACAGAGGAGTCCCAAACTTTGGGGTGGCTGTGTCTTTTTGATTTTAATTTCCCTAAGCTATAGGACCATAAGTGGAAGTGCCCTAGGCTCCGTTGCTTTGTTTTTTAGATGTTTCACGAAACACCATACACTTCTCCCGAGTGTCTGTTGGCAATTTACATCCCGCCCATCAGCATAACAAGGCTCCCAGTTCTCCATGGCCTGTCCTGTCTTTCTGGATTTTACACTTTTTTCAGATGGCCCTTTTGACCGGGGGGAAGTGAGACTTCATTGTAGTGCAGATTTCCTTCGCAAGCTTGCTTGGTTGGCCGAAAAGGTCGTATGCGTTTTTTCCTGAATATATTCAGGAAAAAACGCATACGCCCTTTTTGGCCAAGTGCATCATTGTGGACGTTCTGCCTCTTTTCCTATGCTTTCAATGCAATTCCAGTCTACCTCCTGAAATCGGTTTCCTGCAATTCTGCCCCGCTTTCAAGTCCTCTTGGCAGCCTTACTTCAGTATATTTTTGGACGATAGCTGTCATTTATAACTCTGCAGGTTTGTGAATTACAGTGCCCCTGAGCTCCTTTCTTCAGCTCGCTTTCTTGTGACCTGGCCGCAACACCGCAGGATGGCTTCAGGCCCTAATCTGGTTCCGGCACGGCACGCTGAGCCTTTGGTTATTTCCTCTTCCTGGTGGGAAATGAGAGTTAAATTTGCCCGTCCAGACACCTCCAGCTAGTCTCTCATTGGTTCTCCCTATTCCTGTTCATCTTCCGCAGAAATTGCAAACTGGGCCAAACAGGAGGTTAAAGGCGCTGACTGTCCAAGTGGGGAGAGTGTTAGTAAAGCATCTGGAATGTTGCACCCGAGTACCAGGGGAGGAAAACTGAGACATATTTGAACACGTCTCCCGTTCACACAGTTGATCATACTCTGGGTTCCACATGCATGTTTTAGCTGAAGGAAGAATACCTTAAACCTGCAGAGTTGAGACCTGCGGAATGGGTACCATGCAATATGACTTCAAAGGGTCTTCATTTGCTCACCGAACCTCTCCAATCCTATCACTGCTGCGTTTATGCCCCTGTACACACGCTTGATTCTCTTTTGGAGACATAGCCATCCATAGGTTTTAAGATACTTACTAGTCAGATACATTCTTAGGCATTTAATATGGGGTGTTGAGTCCATTTCGTTGAGCAAGGAGTAGCTCTTGTCTATTCCATATTTGGCTTAAGGAACTTTATCTGTGCCCATTTCAATCTCTGGTTTTTTGCAGCACCCCAACTCACCTTTCCCCTTAAGCAAGCATAAGTTGGTTTTCTAAATTTGAGACCCTGTTCTGTTTTGGAATTCAGTTCCTGTGTAGCCAAGTTTACATTCCGTGTATTAGTGATATCTTATGATGTTTCTTTTTCTGTGTGACTTATTTCAGTTAGAATCATCGTACCTGAATCCACTCATTATGCTGCTACGGGCCTGATGACATAGATTTCATTGCTGAGTGATACTGCATTGTACGTAAGTACCACAAGTTCTTTATCCATTTTTCACTTTCTGTGATACTGAACTTGTACGGTAAACGAGATTCTTGTAAACAGAGGCGTCCCAAACTTTGGGGTGGCTGTGTCTTTTTGATTTTAATTTCCCTAAGTTATAGGACCATAAGTGGAAGTGCCCTAGGCTCTGTTGCTTTGTTTTTTAGATGTTTCAGGAAACACCATACACTTCTCCCGAGTGTCTGTTGGCAATTTACATCCCGCCCATCAGCATAACAAGGCTCCCAGTTCTCAATGGCCTGTCCTGCCTTTCTGGATTTTACACTTTTTTCAGATGGCCCTTTTGACCTGGGGGAAGTGAGACTTCATTGTAGTGCAGATTTCCTTTGCAAGCTTGCTTGGTTGGCCAAAAAGGGCGTATGCGTTTTTTCCTGAATATATTCAGGAAAAAACGCATACGCCCTTTTTGGCCAAGTGCATCATTGTGGACGTTCTGCCTCTTTTCCTATGCTTTCAATACAATTCCAGTCTACCTCCTGAAATCAGTTTCCTGCAATTCTGCCCCGTTTTCAAGTCCTCTTGCCAGCCTTACTTCAGTATATTTTTGGACGATAGCTGTCATTTATAACTCTGCAGGTTTGTGAATTACAGTGCCCCTGAGCTCCTTTCTTCAACTCGCTTTCTTGTGACCTGGTCGCAACACCGCAGGATGGCTTCAGGCCCTAATCTGGTTCCGGCACGGCACGCTGAGCCTTTGGTTATTTCCTCTTCCTGGTGGGAAATGAGAGTTAAATTTGCCCGTCCAGACACCTCCAGCTAGTCTCTCATTGGTTCTCGCTATTCCTGTTCATCTTCCGCAGAAATTGCAAACTGGGCCAAACAGGAGGTTAAAGGCGCTGACTGTCCAAGTGGGGAGAGTGTTAGTAAAGCATCTGGAATGTTGCACCCGAGTATCAGGGGAGGAAAACTGAGACATATTTGAACACGTCTCCCATTCACACGGTTGATCATACTCTGGGTTCCACATGCATGTTTTAGCTGAAGGAAGAATACCTTAAACCTGGGTAGTTGAAACCCGTGGAATGGGTACCATGCAATATGACTTCAAAGGGTCTTCATTTGCTCACCGAACCTCTCCAATCCTATCACTGCTGCGTTTATGCCCCTGTACACACGCTTGATTCTCTTTTGGAGACATAGCAATCCATAGGTTTTAAGATAATTGCTAGTCAGGTACATTCTTAGGCGTTTAATATGGGGTGTTGAGTCCATTTCGTTGAGCAAGGAGTAGCTCTTGTCTATTCCATATTTGGCTTAAGGAACTTTATCTGTGCTCATTTCAATCTCTGGTTTTATGCAGCACCCCAACTCACCTTTCCCCTTAAGCAAGCATAAGTTGGTTTTCTAAATTTGAGACCCTGTTCTGTTTTGGAATTCAGTTCCTGTGTAGCCAAGTTTACATTCCGTGTATTAGTGATATCTTATGATGTTTCTTTTTCTGTGTGACTTATTTCAGTTAGAATCATCGTACCTGAATCCACTCATTATACTGCTACGGGCCTAATGACATAGATTTCATTGCTGAGTGGTACTGCATTGTACGTAAGTACCACAAGTTCTTTATCCATTTTTCACTTTCTGTGATATTGAACTTGTACGGTAAACGAGGTTCTTGTAAACAGAGGCGTCCCAAACTTTGGGGTGGCTGTGTCTTTTTTATTTTAATTTCCCTAAGCTATAGGACCGTAAGTGGAAGTGCCCTAGGCTCTGTTGCTTTGTTTTTTAGATGTTTCAGGAAACACCATACACTTCTCCCGAGTGTCTGTTGGCAATTTACATCCCGCCCATCAGCATAACAAGGCTCCCAGTTCTCCATGGCCTGTCCTGCCTTTCTGGATTTTACACTTTTTTCAGATGGCCCTTTTGACGGGGGGGAAGTGAGACTTCATTGTAGTGCAGATTTCCTTTGCAAGCTTGCTTGGATGGCCAAAAACGGCGTATGCGTTTTTTCCTGAATATATTCAGGAAAAAACGCATACGCCCTTTTTGGCCAAGTGCATCATTGTGGACGTTCTGCCTCTTTTCCTATGCTTTCAATACAATTCCAGTCTACCTCCTGAAATCGGTTTCCTGCAATTCTGCCCCACTTTCAAGTCCTCTTGGCAGACATACTTCAGTATATTTTTGGACGATAGCTGTCATTTATAACTCTGCAGGTTTGTGAATTACAGTGCCCCTGAGCTCCTTTCTTCAACTCGCTTTCTTGTGAGCTGGCCGCAACACCGCAGGATGGCTTCAGGCCCTAATCTGGTTCCGGCACGGCACGCTGAGCCTTTGGTTATTTCCTCTTCCTGGTGGGAAATGAGAGTTAAATTTGCCCGTCCAGACACCTCCAGCTAGTCTCTCATTGGTTCTCACTATTCCTGTTCATCTTCCGCAGAAATTGCAAACTGGGCCAAACAGGAGGTTAAAGGCGCTGACTGTCCAAGTGGGGAGAGTGTTAGTAAAGCGTCTGGAATGTTTCACCCGAGTATCAGGGGAGGAAAACTGAGACATATTTGAACACGTCTCCCATTCACACGGTTGATCATACTCTGGGTTCCACATGCATGTTTTAGCTGAAGGAAGAATACCTTAAACCTGGGTAGTTGAAACCCGTGGAATGGGTACCATGCAATATGACTTCAAAGGGTCTTCATTTGCTCACCGAACCTCTCCAATCCTATCACTGCTGCGTTTATGCCCCTGTACACACGCTTGATTCTCTTTTGGAGACATAGCAATCCATAGGTTTTAAGATACTTACTAGTCAGATACATTCTTAGGCATTTAATATGGGGTGTTGAGTCCATTTCGTTGAGCAAGGAGTAGCTCTTGTCTATTCCATATTTGGCTTAAGGAACTTTATCTGTGCTCATTTCAATCTCTGGTTTTATGCAGCACCCCAACTCACCTTTCCCCTTAAGCAAGCATAAGTTGGTTTTCTAAATTTGAGACCCTGTTCTGTTTTGGAATTCAGTTCCTGTGTAGCCAAGTTTACATTCCGTGTATTAGTGATATCTTATGATGTTTCTTTTTCTGTGTGACTTATTTCAGTTAGAATCATCGTACCTGAATCCACTCATTATGCTGCTACGGGCCTGATGACATAGATTTCATTGCTGAGTGGTACTGCATTGTACATAAGTACCACAAGTTCTTTATCCATTTTTCAGTTTCTGTGATACTGAACTTGTACGGTAAACGAGATTCTTGTAAACAGAGGCGTCCCAAACTTTGGGGTGGCTGTGTCTTTTTGATTTTAATTTCCCTAAGTTATAGGACCATAAGTGGAAGTGCCCTAGGCTCTGTTGCTTTGTTTTTTAGATGTTTCAGGAAACACCATACACTTCTCCCGAGTGTCTGTTGGCAATTTACATCCCGCCCATCAGCATAACAAGGCTCCCAGTTCTCCATGGCCTGTCCTGCCTTTCTGGATTTTACACTTTTTTCAGATGGCCCTTTTGACCGGGGGGAAGTGAGACTTCATTGTAGTGCAGATTTCCTTTGCAAGCTTGCTTGGTTGGCCAAAAAGGGCGTATGCGTTTTTTCCTGAATATATTCAGGAAAAAATGCATACGCCCTTTTTAGCCAAGTGCATCATTGTGGACGTTCTGCCTCTTTTCCTATGCTTGAAATGCAATTCCAGTCTACCTCCTGAAATCGGTTTCCTGCAATTCTGCCCCGCTTTCAAGTCCTCTTGGCAGCCTTACTTCAGTATATTTTTGGACGATAGCTGTCATTTATAACTCTGCAGGTTTGTGAATTACAGTGCCCCTGAGCTCCTTTCTTCAGCTCGCTTTCTTGTGAACTGCCCGCAACACCGCAGGATGGCTTCAGGCCCTTATCTGGTTCCGGCACGGCACGCTGAGCCTTTGATTATTTCCTCTTCCTGGTGGGAAATGAGAGTTAAATTTGCCCGTCCAGACACCTCCAGCTAGTCTCTCATTGGTTCTCCCAATTCCTGTTCATCTTCCACAGAAATTGCAAACTGTGCCCAACAGGAGGTTAAAGGGACTGACTCTCCAAGTGGGGAGAGTGTTAGTAAAGCGTCTGGAATGTTGCACCCGAGTACCAGGGGAGGAAAACTGAGACATATTTGAACACGTCTCCCGTTCACACGGTTGATCATACTCTGGGTTCCACATGCCTGTTTTAGCTGAAGGAAGAATAGCTTAAACCTGGAGAGTTGAGACCCGTGTAATGGATACCATGCAATATGACTTCAAAGGGTCTTCATTTGCTCACCGAACCTCTCCAATCCTATCACTGCTGCGTTTATGCACCTGTACACATGTTTGATTCTCTTTCGGAGACAAAGCAATCCATAGATTTTAAGATACTTACTAGTCAGGTACATTCTTAGGCGTTTAATATACGGTGTTGAGTCCATTTCGTTGAGCAAGGAGTAGCTCTTGTCTATTCCATATTTGGCTTAAGGAACTTTATCTGTGCTCATTTCAATCTCTGGTTTTATGCAGCACCCCAACTCACCTTTCCCCTTAAGCAAGCATAAGTTGGTTTTCTAAATTTGAGACCCTGTTCTGTTTTGGAATTCAGTTCCTGTGTAGCCAAGGTTACATTCCGTGTATTAGTGATATCTTATGATGTTTCTTTTTCTGTGTGACTTATTTCAGTTAGAATCACCATACCTGAATCCACTCATTGTGCTACTAAGGGCCTGATGACATAGATTTCATTGCTGAGTGATATTGCTTTATAAGTAAATACCACAACTTCTTTATCCATTTTTCACTTTCTGCGATGTTGAACTTGTACTGTAAACGAGGTTCTTGTAAACAGAGGCGTCCCAAACTTTGGGGTGGCTGTGTCTTTTTGATTTTAATTTCCCTAAGCTATAGGACCATAAGTGGAAGTGCCCTAGGCTCTGTTGCTTTGTTTTTTAGATGTTTCAGGAAACACCATACACTTCTCCCGAGTGTCTGTTGGCAATTTACATCCCGCCCATCAGCATAACAATGCTCCCAGTTCTCCATGGCCTGTCCTGCCTTTCTGGATTTTATTCTTTTTTCAGATGGCCCTTTTGACCGGGGGGAAGTGAGACTTCATTGTAGTGCAGATTTCCTTTGCAAGTTTGCTTGGTTGGCCAAAAAGTGCGTATGCGTTTTTCCTGAATATATTCAGGAAAAAACGCATACGCCCTTTTTGGCCAAGTGCATCATTGTGGACGTTCTGCCTCTTTTCCTATGCTTTCAATGCAATTCCAGTCTACCTCCTGAAATCGGTTTCCTGCAATTCTGCCCCGCTTTCAAGTCCTCTTGGCAGCCTTACTTCAGTATATTTTTGGACGATAGCTGTCATTTATAACTCTGCAGGTTTGTGAATTACAGTGCCCCTGAGCTCCTTTCTTCAACTCGCTTTCTTGTGAGCTGGCCGCAACACCGCAGGATGGCTTCAGGCCCTAATCTGGTTCCGGCACGGCACGCTGAGCCTTTGGTTATTTCCTCTTCCTGGTGGGAAATGAGAGTTAAATTTGCCCGTCCAGACACCTCCAGCTAGTCTCTCATTGGTTCTCGCTATTCCTGTTCATCTTCCGCAGAAATTGCAAACTGGGCCAAACAGGAGGTTAAAGGGACTGACTCTCCAAGTTCGGAGAGTGTTAGTAAAGCGTCTGGAATGTTGCACCCGAGTACCAGGGTACGAAAACTGAGACATATTTGAACACGTCTCCCGTTCACACGGTTGATCATACTCTGGGTTCCACATGCATGATTTAGCTGAAGGAAGAATACCTTAAACCTGGGTAGTTGAAACCCGTGGAATGGGTACCATGCAATATGACTTCAAAGGGTCTTCATTTGCTCACCGAACCTCTCCAATCCTATCACTGCTGCGTTTATGCCCCTGTACACACGCTTGATTCTCTTTTGGAGACATAGCAATCCATAGGTTTTAAGATACTTACTAGTCAGGTACATTCTTAGGCGTTTAATATGGGGTGTTGAGTCCATTTCGTTGAGCAAGGAGTAGCTCTTGTCTATTCCATATTTGGCTTAAGGAACTTTATGTGTGCTCATTTCAATCTCTGGTTTTATGCAGCACCCCAACTCACCTTTTCTCTTAAGCAAACATAAGTTGGTTTTCTAAATTTGAGACCCTGTTCTGTTTTGGAATTCAGTTCCTGTGTAGCCAAGTTTACATTCCGTGTATTAGTGATATCTTATGATGTTTCTTTTTCTGTGTGACTTATTTCAGTTAGAATCATCGTACCTGAATCCACTCATTATGCTTCTACGGGCCTGATGACATAGATTTCATTGCTGAGTGATACTGCATTGTACGTAAGTACCACAAGTTCTTTATCCATTTTTCACTTTCTGTGATACTGAACTTGTACGGTAAACGAGGTTCTTGTAAACAGAGGCGTCCCAAACTTTGGGGTGGCTGTGTCTTTTTGATTTTAGTTTCTCTAAGCTATAGGACCATAAGTGGAAGTGCCCTAGGCTCTGTTGCTTTGTTTTTTAGGTGTTTCAGGAAACACCATACACTTGTCCCGAGTGTCTGTTGGCAATTTACATCCCGCCCATCAGCATAACAAGGCTCCCAGTTCTCCATGGCCTGTCCTGCCTTTCTGGATTTTACACTTTTTTCAGATGGCCCTTTTGACCGGGGGGAAGTGAGACTTCATTGTAGTGCAGATTTCCTTTGCAAGTTTGCTTTGTTGGCCAAAAAGGGCGTATGCGTTTTTTCCTGAATATATTCAGGAAAAAACGCATACGCCCTTTTTGGCCAAGTGCATCATTGAGGACGTTCTGCCTCTTTTCCTATGCTTTCAATGCAATTCCAGTCTACCTCCTGAAATCGGTTTCCTGCAATTCTGCCCCGCTTTCAAGTCCTCTTGGCAGCCTTACTTCAGTATATTTTTGGACGATAGCTGTCATTTATAACTCTGCAGGTTTGTGAATTACAGTGCCCCTGAGCTCCTTTCTTCAACTCGCTTTCTTGTGAGCTGGCCGCAACACCGCAGGATGGCTTCAGGCCCTAATCTGTTTCCGGCATGGCACGCTGAGCCTTTGGTTAATTCCTCTTCCTGGTGGGAAATGACAGTTAAATTTGCCCGTCCAGACACCTCCAGCTAGTCTGTCATTGGTTCTCCCTATTCCTATTCATCTTCCGCAGAAATTACAAACTGGGCCAAACAGGAGTTTAAAGGCACTGACTCTCCAAGTCGGGAGAGTGTTAGTAAAGCGTCTGGAATGTTGCACCCGAGTACCAGGGGACGAAAACTGAGACATATTTGAACACGTCTCCCGATCACACGGTTGATCATACTCTTGGTTCCACATGCATATTTTAGCTGAAGGAAGAATACCTTAAACCTGGAGAGTTGAGACCCGTGGAATGGGTACCATGCAATATGACTTCAAAGGGTCTTAATTTGCTCACTGAACCTCTCCAATCCTGTCACAGCTGTGTTTATGCCCCTGTACACACGCTTGATTCTCTTTCAGACATAGCCATCCATACGTTTTAAGATTCTTACTAGTCAGGTATATTCTTAGGCGTTTAATATGGGGTGTTGAGTCCATTTCGTTGAGCAAGGAGTAGCTCTTGTCTATTCCATATTTGGCTTAAGGAAATTTATCTGTGCTCATTTCAAACTCTAGTTTTATGCAGCACCCCAACTCACCTTCCCCCTTAAGCAAGCATAAGTTGGTTTTCTAAACTTGAGACCCTGTTCTGTTTTGTAATTCAGTTCATGTGTAGCCAAGTTCACATTCTGTGTATTAGTGATACCTTATGATGTTTCTTTTCTGTGTGACTTATTTCAGTTCGAATCATCATACCTGAATCTACTCATTATGGTGCTACGGGCCTGATGACATAGATTTCATTGCTGAGTGTTATTGCATTGTACGTAAGTACCACAACTTCTTTATCCATTTTTCACTTTCTGCGATATTGAACTTGTACGGTAAATGAGGTTCTTGTAAACAGAGTCGTCCCAAACTTTGGGGTGGCTGTGTCTTTTTGATTTTAATTTCCCTAAGCTATAGGACCATAAGTGGAAGTGCCCTAGGCTCTGTTGCTTTGTTTTTTAGATGTTTCAGGAAACACCATACACTTCTCCCGAGTGGCTGTTGGCAATTTACATCCCGCCCATCAGCATAAGAAGGCTCCCAGTTCTCCATGGCCTGTGGTGCCTTTATGCATTTTACGCTTTTTTCAGATGGCCCTTTTGACCCGGTGGAAGTGAGAGTTCATTGTAGTGCAGATTTCCTTTGCAAGATTACTTGGTTGGCCAAAAAGTGCGTATGCGTTTTTTCCTGAATATATTCCGGAAAAAACGCATACGCCCTTTTTGGCCAAGTGCATCATTGTCGAGGTTTTGACTCTCTTCATATGTTTTCAATGCAATTCCAGTCTACCTACTGATATCGGTTTCCTGCAATTCTGCCTTGCTTTCAATGCCTCTTCATAGCCTTACCTCAATATATTTTTTGAAAATAGTTGGCCTTTATAACTCTGCAGGTTTTTGAATTGCAGTGGCCCTTAGCTCCATTTTTCAGCTCTTATTTTTGTGGTCTTGCCCCATAACCACAGGATTCCTTGAAGCCCTATTTTTCTTCTGGGGCACCTTGCTGTGCCTTTGGTTAATTCTTCTTACTGATGTGACATTAGAGTGACATGTGCCCATTGAAACCGCTACAGCTAGTTTCTCACTGGTTCCCCCTATTCCCATTCATCCTCCGCACTAACTGCAGACTGTGCAATACCAGAACTTAAAGGCATTGACTCTCCATGTGGGGATGTTGTTAGTAAAGTGGCTGGAATGTCGATCCGGAGCCCCAGGAGAGGAAAAATGAGGTGCGTTTTAGAAACCTTTCCCGATCATATGGTATACCAGTCGCTGGGTTTCCCAAGCATGGTTTAGCTGTAGGAAGATTCCCTTCAACCTGGAGTGTTGGGACCCTTGGAATGAGTAGCATGAAGTATTGCATTAAACTTTCGGCAGTTGCTCACCAAAGCTCACCAATCCTCTCAGCCCCAAGTGTCCAGCCTTATGTCTTATCCAGCTGTGGGTTTATATGTGGTCAATCCAGGTTGCATCACAGCCCCTGAGCGAATTTTGTAAGAATTTTTCTCTCTTTCATTGTTTCAGCGTTTTGTTTTTAAAATTTATTTCTATAATGGGGTTTAGCTCATTTTCACTGCTGTGTTTGTGCCGCTCTGCACACACTTGATTCCCTTATGGAGATATATCAATACATGGGTTTTAAGATTCTTATTACTCAGATATATTTCTCTGCGGTGTATAGGGTGTGTTGAGGCCAGTTCATTGAGCAAGGTGTAGATCTTGTCTAATACCTATTTGGTTTATTGAACGGTATCTGTGCTAATTTCAAACTCTGGTTTTATGCATCACCCCACCTCTCCTTTCCCCTTAAGCTGACATAAGTGTGTTTTCTAAATGTGAGACACTGTTCTGTTCTGTAATTCATTTCTTGTGCAGCCATATTTACCCTCCCTCTATAAGTGATATCTTATGATATGTTTCTTTTTCTGTTTGACTTATTTCAAGTAGTATTATCGGACCTAAATCCACTCTTTATCCTTCTACTAGCCTTATTACATTGATTTCATGGTGAAGAGATATTCCATTGTACATAAGTACCACATCTTCTTTATCCATTGTTCTCTTTCCTGGGATATTTAAGGTGTACTGAAGTTGAGGTTCTTGTAAACAGAGTAGCCCTAAACTGTGGTGTGCTTGTGTCTTGTTGATTTTTAGACTTCCCTAGATATACTCCCATGATTGGAAGTGTCCTATGCTCTGTAGCTCTGTTTTTTAGATGATTTAGGAACCACCATACACTTCTCCAGAGTGGCTCTCGGCAGTTCACACACTGCCCATCAGCGTATAAAGGCTCCCTGTTCTCCATGGCCTGTCCTGCATTTCTGGTTTTTACAATTTTTTAGGATGGCCCTTTTGACTGGTGGGAAATGAGACTTCTTTGTTGTGCACATTTGCATTGCTTGCTTGCTTCGTTGCCCATAAAGTGCGTATGCGTTTTTTTCCTGGATATAATCAGGAAAAAACGCATACGCCCTTTTGGGCCAACTGCATCATTGTCGAAATTCTGCCGCTTTTCATGTGCGTTAAAGACGAGTCCAATCTATCTCTTGAAATCTGTTTCTTGCAATTCTGTCTTGCATTCAGATCCTCTTCTTTGCCTTACCTCAACATATTTTTGGACGTTAGTTTTCATTTATAACTCTGCAGGTTTGTGAATTGCAGTGACCCTGAGCTCCATTTTTTAAGTTGCTCTTTTGTGAGCTGGCCTCAAACCCGCAGGATTGCTTCAGGCCCTATTTTGGCTCCGGCGAGGCAGGCTGAGCCTTTCTTTAATTCTTATTCTTAATGGGAATTTAGAGTGATATGTGCCCGTCCAAACCCCTACAACTATTCTCTCATTGGTTCCCCCTCTTCCCGTTCATCCTCCTCACAATTTGCAAAATGTGTGAAACAGAAGTTTAAATGTGCTGATTCTCCAAGTGGGGAGATTCTAAGTAGCGTGGCTGGAATGGTGAACAGGAGCACCAGGAGAGGATAAATGAGGTGCATTTTAGACACATCTCCCGATCACATGGTGTACAGTCCTCTGGGTTTTCCATGCATGTTTTAGCTGTAGGAAGATCCCTTGAACCTGCAGATTTGGGACCCATTGAATGGGTACCAGGTAGTATTACTTTAAAGGGTGTGCATTTCCTCACCCAACCTCACATTTCTCTTAGCGCAAACAGTTTCCAGCCTTATGTCTCATCCTGCTGTGGGTCTAGATGTGTTCAATCCATGTTGCATCACCGTCCCTGAGGAAAAGTTGTAAGAGGTTTTCTCTGTCTCTCTGTCGTTTATTTTTTTCAATTTATTACTATATTGGTTACAGCTGATTTTCAAAGCTCTGTTTCTTGCTGCTGTACATCCACTTGATTCACGTACAGAGAGACATCAATAAATTCTTTTTCAGATTCTTACCAGTCGTATATATTCTTTTCCGGTGACTTGAGTGTGCTGAGTGCAGTTCTTTTAGCTACCGTGTAGGCCTTGTTGATTATCAGTTTGGTATTTGGAATGGTATCTTTGCTAATTTCAACCTCCTGGATGATGCCTCACCCCTCCCCACCTTTCCCGTTTAGCAGCCTTATGCGTGTTTTCTACATATTTGACTATGTTTTTGTTTTGTAATTTATTTCATGTGTAGCCATTTTGGATTCCACCTTTAAGTGATAGCTTATGATATGTGTCTTTTTCTTTTTGAATTCTGTCACTTAGAATGATCATACATAACTCCTCGGGAGTTGTTACAACTGGCCATATTTCATTGATTTCCAGGCTGAATAATATTCCACTCTACCTAAGTACCACATCTCTATCCATTTTTTCCCTCCAGAGACATTTAAGTTATATCCTAGTCGAGGATCTTTTAAACAGAGAGGGGGTAAACATTGGGGTGCCTGTGTCCTCTCGATTTTTGTTTTTCCCAAGATATACGCCCATGAGTGCAAGTGCCCTATGCTCTGTAGCTCATTTTTTAGATGCTTTAGTAAACACAATACACTTCTCCAGAATGGCCGTTGGCAATATACATTTCCACTATAAGTCTCACAGGGCTCCCTCTTCTCGTTGCCCTGTCCTGCATTTCTGTTGTTTACGCTTTATGAGGATGGCTCTTCTGACTGATGCGAAGTGATATCTTTTGTAGTATTGACTTCCAGTGCCCACCTGTTTGGTTGGCTAAAAAAGTGTATGCCCTTTTCTTGAATATATACAGAAAAAAACGCATACACCCTTTTTGGCCAACTGCAATGTTCAGCTCCTTTTCTTGTGCTTAATGGCGAGTCCTTTCTACCTCCTCAAATCCCTTTCCTGCCATTCTCCCTTGCTTACAAGTCCTTTTCTTTGACTTTCCTCAAGACATTTTTCAGTGATGGATATTTTCAACTCTGCAGTTTTGTGAATTTTACTGCCCCTGAGTTCCATTGTTCAACTTGTGTTTATGGGAACTGGCCACAAAGCAGCGGGATTTCCTCAAGCCCTATACTGTTTCCATGGGCAACCCTAGCCTTTGGTCAATTCGTCTTACTGATTGGAAATTAGAGTGACACGTGCCTGTCTGAACACCTAGGACTTGTCTCTCATTGTTCCTCATCCTTCCGCTTCATCCTCTGGACAAATTCCAAACTGTACGCAACAGGATGTTGACAGTGCTGACATCTCCAAGTGGGGAGACTGTTAGTAAAGACGCTGGAGGGGTGAACCCGAACACCAGGAGATGAGGAGATGAGATGCCTTTTCCAAACTCTTCCCGATCAGACGGTATACCATCCTCTGGGTGTGACAGACATGTTTTAGCAGTAGGAAGAGTCCCATTCATGTAAGGAGAACACCAGGGCTTTTTCAAAATCAGTGTCTCCCCGAAACCCAAACTGGGGAAGTTTTTAAGCTACGGCTACACATATGTTCATTAAGGGCCTTGGGAAGTAGGCAGAGTCCAAACTTTAGATAATTGAAGTCTTCAGGGTCAGAAGCACTCACCACCAGCTTCCCTTAGGCTACACTTTAACTGTCATTGATAGATGATGTCAATAAAAATATCTATTCTTTTTCAGATTATTTCCCCTTATAGGTTATTGCAAAATGTTGAGTGTAGTTCCCTGTGCTATACAGTAGTTCCTTGTTGATGATCTATTTTATACATAACAGTGTGTATGTGTTAATTCCAAACTGTTAATTTATCCCTCCTTCCACCTTTCCCCTTTGGTAATAATAAATTATAAGATTTTATACTTCTCAGAAATGGGGGAGCTGAAAGAGAGGTATCCTTTTCAATGGAAAAGCATTTAAAACAAGATTGAAGGTTTAACCAAGATTATTAGATGTACATCCTTGGAAAGAAATCACTTCGTTTCTCTAATATTGACCTGACAAATAAGACAAACCTTTTCACTGAACTTGCTTATAAAAAGTAATGGAAATATCAAATGGAAGTGTTAAAAACATCTTATTTTACCCGAGCCTTATACACTGTTCTATGTTAACTACAGTTTGGCTCACACATCTGTTCATTGAGGTTACAATAGTCTCAATTTCTGTTACTGATCCTCCAGAGTGGACCCCAACAAGTGTCCCCCTGCCCAGTGTCATTGGGGCCAACAGATCGAGACTGAGTTTGGTTCACAAGCAAAGGAAACTTTATATTTTGATCAGAGAATGGAGAGGTGAGAGCATGCACTACCCCGTGGGCTGTGGGCTGGGCTGCTGTGTAGAGATCCTGTCAGAGTCAGTGGGAGGGAGGGAGGGGGCGGAGCTCTCGAGGGCCGGGTTGGCTGTAGCTCAGGCTCTATATCGTGGAGTCTGCACTGGGCCCCAGGAGCTGAGGTGTCGACCCAGCCATTCTGCACTAGGAAATCTGGTCTGAAGTGCCGGGTGTGGAACCTCTGCATGCGGGACCCTAGGAGCACGTGAAATTAGACAAAGCACAAAGGATAAAAAAGGTTAGACTTGACTTTATTGCCCAGATTCTATTTTTATCTCCCAGGGATTTTTAATGGGCTTTGCTGGGGACAAACCCCTCCTCTGCCTTTTGTCCCGTTCCTAATTCTTGGAGTGCTGAGGGTGCAGACCCTTCTTCTGTAACTGCTGAGTGCTGAGTTGGGAGCCCTCATACCCTGGGGCGAGGGTCAGAGCTTCTCCCCAGCAGCCTCCCGGTGACGTTGATTGTCCCCAGGACCCCTGCCTCCCTGCTCGTCCACCTGAGCACCAGCATTGGAAGTGTTATAGATTCTAATGACCTTTAAGGGTCCAGGAAAGAGATGTGCAGAGACGCTGTGGGGGCCGGTTTCACCCCGCCCCACATTTGTTTGGCCACCTTAGGCTGACCGTTTCTGCCAGCCTAGATGCTCTGACCAGTAGTCTGCGCTTTCTTCAATTAGGCCCCTGAATTAACGTACAAACAGCACCAGGTGTCAGAGCCCTGCCCGCTCAACTCCCAGACAGTCCAGGGTCAGTGGTGATCAAGGACCATGATGGCCACTGAGTCAACAGCCTTTTGAAGTAAACAGGAGTCCAGCCGGTCTTATTGGCCACCATCATCACGGTGTCTGTAGGCTTTTCTATGGTGACAGTGTGGTATACTGTTCCCCCGCCAAGATTATTAGCTCCCCTCTGGGTGCAGTAAGTCCTGCAAGCAGTAGTCTACTCTTTTGGGACACACTCTTGTTGTTTTATGAGAGAAACTCCAGGTCAAGTGATGTTCACACGAGTCGTCATGGTGCCCTGTTGCCCCCGGTTATCTCTCTGGATGTTGGAGTTGGAGGGCCTCCTCACTCGAGGTCGGTGTGCCCGCGGAGCGAACCCTGCAACTTCAGGGCATGGTTGGTGGTTAGGATCACCACGTGGGGTCCTTTTCCCTTAGGAGGGAGGTGGCCTTTTGGGCTGCTGATTTCCAGGTTTTTAGATACCGCCAGTATCTTGGCCAGATGTGGCAGTGGGCCAAGCCCCTTAGTGACCGTAGTTTATCCTACCTGGATGGCATTCTTGCATTGTTCCATTTCAAGTGGTCCCAGTTTTTGCACTAATTCTCCAATGGCGATTCACCTTTCACCGGGAATGTAAAGGTCAAAGGGTTTAGCTAAATTAGGGAGTTCCAGGGCAAGGGTCTGAATTGACTGCTCTTTCCATTCTTGAAAGGCCACTTCTGGATTCTATTCAAAAGGATCATCATCTTTTCCTTTCAGTGTTTCATATAGAGGCCCAGCTAGTAGACTGTAGTTAGGGATCCAGAAGCAGCAAACCCTGGCCTCCCCAGGAACCCCTAAGCTGTCTTCTAGTTTTAGAAAGGGGTAAGGCTGAAAATGGTTTCTTCCCTTTCCTGGGATGGGCTTCTCCGACCTTCTGTGAGAATGAAGCCCAGGCAGGTCACCGCAGTCTGTGATATTTGAGCTTTTTCTTGGACAACTTCTATCCTTTATTGGCTTGGTAGTTCAGAGGCCTCCTTAGTAGGGCTAGCGATCAGAATGTCGCCTGCATATTGAAGGAGGGTTTCCTTTTCCAGAGGTAGAACTTTTAGGTCTTTAGCTAAGCTTTCCCCAAAGATGGTGTGGGAATTTTTGCACCCTTGGGGCCGAACGGCCCGGAAGTATTGTTTTAGTTGTATGTTGAGTCCTGCCACTCACAAGCCAAAATTTCTTGTGACTCTGGGACTAATGGAATACAAAAGAAGGCATCATTGAAGACTAATACAGAATACCATGTCCTGGTGGTTGGTAGAATGACCAGCAGGGTGTAGGAATTAGGAGCAACTGGAGGTATATCCTCGGTGGCTTCACTGACTGTCCTGACATCCTTTACCAGGTCCCCAGCAGCCCATGGGACTCTCGTGGTCAGACCAATCCCAGAATATGGAGCTCACCTGGGCAGGTACCCCACCCCCACCCCAGCCCACGGGGCTCTCGTGGTCAGGCCCCTCCCAGGATACAGAGCTACCCTTGCAGATACTGTGGCAGGGCTGGGCACACAGGAACCGTGCACATAGCCCTCATTGCAGAGCACCCCCAGCTCACCTGTCGCTCAGAGCTGACACAGAGCACCTCAGAGCAGGACTTGAACTAACAAACAGCAGCTGTGACAGGTCTGTGACCCTGGGCATCACTCCGTGCGGCCTCCCTCCACCTGGTCTTCCAGAGACTTCCACTGCACCCGGGGCACCAGGCCTCTGTCTCCAACCACCACCCACCCCTCCTCTCCCTGACTCCTGGGTTCCTCTCATTAGGAGAGGGTTTTCTTGAAGTTGTCTCCCACTCATGGGCCAGATAAAATGATTAGAAAACAAGCCAAAGCTGCAGCCCCTTGTCTATCCTGACTCTCGGGAGCCCACACCTGTTCCTTGGACCTAGCCGCTTCAGCAAGTTCCATTTTCTGCAACTGTGAGCCCCTGAGGGGTGATGATTGGCTGACCTGGGCAGACTTACCGTGCCGGCCAGCCCTCCCCAGGTGTGCCTGGGTTGAGATCAATATAAATACCACTCCAGGCAGCAAGAGCCCCTGCAGCCGTGCCTGACGCCATTTTCTCTGCCCTGTCAGCAGTCTCGGGGCTGGGCTGGTGGGAGGGAGGGAGAGGCCACGGCTTTGTGGGTGGCCCAGTGTGAGTGGGGCTCTGCTGGACTTTCTGCAGCAGTTGCCAGGCTGCCACCTGCTAAAGAAGAGGATGTGTCACCCATACCTGCTGCTGGAATTTCTCCCTGGGCAGAGGTGAGGAAGGAAAAAAGCAGTGGGGGCAGGGACAGGACGGGTATCTCAGGCAGGGAAATGGAAATCTTCCAGAAGAGCACCCAGGGCCAGGACCATCCTGGCTGGCCTGCAGGCACCAAGTCGGCCGGCATGCTGTCACTCGTGTGGCTCCATGGCCCTTCCTCTAGGCTTTCAAGTCCTTGTATATATTCAGGTGTTTTACCTGGGACGGGTGGGAATAGTTCAGCAGCAACTGGCCTGGGGCTCAGCTCACGTTTACTCACAGATGCCCTGGCACGGTGCCCCAGCTTTGCAATGAGGACGCTTGTTGCGTGGGGGCTGCTGGCTGAATGGGAGATGATTCCCCACCACTGACCAACTTCAGAATTGTTTACAACTGGAGCAAGTGCCCTGATACGGTTTTCCTCTGTGTAACTGGTGGGTTCTGTGTTTTTTTTCTCTTTTTCGTTTTTGGTTCAAGGTAGATTTTATTCTTCTTTTTTGTATTTACAGATATAAGCATGGAAATAAATTATTCATATAAATACATGTATGTGCAGGGAATAATTGTTTTTTCTGTTTTATTTTTTAAATTTTATTTCTTTTTAATTTTGAATTTTATTTTATATTTTTATACAGCAGGTTCTTATTGGTTATCTATTTTATACATATAAATGTATACATGCCAATCCCAGTCTCTCAACTCCTCCCACCACCACCCCCCCAACAGCTTTCCCCCCTTGTTGTCCATACGTTTGTTGTCTACATCTGTTGCTCTATTTATGCCTTGCAAAATGGTTAATCTGTACAGTTTTTCTAGGTTCCACATATATGCATGAATATACAAGATTTGTTTTTCTCTTTCTGACTTACTTCACTCTGTATGACAGTCTCTGGATCCATCGACGTCTCTACAAATGACCCAATTTCGTTCCTTTTCATGGCTTAGTAATATTCCATTTTATATATGTACCACGGCTTTATGCATTCGTTTGTCTGTGGGCATTTAGGTTGCTTCCATTACCTCGATATTGTAAATAGTGATGCAATGAACATTGCGGTGAATGACTCTTTTTGATTTATGGTTTTGTCTGGGTATATGTCCAGTACTGGGATTGCTGTATCATATGGTAATTCTATTGTTAGTTTCTTAAGAAATTCCATATTGTTCTCCATAATGACTATCAATTTATATTCCAAACAATAGTGGAAGAGGGTTCCTTTTCTCCACACCCTTTCCAGCATTTTTTGTTTGTAGATTTTCTATGATGCCTATTCTACCAGGTGTGAGGTGATACCTCATTGCTGAATCCATTACGTTGAGCAAGGGGTAGGTCTTGTCTATTCCATATTTGGCTTATGGAACAGTATCTGTGCTAATTTCAAACTCTGCTTTTATGCAGCACCCCAACTCACCTTTCCCCTTAAGCAAGCATAAGATGGTTTTCTAAATTTGAGTCCCTGTTCTATTTTGTAATTCAGTTTCTGTGTAGCCAAGTTTACATTCC
The DNA here is from genome assembly GCF_039906515.1 of Pseudorca crassidens. NCBI lineage: Eukaryota > Metazoa > Chordata > Mammalia > Artiodactyla > Delphinidae > Pseudorca > Pseudorca crassidens. The sequence continues at coordinate 105,808,449 of NC_090301.1, forward strand.
GTGTATTAGTGATATCTCATGATGTTTCTTTTTCTGTGTGACTTATTTCAGTTAGAATCATCGTACCTGAATCCACTCATTATGCTGCTATGGGCCTGATGACATAGATTTCATTGCTGAGTGATATTGCATTGTACGTAAGTACCACAACTTCTTTATCCATTTTTCACTTTCTGCAATATTGAACTTGTACCGTAAACGAGGTTCTTGTAAACAGAGCCGTCCCAAACTTTGGGGTGGCTGTGTCTTTTTGATTTTAATTTCCCTAAGCTATAGGACCATAAGTGGAAGTGCCCTAGGCTCTGTTGCTTTGTTTTTTAGATGTTTCAGGAAACACCATACACTTCTCCCAAGTGGCTGTTGGCAATTTACATCCCACCCATCAGCATAACAAGGCTCCCAGTTCTCCATGGCCTGTCCTGCCTTTCTGGATTTTACACTTTTTTCAGATGGCCCTTTTGAGCGGGGGGAAGTGAGACTTCATTGTAGTGCAGATTTCCTTTGCAAGCTTGCTTGGTTGGCGAAAAAGGGCGTATGCGTTTTTTCCTGAATATACTCAGGAAAAAACGCATACGCCCTTTTTGGCCAAGTGCATCATTGTGGACGTTCTGCCTCTTTTCCTATGTTTTAAATGCAATTCCAGTCTAACTCCTGAAATCGGTTTCCTGCAATTCTGCCCCGCTTTCAAGTCCTCTTGGCAGCCTTACTTCAGTATATTTTTGGACGATAGCTGTCATTTATAACTCTGCAGGTTTGTGAATTACAGTGCCCCTGAGCTCCTTCCTTCAACTCGCTTTTTTGTGAGCTGGCCGCAACACCGCAGGGTTGCTTCAGGCCCTAATCTGGTTCCGGCATGGCACGCTGAGCCTTTGGTTAATTCCTCTTCCTGGTGGGAAATGAGAGTTAAATTTGCCCGTCCAGACACCTCCAGCTAGTCTCTCATTGGTTCTCCCTATTCCTGTTCATCTTCCGCAGAAATTGCAAACTGGGCCAAACAGGAGGTTAAAGGCACTGACTCTCTAAGTTGGGAGAGTGTTAGTAAAGCGTCTGGAATGTTGCACCCAAGTACCAGGCGTTGAAAACTGTGACATATTTGAATACTTCTCCTGATCACACGGTTGATCATACTCTGGGTACCACATGCATGTTTTAGCTGAAGGAAGAATACCTTAAACCTGGAGATTTGAGACCTGTGGAATGGGTACCATGCAATATGACTTCAAAGGGTCTTCATTAGCTCACCGAACCTCTCCAATCCTATCACTGCTGCGTTTATGCCCCTGTACCTACGCTTGATTCTCTTTTGGAGATATAGCAATCCATAGGTTTTAAGATACTTACTAGTCAGGTACATTCTTAGGCGTTTAATATGGGGTGTTGAGTCCATTTCGTTGAGCAAGGAGTAGCTCTTGTCTATTCCATATTTGGCTTAAGGAACTTTATCTGTGCTCATTTCAATCTCTGGTTTTATGCAGCACCCCAACTCACCTTTCCCCTTAAGCAAGCATAAGTTGGTTTTCTAAATTAGAGACACTCTTCCGTTTTGTAATTCAGTTCCTGTGTAGCCAAGTTTACATTCCGTGTATTAGTGATATCTTATGATGTTTCTTTTTCTGTGTGACTTATTTCAGTTAGAATCATCATACCTGAATCCACTCATTATGCTGCTACGGGCCTGATGACATAGATTTCATTGCTGAGTGATATTGCATTGTACGTAAGTACCACAACTTCTTTATCCATTTTTCACTTTCTGCGATATTGAACTTGTACCATAAACGAGGTTCTTGTAAACAGAGCCGTCCCAACTTTTGGGGTGGCTGTGTCTTTTTGATTTTAATTTCCCTAAGCTATAGGACCATAAGAGGAAGTGCTCTAGGCTCTGTTGCTTTGTTTTTTAGATGTTTCAGGAAACACCACACACTTCTCCCAAGTGGCTGTTGGCAATATACATCCTACCCATCAGCATAACAAAGCGCCCAGTTCTCCATGGCCTGTCCTGCCTTTCTGGATTTTACACTTTTTTCAGATGGCCCTTTTGACCGGGGGGAAGTGAGACTTCATTGTAGTGCAGATTTCCTTTGCAAGCTTGCTTGGTTGGCTAAAAAGTGCGTATGCATTTTTTCCTGAATATATTCAGGAAAAAACGCATACGCCCGTTTTGGCCAAGTGCATCATTGTCGACGTTCTGCCTCTTTTCCTATGCTTTCAATGCAATTCCAGTCTACCTCCTGAAATCGGTTTCCTGCAATTCTGCCCCGCTTTCAAGTCCTCTTGGCAGCCTTACTTCAGTATATTTTTGGACAATACCTGTCATTTATAACTCTGCATGTTTGTGAATTACAGTGCCCCTGAGCTCCTTTCTTCAACTCGCTTTCTTGTGAGCTGGCCAAAACACCGCAGGATTGATTCAGGTGCTAATCTGGTTCCGGCACGGCACGCTGAGCCTTTCGTTAATTCCTCTTCCTGGTGGGAAATGTGAGTTAAATTTGCCCGTCCAGACACCTCCAGCTAGTCTCTTATTGGTTCTCCCAATTCCTGTTCATCTTCCGCAGAAATGGCAAACTGGGCCAAACAGGAGGTTAAAGGCACTGACTCTCCAAGTCGGGAGAGTGTTAGTAAAGCGTCTGGAATGTTGCACCCGAGTACCAGGGGAAGAAAACTGAGACATATTTGAACACGTCTCCCGATCACACGGTTGATCATACAGTGAGATCCACATGCATGTTTTAGCTGAAGGAAGAATACCTTAAACCTGGTGAGTTGAGACCCGTGGAATGGGTACCCTGCAATACGACTTCAAAGCGTCTTCATTTGCTCAGCGAACCTCTCCAATGTTATCACTGCTGCGATTATGTCCCTGTACACACGCTTGATTCTCTTTCAGAGAGATAGGAATCCATATGTGTTAAGATACTTACTAGTCAGGTACATTCTTAGGCGTTTAATATGGGGTGTTGAGTCCATTTCATTGAGCAAGGAGTAGCTCTTTTCTATTCCATATTTGGCTTAAGGAACTTTATCTGTGCTAATTTCAATCTCTGGTTTTATGCAGCACCCCAACTCACCTTTCCCCTTAAGCAAGCATAAGTTGGTTTTCTAAATTTGAGACCCTCTTCTGTTTTGTAATTCAGTTCCTGTGTAGCCAAGTTTACATTCCGTGTATTAGTGATATCTTATGATGTTTCTTTTTCTGTGTGACTTATTTCAGTTAGAATCATCATACCTGAATCCACTCATTATGCTCCTACGGGCCTGATGACATAGATTTCATTGCTGAGTGATACTGCATTGAACGTAAGTACCACAACTTCCTTATCCATTTTTCACTTTCTGCGATATTGAACTTCTACCGTAAACGAGGTTCAAGTAAACAGAGCCGTCCTAACCTTTGAGGTGACTGTGTCTTTTTGATTTTAATTTCCCTAAGCTATAGGACCATAAGTGGAAGTGCCCTAGGCTCTGTTGCTTTGTTTTTTAGATGTTTCAGGAAACACCATACACTTCTCCCGAGTGTCTGTTGGCAATTTACATCCCGCCCATCAGCATAACAAGGCTCCCAGTTCTCCATGGCCTGTCCTGCCTTTCTGGATTTTACACTTTTTTCATATGGCCCTTTTGACCGGGGGGAAGTGAGACTTCATTGTAGTGCAGATTTCCTTTGCAGGCTTGCTTGGTTGGCCAAAAAGGGCGTATGCGTTTTTTCCTGAATATATTCAGGAAAAAACTCATACGCCCTTTTTGGCCAAGTGCGTCATTGTGGACGTTCTGCCTCTTTTCCTATGCTTGAAATGCAATTCCAGTCTACCTCCTGAAATCGGTTTCCTGCAATTCTGCCCCACTTTCAAGTCCTCTTGGCAGCCTTACTTCAGTATATTTTTGGACGATAGCTGTCATTTATAACTCTGCAGGTTTGTGAATTACAGTGCCCCTGATCTCCTTTCTTCAACACGCTTTCTTTTGAGCTGGCCACAACACCGCAGGATGGCTTCAGGCCCTAATCTGGTTCCGGCACGGCACGCTGAGCCTTTGGTTATTTCCTCTTCCTGGTGGGAAATCAGAGTTAAATTTGCCCGTCCAGACAACTCCAGCTAGTCTCTCATTGGTTCTCCCTATTCCTGTTCATCTTCCGCAGAAATTGCAAACTGGGCCAAACAGGAGGTTAAAGGTGCTGAGTGTCCAAGTGGGGAGAGTGTTAGTAAAGCGTCTGGAATGTTGCACCCGAGTACCAGGGTACGAAAACTGAGACATATTTGAACACGTATCCCGATCACATGGTTGATCATGCTCTAGGTTACACATGCATGTTTTAGCTGAAGGAAGAATACCTTAAACCTGGAGAGTTGAGACCCGTGGAATGGGTACCATGCAATATGACTTCAAAGGGTCTTCATTTGCTCACCGAACCTCTCCAAACCTATCACTGCTGCGTTTATGTCCCTGTACACACGCTTGATTCTCTTTTGGAGACATAGAAATCCATAGGTTTTAAGATACTTACTAGTCAGGTACATTCTTAGGCATTTAATATGGGGTGTTGAGTCCATTTCGTTGAGCAAGGAGTAGCTCTTGTCTATTCCATATTTGGCTTAAGGAACTTTATCTGTGCTCATTTCAATCTCTGGTTTTATGCAGCACCCCAACTCACCTTTCCTCTTAAGCAAGCATAAGTTGGTTTTCTAAATTTGAGACCCTGTTCTGTTTTGGAATTCAGTTCCTGTGTAGCCAAGTTTACATTCCGTGTATTACTGATATCTTATGATGTTTCTTTTTCTGTGTGACTTATTTCAGTTAGAATCATCGTACCTGAATCCACTCATTGTGCTGCTATGGGCCTGATGACATAGATTTCATTGCTGAGTGATACTGCATTGTACGTAAGTACCACAAGTTCTTTATCCATTTTTCACTTTCTGTGATATTGAACTTGTACGGTAAACGAGGTTCTTGTAAACAGAGGCGTCGCAAACTTTGGGGTGGCTGTGTCTTTTTGATTTTAATTTCCCTAAGCTATAGGACCATAAGTGGAAGTGCCCTAGGCTCTGTTCCTTTGTTTTTTAGATGTTTCAGGAAACACCATACACTTCTCCCGAGTGTCTGTTGGCAATTTACATCCCGCCCATCAGCATAACAAGGCTCCCAGTTCTCCATGGCCTGTCCTGCCTTTCTGGGTTTTACACTTTTTTCAGATGGCCCTTTTGACCGGGGGGAAGTGAGACTTCATTGTAGTGCAGATTTCCTTTGCAAGTTTGCTTGGTTGGCCAAAACGGGCGTATGCGTTTTTTCCTGAATATATTCAGGAAAAAACGCATACGCCCTTTTTGGCCAAGTGCATCATTGTGGACGTTCTGCCTCTTTTCCTATGCTTTCAATGCAATTCCAGTCTACCTCCTGAAATCGGTTTCCTGCAATTCTGCCCCGCTTTCAAGTCCTCTTGGCAGCCTTACTTCGGTATATTTTTGGACGATAGCTGTCATTTATAACTCTGCAGGTTTGTGAATTACAGTGCCCCTGAGCTCCTTTCTTCAACTCGATTTCTTGTGAGCTGGCCGCAACACCGCAGGATGGCTTCAGGCCCTAATCTGGTTCCGGCACGGCACGCTGAGCCTTTGGTTAATTCCTCTTCCTGGTGGGAAATGAGAGTTAAATTTGCCCGTCCAGACACCTCCAGCTAGTCTCTCATTGGTTCTCGCTATTCCTGTTCATCTTCCGCAGAAATTGCAAACTGGGCCAAACAGGAGGTTAAAGGGACTGACTCTCCAAGTCGGGAGAGTGTTAGTAAAGCGTCTGGAATGTTGCACCCGAGTATCAGGGGAGGAAAACTGAGACATATTTGAACACGTCTCCCATTCACACGGTTGATCATACTGTGGGTTCCACATGCATGTTTTAGCTGAAGGAAGAATACTTTAAACCTGGAGAGTTGAGACCCGTGGAATGGGTACCATGCAATATGACTTCAAAGGGTCTTCATTTGTTCACCGAACCTCTCCAATCCTATCACTGCTGCGTTTATGTCCCTGTACACATGCTTGATTCTCTTTCGGAGACATAGCAATCCATAGGTTTTAAGATACTTACTAGTCAGGTACATTCTTAGGCGTTTAATATGGGGTGTTGAGTCCATTTCGTTGAGCAAGGAGTAGCTCTTGTCTATTCCATATTTGGCTTAAGGAACTTTATCTGTGCTCATTTCAATCTCTGGTTTTATGCAGCACCCCAACTCACCTTTCCCCTTAAGCAAGCATAAGTTGGTTTTCTAAATTTGAGACCCTCTTCTGTTCTGTAATTCAGTTCCTGTGTAGCCAAGTTTACATTCCGTGTATTAGTGATATCTTATGATGTTTCTTTTTCTGTGTGACTTATTTCAGTTAGAATCATCGTACCTGAATCCACTCATTGTGCTGCTAAGGGCCTGATGACATAGATTTCATTGCTGAGTGATATTGCTTTGTAAGTAAATACTACAACTTCTTTATCCATTTTTCACTTTCTGCAATGTTGAACTTGTACTGTAAACGAGGTTCTTGTAAACAGAGGCGTCGCAAACTTTGGGGTGGCTGTGTCTTTTTAATTTTAATTTCCCTAAGCTATAGGACCGTAAGTGGAAGTGCCCTAGGCTCTGTTGCTTTGTTTTTTAGATGTTTCAGGAAACAAAATACACTTCTCCCAAGTGTCTGTTGGCAATTTACATCCCGCCCATCAGCATAACAAGGCTCCCAGTTCTCCATGGACTGTCCTGCCTTTCTGGGTTTTACACTTTTTTCAGATGGCCCTATTGACCGGGGGGAAGTGAGACTTCATTGTAGTGCAGATTTCCTTTGCAAGTTTGCTTGGTTGGCCAAAAAGGGCGTATGCGTTTTTTCCTGAATATATTCAGGAAAAAACGCATACGCCCTTTTTGGCCAAGTGCATCATTGTGGACGTTCTGCCTCTTTTCCTATGCTTTCAATGCAATTCCAGTCTACCTCCTGAAATCGGTTTCCTGCAATTCTGCCCCGCTTTCAAGTCCTCTTGGCAGCCTTACTTCAGTATATTTTTGGACGATAGCTGTCATTTATAACTCTGCAGGTTTGTGAATTACAGTGCCCCTGAGCTCCTTTCTTCAACTCGCTTTCTTGTGACCTGGCCGCAACACCGCAGGATGGCTTCAGGCCCTACTCTGGTTCCGGCACGGCACGCTGAGCCTTTGTTTAATTCCTCTTCCTGGTGGGAAATGAGAGTTAAATTTGCCCGTCCAGACACCTCCAGCTAGTCTCTCATTGGTTCTCCCTATTCCTGTTCATCTTCCGCAGAAATTGCAAACTGGGCCAAACAGGAGGTTAAAGGGACTGACTCTCCAAGTCGGGAGAGTGTTAGTAATGTGTCTGGAATGTTGCACCCGAGTACCAGGGGAGGAAAACTGAGACATATTTGAACACGTCTCCCGTTCACACAGTTGATCATACTGTGGGTTCCACATGCATGTTTTAGCTGAAGGAAGAATACTTTAAACCTGGAGAGTTGAGACCCGTGGAATGGGTACCATGCAATATGACTTCAAATGGTCTTCATTTGCTCACCGAACCTCTCCAATCCTATCACTGCTGCGTTTATGCCCCTTTAAACATGCTTGATTCTCTTTCGGAGACATAGCAATCCATAGGTTTTAAGATACTTACTAGTCAGGTACATTCTTTGGCGTTTAATATGGGGTGTTGAGTCCATTTCGTTGAGCAAGGAGTAGCTCTTGTCTATTCCATATTTGGCTTAAGGAACTTTATCTGTGCTCATTTCAATCTCTGGTTTTATGCAGCACCCCAACTCACCTTTCCCCTTAAGCAAGCATAAGTTGGTTTTCTAAATTTGAGACCCTCTTCTGTTCTGTAATTCAGTTCCTGTGTAGCCAAGTTTACATTCCGTGTATTAGTGATATCTTATGATGTTTCTTTTTCTGTGTGACTTATTTCAGTTAGAATCATCGTACCTGAATCCACTCATTGTGCTGCTAAGGGCCTGATGACATAGATTTCATTGCTGAGTGATATTGCTTTGTAAGTAAATACTACAACTTCTTTATCCATTTTTCACTTTCTGCGATGTTGAACTTGTACTGTAAACGAGGTTCTTGTAAACAGAGGCGTCCCAAACTTTGGGGTGGCTGTGTCTTTTTGATTTTAATTTCCCTAAGCTATAGGACCGTAAGTGGAAGTGCCCTAGGCTCTGTTGCTTTGTTTTTTAGATGTTTCAGGAAACAAAATACACTTCTCCCTAGTGTCTGTTGGCAATTTACATCCCGCCCATCAGCATAACAAGGCTCCCAGTTCTCCATGGCCTGTCCTGCCTTTCTGGGTTTTACACTTTTTTCAGATGGCCCTTTTGACCGGGGGGAAGTGAGACTTCATTGTAGTGCAGATTTCCTTTGCAAGTTTGCTTGGTTGGCCAAAAAGGGCGTATGCGTTTTTTCCTGAATATATTCAGGAAAAAACGCATACGCCCTTTTTGGCCAAGTGCGTCATTGTGGACGTTCTGCCTCTTTTCCTATGCTTTCAATGCAATTCCAGTCTACCTCCTGAAATCGGTTTCCTGCAATTCTGCCCCGCTTTCAAATCCTCTTGGCTGCCTTACTTCAGTATATTTTTGGACGATAGCTGTCATTTATAACTCTGCAGGTTTGTGAATTACAGTGCCCCTGAGCTGCTTTCTTCAACTCGCTTTCTTGTGACCTGGCCGCAACACCGCAGGATGGCTTCAGGCCCTAATCTGGTTCCGGCACGGCACGCTGAGCCTTTGGTTATTTCCTCTTCCTGGTGGGAAATGAGAGTTAAATTTGCCCGTCCAGACACCTCCAGCTAGTCTCTCATTGGTTCTCCCTATTCCTGTTCATCTTCCGCAGAAATTGCAAACTGGGCCAAACAGGAGGTTAAAGGGACTGACTCTCCAAGTCGGGAGAGTGTTAGTAAAGCGTCTGGAATGTTGCACCCGAGTACCAGGGGAGGAAAACTGAGACATATTTGAACACGTCTCCTGTTCACACGGTTGATCATACTCTGGGTTCCACATGCATGTTTTAGCTGAAGGAAGAATACCTTAAACCTGGAGAGTTGAGACCCGTGGAATGGGTACCATGCAATATGACTGCAAAGGGTCTTCATTTGATCACTGAACCTCTCCAATCCTATCACTGCTACGTTTATGCCCCTGTACACACGCTTGATTCTCTTTTGGAGACATAGCAATCCATAGGTTTTAAGATACTTACTAGTCAGGTACATTCTTAGGCGTTTAATATGGGGTGTTGAGTCCATTTCGTTGAGCAAGGAGTAGCTCTTGTCTATTCCATATTTGGCTTAAGGAACTTTATCTGTGCTCATTTCAATCTCTGGTTTTATGCAGCACCCCAACTCACCTTTCCCCTTAAGCAAGCATAAGTTGGTTTTCTAAATTTGAGACCCTGTTCTGTTCTGTAATTCAGTTCCTGTGTAGCCAAGTTTACATTCTTGTATTAGTGATATCTTATGATGTTTCTTTTTCTGTGTGACTTATTTCAGTTAGAATCATCGTACCTGAATCCACTCATTGTGCTGCTACGGGCCTGATGACATAGATTTCATTGCTGAGTGATACTGCATTGTATGTAAGTACCACAAGTTCTTTATCCATTTTTCACTTTCTGTGATATTGAACTTGTACGGTAAACGAGGTTCTTGTAAACAGAGGCGTCCCAAACTTTGGGGTGGCTGTGTCTTTTTGATTTTAATTTCCCTAAGCTATAGGACCATAAGTGGAAGTGCCCTAGGCTCTGTTGCTTTGTTTTTTAGATATTTCAGGAAACACCATACACTTCTCCCGAGTGTCTGTTGGCAATTTACATCCCGCCCATCAGCATAACAAGGCTCCCAGTTCTCCATGGCCTGTCCTGCCTTTCTGGATTTTACACTTTTTTCAGATGGCCCTTTTGACCGGGGGGAAGTGAGACTTCATTGTAGTGCAGATTTCCTTTGCAAGCTTGCTTGGTTGTCCAAAAAGGGCGTATGCGTTTTTTCCTGAATATATTCAGGAAAAAACGCATACGCCCTTTTTGGCCAAGTGCATCATTGTGGACGTTCTGCCTCTTTTCCTATGCTTTCAATGCAATTCCAGTCTACCTCCTGAAATCGGTTTCCTGCAATTCTGCCCCGCTTTCAAGTCCTCTTGGCAGCCTTACTTCAGTATATTTTTGGACGATAGCTGTCATTTATAACTCTGCAGGTTTGTGAATTACAGTGCCCCTGAGCTGCTTTCTTCAACTCTCTTTCTTTTGAGCTGGCCGCACCACTGCAGGATGGCTTCAGGCCCTAATCTGGTTCCGGCACGGCACGCTGAGCCTTTGGTTAATTCCTCTTCCTGGTGGGAAATGAGAGTTAAATTTGCCCGTCCAGACACCTCCAGCTAGTCTCTCATTGGTTCTCCCTATTCCTGTTCATCTTCCACAGAAATTGCAAACTGGGCCAAAGAGGAGGTTAAAGGCACTGACTCTCCAAGTCGGGAGAGTGTTAGTAAACCGTCTGGAATGTTGCACCCGAGTACCAGGGTAGAAAAACTGAGACATATTTGAACACGTCTCCCGTTCACACGGTTGATCATACTCTGGGTTCCACATGCATGTTTTAGCTGAAGGAAGAATACCTTAAACCTGGAGAGTTGAGACCCGTGGAATGGGTACCATGCAATATGACTTCAAAGGGTCTTCATTTGCTCACCGAACCTCTCCAATCCTATCACTGCTGCATTTATGCCCGTGTACACATGCTTGATTCTCTTTTGGAGACATAGCAATCCATAGGTTTTAAGATACTTACTAGTCAGGTACATTCTTAGGCGTTTAATATGCGGTGTTGAGTCCATTTCGTTGAGCAAGGAGTAGCTCTTGTCTATTCCATATTTGGCTTAAGGAACTTTATCTGTGCTCATTTCAATCTCTGGTTTTATGCAGCACCCCAACTCACCTTTCCCCTTAAGCAAGCATAAGTTGGTTTTCTAAATTTGAGACCCTGTTCTGTTTTGGAATTCAGTTCCTGTGTAGCCAAGTTTACATTCCGTGTATTACTGATAACTTATGATGTTTCTTTTTCTGTGTGACTTATTTCAGTTAGAATCATCATACCTGAATCCACTCATTGTGCTGCTAAGGGCCTGATGACATAGATTTCATTGCTGAGTGATATTGCTTTGTAAGTAAATACTACAACTTCTTTATCCATTTTTCACTTTCTGCTATGTTGAACTTGTACTGTAAACGAGGTTCTTGTAAACAGAGGCGTCCCAAACTATGGGGTGGCTGTGTCTTTTTGATTTTAATTTCCCTAAGCTATAGGACCATAAGTGGAAGTGCCCTAGGCTCTGTTGCTGTGTTTTTTAGATGTTTCAGGAAACACCATACACTTCTCCCGAGTGTCTGTTGGCAATTTACATCCCGCCCATCAGCATAACAAGGCTCCCAGTTCTCCATGGCCTGTCCTGCCTTTCTGGATTTTACACTTTTTTCAGATGGCCCTTTTGACCGGGGGGAAGTGAGACTTCATTGTAGTGCAGATTTCCTTTGCAAGCTTGCTTGGTTGGCCAAAAAGGGCGTATGCGTTTTTTCCTGAATATATTCAGGAAAAAACGCATACGCCCTTTTTGGCCAAGTGCATCATTGTGGACGTTCTGCCTCTTTTCCTATGCTTTCAATGCAATTCCAGTCTACCTCCTGAAATCGGTTTCCTGCAATTCTGCCCCGCTTTCAAGTCCTCTTGGCAGCCTTACTTCAGTATATTTTTGGACGATAGCCTGTCATTTATAACTCTGCAGGTTTGTGAATTACAGTGCTCCTGAGCTCCTTTCTTCAACTCGCTTTCTTGTGACCTGGCCACAACACCACAGGATGGCTTCAGGCCCTAATCTGGTTCCGGCACGGCACGCTGAGCCTTTGGTTAATTCCTCTTCCTGGTGGGAAATGAGAGTTAAATTTGCCCGTCCAGACACCTCCAGCTAGTCTCTCATTGGTTCTCGCTATTCCTGTTCATCTTCCGCAGAAATTGCAAACTGGGCCAAACAGGAGGTTAAAGGGACTGACTCTCCAAGTGGGGAGAGTGTTAGTAAAGCGTCTGGAATGTTGCACCCGAGTACCAGGGTACGAAAACTGAGACATATTTGAACACGTCTCCCGATCACATGCTTGATCATACTCTAGGTTCCACATGCATGTTTTAGCTGAAGGAAGAATACCTTAAACCTGGGTAGTTGAAACCCGTGGAATGGGTACCATGCAATATGACTTCAAAGGGTCTTCATTTGCTCACCGAACCTCTCCATTCCTATCACTGCTGCGTTTATGCCCCTGTACACATGCTTGATTCTCTGTCGGAGACATAGCAATCTATAGGTTTTAAGATACTAGTCAGGTACATTCTTAGGCGTTTAATATGCGGTGTTGAGTCCATTTCGTTGAGCAAGGAGTAGCTCTTGTCTATTCCATATTTGGCTTAAGGAACTTTATCTGTGCTCATTTCAATCTCTGGTTTTATGCAGCACCCCAACTCACCTTTCCCCTTAAGCAAGCATAAGTTGGTTTTCTAAATTTGACACCCTGTTCTGTTCTGTAATTCAGTTCCTGTGTAGCCAAGTTTACATTCCGTGTATTACTGATATCTTATGATGTTTCTTTTTCTGTGTGACTTATTTCAGTTAGAATCATCGTACCTGAATCCACTCATTGTGCTGCTAAGGGCCTGATGACATAGATTTCATTGCTGAGTGATATTGCTTTGTAAGTAAATACCACAACTTCTTTATCCATTTTTCACTTTCTGCGATGTTGAACTTGTACTGTAAACGAGGTTCTTGTAAACAGAGCCGTTCCAAACTTTGGGGTGGCTGTGTCTTTTTGATTTTAATTTCCCTAAGCTATAGGACCATAAGTGGAAGTGCTCTAGGCTCTGTTGCTTTGTTTTTTAGATATTTCAGGAAACACCATACACTTCTCCCGAGTGTCTGTTGGCAATTTACATCCCGCCCATCAGCATAACAAGGCTCCCAGTTCTCCATGGCCTGTCCTGCCTTTCTGGATTTTACACTTTTTTCAGATGGACCTTTTGACCGGGGTGAAGTGAGACTTCATTGTAGTGCAGATTTCCATTGCAAGCTTGGTTGGTTGGCCAAAAAGTGCGTATGCGTTTTTTCCTGAATATATTCAGGAAAAAATGCATACGCACTTTTTGGCCAAATGCATCATTGTGGACGCTCTGCCTCTTTTCCTATGCTTTCAATGCAATTCCAGTCTACCTCCTGAAATCGGTTTCCTGCAATTCTGCCCCGCTTTCAAGTCCTCTTGGCAGCCTTACTTCAGTATATTTTTGGACGATAGCTGTCATTTATAACTCTGCAGGTTTGTGCATTACAGTGCCCCTGAGCTCCTTTCTTCAACTCGCTTTCTTGTGACCTGGCTGCAACACCGCAGGATGGCTTCAGGCCCTAATCTGGTTCCGGCACGGCACGCTGAGCCTTTGGTTAATTCCTCTTCCTGGTGGGAAATGAGAGTTAAATTTGCCCGTCCAGACACCTCCAGCTAGTCTCTCATTGGTTCTCCCTATTCCTGTTCATCTTCCGCAGAAATTGCAAACTGGGCCAAACAGGAGGTTAAAGGGACTGACTCTCCAAGTCGGGAGAGTGTTAGTAAAGCGTCTGGAATGTTGCACCCGAGTACCAGGGGAGGAAAACTGAGACATATTTGAACACGTCTCCCGTTCACACGGTTGATCATACCCTGGGTTCCACATGCATGTTTTAGCTGAAGGAAGAATACCTTAAACCTGGAGAGTTGAGACCCGTGGAATGGGTACCATGCAATATGACTTCAAAGGGTCTTCATTTGCTCACCGAACCTCTCCAATCCTATCACTGCTGCGTTTATGCCCCTGTACACACGCTTGATTCTCTTTTGGAGACATAGCAATCCATAGGTTTTAAGATACTTACTAGTCAGGTACATTCTTAGGCGTTTAATATGCGGTGTTGAGTCCATTTCGTTGAGCAAGGAGTAGCTCTTGTCTATTCCATATTTGGCTTAAGGAACTTTATCTGTGCTCATTTCAATCTCTGGTTTTATGCAGCACCCCAACTCACCTTTACCCTTAAGAAAGCATAAGTTGGTTTTCTAAATTTGAGACACTGTTCTGTTCTGTAATTCAGTTCCTGTGTAGCCAAGTTTACATTCCGTGTATTAGTGATATCTTATGATGTTTCATTTTCTGTGTGACTTATTTCAGTTAGAATCATCGTACCTGAATCCACTCATTGTGCTGCTATGGGCCTGATGACATAGATTTCATTGCTGAGTGATACTGCATTGTACGTAAGTACCACAAGTTCTTTATCCATTTTTCACTTTCTGTGATATTGAACTTGTACGGTAAACGAGGTTCTTGTAAACAGAGGCGTCCCAAACTTTGGGGTAGCTGTGTCTTTTTGATTTTAATTTCCCTAAGCTATAGGACCATAAGTGGAAGTGCCATAGGCTCTGTTGCTTTGTTTCTTAGATGTTTCAGGAAACACCATACACTTCTCCCGAGTGTCTGTTGGCAATTTACATCCCGCCCATCAGCATAACAAGGCTCCCAGTTCTCCATGGCCTGTCCTGCCTTTCTGGATTTTACACTTTTTTCAGATGGTCCTTTTGACCGGGGGGAAGTGAGACTTCATTATAGTGCAGATTTCCTTTGCAAGCTTGCTTGGTTGGCCAAAAAGGGCGTATGCGTTTTTTCCTGAATATATTCAGGAAAAAACGCATACGCCCTTTTTGGCCAAGTGCATCATTGTGGACGTTCTGCCTCTTTTCCTATGCTTTCAATGCAATTCCAGTCTACCTCCTGAAATCGGTTTCCTGCAATTCTGCCCCGCTTTCACGTCCTCTTGGCTGCCTTACTTCAGTATATTTTTGGACGATAGCTGTCATTTATAACTCTGCAGGTTTGTGAATTACAGTGCCCCTGAGCTCCTTTCTTCAACTCGCTTTCTTGTGAGCTGGCCGCAACACCGCAGGATGGCTTCAGGCCCTAATCTGGTTCCGGCACGGCACGCTGAACCTTTGGTTATTTCCTCTTCCTGGTGGGAAATGAGAGTTAAATTTGCCCGTCCAGACACCTCCAGCTAGTCTCTCATTGGTTCTCCCTATTCCTGTTCATCTTCCACAGAAATTGCAAACTGGGCCAAAGAGGAGGTTAAAGGCACTGACTCTCCAAGTCGGGAGAGTGTTAGTAAAGCCTCTGGAATGTTGCACCCGAGTACCAGGGTACAAAAACTGAGACATATTTGAACACGTCTCCCGTTCACACGGTTGATCATACTCTGGGTTCCACATGCATGTTTTAGCTGAAGGAAGAATACCTTAAACCTGGAGAGTTGAGACCCGTGGAATGGGTACCATACAATATGACTTCAAAGGGTCTTCATTTGCTCACCGAACCTCTCCAATCCTATCACTGCTGCATTTATGCCCGTGTGCACATGCTTGATTCTCTTTTGGAGACATAGCAATCCATAGGTTTTAAGATACTTACTAGTCAGGTACATTCTTAGGCGTTTAATATGCGGTGTTGAGTCCATTTCGTTGAGCAAGGAGTAGCTCT
Source organism: Pseudorca crassidens (assembly GCF_039906515.1). Taxonomy (NCBI): domain Eukaryota; kingdom Metazoa; phylum Chordata; class Mammalia; order Artiodactyla; family Delphinidae; genus Pseudorca; species Pseudorca crassidens. The sequence continues at coordinate 105,824,075 of NC_090301.1, forward strand.
TGTCTATTCCATATTTGGCTTAAGGAACTTTATCTGTGCTCATTTCAATCTCTGGTTTTATGCAGCACCCCAACTCACCTTTCCCCTTAAGCAAGCATAAGTTGTTTTTCTAAATTTGAGACCCTGTTCTGTTGTGTAATTCAGTTCCTGTGTAGCCAAGTTTACATTCCGTGTATTACTGATATCTTATGATGTTTCTTTTTCTGTGTGACTTATTTCAGTTAGAATCATCATACCTGAATCCACTCATTGTGCTGATAAGGGCCTGATGACATAGATTTCATTGCTGAGTGATATTGCTTTGTAAGTAAATACCACAACTTCTTTATCCATTTTTCACTTTCTGCGATGTTGAACTTGTACTGTAAACGAGGTTCTTGTAAACAAAGCCGTCCCAAACTTTGGGGTGGCTGTGTCTTTTTGATTTTAATTTCCCTAAGCTATAGGACCATAAGTGGAAGTGCCCTAGGCTCTGTTGCTTTGTTTTTTAGATGTTTCAGGAAACACCATACACTTCTCCCGAGTGTCTGTTGGCAATTTACATCCCGCCCATCAGCATAACAAGGCTCCCAGTTCTCCATGGCCTGTCCTGCCTTTCTGGATTTTACACTTTTTTCAGATGGCCCTTTTGACCGGGGGGAAGTGAGACTTCATTGTAGTGCAGATTTCCTTTGCAAGCTTGCTTGGTTGGCCAAAAAGGGCGTATGCGTTTTTTCCTGAATATATTCAGGAAAAAACGCATACGCCCTTTTTGGCCAAGTGCATCATTGTGGACGTTCTGCCTCTTTTCCTATGCTTTCAATGCAATTCCAGTCTACCTCCTGAAATCGGTTTCCTGCAATTCTGCCCCGCTTTCAAGTCCTCTTGGCAGCCTTACTTCAGTATATTTTTGGACGATAGCTGTCATTTATAACTCTGCAGGTTTGTGAATTACAGTGCCCCTGAGCTCCTTTCTTCAACTCGCCTTATTGTGAGCTGGCCGCAACACCACAGGATGGCTTCAGGCCCTAATCTGGTTCCGGCACGGCACGCTGAGCCTTTGGTTAATTCCTCTTCCTGGTGGGAAATGAGAGTTAAATTTCCCCGTCCAGACACCTCTAGCTAGTCTCTCATTGGTTCTCCTTATTCCTGTTCATCTTCCGCAGATATTGCAAACTGGGCCAAACAGGAGGTTAAAGGGACTGACTCTCCAAGTCGGGAGAGTGTTAGTAAAGCGTCTGGAATGTTGCACCCGAGTATCAGGGGAGGAAAACTGAGACATATTTGAACACGTCTCACGATCACATGGTTGATCATACTCTGGGTTACACATGCATGTTTTAGCTGAAGGAAGAATACCTTAAACCTGGAGAGTTGAGACCCGTGGAATGGGTACCATGCAATATGACTTCAAAGGGTCTTCATTTGCTCACCGAACCTCTCCAATCCTATCACTGCTGCGTTTTATGCCCCTGTACACATGCTTGATTCTCTTTTGGAGACATAGCAATCCATAGGTTTTAAGATACTTACTAGTCAGGTACATTCTTAGGCGTTTAATATGCAGTGTTGAGTCCATTTCGTTGAGCAAGGAGTAGCTCTTGTCTATTCCATATTTGGCTTAAGGAACTTTATCTGTGCTCATTTCAATCTCTGGTTTTATGCAGCACCCCAACTCACCTTTACCCTTAAGCAAGCATAAGTTGGTTTTCTAAATTTGAGACCCTGTTCTGTTCTGTAATTCAGTTCCTGTGTAGCCAAGTTTACATTCCGTGTATTAGTGATATCTTATGATGTTTCTTTTTCTGTGTGACTTATTTCAGTTAGAATCATCATACCTGAATCCACTCATTGTGCTGCTAAGGGCCTGATGACATAGATTTCATTGCTGAGTGATATTGCTTTGTAAGTAAATACTACAACTTCTTTATCCATTTTTCACTTTCTGCTATGTTGAACTTGTACTGTAAATGAGGTTCTTGTAAACAGAGGCGTCCCAAACTATGGGGTGGCTGTGTCTTTTTGATTTTAATTTCCCTAAGCTATAGGACCATAAGTGGAAGTGCCCTAGGCTCTGTTGCTGTGTTTTTTAGATGTTTCAGGAAACACCATACACTTCTCCCGAGTGTCTGTTGGCAATTTACATCCCGCCCATCAGCATAACAAGGCTCCCAGTTCTCCATGGCCTGTCCTGCCTTTCTGGATTTTACACTATTTTCAGATGGCCCTTTTGACCGGGGGGAAGTGAGACTTCATTGTAGTGCAGATTTCCTTTGCAAGCTTGCTTGGTTGGCCAAAAAGTGCGTATGCGTTTTTTCCTGAATATATTCAGGAAAAAACGCATACGCCCTTTTTGGCCAAGTGCATCATTGTGGACGCTCTGCCTCTTTTCCTATGCTTTCAATGCAATTCCAGTCTACCTCCTGAAATCAGTTTCCTGCAATTCTGCCCCGCGTTCAAGTCCTCTTGGCGGCCTTACTTCAGTATATTTTTGGACGGTAGCTGTCATTTATAACTCTGCAGGTTTGTGAATTACAGTGCCCCTGAGGTCCTTTCTTCAACTCGATTTCTTGTGAGCTGGCCGCAACACCGCAGGATGGCTTCAGGCCCTAATCTGGTTCCGGCACGGCACGCTGAGCCTTTGGTTAATTCCTCTCTCTGGTGGGAAATGAGAGTTAAATTTGCCCGTCCAGACACCTCCAGCTAGTCTCTCATTGGTTCTCCCTATTCCTGTTCATCTTCCGCAGAAATTGCAAACTGGGCCAAACAGGAGGTTAAAGGGACTGACTCTCCAAGTGGGGAGAGTGTTAGTAAAGCGTCTGGAATGTTGCACCCGAGTACCAGGGTACGAAAACTGAGACATATTTGAACACGTCTCCCGATCACATGGTTGATCATACTCTAGGTTCCACATGCATGTTTTAGTTGAAGGAAGAATACCTTAAACCTGGAGAGTTGAGACCCGTGGAATGGGTACCATGCAATATGACTTCAAAGGGTCTACATTTGCTCACCGAACCTCTCCAATCCTATCACTGCTGCGTTTATGCCCCTGTACACACGCTTGATTCTCTTTTGGAGACATAGCAATCCATAGGTTTTAAGATACTTATTAGTCAGGTACATTCTTAGGCGTTTAATATGGGGTGTTGAGTCCATTTCGTTGAGCAAGGAGTAGCTCTTGTCTATTCCATATTTGGCTTAAGGAACTTTATCTGTGCTCATTTCAATCTCTGGTTTTATGCAGCACCCCAACTCACCTTTCCCCTTAAGCAAGCATAAGTTGGTTTTCTAAATTTGAGACCCTGTTCTGTTCTGTAATTCAGTTCCTGTGTAGCCAAGTTTACATTCCGTGTATTATTGATATCTTATGATGTTTCTTTTTCTGTGTGACTTATTTCAGTTAGAATTATCATACCTGAATCCACTCATTGTGCTGCTAAGGGCCTGATGACATAGATTTCATTGCTGAGTGATATTGCTTTGTAAGTAAATACCACAAGTTCTTTATCCATTTTTCACTTTCTGCGATGTTGAACTTGTATTGCAAACGAGGTTCTTGTAAACAGAGCCCTTCCAAACTTTGGGGTGGCTGTGTCTTTTTGATTTTAATTTCCCTAAGCTATAGGACCATAAGTGGAAGTGCCCTAGGCTCTGTTCCTTTGTTTTTTAGATGTTTCAGGAAACACCATACACTTCTCCAGAGTGTCTGTTGGCAATTTACATCCCACCCATCAGCATAACAAGGCTCCCAGTTCTCCATGGCCTGTCCTGCCTTTCTGGATTTTACACTTTTTTCAGATGGCCCTTTTGACCGGGGGGGAGTGAGACTTCATTGTAGTGCAGATTTCCTTTGCAAGCTTGCTTGGTTGGCCAAAAAGGGCGTATGCGTTTTTTCCTGAATATATTCAGGAAAAAACGCATACGCCCTTTTTGGCCAAGTGCATCATTGTGGACGTTCTGCCTCTTTTCCTATGCTTTCAATGCAATTCCAGTCTACCTCCTGAAATCGGTTTCCTGCAATTCTGCCCCGCTTTCAAGTCCTCTTGGCAGCCTTACTTCAGTATATTTTTGGACGATAGCTGTCATTTACAACTCTGCAGTTTTGTGAATTACAGTGCCCCTGAGCTCCTTTCTTCAACTCGCTTTCTTGTGAGCTGGCTGCAACACCGGAGGATGGCTTCAGGCCCTCAACTGGTTCCGGCACGGCACGCTGAGCCTTTGGTTAATTCCTCTTCTTGGTGGGAAATGAGAGTTAAATTTGCCCGTCCGGACACCTCCAGCTAGTCTCTCATTGGTTCTCCCTATTCCTGTTCATCTTCCGCAGAAATTGCAAACTGGGCCAAACAGGAGGTTAAAGGCGCTGACTCTCCAAGTGGGGAGAGTGTTAGTAAAGCGTCTGGAATGTTGCACCCGAGTACCAGGGGAGGAAAACTGAGACATATTTGAACACGTCTCCCGTTCACACGGTTGATCATACTCTGGGTTCCACATGCATGTTTTAGCTGAAGGAAGAATACCTTAAACCTGGGTAGTTGAAACCCGTGGAATGGGTACCATGCAATATGACTTCAAAGGGTCTTCATTTGCTCACCGAACCTCTCCAATCCTATCACTGCTGCGTTTATGCCCCTGTACACATGCTTGATTCTCTTTCGGAGACATAGCAATCCATAGGTTTTAAGATACTTACTAGTCAGGTACATTCTTAGGCGTTTAATATACGGTGTTGAGTCCATTTCGTTGAGCAAGGAGTAGCTCTTGTCTATTCCATATTTGGGTTAAGGAACTTTATCTGTGCTCATTTCAATCTCTGGTTTTATGCAGCACCCCAACTCACCTTTCCCCTTAAGCAAGCATAAGTTGGTTTTCTAAATTTGAGACCCTGTTCTGTTTTGGAATTCAGTTCCTGTGTAGCCAAGTTTACATTCCGTGTATTACTGATATCTTATGATGTTTCTTTTTCTGTGTGACTTATTTCAGTTAGAATCATCATACCTGAATCCGCTCATTATGCTGCTACGGGCCTGATGACATAGATTTCATTGCTGAGTGATACTGCATTGTACGTAAGTACCACAAGTTCTTTATCCATTTTTCACTTTCTGTGATATTGAACTTGTACGGTAAACGAGGTTCTTGTAAACAGAGGCATCCCAAACTTTGGGGTGGCTGTGTCTTTTTGATTTTAATTTCCCTAAGCTATAGGACCATAAGTGGAAGTGCCCTAGGCTCTGTTGCTTTGTTTTTTAGATGTTTCAGGAAACACCATACACTTCTCCCGAGTGTCTGTTGGCAATTTACATCCCGTCCATCAGCATAACAAGGCTCCCAGTTCTCCATGGCCTGTCCTGCCTTTCTGGATTTTACACTTTTTTCAGATGGCCCTTTTGACCGGGGGGAAGTGAGACTTCATTGTAGTGCAGATTTCCTTTGCAAGCTTGCTTGGTTGGCCAAAAAGGGCGTATGCGTTTTTTCCTGAATATATTCAGGAAAAAACGCATACGCCCTTTTTGGCCAAGTGCATCATTGTGGACGTTCTGCCTCTTTTCCTATGCTTTCAATGCAATTCCAGTCTACCTCCTGAAATCGGATTCCTGCAATTCTGCCCCGCTTTCAAGTCCTCTTGGCAGCCTTACTTCAGTATATTTTTGGATGGGAGCTGTCATTTATAACTCTGCAGGTTTGTGAATTACAGTGCCCCTGAGCTCCTTTCTTCAACTCGCTTTCTTGTGACATGGCCGCAACACCGCAGGATGGCTTCAGGCCCTAATCTGGTTCCGGCATGGCACGCTGAGCCTTTGGTTAATTCCTCTTCCTGGTGGGAAATGAGAGTTAAATTTGCCCGTCCAGACACCTCCAGCTAGTCTCTCATTGGTTTTCGCTATTCCTGTTCATCTTCCGCAGAAATTGCAAACTGGGCCAAACAGGAGGTTAAAGGCGCTGACTCTCCAAGTGGGGAGAGTGTTAGTAAAGCGTCTGGAATGTTGCACCCGAGTACCAGGGTACAAAAACTGAGACATATTTGAACACGTCTCCCGATCACTTGGTTGATCATACTCTAGGTTCCACATGCATGTTTTAGCTGAAGGAAGAATACCTTAAACCTGGGTAGTTGAAACCCGTGGAATGGGTACCATGCAATATGACTTCAAAGGGTCTTCACTTGCTCACTGAACCTCTCCAATCCTATCACTGCTGCGTTTATGCCCCTGTACACATGCTTGATTCTCTTTCGGAGACATAGGAATCCATAGATTTTAAGATACTTACTAGTCAGGTACATTCTTAGGCGTTTAATATGCGGTGTTGAGTCCATTTCGTTGAGCAAGGAGTAGCTCTTGTCTATTCCATATTTGGCTTAAGGAAATTTATCTGTGCTCATTTCAATCTCTGGTTTTATGCAGCACCCCAACTCACCTTTCCCCTTAAGCAAGCATAAGTTGGTTTTCTAAATTTGAGACCCTGTTCTGTTTTGGAATTCAGTTCCTGTGTAGCCAAGTTTACATTCCGTGTATTAGTGATATCTTATGATGTTTCTTTTTCTGTGTGACTTATTTCAGGTAGAATCATCGTACCTGAATCCACTCATTATGCTGCTACGGGCCTGATGACATAGATTTCATTGCTGAGTGATACTGCATTGTACGTAAGTACCACAAGTTCTTTATCCATTTTTCACTTTCTGTGATATTGAACTTGTACGGTAAACGAGGTTCTTGTAAACAGAGGCGTCCCAAACTTTGGGGTGGCTGTGTCTTTTTGATTTTAATTTCCCTAAGCTATAGGACCATAAGTGGAAGTGCCCTAGGCTCTGTTGCTTTGTTTTTTAGATATTTCAGGAAACACCATACACTTCTCCCGAGTGGCTGTTGGCAATTTACATCCCGCCCATAAGAATAACAAGGCTCCCAGTTCTCCATGGCCTGTCCTGCCTTTCTGGATTTTACACTTTTTTCAGATGGCCCTTTTGACCGGGGGGAAGTGAGACTTCATTGTAGTGCAGATTTCCTTTGCAAGCTTGCTTGGTTGTCCAAAAAGGGCGTATGCGTTTTTTCCTGAATATATTCAGGAAAAAACGCATACGCCCTTTTTGGCCAAGTGCATCATTGTGGACGTTCTGCCTCTTTTCCTATGCTTTCAATGCAATTCCAGTCTACCTCCTGAAATCGGTTTCCTGCAATTCTGCCCCGCTTTCAAGTCCTCTTGGCAGCCTTACTTCAGTATATTTTTGGACGATAGCTGTCATTTATAACTCTGCAGGTTTGTGAATTACAGTGCCCCTGAGCTCCTTTCTTCAACTCGCTTTCTTGTGAGCTGGCCGCAACACTGCAGGATGGCTTCAGGCCATAATCTGGTTCCGGCACGGCACGCTGAGCCTTTGGTTATTTCCTCTTCCTGGTGGGAAATGAGAGTTAAATTTGCCCGTCCAGACACCTCCAGCTAGTCTCTCATTGGTTCTCCCTATTCCTGTTCATCTTCCACAGAAATTGCAAACTGGGCCAAACAGGAGGATAAAGGCGCTGACTCTCCAAGTGGGGAGAGTGTTAGTAAAGCGTCTGGAATGTTGCACCCGAGTACCAGGGGAGGAAAACTGAGACATATTTGTACACGTCTCCCGTTCACACGGTTGATCATACTCTGGGTTCCACATGCATGTTTTAGCTGAAGGAAGAATACCTTAAACCTGGGTAGTTGAAACCCGTGGAATGGGTACCATGCAATATGACTTCAAAGGGTCTTCATTTGCTCACCGAACCTCTCCAATCCTATCACTGCTGCGTTTATGCCCCTGTACACATGCTTGATTCTCTTTCGGAGACATAGCAATCCATAGGTTTTAAGATACTTACAAGTCAGGTACATTCTTAGGCGTTTAATATGGGGTGTTGAGTCCATTTCGTTGAGCAAGGAGTAGCTCTTGTCTATTCCATATTTGGCTTAAGGAACTTTATCTGTGCTCATTTCAATCTCTGGTTTTATGCAGCACCCCAACTCACCTTTCCCCTTAAGCAAGCATAAGTTGGTTTTCTAAATTTGAGACCCTGTTCTGTTGTGTAATTCAGTTCCTGTGTAGCCAAGATTACATTCCGTGTATTACTGATATCTTATGATGTTTCATTTTCTGTGTGACTTATTTCAGTTAGAATCATCGTACCTGAATCCACTCATTGTGCTGTTAAGGGCCTGATGACATAGATTGCATTGCTGAGTGATATTGCTTTGTAAGTAAATACCACAACTTCTTTATCCATTTTTCACTTTCTGCTATGTTGAACTTGTACTGTAAATGAGGTTCTTGTAAACAGAGGCGTCCCAAACTATGGGGTGGCTGTGTCTTTTTGATTTTAATTTCCCTAAGCTATAGGACCATAAGTGGAAGTGCCCTAGGCTCTGTTGCTTTGTTTTTTAGATGTTTCAGGAAACACCATACACTTCTCCCGAGTGTCTGTTGGCAATTTACATCCCGCCCATCAGCATAACAAGGCTCCCAGTTCTCCATGGCCTGTCCTGCCTTTCTGGATTTTACACTTTTTTCAGATGGCCCTTTTGACCGGGGGGAAGTGAGACTTCATTGTAGTGCAGATTTCCTTTGCAAGCTTGCTTGGTTGGCCAAAAAGGGCGTATGCGTTTTTTCCTGAATATATTCAGGAAAAAACACATACGCCCTTTTTGGCCAAGTGCATCATTGTGGACGTTCTGCCTCTTTTCCTATGCTTTCAATGCAATTCCAGTCTACCTCCTGAAATCGGATTCCTGCAATTCTGCCCCGCTTTCAAGTCCTCTTGGCAGCCTTACTTCAGTATATTTTTGGATGGGAGCTGTCATTTATAACTCTGCAGGTTTGTGAATTACAGTGCCCCTGAGCTCCTTTCTTCAACTCGCTTTCTTGTGACATGGCCGCAACACCGCAGGATGGCTTCAGGCCCTAATCTGGTTCCGGCATGGCACGCTGAGCCTTTGGTTAATTCCTCTTCCTGGTGGGAAATGAGAGTTAAATTTGCCCGTCCAGACACCTCCAGCTAGTCTCTCATTGGTTTTCGCTATTCCTGTTCATCTTCCGCAGAAATTGCAAACTGGGCCAAACAGGAGGTTAAAGGCGCTGACTCTCCAAGTGGGGAGAGTGTTAGTAAAGCGTCTGGAATGTTGCACCCGAGTACCAGGGTACGAAAACTGAGACATATTTGAACACGTCTCCCGATCACATGGTTGATCATACTCTAGGTTCCACATGCATGTTTTAGCTGAAGGAAGAATACCTTAAACCTGGGTAGTTGAAACCCGTGGAATGGGTACCATGCAATATGACTTCAAAGGGTCTTCATTTGCTCACTGAACCTCTCCAATCCTATCACTGCTGCGTTTATGCCCCTGTACACATGCTTGATTCTCTTTCGGAGACATAGCAATCCATAGGTTTTAAGATACTTACTAGTCAGGTACATTCTTAGGCGTTTAATATGGGGTGTTGAGTCCATTTCGTTGAGCAAGGAGTAGCTCTTGTCTATTCCATATTTGGCTTCAGGAACTTTATCTGTGCTCATTTCAATCTCTGGTTTTATGCAGCACCCCAACTCACCTTTCCCCTTAAGCAAGCATAAGTTGGTTTTCTAAATTTGAGACCCTGTTCTGTTTTGGAATTCATTTCCTGTGTAGCCAAGTTTACATTCCGTGTATTAGTGATATCTTATGATGTTTCTTTTTCTGTGTGACTTATTTCAGGTAGAATCATCGTACCTGAACCCACTCATTATGCTGCTACGGGCCTGATGACATAGATTTCATTGCTGAGTGATACTGCATTGTACGTAAGTACCACAAGTTCTTTATCCATTTTTCACTTTCTGTGATATTGAACTTGTACGGTAAACGAGGTTCTTGTAAACAGAGGCGTCCCAAACTTTTGGGTGGCTGGGTCTTTTTGAGTTTAATTTCACTAAGCTATAGGACCATAAGTGGAAGTGCCCTAGGCTCTGTTGCTTTGTTTTTTAGATGTTTCAGGAAACACCATACACTTCTCCCGAGTGTCTGTTGGCAATTTACATCCCGCCCATCAGCATAACAAGGCTCCCAGTTCTCCATGGCCTGTCCTGCCTTTCTGGATTTTACACTTTTTTCAGATGGCCATTTTGACCGGGGGGAAGTGAGACTTCATTGTAGTGCAGATTTCCTTTGCAAGCTTGCTTGGTTGGCCAAAAAGGGCGTATGCGTTTTTTCCTGAATATATTCAGGAAAAAACGCATACGCCCTTTTTGGCCAGGTGCATCATTGTGGACGCTCTGCCTCTTTTCCTATGCTTTCAATGCAATTCCAGTCTACCTCCTGAAATCAGTTTCCTGCAGTTCTGCCCCAGTTTCAAGTCCTCTTGGCGGCCTTACTTCAGTATATTTTTGGACGGTAGCTGTCATTTATAACTCTGCAGGTTTGTGAATTACAGTGCCCCTGAGCTCCTTTCTTCAACTCGCTTTCTTGTGACCTTGCCGCAACACCGCAGGATGGCTTCAGGCCCTAATCTGGTTCCGGCACGGCACGCTGAGCCTTTGGTTAATTCCTCTGTCTGGTGGGAAATGAGAGTTAAATTTGCCCGTCCAGACACCTCCAGCTAGTCTCTCATTGGTTCTCCCTATTCCTGTTCATCTTCCGCAGAAATTGCAAACTGGGTCAAACAGGAGGTTAAAGGGACTGACTCTCCAAGTGGGGAGAGTGTTAGTAAAGCGTCTGGAATGTTGCACCCGAGTACCAGGGTACGAAAACTGAGACATATTTGAACACGTCTCCCGATCACATGGTTGATCATACTCTAGGTTCCACATGCATGTTTTAGCTGAAGGAAGAATACCTTAAACCTGGGTAGTTGAAACCCGTGGAATGGGTACCATGCAATATGACTTCAAAGGGTCTTCATTTGCTCACTGAACCTCTCCAATCTTATCACTGCTGCGTTTATGCCCCTGTACACATGCTTGATTCTCTTTCGGAGACATAGCAATCCATAGGTTTTAAGATACTTACTAGTCAGGTACATTCTTAGGCGTTTAATATGCGGTGTTGAGTCCATTTCGTTGAGCAAGGAGTAGCTCTTGTCTATTCCATATTTAGCTTAAGGAACTTTATCTGTGCTCATTTCAATCTCTGGTTTTATGCAGCACCCCAACTCACCTTTCCCCTTAAGCAAGCATAAGTTGGTTTTCTAAATTTGAGACCCTGTTCTGTTTTGGAATTCAGTTCCTGTGTAGCCAAGTTTACATTCCGTGTATTAGTGATATCTTATGATGTTTCTTTTTCTGTGTGACTTATTTCAGGTAGAATCATCGTACCTGAATCCACTCATTATGCTGCTACGGGCCTGATGACATAGATTTCATTGCTGAGTGATACTGCATTGTACGTAAGTACCACAAGTTCTTTATCCATTTTTCACTTTCTGTGATATTGAACTTGTACGGTAAACGAGGTTCTTGTAAACAGAGGCGTCCCAAACTTCGGGGTGGCTGTGTCTTTTTGATTTTAATTTCCCTAAGCTATAGGACCATAAGTGGAAGTGCCCTAGGCTCTGTTGCTTTGTTTTTTAGATATTTCAGGAAACACCATACACTTCTCCCGAGTGTCTGTTGGCAATTTACATCCCGCCCATAAGAATAACAAGGCTCCCAGTTCTCCATGGCCTGTCCTGCCTTTCTGGATTTTACACTTTTTTCAGATGGCCCTTTTGACCGGGGGGAAGTGAGACTTCATTATAGTGCAGATTTCCTTTGCAAGCTTGCTTGGTTGTCCAAAAAGGGCGTATGCGTTTTTTCCTGAATATATTCAGGAAAAAACGCATACGCCCTTTTTGGCCAAGTGCATCATTGTGGACGTTCTGCCTCTTTTCCTATGCTTTCAATGCAATTCCAGTCTACCTCCTGAAATCGGTTTCCTGCAATTCTGCCCCGCTTTCAAGTCCTCTTGGCAGCCTTACTTCAGTATATTTTTGGACGATAGCTGTCATTTATAACTCTGCAGGTTTGTGAATTACAGTGCCCCTGAGCTCCTTTCTTCAACTCCCTTTCTTTTGAGCTGGCCGCAACACTGCTGGATGGCTTCAGGCCCTAATCTGGTTCTGGCACGGCACGCTGAGCCTTTGGTTATTTCCTCTTCCTGGTGGGAAATGAGAGTTAAATTTGCCCGTCCAGACACCTCCAGCTAGTCTCTCATTGGTTCTCCCTATTCCTGTTCATCTTCCGCAGAAATTGCAAACTGGGCCAAACAGGAGGTTAAAGGCGCTGACTCTCCAAGTGGGGAGAGTGTTAGTAAAGCGTCTGGAATGTTGCACCCGAGTACCAGGGGAGGAAAACTGAGACATATTTGAACACGTCTCCCGTTCACACGGTTGATCATACTCTGGGTTCCACATGCATGTTTTAGCTGAAGGAAGAATACCTTAAACCTGGAGAGTTGAGACCCGTGGAATGGGTACCATGCAATATGACTTCAAAGGGTCTTCATTTGCTCACCGAACCTCTCCAATCCTATCACTGCTGCGTTTATGCCCCTGTACACACGCTTGATTCTCTTTTGGAGACATAGCAATCCATAGGTTTTAAGATACTTATTAGTCAGGTACATTCTTAGGCGTAATATGGGGTGTTGAGTCCATTTCGTTGAGCAAGGAGTAGCTCTTGTCTATTCCATATTTGGCTTCAGGAACTTTATCTGTGCTCATTTCAATCTCTGGTTTTATGCAGCACCCCAACTCACCTTTCCCCTTAAGCAAGCATAAGTTGGTTTTCTAAATTTGAGACCCTGTTCTGTTGTGTAATTCAGTTCCTGTGTAGCCAAGTTTACATTCCGTGTATTACTGATATCTTATGATGTTTCATTTTCTGTGTGACTTATTTCAGTTAGAATCATCATACCTGAATCCACTCATTGTGCTGATAAGGGCCTGATGACATAGATTGCATTGCTGAGTGATATTGCTTTGTAAGTAAATACCACAACTTCTTTATCCATTTTTCACTTTCTGCTATGTTGAACTTGTACTGTAAATGAGGTTCTTGTAAACAGAGGCGTCCCAAACTATGGGGTGGCTGTGTCTTTTTGATTTTAATTTCCCTAAGCTATAGGACCATAAGTGGAAGTGCCCTAGGCTCTGTTGCTGTGTTTTTTAGATGTTTCAGGAAACACCATACACTTCTCCCAAGTGTCTGTTGGCAATTTACATCCCGCCCATCAGCATAACAATGCTCCCAGTTCTCCATGGCCTGTCCTGCCTTTCTGGATTTTACACTTTTTTCAGATGGCCCTTTTGACCGGGGGGGAAGTGAGACTTCATTGTAGTGCAGATTTCCTTTGCAAGCTTGCTTGGTTGGCCAAAAAGGGCGTATGCGTTTTTTCCTGAATATATTCAGGAAAAAACGCATACGCAATTTTTGGCCAAGTGCATCATTGTGGATGCTCTGCCTCTTTTCCTATGCTTTCAATGCAATTCCAGTCTACCTCCTGAAATCAGTTTCCTGCAGTTCTGCCCCGCTTTCAAGTCCTCTTGGCGGCCTTACTTCAGTATATTTTTGGACGGTAGCTGTCATTTATAACTCTGCAGGTTTGTGAATTACAGTGCCCCTGAGCTCCTTTCTTCAACTCGCTTTCTTGTGACCTTGCCGCAACACCGCAGGATGGCTTCAGGCCCTAATCTGGTTCTGGCACGGCACGCTGAGCCTTTGGTTAATTCCTCTCTCTGGTGGGAAATGAGAGTTAAATTTGCCCGTCCAGACACCTCCAGCTAGTCTCTCATTGGTTCTCCCTATTCCTGTTCATCTTCCGCAGAAATTGCAAACTGGGCCAAACAGGAGGTTAAAGGGACTGACTCTCCAAGTGGGGAGAGTGTTAGTAAAGCGTCTGGAATGTTGCACCCGAGTACCAGGGTACGAAAACTGAGACATATTTGAACACGTCTCCCGATCACATTGTTGATCATACTCTAGGTTCCACATGCATGTTTTAGCTGAAGGAAGAATACCTTAAACCTGGGTAGTTGAAACCCGTGGAATGGGTACCATGCAATATGACTTCAAAGGGTCTTCATTTGCTCACTGAACCTCTCCAATCTTATCACTGCTGCGTTTATGCCCCTGTACACATGCTTGATTCTCTTTCGGAGACATAGCAATCCATAGGTTTTAAGATACTTACTAGTCAGGTACATTCTTAGGCGTTTAATATGCGGTGTTGAGTCCATTTCGTTGAGCAAGGAGTAGCTCTTGTCTATTCCATATTTAGCTTAAGGAACTTTATCTGTGCTCATTTCAATCTCTGGTTTTATGCAGCACCCCAACTCACCTTTCCCCTTAAGCAAGCATAAGTTGGTTTTCTAAATTTGAGACCCTGTTCTGTTTTGGAATTCAGTTCCTGTGTAGCCAAGTTTACATTCCGTGTATTAGTGATATCTTATGATGTTTCTTTTTCTGTGTGACTTATTTCAGGTAGAATCATCGTACCTGAATCCACTCATTATGCTGCTACGGGCTTGATGACATAGATTTCATTGCTGAGTGATACTGCATTGTACGTAAGTACCACAAGTTCTTTATCCATTTTTCACTTTCTGTGATATTGAACTTGTACGGTAAATGAGGTTCTTGTAAACAGAGGCATCCCAAACTTCGGGGTGGCAGTGTCTTTTTGATTTTAATTTCCCTAAGCTATAGGACCATAAGTGGAAGTGCCCTAGGCTCTGTTGCTTTGTTTTTTAGATATTTCAGGAAACACCATACACTTCTCCCTAGTGTCTGTTGGCAATTTACATCCCGCCCATAAGAATAACAAGGCTCCCAGTTCTCCATGGCCTGTCCTGCCTTTCTGGATTTTACACTTTTTTCAGATGGCCCTTTTGACCGGGGGGAAGTGAGACTTCATTATAGTGCAGATTTCCTTTGCAAGCTTGCTTGGTTGGCCAAAAAGGGCGTATGCGTTTTTTCCTGAATATATTCAGGAAAAAACGCATACGCCCTTTTTGGCCAAGTGCATCATTGTGGACGTTCTGCCTCTTTTCCTATGCTTTCAATGCAATTCCAGTCTACCTCCTGAAATCGGTTTCCTGCAATTCTGCCCCGCTTTCAAGTCCTCTTGGCAGCCTTACTTCAGTATATTTTTGGACGATAGCTGTCATTTATAACTCTGCAGGTTTGTGAATTACAGTGCCCCTGAGCTCCTTTCTTCAACTCGCTTTCTTGTGAGCTGGCCGCAACACCGCAGGATGGCTTCAGGCCCTAATCTGGTTCCGGCACGGCACGCTGAGCCTTTGGTTAATTCCTCTTCCTGGTGGGAAATGAGAGTTAAATTTGCCCGTCCAGACACCTCCAGCTAGTCTCTCATTGGTTCTCGCTATTCCTGTTCATCTTCCGCAGAAATTGCAAACTGGGCCAAACAGGAGGTTAAAGGCGCTGACTCTCCAAGTGGGGAGAGTGTTAGTAAAGCGTCTGGAATGTTGCACCCGAGTACCAGGGGAGGAAAACTGAGACATATTTGAACACGTCTCCCGATCACACGGTTGATCATACTCTAGGTTCCACATGCATGTTTTAGCTGAAGGAAGAATACCTTAAACCTGGAGAGTTGAGACCCGTGGAATGGGTACCATGCAATATGACTTCAAAGGGTCTTCATTTGCTCACCGAACCTCTCCAATCCTATCACTGCTGCGTTTATGCCCCTGTACACACGCTTGATTCTCTTTTGGAGACATAGCAATCCATAGGTTTTAAGATACTTACTAGTCAGGTACATTCGTAGGCGTTTAATATGGGGTGTTGAGTCCATTTCGTTGAGCAAGGAGTAGCTCTTGTCTATTCCATATTTGGCTTAAGGAACTTTATCTGTGCTCATTTCAATCTCTGGTTTTATGCAGCACCCCAACTCACCTTTACCCTTAAGCAAGCATAAGTTGGTTTTCTAAATTTGAGACCCTGTTCTATTCTGTAATTCAGTTCCTGTGTAGCCAAGTTTAAATTCCGTGTATTAGTGATATCTTATGATGTTTCTTTTTCTGTGTGACTTATTTCAGTTAGAATCATCGTACCTGAATCCACTCATTATGCTGCTACGGGCCTGATGACATAGATTTCATTGCTGAGTGATACTGCATTGTACATGAGTACCACAAGTTCTTTATCCATTTTTCACTTTCTGTGATATTGAACTTGTACGGTAAACGAGGTTCTTGTAAACAGAGGCGTCCCAAACTTTGGGGTGGCTGTGTCTTTTTGATTTTAATTTCCCTAAGCTATAGGACCATAAGTGGAAGTGCCCTAGGCTCTGTTGCTTTGTTTCTTAGATGTTTCAGGAAACACCATACACTTCTCCCGAGTGTCTGTTGGCAATTTACATCCTGCCCATCAGCATAACAAGGCTCCCAGTTCTCCATGGCCTGTCCTGCCTTTCTGGATTTTACACTTTTTTCAGATGGCCCTTTTGACCGGGGGGAAGTGAGACTTCATTGTAGTGCAGATTTCCTTTGCAAGCTTGCTTGGTTAGCCAAAAAGGGCGTATGCGTTTTTTCCTGAATATATTCAGGAAAAAACGCATACGCACTTTTTGGCCAAGTGCATCATTGTGGACGTTCTGCCTCTTTTCCTATGCTTTCAATGCAATTCCAGTCTACCTCCTGAAATCGGTTTCCTGCAATTCTGCCCCGCATTCAAGTCCTCTTGGCTGCCTTACTTCAGTATATTTTTGGACGATAGCTGTCATTTATAACTCTGCAGGTTTGTGAATTACAGTGCTCCTGAGCTCCTTTCTTCAACTCGCTTTCTTGTGACCTGGCCGCAACACCGCAGGATGGCTTCAGGCCCTAATCTGGTTCCGGCACGGCACGCTGAGCCTTTGGTTATTTCCTCTTCCTGGTGGGAAATCAGAGTTAAATTTGCGTGTCCAGACACCTCCAGCTAGTCTCTCATTGGTTCTCCCTATTCCTGTTCATCTTCCGCAGAAATTGCAAACTGGGCCAAACAGGAGGTTAAAGGCGCTGACTCTCCAAGTGGGGAGAGTGTTAGTAAAGCGTCTGGAATGTTGCACCCGAGTACCAGGGGAGGAAAACTGAGACATATTTGAACACGTCTCCCGTTCACACGGTTGATCATACTCTGGGTTCCACATGCATGTTTTAGCTGAAGGAAGAATACCTTTAACCTGGAGAGTTGAGACCCGTGGAATGGGTACCATGCAATATGACTTCAAAGGGTCTTCATTTGCTCACTGAACGTCTCCAATCCTATCGCTTCTGCGTTTATGCCCCTGTACACACGCTTGATTCTCTTTTGGAGACATAGCAATCCATAGGTTTTAAGATACTTACTAGCCAGGTACATTCTTAGGCGTTTAATATGCGGTGTTGAGTCCATTTCGTTGAGCAAGGAGTAGCTCTTGTCTATTCCATATTTGGCTTAAGGAACTTTATCTGTGCTCATTTCAATCTCTTGTTTTATGCAGCACCCCAACTCACCTTTCCCCTTAAGCAAGCATAAGTTGGTTTTCTAAATTTGAGACCCTGTTCTGTTCTGTAATTCAGTTCCTGTGTAGCCAAGTTTACATTCCGTGTATTAGTGACATCTTATGATGTTTCTTTTTCTGTGTGACTTATTTCAGTTACAATCATCGTACCTGAATCTACTCATTATGCTGCTATGGGCCTGATGACATAGATTTCATTGCTGAGTGATACTGCATTGTACGTAAGTACCACAAGTTCTTTATCCATTTTTCACTTTCTGTGATATTGAACTTGTACGGTAAACGAGGTTCTTGTAAACAGAGGCGTCCCAAACTTTGGGGTGGCTGTGTCTTTTTGATTTTAATTTCCCTAAGTTATACGACCATAAGTGGAAGTGCCCTAGGCTCTGTTGCTTTGTTTTTTAGATGTTTCAGGAAACACCATACACTTCTCCCGAGTGTCTGTTGGCAATTTACATCCCGCCCATCAGCATAACAAGGCTCCCAGTTCTCCATGGCCTGTCCTGCCTTTCTGGATTTTACACTTTTTTCAGATGGCCCTTTTGACCGGGGGGAAGTGAGACTTCATTGTAGTGCAGATTTCCTTTGCAAGCTTGCTTCGTTGGCCAAAAAGTGCGTATGCGTTTTTTCCTGAATATATTCAGGAAAAAACGCATACGCCCTTTTTGGCCAAGTGCATCATTGTGGACGTTCTGCCTCTTTTCCTATGCTTTCAATACAATTCCAGTCTACCTCCTGAAATCGGTTTCCTGCAATTCTGCCCCGTTTTCAAGTCCTCTTGCCAGCCTTACTTCAGTATATTTTCGGACGATAGCTGTCATTTATAACTCTGCAGGTTTGTGAATTACAGTGCCCCTGAGCTCCTTTCTTCAACTCGCTTTCTTGTGACCTGGTCGCAACACCGCAGGATGGCTTCAGGCCCTAATCTGGTTCCGGCACGGCACGCTGAGCCTTTGGTTATTTCCTCTTCCTGGTGGGAAATGAGAGTTAAATTTGCCCGTCCAGACACCTCCAGCTAGTCTCTCATTGGTTCTCCCTATTCCTGTTCATCTTCCGCAGAAATTGCAAACTGGGCCAAACAGGAGGTTAAAGGCGCTGACTGTCCAAGTGGGCAGAGTGTTAGTAAAGCATCTGGAATGTTGCACCCGAGTATCAGGGGAGGAAAACTGAGACATATTTGAACACGTCTCCCATTCACACGGTTGATCATACTCTGGGTTCCACATGCATGTTTTAGCTGAAGGAAGAATACCTTAAACCTGGGTAGTTGAAACCCGTGGAATGGGTACCATGCAATATGACTTCAAAGGGTCTTCATTTGCTCACCGAACCTCTCCAATCCTATCACTGCTGCGTTTATGCCCCTGTACACACGCTTGATTCTCTTTTGGAGACATAGCAATCCATAGCTTTTAATATAATTACTAGTCAGGTACATTCTTAGGCGTTTAATATGGGGTGTTGAGTCCATTTCGTTGAGCAAGGAGTAGCTCTTGTCTATTCCATATTTGGCTTAAGGAACTTTATCTGTGCTCATTTCAATCTCTGGTTTTATGCAGCACCCCAACTCACCTTTCCCCTTAAGCAAGCATAAGTTGGTTTTCTAAATTTGAGACCCTGTTCTGTTTTGGAATTCAGTTCCTGTGTAGCCAAGTTTACATTCCGTGTATTAGTGATATCTTATGATGTTTCTTTTTCTGTGTGACTTATTTCAGTTAGAATCATCGTACCTGAATCCACTCATTATGCTGCTACGGGCCTGATGACATAGATTTCATTGCTGAGTGGTACTGCATTGTACGTAAGTACCACAAGTTCTTTATCCATTTTTCACTTTCTGTGATACTGAACTTGTACGGTAAACGAGGTTCTTGTAAACAGAGGCGTCCCAAACTTTGGGGTGGCTGTGTCTTTTTGATTTTAATTTCCCTAAGCTATAGGACCATAAGTGGAAGTGCCCTAGGCTCTGTTGCTTTGTTTTTTAGATGTTTCAGGAAACACCATACACTTCTCCCGAGTGTCTGTTGGCAATTTACATCCCGCCCATCAGCATAACAAGGCTCCCAGTTCTCCATGGCCTCTCCTGCCTTTCTGGATTTTACACTTTTTTCAGATGGCCCTTTTGACCAGGGGGAAGTGAGACTTCATTGTAGTGCAGATTTCCTTTGCAAGCTTGCTTTGTTGGCCAAAAAGTGCGTATGCGTTTTTTCCTGAATATATTCAGGAAAAAACGCATACGCCCTTTTTGGCCAAGTGCATCATTGTGGACGTTCTGCCTCTTTTCCTATGCTTTCAATACAATTCCAGTCTACCTCCTGAAATCGGTTTCCTGCAATTCTGCCCCGTTTTCAAGTCCTCTTGGCAGCCTTACTTCAGTATATTTTTGGACGATAGCTGTCATTTATAACTCTGCAGGTTTGTGAATTACAGTGCCCCTGAGCTCCTTTCTTCAACTCGCTTTCTTGTGAGCTGGCCGCAACACCGCAGGATGGCTTCAGGCTCTAATCTGGTTCCGACACGGCACGCTGAGCCTTTGTTTAATTCCTCTTCCTGGTGGGAAATGAGAGTTAAATTTGCCCGTCCAGACACCTCCAGCTAGTCTCTCATTGGTTCTCGCTATTCCTGTTCATCTTCCGCAGAAATTGCAAACTGGGCCAAACAGGAGGTTAAAGGCGCTGACTCTCCAAGTGGGGAGAGTGTTAGTAACGCGTCTGGAATGTTGCACCCCAGTACCAGGGGAGGAAAACTGAGACATATTTGAACACGTCTCCCGTTCACATGGTTGATCATACTCTGGGTTCCACATGCATGTTTTAGCTGAAGGAAGAATACCTTAAACCTGGGTAGTTGAAACCCGTGGAATGGGTACCATGCAATATGACTTCAAAGGGTCTTCATTTGCTCACCGAACCTCTCCAATCCTATCACTGCTGCGTTTATGCCCCTGTACACACGCTTGATTCTCTTTTGGAGACATAGCAATCCATAGGTTTTAAGATAATTACTAGTCAGGTACATTCTTAGGCGTTTAATATGGGGTGTTGAGTCCATTTCGTTGAGCAAGGAGTAGCTCTTGTCTATTCCATATTTGGCTTAAGGAACTTTATCTGTGCTCATTTCAATCTCTGGTTTTATGCAGCACCCCAACTCACCTTTCCCCTTAAGCAAGCATAAGTTGGTTTTCTAAATTTGAGACCCTGTTCTGTTTTGGAATTCAGTTCCTGTGTAGCCAAGTTTACATTCCGTGTATTAGTGATATCTTATGATGTTTCTTTTTCTGTGTGACTTATTTCAGTTAGAATCATCGTACCTGAATCTACTCATTATGCTGCTACGGGCCTGATGACATAGATTTCATTGCTGAGTGGTACTGCATTGTACGTAAGTACCACAAGTTCTTTATCCATTTTTCACTTTCTGTGATACTGAACTTGTACGGTAAATGAGGTTCTTGTAAACAGAGGCGTCCCAAACTTTGGGGTGGCTGTGTCTTTTTGATTTTAATTTCCCTAAGCTATAGGACCATAAGTGGAAGTGCCCTAGGCTCTGTTGCTTTGTTTTTTAGATGTTTCAGGAAACACCATACACTTCTCCCGAGTGTCTGTTGGCAATTTACATCCCGCCCATCAGCATAACAAGGCTCCCAGTTCTCCATGGCCTGTCCTGCCTTTCTGGATTTTACACTTTTTTCAGATGGCCCTTTTGACCGGGGGGAAGTGAGACTTCATTGTAGTGCAGATTTCCTTTGCAAGCTTGCTTGGTTGGCCAAAAAGGGCGTATGCGTTTTTTCCTGAATATATTCAGGAAAAAACGCATATGCCCTTTTTGGCCAAGTGCATCATTGTGGACGTTCTGCCTCTTTTCCTATGCTTTCAATACAATTCCAGTCTACCTCCTGAAATCGGTTTTCTGCAATTCTGCCCCACTTTCAAGTCCTCTTGGCAGACTTACTTCAGTATATTTTTGGACGATAGCTGTCATTTATAACTCTGCAGGTTTGTGAATTACAGTGCCCCTGAGCTCCTTTCTTCAACTCGCTTTCTTGTGAGCTGGCCGCAACACCGCAGGATGGCTTCAGGCCCTAATCTGGTTCCGGCACGGCACGCTGAGCCTTTGGTTATTTCCTCTTCCTGGTGGGAAATGAGAGTTAAATTTGCCCGTCCAGACACCTCCAGCTAGTCTCTCATTGGTTCTCGCTATTCCTGTTCATCTTCCGCAGAAATTGCAAACTGGGCCAAACAGGAGGTTAAAGGCGCTGACTGTCCAAGTGGGGAGAGTGTTAGTAAAGCGTCTGGAATGTTGCACCCGAGTACCAGGGTACGAAAACTGAGACATACTTGAACACGTCTCCCATTCACACGGTTGATCATACTCTGGGTTTCACATGCATGTTTTAGCTGAAGGAAGAATACCTTAAACCTGGAGAGTTGAGACCCGTGGAATGGGTACCATGCAATATGACTTCAAAGGGTCTTCATTTGCTCACCGAACCTCTCCAATCCTATCACTGCTGCGTTTATGCCCCTGTACACACGCTTGATTCTCTTTTGGAGACATAGCAATCCATAGGTTTTAAGATACTTACTAGTCAGGTACATTCGTAGGCGTTTAATATGGGGTGTTGAGTCCATTTCGTTGAGCAAGGAGTAGCTCTTGTCTATTCCATATTTGGCTTAAGGAACTTTATCTGTGCTCATTTCAATCTCTGGTTTTATGCAGCACCCCAACTCACCTTTACCCTTAAGCAAGCATATGTTGGTTTTCTAAATTTGAGACCCTGTTCTATTCTGTAATTCAGTTCCTGTGTAGCCAAGTTTAAATTCCGTGTATTAGTGATATCTTATGATGTTTCTTTTTCTGTGTGACTTATTTCAGTTAGAATCATCGTACCTGAATCCACTCATTATGCTGCTACGGGCCTGATGACATAGATTTCATTGCTGAGTGATACTGCATTGTACATGAGTACCACAAGTTCTTTATCCATTTTTCACTTTCTGTGATATTGAACTTGTACGGTAAACGAGGTTCTTGTAAACAGAGGCATCCCAAACTTTGGGGTGGCTGTGTCTTTTTGATTTTAATTTCCCTAAGCTATAGGACCATAAGTGGAAGTGCCCTAGGCTCTGTTGCTTTGTTTCTTAGATATTTCAGGAAACACCATACACATTTCCCGAGTGTCTGTTGGCAATTTACATCCTGCCCATCAGCATAACAAGGCTCCCAGTTCTCCATGGCCTGTCCTGCCTTTCTGGATTTTACACTTTTTTCAGATGGCCCTTTTGACCGGGGGGAAGTGAGACTTCATTGTAGTGCAGATTTCCTTTGCAAGCTTGCTTGGTTAGCCAAAAAGGGCGTATGCGTTTTTTCCTGAATATATTCAGGAAAAAACGCATACGCCCTTTTTGGCCAAGTGCATCATTGTGGACGTTCTGCCTCTTTTCCTATGCTTTCAATGCAATTCCAGTCTACCTCCTGAAATCGGTTTCCTGCAATTCTGCCCCGCATTCAAGTCCTCTTGGCTGCCTTACTTCAGTATATTTTTGGACGATAGCTGTCATTTATAACTCTGCAGGTTT
Organism: Pseudorca crassidens; assembly: GCF_039906515.1. Taxonomy (NCBI): domain Eukaryota; kingdom Metazoa; phylum Chordata; class Mammalia; order Artiodactyla; family Delphinidae; genus Pseudorca; species Pseudorca crassidens. The sequence continues at coordinate 105,847,120 of NC_090301.1, forward strand.
GTGAATTACAGTGCTCCTGAGCTCCTTTCTTCAACTCGCTTTCTTGTGACCTGGCCGCAACACCGCAGGATGGCTTCAGGCCCTAATCTGGTTCCGGCACGGCACGCTGAGCCTTTGGTTATTTCCTCTTCCTGGTGGGAAATCAGAGTTAAATTTGCGCGTCCAGACACCTCCAGCTAGTCTCTCATTGGTTCTCCCTATTCCTGTTCATCTTCCGCAGAAATTGCAAACTGGGCCAAACAGGAGGTTAAAGGCGCTGACTCTCCAAGTGGGGAGAGTGTTAGTAAAGCGTCTGGAATGTTGCACCCGAGTACCAGGGGAGGAAAACTGAGACATATTTGAACACGTCTCCCGTTCACACGGTTGATCATACTCTGGGTTCCACATGCATGTTTTAGCTGAAGGAAGAATACCTTAAACCTGGAGAGTTGAGACCCGTGTAATGGGTACCATGCAGTATGACTGCAAAGAGTCTTCATTTGCTCACTGAACCTCTCCAATCCTATCACTGCTACGTTTATGCCCCTGTACACACGCTTGATTCTCTTTTGGAGACATAGCAATCCATAGGTTTTAAGATACTTACTAGTCAGGTACATTCTTAGGCGTTTAATATGGGGTGTTGAGTCCATTTCGTTGAGCTAGGAGTAGCTCTTTTCTATTCCATATTTGGCTTAAGGAACTTTATCTGTGCTCATTTCAATCTCTGGTTTTATGCAGCACCCCAACTCACCTTTCCCCTTAAGCAAGCATAAGTTGGTTTTCTAAATTTGAGACCCTGTTCTGTTCTGTAATTCAGTTCCTGTGTAGCCAAGTTTACATTCCGTGTATTAGTGATATCTTATGATGTTTCTTTTTCTGTGTGACTTATTTCAGTTAGAATCATCGTACCTGAATCCACTCATTGTGCTGCTACGGGCCTGATGACATAGATTTCATTGCTGAGTGATACTGCATTGTACGTAAGTACCACAAGTTCTTTATACATTTTTCCCTTTCTGTGATATTGAACTTGTACGGTAAACGAGGTTCTTGTAAACAGAGGCGTCCCAAACTTTGGGGTGGCTGTGTCTTTTTGATTTTAATTTCCCTAATCTATAGGACCATAAGTGGAAGTGCCCTAGGCTCTGTTGCTTTGTTTCTTAGATGTTTCAGGAAACACCATACACTTCTCCCGAGTGTCTGTTGGCAATTTACATCCCGCCCATCAGCATAACAAGGCTCCCAGTTCTCCATGGCCTGTCCTGCCTTTCTGGATTTTACACTTTTTTCAGATGGCCCTTTTGACCGTGGGGATGTGAGACTTCATTATAGTGCAGATTTCCTTTGCAAGCTTGCTTGGTTGGCCAAAAAGGGCGTATGCGTTTTTTCCTGAATATATTCAGGGAAAAACGCATACGCCCTTTTTGGCCAAGTGCATCATTGTGGACGTTCTGCCTCTTTTCCTATGCTTTCAATGCAATTCCAGTCTACCTCCTGAAATCGGTTTCCTGCAATTCTGCCCCGCTTTCAAGTCCTCTTGGCTGCCTTACTTCAGTATATTTTTGGACGATAGCTGTCATTTATAACTCTGCAGGTTTGTGAATTACAGTGCCCCTGAGCTCCTTTCTTCAACTCGCTTTCTTTTGAGCTGGCCGCAACACTGCAGGATGGCTTCAGGCCCTAATCTGGTTCCGGCACGGCACACTGAGCCTTTGGTTATTTCCTCTTCCTGGTGGGAAATGAGAGTTAAATTTGCCCGTCCAGACACCTCCAGCTAGTCTCTCATTGGTTCTCCCTATTCCTGTTCATCTTCCGCAGAAATTGCAAACTGGGCCAAACAGGAGGTTAAAGGCGCTGACTCTCCAAGTGGGGAGAGTGTTAGTAAAGCGTCTGGAATATTGCACCCGAGTACCAGGGGAGGAAAACTGAGACATATTTGAACACGTCTCCCGTTCACATGGTTGATCATACTCTGGGTTCCACATGCATGTTTTAGCTGAAGGAAGAATAACTTAAACCTGGGTAGTTGAAACCCGTTGAATGGGTACCATGCAATATGACTTCAAAGGGTCTTCATTTGCTCACTGAACCTCTCCAATCCTATCACTGCTGCGTTTATGCCCCTGTACACACGCTTGATTCTCTTTTGGAGACATAGCAATCCATAAGTTTTAAGATACTTACTAGCCAGGTACATTCTTAGGCGTTTAATATGCGGTGTTGAGTCCATTTCGTTGAGTAAGGAGTAGCTCTTGTCTATTCCATATTTGGCTTAAGGAACTTTATCTGTGCTCATTTCAATCTCTGGTTTTATGCAGCACACCAACTCACCTTTCCCCTTATGCAAGCATAAGTTGGTTTCCTAAATTTGAGACCCTGTTCTGTTCTGTAATTCAGTTCCTGTGTAGCCAAGTTTACATTCCGTGTATTACTGATATCTTGTGATGTTTCTTTTTCTGTGTGACTTATTTCAGTTAGAATCATCATACCTGAATCCACTCATTGTGCTACTAAGGGCCTGATGACATAGATTTCATTGCTGAGTGATATTGCTTTGTAAGTAAATACCACAACTTCTTTATCCATTTTTCAGTTTCTGCGATGTTGAACTTGTACTGTAAACGATGTTCTTGTAAACAGAGCCATCCCAAACTTTGGGGTGGCTGTGTCTTTTTGATTTTAATTTCCCTAAGCTATAGGACCATAAGTGGAAGTGCCCTAGGCTCTGTTTCTTTGTTTTTTAGATGTTTCAGGAAACACCATACACTTCTCCCGAGTGTCTGTTGGCAATTTACATCCCGCCCATCAGCATAACAAAGCTCCCAGTTCTCCATGGCCTGTCCTGCCTTTCTGGATTTTACACTTTTTTCAGATGGCCCTTTTGACCGGGGGGAAGTGAGACTTCATTGAAGTGCAGATTTCCTTTGCAAGCTTGCTTGGTTGGCCAAAAAGGGCGTATGCGTTTTTTCCTGAATATATTCAGGAAAAAACGCATACGCCCTTTTTGGCCAAGTGCATCATTGTGGACGTTCTGCCTCTTTTCCTATGCTTTCAATTCAATTCCAGTCTACCTCCTGAAATCGGTTTCCTGCAATTCTGCCCCGCTTTCAAGTCCTCTTGGCAGCCTTACTTCAGTATATTTTTGGACGATAGCTGTCATTTATAACTCTGCAGGTTTGTGAATTACAGTGCCCCTGAGCTCCTTTCTTCAACTCGCTTTCTTGTGAGCTGGCCGCAACACCGCAGGATGGCTTCAGGCTCTAATCTGGTTCCGACACGGCACGCTGAGCCTTTGTTTAATTCCTCTTCCTGGTGGGAAATGAGAGTTAAATTTGCCCGTCCAGACACCTCCAGCTAGTCTCTCATTGGTTCTCGCTATTCCTGTTCATCTTCCGCAGAAATTGCAAACTGGGCCAAACAGGAGGTTAAAGGCGCTGACTCTCCAAGTGGGGAGAGTGTTAGTAAAGCGTCTGGAATGTTGCACCCCAGTACCAGGGGAGGAAAACTGAGACATATTTGAACACGTCTCCCGTTCACATGGTTGATCATACTCTGGGTTCCACATGCATGTTTTAGCTGAAGGAAGAATACCTTAAACCTGGAGAGTTGAGACCCGTGGAATGGGTACCATGCAATATGACTTCAAAGGGTCTTCATTTGCTCACCGAACCTCTCCAATCCTATCACTGCTGCGTTTATGCCCCTGTACACATGCTTGATTCTCTTTCGGAGACATAGCAATCCATAGGTTTTAAGATACTTACTAGTCAGGTACATTCTTAGGCGTTTAATATGCGGTGTTGAGTCCATTTCGTTGAGCAAGGAGTAGCTCTTGTCTATTCCATATTTGGCTTAAGGAACTTTATCTGTGCTCATTTCAATCTCTGGTTTTATGCAGCACCCCAACTCACCTTTCCCCTTAAGCAAGCATAAGTTGGTTTTCTAAATTTGAGACCCTGTTCTGTTTTGGAATTCAGTTCCTGTGTAGCCAAGTTTACATTCCGTGTATTAGTGATATCTTATGATGTTTCTTTTTCTGTGTGACTTATTTCAGTTAGAATCATCGTACCTGAATCTACTCATTATGCTGCTACGGGCCTGATGACATAGATTTCATTGCTGAGTGGTACTGCATTGTACGTAAGTACCACAAGTTCTTTATCCATTTTTCACTTTCTGTGATACTGAACTTGTACGGTAAACGAGGTTCTTGTAAACAGAGGCGTCCCAAACTTTGGGGTGGCTGTGTCTTTTTGATTTTAATTTCTCTAAGCTATAGGACCATAAGTGGAAGTGCCCTAGGCTCTGTTGCTTTGTTTTTTAGATGTTTCAGGAAACACCATACACTTCTCCCGAGTGTCTGTTGGCAATTTACATCCCGCCCATCAGCATAACAAGGCTCCCAGTTCTCCATGGCCTGTCCTGCCTTTCTGGATTTTACACTTTTTTCAGATGGCCTTTTTGACCGGGGGGAAGTGAGACTTCATTGTAGTGCAGATTTCCTTTGCAAGCTTGCTTGGTTGGCCAAAAAGGGCATATGCGTTTTTTCCTGAATATATTCAGGAAAAAACGCATACGCCCTTTTTGGCCAAGTGCATCATTGTGGACGTTCTGCCTCTTTTCCTATGTTTTCAATACAATTCCAGTCTACCTCCTGAAATCGGTTTCCTGCAATTCTGCCCCACTTTCATGTCCTCTTGGCAGACTTACTTCAGTATATTTTTGGACGATAGCTGTCATTTATAACTCTGCAGGTTTGTGAATTACAGTGCCCCTGAGCTCCTTTCTTCAACTCGCTTTCTTGTGAGCTGGCCGCAACACCGCATGATGGCTTCAGGCCCTAATCTGGTTCCGGCACGGCACGCTGAGCCTTTGGTTATTTCCTCTTCCTGGTGGGAAATGAGAGTTAAATTTGCCCGTCCAGACACCTCCAGCTAGTCTCTCATTGGTTCTCGCTATTCCTGTTCATCTTCCGCAGAAATTGCAAACTGGGCCAAACAGGAGGTTAAAGGCGCTGACTGTCCAAGTGGGGAGAGTGTTAGTAAAGCGTCTGGAATGTTTCACCCGAGTATCAGGGGAGGAAAACTGAGACATATTTGAACACATCTCCCATTCACACAGTTGATCATACTCTGGGTTCAACATGCATGTTTTAGCTGAAGGAAGAATACCTTAAACCTGGGTAGTTGAAACCCGTGGAATGGGTACCATGCAATATGACTTCAAAGGGTCTTCATTTGCTCACCGAACCTCTCCAATCCTGTCACAGCTGTGTTTATGCCCCTGTACACACGCTTGATTCTCTTTTGGAGACATAGCAATCCATAGCTTTTAATATAATTACTAGTCAGGTACATTGTTAGGCGTTTAATATGGGGTGTTGAGTCCATTTCGTTGAGCAAGGAGTAGCTCTTGTCTATTCCATATTTGGCTTAAGGAACTTTATCTGTGCTCATTTCAATCTCTGGTTTTATGCAGCACCCCAACTCACCTTTCCCCTTAAGCAAGCATAAGTTGGTTTTCTAAATTTGAGACCCTGTTCTGTTTTGGAATTCAGTTCCTGTGTAGCCAAGTTTACATTCCGTGTATTAGTGATATCTTATGATGTTTCTTTTTCTGTGTGACTTATTTCAGTTAGAATCATCGTACCTGAATCCACTCATTATGCTGCTACGGGCCTGATGACATAGATTTCATTGCTGAGTGATACTGCATTGTACATAAGTACCACAAGTTCTTTATCCATTTTTCACTTTCTGTGATACTGAACTTGTACGGTAAACGAGGTTCTTGTAAACAGAGGCGTCCCAAACTTTGGGGTGGCTGTGTCTTTTTGATTTTAATTTCTCTAAGCTATAGGACCATAAGTGGAAGTGCCCTAGGCTCTGTTGCTTTGTTTTTTAGATGTTTCAGGAAACACCATACACTTCTCCCGAGTGTCTGTTGGCAATTTACATCCCGCCCATCAGCATAACAAGGCTCCCAGTTCTCCATGGCCTGTCCTGCCTTTCTGGATTTTACACTTTTTTCAGATGGCCTTTTTGACCGGGGGGAAGTGAGACTTCATTGTAGTGCAGATTTCCTTTGCAAGCTTGCTTGGTTGGCCAAAAAGGGCATATGCGTTTTTTCCTGAATATATTCAGGAAAAAACGCATACGCCCTTTTTGGCCAAGTGCATCATTGTGGACGTTCTGCCTCTTTTCCTATGTTTTCAATACAATTCCAGTCTACCTCCTGAAATCGGTTTCCTGCAATTCTGCCCCACTTTCAAGTCCTCTTGGCAGACTTACTTCAGTATATTTTTGGACGATAGCTGTCATTTATAACTCTGCAGGTTTGTGAATTACAGTGCCCCTGAGCTCCTTTCTTCAACTCGCTTTCTTGTGAGCTGGCCGCAACACCGCATGATGGCTTCAGGCCCTAATCTGGTTCCGGCACGGCACGCTGAGCCTTTGGTTATTTCCTCTTCCTGGTGGGAAATGAGAGTTAAATTTGCCCGTCCAGACACCTCCAGCTAGTCTCTCATTGGTTCTCGCTATTCCTGTTCATCTTCCGCAGAAATTGCAAACTGGGCCAAACAGGAGGTTAAAGGCGCTGACTGTCCAAGTGGGGAGAGTGTTAGTAAAGCGTCTGGAATGTTTCACCCGAGTATCAGGGGAGGAAAACTGAGACATATTTGAACACATCTCCCATTCACACAGTTGATCATACTCTGGGTTCAACATGCATGTTTTAGCTGAAGGAAGAATACCTTAAACCTGGGTAGTTGAAACCCGTGGAATGGGTACCATGCAATATGACTTCAAAGGGTCTTCATTTGCTCACCGAACCTCTCCAATCCTGTCACAGCTGTGTTTATGCCCCTGTACACACGCTTGATTCTCTTTTGGAGACATAGCAATCCATAGCTTTTAATATAATTACTAGTCAGGTACATTGTTAGGCGTTTAATATGGGGTGTTGAGTCCATTTCGTTGAGCAAGGAGTAGCTCTTGTCTATTCCATATTTGGCTTAAGGAACTTTATCTGTGCTCATTTCAATCTCTGGTTTTATGCAGCACCCCAACTCACCTTTCCCCTTAAGCAAGCATAAGTTGGTTTTCTAAATTTGAGACCCTGTTCTGTTTTGGAATTCAGTTCCTGTGTAGCCAAGTTTACATTCCGTGTATTAGTGATATCTTATGATGTTTCTTTTTCTGTGTGACTTATTTCAGTTAGAATCATCGTACCTGAATCCACTCATTATGCTGCTACGGGCCTGATGACATAGATTTCATTGCTGAGTGGTACTGCATTGTACATAAGTACCACAAGTTCTTTATCCATTTTTCACTTTCTGTGATACTGAACTTGTACGGTAAACGAGGTTCTTGTAAACAGAGGCGTCCCAAACTTTGGGGTGGCTGTGTCTTTTTGATTTTAATTTCCCTAAGCTATAGGACCATAAGTGGAAGTGCCCTAGGCTCTGTTGCTTTGTTTTTTAGATGTTTCAGGAAACACCATACACTTCTCCCGAGTGTCTGTTGGCAATTTACATCCCGCCCATCAGCATAACAAGGCTCCCAGTTCTCCATGGCCTCTCCTGCCTTTCTGGATTTTACACTTTTTTCAGATGGCCCTTTTGACCAGGGGGAAGTGAGACTTCATTGTAGTGCAGATTTCCTTTGCAAGCTTGCTTTGTTGGCCAAAAAGTGCGTATGCGTTTTTTCCTGAATATATTCAGGAAAAAACGCATACGCCCTTTTTGGCCAAGTGCATCATTGTGGACGTTCTGCCTCTTTTCCTATGCTTTCAATACAATTCCAGTCTACCTCCTGAAATCGGTTTCCTGCAATTCTGCCCCGTTTTCAAGTCCTCTTGGCAGCCTTACTTCAGTATATTTTTGGACGATAGCTGTCATTTATAACTCTGCAGGTTTGTGAATTACAGTGCCCCTGAGCTCCTTTCTTCAACTCGCTTTCTTGTGAGCTGGCCGCAACACCGCAGGATGGCTTCAGGCTCTAATCTGGTTCCGACACGGCACGCTGAGCCTTTGTTTAATTCCTCTTCCTGGTGGGAAATGAGAGTTAAATTTGCCCGTCCAGACACCTCCAGCTAGTCTCTCATTGGTTCTCGCTATTCCTGTTCATCTTCCGCAGAAATTGCAAACTGGGCCAAACAGGAGGTTAAAGGCGCTGACTCTCCAAGTGGGGAGAGTGTTAGTAACGCGTCTGGAATGTTGCACCCCAGTACCAGGGGAGGAAAACTGAGACATATTTGAACACGTCTCCCGTTCACATGGTTGATCATACTCTGGGTTCCACATGCATGTTTTAGCTGAAGGAAGAATACCTTAAACCTGGGTAGTTGAAACCCGTGGAATGGGTACCATGCAATATGACTTCAAAGGGTCTTCATTTGCTCACCGAACCTCTCCAATCCTATCACTGCTGCGTTTATGCCCCTGTACACACGCTTGATTCTCTTTTGGAGACATAGCAATCCATAGGTTTTAAGATAATTACTAGTCAGGTACATTCTTAGGCGTTTAATATGGGGTGTTGAGTCCATTTCGTTGAGCAAGGAGTAGCTCTTGTCTATTCCATATTTGGCTTAAGGAACTTTATCTGTGCTCATTTCAATCTCTGGTTTTATGCAGCACCCCAACTCACCTTTCCCCTTAAGCAAGCATAAGTTGGTTTTCTAAATTTGAGACCCTGTTCTGTTTTGGAATTCAGTTCCTGTGTAGCCAAGTTTACATTCCGTGTATTAGTGATATCTTATGATGTTTCTTTTTCTGTGTGACTTATTTCAGTTAGAATCATCGTACCTGAATCTACTCATTATGCTGCTACGGGCCTGATGACATAGATTTCATTGCTGAGTGGTACTGCATTGTACGTAAGTACCACAAGTTCTTTATCCATTTTTCACTTTCTGTGATACTGAACTTGTACGGTAAACGAGGTTCTTGTAAACAGAGGCGTCCCAAACTTTGGGGTGGCTGTGTCTTTTTGATTTTAATTTCCCTAAGCTATAGGACCATAAGTGGAAGTGCCCTAGGCTCTGTTGCTTTGTTTTTTAGATGTTTCAGGAAACACCATACACTTCTCCCGAGTGTCTGTTGGCAATTTACATCCCGCCCATCAGCATAACAAGGCTCCCAGTTCTCCATGGCCTGTCCTGCCTTTCTGGATTTTACACTTTTTTCAGATGGCCCTTTTGACCGGGGGGAAGTGAGACTTCATTGTAGTGCAGATTTCCTTTGCAAGCTTGCTTGGTTGGCCAAAAAGGGCGTATGCGTTTTTTCCTGAATATATTCAGGAAAAAACGCATATGCCCTTTTTGGCCAAGTGCATCATTGTGGACGTTCTGCCTCTTTTCCTATGCTTTCAATACAATTCCAGTCTACCTCCTGAAATCGGTTTTCTGCAATTCTGCCCCACTTTCAAGTCCTCTTGGCAGACTTACTTCAGTATATTTTTGGACGATAGCTGTCATTTATAACTCTGCAGGTTTGTGAATTACAGTGCCCCTGAGCTCCTTTCTTCAACTCGCTTTCTTGTGAGCTGGCCGCAACACCGCAGGATGGCTTCAGGCCCTAATCTGGTTCCGGCACGGCACGCTGAGCCTTTGGTTATTTCCTCTTCCTGGTGGGAAATGAGAGTTAAATTTGCCCGTCCAGACACCTCCAGCTAGTCTCTCATTGGTTCTCGCTATTCCTGTTCATCTTCCGCAGAAATTGCAAACTGGGCCAAACAGGAGGTTAAAGGCGCTGACTGTCCAAGTGGGGAGAGTGTTAGTAAAGCGTCTGGAATGTTGCACCCGAGTACCAGGGTACGAAAACTGAGACATACTTGAACACGTCTCCCATTCACACGGTTGATCATACTCTGGGTTCTACATGCATGTTTTAGCTGAAGGAAGAATACCTTAAACCTGGAGAGTTGAGACCCGTGGAATGGGTACCATGCAATATGACTTCAAAGGGTCTTCATTTGCTCACCGAACCTCTCCAATCCTATCACTGCTGCGTTTATGCCCCTGTACACACGCTTGATTCTCTTTTGGAGACATAGCAATCCATAGGTTTTAAGATACTTACTAGTCAGGTACATTCGTAGGCGTTTAATATGGGGTGTTGAGTCCATTTCGTTGAGCAAGGAGTAGCTCTTGTCTATTCCATATTTGGCTTAAGGAACTTTATCTGTGCTCATTTCAATCTCTGGTTTTATGCAGCACCCCAACTCACCTTTACCCTTAAGCAAGCATATGTTGGTTTTCTAAATTTGAGACCCTGTTCTATTCTGTAATTCAGTTCCTGTGTAGCCAAGTTTAAATTCCGTGTATTAGTGATATCTTATGATGTTTCTTTTTCTGTGTGACTTATTTCAGTTAGAATCATCGTACCTGAATCCACTCATTATGCTGCTACGGGCCTGATGACATAGATTTCATTGCTGAGTGATACTGCATTGTACATGAGTACCACAAGTTCTTTATCCATTTTTCACTTTCTGTGATATTGAACTTGTACGGTAAACGAGGTTCTTGTAAACAGAGGCATCCCAAACTTTGGGGTGGCTGTGTCTTTTTGATTTTAATTTCCCTAAGCTATAGGACCATAAGTGGAAGTGCCCTAGGCTCTGTTGCTTTGTTTCTTAGATATTTCAGGAAACACCATACACATTTCCCGAGTGTCTGTTGGCAATTTACATCCTGCCCATCAGCATAACAAGGCTCCCAGTTCTCCATGGCCTGTCCTGCCTTTCTGGATTTTACACTTTTTTCAGATGGCCCTTTTGACCGGGGGGAAGTGAGACTTCATTGTAGTGCAGATTTCCTTTGCAAGCTTGCTTGGTTAGCCAAAAAGGGCGTATGCGTTTTTTCCTGAATATATTCAGGAAAAAACGCATACGCCCTTTTTGGCCAAGTGCATCATTGTGGACGTTCTGCCTCTTTTCCTATGCTTTCAATGCAATTCCAGTCTACCTCCTGAAATCGGTTTCCTGCAATTCTGCCCCGCATTCAAGTCCTCTTGGCTGCCTTACTTCAGTATATTTTTGGACGATAGCTGTCATTTATAACTCTGCAGGTTTGTGAATTACAGTGCTCCTGAGCTCCTTTCTTCAACTCGCTTTCTTGTGACCTGGCCGCAACACCGCAGGATGGCTTCAGGCCCTAATCTGGTTCCGGCACGGCACGCTGAGCCTTTGGTTATTTCCTCTTCCTGGTGGGAAATCAGAGTTAAATTTGCGCGTCCAGACACCTCCAGCTAGTCTCTCATTGGTTCTCCCTATTCCTGTTCATCTTCCGCAGAAATTGCAAACTGGGCCAAACAGGAGGTTAAAGGCGCTGACTCTCCAAGTGGGGAGAGTGTTAGTAAAGCGTCTGGAATGTTGCACCCGAGTACCAGGGGAGGAAAACTGAGACATATTTGAACACGTCTCCCGTTCACACGGTTGATCATACTCTGGGTTCCACATGCATGTTTTAGCTGAAGGAAGAATACCTTAAACCTGGAGAGTTGAGACCCGTGTAATGGGTACCATGCAGTATGACTGCAAAGAGTCTTCATTTGCTCACTGAACCTCTCCAATCCTATCACTGCTACGTTTATGCCCCTGTACACACGCTTGATTCTCTTTTGGAGACATAGCAATCCATAGGTTTTAAGATACTTACTAGTCAGGTACATTCTTAGGCGTTTAATATGGGGTGTTGAGTCCATTTCGTTGAGCTAGGAGTAGCTCTTTTCTATTCCATATTTGGCTTAAGGAACTTTATCTGTGCTCATTTCAATCTCTGGTTTTATGCAGCACCCCAACTCACCTTTCCCCTTAAGCAAGCATAAGTTGGTTTTCTAAATTTGAGACCCTGTTCTGTTCTGTAATTCAGTTCCTGTGTAGCCAAGTTTACATTCCGTGTATTAGTGATATCTTATGATGTTTCTTTTTCTGTGTGACTTATTTCAGTTAGAATCATCGTACCTGAATCCACTCATTGTGCTGCTACGGGCCTGATGACATAGATTTCATTGCTGAGTGATACTGCATTGTACGTAAGTACCACAAGTTCTTTATCCATTTTTCACTTTCTGTGATATTGAACTTGTACGGTAAACGAGGTTCTTGTAAACAGAGGCGTCCCAAACTTTGGGGTGGCTGTGTCTTTTTGATTTTAATTTCCCTAATCTATAGGACCATAAGTGGAAGTGCCCTAGGCTCTGTTGCTTTGTTTCTTAGATGTTTCAGGAAACACCATACACTTCTCCCGAGTGTCTGTTGGCAATTTACATCCCGCCCATCAGCATAACAAGGCTCCCAGTTCTCCATGGCCTGTCCTGCCTTTCTGGATTTTACACTTTTTTCAGATGGCCCTTTTGACCGGGGGGATGTGAGACTTCATTATAGTGCAGATTTCCTTTGCAAGCTTGCTTGGTTGGCCAAAAAGGGCGTATGCGTTTTTTCCTGAATATATTCAGGGAAAAACGCATACGCCCTTTTTGGCCAAGTGCATCATTGTGGACGTTCTGCCTCTTTTCCTATGCTTTCAATGCAATTCCAGTCTACCTCCTGAAATCGGTTTCCTGCAATTCTGCCCCGCTTTCAAGTCCTCTTGGCTGCCTTACTTCAGTATATTTTTGGACGATAGCTGTCATTTATAACTCTGCAGGTTTGTGAATTACAGTGCCCCTGAGCTCCTTTCTTCAACTCGCTTTCTTTTGAGCTGGCCGCAACACTGCAGGATGGCTTCAGGCCCTAATCTGGTTCCGGCACGGCACACTGAGCCTTTGGTTATTTCCTCTTCCTGGTGGGAAATGAGAGTTAAATTTGCCCGTCCAGACACCTCCAGCTAGTCTCTCATTGGTTCTCCCTATTCCTGTTCATCTTCCGCAGAAATTGCAAACTGGGCCAAACAGGAGGTTAAAGGCGCTGACTCTCCAAGTGGGGAGAGTGTTAGTAAAGCGTCTGGAATATTGCACCCGAGTACCAGGGGAGGAAAACTGAGACATATTTGAACACGTCTCCCGTTCACATGGTTGATCATACTCTGGGTTCCACATGCATGTTTTAGCTGAAGGAAGAATAACTTAAACCTGGGTAGTTGAAACCCGTTGAATGGGTACCATGCAATATGACTTCAAAGGGTCTTCATTTGCTCACTGAACCTCTCCAATCCTATCACTGCTGCGTTTATGCCCCTGTACACACGCTTGATTCTCTTTTGGAGACATAGCAATCCATAAGTTTTAAGATACTTACTAGCCAGGTACATTCTTAGGCGTTTAATATGCGGTGTTGAGTCCATTTCGTTGAGTAAGGAGTAGCTCTTGTCTATTCCATATTTGGCTTAAGGAACTTTATCTGTGCTCATTTCAATCTCTGGTTTTATGCAGCACACCAACTCACCTTTCCCCTTATGCAAGCATAAGTTGGTTTCCTAAATTTGAGACCCTGTTCTGTTCTGTAATTCAGTTCCTGTGTAGCCAAGTTTACATTCCGTGTATTACTGATATCTTGTGATGTTTCTTTTTCTGTGTGACTTATTTCAGTTAGAATCATCATACCTGAATCCACTCATTGTGCTACTAAGGGCCTGATGACATAGATTTCATTGCTGAGTGATATTGCTTTGTAAGTAAATACCACAACTTCTTTATCCATTTTTCAGTTTCTGCGATGTTGAACTTGTACTGTAAACGATGTTCTTGTAAACAGAGCCATCCCAAACTTTGGGGTGGCTGTGTCTTTTTGATTTTAATTTCCCTAAGCTATAGGACCATAAGTGGAAGTGCCCTAGGCTCTGTTTCTTTGTTTTTTAGATGTTTCAGGAAACACCATACACTTCTCCCGAGTGTCTGTTGGCAATTTACATCCCGCCCATCAGCATAACAAAGCTCCCAGTTCTCCATGGCCTGTCCTGCCTTTCTGGATTTTACACTTTTTTCAGATGGCCCTTTTGACCGGGGGGAAGTGAGACTTCATTGAAGTGCAGATTTCCTTTGCAAGCTTGCTTGGTTGGCCAAAAAGGGCGTATGCGTTTTTTCCTGAATATATTCAGGAAAAAACGCATACGCCCTTTTTGGCCAAGTGCATCATTGTGGACGTTCTGCCTCTTTTCCTATGCTTTCAATTCAATTCCAGTCTACCTCCTGAAATCGGTTTCCTGCAATTCTGCCCTGCTTTCAAGTCCTCTTGGCAGCCTTACTTCAGTATATTTTTGGACGATAGCTGTCATTTATAACTCTGCAGGTTTGTGAATTACAGTGCCCCTGAGCTCCTTTCTTCAACTCGCTTTCTTGTGAGCTGGCCGCAACACCGCAGGATGGCTTCAGGCTCTAATCTGGTTCCGACACGGCACGCTGAGCCTTTGTTTAATTCCTCTTCCTGGTGGGAAATGAGAGTTAAATTTGCCCGTCCAGACACCTCCAGCTAGTCTCTCATTGGTTCTCGCTATTCCTGTTCATCTTCCGCAGAAATTGCAAACTGGGCCAAACAGGAGGTTAAAGGCGCTGACTCTCCAAGTGGGGAGAGTGTTAGTAAAGCGTCTGGAATGTTGCACCCCAGTACCAGGGGAGGAAAACTGAGACATATTTGAACACGTCTCCCGTTCACATGGTTGATCATACTCTGGGTTCCACATGCATGTTTTAGCTGAAGGAAGAATACCTTAAACCTGGAGAGTTGAGACCCGTGGAATGGGTACCATGCAATATGACTTCAAAGGGTCTTCATTTGCTCACCGAACCTCTCCAATCCTATCACTGCTGCGTTTATGCCCCTGTACACATGCTTGATTCTCTTTCGGAGACATAGCAATCCATAGGTTTTAAGATACTTACTAGTCAGGTACATTCTTAGGCGTTTAATATGCGGTGTTGAGTCCATTTCGTTGAGCAAGGAGTAGCTCTTGTCTATTCCATATTTGGCTTAAGGAACTTTATCTGTGCTCATTTCAATCTCTGGTTTTATGCAGCACCCCAACTCACCTTTCCCCTTAAGCAAGCATAAGTTGGTTTTCTAAATTTGAGACCCTGTTCTGTTTTGGAATTCAGTTCCTGTGTAGCCAAGTTTACATTCCGTGTATTAGTGATATCTTATGATGTTTCTTTTTCTGTGTGACTTATTTCAGTTAGAATCATCGTACCTGAATCTACTCATTATGCTGCTACGGGCCTGATGACATAGATTTCATTGCTGAGTGGTACTGCATTATACGTAAGTACCACAAGTTCTTTATCCATTTTTCACTTTCTGTGATACTGAACTTGTACGGTAAACGAGGTTCTTGTAAACAGAGGCGTCCCAAACTTTGGGGTGGCTGTGTCTTTTTGATTTTAATTTCTCTAAGCTATAGGACCATAAGTGGAAGTGCCCTAGGCTCTGTTGCTTTGTTTTTTAGATGTTTCAGGAAACACCATACACTTCTCCCGAGTGTCTGTTGGCAATTTACATCCCGCCCATCAGCATAACAAGGCTCCCAGTTCTCCATGGCCTGTCCTGCCTTTCTGGATTTTACACTTTTTTCAGATGGCCTTTTTGACCGGGGGGAAGTGAGACTTCATTGTAGTGCAGATTTCCTTTGCAAGCTTGCTTGGTTGGCCAAAAAGGGCATATGCGTTTTTTCCTGAATATATTCAGGAAAAAACGCATACGCCCTTTTTGGCCAAGTGCATCATTGTGGACGTTCTGCCTCTTTTCCTATGTTTTCAATACAATTCCAGTCTACCTCCTGAAATCGGTTTCCTGCAATTCTGCCCCACTTTCAAGTCCTCTTGGCAGACTTACTTCAGTATATTTTTGGACGATAGCTGTCATTTATAACTCTGCAGGTTTGTGAATTACAGTGCCCCTGAGCTCCTTTCTTCAACTCGCTTTCTTGTGAGCTGGCCGCAACACCGCATGATGGCTTCAGGCCCTAATCTGGTTCCGGCACGGCACGCTGAGCCTTTGGTTATTTCCTCTTCCTGGTGGGAAATGAGAGTTAAATTTGCCCGTCCAGACACCTCCAGCTAGTCTCTCATTGGTTCTCGCTATTCCTGTTCATCTTCCGCAGAAATTGCAAACTGGGCCAAACAGGAGGTTAAAGGCGCTGACTGTCCAAGTGGGGAGAGTGTTAGTAAAGCGTCTGGAATGTTTCACCCGAGTATCAGGGGAGGAAAACTGAGACATATTTGAACACATCTCCCATTCACACAGTTGATCATACTCTGGGTTCAACATGCATGTTTTAGCTGAAGGAAGAATACCTTAAACCTGGGTAGTTGAAACCCGTGGAATGGGTACCATGCAATATGACTTCAAAGGGTCTTCATTTGCTCACCGAACCTCTCCAATCCTGTCACAGCTGTGTTTATGCCCCTGTACACACGCTTGATTCTCTTTTGGAGACATAGCAATCCATAGCTTTTAATATAATTACTAGTCAGGTACATTGTTAGGCGTTTAATATGGGGTGTTGAGTCCATTTCGTTGAGCAAGGAGTAGCTCTTGTCTATTCCATATTTGGCTTAAGGAACTTTATCTGTGCTCATTTCAATCTCTGGTTTTATGCAGCACCCCAACTCACCTTTCCCCTTAAGCAAGCATAAGTTGGTTTTCTAAATTTGAGACCCTGTTCTGTTTTGGAATTCAGTTCCTGTGTAGCCAAGTTTACATTCCGTGTATTAGTGATATCTTATGATGTTTCTTTTTCTGTGTGACTTATTTCAGTTAGAATCATCGTACCTGAATCCACTCATTATGCTGCTACGGGCCTGATGACATAGATTTCATTGCTGAGTGATACTGCATTGTACATAAGTACCACAAGTTCTTTATCCATTTTTCACTTTCTGTGATACTGAACTTGTACGGTAAACGAGGTTCTTGTAAACAGAGGCGTCCCAAACTTTGGGGTGGCTGTGTCTTTTTGATTTTAATTTCTCTAAGCTATAGGACCATAAGTGGAAGTGCCCTAGGCTCTGTTGCTTTGTTTTTTAGATGTTTCAGGAAACACCATACACTTCTCCCGAGTGTCTGTTGGCAATTTACATCCCGCCCATCAGCATAACAAGGCTCCCAGTTCTCCATGGCCTGTCCTGCCTTTCTGGATTTTACACTTTTTTCAGATGGCCTTTTTGACCGGGGGGAAGTGAGACTTCATTGTAGTGCAGATTTCCTTTGCAAGCTTGCTTGGTTGGCCAAAAAGGGCATATGCGTTTTTTCCTGAATATATTCAGGAAAAAACGCATACGCCCTTTTTGGCCAAGTGCATCATTGTGGACGTTCTGCCTCTTTTCCTATGTTTTCAATACAATTCCAGTCTACCTCCTGAAATCGGTTTCCTGCAATTCTGCCCCACTTTCAAGTCCTCTTGGCAGACTTACTTCAGTATATTTTTGGACGATAGCTGTCATTTATAACTCTGCAGGTTTGTGAATTACAGTGCCCCTGAGCTCCTTTCTTCAACTCGCTTTCTTGTGAGCTGGCCGCAACACCGCATGATGGCTTCAGGCCCTAATCTGGTTCCGGCACGGCACGCTGAGCCTTTGGTTATTTCCTCTTCCTGGTGGGAAATGAGAGTTAAATTTGCCCGTCCAGACACCTCCAGCTAGTCTCTCATTGGTTCTCGCTATTCCTGTTCATCTTCCGCAGAAATTGCAAACTGGGCCAAACAGGAGGTTAAAGGCGCTGACTGTCCAAGTGGGGAGAGTGTTAGTAAAGCGTCTGGAATGTTTCACCCGAGTATCAGGGGAGGAAAACTGAGACATATTTGAACACATCTCCCATTCACACAGTTGATCATACTCTGGGTTCAACATGCATGTTTTAGCTGAAGGAAGAATACCTTAAACCTGGGTAGTTGAAACCCGTGGAATGGGTACCATGCAATATGACTTCAAAGGGTCTTCATTTGCTCACCGAACCTCTCCAATCCTGTCACAGCTGTGTTTATGCCCCTGTACACACGCTTGATTCTCTTTTGGAGACATAGCAATCCATAGCTTTTAATATAATTACTAGTCAGGTACATTGTTAGGCGTTTAATATGGGGTGTTGAGTCCATTTCGTTGAGCAAGGAGTAGCTCTTGTCTATTCCATATTTGGCTTAAGGAACTTTATCTGTGCTCATTTCAATCTCTGGTTTTATGCAGCACCCCAACTCACCTTTCCCCTTAAGCAAGCATAAGTTGGTTTTCTAAATTTGAGACCCTGTTCTGTTTTGGAATTCAGTTCCTGTGTAGCCAAGTTTACATTCCGTGTATTAGTGATATCTTATGATGTTTCTTTTTCTGTGTGACTTATTTCAGTTAGAATCATCGTACCTGAATCCACTCATTATGCTGCTACGGGCCTGATGACATAGATTTCATTGCTGAGTGATACTGCATTGTACATAAGTACCACAAGTTCTTTATCCATTTTTCACTTTCTGTGATACTGAACTTGTACGGTAAACGAGGTTCTTGTAAACAGAGGCGTCCCAAACTTTGGGGTGGCTGTGTCTTTTTGATTTTAATTTCCCTATGTTATACGACCATAAGTGGAAGTGCCCTAGGCTCTGTTGCTTTGTTTTTTAGATGTTTCAGGAAACACCATACACTTCTCCCGAGTGTCTGTTGGCAATTTACATCCCGCCCATCAGCATAACAAGGCTCCCAGTTCTCCATGGCCTGTCCTGCCTTTCTGGATTTTACACTTTTTTCAGATGGCCCTTTTGACCGGGGGGAAGTGAGACTTCATTGTAGTGCAGATTTCCTTTGCAAGCTTGCTTCGTTGGCCAAAAAGGGCGTATGCGTTTTTTCCTGAATATATTCAGGAAAAAACGCATACGCCCTTTTTGGCCAAGTGCATCATTGTGGACGTTCTGCCTCTTTTCCTATGCTTTCAATACAATTCCAGTCTACCTCCTGAAATCGGTTTCCTGCAATTCTGCCCCGTTTTCAAGTCCTCTTGCCAGCCTTACTTCAGTATATTTTCGGACGATAGCTGTCATTTATAACTCTGCAGGTTTGTGAATTACAGTGCCCCTGAGCTCCTTTCTTCAACTCGCTTTCTTGTGACCTGGTCGCAACACCGCAGGATGGCTTCAGGCCCTAATCTGGTTCCGGCACGGCACGCTGAGCCTTTGGTTATTTCCTCTTCCTGGTGGGAAATGAGAGTTAAATTTGCCCGTCCAGACACCTCCAGCTAGTCTCTCATTGGTTCTCGCTATTCCTGTTCATCTTCCGCAGAAATTGCAAACTGGGCCAAACAGGAGGTTAAAGGCGCTGACTGTCCAAGTGGGGAGAGTGTTAGTAAAGCATCTGGAATGTTGCACCCGAGTATCAGGGGAGGAAAACTGAGACATATTTGAACACGTCTCCCATTCACACGGTTGATCATACTCTGGGTTCCACATGCATGTTTTAGCTGAAGGAAGAATACCTTAAACCTGGGTAGTTGAAACCCGTGGAATGGGTACCATGCAATATGACTTCAAAGGGTCTTCATTTGCTCACCGAACCTCTCCAATCCTATCACTGCTGCGTTTATGCCCCTGTACACACGCTTGATTCTCTTTTGGAGACATAGCAATCCATAGGTTTTAAGATAATTACTAGTCAGGTACATTCTTAGGCGTTTAATATGGGGTGTTGAGTCCATTTCGTTGAGCAAGGAGTAGCTCTTGTCTATTCCATATTTGGCTTAAGGAACTTTATCTGTGCTCATTTCAATCTCTGGTTTTATGCAGCACCCCAACTCACCTTTCCCCTTAAGCAAGCATAAGTTGGTTTTCTAAATTTGAGACCCTGTTCTGTTTTGGAATTCAGTTCCTGTGTAGCCAAGTTTACATTCCGTGTATTAGTGATATCTTATGATGTTTCTTTTTCTGTGTGACTTATTTCAGTTAGAATCATCGTACCTGAATCCACTCATTATGCTGCTACGGGCCTGATGACATAGATTTCATTGCTGAGTGGTACTGCATTGTACGTAAGTACCACAAGTTCTTTATCCATTTTTAACTTTCTGTGATACTGAACTTGTACGGTAAACGAGGTTCTTGTAAACAGAGGCGTCCCAAACTTTGGGGTGGCTGTGTCTTTTTGATTTTAATTTCCCTAAGCTATAGGACCATAAGTGGAAGTGCCCTAGGCTCTGTTGCTTTGTTTTTTAGATGTTTCAGGAAACACCATACACTTCTCCCGAGTGTCTGTTGGCAATTTACATCCCGCCCATCAGCATAACAAGGCTCCCAGTTCTCCATGGCCTGTCCTGCCTTTCTGGATTTTACACTTTTTTCAGATGGCCCTTTTGACCGGCGGGAAGTGAGACTTCATTATAGTGCAGATTTCCTTTGCAAGCTTGCTTGGTTGGCCAAAAAGGGCGTATGCGTTTTTTCCTGAATATATTCAGGAAAAAACGCATACGCCCTTTTTGGCCAAGTGCATCATTGTGGACGTTCTGCCTCTTTTCCTATGCTTTCAATGCAATTCCAGTCTACCTCCTGAAATCGGTTTCCTGCAATTCTGCCCCGCTTTCAAGTCCTCTTGGCTGCCTTACTTCAGTATATTTTTGGACGATAGCTGTCATTTATAACTCTGCAGGTTTGTGAATTACAGTGCCCCTGAGCTCCTTTCTTCAACTCGCTTTCTTTTGAGCTGGCCGCAACACTGCATGATGGCTTCAGGCCCTAATCTGTTTCCGGCACGGCACACTGAGCCTTTGGTTATTTCCTCTTCCTGGTGGGAAATGAGAGTTAAATTTGCCCGTCCAGACACCTCCAGCTAGTCTCTCATTGGTTCTCCCTATTCCTGTTCATCTTCCGCAGAAATTGCAAACTGGGCCAAACAAGAGGTTAAAGGCGCTGACTCTCCAAGTGGGGAGAGTGTTAGTAAAGCGTCTGGAATGTTGCACCCGAGTACCATGGGAGGAAAACTGAGACATATTTGAACACGTCTCCCGTTCACATGGTTGATCATACTCTGGGTTCCACATGCATGTTTTAGCTGAAGGAAGAATACCTTAAACCTGGGTAGTTGAAACCCGTGGAATGGGTACCATGCAATATGACTTCAAAGGGTCTTCATTTGCTCACTGAACCTCTCCAATCCTATCACTGCTGCGTTTATGCCCCTGTACACACGCTTGATTCTCTTTTGGAGACATAGCAATCCATAGGTTTTAAGATACTTACTAGCCAGGTACATTCTTAGGCGTTTAATATGCGGTGATGAGTCCATTTCGTTGAGCAAGGAGTAGCTCTTCTCTATTCCATATTTGGCTTAAGGAACTTTATCTGTGCTCATTTCAATCTCTGGTTTTATGCAGCACACCAACTCACCTTTCCCCTTAAGCAAGCATAAGTTGGTTTTCTAAATTTGAGACCCTGTTCTGTTCTGTAATTCAGTTCCTGTGTAGCCAAGTTTACATTCCGTGTTTTACTGATATCTTATGATGTTTCTTTTTCTGTGAGACTTATTTCAGTTAGAATCATCATACCTGAATCCACTCATTGTGCTACTAAGGGCCTGATGACATAGATTTCATTGCTGAGTGATATTGCTTTGTAAGTAAATACCACAACTTCTTTATCCATTTTTCAGTTTCTGCGATGTTGAACTTGTACTGTAAACGATGTTCTTGTAAACAGAGCCATCCCAAACTTTGGGGTGGCTGTGTCTTTTTGATTTTAATTTCCCTAAGCTATAGGACCATAAGTGGAAGTGCCCTAGGCTCTGTTTCTTTGTTTTTTAGATGTTTCAGGAAACACCATACACTTCTCCCGAGTGTCTGTTGGCAATTTACAATCTGCCCATCAGCATAAAAAGGCTCCCAGTTCTCCATGGCCTGTCCTGCCTTTCTGGATTTTACACTTTTTTCAGATGGCCCTTTTGACCGGGGGGAAGTGAGACTTCATTGTAGTGCAGATTTCCTTTGCAAGCTTGCTTGGTTGGCCAAAAAGGGCGTATGCGTTTTTTCCTGAATATATTCAGGAAAAAACGCATACGCCCTTTTTGGCCAAGTGCATCATTGTGGACGTTCTGCCTCTTTTCCTATGCTTTCAATTCAATTCCAGTCTACTTCCTGAAATCGGTTTCCTGCAATTCTGCCCCGCTTTCAAGTCCTCTTGGCAGCCTTACTTCAGTATATTTTTGGACGATAGCTGTCATTTATAACTCTGCAGGTTTGTGAATTACAGTGCCCCTGAGCTCCTTTCTTCAACTCGCTTTCTTGTGAGCTGGCCGCAACACCGCAGGATGGCTTCAGGCTCTAATCTGGTTCCGACACGGCACGCTGAGCCTTTGTTTAAATCCTCCTCCTGGTGGGAAATGAGAGTTAAATTTGCCCGTCCAGACACCTCCAGCTAGTCTCTCATTGGTTCTCGCTATTCCTGTTCATCTTCCGCAGAAATTGCAAACTGGGCCAAACAGGAGGTTAAAGGCGCTGACTCTCCAAGTGGGGAGAGTGTTAGTAAAGCGTCTGGAATGTTGCACCCCAGTACCAGGGGAGGAAAACTGAGACATATTTGAACACGTCTCCCGTTCACATGGTTGATCATACTCTGGGTTCCACATGCATGTTTTAGCTGAAGGAAGAATACCTTAAACCTGGAGAGTTGAGACCCGTGGAATGGGTACCATGCAATATGACTTCAAAGGGTCTTCATTTGCTCACCGAACCTCTCCAATCCTATCACTGCTGCGTTTATGCCCCTGTACACATGCTTGATTCTCTTTCGGAGACATAGCAATCCATAGGTTTTAAGATACTTACTAGTCAGGTACATTCTTAGGCGTTTAATATGCGGTGTTGAGTCCATTTCGTTGAGCAAGGAGTAGCTCTTGTCTATTCCATATTTGGCTTAAGTTACTTTATCTGTGCTCATTTCAATCTCTGGTTTTATGCAGCACCCCAACTCACTTTTACCCTTAAGCAAGCATAAGTTGGTTTTCTAAATTTGAGACCCTGTTCTGTTCTGTAATTCAGTTCCTGTGTAGCCAAGTTTACATTCCGTGTATTAGTGACATCTTATGATGTTTCTTTTTCTGTGTGACTTATTTCAGTTAGAATCATCGTACCTGAATCCACTCATTATGCTGCTATGGGCCTGATGACATAGATTTCATTGCTGAGTGATACTGCATTGTACGTAAGTACCACAAGTTCTTTATCCATTTTTCACTTTCTGTGATGTTGAACATGTACGGTAAACGAGGTTCTTGTAAACAGAGGCGTCCCAAACTTTGGGGTGGCTGTGTCTTTTTGATTTTAATTTCCGTAAGCTATAGGACCATAAGTGGAAGTGCCCTAGGCTCTGTTGCTTTGTTTTTTAGATGTTTCAGGAAACACCATACACTTCTCCTGAGTGTCTGTTGGCAATTTACATCCCGCCCATCAGCATAACAAGGCTCCCAGTTCTCCATGGCCTGTCCTGCCTTTCTGGATTTTACACTTTTTTCAGATGGCCCTTTTGACCGGGGGGAAGTGAGACTTCATTGTAGTGCAGATTTCCTTTGCAAGCTTGCTTGGTTGGCCAAAAAGGGCGTATGCGTTTTTTCCTGAATATATTCAGGAAAAAACGCATACGCCCTTTTTGGCCAAGTGCATCATTGTGGACGTTCTGCCTCTTTTCCTATGCTTTCAATGCAATTCCAGTCTACCTCCTGAAATCGGTTTCCTGCAATTCTGCCCCGCTTTCAAGTCCTCTTGGCAGCCTTACTTCACTATATTTTTGGACGATAGCTGTCATTTATAACTCTGCAGGTTTGTGAATTACAGTGCCCCTGAGCTCCTTTCTTCAACTCGCTTTCTTGTGAGCTGGCCGCAACACCGCAGGATGGCTTCAGGCCCTAATCTGGTTCCGGCACGGCACGCTGAACCTTTGGTTATTTCCTCTTCCTGGTGGGAAATGAGAGTTAAATTTGCCCGTCCAGACACCTCCAGCTAGTCTCTCATTGGTTCTCCTTATTCCTGTTCATCTTCCGCAGAAATTGCAAACTGGGCCAAACAGGAGGTTAAAGGGACTGACTCTCCAAGTCGGGAGAGTGTTAGTAAAGCGTCTGGAATGTTGCACCCGAGTACCAGGGTACGAAAACTGAGACATATTTGAAAACGTCTCACGATCACATGGTTGATCATACTCTAGGTTCCACATGCATGTTTTAGCTGAAGGAAGAATACCTTAAACCTGGGTAGTTGAAACCCTTGGAATGGGTACCATGCAGTATGACTTCAAAGGGTCTTCATTTGCTCACCGAACCTCTCCAATCCTATCACTGCTGCGTTTATGCCCCTGTACACATGCTTGATTCTCTTTCGGAGACATAGCAATCCATAGGTTTTAAGATACTTACTAGTCAGGTACATTCTTAGGCGTTTAATATGGGGTGTTGAGTCCATTTCGTTGAGTAAGGAGTAGCTCTTGTCTATTCCATATTTAGCTTAAGGAACTTTATCTGTGCTCATTTCAATCTCTGGTTTTATGCAGCACCCCAGCTCACCTTTCCCCTTAAGCAAGCATAAGTTGGTTTTCTAAATTTGAGACCCTGTTCTGTTCTGTAATTCAGTTCCTGTGTAGCCAAGTTTACATTCCGTGTATTAGTGATATCTTATGATGTTTCTTTCTCTGTGTGACTTATTTCAGTTAGAATCATCGTACCTGAATCCACTCATTATGCTGCTACGGGCCTGATGACATAGATTTTATTGCTGAGTGATACTGCATTGTACGTAAGTACCACAAGTTCTTTATCCATTTTTCACTTTCTGTGATATTGAACTTGTACGGTAAACGAGGTTCTTGTAAACAGAGCCGTCCCAAACTTTGGGGTGGCTGTGCCTTTTTGATTTTAATTTCCCTAAGCTATAGGACCATAAGTGGAAGTGCCCTAGGCTCTGTTGCTTTGTTTTTTAGATGTTTCAGGAAACACCATACACTTCTCCCGAGTGTCTGTTGGCAATTTACATCCCGCCCATCAGCATAACAAGGCTCCCAGTTCTCCATGGCCTGTCCTGCCTTTCTGGATTTTATACTTTTTTCAGATGGTCCTTTTGACCGGGGGGAAGTGAGACTTCATTGTAGTGCAGATTTCCTTTGCAAGCTTGCTTGGTTGGCCAAAAAGGGCGTATGCGTTTTTTCCTGAATATATTCAGGAAAAAACGCATACGCCCTTTTTGGCCAGGTGCATCATTGTGGACGCTCTGCCTCTTTTCCTATGCTTTCAATGCAATTCCAGTCTACCTCCTGAAATCGGTTTCCTGCAATTCTGCCCCACTTTCAAGTCCTCTTGGCAGCCTTACTTCAGTATATTTTTGGACGATAGCTGTCATTTATAACTCTGCAAGTTTGTGAATTACAGTGCCCCTGAGTTCCTTTCTTCAACTCGCTTTCTTGTGACCTGGCCGCAACACCGCAGGATGGCTTCAGTCCCTAATCTGGTTCCGGCACTGCATGCTGAGCCTTTGGTTGATTCCTTTTCCTGGTGGGAAATGAGAGTTAAATTTGCCCGTCCAGACACCTCCAGCTAGTCTCTCATTGGTTCTCGCTATTCCTGTTCATCTTCCGCAGAAATTGCAAACTGGGCCAAACAGGAGGTTAAAGGGACTGACTCTCCAAGTGGGGAGAGTGTTAGTAAAGCATCTGGAATGTTGCACCCGAGTACCAGGGTACGAAAACTGAGACATATTTGAACACGTCTCCCGATCACATGGTTGATCATACTCTAGGTTCCACATGCATGTTTTAGCTGAAGGAAGAATACCTTAAACCTGGGTAGTTGAAACCCATGGAATGGGTACCATGCAATATGACTTCAAAGGGTCTTCATTTGCTCACCGAACCTCTCCAATCCTATCACTGCTGCGTTTATGCCCCTGTACACATGCTTGATTCTCTTTCGGAGACATAGCAATCCATAGGTTTTAAGATACTAGTCAGGTACATTCTTAGGCGTTTAATATGCGGTGTTGAGTCCATTTCGTTGAGCAAGGAGTAGCTCTTGTCTATTCCATATTTGGCTTAAGGAACTTTATCTGTGCTCATTTCAATCTCTGGTTTTATGCAGCACCCCAACTCACCTTTCCCCTTAAGCAAGCATAAGTTGGTTTTCTAAATTTGAGACCCTGTTCTGTTTTGGAATTCAGTCCCTGTGTAGCCAAGTTTACATTCCGTGTATTAGTGATATCTTATGATGTTTCTTTTTCTGTGTGACTTATTTCAGTTAGAATCATCGTACCTGAATCCACTCATTATGCTGCTACGGTCCTGATGACATAGATTGCATTGCTGAGTGATACTGCATTGTACGTAAGTACCACAAGTTCTTTATCCATTTTTCACTTTCTGTGATACTGAACTTGTATGGTAAACGAGGTTCTTGTAAACAGAGGCGTCCCAACCTTTGGGGTGGCTGTGTCTTTTTGATTTTAATTTCCCTAAGCTATAGGACCATAAGTGGAAGTGCCCTAGGCTCTGTTGCTTTGTTTTTTAGATGTTTCAGGAAACACCATACACTTCTCCCGAGTGTCTGTTGGCAATTTACATCCTGCCCATTAGCATAACAAGGCTCCCAGTTCTCCATGGCCTGTCCTGCCTTTCTGCATTTTACACTTTTTTCAGATGGCCCTTTTGACCGGGGGGAAGTGAGACTTCATTGTAGTGCAGATTTCCTTTGCAAGCTTGCTTGGTTGGCCAAAAAGGGCGTATGCGTTTTTTCCTGAATATATTCAGGAAAAAACGCATACGCCCTTTTTAGCCAAGTGCATCATTGTGGACGTTCTGCCTCTTTTCCTATGCTTTCAATGCAATTTCAGTCTACCTCCTGAAATCGGTTTCCTGCAATTCTGCCCCGCTTTCAAGTCCTCTTGGCAGCCTTACTTCAGTATATTTTTGGACGATAGCTGTCATTTATAACTCTGCAGGTTTGTGCATTACAGTGCCCCTGAGCTCCTTTCTTCAACTCGCTTTCTTGTGACCTGGCCGCAACACCGCAGGTTGGCTTCAGGCCCTAATCTGGTTCTGGCACGGCACGCTGAGCCTTTGGTTAATTCCTCTTCCTGGTGGGAAATGAGAGTTAAATTTGCCCGTCCAGACATCTCCAGCTAGTCTCTCATTGGTTCTCGCTATTCCTGTTCATCTTCCGCAGAAATTGCAAACTGGGCCAAACAGGAGGTTAAAGGGACTGACTCTCCAAGTCGGGAGAGTGTTAGTAAAGCGTCTGGAATGTTGCACCCGAGTACCAGGGTACGAAAACTGAGACATATTTGAACACGTCTCCCGATCACATGGTTGATCATACTCTAGGTTCCACATGCATGTTTTAGCTGAAGGAAGAATACCTTAAACCTGGGTAGTTGAAACCCGTGGAATGGGTACCATGCAATATGACTTCAAAGGGTCTTCATTTGCTCACCGAACCTCTCCAATCCTATCACTGCTGCGTTTATGCCCCTGTACACACGCTTGATTCTCTTTTGGAGTCATAGCAATCCATAGGTTTTAAGATAATTTCTAGTCAGGTACATTCTTAGGCATTTAATATGGGGTGTTGAGTCCATTTCGTTGAGCAAGGAGTAGCTCTTGTCTATTCCATATTTGGCTTAAGGAACTTTATCTGTGCTCATTTCAATCTCTGGTTTTATGCAGCACCCCAACTCACCTTTCCCCTTAAGCAAGCATAAGTTGGTTTTCTAAATTTGAGACCCTGTTCTGTTTTGGAATTCAGTTCCTGTGTAGCCAAGTTTACATTCCGTGTATTAGTGATATCTTATGATGTTTCTTTTTCTGTGTGACTTATTTCAGTTAGAATCATCGTACCTGAATCTACTCATTATGCTGCTACGGGCCTGATGACATAGATTTCATTGCTGAGTGGTACTGCATTGTACGTAAGTACCACAAGTTCTTTATCCATTTTTCACTTTCTGTGATACTGAACTTGTACGGTAAACGAGGTTCTTGTAAACAGAGGCGTCCCAAACTTTGGGGTGGCTGTGTCTTTTTGATTTTAATTTCCCTAAGCTATAGGACCATAAGTGGAAGTGCCCTAGGCTCTGTTGCTTTGTTTTTTAGATGTTTCAGGAAACACCATACACTTCTCCTGAGTGTCTGTTGGCAATTTACATCCCGCCCATCAGCATAACAAGGCTCCCAGTTCTCCATGGCCTGTCCTGCCTTTCTGGATTTTACACTTTTTTCAGATGGCCTTTTTGACCGGGGGGAAGTGAGACTTCATTGTAGTGCAGATTTCCTTTGCAAGCTTGCTTGGTTGGCCAAAAAGGGCGTATGCGTTTTTTCCTGAATATATTCAGGAAAAAACGCATACGCCCTTTTTGGCCAAGTGCATCATTGTGGACGTTCTGCCTCTTTTCCTATGCTTTCAATACAATTCCAGTCTACCTCCTGAAATCGGTTTCCTGCAATTCTGCCCCAATTTCAAGTCCTCTTGGCAGACTTACTTCAGTATATTTTTGGACGATAGCTGTCATTTATAACTCTGCAGGTTTGTGAATTACAGTGCCCCTGAGCTCCTTTCTTCAACTCGCTTTCTTGTGAGCTGGCCGCAACACCGCAGGATGGCTTCAGGCCCTAATCTGGTTCCGGCACGGCACGCTGAGCCTTTGGTTATTTCCTCTTCCTGGTGGGAAATGAGAGTTAAATTTGCCCGTCCAGACACCTCCAGCTAGTCTCTCATTGGTTCTCGCTATTCCTGTTCATCTTCCGCAGAAATTGCAAACTGGGCCAAACAGGAGGTTAAAGGCGCTGACTGTCCAAGTGGGGAGAGTGTTAGTAAAGCATCTGGAATGTTGCACCCGAGTACCAGGGGAGGAAAACTGAGACATATTTGAACACGTCTCCCGTTCACACAGTTGATCATACTCTGGGTTCCACATGCATGTTTTAGCTGAAGGAAGAATACCTTAAACCTGCAGAGTTGAGACCCGCGGAATGGGTACCATGCAATATGACTTCAAAGGGTCTTCATTTGCTCACCGAACCTCTCCAATCCTATCACTGCTGCGTTTATGCCCCTGTACACACGCTTGATTCTCTTTTGGAGACATAGCAATCCATAGGTTTTAAGATACTTACTAGTCAGATACATTCTTAGGCATTTAATATGGGGTGTTGAGTCCATTTCGTTGAGCAAGGAGTAGCTCTTGTCTATTCCATATTTGGCTTAAGGAACTTTATCTGTGCCCATTTCAATCTCTGGTTTTTTGCAGCACCCCAACTCACCTTTCCCCTTAAGCAAGCATAAGTTGGTTTTCTAAATTTGAGACCCTGTTCTGTTTTGGAATTCAGTTCCTGTGTAGCCAAGTTTACATTCCGTGTATTAGTGATATCTTATGATGTTTCTTTTTCTGTGTGACTTATTTCAGTTAGAATCATCGTACCTGAATCCACTCATTATGCTGCTACGGGCCTGATGACATAGATTTCATTGCTGAGTGATACTGCATTGTACGTAAGTACCACAAGTTCTTTATCCATTTTTCACTTTCTGTGATACTGAACTTGTACGGTAAACGAGATTCTTGTAAACAGAGGCGTCCCAAACTTTGGGGTGGCTGTGTCTTTTTGATTTTAATTTCCCTAAGTTATAGGACCATAAGTGGAAGTGCCCTAGGCTCTGTTGCTTTGTTTTTTAGATGTTTCAGGAAACACCATACACTTCTCCCGAGTGTCTGTTGGCAATTTATATCCCGCCCATAAGAATAACAAGGCTCCCAGTTCTCCATGGCCTGTCCTGCCTTTCTGGATTTTACACTTTTTTCAGATGGCCCTTTTGACCGGGGGGAAGTGAGACTTCATTGTAGTGCAGATTTCCTTTGCAAGCTTGCTTGGTTGGCCAAAAAGGGCGTATGCGTTTTTTCCTGAATATATTCAGGAAAAAACGCATACGCCCTTTTTGGCCAAGTGCATCATTGTGGACGTTCTGCCTCTTTTCCTATGCTTTCAATACAATTCCAGTCTACCTCCTGAAATCGGTTTCCTGCAATTCTGCCCCGCTTTCAAGTCCTCTTGGCAGCCTTACTTCAGTATATTTTTGGACGATAGCTGTCATTTATAACTCTGCAGGTTTGTGAATTACAGTGCCCCTGAGCTCCTTTCTTCAACTCGCTTTCTTGTGAGCTGGCCGCAACACCGCAGGATGGCTTTAGGCCCTAATCTGGTACCGGCACGGCACGCTGAGCCTTTGTTTAATTCCTCTCTCTGGTGGGAAATGAGAGTTAAATTTGCCCGTCCAGACACCTCCAGCTAGTCTCTCATTGGTTCTCGCTATTCCTGTTCATCTTCCGCAGAAATTGCAAACTGGGCCAAACAGGAGGTTAAAGGCGGTGACTGTCCAAGTGGGGAGAGTGTTAGTAAAGCATCTGGAATGTTGCACCCGAGTATCAGGGGAGGAAAACTGAGACATATTTGAACACGTCTCCCATTCACACGGTTGATCATACTCTGGGTTCCACATGCATGTTTTAGCTGAAGGAAGAATACCTTAAACCAGGGTTGTTGAAACCCGTGGAATGGGTACCATGCAATATGACTTCAAAGGGTCTTCATTTGCTCACCGAACCTCTCCAATCCTATCACTGCTGCGTTTATGCCCCTGTACACACGCTTGATTCTCTTTTGGAGACATAGCAATCCATAGGTTTTAAGATACTTACTAGTCAGGTACATTCTTAGGCATTTAATATGGGGTGTTGAGTCCATTTCGTTGAGCAAGGAGTAGCTCTTGTCTATTCCATATTTGGCTTAAGGAACTTTATCTGTGCCCATTTCAATCTCTGGTTTTTTGCAGCACCCCAACTCACCTTTCCCCTTAAGCAAGCATAAGTTGGTTTTCTAAATTTGAGACCCTGTTCTGTTTTGGAATTCAGTTCCTGTGTAGCCAAGTTTACATTCCGTGTATTAGTGATATCTTATGATGTTTCTTTTTCTGTGTGACTTATTTCAGTTAGAATCATCGTACCTGAATCCACTCATTATGCTGCTACGGGCCTGATGACATAGATTTCATTTCTGAGTGATACTGCATTGTACGTAAGTACCACAAGTTCTTTATCCATTTTTCACTTTCTGTGATATTGAACTTGTACGGTAAACGAGGTTCTTGTAAACAGAGGCGTCCCAAACTTTGGGGTGGCTGTGTCTTTTTGATTTTAATTTCCCTAAGCTATAGGACCATAAGTGGAAGTGCCCTAGTTACTGTTGCTTTGTTTTTTAGATGTCTCAGGAAACACCATACACTTCTCCGGAGTGTCTGTTGGCAATTTACATCCCGCCCATCAGCATAACAAGGCTCCCAGTTCTCAATGGCCTGTCCTGCCTTTCTGGATTTTACACTTTTTTCAGATGGCCCTTTTGACCTGGGGGAAGTGAGACTTCATTGTAGTGCAGATTTCCTTTGCAAGCTTGCTTGGTTGGCCAAAAAGGGCGTATGCGTTTTTTCCTGAATATATTCAGGAAAAAACGCATACGCCCTTTTTGGCCAAGTGCATCATTGTGGACGTTCTGCCTCTTTTCCTATGCTTTCAATACAATTCCAGTCTACCTCCTGAAATCGGTTTCCTGCAATTCTGCCCCGTTTTCAAGTCCTCTTGCCAGCCTTACTTCAGTATATTTTTGGACGATAGCTGTCATTTATAACTCTGCAGGTTTGTGAATTACAGTGCCCCTGAGCTCCTTTCTTCAACTCGCTTTCTTGTGACCTGGTCGCAACACCGCAGGATGGCTTCAGGCCCTAATCTGGTTCCGGCACGGCACGCTGAGCCTTTGGTTATTTCCTCTTCCTGGTGGGAAATGAGAGTTAAATTTGCCCGTCCAGACACCTCCAGCTAGTCTCTCATTGGTTCTCGCTATTCCTGTTCATCTTCCGCAGAAATTGCAAACTGGGCCAAACAGGAGGTTAAAGGCGCTGACTGTCCAAGTGGGGAGAGTGTTAGTAAAGCATCTGGAATGTTGCACCCGAGTATCAGGGGAGGAAAACTGAGACATATTTGAACACGTCTCCCATTCACACGGTTGATCATACTCTGGGTTCCACATGCATGTTTTAGCTGAAGGAAGAATACCTTAAACCTGGGTAGTTGAAACCCGTGGAATGGGTACCATGCAATATGACTTCAAAGGGTCTTCATTTGCTCACCGAACCTCTCCAATCCTATCACTGCTGCGTTTATGCCCCTGTACACACGCTTGATTCTCTTTTGGAGACATAGCAATCCATAGGTTTTAAGATAATTGCTAGTCAGGTACATTCTTAGGCGTTTAATATGGGGTGTTGAGTCCATTTCGTTGAGCAAGGAGTAGCTCTTGTCTATTCCATATTTGGCTTAAGGAACTTTATCTGTGCTCATTTCAATCTCTGGTTTTATGCAGCACCCCAACTCACCTTTCCCCTTAAGCAAGCATAAGTTGGTTTTCTAAATTTGAGACCCTGTTCTGTT
Organism: Pseudorca crassidens; assembly: GCF_039906515.1. Lineage (NCBI taxonomy): Eukaryota > Metazoa > Chordata > Mammalia > Artiodactyla > Delphinidae > Pseudorca > Pseudorca crassidens. Next base: position 105,879,504 of record NC_090301.1, read on the forward strand.
TTGGAATTCAGTTCCTGTGTAGCCAAGTTTACATTCTGTGTATTACTGATATCTTATGATGTTTCTTTTTCTGTGTGACTTATTTCAGTTAGAATCATCGTACCTGAATCCACTCATTATGCTGCTACGGGCCTAATGACATAGATTTCATTGCTGAGTGGTACTGCATTGTACGTAAGTACCAAAAGTTCTTTATCCATTTTTCACTTTCTGTGATACTGAACTTGTACGGTAAACGAGGTTCTTGTAAACAGAGGCGTCCCAAACTTTGGGGTGGCTGTGTCTTTTTGATTTTAATTTCCCTAAGCTATAGGACCATAAGTGGAAGTGCCCTAGGCTCTGTTGCTTTGTTTTTTAGATGTTTCAGGAAACACCATACACTTCTCCCGAGTGTCTGTTGGCAATTTACATCCCGCCCATCAGCATAACAAGGCTCCCAGTTCTCCATGGCCTGTCCTGCCTTTCTGGATTTTACACTTTTTTCAGATGGCCCTTTTGACCGGGGGGAAGTGAGACTTCATTGTAGTGCAGATTTCCTTTGCAAGCTTGCTTGGTTGGCCAAAAAGGGCGTATGCGTTTTTTCCTGAATATATTCAGGAAAAAACGCATACGCCCTTTTTGGCCAAGTGCATCATTGTGGACGTTCTGCCTCTTTTCCTATGCTTTCAATACAATTCCAGTCTACCTCCTGAAATCGGTTTCCTGCAATTCTGCCCCACTTTCAAGTCCTCTTGGCAGACATACTTCAGTATATTTTTGGACGATAGCTGTCATTTATAACTCTGCAGGTTTGTGAATTACAGTGCCCCTGAGCTCCTTTCTTCAACTCGCTTTCTTGTGAGCTGGCCGCAACACCGCAGGATGGCTTCAGGCCCTAATCTGGTTCCGGCACGGCACGCTGAGCCTTTGGTTATTTCCTCTTCCTGGTGGGAAATGAGAGTTAAATTTGCCCGTCCAGACACCTCCAGCTAGTCTCTCATTGGTTCTCGCTATTCCTGTTCATCTTCCGCAGAAATTGCAAACTGGGCCAAACAGGAGGTTAAAGGCGCTGACTGTCCAAGTGGGGAGAGTGTTAGTAAAGCGTCTGGAATGTTTCACCCGAGTATCAGGGGAGGAAAACTGAGACATATTTGAACACGTCTCCCATTCACACGGTTGATCATACTCTGGGTTCCACATGCATGTTTTAGCTGAAGGAAGAATACCTTAAACCTGGGTAGTTGAAACCCGTGGAATGGGTACCATGCAATATGACTTCAAAGGGTCTTCATTTGCTCACCGAACCTCTCCAATCCTATCACTGCTGCGTTTATGCCCCTGTACACAAGCTTGATTCTCTTTTGGAGACATAGCAATCCATAGGTTTTAAGATACTTACTAGTCAGATACATTCTTAGGCATTTAATATGGGGTGTTGAGTCCATTTCGTTGAGCAAGGAGTAGCTCTTGTCTATTCCATATTTGGCTTAAGGAACTTTATCTGTGCTCATTTCAATCTCTGGTTTTATGCAGCACCCCAACTCACCTTTCCCCTTAAGCAAGCATAAGTTGGTTTTCTAAATTTGAGACCCTGTTCTGTTTTGGAATTCAGTTCCTGTGTAGCCAAGTTTACATTCCGTGTATTAGTGATATCTTATGATGTTTCTTTTTCTGTGTGACTTATTTCAGTTAGAATCATCGTACCTGAATCCACTCATTATGCTGCTACGGGCCTGATGACATAGATTTCATTTCTGAGTGATACTGCATTGTACGTAAGTACCACAAGTTCTTTATCCATTTTTCACTTTCTGTGATATTGAACTTGTACGGTAAACGAGGTTCTTGTAAACAGAGGCGTCCCAAACTTTGGGGTGGCTGTGTCTTTTTGATTTTAATTTCCCTAAGCTATAGGACCATAAGTGGAAGTGCCCTAGTTACTGTTGCTTTGTTTTTTAGATGTCTCAGGAAACACCATACACTTCTCCCGAGTGTCTGTTGGCAATTTACATCCCGCCCATCAGCATAACAAGGCTCCCAGTTCTCCATGGCCTGTCCTGCCTTTCTGGATTTTACACTTTTTTCAGATGGCCCTTTTGACCTGGGGGAAGTGAGACTTCATTGTAGTGCAGATTTCCTTTGCAAGCTTGCTTGGTTGGCCAAAAAGGGCGTATGCGTTTTTTCCTGAATATATTCAAGAAAAAACGCATACGCCCTTTTTGGCCAAGTGCATCATTGTGGACGTTCTGCCTCTTTTCCTATGCTTTCAATACAATTCCAGTCTACCTCCTGAAATCAGTTTCCTGCAATTCTGCCCCGTTTTCAAGTCCTCTTGCCAGCCTTACTTCAGTATATTTTTGGACGATAGCTGTCATTTATAACTCTGCAGGTTTGTGAATTACAGTGCCCCTGAGCTCCTTTCTTCAACTCGCTTTCTTGTGACCTGGTCGCAACACCGCAGGATGGCTTCAGGCCCTAATCTGGTTCCGGCACGGCACGCTGAGCCTTTGGTTATTTCCTCTTCCTGGTGGGAAATGAGAGTTAAATTTGCCCGTCCAGACACCTCCAGCTAGTCTCTCATTGGTTCTCGCTATTCCTGTTCATCTTCCGCAGAAATTGCAAACTGGGCCAAACAGGAGGTTAAAGGCGCTGACTGTCCAAGTGGGGAGAGTGTTAGTAAAGCATCTGGAATGTTGCACCCGAGTATCAGGGGAGGAAAACTGAGACATATTTGAACACGTCTCCCATTCACACGGTTGATCATACTCTGGGTTCCACATGCATGTTTTAGCTGAAGGAAGAATACCTTAAACCTGGGTAGTTGAAACCCGTGGAATGGGTACCATGCAATATGACTTCAAAGGGTCTTCATTTGCTCACCGAACCTCTCCAATCCTATCACTGCTGCGTTTATGCCCCTGTACACACGCTTGATTCTCTTTTGGAGACATAGCAATCCATAGGTTTTAAGATAATTGCTAGTCAGGTACATTCTTAGGCGTTTAATATGGGGTGTTGAGTCCATTTCGTTGAGCAAGGAGTAGCTCTTGTCTATTCCATATTTGGCTTAAGGAACTTTATCTGTGCTCATTTCAATCTCTGGTTTTATGCAGCACCCCAACTCATCTTTCCCCTTAAGCAAGCATAAGTTGGTTTTCTAAATTTGAGACCCTGTTCTGTTTTGGAATTCAGTTCCCGTGTAGCCAAGTTTACATTCCGTGTATTAGTGATATCTTATGATGTTTCTTTTTCTGTGTGACTTATTTCAGTTAGAATCATCGTACCTGAATCCACTCATTATGCTGCTACGGGCCTAATGACATAGATTTCATTGCTGAGTGGTACTGCATTGTACGTAAGTACCAAAAGTTCTTTATCCATTTTTCACTTTCTGTGATACTGAACTTGTACGGTAAACGAGGTTCTTGTAAACAGAGGCGTCCCAAACTTTGGGGTGGCTGTGTCTTTTTTATTTTAATTTCCCTAAGCTATAGGACCATAAGTGGAAGTGCCCTAGGCTCTGTTGCTTTGTTTTTTAGATGTTTCAGGAAACACCATACACTTCTCCCGAGTGTCTGTTGGCAATTTACATCCCGCCCATCAGCATAACAAGGCTCCCAGTTCTCCATGGCCTGTCCTGCCTTTCTGGATTTTACACTTTTTTCAGATGGCCCTTTTGACCGGGGGGAAGTGAGACTTCATTGTAGTGCAGATTTCCTTTGCAAGCTTGCTTGGTTGGCCAAAAAGGGCGTATGCGTTTTTTCCTGAATATATTCAGGAAAAAACGCATACGCCCTTTTTGGCCAAGTGCATCATTGTGGACGTTCTGCCTCTTTTCCTATGCTTTCAATACAATTCCAGTCTACCTCCTGAAATCGGTTTCCTGCAATTCTGCCCCACTTTCAAGTCCTCTTGGCAGACATACTTCAGTATATTTTTGGACGATAGCTGTCATTTATAACTCTGCAGGTTTGTGAATTACAGTGCCCCTGAGCTCCTTTCTTCAACTCGCTTTCTTGTGAGCTGGCCGCAACACCGCAGGATGGCTTCAGGCCCTAATCTGGTTCCGGCACGGCACGCTGAGCCTTTGGTTATTTCCTCTTCCTGGTGGGAAATGAGAGTTAAATTTGCCCGTCCAGACACCTCCAGCTAGTCTCTCATTGGTTCTCGCTATTCCTGTTCATCTTCCGCAGAAATTGCAAACTGGGCCAAACAGGAGGTTAAAGGCGCTGACTGTCCAAGTGGGGAGAGTGTTAGTAAAGCGTCTGGAATGTTTCACCCGAGTATCAGGGGAGGAAAACTGAGACATATTTGAACACGTCTCCCATTCACACGGTTGATCATACTCTGGGTTCCACATGCATGTTTTAGCTGAAGGAAGAATACCTTAAACCTGGGTAGTTGAAACCCGTGGAATGGGTACCATGCAATATGACTTCAAAGGGTCTTCATTTGCTCACCGAACCTCTCCAATCCTATCACTGCTGCGTTTATGCCCCTGTACACACGCTTGATTCTCTTTTGGAGACATAGCAATCCATAGGTTTTAAGATACTTACTAGTCAGATACATTCTTAGGCATTTAATATGGGGTGTTGAGTCCATTTCGTTGAGCAAGGAGTAGCTCTTGTCTATTCCATATTTGGCTTAAGGAACTTTATCTGTGCTCATTTCAATCTCTGGTTTTATGCAGCACCCCAACTCACCTTTCCCCTTAAGCAAGCATAAGTTGGTTTTCTAAATTTGAGACCCTGTTCTGTTTTGGAATTCAGTTCCTGTGTAGCCAAGTTTACATTCCGTGTATTAGTGATATCTTATGATGTTTCTTTTTCTGTGTGACTTATTTCAGTTAGAATCATCGTACCTGAATCCACTCATTATGCTGCTACGGGCCTGATGACATAGATTTCATTGCTGAGTGATACTGCATTGTACATAAGTACCACAAGTTCTTTATCCATTTTTCAGTTTCTGTGATACTGAACTTGTACGGTAAACGAGGTTCTTGTAAACAGAGGCTTCCCAAACTTTGGGGTGGCTGTGTCTTTTTTATTTTAATTTCCCTAAGCTATAGGACCATAAGTGGAAGTGCCCTAGGCTCTGTTGCTTTGTTTTTTAGATGTTTCAGGAAACACCATACACTTCTCCCGAGTGTCTGTTGGCAATTTACATCCCGCCCATCAGCATAACAAGGCTCCCAGTTCTCCATGGCCTGTCCTGCCTTTCTGGATTTTACACTTTTTTCAGATGGCCCTTTTGACCGGGGGGAAGTGAGACTTCATTGTAGTGCAGATTTCCTTTGCAAGCTTGCTTGGTTGGCCAAAAAGGGCGTATGCGTTTTTTCCTGAATATATTCAGGAAAAAACGCATACGCCCTTTTTGGCCAAGTGCATCATTGTGGACGTTCTGCCTCTTTTCCTATGCTTTCAATACAATTCCAGTCTACCTCCTGAAATCGGTTTCCTGCAATTCTGCCCCACTTTCAAGTCCTCTTGGCAGACATACTTCAGTATATTTTTGGACGATAGCTGTCATTTATAACTCTGCAGGTTTGTGAATTACAGTGCCCCTGAGCTCCTTTCTTCAACTCGCTTTCTTGTGAGCTGGCCGCAACACCGCAGGATGGCTTCAGGCCCTAATCTGGTTCCGGCACGGCACGCTGAGCCTTTGGTTATTTCCTCTTCCTGGTGGGAAATGAGAGTTAAATTTGCCCGTCCAGACACCTCCAGCTAGTCTCTCATTGGTTCTCGCTATTCCTGTTCATCTTCCGCAGAAATTGCAAACTGGGCCAAACAGGAGGTTAAAGGCGCTGACTGTCCAAGTGGGGAGAGTGTTAGTAAAGCGTCTGGAATGTTTCACCCGAGTATCAGGGGAGGAAAACTGAGACATATTTGAACACGTCTCCCATTCACACGGTTGATCATACTCTGGGTTCCACATGCATGTTTTAGCTGAAGGAAGAATACCTTAAACCTGGGTAGTTGAAACCCGTGGAATGGGTACCATGCAATATGACTTCAAAGGGTCTTCATTTGCTCACCGAACCTCTCCAATCCTATCACTGCTGCGTTTATGCCCCTGTACACACGCTTGATTCTCTTTTGGAGACATAGCAATCCATAGGTTTTAAGATACTTACTAGTCAGATACATTCTTAGGCATTTAATATGGGGTGTTGAGTCCATTTCGTTGAGCAAGGAGTAGCTCTTGTCTATTCCATATTTGGCTTAAGGAACTTTATCTGTGCTCATTTCAATCTCTGGTTTTATGCAGCACCCCAACTCACCTTTCCCCTTAAGCAAGCATAAGTTGGTTTTCTAAATTTGAGACCCTGTTCTGTTTTGGAATTCAGTTCCTGTGTAGCCAAGTTTACATTCCGTGTATTAGTGATATCTTATGATGTTTCTTTTTCTGTGTGACTTATTTCAGTTAGAATCATCGTACCTGAATCCACTCATTATGCTGCTACGGGCCTGATGACATAGATTTCATTGCTGAGTGATACTGCATTGTACATAAGTACCACAAGTTCTTTATCCATTTTTCAGTTTCTGTGATACTGAACTTGTACGGTAAACGAGATTCTTGTAAACAGAGGCGTCCCAAACTTTGGGGTGGCTGTGTCTTTTTGATTTTAATTTCCCTAAGTTATAGGACCATAAGTGGAAGTGCCCTAGGCTCTGTTGCTTTGTTTTTTAGATGTTTCAGGAAACACCATACACTTCTCCCGAGTGTCTGTTGGCAATTTACATCCCGCCCATCAGCATAACAAGGCTCCCAGTTCTCCATGGCCTGTCCTGCCTTTCTGGATTTTACACTTTTTTCAGATGGCCCTTTTGACCGGGGGGAAGTGAGACTTCATTGTAGTGCAGATTTCCTTTGCAAGCTTGCTTGGTTGGCCGAAAAGGGCGTATGCGTTTTTTCCTGAATATATTCAGGAAAAAACGCATACGCCCTTTTTGGCCAAGTGCATCATTGTGGACGTTCTGCCTCTTTTCCTATGCTTTCAATGCAATTCCAGTCTACCTCCTGAAATCGGTTTCCTGCAATTCTGCCCCGCTTTCAAGTCCTCTTAGCAGCCTTACTTCAGTATATTTTTGGACGATAGCTGTCATTTATAACTCTGCAGGTTTGTGAATTACAGTGCCCCTGAGCTCCTTTCTTCAACTCACTTTCTTGTGAGCTGGCCGCAACACCGCAGGATGGCTTCAGGCCCTAATCTGGTTCCGGCACGGCACGCTGAGCCTTTGGTTATTTCCTCTTCCTGGTGGGAAATGAGAGTTAAATTTGCCCGTCCAGACACCTCCAGCTAGTCTCTCATTGGTTCTCCCTATTCCTGTTCATCTTCCGCAGAAATTGCAAACTGGGCCAAACAGCAGGTTAAAGGCGCTGACTGTCCAAGTGGGGAGAGTGTTAGTAAAGCATCTGGAATGTTGCACACGAGTACCAGGGGAGGAAAACTGAGACATATTTGAACACGTCTCCCATTCACACAGTTGATCATACTCTGGGTTCCACATGCATGTTTTAGCTGAAGGAGGAATACCTTAAACCTGCAGAGTTGAGACCCGCGGAATTGGTACCATGCAATATGACTTCAAAGGGTCTTCATTTGCTCACCGAACCTCTCCAATCCTATCACTGCTGCGTTTATGCCCCTGTACACACGCTTGATACTCTTTTGGAGACATAGCAATCCATAGGTTTTAAGATACTTACTAGTCAGATACATTCTTAGGCATTTAATATGGGGTGTTGAGTCCATTTCGTTGAGCAAGGAGTAGCTCTTGTCTATTCCATATTTGGCTTAAGGAACTTTATCTGTGCCCATTTCAATCTCTGGTTTTTTGCAGCACCCCAACTCACCTTTCCCCTTAAGCAAGCATAAGTTGGTTTTCTAAATTTGAGACCCTGTTCTGTTTTGGAATTCAGTTCCTGTGTAGCCAAGTTTACATTCCGTGTATTAGTGATATCTTATGATGTTTCTTTTTCTGTGTGACTTATTTCAGTTAGAATCATCGTACCTGAATCCACTCATTATGCTGCTACGGGCCTGATGACATAGATTTCATTGCTGAGTGATACTGCATTGTACGTAAGTACCACAAGTTCTTTATCCATTTTTCACTTTCTGTGATACTGAACTTGTACGGTAAACGAGATTCTTGTAAACAGAGGCATCCCAAACTTTGGGGTGGCTGTGTCTTTTTGATTTTAATTTCCCTAAGTTATAGGACCATAAGTGGAAGTGCCCTAGGCTCTGTTGCTTTGTTTTTTAGATGTTTCAGGAAACACCATACACTTCTCCCGAGTGTCTGTTGGCAATTTACATCCCGCCCATAAGAATAACAAGGCTCCCAGTTCTCCATGGCCTGTCCTGCCTTTCTGGATTTTACACTTTTTTCAGATGGCCCTTTTGACCGGGGGGAAGTGAGACTTCATTGTAGTGCAGATTTCCTTTGCAAGCTTGCTTGGTTGGCCAAAAAGGGCGTATGCGTTTTTTCCTGAATATATTCAGGAAAAAACGCATACGCCCTTTTTAGCCAAGTGCATCATTGTGGACGTTCTGCCTCTTTTCCTATGCTTGAAATGCAATTCCAGTCTACCTCCTGAAATCGGTTTCCTGCAATTCTGCCCCGCTTTCAAGTCCTCTTGGCAGCCTTACTTCAGTATATTTTTGGACGATAGCTGTCATTTATAACTCTGCAGGTTTGTGAATTACAGTGCCCCTGAGCTCCTTTCTTCAGCTCGCTTTCTTGTGAACTGGCCGCAACACCGCAGGATGGCTTCAGGCCCTTATCTGGTTCCGGCACGGCACGCTGAGCCTTTGGTTATTTCCTCTTCCTGGTGGGAAATGAGAGTTAAATTTGCCCGTCCAGACACCTCCAGCTAGTCTCTCATTGGTTCTCCCTATTCCTGTTCATCTTCCGCAGAAATTGCAAACTGGGCCCAACAGGAGGTTAAAGGGACTGACTCTCCAAGTGGGGAGAGTGTTAGTAAAGCGTCTGGAATGTTGCACCCGAGTACCAGGGGAGGAAAACTGAGACATATTTGAACACGTCTCCCGTTCACACGGTTGATCATACTCTGGGTTCCACATGCCTGTTTTAGCTGAAGGAAGAATAGCTTAAACCTGGAGAGTTGAGAACCGTGTAATGGATACCATGCAATATGACTTCAAAGGGTCTTCATTTGCTCACCGAACCTCTCCAATCCTATCACTGCTGCGTTTATGCACCTGTACACATGTTTGATTCTCTTTCGGAGACATAGCAATCCATAGATTTTAAGATACTTACTAGTCAGGTACATTCTTAGGCGTTTAATATACGGTGTTGAGTCCATTTCGTTGAGCAAGGAGTAGCTCTTGTCTATTCCATATTTGGCTTAAGGAACTTTATCTGTGCTCATTTCAATCTCTGGTTTTATGCAGCACCCCAACTCACCTTTCCCCTTAAGCAAGCATAAGTTGGTTTTCTAAATTTGAGACCCTGTTCTGTTCTGTAATTCAGTTCCTGTGTAGCCAAGGTTACATTCCGTGTATTAGTGATATCTTATGATGTTTCTTTTTTCTGTGTGACTTATTTCAGTTAGAATCACCATACCTGAATCCACTCATTGTGCTACTAAGGGCCTGATGACATAGATTTCATTGCTGAGTGATATTGCTTTATAAGTAAATACCACAACTTCTTTATCCATTTTTCACTTTCTGCGATGTTGAACTTGTACTGTAAACGAGGTTCTTGTAAACAGAGGCGTCCCAAACTTTGGGGTGGCTGTGTCTTTTTGATTTTAATTTCCCTAAGCTATAGGACCATAAGTGGAAGTGCCCTAGGCTCTGTTGCTTTGTTTTTTAGATGTTTCAGGAAACACCATACACTTCTCCCGAGTGTCTGTTGGCAATTTACATCCCGCCCATCAGCATAACAATGCTCCCAGTTCTCCATGGCCTGTCCTGCCTTTCTGGATTTTATTCTTTTTTCAGATGGCCCTTTTGACCGGGGGGAAGTGAGACTTCATTATAGTGCAGATTTCCTTTGCAAGCTTGCTTGGTTGTCCAAAAAGGGCGTATGCGTTTTTTCCTGAATATATTCAGGAAAAAACGCATACGCCCTTTTTGGCCAAGTGCATCATTGTGGACGTTCTGCCTCTTTTCCTATGCTTTCAATGCAATTCCAGTCTACCTCCTGAAATCGGTTTCCTGCAATTCTGCCCCGCTTTCAAGTCCTCTTGGCAGCCTTACTTCAGTATATTTTTGGACGATAGCTGTCATTTATAACTCTGCAGGTTTGTGAATTACAGTGCCCCTGAGCTCCTTTCTTCAACTCGCTTTCTTGTGAGCTGGCCGCAACACCGCAGGATGGCTTCAGGCCCTAATCTGGTTCCGGCACGGCACACTGAGCCTTTGGTTAATTCCTCTTCCTGGTGGGAAATGAGAGTTAAATTTGCCCGTCCAGACACCTCCAGCTAGTCTCTCATTGGTTCTCGCTATTCCTGTTCATCTTCCGCAGAAATTGCAAACTGGGCCAAACAGGAGGTTAAAGGCCCTGACTCTCCAAGTGGGGAGAGTGTTAGTAAAGCATCAGGAATGTTGCACCCGAGTATCAGGGGAGGAAAACTGAGACATATTGGAACACGTCTCCCATTCACACAGTTGATCATACTCTGGGTTCCACATGCATGTTTTAGCTGAAGGAAGAATACCTTAAACCTGGGTAGTTGAAACCCGTGGAATGGGTACCATGCAATATGACTTCAAAGGGTCTTCATTTGCTCACCGAACCTCTCCAATCCTATCACTGCTGCGTTTATGCCCCTGTACACACGCTTGATTCTCTTTTGGAGACATAGCAATCCATAGGTTTAAAGATACTTACTAGTCAGGTACATTCTTAGGCGTTTAATATGGGGTGTTGAGTCCATTTCGTTGAGCAAGGAGTAGCTCTTGTCTATTCCATATTTGGCTTAAGGAACTTTATCTGTGCTCATTTCAATCTCTGGTTTTATGCAGCACCCCAACTCACCTTTCCCCTTAAGCAAGCATAAGTTGGTTTTCTAAATTTGAGACCCTGTTCTGTTTTGGAGTTCAGTTCCTGTGTAGCCAAGTTTACATTCCGTGTATTAGTGATATCTTATGATGTTTCTTTTTCTGTGTGGCTTATTTCAGTTAGAATCATCGTACCTGAATCCACTCATTATGCTGCTACGGGCCTGATGACATAGATTTCATTTCTGAGTGATACTGCATTGTACATAAGTACCACAAGTTCATTATCCATTTTTCACTTTCTGTGATACTGAACTTATACGGTAAATGAGGTTCTTGTAAACAGAGGCGTCCCAAACTTTGGGGTGGCTGTGTCTTTTTGATTTTAATTTCCCTAAGCTATAGGACCATAAGTGGAAGTGCCCTAGGCTCTGTTGCTTTGTTTTTTAGATGTTTCAGGAAACACCATACACTTCTCCCGAGTGTCTGTTGGCAATATACATCCCGCCCATCAGCATAACAAGGCTCCCAGTTCTCCATGGCCTGTCCTGCCTTTCTGGATTTTACACTTTTTTCAGATGGCCCTTTTGACCGGGGGGAAGTGAGACTTCATTGTAGTGCAGATTTCCTTTGCAAGCTTGCTTGGTTGGCCAAAAAGGGCGTATGCGTTTTTTCCTGAATATATTCAGGAAAAAACGCATACGCCCTTTTTGGCCAAGTGCATCATTGTGGACGTTCTGCCTCTTTTCCTATGCTTTCAATGCAATTCCAGTCTACCTCCTGAAATCGGTTTCCTGCAATTCTGCCCCGCTTTCAAGTCCTCTTGGCAGCCTTACTTCAGTATATTTTTGGACGATAGCTGTCATTTATAACTCTGCAGGTTTTTGAATTACAGTACCCCTGAGCTCCTTTCTTCAACTCGCTTTCTTGTGAGCTGGCCGCAACACCGCAGGATGGCTTCAGGCCCTAATCTGGTTCCGGCTCGGCACGCTGAGCCTTTGGTTAATTCCTCTTCCTGGTGGGAAATGAGAGTTAAATTTGCCCGTCCAGACACCTCCAGCTAGTCTCTCATTGGTTCTCGCTATTCCTGTAAATCTTCCACAGAAATTGCAAACTGGGCCAAACAGGAGGTTAAAGGGACTGACTCTCCAAGTCGGGAGAGTGTTAGTAAAGCGTCTGGAATGTTGCACCCGAGTACCAGGGTACGAAAACTGAGACATATTTGAACACGTCTCCCGATCACATGGTTGATCATACTCTAGGTTCCACATGCATGTTTTAGCTGAAGGAAGAATACCTTAAACCTGGGTAGTTGAAACCCGTGGAATGGGTACCATGCAATATGACTTCAAAGGGTCTTCATTTGCTCACCGAACCTCTCCAATCCTATCACTGCTGCATTTATGCCCCTGTACACATGCTTGATTCTCTTTCGGAGACATAGCAATCCATAGGTTTTAAGATACTTACTAGTCAGGTACATTCTTAGGCGTTTAATATGCGGTGTTGAGTCCATTTCGTTGAGCAAGGAGTAGCTCTTGTCTATTCCATATTTGGCTTAAGGAACTTTATCTGTGCTCATTTCAGTCTTTGGTTTTATGCAGCTCCCCAACTCACCTTTACCCTTAAGCAAGCATAAGTTTGTTTTCTAAATTTGAGACCCTGTTCTGTTCTGTAATTCAGTTCCTGTGTAGCCAAGTTTACATTCCGTGTATTACTGATATCTTATGATGTTTCTTTTTCTGTGTGACTTATTTCAGTTAGAATCATCATACCTGAATCCACTCATTGTGCTACTAAGGGCCTGATGACATAGATTTCATTGCTGAGTGATATTGCTTTGTAAGTAAATACCACAACTTCTTTATCCATTTTTCACTTTCTGCGATGTTGAACTTGTACTGTAAACGATGTTCTTGTAAACAGAGCCATCCCAAACTTTGGGGTGGCTGTGTCTTTTTGATTTTAATTTCCCTAAGCTATAGGACCATAAGTGGAAGTGCCCTAGGCTCTGTTGCTTTGTTTTTTAGATGTTTCAGGAAACACCATACACTTCTCCCGAGTGTCTGTTGGCAATTTACATCCCGCCCATCAGCATAACAAGGCTCCCAGTTCTCCATGGCCTGTCCTGCCTTTCTGGATTTTACACTTTTTTCAGATGGCCCTTTTGACCGGGGGGAATTGAGACTTCATTGTAGTGCAGATTTCCTTTGCAAGCTTGCTTGGTTGGCCAAAAAGGGCGTATGCGTTTTTTCCTGAATATATTCAGGAAAAAACGCATACGCCCTTTTTGGCCAAGTGCATCATTGTGGACGTTCTGCCTCTTTTCCTATGCTTTCAATGCAATTCCAGTCTACCTCCTGAAATCGGTTTCCTGCAATTCTGCCCCGCTTTCAAGTCCTCTTGGCAGCCTTACTTCAGTATATTTTTGGACGATAGCTGTCATTTATAACTCTGCAGGTTTGTGAATTACAGTACCCCTGAGCTCCTTTCTTCAACTCGCTTTCTTGTGAGCTGGCCGCAACACCACAGGATGGCTTCAGGCCCTAATCTGGTTCCGGCACGGCACGCTGAGCCTTTGGTTAATTCCTCTTCCTGGTGGAAATGAGAGTTAAATTTGCCCGTCCAGACACCTCCAGCTAGTCTCTCATTGGTTCTCCCTATTCCTGTTCATCTTCCACAGAAATTGCAAACTGGGCCAAACAGGAGGTTAAAGGGACTGACTCTCCAAGTCGGGAGAGTGTTAGTAAAGCGTCTGGAATGTTGCACCCGAGTACCAGGGTACGAAAACTGAGACATATTTGAACACGTCTCCCGATCACATGGTTGATCATACTCTAGGTTCCACATGCATGTTTTAGCTGCAGGAAGAATACCTTAAACCTGGGTAGTTGAAACCCGTGGAATGGGTACCATGGAATATGACTTCAAAGGGTCTTCATTTGCTCACCGAACCTCTCCAATCCTATCACTGCTGCGTTTATGCCCCTGTACACATGCTTGATTCTCTTTCGGAGACATAGCAATCCATAGGTTTTAAGATACTTACTAGTCAGGTACATTCTTAGGCGTTTAATATGCGGTGTTGAGTCCATTTCGTTGAGCAAGGAGTAGCTCTTGTCTATTCCATATTTGGCTTAAGGAACTTTATCTGTGCTCATTTCAATCTCTGGTTTTATGCAGCACCCCAACTCACCTTTCCCCTTAAGCAAGCATAAGTTGGTTTTCTAAATTTGAGACCCTGTTCTGTTTTGGAATTCAGTTCCTGTGTAGCCAAGTTTACATTCCGTGTATTAGTGATATCTTATGATGTTTCTTTTTCTGTGTGACTTATTTCAGTTAGAATCATCATACCTGAATCCACTCATTGTGCTGCTAAGGGCCTGATGACGTAGATTTCATTGCTGAGTGATATTGCTTTGTAAGTAAATACCACAACTTCTTTATCCATTTTTCACTTTCTGCGATGTTGAACTTGTACTGTAAACGAGGTTCTTGTAAACAGAGCTGTTGCAAACTTTGGGGTGGCTGTGTCTTTTTGATTTTAATTTCCCTAAGCTATAGGACCATAAGTGGAAGTGCCCTAGGCTCTGTTGCTTTGTTTTTTAGATGTTTCAGGAAACACCATACACTTCTCCCGAGTGTCTGTTGGCAATTTACATCCCGCCCATCAGCATAACAAGGCTCCCAGTTCTCCATGGCCTGTCCTGCCTTTCTGGATTTTACACTTTTTTCAGATGGTCCTTTTGACCGGGGGGAAGTGAGACTTCATTGTAGTGCAGATTTCCTTTGCAAGCTTGCTTGGTTGGCCAAAAAGGGCGTATGCGTTTTTTCCTGAATATATTCAGGAAAAAACGCATACGCCCTTTTTGGCCAAGTGCATCATTGTGGACGTTCTGCCTCTTTTCCTATGCTTTCAATGCAATTCCAGTCTACCTCCTGAAATCGGTTTCCTGCAATTCTGCCCCGCTTTCAAGTCCTCTTGGCAGCCTTACTTCAGTATATTTTTGGACGATAGCTGTCATTTATAACTCTGCAGGTTTGTGAATTACAGTGCCCCTGAGCTCCTTTCTTCAACTCGCTTTCTTTTGAGCTGCCCGCAACACAGCAGGATGGCTTCAGGCCCTAATCTGGTTCCGGCACGGCATGCTGAGCCTTTGGTTATTTCCTCTTCCTGGTGGGAAATGAGAGTTAAATTTGCCCGTCCAGACACCTCTAGCTAGTCTCTCATTGGTTCTCCCTATTCCTGTTCATCTTCCGCAGAAATTGCAAACTGGGCCAAACAGGAGGTTAAAGGCGCTGACTCTCCAAGTGGGGAGAGTGTTAGTAAAGCGTCTGGAATGTTGCACCCGAGTACCAGGGTACGAAAACTGAGACATATTTGAACACGTCTCCCGTTCACATGGTTGATCATACTCTGGGTTCCACATGCATGTTTTAGCTGAAGGAAGAATACCTTAAACCTGGGTAGTTGAAACCCGTGGAATGGGTACCATGCAATATGACTTCAAAGGGTCTTCATTTGCTCACCGAACCTCTCCAATCCTATCACTGCTGCGTTTATGCCCCTGTACACATGCTTGATTCTCTTTTGGAGACATAGCAATCCATAGGTTTTAAGATACTTACTAGTCAGGTACATTCTTAGGCGTTTAATATGGGGTGTTGAGTCCATTTCATTGAGCAAGGAGTAGCTCTTGTCTATTCCATATTTGGCTTAAGGAACTTTATCTGTGCTCATTTCAATCTCTGGTTTTATGCAGCACCCCAACTCACCTTTCCTCTTAAGCAAACATAAGTTGGTTTTCTAAATTTTAGACCCTGTTCTGTTTTGTAATTCAGTTCATGTGTAGCCAAGTTCACATTCTGTGTATTAGTGATACCTTATGATGTTTCTTTTCTGTGTGACTTATTTCAGTTCGAATCATCATACCTGAATCCACTCATTATGGTGCTACGGGCCTGATGACATAGATTTCATTGCTGAGTGTTATTGCATTGTACGTAAGTACCACAACTTCTTCATCCATTTTTCACTTTCTGCGATATTGAACTTGTACCGTAAACGAGGTTCTTGTAAACAGAGCCGTCCCAAACTTTGGGGTGGCTGTGTCTTTTTGATTTTAATTTCCCTAAGCTATAGGACCATAAGTGGAAGTGCCCTAGGCTCTGTTGCTTTGTTTTTTAGATGTTTCAGGAAACACCATACACTTCTCCCGAGTGGCTGTTGGCAATTTACATCCCGCCCATCAGCATAAGAAGGCTCCCAGTTCTCCATGGCCTTTGGTGCCTTTCTGGATTTTACACTTTTTTCAGATGGCCCTTTTGACCCGGTGGAAGTGAGACTTCATTGTAGTGCAGATTTCCTTTGCAAGCTTACTTGGTTGGCCAAAAAGTGCGTATGCGTTTTTTCCTGAATATATTCAGGAAAAAACGCATATGCCCTTTTTGGCCAAGTGCATCATTGTCGAGGTTCTGACTCTCTTCATATGTTTTCAATGCAATTCCAGTCTACCTACTGAAATCGGTTTCCTGCAATTCTGCCTTGCTTTCAATGCCTCTTCATAGCCTTACCTCAATATATTTTTTGAAAATAGTTGGCCTTTATAACTCTGCAGGTTTTTGAATTGCAGTGGCCCTTAGCTCCATTTTTCAGCTCTTATTTTTGTGGTCTTGCCCCATAACCACAGGATTCCTTGAAGCCCTATTTTTCTTCTGGGGCACCTTGCTGTGCCTTTGGTTAATTCTTCTTACTGATGTGACATTAGAGTGACATGTGCCCATTGAAACCGCTACAGCTAGTTTCTCACTGGTTCCCCCTATTCCCATTCATCCTCCGCACTAACTGCAGACTGTGCAATACCAGAACTTAAAGGCATTGACTCTCCATGTGGGGATGTTGTTAGTAAAGTGGCTGGAATGTCGATCCGGAGCCCCAGGAGAGGAAAAATGAGGTGCATTTTAGAAACCTTTCCCGATCATATGGTATACCAGTCGCTGGGTTTCCCAAGCATGGTTTAGCTGTAGGAAGATTCCCTTCAACCTGGAGTGTTGGGACCCTTGGAATGAGTAGCATGAAGTATTGCATTAAACTTTCGGCAGTTGCTCACCAAAGCTCACCAATCCTCTCAGCCCCAAGTGTCCAGCCTTATGTCTTATCCAGCTGTGGGTTTATATGTGGTCAATCCAGGTTGCATCACAGCCCCTGAGCGAATTTTGTAAGAATTTTTCTCTCTTTCATTGTTTCAGCGTTTTGTTTTTAAAATTTATTTCTATAATGGGGTTTAGCTCATTTTCACTGCTGTGTTTGTGCCGCTCTGCACACACTTGATTCCCTTATGGAGATATATCAATACATGGGTTTTAAGATTCTTATTACTCAGATATATTTCTCTGCGGTGTATAGGGTGTGTTGAGGCCAGTTCATTGAGCAAGGTGTAGATCTTGTCTAATACCTATTTGGTTTATTGAACGGTATCTGTGCTAATTTCAAACTCTGGTTTTATGCATCACCCCACCTCTCCTTTCCCCTTAAGCTGACATAAGTGTGTTTTCTAAATGTGAGACACTGTTCTGTTCTGTAATTCATTTCTTGTGCAGCCATATTTACCCTCCCTCTATAAGTGATATCTTATGATATGTTTCTTTTTCTGTTTGACTTATTTCAAGTAGTATTATCGGACCTAAATCCACTCTTTATCCTTCTACTAGCCTTATTACATTGATTTCATGGTGAAGAGATATTCCATTGTACATAAGTACCACATCTTCTTTATCCATTGTTCTCTTTCCTGGGATATTTAAGGTGTACTGAAGTTGAGGTTCTTGTAAACAGAGTAGCCCTAAACTGTGGTGTGCTTGTGTCTTGTTGATTTTTAGACTTCCCTAGATATACTCCCATGATTGGAAGTGTCCTATGCTCTGTAGCTCTGTTTTTTAGATGATTTAGGAACCACCATACACTTCTCCAGAGTGGCTCTCGGCAGTTCACACACTGCCCATCAGCGTATAAAGCCTCCCTGTTCTCCATGGCCTGTCCTGCATTTCTGGTTTTTATAATTTTTTAGGATGGCCCTTTTGACTGGTGGGAAATGAGACTTCTTTGTTGTGCACATTTGCATTGCTTGCTTGCTTCGTTGCCCATAAAGTGCGTATGCGTTTTTTTCCTGGATATAATCAGGAAAAAACGCATACGCCCTTTTGGGCCAACTGCATCATTGTCGAAATTCTGCCGCTTTTCATGTGCGTTAAAGACGAGTCCAATCTATCTCTTGAAATCTGTTTCTTGCAATTCTGTCTTGCATTCAGATCCTCTTCTTTGCCTTACCTCAACATATTTTTGGACGTTAGTTTTCATTTATAACTCTGCAGGTTTGTGAATTGCAGTGACCCTGAGCTCCATTTTTTAAGTTGCTCTTTTGTGAGCTGGCCTCAAACCCGCAGGATTGCTTCAGGCCCTATTTTGGCTCCGGCGAGGCAGGCTGAGCCTTTCTTTAATTCTTATTCTTAATGGGAAATTAGAGTGATATGTGCCCGTCCAAACCCCTACAACTATTCTCTCATTGGTTCCCCCTCTTCCCGTTCATCCTCCTCACAATTTGCAAAATGTGTGAAAACAGAAGTTTAAATGTGCTGATTCTCCAAGTGGGGAGATTCTAAGTAGCGTGGCTGGAATGGTGAACAGGAGCACCAGGAGAGGATAAATGAGGTGCATTTTAGACACATCTCCCGATCACATGGTGTACAGTCCTCTGGGTTTTCCATGCATGTTTTAGCTGTAGGAAGATCCCTTGAACCTGCAGATTTGGGACCCATTGAATGGGTACCAGGTAGTATTACTTTAAAGGGTGTGCATTTCCTCACCCAACCTCACATTTCTCTTAGCGCAAACAGTTTCCAGCCTTATGTCTCATCCTGCTGTGGGTCTAGATGTGTTCAATCCATGTTGCATCACCGTCCCTGAGGAAAAGTTGTAAGAGGTTTTCTCTGTCTCTCTGTCGTTTATTTTTTTCAATTTATTACTATATTGGTTACAGCTGATTTTCAAAGCTCTGTTTCTTGCTGCTGTACATCCACTTGATTCACGTACAGAGAGACATCAATAAATTCTTTTTCAGATTCTTACCAGTCGTATATATTCTTTTCCGGTGACTTGAGTGTGCTGAGTGCAGTTCTTTTAGCTACCGTGTAGGCCTTGTTGATTATCAGTTTGGTATTTGGAATGGTATCTTTGCTAATTTCAACCTCCTGGATGATGCCTCACCCCTCCCCACCTTTCCCGTTTAGCAGCCTTATGCGTGTTTTCTACATATTTGACTATGTTTTTGTTTTGTAATTTATTTCATGTGTAGCCATTTTGGATTCCACCTTTAAGTGATAGCTTATGATATGTGTCTTTTTCTTTTTGAATTCTGTCACTTAGAATGATCATATGTAACTCCTCGGGAGTTGTTACATCTGGCCATATTTCATTGATTTCCAGGCTGAATAATATTCCACTCTACCTAAGTACCACATCTCTATCCATTTTTTCCCTCCAGAGACATTTAAGTTATATCCTAGTCGAGGATCTTTTAAACAGAGAGGGGGTAAACATTGGGGTGCCTGTGTCCTCTCGATTTTTGTTTTTCCCAAGATATACGCCCATGAGTGCAAGTGCCCTATGCTCTGTAGCTCATTTTTTAGATGCTTTAGTAAACACAATACACTTCTCCAGAATGGCCGTTGGCAATATACATTTCCACTATAAGTCTCACAGGGCTCCCTCTTCTCGTTGCCCTGTCCTGCATTTCTGTTGTTTACGCTTTATGAGGATGGCTCTTCTGACTGATGCGAAGTGATATCTTTTGTAGTATTGACTTCCAGTGCCCACCTGTTTGGTTGGCTAAAAAAGTGTATGCCCTTTTCTTGAATATATACAGAAAAAAACGCATACACCCTTTTTGGCCAACTGCAATGTTGGCAATGTTCAGCTCCTTTTCTTGTGCTTAATGGCGAGTCCTTTCTACCTCCTCAAATCCCTTTCCTGCCATTCTCCCTTGCTTACAAGTCCTTTTCTTTGACTTTCCTCAAGACATTTTTCAGTGATGGATATTTTCAACTCTGCAGTTTTGTGAATTTTACTGCCCCTGAGTTCCATTGTTCAACTTGTGTTTATGGGAACTGGCCACAAAGCAGCGGGATTTCCTCAAGCCCTATACTGTTTCCATGGGCAACCCTAGCCTTTGGTCAATTCGTCTTCCTGATTGGAAATTAGAGTGACATGTGCCTGTCTGAACACCTAGGACTTGTCTCTCATTGTTCCTCATCCTTCCGCTTCATCCTCTGGACAAATTCCAAACTGTACGCAACAGGATGTTGACAGTGCTGACATCTCCAAGTGGGGAGACTGTTAGTAAAGACGCTGGAGGGGTGAACCCGAGCACCAGGAGATGAGGAGATGAGATGCCTTTTCCAAACTCTTCCCGATCAGACGGTATACCATCCTCTGGGTGTGACAGACATGTTTTAGCAGTAGGAAGAGTCCCATTCATGTAAGGAGAACACCAGGGCTTTTTCAAAATCAGTGTCTCCCCGAAACCCAAACTGGGGAAGTTTTTAAGCTACGGCTACACATATGTTCATTAAGGGCCTTGGGAAGTAGGCAGAGTCCAAACTTTAGATAATTGAAGTCTTCAGGGTCAGAAGCACTCACCACCAGCTTCCCTTAGGCTACACTTTAACTGTCATTGATAGATGATGTCAATAAAAATATCTATTCTTTTTCAGATTATTTCCCCTTATAGGTTATTGCAAAATGTTGAGTGTAGTTCCCTGTGCTATACAGTAGTTCCTTGTTGATGATCTATTTTATACATAGCAGTGTGTATGTGTTAATTCCAAACTGTTAATTTATCCCTCCTCCCACCTTTCCCCTTTGGTAATAATAAATTATAAGATTTTATACTTCTCAGAAATGGGGGAGCTGAAAGAGAGGTATCATTTTCAATGGAAAAGCATTTAAAACAGGATTGAAGGTTTAACCAAGATTATTAGATGTACATCCTTGGAAAGAAATCACTTCGTTTCTCTAATATTGACCTGACAAATAAGACAAACCTTTTCACTGAACTTGCTTATAAAAAGTGATGGAAATATCAAATGGAAGTGTTAAAAACATCTTATTTTACCCGAGCCTTATACACTGTTCTATGTTAACTACAGTTTGGCTCACACATCTGTTCATTGAGGTTACAATAGTCTCAATTTCTGTTACTGATCCTCCAGAGTGGACCCCAACAAGTGTCCCCCTGCCCAGTGTCATTGGGGCCAACAGATCGAGACTGAGTTTGGTTCACAAGCAAAGGAAACTTTATATTTTGATCAGAGAATGGAGAAGTGAGAGCATGCACTACCCCGTGGGCTGTGGGCTGGGCTGCTGTGTAGAGATCCTGTCAGAGTCAGTGGGAGGGAGGGAGGGGGCGGAGCTCTCGAGGGCCGGGTTGGCTGTAGCTCAGGCTCTATATCGTGGAGTCTGCACTGGGCCCCAGGAGCTGAGGTGTCGACCCAGCCATTCTGCACTAGGAAATCTGGTCTGAAGTGCCGGGTGTGGAACCTCTGCATGCGGGACCCTAGGAGCACGTGAAATTAGACAAAGCACAAAGGATAAAAAAGGTTAGACTTGACTTTATTGCCCAGATTCTATTTTTATCTCCCAGGGATTTTTAATGGGCTTTGCTGGGGACAAACCCCTCCTCTGCTTTTTGTCCCGTTCCTCATTCTTGGAGTGCTGAGGGTGCAGACCCTTCTTCTGTAACTGCTGAGTGCTGAGTTGGGAGCCCTCATACCCTGGGGCGAGGGTCAGAGCTTCTCCCCAGCAGCCTCCCGGTGACGTTGATTGTCCCCAGGACCCCTGCCTCCCTGCTCGTCCACCTGAGCACCAGCATTGGAAGTGTTATAGATTCTAATGACCTTTAAGGGTCCAGGAAAGAGATGTGCAGAGACGCTGTGGGGGCCGGTTTCACCCCGCCCCACATTTGTTTGGCCACCTTAGGCTGACCGTTTCTGCCAGCCTAGATGCTCTGACCAGTAGTCTGCGCTTTCTTCAATTAGGCCCCTGAATTAACGTACAAACAGCACCAGGTGTCAGAGCCCTGCCCGCTCAACTCCCAGACAGTCCAGGGTCAGTGGTGATCAAGGACCATGATGGCCACTGAGTCAACAGCCTTTTGAAGTAAACAGGAGTCCAGCCGGTCTTATTGGCCACCATCATCACGGTGTCTGTAGGCTTTTCTATGGTGACAGTGTGGTATACTGTTCCCCCGCCAAGATTATTAGCTCCCCTCTGGGTGCAGTAAGTCCTGCAAGCAGTAGTCTACTCTTTTGGGACACACTCTTGTTGTTTTATGAGAGAAACTCCAGGTCAAGTGATGTTCACACGAGTCGTCATGGTGCCCTGTTGCCCCCGGTTATCTCTCTGGATGTTGGAGTTGGAGGGCCTCCTCACTCGAGGTCGGTGTGCCCGCGGAGCGAACCCTGCAACTTCAGGGCATGGTTGGTGGTTAGGATCACCACGTGGGGTCCTTTTCCCTTAGGAGGGAGGTGGCCTTTTGGGCTGCTGATTTCCAGGTTTTTAGATACCGCCAGTATCTTGGCCAGATGTGGCAGTGGGCCAAGCCCCTTAGTGACCGTAGTTTATCCTACCTGGATGGCATTCTTGCATTGTTCCATTTCAAGTGGTCCCAGTTTTTGCACTAATTCTCCAATGGCGATTCACCTTTCACCGGGAATGTAAAGGTCAAAGGGTTTAGCTAAATTAGGGAGTTCCAGGGCAAGGGTCTGAATTGACTGCTCTTTCCATTCTTGAAAGGCCACTTCTGGATTCTATTCAAAAGGATCATCATCTTTTCCTTTCAGTGTTTCATATAGAGGCCCAGCTAGTAGACTGTAGTTAGGGATCCAGAAGCAGCAAACCCTGGCCTCCCCAGGAACCCCTAAGCTGTCTTCTAGTTTTAGAAAGGGGTAAGGCTGAAAATGGTTTCTTCCCTTTCCTGGGATGGGCTTCTCCGACCTTCTGTGAGAATGAAGCCCAGGCAGGTCACTGCAGTCTGTGATATTTGAGCTTTTTCTTGGACAACTTCTATCCTTTATTGGCTTGGTAGTTCAGAGGCCTCCTTAGTAGGGCTAGCAATCAGAATTTCGCCTGCATATTGAAGGAGGGTTTCCTTTTCCAGAGGTAGAACTTTTAGGTCTTTAGCTAAGCTTTCCCCAAAGATGGTGTGGGAATTTTTGCACCCTTGGGGCCGAACGGCCCGGAAGTATTGTTTTAGTTGTATGTTGAGTCCTGCCACTCACAAGCCAAAATTTCTTGTGACTCTGGGACTAATGGAATACAAAAGAAGGCATCATTGAAGACTAATACAGAATACCATGTCCTGGTGGTTGGTAGAATGACCAGCAGGGTGTAGGAATTAGGAGCAACTGGAGGTATATCCTCGGTGGCTTCACTGACTGTCCTGACATCCTTTACCAGGTCCCCAGCAGCCCATGGGACTCTCGTGGTCAGACCAATCCCAGAATATGGAGCTCACCTGGGCAGGTACCCCACCCCCACCCCAGCCCACGGAGCTCTCGTGGTCAGGCCCCTCCCAGGATACAGAGCTACCCTTGCAGGTACCGTGGCAGGGCTGGGCACACAGGAACCGTGCACATAGCCCTCATTGCAGAGCACCCCCAGCTCACCTGTCGCTCAGAGCTGACACAGAGCACCTCAGAGCAGGACTTGAACTAACAAACAGCAGCTGCGACAGGTCTGTAACCCTGGGCATCACTCCGTGAGGCCTCCCTCCACCTGGTCTTCCAGAGACTTCCACTGCACCCGGGGCACCAGGCCTCTGTCTCCAACCACCACCCACCCCTCCTCTCCCTGACTCCTGGGTTCCTCTCATTAGGAGAGGGTTTTCTTGAAGTTGTCTCCCACTCATGGGCCAGATAAAATGATTAGAAAACAAGCCAAAGCTGCAGCCCCTTGTCTATCCTGACTCTCAGGAGCCCACACCTGTTCCTTGGACCTGGCCGGTTCAGCAAGTTCCATTTTCTGCAACTGTGAGCCCCTGAGGGGTGATGATTGGCTGACCTGGGCAGCCTTACCGTGCCGGCCAGCCCTCCCCAGGTGTGCCTGGGTTGAGATCAATATAAATACCACTCCAGGCAGCAAGAGCCCCTGCAGCCGTGCCTGACGCCATTTTCTCTGCCCTGTCAGCAGTCTCGGGGCTGGGCTGGTGGGAGGGAGTGAGAGGCCACGGCTTTGTGGGTGGCCCAGTGTGAGTGGGGCTCTGCTGGACTTTCTGCAGCAGTTGCCAGGCTGCCACCTGCTAAAGAAGAGGATGTGTCACCCATACCTGCTGCTGGAATTTCTCCCTGGGCAGAGGTGAGGAAGGAAAAAAGCAGTGGGGGCAGGGACAGGACGGGTATCTCAGGCAGGGAAATGGAAATCTTCCAGAAGAGCACCCAGGGCCAGGACCATCCTGGCTGGCCTGCAGGCACCAAGTCGGCCGGCATGCTGTCACTCGTGTGGCTCTATGGCCCTTCCTCTAGGCTTTCAAGTCCTTGTATATATTCAGGTGTTTTACCTGGGACGGGTGGGAATAGTTCAGCAGCAACTGGCCTGGGGCTCAGCTCACGTTTACTCACAGATGCCTCGGCACGGTGCCCCAGCTTTGCAATGAGGACGCTTGTTGCGTGGGGGCTGCTGGCTGAATGGGAGACGATTCCCCACCACTGACCAACTTCAGAATTGTTTACAACTGGAGCAAGTGCCCTGATACGGTTTTCCTCTGTGTAACTGGTGGGTTCTGTGTTTTTTTCTCTTTTTCGTTTTTGGTTCAAGGTAGATTTTATTCCTCTTCTTTGTATTTACAGATATAAGCATGGAAATAATTTATTCATATAAATACATGTATGTGCAGGGAATAATTGTTTTTTCTGTTTTATTTTTTAAATTTTATTTCTTTTTAATTTTGAATTTTATTTTATATTTTTATACAGCAGGTTCTTATTGGTTATCTATTTTATACATATAAATGTATACATGCCAATCCCAGTCTCTCAACTCCTCCCACCACCACCCCCCCAACAGCTTTCCCCCCTTGTTGTCCATACGTTTGTTGTCTACATCTGTTGCTCTATTTATGCCTTGCAAAATGGTTAATCTGTACAGTTTTTCTAGGTTCCACATATATGCATGAATATACAAGATTTGTTTTTCTCTTTCTGACTTACTTCACTCTGTATGACAGTCTCTAGATCCATCGACGTCTCTACAAATGACCCAATTTCATTCCTTTTCATGGCTTAGTAATATTCCATTTTATATATGTACCACAGCTTTATGCATTCGTCTGTCTGTGGGCATTTAGGTTGCTTCCATTACCTCGATATTGTAAATAGTGATGCAATGAACATTGCGGTGAATGACTCTTTTTGATTTATGGTTTTGTCTGGGTATATGTCCAGTACTGGGATTGCTGTATCATATGGTAATTCTATTGTTAGTTTCTTAAGAAATTCCATATTGTTCTCCATAATGACTGTATCAATTTATATTCCCAACAATAGTGGAAGAGGGTTCCTTTTCGCCACACCCTTTCCAGCATTTTTTGTTTGTAGATTTTCTATGATGCCTATTCTACCAGGTGTGAGGTGATACCTCATTGTTGAATCCATTTCGTTGAGCAAGGGGTAGGTCTTGTCTATTACATATTTGGCTTATGGAACGGTATCTGTGCTAATTTCAAACTCTGCTTTCATGCAGCACCCCAACTCACCTTCCCCCTTAAGCAGGCATAAGTTGGTTTTCTAAACTTGAGACCCTGTTCTGTTTTGTAATTCAGTTCATGTGTAGCCAAGTTCACATTCTGTGTATTAGTGATACCTTATGATGTTTCTTCTTCTGTGTGACTTATTTCACTTAGAATCATCGTGCCTCAATCCACTCATTATGCTGGCATGGGCCTGGTGACATAGATTTCATTGCTGAGTGGTGTTCTGTTGTACATAAGTACCGCAACTTCTTTATCCATTATTTGCTCTCTGGGATATTAAACTTGTGCCGTAGAAGAGATTTCTGTAAAAAGAGCCGTCCCAAATTTTGGGGTGGCTGTGTCTTTTTGATTTTAATTTCCCTAAGCTATAGGACCATAAGTGGAAGTGCCCTTGGCTCTGTTGCTTTGTTTTCTAGGTGTTTCAGGAAACACCATACACTTCTCCCGAGTGTCTGTTGGCAATGTACATCCCGCCCATCAGCATAACAAGGCTCCCAGTTCTCCATGGCCTGTCCTGCCTTTCTGGATTTTACACTTTTTTCAGATGGCCCTTTTGACCGGGGGGAAGTGAGACTTCATTGTAGTGCAGATTTCCTTTGCAAGCTTGCTTGGTTGGCCAAAAAGGGCGTATGCGTTTTTTCCTGAATATATTCAGGAAAAAACGCATACGCCCTTTTTGGCCAAGTGCATCATTGTGGACGTTCTGCCTCTTTTCCTATGCTTTCAATGCAATTCCAGTCTACCTCCTGAAATCGGTTTCCTGCAATTCTGCCCCGCTTTCAAGTCCTCTTGGCAGCCTTACTTCAGTATATTTTTGGACGATAGCTGTCATTTATAACTCTGCAGGTTTGTGAATTACAGTGCCCCTGAGCTCCTTTCTTCAACTCGCTTTCTTGTGAGCTGGCCGCAACACCGCAGGATGGCTTCAGGCCCTAATCTGGTTCCGGCACGGCACGCTGAGCCTTTGGTTATTTCCTCTTCCTGGTGGGAAATGAGAGTTAAATTTGCCCGTCCAGACACCTCCAGCTAGTCTCTCATTGGTTCTCGCTATTCCTGTTCATCTTCCGCAGAAATTGCAAACTGGGCCAAACAGGAGGTTAAAGGGACTGACTCTCCAAGTCGGGAGAGTGTTAGTAAAGCGTCTGGAATGTTGCACCCGAGTACCAGGGTACGAAAACTGAGACATATTTGAACACGTCTCCCGATCACATGGTTGATCATACTCTAGGTTCCACATGCATGTTTTAGCTGAAGGAAGAATACCTTAAACCTGGGTAGTTGAAACCCGTGGAATGGGTACCATGCAATATGACTTCAAAGGGTCTTCATTTGCTCACCGAACCTCTCCAATCCTATCACTGCTGCGTTTATGCCCCTGTACACATGCTTGATTCTCTTTCGGAGACATAGCAATCCATAGGTTTTAAGATACTTACTAGTCAGGTACATTCTTAGGCGTTTAATATGTGGTGTTGAGTCCATTTCGTTGAGCAAGGAGTAGCTCTTGTCTATTCCATATTTGGCTTAAGGAACTTTATCTGTGCTCATTTCAATCTCTGGTTTTATGCAGCACCCCAACTCACCTTTACCCTTAAGCAAGCATAAGATGGTTTTCTAAATTTGAGACCCTCTTCTGTTCTGTAATTCAGTTCCTGTGTAGCCAAGTTTACATTCCGTGTATTACTGATATCTTATGATGTTTCTTTTTCTGTGTGACTTATTTCAGTTAGAATCATCATACCTGAATCCACTCATTATGCTGCTATGGGCCTAATGACATAGATTACATTGCTGAGTGATACTGCATTGTACGTAAGTACCACAAGTTCTTTATCCATTTTTCACTTTCTGTGATATTGACCTTGTACGGTAAACGAGGTTCTTGTAAACAGAGGCATCCCAAACTTTGGGGTGGCTGTGTCTTTTTGATTTTAATTTCACTAAGCTATAGGACCATAAGTGGAAGTGCCCTATTCTCTGTTGCTTTGTTTTTTAGATGTTTCAGGAAACACCATACACTTGTCCCAAGTGTGTGTTGACAATTTACATCCCGCCCATCAGCATAACAATGCTTCCAGTTCTCCATGGCCTGTCCTGCCTTCCTGGATTTTACACTTTTTTCAGATGGCCCTTTTCACCGGGGGGAAGTGAGACTTCATTGTAGTGCAGATTTCCTTTGCAAGCTTGCTTGGTTGGCCAAAAAGGGCGTATGCGTTTTTTCCTGAATATATTCACGAAAAAACGCATACGCCCTTTTTGGCCAAGTGCATCATTGTGGACCTTCTGCCTCTTTTCCTATGCTTTCAATGCAATTCCAGTCTACCTCCTGAAATGGGTTTCCTGCAATTCTGCCCCGCTTTCAAGTCCTCTTGGCAGCCTTACTTCAGTATATTTTTGGACGATAGCTGTCATTTATAACTCTGCAGGTTTGTGAATTACAGTGCCCCTGAGCTCCTTTCTTCAACTCGCTTTCTTGTGAGCTGGCCGCAACACCGCAGGATGGCTTCAGACCCTAATCTGGTTGCGGCACAGCACGCTGAGCCTTTGGTTAACTCCTCTTCCTGGTGGGAAATGAGAGTGAAATTTGCCCGTCCAGACACCTCCAGCTAGTCTCTCATTGGTTCTCGCTATTCCTGTTCATCTTCCGCAGAAATTGCAAACTGGGCCAAACAGGAGGTTAAAGGGACTGACTCTCCAAGTCGGGAGAGTGTTAGTAAAGCGTCTGGAATGTTGCACCCGAGTACCAGGGTACGAAAACTGAGACATATTTGAACACGTCTCCCGTTCACACGGTTGATCATACTCTAGGTTCCACATGCATGTTTTAGCTGAAGGAAGAATACCTTAAACCTGGGTAGTTGAAACCCGTGGAATGGGTACCATGCAATATGACTTCAAAGGGTCTTCATTTGCTCACCGAACCTCTCCAATCCTATCACTGCTGCGTTTATGCCCCTGTACACACGCTTGATTCTCTTTTGGAGACATCGCAATCCATAGGTTTAAAGATACTTACTAGTCAGGTACATTCTTAGGCGTTTAATATGGGGTGTTGAGTCCATTTCGTTGAGCAAGGAGTAGCTCTTGTCTATTCCATATTTGGCTTAAGGAACTTTATCTGTGCTCATTTCAATCTCTGGTTTTATGCAGCACCCCAACTCACCTTTCCCCTTAAGCAAGCATAAGTTGGTTTTCTAAATTTTACACCCTGTTCTGTTCTGTAATTCAGTTCCTGTGTAGCCAAGTTTACATTCCGTGTATTACTGATATCTTATGATGTTTCTTTTTCTGTGTGACTTATTTCAGTTAGAATCATCGTACCTGAATCCATTCTTTGTGCTGCTAAGGGCCTGTTGACATAGATTTCATTGCTGAGTGATATTGCTTTGTAAGTAAATACCACAACTTCTTTATCCATTTTTCACATTTGCGATGTTGAACTTGTACTGTAAACGAGGTTCTTGTAAACAGAGCCGTTCCATACTTTGGGGTGGCTGTGTCTTTTTGATTTTAATTTCCCTAAGCTATAGGACCATAAGTGGAAGTGCCCTAGGCTCTGTTGCTTTGTTTTTTAGATGTTTCAGGAAACACCATACACTTCTCCCCAGTGTCTGTTGGCAATTTACATCCCGCCCATCAGCATAACAAGGCTCCCAGTTCTCCATGGCCTGTCCTGCCTTTCTGGATTTTATTCTTTTTTCAGATGGCCCTTTTGACCGGGGGGAAGTGAGACTTCATTGTAGTGCAGATTTCCTTTGCAAGTTTGCTTGGTTGGCCAAAAAGGGCGTATGCGTTTTTTCCTGAATATATTCAGGAAAAAACGCATACGCCCTTTTTGGCCAAGTGCATCATTGTGGACGTTCTGCCTCTTTTCCTATGATTTCAATGCAATTCCAGTCTACCTCCTGAAATCAGTTTCCTGCAATTCTGCCCCGCTTTCAAGTCCTCTTGGCAGCCTTACTTCAGTATATTTTTGGACGATAACTGTCATTTATAACTCTGAAGTTTTGTGAATTACAGTGCCCCTGAGCTCCTTTCTTCAACTCGCTTTCTTGTGAGCTGGCCGCAACACCGCAGGATGGCTTCAGGCCCTAATCTGGTTCCGGCACGGCACGCTGAGCCTTTGGTTATTTCCTCTTCCTGGTGGGAAATGAGAGTTAAATTTGCCCGTCCAGACACCTCCAGCTAGTCTCTCATTGGTTCTCCCTATTCCTGTTCATCTTCCACAGAAATTGCAAACTGGGCCAAACAGGAGGTTAAAGGGACTGACTCTCCAAGTCGGGAGAGTGTTAGTAAAGCGTCTGGAATGTTGCACCCGAGTACCAGGGTACGAAAACTGAGACATATTTGAACACGTCTCCCGTTCACACGGTTGATCATACTCTGGGTTCCACATGCATGTTTTAGCTGAAGGAAGAATACCTTAAACCTGGGTAGTTGAAACCCGTGGAATGGGTACCATGCAATATGACTTCAAAGGGTCTTCATTTGCTCACCGAACCTCTCCAATCCTATCACTGCTGCGTTTATGCCCCTGTATACATGCTTGATTCTCTTTTGGAGACATAGCAATCCATAGGTTTTAAGATACTTACTAGTCAGGTACATTCTTAGGCGTTTAATATGGGGTGTTGAGTCCATTTCCTTGAGCAAGGAGTAGCTCTTGTCTATTCCATATTTGGCTTAAGGAACTTTATCTGTGCTCATTTCAATCTCTGGTTTTATGCAGCACCCCAACTCACCTTTTCTCTTAAGCAAACATAAGTTGGTTTTCTAAATTTGAGACCCTGTTCTGTTTTGGAGTTCAGTTCCTGTGTAGCCAAGTTTACATTCCGTGTATTAGTGATATCTTATGATGTTTCTTTTTCTGTGTGACTTATTTCAGTTAGAATCATCGTACCTGAATCCACTCATTATGCTGCTACGGGCCTGATGACAAAGATTTCATTGCTGAGTGATACTGCATTGTACGTAAGTACCACAAGTTCTTTATCCATTTTTCACTTTCTGTGATACTGAACTTGTACGGTAAACGAGGTTCTTGTAAACAGAGGCGTCCCAAACTTTGGGGTGGCTGTGTCTTTTTGATTTTAATTTCCCTAAGCTATAGGACCATAAGTGGAAGTGCCCTAGGCTCTGTTGCTTTGTTTTTTAGATGTTTCAGGAAACACCATACACTTCTCCCGAGTGTCTGTTGGCAATTTACATCCCGCCCATCAGCATAACAAGGCTTCCAGTTCTCCATGGCCTGTCCTGCCTTTCTGGATTTTACACTTTTTTCAGATGGCCCTTTTGACCGGGGGGAAGTGAGACTTCATTGTAGTGCAGATTTCCTTTGCAAGTTTGCTTGGTTGGCCAAAAAGGGCGTATGCGTTTTTTCCTGAATATATTCAGGA
The DNA here is from genome assembly GCF_039906515.1 of Pseudorca crassidens. Lineage (NCBI taxonomy): Eukaryota > Metazoa > Chordata > Mammalia > Artiodactyla > Delphinidae > Pseudorca > Pseudorca crassidens. The sequence continues at coordinate 105,910,670 of NC_090301.1, forward strand.
AAAAACGCATACGCCCTTTTTGGCCAAGTGCATCATTGTGGACGTTCTGCCTCTTTTCCTATGCTTTCAATGCAATTCCAGTCTACCTCCTGAAATTGGTTTCCTGCAATTCTGCCCTGCTTTCAAGTCCTCTTGGCAGCCTTACTTCAGTATATTTTTGGACGATAGCTGTCATTTATAACTCTGCAGGTTTGTGAATTACAGTGCCCCTGAGCTCCTTTCTTCAACTCGCTTTCTTGTGAGCTGGCCACAACACCGCAGGATGGCTTCAGGCCCTAATCTGGTTCCGGCACGGCACGCTGAGCCTTTGGTTAATTCCTCTTCCTGGTGGGAAATGAGAGTTAAATTTGCCCGTCCAGACACCTCCAGCTAGTCTCTCATTGGTTCTCGCTATTCCTGTTCATCTTCCTCAGAAATTACAAACTGGGCCAAACAGGAGGTTAAAGGGACTGAGTCTCCAAGTCGGGAGAGTGTTAGTAAAGCGTCTGGAATGTTGCACCCGAGTACCAGGGTACGAAAAGTGAGACATATTTGAACACGTCTCCCGATCACATGGTTGATCATACTCTAGGTTCCACATGCATGTTTTAGCTGAAGGAAGAATACCTTAAACCTGGGTAGTTGAAACCCGTGGAATGGGTACCATGCAATATGACTTCAAAGGGGCTTCATTTGCTCACCGAACCTCTCCAATCCTATCACTGCTGCGTTTATGCCCCTGTACACATGCTTGATTCTCTTTCAGAGACATAGCAATCCATAGGTTTTAAGATACTTACTAGTCAGGTACATTCTTAGGCGTTTAATATGGGGTGTTGAGTCCATTTCGTTGAGCAAGGAGTAGCTCTTGTCTATTCCATATTTGGCTTAAGGAACTTTATCTGTGCTCATTTCAATCTCTGGTTTTATGCAGCACCCCAACTCACCTTTTCTCTTAAGCAAACATAAGTTGGTTTTCTAAATTTGAGACCCTGTTCTGTTTTGGAATTCAGTTCCTGTGTAGCCAAGTTTACATTCCGTGTATTAGTGATATCTTATGATGTTTCTTTTTCTGTGTGACTTATTTCAGTTAGAATCATCGTACCTGAATCCACTCATTATGCTGCTAAGGGCCTGATGACATAGATTTCATTGCTGAGTGATACTGCATTGTACGTAAGTACCACAAGTTCTTTATCCAGTTTTCACTTTCTGTGATACTGAACTTGTACGGTAAACGAGGTTCTTGTAAACAGAGGCGTCCCAAACTTTGGGGTGGCTGTGTCTTTTTGATTTTAATTTCCCTAAGCTATAGGACCATAAGTGGAAGTGCCCTAGGCTCTGTTCCTTTGTTTTTTAGATGTTTCAGGAAACACCATACACTTCTCCCGAGTGTCTGTTGGCAATTTACATCCCGCCCATCAGCATAACAAGGCTCCCAGTTCTCCATGGCCTGTCCTGCCTTTCTGGATTTTACACTTTTTTCAGATGGCCCTTTTGACCGGGGGGAAGTGAGACTTCATTGTAGTGCAGATTTCCTTTGCAAGTTTGCTTGGTTGGCCAAAAAGGGCGTATGCGTTTTTTCCTGAATATATTCAGGAAAAAACGCATACGCCCTTTTTGGCCAAGTGCATCATTGAGGACGTTCTGCCTCTTTTCCTATGCTTTCAATGCAATTCCAGTCTACCTCCTGAAATCGCTTTCATGCAATTCTGCCCCACTTTCAAGTCCTCTTGGCAGCCTTACTTCGGTATATTTTTGGACGATAGCTGTCATTTATAACTCTGCAGGTTTGTGAATTACAGTGCCCCTGAGCTCCTTTCTTCAACTCGCTTTCTTGTGACCTGGCCGCAACACCGCAGGATGGCTTCAGGCCCTAATCTGGTTCCGGCACGGCACGCTGAGCCTTTGGTTAATTCCTCTTCCTGGTGGGAAATGAGAGTTAAATTTGCCCGTCCAGACACCTCCAGCTAGTCTCTCATTGGTTCTCGCTATTCCTGTTCATCTTCCGCAGAAATTGCAAACTGGGCCAAACAGGAGGTTAAAGGGACTGACTCTCCAAGTCGGGAGAGTGTTAGTAAAGCGTCTGGAATGTTGCACCCGAGTACCAGGGTACGATAACTGAGACATATTTGAACACGTCTCCCGATCATATGGTTGATCATAATCTAGGTTCCACATGCATGTTTTAGCTGAAGGAAGAATACCTTAAACCTGGGTAGTTGAAACCCGTGGAATGGGTACCATGCTATATGACTTCAAAGGGGCTTCATTTGCTCACCGAACCTCTCCAATCCTATCACTGCTGCATTTATGCCCCTTTACACATGCTTGATTCTCTTTCGGAGACATAGCAATCCATAGGTTTTAAGATACTTACTAGTCAGGTACATTCTTAGGCGTTTAATATGCGGTGTTGAGTCCATTTCGTTGAGCAAGGAGTAGCTCTTGTCTATTCCATATTTGGCTTAAGGAACTTTATCTGTGCTCATTTCAATCTCTGGTTTTATGCAGCACCCCAACTCACCTTTCCCCTTAAGCAAGCATAAGTTGGTTTTCTAAATTTGACACCCTGTTCTGTTCTGTAATTCAGTTCCTGTGTAGCCAAGTTTACATTCCGTGTATTACTGATATCTTATGATGTTTCTTTTTCTGTGTGACTTATTTCAGTTAGAATCATCGTACCTGAATCCACTCTTTGTGCTGCTAAGGGCCTGTTGACATAGATTTCATTGCTGAGTGATATTGCTTTGTAAGTAAATACCACAACTTCTTTATCCATTTTTCACTTTTTGCGATGTTGAACTTGTACTGTAAACGAGGTTCTTGTAAACAGAGCCGTTCCATACTTTGGGGTGGCTGTGTCTTTTTGATTTTAATTTCCCTAAGCTATAGGACCATAAGTGGAAGTGCCCTAGGCTCTGTTCCTTTGTTTTTTAGATGTTTCAGGAAACACCATACACTTCTCCCGAGTGTCTGTTGGCAATTTACATCCCGCCCATAAGAATAACAAGGCTCCCAGTTCTCCATGGCCTGTCCTGCCTTTCTGGATTTTACACTTTTTTCAGATGGCCCTTTTGACCGGGGGGAAGTGAGACTTCATTGTAGTGCAGATTTCCTTTGCAAGTTTGCTTGGTTGGCCAAAAAGGGCGTATGCATTTTTTCCTGAATATATTCAGGAAAAAACGCATACGCCCTTTTTGGCCAAGTGCATCATTGAGGACGTTCTGCCTCTTTTCCTATGCTTTCAATGCAATTCCAGTCTACCTCCTGAAATCGGTTTCCTGCAATTCTGCCCCGCTTTCAAGTCCTCTTGGCAGCCTTACTTCAGTATATTTTTGGACGATAGCTGTCATTTATAACTCTGCAGGTTTGTGAATTACAGTGCCCCTGAGCTCCTTTCTTCAACTCGCTTTCTTGTGAGCTGGCCGCAACACCGCAGGATGGCTTCAGGCCCTAATCTGGTTCCGGCACGGCACGCTGAGCCTTTGGTTAATTCCTCTTCCTGGTGGGAAATGAGAGTTAAATTTGCCCATCCAGACACCTCCAGCTAGTCTCTCATTGGTTCTCGCTATTCCTGTTCATCTTCCGCAGAAATTGCAAACTGGGCCAAACAGGAGGTTAAAGGGACTGACTCTCCAAGTCGGGAGAGTGTTAGTAAAGCGTCTGGAATGTTGCACCCGAGTACCAGGGTATGAAAACTGAGACATATTTGAACACGTCTCCCGATCACATGGTTGATCATACTCTAGGTTCCACATGCATGTTTTAGCTGAAGGAAGAATACCTTAAACCTGGGTAGTTGAAACCCGTGGAATGGGTACCATGCAATATGACTTCAAAGGGGCTTCATTTGCTCACCGAACCTCTCCAATCCTATCACTGCTGCGTTTATGCCCCTGTACACATGCTTGATTCTCTTTCGGAGACATAGCAATCCATAGGTTTTAAGATACTTACTAGTCAGGTACATTCTTAGGCGTTTAATATGGGGTGTTGAGTCCATTTCGTTGAGCAAGGAGTAGCTCTTGTCTATTCCATATTTGGCTTAAGGAACTTTATCTGTGCTCATTTCAATCTCTGGTTTTATGCAGCACCCCAACTCACCTTTCCCCTTAAGCAAGCATAAGTTGGTTTTCTAAATTTGACACCCTGTTCTGTTCTGTAATTCAGTTCCTGTATAGCCAAGTTTACATTCCGTGTATTACTGATATCTTATGATGTTTCTTTTTCTGTGTGACTTATTTCAGTTAGAATCATCGTACCTGAATCCACTCTTTGTGCTGCTAAGGGCCTGTTGACATAGATTTCATTGCTGAGTGATATTGCTTTGTAAGTAAATACCACAACTTCTTTATCCATTTTTCACTTTTTGCGATGTTGAACTTGTACTGTAAACGAGGTTCTTGTAAACAGAGCCGTTCCATACTTTGGGGTGGCTGTGTCTTTTGGATTTTAATTTCCCTAAGCTATAGGACCATAAGTGGAAGTGCCCTAGGCTCTGTTCCTTTGTTTTTTAGATGTTTCAGGAAACACCATACACTTCTCCGGAGTGTCTGTTGGCAATTTACATCCCGCCCATCAGCATAACAAGGCTCCCAGTTCTCCATGGCCTGTCCTGCCTTTCTGGATTTTATTCTTTTTTCAGATGGCCCTTTTGACCGGGGGGAAGTGAGACTTCATTGTAGTGCAGATTTCCTTTGCAAGTTTGCTTGGTTGGCCAAAAAGGGCGTATGCGTTTTTTCCTGAATATATTCAGGAAAAAACGCATACGCCCTTTTTGGCCAAGTGCATCATTGTGGACGTTCTGCCTCTTTTCCTATGCTTTCAATGCAATTCCAGTCTACCTCCTGAAATTGGTTTCCTGCAATTCTGCCCTGCTTTCAAGTCCTCTTGGCAGCCTTACTTCAGTATATTTTTGGACGATAGCTGTCATTTATAACTCTGCAGGTTTGTGAATTACAGTGCCCCTGAGCTCCTTTCTTCAACTCGCTTTCTTGTGAGCTGGCCGCAACACCGCAGGATGGCTTCAGGCCCTATTCTGGTTCCGGCACGGCACGCTGAGCCTTTGGTTAATTCCTCTTCCTGGTGGGAAATGAGAGTTAAATTTGCCCGTCCAGACACCTCCAGCTAGTCTCTCATTAGTTCTCGCTATTCCTGTTCATCTTCCGCAGAAATTGCAAACTGGGCCAAACAGGAGGTTAAAGGCCCTGACTCTCCAAGTGGGGAGAGTGTTAGTAAAGCGTCTGGAATGTTGCACCCGAGTACCAGGGTACGAAAACTGAGACATATTTGAACACGTCTCCCGTTCACACGGTTGAGCATACTCTGGGTTCCACATGCATGTTTTAGCTGAAGGAAGAATACCTTAAACCTGGGTAGTTGAAACCCGTGGAATGGGTACCATGCAATATGACTTCAAAGGGTCATCATTTGCTCACCGAACCTCTCCAATCCTATCACTGCTGCGTTTATGCCCCTGTACACATGCTTGATTCTCTTTTGGAGACATAGCAATCCATAGGTTTAAAGATACTTACTAGTCAGGTACATTCTTAGGCGTTTAATATGGGGTGTTGAGTCCATTTCGTTGAGCAAGGAGTAGCTCTTGTCTATTCCATATTTGGCTTAAGGAACTTTATCTGTGCTCATTTCAATCTCTGGTTTTATGCAGCACCCCAACTCACCTTTCCCCTTAAGCAAGCATAAGTTGGTTTTCTAAATTTGAGACCCTGTTCTGTTTTGGAATTCAGTTCCTGTGTAGCCAAGTTTACATTCCGTGTATTAGTGATATCTTATGATGTTTCTTTTTCTGTGTGACTTATTTCAGTTAGAATCATCGTACCTGAATCCACTCATTATGCTGCTACGGGCCTGATGACATAGATTTCATTGCTGAGTGATACTGCATTGTACATAAGTACCACAAGTTCATTATCCATTTTTCACTTTCTGTGATACTGAACTTATACGGTAAATGAGGTTCTTGTAAACAGAGGCGTCCCAAACTTTGCGGTGGCTGTGTCTTTTTGATTTTAATTTCCCTAAGCTATAGGACCATAAGTGGAAGTGCCCTAGGCTCTGTTGCTTTGTTTTTTAGATGTTTCAGGAAACACCATACACTTCTCCCGAGTGTCTGTTGGCAATTTACATCCCGCCCATCAGGATAACAAGGCTCCCAGTTCTCCATGACCTGTCCTGCCTTTCTGGATTTTACACTTTTTTCAGATGGCCCTTTTGACCGGGGGGATGTGAGACTTCATTGTAGTGCAGATTTCCTTTGCAAGTTTGCTTGGTTGGCCAAAAAGGGCGTATGCGTTTTTTCCTGAATATATTCAGGAAAAAACGCATACGCCCTTTTTGGCCAAGTGCATCATTGTGGACGTTCTGCCTCTTTTCCTATGCTTTCAATGCAATTCCAGTCTACCTCCTGAAATCGGTTTCCTGCAATTCTGCCCCGCTTTCAAGTCCTCTTGGCAGCCTTACTTCAGTATATTTTTGGACGATAGCTGTCATTTATAACTCTGCAGTTTTGTGAATTACAGTGCCCCTGAGCTCCTTTCTTCAACTCGCTTTCTTGTGAGCTGGCCGCAACACCGCAAGATGGCTTCAGGCCCTAATCTGGTTCCGGCACGGCACGCTGAGCCTTTGGTTAATTCCTCTTCCTGGTGGGAAATGAGAGTTAAATTTGCCCATCCAGACACCTCCAGCTAGTCTCTCATTGGTTCTCGCTATTCCTGTTCATCTTCCACAGAAATTGCAAACTGGGCCAAACAGGAGGTTAAAGGGACTGACTCTCCAAGTCGGGAGAGTGTTAGTAAAGCGTCTGGAATGTTGCACCCGAGTACCAGGGTACGAAAACTGAGACATATTTGAACACGTCTCCCGATCACATGGTTGATCATACTCTAGGTTCCACATGCATGTTTTAGCTGAAGGAAGAATACCTTAAACCTGGGTAGTTGAAACCCGTGGAATGGGTACCATGCAATATGACTTCAAAGGGTCTTCATTTGCTCACCGAACCTCTCCAATCCTATCACTGCTGCGTTTATGCCCCTGTACACATGCTTGATTCTCTTTTGGAGACATAGCAATCCATAGGTTTTAAGATACTTACTAGTCAGGTACATTCTTAGGCGTTTAATATGGGGTGTTGAGTCCATTTCATTGAACAAGGAGTACCTCTTGTCTATTCCATATTTGGCTTAAGGAACTTTATCTGTGCTCATTTCAATCTCTGGTTTTATGCAGCACCCCAACTCACCTTTTCTCTTAAGCAAACATAAGTTGGTTTTCTAAATTTGAGACCCTGTTCTGTTTTGGAGTTCAGTTCCTGTGTAGCCAAGTTTACATTCCGTGTATTAGTGATATCTTATGATGTTTCTTTTTCTGTGTGACTTATTTCAGTTAGAATCATCGAACCTGAATCCACTCATTATGCTGCTACGGGCCTGATGACATAGATTTCATTGCTGAGTGATACTGCATTGTACGTAAGTACCACAAGTTCTTTATCCATTTTTCACTTTCTGTGATACTGAACGTGTACGGTAAACGAGGTTCTTGTAAACAGAGGTGTCCCAAACTTGTGGGTGGCTGTGTCTTTTTTATTTTAATTTCCCTAAGCTATAGGACCATAAGTGGAAGTGCCCTAGGCTCTGTTCCTTTGTTTTTTAGATGTTTCAGGAAACACCATACACTTCTCCCGAGTGTCTGTTGGCAATTTACATCCCGCCCATCAGCATAACAAGGCTCCCAGTTCTCCATGGCCTGTCCTGCCTTTCTGGATTTTATTCTTTTTTCAGATGGCCCTTTTGACCGGGGGAAAGTGAGACTTCATTGTAGTGCAGATTTCCTTTGCAAGTTTGCTTGGTTGGCCAAAAAGCGCGTATGCGTTTTTTCCTGAATATATTCAGGAAAAAACGCATACGCCCTTTTTGGCCAAGTGCATCATTGTGGACGTTCTGCCTCTTTTCCTATGCTTTCAATGCAATTCCAGTCTACCTCCTGAAATCGGTTTCCTGCAATTCTGCCCCGCTTTCAAGTCCTCTTGGCAGCCTTACTTCAGTATATTTTTGGACGATAGCTGTCATTTATAACTCTGCAGTTTTGTGAATTACAGTGCCCCTGAGCTCCTTTCTTCAACTCGCTTTCTTGTGAGCTGTCCGCAACACTGCAGGATGACTTCAGGCCCTAATCTGGTTCCGGCACGGCACGCTGAGCCTTTGGTTATTTCCTCTTCCTGGTGGGAAATGAGAGTTAAATTTGCCCGTCCAGACACCTCCAGCTAGTCTCTCATTGGTTCTCGCTATTCCTGTTCATCTTCCGCAGAAATTGCAAACTGGGCCAAACAGGAGGTTAAAGGCCCTGACTCTCCAAGTGGGGAGAGTGTTAGTAAAGCGTCTGGAATGTTGCACCCGAGAATCAGGGGAGGAGAACTGAGACATATTTGAACACGTCTCCCGTTCACACGGTTGATCATACTCTGGGTTCCACATGCATGTTTTAGCTGAAGGAAGAATACCTTAAACCTGGGTAGTTGAAACCCGTGGAATGGGTACCATGCAATATGACTTCAAAGGGTCTTCATTTGCTCACCGAACCTCTCCAATCCTATCACTGCTGCGTTTATGCCCCTATACACACGCTTGATTCTCTTTTGGAGACATCGCAATCCATAGGTTTAAAGATACTTACTAGTCAGGTACATTCTTAGGCGTTTAATATGGGGTGTTGAGTCCATTTCGTTGAGCAAGGAGTAGCTCTTGTCTATTCCATATTTGGCTTAAGGAACTTTATCTGTGCTCATTTCAATCTCTGGTTTTATGCAGCACCCCAACTCACCTTTCCCCTTAAGCAAGCATAAGTTGGTTTTCTAAATTTGAGACCCTGTTCTGTTTTGGAATTCAGTTCCTGTGTAGCCAAGTTTACATTACGTGTATTAGTGATATCTTATGATGTTTCTTTTTCTGTGTGAATTATTTCAGTTAGAAGCATCGTACCTGAATCCACTCATTATGCTGCTACGGGCCTGATGACATAGATTTCATTGCTGAGTGATACTGCATTGTACATAAGTACCACAAGTTCATTATCCATTTTTCACTTTCTGTGATACTGAACTTATACGGTAAATGAGGTTCTTGTAAACAGAGGCGTCCCAAACTTTGGGGTGGCTGTGTCTTTTTGATTTTAATTTCCCTAAGCTATAGGACCATAAGTGGAAGTGCCCTAGGCTCTGTTGCTTTGTTTTTTAGATGTTTCAGGAAACACCATACACTTCTCCCGAGTGTCTGTTGGCAATTTACATCCCGCCCATCAGCATAACAAGGCTCCCAGTTCTCCATGGCCTGTCCTGCCTTTCTGGACTTTACACTTTTTTCAGATGGCCCTTTTGACCGGGGGGAAGTGAGACTTCATTGTAGTGCAGATTTCCTTTGCAAGCTTGCTTGGTTGGCCAAAAAGTGCGTATGCGTTTTTTCCTGAATATATTCAGGAAAAAACGCATACGCCCTTTTTGGCCAAGTGCATCATTGTGGACGTTCTGCCTCTTTTCCTATGCTTTCAATGCAATTCCAGTCTACCTCCTGAAATCGGTTTCCTGCAACTCTGCCCCGCTTTCAAGTCCTCTTGGCAGCCTTACTTCAGTATATTTTTGGACGATAGCTGTCATTTATAACTCTGCAGGTTTGTGAATTACAGTGCCCCTGAGCTCCTTTCTTCAACTCGCGTTCTTGTGAGCTGTCCGCAACACTGCAGGATGACTTCAGGCCCTAATCTGGTTCCGGCACGGCACGCTGAGCCTTTGGTTATTTCCTCTTCCTGGTGGGAAATGAGAGTTAAATTTGCCCGTCCAGACACCTCCAGCTAGTCTCTCATTGGTTCTCGCTATTCCTGTTCATCTTCCGCAGAAATTGCAAACTGGGCCAAACAGGAGGTTAAAGGCCCTGACTCTCCAAGTGGGGAGAGTGTTAGTAAAGCGTCTAGAATGTTGCACCCGAGAATCAGGGGAGGAGAACTGAGACATATTTGAACACGTCTCCCGTTCACACGGTTGATCATACTCTTGGTTCCACATGCATGTTTTAGCTGAAGGAAGAATACCTTAAACCTGGGTAGTTGAAACCCGTGGAATGGGTACCATGCAATATGACTTCAAAGGGTCTTCATTTGCTCACCGAACCTCTCCAATCCTATCACTGCTGCGTTTATGCCCCTGTACACACGCTTGATTCTCTTTTGGAGACATCGCAATCCATAGGTTTAAAGATACTTACTAGTCAGGTACATTCTTAGGCGTTTAATATGGGGTGTTGAGTCCATTTCGTTGAGCAAGGAGTAGCTCTTGTCTATTCCATATTTGGCTTAAGGAACTTTATCTGTGCTCATTTCAATCTCTGGTTTTATGCAGCACCCCAACTCACCTTTCCCCTTAAGCAAGCATAAGTTGGTTTTCTAAATTTGAGACCCTGTTCTGTTTTGGAATTCAGTTCCTGTGTAGCCAAGTTTACATTCCGTGTATTAGTGATATCTTATGATGTTTCTTTTTCTGTGTGACTTATTTCAGTTAGAAGCATCGTACCTGAATCCACTCATTATGCTGCTACGGGCCTGATGACATAGATTTCATTGCTGAGTGATACTGCATTGTACGTAAGTACCACAAGTTCTTTATCCATTTTTCACTTTCTGTGATACTGAACTTGTACGGTAAACGAGGTTCTTGTAAACAGAGGCGTCCCAAACTTTGGGGTGGCTGTGTCTTTTTGATTTTAATTTCCCTAAGCTATAGGACCATAAGTGGAAGTGCCCTAGGCTCTGTTGCTGTGTTTTTTAGATGTTTCAGGAAACACCATACACTTCTCCCGAGTGTCTGTTGGCAATTTACATCCCGCCCATCAGCATAACAAGGCTCCCAGTTCTCCATGGCCTGTCCTGCCTTTCTGGATTTTACACTTTTTTCAGATGGCCCTTTTGACCGGGAGGAAGTGAGACTTCATTGTAGTGCAGATTTCCTTTGCAAGTTTGCTTGGTTGGCCAAAAAGGGCGTATGCGTTTTTTCCTGAATATATTCAGGAAAAAACACATACGCCCTTTTTGGCCAAGTGCATCATTGAGGACGTTCTGCCTCTTTTCCTATGCTTTCAATGCAATTCCAGTCTACCTCCTGAAATCGGTTTCCTGCAATTCTGCCCTGCTTTCAAGTCCTCTTGGCAGCCTTACTTCAGTATATTTTTGGACGATAGCTGTCATTTATAACTCTGCAGGTTTGTGAATTACAGTGCCCCTGAGCTCTTTTCTTCAACTCGCTTTCTTGTGAGCTGGCCACAACACCGCAGGATGGCTTCAGGCCCTAATCTGGTTCCGGCACGGCACGCTGAGCCTTTGGTTAATTCCTCTTCCTGGTGGGAAATGAGAGTTAAATTTGCCCGTCCAGACACCTCCAGCTAGTCTCTCATTGGTTCTCACTATTCCTGTTCATCTTCCGCAGAAATTACAAACTGGGCCAAACAGGAGGTTAAAGGGACTGAGTCTCCAAGTCGGGAGAGTGTTAGTAAAGCGTCTGGAATGTTGCACCCGAGTACCAGGGTACGAAAACTGAGACATATTTGAACACGTCTCCCGATCACATGGTTGATCATACTCTAGGTTCCACATGCATGTTTTAGCTGAAGGAAGAATACCTTAAACCTGGGTAGTTGAAACCCGTGGAATGGGTACCATGCAATATGATTTCAAAGGATCTTCATTTGCTCACCGAACCTCTCCAATCCTATCACTGCTGCGTTTATGCCCCTGTACACATGCTTGATTCTCTTTCGGAGACATAGCAATCCATAGGTTTTAAGATACTTACTAGTCAGGTACATTCTTAGGCGTTTAATATGCGGTGTTGAGTCCATTTCGTTGAGCAAGGAGTAGCTCTTGTCTATTCCATATTTGGCTTAAGGAACTTTATCTGTGCTCATTTCAATCTCTGGTTTTATGCAGCACCCCAACTCACCTTTCCCCTTAAGCAAGCATAAGTTGGTTTTCTAAATTTTACACCCTGTTCTGTTCTGTAATTCAGTTCCTGTGTAGCCAAGTTTACATTCCGTGTATTACTGATATCTTATGATGTTTCTTTTTCTGTGTGACTTATTTCAGTTAGAATCATCGTACCTGAATCCATTCTTTGTGCTGCTAAGGGCCTGTTGACATAGATTTCATTGCTGAGTGATATTGCTTTGTAAGTAAATACCACAACTTCTTTATCCATTTTTCACATTTGCGATGTTGAACTTGTACTGTAAACGAGGTTCTTGTAAACAGAGCCGTTCCATACTTTGGGGTGGCTGTGTCTTTTTGATTTTAATTTCCCTAAGCTATAGGACCATAAGTGGAAGTGCCCTAGGCTCTGTTGCTTTGTTTTTTAGATGTTTCAGGAAACACCATACACTTCTCCCCAGTGTCTGTTGGCAATTTACATCCCGCCCATCAGCATAACAAGGCTCCCAGTTCTCCATGGCCTGTCCTGCCTTTCTGGATTTTATTCTTTTTTCAGATGGCCCTTTTGACCGGGGGGAAGTGAGACTTCATTGTAGTGCAGATTTCCTTTGCAAGTTTGCTTGGTTGGCCAAAAAGGGCGTATGCGTTTTTTCCTGAATATATTCAGGAAAAAACGCATACGCCCTTTTTGGCCAAGTGCATCATTGTGGACGTTCTGCCTCTTTTCCTATGCTTTCAATGCAATTCCAGTCTACCTCCTGAAATCAGTTTCCTGCAATTCTGCCCCGCTTTCAAGTCCTCTTGGCAGCCTTACTTCAGTATATTTTTGGACGATAACTGTCATTTATAACTCTGAAGTTTTGTGAATTACAGTGCCCCTGAGCTCCTTTCTTCAACTCGCTTTCTTGTGAGCTGGCCGCAACACCGCAGGATGGCTTCAGGCCCTAATCTGGTTCCGGCACGGCACGCTGAGCCTTTGGTTATTTCCTCTTCCTGGTGGGAAATGAGAGTTAAATTTGCCCGTCCAGACACCTCCAGCTAGTCTCTCATTGGTTCTCCCTATTCCTGTTCATCTTCCACAGAAATTGCAAACTGGGCCAAACAGGAGATTAAAGGGACTGACTCTCCAAGTCGGGAGAGTGTTAGTAAAGCGTCTGGAATGTTGCACCCGAGTACCAGGGTACGAAAACTGAGACATATTTGAACACGTCTCCCGTTCACACGGTTGATCATACTCTGGGTTCCACATGCATGTTTTAGCTGAAGGAAGAATACCTTAAACCTGGGTAGTTGAAACCCGTGGAATGGGTACCATGCAATATGACTTCAAAGGGTCTTCATTTGCTCACCGAACCTCTCCAATCCTATCACTGCTGCGTTTATGCCCCTGTACACATGCTTGATTCTCTTTTGGAGACATAGCAATCCATAGGTTTTAAGATACTTACTAGTCAGGTACATTCTTAGGCGTTTAATATGGGGTGTTGAGTCCATTTCCTTGAGCAAGGAGTAGCTCTTGTCTATTCCATATTTGGCTTAAGGAACTTTATCTGTGCTCATTTCAATCTCTGGTTTTATGCAGCACCCCAACTCACCTTTTCTCTTAAGCAAACATAAGTTGGTTTTCTAAATTTGAGACCCTGTTCTGTTTTGGAGTTCAGTTCCTGTGTAGCCAAGTTTACATTCCGTGTATTAGTGATATCTTATGATGTTTCTTTTTCTGTGTGACTTATTTCAGTTAGAATCATCGTACCTGAATCCACTCATTATGCTGCTACGGGCCTGATGACAAAGATTTCATTGCTGAGTGATACTGCATTGTACGTAAGTACCACAAGTTCTTTATCCATTTTTCACTTTCTGTGATACTGAACTTGTACGGTAAACGAGGTTCTTGTAAACAGAGGCGTCCCAAACTTTGGGGTGGCTGTGTCTTTTTGATTTTAATTTCCCTAAGCTATAGGACCATAAGTGGAAGTGCCCTAGGCTCTGTTGCTTTGTTTTCTAGATGTTTCAGGAAACACCATACACTTCTCCCGAGTGTCTGTTGGCAATTTACATCCCGCCCATCAGCATAACAAGGCTTCCAGTTCTCCATGGCCTGTCCTGCCTTTCTGGATTTTACACTTTTTTCAGATGGCCCTTTTGACCGGGGGGAAGTGAGACTTCATTGTAGTGCAGATTTCCTTTGCAAGTTTGCTTGGTTGGCCAAAAAGGGCGTATGCGTTTTTTCCTGAATATATTCAGGAAAAAACGCATACGCCCTTTTTGGCCAAGTGCATCATTGTGGACGTTCTGCCTCTTTTCCTATGCTTTCAATGCAAATCCAGTCTACCTCCTGAAATTGGTTTCCTGCAATTCTGCCCTGCTTTCAAGTCCTCTTGGCAGCCTTACTTCAGTATATTTTTGGACGATAGCTGTCATTTATAACTCTGCAGGTTTGTGAATTACAGTGCCCCTGAGCTCCTTTCTTCAACTCGCTTTCTTGTGAGCTGGCCACAACACCGCAGGATGGCTTCAGGCCCTAATCTGGTTCCGGCACGGCACGCTGAGCCTTTGGTTAATTCCTCTTCCTGGTGGGAAATGAGAGTTAAATTTGCCCGTCCAGACACCTCCAGCTAGTCTCTCATTGGTTCTCGCTATTCCTGTTCATCTTCCGCAGAAATTACAAACTGGGCCAAACAGGAGGTTAAAGGGACTGAGTCTCCAAGTCGGGAGAGTGTTAGTAAAGCGTCTGGAATGTTGCACCCGAGTACCAGGGTACGAAAAGTGAGACATATTTGAACACGTCTCCCGATCACATGGTTGATCATACTCTAGGTTCCACATGCATGTTTTAGCTGAAGGAAGAATACCTTAAACCTGGGTAGTTGAAACCCGTGGAATGGGTACCATGCAATATGACTTCAAAGGGGCTTCATTTGCTCACCGAACCTCTCCAATCCTATCACTGCTGCGTTTATGCCCCTGTACACATGCTTGATTCTCTTTCAGAGACATAGCAATCCATAGGTTTTAAGATACTTACTAGTCAGGTACATTCTTAGGCGTTTAATATGGGGTGTTGAGTCCATTTCGTTGAGCAAGGAGTAGCTCTTGTCTATTCCATATTTGGCTTAAGGAACTTTATCTGTGCTCATTTCAATCTCTGGTTTTATGCAGCACCCCAACTCACCTTTTCTCTTAAGCAAACATAAGTTGGTTTTCTAAATTTGAGACCCTGTTCTGTTTTGGAATTCAGTTCCTGTGTAGCCAAGTTTACATTCCGTGTATTAGTGATATCTTATGATGTTTCTTTTTCTGTGTGACTTATTTCAGTTAGAATCATCGTACCTGAATCCACTCATTATGCTGCTAAGGGCCTGATGACATAGATTTCATTGCTGAGTGATACTGCATTGTACGTAAGTACCACAAGTTCTTTATCCAGTTTTCACTTTCTGTGATACTGAACTTGTACGGTAAACGAGGTTCTTGTAAACAGAGGCGTCCCAAACTTTGGGGTGGCTGTGTCTTTTTGATTTTAATTTCCCTAAGCTATAGGACCATAAGTGGAAGTGCCCTAGGCTCTGTTCCTTTGTTTTTTAGATGTTTCAGGAAACACCATACACTTCTCCCGAGTGTCTGTTGGCAATTTACATCCCGCCCATCAGCATAACAAGGCTCCCAGTTCTCCATGGCCTGTCCTGCCTTTCTGGATTTTACACTTTTTTCAGATGGCCCTTTTGACCGGGGGGAAGTGAGACTTCATTGTAGTGCAGATTTCCTTTGCAAGTTTGCTTGGTTGGCCAAAAAGGGCGTATGCGTTTTTTCCTGAATATATTCAGGAAAAAACGCATACGCCCTTTTTGGCCAAGTGCATCATTGAGGACGTTCTGCCTCTTTTCCTATGCTTTCAATGCAATTCCAGTCTACCTCCTGAAATCGGTTTCCTGCAATTCTGCCCCACTTTCAAGTCCTCTTGGCAGCCTTACTTCGGTATATTTTTGGACGATAGCTGTCATTTATAACTCTGCAGGTTTGTGAATTACAGTGCCCCTGAGCTCCTTTCTTCAACTCGCTTTCTTGTGACCTGGCCACAACACCGCAGGATGGCTTCAGGCCCTAATCTGGTTCCGGAACGGCACGCTGAGCCTTTGGTTAATTCCTCTTCCTGGTGGGAAATGAGAGTTAAATTTACCCGTCCAGACACCTCCAGCTAGTCTCTCATTGGATCTCCCTATTCCTGTTCATCTTCCGCAGAAATTGCAAACTGGGCCAAACAGGAGGTTAAAGGGACTGACTCTCCAAGTTGGGAGAGTGTTAGTAAAGCGTCTGGAATGTTGCACCCGAGTACCAGGGTACGAAAACTGAGACATATTTGAACACGTCTCCCGTTCACACGGTTGATCATACTCTGGGTTCCACATGCATGTTTTAGCTGAAGGAAGAATACCTTAAACCTGGGTAGTTGAAACCCGTGGAATGGGTACCATGCAATATGACTTCAAAGGGTCTTCATTTGCTCACCGAACCTCTCCAATCCTATCACTGCTGCGTTTATGCCGCTGTACACATGCTTGATTCTCTTTCGGAGACATAGCAATCCATAGGTTTTAAGATACTTACTAGTCAGGTACATTCTTAGGCGTTTAATATGGGGTGTTGAGTCCATTTCGTTGAGCAAGGAGTAGCTCTTGTCTATTCCATATTTGGTTTAAGGAACTTTATCTGTGCTCATTTCAATCTCTGGTTTTATGCAGCACCCCAACTCACCTTTACCCTTAAGCAAGCATATGTTGGTTTTGTGAATTTGAGACCCTGTTCTGTTCTGTAATTCAGTTCCTGTGTAGCCAAGTTTACATTCCGTGTATTACTGATATCTTATGATGTTTCTTTTTCTGTGTGACTTATTTCAGTTAGAATCATCATACCTGAATCCACTCATTATGCTGCTATGGGCCTAATGACATAGATTACATTGCTGAGTGATACTGCATTGTACGTAAGTACCACAAGTTCTTTATCCATTTTTCTCTTTCTGTGATATTGACCTTGTACGGTAAACGAGGTTCTTGTAAACAGAGGCGTCCCAAACTTTGGGGTGGCTGTGTCTTTTTGATTTTAATTTCACTAAGCTATAGGACCATAAGTGGAAGTGCGCTAGGCTCTGTTGCTTTGTTTTTTAGATGTTTCAGGAAACACCATACACTTCTCCCGAGTGTCTGTTGGCAATTTACATCCCGCCCATCAGCATAACAAGGCTTCCAGTTCTCCATGGCCTGTCCTGCCTTTCTGGATTTTACACTTTTTTCAGATGGCCCGTTTGACCGGGGGGAAGTGAAACTTCATTGTAGTGCAGATTTCCTTTGCAAGCTTGCTTGGTTGGCCAAAAAGTGCGTATGCGTTTTTTCCTGAATATATTCAGGAAAAAACGCATACGCCCTTTTTGGCCAAGTGCATCATTGTGGACGTTCTGCCTCTTTTCCTATGCTTTCAATGCAATTCCAATCTACCTCCTGAAATCGGTTTCCTGCAATTCTGCCCCGCTTTCAAGTCCTCTTGGCAGCCTTACTTCAGTATATTTTTGGACGATAGCTGTCATTTATAACTCTGCAGGTTTGTGAATTACAGTGCCCCTGAGCTCCTTTCTTCAACTCGCTTTCTTGTGACCTGGCCGCAACACCGCAGGATGGCTTCAGGCCCTAATCTGGTTCCGGCACGGCACGCTGAGCCTTTGGTTAATTCCTCTTCCTGGTGGGAAATGAGAGTTAAATTTGCCCGTCCAGACACCTCCAGCTAGTCTCTCATTGGTTCTCGCTATTCCTGTTCATCTTCCGCAGAAATTGCAAACTGGGCCAAACAGGAGGTTAAAGGGACTGACTCTCCAAGTCGGGAGAGTGTTAGTAAAGCGTCTGGAATGTTGCACCCGAGTACCAGGGTACGAAAACTGAGACATATTTGAACACGTCTCCCGATCATATGGTTGATCATAATCTAGGTTCCACATGCATGTTTTAGCTGAAGGAAGAATACCTTAAACCTGGGTAGTTGAAACCCGTGGAATGGGTACCATGCTATATGACTTCAAAGGGGCTTCATTTGCTCACCGAACCTCTCCAATCCTATCACTGCTGCGTTTATGCCCCTGTACACATGCTTGATTCTCTTTCGGAGACATAGCAATCCATAGGTTTTAAGATACTTACTAGTCAGGTACATTCTTAGGCGTTTAATATGCGGTGTTGAGTCCATTTCGTTGAGCAAGGAGTAGCTCTTGTCTATTCCATATTTGGCTTAAGGAACTTTATCTGTGCTCATTTCAATCTCTGGTTTTATGCAGCACCCCAACTCACCTTTCCCCTTAAGCAAGCATAAGTTGGTTTTCTAAATTTGACACCCTGTTCTGTTCTGTAATTCAGTTCCTGTGTAGCCAAGTTTACATTCCGTGTATTACTGATATCTTATGATGTTTCTTTTTCTGTGTGACTTATTTCAGTTAGAATCATCGTACCTGAATCCACTCTTTGTGCTGCTAAGGGCCTGTTGACATAGATTTCATTGCTGAGTGATATTGCTTTGTAAGTAAATACCACAACTTCTTTATCCATTTTTCACTTTTTGCGATGTTGAACTTGTACTGTAAACGAGGTTCTTGTAAACAGAGCCGTTCCATACTTTGGGGTGGCTGTGTCTTTTTGATTTTAATTTCCCTAAGCTATAGGACCATAAGTGGAAGTGCCCTAGGCTCTGTTCCTTTGTTTTTTAGATGTTTCAGGAAACACCATACACTTCTCCCGAGTGTCTGTTGGCAATTTACATCCCGCCCATAAGAATAACAAGGCTCCCAGTTCTCCATGGCCTGTCCTGCCTTTCTGGATTTTACACTTTTTTCAGATGGCCCTTTTGACCGGGGGGAAGTGAGACTTCATTGTAGTGCAGATTTCCTTTGCAAGTTTGCTTGGTTGGCCAAAAAGGGCGTATGCATTTTTTCCTGAATATATTCAGGATAAAACGCATACGCCCTTTTTGGCCAAGTGCATCATTGAGGACGTTCTGCCTCTTTTCCTATGCTTTCAATGCAATTCCAGTCTACCTCCTGAAATCGGTTTCCTGCAATTCTGCCCCGCTTTCAAGTCCTCTTGGCAGCCTTACTTCAGTATATTTTTGGACGATAGCTGTCATTTATAACTCTGCAGGTTTGTGAATTACAGTGCCCCTGAGCTCCTTTCTTCAACTCGCTTTCTTGTGAGCTGGCCGCAACACCGCAGGATGGCTTCAGGCCCTAATCTGGTTCCGGCACGGCACGCTGAGCCTTTGGTTAATTCCTCTTCCTGGTGGGAAATGAGAGTTAAATTTGCCCATCCAGACACCTCCAGCTAGTCTCTCATTGGTTCTCGCTATTCCTGTTCATCTTCCGCAGAAATTGCAAACTGGGCCAAACAGGAGGTTAAAGGGACTGACTCTCCAAGTCGGGAGAGTGTTAGTAAAGCGTCTGGAATGTTGCACCCGAGTACCAGGGTATGAAAACTGAGACATATTTGAACACGTCTCCCGATCACATGGTTGATCATACTCTAGGTTCCACATGCATGTTTTAGCTGAAGGAAGAATACCTTAAACCTGGGTAGTTGAAACCCGTGGAATGGGTACCATGCAATATGACTTCAAAGGGGCTTCATTTGCTCACCGAACCTCTCCAATCCTATCACTGCTGCGTTTATGCCCCTGTACACATGCTTGATTCTCTTTCGGAGACATAGCAATCCATAGGTTTTAAGATACTTACTAGTCAGGTACATTCTTAGGCGTTTAATATGGGGTGTTGAGTCCATTTCGTTGAGCAAGGAGTAGCTCTTGTCTATTCCATATTTGGCTTAAGGAACTTTATCTGTGCTCATTTCAATCTCTGGTTTTATGCAGCACCCCAACTCACCTTTCCCCTTAAGCAAGCATAAGTTGGTTTTCTAAATTTGACACCCTGTTCTGTTCTGTAATTCAGTTCCTGTGTAGCCAAGTTTACATTCCGTGTATTACTGATATCTTATGATGTTTCTTTTTCTGTGTGACTTATTTCAGTTAGAATCATCGTACCTGAATCCACTCTTTGTGCTGCTAAGGGCCTGTTGACATAGATTTCATTGCTGAGTGATATTGCTTTGTAAGTAAATACCACAACTTCTTTATCCATTTTTCACTTTTTGCGATGTTGAACTTGTACTGTAAACGAGGTTCTTGTAAACAGAGCCGTTCCATACTTTGGGGTGGCTGTGTCTTTTGGATTTTAATTTCCCTAAGCTATAGGACCATAAGTGGAAGTGCCCTAGGCTCTGTTCCTTTGTTTTTTAGATGTTTCAGGAAACACCATACACTTCTCCGGAGTGTCTGTTGGCAATTTACATCCCGCCCATCAGCATAACAAGGCTCCCAGTTCTCCATGGCCTGTCCTGCCTTTCTGGATTTTATTCTTTTTTCAGATGGCCCTTTTGACCGGGGGGAAGTGAGACTTCATTGTAGTGCAGATTTCCTTTGCAAGTTTGCTTGGTTGGCCAAAAAGGGCGTATGCGTTTTTTCCTGAATATATTCAGGAAAAAACGCATACGCCCTTTTTGGCCAAGTGCATCATTGTGGACGTTCTGCCTCTTTTCCTATGCTTTCAATGCAATTCCAGTCTACCTCCTGAAATTGGTTTCCTGCAATTCTGCCCTGCTTTCAAGTCCTCTTGGCAGCCTTACTTCAGTATATTTTTGGACGATAGCTGTCATTTATAACTCTGCAGGTTTGTGAATTACAGTGCCCCTGAGCTCCTTTCTTCAACTCGCTTTCTTGTGAGCTGGCCGCAACACCGCAGGATGGCTTCAGGCCCTATTCTGGTTCCGGCACGGCACGCTGAGCCTTTGGTTAATTCCTCTTCCTGGTGGGAAATGAGAGTTAAATTTGCCCGTCCAGACACCTCCAGCTAGTCTCTCATTAGTTCTCGCTATTCCTGTTCATCTTCCGCAGAAATTGCAAACTGGGCCAAACAGGAGGTTAAAGGCCCTGACTCTCCAAGTGGGGAGAGTGTTAGTAAAGCGTCTGGAATGTTGCACCCGAGTACCAGGGTACGAAAACTGAGACATATTTGAACACGTCTCCCGTTCACACGGTTGAGCATACTCTGGGTTCCACATGCATGTTTTAGCTGAAGGAAGAATACCTTAAACCTGGGTAGTTGAAACCCGTGGAATGGGTACCATGCAATATGACTTCAAAGGGTCATCATTTGCTCACCGAACCTCTCCAATCCTATCACTGCTGCGTTTATGCCCCTGTACACATGCTTGATTCTCTTTTGGAGACATAGCAATCCATAGGTTTAAAGATACTTACTAGTCAGGTACATTCTTAGGCGTTTAATATGGGGTGTTGAGTCCATTTCGTTGAGCAAGGAGTAGCTCTTGTCTATTCCATATTTGGCTTAAGGAACTTTATCTGTGCTCATTTCAATCTCTGGTTTTATGCAGCACCCCAACTCACCTTTCCCCTTAAGCAAGCATAAGTTGGTTTTCTAAATTTGAGACCCTGTTCTGTTTTGGAATTCAGTTCCTGTGTAGCCAAGTTTACATTCCGTGTATTAGTGATATCTTATGATGTTTCTTTTTCTGTGTGACTTATTTCAGTTAGAATCATCGTACCTGAATCCACTCATTATGCTGCTATGGGCCTGATGACATAGATTTCATTGCTGAGTGATACTGCATTGTACGTAAGTACCACAAGTTCATTATCCATTTTTCACTTTCTGTGATACTGAACTTATACGGTAAATGAGGTTCTTGTAAACAGAGGCATCCCAAACTTTGCGGTGGCTGTGTCTTTTTGATTTTAATTTCCCTAAGCTATAGGACCATAAGTGGAAGTGCCCTAGGCTCTGTTGCTTTGTTTTTTAGATGTTTCAGGAAACACCATACACTTCTCCCGAGTGTCTGTTGGCAATTTACATCCCGCCCATCAGGATAACAAGGCTCCCAGTTCTCCATGACCTGTCCTGCCTTTCTGGATTTTACACTTTTTTAAGATGGCCCTTTTGACCGGGGGGATGTGAGACTTCATTGTAGTGCAGATTTCCTTTGCAAGTTTGCTTGGTTGGCCAAAAAGGGCGTATGCGTTTTTTCCTGAATATATTCAGGAAAAAACGCATACGCCCTTTTTGGCCAAGTGCATCATTGTGGACGTTCTGCCTCTTTTCCTATGCTTTCAATGCAATTCCAGTCTACCTCCTGAAATCGGTTTCCTGCAATTCTGCCCCGCTTTCAAGTCCTCTTGGCAGCCTTACTTCAGTATATTTTTGGACGATAGCTGTCATTTATAACTCTGCAGTTTTGTGAATTACAGTGCCCCTGAGCTCCTTTCTTCAACTCGCTTTCTTGTGAGCTGGCCGCAACACCGCAAGATGGCTTCAGGCCCTAATCTGGTTCCGGCACGGCACGCTGAGCCTTTGGTTAATTCCTCTTCCTGGTGGGAAATGAGAGTTAAATTTGCCCATCCAGACACCTCCAGCTAGTCTCTCATTGGTTCTCGCTATTCCTGTTCATCTTCCACAGAAATTGCAAACTGGGCCAAACAGGAGGTTAAAGGGACTGACTCTCCAAGTCGGGAGAGTGTTAGTAAAGCGTCTGGAATGTTGCACCCGAGTACCAGGGTACGAAAACTGAGACATATTTGAACACGTCTCCCGATCACATGGTTGATCATACTCTAGGTTCCACATGCATGTTTTAGCTGAAGGAAGAATACCTTAAACCTGGGTAGTTGAAACCCGTGGAATGGGTACCATGCAATATGACTTCAAAGGGTCTTCATTTGCTCACCGAACCTCTCCAATCCTATCACTGCTGCGTTTATGCCCCTGTACACATGCTTGATTCTCTTTTGGAGACATAGCAATCCATAGGTTTTAAGATACTTACTAGTCAGGTACATTCTTAGGCGTTTAATATGGGGTGTTGAGTCCATTTCATTGAACAAGGAGTACCTCTTGTCTATTCCATATTTGGCTTAAGGAACTTTATCTGTGCTCATTTCAATCTCTGGTTTTATGCAGCACCCCAACTCACCTTTTCTCTTAAGCAAACATAAGTTGGTTTTCTAAATTTGAGACCCTGTTCTGTTTTGGAGTTCAGTTCCTGTGTAGCCAAGTTTACATTCCGTGTATTAGTGATATCTTATGATGTTTCTTTTTCTGTGTGACTTATTTCAGTTAGAATCATCGAACCTGAATCCACTCATTATGCTGCTACGGGCCTGATGACATAGATTTCATTGCTGAGTGATACTGCATTGTACGTAAGTACCACAAGTTCTTTATCCATTTTTCACTTTCTGTGATACTGAACGTGTACGGTAAACGAGGTTCTTGTAAACAGAGGTGTCCCAAACTTGTGGGTGGCTGTGTCTTTTTTATTTTAATTTCCCTAAGCTATAGGACCATAAGTGGAAGTGCCCTAGGCTCTGTTCCTTTGTTTTTTAGATGTTTCAGGAAACACCATACACTTCTCCCGAGTGTCTGTTGGCAATTTACATCCCGCCCATCAGCATAACAAGGCTCCCAGTTCTCCATGGCCTGTCCTGCCTTTCTGGATTTTATTCTTTTTTCAGATGGCCCTTTTGACCGGGGGAAAGTGAGACTTCATTGTAGTGCAGATTTCCTTTGCAAGTTTGCTTGGTTGGCCAAAAAGCGCGTATGCGTTTTTTCCTGAATATATTCAGGAAAAAACACATACGCCCTTTTTGGCCAAGTGCATCATTGAGGACGTTCTGCCTCTTTTCCTATGCTTTCAATGCAATTCCAGTCTACCTCCTGAAATCGGTTTCCTGCAATTCTGCCCCGCTTTCAAGTCCTCTTGGCAGCCTTACTTCAGTATATTTTTGGACGATAGCTGTCATTTATAACTCTGCAGATTTGTGAATTACAGTGCCCCTGAGCTCCTTTCTTCAACTCGCTTTCTTGTGAGCTGGCCGCAACACCGCAGGATGGCTTCAGGCCCTAATCTGGTTCCGGCACGGCACGCTGAGCCTTTGGTTAATTCCTCTTCCTGGTGGGAAATGAGAGTTAAATTTGCCCGTCCAGACACCTCCAGCTAGTCTCTCATTGGTTCTCGCTATTCCTGTTCATCTTCCGCAGAAATTACAAACTGGGCCAAACAGGAGGTTAAAGGGACTGACTCTCCAAGTCGGGAGAGTGTTAGTAAAGCGTCTGGAATGTTGCACCCGAGTACCAGGGTACGAAAACTGAGACATATTTGAACACGTCTCCCGATCACATGGTTGATCATACTCTAGGTTCCACATGCATGTTTTAGCTGAAGGAAGAATACCTTAAACCTGGGTAGTTGAAACCCGTGGAATGGGTACCATGCAATATGACTTCAAAGGATCTTCATTTGCTCACCGAACCTCTCCAATCCTATCACTGCTGCGTTTATGCCCCTGTACACATGCTTGATTCTCTTTCGGAGACATAGCAATCCATAGGTTTTAAGATACTTACTAGTCAGGTACATTCTTAGGCGTTTAATATGCGGTGTTGAGTCCATTTCGTTGAGCAAGGAGTAGCTCTTGTCTATTCCATATTTGGCTTAAGGAACTTTATCTGTGCTCATTTCAATCTCTGGTTTTATGCAGCACCCCAACTCACCTTTCCCCTTAAGCAAGCATAAGTTGGTTTTCTAAATTTGACACCCTGTTCTGTTCTGTAATTCAGTTCCTGTGTAGCCAAGTTTACATTCCGTGTATTACTGATATCTTATGATGTTTCTTTTTCTGTGTGACTTATTTCAGTTAGAATCATCGTACCTGAATCCACTCTTTGTGCTGCTAAGGGCCTGTTGACATAGATTTCATTGCTGAGTGATATTGCTTTGTAAGTAAATACCACAACTTCTTTATCCATTTTTCACTTTTTGCGATGTTGAACTTGTACTGTAAACGAGGTTCTTGTAAACAGAGCCATTCCAAACTTTGGGGTGGCTGTGTCTTTTTGATTTTAATTTCCCTAAGCTATAGGACCATAAGTGGAAGTGCCCTAGGCTCTGTTGCTTTGTTTTTTAGATGTTTCAGGAAACACCATACACTTCTCCCGAGTGTCTGTTGGCAATTTACATCCCGCCCATCAGCATAACAAGGCTCCCAGTTCTCCATGGCCTGTCCTGCCTTTCTGGATTTTATTCTTTTTTCAGATGGCCCTTTTGACCGGGGGGAAGTGAGACTTCATTGTAGTGCAGATTTCCTTTGCAAATTTGCTTGGTTGGCCAAAAAGGGCGTATGCGTTTTTTCCTGAATATATTCAGGAAAAAACGCATACGCCCTTTTTGGCCAAGTGCATCATTGTGGACGTTCTGCCTCTTTTCCTATGCTTTCAATGCAATTCCAGTCTACCTCCTGAAATCGGTTTCCTGCAATTCTGCCCCGCTTTCAAGTCCTCTTGGCAGCCTTACTTCAGTATATTTTTGGACGATAACTGTCATTTATAACTCTGAAGTTTTGTGAATTACAGTGCCCCTGAGCTCCTTTCTTCAACTCGCTTTCTTGTGAGCTGGCCGCAACACCGCAGGATGGCTTCAGGCCCTAATCTGGTTCCGGCACGGCACACTGAGCCTTTGGTTATTTCCTCTTCCTGGTGGGAAATGAGAGTTAAATTTGCCCGTCCAGACACCTCCAGCTAGTCTCTCATTGGTTCTCCCTATTCCTGTTCATCTTCCACAGAAATTTCAAACTGGGCCAAACAGGAGGTTAAAGGGACTGACTCTCCAAGTCGGGAGAGTGTTAGTAAAGCGTCTGGAATGTTGCACCCGAGTACCAGGGTACGAAAACTGAGACATATTTGTACACGTCTCCCGTTCACACGGTTGATCATACTCTGGGTTCCACATGCATGTTTTAGCTGAAGGAAGAATACCTTAAACCTGGGTAGTTGAAACCCGTGGAATGGGTACCATGCAATATGACTTCAAAGGGTCTTCATTTGCTCACCGAACCTCTCCAATCCTATCACTGCTGCGTTTATGCCCCTGTACACATGCTTGATTCTCTTTCGGAGACATAGCAATCCATAGGTTTTAAGATACTTACTAGTCAGGTACATTCTTAGGCGTTTAATATGGGGTGTTGAGTCCATTTCATTGAGCAAGGAGTAGCTCTTGTCTATTCCATATTTGGCTTAAGGAACTTTATCTGTGCTCATTTCAATCTCTGGTTTTATGCAGCACCCCAACTCACCTTTTCTCTTAAGCAAACATAAGTTGGTTTTCTAAATTTGAGACCCTGTTCTGTTTTGGAGTTCAGTTCCTGTGTAGCCAAGTTTACATTCCGTGTATTAGTGATATCTTATGATGTTTCTTTTTCTGTGTGACTTATTTCAGTTAGAATCATCATACCTGAATCCACTCATTGTGCTGCTAAGGGCCTGATGACATAGATTTCATTGCTGAGTGATATTGCTTTGTAAGTAAATACCACAACTTCTTTATCCATTTTTCACTTTTTGCGATGTTGAACTTGTACTGTAAACGAGGTTCTTGTAAACAGAGCCATTCCAAACTTTGGGGTGGCTGTGTCTTTTTGATTTTAATTTCCCTAAGCTATAGGACCATAAGTGGAAGTGCCCTAGGCTCTGTTGCTTTGTTTTTTAGATGTTTCAGGAAACACCATACACTTCTCCCGAGTGTCTGTTGGCAATTTACATCCCGCCCATCAGCATAACAAGGCTCCCAGTTCTCCATGGCCTGTCCTGCCTTTCTGGATTTTATTCTTTTTTCAGATGGCCCTTTTGACCGGGGGGAAGTGAGACTTCATTGTAGTGCAGATTTCCTTTGCAAATTTGCTTGGTTGGCCAAAAAGGACGTATGCGTTTTTTCCTGAATATATTCAGGAAAAAACGCATACGCCCTTTTTGGCCAAGTGCATCATTGTGGACGTTCTGCCTCTTTTCCTATGCTTTCAATGCAATTCCAGTCTACCTCCTGAAATCGGTTTCCTGCAATTCTGCCCCGCTTTCAAGTCCTCTTGGCAGCCTTACTTCAGTATATTTTTGGACGATAACTGTCATTTATAACTCTGAAGTTTTGTGAATTACAGTGCCCCTGAGCTCCTTTCTTCAACTCGCTTTCTTGTGAGCTGGCCGCAACACCGCAGGATGGCTTCAGGCCCTAATCTGGTTCCGGCACGGCACACTGAGCCTTTGGTTATTTCCTCTTCCTGGTGGGAAATGAGAGTTAAATTTGCCCGTCCAGACACCTCCAGCTAGTCTCTCATTGGTTCTCCCTATTCCTGTTCATCTTCCACAGAAATTGCAAACTGGGCGAAACAGGAGGTTAAAGGGACTGACTCTCCAAGTCGGGAGAGTGTTAGTAAAGCGTCTGGAATGTTGCACCCGAGTACCAGGGTACGAAAACTGAGACATATTTGAACACGTCTCCCGTTCACACGGTTGATCATACTCTGGGTTCCACATGCATGTTTTAGCTGAAGGAAGAATACCTTAAACCTGGGTAGTTGAAACCCGTGGAATGGGTACCATGCAATATGACTTCAAAGGGTCTTCATTTGCTCACCGAACCTCTCCAATCCTATCACTGCTGCGTTTATGCCCCTGTACACATGCTTGATTCTCTTTTGGAGACATAGCAATCCATAGGTTTTAAGATACTTACTAGTCAGGTACATTCTTAGGCGTTTAATATGGGGTGTTGAGTCCATTTCATTGAGCAAGGAGTACCTCTTGTCTATTCCATATTTGGCTTAAGGAACTTTATCTGTGCTCATTTCAATCTCTGGTTTTATGCAGCACCCCAACTCACCTTTTCTCTTAAGTAAACATAAGTTGGTTTTCTAAATTTGAGACCCTGTTCTGTTTTGGAGTTCAGTTCCTGTGTAGCCAAGTTTACATTCCGTGTATTAGTGATATCTTATGATGTTTCTTTTTCTGTGTGACTTATTTCAGTTAGAATCATCGAACCTGAATCCACTCATTATGCTGCTACGGGCCTGATGACATAGATTTCATTGCTGAGTGATACTGCATTGTACGTAAGTACCACAAGTTCTTTATCCATTTTTCACTTTCTGTGATTCTGAACGTGTACGGTAAACGAGGTTCTTGTAAACAGAGGTGTCCCAAACTTGTGGGTGGCTGTGTCTTTTTTATTTTAATTTCCCTAAGCTATAGGACCATAAGTGGAAGTGCCCTAGGCTCTGTTCCTTTGTTTTTTAGATGTTTCAGGAAACACCATACACTTCTCCCGAGTGTCTGTTGGCAATTTACATCCCACCCATCAGCATAACAAGGCTCCCAGTTCTCCATGGCCTGTCCTGCCTTTCTGGATTTTACACTTTTTTCAGATGGCCCTTTTGACCGGGGGAAAGTGAGACTTCATTGTAGTGCAGATTTCCTTTGCAAGTTTGCTTGGTTGGCCAAAAAGCGCGTATGCGTTTTTTCCTGAATATATTCAGGAAAAAACGCATACGCCCTTTTTGGCCAAGTGCATCATTGAGGACGTTCTGCCTCTTTTCCTATGCTTTCAATGCAATTCCAGTCTACCTCCTGAAATCGGTTTCCTGCAATTCTGCCCCGCTTTCAAGTCCTCTTGGCAGCCTTACTTCAGTATATTTTTGGACGATAGCTGTCATTTATAACTCTGCAGATTTGTGAATTACAGTGCCCCTGAGCTCCTTTCTTCAACTCGCTTTCTTGTGAGCTGGCCGCAACACCGCAGGATGGCTTCAGGCCCTAATCTGGTTCCGGCACGGCACGCTGAGCCTTTGGTTAATTCCTCTTCCTGGTGGGAAATGAGAGTTAAATTTGCCCGTCCAGACACCTCCAGCTAGTCTCTCATTGGTTCTCGCTATTCCTGTTCATCTTCCACAGAAATTACAAACTGGGCCAAACAGGAGGTTAAAGGGACTGACTCTCCAAGTCGGGAGAGTGTTAGTAAAGCGTCTGGAATGTTGCACCCGAGTACCAGGGTACGAAAACTGAGACATATTTGAACACGTCTCCCGATCACATGGTTGATCATACTCTAGGTTCCACATGCATGTTTTAGCTGAAGGAAGAATACCTTAAACCTGGGTAGTTGAAACCCGTGGAATGGGTACCATGCAATATGACTTCAAAGGATCTTCATTTGCTCACCGAACCTCTCCAATCCTATCACTGCTGCGTTTATGCCCCTGTACACATGCTTGATTCTCTTTCGGAGACATAGCAATCCATAGGTTTTAAGATACTTACTAGTCAGGTACATTCTTAGGCGTTTAATATGCGGTGTTGAGTCCATTTCGTTGAGCAAGGAGTAGCTCTTGTCTATTCCATATTTGGCTTAAGGAACTTTATCTGTGCTCATTTCAATCTCTGGTTTTATGCAGCACCCCAACTCACCTTTCCCCTTAAGCAAGCATAAGTTGGTTTTCTAAATTTGACACCCTGTTCTGTTCTGTAATTCAGTTCCTGTGTAGCCAAGTTTACATTCCGTGTATTACTGATATCTTATGATGTTTCTTTTTCTGTGTGACTTATTTCAGTTAGAATCATCGTACCTGAATCCACTCTTTGTGCTGCTAAGGGCCTGTTGACATAGATTTCATTGCTGAGTGATATTGCTTTGTAAGTAAATACCACAACTTCTTTATCCATTTTTCACTTTTTGCGATGTTGAACTTGTACTGTAAACGAGGTTCTTGTAAACAGAGCCATTCCAAACTTTGGGGTGGCTGTGTCTTTTTGATTTTAATTTCCCTAAGCTATAGGACCATAAGTGGAAGTGCCCTAGGCTCTGTTGCTTTGTTTTTTAGATGTTTCAGGAAACACCATACACTTCTCCCGAGTGTCTGTTGGAAATTTACATCCCGCCCATCAGCATAACAAGGCTCCCAGTTCTCCATGGCCTGTCCTGCCTTTCTGGATTTTATTCTTTTTTCAGATGGCCCTTTTGACCGGGGGGAAGTGAGACTTCATTGTAGTGCAGATTTCCTTTGCAAATTTGCTTGGTTGGCCAAAAAGGGCGTATGCGTTTTTTCCTGAATATATTCAGGAAAAAACGCATACGCCCTTTTTGGCCAAGTGCATCATTGTGGACGTTCTGCCTCTTTTCCTATGCTTTCAATGCAATTCCAGTCTACCTCCTGAAATCGGTTTCCTGCAATTCTGCCCCGCTTTCAAGTCCTCTTGGCAGCCTTACTTCAGTATATTTTTGGACGATAACTGTCATTTATAACTCTGAAGTTTTGTGAATTACAGTGCCCCTGAGCTCCTTTCTTCAACTCGCTTTCTTGTGAGCTGGCCGCAACACCGCAGGATGGCTTCAGGCCCTAATCTGGTTCCGGCACGGCACACTGAGCCTTTGGTTATTTCCTCTTCCTGGTGGGAAATGAGAGTTAAATTTGCCCGTCCAGACACCTCCAGCTAGTCTCTCATTGGTTCTCCCTATTCCTGTTCATCTTCCACAGAAATTTCAAACTGGGCCAAACAGGAGGTTAAAGGGACTGACTCTCCAAGTCGGGAGAGTGTTAGTAAAGCGTCTGGAATGTTGCACCCGAGTACCAGGGTACGAAAACTGAGACATATTTGTACACGTCTCCCGTTCACACGGTTGATCATACTCTGGGTTCCACATGCATGTTTTAGCTGAAGGAAGAATACCTTAAACCTGGGTAGTTGAAACCCGTGGAATGGGTACCATGCAATATGACTTCAAAGGGTCTTCATTTGCTCACCGAACCTCTCCAATCCTATCACTGCTGCGTTTATGCCCCTGTACACATGCTTGATTCTCTTTCGGAGACATAGCAATCCATAGGTTTTAAGATACTTACTAGTCAGGTACATTCTTAGGCGTTTAATATGCGGTGTTGAGTCCATTTCGTTGAGCAAGGAGTAGCTCTTGTCTATTCCATATTTGGCTTAAGGAACTTTATCTGTGCTCATTTCAATCTCTGGTTTTATGCAGCACCCCAACTCACCTTTCCCCTTAAGCAAGCATAAGTTGGTTTTCTAAATTTGACACCCTGTTCTGTTCTGTAATTCAGTTCCTGTGTAGCCAAGTTTACATTCCGTGTATTACTGATATCTTATGATGTTTCTTTTTCTGTGTGACTTATTTCAGTTAGAATCATCGTACCTGAATCCACTCTTTGTGCTGCTAAGGGCCTGTTGACATAGATTTCATTGCTGAGTGATATTGCTTTGTAAGTAAATACCACAACTTCTTTATCCATTTTTCACTTTTTGCGATGTTGAACTTGTACTGTAAACGAGGTTCTTGTAAACAGAGCCATTCCAAACTTTGGGGTGGCTGTGTCTTTTTGATTTTAATTTCCCTAAGCTATAGGACCATAAGTGGAAGTGCCCTAGGCTCTGTTGCTTTGTTTTTTAGATGTTTCAGGAAACACCATACACTTCTCCCGAGTGTCTGTTGGCAATTTACATCCCGCCCATCAGCATAACAAGGCTCCAAGTTCTCCATGGCCTGTCCTGCCTTTCTGGATTTTATTCTTTTTTCAGATGGCCCTTTTGACCAGGGGGAAGTGAGACTTCATTGTAGTGCAGATTTCCTTTGCAAATTTGCTTGGTTGGCCAAAAAGGGCGTATGCGTTTTTTCCTGAATATATTCAGGAAAAAACGCATACGCCCTTTTTGGCCAAGTGCATCATTGTGGACGTTCTGCCTCTTTTCCTATGCTTTCAATGCAATTCCAGTCTACCTCCTGAAATCGGTTTCCTGCAATTCTGCCCCGCTTTCAAGTCCTCTTGGCAGCCTTACTTCAGTATATTTTTGGACGATAACTGTCATTTATAACTCTGAAGTTTTGTGAATTACAGTGCCCCTGAGCTCCTTTCTTCAACTCGCTTTCTTGTGAGCTGGCCGCAACACCGCAGGATGGCTTCAGGCCCTAATCTGGTTCCGGCACGGCACACTGAGCCTTTGGTTATTTCCTCTTCCTGGTGGGAAATGAGAGTTAAATTTGCCCGTCCAGACACCTCCAGCTAGTCTCTCATTGGTTCTCCCTATTCCTGTTCATCTTCCACAGAAATTTCAAACTGGGCCAAACAGGAGGTTAAAGGGACTGACTCTCCAAGTCGGGAGAGTGTTAGTAAAGCGTCTGGAATGTTGCACCCGAGTACCAGGGTACGAAAACTGAGACATGTTTGTACACGTCTCCCGTTCACACGGTTGATCATACTCTGGGTTCCACATGCATGTTTTAGCTGAAGGAAGAATACCTTAAACCTGGGTAGTTGAAACCCGTGGAATGGGTACCATGCAATATGACTTCAAAGGGTCTTCATTTGCTCACCGAACCTCTCCAATCCTATC
This sequence comes from Pseudorca crassidens, assembly GCF_039906515.1. NCBI lineage: Eukaryota > Metazoa > Chordata > Mammalia > Artiodactyla > Delphinidae > Pseudorca > Pseudorca crassidens. Next base: position 105,942,969 of record NC_090301.1, read on the forward strand.
ACTGCTGCGTTTATGCCCCTGTACACATGCTTGATTCTCTTTCGGAGACATAGCAATCCATAGGTTTTAAGATACTTACTAGTCAGGTACATTCTTAGGCGTTTAATATGGGGTGTTGAGTCCATTTCATTGAGCAAGGAGTAGCTCTTGTCTATTCCATATTTGGCTTAAGGAACTTTATCTGTGCTCATTTCAATCTCTGGTTTTATGCAGCACCCCAACTCACCTTTTCTCTTAAGCAAACATAAGTTGGTTTTCTAAATTTGAGACCCTGTTCTGTTTTGGAGTTCAGTTCCTGTGTAGCCAAGTTTACATTCCGTGTATTAGTGATATCTTATGATGTTTCTTTTTCTGTGTGACTTATTTCAGTTAGAATCATCATACCTGAATCCACTCATTGTGCTGCTAAGGGCCTGATGACATAGATTTCATTGCTGAGTGATATTGCTTTGTAAGTAAATACCACAACTTCTTTATCCATTTTTCACTTTTTGCGATGTTGAACTTGTACTGTAAACGAGGTTCTTGTAAACAGAGCCATTCCAAACTTTGGGGTGGCTGTGTCTTTTTGATTTTAATTTCCCTAAGCTATAGGACCATAAGTGGAAGTGCCCTAGGCTCTGTTGCTTTGTTTTTTAGATGTTTCAGGAAACACCATACACTTCTCCCGAGTGTCTGTTGGCAATTTACATCCCACCCATCAGCATAACAAGGCTCCCAGTTCTCCATGGCCTGTCCTGCCTTTCTGGATTTTACACTTTTTTCAGATGGCCCTTTTGACCGAGGGGAAGTGAGATTTCATTGTACTGCAGATTTCCTTTGCAAGTTTGCTTGGTTGGCCAAAAAGGGCGTATGCGTTTTTTCCTGAATATATTCAGGAAAAAACGCATACGCCCTTTTTGGCCAAGTGCATCATTGAGGACGTTCTGCCTCTTTTCCTATGCTTTCAATGCAATTCCAGTCTACCTCCTGAAATCGGTTTCCTGCAATTCTGCCCCGCTTTCAAGTCCTCTTGGCAGCCTTACTTCAGTATATTTTTGGACGATAGCTGTCATTTATAACTCTGCAGGTTTGTGAATTACAGTGCCCCTGAGCTCCTTTCTTCAACTCGCTTTCTTGTGAGCTGTCCGCAACACTGCAGGATGACTTCAGGCCCTAATCTGGTTCCGGCACGGCACGCTGAGCCTTTGGTTATTTCCTCTTCCTGGTGGGAAATGAGAGTTAAATTTGCCCGTCCAGACACCTCCAGCTAGTCTCTCATTGGTTCTCCCTATTCCTGTTCATCTTCCACAGAAATTGCAAACTGGGCGAAACAGGAGGTTAAAGGGACTGACTCTCCAAGTTGGGAGAGTGTTAGTAAAGCGTCTGGAATGTTGCACCCGAGTACCAGGGTACGAAAACTGAGACATATTTGAACACGTCTCCCGTTCACACGGTTGATCATACTCTGGGTTCCACATGCATGTTTTAGCTGAAGGAAGAATACCTTAAACCTGGGTAGTTGAAACCCGTGGAATGGGTACCATGCAATATGACTTCAAAGGGTCTTCATTTGCTCACCGAACCTCTCCAATCCTATCACTGCTGCGTTTATGCCCCTGTACACATGCTTGATTCTCTTTTGGAGACATAGCAATCCATAGGTTTTAAGATACTTACTAGTCAGGTACATTCTTAGGCGTTTAATATGGGGTGTTGAGTCCATTTCATTGAGCAAGGAGTAGCTCTTGTCTATTCCATATTTGGCTTAAGGAACTTTATCTGTGCTCATTTCAATCTCTGGTTTTATGCAGCACCCCAACTCACCTTTACCCTTAAGCAAGCATAAGTTGGTTTTCTAAATTTGAGACCCTGTTCTGTTCTGTAATTCAGTTCCTGTGTAGCCAAGTTTACATTCCGTGTATTACTGATATCTTATGATGTTTCTTTTTCTGTGTGACTTATTTCACTTAGAATCATCATACCTGAATCCACTCATTGTGCTGCTAAGGGCCTGATGACATAGATTTCATTGCTGAGTGATATTGCTTTGTAAGTAAATACCACAACTTCTTTATCCATTTTTCACTTTCTGCGATGTTGAACTTGTACTGTAAACGAGGTTCTTGTAAACAGAGCCGTACCATATTTTGGGGTGGCTGTGTCTTTTTGATTTTAATTTCCCTAAGCTTTAGGACCATAAGTGGAAGTGCCCTAGGCTCTGTTGCTTTGTTTTTTAGATGTTTCAGGAAACACCATACACTTCTCCCGAGTGTCTGTTGGCAATTTACATCCCGCCCATCAGCATAACAAGGCTCCCAGTTCTCCATGGCCTGTCCTGCCTTTCTGGATTTTACACTTTTTTCAGATGGTCCTTTTGACTGGGGGGAAGTGAGACTTCATTGTAGTGCAGATTTCCTTTGCAAGCTTGCTTGGTTGGCCAAAAAGGGCGTATGCGTTTTTTCCTGAATATATTCAGGAAAAAACGCATACGCCCTTTTTGGCAAGGGGCATTATTGTGGACGCTCTGCCTCTTTTCCTATGCTTTCAATGCAATTCCACTCTACCTCCTGAAATCGGTTTCCTGCAATTCTGCCCCGCTTTCAAGTCCTCTTGGCTGCCTTACTTCAGTATATTTTTGGACGATAGCTGTCATTTATAACTCTGCAGGTTTGTGAATTACAGTGACCCTGAGCTCCTTTCTTCAACTCGCTTTCTTGTGAGCTGGCCGCAACACCGCAGGATGGCTTCAGGCCCTAATCTGGTTCCGGCATGGCACGCTGAGCCTTTGGTTAATTCCTCTTCCTGGTGGGAAATGAGAGTTAAATTTGCCCGTCCAGACACCTCCAGCTAGTCTCTCATTGGTTCTCGCTATTCCTGTTCATCTTCCGCAGAAATTGCAAACTGGGCCAAACAGGAGGTTAAAGGCCCTGACTCTCCAAGTGGGGAGAGTGTTAGTAAAGCGTCTGGAATGTTGCACCCGAGTATCAGGGGAGGAAAACTGAGACATATTTGAACACGTCTCCCGTTCACACGGTTGATCATACTCTGGGTTCCACATGCATGTTTTAGCTGAAGGAAGAATACCTTAAACCTGGGTAGTTGAAACCCGTGGAATGGGTACCATGCAATATGACTTCAAAGGGTCTTCATTTGCTCACCGAACCTCTCCAATCCTATCACTGCTGCGTTTATGCCCCTGTACACATGCTTGATTCTCTTTCGGAGACATAGCAATCCATAGGTTTTAAGATACTTACTAGTCAGGTACATTCTTAGGCGTTTAATATGGGGTGTTGAGTCCATTTCGTTGAGCAAGGAGTAGCTCTTGTCTATTCCATATTTGGCTTAAGGAACTTTATCTGTGCTCATTTCAATCTCTGGTTTTATGCAGCACCCCAACTCACCTTTCCCCTTAAGCAAGCATAAGTTGGTTTTCTAAATTTGAGACCCTGTTCTGTTCTGTAATTCAGTTCCTGTGTAGCCAAGTTTACATTCCGTGTATTACTGATATCTTATGATGTTTCTTTTTCTGTGTGACTTATTTCAGTTAGAATCATCATACCTGAATCCACTCATTGTGCTGCTAAGGGCCTGATGACATAGATTTCATTGCTGAGTGATATTGCTTTGTAAGTAAATACCACAACTTCTTTATCCATTTTTCACTTTCTGCGATGTTGAATTTGTACTGTAAACGAGGTTCTTGTAAACAGTGCCGTTCCATACTTTGGGGTGGCTGTGTCTTTTTGATTTTCATTTCCCTAAGCTATAGGACCATAAGTGGAAGTGCCCTAGGCTCTGTTGCTTTGTTTTTTAGATGTTTCAGGAAACACCATACACTTCTCCCCAGTGTCTGTTGGCAATTTACATCCCGCCCATCAGCATAACAATGCTCCCAGTTCTCCATGGCCTGTCCTGCCTTTCTGGATTTTACACTTTTTTCAGATGGCCCTTTTGACCGGGGGGAATTGAGACTTCATTGTAGTGCAGATTTCCTTTGCAAGCTTGCTTGGTTGGCCAAAAAGGGCGTATGCGTTTTTTCCTGAATATATTCAGGAAAAAACGCATACGCCCTTTTTGGCCAAGTGCATCATTGTGGACGTTCTGCCTCTTTTCCTATGCTTTCAATGCAATTCCAGTCTACCTCCTGAAATCGGTTTCCTGCAATTCTGCCCCGCTTTCAAGTCCTCTTGGCAGCCTTACTTCAGTATATTTTTGGACGATAGCTGTCATTTATAACTCTGCATGTTTGTGAATTACAGTGCCCCTGAGCTCCTTTCTTCAACTCGCTTTCTTGTGAGCTGTCCGCAACACTGCAGGATGACTTCAGGCCCTAATCTGGTTCCGGCACGGCACGCTGAGCCTTTGGTTATTTCCTCTTCCTGGTGGGAAATGAGAGTTAAATTTGCCCGTCCAGACACCTCCAGCTAGTCTCTCATTGGTTCTCGCAATTCCTGTTCATCTTCCGCAGAAATTGCAAACTGGGCCAAACAGGAGGTTAAAGGCCCTGACTCTCCAAGTGGGGAGAGTGTTAGTAAAGCGTCTGGAATGTTACACCCGAGTATCAGGGGAGGAAAACTGAGACATATTTGAACACGTCTCCCGTTCACACGGTTGATCATACTCTGGGTTCCACATGCATGTTTTAGCTGAAGGAAGAATACCTTAAACCTGGGTAGTTGAAACCCGTGGAATGGGTACCATGCAATATGACTTCAAAGGGTCTTCATTTGCTCACCGAACCTCTCCAATCCTATCACTGCTGCCTTTATGCCCCTGTACACACGCTTGATTCTATTTTGGAGACATAGCAATCCATAGGTTTAAAGATACTTACTAGTCAGGTACATTCTTAGGCGTTTAATATGAGGTGTTGAGTCCATTTCGTTGAGCAAGGAGTAGCTCTTGTCTATTCCATATTTGGCTTAAGGAACTTTATCTGTGCTCATTTCAATCTCTGGTTTTATGCAGCACCCCAACTCACCTTTCCCCTTAAGCAAGCATAAGTTGGTTTTCTAAATTTGAGACCCTGTTCTGTTTTGGAATTCAGTTCCTGTGTAGCCAAGTTTACATTCTGTGTATTAGTGATATCTTATGATGTTTCTTTTTCTGTGTGACTTATTTCAGTTAGAATCATCGTACCTGAATCCACTCTTTGTGCTGCTAAGGGCCTGTTGACATAGATTTCATTGCTGAGTGATATTGCTTTGTAAGTAAATACCACAAGTTCTTTATCCATTTTTCACTTTCTGTGATACTGAACTTGTACGGTAAACGAGGTTCTTGTAAACAGAGGCGTCCCAAACTTTGGGGTCGCTGTGTCTTTTTGATTTTAATTTCCCTAAGCTATAGGACCATAAGTGGAAGTGCCCTAGGCTCTGTTCCTTTGTTTTTTAGATGTTTCAGGAAACACCATACACTTCTCCCGAGTGTCTGTTGGCAATTTACATCCTGCCCATCAGCATAACAAGGCTCCCAGTTCTCCATGGCCTGTCCTGCCTTTCTGGATTTTACACTTTTTTCAGATGGCCCTTTTGACCGGGGGGAAGTGAGACTTCATTGTAGTGCAGATTTCCTTTGCAAGTTTGCTTGGTTGGCCAAAAAGGGCGTATGCGTTTTTTCCTGAATATATTCAGGAAAAAACGCATACGCCCTTTTTGGCCAAGTGCATCATTGAGGACGTTCTGCCTCTTTTCCTATGCTTTCAATGCAATTCCAGTCTACCTCCTGAAATCGGTTTCCTGCAATTCTGCCCCGCTTTCAAGTCCTCTTGGCAGCCTTACTTCAGTATATTTTTGGACGATAGCTGTCATTTATAACTCTGCAGGTTTGTGAATTACAGTGCCCCTGAGCTCCTTTCTTCAACTCGCTTTCTTGTGAGCTGGCCGCAACACCGCAGGATGGCTTCAGGCCCTAATCTGGTTCCGGCACGGCACGCTGAGCCTTTGGTTAATTCCTCTTCCTGGTGGGAAATGAGAGTTAAATTTGCCCGTCCAGACACCTCCAGCTAGTCTCTCATTGGTTCTCCCTATTCCTGTTCATCTTCCACAGAAATTGCAAACTGGGCCAAACAGGAGGTTAAAGGGACTGACTCTCCAAGTCGGGAGAGTGTTAGTAAAGCGTCTGGAATGTTGCACCCGAGTACCAGGGTACGAAAACTGAGACATATTTGAACACGTCTCCCGATCACATGGTTGATCATACTCTAGGTTCCACATGCATGTTTTAGCTGAAGGAAGAATACCTTAAACCTGGGTAGTTGAAACCCGTGGAATGGGTACCATGCAATATGACTTCAAAGGGTCTTCATTTGCTCACCGAACCTCTCCAATCCTATCACTGCTGCGTTTATGCCCCTGTACACATGCTTGATTCTCTTTCGGAGACATAGCAATCCATAGGTTTTAAGATACTTACTAGTCAGGTACATTCTTAGGCGTTTAATATGCGGTGTTGAGTCCATTTCGTTGAGCAAGGAGTAGCTCTTGTCTATTCCATATTTGGCTTAAGGAACTTTATCTGTGCTCATTTCAATCTCTGGTTTTATGCAGCACCCCAACTCACCTTTCCCCTTAAGCAAGCATAAGTTGGTTTTCTAAATTTGACACCCAGTTCTGTTCTGTAATTCAGTTCCTGTGTAGCCAAGTTTACATTCCGTGTATTACTGATATCTTATGATGTTTCTTTTTCTGTGTGACTTATTTCAGTTAGAATCATCGTACCTGAATCCACTCTTTGTGCTGCTAAGGGCCTGTTGACATAGATTTCATTGCTGAGTGATATTGCTTTGTAAGTAAATACCACAACTTCTTTATCCATTTTTCACTTTTTGCGATGTTGAACTTGTACTGTAAACGAGGTTCTTGTAAACAGAGCCGTTCCATACTTTGGGGTGGCTGTGTCTTTTTGATTTTAATTTCCCTAAGCTATAGGACCATAAGTGGAAGTGCCCTAGGCTCTGTTGCTTTGTTTTTTAGATGTTTCAGGAAACACCATACACTTCTCCCGAGTGTCTGTTGGCAATTTACATCCCGCCCATCAGCATAACAAGGCTCCCAGTTCTCCATGGCCTGTCCTGCCTTTCTGGATTTTACACTTTTTTCAGATGGCCCTTTTGACCGGGGGAAAGTGAGACTTCATTGTAGTGCAGATTTCCTTTGCAAGTTTGCTTGGTTGGCCAAAAAGCGCGTATGCGTTTTTTCCTGAATATATTCAGGAAAAAACGCATACGCCCTTTTTGGCCAAGTGCATCATTGAGGACGTTCTGCCTCTTTTCCTATGCTTTCAATGCAATTCCAGTCTACCTCCTGAAATCGGTTTCCTGCAATTCTGCCCCGCTTTCAAGTCCTCTTGGCAGCCTTACTTCAGTATATTTTTGGACGATAGCTGTCATTTATAACTCTGCAGATTTGTGAATTACAGTGCCCCTGAGCTCCTTTCTTCAACTCGCTTTCTTGTGAGCTGGCCGCAACACCGCAGGATGGCTTCAGGCCCTAATCTGGTTCCGGCACGGCACGCTGAGCCTTTGGTTAATTCCTCTTCCTGGTGGGAAATGAGAGTTAAATTTGCCCGTCCAGACACCTCCAGCTAGTCTCTCATTGGTTCTCGCTATTCCTGTTCATCTTCCACAGAAATTACAAACTGGGCCAAACAGGAGGTTAAAGGGACTGACTCTCCAAGTCGGGAGAGTGTTAGTAAAGCGTCTGGAATGTTGCACCCGAGTACCAGGGTACGAAAACTGAGACATATTTGAACACGTCTCCCGATCACATGGTTGATCATACTCTAGGTTCCACATGCATGTTTTAGCTGAAGGAAGAATACCTTAAACCTGGGTAGTTGAAACCCGTGGAATGGGTACCATGCAATATGACTTCAAAGGATCTTCATTTGCTCACCGAACCTCTCCAATCCTATCACTGCTGCGTTTATGCCCCTGTACACATGCTTGATTCTCTTTCGGAGACATAGCAATCCATAGGTTTTAAGATACTTACTAGTCAGGTACATTCTTAGGCGTTTAATATGCGGTGTTGAGTCCATTTCGTTGAGCAAGGAGTAGCTCTTGTCTATTCCATATTTGGCTTAAGGAACTTTATCTGTGCTCATTTCAATCTCTGGTTTTATGCAGCACCCCAACTCACCTTTCCCCTTAAGCAAGCATAAGTTGGTTTTCTAAATTTGACACCCTGTTCTGTTCTGTAATTCAGTTCCTGTGTAGCCAAGTTTACATTCCGTGTATTACTGATATCTTATGATGTTTCTTTTTCTGTGTGACTTATTTCAGTTAGAATCATCGTACCTGAATCCACTCTTTGTGCTGCTAAGGGCCTGTTGACATAGATTTCATTGCTGAGTGATATTGCTTTGTAAGTAAATACCACAACTTCTTTATCCATTTTTCACTTTTTGCGATGTTGAACTTGTACTGTAAACGAGGTTCTTGTAAACAGAGCCATTCCAAACTTTGGGGTGGCTGTGTCTTTTTGATTTTAATTTCCCTAAGCTATAGGACCATAAGTGGAAGTGCCCTAGGCTCTGTTGCTTTGTTTTTTAGATGTTTCAGGAAACACCATACACTTCTCCCGAGTGTCTGTTGGAAATTTACATCCCGCCCATCAGCATAACAAGGCTCCCAGTTCTCCATGGCCTGTCCTGCCTTTCTGGATTTTATTCTTTTTTCAGATGGCCCTTTTGACCGGGGGGAAGTGAGACTTCATTGTAGTGCAGATTTCCTTTGCAAATTTGCTTGGTTGGCCAAAAAGGGCGTATGCGTTTTTTCCTGAATATATTCAGGAAAAAACGCATACGCCCTTTTTGGCCAAGTGCATCATTGTGGACGTTCTGCCTCTTTTCCTATGCTTTCAATGCAATTCCAGTCTACCTCCTGAAATCGGTTTCCTGCAATTCTGCCCCGCTTTCAAGTCCTCTTGGCAGCCTTACTTCAGTATATTTTTGGACGATAACTGTCATTTATAACTCTGAAGTTTTGTGAATTACAGTGCCCCTGAGCTCCTTTCTTCAACTCGCTTTCTTGTGAGCTGGCCGCAACACCGCAGGATGGCTTCAGGCCCTAATCTGGTTCCGGCACGGCACGCTGAGCCTTTGGTTATTTCCTCTTCCTGGTGGGAAATGAGAGTTAAATTTGCCCGTCCAGACACCTCCAGCTAGTCTCTCATTGGTTCTCCCTATTCCTGTTCATCTTCCACAGAAATTTCAAACTGGGCCAAACAGGAGGTTAAAGGGACTGACTCTCCAAGTCGGGAGAGTGTTAGTAAAGCGTCTGGAATGTTGCACCCGAGTACCAGGGTACGAAAACTGAGACATATTTGTACACGTCTCCCGTTCACACGGTTGATCATACTCTGGGTTCCACATGCATGTTTTAGCTGAAGGAAGAATACCTTAAACCTGGGTAGTTGAAACCCGTGGAATGGGTACCATGCAATATGACTTCAAAGGGTCTTCATTTGCTCACCGAACCTCTCCAATCCTATCACTGCTGCGTTTATGCCCCTGTACACATGCTTGATTCTCTTTCGGAGACATAGCAATCCATAGGTTTTAAGATACTTACTAGTCAGGTACATTCTTAGGCGTTTAATATGCGGTGTTGAGTCCATTTCGTTGAGCAAGGAGTAGCTCTTGTCTATTCCATATTTGGCTTAAGGAACTTTATCTGTGCTCATTTCAATCTCTGGTTTTATGCAGCACCCCAACTCACCTTTCCCCTTAAGCAAGCATAAGTTGGTTTTCTAAATTTGACACCCTGTTCTGTTCTGTAATTCAGTTCCTGTGTAGCCAAGTTTACATTCCGTGTATTACTGATATCTTATGATGTTTCTTTTTCTGTGTGACTTATTTCAGTTAGAATCATCGTACCTGAATCCACTCTTTGTGCTGCTAAGGGCCTGTTGACATAGATTTCATTGCTGAGTGATATTGCTTTGTAAGTAAATACCACAACTTCTTTATCCATTTTTCACTTTTTGCGATGTTGAACTTGTACTGTAAACGAGGTTCTTGTAAACAGAGCCATTCCAAACTTTGGGGTGGCTGTGTCTTTTTGATTTTAATTTCCCTAAGCTATAGGACCATAAGTGGAAGTGCCCTAGGCTCTGTTGCTTTGTTTTTTAGATGTTTCAGGAAACACCATACACTTCTCCCGAGTGTCTGTTGGCAATTTACATCCCGCCCATCAGCATAACAAGGCTCCAAGTTCTCCATGGCCTGTCCTGCCTTTCTGGATTTTATTCTTTTTTCAGATGGCCCTTTTGACCAGGGGGAAGTGAGACTTCATTGTAGTGCAGATTTCCTTTGCAAATTTGCTTGGTTGGCCAAAAAGGGCGTATGCGTTTTTTCCTGAATATATTCAGGAAAAAACGCATACGCCCTTTTTGGCCAAGTGCATCATTGTGGACGTTCTGCCTCTTTTCCTATGCTTTCAATGCAATTCCAGTCTACCTCCTGAAATCGGTTTCCTGCAATTCTGCCCCGCTTTCAAGTCCTCTTGGCAGCCTTACTTCAGTATATTTTTGGACGATAACTGTCATTTATAACTCTGAAGTTTTGTGAATTACAGTGCCCCTGAGCTCCTTTCTTCAACTCGCTTTCTTGTGAGCTGGCCGCAACACCGCAGGATGGCTTCAGGCCCTAATCTGGTTCCGGCACGGCACACTGAGCCTTTGGTTATTTCCTCTTCCTGGTGGGAAATGAGAGTTAAATTTGCCCGTCCAGACACCTCCAGCTAGTCTCTCATTGGTTCTCCCTATTCCTGTTCATCTTCCACAGAAATTTCAAACTGGGCCAAACAGGAGGTTAAAGGGACTGACTCTCCAAGTCGGGAGAGTGTTAGTAAAGCGTCTGGAATGTTGCACCCGAGTACCAGGGTACGAAAACTGAGACATGTTTGTACACGTCTCCCGTTCACACGGTTGATCATACTCTGGGTTCCACATGCATGTTTTAGCTGAAGGAAGAATACCTTAAACCTGGGTAGTTGAAACCCGTGGAATGGGTACCATGCAATATGACTTCAAAGGGTCTTCATTTGCTCACCGAACCTCTCCAATCCTATCACTGCTGCGTTTATGCCCCTGTACACATGCTTGATTCTCTTTCGGAGACATAGCAATCCATAGGTTTTAAGATACTTACTAGTCAGGTACATTCTTAGGCGTTTAATATGGGGTGTTGAGTCCATTTCATTGAGCAAGGAGTAGCTCTTGTCTATTCCATATTTGGCTTAAGGAACTTTATCTGTGCTCATTTCAATCTCTGGTTTTATGCAGCACCCCAACTCACCTTTTCTCTTAAGCAAACATAAGTTGGTTTTCTAAATTTGAGACCCTGTTCTGTTTTGGAGTTCAGTTCCTGTGTAGCCAAGTTTACATTCCGTGTATTAGTGATATCTTATGATGTTTCTTTTTCTGTGTGACTTATTTCAGTTAGAATCATCATACCTGAATCCACTCATTGTGCTGCTAAGGGCCTGATGACATAGATTTCATTGCTGAGTGATATTGCTTTGTAAGTAAATACCACAACTTCTTTATCCATTTTTCACTTTTTGCGATGTTGAACTTGTACTGTAAACGAGGTTCTTGTAAACAGAGCCATTCCAAACTTTGGGGTGGCTGTGTCTTTTTGATTTTAATTTCCCTAAGCTATAGGACCATAAGTGGAAGTGCCCTAGGCTCTGTTGCTTTGTTTTTTAGATGTTTCAGGAAACACCATACACTTCTCCCGAGTGTCTGTTGGCAATTTACATCCCACCCATCAGCATAACAAGGCTCCCAGTTCTCCATGGCCTGTCCTGCCTTTCTGGATTTTACACTTTTTTCAGATGGCCCTTTTGACCGAGGGGAAGTGAGATTTCATTGTACTGCAGATTTCCTTTGCAAGTTTGCTTGGTTGGCCAAAAAGGGCGTATGCGTTTTTTCCTGAATATATTCAGGAAAAAACGCATACGCCCTTTTTGGCCAAGTGCATCATTGAGGACGTTCTGCCTCTTTTCCTATGCTTTCAATGCAATTCCAGTCTACCTCCTGAAATCGGTTTCCTGCAATTCTGCCCCGCTTTCAAGTCCTCTTGGCAGCCTTACTTCAGTATATTTTTGGACGATAGCTGTCATTTATAACTCTGCAGGTTTGTGAATTACAGTGCCCCTGAGCTCCTTTCTTCAACTCGCTTTCTTGTGAGCTGTCCGCAACACTGCAGGATGACTTCAGGCCCTAATCTGGTTCCGGCACGGCACGCTGAGCCTTTGGTTATTTCCTCTTCCTGGTGGGAAATGAGAGTTAAATTTGCCCGTCCAGACACCTCCAGCTAGTCTCTCATTGGTTCTCCCTATTCCTGTTCATCTTCCACAGAAATTGCAAACTGGGCGAAACAGGAGGTTAAAGGGACTGACTCTCCAAGTTGGGAGAGTGTTAGTAAAGCGTCTGGAATGTTGCACCCGAGTACCAGGGTACGAAAACTGAGACATATTTGAACACGTCTCCCGTTCACACGGTTGATCATACTCTGGGTTCCACATGCATGTTTTAGCTGAAGGAAGAATACCTTAAACCTGGGTAGTTGAAACCCGTGGAATGGGTACCATGCAATATGACTTCAAAGGGTCTTCATTTGCTCACCGAACCTCTCCAATCCTATCACTGCTGCGTTTATGCCCCTGTACACATGCTTGATTCTCTTTTGGAGACATAGCAATCCATAGGTTTTAAGATACTTACTAGTCAGGTACATTCTTAGGCGTTTAATATGGGGTGTTGAGTCCATTTCATTGAGCAAGGAGTAGCTCTTGTCTATTCCATATTTGGCTTAAGGAACTTTATCTGTGCTCATTTCAATCTCTGGTTTTATGCAGCACCCCAACTCACCTTTACCCTTAAGCAAGCATAAGTTGGTTTTCTAAATTTGAGACCCTGTTCTGTTCTGTAATTCAGTTCCTGTGTAGCCAAGTTTACATTCCGTGTATTACTGATATCTTATGATGTTTCTTTTTCTGTGTGACTTATTTCACTTAGAATCATCATACCTGAATCCACTCATTGTGCTGCTAAGGGCCTGATGACATAGATTTCATTGCTGAGTGATATTGCTTTGTAAGTAAATACCACAACTTCTTTATCCATTTTTCACTTTCTGCGATGTTGAACTTGTACTGTAAACGAGGTTCTTGTAAACAGAGCCGTACCATATTTTGGGGTGGCTGTGTCTTTTTGATTTTAATTTCCCTAAGCTTTAGGACCATAAGTGGAAGTGCCCTAGGCTCTGTTGCTTTGTTTTTTAGATGTTTCAGGAAACACCATACACTTCTCCCGAGTGTCTGTTGGCAATTTACATCCCGCCCATCAGCATAACAAGGCTCCCAGTTCTCCATGGCCTGTCCTGCCTTTCTGGATTTTACACTTTTTTCAGATGGTCCTTTTGACTGGGGGGAAGTGAGACTTCATTGTAGTGCAGATTTCCTTTGCAAGCTTGCTTGGTTGGCCAAAAAGGGCGTATGCGTTTTTTCCTGAATATATTCAGGAAAAAACGCATACGCCCTTTTTGGCAAGGGGCATTATTGTGGACGCTCTGCCTCTTTTCCTATGCTTTCAATGCAATTCCACTCTACCTCCTGAAATCGGTTTCCTGCAATTCTGCCCCGCTTTCAAGTCCTCTTGGCTGCCTTACTTCAGTATATTTTTGGACGATAGCTGTCATTTATAACTCTGCAGGTTTGTGAATTACAGTGACCCTGAGCTCCTTTCTTCAACTCGCTTTCTTGTGAGCTGGCCGCAACACCGCAGGATGGCTTCAGGCCCTAATCTGGTTCCGGCATGGCACGCTGAGCCTTTGGTTAATTCCTCTTCCTGGTGGGAAATGAGAGTTAAATTTGCCCGTCCAGACACCTCCAGCTAGTCTCTCATTGGTTCTCGCTATTCCTGTTCATCTTCCGCAGAAATTGCAAACTGGGCCAAACAGGAGGTTAAAGGCCCTGACTCTCCAAGTGGGGAGAGTGTTAGTAAAGCGTCTGGAATGTTGCACCCGAGTATCAGGGGAGGAAAACTGAGACATATTTGAACACGTCTCCCGTTCACACGGTTGATCATACTCTGGGTTCCACATGCATGTTTTAGCTGAAGGAAGAATACCTTAAACCTGGGTAGTTGAAACCCGTGGAATGGGTACCATGCAATATGACTTCAAAGGGTCTTCATTTGCTCACCGAACCTCTCCAATCCTATCACTGCTGCGTTTATGCCCCTGTACACATGCTTGATTCTCTTTCGGAGACATAGCAATCCATAGGTTTTAAGATACTTACTAGTCAGGTACATTCTTAGGCGTTTAATATGGGGTGTTGAGTCCATTTCGTTGAGCAAGGAGTAGCTCTTGTCTATTCCATATTTGGCTTAAGGAACTTTATCTGTGCTCATTTCAATCTCTGGTTTTATGCAGCACCCCAACTCACCTTTCCCCTTAAGCAAGCATAAGTTGGTTTTCTAAATTTGAGACCCTGTTCTGTTCTGTAATTCAGTTCCTGTGTAGCCAAGTTTACATTCCGTGTATTACTGATATCTTATGATGTTTCTTTTTCTGTGTGACTTATTTCAGTTAGAATCATCATACCTGAATCCACTCATTGTGCTGCTAAGGGCCTGATGACATAGATTTCATTGCTGAGTGATATTGCTTTGTAAGTAAATACCACAACTTCTTTATCCATTTTTCACTTTCTGCGATGTTGAATTTGTACTGTAAACGAGGTTCTTGTAAACAGTGCCGTTCCATACTTTGGGGTGGCTGTGTCTTTTTGATTTTCATTTCCCTAAGCTATAGGACCATAAGTGGAAGTGCCCTAGGCTCTGTTGCTTTGTTTTTTAGATGTTTCAGGAAACACCATACACTTCTCCCCAGTGTCTGTTGGCAATTTACATCCCGCCCATCAGCATAACAATGCTCCCAGTTCTCCATGGCCTGTCCTGCCTTTCTGGATTTTACACTTTTTTCAGATGGCCCTTTTGACCGGGGGGAATTGAGACTTCATTGTAGTGCAGATTTCCTTTGCAAGCTTGCTTGGTTGGCCAAAAAGGGCGTATGCGTTTTTTCCTGAATATATTCAGGAAAAAACGCATACGCCCTTTTTGGCCAAGTGCATCATTGTGGACGTTCTGCCTCTTTTCCTATGCTTTCAATGCAATTCCAGTCTACCTCCTGAAATCGGTTTCCTGCAATTCTGCCCCGCTTTCAAGTCCTCTTGGCAGCCTTACTTCAGTATATTTTTGGACGATAGCTGTCATTTATAACTCTGCATGTTTGTGAATTACAGTGCCCCTGAGCTCCTTTCTTCAACTCGCTTTCTTGTGAGCTGTCCGCAACACTGCAGGATGACTTCAGGCCCTAATCTGGTTCCGGCACGGCACGCTGAGCCTTTGGTTATTTCCTCTTCCTGGTGGGAAATGAGAGTTAAATTTGCCCGTCCAGACACCTCCAGCTAGTCTCTCATTGGTTCTCGCAATTCCTGTTCATCTTCCGCAGAAATTGCAAACTGGGCCAAACAGGAGGTTAAAGGCCCTGACTCTCCAAGTGGGGAGAGTGTTAGTAAAGCGTCTGGAATGTTACACCCGAGTATCAGGGGAGGAAAACTGAGACATATTTGAACACGTCTCCCGTTCACACGGTTGATCATACTCTGGGTTCCACATGCATGTTTTAGCTGAAGGAAGAATACCTTAAACCTGGGTAGTTGAAACCCGTGGAATGGGTACCATGCAATATGACTTCAAAGGGTCTTCATTTGCTCACCGAACCTCTCCAATCCTATCACTGCTGCCTTTATGCCCCTGTACACACGCTTGATTCTATTTTGGAGACATAGCAATCCATAGGTTTAAAGATACTTACTAGTCAGGTACATTCTTAGGCGTTTAATATGAGGTGTTGAGTCCATTTCGTTGAGCAAGGAGTAGCTCTTGTCTATTCCATATTTGGCTTAAGGAACTTTATCTGTGCTCATTTCAATCTCTGGTTTTATGCAGCACCCCAACTCACCTTTCCCCTTAAGCAAGCATAAGTTGGTTTTCTAAATTTGAGACCCTGTTCTGTTTTGGAATTCAGTTCCTGTGTAGCCAAGTTTACATTCTGTGTATTAGTGATATCTTATGATGTTTCTTTTTCTGTGTGACTTATTTCAGTTAGAATCATCGTACCTGAATCCACTCTTTGTGCTGCTAAGGGCCTGTTGACATAGATTTCATTGCTGAGTGATATTGCTTTGTAAGTAAATACCACAAGTTCTTTATCCATTTTTCACTTTCTGTGATACTGAACTTGTACGGTAAACGAGGTTCTTGTAAACAGAGGCGTCCCAAACTTTGGGGTCGCTGTGTCTTTTTGATTTTAATTTCCCTAAGCTATAGGACCATAAGTGGAAGTGCCCTAGGCTCTGTTCCTTTGTTTTTTAGATGTTTCAGGAAACACCATACACTTCTCCCGAGTGTCTGTTGGCAATTTACATCCTGCCCATCAGCATAACAAGGCTCCCAGTTCTCCATGGCCTGTCCTGCCTTTCTGGATTTTACACTTTTTTCAGATGGCCCTTTTGACCGGGGGGAAGTGAGACTTCATTGTAGTGCAGATTTCCTTTGCAAGTTTGCTTGGTTGGCCAAAAAGGGCGTATGCGTTTTTTCCTGAATATATTCAGGAAAAAACGCATACGCCCTTTTTGGCCAAGTGCATCATTGAGGACGTTCTGCCTCTTTTCCTATGCTTTCAATGCAATTCCAGTCTACCTCCTGAAATCGGTTTCCTGCAATTCTGCCCCGCTTTCAAGTCCTCTTGGCAGCCTTACTTCAGTATATTTTTGGACGATAGCTGTCATTTATAACTCTGCAGGTTTGTGAATTACAGTGCCCCTGAGCTCCTTTCTTCAACTCGCTTTCTTGTGAGCTGGCCGCAACACCGCAGGATGGCTTCAGGCCCTAATCTGGTTCCGGCACGGCACGCTGAGCCTTTGGTTAATTCCTCTTCCTGGTGGGAAATGAGAGTTAAATTTGCCCGTCCAGACACCTCCAGCTAGTCTCTCATTGGTTCTCCCTATTCCTGTTCATCTTCCACAGAAATTGCAAACTGGGCCAAACAGGAGGTTAAAGGGACTGACTCTCCAAGTCGGGAGAGTGTTAGTAAAGCGTCTGGAATGTTGCACCCGAGTACCAGGGTACGAAAACTGAGACATATTTGAACACGTCTCCCGATCACATGGTTGATCATACTCTAGGTTCCACATGCATGTTTTAGCTGAAGGAAGAATACCTTAAACCTGGGTAGTTGAAACCCGTGGAATGGGTACCATGCAATATGACTTCAAAGGGTCTTCATTTGCTCACCGAACCTCTCCAATCCTATCACTGCTGCGTTTATGCCCCTGTACACATGCTTGATTCTCTTTCGGAGACATAGCAATCCATAGGTTTTAAGATACTTACTAGTCAGGTACATTCTTAGGCGTTTAATATGCGGTGTTGAGTCCATTTCGTTGAGCAAGGAGTAGCTCTTGTCTATTCCATATTTGGCTTAAGGAACTTTATCTGTGCTCATTTCAATCTCTGGTTTTATGCAGCACCCCAACTCACCTTTCCCCTTAAGCAAGCATAAGTTGGTTTTCTAAATTTGACACCCAGTTCTGTTCTGTAATTCAGTTCCTGTGTAGCCAAGTTTACATTCCGTGTATTACTGATATCTTATGATGTTTCTTTTTCTGTGTGACTTATTTCAGTTAGAATCATCGTACCTGAATCCACTCTTTGTGCTGCTAAGGGCCTGTTGACATAGATTTCATTGCTGAGTGATATTGCTTTGTAAGTAAATACCACAACTTCTTTATCCATTTTTCACTTTTTGCGATGTTGAACTTGTACTGTAAACGAGGTTCTTGTAAACAGAGCCGTTCCATACTTTGGGGTGGCTGTGTCTTTTTGATTTTAATTTCCCTAAGCTATAGGACCATAAGTGGAAGTGCCCTAGGCTCTGTTGCTTTGTTTTTTAGATGTTTCAGGAAACACCATACACTTCTCCCGAGTGTCTGTTGGCAATTTACATCCCGCCCATCAGCATAACAAGGCTCCCAGTTCTCCATGGCCTGTCCTGCCTTTCTGGATTTTATTCTTTTTTCAGATGGCCCTTTTGACCTGGGGGAAGTGAGACTTCATTGTAGTGCAGATTTCCTTTGCAAGTTTGCTTGGTTGGCCAAAAAGGGCGTATGCGTTTTTTCCTGAATATATTCAGGAAAAAACGCATACGCCCTTTTTGGCCAAGTGCATCATTGTGGACGTTATGCCTCTTTTCCTATGCTTTCAATGCAATTCCAGTCTACCTCCTGAAATCGGTTTCCTGCAATTCTGCCCCGCTTTCAAGTCCTCTTGGCAGCCTTACTTCAGTATATTTTTGGACGATAACTGTCATTTATAACTCTGCAGGTTTGTGAATTACAGTGCCCCTGAGCTCCTTTCTTCAACTCGCTTTCTTGTGAGCTGGCCGCAACACCGCAGGATGGCTTCAGGCCCTAATCTGGTTCCGGCACGGCACGCTGAGCCTTTGCTTATTTCCTCTTCCTGGTGGGAAATGAGAGTTAAATTTGCCCGTCCAGACACCTCCAGCTAGTCTCTCATTGGTTCTCCCTATTCCTGTTCATCTTCCACAGAAATTGCAAACTGGGCCAAACAGGAGGTTAAAGGGACTGACTCTCCAAGTTGGGAGAGTGTTAGTAAAGCGTCTGAAATGTTGCACCCGAGTACCAGGGTACGAAAACTGAGACATATTTGAACACGTCTCCCGTTCACACGGTTGATCATACTCTAGGTTCCACATGCATGTTTTAGCTGAAGGAAGAATACCTTAAACCTGGGTAGTTGAAACCCGTGGAATGGGTACCATGCAATATGACTTCAAAGGGTCTTCATTTGCTCACCGAACCTCTCCAATCCTATCACTGCTGCGTTTATGCCCCTGTACACATGCTTGATTCTCTTTTGGAGACATAGCAATCCATAGGTTTTAAGATACTTACTAGTCAGGTACATTCTTAGGCGTTTAATATGGGGTGTTGAGTCCATTTCATTGAGCAAGGAGTAGCTCTTGTCTATTCCATATTTGGCTTAAGGAACTTTATCTGTGCTCATTTCAATCTCTGGTTTTATGCAGCACCCCAACTCACCATTTCTCTTAAGCAAACATAAGTTGGTTTTCTAAATTTGAGACCCTGTTCTGTTTTGGAGTTCAGTTCCTGTGTAGCCAAGTTTACATTCCGTGTATTAGTGAAAAAGAAACATCATAGATCTTATGATGTTTCTTTTTCTGTGTGACTTATTTCAGTTAGAATCATCGTACCTGAATCCACTCATTATGCTGCTACGGGCCTGATGACATAGATTTCATTGCTGAGTGATACTGCATTGTACGTAAGTACCACAAGTTCTTTATCCATTTTTCACTTTCTGTGATACTGAACTTGTACGGTAAATGAGGTTCTTGTAAACAGAGGCGTCCCAAACTTTGGGGTGGCTGTGTCTTTTTGATTTTAATTTCCCTAAGCTATAGGACCATAAGTGGAAGTGCCCTAGGCTCTGTTCCTTTGTTTTTTAGATGTTTCAGGAAACACCATACACTTCTCCCGAGTGTCTGTTGGCAATTTACATCCCGCCCATCAGCATAACAAGGCTCCCAGTTCTCCATGGCCTGTCCTGCCTTTCTGGATTTTACACTTTTTTCAGATGGCCCTTTTGACCGGGGGGAAGTGAGACTTCATTGTAGTGCAGATTTCCTTTGCAAGTTTGCTTGGTTGGCCAAAAAGGGCGTATGCGTTTTTTCCTGAATATATTCAGGAAAAAATGCATACGCCCTTTTTGGCCAAGTGCATCATTGAGGACGTTCTGCCTCTTTTCCTATGCTTTCAATGCAATTCCAGTCTACCTCCTGAAATCGGTTTCCTGCAATTCTGCCCCGCTTTCAAGTCCTCTTGGCAGCCTTACTTCGGTATATTTTTGGACGATAGCTGTCATTTATAACTCTGCAGGTTTGTGAATTACAGTGCCCCTGAGCTCCTTTCTTCAACTCGCTTTCTTGTGAGCTGGCCGCAACACCGCAGGATGGCTTCAGGCCCTAATCTGGTTCCGGCACGGCACGCTGAGCCTTTGGTTAATTCCTCTTCCTGGTGGGAAATGAGAGTTAAATTTGCCCGTCCAGACACCTCCAGCTAGTCTCTCATTGGTTCTCCCTATTCCTGTTCATCTTCCGCAGAAATTACAAACTGGGCCAAACAGGAGGTTAAAGGGACTGACTCTCCAAGTCGGGAGAATGTTAGTAAAGCGTCTGGAATGTTGCACCCGAGTACCAGGGTACGAAAACTGAGACATATTTGAACACGTCTCCCGATCACATGGTTGATCATACTCTAGGTTCCACATGCATGTTTTAGCTGAAGGAAGAATACCTTAAACCTGGGTAGTTGAAACCCGTGGAATGGGTACCATGCAATATGACTTCAAAGGGTCTTCATTTGCTCCCCGAACCTCTCCAATCCTATCACTGCTGCGTTTATGCCCCTGTACACATGCTTGATTCTCTTTCGGAGACATAGCAATCCATAGGTTTTAAGATACTTACTAGTCAGGTACATTCTTAGGCGTTTAATATGCGGTGTTGAGTCCATTTCGTTGAGCAAGGAGTAGCTCTTGTCTATTCCATATTTGGCTTAAGGAACTTTATCTGTGCTCATTTCAATCTCTGGTTTTATGCAGCACCCCAACTCACCTTTCCCCTTAAGCAAGCATAAGTTGGTTTTCTAAATTTGACACCCTGTTCTGTTGTGTAATTCAGTTCCTGTGTAGCCAAGTTTACATTCCGTGTATTACTGATATCTTATGATGTTTCTTTTTCTGTGTGACTTATTTCAGTTAGAATCATCGTACCTGAATCCACTCTTTGTGCTGCTAAGGGCCTGTTGACATAGATTTCATTGCTGAGTGATATTGCTTTGTAAGTAAATACCACAACTTCTTTATCCATTTTTCACTTTTTGCGATGTTGAACTTGTACTGTAAACGAGGTTCTTGTAAACAGAGCCGTTCCATACTTTGGGGTGGCTGTGTCTTTTTGATTTTAATTTCCCTAAGCTATAGGACCATAAGTGGAAGTGCCCTAGGCTCTGTTGCTTTGTTTTTTAGATGTTTCAGGAAACACCATACACTTCTCCCCAGAGTCTGTTGGCAATTTACATCCCGCCCATCAGCATAACAATGCTCCCAGTTCTCCATGGCCTGTCCTGCCTTTCTGGATTTTACACTTTTTTCAGATGGCCCTTTTGACCGGGGGGAAGTGAGACTTCATTGTAGTGCAGATTTCCTTTGCAAGCTTGCTTGGTTGGCCAAAAAGGGCGTATGCGTTTTTTCCTGAATATATTCAGGAAAAAACGCATACGCCCTTTTTGGCCAAGTGCATCATTGTGGACGTTCTGCCTCTTTTCCTATGCTTTCAATGCAATTCCAGTCTACCTCCTGAAATCGGTTTCCTGCAATTCTGCCCCGCTTTCAAGTCCTCTTGGCAGCCTTACTTCAGTATATTTTTGGACGATAGCTGTCATTTATAACTCTGCAGGTTTGTGAATTACAGTGCCCCTGAGCTCCTTTCTTCAACTCGCTTTCTTGTGAGCTGTCCGCAACACTGCATGATGACTTCAGGCCCTAATCTGGTTCCGGCACGGCACGCTGAGCCTTTGGTTATTTCCTCTTCCTGGTGGGAAATGAGAGTTAAATTTGCCCGTCCAGACACCTCCAGCTAGTCTCTCATTGGTTCTCCCTATTCCTGTTCATCTTCCACAGAAATTGCAAACTGGGCCAAACAGGAGGTTAAAGGGACTGACTCTCCAAGTCGGGAGAGTGTTAGTAAAGCGTCTGGAATGTTGCACCCGAGTACCAGGGTACGAAAACTGAGACATATTTGAACACGTCTCCCGATCACATGGTTGATCATACTCTAGGTTCCACATGCATGTTTTAGCTGAAGGAAGAATACCTTAAACCTGGGTAGTTGAAACCCGTGGAATGGGTACCATGCAATATGACTTCAAAGGGTCTTCATTTGCTCACCGAACCTCTCCAATCCTATCACTGCTGCGTTTATGCCCCTGTACACATGCTTGATTCTCTTTCGGAGACATAGCAATCCATAGGTTTTAAGATACTTACTAGTCAGGTACATTCTTAGGCGTTTAATATGCGGTGTTGAGTCCATTTCGTTGAGCAAGGAGTAGCTCTTGTCTATTCCATATTTGGCTTAAGGAACTTTATCTGTGCTCATTTCAATCTCTGGTTTTATGCAGCACCCTAACTCACCTTTTCTCTTAAGCAAACATAAGTTGGTTTTCTAAATTTGAGACCCTGTTCTGTTTTGGAGTTCAGTTCCTGTGTAGCCAAGCTTACATCCCGTGTATTAGTGATATCTTATGATGTTTCTTTTTCTGTGTGACTTATTTCCGTTAGAATCATCGTACCTGAATACACTCATTATGCTGCTACGGGCCTGATGACATAGATTTCATTGCTGAGTGATACTGCATTGTACGTAAGTACCACAAGTTCTTTATCCATTTTTCACTTTCTGTGATACTGAACTTGTACTGTAAATGAGGTTCTTGTAAACAGAGGCGTCCCAAACTTTGGGGTGGCTGTGTCTTTTTGATTTTAATTTCCCTAAGCTATAGGACCATAAGTGGAAGTGCCCTAGGCTCTGTTCCTTTGTTTTTTAGATGTTTCAGGAAATACCATACACTTCTCCCGAGTGTCTGTTGGCAATTTACATCCCGCCCATCAGCATAACAAGGCTCCCAGTTCTCCATGGCCTGTCCTGCCTTTCTGGATTTTACACTTTTTTCAGATGGCCCTTTTGACCGAGGGGAAGTGAGACTTCATTGTTGTGCAGATTTCCTTTGCAAGCTTGCTTGGTTGGCCAAAAAGGGCGTATGCGTTTTTTCCTGAATATATTCGGGAAAAAACGCATATGCCCTTTTTGGCAAGGGGCATTATTGTGGACGATCTGCCTCTTTTCCTATGCTTTCAATGCAATTCCAGTCTACCTCCTGAAATCGGTTTCCTGCAATTCTGCCCCGCTTTCAAGTCCTCTTGGCAGCCTTACTTCAGTATATTTTTGGACGATAGCTGTCATTTATAACTCTGCAGGTTTGTGAATTACAGTGCCCCTGAGCTCCTTTCTTCAACTCGCTTTCTTGTGAGCTGGCCGCAACACCGCAGGATGGCTTCAGGCCCTAATCTGGTTCCGGCACGGCACGCTGAGCCTTTGGTTAATTCCTCTTCCTGGTGGGAAATGAGAGTTAAATTTGCCCGTCCAGACACCTCCAGCTAGTCTCTCATTGGTTCTCGCTATTCCTGTTCATCTTCCACAGAAATTACAAACTGGGCCAAACAGGAGGTTAAAGGGACTGACTCTCCAAGTCGGGAGAGTGTTAGTAAAGCGTCTGGAATGTTGCACCCGAGTACCAGGGTACGAAAACTGAGACATATTTGAACACGTCTCCCGATCACATGGTTGATCATACTCTAGGTTCCACATGCATGTTTTAGCTGAAGGAAGAATACCTTAAACCTGGGTAGTTGAAACCCGTGGAATGGGTACCATGCAATATGACTTCAAAGGGTCTTCATTTGCTCACCGAACCTCTCCAATCCTATCACTGCTGCGTTTATGCCCCTGTACACATGCTTGATTCTCTTTCGGAGACATAGCAATCCATAGGTTTTAAGATACTTACTAGTCAGGTACATTCTTAGGCGTTTAATATGCGGTGTTGAGTCCATTTCGTTGAGCAAGGAGTAGCTCTTGTCTATTCCATATTTGGCTTAAGGAACTTTATCTGTGCTCATTTCAATCTCTGGTTTTATGCAGCACCCCAACTCACCTTTCCCCTTAAGCAAGCATAAGTTGGTTTTCTAAATTTGACACCCTGTTCTGTTCTGTAATTCAGTTCCTGTGTAGCCAAGTTTACATTCCGTGTATTACTGATATCTTATGATGTTTCTTTTTCTGTGTGACTTATTTCAGTTAGAATCATCGTACCTGAATCCACTCTTTGTGCTGCTAAGGGCCTGTTGACATACATTTCATTGCTGAGTGATATTGCTTTGTAAGTAAATACCACAACTTCTTTATCCATTTTTCACTTTTTGCGATGTTGAACTTGTACTGTAAACGAGGTTCTTGTAAACAGAGCCATTCCATACTTTGGGGTGGCTGTGTCTTTTTGATTTTAATTTCCCTAAGCTATAGGACCATAAGTGGAAGTGCCCTAGGCTCTGTTGCTTTGTTTTTTACATGTTTCAGGAAACACCATACACTTCTCCCGAGTGTCTGTTGGCAATTTACATCCCGCCCATCAGCATAACAAGGCTCCCAGTTCTCCATGGCCTGTCCTGCCTTTCTGGATTTTACACTTTTTTCAGATGGCCCTTTTGACCGGGGGGAAGTGAGACTTCATTGTAGTGCAGATTTCCTTTGCAAGTTTGCTTGGTTGGCCAAAAAGGGCGTATGCGTTTTTTACTGAATATATTCAGGAAAAAACGCATACGCCCTTTTTGGCCAAGTGCATCATTGAGGACGTTCTGCCTCTTTTCCTATGCTTTCAATGCAATTCCAGTCTACCTCCTGAAATCGGTTTCCTGCAATTCTGCCCCGCTTTCAAGTCCTCTTGGCAGCCTTACTTCGGTATATTTTTGGACGATAGCTGTCATTTATAACTCTGCAGGTTTGTGAATTACAGTGCCCCTGAGCTCCTTTCTTCAACTCGCTTTCTTGTGAGCTGGCCGCAACACCGCAGGATGGCTTCAGGCCCTAATCTGGTTCCGGCACGGCACGCTGAGCCTTTGGTTAATTCCTCTTCCTGGTGGGAAATGAGAGTTAAATTTGCCCGTCCAGACACCTCCAGCTAGTCTCTCATTGGTTCTCGCTATTCCTGTTCATCTTCCGCAGAAATTGCAAACTGGGCCAAACAGGAGGTTAAAGGCCCTGACTCTCCAAGTGGGGAGAGTGTTAGTAAAGCGTCTGGAATGTTGCACCCGAGTATCAGGGGAGGAAAACTGAGACATATTTGAACACGTCTCCCGTTCACACGGTTGATCATACTCTGGGTTCCACATGCATGTTTTAGCTGAAGGAAGAATACCTTAAACCTGGGTAGTTGAAACCCGTGGAATGGGTACCATGCAATATGACTTCAAAGGGTCTTCATTTGCTCACCGAACCTCTCCAATCCTATCACTGCTGCGTTTATGCCCCTGTACACATGATTGATTCTCTTTCGGAGACATAGCAATCCATAGGTTTTAAGATACTTACTAGTCAGGTACATTCTTAGGCGTTTAATATGGGGTGTTGAGTCCATTTCGTTGAGCAAGGAGTAGCTCTTGTCTATTCCATATTTGGCTTAAGGAACTTTATCTGTGCTCATTTCAATCTCTGGTTTTATGCAGCACCCCAACTCACCTTTCCCCTTAAGCAAGCATAAGTTGGTTTTCTAAATTTGAGACCCTGTTCTGTTCTGTAATTCAGTTCCTGTGTAGCCAAGTTTACATTCCGTGTATTACTGATATCTTATGATGTTTCTTTTTCTGTGTGACTTATTTCAGTTAGAATCATCATACCTGAATCCACTCATTGTGCTGCTAAGGGCCTGATGACATAGATTTCATTGCTGAGTGATATTGCTTTGTAAGTAAATACCACAACTTCTTTATCCATTTTTCACTTTCTGCGATGTTGAACTTGTACTGTAAACGAGGTTCTTGTAAACAGAGCCGTACCATACTTTGGGGTGGCTGTGTCTTTTTGATTTTAATTTCCCTAAGCTTTAGGACCATAAGTGGAAGTGCCCTAGGCTCTGTTGCTTTGTTTTTTAGATGTTTCAGGAAACACCATACACTTCTCCCGAGTGTCTGTTGGCAATTTACATCCCGTCCATCAGCATAACAAGGCTCCCAGTTCTCCATGGCCTGTCCTGCCTTTCTGGATTTTACACTTTTTTCAGATGGTCCTTTTGACTGGGGGGAAGTGAGACTTCATTGTAGTGCAGATTTCCTTTGCAAGCTTGCTTGGTTGGCCAAAAAGGGCGTATGCGTTTTTTCCTGAATATATTCAGGAAAAAACGCATATGCCCTTTTTGGCAAGGGGCATTATTGTGGACGCTCTGCCTCTTTTCCTATGCTTTCAATGCAATTCCACTCTACCTCCTGAAATCGGTTTCCTGCAATTCTGCCCCGCTTTCAAGTCCTCTTGGCTGCCTTACTTCAGTATATTTTTGGACGATAGCTGTCATTTATAACTCTGCAGGTTTCTGAATTACAGTGACCCTGAGCTCCTTTCTTCAACTCGCTTTCTTGTGAGCTGGCCGCAACACCGCAGGATGGCTTCAGGCCCTAATCTGGTTCCGGCATGGCACGCTGAGCCTTTGGTTAATTCCTCTTCCTGGTGGGAAATGAGAGTTAAATTTGCCCGTCCAGACACGTCCAGCTAGTCTCTCATTGGTTCTCGCTATTCCTGTTCATCTTCCGCAGAAATTGCAAACTGGGCCAAACAGGAGGTTAAGGGGACTGAATCTCCAAGTCGGGAGAGTGTTAGTAAAGCGTCTGGAATGTTGCACCCGAGTACCAGGGTACGAAAACTGAGACATATTTGAACACGTCTCCCGATCACATGGTAGATCATACTCTAGGTTCCACATGCATGTTTTAGCTGAAGGAAGAATACCTTAAACCTGGGTAGTTGAAACCCGTGGAATGGGTACCATGCTATATGACTTCAAAGGGGCTTCATTTGACCACCGAACCTCTCCAATCCTATCACTGCTGCATTTATGCCCCTTTACACATGCTTGATTCTCTTTCGGAGACATAGCAATCCATAGGTTTTAAGATACTTACTAGTCAGGTACATTCTTAGGCGTTTAATATGCGGTGTTGAGTCCATTTCGTTGAGCAAGGAGTAGCTCTTGTCTATTCCATATTTGGCTTAAGGAACTTTATCTGTGCTCATTTCAATCTCTGGTTTTATGCAGCACCCCAACTCACCTTTCCCCTTAAGCAAGCATAAGTTGGTTTTCTAAATTTGAGACCCTGTTCTGTTCTGTAATTCAGTTCCTGTGTAGCCAAGTTTACATTCCGTGTATTACTGATATCTTATGATGTTTCTTTTTCTGTGTGACTTATTTCACTTAGAATCATCATACCTGAATCCACTCATTGTGCTGCTAAGGGCCTGATGACATAGATTTCATTGCTGAGTGATATTGCTTTGTAAGTAAATACCACAACTTCTTTATCCATTTTTCACTTTCTGCGATGTTGAACTTGTACTGTAAACGAGGTTCTTGTAAACAGAGCCGTTCCATACTTTGGGGTGGCTGTGTCTTTTTGATTTTAATTTCCCTAAGCTATAGGACCATAAGTGGAAGTGCCCTAGGCTCTGTTGCTTTGTTTTTTAGATGTGTCAGGAAACACCATACACTTCTCCCGAGTGTCTGTTGGCAATTTACATCCCGCCCATCAGCATAACAAGGCTCCCAGTTCTCCATGGCCTGTCCTGCCTTTCTGGATTTTATTCTTTTTTCAGATGGCCCTTTTGACCGGGGGGAAGTGAGACTTCATTGTAGTGCAGATTTCCTTTGCAAGCTTGCTTGGTTGGCCAAAAAGGGCGTATGCGTTTTTTCCTGAATATATTCAGGAAAAAACGCATACGCCCTTTTTGACCAAGTGCATCATTGTGGACGTTCTGCCTCTTTTCCTATGCTTTCAATGCAATTCCAGTCTACCTCCTGAAATCGGTTTCCTGCAATTCTGCCCTGCTTTCAAGTCCTCTTGGCAGCCTTACTTCAGTATATTTTTGGACGATAACTGTCATTTATAACTCTGAAGTTTTGTGAATTACAGTGCCCCTGAGCTCCTTTCTTCAACTCGCTTTCTTGTGAGCTGGCCGCAACACCGCAGGATGGCTTCAGGCCCTAATCTTGTTCCGGCACGGCACGCTGAGCCTTTGGTTATTTCCTCTTCCTGGTGGGAAATGAGAGTTAAATTTGCCCGTCCAGACACCTCCAGCTAGTCTCTCATTGGTTCTCCCTATTCCTGTTCATCTTCCACAGAAATTGCAAACTGGGCCAAACAGGAGGTTAAAGGGACTGACTCTCCAAGTCGGGAGAGTGTTAGTAAAGCGTCTGGAATGTTGCACCCGAGTACCAGGGTACGAAAACTGAGACATATTTGAACACGTCTCCCGTTCACACGGTTGATCATACTCTGGGTTCCACATGCATGTTTTAGCTGAAGGAAGAATACCTTAAACCTGGGTAGTTGAAACCCGTGGAATGGGTACCATGCAATATGACTTCAAAGGGTCTTCATTTGCTCACCGAACCTCTCCAATCCTATCACTGCTGCGTTTATGCCCCTGTACACATGCTTGATTCTCTTTTGGAGACATAGCAATCCATAGGTTTTAAGATACTTACTAGTCAGGTACATTCTTAGGCGTTTAATATGGGGTGTTGAGTCCATTTCATTGAGCAAGGAGTAGCTCTTGTCTCTTCCATATTTGGCTTAAGGAACTTTATCTGTGCTCATTTCAATCTCTGGTTTTATGCAGCACCCCAACTCACCTTTTCTCTTAAGCAAACATAAGTTGGTTTTCTAAATTTGAGACCCTGTTCTGTTTTGGAGTTCAGTTCCTGTGTAGCCAAGTTTACATTCCGTGTATTACTGATATCTTATGATGTTTCTTTTTCTGTGTGACTTATTTCAGTTAGAATCATCGTACCTGAATCCACTCTTTGTGCTGCTAAGGGCCTGTTGACATAGATTTCATTGCTGAGTGATATTGCTTTGTAAGTAAATACCACAACTTCTTTATCCATTTTTCACTTTTTGCGATGTTGAACTTGTACTGTAAACGAGGTTCTTGTAAACAGAGCCGTTCCATACATTGGGGTGGCTGTGTCTTTTTGATTTTAATTTCCCTAAGCTATAGGACCATAAGTGGAAGTGCCCTAGGCTCTGTTGCTTTGTTTTTTAGATGTTTCAGGAAACACCATACACTTCTCCCGAGTGTCTGTTGGCAATTTACATCCCGCCCATCAGCATAACAAGGCTCCCAGTTCTCCATGGCCTGTCCTGCCTTTCTGGATTTTATTCTTTTTTCAGATGGCCCTTTTGACCGGGGGGAAGTGAGACTTCATTGTAGTGCAGATTTCCTTTGCAAGTTTGCTTGGTTGGCCAAAAAGGGCGTATGCGTTTTTTCCTGAATATATTCAGGAAAAAACGCATACGCCCTTTTTGGCTAAGTGCATCATTGTGGACGTTATGCCTCTTTTCCTATGCTTTCAATGCAATTCCAGTCTACCTCCTGAAATCGGTTTCCTGCAATTCTGCCCCGCTTTCAAGTCCTCTTGGCAGCCTTACTTCAGTATATTTTTGGACGATAGCTGTCATTTATAACTCTGCAGGTTTGTGAATTACAGTGCCCCTGAGCTCCTTTCTTCAACTCGCTTTCTTGTGAGCTGGCCGCAACACCGCAGGATGGCTTCAGGCCCTAATCTGGTTCCGGCACGGCACGCTGAGCCTTTGGTTATTTCCTCTTCCTGGTGGGAAATGAGAGTTAAATTTGCCCGTCCAGACACCTCCAGCTAGTCTCTCATTGGTTCTCCCTATTCCTGTTCATCTTCCACAGAAATTGCAAACTGGGCCAAACAGGAGGTTAAAGGGACTGACTCTCCAAGTTGGGAGAGTGTTAGTAAAGCGTCTGGAATGTTGCACCCGAGTACCAGGGTACGAAAACTGAGACATATTTGAACACGTCTCCCGTTCACACGGTTGATCATACTCTGGGTTCCACATGCATGTTTTAGCTGAAGGAAGAATACCTTAAACCTGGGTAGTTGAAACCCGTGGAATGGGTACCATGCAATATGACTTCAAAGGGTCTTCATTTGCTCACCGAACCTCTCCAATCCTATCACTGCTGCGTTTATGCCCCTGTACACATGCTTGATTCTCTTTTGGAGACATAGCAATCCATAGGTTTTAAGATACTTACTAGTCAGGTACATTCTTAGGCGTTTAATATGGGGTGTTGAGTCCATTTCATTGAGCAAGGAGTAGCTCTTGTCTATTCCATATTTGGCTTAAGTAACTTTATCTGTGCTCATTTCAATCTCTGGTTTTATGCAGCACCCCAACTCACCTTTCCCCTTAAGCAAGCATAAGTTGGTTTTCTAAATTTGAGACCCTGTTCTGTTTTGGAATTCAGTTCCTGTGTAGCCAAGTTTACATTCCGTGTATTACTGATATCTTATGATGTTTCTTTTTCTGTGTGACTTATTTCAGTTAGAATCATCATACCTGAATCCGCTCATTATGCTGCTACGGGCCTGATGACATAGATTTCATTGCTGAGTGATACTGCATTGTACGTAAGTACCACAAGTTCTTTATCCATTTTTCACTTTCTGTGATATTGAACTTGTACGGTAAACGAGGTTCTTGTAAACAGAGGCATCCCAAACTTTGGGGTGGCTGTGTCTTTTTGATTTTAATTTCCCTAAGCTATAGGACCATAAGTGGAAGTGCCCTAGGCTCTGTTGCTTTGTTTTTTAGATGTTTCAGGAAACACCATACACTTCTCCCGAGTGTCTGTTGGCAATTTACATCCCGCCCATCAGCATAACAAGGCTCCCAGTTCTCCATGGCCTGTCCTGCCTTTCTGGATTTTACACTTTTTTCAGATGGCCCTTTTGACCGGGGGGAAGTGAGACTTCATTGTAGTGCAGATTTCCTTTGCAAGCTTGCTTGGTTGGCCAAAAAGGGCGTATGCGTTTTTTCCTGAATATATTCAGGAAAAAACGCATACGCCCTTTTTGACCAAGTGCATCATTGTGGACGTTCTGCCTCTTTTCCTATGCTTTCAATGCAATTCCAGTCTACCTCCTGAAATCGGTTTCCTGCAATTCTGCCCCGCTTTCAAGTCCTCTTGGCAGCCTTACTTCAGTATATTTTTGGACGATAGCTGTCATTTATAACTCTGCAGGTTTGTGAATTACAGTGCCCCTGAGCTCCTTTCTTCAACTCGCTTTCTTGTGAGCTGGCCGCAACACCACAGGATGGCTTCAGGCCCTAATCTGGTTCCGGCACGGCACGCTGAGCCTTTGGTTAATTCCTCTTCCTGGTGGGAAATGAGAGTTAAATTTGCCCGTCCAGACACCTCTAGCTAGTCTCTCATTGGTTCTCCTTATTCCTGTTCATCTTCCGCAGAAATTGCAAACTGGGCCAAACAGGAGGTTAAAGGGACTGACTCTCCAAGTCGGGAGAGTGTTAGTAAAGCGTCTGGAATGTTGCACCCGAGTACCAGGGGAGGAAAACTGAGACATATTTGAACACGTCTCCCGTTCACATGGTTGATCATACTCTGGGTTACACATGCATGTTTTAGCTGAAGGAAGAATACCTTAAACCTGGAGAGTTGAGACCCGTGGAATGGGTACCATGCAATATGACTTCAAAGGGTCTTCATTTGCTCACCGAACCTCTCCAATCCTATCACTGCTGCGTTTTATGCCCCTGTACACATGCTTGATTCTCTTTCGGAGACATAGCAATCCATAGGTTTTAAGATACTTACTAGTCAGGTACATTCTTAGGCGTTTAATATGGGGTGTTGAGTCCATTTCGTTGAGCAAGGAGTAGCTCTTGTCTATTCCATATTTGGCTTAAGGAACTTTATCTGTGCTCATTTCAATCTCTGGTTTTATGCAGCACCCCAACTCACCTTTCCCCTTAAGCAAGCATAAGTTGGTTTTCTAAATTTGAGACCCTGTTCTGTTCTGTAATTCAGTTCCTGTGTAGCCAAGTTTACATTCCGTGTATTACTGATATCTTATGATGTTTCTTTTTCTGTGTGACTTATTTCAGTTAGAATCATCATACCTGAATCCACTCATTGTGCTGCTATGGGCCAGATGACACAGATTTCATTGCTGAGTGATACTGCATTGTACGTAAGTACCACAAGTTCTTTATCCATTTTTCACTTTCTGCGATGTTGAACTTGTACTGTAAACGAGGTTCTTGTAAACAGAGCAGTCCCAAACTTTGGGGTGGCTGTGTCTTTTTGATTTTAATTTCCCTAAACTATAGGACCATAAGTGGAAGTGCCCTAGGCTCTGTTGCTTTGTTTTTTAGATTTTTCAGGAAACACCATACACTTCTCCTGAGTGTCTGTTGGCAATTTACATCCCGCCCATCAGCATAACAAGGCTCCCAGTTCTCCATGGCCTGTCCTGCCTTTCTGGATTTTACACTTTTTTCAGATGGCCCTTTTGACCGGGGGGAAGTGAGACTTCATTGTAGTGCAGATTTCCTTTGCAAGCTTGCTTGGTTGGCCAAAAAGGGCGTATGCGTTTTTTCCTGAATATATTCAGGAAAAAACGCATACGCCCTTTTTGGCCAAGTGCATCATTGTGGACGTTCTGCCTCTTTTCCTATGCTTTCAATGCAATTCCAGTCTACCTCCTGAACTCGGTTTCCTGCAATTCTGCCCCGCTTTCAAGTCCTCTTGGCAGCCTTACTTCAGTATATTTTTGGACGATAGCTGTCATTTATAACTCTGCAGGTTTGTGAATTACAGTGCCCCTGAGCTCCTTTCTTCAACTCGCTTTCTTGTGACCTGGCCGCAACACCGCAGCATGGCTTCAGGCCCTAATCTGGTTCCGGCACGGCACGCTGAGCCTTTGGTTATTTCCTCTTCCTGGTGGGAAATGAGAGTTAAATTTGCCCGTCCAGACACCTCCAGCTAGTCTCTCATTGGTTCTCGCTATTCCTGTTCATCTTCCGCAGAAATTGCAAACTGGGCCAAACAGGAGGTTAAAGGCGCTGACTCTCCTAGTGGGGAGAGTGTTAGTAAAGCGTCTGGAATGTTGCACCCGAGTACCAGGGGAGGAAAACTGAGACATATTTGAACACGTCTCCCGTTCACACGGTTGATCATACTCTGGGTTCCACATACATGTTTTAGCTGAAGGAAGAATACCTTAAACCTGGGTAGTTGAAACCCGTGGAATGGGTACCATGCAATATGACTTCAAAGGGTCTTCATTTGCTCACCGAACCTCTCCAATCCTATCACTGCTGCGTTTATGCCCCTGTACACATGCTTGATTCTCTTTCGGAGACATAGCAATCCATAGGTTTTAAGATACTTACTAGTCAGGTACATTCTTAGGCGTTTAATATGGGGTGTTGAGTCCATTTCATTGAGCAAGGAGTAGCTCTTGTCTATTCCATATTTGGCTTAAGGAACTTTATCTGTGCTCATTTCAATCTCTGGTTTTATGCAGCACCCCAACTCACCTTTCCCCTTAAGCAAGCATAAGTTGGTTTTCTAAATTTGAGACCCTGTTCTGTTGTGTAATTCAGTTCCTGTGTAGCCAAGTTTACATTCCGTGTATTACTGATATCTTATGATGTTTCTTTTTCTGTGTGACTTATTTCAGTTAGAATCATCATACCTGAATCCACTCATTGTGCTGATAAGGGCCTGATGACATAGATTTCATTGCTGAGTGATATTGCTTTGTAAGTAAATACCACAACTTCTTTATCCATTTTTCACTTTCTGCGATGTTGAACTTGTACTGTAAACGAGGTTCTTGTAAACAAAGCCGTCCCAAACTTTGGGGTGGCTGTGTCTTTTTGATTTTAATTTCCCTAAGCTATAGGACCATAAGTGGAAGTGCCCTAGGCTCTGTTGCTTTGTTTTTTAGATGTTTCAGGAAACACCATACACTTCTCCCGAGTGTCTGTTGGCAATTTACATCCCGCCCATCAGCATAACAAGGCTCCCAGTTCTCCATGGCCTGTCCTGCCTTTCTGGATTTTACACTTTTTTCAGATGGCCCTTTTGACCGGGGGGAAGTGAGACTTCATTGTAGTGCAGATTTCCTTTGCAAGCTTGCTTGGTTGGCCAAAAAGGGCGTATGCGTTTTTTCCTGAATATATTCAGGAAAAAACGCATACGCCCTTTTTGGCCAAGTGCATCATTGTGGACGTTCTGCCTCTTTTCCTATGCTTTCAATGCAATTCCAGTCTACCTCCTGAAATCGGTTTCCTGCAATTCTGCCCCGCTTTCAAGTCCTCTTGGCAGCCTTACTTCAGTATATTTTTGGACGGTAGCTGTCATTTATAACTCTGCAGGTTTGTGAATTACAGTGCCCCTGAGGTCCTTTCTTCAACTCGATTTCTTGTGAGCTGGCCGCAACACCGCAGGATGGCTTCAGGCCCTAATCTGTTTCCGGCACGGCACGCTGAGCCTTTGGTTAATTCCTCTCTCTGGTGGGAAATGAGAGTTAAATTTGCCCGTCCAGACACCTCCAGCTAGTCTCTCATTGGTTCTCCCTATTCCTGTTCATCTTCCGCAGAAATTGCAAACTGGGCCAAACAGGAGGTTAAAGGGACTGACTCTCCAAGTGGGGAGAGTGTTAGTAAAGCGTCTGGAATGTTGCACCCGAGTACCAGGGTACGAAAACTGAGACATATTTGAACACGTCTCCCGATCACATGGTTGATCATACTCTAGGTTCCACATGCATGTTTTAGTTGAAGGAAGAATACCTTAAACCTGGAGAGTTGAGACCCGTGGAATGGGTACCATGCAATATGACTTCAAAGGGTCTACATTTGCTCACCGAACCTCTCCAATCCTATCACTGCTGCGTTTATGCCCCTGTACACACGCTTGATTCTCTTTTGGAGACATAGCAATCCATAGGTTTTAAGATACTTATTAGTCAGGTACATTCTTAGGCGTTTAATATGGGGTGTTGAGTCCATTTCGTTGAGCAAGGAGTAGCTCTTGTCTATTCCATATTTGGCTTAAGGAACTTTATCTGTGCTCATTTCAATCTCTGGTTTTATGCAGCACCCCAACTCACCTTTCCCCTTAAGCAAGCATAAGTTGGTTTTCTAAATTTGAGACCCTGTTCTGTTCTGTAATTCAGTTCCTGTGTAGCCAAGTTTACATTCCGTGTATTATTGATATCTTATGATGTTTCTTTTTCTGTGTGACTTATTTCAGTTAGAATCATCATACCTGAATCCACTCATTGTGCTGCTAAGGGCCTGATGACATAGATTTCATTGCTGAGTGATATTGCTTTGTAAGTAAATACCACAAGTTCTTTATCCATTTTTCACTTTCTGCGATGTTGAACTTGTATTGCAAACGAGGTTCTTGTAAACAGAGCCCTTCCAAACTTTGGGGTGGCTGTGTCTTTTTGATTTTAATTTCCCTAAGCTATAGGACCATAAGTGGAAGTGCCCTAGGCTCTGTTGCTTTGTTTTTTAGATGTTTCAGGAAACACCATACACTTCTCCAGAGTGTCTGTTGGCAATTTACATCCCACCCATCAGCATAACAAGGCTCCCAGTTCTCCATGGCCTGTCCTGCCTTTCTGGATTTTACACTTTTTTCAGATGGCCCTTTTGACCGGGGGGAAGTGAGACTTCATTGTAGTGCAGATTTCCTTTGCAAGCTTGCTTGGTTGGCCAAAAAGGGCGTATGCGTTTTTTCCTGAATATATTCAGGAAAAAACGCATACGCAATTTTTGGCCAAGTGCATCATTGTGGACGTTCTGCCTCTTTTCCTATGCTTTCAATGCAATTCCAGTCTACCTCCTGAAATCGGTTTCCTGCAATTCTGCCCCGCTTTCAAGTCCTCTTGGCAGCCTTACTTCAGTATATTTTTGGACGATAGCTGTCATTTACAACTCTGCAGGTTTGTGAATTACAGTGCCCCTGAGCTCCTTTCTTCAACTCGCTTTCTTGTGAGCTGGCCGCAACACCGGAGGATGGCTTCAGGCCCTCATCTGGTTCCGGCACGGCACGCTGAGCCTTTGGTTAATTCCTCTTCTTGGTGGGAAATGAGAGTTAAATTTGCCCGTCCGGACACCTCCAGCTAGTCTCTCATTGGTTCTCCCTATTCCTGTTCATCTTCCGCAGAAATTGCAAACTGGGCCAAACAGGAGGTTAAAGGCGCTGACTCTCCAAGTGGGGAGAGTGTTAGTAAAGCGTCTGGAATGTTGCACCCGAGTACCAGGGGAGGAAAACTGAGACATATTTGAACACGTCTCCCGTTCACACGGTTGATCATACTCTGGGTTCCACATGCATGTTTTAGCTGAAGGAAGAATACCTTAAACCTGGGTAGTTGAAACCCGTGGAATGGGTACCATGCAATATGACTTCAAAGGGTCTTCATTTGCTCACCGAACCTCTCCAATCCTATCACTGCTGCGTTTATGCCCCTGTACACATGCTTGATTCTCTTTCGGAGACATAGCAATCCATAGGTTTTAAGATACTTACAAGTCAGGTACATTCTTAGGCGTTTAATATGGGGTGTTGAGTCCATTTCGTTGAGCATGGAGTAGCTCTTGTCTATTCCATATTTGGCTTAAGGAACTTTATCTGTGCTCATTTCAATCTCTGGTTTTATGCAGCACCCCAACTCACCTTTCCCCTTAAGCAAGCATAAGTTGGTTTTCTAAATTTGAGACCCTGTTCTGTTGTGTAATTCAGTTCCTGTGTAGCCAAGATTACATTCCGTGTATTACTGATATCTTATGATGTTTCATTTTCTGTGTGACTTATTTCAGTTAGAATCATCGTACCTGAATCCACTCATTGTGCTGTTAAGGGCCTGATGACATAGATTGCATTGCTGAGTGATATTGCTTTGTAAGTAAATACCACAACTTCTTTATCCATTTTTCACTTTCTGCTATGTTGAACTTGTACTGTAAATGAGGTTCTTGTAAACAGAGGCGTCCCAAACTATGGGGTGGCTGTGTCTTTTTGATTTTAATTTCCCTAAGCTATAGGACCATAAGTGGAAGTGCCCTAGGCTCTGTTGCTGTGTTTTTTAGATGTTTCAGGAAACACCATACACTTCTCCCGAGTGTCTGTTGGCAATTTACATCCCGCCCATCAGCATAACAAGGCTCCCAGTTCTCCATGGCCTGTCCTGCCTTTCTGGATTTTACACTTTTTTCAGATGGCCCTTTTGACCGGGGGGAAGTGAGACTTCATTGTAGTGCAGATTTCCTTTGCAAGCTTGCTTGGTTGGCCAAAAAGGGCGTATGCGTTTTTTCCTGAATATATTCAGGAAAAAACGCATACGCCCTTTTTGGCCAAGTGCATCATTGTGGACGTTCTGCCTCTTTTCCTATGCTTTCAATGCAATTCCAGTCTACCTCCTGAAATCAGTTTCCTGCAGTTCTGCCCCGCTTTCAAGTCCTCTTGGCGGCCTTACTTCAGTATATTTTTGGACGGTAGCTGTCATTTATAACTCTGCAGGTTTGTGAATTACAGTGCCCCTGAGCTCCTTTCTTCAACTCGCTTTCTTGTGACCTTGCCGCAACACCGCAGGATGGCTTCAGGCCCTAATCTGGTTCCGGCACGGCACGCTGAGCCTTTGGTTAATTCCTCTTCCTGGTGGGAAATGAGAGGTAAATTTGCCCGTCCAGACACCTCCAGCTAGTCTCTCATTGGTTTTCGCTATTCCTGTTCATCTTCCGCAGAAATTGCAAACTGGGCCAAACAGGAGGTTAAAGGCGCTGACTCTCCAAGTGGGGAGAGTGTTAGTAAACCGTCTGGAATGTTGCACCCGAGTACCAGGGTACGAAAACTGAGACATATTTGAACACGTCTCCCGATCACATGGTTGATCATACTCTGGGTTCCACATGCATGTTTTAGCTGAAGGAAGAATACCTTAAACCTGGGTAGTTGAAACCCGTGGAATGGGTACCATGCAATATGACTTCAAAGGGTCTTCATTTGCTCACCGAACCTCTCCAATCCTATCACTGCTGCGTTTATGCCCCTGTACACATGCTTGATTCTCTTTCGGAGACATAGCAATCCATAGGTTTTAAGATACTTACAAGTCAGGTACATTCTTAGGCGTTTAATATGGGGTGTTGAGTCCATTTCGTTGAGCAAGGAGTAGCTCTTGTCTATTCCATATTTGGCTTCAGGAACTTTATCTGTGCTCATTTCAATCTCTGGTTTTATGCAGCACCCCAACTCACCTTTCCCCTTAAGCAAGCATAAGTTGGTTTTCTAAATTTGAGACCCTGTTCTGTTTTGGAATTCATTTCCTGTGTAGCCAAGTTTACATTCCGTGTATTAGTGATATCTTATGATGTTTCTTTTTCTGTGTGACTTATTTCAGGTAGAATCATCGTACCTGAACCCACTCATTATGCTGCTACGGGCCTGATGACATAGATTTCATTGCTGAGTGATACTGCATTGTACGTAAGTACCACAAGTTCTTTATCCATTTTTCACTTTCTGTGATATTGAACTTGTACGGTAAACGAGGTTCTTGTAAACAGAGGCGTCCCAAACTTTTGGGTGGCTGGGTCTTTTTGATTTTAATTTCACTAAGCTATAGGACCATAAGTGGAAGTGCCCTAGGCTCTGTTGCTTTGTTTTTTAGATGTTTCAGAAAACACCATACACTTCTCCCGAGTGTCTGTTGGCAATTTACATCCCGCCCATCAGCATAACAAGGCTCCCAGTTCTCCATGGCCTGTCCTGCCTTTCTGGATTTTACACTTTTTTCAGATGGCCATTTTGACCGGGGGGAAGTGAGACTTCATTGTAGTGCAGATTTCCTTTGCAAGCTTGCTTGGTTGGCCAAAAAGGGCGTATGCGTTTTTTCCTGAATATATTCAGGAAAAAACGCATACGCCCTTTTTGGCCAAGTGCATCATTGTGGACGTTCTGCCTCTTTTCCTATGCTTTCAATGCAATTCCAGTCTACCTCCTGAAATCGGATAACTGCAATTCTGCCCCGCTTTCAACTCCTCTTGGCAGCCTTACTTCAGTATATTTTTGGATGGGAGCTGTCATTTATAACTCTGCAGGTTTGTGAATTACAGTGCCCCTGAGCTCCTTTCTTCAACTCGCTTTCTTGTGACATGGCCGCAACACCGCAGGATGGCTTCAGGCCCTAATCTGTTTCCGGCACGGCACGCTGAGCCTTTGGTTAATTCCTCTTCCTGGTGGGAAATGAGAGTTAAATTTGCCCGTCCAGACACCTCCAGCTAGTCTCTCATTGGTTTTCGCTATTCCTGTTCATCTTCCGCAGAAATTGCAAACTGGGCCAAACAGGAGGTTAAAGGCGCTGACTCTCCAAGTGGGGAGAGTGTTAGTAAAGCGTCTGGAATGTTGCACCCGAGTACCAGGGTACAAAAACTGAGACATATTTGAACACGTCTCCCGATCACATGGTTGATCATACTCTAGGTTCCACATGCATGTTTTAGCTGAAGGAAGAATACCTTAAACCTGGGTAGTTGAAACCCGTGGAATGGGTACCATGCAATATGACTTCAAAGGGTCTTCATTTGCTCACTGAACCTCTCCAATCCTATCACTGCTGCGTTTATGCCCCTGTACACATGCTTGATTCTCTTTCGGAGACATAGGAATCCATAGGTTTTAAGATACTTACTAGTCAGGTACATTCTTAGGCGTTTAATATGCGGTGTTGAGTCCATTTCGTTGAGCAAGGAGTAGCTCTTGTCTATTCCATATTTGGCTTAAGGAAATTTATCTGTGCTCATTTCAATCTCTTGTTTTATGCAGCACCCCAACTCACCTTTCCCCTTAAGCAAGCATAAGTTGGTTTTCTAAATTTGAGACCGTGTTCTGTTTTGGAATTCAGTTCCTGTGTAGCCAAGTTTACATTCCGTGTATTAGTGATATCTTATGATGTTTCTTTTTCTGTGTGACTTATATCAGGTAGAATCATCGTACCTGAATCCACTCATTATGCTGCTACGGGCCTGATGACATAGATTTCATTGCTGAGTGATACTGCATTGTACGTAAGTACCACAAGTTCTTTATCCATTTTTCACTTTCTGTGATATTGAACTTGTACGGTAAACGAGGTTCTTGTAAACAGAGGCGTCCCAAACTTTGGGGTGGCTGTGTCTTTTTGATTTTAATTTCCCTAAGCTATAGGACCATAAGTGGAAGTGCCCTAGGCTCTGTTGCTTTGTTTTTTAGATATTTCAGGAAACACCATACACTTCTCCCGAGTGTCTGTTGGCAATTTACATCCCGCCCATAAGAATAACAAGGCTCCCAGTTCTCCATGGCCTGTCCTGCCTTTCTGGATTTTACACTTTTTTCAGATGGCCCTTTTGACCGGGGGGAAGTGAGACTTCATTGTAGTGCAGATTTCCTTTGCAAGCTTGCTTGGTTGTCCAAAAAGGGCGTATGCGTTTTTTCCTGAATATATTCAGGAAAAAACGCATACGCCCTTTTTGGCCAAGTGCATCACTGTGGACGCTCTGCCTCTTTTCCTATGCTTTCAATGCAATTCCAGTCTACCTCCTGAAATCGGTTTCCTGCAATTCTGCCCCAGTTTCAAGTCCTCTTGGCGGCCTTACTTCAGTATATTTTTGGACGGTAGCTGTCATTTATAACTCTGCAGGTTTGTGAATTACAGTGCCCCTGAGCTCCTTTCTTCAACTCGCTTTCTTGTGACCTTGCCGCAACACCGCAGGATGGCTTCAGGCCCTAATCTGGTTCCGGCACGGCACGCTGAGCCTTTGGTTAATTCCTCTCTCTGGAGGGAAATGAGAGTTAAATTTGCCCGTCCAGACACCTCCAGCTAGTCTCTCATTGGTTCTCCCTATTCCTGTTCATCTTCCGCAGAAATTGCAAACTGGGCCAAACAGGAGGTTAAAGGGACTGACTCTCCAAGTGGGGAGAGTGTTAGTAAAGCGTCTGGAATGTTGCACCCGAGTACCAGGGTACGAAAACTGAGACATATTTGAACACGTCTCCCGATCACATGGTTGATCATACTCTAGGTTCCACATGCATGTTTTAGCTGAAGGAAGAATACCTTAAACCTGGGTAGTTGAAACCCGTGGAATGGGTACCATGCAATATGACTTCAAAGGGTCTTCATTTGCTCACTGAACCTCTCCAATCTTATCACTGCTGCGTTTATGCCCCTGTACACATGCTTGATTCTCTTTCGGAGACATAGCAATCCATAGGTTTTAAGATACTTACTAGTCAGGTACATTCTTAGGCGTTTAATATGCGGTGTTGAGTCCATTTCGTTGAGCAAGGAGTAGCTCTTGTCTATTCCATATTTAGCTTAAGGAACTTTATCTGTGCTCATTTCAATCTCTGGTTTTATGCAGCACCCCAACTCACCTTTCCCCTTAAGCAAGCATAAGTTGGTTTTCTAAATTTGAGACCCTGTTCTGTTTTGGAATTCAGTTCCTGTGTAGCCAAGTTTACATTCCGTGTATTAGTGATATCTTATGATGTTTCTTTTTCTGTGTGACTTATTTCAGGTAGAATCATCGTACCTGAATCCACTCATTATGCTGCTACGGGCCTGATGACATAGATTTCATTGCTGAGTGATACTGCATTGTACGTAAGTACCACAAGTTCTTTATCCATTTTTCACTTTCTGTGATATTGAACTTGTACGGTAAATGAGGTTCTTGTAAACAGAGGCGTCCCAAACTTCGGGGTGGCTGTGTCTTTTTGATTTTAATTTCCCTAAGCTATAGGACCATAAGTGGAAGTGCCCTAGGCTCTGTTGCTTTGTTTTTTAGATATTTCAGGAAACACCATACACTTCTCCCGAGTGTCTGTTGGCAATTTACATCCCGCCCATCAGCATAACAAGGCTCCCAGTTCTCCATGGCCTGTCCTGCCTTTCTGGATTTTACACTTTTTTCAGATGGCCCTTTTGACCGGGGGGAAGTGAGACTTCATTATAGTGCAGATTTCCTTTGCAAGCTTGCTTGGTTGTCCAAAAAGGGCGTATGCGTTTTTTCCTGAATATATTCAGGAAAAAACGCATACGCCCTTTTTGGCCAAGTGCATCATTGTGGACGTTCTGCCTCTTTTCCTATGCTTTCAATGCAATTCCAGTCTACCTCCTGAAATCGGTTTCCTGCAATTCTGCCCCGCTTTCAAGTCCTCTTGGCAGCCTTACTTCAGTATATTTTTGGACGATAGCTGTCATTTATAACTCTGCAGGTTTGTGAATTACAGTGCCCCTGAGCTCCTTTCTTCAACTCTCTTTCTTTTGAGCTGGCCGCAACACTGCAGGATGGCTTCAGGCCCTAATCTGGTTCTGGCACGGCACGCTGAGCCTTTGGTTATTTCCTCTTCCTGGTGGGAAATGAGAGTTAAATTTGCCCGTCCAGACACCTCCAGCTAGTCTCTCATTGGTTCTCCCTATTCCTGTTCATCTTCCGCAGAAATTGCAAACTGGGCCAAACAGGAGGTTAAAGGCGCTGACTCTCCAAGTGGGGAGAGTGTTAGTAAAGCGTCTGGAATGTTGCACCCGAGTACCAGGGGAGGAAAACTGAGACATATTTGAACACGTCTCCCGTTCACACGGTTGATCATACTCTGGGTTCCACATGCATGTTTTAGCTGAAGGAAGAATACCTTAAACCTGGAGAGTTGAGACCCGTGGAATGGGTACCATGCAATATGACTTCAAAGGGTCTTCATTTGCTCACCGAACCTCTCCAATCCTATCACTGCTGCGTTTATGCCCCTGTACACACGCTTGATTCTCTTTTGGAGACATAGCAATCCATAGGTTTTAAGATACTTATTAGTCAGGTACATTCTTAGGCGTAATATGGGGTGTTGAGTCCATTTCGTTGAGCAAGGAGTAGCTCTTGTCTATTCCATATTTGGCTTCAGGAACTTTATCTGTGCTCATTTCAATCTCTGGTTTTATGCAGCACACCAACTCACCTTTC
Source organism: Pseudorca crassidens (assembly GCF_039906515.1). Taxonomy (NCBI): domain Eukaryota; kingdom Metazoa; phylum Chordata; class Mammalia; order Artiodactyla; family Delphinidae; genus Pseudorca; species Pseudorca crassidens. The sequence continues at coordinate 105,985,874 of NC_090301.1, forward strand.
CCCTTAAGCAAGCATAAGTTGGTTTTCTAAATTTGAGACCCTGTTCTGTTCTGTAATTCAGTTCCTGTGTAGCCAAGTTTACATTCCGTGTATTACTGATATCTTATGATGTTTCTTTTTCTGTGTGACTTATTTCAGTTAGAATCATCATACCTGAATCCACTCATTGTGCTGCTAAGGGCCTGATGACATAGATTTCATTGCTGAGTGATATTGCTTTGTAAGTAAATACCACAAGTTCTTTATCCATTTTTCACTTTCTGCGATGTTGAACTTGTATTGCAAATGAGGTTCTTGTCAACAGAGCCCTTCCAAACTTTGGGGTGGCTGTGTCTTTTTGATTTTAATTTCCCTAAGCTATAGGACCATAAGTGGAAGTGCCCTAGGCTCTGTTGCTTTGTTTTTTAGATGTTTCAGGAAACACCATACACTTCTCCCTAGTGTCTGTTGGCAATTTACATCCCACCCATCAGCATAACAAGGCTCCCAGTTCTCCATGGCCTGTCCTGCCTTTCTGGATTTTACACTTTTTTCAGATGGCCCTTTTGACCGGGGGGAAGTGAGACTTCATTGTAGTGCAGATTTCCTTTGCAACTTGCTTGGTTGGCCAAAAAGGGCGTATGCGTTTTTTCCTGAATATATTCAGGAAAAAACGCATACGCCCTTTTTGGCCAAGTGCATCATTGTGGACGTTCTGCCTCTTTTCCTATGCTTTCAATGCAATTCCAGTCTACCTCCTGAAATCGGTTTCCTGCAATTCTGCCCCGCTTTCAAGTCCTCTTGACAGCATTACTTCAGTATATTTTTGGACGATAGCTGTCATTTATAACTCTGCAGGTTTGTGAATTACAGTGCCCCTGAGCTCCTTTCTTCAACTCGCTTTCTTGTGAGCTGGCCGCAACACCGCAGGATGGCTTCAGGCCCTAATCTGGTTCCGGCACGGCACGCTGAGCCTTTGTTTAATTCCTCTTCCTGGTGGGAAATGAGAGTTAAATTTGCCCGTCCAGACACCTCCAGCTAGTCTCTCATTGGTTCTCGCTATTCCTGTTCATCTTCCGCAGAAATTGCAAACTGGGCCAAACAGGAGGTTAAAGGCCCTGACTCTCCAAGTTGGGAGAGTGTTAGTAAAGCGTCTGGAATGTTGCACCCGAGTATCAGGGGAGGAAAACTGAGACATATTTGAACACGTCTCCCGTTCACACGGTTGATCATACTCTGGGTTCCACATGCATGTTTTAGCTGAAGGAAGAATACCTTAAACCTGGGTAGTTGAAACCCGTGGAATGGGTACCATGCAATATGACTTCAAAGGGTCTTCATTTGCTCACCGAACCTCTCCAATCCTATCACTGCTGCGTTTATGCCCCTGTACACATGCTTGATTCTCTTTCGGAGACATAGCAATCCATAGGTTTTAAGATACTTACTAGTCAGGTACATTCTTAGGCGTTTAATATGGGGTGTTGAGTCCATTTCATTGAGCAAGGAGTAGCTCTTGTCTATTGCATATTTGGCTTAAGGAACTTTATCTGTGCTCATTTCAATCTCTGGTTTTATGCAGCACCCCAACTCACCTTTCCCCTTAAGCAAGCATAAGTTGGTTTTCTAAATTTGAGACCCTGTTCTGTTTTGGAATTCAGTTCCTGTGTAGCCAAGTTTACATTCCGTGTATTACTGATATCTTATGATGTTTCTTTTTCTTTGTGACTTACTTCAGTTAGAATCATCATACCTGAATCCACTCATTGTGCTGATAAGGGCCTGATGAAATAGATTTCATTGCTGAGTGATATTGCTTTGTAAGTAAATACCACAACTTCTTTATCCATTTTTCAGTTTCTGCGATGTTGAACTTGTACTGTAAACGAGGTTCTTGTAAACAAAGCCGTCCCAAACTTTGGGGTGGCTGTGTCTTTTTGATTTTAATTTCCCTAAGCTATAGGACCATAAGTGGAAGTGCCCTAGGCTCTGTTGCTTTGTTTTTTAGATGTTTCAGGAAACACCATACACTTCTCCCCAGTGTCTGTTGGCAATTTACATCCCGCCCATCAGCATAACAAGGCTCCCAGTTCTCCATGGCCTGTCCTGCCTTTCTGGATTTTACACTTTTTTCAGATGGCCCTTTTGACCGGGGGGAAGTGAGACTTCATTGTAGTGCAGATTTCCTTTGCAAGCTTGCTTGGTTGGCCAAAAAGGGCGTATGCGTTTTTTCCTGAATATATTCAGGAAAAAACGCATACGCCCTTTTTGGCCAAGTGCATCATTGTGGACGTTCTGCCTCTTTTCCTATGCTTTCAATGCAATTCCAGTCTACCTCCTGAAATCGGTTTCCTGCAATTCTGCCCCGCTTTCAAGTCCTCTTGGCAGCCTTACTTCAGTATATTTTTGGACGATAGCTGTCATTTATAACTCTGCAGGTTTGTGAATTACAGTGCCCCTGAGCTCCTTTCTTCAACTCGCTTTCTTGTGAGCTGGCCGCAACACCACAGGATGGCTTCAGGCCCTAATCTGGTTCCGGCACGGCACGCTGAGCCTTTGGTTAATTCCTCTTCCTGGTGGGAAATGAGAGTTAAATTTGCCCGTCCAGACACCTCTAGCTAGTCTCTCATTGGTTCTCCTTATTCCTATTCATCTTCCGCAGAAATTGCAAACTGGGCCAAACAGGAGGTTAAAGGGACTGACTCTCCAAGTCGGGAGAGTGTTAGTAAAGCATCTGGAATGTTGCACCCGAGTACCAGGGGAGGAAAACTGAGACATATTTGTACACGTCTCCCGTTCACACGGTTGATCATACTCTGGGTTCCACATGCATGTTTTAGCTGAAGGAAGAATACCTTAAACCTGGGTAGTTGAAACCCGTGGAATGGGTACCATGCAATATGAATTCAAAGGGTCTTCATTTGCTCACCGAACCTCTCCAATCCTATCACTGCTGCGTTTATGCCCCTGTACACATGCTTGATTCTCTTTCGGAGACATAGCAATCCATAGGTTTTAAGATACTTACAAGTCAGGTACATTCTTAGGCGTTTAATATGGGGTGTTGAGTCCATTTCGTTGAGCAAGGAGTAGCTCTTGTCTATTCCATATTTGGCTTCAGGAACTTTATCTGTGCTCATTTCAATCTCTGGTTTTATGCAGCACCCCAACTCACCTTTCCCCTTAAGCAAGCATAAGTTGGTTTTCTAAATTTGAGAACCTGTTCTGTTTTGGAATTCATTTCCTGTGTAGCCAAGTTTACATTCCGTGTATTAGTGATATCTTATGATGTTTCTTTTTCTGTGTGACTTATTTCAGGTAGAATCATCGTACCTGAACCCACTCATTATGCTGCTACGGCCCTGATGACATAGATTTCATTGCTGAGTGATACTGCATTGTACGTAAGTACCACAAGTTCTTTATCCATTTTTCACTTTCTGTGATATTGAACTTGTACGGTAAATGAGGTTCTTGTAAACAGAGGCGTCCCAAACTTTTGGGTGGCTGGGTCTTTTTGATTTTAATTTCCCTAAGCTATAGGACCATAAGTGGAAGTGCCCTAGGCTCTGTTGCTGTGTTTTTTAGATGTTTCAGGAAACACCATACACTTCTCCCGAGTGTCTGTTGGCAATTTACATCCCGCCCATCAGCATAACAAGGCTCCCAGTTCTCCATGGCCTGTCCTGCCTTTCTGGATTTTACACTTTTTTCAGATGGCCCTTTTGACCGGGGGGAAGTGAGACTTCATTGTAGTGCAGATTTCCTTTGCAAGCTTGCTTGGTTGGCCAAAAAGGGCGTATGCGTTTTTTCCTGAATATATTCAGGAAAAAACGCATACGCCCTTTTTGGCCAAGTGCATCATTGTGGACGCTCTGCCTCTTTTCCTATGCTTTCAATGCAATTCCAGTCTACCTCCTGAAATCAGTTTCCTGCAGTTCTGCCCCAGTTTCAAGTCCTCTTGGCGGCCTTACTTCAGTATATTTTTGGACGGTAGCTGTCATTTATAACTCTGCAGGTTTGTGAATTACAGTGCCCCTGAGCTCCTTTCTTCAACTCGCTTTCTTGTGACCTTGCCGCAACACTGCAGGATGGCTTCAGGCCCTAATCTGGTTCCGGCACGGCACGCTGAGCCTTTGGTTAATTCCTCTCTCTGGTGGGAAATGAGAGTTAAATTTGCCCGTCCAGACACCTCCAGCTAGTCTCTCATTGGTTCTCCCTATTCCTGTTCATCTTCCGCAGAAATTGCAAACTGGGCCAAACAGGAGGTTAAAGGGACTGACTCTCCAAGTGGGGAGAGTGTTAGTAAAGCGTCTGGAATGTTGCACCCGAGTACCAGGGTACGAAAACTGAGACATATTTGAACACGTCTCCCGATCACATGGTTGATCATACTCTAGGTTCCACATGCATGTTTTAGTTGAAGGAAGAATACCTTAAACCTGGAGAGTTGAGACCCGTGGAATGGGTACCATGCAATATGACTTCAAAGGGTCTACATTTGCTCACCGAACCTCTCCAATCCTATCACTGCTGCGTTTATGCCCCTGTACACACGCTTGATTCTCTTTTGGAGACATAGCAATCCATAGGTTTTAAGATACTTATTAGTCAGGTACATTCTTAGGCGTTTAATATGGGGTGTTGAGTCCATTTCGTTGAGCAAGGAGTAGCTCTTGTCTATTCCATATTTGGCTTAAGGAACTTTATCTGTGCTCATTTCAATCTCTGGTTTTATGCAGCACCCCAACTCACCTTTCCCCTTAAGCAAGCATAAGTTGGTTTTCTAAATTTGAGACCCTGTTCTGTTCTGTAATTCAGTTCCTGTGTAGCCAAGTTTACATTCCGTGTATTATTGATATCTTATGATGTTTCTTTTTCTGTGTGACTTATTTCAGTTAGAATCATCATACCTGAATCCACTCATTGTGCTGCTAAGGGCCTGATGACATAGATTTCATTGCTGAGTGATATTGCTTTGTAAGTAAATACCACAAGTTCTTTATCCATTTTTCACTTTCTGCGATGTTGAACTTGTATTGCAAACGAGGTTCTTGTAAACAGAGCCCTTCCAAACTTTGGGGTGGCTGTGTCTTTTTGATTTTAATTTCCCTAAGCTATAGGACCATAAGTGGAAGTGCCCTAGGCTCTGTTGCTTTGTTTTTTAGATGTTTCAGGAAACACCATACACTTCTCCAGAGTGTCTGTTGGCAATTTACATCCCACCCATCAGCATAACAAGGCTCCCAGTTCTCCATGGCCTGTCCTGCCTTTCTGGATTTTACACTTTTTTCAGATGGCCCTTTTGACCGGGGGGAAGTGAGACTTCATTGTAGTGCAGATTTCCTTTGCAAGCTTGCTTGGTTGGCCAAAAAGGGCGTATGCGTTTTTTCCTGAATATATTCAGGAAAAAACGCATACGCAATTTTTGGCCAAGTGCATCATTGTGGACGTTCTGCCTCTTTTCCTATGCTTTCAATGCAATTCCAGTCTACCTCCTGAAATCGGTTTCCTGCAATTCTGCCCCGCTTTCAAGTCCTCTTGGCAGCCTTACTTCAGTATATTTTTGGACGATAGCTGTCATTTACAACTCTGCAGGTTTGTGAATTACAGTGCCCCTGAGCTCCTTTCTTCAACTCGCTTTCTTGTGAGCTGGCCGCAACACCGGAGGATGGCTTCAGGCCCTCATCTGGTTCCGGCACGGCACGCTGAGCCTTTGGTTAATTCCTCTTCTTGGTGGGAAATGAGAGTTAAATTTGCCCGTCCGGACACCTCCAGCTAGTCTCTCATTGGTTCTCCCTATTCCTGTTCATCTTCCGCAGAAATTGCAAACTGGGCCAAACAGGAGGTTAAAGGCGCTGACTCTCCAAGTGGGGAGAGTGTTAGTAAAGCGTCTGGAATGTTGCACCCGAGTACCAGGGGAGGAAAACTGAGACATATTTGAACACGTCTCCCGTTCACACGGTTGATCATACTCTGGGTTCCACATGCATGTTTTAGCTGAAGGAAGAATACCTTAAACCTGGGTAGTTGAAACCCGTGGAATGGGTACCATGCAATATGACTTCAAAGGGTCTTCATTTGCTCACCGAACCTCTCCAATCCTATCACTGCTGCGTTTATGCCCCTGTACACATGCTTGATTCTCTTTCGGAGACATAGCAATCCATAGGTTTTAAGATACTTACAAGTCAGGTACATTCTTAGGCGTTTAATATGGGGTGTTGAGTCCATTTCGTTGAGCATGGAGTAGCTCTTGTCTATTCCATATTTGGCTTAAGGAACTTTATCTGTGCTCATTTCAATCTCTGGTTTTATGCAGCACCCCAACTCACCTTTCCCCTTAAGCAAGCATAAGTTGGTTTTCTAAATTTGAGACCCTGTTCTGTTGTGTAATTCAGTTCCTGTGTAGCCAAGATTACATTCCGTGTATTACTGATATCTTATGATGTTTCATTTTCTGTGTGACTTATTTCAGTTAGAATCATCGTACCTGAATCCACTCATTGTGCTGTTAAGGGCCTGATGACATAGATTGCATTGCTGAGTGATATTGCTTTGTAAGTAAATACCACAACTTCTTTATCCATTTTTCACTTTCTGCTATGTTGAACTTGTACTGTAAATGAGGTTCTTGTAAACAGAGGCGTCCCAAACTATGGGGTGGCTGTGTCTTTTTGATTTTAATTTCCCTAAGCTATAGGACCATAAGTGGAAGTGCCCTAGGCTCTGTTGCTGTGTTTTTTAGATGTTTCAGGAAACACCATACACTTCTCCCGAGTGTCTGTTGGCAATTTACATCCCGCCCATCAGCATAACAAGGCTCCCAGTTCTCCATGGCCTGTCCTGCCTTTCTGGATTTTACACTTTTTTCAGATGGCCCTTTTGACCGGGGGGAAGTGAGACTTCATTGTAGTGCAGATTTCCTTTGCAAGCTTGCTTGGTTGGCCAAAAAGGGCGTATGCGTTTTTTCCTGAATATATTCAGGAAAAAACGCATACGCCCTTTTTGGCCAAGTGCATCATTGTGGACGTTCTGCCTCTTTTCCTATGCTTTCAATGCAATTCCAGTCTACCTCCTGAAATCAGTTTCCTGCAGTTCTGCCCCGCTTTCAAGTCCTCTTGGCGGCCTTACTTCAGTATATTTTTGGACGGTAGCTGTCATTTATAACTCTGCAGGTTTGTGAATTACAGTGCCCCTGAGCTCCTTTCTTCAACTCGCTTTCTTGTGACCTTGCCGCAACACCGCAGGATGGCTTCAGGCCCTAATCTGGTTCCGGCACGGCACGCTGAGCCTTTGGTTAATTCCTCTTCCTGGTGGGAAATGAGAGGTAAATTTGCCCGTCCAGACACCTCCAGCTAGTCTCTCATTGGTTTTCGCTATTCCTGTTCATCTTCCGCAGAAATTGCAAACTGGGCCAAACAGGAGGTTAAAGGCGCTGACTCTCCAAGTGGGGAGAGTGTTAGTAAACCGTCTGGAATGTTGCACCCGAGTACCAGGGTACGAAAACTGAGACATATTTGAACACGTCTCCCGATCACATGGTTGATCATACTCTGGGTTCCACATGCATGTTTTAGCTGAAGGAAGAATACCTTAAACCTGGGTAGTTGAAACCCGTGGAATGGGTACCATGCAATATGACTTCAAAGGGTCTTCATTTGCTCACCGAACCTCTCCAATCCTATCACTGCTGCGTTTATGCCCCTGTACACATGCTTGATTCTCTTTCGGAGACATAGCAATCCATAGGTTTTAAGATACTTACAAGTCAGGTACATTCTTAGGCGTTTAATATGGGGTGTTGAGTCCATTTCGTTGAGCAAGGAGTAGCTCTTGTCTATTCCATATTTGGCTTCAGGAACTTTATCTGTGCTCATTTCAATCTCTGGTTTTATGCAGCACCCCAACTCACCTTTCCCCTTAAGCAAGCATAAGTTGGTTTTCTAAATTTGAGACCCTGTTCTGTTTTGGAATTCATTTCCTGTGTAGCCAAGTTTACATTCCGTGTATTAGTGATATCTTATGATGTTTCTTTTTCTGTGTGACTTATTTCAGGTAGAATCATCGTACCTGAACCCACTCATTATGCTGCTACGGGCCTGATGACATAGATTTCATTGCTGAGTGATACTGCATTGTACGTAAGTACCACAAGTTCTTTATCCATTTTTCACTTTCTGTGATATTGAACTTGTACGGTAAACGAGGTTCTTGTAAACAGAGGCGTCCCAAACTTTTGGGTGGCTGGGTCTTTTTGATTTTAATTTCACTAAGCTATAGGACCATAAGTGGAAGTGCCCTAGGCTCTGTTGCTTTGTTTTTTAGATGTTTCAGAAAACACCATACACTTCTCCCGAGTGTCTGTTGGCAATTTACATCCCGCCCATCAGCATAACAAGGCTCCCAGTTCTCCATGGCCTGTCCTGCCTTTCTGGATTTTACACTTTTTTCAGATGGCCATTTTGACCGGGGGGAAGTGAGACTTCATTGTAGTGCAGATTTCCTTTGCAAGCTTGCTTGGTTGGCCAAAAAGGGCGTATGCGTTTTTTCCTGAATATATTCAGGAAAAAACGCATACGCCCTTTTTGGCCAAGTGCATCATTGTGGACGTTCTGCCTCTTTTCCTATGCTTTCAATGCAATTCCAGTCTACCTCCTGAAATCGGATAACTGCAATTCTGCCCCGCTTTCAACTCCTCTTGGCAGCCTTACTTCAGTATATTTTTGGATGGGAGCTGTCATTTATAACTCTGCAGGTTTGTGAATTACAGTGCCCCTGAGCTCCTTTCTTCAACTCGCTTTCTTGTGACATGGCCGCAACACCGCAGGATGGCTTCAGGCCCTAATCTGTTTCCGGCACGGCACGCTGAGCCTTTGGTTAATTCCTCTTCCTGGTGGGAAATGAGAGTTAAATTTGCCCGTCCAGACACCTCCAGCTAGTCTCTCATTGGTTTTCGCTATTCCTGTTCATCTTCCGCAGAAATTGCAAACTGGGCCAAACAGGAGGTTAAAGGCGCTGACTCTCCAAGTGGGGAGAGTGTTAGTAAAGCGTCTGGAATGTTGCACCCGAGTACCAGGGTACAAAAACTGAGACATATTTGAACACGTCTCCCGATCACATGGTTGATCATACTCTAGGTTCCACATGCATGTTTTAGCTGAAGGAAGAATACCTTAAACCTGGGTAGTTGAAACCCGTGGAATGGGTACCATGCAATATGACTTCAAAGGGTCTTCATTTGCTCACTGAACCTCTCCAATCCTATCACTGCTGCGTTTATGCCCCTGTACACATGCTTGATTCTCTTTCGGAGACATAGGAATCCATAGGTTTTAAGATACTTACTAGTCAGGTACATTCTTAGGCGTTTAATATGCGGTGTTGAGTCCATTTCGTTGAGCAAGGAGTAGCTCTTGTCTATTCCATATTTGGCTTAAGGAAATTTATCTGTGCTCATTTCAATCTCTTGTTTTATGCAGCACCCCAACTCACCTTTCCCCTTAAGCAAGCATAAGTTGGTTTTCTAAATTTGAGACCGTGTTCTGTTTTGGAATTCAGTTCCTGTGTAGCCAAGTTTACATTCCGTGTATTAGTGATATCTTATGATGTTTCTTTTTCTGTGTGACTTATATCAGGTAGAATCATCGTACCTGAATCCACTCATTATGCTGCTACGGGCCTGATGACATAGATTTCATTGCTGAGTGATACTGCATTGTACGTAAGTACCACAAGTTCTTTATCCATTTTTCACTTTCTGTGATATTGAACTTGTACGGTAAACGAGGTTCTTGTAAACAGAGGCGTCCCAAACTTTGGGGTGGCTGTGTCTTTTTGATTTTAATTTCCCTAAGCTATAGGACCATAAGTGGAAGTGCCCTAGGCTCTGTTGCTTTGTTTTTTAGATATTTCAGGAAACACCATACACTTCTCCCGAGTGTCTGTTGGCAATTTACATCCCGCCCATAAGAATAACAAGGCTCCCAGTTCTCCATGGCCTGTCCTGCCTTTCTGGATTTTACACTTTTTTCAGATGGCCCTTTTGACCGGGGGGAAGTGAGACTTCATTGTAGTGCAGATTTCCTTTGCAAGCTTGCTTGGTTGTCCAAAAAGGGCGTATGCGTTTTTTCCTGAATATATTCAGGAAAAAACGCATACGCCCTTTTTGGCCAAGTGCATCACTGTGGACGCTCTGCCTCTTTTCCTATGCTTTCAATGCAATTCCAGTCTACCTCCTGAAATCGGTTTCCTGCAATTCTGCCCCAGTTTCAAGTCCTCTTGGCGGCCTTACTTCAGTATATTTTTGGACGGTAGCTGTCATTTATAACTCTGCAGGTTTGTGAATTACAGTGCCCCTGAGCTCCTTTCTTCAACTCGCTTTCTTGTGACCTTGCCGCAACACCGCAGGATGGCTTCAGGCCCTAATCTGGTTCCGGCACGGCACGCTGAGCCTTTGGTTAATTCCTCTCTCTGGAGGGAAATGAGAGTTAAATTTGCCCGTCCAGACACCTCCAGCTAGTCTCTCATTGGTTCTCCCTATTCCTGTTCATCTTCCGCAGAAATTGCAAACTGGGCCAAACAGGAGGTTAAAGGGACTGACTCTCCAAGTGGGGAGAGTGTTAGTAAAGCGTCTGGAATGTTGCACCCGAGTACCAGGGTACGAAAACTGAGACATATTTGAACACGTCTCCCGATCACATGGTTGATCATACTCTAGGTTCCACATGCATGTTTTAGCTGAAGGAAGAATACCTTAAACCTGGGTAGTTGAAACCCGTGGAATGGGTACCATGCAATATGACTTCAAAGGGTCTTCATTTGCTCACTGAACCTCTCCAATCTTATCACTGCTGCGTTTATGCCCCTGTACACATGCTTGATTCTCTTTCGGAGACATAGCAATCCATAGGTTTTAAGATACTTACTAGTCAGGTACATTCTTAGGCGTTTAATATGCGGTGTTGAGTCCATTTCGTTGAGCAAGGAGTAGCTCTTGTCTATTCCATATTTAGCTTAAGGAACTTTATCTGTGCTCATTTCAATCTCTGGTTTTATGCAGCACCCCAACTCACCTTTCCCCTTAAGCAAGCATAAGTTGGTTTTCTAAATTTGAGACCCTGTTCTGTTTTGGAATTCAGTTCCTGTGTAGCCAAGTTTACATTCCGTGTATTAGTGATATCTTATGATGTTTCTTTTTCTGTGTGACTTATTTCAGGTAGAATCATCGTACCTGAATCCACTCATTATGCTGCTACGGGCCTGATGACATAGATTTCATTGCTGAGTGATACTGCATTGTACGTAAGTACCACAAGTTCTTTATCCATTTTTCACTTTCTGTGATATTGAACTTGTACGGTAAATGAGGTTCTTGTAAACAGAGGCGTCCCAAACTTCGGGGTGGCTGTGTCTTTTTGATTTTAATTTCCCTAAGCTATAGGACCATAAGTGGAAGTGCCCTAGGCTCTGTTGCTTTGTTTTTTAGATATTTCAGGAAACACCATACACTTCTCCCGAGTGTCTGTTGGCAATTTACATCCCGCCCATCAGGATAACAAGGCTCCCAGTTCTCCATGGCCTGTCCTGCCTTTCTGGATTTTACACTTTTTTCAGATGGCCCTTTTGACCGGGGGGATGTGAGACTTCATTGTAGTGCAGATTTCCTTTGCAAGTTTGCTTGGTTGGCCAAAAAGGGCGTATGCGTTTTTTCCTGAATATATTCAGGAAAAAACGCATACGCCCTTTTTGGCCAAGTGCATCATTGTGGACGTTCTGCCTCTTTTCCTATGCTTTCAATGCAATTCCAGTCTACCTCCTGAAATCGGTTTCCTGCAATTCTGCCCCGCTTTCAAGTCCTCTTGGCAGCCTTACTTCAGTATATTTTTGGACGATAGCTGTCATTTATAACTCTGCAGGTTTGTGAATTACAGTGCCCCTGAGCTCCTTTCTTCAACTCTCTTTCTTTTGAGCTGGCCGCAACACTGCAGGATGGCTTCAGGCCCTAATCTGGTTCTGGCACGGCACGCTGAGCCTTTGGTTATTTCCTCTTCCTGGTGGGAAATGAGAGTTAAATTTGCCCGTCCAGACACCTCCAGCTAGTCTCTCATTGGTTCTCCCTATTCCTGTTCATCTTCCGCAGAAATTGCAAACTGGGCCAAACAGGAGGTTAAAGGCGCTGACTCTCCAAGTGGGGAGAGTGTTAGTAAAGCGTCTGGAATGTTGCACCCGAGTACCAGGGGAGGAAAACTGAGACATATTTGAACACGTCTCCCGTTCACACGGTTGATCATACTCTGGGTTCCACATGCATGTTTTAGCTGAAGGAAGAATACCTTAAACCTGGAGAGTTGAGACCCGTGGAATGGGTACCATGCAATATGACTTCAAAGGGTCTTCATTTGCTCACCGAACCTCTCCAATCCTATCACTGCTGCGTTTATGCCCCTGTACACACGCTTGATTCTCTTTTGGAGACATAGCAATCCATAGGTTTTAAGATACTTATTAGTCAGGTACATTCTTAGGCGTAATATGGGGTGTTGAGTCCATTTCGTTGAGCAAGGAGTAGCTCTTGTCTATTCCATATTTGGCTTCAGGAACTTTATCTGTGCTCATTTCAATCTCTGGTTTTATGCAGCACACCAACTCACCTTTCCCCTTAAGCAAGCATAAGTTGGTTTTCTAAATTTGAGACCCTGTTCTGTTCTGTAATTCAGTTCCTGTGTAGCCAAGTTTACATTCCGTGTATTACTGATATCTTATGATGTTTCTTTTTCTGTGTGACTTATTTCAGTTAGAATCATCATACCTGAATCCACTCATTGTGCTGCTAAGGGCCTGATGACATAGATTTCATTGCTGAGTGATATTGCTTTGTAAGTAAATACCACAAGTTCTTTATCCATTTTTCACTTTCTGCGATGTTGAACTTGTATTGCAAATGAGGTTCTTGTCAACAGAGCCCTTCCAAACTTTGGGGTGGCTGTGTCTTTTTGATTTTAATTTCCCTAAGCTATAGGACCATAAGTGGAAGTGCCCTAGGCTCTGTTGCTTTGTTTTTTAGATGTTTCAGGAAACACCATACACTTCTCCCTAGTGTCTGTTGGCAATTTACATCCCACCCATCAGCATAACAAGGCTCCCAGTTCTCCATGGCCTGTCCTGCCTTTCTGGATTTTACACTTTTTTCAGATGGCCCTTTTGACCGGGGGGAAGTGAGACTTCATTGTAGTGCAGATTTCCTTTGCAACTTGCTTGGTTGGCCAAAAAGGGCGTATGCGTTTTTTCCTGAATATATTCAGGAAAAAACGCATACGCCCTTTTTGGCCAAGTGCATCATTGTGGACGTTCTGCCTCTTTTCCTATGCTTTCAATGCAATTCCAGTCTACCTCCTGAAATCGGTTTCCTGCAATTCTGCCCCGCTTTCAAGTCCTCTTGACAGCATTACTTCAGTATATTTTTGGACGATAGCTGTCATTTATAACTCTGCAGGTTTGTGAATTACAGTGCCCCTGAGCTCCTTTCTTCAACTCGCTTTCTTGTGAGCTGGCCGCAACACCGCAGGATGGCTTCAGGCCCTAATCTGGTTCCGGCACGGCACGCTGAGCCTTTGTTTAATTCCTCTTCCTGGTGGGAAATGAGAGTTAAATTTGCCCGTCCAGACACCTCCAGCTAGTCTCTCATTGGTTCTCGCTATTCCTGTTCATCTTCCGCAGAAATTGCAAACTGGGCCAAACAGGAGGTTAAAGGCCCTGACTCTCCAAGTTGGGAGAGTGTTAGTAAAGCGTCTGGAATGTTGCACCCGAGTATCAGGGGAGGAAAACTGAGACATATTTGAACACGTCTCCCGTTCACACGGTTGATCATACTCTGGGTTCCACATGCATGTTTTAGCTGAAGGAAGAATACCTTAAACCTGGGTAGTTGAAACCCGTGGAATGGGTACCATGCAATATGACTTCAAAGGGTCTTCATTTGCTCACCGAACCTCTCCAATCCTATCACTGCTGCGTTTATGCCCCTGTACACATGCTTGATTCTCTTTCGGAGACATAGCAATCCATAGGTTTTAAGATACTTACTAGTCAGGTACATTCTTAGGCGTTTAATATGGGGTGTTGAGTCCATTTCATTGAGCAAGGAGTAGCTCTTGTCTATTGCATATTTGGCTTAAGGAACTTTATCTGTGCTCATTTCAATCTCTGGTTTTATGCAGCACCCCAACTCACCTTTCCCCTTAAGCAAGCATAAGTTGGTTTTCTAAATTTGAGACCCTGTTCTGTTTTGGAATTCAGTTCCTGTGTAGCCAAGTTTACATTCCGTGTATTACTGATATCTTATGATGTTTCTTTTTCTTTGTGACTTACTTCAGTTAGAATCATCATACCTGAATCCACTCATTGTGCTGATAAGGGCCTGATGAAATAGATTTCATTGCTGAGTGATATTGCTTTGTAAGTAAATACCACAACTTCTTTATCCATTTTTCAGTTTCTGCGATGTTGAACTTGTACTGTAAACGAGGTTCTTGTAAACAAAGCCGTCCCAAACTTTGGGGTGGCTGTGTCTTTTTGATTTTAATTTCCCTAAGCTATAGGACCATAAGTGGAAGTGCCCTAGGCTCTGTTGCTTTGTTTTTTAGATGTTTCAGGAAACACCATACACTTCTCCCCAGTGTCTGTTGGCAATTTACATCCCGCCCATCAGCATAACAAGGCTCCCAGTTCTCCATGGCCTGTCCTGCCTTTCTGGATTTTACACTTTTTTCAGATGGCCCTTTTGACCGGGGGGAAGTGAGACTTCATTGTAGTGCAGATTTCCTTTGCAAGCTTGCTTGGTTGGCCAAAAAGGGCGTATGCGTTTTTTCCTGAATATATTCAGGAAAAAACGCATACGCCCTTTTTGGCCAAGTGCATCATTGTGGACGTTCTGCCTCTTTTCCTATGCTTTCAATGCAATTCCAGTCTACCTCCTGAAATCGGTTTCCTGCAATTCTGCCCCGCTTTCAAGTCCTCTTGGCAGCCTTACTTCAGTATATTTTTGGACGATAGCTGTCATTTATAACTCTGCAGGTTTGTGAATTACAGTGCCCCTGAGCTCCTTTCTTCAACTCGCTTTCTTGTGAGCTGGCCGCAACACCACAGGATGGCTTCAGGCCCTAATCTGGTTCCGGCACGGCACGCTGAGCCTTTGGTTAATTCCTCTTCCTGGTGGGAAATGAGAGTTAAATTTGCCCGTCCAGACACCTCTAGCTAGTCTCTCATTGGTTCTCCTTATTCCTATTCATCTTCCGCAGAAATTGCAAACTGGGCCAAACAGGAGGTTAAAGGGACTGACTCTCCAAGTCGGGAGAGTGTTAGTAAAGCATCTGGAATGTTGCACCCGAGTACCAGGGGAGGAAAACTGAGACATATTTGTACACGTCTCCCGTTCACACGGTTGATCATACTCTGGGTTCCACATGCATGTTTTAGCTGAAGGAAGAATACCTTAAACCTGGGTAGTTGAAACCCGTGGAATGGGTACCATGCAATATGAATTCAAAGGGTCTTCATTTGCTCACCGAACCTCTCCAATCCTATCACTGCTGCGTTTATGCCCCTGTACACATGCTTGATTCTCTTTCGGAGACATAGCAATCCATAGGTTTTAAGATACTTACAAGTCAGGTACATTCTTAGGCGTTTAATATGGGGTGTTGAGTCCATTTCGTTGAGCAAGGAGTAGCTCTTGTCTATTCCATATTTGGCTTCAGGAACTTTATCTGTGCTCATTTCAATCTCTGGTTTTATGCAGCACCCCAACTCACCTTTCCCCTTAAGCAAGCATAAGTTGGTTTTCTAAATTTGAGAACCTGTTCTGTTTTGGAATTCATTTCCTGTGTAGCCAAGTTTACATTCCGTGTATTAGTGATATCTTATGATGTTTCTTTTTCTGTGTGACTTATTTCAGGTAGAATCATCGTACCTGAACCCACTCATTATGCTGCTACGGCCCTGATGACATAGATTTCATTGCTGAGTGATACTGCATTGTACGTAAGTACCACAAGTTCTTTATCCATTTTTCACTTTCTGTGATATTGAACTTGTACGGTAAATGAGGTTCTTGTAAACAGAGGCGTCCCAAACTTTTGGGTGGCTGGGTCTTTTTGATTTTAATTTCCCTAAGCTATAGGACCATAAGTGGAAGTGCCCTAGGCTCTGTTGCTGTGTTTTTTAGATGTTTCAGGAAACACCATACACTTCTCCCGAGTGTCTGTTGGCAATTTACATCCCGCCCATCAGCATAACAAGGCTCCCAGTTCTCCATGGCCTGTCCTGCCTTTCTGGATTTTACACTTTTTTCAGATGGCCCTTTTGACCGGGGGGAAGTGAGACTTCATTGTAGTGCAGATTTCCTTTGCAAGCTTGCTTGGTTGGCCAAAAAGGGCGTATGCGTTTTTTCCTGAATATATTCAGGAAAAAACGCATACGCCCTTTTTGGCCAAGTGCATCATTGTGGACGCTCTGCCTCTTTTCCTATGCTTTCAATGCAATTCCAGTCTACCTCCTGAAATCAGTTTCCTGCAGTTCTGCCCCAGTTTCAAGTCCTCTTGGCGGCCTTACTTCAGTATATTTTTGGACGGTAGCTGTCATTTATAACTCTGCAGGTTTGTGAATTACAGTGCCCCTGAGCTCCTTTCTTCAACTCGCTTTCTTGTGACCTTGCCGCAACACTGCAGGATGGCTTCAGGCCCTAATCTGGTTCCGGCACGGCACGCTGAGCCTTTGGTTAATTCCTCTCTCTGGTGGGAAATGAGAGTTAAATTTGCCCGTCCAGACACCTCCAGCTAGTCTCTCATTGGTTCTCCCTATTCCTGTTCATCTTCCGCAGAAATTGCAAACTGGGCCAAACAGGAGGTTAAAGGGACTGACTCTCCAAGTGGGGAGAGTGTTAGTAAAGCGTCTGGAATGTTGCACCCGAGTACCAGGGTACGAAAACTGAGACATATTTGAACACGTCTCCCGATCACATGGTTGATCATACTCTAGGTTCCACATGCATGTTTTAGCTGAAGGAAGAATACCTTAAACCTGGGTAGTTGAAACCCGTGGAATGGGTACCATGCAATATGACTTCAAAGGGTCTTCATTTGCTCACTGAACCTCTCCAATCTTATCACTGCTGCGTTTATGCCCCTGTACACATGCTTGATTCTCTTTCGGAGACATAGCAATCCATAGGTTTTAAGATACTTACTAGTCAGGTACATTCTTAGGCGTTTAATATGCGGTGTTGAGTCCATTTCGTTGAGCAAGGAGTAGCTCTTGTCTATTCCATATTTAGCTTAAGGAACTTTATCTGTGCTCATTTCAATCTCTGGTTTTATGCAGCACCCCAACTCACCTTTCCCCTTAAGCAAGCATAAGTTGGTTTTCTAAATTTGAGACCCTGTTCTGTTTTGGAATTCAGTTCCTGTGTAGCCAAGTTTACATTCCGTGTATTAGTGATATCTTATGATGTTTCTTTTTCTGTGTGACTTATTTCAGGTAGAATCATCGTACCTGAATCCACTCATTATGCTGCTACGGGCCTGATGACATAGATTTCATTGCTGAGTGATACTGCATTGTACGTAAGTACCACAAGTTCTTTATCCATTTTTCACTTTCTGTGATATTGAACTTGTACGGTAAACGAGGTTCTTGTAAACAGAGGCGTCCCAAACTTCGGGGTGGCTGTGTCTTTTTGATTTTAATTTCCCTAAGCTATAGGACCATAAGTGGAAGTGCCCTAGGCTCTGTTGCTTTGTTTTTTAGATATTTCAGGAAACACCATACACTTCTCCCGAGTGTCTGTTGGCAATTTACATCCCGCCCATAAGAATAACAAGGCTCCCAGTTCTCCATGGCCTGTCCTGCCTTTCTGGATTTTACACTTTTTTCAGATGGCCCTTTTGACCGGGGGGAAGTGAGACTTCATTGTAGTGCAGATTTCCTTTGCAAGCTTGCTTGGTTGTCCAAAAAGGGCGTATGCGTTTTTTCCTGAATATATTCAGGAAAAAACGCATACGCCCTTTTTGGCCAAGTGCATCATTGTGGACGTTCTGCCTCTTTTCCTATGCTTTCAATGCAATTCCAGTCTACCTCCTGAAATCGGTTTCCTGCAATTCTGCCCCGCTTTCAAGTCCTCTTGGCAGCCTTACTTCAGTATATTTTTGGACGATAGCTGTCATTTATAACTCTGCAGGTTTGTGAATTACAGTGCCCCTGAGCTCCTTTCTTCAACTCTCTTTCTTTTGAGCTGGCCGCAACACTGCAGGATGGCTTCAGGCCCTAATCTGGTTCTGGCACGGCACGCTGAGCCTTTGGTTATTTCCTCTTCCTGGTGGGAAATGAGAGTTAAATTTGCCCGTCCAGACACCTCCAGCTAGTCTCTCATTGGTTCTCCCTATTCCTGTTCATCTTCCGCAGAAATTGCAAACTGGGCCAAACAGGAGGTTAAAGGCGCTGACTCTCCAAGTGGGGAGAGTGTTAGTAAAGCGTCTGGAATGTTGCACCCGAGTACCAGGGGAGGAAAACTGAGACATATTTGAACACGTCTCCCGTTCACACGGTTGATCATACTCTGGGTTCCACATGCATGTTTTAGCTGAAGGAAGAATACCTTAAACCTGGAGAGTTGAGACCCGTGGAATGGGTACCATGCAATATGACTTCAAAGGGTCTTCATTTGCTCACCGAACCTCTCCAATCCTATCACTGCTGCGTTTATGCCCCTGTACACACGCTTGATTCTCTTTTGGAGACATAGCAATCCATAGGTTTTAAGATACTTATTAGTCAGGTACATTCTTAGGCGTAATATGGGGTGTTGAGTCCATTTCGTTGAGCAAGGAGTAGCTCTTGTCTATTCCATATTTGGCTTCAGGAACTTTATCTGTGCTCATTTCAATCTCTGGTTTTATGCAGCACACCAACTCACCTTTCCCCTTAAGCAAGCATAAGTTGGTTTTCTAAATTTGAGACCCTGTTCTGTTCTGTAATTCAGTTCCTGTGTAGCCAAGTTTACATTCCGTGTATTACTGATATCTTATGATGTTTCTTTTTCTGTGTGACTTATTTCAGTTAGAATCATCATACCTGAATCCACTCATTGTGCTGCTAAGGGCCTGATGACATAGATTTCATTGCT
Organism: Pseudorca crassidens; assembly: GCF_039906515.1. Lineage (NCBI taxonomy): Eukaryota > Metazoa > Chordata > Mammalia > Artiodactyla > Delphinidae > Pseudorca > Pseudorca crassidens. The sequence goes on from NC_090301.1 coordinate 106,005,033, forward strand.
GAGTGATATTGCTTTGTAAGTAAATACCACAAGTTCTTTATCCATTTTTCACTTTCTGCGATGTTGAACTTGTATTGCAAATGAGGTTCTTGTCAACAGAGCCCTTCCAAACTTTGGGGTGGCTGTGTCTTTTTGATTTTAATTTCCCTAAGCTATAGGACCATAAGTGGAAGTGCCCTAGGCTCTGTTGCTTTGTTTTTTAGATGTTTCAGGAAACACCATACACTTCTCCCTAGTGTCTGTTGGCAATTTACATCCCACCCATCAGCATAACAAGGCTCCCAGTTCTCCATGGCCTGTCCTGCCTTTCTGGATTTTACACTTTTTTCAGATGGCCCTTTTGACCGGGGGGAAGTGAGATTTCATTGTAGTGCAGATTTCCTTTGCAAGCTTGCTTGGTTGGCCAAAAAGGGCGTATGCGTTTTTTCCTGAATATATTCAGGAAAAAACGCATACGCCCTTTTTGGCCAAGTGCATCATTGTGGATGTTCTGCCTCTTTTCCTATGCTTTCAATGCAATTCCAGTCTACCTCCTGAAATCGGTTTCCTGCAATTCTGCCCCGCTTTCAAGTCCTCTTGGCAGCATTACTTCAGTATATTTTTGGACGATAGCTGTCATTTATAACTCTGCAGGTTTGTGAATTACAGTGCCCCTGAGCTCCTTTCTTCAACTCGCTTTCTTGTGAGCTGGCCGCAACACCGCAGGATGGCTTCAGGCCCTAATCTGGTTCCGGCACGGCACGCTGAGCCTTTGTTTAATTCCTCTTCCTGGTGGGAAATGAGAGTTAAATTTGCCCGTCCAGACACCTCCAGCTAGTCTCTCATTGGTTCTCGCTATTCCTGTTCATCTTCCGCAGAAATTGCAAACTGGGCCAAACAGGAGGTTAAAGGCCCTGACTCTCCAAGTTGGGAGAGTGTTAGTAAAGCGTCTGGAATGTTGCACCCGAGTATCAGGGGAGGAAAACTGAGACATATTTGAACACGTCTCCCGTTCACACGGTTGATCATACTCTGGGTTCCACATGCATGTTTTAGCTGAAGGAAGAATACCTTAAACCTGGGTAGTTGAAACCCGTGGAATGGGTACCATGCAATATGACTTCAAAGGGTCTTCATTTGCTCACCGAACCTCTCCAATCCTATCACTGCTGCGTTTATGCCCCTGTACACATGCTTGATTCTCTTTCGGAGACATAGCAATCCATAGGTTTTAAGATACTTACTAGTCAGGTACATTCTTAGGCGTTTAATATGGGGTGTTGAGTCCATTTCATTGAGCAAGGAGTAGCTCTTGTCTATTGCATATTTGGCTTAAGGAACTTTATCTGTGCTCATTTCAATCTCTGGTTTTATGCAGCACCCCAACTCACCTTTCCCCTTAAGCAAGCATAAGTTGGTTTTCTAAATTTGAGACCCTGTTCTGTTTTGGAATTCAGTTCCTGTGTAGCCAAGTTTACATTCCGTGTATTACTGATATCTTATGATGTTTCTTTTTCTTTGTGACTTACTTCAGTTAGAATCATCATACCTGAATCCACTCATTGTGCTGATAAGGGCCTGATGAAATAGATTTCATTGCTGAGTGATATTGCTTTGTAAGTAAATACCACAACTTCTTTATCCATTTTTCAGTTTCTGCGATGTTGAACTTGTACTGTAAACGAGGTTCTTGTAAACAAAGCCGTCCCAAACTTTGGGGTGGCTGTGTCTTTTTGATTTTAATTTCCCTAAGCTATAGGACCATAAGTGGAAGTGCCCTAGGCTCTGTTGCTTTGTTTTTTAGATGTTTCAGGAAACACCATACACTTCTCCCCAGTGTCTGTTGGCAATTTACATCCCGCCCATCAGCATAACAAGGCTCCCAGTTCTCCATGGCCTGTCCTGCCTTTCTGGATTTTACACTTTTTTCAGATGGCCCTTTTGACCGGGGGGAAGTGAGACTTCATTGTAGTGCAGATTTCCTTTGCAAGCTTGCTTGGTTGGCCAAAAAGGGCGTATGCGTTTTTTCCTGAATATATTCAGGAAAAAACGCATACGCCCTTTTTGGCCAAGTGCATCATTGTGGACGTTCTGCCTCTTTTCCTATGCTTTCAATGCAATTCCAGTCTACCTCCTGAACTCGGTTTCCTGCAATTCTGCCCCGCTTTCAAGTCCTCTTGGCAGCCTTACTTCAGTATATTTTTGGACGATAGCTGTCATTTATAACTCTGCAGGTTTGTGAATTACAGTGCCCCTGAGCTCCTTTCTTCAACTCGCTTTCTTGTGACCTTGCCGCAACACCGCAGGATGGCTTCAGGCCCTAATCTGGTTCCGGCACGGCACGCTGAGCCTTTGGTTAATTCCTCTCTCTGGTGGGAAATGAGAGTTAAATTTGCCCGTCCAGACACCTCCAGCTAGTCTCTCATTGGTTCTCCCTATTCCTGTTCATCTTCCGCAGAAATTGCAAACTGGGCCAAACAGGAGGTTAAAGGCCCTGACTCTCCAAGTGGGGAGAGTGTTAGTAAAGCGTCTGGAATGTTGCACCCGAGTACCAGGGTACGAAAACTGAGACATATTTGAACACGTCTCCCGATCACATGGTTGATCATACTCTAGGTTCCACATGCATGTTTTAGCTGAAGGAAGAATACCTTAAACCTGGGTAGTTGAAACCCGTGGAATGGGTACCATGCAATATGACTTCAAAGGGTCTTCATTTGCTCACTGAACCTCTCCAATCTTATCACTGCTGCGTTTATGCCCCTGTACACATGCTTGATTCTCTTTTGGAGACATAGCAATCCATAGGTTTTAAGATACTTACTAGTCAGGTACATTCTTAGGCGTTTAATATGCGGTGTTGAGTCCATTTCGTTGAGCAAGGAGTAGCTCTTGTCTATTCCATATTTAGCTTAAGGAACTTTATCTGTGCTCATTTCAATCTCTGGTTTTATGCAGCACCCCAACTCACCTTTCCCCTTAAGCAAGCATAAGTTGGTTTTCTAAATTTGAGACCCTGTTCTGTTTTGGAATTCAGTTCCTGTGTAGCCAAGTTTACATTCCGTGTATTAGTGATATCTTATGATGTTTCTTTTTCTGTGTGACTTATTTCAGGTAGAATCTTCGTACCTGAATCCACTCATTATGCTGCTACGGGCCTGATGACATAGATTTCATTGCTGAGTGATACTGCATTGTACGTAAGTACCACAAGTTCTTTATCCATTTTTCACTTTCTGTGATATTGAACTTGTACGGTAAATGAGGTTCTTGTAAACAGAGGCGTCCCAAACTTCGGGCTGGCTGTGTCTTTTTGATTTTAATTTCCCTAAGCTATAGGACCATAAGTGGAAGTGCCCTAGGCTCTGTTGCTTTGTTTTTTAGATATTTCAGGAAACACCATACACTTCTCCCTAGTGTCTGTTGGCAATTTACATCCCGCCCATAAGAATAACAAGGCTCCCAGTTCTCCATGGCCTGTCCTGCCTTTCTGGATTTTACACTTTTTTCAGATGGCCCTTTTGACCGGGGGGAAGTGAGACTTCATTATAGTGCAGATTTCCTTTGCAAGCTTGCTTGGTTGTCCAAAAAGGGCGTATGCGTTTTTTCCTGAATATATTCAGGAAAAAACGCATACGCCCTTTTTGGCCAAGTGCATCATTGTGGACGTTCTGCCTCTTTTCCTATGCTTTCAATGCAATTCCAGTCTACCTCCTGAAATCGGTTTCCTGCAATTCTGCCCCGCTTTCAAGTCCTCTTGGCAGCCTTACTTCAGTATATTTTTGGACGATAGCTGTCATTTATAACTCTGCAGGTTTGTGAATTACAGTGCCCCTGAGCTCCTTTCTTCAACTCTCTTTCTTTTGAGCTGGCCGCAACACTGCAGGATGGCTTCAGGCCCTAATCTGGTTCTGGCACGGCACGCTGAGCCTTTGGTTATTTCCTCTTCCTGGTGGGAAATGAGAGTTAAATTTGCCCGTCCAGACACCTCCAGCTAGTCTCTCATTGGTTCTCCCTATTCCTGTTCATCTTCCGCAGAAATTGCAAACTGGGCCAAACAGGAGGTTAAAGGCCCTGACTCTCCAAGTGGGGAGAGTGTTAGTAAAGCGTCTGGAATGTTGCACCCGAGTACCAGGGTACGAAAACTGAGACATATTTGAACACGTCTCCCGATCACATGGTTGATCATACTCTAGGTTCCACATGCATGTTTTAGCTGAAGGAAGAATACCTTAAACCTGGGTAGTTGAAACCCGTGGAACGGGTACCATGCAATATGACTTCAAAGGGTCTTCATTTGCTCACTGAACCTCTCCAATCTTATCACTGCTGCGTTTATGCCCCTGTACACATGCTTGATTCTCTTTTGGAGACATAGCAATCCATAGGTTTTAAGATACTTACTAGTCAGGTACATTCTTAGGCGTTTAATATGCGGTGTTGAGTCCATTTCGTTGAGCAAGGAGTAGCTCTTGTCTATTCCATATTTAGCTTAAGGAACTTTATCTGTGCTCATTTCAATCTCTGGTTTTATGCAGCACCCCAACTCACCTTTCCCCTTAAGCAAGCATAAGTTGGTTTTCTAAATTTGAGACCCTGTTCTGTTTTGGAATTCAGTTCCTGTGTAGCCAAGTTTACATTCCGTGTATTAGTGATATCTTATGATGTTTCTTTTTCTGTGTGACTTATTTCAGGTAGAATCTTTGTACCTGAATCCACTCATTATGCTGCTACGGGCCTGATGACATAGATTTCATTGCTGAGTGATACTGCATTGTACGTAAGTACCACAAGTTCTTTATCCATTTTTCACTTTCTGTGATATTGAACTTGTACGGTAAATGAGGTTCTTGTAAACAGAGGCGTCCCAAACTTCGGGCTGGCTGTGTCTTTTTGATTTTAATTTCCCTAAGCTATAGGACCATAAGTGGAAGTGCCCTAGGCTCTGTTGCTTTGTTTTTTAGATATTTCAGGAAACACCATACACTTCTCCCTAGTGTCTGTTGGCAATTTACATCCCGCCCATAAGAATAACAAGGCTCCCAGTTCTCCATGGCCTGTCCTGCCTTTCTGGATTTTACACTTTTTTCAGATGGCCCTTTTGACCGGGGGGAAGTGAGACTTCATTATAGTGCAGATTTCCTTTGCAAGCTTGCTTGGTTGTCCAAAAAGGGCGTATGCGTTTTTTCCTGAATATATTCAGGAAAAAACGCATACGCCCTTTTTGGCCAAGTGCATCATTGTGGACGTTCTGCCTCTTTTCCTATGCTTTCAATGCAATTCCAGTCTACCTCCTGAAATCGGTTTCCTGCAATTCTGCCCCGCTTTCAAGTCCTCTTGGCAGCCTTACTTCAGTATATTTTTGGACGATAGCTGTCATTTATAACTCTGCAGGTTTGTGAATTACAGTGCCCCTGAGCTCCTTTCTTCAACTCTCTTTCTTTTGAGCTGGCCGCAACACTGCAGGATGGCTTCAGGCCCTAATCTGGTTCTGGCACGGCACGCTGAGCCTTTGGTTATTTCCTCTTCCTGGTGGGAAATGAGAGTTAAATTTGCCCGTCCAGACACCTCCAGCTAGTCTCTCATTGGTTCTCCCTATTCCTGTTCATCTTCCGCAGAAATTGCAAACTGGGCCAAACAGGAGGTTAAAGGCGCTGACTCTCCAAGTGGGGAGAGTGTTAGTAAAGCGTCTGGAATGTTGCACCCGAGTACCAGGGGAGGAAAACTGAGACATATTTGAACACGTCTCCCGTTCACACGGTTGATCATACTCTGGGTTCCACATGCATGTTTTAGCTGAAGGAAGAATACCTTAAACCTGGAGAGTTGAGACCCGTGGAATGGGTACCATGCAATATGACTTCAAAGGGTCTTCATTTGCTCACCGAACCTCTCCAATCCTATCACTGCTGCGTTTATGCCCCTGTACACACGCTTGATTCTCTTTTGGAGACATAGCAATCCATAGGTTTTAAGATACTTATTAGTCAGGTACATTCTTAGGCGTAATATGGGGTGTTGAGTCCATTTCGTTGAGCAAGGAGTAGCTCTTGTCTATTCCATATTTGGCTTAAGGAACTTTATCTGTGCTCATTTCAATCTCTGGTTTTATGCAGCACACCAACTCACCTTTCCCCTTAAGCAAGCATAAGTTGGTTTTCTAAATTTGAGACCCTGTTCTGTTCTGTAATTCAGTTCCTGTGTAGCCAAGTTTACATTCCGTGTATTACTGATATCTTATGATGTTTCTTTTTCTGTGTGACTTATTTCAGTTAGAATCATCATACCTGAATCCACTCATTGTGCTGCTAAGGGCCTGATGACATAGATTTCATTGCTGAGTGATATTGCTTTGTAAGTAAATACCACAAGTTCTTTATCCATTTTTCACTTTCTGCGATGTTGAACTTGTATTGCAAATGAGGTTCTTGTAAAAGGAGCCCTTCCAAACTTTGGGGTGGCTGTGTCTTTTTGATTTTAATTTCCCTAAGCTATAGGACCATAAGTGGAAGTTCCCTAGGCTCTGTTGCTTTGTTTTTTAGATGTTTCAGGAAACACCATACACTTCTCCCGAGTGTCTGTTGGCAATTTACATCCCACCCATCAGCATAACAAGGCTCCCAGTTCTCCATGGCCTGTCCTGCCTTTCTGGATTTTACACTTTTTTCAGATGGCCCTTTTGACCGGGGGGAAGTGAGATTTCATTGTAGTGCAGATTTCCTTTGCAAGCTTGCTTGGTTGGCCAAAAAGGGCGTATGCGTTTTTTCCTGAATATATTCAGGAAAAAACGCATACGCCCTTTTTGGCCAAGTGCATCATTGTGGACGTTCTGCCTCTTTTCCTATGCTTTCAATGCAATTCCAGTCTACCTCCTGAAATCGGTTTCCTGCAATTCTGCCCCGCTTTCAAGTCCTCTTGGCAGCCTTACTTCAGTATATTTTTGGACGATAGCTGTCATTTATAACTCTGCAGGTTTGTGAATTACAGTGCCCCTGAGCTCCTTTCTTCAACTCGCTTTCTTGTGAGCTGGCCGCAACACCGCAGGATGGCTTCAGGCCCTAATCTGGTTCCGGCACGGCACGCTGAGCCTTTGTTTAATTCCTCTTCCTGGTGGGAAATGAGAGTTAAATTTGCCCGTCCAGACACCTCCAGCTAGTCTCTCATTGGTTCTCGCTATTCCTGTTCATCTTCCGCAGAAATTGCAAACTGGGCCAAACAGGAGGTTAAAGGCCCTGACTCTCCAAGTTGGGAGAGTGTTAGTAAAGCGTCTGGAATGTTGCACCCGAGTATCAGGGGAGGAAAACTGAGACATATTTGAACACGTCTCCCGTTCACACGGTTGATCATACTCTGGGTTCCACATGCATGTTTTAGCTGAAGGAAGAATACCTTAAACCTGGGTAGTTGAAACCCGTGGAATGGGTACCATGCAATATGACTTCAAAGGGTCTTCATTTGCTCACCGAACCTCTCCAATCCTATCACTGCTGCGTTTATGCCCCTGTACACATGCTTGATTCTCTTTCGGAGACATAGCAATCCATAGGTTTTAAGATACTTACTAGTCAGGTACATTCTTAGGCGTTTAATATGGGGTGTTGAGTCCATTTCATTGAGCAAGGAGTAGCTCTTGTCTATTGCATATTTGGCTTAAGGAACTTTATCTGTGCTCATTTCAATCTCTGGTTTTATGCAGCACCCCAACTCACCTTTCCCCTTAAGCAAGCATAAGTTGGTTTTCTAAATTTGAGACCCTGTTCTGTTTTGGAATTCAGTTCCTGTGTAGCCAAGTTTACATTCCGTGTATTACTGATATCTTATGATGTTTCTTTTTCTTTGTGACTTACTTCAGTTAGAATCATCATACCTGAATCCACTCATTGTGCTGATAAGGGCCTGATGAAATAGATTTCATTGCTGAGTGATATTGCTTTGTAAGTAAATACCACAACTTCTTTATCCATTTTTCAGTTTCTGCGATGTTGAACTTGTACTGTAAACGAGGTTCTTGTAAACAAAGCCGTCCCAAACTTTGGGGTGGCTGTGTCTTTTTGATTTTAATTTCCCTAAGCTATAGGACCATAAGTGGAAGTGCCCTAGGCTCTGTTGCTTTGTTTTTTAGATGTTTCAGGAAACACCATACACTTCTCCCCAGTGTCTGTTGGCAATTTACATCCCGCCCATCAGCATAACAAGGCTCCCAGTTCTCCATGGCCTGTCCTGCCTTTCTGGATTTTACACTTTTTTCAGATGGCCCTTTTGACCGGGGGGAAGTGAGACTTCATTGTAGTGCAGATTTCCTTTGCAAGCTTGCTTGGTTGGCCAAAAAGGGCGTATGCGTTTTTTCCTGAATATATTCAGGAAAAAACGCATACGCCCTTTTTGGCCAAGTGCATCATTGTGGACGTTCTGCCTCTTTTCCTATGCTTTCAATGCAATTCCAGTCTACCTCCTGAACTCGGTTTCCTGCAATTCTGCCCCGCTTTCAAGTCCTCTTGGCAGCCTTACTTCAGTATATTTTTGGACGATAGCTGTCATTTATAACTCTGCAGGTTTGTGAATTACAGTGCCCCTGAGCTCCTTTCTTCAACTCGCTTTCTTGTGACCTTGCCGCAACACCGCAGGATGGCTTCAGGCCCTAATCTGGTTCCGGCACGGCACGCTGAGCCTTTGGTTAATTCCTCTCTCTGGTGGGAAATGAGAGTTAAATTTGCCCGTCCAGACACCTCCAGCTAGTCTCTCATTGGTTCTCCCTATTCCTGTTCATCTTCCGCAGAAATTGCAAACTGGGCCAAACAGGAGGTTAAAGGCCCTGACTCTCCAAGTGGGGAGAGTGTTAGTAAAGCGTCTGGAATGTTGCACCCGAGTACCAGGGTACGAAAACTGAGACATATTTGAACACGTCTCCCGATCACATGGTTGATCATACTCTAGGTTCCACATGCATGTTTTAGCTGAAGGAAGAATACCTTAAACCTGGGTAGTTGAAACCCGTGGAATGGGTACCATGCAATATGACTTCAAAGGGTCTTCATTTGCTCACTGAACCTCTCCAATCTTATCACTGCTGCGTTTATGCCCCTGTACACATGCTTGATTCTCTTTCGGAGACATAGCAATCCATAGGTTTTAAGATACTTACTAGTCAGGTACATTCTTAGGCGTTTAATATGCGGTGTTGAGTCCATTTCGTTGAGCAAGGAGTAGCTCTTGTCTATTCCATATTTAGCTTAAGGAACTTTATCTGTGCTCATTTCAATCTCTGGTTTTATGCAGCACCCCAACTCACCTTTCCCCTTAAGCAAGCATAAGTTGGTTTTCTAAATTTGAGACCCTGTTCTGTTTTGGAATTCAGTTCCTGTGTAGCCAAGTTTACATTCCGTGTATTAGTGATATCTTATGATGTTTCTTTTTCTGTGTGACTTATTTCAGGTAGAATCATCGTACCTGAATCCACTCATTATGCTGCTACGGGCCTGATGACATAGATTTCATTGCTGAGTGATACTGCATTGTACGTAAGTACCACAAGTTCTTTATCCATTTTTCACTTTCTGTGATATTGAACTTGTACGGTAAATGAGGTTCTTGTAAACAGAGGCGTCCCAAACTTCGGGGTGGCTGTGTCTTTTTGATTTTAATTTCCCTAAGCTATAGGACCATAAGTGGAAGTGCCCTAGGCTCTGTTGCTTTGTTTTTTAGATATTTCAGGAAACACCATACACTTCTCCCTAGTGTCTGTTGGCAATTTACATCCCGCCCATAAGAATAACAAGGCTCCCAGTTCTCCATGGCCTGTCCTGCCTTTCTGGATTTTACACTTTTTTCAGATGGCCCTTTTGACCGGGGGGAAGTGAGACTTCATTATAGTGCAGATTTCCTTTGCAAGCTTGCTTGGTTGTCCAAAAAGGGCGTATGCGTTTTTTCCTGAATATATTCAGGAAAAAACGCATACGCCCTTTTTGGCCAAGTGCATCATTGTGGACGTTCTGCCTCTTTTCCTATGCTTTCAATGCAATTCCAGTCTACCTCCTGAAATCGGTTTCCTGCAATTCTGCCCCGCTTTCAAGTCCTCTTGGCAGCCTTACTTCAGTATATTTTTGGACGATAGCTGTCATTTATAACTCTGCAGGTTTGTGAATTACAGTGCCCCTGAGCTCCTTTCTTCAACTCTCTTTCTTTTGAGCTGGCCGCAACACTGCAGGATGGCTTCAGGCCCTAATCTGGTTCTGGCACGGCACGCTGAGCCTTTGGTTATTTCCTCTTCCTGGTGGGAAATGAGAGTTAAATTTGCCCGTCCAGACACCTCCAGCTAGTCTCTCATTGGTTCTCCCTATTCCTGTTCATCTTCCGCAGAAATTGCAAACTGGGCCAAACAGGAGGTTAAAGGCGCTGACTCTCCAAGTGGGGAGAGTGTTAGTAAAGCGTCTGGAATGTTGCACCCGAGTACCAGGGGAGGAAAACTGAGACATATTTGAACACGTCTCCCGTTCACACGGTTGATCATACTCTGGGTTCCACATGCATGTTTTAGCTGAAGGAAGAATACCTTAAACCTGGAGAGTTGAGACCCGTGGAATGGGTACCATGCAATATGACTTCAAAGGGTCTTCATTTGCTCACCGAACCTCTCCAATCCTATCACTGCTGCGTTTATGCCCCTGTACACACGCTTGATTCTCTTTTGGAGACATAGCAATCCATAGGTTTTAAGATACTTATTAGTCAGGTACATTCTTAGGCGTAATATGGGGTGTTGAGTCCATTTCGTTGAGCAAGGAGTAGCTCTTGTCTATTCCATATTTGGCTTAAGGAACTTTATCTGTGCTCATTTCAATCTCTGGTTTTATGCAGCACACCAACTCACCTTTCCCCTTAAGCAAGCATAAGTTGGTTTTCTAAATTTGAGACCCTGTTCTGTTCTGTAATTCAGTTCCTGTGTAGCCAAGTTTACATTCCGTGTATTACTGATATCTTATGATGTTTCTTTTTCTGTGTGACTTATTTCAGTTAGAATCATCATACCTGAATCCACTCATTGTGCTGCTAAGGGCCTGATGACATAGATTTCATTGCTGAGTGATATTGCTTTGTAAGTAAATACCACAAGTTCTTTATCCATTTTTCACTTTCTGCGATGTTGAACTTGTATTGCAAATGAGGTTCTTGTAAAAGGAGCCCTTCCAAACTTTGGGGTGGCTGTGTCTTTTTGATTTTAATTTCCCTAAGCTATAGGACCATAAGTGGAAGTTCCCTAGGCTCTGTTGCTTTGTTTTTTAGATGTTTCAGGAAACACCATACACTTCTCCCGAGTGTCTGTTGGCAATTTACATCCCACCCATCAGCATAACAAGGCTCCCAGTTCTCCATGGCCTGTCCTGCCTTTCTGGATTTTACACTTTTTTCAGATGGCCCTTTTGACCGGGGGGAAGTGAGATTTCATTGTAGTGCAGATTTCCTTTGCAAGCTTGCTTGGTTGGCCAAAAAGGGCGTATGCGTTTTTTCCTGAATATATTCAGGAAAAAACGCATACGCCCTTTTTGGCCAAGTGCATCATTGTGGACGTTCTGCCTCTTTTCCTATGCTTTCAATGCAATTCCAGTCTACCTCCTGAAATCGGTTTCCTGCAATTCTGCCCCGCTTTCAAGTCCTCTTGGCAGCCTTACTTCAGTATATTTTTGGACGATAGCTGTCATTTATAACTCTGCAGGTTTGTGAATTACAGTGCCCCTGAGCTCCTTTCTTCAACTCGCTTTCTTGTGAGCTGGCCGCAACACCGCAGGATGGCTTCAGGCCCTAATCTGGTTCCGGCACGGCACGCTGAGCCTTTGATTAATTCCTCTTCCTGGTGGGAAATGAGAGTTAAATTTGCCCGTCCAGACACCTCCAGCTAGTCTCTCATTGGTTCTCCCTATTCCTGTTCATCTTCCGCAGAAATTGCAAACTGGGCCAAACAGGAGGTTAAAGGCGCTGACTCTCCAAGTGGGGAGAGTGTTAGTAAAGCGTCTGGAATGTTGCACCCGAGTACCAGGGGAGGAAAACTGAGACATATTTGAACACGTCTCCCGTTCACACGGTTGATCATACTCTGGGTTCCACATGCATGTTTTAGCTGAAGGAAGAATACCTTAAACCTGGGTAGTTGAAACCCGTGGAATGGGTACCATGCAATATGACTTCAAAGGGTCTTCATTTGCTCACCGAACCTCTCCAATCCTATCACTGCTGCGTTTATGCCCCTGTACACATGCTTGATTCTCTTTCGGAGACATAGCAATCCATAGGTTTTAAGATACTTACTAGTCAGGTACATTCTTAGGCGTTTAATATGGGGTGTTGAGTCCATTTCATTGAGCAAGGAGTAGCTCTTGTCTATTGCATATTTGGCTTAAGGAACTTTATCTGTGCTCATTTCAATCTCTGGTTTTATGCAGCACCCCAACTCACCTTTCCCCTTAAGCAAGCATAAGTTGGTTTTCTAAATTTGAGACCCTGTTCTGTTCTGTAATTCAGTTCCTGTGTAGCCAAGTTTACATTCCGTGTATTACTGATATCTTATGATGTTTCTTTTTCTGTGTGACTTATTTCAGTTAGAATCATCGTACCTGAATCCACTCATTGTGCTGTGAAGGGCCTGATGACATAGATTTCATTGCTGAGTGATATTGCTTTGTAAGTAAATACCACAACTTCTTTATCCATTTTTCACTTTCTGCGATGTTGAACTTGTACTGTAAACGAGGTTCTTGTAAACAGAGCAGTCCCAAACTTTGGGGTGGCTGTGTCTTTTTGATTTTAATTTCCCTAAGCTATAGGACCATAAGTGGAAGTGCCCTAGGCTCTGTTGCTTTGTTTTTTAGATGTTTCAGGAAACACCATACACTTCTCCCGAGTGTCTGTTGGCAATTTACATCCCGCCCATCAGCATAACAAGGCTCCCAGTTCTCCATGGCCTGTCCTGCCTTTCTGGATTTTACACTTTTTTCAGATGGCCCTTTTGACCGGGGGGAAGTGAGATTTCATTGTAGTGCAGATTTCCTTTGCAAGCTTGCTTGGTTGGCCAAAAAGGGCGTATGCGTTTTTTCCTGAATATATTCAGGAAAAAACGCATACGCCCTTTTTGGCCAAGTGCATCATTGTGGACGTTCTGCCTCTTTTCCTATGCTTTCAATGCAATTCCAGTCTACCTCCTGAAATCGGTTTCCTGCAATTCTGCCCCGCTTTCAAGTCCTCTTGGCAGCCTTACTTCAGTATATTTTTGGACGATAGCTGTCATTTATAACTCTGCAGGTTTGTGAATTACAGTGCCCCTGAGCTCCTTTCTTCAACTCGCTTTCTTGTGAGCTGGCCGCAACACCGCAGGATGGCTTCAGGCCCTAATCTGGTTCCGGCACGGCACGCTGAGCCTTTGTTTAATTCCTCTTCCTGGTGGGAAATGAGAGTTAAATTTGCCCGTCCAGACACCTCCAGCTAGTCTCTCATTGGTTCTCGCTATTCCTGTTCATCTTCCGCAGAAATTGCAAACTGGGCCAAACAGGAGGTTAAAGGCCCTGACTCTCCAAGTTGGGAGAGTGTTAGTAAAGCGTCTGGAATGTTGCACCCGAGTATCAGGGGAGGAAAACTGAGACATATTTGAACACGTCTCCCGTTCACACGGTTGATCATACTCTGGGTTCCACATGCATGTTTTAGCTGAAGGAAGAATACCTTAAACCTGGGTAGTTGAAACCCGTGGAATGGGTACCATGCAATATGACTTCAAAGGGTCTTCATTTGCTCACCGAACCTCTCCAATCCTATCACTGCTGCGTTTATGCCCCTGTACACATGCTTGATTCTCTTTCGGAGACATAGCAATCCATAGGTTTTAAGATACTTACTAGTCAGGTACATTCTTAGGCGTTTAATATGGGGTGTTGAGTCCATTTCATTGAGCAAGGAGTAGCTCTTGTCTATTGCATATTTGGCTTAAGGAACTTTATCTGTGCTCATTTCAATCTCTGGTTTTATGCAGCACCCCAACTCACCTTTCCCCTTAAGCAAGCATAAGTTGGTTTTCTAAATTTGAGACCCTGTTCTGTTTTGGAATTCAGTTCCTGTGTAGCCAAGTTTACATTCCGTGTATTACTGATATCTTATGATGTTTCTTTTTCTTTGTGACTTACTTCAGTTAGAATCATCATACCTGAATCCACTCATTGTGCTGATAAGGGCCTGATGAAATAGATTTCATTGCTGAGTGATATTGCTTTGTAAGTAAATACCACAACTTCTTTATCCATTTTTCAGTTTCTGCGATGTTGAACTTGTACTGTAAAGGAGGTTCTTGTAAACAAAGCCGTCCCAAACTTTGGGGTGGCTGTGTCTTTTTGATTTTAATTTCCCTAAGCTATAGGACCATAAGTGGAAGTGCCCTAGGCTCTGTTGCTTTGTTTTTTAGATGTTTCAGGAAACACCATACACTTCTCCCCAGTGTCTGTTGGCAATTTACATCCCGCCCATCAGCATAACAAGGCTCCCAGTTCTCCATGGCCTGTCCTGCCTTTCTGGATTTTACACTTTTTTCAGATGGCCCTTTTGACCGGGGGGAAGTGAGACTTCATTGTAGTGCAGATTTCCTTTGCAAGCTTGCTTGGTTGGCCAAAAAGGGCGTATGCGTTTTTTCCTGAATATATTCAGGAAAAAACGCATACGCCCTTTTTGGCCAAGTGCATCATTGTGGACGTTCTGCCTCTTTTCCTATGCTTTCAATGCAATTCCAGTCTACCTCCTGAACTCGGTTTCCTGCAATTCTGCCCCGCTTTCAAGTCCTCTTGGCAGCCTTACTTCAGTATATTTTTGGACGATAGCTGTCATTTATAACTCTGCAGGTTTGTGAATTACAGTGCCCCTGAGCTCCTTTCTTCAACTCGCTTTCTTGTGACCTTGCCGCAACACCGCAGGATGGCTTCAGGCCCTAATCTGGTTCCGGCACGGCACGCTGAGCCTTTGGTTAATTCCTCTCTCTGGTGGGAAATGAGAGTTAAATTTGCCCGTCCAGACACCTCCAGCTAGTCTCTCATTGGTTCTCCCTATTCCTGTTCATCTTCCGCAGAAATTGCAAACTGGGCCAAACAGGAGGTTAAAGGCCTTGACTCTCCAAGTGGGGAGAGTGTTAGTAAAGCGTCTGGAATGTTGCACCCGAGTACCAGGGTACGAAAACTGAGACATATTTGAACACATCTCCCGATCACATGGTTGATCATACTCTAGGTTCCACATGCATGTTTTAGCTGAAGGAAGAATACCTTAAACCTGGGTAGTTGAAACCCGTGGAATGGGTACCATGCAATATGACTTCAAAGGGTCTTCATTTGCTCACTGAACCTCTCCAATCTTATCACTGCTGCGTTTATGCCCCTGTACACATGCTTGATTCTCTTTCGGAGACATAGCAATCCATAGGTTTTAAGATACTTACTAGTCAGGTACATTCTTAGGCGTTTAATATGCGGTGTTGAGTCCATTTCGTTGAGCAAGGAGTAGCTCTTGTCTTTTCCATATTTAGCTTAAGGAACTTTATCTGTGCTCATTTCAATCTCTGGTTTTATGCAGCACCCCAACTCACCTTTCCCCTTAAGCAAGCATAAGTTGGTTTTCTAAATTTGAGACCCTGTTCTGTTTTGGAATTCAGTTCCTGTGTAGCCAAGTTTACATTCCGTGTATTAGTGATATCTTATGATGTTTCTTTTTCTGTGTGACTTATTTCAGGTAGAATCATCGTACCTGAATCCACTCATTATGCTGCTACGGGCCTGATGACATAGATTTCATTGCTGAGTGATACTGCATTGTACGTAAGTACCACAAGTTCTTTATCCATTTTTCACTTTCTGTGATATTGAACTTGTACGGTAAATGAGGTTCTTGTAAACAGAGGCGTCCCAAACTTCGGGGTGGCTGTGTCTTTTTGATTTTAATTTCCCTAAGCTATAGGACCATAAGTGGAAGTGCCCTAGGCTCTGTTGCTTTGTTTTTTAGATATTTCAGGAAACACCATACACTTCTCCCTAGTGTCTGTTGGCAATTTACATCCCGCCCATAAGAATAACAAGGCTCCCAGTTCTCCATGGCCTGTCCTGCCTTTCTGGATTTTACACTTTTTTCAGATGGCCCTTTTGACCGGGGGGAAGTGAGACTTCATTGTAGTGCAGATTTCCTTTGCAAGCTTGCTTGGTTAGCCAAAAAGGGCGTATGCGTTTTTTCCTGAATATATTCAGGAAAAAACGCATACGCACTTTTTGGCCAAGTGCGTCATTGTGGACGTTCTGCCTCTTTTCCTATGCTTTCAATGCAATTCCCGTCTACCTCCTGAAATCGGTTTCCTGCAATTCTGCCCCGCATTCAAGTCCTCTTGGCTGCCTTACTTCAGTATATTTTTGGACGATAGCTGTCATTTATAACTCTGCAGGTTTGTGAATTACAGTGCTCCTGAGCTCCTTTCTTCAACTCGCTTTCTTGTGACCTGGCCGCAACACCGCAGGATGGCTTCAGGCCCTAATCTGGTTCCGGCACGGCACGCTGAGCCTTTGGTTATTTCCTCTTCCTGGTGGGAAATCAGAGTTAAATTTGCGTGTCCAGACACCTCCAGCTAGTCTCTCATTGGTTCTCCCTATTCCTGTTCATCTTCCGCAGAAATTGCAAACTGGGCCAAACAGGAGGTTAAAGGCGCTGACTCTCCAAGTGGGGAGAGTGTTAGTAAAGCGTCTGGAATGTTGCACCCGAGTACCAGGGGAGGAAAACTGAGACATATTTGAACACGTCTCCCGTTCACACGGTTGATCATACTCTGGGTTCCACATGCATGTTTTAGCTGAAGGAAGTATACCTTTAACCTGGAGAGTTGAGACCCGTGGAATGGGTACCATGCAATATGACTTCAAAGGGTCTTCATTTGCTCACTGAACCTCTCCAATCCTATCGCTGCTGCGTTTATGCCCCTGTACACACGCTTGATTCTCTTTTGGAGACATAGCAATCCATAGGTTTTAAGATACTTACTAGCCAGGTACATTCTTAGGCCTTTAATATGCGGTGTTGAGTCCATTTCGTTGAGCAAGGAGTAACTCTTGTCTATTCCATATTTGGCTTAAGGAACTTTATCTGTGCTCATTTCAATCTCTGGTTTTATGCAGCACCCCAACTCACCTTTCCCCTTAAGCAAGCATAAGTTGGTTTTCTAAATTTGAGACCCTGTTCTGTTCTGTAATTCAGTTCCTGTGTAGCCAAGTTTACATTCCGTGTATTAGTGACATCTTATGATGTTTCTTTTTCTGTGTGACTTATTTCAGTTAGAATCATCGTACCTGAATCCACTCATTATGCTGCTATGGGCCTGATGACATAGATTTCATTGCTGAGTGATACTGCATTGTACGTAAGTACCACAAGTTCTTTATCCATTTTTCACTTTCTGTGATATTGAACTTGTACGGTAAACGAGGTTCTTGTAAACAGAGGCGTCCCAAACTTTGGGGTGGCTGTGTCTTTTTGATTTTAATTTCCCTAAGTTATACGACCATAAGTGGAAGTGCCCTAGGCTCTGTTGCTTTGTTTTTTAGATGTTTCAGGAAACACCATACACTTCTCCCGAGTGTCTGTTGGCAATTTACATCCCGCCCATCAGCATAACAAGGCTCCCAGTTCTCCATGGCCTGTCCTGCCTTTCTGGATTTTACACTTTTTTCAGATGACCCTTTTGACCGGGGGGAAGTGAGACTTCATTGTAGTGCAGATTTCCTTTGCAAGCTTGCTTCGTTGGCCAAAAAGTGCGTATGCGTTTTTTCCTGAATATATTCAGGAAAAAACGCATACGCCCTTTTTGGCCAAGTGCATCATTGTGGACGTTCTGCCTCTTTTCCTATGCTTTCAATACAATTCCAGTCTACCTCCTGAAATCGGTTTCCTGCAATTCTGCCCCGTTTTCAAGTCCTCTTGCCAGCCTTACTTCAGTATATTTTCGGACGATAGCTGTCATTTATAACTCTGCAGGTTTGTGAATTACAGTGCCCCTGAGCTCCTTTCTTCAACTCGCTTTCTTGTGACCTGGTCGCAACACTGCAGGATGGCTTCAGGCCCTAATCTGGTTCCGGCACGGCACGCTGAGCCTTTGGTTAATTCCTCTTCCTGGTGGGAAATGAGAGTTAAATTTGCCCGTCCAGACACCTCCAGCTAGTCTCTCATTGGTTCTCGCTATTCCTGTTCATCTTCCGCAGAAATTGCAAACTGGGCCAAACAGGAGGTTAAAGGCGCTGACTGTCCAAGTGGGGAGGGTGTTAGTAAAGCATCTGGAATGTTGCACCCGAGTATCAGGGGAGGAAAACTGAGACATATTTGAACACGTCTCCCATTCACACGGTTGATCATACTCTGGGTTCCACATGCATGTTTTAGCTGAAGGAAGAATACCTTAAACCTGGGTAGTTGAAACCCGTGGAATGGGTACCATGCAATATGACTTCAAAGGGTCTTCATTTGCTCACCGAACCTCTCCAATCCTATCACTGCTGCGTTTATGCCCCTGTACACACGCTTGATTCTCTTTTGGAGACATAGCAATCCATAGCTTTTAATATAATTACTAGTCAGGTACATTCTTAGGCGTTTAATATGGGGTGTTGAGTCCATTTCGTTGAGCAAGGAGTAGCTCTTGTCTATTCCATATTTGGCTTAAGGAACTTTATCTGTGCTCATTTCAATCTCTGGTTTTATGCAGCACCCCAACTCACCTTTCCCCTTAAGCAAGCATAAGTTGGTTTTCTAAATTTGAGACCCTGTTCTGTTTTGGAATTCAGTTCCTGTGTAGCCAAGTTTACATTCCGTGTATTAGTGATATCTTATGATGTTTCTTTTTCTGTGTGACTTATTTCAGTTAGAATCATCGTACCTGAATCCACTCATTATGCTGCTACGGGCCTGATGACATAGATTTCATTGCTGAGTGGTACTGCATTGTACGTAAGTACCACAAGTTCTTTATCCATTTTTCACTTTCTGTGATACTGAACTTGTACGGTAAACGAGGTTCTTGTAAACAGAGGCGTCCCAAACTTTGGGGTGGCTGTGTCTTTTTGATTTTCATTTCCCTAAGCTATAGGACCATAAGTGGAAGTGCCCTAGGCTCTGTTGCTTTGTTTTTTACATGTTTCAGGAAACACCATACACTTCTCCCGAGTGTCTGTTGGCAATTTACATCCCGCCCATCAGCATAACAAGGCTCCCAGTTCTCCATGGCCTGTCCTGCCTTTCTGGATTTTACACTTTTTTCAGATGGCCCTTTTGACCGGGGGGAAGTGAGACTTCATTGTAGTGCAGATTTCCTTTGCAAGCTTGCTTTGTTGGCCAAGAAGTGCGTATGCGTTTTTTCCTGAATATATTCAGGAAAAAACGCATACGCCCTTTTTGGCCAAGTGCATCATTGTGGACGTTCTGCCTCTTTTCCTATGCTTTCAATACAATTCCAGTCTACCTCCTGAAATCGGTTTCCTGCAATTCTGCCCCGTTTTCAAGTCCTCTTGGCAGCCTTACTTCAGTATATTTTTGGACGATAGCTGTCATTTATAACTCTGCAGGTTTGTGAATTACAGTGCCCCTGAGCTCCTTTCTTCAACTCGCTTTATTTTGACCTGGCCGCAACACCGCAGGATGGCTTCAGGCCCTAATCTGGTTCCGGCACGGCACGCTGAGCCTTTGGTTATTTCCTCTTCCTGGTGGGAAATGAGAGTTAAATTTGCCCGTCCAGACACCTCCAGCTAGTCTCTCATTGGTTCTCGCTATTCCTGTTCATCTTCCGCAGAAATTGCAAACTGGGCCAAACAGGAGGTTAAAGGCGCTGACTGTCCAAGTGGGGAGAGTGTTAGTAAAGCATCTGGAATGTTGCACCCGAGTATCAGGGGAGGAAAACTGAGACATACTTGAACACGTCTCCCATTCACACGGTTGATCATACTCTGGGTTCCACATGCGTGTTTTAGCTGAAGGAAGAATACCTTAAACCTGGAGAGTTGAGACCCGTGGAATGGGTACCATGCAATATGACTTCAAAGGGTCTTCATTTGCTCACCGAACCTCTCCAATCCTATCACTGCTGCGTTTATGCCCCTGTACACACGCTTGATTCTCTTTTGGAGACATAGCAATCCATAGGTTTTAAGATACTTACTAGTCAGGTACATTCGTAGGCGTTTAATATGGGGTGTTGAGTCCATTTCGTTGAGCAAGGAGTAGCTCTTGTCTATTCCATATTTGGCTTAAGGAACTTTATCTGTGCTCATTTCAATCTCTGGTTTTATGCAGCACCCCAACTCACCTTTCCCCTTAAGCAAGCATAAGTTGGTTTTCTAAATTTGAGACCCTGTTCTATTCTGTAATTCAGTTCCTGTGTAGCCAAGTTTAAATTCCGTGTATTAGTGATATCTTATGATGTTTCTTTTTCTGTGTGACTTATTTCAGTTAGAATCATCGTACCTGAATCCACTCATTATGCTGCTACGGGCCTGATGACATAGATTTCATTGCTGAGTGATACTGCATTGTACATGAGTACCACAAGTTCTTTATCCATTTTTCACTTTCTGTGATATTGAACTTGTACGGTAAACGAGGTTCTTGTAAACAGAGGCATCCCAAACTTTGGGGTGGCTGTGCCTTTTTGATTTTAATTTCCCTAAGCTATAGGACCATAAGTGGAAGTGCCCTAGGCTCTGTTGCTTTGTTTCTTAGATGTTTCAGGAAACACCATACACTTTTCCCGAGTGTCTGTTGGTAATTTACATCCTGCCCATCAGCATAACAAGGCTCCCAGTTCTCCATGGCCTGTCCTGCCTTTCTGGATTTTACACTTTTTTCAGATGGCCCTTTTGACCAGGGGGAAGTGAGACTTCATTGTAGTGCAGATTTCCTTTGCAAGCTTGCTTGGTTAGCCAAAAAGGGCGTATGCGTTTTTTCCTGAATATATTCAGGAAAAAACGCATACGCCCTTTTTGGCCAAGTGCATCATTGTGGACGTTCTGCCTCTTTTCCTATGCTTTCAATTCAATTCCAGTCTACCTCCTGAAATCGGTTTCCTGCAATTCTGCCCCGCTTTCAAGTCCTCTTGGCAGCCTTACTTCAGTATATTTTTGGACGATAGCTGTCATTTATAACTCTGCAGGTTTGTGAATTACAGTGCCCCTGAGCTCCTTTCTTCAACTCGCTTTCTTGTGAGCTGGCCGCAACACCGCAGGATGGCTTCAGGCTCTAATCTGGTTCCGACACGGCACGCTGAGCCTTTGTTTAATTCCTCTTCCTGGTGGGAAATGAGAGTTAAATTTGCCCGTCCAGACACCTCCAGCTAGTCTCTCATTGGTTCTCGCTATTCCTGTTCATCTTCCGCAGAAATTGCAAACTGGGCCAAACAGGAGGTTAAAGGCGCTGACTCTCCAAGTGGGGAGAGTGTTAGTAACGCGTCTGGAATGTTGCACCCCAGTACCAGGGGAGGAAAACTGAGACATATTTGAACACGTCTCCCGTTCACATGGTTGATCATACTCTGGGTTCCACATGCATGTTTTAGCTGAAGGAAGAATACCTTAAACCTGGAGAGTTGAGACCCGTGGAATGGGTACCATGCAATATGACTTCAAAGGGTCTTCATTTGCTCACCGAACCTCTCCAATCCTATCACTGCTGCGTTTATGCCCCTGTACACATGCTTGATTCTCTTTCGGAGACATAGCAATCCATAGGTTTTAAGATACTTACTAGTCAGGTACATTCTTAGGCGTTTAATATGCGGTGTTGAGTCCATTTCGTTGAGCAAGGAGTAGCTCTTGTCTATTCCATATTTGGCTTAAGTTACTTTATCTGTGCTCATTTCAATCTCTGGTTTTATGCAGCACCCCAACTCACCTTTCCCCTTAAGCAAGCATAAGTTGGTTTTCTAAATTTGAGACCCTGTTCTGTTCTGTAATTCAGTTCCTGTGTAGCCAAGTTTACATTCCGTGTATTAGTAACATCTTATGATGTTTCTTTTTCTGTGTGACTTATTTCAGTTAGAATCATCGTACCTGAATCCACTCATTATGCTGCTATGGGCCTGATGACATAGATTTCATTGCTGAGTGATACTGCATTGTACGTAAGTACCACAAGTTCTTTATCCATTTTTCACTTTCTGTGATATTGAACTTGTACGGTAAACAAGGTTCTTGTAAACAGAGCCGTCCCAAACTTTGGGGTGGCTGTGTCTTTTTGATTTTAATTTCCCTAAGCTATAGGACCATAAGTGGAAGTGCCCTAGGCTCTGTTGCTTTGTTTCTTAGATGTTTCAGGAAACACCATACACTTCTCCCGAGTGTCTGTTGGCAATTTACATCCCGCCCATCAGCATAACAAGGCTCCCAGTTCTCCATGGCCTGTCCTGCCTTTCTGGATTTTACACTTTTTTCAGATGGTCCTTTTGACCGGGGGGAAGTGAGACTTCATTGTAGTGCAGATTTCCTTTGCAAGCTTGCTTGGTTGGCCAAAAAGGGCGTATGCGTTTTTTCCTGAATATATTCAGGAAAAAACGCATACGCCCTTTTTGGCCAGGTGCATCATTGTGGACGCTCTGCCTCTTTTCCTATGCTTTCAATGCAATTCCAGTCTACCTCCTGAAATCAGTTTCCTGCAATTCTGCCCCGCTTTCAAGTCCTCTTGGCAGCCTTACTTCAGTATATTTTTGGACGATAGCTGTCATTTATAACTCTGTAAGTTTGTGAATTACAGTGCCCCTGAGTTCCTTTCTTCAACTCGCTTTCTTGTGACCTGGCCGCAACACCGCAGGATGGCTTCAGTCCCTAATCTGGTTCCGGCACTGCATGCTGAGCCTTTGGTTGATTCCTTTTCCTGGTGGGAAATGAGAGTTAAATTTGCCCGTCCAGACACCTCCAGCTAGTCTCTCATTGGTTCTCGCTATTCCTGTTCATCTTCCGCAGAAATTGCAAACTGGGCCAAACAGGAGGTTAAAGGGACTGACTCTCCAAGTGGGGAGAGTGTTAGTAAAGCATCTGGAATGTTGCACCCGAGTACCAGGGTACGAAAACTGAGACATATTTGAACACGTCTCCCGATCACATGGTTGATCATACTCTAGGTTCCACATGCATGTTTTAGCTGAAGGAAGAATACCTTAAACCTGGGTAGTTGAAACCCGTGGAATGGGTACCATGCAATATGACTTCAAAGGGTCTTCATTTGCTCACCGAACCTCTCCAATCCTATCACTGCTGCGTTTATGCCCCTGTACACACGCTTGATTCTCTTTTGGAGACATAGCAATCCATAGGTTTTAAGATAATTACTAGTCAGGTACATTCTTAGGCGTTTAATATGGGGTGTTGAGTCCATTTCGTTGAGCAAGGAGTAGCTCTTGTCTATTCCATATTTGGCTTAAGGAACTTTATCTGTGCTCATTTCAATCTCTGGTTTTATGCAGCACCCCAACTCACCTTTCCCCTTAAGCAAGCATAAGTTGGTTTTCTAAATTTGAGACCCTGTTCTGTTTTGGAATTCAGTTCCTGTGTAGCCAAGTTTACATTCCGTGTATTAGTGATATCTTATGATGTTTCTTTTTCTGTGTGACTTATTTCAGTTAGAATCATCGTACCTGAATCCACTCATTATGCTGCTACGGGCCTGATGACATAGATTTCATTGCTGAGTGGTACTGCATTGTACGTAAGTACCACAAGTTCTTTATCCATTTTTCACTTTCTGTGATACTGAACTTGTATGGTAAACGAGGTTCTTGTAAACAGAGGCGTCCCAAACTTTGGGGTGGCTGTGTCTTTTTGATTTTAATTTCCCTAAGCTATAGGACCATAAGTGGAAGTGCCCTAGGCTCTGTTGCTTTGTTTTTTAGATGTTTCAGGAAACACCATACACTTCTCCCGAGTGTCTGTTGGCAATTTACATCCCGCCCATCAGCATAAAAAGGCTCCCAGTTCTCCATGGCCTGTCCTGCCTTTCTGGATTTTACACTTTTTTCAGATGGCCCTTTTGACCGGGGGGAAGTGAGACTTCATTGTAGTGCAGATTTCCTTTGCAAGCTTGCTTTGTTGGCCAAAAAGGGCGTATGCGTTTTTTCCTGAATATATTCAGGAAAAAACGCATACGCCCTTTTTGGCCAAGTGCATCATTGTGGACGTTCTGCCTCTTTTCCTATGCTTTCAATACAATTCCAGTCTACCTCCTGAAATCGGTTTCCTGCAATTCTGCCCCGTTTTCAAGTCCTCTTGCCAGCCTTACTTCAGTATATTTTTGGACGATAGCTGTCATTTATAACTCTGCAGCTTTGTGAATTACAGTGCCCCTGAGCTCCTTTCTTCAACTCGCTTTATTTTGACGTGGCCGCAACACCGCAGGATGACTTCAGGCCCTAATCTGGTTCCGGCACGGCACGCTGAGCCTTTGGTTATTTCCTCTTCCTGGTGGGAAATGAGAGTTAAATTTGCCCGTCCAGACACCTCCAGCTAGTCTCTCATTGGTTCTCGCTATTCCTGTTCATCTTCCGCAGAAATTGCAAACTGGGCCAAACAGGAGGTTAAAGGCGCTGACTGTCCAAGTGGGGAGAGTGTTAGTAAAGCATCTGGAATGTTGCACCCGAGTATCAGGGGAGGAAAACTGAGACATACTTGAACACGTCTCCCATTCACACGGTTGATCATACTCTGGGTTCCACATGCATGTTTTAGCTGAAGGAAGAATACCTTAAACCTGGGTAGTTGAAACCCGTGGAATGGGTACCATGCAATATGACTTCAAAGGGTCTTCATTTGCTCACCGAACCTCTCCAATCCTATCACTGCTGCGTTTATGCCCCTGTACACACGCTTGATTCTCTTTTGGAGACATAGCAATCCATAGGTTTTAAGATACTTACTAGTCAGGTACATTCGTAGGCGTTTAATATGGGGTGTTGAGTCCATTTCGTTGAGCAAGGAGTAGCTCTTGTCTATTCCATATTTGGCTTAAGGAACTTTATCTGTGCTCATTTCAATCTCTGGTTTTATGCAGCACCCCAACTCACCTTTACCCTTAAGCAAGCATAAGTTGGTTTTCTAAATTTGAGACCCTGTTCTATTCTGTAATTCAGTTCCTGTGTAGCCAAGTTTAAATTCCGTGTATTAGTGATATCTTATGATGTTTCTTTTTCTGTGTGACTTATTTCAGTTAGAATCATCGTACCTGAATCCACTCATTATGCTGCTACGGGCCTGATGACATAGATTTCATTGCTGAGTGATACTGCATTGTACATGAGTACCACAAGTTCTTTATCCATTTTTCACTTTCTGTGATATTGAACTTGTACGGTAAACGAGGTTCTTGTAAACAGAGGCGTCTCAAACTTTGGGGTGGCTGTGTCTTTTTGATTTTAATTTCCCTAAGCTATAGGACCATAAGTGGAAGTGCCCTAGGCTCTGTTGCTTTGTTTCTTAGATGTTTCAGGAAACACCATACACTTTTCCCGAGTGTCTGTTGGCAATTTACATCCTGCCCATCAGCATAACAAGGCTCCCAGTTCTCCATGGCCTGTCCTGCCTTTCTGGATTTTACACTTTTTTCAGATGGCCCTTTTGACCGGGGGGAAGTGAGACTTCATTGTAGTGCAGATTTCCTTTGCAAGCTTGCTTGGTTAGCCAAAAAGGGCGTATGCGTTTTTTCCTGAATATATTCAGGAAAAAACGCATACGCACTTTTTGGCCAAGTGCGTCATTGTGGACGTTCTGCCTCTTTTCCTATGCTTTCAATGCAATTCCAGTCTACCTCCTGAAATCGGTTTCCTGCAATTCTGCCCCGCATTCAAGTCCTCTTGGCTGCCTTACTTCAGTATATTTTTGGACGATAGCTGTCATTTATAACTCTGCAGGTTTGTGAATTACAGTGCTCCTGAGCTCCTTTCTTCAACTCGCTTTCTTGTGACCTGGCCGCAACACCGCAGGATGGCTTCAGGCCCTAATCTGGTTCCGGAACGGCACGCTGAGCCTTTGGTTATTTCCTCTTCCTGGTGGGAAATCAGAGTTAAATTTGCGCGTCCAGACACCTCCAGCTAGTCTCTCATTGGTTCTCCCTATTCCTGTTCATCTTCCGCAGAAATTGCAAACTGGGCCAAACAGGAGGTTAAAGGCGCTGACTCTCCAAGTGGGGAGAGTGTTAGTAAAGCGTCTGGAATGTTGCACCCGAGTACCAGGGGAGGAAAACTGAGACATATTTGAACACGTCTCCCGTTCACACGGTTGATCATACTCTGGGTTCCACATGCATGTTTTAGCTGAAGGAAGAATACCTTAAACCTGGAGAGTTGAGACCCGTGTAATGGGTACCATGCAGTATGACTGCAAAGGGTCTTCATTTGCTCACTGAACCTCTCCAATCCTATCACTGCTACGTTTATGGCCCTGTACACACGCTTGATTCTCTTTTGGAGACATAGCAATCCATAGGTTTTAAGATACTTACTAGTCAGGTACATTCTTAGGCGTTTAATATGGGGTGTTGAGTCCATTTCGTTGAGCTAGGAGTAGCTCTTGTCTATTCCATATTTGGCTTAAGGAACTTTATCTGTGCTCATTTCAATCTCTGGTATTATGCAGCACCCCAACTCACCTTTCCCCTTAAGCAAGCATAAGTTGGTTTTCTAAATTTGAGACCCTGTTCTGTTCTGTAATTCAGTTCCTCTTTAGCCAAGTTTACATTCCGTGTATTAGTGATATCTTATGATGTTTCTTTTTCTGTGTGACTTATTTCAGTTAGAATCATCGTACCTGAATCCACTCATTGTGCTGCTACGGGCCTGATGACATAGATTTCATTGCTGAGTGATACTGCATTGTACGTAAGTACCACAAGTTCTTTATCCATTTTTCCCTTTCTGTGATATTGAACTTGTACGGTAAACGAGGTTCTTGTAAACAGAGGCGTCCCAAACTTTGGGGTGGCTGTGTCTTTTTGATTTTAATTTCCCTAATCTATAGGACCATAAGTGGAAGTGCCCTAGGCTCTGTTGCTTTGTTTCTTAGATGTTTCAGGAAACACCATACACTTCTCCCGAGTGTCTGTTGGCAATTTACATCCCGCCCATCAGCATAACAAGGCTCCCAGTTCTCCATGGCCTGTCCTGCCTTTCTGGATTTTACACTTTTTTCAGATGGCCCTTTTGACCGGGGGGAAGTGAGACTTCATTATAGTGCAGATTTCCTTTGCAAGCTTGCTTGGTTGGCCAAAAAGGGCGTATGCGTTTTTTCCTGAATATATTCAGGAAAAAACGCATACGCCCTTTTTGGCCAAGTGCATCATTGTGGACGTTCTGCCTCTTTTCCTATGCTTTCAATGCAATTCCAGTCTACCTCCTGAAATCGGTTTCCTGCAATTCTGCCCCGCTTTCAAGTCCTCTTGGCTGCCTTACTTCAGTATATTTTTGGACGATAGCTGTCATTTATAACTCTGCAGGTTTGTGAATTACAGTGCCCCTGAGCTCCTTTCTTCAACTCGCTTTCTTTTGAGCTGGCCGCAACACTGCAGGATGGCTTCAGGCCCTAATCTGGTTCCGGCACGGCACACTGAGCCTTTGGTTATTTCCTCTTCCTGGTGGGAAATGAGAGTTAAATTTGCCCGTCCAGACACCTCCAGCTAGTCTCTCATTGGTTCTCCCTATTCCTGTTCATCTTCCGCAGAAATTGCAAACTGGGCCAAACAGGAGGTTAAAGGCGCTGACTCTCCAAGTGGGGAGAGTGTTAGTAAAGCGTCTGGAATGTTGCACCCGAGTACCAGGGGAGGAAAACTGAGACATAGTTGAACACGTCTCCCGTTCACATGGTTGATCATACTCTGGGTTCCACATGCATGTTTTAGCTGAAGGAAGAATACCTTAAACCTGGGTAGTTGAAACCCGTGGAATGGGTACCATGCAATATGACTTCAAAGGGTCTTCATTTGCTCACTGAACCTCTCCAATCCTATCACTGCTGCGTTTATGCCCCTGTACACACGCTTGATTCTCTTTTGGAGACATAGCAATCCATAGGTTTTAAGATACTTACTAGCCAGGTACATTCTTAGGCGTTTAATATGCGGTGTTGAGTCCATTTCGTTGAGCAAGGAGTAGCTCTTGTCTATTCCATATTTGGCTTAAGGAACTTTATCTGTGCTCATTTCAATCTCTGGTTTTATGCAGCACACCAACTCACCTTTCCCCTTAAGCAAGCATAAGTTGGTTTTCTAAATTTGAGACCCTGTTCTGTTCTGTAATTCAGTTCCTGTGTAGCCAAGTTTACATTCCGTGTATTACTGATATCTTATGATGTTTCTTTTTCTGTGAGACTTATTTCAGTTAGAATCATCATACCTGAATCCACTCATTGTGCTACTAAGGGCCTGATGACATAGATTTCATTGCTGAGTGATATTGCTTTGTAAGTAAATACCACAACTTCTTTATCCATTTTTCAGTTTCTGCGATGTTGAACTTGTACTGTAAACGATATTCTTGTAAACAGAGCCATCCCAAACTTTGGGGTGGCTGTGTCTTTTTGATTTTAATTTCCCTAAGGTATAGGACCATAAGTGGAAGTGCCCTAGGCTCTGTTGCTTTGTTTTTTAGATGTTTCAGGAAACACCATACACTTCTCCCGAGTGTCTGTTGGCAATTTACATCCCGCCCATCAGCATAAAAAGGCTCCCAGTTCTCCATGGCCTGTCCTGCCTTTCTGGATTTTACACTTTTTTCAGATGGCCCTTTTGACCGGGGGGAAGTGAGACTTCATTGTAGTGCAGATTTCCTTTGCAAGCTTGCTTGGTTGGCCAAAAAGGGCGTATGCGTTTTTTCCTGAATATATTCAGGAAAAAACGCATACGCCCTTTTTGGCCAAGTGCATCATTGTGGACGTTCTGCCTCTTTTCCTATGCTTTCAATTCAATTCCAGTCTACCTCCTGAAATCGGTTTCCTGCAATTCTGCCCGGCTTTCAAGTCCTCTTGGCAGCCTTACTTCAGTATATTTTTGGACGATAGCTGTCATTTATAACTCTGCAGGTTTGTGAATTACAGTGCCCCTGAGCTCCTTTCTTCAACTCGCTTTCTTGTGAGCTGGCCGCAACACCGCAAGATGGCTTCAGGCTCTAATCTGGTTCCGACACGGCACGCTGAGCCTTTGTTTAATTCCTCTTCCTGGTGGGAAATGAGAGTTAAATTTGCCCGTCCAGACACCTCCAGCTAGTCTCTCATTGGTTCTCGCTATTCCTGTTCATCTTCCGCAGAAATTGCAAACTGGGCCAAACAGGAGGTTAAAGGCCCTGACTCTCCAAGTGGGGAGAGTGTTAGTAAAGCGTCTGGAATGTTGCACCCCAGTACCAGGGGAGGAAAACTGAGACATATTTGAACACGTCTCCCGTTCACATGGTTGATCATACTCTGGGTTCCACATGCATGTTTTAGCTGAAGGAAGAATACCTTAAACCTGGAGAGTTGAGACCCGTGGAATGGGTACCATGCAATATGACTTCAAAGGGTCTTCATTTGCTCACCGAACCTCTCCAATCCTATCACTGCTGCGTTTATGCCCCTGTACACATGCTTGATTCTCTTTCGGAGACATAGCAATCCATAGGTTTTAAGATACTTACTAGTCAGGTACATTCTTAGGCGTTTAATATGCGGTGTTGAGTCCATTTCGTTGAGCAAGGAGTAGCTCTTGTCTATTCCATATTTGGCTTAAGTTACTTTATCTGTGCTCATTTCAATCTCTGGTTTTATGCAGCACCCCAACTCACTTTTACCCTTAAGCAAGCATAAGTTGGTTTTCTAAATTTGAGACCCTGTTCTGTTCTGTAATTCAGTTCCTGTGTAGCCAAGTTTACATTCCGTGTATTAGTGACATCTTATGATGTTTCTTTTTCTGTGTGACTTATTTCAGTTAGAATCATCGTACCTGAATCCACTCATTATGCTGCTATGGGCCTGATGACATAGATTTCATTGCTGAGTGATACTGCATTGTACGTAAGTACCACAAGTTCTTTATCCATTTTTCACTTTCTGTGATGTTGAACATGTACGGTAAACGAGGTTCTTGTAAACAGAGGCGTCCCAAACTTTGGGGTGGCTGTGTCTTTTTGATTTTAATTTCCGTAAGCTATAGGACCATAAGTGGAAGTGCCCTAGGCTCTGTTGCTTTGTTTTTTAGATGTTTCAGGAAACACCATACACTTCTCCTGAGTGTCTGTTGGCAATTTACATCCCGCCCATCAGCATAACAAGGCTCCCAGTTCTCCATGGCCTGTCCTGCCTTTCTGGATTTTACACTTTTTTCAGATGGCCCTTTTACCGGGGGGAAGTGAGACTTCATTGTAGTGCAGATTTCCTTTGCAAGCTTGCTTGGTTGGCCAAAAAGGGCGTATGCGTTTTTTCCTGAATATATTCAGGAAAAAACGCATACGCCCTTTTTGGCCAAGTGCATCATTGTGGACGTTCTGCCTCTTTTCCTATGCTTTCAATGCAATTCCAGTCTACCTCCTGAAATCGGTTTCCTGCAATTCTGCCCCGCTTTCAAGTCCTCTTGGCAGCCTTACTTCACTATATTTTTGGACGATAGCTGTCATTTATAACTCTGCAGGTTTGTGAATTACAGTGCCCCTGAGCTCCTTTCTTCAACTCGCTTTCTTGTGAGCTGGCCGCAACACCGCAGGATGGCTTCAGGCCCTAATCTGGTTCCGGCACGGCACGCTGAACCTTTGGGTATTTCCTCTTCCTGGTGGGAAATGAGAGTTAAATTTGCCCGTCCAGACACCTCCAGCTAGTCTCTCATTGGTTCTCCTTATTCCTGTACATCTTCCGCAGAAATTGCAAACTGGGCCAAACAGGAGGTTAAAGGGACTGACTCTCCAATTCGGGAGAGTGTTAGTAAAGCGTCTGGAATGTTGCACCCGAGTACCAGGGTACGAAAACTGAGACATATTTGAAAACGTCTCACGATCACATGGTTGATCATACTCTAGGTTCCACATGCATGTTTTAGCTGAAGGAAGAATACCTTAAACCTGGGTAGTTGAAACCCTTGGAATGGGTACCATGCAATATGACTTCAAAGGGTCTTCATTTGCTCACCGAACCTCTCCAATCCTATCACTGCTGCGTTTATGCCCCTGTACACATGCTTGATTCTCTTTCGGAGACATAGCAATCCATAGGTTTTAAGATACTTACTAGTCAGGTACATTCTTAGGCGTTTAATATGGGGTGTTGAGTCCATTTCGTTGAGTAAGGAGTAGCTCTTGTCTATTCCATATTTAGCTTAAGGAACTTTATCTGTGCTCATTTCAATCTCTGGTTTTATGCAGCACCCCAGCTCACCTTTCCCCTTAAGCAAGCATAAGTTGGTTTTCTAAATTTGAGACCCTGTTCTGTTCTGTAATTCAGTTCCTGTGTAGCCAAGTTTACATTCCGTGTATTAGTGATATCTTATGATGTTTGTTTTTCTGTGTGACTTATTTCAGTTAGAATCATCGTACCTGAATCCACTCATTATGCTGCTACGGGCCTGATGACATAGATTTTATTGCTGAGTGATACTGCATTGTACGTAAGTACCACAAGTTCTTTATCCATTTTTCACTTTCTGTGATATTGAACTTGTACGGTAAACGAGGTTCTTGTAAACAGAGCCGTCCCAAACTTTGGGGTGGCTGTGCCTTTTTGATTTTAATTTCCCTAAGCTATAGGACCATAAGTGGAAGTGCCCTAGGCTCTGTTGCTTTGTTTTTTAGATGTTTCAGGAAACACCATACACTTCTCCCGAGTGTCTGTTGGCAATTTACATCCCGCCCATCAGCATAACAAGGCTCCCAGTTCTCCATGGCCTGTCCTGCCTTTCTGGATTTTACACTTTTTTCAGATGGTCCTTTTGACCGGGGGGAAGTGAGACTTCATTGTAGTGCAGATTTCCTTTGCAAGCTTGCTTGGTTGGCCAAAAAGGGCGTATGCGTTTTTTCCTGAATATATTCAGGAAAAAACGCATACGCCCTTTTTGGCCAGGTGCATCATTGTGGACGCTCTGCCTCTTTTCCTATGCTTTCAATGCAATTCCAGTCTACCTCCTGAAATCGGTTCCCTGCAATTCTGCCCCACTTTCAAGTCCTCTTGGCAGCCTTACTTCAGTATATTTTTGGACGATAGCTGTCATTTATAACTCTGCAAGTTTGTGAATTACAGTGCCCCTGAGTTCCTTTCTTCAACTCGCTTTCTTGTGACCTGGCCGCAACACCGCAGGATGGCTTCAGTCCCTAATCTGGTTCCGGCACTGCATGCTGAGCCTTTGGTTGATTCCTTTTCCTGGTGGGAAATGAGAGTTAAATTTGCCCGTCCAGACACCTCCAGCTAGTCTCTCATTGGTTCTCGCTATTCCTGTTCATCTTCCGCAGAAATTGCAAACTGGGCCAAACAGGAGGTTAAAGGGACTGACTCTCCAAGTGGGGAGAGTGTTAGTAAAGCATCTGGAATGTTGCACCCGAGTACCAGGGTACGAAAACTGAGACATATTTGAACACGTCTCCCGATCACATGGTTGATCATACTCTAGGTTCCACATGCATGTTTTAGCTGAAGGAAGAATACCTTAAACCTGGGTAGTTGAAACCCATGGAATGGGTACCATGCAATATGACTTCAAAGGGTCTTCATTTGCTCACCGAACCTCTCCAATCCTATCACTGCTGCGTTTATGCCCCTGTACACATGCTTGATTCTCTTTCGGAGACATAGCAATCCATAGGTTTTAAGATACTAGTCAGGTACATTCTTAGGCGTTTAATATGCGGTGTTGAGTCCATTTCGTTGAGCAAGGAGTAGCTCTTGTCTATTCCATATTTGGCTTAAGGAACTTTATCTGTGCTCATTTCAATCTCTGGTTTTATGCAGCACCCCAACTCACCTTTCCCCTTAAGCAAGCATAAGTTGGTTTTCTAAATTTGAGACCCTGTTCTGTTTTGGAATTCAGTCCCTGTGTAGCCAAGTTTACATTCCGTGTATTAGTGATATCTTATGATGTTTCTTTTTCTGTGTGACTTATTTCAGTTAGAATCATCGTACCTGAATCCACTCATTATGCTGCTACGGTCCTGATGACATAGATTGCATTGCTGAGTGATACTGCATTGTACGTAAGTACCACAAGTTCTTTATCCATTTTTCACTTTCTGTGATACTGAACTTGTATGGTAAACGAGGTTCTTGTAAACAGAGGCGTCCCAACCTTTGGGGTGGCTGTGTCTTTTTTATTTTAATTTCCCTAAGCTATAGGACCATAAGTGGAAGTGCCCTAGGCTCTGTTGCTTTGTTTTTTAGATGTTTCAGGAAACACCATACACTTCTCCTGAGTGTCTGTTGGCAATTTACATCCCGCCCATCAGCATAACAAGGCTCCCAGTTCTCCATGGCCTGTCCTGCCTTTCTGGATTTTACACTTTTTTCAGATGGCCTTTTTGACCGGGGGGAAGTGAGACTTCATTGTAGTGCAGATTTCCTTTGCAAGCTTGCTTGGTTGGCCAAAAAGGGCGTATGCGTTTTTTCCTGAATATATTCAGGAAAAAACGCATACGCCCTTTTTGGCCAAGTGCATCATTGTGGACGTTCTGCCTCTTTTCCTATGCTTTCAATACAATTCCAGTCTACCTCCTGAAATCGGTTTCCTGCAATTCTGCCCCACTTTCAAGTCCTCTTGGCAGACTTACTTCAGTATATTTTTGGACGATAGCTGTCATTTATAACTCTGCAGGTTTGTGAATTACAGTGCCCCTGAGCTCCTTTCTTCAACTCGCTTTCTTGTGAGCTGGCCGCAACACCGCAGGATGGCTTCAGGCCCTAATCTGGTTCCGGCACGGCACGCTGAGCCTTTGGTTATTTCCTCTTCCTGGTGGGAAATGAGAGTTAAATTTGCCCGTCCAGACACCTCCAGCTAGTCTCTCATTGGTTCTCGCTATTCCTGTTCATCTTCCGCAGAAATTGCAAACTGGGCCAAACAGGAGGTTAAAGGCGCTGACTGTCCAAGTGGGGAGAGTGTTAGTAAAGCGTCTGGAATGTTTCATCCGAGTATCAGGGGAGGAAAACTGAGACATATTTGAACACATCTCCCATTCACATGGTTGATCATACTCTGGGTTCCACATGCATGTTTTAGCTGAAGGAAGAATACCTTAAACCTGGGTAGTTGAAACCCGTGGAATGGGTACCATGCAATATGACTTCAAAGGGTCTTCATTTGCTCACCGAACCTCTCCAATCCTATCACTGCTGCGTTTATGCCCCTGTACACACGCTTGATTCTCTTTTGGAGACATAGCAATCCATAGGTTTAAAGATACTTACTAGTCAGGTACATTCTTAGGCGTTTAATATGGGGTGTTGAGTCCATTTCGTTGAGCAAGGAGTAGCTCTTGTCTATTCCATATTTGGCTTAAGGAACTTTATCTGTGCTCATTTCAATCTCTGGTTTTATGCAGCACCCCAACTCACCTTTCCCCTTAAGCAAGCATAAGTTGGTTTTCTAAATTTGAGACCCTGTTCTGTTTTGGAGTTCAGTTCCTGTGTAGCCAAGTTTACATTCCGTGTATTAGTGATATCTTATGATGTTTCTTTTTCTGTGTGACTTATTTCAGTTAGAATCATCGTACCTGAATCCACTCATTATGCTGCTACGGGCCTGATGACATAGATTTCATTGCTGAGTGATACTGCATTGTACATAAGTACCACAAGTTCATTATCCATTTTTCACTTTCTGTGATACTGAACTTATACGGTAAATGAGGTTCTTGTAAACAGAGGCGTCCCAAACTTTGGGGTGGCTGTGTCTTTTTGATTTTAATTTCCCTAAGCTATAGGACCATAAGTGGAAGTGCCCTAGGCTCTGTTGCTTTGTTTTTTAGATGTTTCAGGAAACACCATACACTTCTCCCGAGTGTCTGTTGGCAATTTACATCCCGCCCATCAGCATAACAAGGCTCCCAGTTCTCCATGGCCTGTCCTGTCTTTCTGGATTTTACACTTTTTTCAGATGGCCCTTTTGACCGGGGGGAAGTGAGACTTCATTGTAGTGCAGATTTCCTTTGCAAGTTTGCTTGGTTGGCCAAAAAGGGCGTATGCGTTTTTTCCTGAATATATTCAGGAAAAAACGCATACGCCCTTTTTGGCCAAGTGCATCATTGAGGACGTTCTGCCTCTTTTCCTATGCTTTCAATGCAATTCCAGTCTACCTCCTGAAATCGGTTTCCTGCAATTCTGCCCCGCTTTCAAGTCCTCTTGGCAGCCTTACTTCGGTATATTTTTGGACGATAGCTGTCATTTATAACTCTGCAGGTTTGTGAATTACAGTGCCCCTGAGCTCCTTTCTTCAACTCGCTTTCTTGTGAGCTGGCTGCAACACCGCAGGATGTTTTCAGGCCCTAATCTGGTTCCGGCACGGCACGCTGAGCCTTTGGTTAATTCCTCTTCCTGGTGGGCAATGAGAGTTAAATTTGCCCATCCAGACACCTCCAGCTAGTCTCTCATTGGTTCTCGCTATTCTTGTTCATCTTCCGCAGAAATTACAAACTGGGCCAAACAGGAGTTTAAAGGGACTGACTCTCCATGTCGGGAGAGTGTTAGTAAAGCGTCTGGAATGTTGCACCCGAGTACCAGGGTACGAAAACTGAGACATATTTGAACACGTCTCCCGATCACATGGTTGATCATACTCTAGGTTCCACATGCATGTTTTAGCTGAAGGAAGAATACCTTAAACCTGGAGAGTTGAAACCCGTGGAATGGGTACCATGCAATATGACTTCAAAGGGTCTTCATTTGCTCACCGAACCTCTCCAATCCTATCACTGCTGCGTTTATGCCCCTGTACACACGCTTGATTCTCTTTTGGAGACATAGCAATCCATAGGTTTTAAGATACTTACTAGTCAGGTACATTCTTAGGCGTTTAATATGGGGTGTTGAGTCCATTTCGTTGAGCAAGGAGTAGCTCTTGTCTATTCCATATTTGGCTTAAGGAACTTTATCTGTGCTCATTTCAATCTCTGGTTTTATGCAGCACCCCAACTCACCTTTCCCCTTAAGCAAGCATAAGTTGGTTTTCTAAATTTGAGACCCTGTTCTGTTCTGTAATTCAGTTCCTGTGTAGCCAAGTTTACATTCCGTGTATTACTGATATCTTATGATGTTTCTTTTTCTGTGTGACTTATTTCAGTTAGAATCATCGTACCTGAATCCACTCATTATGCTGCTACGGGCCTGGTGGCATAGATTTCATTGCTGAGTGATACTGCATTGTACGTAAGTTCCACAAGTTCTTTATTCATTTTTCACTTTCTGTGATGTTGAACTTGTAAGGTAAACGAGGTTCTTGTAAACAGAGGCGTCCCAAACTTTGGGGTGGCTGTGTCTTTTTGATTTTAATTTCCCTAAGCTATAGGACCATAAGTGAAAGTGCCCTAGGCTCTGTTGCTTTGTTTTTTAGATGTTTCAGGAAACACCATACACTTCTTCCGAGTGTCTGTTGGCAATTTACATCCCGCCCATCAGCATAACAAGGCTCCCAGTTCTCCATGGCCTGTCCTGCCATTCTGCATTTTACACTTTTTTCAGATGGCCCTTTTGACCGGGGGGAAGTGAGACTCCATTGTAGTGCAGATTTCTTTTGCAAGCTTGGTTGGTTGGCCAAAAAGCGCGTATGCAATTTTTCCTGAATATATTCAGGAAAAAACGCATACGCCCTTTTTGGCCAAGTGCATCATTGTGGAAGTTCTGCCTCTTTTCCTATGCTTTCAATGCAATTCCAGTCTACCTCCTGAAATCGGTTTCCTGCAATTCTGCCCCGCTTTCAAGTCCTCTTGGCAGCCTTACTTCAGTATATTTTTGGACGATAGCTGTCATTTATAACTCTGCAGGTTTGTGAATTACAGTGCCCCTGAGCTCCTTTCTTCAACTCGCTTTCTTGTGAGCTGGCCGCAACACTGCAGGATGGCTTCAGGCCCTAATCTGGTTCCGGCACGGCACGCTGAGCCTTTGGTTATTTCCTCTTCCTGGTGGGAAATGAGAGTTAAATTTGCCCGTCCAGACACCTCCAGCTAGTCTCTCATTGGTTCTCCCTATTCCTGTTCATCTTCCGCAGAAATTGCAAACTGGGCCAAACAGGAGGTTAAAGGGACTGACTCTCCAAGTTCGGAGAGTGTTAGTAAAGCGTCTGGAATGTTGCACCCGAGTACCAGGGTACGAAAACTGAGACATATTTGAACACGTCTCCCGTTCACACGGTTGATCATACTCTGGGTTCCACATGCATGATTTAGCTGAAGGAAGAATACCTTAAACCTGGGTAGTTGAAACCCGTGGAATGGGTACCATGCAATATGACTTCAAAGGGTCTTCATTTGCTCACCGAACCTCTCCAATCCTATCACTGCTGCGTTTATGCCCCTGTACACACGCTTGATTCTCTTTTGGAGACATAGCAATCCATAGGTTTTAAGATACTTACTAGTCAGGTACATTCTTAGGCGTTTAATATGCGGTGTTGAGTCCATTTCGTTGAGCAAGGAGTAGCTCTTGTCTATTCCATATTTGGCTTAAGGAACTTTATGTGTGCTCATTTCAATCTCTGGTTTTATGCAGCACCCCAACTCACCTTTTCTCTTAAGCAAACATAAGTTGGTTTTCTAAATTTGAGACCCTGTTCTGTTTTGGAATTCAGTTCCTGTGTAGCCAAGTTTACATTCCGTGTATTAGTGATATCTTATGATGTTTCTTTTTCTGTGTGACTTATTTCAGTTAGAATCATCGTACCTGAATCCACTCATTATGCTTCTACGGGCCTGATGACATAGATTTCATTGCTGAGTGATACTGCATTGTACGTAAGTACCACAAGTTCTTTATCCATTTTTCACTTTCTGTGATACTGAACTTGTACAGTAAACGAGGTTCTTGTAAACAGAGGCGTCCCAAACTTTGGGGTGGCTGTGTCTTTTTGATTTTAGTTTCTCTAAGCTATAGGACCATAAGTGGAAGTGCCCTAGGCTCTGTTGCTTTGTTTTTTAGATGTTTCAGGAAACACCATACACTTGTCCCGAGTGTCTGTTGGCAATTTACATCCCGCCCATCAGCATAACAAGGCTCCCAGTTCTCCATGGCCTGTCCTGCCTTTCTGGATTTTACACTTTTTTCAGATGGCCCTTTTGACCGGGGGGAAGTGAGACTTCATTGTAGTGCAGATTTCCTTTGCAAGTTTGCTTTGTTGGCCAAAAAGGGCGTATGCGTTTTTTCCTGAATATATTCAGGAAAAAACGCATACGCCCTTTTTGGCCAAGTGCATCATTGAGGACGTTCTGCCTCTTTTCCTATGCTTTCAATGCAATTCCAGTCTACCTCCTGAAATCGGTTTCCTGCAATTCTGCCCCGCTTTCAAGTCCTCTTGGCAGCCTTACTTCAGTATATTTTTGGACGATAGCTGTCATTTATAACTCTGCAGGTTTGTGAATTACAGTGCCCCTGAGCTCCTTTCTTCAACTCGCTTTCTTGTGAGCTGGCCGCAACACCGCAGGATGGCTTCAGGCCCTAATCTGTTTCCGGCATGGCACGCTGAGCCTTTGGTTAATTCCTCTTCCTGGTGGGAAATGACAGTTAAATTTGCCCGTCCAGACACCTCCAGCTAGTCTGTCATTGGTTCTCCCTATTCCTATTCATCGTCCGCAGAAATTACAAACTGGGCCAAACAGGAGTTTAAAGGCACTGACTCTCCAAGTCGGGAGAGTGTTAGTAAAGCGTCTGGAATGTTGCACCCGAGTACCAGGGGACGAAAACTGAGACATATTTGAACACGTCTCCCGATCACACGGTTGATCATACTCTTGGTTCCACATGCATATTTTAGCTGAAGGAAGAATACCTTAAACCTGGAGAGTTGAGACCCGTGGAATGGGTACCATGCAATATGACTTCAAAGGGTCTTAATTTACTCACTGAACCTCTCCAATCCTGTCACAGCTGTGTTTATGCCCCTGTACACACGCTTGATTCTCTTTCAGACATAGCCATCCATACGTTTTAAGATTCTTACTAGTCAGGTATATTCTTAGGCGTTTAATATGGGGTGTTGAGTCCATTTCGTTGAGCAAGGAGTAGCTCTTGTCTATTCCATATTTGGCTTAAGGAAATTTATCTGTGCTCATTTCAATCTCTGGTTTTATGCAGCACCCCAACTCACCTTCCCCCTTAAGCAAGCATAAGTTGGTTTTCTAAACTTGAGACCCTGTTCTGTTTTGTAATTCAGTTCATGTGTAGCCAAGTTCACATTCTGTGTATTAGTGATACCTTATGATGTTTCTTTTCTGTGTGACTTATTTCAGTTCGAATCATCATACCTGAATCTACTCATTATGGTGCTACGGGCCTGATGACATAGATTTCATTGCTGAGTGTTATTGCATTGTACGTAAGTACCACAAC
This sequence comes from Pseudorca crassidens, assembly GCF_039906515.1. Taxonomy (NCBI): domain Eukaryota; kingdom Metazoa; phylum Chordata; class Mammalia; order Artiodactyla; family Delphinidae; genus Pseudorca; species Pseudorca crassidens. The sequence goes on from NC_090301.1 coordinate 106,044,554, forward strand.
TTCTTTATCCATTTTTCACTTTCTGCGATATTGAACTTGTACGGTAAATGAGGTTCTTGTAAACAGAGTCGTCCCAAACTTTGGGGTGGCTGTGTCTTTTTGATTTTAATTTCCCTAAGCTATAGGACCATAAGTGGAAGTGCCCTAGGCTCTGTTGCTTTGTTTTTTAGATGTTTCAGGAAACACCATACACTTCTCCCGAGTGGCTGTTGGCAATTTACATCCCGCCCATCAGCATAAGAAGGCTCCCAGTTCTCCATGGCCTGTGGTGCCTTTATGCATTTTACACTTTTTTCAGATGGCCCTTTTGACCCGGTGGAAGTGAGAGTTCATTGTAGTGCAGATTTCCTTTGCAAGATTACTTGGTTGGCCAAAAAGTGCGTATGCGTTTTTTCCTGAATATATTCCGGAAAAAACGCATACGCCCTTTTTGGCCAAGTGCATCATTGTCGAGGTTCTGACTCTCTTCATATGTTTTCAATGCAATTCCAGTCTACCTACTGATATCGGTTTCCTGCAATTCTGCCTTGCTTTCAATGCCTCTTCATAGCCTTACCTCAATATATTTTTTGAAAATAGTTGGCCTTTATAACTCTGCAGGTTTTTGAATTGCAGTGGCCCTTAGCTCCATTTTTCAGCTCTTATTTTTGTGGTCTTGCCCCATAACCACAGGATTCCTTGAAGCCCTATTTTTCTTCTGGGGCACCTTGCTGTGCCTTTGGTTAATTCTTCTTACTGATGTGACATTAGAGTGACATGTGCCCATTGAAACCGCTACAGCTAGTTTCTCACTGGTTCCCCCTATTCCCATTCATCCTCCGCACTAACTGCAGACTGTGCAATACCAGAACTTAAAGGCATTGACTCTCCATGTGGGGATGTTGTTAGTAAAGTGGCTGGAATGTCGATCCGGAGCCCCAGGAGAGGAAAAATGAGGTGCGTTTTAGAAACCTTTCCCGATCATATGGTATACCAGTCGCTGGGTTTCCCAAGCATGGTTTAGCTGTAGGAAGATTCCCTTCAACCTGGAGTGTTGGGACCCTTGGAATGAGTAGCATGAAGTATTGCATTAAACTTTCGGCAGTTGCTCACCAAAGCTCACCAATCCTCTCAGCCCCAAGTGTCCAGCCTTATGTCTTATCCAGCTGTGGGTTTATATGTGGTCAATCCAGGTTGCATCACAGCCCCTGAGCGAATTTTGTAAGAATTTTTCTCTCTTTCATTGTTTCAGCGTTTTGTTTTTAAAATTTATTTCTATAATGGGGTTTAGCTCATTTTCACTGCTGTGTTTGTGCCGCTCTGCACACACTTGATTCCCTTATGGAGATATATCAATACATGGGTTTTAAGATTCTTATTACTCAGATATATTTCTCTGCGGTGTATAGGGTGTGTTGAGGCCAGTTCATTGAGCAAGGTGTAGATCTTGTCTAATACCTATTTGGTTTATTGAACGGTATCTGTGCTAATTTCAAACTCTGGTTTTATGCATCACCCCACCTCTCCTTTCCCCTTAAGCTGACATAAGTGTGTTTTCTAAATGTGAGACACTGTTCTGTTCTGTAATTCATTTCTTGTGCAGCCATATTTACCCTCCCTCTATAAGTGATATCTTATGATATGTTTCTTTTTCTGTTTGACTTATTTCAAGTAGTATTATCGGACCTAAATCCACTCTTTATCCTTCTACTAGCCTTATTACATTGATTTCATGGTGAAGAGATATTCCATTGTACATAAGTACCACATCTTCTTTATCCATTGTTCTCTTTCCTGGGATATTTAAGGTGTACTGAAGTTGAGGTTCTTGTAAACAGAGTAGCCCTAAACTGTGGTGTGCTTGTGTCTTGTTGATTTTTAGACTTCCCTAGATATACTCCCATGATTGGAAGTGTCCTATGCTCTGTAGCTCTGTTTTTTAGATGATTTAGGAACCACCATACACTTCTCCAGAGTGGCTCTCGGCAGTTCACACACTGCCCATCAGCGTATAAAGGCTCCCTGTTCTCCATGGCCTGTCCTGCATTTCTGGTTTTTACAATTTTTTAGGATGGCCCTTTTGACTGGTGGGAAATGAGACTTCTTTGTTGTGCACATTTGCATTGCTTGCTTGCTTCGTTGCCCATAAAGTGCGTATGCGTTTTTTTCCTGGATATAATCAGGAAAAAACGCATACGCCCTTTTGGGCCAACTGCATCATTGTCGAAATTCTGCCGCTTTTCATGTGCGTTAAAGACGAGTCCAATCTATCTCTTGAAATCTGTTTCTTGCAATTCTGTCTTGCATTCAGATCCTCTTCTTTGCCTTACCTCAACATATTTTTGGACGTTAGTTTTCATTTATAACTCTGCAGGTTTGTGAATTGCAGTGACCCTGAGCTCCATTTTTTAAGTTGCTCTTTTGTGAGCTGGCCTCAAACCCGCAGGATTGCTTCAGGCCCTATTTTGGCTCCGGCGAGGCAGGCTGAGCCTTTCTTTAATTCTTATTCTTAATGGGAATTTAGAGTGATATGTGCCCGTCCAAACCCCTACAACTATTCTCTCATTGGTTCCCCCTCTTCCCGTTCATCCTCCTCACAATTTGCAAAATGTGTGAAACAGAAGTTTAAATGTGCTGATTCTCCAAGTGGGGAGATTCTAAGTAGCGTGGCTGGAATGGTGAACAGGAGCACCAGGAGAGGATAAATGAGGTGCATTTTAGACACATCTCCCGATCACATGGTGTACAGTCCTCTGGGTTTTCCATGCATGTTTTAGCTGTAGGAAGATCCCTTGAACCTGCAGATTTGGGACCCATTGAATGGGTACCAGGTAGTATTACTTTAAAGGGTGTGCATTTCCTCACCCAACCTCACATTTCTCTTAGCGCAAACAGTTTCCAGCCTTATGTCTCATCCTGCTGTGGGTCTAGATGTGTTCAATCCATGTTGCATCACCGTCCCTGAGGAAAAGTTGTAAGAGGTTTTCTCTGTCTCTCTGTCGTTTATTTTTTTCAATTTATTACTATATTGGTTACAGCTGATTTTCAAAGCTCTGTTTCTTGCTGCTGTACATCCACTTGATTCACGTACAGAGAGACATCAATAAATTCTTTTTCGGATTCTTACCAGTCGTATATATTCTTTTCCGGTGACTTGAGTGTGCTGAGTGCAGTTCTTTTAGCTACCGTGTAGGCCTTGTTGATTATCAGTTTGGTATTTGGAATGGTATCTTTGCTAATTTCAACCTCCTGGATGATGCCTCACCCCTCCCCACCTTTCCCGTTTAGCAGCCTTATGCGTGTTTTCTACATATTTGACTATGTTTTTGTTTTGTAATTTATTTCATGTGTAGCCATTTTGGATTCCACCTTTAAGTGATAGCTTATGATATGTGTCTTTTTCTTTTTGAATTCTGTCACTTAGAATGATCATACGTAACTCCTCGGGAGTTGTTACAACTGGCCATATTTCATTGATTTCCAGGCTGAATAATATTCCACTCTACCTAAGTACCACATCTCTATCCATTTTTTCCCTCCAGAGACATTTAAGTTATATCCTAGTCGAGGATCTTTTAAACAGAGAGGGGGTAAACATTGGGGTGCCTGTGTCCTCTCGATTTTTGTTTTTCCCAAGATATACGCCCATGAGTGCAAGTGCCCTATGCTCTGTAGCTCATTTTTTAGATGCTTTAGTAAACACAATACACTTCTCCAGAATGGCCGTTGGCAATATACATTTCCACTATAAGTCTCACAGGGCTCCCTCTTCTCGTTGCCCTGTCCTGCATTTCTGTTGTTTACGCTTTATGAGGATGGCTCTTCTGACTGATGCGAAGTGATATCTTTTGTAGTATTGACTTCCAGTGCCCACCTGTTTGGTTGGCTAAAAAAGTGTATGCCCTTTTCTTGAATATATACAGAAAAAAACGCATACACCCTTTTTGGCCAACTGCAATGTTGGCAATGTTCAGCTCCTTTTCTTGTGCTTAATGGCGAGTCCTTTCTACCTCCTCAAATCCCTTTCCTGCCATTCTCCCTTGCTTACAAGTCCTTTTCTTTGACTTTCCTCAAGACATTTTTCAGTGATGGATATTTTCAACTCTGCAGTTTTGTGAATTTTACTGCCCCTGAGTTCCATTGTTCAACTTGTGTTTATGGGAACTGGCCACAAAGCAGCGGGATTTCCTCAAGCCCTATACTGTTTCCATGGGCAACCCTAGCCTTTGGTCAATTCGTCTTCCTGATTGGAAATTAGAGTGACATGTGCCTGTCTGAACACCTAGGACTTGTCTCTCATTGTTCCTCATCCTTCCGCTTCATCCTCTGGACAAATTCCAAACTGTACGCAACAGGATGTTGACAGTGCTGACATCTCCAAGTGGGGAGACTGTTAGTAAAGACGCTGGAGGGGTGAACCCGAGCACCAGGAGATGAGGAGATGAGATGCCTTTTCCAAACTCTTCCCGATCAGACGGTATACCATCCTCTGGGTGTGACAGACATGTTTTAGCAGTAGGAAGAGTCCCATTCATGTAAGGAGAACACCAGGGCTTTTTCAAAATCAGTGTCTCCCCGAAACCCAAACTGGGGAAGTTTTTAAGCTACGGCTACACATATGTTCATTAAGGGCCTTGGGAAGTAGGCAGAGTCCAAACTTTAGATAATTGAAGTCTTCAGGGTCAGAAGCACTCACCACCAGCTTCCCTTAGGCTACACTTTAACTGTCATTGATAGATGATGTCAATAAAAATATCTATTCTTTTTCAGATTATTTCCCCTTATAGGTTATTGCAAAATGTTGAGTGTAGTTCCCTGTGCTATACAGTAGTTCCTTGTTGATGATCTATTTTATACATAGCAGTGTGTATGTGTTAATTCCAAACTGTTAATTTATCCCTCCTCCCACCTTTCCCCTTTGGTAATAATAAATTATAAGATTTTATACTTCTCAGAAATGGGGGAGCTGAAAGAGAGGTATCATTTTCAATGGAAAAGCATTTAAAACAGGATTGAAGGTTTAACCAAGATTATTAGATGTACATCCTTGGAAAGAAATCACTTCGTTTCTCTAATATTGACCTGACAAATAAGACAAACCTTTTCACTGAACTTGCTTATAAAAAGTGATGGAAATATCAAATGGAAGTGTTAAAAACATCTTATTTTACCCGAGCCTTATACACTGTTCTATGTTAACTACAGTTTGGCTCACACATCTGTTCATTGAGGTTACAATAGTCTCAATTTCTGTTACTGATCCTCCAGAGTGGACCCCAACAAGTGTCCCCCTGCCCAGTGTCATTGGGGCCAACAGATCGAGACTGAGTTTGGTTCACAAGCAAAGGAAACTTTATATTTTGATCAGAGAATGGAGAAGTGAGAGCATGCACTACCCCGTGGGCTGTGGGCTGGGCTGCTGTGTAGAGATCCTGTCAGAGTCAGTGGGAGGGAGGGAGGGGGCGGAGCTCTCGAGGGCCGGGTTGGCTGTAGCTCAGGCTCTATATCGTGGAGTCTGCACTGGGCCCCAGGAGCTGAGGTGTCGACCCAGCCATTCTGCACTAGGAAATCTGGTCTGAAGTGCCGGGTGTGGAACCTCTGCATGCGGGACCCTAGGAGCACGTGAAATTAGACAAAGCACAAAGGATAAAAAAGGTTAGACTTGACTTTATTGCCCAGATTCTATTTTTATCTCCCAGGGATTTTTAATGGGCTTTGCTGGGGACAAACCCCTCCTCTGCTTTTTGTCCCGTTCCTCATTCTTGGAGTGCTGAGGGTGCAGACCCTTCTTCTGTAACTGCTGAGTGCTGAGTTGGGAGCCCTCATACCCTGGGGCGAGGGTCAGAGCTTCTCCCCAGCAGCCTCCCGGTGACGTTGATTGTCCCCAGGACCCCTGCCTCCCTGCTCGTCCACCTGAGCACCAGCATTGGAAGTGTTATAGATTCTAATGACCTTTAAGGGTCCAGGAAAGAGATGTGCAGAGACGCTGTGGGGGCCGGTTTCACCCCGCCCCACATTTGTTTGGCCACCTTAGGCTGACCGTTTCTGCCAGCCTAGATGCTCTGACCAGTAGTCTGCGCTTTCTTCAATTAGGCCCCTGAATTAACGTACAAACAGCACCAGGTGTCAGAGCCCTGCCCGCTCAACTCCCAGACAGTCCAGGGTCAGTGGTGATCAAGGACCATGATGGCCACTGAGTCAACAGCCTTTTGAAGTAAACAGGAGTCCAGCCGGTCTTATTGGCCACCATCATCACGGTGTCTGTAGGCTTTTCTATGGTGACAGTGTGGTATACTGTTCCCCCGCCAAGATTATTAGCTCCCCTCTGGGTGCAGTAAGTCCTGCAAGCAGTAGTCTACTCTTTTGGGACACACTCTTGTTGTTTTATGAGAGAAACTCCAGGTCAAGTGATGTTCACACGAGTCGTCATGGTGCCCTGTTGCCCCCGGTTATCTCTCTGGATGTTGGAGTTGGAGGGCCTCCTCACTCGAGGTCGGTGTGCCCGCGGAGCGAACCCTGCAACTTCAGGGCATGGTTGGTGGTTAGGATCACCACGTGGGGTCCTTTTCCCTTAGGAGGGAGGTGGCCTTTTGGGCTGCTGATTTCCAGGTTTTTAGATACCGCCAGTATCTTGGCCAGATGTGGCAGTGGGCCAAGCCCCTTAGTGACCGTAGTTTATCCTACCTGGATGGCATTCTTGCATTGTTCCATTTCAAGTGGTCCCAGTTTTTGCACTAATTCTCCAATGGCGATTCACCTTTCACCGGGAATGTAAAGGTCAAAGGGTTTAGCTAAATTAGGGAGTTCCAGGGCAAGGGTCTGAATTGACTGCTCTTTCCATTCTTGAAAGGCCACTTCTGGATTCTATTCAAAAGGATCATCATCTTTTCCTTTCAGTGTTTCATATAGAGGCCCAGCTAGTAGACTGTAGTTAGGGATCCAGAAGCAGCAAACCCTGGCCTCCCCAGGAACCCCTAAGCTGTCTTCTAGTTTTAGAAAGGGGTAAGGCTGAAAATGGTTTCTTCCCTTTCCTGGGATGGGCTTCTCCGACCTTCTGTGAGAATGAAGCCCAGGCAGGTCACTGCAGTCTGTGATATTTGAGCTTTTTCTTGGACAACTTCTATCCTTTATTGGCTTGGTAGTTCAGAGGCCTCCTTAGTAGGGCTAGCAATCAGAATTTCGCCTGCATATTGAAGGAGGGTTTCCTTTTCCAGAGGTAGAACTTTTAGGTCTTTAGCTAAGCTTTCCCCAAAGATGGTGTGGGAATTTTTGCACCCTTGGGGCCGAACGGCCCGGAAGTATTGTTTTAGTTGTATGTTGAGTCCTGCCACTCACAAGCCAAAATTTCTTGTGACTCTGGGACTAATGGAATACAAAAGAAGGCATCATTGAAGACTAATACAGAATACCATGTCCTGGTGGTTGGTAGAATGACCAGCAGGGTGTAGGAATTAGGAGCAACTGGAGGTATATCCTCGGTGGCTTCACTGACTGTCCTGACATCCTTTACCAGGTCCCCAGCAGCCCATGGGACTCTCGTGGTCAGACCAATCCCAGAATATGGAGCTCACCTGGGCAGGTACCCCACCCCCACCCCAGCCCACGGAGCTCTCGTGGTCAGGCCCCTCCCAGGATACAGAGCTACCCTTGCAGGTACCGTGGCAGGGCTGGGCACACAGGAACTGTGCACATAGCCCTCATTGCAGAGCACCCCCAGCTCACCTGTCGCTCAGAGCTGACACAGAGCACCTCAGAGCAGGACTTGAACTAACAAACAGCAGCTGCGACAGGTCTGTAACCCTGGGCATCACTCCGTGAGGCCTCCCTCCACCTGGTCTTCCAGAGACTTCCACTGCACCCGGGGCACCAGGCCTCTGTCTCCAACCACCACCCACCCCTCCTCTCCCTGACTCCTGGGTTCCTCTCATTAGGAGAGGGTTTTCTTGAAGTTGTCTCCCACTCATGGGCCAGATAAAATGATTAGAAAACAAGCCAAAGCTGCAGCCCCTTGTCTATCCTGACTCTCAGGAGCCCACACCTGTTCCTTGGACCTGGCCGGTTCAGCAAGTTCCATTTTCTGCAACTGTGAGCCCCTGAGGGGTGATGATTGGCTGACCTGGGCAGCCTTACCGTGCCGGCCAGCCCTCCCCAGGTGTGCCTGGGTTGAGATCAATATAAATACCACTCCAGGCAGCAAGAGCCCCTGCAGCCGTGCCTGACGCCATTTTCTCTGCCCTGTCAGCAGTCTCGGGGCTGGGCTGGTGGGAGGGAGTGAGAGGCCACGGCTTTGTGGGGGGCCCAGTGTGAGTGGGGCTCTGCTGGACTTTCTGCAGCAGTTGCCAGGCTGCCACCTGCTAAAGAAGAGGATGTGTCACCCATACCTGCTGCTGGAATTTCTCCCTGGGCAGAGGTGAGGAAGGAAAAAAGCAGTGGGGGCAGGGACAGGACGGGTATCTCAGGCAGGGAAATGGAAATCTTCCAGAAGAGCACCCAGGGCCAGGACCATCCTGGCTGGCCTGCAGGCACCAAGTCGGCCGGCATGCTGTCACTCGTGTGGCTCTATGGCCCTTCCTCTAGGCTTTCAAGTCCTTGTATATATTCAGGTGTTTTACCTGGGACGGGTGGGAATAGTTCAGCAGCAACTGGCCTGGGGCTCAGCTCACGTTTACTCACAGATGCCTCGGCACGGTGCCCCAGCTTTGCAATGAGGACGCTTGTTGCGTGGGGGCTGCTGGCTGAATGGGAGACGATTCCCCACCACTGACCAACTTCAGAATTGTTTACAACTGGAGCAAGTGCCCTGATACGGTTTTCCTCTGTGTAACTGGTGGGTTCTGTGTTTTTTTCTCTTTTTCGTTTTTGGTTCAAGGTAGATTTTATTCCTCTTTTTTGTATTTACAGATATAAGCATGGAAATAATTTATTCATATAAATACATGTATGTGCAGGGAATAATTGTTTTTTCTGTTTTATTTTTTAAATTTTATTTCTTTTTAATTTTGAATTTTATTTTATATTTTTATACAGCAGGTTCTTATTGGTTATCTATTTTATACATATAAATGTATACATGCCAATCCCAGTCTCTCAACTCCTCCCACCACCACCCCCCCCAACAGCTTTCCCCCCTTGTTGTCCATACGTTTGTTGTCTACATCTGTTGCTCTATTTATGCCTTGCAAAATGGTTAATCTGTACAGTTTTTCTAGGTTCCACATATATGCATGAATATACAAGATTTGTTTTTCTCTTTCTGACTTACTTCACTCTGTATGACAGTCTCTAGATCCATCGACGTCTCTACAAATGACCCAATTTCATTCCTTTTCATGGCTTAGTAATATTCCATTTTATATATGTACCACAGCTTTATGCATTCGTCTGTCTGTGGGCATTTAGGTTGCTTCCATTACCTCGATATTGTAAATAGTGATGCAATGAACATTGCGGTGAATGACTCTTTTTGATTTATGGTTTTGTCTGGGTATATGTCCAGTACTGGGATTGCTGTATCATATGGTAATTCTATTGTTAGTTTCTTAAGAAATTCCATATTGTTCTCCATAATGACTGTATCAATTTATATTCCCAACAATAGTGGAAGAGGGTTCCTTTTCGCCACACCCTTTCCAGCATTTTTTGTTTGTAGATTTTCTATGATGCCTATTCTACCAGGTGTGAGGTGATACCTCATTGTTGAATCCATTTCGTTGAGCAAGGGGTAGGTCTTGTCTATTACATATTTGGCTTATGGAACGGTATCTGTGCTAATTTCAAACTCTGCTTTCATGCAGCACCCCAACTCACCTTCCCCCTTAAGCAGGCATAAGTTGGTTTTCTAAACTTGAGACCCTGTTCTGTTTTGTAATTCAGTTCATGTGTAGCCAAGTTCACATTCTGTGTATTAGTGATACCTTATGATGTTTCTTCTTCTGTGTGACTTATTTCACTTAGAATCATCGTGCCTCAATCCACTCATTATGCTGGCATGGGCCTGGTGACATAGATTTCATTGCTGAGTGGTGTTCTGTTGTACATAAGTACCGCAACTTCTTTATCCATTATTTGCTCTCTGGGATATTAAACTTGTGCCGTAGAAGAGATTTCTGTAAAAAGAGCCGTCCCAAATTTTGGGGTGGCTGTGTCTTTTTGATTTTAATTTCCCTAAGCTATAGGACCATAAGTGGAAGTGCCCTTGGCTCTGTTGCTTTGTTTTCTAGGTGTTTCAGGAAACACCATACACTTCTCCCGAGTGTCTGTTGGCAATGTACATCCCGCCCATCAGCATAACAAGGCTCCCAGTTCTCCATGGCCTGTCCTGCCTTTCTGGATTTTACACTTTTTTCAGATGGCCCTTTTGACCGGGGGGAAGTGAGACTTCATTGTAGTGCAGATTTCCTTTGCAAGCTTGCTTGGTTGGCCAAAAAGGGCGTATGCGTTTTTTCCTGAATATATTCAGGAAAAAACGCATACGCCCTTTTTGGCCAAGTGCATCATTGTGGACGTTCTGCCTCTTTTCCTATGCTTTCAATGCAATTCCAGTCTACCTCCTGAAATCGGTTTCCTGCAATTCTGCCCCGCTTTCAAGTCCTCTTGGCAGCCTTACTTCAGTATATTTTTGGACGATAGCTGTCATTTATAACTCTGCAGGTTTGTGAATTACAGTGCCCCTGAGCTCCTTTCTTCAACTCGCTTTCTTGTGAGCTGGCCGCAACACCGCAGGATGGCTTCAGGCCCTAATCTGGTTCCGGCACGGCACGCTGAGCCTTTGGTTATTTCCTCTTCCTGGTGGGAAATGAGAGTTAAATTTGCCCGTCCAGACACCTCCAGCTAGTCTCTCATTGGTTCTCGCTATTCCTGTTCATCTTCCGCAGAAATTGCAAACTGGGCCAAACAGGAGGTTAAAGGGACTGACTCTCCAAGTCGGGAGAGTGTTAGTAAAGCGTCTGGAATGTTGCACCCGAGTACCAGGGTACGAAAACTGAGACATATTTGAACACGTCTCCCGATCACATGGTTGATCATACTCTAGGTTCCACATGCATGTTTTAGCTGAAGGAAGAATACCTTAAACCTGGGTAGTTGAAACCCGTGGAATGGGTACCATGCAATATGACTTCAAAGGGTCTTCATTTGCTCACCGAACCTCTCCAATCCTATCACTGCTGCGTTTATGCCCCTGTACACATGCTTGATTCTCTTTCGGAGACATAGCAATCCATAGGTTTTAAGATACTTACTAGTCAGGTACATTCTTAGGCGTTTAATATGTGGTGTTGAGTCCATTTCGTTGAGCAAGGAGTAGCTCTTGTCTATTCCATATTTGGCTTAAGGAACTTTATCTGTGCTCATTTCAATCTCTGGTTTTATGCAGCACCCCAACTCACCTTTACCCTTAAGCAAGCATAAGATGGTTTTCTAAATTTGAGACCCTCTTCTGTTCTGTAATTCAGTTCCTGTGTAGCCAAGTTTACATTCCGTGTATTACTGATATCTTATGATGTTTCTTTTTCTGTGTGACTTATTTCAGTTAGAATCATCATACCTGAATCCACTCATTATGCTGCTATGGGCCTAATGACATAGATTACATTGCTGAGTGATACTGCATTGTACGTAAGTACCACAAGTTCTTTATCCATTTTTCACTTTCTGTGATATTGACCTTGTACGGTAAACGAGGTTCTTGTAAACAGAGGCATCCCAAACTTTGGGGTGGCTGTGTCTTTTTGATTTTAATTTCACTAAGCTATAGGACCATAAGTGGAAGTGCCCTATTCTCTGTTGCTTTGTTTTTTAGATGTTTCAGGAAACACCATACACTTGTCCCAAGTGTGTGTTGACAATTTACATCCCGCCCATCAGCATAACAATGCTTCCAGTTCTCCATGGCCTGTCCTGCCTTCCTGGATTTTACACTTTTTTCAGATGGCCCTTTTCACCGGGGGGAAGTGAGACTTCATTGTAGTGCAGATTTCCTTTGCAAGCTTGCTTGGTTGGCCAAAAAGGGCGTATGCGTTTTTTCCTGAATATATTCACGAAAAAACGCATACGCCCTTTTTGGCCAAGTGCATCATTGTGGACCTTCTGCCTCTTTTCCTATGCTTTCAATGCAATTCCAGTCTACCTCCTGAAATGGGTTTCCTGCAATTCTGCCCCGCTTTCAAGTCCTCTTGGCAGCCTTACTTCAGTATATTTTTGGACGATAGCTGTCATTTATAACTCTGCAGGTTTGTGAATTACAGTGCCCCTGAGCTCCTTTCTTCAACTCGCTTTCTTGTGAGCTGGCCGCAACACCGCAGGATGGCTTCAGACCCAAATCTGGTTGCGGCACAGCACGCTGAGCCTTTGGTTAATTCCTCTTCCTGGTGGGAAATGAGAGTGAAATTTGCCCGTCCAGACACCTCCAGCTAGTCTCTCATTGGTTCTCGCTATTCCTGTTCATCTTCCGCAGAAATTGCAAACTGGGCCAAACAGGAGGTTAAAGGGACTGACTCTCCAAGTCGGGAGAGTGTTAGTAAAGCGTCTGGAATGTTGCACCCGAGTACCAGCGTACGAAAACTGAGACATATTTGAACACGTCTCCCGATCACATGGTTGATCATACTCTAGGTTCCACATGCATGTTTTAGCTGAAGGAAGAATACCTTAAACCTGGGTAGTTGAAAACCGTGGAATGGGTACCATGCAATATGACTTCAAAGGGTCTTCATTTGCTCACCGAACCTCTCCAATCCTATCACTGCTGCGTTTATGCCCCTGTACACATGCTTGATTCTCCTTCGGAGACATAGCAATCCATAGGTTTTAAGATACTTACTAGTCAGGTACATTCTTAGGCGTTTAATATGCGGTGTTGAGTCCATTTCGTTGAGCAAGGAGTAGCTCTTGTCTATTCCATATTTGGCTTAAGGAACTTTATCTGTGCTCATTTCAATCTCTGGTTTTATGCAGCACCCCAACTCACCTTTCCCCTTAAGCAAGCATAAGTTGGTTTTCTAAATTTGAGACCCTGTTCTGTTCTGTAATTCAGTTCCTGTGTAGCCAAGTTTACATTCCGTGTATTACTGATATCTTATGATGTTTCTTTTTCTGTGTGACTTATTTCAGTTAGAATCATCATACCTGAATCCACTCATTGTGCTGCTAAGGGCCTGATGACATAGATTTCATTGCTGAGTGATATTGTTTTGTAAGTAAATACCACAACTTCTTTATCCATTTTTCACTTTCTGCGATGTTGAACTTGTACTGTAAACGAGGTTCTTGTAAACAGAGCCGTTCCAAACTTTGGGGTGGCTGTGTCTTTTTGATTTTAATTTCCCTAAGCTATAGGACCATAAGTGGAAGTGCCCTAGGCTCTGTTGCTTTGTTTTTTAGATGTTTCAGGAAACACCATACACTTCTCCCGAGTGTCTGTTGGCAATTTACATCCCGCCCATCAGCATAACAAGGCTTCCAGTTCTCCATGGCCTGTCCTGCCTTTCTGGACTTTACACTTTTTTCAGATGGCCCGTTTGACCGGGGGGAAGTGAGACTTCATTGTAGTGCAGATTTTATTTGCAAGCTTGCTTGGTTGGCCAAAAAGTGCGTATGCGTTTTTTCCTGAATATATTCAGGAAAAAACGCATACGCCCTTTTTGGCCAAGTGCATCATTGTGGACGTTCTGCCTCTTTTCCTATGCTTTCAATGCAATTCCAGTCTACCTCCTGAAATCGGTTTCCTGCAACTCTGCCCCGCTTTCAAGTCCTCTTGGCAGCCTTACTTCAGTATATTTTTGGACGATAGCTGTCATTTATAACTCTGCAGGTTTGTGAATTACAGTGCCCCTGAGCTCCTTTCTTCAACTCGCTTTCTTGTGAGCTGTCCGCAACACTGCAGGATGACTTCAGGCCCTAATCTGGTTCCGGCACGGCACGCTGAGCCTTTGGTTATTTCCTCTTCCTAGTTGGAAATGAGAGTTAAATTTGCCCGTCCAGACACCTCCAGCTAGTCTCTCATTGGTTCTCCCTATTCCTGTTCATCTTCCGCAGAAATTGCAAACTGGGCCAAACAGGAGGTTAAAGGCCCTGACTCTCCAAGTGGGGAGAGTGTTAGTAAAGCGTCTGGAATGTTGCACCCGAGAATCAGGGGAGGAGAACTGAGACATATTTGAACACGTCTCCCGTTCACACGGTTGATCATACTCTGGGTTCCACATGCATGTTTTAGCTGAAGGAAGAATACCTTAAACCTGGGTAGTTGAAACCCGTGGAATGGGTACCATGCAATATGACTTCAAAGGGTCTTCATTTGCTCACCGAACCTCTCCAATCCTATCACTGCTGCGTTTATGCCCCTATACACACGCTTGATTCTCTTTTGGAGACATCGCAATCCATAGGTTTAAAGATACTTACTAGTCAGGTACATTCTTAGGCGTTTAATATGGGGTGTTGAGTCCATTTCGTTGAGCAAGGAGTAGCTCTTGTCTATTCCATATTTGGCTTAAGGAACTTTATCTGTGCTCATTTCAATCTCTGGTTTTATGCAGCACCCCAACTCACCTTTCCCCTTAAGCAAGCATAAGTTGGTTTTCTAAATTTGAGACCCTGTTCTGTTTTGGAATTCAGTTCCTGTGTAGCCAAGTTTACATTCCGTGTATTAGTGATATCTTATGATGTTTCTTTTTCTGTGTGAATTATTTCAGTTAGAAGCATCGTACCTGAATCCACTCATTATGCTGCTACGGGCCTGATGACATAGATTTCATTGCTGAGTGATACTGCATTGTACATAAGTACCACAAGTTCATTATCCATTTTTCACTTTCTGTGATACTGAACTTATACGGTAAATGAGGTTCTTGTAAACAGAGGCGTCCCAAACTTTGGGGTGGCTGTGTCTTTTTGATTTTAATTTCCCTAAGCTATAGGACCATAAGTGGAAGTGCCCTAGGCTCTGTTGCTTTGTTTTTTAGATGTTTCAGGAAACACCATACACTTCTCCCAAGTGTCTGTTGGCAATTTACATCCCGCCCATCAGCATAACAAGGCTCCCAGTTCTCCATGGCCTGTCCTGCCTTTCTGGACTTTACACTTTTTTCAGATGGCCCGTTTGACCGGGGGGAAGTGAGACTTCATTGTAGTGCAGATTTCCTTTGCAAGCTTGCTTGGTTGGCCAAAAAGTGCGTATGCGTTTTTTCCTGAATATATTCAGGAAAAAACGCATACGCCCTTTTTGGCCAAGTGCATCATTGTGGACGTTCTGCCTCTTTTCCTATGCTTTCAATGCAATTCCAGTCTACCTCCTGAAATCGGTTTCCTGCAACTCTGCCCCGCTTTCAAGTCCTCTTGGCAGCCTTACTTCAGTATATTTTTGGACGATAGCTGTCATTTATAACTCTGCAGGTTTGTGAATTACAGTGCCCCTGAGCTCCTTTCTTCAACTCGCGTTCTTGTGAGCTGTCCGCAACACTGCAGGATGATTTCAGGCCCTAATCTGGTTCCGGCACGGCACGCTGAGCCTTTGGTTATTTCCTCTTCCTGGTGGGAAATGAGAGTTAAATTTGCCCGTCCAGACACCTCCAGCTAGTCTCTCATTGGTTCTCGCTATTCCTGTTCATCTTCCGCAGAAATTGCAAACTGGGCCAAACAGGAGGTTAAAGGCCCTGACTCTCCAAGTGGGGAGAGTGTTAGTAAAGCGTCTGGAATGTTGCACCCGAGAATCAGGGGAGGAGAACTGAGACATATTTGAACACGTCTCCCGTTCACACGGTTGATCATACTCTTGGTTCCACATGCATGTTTTAGCTGAAGGAAGAATACCTTAAACCTGGGTAGTTGAAACCCGTGGAATGGGTACCATGCAATATGACTTCAAAGGGTCTTCATTTGCTCACCGAACCTCTCCAATCCTATCACTGCTGCGTTTATGCCCCTGTACACACGCTTGATTCTCTTTTGGAGACATCGCAATCCATAGGTTTAAAGATACTTACTAGTCAGGTACATTCTTAGGCGTTTAATATGGGGTGTTGAGTCCATTTCGTTGAGCAAGGAGTAGCTCTTGTCTATTCCATATTTGGCTTAAGGAACTTTATCTGTGCTCATTTCAATCTCTGGTTTTATGCAGCACCCCAACTCACCTTTCCCCTTAAGCAAGCATAAGTTGGTTTTCTAAATTTGAGACCCTGTTCTGTTTTGGAATTCAGTTCCTGTGTAGCCAAGTTTACATTCCGTGTATTAGTGATATCTTATGATGTTTCTTTTTCTGTGTGACTTATTTCAGTTAGAAGCATCGTACCTGAATCCACTCATTATGCTGCTACGGGCCTGATGACATAGATTTCATTGCTGAGTGATACTGCATTGTACGTAAGTACCACAAGTTCTTTATCCATTTTTCACTTTCTGTGATACTGAACTTGTACGGTAAACGAGGTTCTTGTAAACAGAGGCGTCCCAAACTTTGGGGTGGCTGTGTCTTTTTGATTTTAATTTCCCTAAGCTATAGGACCATAAGTGGAAGTGCCCTAGGCTCTGTTGCTTTGTTTTTTAGATGTTTCAGGAAACACCATACACTTCTCCCGAGTGTCTGTTGGCAATTTACATCCCGCCCATCAGCATAACAAGGCTCCCAGTTCTCCATGGCCTGTCCTGCCTTTCTGGATTTTACACTTTTTTCAGATGGCCCTTTTGACCGGGAGGAAGTGAGACTTCATTGTAGTGCAGATTTCCTTTGCAAGTTTGCTTGGTTGGCCAAAAAGGGCGTATGCGTTTTTTCCTGAATATATTCAGGAAAAAACGCATACGCCCTTTTTGGCCAAGTGCATCATTGAGGCCGTTCTGCCTCTTTTCCTATGCTTTCAATGCAATTCCAGTCTACCTCCTGAAATCGGTTTCCTGCAATTCTGCCCTGCTTTCAAGTCCTCTTGGCAGCCTTACTTCAGTATATTTTTGGACGATAGCTGTCATTTATAACTCTGCAGGTTTGTGAATTACAGTGCCCCTGAGCTCTTTTCTTCAACTCGCTTTCTTGTGAGCTGGCCGCAACACCGCAGGATGGCTTCAGGCCCTAATCTGGTTCCGGCACGGCACGCTGAGCCTTTGGTTAATTCCTCTTCCTGGTGGGAAATGAGAGTTAAATTTGCCCGTCCAGACACCTCCAGCTAGTCTCTCATTGGTTCTCGCTATTCCTGTTCATCTTCCGCAGAAATTACAAACTGGGCCAAACAGGAGGTTAAAGGGACTGAGTCTCCAAGTCGGGAGAGTGTTAGTAAAGCGTCTGGAATGTTGCACCCGAGTACCAGGGTACGAAAACTGAGACATATTTGAACACGTCTCCCGATCACATGGTTGATCATACTCTAGGTTCCACATGCATGTTTTAGCTGAAGGAAGAATACCTTAAACCTGGGTAGTTGAAACCCGTGGAATGGGTACCATGCAATATGATTTCAAAGGATCTTCATTTGCTCACCGAACCTCTCCAATCCTATCACTGCTGCGTTTATGCCCCTGTACACATGCTTGATTCTCTTTCGGAGACATAGCAATCCATAGGTTTTAAGATACTTACTAGTCAGGTACATTCTTAGGCGTTTAATATGCGGTGTTGAGTCCATTTCGTTGAGCAAGGAGTAGCTCTTGTCTATTCCATATTTGGCTTAAGGAACTTTATCTGTGCTCATTTCAATCTCTGGTTTTATGCAGCACCCCAACTCACCTTTCCCCTTAAGCAAGCATAAGTTGGTTTTCTAAATTTGACACCCTGTTCTGTTCTGTAATTCAGTTCCTGTGTAGCCAAGTTTACATTCCGTGTATTACTGATATCTTATGATGTTTCTTTTTCTGTGTGACTTATTTCAGTTAGAATCATCGTACCTGAATCCATTCTTTGTGCTGCTAAGGGCCTGTTGACATAGATTTCATTGCTGAGTGATATTGCTTTGTAAGTAAATACCACAACTTCTTTATCCATTTTTCACATTTGCGATGTTGAACTTGTACTGTAAACGAGGTTCTTGTAAACAGAGCCGTTCCATACTTTGGGGTGGCTGTGTCTTTTTGATTTTAATTTCCCTAAGCTATAGGACCATAAGTGGAAGTGCCCTAGGCTCTGTTGCTTTGTTTTTTAGATGTTTCAGGAAACACCATACACTTCTCCCCAGTGTCTGTTGGCAATTTACATCCCGCCCATCAGCATAACAAGGCTCCCAGTTCTCCATGGCCTGTCCTGCCTTTCTGGATTTTATTCTTTTTTCAGATGGCCCTTTTGACCGGGGGGAAGTGAGACTTCATTGTAGTGCAGATTTCCTTTGCAAGTTTGCTTGGTTGGCCAAAAAGGGCGTATGCGTTTTTTCCTGAATATATTCAGGAAAAAACGCATACGCCCTTTTTGGCCAAGTGCATCATTGTGGACGTTCTGCCTCTTTTCCTATGCTTTCAATGCAATTCCAGTCTACCTCCTGAAATCGGTTTCCTGCAATTCTGCCCCGCTTTCAAGTCCTCTTGGCAGCCTTACTTCAGTATATTTTTGGACGATAACTGTCATTTATAACTCTGAAGTTTTGTGAATTACAGTGCCCCTGAGCTCCTTTCTTCAACTCGCTTTCTTGTGAGCTGGCCGCAACACCGCAGGATGGCTTCAGGCCCTAATCTGGTTCCGGCACGGCACGCTGAGCCTTTGGTTATTTCCTCTTCCTGGTGGGAAATGAGAGTTAAATTTGCCCGTCCAGACACCTCCAGCTAGTCTCTCATTGGTTCTCCCTATTCCTGTTCATCTTCCACAGAAATTGCAAACTGGGCCAAACAGGAGGTTAAAGGGACTGACTCTCCAAGTCGGGAGAGTGTTAGTAAAGCATCTGGAATGTTGCACCCGAGTACCAGGGTACGAAAACTGAGACATATTTGAACACGTCTCCCGTTCACACGGTTGATCATACTCTGGGTTCCACATGCATGTTTTAGCTGAAGGAAGAATACCTTAAACCTGGGTAGTTGAAACCCGTGGAATGGGTACCATGCAATATGACTTCAAAGGGTCTTCATTTGCTCACCGAACCTCTCCAATCCTATCACTGCTGCGTTTATGCCCCTGTACACATGCTTGATTCTCTTTTGGAGACATAGCAATCCATAGGTTTTAAGATACTTACTAGTCAGGTACATTCTTAGGCGTTTAATATGGGGTGTTGAGTCCATTTCATTGAGCAAGGAGTAGCTCTTGTCTATTCCATATTTGGCTTAAGGAACTTTATCTGTGCTCATTTCAATCTCTGGTTTTATGCAGCACCCCAACTCACCTTTTCTCTTAAGCAAACATAAGTTGGTTTTCTAAATTTGAGACCCTGTTCTGTTTTGGAATTCAGTTCCTGTGTAGCCAAGTTTACATTCCGTGTATTAGTGATATCTTATGATGTTTCTTTTTCTGTGTGAATTATTTCAGTTAGAAGCATCGTACCTGAATCCACTCATTATGCTGCTACGGGCCTGATGACATAGATTTCATTGCTGAGTGATACTGCATTGTACATAAGTACCACAAGTTCATTATCCATTTTTCACTTTCTGTGATACTGAACTTATACGGTAAATGAGGTTCTTGTAAACAGAGGCGTCCCAAACTTTGGGGTGGCTGTGTCTTTTTGATTTTAATTTCCCTAAGCTATAGGACCATAAGTGGAAGTGCCCTAGGCTCTGTTGCTTTGTTTTTTAGATGTTTCAGGAAACACCATACACTTCTCCCGAGTGTCTGTTGGCAATTTACATCCCGCCCATCAGCATAACAAGGCTCCCAGTTCTCCATGGCCTGTCCTGCCTTTCTGGACTTTACACTTTTTTCAGATGGCCCGTTTGACCGGGGGGAAGTGAGACTTCATTGTAGTGCAGATTTCCTTTGCAAGCTTGCTTGGTTGGCCAAAAAGTGCGTATGCGTTTTTTCCTGAATATATTCAGGAAAAAACGCATACGCCCTTTTTGGCCAAGTGCATCATTGTGGACGTTCTGCCTCTTTTCCTATGCTTTCAATGCAATTCCAGTCTACCTCCTGAAATCGGTTTCCTGCAACTCTGCCCCGCTTTCAAGTCCTCTTGGCAGCCTTACTTCAGTATATTTTTGGACGATAGCTGTCATTTATAACTCTGCAGGTTTGTGAATTACAGTGCCCCTGAGCTCCTTTCTTCAACTCGCGTTCTTGTGAGCTGTCCGCAACACTGCAGGATGATTTCAGGCCCTAATCTGGTTCCGGCACGGCACGCTGAGCCTTTGGTTATTTCCTCTTCCTGGTGGGAAATGAGAGTTAAATTTGCCCGTCCAGACACCTCCAGCTAGTCTCTCATTGGTTCTCGCTATTCCTGTTCATCTTCCGCAGAAATTGCAAACTGGGCCAAACAGGAGGTTAAAGGCCCTGACTCTCCAAGTGGGGAGAGTGTTAGTAAAGCGTCTGGAATGTTGCACCCGAGAATCAGGGGAGGAGAACTGAGACATATTTGAACACGTCTCCCGTTCACACGGTTGATCATACTCTTGGTTCCACATGCATGTTTTAGCTGAAGGAAGAATACCTTAAACCTGGGTAGTTGAAACCCGTGGAATGGGTACCATGCAATATGACTTCAAAGGGTCTTCATTTGCTCACCGAACCTCTCCAATCCTATCACTGCTGCGTTTATGCCCCTGTACACACGCTTGATTCTCTTTTGGAGACATCGCAATCCATAGGTTTAAAGATACTTACTAGTCAGGTACATTCTTAGGCGTTTAATATGGGGTGTTGAGTCCATTTCGTTGAGCAAGGAGTAGCTCTTGTCTATTCCATATTTGGCTTAAGGAACTTTATCTGTGCTCATTTCAATCTCTGGTTTTATGCAGCACCCCAACTCACCTTTCCCCTTAAGCAAGCATAAGTTGGTTTTCTAAATTTGAGACCCTGTTCTGTTTTGGAATTCAGTTCCTGTGTAGCCAAGTTTACATTCCGTGTATTAGTGATATCTTATGATGTTTCTTTTTCTGTGTGACTTATTTCAGTTAGAAGCATCGTACCTGAATCCACTCATTATGCTGCTACGGGCCTGATGACATAGATTTCATTGCTGAGTGATACTGCATTGTACGTAAGTACCACAAGTTCTTTATCCATTTTTCACTTTCTGTGATACTGAACTTGTACGGTAAACGAGGTTCTTGTAAACAGAGGCGTCCCAAACTTTGGGGTGGCTGTGTCTTTTTGATTTTAATTTCCCTAAGCTATAGGACCATAAGTGGAAGTGCCCTAGGCTCTGTTGCTTTGTTTTTTAGATGTTTCAGGAAACACCATACACTTCTCCCGAGTGTCTGTTGGCAATTTACATCCCGCCCATCAGCATAACAAGGCTCCCAGTTCTCCATGGCCTGTCCTGCCTTTCTGGATTTTACACTTTTTTCAGATGGCCCTTTTGACCGGGAGGAAGTGAGACTTCATTGTAGTGCAGATTTCCTTTGCAAGTTTGCTTGGTTGGCCAAAAAGGGCGTATGCGTTTTTTCCTGAATATATTCAGGAAAAAACACATACGCCCTTTTTGGCCAAGTGCATCATTGAGGACGTTCTGCCTCTTTTCCTATGCTTTCAATGCAATTCCAGTCTACCTCCTGAAATCGGTTTCCTGCAATTCTGCCCTGCTTTCAAGTCCTCTTGGCAGCCTTACTTCAGTATATTTTTGGACGATAGCTGTCATTTATAACTCTGCAGGTTTGTGAATTACAGTGCCCCTGAGCTCTTTTCTTCAACTCGCTTTCTTGTGAGCTGGCCGCAACACCGCAGGATGGCTTCAGGCCCTAATCTGGTTCCGGCACGGCACGCTGAGCCTTTGGTTAATTCCTCTTCCTGGTGGGAAATGAGAGTTAAATTTGCCCGTCCAGACACCTCCAGCTAGTCTCTCATTGGTTCTCGCTATTCCTGTTCATCTTCCGCAGAAATTACAAACTGGGCCAAACAGGAGGTTAAAGGGACTGAGTCTCCAAGTCGGGAGAGTGTTAGTAAAGCGTCTGGAATGTTGCACCCGAGTACCAGGGTACGAAAACTGAGACATATTTGAACACGTCTCCCGATCACATGGTTGATCATACTCTAGGTTCCACATGCATGTTTTAGCTGAAGGAAGAATACCTTAAACCTGGGTAGTTGAAACCCGTGGAATGGGTACCATGCAATATGATTTCAAAGGATCTTCATTTGCTCACCGAACCTCTCCAATCCTATCACTGCTGCGTTTATGCCCCTGTACACATGCTTGATTCTCTTTCGGAGACATAGCAATCCATAGGTTTTAAGATACTTACTAGTCAGGTACATTCTTAGGCGTTTAATATGCGGTGTTGAGTCCATTTCGTTGAGCAAGGAGTAGCTCTTGTCTATTCCATATTTGGCTTAAGGAACTTTATCTGTGCTCATTTCAATCTCTGGTTTTATGCAGCACCCCAACTCACCTTTCCCCTTAAGCAAGCATAAGTTGGTTTTCTAAATTTGACACCCTGTTCTGTTCTGTAATTCAGTTCCTGTGTAGCCAAGTTTACATTCCGTGTATTACTGATATCTTATGATGTTTCTTTTTCTGTGTGACTTATTTCAGTTAGAATCATCGTACCTGAATCCATTCTTTGTGCTGCTAAGGGCCTGTTGACATAGATTTCATTGCTGAGTGATATTGCTTTGTAAGTAAATACCACAACTTCTTTATCCATTTTTCACATTTGCGATGTTGAACTTGTACTGTAAACGAGGTTCTTGTAAACAGAGCCGTTCCATACTTTGGGGTGGCTGTGTCTTTTTGATTTTAATTTCCCTAAGCTATAGGACCATAAGTGGAAGTGCCCTAGGCTCTGTTGCTTTGTTTTTTAGATGTTTCAGGAAACACCATACACTTCTCCCCAGTGTCTGTTGGCAATTTACATCCCGCCCATCAGCATAACAAGGCTCCCAGTTCTCCATGGCCTGTCCTGCCTTTCTGGATTTTATTCTTTTTTCAGATGGCCCTTTTGACCGGGGGGAAGTGAGACTTCATTGTAGTGCAGATTTCCTTTGCAAGTTTGCTTGGTTGGCCAAAAAGGGCGTATGCGTTTTTTCCTGAATATATTCAGGAAAAAACGCATACGCCCTTTTTGGCCAAGTGCATCATTGTGGACGTTCTGCCTCTTTTCCTATGCTTTCAATGCAATTCCAGTCTACCTCCTGAAATCGGTTTCCTGCAATTCTGCCCCGCTTTCAAGTCCTCTTGGCAGCCTTACTTCAGTATATTTTTGGACGATAACTGTCATTTATAACTCTGAAGTTTTGTGAATTACAGTGCCCCTGAGCTCCTTTCTTCAACTCGCTTTCTTGTGAGCTGGCCGCAACACCGCAGGATGGCTTCAGGCCCTAATCTGGTTCCGGCACGGCACGCTGAGCCTTTGGTTATTTCCTCTTCCTGGTGGGAAATGAGAGTTAAATTTGCCCGTCCAGACACCTCCAGCTAGTCTCTCATTGGTTCTCCCTATTCCTGTTCATCTTCCACAGAAATTGCAAACTGGGCCAAACAGGAGGTTAAAGGGACTGACTCTCCAAGTCGGGAGAGTGTTAGTAAAGCGTCTGGAATGTTGCACCCGAGTACCAGGGTACGAAAACTGAGACATATTTGAACACGTCTCCCGTTCACACGGTTGATCATACTCTGGGTTCCACATGCATGTTTTAGCTGAAGGAAGAATACCTTAAACCTGGGTAGTTGAAACCCGTGGAATGGGTACCATGCAATATGACTTCAAAGGGTCTTCATTTGCTCACCGAACCTCTCCAATCCTATCACTGCTGCGTTTATGCCCCTGTACACATGCTTGATTCTCTTTTGGAGACATAGCAATCCATAGGTTTTAAGATACTTACTAGTCAGGTACATTCTTAGGCGTTTAATATGGGGTGTTGAGTCCATTTCATTGAGCAAGGAGTAGCTCTTGTCTATTCCATATTTGGCTTAAGGAACTTTATCTGTGCTCATTTCAATCTCTGGTTTTATGCAGCACCCCAACTCACCTTTTCTCTTAAGCAAACATAAGTTGGTTTTCTAAATTTGAGACCCTGTTCTGTTTTGGAATTCAGTTCCTGTGTAGCCAAGTTTACATTCCGTGTATTAGTGATATCTTATGATGTTTCTTTTTCTGTGTGAATTATTTCAGTTAGAAGCATCGTACCTGAATCCACTCATTATGCTGCTACGGGCCTGATGACATAGATTTCATTGCTGAGTGATACTGCATTGTACGTAAGTACCACAAGTTCTTTATCCAGTTTTCACTTTCTGTGATACTGAACTTGTACGGTAAACGAGGTTCTTGTAAACAGAGGCGTCCCAAACTTTGGGGTGGCTGTGTCTTTTTGATTTTAATTTCCCTAAGCTATAGGACCATAAGTGGAAGTGCCCTAGGCTCTGTTCCTTTGTTTTTTAGATGTTTCAGGAAACACCATACACTTCTCCCGAGTGTCTGTTGGCAATTTACATCCCGCCCATCAGCATAACAAGGCTCCCAGTTCTCCATGGCCTGTCCTGCCTTTCTGGATTTTACACTTTTTTCAGATGGCCCTTTTGACCGGGGGGAAGTGAGACTTCATTGTAGTGCAGATTTCCTTTGCAAGCTTGCTTGGTTGGCCAAAAAGGGCGTATGCGTTTTTTCCTGAATATATTCAGGAAAAAACGCATACGCCCTTTTCGGCCAAGTGCATCATTGAGGACGTTCTGCCCCTTTTCCTATGCTTTCAATGCAATTCCAGTCTACCTCCTGAAATCGGTTTCCTGCAATTCTGCCCCGCTTTCAAGTCCTCTTGGCAGCCTTACTTCAGTATATTTTTGGACGATAGCTGTCATTTATAACTCTGCAGGTTTGTGAATTACAGTGCCCCTGAGCTCCTTTCTTCAGCTCGCTTTCTTGTGAACTGGCCGCAACACCGCAGGATGGCTTCAGGCCCTTATCTGGTTCCGGCACGGCACGCTGAGCCTTTGGTTATTTCCTCTTCCTGGTGGGAAATGAGAGTTAAATTTGCCCGTCCAGACACCTCCAGCTAGTCTCTCATTGGTTCTCCCTATTCCTGTTCATCTTCCGCAGAAATTGCAAACTGGGCCCAACAGGAGGTTAAAGGGACTGACTCTCCAAGTGGGGAGAGTGTTAGTAAAGCGTCTGGAATGTTGCACCCGAGTACCAGGGGAGGAAAACTGAGACATATTTGAACACGTCTCCCGTTCACACGGTTGATCATACTCTGGGTTCCACATGCCTGTTTTAGCTGAAGGAACAATAGCTTAAACCTGGAGAGTTGAGACCCGTGTAATGGATACCATGCAATATGACTTCAAAGGGTCTTCATTTGCTCACCGAACCTCTCCAATCCTATCACTGCTGCGTTTATGCACCTGTACACATGTTTGATTCTCTTTCGGAGACATAGCAATCCATAGATTTTAAGGTACTTACTAGTCAGGTACATTCTTAGGCGTTTAATATACGGTGTTGAGTCCATTTCGTTGAGCAAGGAGTAGCTCTTGTCTATTCCATATTTGGCTTAAGGAACTTTATCTGTGCTCATTTCAATCTCTGGTTTTATGCAGCACCCCAACTCACCTTTCCCCTTAAGCAAGCATAAGTTGGTTTTCTAAATTTGAGACCCTGTTCTGTTCTGTAATTCAGTTCCTGTGTAGCCAAGGTTACATTCCGTGTATTAGTGATATCTTATGAGGTTTCTTTTTCTGTGTGACTTATTTCAGTTAGAATCACCATACCTGAATCCACTCATTGTGCTACTAAGGGCCTGATGACATAGATTTCATTGCTGAGTGATATTGCTTTATAAGTAAATACCACAACTTCTTTATCCATTTTTCACTTTCTGCGATGTTGAACTTGTACTGTAAACGAGGTTCTTGTAAACAGAGGCGTCCCAAACTTTGGGGTGGCTGTGTCTTTTTGATTTTAATTTCCCTAAGCTATAGGACCATAAGTGGAAGTGCCCTAGGCTCTGTTGCTTTGTTTTTTAGATGTTTCAGGAAACACCATACACTTCTCCCGAGTGTCTGTTGGCAATTTACATCCCGCCCATCAGCATAACAATGCTCCCAGTTCTCCATGGCCTGTCCTGCCTTTCTGGATTTTATTCTTTTTTCAGATGGCCCTTTTTACCGGGGGGAAGTGAGACTTCATTGTAGTGCAGATTTCCTTTGCAAGTTTGCTTGGTTGGCCAAAAAGTGCGTATGCGTTTTTTCCTGAATATATTCAGGAAAAAACGCATACGCCCTTTTTGGCCAAGTGCATCATTGTGGACGTTCTGCCTCTTTTCCTATGCTTTCAATGCAATTCCAGTCTACCTCCTGAAATCGGTTTCCTGCAATTCTGCCCCGCTTTCAAGTCCTCTTGGCAGCCTTACTTCAGTATATTTTTGGACGATAGCTGTCATTTATAACTCTGCAGGTTTGTGAATTACAGTGCCCCTGAGCTCCTTTCTTCAACTCGCTTTCTTGTGAGCTGGCCGCAACACCGCAGGATGGCTTCAGGCCCTAATCTGGTTCCGGCACGGCATGCTGAGCCTTTGGTTAATTCCTCTTCCTGGTGGGAAATGAGAGTTAAATTTGCCCGTCCAGACACCTCCAGCTAGTTTCTCATTGGTTCTCGCTATTCCTGTTCATCTTCCGCAGAAATTGCAAACTGGGCCAAACAGGAGGTTAAAGGCCCTGACTCTCCAAGTGGGGAGAGTGTTAGTAAAGCATCTGGAATGTTGCACCCGAGTATCAGGGGAGGAAAACTGAGACATATTGGAACACGTCTCCCATTCACACAGTTGATCATACTCTGGGTTCCACATGCATGTTTTAGCTGAAGGAAGAATACCTTAAACCTGGGTAGTTGAAACCCGTGGAATGGGTACCATGCAATATGACTTCAAAGGGTCTTCATTTGCTCACCGAACCTCTCCAATCCTATCACTGCTGCGTTTATGCCCCTGTACACACGCTTGATTCTCTTTTGGAGACATAGCAATCCATAGGTTTAAAGATACTTACTAGTCAGGTACATTCTTAGGCGTTTAATATGGGGTGTTGAGTCCATTTCGTTGAGCAAGGAGTAGCTCTTGTCTATTCCATATTTGGCTTAAGGAACTTTATCTGTGCTCATTTCAATCTCTGGTTTTATGCAGCACCCCAACTCACCTTTCCCCTTAAGCAAGCATAAGTTGGTTTTCTAAATTTGAGACCCTGTTCTGTTTTGGAGTTCAGTTCCTGTGTAGCCAAGTTTACATTCCGTGTATTAGTGATATCTTATGATGTTTCTTTTTCTGTGTGACTTATTTCAGTTAGAATCATCGTACCTGAATCCACTCATTATGCTGCTACGGGCCTGATGACATAGATTTCATTTCTGAGTGATACTGCATTGTACATAAGTACCACAATTTCATTATCCATTTTTCACTTTCTGTGATACTGAACTTATACGGTAAATGAGGTTCTTGTAAACAGAGGCGTCCCAAACTTTGGGGTGGCTGTGTCTTTTTGATTTTAATTTCCCTAAGCTATAGGACCATAAGTGGAAGTGCCCTAGGCTCTGTTGCTTTGTTTTTTAGATGTTTCAGGAAACACCATACACTTCTCCCGAGTGTCTGTTGGCAATATACATCCCGCCCATCAGCATAACAAGGCTCCCAGTTCTCCATGGCCTGTCCTGCCTTTCTGGATTTTACACTTTTTTCAGATGGCCCTTTTGACCGGGGGGAAGTGAGACTTCATTGTAGTGCAGATTTCCTTTGCAAGCTTGCTTGGTTGGCCAAAAAGGGCGTATGCGTTTTTTCCTGAATATATTCAGGAAAAAACGCATACGCCCTTTTTGGCCAAGTGCATCATTGTGGACGTTCTGCCTCTTTTCCTATGCTTTCAATGCAATTCCAGTCTACCTCCTGAAATCGGTTTCCTGCAATTCTGCCCCGCTTTCAAGTCCTCTTGGCAGCCTTACTTCAGTATATTTTTGGACGATAGCTGTCATTTATAACTCTGCAGGTTTTTGAATTACAGTACCCCTGAGCTCCTTTCTTCAACTCGCTTTCTTGTGAGCTGGCCGCAACACCGCAGGATGGCTTCAGGCCCTAATCTGGTTCCGGCACGGCACGCTGAGCCTTTGGTTATTTCCTCTTCCTGGTGGGAAATGAGAGTTAAATTTGCCCGTCCAGACACCTCCAGCTAGTCTCTCATTGGTTCTCCCTATTCCTGTTCATCTTCCACAGAAATTGCAAACTGGGCCAAACAGGAGGTTAAAGGGACTGACTCTCCAAGTCGGGAGAGTGTTAGTAAAGCGTCTGGAATGTTGCACCCGAGTACCAGGGTACGAAAACTGAGACATATTTGAACACGTCTCCCGTTCACACGGTTGATCATACTCTGGGTTCCACATGCATGTTTTAGCTGAAGGAAGAATACCTTAAACCTGGGTAGTTGAAACCCGTGGAATGGGTACCATGCAATATGACTTCAAAGGGTCTTCATTTGCTCACCGAACCTCTCCAATCCTATCACTGCTGCGTTTATGCCCCTGTACACATGCTTGATTCTCTTTTGGAGACATAGCAATCCATAGGTTTTAAGATACTTACTAGTCAGGTACATTCTTAGGCGTTTAATATGGGGTGTTGAGTCCATTTCATTGAGCAAGGAGTAGCTCTTGTCTATTCCATATTTGGCTTAAGGAACTTTATCTGTGCTCATTTCAATCTCTGGTTTTATGCAGCACCCCAACTCACCTTTTCTCTTAAGCAAACATAAGTTGGTTTTCTAAATTTGAGACCCTGTTCTGTTTTGGAATTCAGTTCCTGTGTAGCCAAGTTTACATTCCGTGTATTAGTGATATCTTATGATGTTTCTTTTTCTGTGTGAATTATTTCAGTTAGAAGCATCGTACCTGAATCCACTCATTATGCTGCTACGGGCCTGATGACATAGATTTCATTGCTGAGTGATACTGCATTGTACGTAAGTACCACAAGTTCTTTATCCAGTTTTCACTTTCTGTGATACTGAACTTGTACGGTAAACGAGGTTCTTGTAAACAGAGGCGTCCCAAACTTTGGGGTGGCTGTGTCTTTTTGATTTTAATTTCCCTAAGCTATAGGACCATAAGTGGAAGTGCCCTAGGCTCTGTTCCTTTGTTTTTTAGATGTTTCAGGAAACACCATACACTTCTCCCGAGTGTCTGTTGGCAATTTACATCCCGCCCATCAGCATAACAAGGCTCCCAGTTCTCCATGGCCTGTCCTGCCTTTCTGGATTTTACACTTTTTTCAGATGGCCCTTTTGACCGGGGGGAAGTGAGACTTCATTGTAGTGCAGATTTCCTTTGCAAGCTTGCTTGGTTGGCCAAAAAGGGCGTATGCGTTTTTTCCTGAATATATTCAGGAAAAAACGCATACGCCCTTTTCGGCCAAGTGCATCATTGAGGACGTTCTGCCCCTTTTCCTATGCTTTCAATGCAATTCCAGTCTACCTCCTGAAATCGGTTTCCTGCAATTCTGCCCCGCTTTCAAGTCCTCTTGGCAGCCTTACTTCAGTATATTTTTGGACGATAGCTGTCATTTATAACTCTGCAGGTTTGTGAATTACAGTGCCCCTGAGCTCCTTTCTTCAGCTCGCTTTCTTGTGAACTGGCCGCAACACCGCAGGATGGCTTCAGGCCCTTATCTGGTTCCGGCACGGCACGCTGAGCCTTTGGTTATTTCCTCTTCCTGGTGGGAAATGAGAGTTAAATTTGCCCGTCCAGACACCTCCAGCTAGTCTCTCATTGGTTCTCCCTATTCCTGTTCATCTTCCGCAGAAATTGCAAACTGGGCCCAACAGGAGGTTAAAGGGACTGACTCTCCAAGTGGGGAGAGTGTTAGTAAAGCGTCTGGAATGTTGCACCCGAGTACCAGGGGAGGAAAACTGAGACATATTTGAACACGTCTCCCGTTCACACGGTTGATCATACTCTGGGTTCCACATGCCTGTTTTAGCTGAAGGAACAATAGCTTAAACCTGGAGAGTTGAGACCCGTGTAATGGATACCATGCAATATGACTTCAAAGGGTCTTCATTTGCTCACCGAACCTCTCCAATCCTATCACTGCTGCGTTTATGCACCTGTACACATGTTTGATTCTCTTTCGGAGACATAGCAATCCATAGATTTTAAGGTACTTACTAGTCAGGTACATTCTTAGGCGTTTAATATACGGTGTTGAGTCCATTTCGTTGAGCAAGGAGTAGCTCTTGTCTATTCCATATTTGGCTTAAGGAACTTTATCTGTGCTCATTTCAATCTCTGGTTTTATGCAGCACCCCAACTCACCTTTCCCCTTAAGCAAGCATAAGTTGGTTTTCTAAATTTGAGACCCTGTTCTGTTCTGTAATTCAGTTCCTGTGTAGCCAAGGTTACATTCCGTGTATTAGTGATATCTTATGAGGTTTCTTTTTCTGTGTGACTTATTTCAGTTAGAATCACCATACCTGAATCCACTCATTGTGCTACTAAGGGCCTGATGACATAGATTTCATTGCTGAGTGATATTGCTTTATAAGTAAATACCACAACTTCTTTATCCATTTTTCACTTTCTGCGATGTTGAACTTGTACTGTAAACGAGGTTCTTGTAAACAGAGGCGTCCCAAACTTTGGGGTGGCTGTGTCTTTTTGATTTTAATTTCCCTAAGCTATAGGACCATAAGTGGAAGTGCCCTAGGCTCTGTTGCTTTGTTTTTTAGATGTTTCAGGAAACACCATACACTTCTCCCGAGTGTCTGTTGGCAATTTACATCCCGCCCATCAGCATAACAATGCTCCCAGTTCTCCATGGCCTGTCCTGCCTTTCTGGATTTTATTCTTTTTTCAGATGGCCCTTTTTACCGGGGGGAAGTGAGACTTCATTGTAGTGCAGATTTCCTTTGCAAGTTTGCTTGGTTGGCCAAAAAGTGCGTATGCGTTTTTTCCTGAATATATTCAGGAAAAAACGCATACGCCCTTTTTGGCCAAGTGCATCATTGTGGACGTTCTGCCTCTTTTCCTATGCTTTCAATGCAATTCCAGTCTACCTCCTGAAATCGGTTTCCTGCAATTCTGCCCCGCTTTCAAGTCCTCTTGGCAGCCTTACTTCAGTATATTTTTGGACGATAGCTGTCATTTATAACTCTGCAGGTTTGTGAATTACAGTGCCCCTGAGCTCCTTTCTTCAACTCGCTTTCTTGTGAGCTGGCCGCAACACCGCAGGATGGCTTCAGGCCCTAATCTGGTTCCGGCACGGCATGCTGAGCCTTTGGTTAATTCCTCTTCCTGGTGGGAAATGAGAGTTAAATTTGCCCGTCCAGACACCTCCAGCTAGTTTCTCATTGGTTCTCGCTATTCCTGTTCATCTTCCGCAGAAATTGCAAACTGGGCCAAACAGGAGGTTAAAGGCCCTGACTCTCCAAGTGGGGAGAGTGTTAGTAAAGCATCTGGAATGTTGCACCCGAGTATCAGGGGAGGAAAACTGAGACATATTGGAACACGTCTCCCATTCACACAGTTGATCATACTCTGGGTTCCACATGCATGTTTTAGCTGAAGGAAGAATACCTTAAACCTGGGTAGTTGAAACCCGTGGAATGGGTACCATGCAATATGACTTCAAAGGGTCTTCATTTGCTCACCGAACCTCTCCAATCCTATCACTGCTGCGTTTATGCCCCTGTACACACGCTTGATTCTCTTTTGGAGACATAGCAATCCATAGGTTTAAAGATACTTACTAGTCAGGTACATTCTTAGGCGTTTAATATGGGGTGTTGAGTCCATTTCGTTGAGCAAGGAGTAGCTCTTGTCTATTCCATATTTGGCTTAAGGAACTTTATCTGTGCTCATTTCAATCTCTGGTTTTATGCAGCACCCCAACTCACCTTTCCCCTTAAGCAAGCATAAGTTGGTTTTCTAAATTTGAGACCCTGTTCTGTTTTGGAGTTCAGTTCCTGTGTAGCCAAGTTTACATTCCGTGTATTAGTGATATCTTATGATGTTTCTTTTTCTGTGTGACTTATTTCAGTTAGAATCATCGTACCTGAATCCACTCATTATGCTGCTACGGGCCTGATGACATAGATTTCATTTCTGAGTGATACTGCATTGTACATAAGTACCACAATTTCATTATCCATTTTTCACTTTCTGTGATACTGAACTTATACGGTAAATGAGGTTCTTGTAAACAGAGGCGTCCCAAACTTTGGGGTGGCTGTGTCTTTTTGATTTTAATTTCCCTAAGCTATAGGACCATAAGTGGAAGTGCCCTAGGCTCTGTTGCTTTGTTTTTTAGATGTTTCAGGAAACACCATACACTTCTCCCGAGTGTCTGTTGGCAATATACATCCCGCCCATCAGCATAACAAGGCTCCCAGTTCTCCATGGCCTGTCCTGCCTTTCTGGATTTTACACTTTTTTCAGATGGCCCTTTTGACCGGGGGGAAGTGAGACTTCATTGTAGTGCAGATTTCCTTTGCAAGCTTGCTTGGTTGGCCAAAAAGGGCGTATGCGTTTTTTCCTGAATATATTCAGGAAAAAACGCATACGCCCTTTTTGGCCAAGTGCATCATTGTGGACGTTCTGCCTCTTTTCCTATGCTTTCAATGCAATTCCAGTCTACCTCCTGAAATCGGTTTCCTGCAATTCTGCCCCGCTTTCAAGTCCTCTTGGCAGCCTTACTTCAGTATATTTTTGGACGATAGCTGTCATTTATAACTCTGCAGGTTTTTGAATTACAGTACCCCTGAGCTCCTTTCTTCAACTCGCTTTCTTGTGAGCTGGCCGCAACACCGCAGGATGGCTTCAGGCCCTAATCTGGTTCCGGCACGGCACGCTGAGCCTTTGGTTAATTCCTCTTCCTGGTGGGAAATGAGAGTTAAATTTGCCCGTCCAGACACCTCCAGCTAGTCTCTCATTGGTTCTCGCTATTCCTGTTCATCTTCCACAGAAATTGCAAACTGGGCCAAACAGGAGGTTAAAGGGACTGACTCTCCAAGTCGGGAGAGTGTTAGTAAAGCGTCTGGAATGTTGCACCCGAGTACCAGGGTACGAAAACTGAGACATATTTGAACACGTCTCCCGATCACATGGTTGATCATACTCTAGGTTCCACATGCATGTTTTAGCTGAAGGAAGAATACCTTAAACCTGGGTAGTTGAAACCCGTGGAATGGGTACCATGCAATATGACTTCAAAGGGTCTTCATTTGCTCACCGAACCTCTCCAATCCTATCACTGCTGCATTTATGCCCCTGTACACATGCTTGATTCTCTTTCGGAGACATAGCAATCCATAGGTTTTAAGATACTTACTAGTCAGGTACATTCTTAGGCGTTTAATATGCGGTGTTGAGTCCATTTCGTTGAGCAAGGAGTAGCTCTTGTCTATTCCATATTTGGCTTAAGGAACTTTATCTGTGCTCATTTCAATCTCTGGTTTTATGCAGCACCCCAACTCACCTTTCCCCTTAAGCAAGCATAAGTTGGTTTTCTAAATTTGAGACCCTGTTCTGTTCTGTAATTCAGTTCCTGTGTAGCCAAGGTTACATTCCGTGTATTAGTGATATCTTATGATGTTTCTTTTTCTGTGTGACTTATTTCAGTTAGAATCACCATACCTGAATCCAGTCATTGTGCTACTAAGGGCCTGATGACATAGATTTCATTGCTGAGTGATATTGCTTTATAAGTAAATACCACAACTTCTTTATCCATTTTTCACTTTCTGCGATGTTGAACTTGTACTGTAAACGAGGTTCTTGTAAACAGAGGCGTCCCAAACTTTGGGGTGGCTGTGTCTTTTTGATTTTAATTTCCCTAAGCTATAGGACCATAAGTGGAAGTGCCCTAGGCTCTGTTGCTTTGTTTTTTAGATGTTTCAGGAAACACCATACACTTCTCCCGAGTGTCTGTTGGCAATTTACATCCCGCCCATCAGCATAACAAGGCTCCCAGTTCTCCATGGCCTGTCCTGCCTTTCTGGATTTTACACTTTTTTCAGATGGCCCTTTTGACCGGGGGGAAGTGAGACTTCATTGTAGTGCAGATTTCCTTTGCAAGCTTGCTTGGTTGGCCAAAAAGTGCGTATGCGTTTTTTCCTGAATATATTCAGGAAAAAACGCATACGCCCTTTTTGGCCAAGTGCATCATTGTGGACGTTCTGCCTCTTTTCCTATGCTTTCAATGCAATTCCAGTCTACCTCCTGAAATCGGTTTCCTGCAATTCTGCCCCGCTTTCAAGTCCTCTTGGCAGCCTTACTTCAGTATATTTTTGGACGATAGCTGTCATTTATAACTCTGCAGGTTTGTGAATTACAGTACCCCTGAGCTCCTTTCTTCAACTCGCTTTCTTGTGAGCTGGCCACAACACCGCAGGATGGCTTCAGGCCCTAATCTGGTTCCGGCACGGCACGCTGAGCCTTTGGTTAATTCCTCTTCCTGGTGGAAATGAGAGTTAAATTTGCCCGTCCAGACACCTCCAGCTAGTCTCTCATTGGTTCTCCCTATTCCTGTTCATCTTCCACAGAAATTGCAAACTGGGCCAAACAGGAGGTTAAAGGGACTGACTCTCCAAGTCGGGAGAGTGTTAGTAAAGCGTCTGGAATGTTGCACCCGAGTACCAGGGTACGAAAACTGAGACATATTTGAACACGTCTCCCGATCACATGGTTGATCATACTCTAGGTTCCACATGCATGTTTTAGCTGCAGGAAGAATACCTTAAACCTGGGTAGTTGAAACCCGTGGAATGGGTACCATGCAATATGACTTCAAAGGGTCTTCATTTGCTCACCGAACCTCTCCAATCCTATCACTGCTGCGTTTATGCCCCTGTACACATGCTTGATTCTCTTTCGGAGACATAGCAATCCATAGGTTTTAAGTTACTTACTAGTCAGGTACATTCTTAGGCGTTTAATATGCGGTGTTGAGTCCATTTCGTTGAGCAAGGAGTAGCTCTTGTCTATTCCATATTTGGCTTAAGGAACTTTATCTGTGCTCATTTCAATCTCTGGTTTTATGCAGCACCCCAACTCACCTTTACCCTTAAGCAAGCATAAGTTGGTTTTCTAAATTTGAGACCCTGTTCTGTTTTGGAATTCAGTTCCTGTGTAGCCAAGTTTACATTCCGTGTATTAGTGATATCTTATGATGTTTCTTTTTCTGTGTGACTTATTTCAGTTAGAATCATCATACCTGAATCCACTCATTGTGCTGCTAAGGGCCTGATGACGTAGATTTCATTGCTGAGTGATATTGCTTTGTAAGTAAATACCACAACTTCTTTATCCATTTTTCACTTTCTGCGATGTTGAACTTGTACTGTAAACGAGGTTCTTGTAAACAGAGCTGTTGCAAACTTTGGGGTGGCTGTGTCTTTTTGATTTTAATTTCCCTAAGCTATAGGACCATAAGTGGAAGTGCCCTAGGCTCTGTTGCTTTGTTTTTTAGATGTTTCAGGAAACACCATACACTTCTCCCGAGTGTCTGTTGGCAATTTACATCCCGCCCATCAGCATAACAAGGCTCCCAGTTCTCCATGGCCTGTCCTGACTTTCTGGATTTTACACTTTTTTCAGATGGTCCTTTTGACCGGGGGGAAGTGAGACTTCATTGTAGTGCAGATTTCCTTTGCAAGCTTGCTTGGTTGGCCAAAAAGGGCGTATGCGTTTTTTCCTGAATATATTCAGGAAAAAACGCATACGCCCTTTTTGGCCAAGTGCATCATTGTGGACGTTCTGCCTCTTTTCCTATGCTTTCAATGCAATTCCAGTCTACCTCCTGAAATCGGTTTCCTGCAATTCTGCCCCGCTTTCAAGTCCTCTTGGCAGCCTTACTTCAGTATATTTTTGGACGATAGCTGTCATTTATAACTCTGCAGGTTTGTGAATTACAGTGCCCCTGAGCTCCTTTCTTCAACTCGCTTTCTTTTGAGCTGGCCGCAACACAGCAGGATGGCTTCAGGCCCTAATCTGGTTCCGGCACGGCATGCTGAGCCTTTGGTTATTTCCTCTTCCTGGTGGGAAATGAGAGTTAAATTTGCCCGTCCAGACACCTCTAGCTAGTCTCTCATTGGTTCTCCCTATTCCTGTTCATCTTCCGCAGAAATTGCAAACTGGGCCAAACAGGAGGTTAAAGGCGCTGACTCTCCAAGTGGGGAGAGTGTTAGTAAAGCGTCTGGAATGTTGCACCCGAGTACCAGGGTACGAAAACTGAGACATATTTGAACACGTCTCCCGTTCACACGGTTGATCATACTCTGGGTTCCACATGCATGTTTTAGCTGAAGGAAGAATACCTTAAACCTGGGTAGTTGAAACCCGTGGAATGGGTACCATGCAATATGACTTCAAAGGGTCTTCATTTGCTCACCGAACCTCTCCAATCCTATCACTGCTGCGTTTATGCCCCTGTACACATGCTTGATTCTCTTTTGGAGACATAGCAATCCATAGGTTTTAAGATACTTACTAGTCAGGTACATTCTTAGGCGTTTAATATGGGGTGTTGAGTCCATTTCATTGAGCAAGGAGTAGCTCTTGTCTATTCCATATTTGGCTTAAGGAACTTTATCTGTGCTCATTTCAATCTCTGGTTTTATGCAGCACCCCAACTCACCTTTCCTCTTAAGCAAACATAAGTTGGTTTTCTAAATTTTAGACCCTGTTCTGTTTTGTAATTCAGTTCATGTGTAGCCAAGTTCACATTCTGTGTATTAGTGATATCTTATGATGTTTCTTTTTCTGTGTGAATTATTTCAGTTAGAAGCATCGTACCTGAATCCACTCATTATGCTGCTACGGGCCTGATGACATAGATTTCATTGCTGAGTGATACTGCATTGTACATAAGTACCACAAGTTCATTATCCATTTTTCACTTTCTGTGATACTGAACTTATACGGTAAATGAGGTTCTTGTAAACACAGGCGTCCCAAACTTTGGGGTGGCTGTGTCTTTTTGATTTTAATTTCCCTAAGCTATAGGACCATAAGTGGAAGTGCCCTAGGCTCTGTTGCTTTGTTTTTTAGATGTTTCAGGAAACACCATACACTTCTCCCAAGTGTCTGTTGGCAATTTACATCCCGCCCATCAGCATAACAAGGCTCCCAGTTCTCCATGGCCTGTCCTGCCTTTCTGGACTTTACACTTTTTTCAGATGGCCCGTTTGACCGGGGGGAAGTGAGACTTCATTGTAGTGCAGATTTCCTTTGCAAGCTTGCTTGGTTGGCCAAAAAGTGCGTATGCGTTTTTTCCTGAATATATTCAGGAAAAAACGCATACGCCCTTTTTGGCCAAGTGCATCATTGTGGACGTTCTGCCTCTTTTCCTATGCTTTCAATGCAATTCCAGTCTACCTCCTGAAATCGGTTTCCTGCAACTCTGCCCCGCTTTCAAGTCCTCTTGGCAGCCTTACTTCAGTATATTTTTGGACGATAGCTGTCATTTATAACTCTGCAGGTTTGTGAATTACAGTGCCCCTGAGCTCCTTTCTTCAACTCGCGTTCTTGTGAGCTGTCCGCAACACTGCAGGATGATTTCAGGCCCTAATCTGGTTCCGGCACGGCACGCTGAGCCTTTGGTTATTTCCTCTTCCTGGTGGGAAATGAGAGTTAAATTTGCCCGTCCAGACACCTCCAGCTAGTCTCTCATTGGTTCTCGCTATTCCTGTTCATCTTCCGCAGAAATTGCAAACTGGGCCAAACAGGAGGTTAAAGGCCCTGACTCTCCAAGTGGGGAGAGTGTTAGTAAAGCGTCTGGAATGTTGCACCCGAGAATCAGGGGAGGAGAACTGAGACATATTTGAACACGTCTCCCGTTCACACGGTTGATCATACTCTTGGTTCCACATGCATGTTTTAGCTGAAGGAAGAATACCTTAAACCTGGGTAGTTGAAACCCGTGGAATGGGTACCATGCAATATGACTTCAAAGGGTCTTCATTTGCTCACCGAACCTCTCCAATCCTATCACTGCTGCGTTTATGCCCCTGTACACACGCTTGATTCTCTTTTGGAGACATCGCAATCCATAGGTTTAAAGATACTTACTAGTCAGGTACATTCTTAGGCGTTTAATATGGGGTGTTGAGTCCATTTCGTTGAGCAAGGAGTAGCTCTTGTCTATTCCATATTTGGCTTAAGGAACTTTATCTGTGCTCATTTCAATCTCTGGTTTTATGCAGCACCCCAACTCACCTTTCCCCTTAAGCAAGCATAAGTTGGTTTTCTAAATTTGAGACCCTGTTCTGTTTTGGAATTCAGTTCCTGTGTAGCCAAGTTTACATTCCGTGTATTAGTGATATCTTATGATGTTTCTTTTTCTGTGTGACTTATTTCAGTTAGAAGCATCGTACCTGAATCCACTCATTATGCTGCTACGGGCCTGATGACATAGATTTCATTGCTGAGTGATACTGCATTGTACGTAAGTACCACAAGTTCTTTATCCATTTTTCACTTTCTGTGATACTGAACTTGTACGGTAAACGAGGTTCTTGTAAACAGAGGCGTCCCAAACTTTGGGGTGGCTGTGTCTTTTTGATTTTAATTTCCCTAAGCTATAGGACCATAAGTGGAAGTGCCCTAGGCTCTGTTGCTTTGTTTTTTAGATGTTTCAGGAAACACCATACACTTCTCCCGAGTGTCTGTTGGCAATTTACATCCCGCCCATCAGCATAACAAGGCTCCCAGTTCTCCATGGCCTGTCCTGCCTTTCTGGATTTTACACTTTTTTCAGATGGCCCTTTTGACCGGGAGGAAGTGAGACTTCATTGTAGTGCAGATTTCCTTTGCAAGTTTGCTTGGTTGGCCAAAAAGGGCGTATGCGTTTTTTCCTGAATATATTCAGGAAAAAACACATACGCCCTTTTTGGCCAAGTGCATCATTGTGGACGTTCTGCCTCTTTTCCTATGCTTTCAATGCAATTCCAGTCTACCTCCTGAAATCGGTTTCCTGCAACTCTGCCCCGCTTTCAAGTCCTCTTGGCAGCCTTACTTCAGTATATTTTTGGACGATAGCTGTCATTTATAACTCTGCAGGTTTGTGAATTACAGTGCCCCTGAGCTCCTTTCTTCAACTCGCGTTCTTGTGAGCTGTCCGCAACACTGCAGGATGACTTCAGGCCCTAATCTGGTTCCGGCACGGCACGCTGAGCCTTTGGTTATTTCCTCTTCCTGGTGGGAAATGAGAGTTAAATTTGCCCGTCCAGACACCTCCAGCTAGTCTCTCATTGGTTCTCGCTATTCCTGTTCATCTTCCGCAGAAATTGCAAACTGGGCCAAACAGGAGGTTAAAGGCCCTGACTCTCCAAGTGGGGAGAGTGTTAGTAAAGCGTCTGGAATGTTGCACCCGAGAATCAGGGGAGGAGAACTGAGACATATTTGAACACGTCTCCCGTTCACACGGTTGATCATACTCTTGGTTCCACATGCATGTTTTAGCTGAAGGAAGAATACCTTAAACCTGGGTAGTTGAAACCCGTGGAATGGGTACCATGCAATATGACTTCAAAGGGTCTTCATTTGCTCACCGAACCTCTCCAATCCTATCACTGCTGCGTTTATGCCCCTGTACACACGCTTGATTCTCTTTTGGAGACATCGCAATCCATAGGTTTAAAGATACTTACTAGTCAGGTACATTCTTAGGCGTTTAATATGGGGTGTTGAGTCCATTTCGTTGAGCAAGGAGTAGCTCTTGTCTATTCCATATTTGGCTTAAGGAACTTTATCTGTGCTCATTTCAATCTCTGGTTTTATGCAGCACCCCAACTCACCTTTCCCCTTAAGCAAGCATAAGTTGGTTTTCTAAATTTGAGACCCTGTTCTGTTTTGGAATTCAGTTCCTGTGTAGCCAAGTTTACATTCCGTGTATTAGTGATATCTTATGATGTTTCTTTTTCTGTGTGACTTATTTCAGTTAGAAGCATCGTACCTGAATCCACTCATTATGCTGCTACGGGCCTGATGACATAGATTTCATTGCTGAGTGATACTGCATTGTACGTAAGTACCACAAGTTCTTTATCCATTTTTCACTTTCTGTGATACTGAACTTGTACGGTAAAC
Source organism: Pseudorca crassidens (assembly GCF_039906515.1). Lineage (NCBI taxonomy): Eukaryota > Metazoa > Chordata > Mammalia > Artiodactyla > Delphinidae > Pseudorca > Pseudorca crassidens. Next base: position 106,084,649 of record NC_090301.1, read on the forward strand.
GAGGTTCTTGTAAACAGAGGCGTCCCAAACTTTGGGGTGGCTGTGTCTTTTTGATTTTAATTTCCCTAAGCTATAGGACCATAAGTGGAAGTGCCCTAGGCTCTGTTGCTTTGTTTTTTAGATGTTTCAGGAAACACCATACACTTCTCCCGAGTGTCTGTTGGCAATTTACATCCCGCCCATCAGCATAACAAGGCTCCCAGTTCTCCATGGCCTGTCCTGCCTTTCTGGATTTTACACTTTTTTCAGATGGCCCTTTTGACCGGGAGGAAGTGAGACTTCATTGTAGTGCAGATTTCCTTTGCAAGTTTGCTTGGTTGGCCAAAAAGGGCGTATGCGTTTTTTCCTGAATATATTCAGGAAAAAACACATACGCCCTTTTTGGCCAAGTGCATCATTGAGGACGTTCTGCCTCTTTTCCTATGCTTTCAATGCAATTCCAGTCTACCTCCTGAAATCGGTTTCCTGCAATTCTGCCCTGCTTTCAAGTCCTCTTGGCAGCCTTACTTCAGTATATTTTTGGACGATAGCTGTCATTTATAACTCTGCAGGTTTGTGAATTACAGTGCCCCTGAGCTCTTTTCTTCAACTCGCTTTCTTGTGAGCTGGCCGCAACACCGCAGGATGGCTTCAGGCCCTAATCTGGTTCCGGCACGGCACGCTGAGCCTTTGGTTAATTCCTCTTCCTGGTGGGAAATGAGAGTTAAATTTGCCCGTCCAGACACCTCCAGCTAGTCTCTCATTGGTTCTCGCTATTCCTGTTCATCTTCCGCAGAAATTGCAAACTGGGCCAAACAGGAGGTTAAAGGGACTGACTCTCCAAGTCGGGAGAGTGTTAGTAAAGCGTCTGGAATGTTGCACCCGAGTACCAGGGTACGAAAACTGAGACATATTTGAACACGTCTCCCGTTCACACGGTTGATCATACTCTGGGTTCCACATGCATGTTTTAGCTGAAGGAAGAATACCTTAAACCTGGGTAGTTGAAACCCATGGAATGGGTACCATGCAATATGACTTCAAAGGGTCTTCATTTGCTCACCGAACCTCTCCAATCCTATCACTGCTGCGTTTATGCCCCTGTACACATGCTTGATTCTCTTTTGGAGACATAGCAATCCATAGGTTTTAAGATACTTACTAGTCAGGTACATTCTTAGGCGTTTAATATGGGGTGTTGAGTCCATTTCATTGAGCAAGGAGTAGCTCTTGTCTATTCCATATTTGGCTTAAGGAACTTTATCTGTGCTCATTTCAATCTCTGGTTTTATGCAGCACCCCAACTCACCTTTTCTCTTAAGCAAACATAAGTTGGTTTTCTAAATTTGAGACCCTGTTCTGTTTTGGAGTTCAGTTCCTGTGTAGCCAAGTTTACATTCCGTGTATTAGTGATATCTTATGATGTTTCTTTTTCTGTGTGACTTATTTCAGTTAGAATCATCGTACCTGAATCCACTCATTATGCTGCTACGGGCCTGATGACATAGATTTCATTGCTGAGTGATACTGCATTGTACGTAAATACCACAAGTTCTTTATCCATTTTTCACTTTCTGTGATACTGAACGTGTATGGTAAACGAGGTTCTTGTAAACAGAGGCGTCCCAAATTTTGCGGTGGCTGTGTCTTTTTGATTTTAATTTCCCTAAACTTTAGGACCATAAGTGGAAGTGCCCTAGGCTCTGTTGCTTTGTTTTTTAGATGTTTCAGGAAACACCATACACTTCTCCCGAGTGTCTGTTGGCAATTTACATCCCGCCCATCAGCATAACAAGGCTCCCAGTTCTCCATGGCCTGTCCTGCCTTTCTGGATTTTACACTTTTTTCAGATGGCCCTTTTGACCGGGGGGAAGTGAGACTTCATTGTAGTGCAGATTTCCTTTGCAAGTTTGCTTGGTTGGCCAAAAAGGGCGTATGCGTTTTTTCCTGAATATATTCAGGAAAAAACGCATACGCCCTTTTTGGCCAAGTGCATCATTGAGGACGTTCTGCCTCTTTTCCTATGCTTTCAATGCAATTCCAGTCTACCTCCTGAAATCGGTTTCCTGCAATTCTGCCCCACTTTCAAGTCCTCTTGGCAGCCTTACTTCGGTATATTTTTGGACGATAGCTGTCATTTATAACTCTGCAGGTTTGTGAATTACAGTGCCCCTGAGCTCCTTTCTTCAACTCGCTTTCTTGTGACCTGGCCACAACACCGCAGGATGGCTTCAGGCCCTAATCTGGTTCCGGAACGGCACGCTGAGCCTTTGGTTAATTCCTCTTCCTGGTGGGAAATGAGAGTGAAATTTGCCCGTCCAGACACCTCCAGCTAGTCTCTCATTGGTTCTCGCTATTCCTGTTCATCTTCCGCAGAAATTGCAAACTGGGCCAAACAGGAGGTTAAAGGGACTGACTCTCCAAGTCGGGAGAGTGTTAGTAAAGCGTCTGGAATGTTGCACCCGAGTACCAGGGTACGAAAACTGAGACATATTTGAACACGTCTCCCGATCACATGGTTGATCATACTCTAGGTTCCACATGCATGTTTTAGCTGAAGGAAGAATACCTTAAACCTGGGTAGTTGAAAACCGTGGAATGGGTACCATGCAATATGACTTCAAAGGGTCTTCATTTGCTCACCGAACCTCTCCAATCCTATCACTGCTGCGTTTATGCCCCTGTACACATGCTTGATTCTCCTTCGGAGACATAGCAATCCATAGGTTTTAAGATACTTACTAGTCAGGTACATTCTTAGGCGTTTAATATGCGGTGTTGAGTCCATTTCGTTGAGCAAGGAGTAGCTCTTGTCTATTCCATATTTGGCTTAAGGAACTTTATCTGTGCTCATTTCAATCTCTGGTTTTATGCAGCACCCCAACTCACCTTTCCCCTTAAGCAAGCATAAGTTGGTTTTCTAAATTTGAGACCCTGTTCTGTTCTGTAATTCAGTTCCTGTGTAGCCAAGTTTACATTCCGTGTATTACTGATATCTTATGATGTTTCATTTTCTGTGTGACTTATTTCAGTTAGAATCATCATACCTGAATCCACTCATTGTGCTGCTAAGGGCCTGATGACATAGATTTCATTGCTGAGTGATATTGTTTTGTAAGTAAATACCACAACTTCTTTATCCATTTTTCACTTTCTGTGATACTGAACTTATACGGTAAATGAGGTTCTTGTAAACAGAGGCGTCCCAAACTTTGGGGTGGCTGTGTCTTTTTGATTTTAATTTCCCTAAGCTATAGGACCATAAGTGGAAGTGCTCTAGGCTCTGTTGCTTTGTTTTTTAGATGTTTCAGGAAACACCATACACTTCTCCCGAGTGTCTGTTGGCAATTTACATCCCGCCCATCAGCATAACAAGGCTCCCAGTTCTCCATGGCCTGTCCTGCCTTTCTGGACTTTACACTTTTTTCAGATGGCCCGTTTGACCGGGGGGAAGTGAGACTTCATTGTAGTGCAGATTTCCTTTGCAAGCTTGCTTGGTTGGCCAAAAAGTGCGTATGCGTTTTTTCCTGAATATATTCAGGAAAAAACGCATACGCCCTTTTTGGCCAAGTGCATCATTGTGGACGTTCTGCCTCTTTTCCTATGCTTTCAATGCAATTCCAGTCTACCTCCTGAAATCGGTTTCCTGCAACTCTGCCCCGCTTTCAAGTCCTCTTGGCAGCCTTACTTCAGTATATTTTTGGACGATAGCTGTCATTTATAACTCTGCAGGTTTGTGAATTACAGTGCCCCTGAGCTCCTTTCTTCAACTCGCGTTCTTGTGAGCTGTCCGCAACACTGCAGGATGACTTCAGGCCCTAATCTGGTTCCGGCACGGCACGCTGAGCCTTTGGTTATTTCCTCTTCCTGGTGGGAAATGAGAGTTAAATTTGCCCGTCCAGACACCTCCAGCTAGTCTCTCATTGGTTCTCGCTATTCCTGTTCATCTTCCGCAGAAATTGCAAACTGGGCCAAACAGGAGGTTAAAGGCCCTGACTCTCCAAGTGGGGAGAGTGTTAGTAAAGCGTCTGGAATGTTGCACCCGAGAATCAGGGGAGGAGAACTGAGACATATTTGAACACGTCTCCCGTTCACACGGTTGATCATACTCTTGGTTCCACATGCATGTTTTAGCTGAAGGAAGAATACCTTAAACCTGGGTAGTTGAAACCCGTGGAATGGGTACCATGCAATATGACTTCAAAGGGTCTTCATTTGCTCACCGAACCTCTCCAATCCTATCACTGCTGCGTTTATGCCCCTGTACACACGCTTGATTCTCTTTTGGAGACATCGCAATCCATAGGTTTAAAGATACTTACTAGTCAGGTACATTCTTAGGCGTTTAATATGGGGTGTTGAGTCCATTTCGTTGAGCAAGGAGTAGCTCTTGTCTATTCCATATTTGGCTTAAGGAACTTTATCTGTGCTCATTTCAATCTCTGGTTTTATGCAGCACCCCAACTCACCTTTCCCCTTAAGCAAGCATAAGTTGGTTTTCTAAATTTGAGACCCTGTTCTGTTTTGGAATTCAGTTCCTGTGTAGCCAAGTTTACATTCCGTGTATTAGTGATATCTTATGATGTTTCTTTTTCTGTGTGACTTATTTCAGTTAGAAGCATCGTACCTGAATCCACTCATTATGCTGCTACGGGCCTGATGACATAGATTTCATTGCTGAGTGATACTGCATTGTACGTAAGTACCACAAGTTCTTTATCCATTTTTCACTTTCTGTGATACTGAACTTGTACGGTAAACGAGGTTCTTGTAAACAGAGGCGTCCCAAACTTTGGGGTGGCTGTGTCTTTTTGATTTTAATTTCCCTAAGCTATAGGACCATAAGTGGAAGTGCCCTAGGCTCTGTTGCTTTGTTTTTTAGATGTTTCAGGAAACACCATACACTTCTCCCCAGTGTCTGTTGGCAATTTACATCCCGCCCATCAGCATAACAAGGCTCCCAGTTCTCCATGGCCTGTCCTGCCTTTCTGGATTTTACACTTTTTTCAGATGGCCCTTTTGACCGGGAGGAAGTGAGACTTCATTGTATTGCAGATTTCCTTTGCAAGTTTGCTTGGTTGGCCAAAAAGGGCGTATGCGTTTTTTCCTGAATATATTCAGGAAAAAACACATACGCCCTTTTTGGCCAAGTGCATCATTGAGGATGTTCTGCCTCTTTTCCTATGCTTTCAATGCAATTCCAGTCTACCTCCTGAAATCGGTTTCCTGCAATTCTGCCCTGCTTTCAAGTCCTCTTGGCAGCCTTACTTCAGTATATTTTTGGACGATAGCTGTCATTTATAACTCTGCAGGTTTGTGAATTACAGTGCCCCTGAGCTCTTTTCTTCAACTCGCTTTCTTGTGAGCTGGCCGCAACACCGCAGGATGGCTTCAGGCCCTAATCTGGTTCCGGCACGGCACGCTGAGCCTTTGGTTAATTCCTCTTCCTGGTGGGAAATGAGAGTTAAATTTGCCCGTCCAGACACCTCCAGCTAGTCTCTCATTGGTTCTCGCTATTCCTGTTCATCTTCCGCAGAAATTGCAAACTGGGCCAAACAGGAGGTTAAAGGGACTGACTCTCCAAGTCGGGAGAGTGTTAGTAAAGCGTCTGGAATGTTGCACCCGAGTACCAGGGTACGAAAACTGAGACATATTTGAACACGTCTCCCGTTCACACGGTTGATCATACTCTGGGTTCCACATGCATGTTTTAGCTGAAGGAAGAATACCTTAAACCTGGGTAGTTGAAACCCATGGAATGGGTACCATGCAATATGACTTCAAAGGGTCTTCATTTGCTCACCGAACCTCTCCAATCCTATCACTGCTGCGTTTATGCCCCTGTACACATGCTTGATTCTCTTTTGGAGACATAGCAATCCATAGGTTTTAAGATACTTACTAGTCAGGTACATTCTTAGGCGTTTAATATGGGGTGTTGAGTCCATTTCATTGAGCAAGGAGTAGCTCTTGTCTATTCCATATTTGGCTTAAGGAACTTTATCTGTGCTCATTTCAATCTCTGGTTTTATGCAGCACCCCAACTCACCTTTACCCTTAAGCAAGCATATGTTGGTTTTGTGAATTTGAGACCCTGTTCTGTTCTGTAATTCAGTTCCTGTGTAGCCAAGTTTACATTCCGTGTATTACTGATATCTTATGATGTTTCTTTTTCTGTGTGACTTATTTCAGTTAGAATCATCATACCTGAATCCACTCATTATGCTGCTATGGGCCTAATGACATAGATTACATTGCTGAGTGATACTGCATTGTACGTAAGTACCACAAGTTCTTTATCCATTTTTCTCTTTCTGTGATATTGACCTTGTACGGTAAACGAGGTTCTTGTAAACAGAGGCGTCCCAAACTTTGGGGTGGCTGTGTCTTTTTGATTTTAATTTCACTAAGCTATAGGACCATAAGTGGAAGTGCCCTAGGCTCTGTTGCTTTGTTTTTTAGATGTTTCAGGAAACACCATACACTTCTCCCGAGTGTCTGTTGGCAATTTACATCCCGCCCATCAGCATAACAAGGCTTCCAGTTCTCCATGGCCTGTCCTGCCTTTCTGGATTTTACACTTTTTTCAGATGGCCCGTTTGACCGGGGGGAAGTGAAACTTCATTGTAGTGCAGATTTCCTTTGCAAGCTTGCTTGGTTGGCCAAAAAGTGCGTATGCGTTTTTTCCTGAATATATTCAGGAAAAAACGCATACGCCCTTTTTGGCCAAGTGCATCATTGTGGACGTTCTGCCTCTTTTCCTATGCTTTCAATGCAATTCCAATCTACCTCCTGAAATCGGTTTCCTGCAATTCTGCCCCGCTTTCAAGTCCTCTTGGCAGCCTTACTTCAGTATATTTTTGGACGATAGCTGTCATTTATAACTCTGCAGGTTTGTGAATTACAGTGCCCCTGAGCTCCTTTCTTCAACTCGCTTTCTTGTGACCTGGCCGCAACACCGCAGGATGGCTTCAGGCCCTAATCTGGTTCCGGCACGGCACGCTGAGCCTTTGGTTAATTCCTCTTCCTGGTGGGAAATGAGAGTTAAATTTGCCCGTCCAGACACCTCCAGCTAGTCTCTCATTGGTTCTCGCTATTCCTGTTCATCTTCCGCAGAAATTGCAAACTGGGCCAAACAGGAGGTTAAAGGGACTGACTCTCCAAGTCGGGAGAGTGTTAGTAAAGCGTCTGGAATGTTGCACCCGAGTACCAGGGTACGAAAACTGAGACATATTTGAACACGTCTCCCGATCATATGGTTGATCATAATCTAGGTTCCACATGCATGTTTTAGCTGAAGGAAGAATACCTTAAACCTGGGTAGTTGAAACCCGTGGAATGGGTACCATGCTATATGACTTCAAAGGGGCTTCATTTGCTCACCGAACCTCTCCAATCCTATCACTGCTGCATTTATGCCCCTTTACACATGCTTGATTCTCTTTCGGAGACATAGCAATCCATAGGTTTTAAGATACTTACTAGTCAGGTACATTCTTAGGCGTTTAATATGCGGTGTTGAGTCCATTTCGTTGAGCAAGGAGTAGCTCTTGTCTATTCCATATTTGGCTTAAGGAACTTTATCTGTGCTCATTTCAATCTCTGGTTTTATGCAGCACCCCAACTCACCTTTCCCCTTAAGCAAGCATAAGTTGGTTTTCTAAATTTGAGACCCTGTTCTGTTCTGTAATTCAGTTCCTGTGTAGCCAAGTTTACATTCCGTGTATTACTGATATCTTATGATGTTTCTTTTTCTGTGTGACTTATTTCAGTTAGAATCATCGTACCTGAATCCACTCTTTGTGCTGCTAAGGGCCTGTTGACATAGATTTCATTGCTGAGTGATATTGCTTTGTAAGTAAATACCACAACTTCTTTATCCATTTTTCACTTTTTGCGATGTTGAACTTGTACTGTAAACGAGGTTCTTGTAAACAGAGCCGTTCCATACTTTGGGGTGGCTGTGTCTTTTTGATTTTAATTTCCCTAAGCTATAGGACCATAAGTGGAAGTGCCCTAGGCTCTGTTCCTTTGTTTTTTAGATGTTTCAGGAAACACCATACACTTCTCCCGAGTGTCTGTTGGCAATTTACATCCCGCCCATAAGAATAACAAGGCTCCCAGTTCTCCATGGCCTGTCCTGCCTTTCTGGATTTTACACTTTTTTCAGATGGCCCTTTTGACCGGGGGGAAGTGAGACTTCATTGTAGTGCAGATTTCCTTTGCAAGTTTGCTTGGTTGGCCAAAAAGGGCGTATGCATTTTTTCCTGAATATATTCAGGAAAAAACGCATACGCCCTTTTTGGCCAAGTGCATCATTGAGGACGTTCTGCCTCTTTTCCTATGCTTTCAATGCAATTCCAGTCTACCTCCTGAAATCGGTTTCCTGCAATTCTGCCCCGCTTTCAAGTCCTCTTGGCAGCCTTACTTCGGTATATTTTTGGACGATAGCTGTCATTTATAACTCTGCAGGTTTGTGAATTACAGTGCCCCTGAGCTCCTTTCTTCAACTCGCTTTCTTGTGAGCTGGCCGCAACACCGCAGGATGGCTTCAGGCCCTAATCTGGTTCCGGAACGGCACGCTGAGCCTTTGGTTAATTCCTCTTCCTGGTGGGAAATGAGAGTTAAATTTGCCCGTCCAGACACCTCCAGCTAGTCTCTCATTGGTTCTCGCTATTCCTGTTCATCTTCCGCAGAAATTGCAAACTAGGCCAAACAGGAGGTTAAAGGGACTGACTCTCCAAGTTGGGAGAGTGTTAGTAAAGCGTCTGGAATGTTGCACCCGAGTACCAGGGTACGAAAACTGAGACATATTTGAACACGTCTCCCGTTCACACGGTTGATCATACTCTGGGTTCCACATGCATGTTTTAGCTGAAGGAAGAATACCTTAAACCTGGGTAGTTGAAACCCATGGAATGGGTACCATGCAATATGACTTCAAAGGGTCTTCATTTGCTCACCGAACCTCTCCAATCCTATCACTGCTGCGTTTATGCCCCTGTACACATGCTTGATTCTCTTTTGGAGACATAGCAATCCATAGGTTTTAAGATACTTACTAGTCAGGTACATTCTTAGGCGTTTAATATGGGGTGTTGAGTCCATTTCATTGAGCAAGGAGTAGCTCTTGTCTATTCCATATTTGGCTTAAGGAACTTTATCTGTGCTCATTTCAATCTCTGGTTTTATGCAGCACCCCAACTCACCTTTTCTCTTAAGCAAACATAAGTTGGTTTTCTAAATTTGAGACCCTGTTCTGTTTTGGAGTTCAGTTCCTGTGTAGCCAAGTTTACATTCCGTGTATTAGTGATATCTTATGATGTTTCTTTTTCTGTGTGACTTATTTCAGTTAGAATCATCGTACCTGAATCCACTCATTATGCTGCTACGGGCCTGATGACATAGATTTCATTGCTGAGTGATACTGCATTGTACGTAGATACCACAAGTTCTTTATCCATTTTTCACTTTCTGTGATACTGAACGTGTATGGTAAACGAGGTTCTTGTAAACAGAGGCGTCCCAAACTTTGCGGTGGCTGTGTCTTTTTGATTTTAATTTCCCTAAGCTATAGGACCATAAGTGGAAGTGCCCTAGGCTCTGTTGCTTTGTTTTTTAGATGTTTCAGGAAACACCATACACTTCTCCCGAGTGTCTGTTGGCAATTTACATCCCGCCCATCAGCATAACAAGGCTCCCAGTTCTCCATGGCCTGTCCTGCCTTTCTGGATTTTATTCTTTTTTCAGATGGCCCTTTTGACTGGGGGGATGTGAGACTTCATTGTAGTGCAGATTTCCTTTGCAAGTTTGCTTGGTTGGCCAAAAAGGGCGTATGCGTTTTTTCCTGAATATATTCAGGAAAAAACGCATACGCCCTTTTTGGCCAAGTGCATCATTGTGGACGTTCTGCCTCTTTTCCTATGCTTTCAATGCAATTCCAGTCTACCTCCTGAAATCGGTTTCCTGCAATTCTGCCCCGCTTTCAAGTCCTCTTGGCAGCCTTACTTCAGTATATTTTTGGACGATAGCTGTCATTTATAACTCTGCAGTTTTGTGAATTACAGTGCCCCTGAGCTCCTTTCTTCAACTCGCTTTCTTGTGAGCTGGCCGCAACACCGCAAGATGGCTTCAGGCCCTAATCTGGTTCCGGCACGGCACGCTGAGCCTTTGGTTAATTCCTCTTCCTGGTGGGAAATGAGAGTTAAATTTGCCCATCCAGACACCTCCAGCTAGTCTCTCATTGGTTCTCGCTATTCCTGTTCATCTTCCGCAGAAATTGCAAACTGGGCCAAACAGGAGGTTAAAGGGACTGACTCTCCAAGTCGGCAGAGTGTTAGTAAAGCGTCTGGAATGTTGCACCCGAGTACCAGGGTATGAAAACTGAGACATATTTGAACACGTCTCCCGATCACATGGTTGATCATACTCTAGGTTCCACATGCATGTTTTAGCTGAAGGAAGAATACCTTAAACCTGGGTAGTTGAAACCCGTGGAATGGGTACCATGCAATATGACTTCAAAGGGTCTTCATTTGCTCACCGAACCTCTCCAATCCTATCACTGCTGCGTTTATGCCCCTGTACACATGCTTGATTCTCTTTCGGAGACATAGCAATCCATAGGTTTTAAGATACTTACTAGTCAGGTACATTCTTAGGCGTTTAATATGGGGTGTTGAGTCCATTTCGTTGAGCAAGGAGTAGCTCTTGTCTATTCCATATTTGGCTTAAGGAACTTTATCTGTGCTCATTTCAATCTCTGGTTTTATGCAGCACCCCAACTCACCTTTCCCCTTAAGCAAGCATAAGTTGGTTTTCTAAATTTGACACCCTGTTCTGTTCTGTAATTCAGTTCCTGTGTAGCCAAGTTTACATTCCGTGTATTACTGATATCTTATGATGTTTCTTTTTCTGTGTGACTTATTTCAGTTAGAATCATCGTACCTGAATCCACTCTTTGTGCTGCTAAGGGCCTGTTGACATAGATTTCATTGCTGAGTGATATTGCTTTGTAAGTAAATACCACAACTTCTTTATCCATTTTTCACTTTTTGCGATGTTGAACTTGTACTGTAAACGAGGTTCTTGTAAACAGAGCCGTTCCATACTTTGGGGTGGCTGTGTCTTTTGGATTTTAATTTCCCTAAGCTATAGGACCATAAGTGGAAGTGCCCTAGGCTCTGTTCCTTTGTTTTTTAGATGTTTCAGGAAACACCATACACTTCTCCGGAGTGTCTGTTGGCAATTTACATCCCGCCCATCAGCATAACAAGGCTCCCAGTTCTCCATGGCCTGTCCTGCCTTTCTGGATTTTATTCTTTTTTCAGATGGCCCTTTTGACCGGGGGGAAGTGAGACTTCATTGTAGTGCAGATTTCCTTTGCAAGTTTGCTTGGTTGGCCAAAAAGGGCGTATGCGTTTTTTCCTGAATATATTCAGGAAAAAACGCATACGCCCTTTTTGGCCAAGTGCATCATTGTGGACGTTCTGCCTCTTTTCCTATGCTTTCAATGCAATTCCAGTCTACCTCCTGAAATTGGATTCCTGCAATTCTGCCCTGCTTTCAAGTCCTCTTGGCAGCCTTACTTCAGTATATTTTTGGACGATAGCTGTCATTTATAACTCTGCAGGTTTGTGAATTACAGTGCCCCTGAGCTCCTTTCTTCAACTCGCTTTCTTGTGAGCTGGCCGCAACACCGCAGGATGGCTTCAGGCCCTATTCTGGTTCCGGCACGGCACGCTGAGCCTTTGGTTAATTCCTCTTCCTGGTGGGAAATGAGAGTTAAATTTGCCCGTCCAGACACCTCCAGCTAGTCTCTCATTAGTTCTCGCTATTCCTGTTCATCTTCCGCAGAAATTGCAAACTGGGCCAAACAGGAGGTTAAAGGCCCTGACTCTCCAAGTGGGGAGAGTGTTAGTAAAGCGTCTGGAATGTTGCACCCGAGTACCAGGGTACGAAAACTGAGACATATTTGAACACGTCTCCCGTTCACACGGTTGATCATACTCTGGGTTCCACATGCATGTTTTAGCTGAAGGAAGAATACCTTAAACCTGGGTAGTTGAAACCCGTGGAATGGGTACCATGCAATATGACTTCAAAGGGTCTTCATTTGCTCACCGAACCTCTCCAATCCTATCACTGCTGCGTTTATGCCCCTGTACACATGCTTGATTCTCTTTTGGAGACATAGCAATCCATAGGTTTAAAGATACTTACTAGTCAGGTACATTCTTAGGCGTTTAATATGGGGTGTTGAGTCCATTTCGTTGAGCAAGGAGTAGCTCTTGTCTATTCCATATTTGGCTTAAGGAACTTTATCTGTGCTCATTTCAATCTCTGGTTTTATGCAGCACCCCAACTCACCTTTCCCCTTAAGCAAGCATAAGTTGGTTTTCTAAATTTGAGACCCTGTTCTGTTTTGGAATTCAGTTCCTGTGTAGCCAAGTTTACATTCCGTGTATTAGTGATATCTTATGATGTTTCTTTTTCTGTGTGACTTATTTCAGTTAGAATCATCGTACCTGAATCCACTCATTATGCTGCTACGGGCCTGATGACATAGATTTCATTGCTGAGTGATACTGCATTGTACATAAGTACCACAAGTTCATTATCCATTTTTCACTTTCTGTGATACTGAACTTATACGGTAAATGAGGTTCTTGTAAACAGAGGCGTCCCAAACTTTGCGGTGGCTGTGTCTTTTTGATTTTAATTTCCCTAAGCTATAGGACCATAAGTGGAAGTGCCCTAGGCTCTGTTGCTTTGTTTTTTAGATGTTTCAGGAAACACCATACACTTCTCCCGAGTGTCTGTTGGCAATTTACATCCCGCCCATCAGGATAACAAGGCTCCCAGTTCTCCATGGCCTGTCCTGCCTTTCTGGATTTTACACTTTTTTCAGATGGCCCTTTTGACCGGGGGGATGTGAGACTTCATTGTAGTGCAGATTTCCTTTGCAAGTTTGCTTGGTTGGCCAAAAAGGGCGTATGCGTTTTTTCCTGAATATATTCAGGAAAAAACGCATACGCCCTTTTTGGCCAAGTGCATCATTGTGGACGTTCTGCCTCTTTTCCTATGCTTTCAATGCAATTCCAGTCTACCTCCTGAAATCGGTTTCCTGCAATTCTGCCCCGCTTTCAAGTCCTCTTGGCAGCCTTACTTCAGTATATTTTTGGACGATAGCTGTCATTTATAACTCTGCAGTTTTGTGAATTACAGTGCCCCTGAGCTCCTTTCTTCAACTCGCTTTCTTGTGAGCTGGCCGCAACACCGCAAGATGGCTTCAGGCCCTAATCTGGTTCCGGCACGGCACGCTGAGCCTTTGGTTAATTCCTCTTCCTGGTGGGAAATGAGAGTTAAATTTGCCCATCCAGACACCTCCAGCTAGTCTCTCATTGGTTCTCGCTATTCCTGTTCATCTTCCACAGAAATTGCAAACTGGGCCAAACAGGAGGTTAAAGGGACTGACTCTCCAAGTCGGGAGAGTGTTAGTAAAGCGTCTGGAATGTTGCACCCGAGTACCAGGGTACGAAAACTGAGACATATTTGAACACGTCTCCCGATCACATGGTTGATCATACTCTAGGTTCCACATGCATGTTTTAGCTGAAGGAAGAATACCTTAAACCTGGGTAGTTGAAACCCGTGGAATGGGTACCATGCAATATGACTTCAAAGGGTCTTCATTTGCTCACCGAACCTCTCCAATCCTATCACTGCTGCGTTTATGCCCCTGTACACATGCTTGATTCTCTTTTGGAGACATAGCAATCCATAGGTTTTAAGATACTTACTAGTCAGGTACATTCTTAGGCGTTTAATATGGGGTGTTGAGTCCATTTCATTGAGCAAGGAGTAGCTCTTGTCTATTCCATATTTGGCTTAAGGAACTTTATCTGTGCTCATTTCAATCTCTGGTTTTATGCAGCACCCCAACTCACCTTTTCTCTTAAGCAAACATAAGTTGGTTTTCTAAATTTGAGACCCTGTTCTGTTTTGGAGTTCAGTTCCTGTGTAGCCAAGTTTACATTCCGTGTATTAGTGATATCTTATGATGTTTCTCTTTCTGTGTGACTTATTTCAGTTAGAATCATCGAACCTGAATCCACTCATTATGCTGCTACGGGCCTGATGACATAGATTTCATTGCTGAGTGATACTGCATTGTACGTAAGTACCACAAGTTCTTTATCCATTTTTCACTTTCTGTGATACTGAACGTGTACGGTAAACGAGGTTCTTGTAAACAGAGGTGTCCCAAACTTGTGGGTGGCTGTGTCTTTTTTATTTTAATTTCCCTAAGCTATAGGACCATAAGTGGAAGTGCCCTAGGCTCTGTTCCTTTGTTTTTTAGATGTTTCAGGAAACACCATACACTTCTCTCGAGTGTCTGTTGGCAATTTACATCCCGCCCATCAGCATAACAAGGCTCCCAGTTCTCCATGGCCTGTCCTGCCTTTCTGGATTTTACACTTTTTTCAGATGGCCCTTTTGACCTGGGGAAAGTGAGACTTCATTGTAGTGCAGATTTCCTTTGCAAGTTTGCTTGGTTGGCCAAAAAGCGCGTATGCGTTTTTTCCTGAATATATTCAGGAAAAAACGCATACGCCCTTTTTGGCCAAGTGCATCATTGAGGACGTTCTGCCTCTTTTCCTATGCTTTCAATGCAATTCCAGTCTACCTCCTGAAATCGGTTTCCTGCAATTCTGCCCCGCTTTCAAGTCCTCTTGGCAGCCTTACTTCAGTATATTTTTGGACGATAGCTGTCATTTATAACTCTGCAGATTTGTGAATTACAGTGCCCCTGAGCTCCTTTCTTCAACTCGCTTTCTTGTGAGCTGGCCGCAACACCGCAGGATGGCTTCAGGCCCTAATCTGGTTCCGGCACGGCACGCTGAGCCTTTGGTTAATTCCTCTTCCTGGTGGGAAATGAGAGTTAAATTTGCCCGTCCAGACACCTCCAGCTAGTCTCTCATTGGTTCTCGCTATTCCTGTTCATCTTCCGCAGAAATTACAAACTGGGCCAAACAGGAGGTTAAAGGGACTGACTCTCCAAGTCGGGAGAGTGTTAGTAAAGCGTCTGGAATGTTGCACCCGAGTACCAGGGTACGAAAACTGAGACATATTTGAACACGTCTCCCGATCACATGGTTGATCATACTCTAGGTTCCACATGCATGTTTTAGCTGAAGGAAGAATACCTTAAACCTGGGTAGTTGAAACCCGTGGAATGGGTACCATGCAATATGACTTCAAAGGATCTTCATTTGCTCACCGAACCTCTCCAATCCTATCACTGCTGCGTTTATGCCCCTGTACACATGCTTGATTCTCTTTCGGAGACATAGCAATCCATAGGTTTTAAGATACTTACTAGTCAGGTACATTCTTAGGCGTTTAATATGCGGTGTTGAGTCCATTTCGTTGAGCAAGGAGTAGCTCTTGTCTATTCCATATTTGGCTTAAGGAACTTTATCTGTGCTCATTTCAATCTCTGGTTTTATGCAGCACCCCAACTCACCTTTCCCCTTAAGCAAGCATAAGTTGGTTTTCTAAATTTGACACCCTGTTCTGTTCTGTAATTCAGTTCCTGTGTAGCCAAGTTTACATTCCGTGTATTACTGATATCTTATGATGTTTCTTTTTCTGTGTGACTTATTTCAGTTAGAATCATCGTACCTGAATCCACTCTTTGTGCTGCTAAGGGCGTGTTGACATAGATTTCATTGCTGAGTGATATTGCTTTGTAAGTAAATACCACAACTTCTTTATCCATTTTTCACTTTTTGCGATGTTGAACTTGTACTGTAAACGAGGTTCTTGTAAACAGAGCCATTCCAAACTTTGGGGTGGCTGTGTCTTTTTGATTTTAATTTCCCTAAGCTATAGGACCATAAGTGGAAGTGCCCTAGGCTCTGTTGCTTTGTTTTTTAGATGTTTCAGGAAACACCATACACTTCTCCCGAGTGTCTGTTGGCAATTTACATCCCGCCCATCAGCATAACAAGGCTCCCAGTTCTCCATGGCCTGTCCTGCCTTTCTGGATTTTATTCTTTTTTCAGATGGCCCTTTTGACCGGGGGGAAGTGAGACTTCATTGTAGTGCAGATTTCCTTTGCAAATTTGCTTGGTTGGCTAAAAAGGGCGTATGCGTTTTTTCCTGAATATATTCAGGAAAAAACGCATACGCCCTTTTTGGCCAAGTGCATCATTGTGGACGTTCTGCCTCTTTTCCTATGCTTTCAATGCAATTCCAGTCTACCTCCTGAAATCGGTTTCCTGCAATTCTGCCCCGCTTTCAAGTCCTCTTGGCAGCCTTACTTCAGTATATTTTTGGACGATAACTGTCATTTATAACTCTGAAGTTTTGTGAATTACAGTGCCCCTGAGCTCCTTTCTTCAACTCGCTTTCTTGTGAGCTGGCCGCAACACCGCAGGATGGCTTCAGGCCCTAATCTGGTTCCGGCACGGCACACTGAGCCTTTGGTTATTTCCTCTTCCTGGTGGGAAATGAGAGTTAAATTTGCCCGTCCAGACACCTCCAGCTAGTCTCTCATTGGTTCTCCCTATTCCTGTTCATCTTCCACAGAAATTTCAAACTGGGCCAAACAGGAGGTTAAAGGGACTGACTCTCCAAGTCGGGAGAGTGTTAGTAAAGCGTCTGGAATGTTGCACCCGAGTACCAGGGTACGAAAACTGAGACATATTTGTACACGTCTCCCGTTCACACGGTTGATCATACTCTGGGTTCCACATGCATGTTTTAGCTGAAGGAAGAATACCTTAAACCTGGGTAGTTGAAACCCGTGGAATGGGTACCATGCAATATGACTTCAAAGGGTCTTCATTTGCTCACCGAACCTCTCCAATCCTATCACTGCTGCGTTTATGCCCCTGTACACATGCTTGATTCTCTTTCGGAGACATAGCAATCCATAGGTTTTAAGATACTTACTAGTCAGGTACATTCTTAGGCGTTTAATATGGGGTGTTGAGTCCATTTCATTGAGCAAGGAGTAGCTCTTGTCTATTCCATATTTGGCTTAAGGAACTTTATCTGTGCTCATTTCAATCTCTGGTTTTATGCAGCACCCCAACTCACCTTTTCTCTTAAGCAAACATAAGTTGGTTTTCTAAATTTGAGACCCTGTTCTGTTTTGGAGTTCAGTTCCTGTGTAGCCAAGTTTACATTCCGTGTATTAGTGATATCTTATGATGTTTCTTTTTCTGTGTGACTTATTTCAGTTAGAATCATCATACCTGAATCCACTCATTGTGCTGCTAAGGGCCTGATGACATAGATTTCATTGCTGAGTGATATTGCTTTGTAAGTAAATACCACAACTTCTTTATCCATTTTTCACTTTTTGCGATGTTGAACTTGTACTGTAAACGAGGTTCTTGTAAACAGAGCCATTCCAAACTTTGGGGTGGCTGTGTCTTTTTGATTTTAATTTCCCTAAGCTATAGGACCATAAGTGGAAGTGCCCTAGGCTCTGTTGCTTTGTTTTTTAGATGTTTCAGGAAACACCATACACTTCTCCCGAGTGTCTGTTGGCAATTTACATCCCGCCCATCAGCATAACAAGGCTCCCAGTTCTCCATGGCCTGTCCTGCCTTTCTGGATTTTATTCTTTTTTCAGATGGCCCTTTTGACCGGGGGGAAGTGAGACTTCATTGTAGTGCAGATTTCCTTTGCAAATTTGCTTGGTTGGCCAAAAAGGACGTATGCGTTTTTTCCTGAATATATTCAGGAAAAAACGCATACGTCCTTTTTGGCCAAGTGCATCATTGTGGACGTTCTGCCTCTTTTCCTATGCTTTCAATGCAATTCCAGTCTACCTCCTGAAATCGGTTTCCTGCAATTCTGCCCCGCTTTCAAGTCCTCTTGGCAGCCTTACTTCAGTATATTTTTGGACGATAACTGTCATTTATAACTCTGAAGTTTTGTGAATTACAGTGCCCCTGAGCTCCTTTCTTCAACTCGCTTTCTTGTGAGCTGGCCGCAACACCGCAGGATGGCTTCAGGCCCTAATCTGGTTCCGGCACGGCACACTGAGCCTTTGGTTATTTCCTCTTCCTGGTGGGAAATGAGAGTTAAATTTGCCCGTCCAGACACCTCCAGCTAGTCTCTCATTGGTTCTCCCTATTCCTGTTCATCTTCCACAGAAATTGCAAACTGGGCCAAACAGGAGGTTAAAGGGACTGACTCTCCAAGTCGGGAGAGTGTTAGTAAAGCGTCTGGAATGTTGCACCCGAGTACCAGGGTACGAAAACTGAGACATATTTGTACACGTCTCCCGTTCACACGGTTGATCATACTCTGGGTTCCACATGCATGTTTTAGCTGAAGGAAGAATACCTTAAACCTGGGTAGTTGAAACCCGTGGAATGGGTACCATGCAATATGACTTCAAAGGGTCTTCATTTGCTCACCGAACCTCTCCAATCCTATCACTGCTGCGTTTATGCCCCTGTACACATGCTTGATTCTCTTTTGGAGACATAGCAATCCATAGGTTTAAAGATACTTACTAGTCAGGTACATTCTTAGGCGTTTAATATGGGGTGTTGAGTCCATTTCGTTGAGCAAGGAGTAGCTCTTGTCTATTCCATATTTGGCTTAAGGAACTTTATCTGTGCTCATTTCAATCTCTGGTTTTATGCAGCACCCCAACTCACCTTTCCCCTTAAGCAAGCATAAGTTGGTTTTCTAAATTTGAGACCCTGTTCTGTTTTGGAATTCAGTTCCTGTGTAGCCAAGTTTACATTCCGTGTATTAGTGATATCTTATGATGTTTCTTTTTCTGTGTGACTTATTTCAGTTAGAATCATCGTACCTGAATCCACTCATTATGCTGCTACGGGCCTGATGACATAGATTTCATTGCTGAGTGATACTGCATTGTACATAAGTACCACAAGTTCATTATCCATTTTTCACTTTCTGTGATACTGAACTTATACGGTAAATGAGGTTCTTGTAAACAGAGGCGTCCCAAACTTTGCGGTGGCTGTGTCTTTTTGATTTTAATTTCCCTAAGCTATAGGACCATAAGTGGAAGTGCCCTAGGCTCTGTTGCTTTGTTTTTTAGATGTTTCAGGAAACACCATACACTTCTCCCGAGTGTCTGTTGGCAATTTACATCCCGCCCATCAGGATAACAAGGCTCCCAGTTCTCCATGGCCTGTCCTGCCTTTCTGGATTTTACACTTTTTTCAGATGGCCCTTTTGACCGGGGGGATGTGAGACTTCATTGTAGTGCAGATTTCCTTTGCAAGTTTGCTTGGTTGGCCAAAAAGGGCGTATGCGTTTTTTCCTGAATATATTCAGGAAAAAACGCATACGCCCTTTTTGGCCAAGTGCATCATTGTGGACGTTCTGCCTCTTTTCCTATGCTTTCAATGCAATTCCAGTCTACCTCCTGAAATCGGTTTCCTGCAATTCTGCCCCGCTTTCAAGTCCTCTTGGCAGCCTTACTTCAGTATATTTTTGGACGATAGCTGTCATTTATAACTCTGCAGTTTTGTGAATTACAGTGCCCCTGAGCTCCTTTCTTCAACTCGCTTTCTTGTGAGCTGGCCGCAACACCGCAAGATGGCTTCAGGCCCTAATCTGGTTCCGGCACGGCACGCTGAGCCTTTGGTTAATTCCTCTTCCTGGTGGGAAATGAGAGTTAAATTTGCCCATCCAGACACCTCCAGCTAGTCTCTCATTGGTTCTCGCTATTCCTGTTCATCTTCCACAGAAATTGCAAACTGGGCCAAACAGGAGGTTAAAGGGACTGACTCTCCAAGTCGGGAGAGTGTTAGTAAAGCGTCTGGAATGTTGCACCCGAGTACCAGGGTACGAAAACTGAGACATATTTGAACACGTCTCCCGATCACATGGTTGATCATACTCTAGGTTCCACATGCATGTTTTAGCTGAAGGAAGAATACCTTAAACCTGGGTAGTTGAAACCCGTGGAATGGGTACCATGCAATATGACTTCAAAGGGTCTTCATTTGCTCACCGAACCTCTCCAATCCTATCACTGCTGCGTTTATGCCCCTGTACACATGCTTGATTCTCTTTTGGAGACATAGCAATCCATAGGTTTTAAGATACTTACTAGTCAGGTACATTCTTAGGCGTTTAATATGGGGTGTTGAGTCCATTTCATTGAGCAAGGAGTAGCTCTTGTCTATTCCATATTTGGCTTAAGGAACTTTATCTGTGCTCATTTCAATCTCTGGTTTTATGCAGCACCCCAACTCACCTTTTCTCTTAAGCAAACATAAGTTGGTTTTCTAAATTTGAGACCCTGTTCTGTTTTGGAGTTCAGTTCCTGTGTAGCCAAGTTTACATTCCGTGTATTAGTGATATCTTATGATGTTTCTCTTTCTGTGTGACTTATTTCAGTTAGAATCATCGAACCTGAATCCACTCATTATGCTGCTACGGGCCTGATGACATAGATTTCATTGCTGAGTGATACTGCATTGTACGTAAGTACCACAAGTTCTTTATCCATTTTTCACTTTCTGTGATACTGAACGTGTACGGTAAACGAGGTTCTTGTAAACAGAGGTGTCCCAAACTTGTGGGTGGCTGTGTCTTTTTTATTTTAATTTCCCTAAGCTATAGGACCATAAGTGGAAGTGCCCTAGGCTCTGTTCCTTTGTTTTTTAGATGTTTCAGGAAACACCATACACTTCTCTCGAGTGTCTGTTGGCAATTTACATCCCGCCCATCAGCATAACAAGGCTCCCAGTTCTCCATGGCCTGTCCTGCCTTTCTGGATTTTACACTTTTTTCAGATGGCCCTTTTGACCTGGGGAAAGTGAGACTTCATTGTAGTGCAGATTTCCTTTGCAAGTTTGCTTGGTTGGCCAAAAAGCGCGTATGCGTTTTTTCCTGAATATATTCAGGAAAAAACGCATACGCCCTTTTTGGCCAAGTGCATCATTGAGGACGTTCTGCCTCTTTTCCTATGCTTTCAATGCAATTCCAGTCTACCTCCTGAAATCGGTTTCCTGCAATTCTGCCCCGCTTTCAAGTCCTCTTGGCAGCCTTACTTCAGTATATTTTTGGACGATAGCTGTCATTTATAACTCTGCAGATTTGTGAATTACAGTGCCCCTGAGCTCCTTTCTTCAACTCGCTTTCTTGTGAGCTGGCCGCAACACCGCAGGATGGCTTCAGGCCCTAATCTGGTTCCGGCACGGCACGCTGAGCCTTTGGTTAATTCCTCTTCCTGGTGGGAAATGAGAGTTAAATTTGCCCGTCCAGACACCTCCAGCTAGTCTCTCATTGGTTCTCGCTATTCCTGTTCATCTTCCGCAGAAATTACAAACTGGGCCAAACAGGAGGTTAAAGGGACTGACTCTCCAAGTCGGGAGAGTGTTAGTAAAGCGTCTGGAATGTTGCACCCGAGTACCAGGGTACGAAAACTGAGACATATTTGAACACGTCTCCCGATCACATGGTTGATCATACTCTAGGTTCCACATGCATGTTTTAGCTGAAGGAAGAATACCTTAAACCTGGGTAGTTGAAACCCGTGGAATGGGTACCATGCAATATGACTTCAAAGGATCTTCATTTGCTCACCGAACCTCTCCAATCCTATCACTGCTGCGTTTATGCCCCTGTACACATGCTTGATTCTCTTTCGGAGACATAGCAATCCATAGGTTTTAAGATACTTACTAGTCAGGTACATTCTTAGGCGTTTAATATGCGGTGTTGAGTCCATTTCGTTGAGCAAGGAGTAGCTCTTGTCTATTCCATATTTGGCTTAAGGAACTTTATCTGTGCTCATTTCAATCTCTGGTTTTATGCAGCACCCCAACTCACCTTTCCCCTTAAGCAAGCATAAGTTGGTTTTCTAAATTTGAGACCCTGTTCTGTTCTGTAATTCAGTTCCTGTGTAGCCAAGTTTACATTCCGTGTATTACTGATATCTTATGATGTTTCTTTTTCTGTGTGACTTATTTCAGTTAGAATCATCGTACCTGAATCCACTCTTTGTGCTGCTAAGGGCGTGTTGACATAGATTTCATTGCTGAGTGATATTGCTTTGTAAGTAAATACCACAACTTCTTTATCCATTTTTCACTTTTTGCGATGTTGAACTTGTACTGTAAACGAGGTTCTTGTAAACAGAGCCATTCCAAACTTTGGGGTGGCTGTGTCTTTTTGATTTTAATTTCCCTAAGCTATAGGACCATAAGTGGAAGTGCCCTAGGCTCTGTTGCTTTGTTTTTTAGATGTTTCAGGAAACACCATACACTTCTCCCGAGTGTCTGTTGGCAATTTACATCCCGCCCATCAGCATAACAAGGCTCCCAGTTCTCCATGGCCTGTCCTGCCTTTCTGGATTTTATTCTTTTTTCAGATGGCCCTTTTGACCGGGGGGAAGTGAGACTTCATTGTAGTGCAGATTTCCTTTGCAAATTTGCTTGGTTGGCTAAAAAGGGCGTATGCGTTTTTTCCTGAATATATTCAGGAAAAAACGCATACGCCCTTTTTGGCCAAGTGCATCATTGTGGACGTTCTGCCTCTTTTCCTATGCTTTCAATGCAATTCCAGTCTACCTCCTGAAATCGGTTTCCTGCAATTCTGCCCCGCTTTCAAGTCCTCTTGGCAGCCTTACTTCAGTATATTTTTGGACGATAACTGTCATTTATAACTCTGAAGTTTTGTGAATTACAGTGCCCCTGAGCTCCTTTCTTCAACTCGCTTTCTTGTGAGCTGGCCGCAACACCGCAGGATGGCTTCAGGCCCTAATCTGGTTCCGGCACGGCACACTGAGCCTTTGGTTATTTCCTCTTCCTGGTGGGAAATGAGAGTTAAATTTGCCCGTCCAGACACCTCCAGCTAGTCTCTCATTGGTTCTCCCTATTCCTGTTCATCTTCCACAGAAATTTCAAACTGGGCCAAACAGGAGGTTAAAGGGACTGACTCTCCAAGTCGGGAGAGTGTTAGTAAAGCGTCTGGAATGTTGCACCCGAGTACCAGGGTACGAAAACTGAGACATATTTGTACACGTCTCCCGTTCACACGGTTGATCATACTCTGGGTTCCACATGCATGTTTTAGCTGAAGGAAGAATACCTTAAACCTGGGTAGTTGAAACCCGTGGAATGGGTACCATGCAATATGACTTCAAAGGGTCTTCATTTGCTCACCGAACCTCTCCAATCCTATCACTGCTGCGTTTATGCCCCTGTACACATGCTTGATTCTCTTTCGGAGACATAGCAATCCATAGGTTTTAAGATACTTACTAGTCAGGTACATTCTTAGGCGTTTAATATGGGGTGTTGAGTCCATTTCATTGAGCAAGGAGTAGCTCTTGTCTATTCCATATTTGGCTTAAGGAACTTTATCTGTGCTCATTTCAATCTCTGGTTTTATGCAGCACCCCAACTCACCTTTTCTCTTAAGCAAACATAAGTTGGTTTTCTAAATTTGAGACCCTGTTCTGTTTTGGAGTTCAGTTCCTGTGTAGCCAAGTTTACATTCCGTGTATTAGTGATATCTTATGATGTTTCTTTTTCTGTGTGACTTATTTCAGTTAGAATCATCATACCTGAATCCACTCATTGTGCTGCTAAGGGCCTGATGACATAGATTTCATTGCTGAGTGATATTGCTTTGTAAGTAAATACCACAACTTCTTTATCCATTTTTCACTTTTTGCGATGTTGAACTTGTACTGTAAACGAGGTTCTTGTAAACAGAGCCATTCCAAACTTTGGGGTGGCTGTGTCTTTTTGATTTTAATTTCCCTAAGCTATAGGACCATAAGTGGAAGTGCCCTAGGCTCTGTTGCTTTGTTTTTTAGATGTTTCAGGAAACACCATACACTTCTCCCGAGTGTCTGTTGGCAATTTACATCCCGCCCATCAGCATAACAAGGCTCCCAGTTCTCCATGGCCTGTCCTGCCTTTCTGGATTTTATTCTTTTTTCAGATGGCCCTTTTGACCGGGGGGAAGTGAGACTTCATTGTAGTGCAGATTTCCTTTGCAAATTTGCTTGGTTGGCCAAAAAGGACGTATGCGTTTTTTCCTGAATATATTCAGGAAAAAACGCATACGTCCTTTTTGGCCAAGTGCATCATTGTGGACGTTCTGCCTCTTTTCCTATGCTTTCAATGCAATTCCAGTCTACCTCCTGAAATCGGTTTCCTGCAATTCTGCCCCGCTTTCAAGTCCTCTTGGCAGCCTTACTTCAGTATATTTTTGGACGATAACTGTCATTTATAACTCTGAAGTTTTGTGAATTACAGTGCCCCTGAGCTCCTTTCTTCAACTCGCTTTCTTGTGAGCTGGCCGCAACACCGCAGGATGGCTTCAGGCCCTAATCTGGTTCCGGCACGGCACACTGAGCCTTTGGTTATTTCCTCTTCCTGGTGGGAAATGAGAGTTAAATTTGCCCGTCCAGACACCTCCAGCTAGTCTCTCATTGGTTCTCCCTATTCCTGTTCATCTTCCACAGAAATTGCAAACTGGGCCAAACAGGAGGTTAAAGGGACTGACTCTCCAAGTCGGGAGAGTGTTAGTAAAGCGTCTGGAATGTTGCACCCGAGTACCAGGGTACGAAAACTGAGACATATTTGAACACGTCTCCCGTTCACACGGTTGATCATACTCTGGGTTCCACATGCATGTTTTAGCTGAAGGAAGAATACCTTAAACCTGGGTAGTTGAAACCCGTGGAATGGGTACCATGCAATATGACTTCAAAGGGTCTTCATTTGCTCACCGAACCTCTCCAATCCTATCACTGCTGCGTTTATGCCCCTGTACACATGCTTGATTCTCTTTTGGAGACATAGCAATCCATAGGTTTTAAGATACTTACTAGTCAGGTACATTCTTAGGCGTTTAATATGGGGTGTTGAGTCCATTTCATTGAGCAAGGAGTAGCTCTTGTCTATTCCATATTTGGCTTAAGGAACTTTATCTGTGCTCATTTCAATCTCTGGTTTTATGCAGCACCCCAACTCACCTTTTCTCTTAAGCAAACATAAGTTGGTTTTCTAAATTTGAGACCCTGTTCTGTTTTGGAGTTCAGTTCCTGTGTAGCCAAGTTTACATTCCGTGTATTAGTGATATCTTATGATGTTTCTTTTTCTGTGTGACTTATTTCAGTTAGAATCATCGAACCTGAATCCACTCATTATGCTGCTACGGGCCTGATGACATAGATTTCATTGCTGAGTGATACTGCATTGTACGTAAGTACCACAAGTTCTTTATCCATTTTTCACTTTCTGTGATACTGAACGTGTACGGTAAACGAGGTTCTTGTAAACAGAGGTGTCCCAAACTTGTGGGTGGCTGTGTCTTTTTTATTTTAATTTCCCTAAGCTATAGGACCATAAGTGGAAGTGCCCTAGGCTCTGTTCCTTTGTTTTTTAGATGTTTCAGGAAACACCATACACTTCTCCCGAGTGTCTGTTGGCAATTTACATCCCGCCCATCAGCATAACAAGGCTCCCAGTTCTCCATGGCCTGTCCTGCCTTTCTGGATTTTACACTTTTTTCAGATGGCCCTTTTGACCGGGGGAAAGTGAGACTTCATTGTAGTGCAGATTTCCTTTGCAAGTTTGCTTGGTTGGCCAAAAAGCGCGTATGCGTTTTTTCCTGAATATATTCAGGAAAAAACGCATACGCCCTTTTTGGCCAAGTGCATCATTGAGGACGTTCTGCCTCTTTTCCTATGCTTTCAATGCAATTCCAGTCTACCTCCTGAAATCGGTTTCCTGCAATTCTGCCCCGCTTTCAAGTCCTCTTGGCAGCCTTACTTCAGTATATTTTTGGACGATAGCTGTCATTTATAACTCTGAAGTTTTGTGAATTACAGTGCCCCTGAGCTCCTTTCTTCAACTCGCTTTCTTGTGAGCTGGCCGCAACACCGCAGGATGACTTCAGGCCCTAATCTGGTTCCGGCACGGCACGCTGAGCCTTTGGTTAATTCCTCTTCCTGGTGGGAAATGAGAGTTAAATTTGCCCGTCCAGACACCTCCAGCTAGTCTCTCATTGGTTCTCGCTATTCCTGTTCATCTTCCGCAGAAATTACAAACTGGGCCAAACAGGAGGTTAAAGGGACTGACTCTCCAAGTGGGGAGAGTGTTAGTAAAGCGTCTGGAATGTTGCACCCGAGTACCAGGGTACGAAAACTGAGACATATTTGAACACGTCTCCCGATCACATGGTTGATCATACTCTAGGTTCCACATGCATGTTTTAGCTGAAGGAAGAATACCTTAAACCTGGGTAGTTGAAACCCGTGGAATGGGTACCATGCAATATGACTTCAAAGGATCTTCATTTGCTCACCGAACCTCTCCAATCCTATCACTGCTGCGTTTATGCCCCTGTACACATGCTTGATTCTCTTTCGGAGACATAGCAATCCATAGGTTTTAAGATACTTACTAGTCAGGTACATTCTTAGGCGTTTAATATGCGGTGTTGAGTCCATTTCGTTGAGCAAGGAGTAGCTCTTGTCTATTCCATATTTGGCTTAAGGAACTTTATCTGTGCTCATTTCAATCTCTGGTTTTATGCAGCACCCCAACTCACCTTTCCCCTTAAGCAAGCATAAGTTGGTTTTCTAAATTTGACACCCTGTTCTGTTCTGTAATTCAGTTCCTGTGTAGCCAAGTTTACATTCCGTGTATTAGTGATATCTTATGATGTTTCTTTTTCTGTGTGACTTATTTCAGTTAGAATCATCGTACCTGAATCCACTCATTATGCTGCTACGGGCCTGATGACATAGATTTCATTGCTGAGTGATACTGCATTGTACATAAGTACCACAAGTTCATTATCCATTTTTCACTTTCTGTGATACTGAACTTATACGGTAAATGAGGTTCTTGTAAACAGAGGCGTCCCAAACTTTGCGGTGGCTGTGTCTTTTTGATTTTAATTTCCCTAAGCTATAGGACCATAAGTGGAAGTGCCCTAGGCTCTGTTGCTTTGTTTTTTAGATGTTTCAGGAAACACCATACACTTCTCCCGAGTGTCTGTTGGCAATTTACATCCCGCCCATCAGGATAACAAGGCTCCCAGTTCTCCATGGCCTGTCCTGCCTTTCTGGATTTTACACTTTTTTCAGATGGCCCTTTTGACCGGGGGGATGTGAGACTTCATTGTAGTGCAGATTTCCTTTGCAAGTTTGCTTGGTTGGCCAAAAAGGGCGTATGCGTTTTTTCCTGAATATATTCAGGAAAAAACGCATACGCCCTTTTTGGCCAAGTGCATCATTGTGGACGTTCTGCCTCTTTTCCTATGCTTTCAATGCAATTCCAGTCTACCTCCTGAAATCGGTTTCCTGCAATTCTGCCCCGCTTTCAAGTCCTCTTGGCAGCCTTACTTCAGTATATTTTTGGACGATAGCTGTCATTTATAACTCTGCAGTTTTGTGAATTACAGTGCCCCTGAGCTCCTTTCTTCAACTCGCTTTCTTGTGAGCTGGCCGCAACACCGCAAGATGGCTTCAGGCCCTAATCTGGTTCCGGCACGGCACGCTGAGCCTTTGGTTAATTCCTCTTCCTGGTGGGAAATGAGAGTTAAATTTGCCCATCCAGACACCTCCAGCTAGTCTCTCATTGGTTCTCGCTATTCCTGTTCATCTTCCACAGAAATTGCAAACTGGGCCAAACAGGAGGTTAAAGGGACTGACTCTCCAAGTCGGGAGAGTGTTAGTAAAGCGTCAGGAATGTTGCACCCGAGTACCAGGGTACGAAAACTGAGACATATTTGAACACGTCTCCCGATCACATGGTTGATCATACTCTAGGTTCCACATGCATGTTTTAGCTGAAGGAAGAATACCTTAAACCTGGGTAGTTGAAACCCGTGGAATGGGTACCATGCAATATGACTTCAAAGGGTCTTCATTTGCTCACCGAACCTCTCCAATCCTATCACTGCTGCGTTTATGCCCCTGTACACATGCTTGATTCTCTTTTGGAGACATAGCAATCCATAGGTTTTAAGATACTTACTAGTCAGGTACATTCTTAGGCGTTTAATATGGGGTGTTGAGTCCATTTCATTGAGCAAGGAGTAGCTCTTGTCTATTCCATATTTGGCTTAAGGAACTTTATCTGTGCTCATTTCAATCTCTGGTTTTATGCAGCACCCCAACTCACCTTTTCTCTTAAGCAAACATAAGTTGGTTTTCTAAATTTGAGACCCTGTTCTGTTTTGGAGTTCAGTTCCTGTGTAGCCAAGTTTACATTCCGTGTATTAGTGATATCTTATGATGTTTCTTTTTCTGTGTGACTTATTTCAGTTAGAATCATCGAACCTGAATCCACTCATTATGCTGCTACGGGCCTGATGACATAGATTTCATTGCTGAGTGATACTGCATTGTACGTAAGTACCACAAGTTCTTTATCCATTTTTCACTTCCTGTGATACTGAACGTGTACGGTAAACGAGGTTCTTGTAAACAGAGGTGTCCCAAACTTGTGGGTGGCTGTGTCTTTTTTATTTTAATTTCCCTAAGCTATAGGACCATAAGTGGAAGTGCCCTAGGCTCTGTTCCTTTGTTTTTTAGATGTTTCAGGAAACACCATACACTTCTCCCGAGTGTCTGTTGGCAATTTACATCCCGCCCATCAGCATAACAAGGCTCCCAGTTCTCCATGGCCTGTCCTGCCTTTCTGGATTTTACACTTTTTTCAGATGGCCCTTTTGACCTGGGGAAAGTGAGACTTCATTGTAGTGCAGATTTCCTTTGCAAGTTTGCTTGGTTGGCCAAAAAGGGCGTATGCGTTTTTTCCTGAATATATTCAGGAAAAAACGCATACGCCCTTTTTGGCCAAGTGCATCATTGAGGACGTTCTGCCTCTTTTCCTATGCTTTCAATGCAATTCCAGTCTACCTCCTGAAATCGGTTTCCTGCAATTCTGCCCCGCTTTCAAGTCCTCTTGGCAGCCTTACTTCAGTATATTTTTGGACGATAGCTGTCATTTATAACTCTGCAGATTTGTGAATTACAGTGCCCCTGAGCTCCTTTCTTCAACTCGCTTTCTTGTGAGCTGGCCGCAACACCGCAGGATGGCTTCAGGCCCTAATCTGGTTCCGGCACGGCACGCTGAGCCTTTGGTTAATTCCTCTTCCTGGTGGGAAATGAGAGTTAAATTTGCCCGTCCAGACACCTCCAGCTAGTCTCTCATTGGTTCTCGCTATTCCTGTTCATCTTCCGCAGAAATTACAAACTGGGCCAAACAGGAGGTTAAAGGGACTGACTCTCCAAGTCGGGAGAGTGTTAGTAAAGCGTCTGGAATGTTGCACCCGAGTACCAGGGTACGAAAACTGAGACATATTTGAACACGTCTCCCGATCACATGGTTGATCATACTCTAGGTTCCACATGCATGTTTTAGCTGAAGGAAGAATACCTTAAACCTGGGTAGTTGAAACCCGTGGAATGGGTACCATGCAATATGACTTCAAAGGGTCTTCATTTGCTCACCGAACCTCTCCAATCCTATCACTGCTGTGTTTATGCCCCTGTACACATGCTTGATTCTCTTTCGGAGACATAGCAATCCATAGGTTTTAAGATACTTACTAGTCAGGTACATTCTTAGGCGTTTAATATGCGGTGTTGAGTCCATTTCGTTGAGCAAGGAGTAGCTCTTGTCTATTCCATATTTGGCTTAAGGAACTTTATCTGTGCTCATTTCAATCTCTGGTTTTATGCAGCACCCCAACTCACCTTTCCCCTTAAGCAAGCATAAGTTGGTTTTCTAAATTTGACACCCTGTTCTGTTCTGTAATTCAGTTCCTGTGTAGCCAAGTTTACATTCCGTGTATTACTGATATCTTATGATGTTTCTTTTTCTGTGTGACTTATTTCAGTTAGAATCATCGTACCTGAATCCACTCTTTGTGCTGCTAAGGGCGTGTTGACATAGATTTCATTGCTGAGTGATATTGCTTTGTAAGTAAATACCACAACTTCTTTATCCATTTTTCACTTTTTGCGATGTTGAACTTGTACTGTAAACGAGGTTCTTGTAAACAGAGCCATTCCAAACTTTGGGGTGGCTGTGTCTTTTTGATTTTAATTTCCCTAAGCTATAGGACCATAAGTGGAAGTGCCCTAGGCTCTGTTGCTTTGTTTTTTAGATGTTTCAGGAAACACCATACACTTCTCCCGAGTGTCTGTTGGCAATTTACATCCCGCCCATCAGCATAACAAGGCTCCCAGTTCTCCATGGCCTGTCCTGCCTTTCTGGATTTTATTCTTTTTTCAGATGGCCCTTTTGACCGGGGGGAAGTGAGACTTCATTGTAGTGCAGATTTCCTTTGCAAATTTGCTTGGTTGGCTAAAAAGGGCGTATGCGTTTTTTCCTGAATATATTCAGGAAAAAACGCATACGCCCTTTTTGGCCAAGTGCATCATTGTGGACGTTCTGCCTCTTTTCCTATGCTTTCAATGCAATTCCAGTCTACCTCCTGAAATCGGTTTCCTGCAATTCTGCCCCGCTTTCAAGTCCTCTTGGCAGCCTTACTTCAGTATATTTTTGGACGATAACTGTCATTTATAACTCTGAAGTTTTGTGAATTACAGTGCCCCTGAGCTCCTTTCTTCAACTCGCTTTCTTGTGAGCTGGCCGCAACACCGCAGGATGGCTTCAGGCCCTAATCTGGTTCCGGCACGGCACACTGAGCCTTTGGTTATTTCCTCTTCCTGGTGGGAAATGAGAGTTAAATTTGCCCGTCCAGACACCTCCAGCTAGTCTCTCATTGGTTCTCCCTATTCCTGTTCATCTTCCACAGAAATTTCAAACTGGGCCAAACAGGAGGTTAAAGGGACTGACTCTCCAAGTCGGGAGAGTGTTAGTAAAGCGTCTGGAATGTTGCACCCGAGTACCAGGGTACGAAAACTGAGACATATTTGTACACGTCTCCCGTTCACACGGTTGATCATACTCTGGGTTCCACATGCATGTTTTAGCTGAAGGAAGAATACCTTAAACCTGGGTAGTTGAAACCCGTGGAATGGGTACCATGCAATATGACTTCAAAGGGTCTTCATTTGCTCACCGAACCTCTCCAATCCTATCACTGCTGCGTTTATGCCCCTGTACACATGCTTGATTCTCTTTCGGAGACATAGCAATCCATAGGTTTTAAGATACTTACTAGTCAGGTACATTCTTAGGCGTTTAATATGGGGTGTTGAGTCCATTTCATTGAGCAAGGAGTAGCTCTTGTCTATTCCATATTTGGCTTAAGGAACTTTATCTGTGCTCATTTCAATCTCTGGTTTTATGCAGCACCCCAACTCACCTTTTCTCTTAAGCAAACATAAGTTGGTTTTCTAAATTTGAGACCCTGTTCTGTTTTGGAGTTCAGTTCCTGTGTAGCCAAGTTTACATTCCGTGTATTAGTGATATCTTATGATGTTTCTTTTTCTGTGTGACTTATTTCAGTTAGAATCATCATACCTGAATCCACTCATTGTGCTGCTAAGGGCCTGATGACATAGATTTCATTGCTGAGTGATATTGCTTTGTAAGTAAATACCACAACTTCTTTATCCATTTTTCACTTTTTGCGATGTTGAACTTGTACTGTAAACGAGGTTCTTGTAAACAGAGCCATTCCAAACTTTGGGGTGGCTGTGTCTTTTTGATTTTAATTTCCCTAAGCTATAGGACCATAAGTGGAAGTGCCCTAGGCTCTGTTGCTTTGTTTTTTAGATGTTTCAGGAAACACCATACACTTCTCCCGAGTGTCTGTTGGCAATTTACATCCCGCCCATCAGCATAACAAGGCTCCCAGTTCTCCATGGCCTGTCCTGCCTTTCTGGATTTTATTCTTTTTTCAGATGGCCCTTTTGACCGGGGGGAAGTGAGACTTCATTGTAGTGCAGATTTCCTTTGCAAATTTGCTTGGTTGGCCAAAAAGGACGTATGCGTTTTTTCCTGAATATATTCAGGAAAAAACGCATACGCCCTTTTTGGCCAAGTGCATCATTGTGGACGTTCTGCCTCTTTTCCTATGCTTTCAATGCAATTCCAGTCTACCTCCTGAAATCGGTTTCCTGCAATTCTGCCCCGCTTTCAAGTCCTCTTGGCAGCCTTACTTCAGTATATTTTTGGACGATAACTGTCATTTATAACTCTGAAGTTTTGTGAATTACAGTGCCCCTGAGCTCCTTTCTTCAACTCGCTTTCTTGTGAGCTGGCCGCAACACCGCAGGATGGCTTCAGGCCCTAATCTGGTTCCGGCACGGCACACTGAGCCTTTGGTTATTTCCTCTTCCTGGTGGGAAATGAGAGTTAAATTTGCCCGTCCAGACACCTCCAGCTAGTCTCTCATTGGTTCTCCCTATTCCTGTTCATCTTCCACAGAAATTGCAAACTGGGCGAAACAGGAGGTTAAAGGGACTGACTCTCCAAGTCGGGAGAGTGTTAGTAAAGCGTCTGGAATGTTGCACCCGAGTACCAGGGTACGAAAACTGAGACATATTTGAACACGTCTCCCGTTCACACGGTTGATCATACTCTGGGTTCCACATGCATGTTTTAGCTGAAGGAAGAATACCTTAAACCTGGGTAGTTGAAACCCGTGGAATGGGTACCATGCAATATGACTTCAAAGGGTCTTCATTTGCTCACCGAACCTCTCCAATCCTATCACTGCTGCGTTTATGCCCCTGTACACATGCTTGATTCTCTTTTGGAGACATAGCAATCCATAGGTTTTAAGATACTTACTAGTCAGGTACATTCTTAGGCGTTTAATATGGGGTGTTGAGTCCATTTCATTGAGCAAGGAGTAGCTCTTGTCTATTCCATATTTGGCTTAAGGAACTTTATCTGTGCTCATTTCAATCTCTGGTTTTATGCAGCACCCCAACTCACCTTTTCTCTTAAGCAAACATAAGTTGGTTTTCTAAATTTGAGACCCTGTTCTGTTTTGGAGTTCAGTTCCTGTGTAGCCAAGTTTACATTCCGTGTATTAGTGATATCTTATGATGTTTCTTTTTCTGTGTGACTTATTTCAGTTAGAATCATCGAACCTGAATCCACTCATTATGCTGCTACGGGCCTGATGACATAGATTTCATTGCTGAGTGATACTGCATTGTACGTAAGTACCACAAGTTCTTTATCCATTTTTCACTTTCTGTGATACTGAACGTGTACGGTAAACGAGGTTCTTGTAAACAGAGGTGTCCCAAACTTGTGGGTGGCTGTGTCTTTTTTATTTTAATTTCCCTAAGCTATAGGACCATAAGTGGAAGTGCCCTAGGCTCTGTTCCTTTGTTTTTTAGATGTTTCAGGAAACACCATACACTTCTCCCGAGTGTCTGTTGGCAATTTACATCCCGCCCATCAGCATAACAAGGCTCCCAGTTCTCCATGGCCTGTCCTGCCTTTCTGGATTTTACACTTTTTTCAGATGGCCCTTTTGACCGGGGGAAAGTGAGACTTCATTGTAGTGCAGATTTCCTTTGCAAGTTTGCTTGGTTGGCCAAAAAGCGCGTATGCGTTTTTTCCTGAATATATTCAGGAAAAAACGCATACGCCCTTTTTGGCCAAGTGCATCATTGAGGACGTTCTGCCTCTTTTCCTATGCTTTCAATGCAATTCCAGTCTACCTCCTGAAATCGGTTTCCTGCAATTCTGCCCCGCTTTCAAGTCCTCTTGGCAGCCTTACTTCAGTATATTTTTGGACGATAGCTGTCATTTATAACTCTGAAGTTTTGTGAATTACAGTGCCCCTGAGCTCCTTTCTTCAACTCGCTTTCTTGTGAGCTGGCCGCAACACCGCAGGATGACTTCAGGCCCTAATCTGGTTCCGGCACGGCACGCTGAGCCTTTGGTTAATTCCTCTTCCTGGTGGGAAATGAGAGTTAAATTTGCCCGTCCAGACACCTCCAGCTAGTCTCTCATTGGTTCTCGCTATTCCTGTTCATCTTCCGCAGAAATTACAAACTGGGCCAAACAGGAGGTTAAAGGGACTGACTCTCCAAGTGGGGAGAGTGTTAGTAAAGCGTCTGGAATGTTGCACCCGAGTACCAGGGTACGAAAACTGAGACATATTTGAACACGTCTCCCGATCACATGGTTGATCATACTCTAGGTTCCACATGCATGTTTTAGCTGAAGGAAGAATACCTTAAACCTGGGTAGTTGAAACCCGTGGAATGGGTACCATGCAATATGACTTCAAAGGATCTTCATTTGCTCACTGAACCTCTCCAATCCTATCACTGCTGCGTTTATGCCCCTGTACACATGCTTGATTCTCTTTCGGAGACATAGCAATCCATAGGTTTTAAGATACTTACTAGTCAGGTACATTCTTAGGCGTTTAATATGCGGTGTTGAGTCCATTTCGTTGAGCAAGGAGTAGCTCTTGTCTATTCCATATTTGGCTTAAGGAACTTTATCTGTGCTCATTTCAATCTCTGGTTTTATGCAGCACCCCAACTCACCTTTCCCCTTAAGCAAGCATAAGTTGGTTTTCTAAATTTGACACCCTGTTCTGTTCTGTAATTCAGTTCCTGTGTAGCCAAGTTTACATTCCGTGTATTACTGATATCTTATGATGTTTCTTTTTCTGTGTGACTTATTTCAGTTAGAATCATCGTACCTGAATCCACTCTTTGTGCTGCTAAGGGCCTGTTGACATAGATTTCATTGCTGAGTGATATTGCTTTGTAAGTAAATACCACAACTTCTTTATCCATTTTTCACTTTTTGCGATGTTGAACTTGTACTGTAAACGAGGTTCTTGTAAACAGAGCCATTCCAAACTTTGGGGTGGCTGTGTCTTTTTGATTTTAATTTCCCTAAGCTATAGGACCATAAGTGGAAGTGCCCTAGGCTCTGTTGCTTTGTTTTTTAGATGTTTCAGGAAACACCATACACTTCTCCCGAGTGTCTGTTGGCAATTTACATCCCGCCCATCAGCATAACAAGGCTCCCAGTTCTCCATGGCCTGTCCTGCCTTTCTGGATTTTATTCTTTTTTCAGATGGCCCTTTTGACCGGGGGGAAGTGAGACTTCATTGTAGTGCAGATTTCCTTTGCAAATTTGCTTGGTTGGCCAAAAAGGGCGTATGCGTTTTTTCCTGAATATATTCAGGAAAAAACGCATACGCCCTTTTTGGCCAAGTGCATCATTGTGGACGTTCTGCCTCTTTTCCTATGCTTTCAATGCAATTCCAGTCTACCTCCTGAAATCGGTTTCCTGCAATTCTGCCCCGCTTTCAAGTCCTCTTGGCAGCCTTACTTCAGTATATTTTTGGACGATAACTGTCATTTATAACTCTGAAGTTTTGTGAATTACAGTGCCCCTGAGCTCCTTTCTTCAACTCGCTTTCTTGTGAGCTGGCCGCAACACCGCAGGATGGCTTCAGGCCCTAATCTGGTTCCGGCACGGCACACTGAGCCTTTGGTTATTTCCTCTTCCTGGTGGGAAATGAGAGTTAAATTTGCCCGTCCAGACACCTCCAGCTAGTCTCTCATTGGTTCTCCCTATTCCTGTTCATCTTCCACAGAAATTTCAAACTGGGCCAAACAGGAGGTTAAAGGGACTGACTCTCCAAGTCGGGAGAGTGTTAGTAAAGCGTCTGGAATGTTGCACCCGAGTACCAGGGTACGAAAACTGAGACATATTTGTACACGTCTCCCGTTCACACGGTTGATCATACTCTGGGTTCCACATGCATGTTTTAGCTGAAGGAAGAATACCTTAAACCTGGGTAGTTGAAACCCGTGGAATGGGTACCATGCAATATGACTTCAAAGGGTCTTCATTTGCTCACCGAACCTCTCCAATCCTATCACTGCTGCGTTTATGCCCCTGTACACATGCTTGATTCTCTTTCGGAGACATAGCAATCCATAGGTTTTAAGATACTTACTAGTCAGGTACATTTTTAGGCGTTTAATATGGGGTGTTGAGTCCATTTCATTGAGCAAGGAGTAGCTCTTGTCTATTCCATATTTGGCTTAAGGAACTTTATCTGTGCTCATTTCAATCTCTGGTTTTATGCAGCACCCCAACTCACCTTTTCTCTTAAGCAAACATAAGTTGGTTTTCTAAATTTGAGACCCTGTTCTGTTTTGGAGTTCAGTTCCTGTGTAGCCAAGTTTACATTCCGTGTATTAGTGATATCTTATGATGTTTCTTTTTCTGTGTGACTTATTTCAGTTAGAATCATCATACCTGAATCCACTCATTGTGCTGCTAAGGGCCTGATGACATAGATTTCATTGCTGAGTGATATTGCTTTGTAAGTAAATACCACAACTTCTTTATCCATTTTTCACTTTTTGCGATGTTGAACTTGTACTGTAAACGAGGTTCTTGTAAACAGAGCCATTCCAAACTTTGGGGTGGCTGTGTCTTTTTGATTTTAATTTCCCTAAGCTATAGGACCATAAGTGGAAGTGCCCTAGGCTCTGTTGCTTTGTTTTTTAGATGTTTCAGGAAACACCATACACTTCTCCCGAGTGTCTGTTGGCAGTTTACATCCCACCCATCAGCATAACAAGGCTCCCAGTTCTCCATGGCCTGTCCTGCCTTTCTGGATTTTACACTTTTTTCAGATGGCCCTTTTGACCGGGGGGAAGTGAGACTTCATTGTAGTGCAGATTTCCTTTGCAAGTTTGCTTGGTTGGCCAAAAAGGGCGTATGCGTTTTTTCCTGAATATATTCAGGAAAAAACGCATACGCCCTTTTTGGCCAAGTGCATCATTGAGGACGTTCTGCCTCTTTTCCTATGCTTTCAATGCAATTCCAGTCTACCTCCTGAAATCGGTTTCCTGCAATTCTGCCCCGCTTTCAAGTCCTCTTGGCAGCCTTACTTCAGTATATTTTTGGACGATAGCTGTCATTTATAACTCTGCAGGTTTGTGAATTACAGTGCCCCTGAGCTCCTTTCTTCAACTCGCTTTCTTGTGAGCTGGCCGCAACACCGCAGGATGGCTTCAGGCCCTAATCTGGTTCCGGCACGGCACGCTGAGCCTTTGGTTAATTCCTCTTCCTGGTGGGAAATGAGAGTTAAATTTGCCCGTCCAGACACCTCCAGCTAGTCTCTCATTGGTTCTCCCTATTCCTGTTCATCTTCCACAGAAATTGCAAACTGGGCCAAACAGGAGGTTAAAGGGACTGACTCTCCAAGTCGGGAGAGTGTTAGTAAAGCGTCTGGAATGTTGCACCTGAGTACCAGGGTACGAAAACTGAGACATATTTGAACACGTCTCCCGATCACATGGTTGATCATACTCTAGGTTCCACATGCATGTTTTAGCTGAAGGAAGAATACCTTAAACCTGGGTAGTTGAAACCCGTGGAATGGGTACCATGCAATATGACTTCAAAGGGTCTTCATTTGCTCACCGAACCTCTCCAATCCTATCACTGCTGCGTTTATGCCCCTGTACACATGCTTGATTCTCTTTCGGAGACATAGCACTCCATAGGTTTTAAGATACTTACTAGTCAGGTACATTCTTAGGCGTTTAATATGCGGTGTTGAGTCCATTTCGTTGAGCAAGGAGTAGCTCTTGTCTATTCCATATTTGGCTTAAGGAACTTTATCTGTGCTCATTTCAATCTCTGGTTTTATGCAGCACCCCAACTCACCTTTCCCCTTAAGCAAGCATAAGTTGGTTTTCTAAATTTGACACCCTGTTCTGTTCTGTAATTCAGTTCCTGTGTAGCCAAGTTTACATTCCGTGTATTACTGATATCTTATGATGTTTCTTTTTCTGTGTGACTTATTTCAGTTAGAATCATCGTACCTGAATCCACTCTTTGTGCTGCTAAGGGCCTGTTGACATAGATTTCATTGCTGAGTGATATTGCTTTGTAAGTAAATACCACAACTTCTTTATCCATTTTTCACTTTTTGCGATGTTGAACTTGTACTGTAAACGAGTTTCTTGTAAACAGAGCCGTTCCATACTTTGGGGTGGCTGTGTCTTTTTGATTTTAATTTCCCTAAGCTATAGGACCATAAGTGGAAGTGCCCTAGGCTCTGTTGCTTTGTTTTTTACATGTTTCAGGAAACACCATACACTTCTCCCGAGTGTCTGTTGGCAATTTACATCCCGCCCATCAGCATAACAAGGCTCCCAGTTCTCCATGGCCTGTCCTGCCTTTCTGGATTTTACACTTTTTTCAGATGGCCCTTTTGACCGGGGGGAAGTGAGACTTCATTGTAGTGCAGATTTCCTTTGCAAGTTTGCTTGGTTGGCCAAAAAGGGCGTATGCGTTTTTTCCTGAATATATTCAGGAAAAAACGCATACGCCCTTTTTGGCCAAGTGCATCATTGAGGACGTTCTGCCTCTTTTCCTATGCTTTCAATGCAATTCCAGTCTACCTCCTGAAATCGGTTTCCTGAAATTCTGCCCCGCTTTCAAGTCCTCTTGGCAGCCTTACTTCGGTATATTTTTGGACGATAGCTGTCATTTATAACTCTGCAGGTTTGTGAATTACAGTGCCCCTGAGCTCCTTTCTTCAACTCGCTTTCTTGTGAGCTGGCCGCAACACCGCAGGATGGCTTCAGGCCCTAATCTGGTTCCGGAACGGCACGCTGAGCCTTTGGTTAATTCCTCTTCCTGGTGGGAAATGAGAGTTAAATTTGCCCGTCCAGACACCTCCAGCTAGTCTCTCATTGGTTCTCCCTATTCCTGTTCATCTTCCGCAGAAATTGCAAACTGGGCCAAACAGGAGGTTAAAGGGACTGACTCTCCAAGTTGGGAGAGTGTTAGTAAAGCGTCTGGAATGTTGCACCCGAGTACCAGGGTACGAAAACTGAGACATATTTGAACACGTCTCCCGTTCACACGGTTGATCATACTCTGGGTTCCACATGCATGTTTTAGCTGAAGGAAGAATACCTTAAACCTGGGTAGTTGAAACCCGTGGAATGGGTACCATGCAATATGACTTCAAAGGGTCTTCATTTGCTCACCGAACCTCTCCAATCCTATCACTGCTGCGTTTATGCCCCTGTACACATGCTTGATTCTCTTTTGGAGACATAGCAATCCATAGGTTTTAAGATACTTACTAGTCAGGTACATTCTTAGGCGTTTAATATGGGGTGTTGAGTCCATTTCATTGAGCAAGGAGTAGCTCTTGTCTATTCCATATTTGGCTTAAGGAACTTTATCTGTGCTCATTTCAATCTCTGGTTTTATGCAGCACCCCAACTCACCTTTTCTCTTAAGCAAACATAAGTTGGTTTTCTAAATTTGAGACCCTGTTCTGTTTTGGAGTTCAGTTCCTGTGTAGCCAAGTTTACATTCCGTGTATTAGTGATATCTTATGATGTTTCTTTTTCTGTGTGACTTATTTCAGTTAGAATCATCGTACCTGAATCCACTCTTTGTGCTGCTAAGGGCCTGTTGACATAGATTTCATTGCTGAGTGATATTGCTTTGTAAGTAAATACCACAACTTCTTTATCCATTTTTCACTTTTTGCGATGTTGAACTTGTACTGTAAACGAGGTTCTTGTAAACAGAGCCGTTCCATACTTTGGGGTGGCTGTGTCTTTTTGATTTTAATTTCCCTAAGCTATAGGACCATAAGTGGAAGTGCCCTAGGCTCTGTTGCTTTGTTTTTTAGATGTTTCAGGAAACACCATACACTTCTCCCGAGTGTCTGTTGGCAATTTACATCCCGCCCATCAGCATAACAAGGCTCCCAGTTCTCCATGGCCTGTCCTGCCTTTCTGGATTTTATTCTTTTTTCAGATGGCCCTTTTGACCTGGGGGAAGTGAGACTTCATTGTAGTGCAGATTTCCTTTGCAAGTTTGCTTGGTTGGCCAAAAAGGGCGTATGCGTTTTTTCCTGAATATATTCAGGAAAAAACGCATACGCCCTTTTTGGCCAAGTGCATCATTGTGGACGTTATGCCTCTTTTCCTATGCTTTCAATGCAATTCCAGTCTACCTCCTGAAATCGGTTTCCTGCAATTCTGCCCCGCTTTCAAGTCCTCTTGGCAGCCTTACTTCAGTATATTTTTGGACGATAACTGTCATTTATAACTCTAAAGTTTTGTGAATTACAGTGCCCCTGAGCTCCTTTCTTCAACTCGCTTTCTTGTGAGCTGGCCGCAACACCGCAGGATGGCTTCAGGCCCTAATCTGGTTCCGGAACGGCACGCTGAGCCTTTGCTTATTTCCTCTTCCTGGTGGGAAATGAGAGTTAAATTTGCCCGTCCAGACACCTCCAGCTAGTCTCTCATTGGTTCTCCCTATTCCTGTTCATCTTCCACAGAAATTGCAAACTGGGCCAAACAGGAGGTTAAAGGGACTGACTCTCCAAGTTGGGAGAGTGTTAGTAAAGCGTCTGAAATGTTGCACCCGAGTACCAGGGTACGAAAACTGAGACATATTTGAACACGTCTCCCGTTCACACGGTTGATCATACTCTGGGTTCCACATGCATGTTTTAGCTGAAGGAAGAATACCTTAAACCTGGGTAGTTGAAACCCGTGGAATGGGTACCATGCAATATGACTTCAAAGGGTCTTCATTTGCTCACCGAACCTCTCCAATCCTATCACTGCTGCGTTTATGCCCCTGTACACATGCTTGATTCTCTTTTGGAGACATAGCAATCCATAGGTTTTAAGATACTTACTAGTCAGGTACATTCTTAGGCGTTTAATATGGGGTGTTGAGTCCATTTCATTGAGCAAGGAGTAGCTCTTGTCTATTCCATATTTGGCTTAAGGAACTTTATCTGTGCTCATTTCAATCTCTGGTTTTATGCAGCACCCCAACTCACCTTTTCTCTTAAGCAAACATAAGTTGGTTTTCTAAATTTGAGACCCTGTTCTGTTTTGGAGTTCAGTTCCTGTGTAGCCAAGTTTACATTCCGTGTATTAGTGATATCTTATGATGTTTCTTTTTCTGTGTGACTTATTTCAGTTAGAATCATCGTACCTGAATCCACTCTTTGTGCTGCTAAGGGCCTGTTGACATAGATTTCATTGCTGAGTGATATTGCTTTGTAAGTAAATACCACAACTTCTTTATCCATTTTTCACTTTTTGCGATGTTGAACTTGTACTGTAAACGAGGTTCTTGTAAACAGAGCCGTTCCATACTTTGGGGTGGCTGTGTCTTTTTGATTTTAATTTCCCTAAGCTATAGGACCATAAGTGGAAGTGCCCTAGGCTCTGTTGCTTTGTTTTTTAGATGTTTCAGGAAACACCATACACTTCTCCCGAGTGTCTGTTGGCAATTTACATCCCGCCCATCAGCATAACAAGGCTCCCAGTTCTCCATGGCCTGTCCTGCCTTTCTGGATTTTATTCTTTTTTCAGATGGCCCTTTTGACCTGGGGGAAGTGAGACTTCATTGTAGTGCAGATTTCCTTTGCAAGTTTGCTTGGTTGGCCAAAAAGGGCGTATGCGTTTTTTCCTGAATATATTCAGGAAAAAACGCATACGCCCTTTTTGGCCAAGTGCATCATTGTGGACGTTATGCCTCTTTTCCTATGCTTTCAATGCAATTCCAGTCTACCTCCTGAAATCGGTTTCCTGCAATTCTGCCCCGCTTTCAAGTCCTCTTGGCAGCCTTACTTCAGTATATTTTTGGACGATAACTGTCATTTATAACTCTAAAGTTTTGTGAATTACAGTGCCCCTGAGCTCCTTTCTTCAACTCGCTTTCTTGTGAGCTGGCCGCAACACCGCAGGATGGCTTCAGGCCCTAATCTGGTTCCGGAACGGCACGCTGA
Organism: Pseudorca crassidens; assembly: GCF_039906515.1. Taxonomy (NCBI): domain Eukaryota; kingdom Metazoa; phylum Chordata; class Mammalia; order Artiodactyla; family Delphinidae; genus Pseudorca; species Pseudorca crassidens. The sequence continues at coordinate 106,126,394 of NC_090301.1, forward strand.
GCCTTTGCTTATTTCCTCTTCCTGGTGGGAAATGAGAGTTAAATTTGCCCGTCCAGACACCTCCAGCTAGTCTCTCATTGGTTCTCCCTATTCCTGTTCATCTTCCACAGAAATTGCAAACTGGGCCAAACAGGAGGTTAAAGGGACTGACTCTCCAAGTTGGGAGAGTGTTAGTAAAGCGTCTGAAATGTTGCACCCGAGTACCAGGGTACGAAAACTGAGACATATTTGAACACGTCTCCCGTTCACACGGTTGATCATACTCTGGGTTCCACATGCATGTTTTAGCTGAAGGAAGAATACCTTAAACCTGGGTAGTTGAAACCCGTGGAATGGGTACCATGCAATATGACTTCAAAGGGTCTTCATTTGCTCACCGAACCTCTCCAATCCTATCACTGCTGCGTTTATGCCCCTGTACACATGCTTGATTCTCTTTTGGAGACATAGCAATCCATAGGTTTTAAGATACTTACTAGTCAGGTACATTCTTAGGCGTTTAATATGGGGTGTTGAGTCCATTTCATTGAGCAAGGAGTAGCTCTTGTCTATTCCATATTTGGCTTAAGGAACTTTATCTGTGCTCATTTCAATCTCTGGTTTTATGCAGCACCCCAACTCACCTTTTCTCTTAAGCAAACATAAGTTGGTTTTCTAAATTTGAGACCCTGTTCTGTTTTGGAGTTCAGTTCCTGTGTAGCCAAGTTTACATTCCGTGTATTAGTGATATCTTATGATGTTTCTTTTTCTGTGTGACTTATTTCAGTTAGAATCATCGTACCTGAATCCACTCATTATGCTGCTACGGGCCTGATGACATAGATTTCATTGCTGAGTGATACTGCATTGTACGTAAGTACCACAAGTTCTTTATCCATTTTTCACTTTCTGTGATACTGAACTTGTACGGTAAATGAGGTTCTTGTAAACAGAGGCGTCCCAAACTTTGGGGTGGCTGTGTCTTTTTGATTTTAATTTCCCTAAGCTATAGGACCATAAGTGGAAGTGCCCTAGGCTCTGTTCCTTTGTTTTTTAGATGTTTCAGGAAACACCATACACTTCTCCCGAGTGTCTGTTGGCAATTTACATCCCGCCCATCAGCATAACAAGGCTCCCAGTTCTCCATGGCCTGTCCTGCCTTTCTGGATTTTACACTTTTTTCAGATGGCCCTTTTGACCGGGGGGAAGTGAGACTTCATTGTAGTGCAGATTTCCTTTGCAAGTTTGCTTGGTTGGCCAAAAAGGGCGTATGCGTTTTTTCCTGAATATATTCAGGAAAAAATGCATACGCCCTTTTTGGCCAAGTGCATCATTGAGGACGTTCTGCCTCTTTTCCTATGCTTTCAATGCAATTCCAGTCTACCTCCTGAAATCGGTTTCCTGCAATTCTGCCCCGCTTTCAAGTCCTCTTGGCAGCCTTACTTCAGTATATTTTTGGACGATAGCTGTCATTTATAACTCTGCAGGTTTGTGAATTACAGTGCCCCTGAGCTCCTTTCTTCAACTCGCTTTCTTGTGAGCTGGCCGCAACACCGCAGGATGGCTTCAGGCCCTAATCTGGTTCCGGCACGGCACGCTGAGCCTTTGGTTAATTCCTCTTCCTGGTGGGAAATGAGAGTTAAATTTGCCCGTCCAGACACCTCCAGCTAGTCTCTCATTGGTTCTCCCTATTCCTATACATCTTCCGCAGAAATTACAAACTGGGCCAAACAGGAGGTTAAAGGGACTGACTCTCCAAGTCGGGAGAGTGTTAGTAAAGCGTCTGGAATGTTGCACCCGAGTACCAGGGTACGAAAACTGAGACATATTTGAACACGTCTCCCGATCACATGGTTGATCATACTCTAGGTTCCACATGCATGTTTTAGCTGAAGGAAGAATACCTTAAACCTGGGTAGATGAAACCCGTGGAATGGGTACCATGCAATATGACTTCAAAGGGTCTTCATTTGCTCCCCGAACCTCTCCAATCCTATCACTGCTGCGTTTATGCCCCTGTACACATGCTTGATTCTCTTTCGGAGACATAGCAATCCATAGGTTTTAAGATACTTACTAGTCAGGTACATTCTTAGGCGTTTAATATGCGGTGTTGAGTCCATTTCGTTGAGCAAGGAGTAGCTCTTGTCTATTCCATATTTGGCTTAAGGAACTTTATCTGTGCTCACTTCAATCTCTGGTTTTATGCAGCACCCCAACTCACCTTTCCCCTTAAGCAAGCATAAGTTGGTTTTCTAAATTTGACACCCTGTTCTGTTGTGTAATTCAGTTCCTGTGTAGCCAAGTTTACATTCCGTGTATTACTGATATCTTATGATGTTTCTTTTTCTGTGTGACTTATTTCAGTTAGAATCATCGTACCTGAATCCACTCTTTGTGCTGCTACGGGTCTGATGACATAGATTTCATTGCTGAGTGATATTGCTTTGTAAGTAAATACCACAACTTCTTTATCCATTTTTCACTTTCTGCGATGTTGAACTTGTACTGTAAACGAGGTTCTTGTACACAGAGCCGTTCCATACTTTGGGGTGGCTGTGTCTTTTTGATTTTAATTTCCCTAAGCTATAGGACCATAAGTGGAAGTGCCCTAGGCTCTGTTGCTTTGTTTTTTAGATGTTTCAGGAAACACCATACACTTCTCCCCAGTGTCTGTTGGCAATTTACATCCCGCCCATCAGCATAACAATGCTCCCAGTTCTCCATGGCCTGTCCTGCCTTTCTGGATTTTACACTTTTTTCAGATGGCCCTTTTGACCGGGGGGAATTGAGACTTCATTGTAGTGCAGATTTCCTTTGCAAGCTTGCTTGGTTGGCCAAAAAGGGCGTATGCGTTTTTTCCTGAATATATTCAGGAAAAAACGCATACGCCCTTTTTGGCCAAGTGCATCATTGTGGACGTTCTGCCTCTTTTCCTATGCTTTCAATGCAATTCCAGTCTACCTCCTGAAATCGGTTTCCTGCAATTCTGCCCCGCTTTCAAGTCCTCTTGGCAGCCTTACTTCAGTATATTTTTGGACGATAGCTGTCATTTATAACTCTGCAGGTTTGTGAATTACAGTGCCCCTGAGCTCCTTTCTTCAACTCGCTTTCTTGTGAGCTGTCCGCAACACTGCAGGATGACCTCAGGCCCTAATCTGGTTCCGGCACGGCACGCTGAGCCTTTGGTTATTTCCTCTTCCTGGTGGGAAATGAGAGTTAAATTTGCCCGTCCAGACACCTCCAGCTAGTCTCTCATTGGTTCTCGCTATTCCTGTTCATCTTCCGCAGAAATTGCAAACTGGGCCAAACAGGAGGTTAAAGGCCCTGACTCTCCAAGTTGGGAGAGTGTTAGTAAAGCGTCTGGAATGTTGCACCCGAGTATCAGGGGAGGAAAACTGAGACATATTTGAACACGTCTCCTGTTCACACGGTTGATCATACTCTGGGTTCCACATGCATGTTTTAGCTGAAGGAAGAATACCTTAAACCTGGGTAGTTGAAACCCGTGGAATGGGTACCATGCAATATGACTTCAAAGGGTCTTCATTTGCTCACCGAACCTCTCCAATCCTATCACTGCTGCCTTTATGCCCCTGTACACACGCTTGATTCTCTTTTGGAGACATAGCAATCCATAGGTTTAAAGATACTTACTAGTCAGGTACATTCTTAGGCGTTTAATATGCGGTGTTGAGTCCATTTCGTTGAGCAAGGAGTAGCTCTTGTCTATTCCATATTTGGCTTAAGGAACTTTATCTGTGCTCATTTCAATCTCTGGTTTTATGCAGCACCCCAACTCACCTTTCCCCTTAAGCAAGCATAAGTTGGTTTTCTAAATTTGACACCCTGTTCTGTTCTGTAATTCAGTTCCTGTGTAGCCAAGTTTACATTCCGTGTATTACTGATATCTTATGATGTTTCTTTTTCTGTGTGACTTATTTCAGTTAGAATCATCGTACCTGAATCCACTCTTTGTGCTGCTAAGGGCCTGTTGACATACATTTCATTGCTGAGTGATATTGCTTTGTAAGTAAATACCACAACTTCTTTATCCATTTTTCACTTTTTGCGATGTTGAACTTGTACTGTAAACGAGGTTCTTGTAAACAGAGCCATTCCATACTTTGGGGTGGCTGTGTCTTTTTGATTTTAATTTCCCTAAGCTATAGGACCATAAGTGGAAGTGCCCTAGGCTCTGTTGCTTTGTTTTTTACATGTTTCAGGAAACACCATACACTTCTCCCGAGTGTCTGTTGGCAATTTACATCCCGCCCATCAGCATAACAAGGCTCCCAGTTCTCCATGGCCTGTCCTGCCTTTCTGGATTTTACACTTTTTTCAGATGGCCCTTTTGACCGGGGGGAAGTGAGACTTCATTGTAGTGCAGATTTCCTTTGCAAGTTTGCTTGGTTGGCCAAAAAGGGCGTATGCGTTTTTTCCTGAATATATTCAGGAAAAAACGCATACGCCCTTTTTGGCCAAGTGCATCATTGAGGACGTTCTGCCTCTTTTCCTATGCTTTCAATGCAATTCCAGTCTACCTCCTGAAATCGGTTTCCTGCAATTCTGCCCCGCTTTCAAGTCCTCTTGGCAGCCTTACTTCGGTATATTTTTGGACGATAGCTGTCATTTATAACTCTGCAGGTTTGTGAATTACAGTGCCCCTGAGCTCCTTTCTTCAACTCGCTTTCTTGTGAGCTGGCCGCAACACCGCAGGATGGCTTCAGGCCCTAATCTGGTTCCGGAACGGCACGCTGAGCCTTTGGTTAATTCCTCTTCCTGGTGGGAAATGAGAGTTAAATTTGCCCGTCCAGACACCTCCAGCTAGTCTCTCATTGGTTCTCGCTATTCCTGTTCATCTTCCGCAGAAATTGCAAACTGGGCCAAACAGGAGGTTAAAGGCCCTGACTCTCCAAGTGGGGAGAGTGTTAGTAAAGCGTCTGGAATGTTGCACCCGAGTATCAGGGGAGGAAAACTGAGACATATTTGAACACGTCTCCCGTTCACACGGTTGATCATACTCTGGGTTCCACATGCATGTTTTAGCTGAAGGAAGAATACCTTAAACCTGGGTAGTTGAAACCCGTGGAATGGGTACCATGCAATATGACTTCAAAGGGTCTTCATTTGCTCACCGAACCTCTCCAATCCTATCACTGCTGCCTTTATGCCCCTGTACACATGCTTGATTCTCTTTCGGAGACATAGCAATCCATAGGTTTTAAGATACTTACTAGTCAGGTACATTCTTAGGCGTTTAATATGGGGTGTTGAGTCCATTTCGTTGAGCAAGGAGTAGCTCTTGTCTATTCCATATTTGGCTTAAGGAACTTTATCTGTGCTCATTTCAATCTCTGGTTTTATGCAGCACCCCAACTCACCTTTCCCCTTAAGCAAGCATAAGTTGGTTTTCTAAATTTGAGACCCTGTTCTGTTCTGTAATTCAGTTCCTGTGTAGCCAAGTTTACATTCCGTGTATTACTGATATCTTATGATGTTTCTTTTTCTGTGTGACTTATTTCAGTTAGAATCATCATACCTGAATCCACTCATTGTGCTGCTAAGGGTCTGATGACATAGATTTCATTGCTGAGTGATACTGCATTGTACGTAAGTACCACAAGTTCTTTATCCATTTTTCACTTTCTGTGATACTGAACTTGTACGGTAAACGAGGTTCTTGTAAACAGAGGCGTCCCAAACTTTGGGGTGGCTGTGTCTTTTTGATTTTAATTTCCCTAAGCTATAGGACCATAAGTGGAAGTGCCCTAGGCTCTGTTGCTTTGTTTTTTACATGTTTCAGGAAACACCATACACTTCTCCCGAGTGTCTGTTGGCAATTTACATCCCGCCCATCAGCATAACAAGGCTCCCAGTTCTCCATGGCCTGTCCTGCCTTTCTGGATTTTACACTTTTTTCAGATGGCCCTTTTGACCGGGGGGAATTGAGACTTCATTGTAGTGCAGATTTCCTTTGCAAGCTTGCTTGGTTGGCCAAAAAGGGCGTATGCGTTTTTTCCTGAATATATTCAGGAAAAAACGCATACGCCCTTTTTGGCCAAGTGCATCATTGTGGACGTTCTGCCTCTTTTCCTATGCTTTCAATGCAATTCCAGTCTACCTCCTGAAATCGGTTTCCTGCAATTCTGCCCCGCTTTCAAGTCCTCTTGGCAGCCTTACTTCGGTATATTTTTGGACGATAGCTGTCATTTATAACTCTGCAGGTTTGTGAATTACAGTGCCCCTGAGCTCCTTTCTTCAACTCGCTTTCTTGTGAGCTGTCCGCAACACTGCAGGATGACTTCAGGCCCTAATCTGGTTCCGGCACGGCACGCTGAGCCTTTGGTTATTTCCTCTTCCTGGTGGGAAATTAGAGTTAAATTTGCCCGTCCAGACACCTCCAGCTAGTCTCTCATTGGTTCTCGCTATTCCTGTTCATCTTCCGCAGAAATTGCAAACTGGGCCAAACAGGAGGTTAAAGGCCCTGACTCTCCAAGTCGGGAGAGTGTTAGTAAAGCGTCTGGAATGTTGCACCCGAGTATCAGGGGAGGAAAACTGAGACATATTTGAACACGTCTCCCGTTCACACGGTTGATCATACTCTGGGTTCCACATGCATGTTTTAGCTGAAGGAAGAATACCTTAAACCTGGGTAGTTGAAACCCGTGGAATGGGTACCATGCAATATGACTTCAAAGGGTCTTCATTTGCTCACCGAACCTCTCCAATCCTATCACTGCTGCCTTTATGCCCCTGTACACACGCTTGATTCTCTTTTGGAGACATAGCAATCCATAGGTTTAAAGATACTTACTAGTCAGGTACATTCTTAGGCGTTTAATATGGGGTGTTGAGTCCATTTCGTTGAGCAAGGAGTAGCTCTTGTCTATTCCATATTTGGCTTAAGGAACTTTATCTGTGCTCATTTCAATCTCTGGTTTTATGCAGCACCCCAACTCACCTTTCCCCTTAAGCAAGCATAAGTTGGTTTTCTAAATTTGAGACCCTGTTCTGTTTTGGAATTCAGTTCCTGTGTAGCCAAGTTTACATTCTGTGTATTAGTGATATCTTATGATGTTTCTTTTTCTGTGTGACTTATTTCAGTTAGAATCATCGTACCTGAATCCACTCTTTGTGCTGCTAAGGGCCTGTTGACATAGATTTCATTGCTGAATGATATTGCTTTGTAAGTAAATACCACAACTTCTTTATCCATTTTTCACTTTTTGCGATGTTGAACTTGTACTGTAAACGAGGTTCTTGTAAACAGAGCCATTCCATACTTTGGGGTGGCTGTGTCTTTTTGATTTTAATTTCCCTAAGCTATAGGACCATAAGTGGAAGTGCCCTAGGCTCTGTTGCTTTGTTTTTTAGATGTTTCAGGAAACACCATACACTTCTCCCGAGTGTCTGTTGGCAATTTACATCCCGCCCATCAGCATAACAAGGCTCCCAGTTCTCCATGGCCTGTCCTGCCTTTCTGGATTTTACACTTTTTTCAGATGGCCCTTTTGACCGGGGGGAATTGAGACTTCATTGTAGTGCAGATTTCCTTTGCAAGCTTGCTTGGTTGGCCAAAAAGGGCGTATGCGTTTTTTCCTGAATATATTCAGGAAAAAACGCATACGCCCTTTTTGGCCAAGTGCATCATTGTGGACGTTCTGCCTCTTTTCCTATGCTTTCAATGCAATTCCAGTCTACCTCCTGAAATCGGTTTCCTGCAATTCTGCCCCGCTTTCAAGTCCTCTTGGCAGCCTTACTTCAGTATATTTTTGGACGATAGCTGTCATTTATAACTCTGCAGGTTTGTGAATTACAGTGCCCCTGAGCTCCTTTCTTCAACTCGCTTTCTTGTGAGCTGTCCGCAACACTGCAGGATGACTTCAGGCCCTAATCTGGTTCCGGCACGGCACGCTGAGCCTTTGGTTATTTCCTCTTCCTGGTGGGAAATTAGAGTTAAATTTGCCCGTCCAGACACCTCCAGCTAGTCTCTCATTGGTTCTCGCTATTCCTGTTCATCTTCCGCAGAAATTGCAAACTGGGCCAAACAGGAGGTTAAAGGCCCTGACTCTCCAAGTTGGGAGAGTGTTAGTAAAGCGTCTGGAATGTTGCACCCGAGTATCAGGGGAGGAAAACTGAGACATATTTGAACACGTCTCCCGTTCACACGGTTGATCATACTCTGGGTTCCACATGCATGTTTTAGCTGAAGGAAGAATACCTTAAACCTGGGTAGTTGAAACCCGTGGAATGGGTACCATGCAATATGACTTCAAAGGGTCTTCATTTGCTCACCGAACCTCTCCAATCCTATCACTGCTGCCTTTATGCCCCTGTACACACGCTTGATTCTCTTTTGGAGACATAGCAATCCATAGGTTTAAAGATACTTACTAGTCAGGTACATTCTTAGGCGTTTAATATGGGGTGTTGAGTCCATTTCGTTGAGCAAGGAGTAGCTCTTGTCTATTCCATATTTGGCTTAAGGAACTTTATCTGTGCTCATTTCAATCTCTGGTTTTATGCAGCACCCCAACTCACCTTTCCCCTTAAGCAAGCATAAGTTGGTTTTCTAAATTTGAGACCCTGTTCTGTTTTGGAATTCAGTTCCTGTGTAGCCAAGTTTACATTCTGTGTATTAGTGATATCTTATGATGTTTCTTTTTCTGTGTGACTTATTTCAGTTAGAATCATCGTACCTGAATCCACTCTTTGTGCTGCTAAGGGCCTGTTGACATAGATTTCATTGCTGAATGATATTGCTTTGTAAGTAAATACCACAACTTCTTTATCCATTTTTCACTTTTTGCGATGTTGAACTTGTACTGTAAACGAGGTTCTTGTAAACAGAGCCGTTCCATACTTTGGGGTGGCTGTGTCTTTTTGATTTTAATTTCCCTAAGCTATAGGACCATAAGTGGAAGTGCCCTAGGCTCTGTTGCTTTGTTTTTTAGATGTTTCAGGAAACACCATACACTTCTCCCGAGTGTCTGTTGGCAATTTACATCCCGCCCATCAGCATAACAAGGCTCCCAGTTCTCCATGGCCTGTCCTGCCTTTCTGGATTTTATTCTTTTTTCAGATGGCCCTTTTGACCGGGGGGAAGTGAGACTTCATTGTAGTGCAGATTTCCTTTGCAAGTTTGCTTGGTTGGCCAAAAAGGGCGTATGCGTTTTTTCCTGAATATATTCAGGAAAAAACGCATACGCCCTTTTTGGCCAAGTGCATCATTGTGGACGTTCTGCCTCTTTTCCTATGCTTTCAATGCAATTCCAGTCTACCTCCTGAAATCGGTTTCCTGCAATTCTGCCCTGCTTTCAAGTCCTCTTGGCAGCCTTACTTCAGTATATTTTTGGACGATAACTGTCATTTATAACTCTGAAGTTTTGTGAATTACAGTGCCCCTGAGCTCCTTTCTTCAACTCGCTTTCTTGTGAGCTGGCCGCAACACCGCAGGATGGCTTCAGGCCCTAATCTGGTTCCGGCACGGCACGCTGAGCCTTTGGTTATTTCCTCTTCCTGGTGGGAAATGAGAGTTAAATTTGCCCGTCCAGACACCTCCAGCTAGTCTCTCATTGGTTCTCCCTATTCCTGTTCATCTTCCACAGAAATTGCAAACTGGGCCAAACAGGAGGTTAAAGGGACTGACTCTCCAAGTCGGGAGAGTGTTAGTAAAGCGTCTGGAATGTTGCACCCGAGTACCAGGGTACGAAAACTGAGACATATTTGAACACGTCTCCCGTTCACACGGTTGATCATACTCTGGGTTCCACATGCATGTTTTAGCTGAAGGAAGAATACCTTAAACCTGGGTAGTTGAAACCCGTGGAATGGGTACCATGCAATATGACTTCAAAGGGTCTTCATTTGCTCACCGAACCTCTCCAATCCTATCACTGCTGCGTTTATGCCCCTGTACACATGCTTGATTCTCTTTTGGAGACATAGCAATCCATAGGTTTTAAGATACTTACTAGACAGGTACATTCTTAGGCGTTTAATATGGGGTGTTGAGTCCATTTCATTGAGCAAGGAGTAGCTCTTGTCTATTCCATATTTGGCTTAAGGAACTTTATCTGTGCTCATTTCAATCTCTGGTTTTATGCAGCACCCCAACTCACCTTTTCTCTTAAGCAAACATAAGTTGGTTTTCTAAATTTGAGACCCTGTTCTGTTTTGGAGTTCAGTTCCTGTGTAGCCAAGTTTACATTCCGTGTATTAGTGATATCTTATGATGTTTCTTTTTCTGTGTGACTTATTTCAGTTAGAATCATCGTACCTGAATCCACTCATTATGCTGCTACGGGCCTGATGACATAGATTTCATTGCTGAGTGATACTGCATTGTACGTAAGTACCACAAGTTCTTTATCCATTTTTCACTTTCTGTGATACTGAACTTGTACGGTAAACGAGGTTCTTGTAAACAGAGGCGTCCCAAACTTTGGGGTGGCTGTGTCTTTTTGATTTTAATTTCCCTAAGCTATAGGACCATAAGTGGAAGTGCCCTAGGCTCTGTTCCTTTGTTTTTTAGATGTTTCAGGAAACACCATACACTTCTCCCGAGTGTCTGTTGGCAATTTACATCCCGCCCATCAGCATAACAAGGCTCCCAGTTCTCCATGGCCTGTCCTGCCTTTCTGGATTTTACACTTTTTTCAGATGGCCCTTTTGACCGGGGGGAAGTGAGACTTCATTGTAGTGCAGATTTCCTTTGCAAGTTTGCTTGGTTGGCCAAAAAGGGCGTATGCGTTTTTTCCTGAATATATTCAGGAAAAAACGCATACGCCCTTTTTGGCCAAGTGCATCATTGAGGACGTTCTGCCTCTTTTCCTATGCTTTCAATGCAATTCCAGTCTACCTCCTGAAATCGGTTTCCTGCAATTCTGCCCCGCTTTCAAGTCCTCTTGGCAGCCTTACTTCAGTATATTTTTGGACGATAGCTGTCATTTATAACTCTGCAGGTTTGTGAATTACAGTGCCCCTGAGCTCCTTTCTTCAACTCGCTTTCTTGTGAGCTGGCCGCAACACCGCAGGATGGCTTCAGGCCCTAATCTGGTTCCGGCACGGCACGCTGAGCCTTTGGTTAATTCCTCTTCCTGGTGGGAAATGAGAGTTAAATTTGCCCGTCCAGACACCTCCAGCTAGTCTCTCATTGGTTCTCGCTATTCCTGTTCATCTTCCACAGAAATTACAAACTGGGCCAAACAGGAGGTTAAAGGGACTGACTCTCCAAGTCGGGAGAGTGTTAGTAAAGCGTCTGGAATGTTGCACCCGAGTACCAGGGTACGAAAACTGAGACATATTTGAACACGTCTCCCGATCACATGGTTGATCATACTCTAGGTTCCACATGCATGTTTTAGCTGAAGGAAGAATACCTTAAACCTGGGTAGTTGAAACCCGTGGAATGGGTACCATGCAATATGACTTCAAAGGGTCTTCATTTGCTCACCGAACCTCTCCAATCCTATCACTGCTGCGTTTATGCCCCTGTACACATGCTTGATTCTCTTTCGGAGACATAGCAATCCATAGGTTTTAAGATACTTACTAGTCAGGTACATTCTTAGGCGTTTAATATGCGGTGTTGAGTCCATTTCGTTGAGCAAGGAGTAGCTCTTGTCTATTCCATATTTGGCTTAAGGAACTTTATCTGTGCTCATTTCAATCTCTGGTTTTATGCAGCACCCCAACTCACCTTTCCCCTTAAGCAAGCATAAGTTGGTTTTCTAAATTTGAGACCCTGTTCTGTTCTGTAATTCAGTTCCTGTGTAGCCAAGTTTACATTCCATGTATTACTGATATCTTATGATGTTTCTTTTTCTGTGTGACTTATTTCAGTTAGAATCATCGTACCTGAATCCACTCTTTGTGCTGCTAAGGGCCTGTTGACATACATTTCATTGCTGAGTGATATTGCTTTGTAAGTAAATACCACAACTTCTTTATCCATTTTTCACTTTTTGCGATGTTGAACTTGTACTGTAAACGAGGTTCTTGTAAACAGAGCCATTCCATACTTTGGGGTGGCTGTGTCTTTTTGATTTTAATTTCCCTAAGCTATAGGACCATAAGTGGAAGTGCCCTAGGCTCTGTTGCTTTGTTTTTTACATGTTTCAGGAAACACCATACACTTCTCCCGAGTGTCTGTTGGCAATTTACATCCCGCCCATCAGCATAACAAGGCTCCCAGTTCTCCATGGCCTGTCCTGCCTTTCTGGATTTTACACTTTTTTCAGATGGCCCTTTTGACCGGGGGGAAGTGAGACTTCATTGTAGTGCAGATTTCCTTTGCAAGCTTGCTTGGTTGGCCAAAAAGGGCGTATGCGTTTTTTCCTGAATATATTCAGGAAAAAACGCATACGCCCTTTTTGGCCAAGTGCATCATTGAGGACGTTCTGCCTCTTTTCCTATGCTTTCAATGCAATTCCAGTCTACCTCCTGAAATCGGTTTCCTGCAATTCTGCCCCGCTTTCAAGTCCTCTTGGCAGCCTTACTTCGGTATATTTTTGGACGATAGCTGTCATTTATAACTCTGCAGGTTTGTGAATTACAGTGCCCCTGAGCTCCTTTCTTCAACTCGCTTTCTTGTGAGCTGGCCGCAACACCGCAGGATGGCTTCAGGCCCTAATCTGGTTCCGGAACGGCACGCTGAGCCTTTGGTTAATTCCTCTTCCTGGTGGGAAATGAGAGTTAAATTTGCCCGTCCAGACACCTCCAGCTAGTCTCTCATTGGTTCTCGCTATTCCTGTTCATCTTCCGCAGAAATTGCAAACTGGGCCAAACAGGAGGTTAAAGGCCCTGACTCTCCAAGTGGGGAGAGTGTTAGTAAAGCGTCTGGAATGTTGCACCCGAGTATCAGGGGAGGAAAACTGAGACATATTTGAACACGTCTCCCGTTCACACGGTTGATCATACTCTGGGTTCCACATGCATGTTTTAGCTGAAGGAAGAATACCTTAAACCTGGGTAGTTGAAACCTGTGGAATGGGTACCATGCAATATGACTTCAAAGGGTCTTCATTTGCTCACCGAACCTCTCCAATCCTATCACTGCTGCGTTTATGCCCCTGTACACATGCTTGATTCTCTTTCGGAGACATAGCAATCCATAGGTTTTAAGATACTTACTAGTCAGGTACATTCTTAGGCGTTTAATATGCGGTGTTGAGTCCATTTCGTTGAGCAAGGAGTAGCTCTTGTCTATTCCATATTTGGCTTAAGGAACTTTATCTGTGCTCATTTCAATCTCTGGTTTTATGCAGCACCCCAACTCACCTTTACCCTTAAGCAAGCATAAGTTGGTTTTCTAAATTTGAGACCCTGTTCTGTTCTGTAATTCAGTTCCTGTGTAGCCAAGTTTACATTCCGTGTATTACTGATATCTTATGATGTTTCTTTTTCTGTGTGACTTATTTCAGTTAGAATCATCATACCTGAATCCACTCATTGTGCTGCTAAGGGCCTGATGACATAGATTTCATTGCTGAGTGATATTGCTTTGTAAGTAAATACCACAACTTCTTTATCCATTTTTCACTTTCTGCGATGTTGAACTTGTACTGTAAACGAGGTTCTTGTAAACAGAGCCGTACCATACTTTGGGGTGGCTGTGTCTTTTTGATTTTAATTTCCCTAAGCTTTAGGACCATAAGTGGAAGTGCCCTAGGCTCTGTTCCTTTGTTTTTTAGATGTTTCAGGAAACACCATACACTTCTCCCGAGTGTCTGTTGGCAATTTACATCCCGCCCATCAGCATAACAAGGCTCCCAGTTCTCCATGGCCTGTCCTGCCTTTCTGGATTTTACACTTTTTTCAGATGGTCCTTTTGACTGGGGGGAAGTGAGACTTCATTGTAGTGCAGATTTCCTTTGCAAGCTTGCTTGGTTGGCCAAAAAGGGCGTATGCGTTTTTTCCTGAATATATTCAGGAAAAAACGCATATGCCCTTTTTGGCAAGGGGCATTATTGTGGACGCTCTGCCTCTTTTCCTATGCTTTCAATGCAATTCCACTCTACCTCCTGAAATCGGTTTCCTGCAATTCTGCCCCGCTTTCAAGTCCTCTTGGCTGCCTTACTTCAGTATATTTTTGGACGATAGCTGTCATTTATAACTCTGCAGGTTTGTGAATTACAGTGACCCTGAGCTCCTTTCTTCAACTCGCTTTCTTGTGAGCTGGCCGCAACACCGCAGGATGGCTTCAGGCCCTAAACTGGTTCCGGCATGGCACGCTGAGCCTTTGGTTAATTCCTCTTCCTGGTGGGAAATGAGAGTTAAATTTGCCCGTCCAGACACCTCCAGCTAGTCTCTCATTGGTTCTCGCTATTCCTGTTCATCTTCCGCAGAAATTGCAAACTGGGCCAAACAGGAGGTTAAGGGGACTGAATCTCCAAGTCGGGAGAGTGTTAGTAAAGCGTCTGGAATGTTGCACCCGAGTACCAGGGTACGAAAACTGAGACATATTTGAACACGTCTCCCGATCACATGGTTGATCATACTCTAGGTTCCACATGCATGTTTTAGCTGAAGGAAGAATACCTTAAACCTGGGTAGTTGAAACCCGTGGAATGGGTACCATGCTATATGACTTCAAAGGGGCTTCATTTGCTCACCGAACCTCTCCAATCCTATCACTGCTGCATTTATGCCCCTTTACACATGCTTGATTCTCTTTCGGAGACATAGCAATCCATAGGTTTTAAGATACTTACTAGTCAGGTACATTCTTAGGCGTTTAATATGCGGTGTTGAGTCCATTTCGTTGAGCAAGGAGTAGCTCTTGTCTATTCCATATTTGGCTTAAGGAACTTTATCTGTGCTCATTTCAATCTCTGGTTTCATGCAGCACCCCAACTCACCTTTCCCCTTAAGCAAGCATAAGTTGGTTTTCTAAATTTGAGACCCTGTTCTGTTCTGTAATTCAGTTCCTGTGTAGCCAAGTTTACATTCCGTGTATTACTGATATCTTATGATGTTTCTTTTTCTGTGTGACTTATTTCAGTTAGAATCATCATACCTGAATCCACTCATTGTGCTGCTAAGGGCCTGATGACATAGATTTCATTGCTGAGTGATATTGCTTTGTAAGTAAATACCACAACTTCTTTATCCATTTTTCACTTTCTGCGATGTTGAACTTGTACTGTAAACGAGGTTCTTGTAAACAGAGCCGTTCCATATTTTGGGGTGGCTGTGTCTTTTTGATTTTAATTTCCCTAAGCTATAGGACCATAAGTGGAAGTGCCCTAGGCTCTGTTGCTTTGTTTTTTAGATGTTTCAGGAAACACC
Organism: Pseudorca crassidens; assembly: GCF_039906515.1. Taxonomy (NCBI): domain Eukaryota; kingdom Metazoa; phylum Chordata; class Mammalia; order Artiodactyla; family Delphinidae; genus Pseudorca; species Pseudorca crassidens. The sequence continues at coordinate 106,141,667 of NC_090301.1, forward strand.
ATACACTTCTCCCCAGTGTCTGTTGGCAATTTACATCCCGCCCATCAGCATAACAATGCTCCCAGTTCTCCATGGCCTGTCCTGCCTTTCTGGATTTTACACTTTTTTCAGATGGCCCTTTTGACCGGGGGGAATTGAGACTTCATTGTAGTGCAGATTTCCTTTGCAAGCTTGCTTGGTTGGCCAAAAAGGGCGTATGCGTTTTTTCCTGAATATATTCAGGAAAAAACGCATACGCCCTTTTTGGCCAAGTGCATCATTGTGGAGGTTCTGCCTCTTTTCCTATGCTTTCAATGCAATTCCAGTCTACCTCCTGAAATCGGTTTCCTGCAATTCTGCCCCGCTTTCAAGTCCTCTTGGCAGCCTTACTTCAGTATATTTTTGGACGATAGCTGTCATTTATAACTCTGCAGGTTTGTGAATTACAGTGCCCCTGAGCTCCTTTCTTCAACTCGCTTTCTTGTGAGCTGGCCGCAACACTGCAGGATGACTTCAGGCCCTAATCTGGTTCCGGCACGGCACGCTGAGCCTTTGGTTATTTCCTCTTCCTGGTGGGAAATGAGAGTTAAATTTGCCCGTCCAGACACCTCCAGCTAGTCTCTCATTGGTTCTCGCTATTCCTGTTCATCTTCCGCAGAAATTGCAAACTGGGCCAAACAGGAGGTTAAAGGCCCTGACTCTCCAAGTTGGGAGAGTGTTAGTAAAGCGTCTGGAATGTTGCACCCGAGTATCTGGGGAGGAAAACTGAGACATATTTGAACACGTCTCCCGTTCACACGGTTGATCATACTCTGGGTTCCACATGCATGTTTTAGCTGAAGGAAGAATACCTTAAACCTGGGTAGTTGAAACCCGTGGAATGGGTACCATGCAATATGACTTCAAAGGGTCTTCATTTGCTCACCGAACCTCTCCAATCCTATCACTGCTGCCTTTATGCCCCTGTACACACGCTTGATTCTCTTTTGGAGACATAGCAATCCATAGGTTTAAAGATACTTACTAGTCAGGTACATTCTTAGGCGTTTAATATGGGGTTTTGAGTCCATTTCGTTGAGCAAGGAGTAGCTCTTGTCTATTCCATATTTGGCTTAAGGAACTTTATCTGTGCTCATTTCAATCTCTGGTTTTATGCAGCACCCCAACTCACCTTTCCCCTTAAGCAAGCATAAGTTGGTTTTCTAAATTTGAGACCCTGTTCTGTTTTGGAATTCAGTTCCTGTGTAGCCAAGTTTACATTCTGTGTATTAGTGATATCTTATGATGTTTCTTTTTCTGTGTGACTTATTTCAGTTAGAATCATCGTACCTGAATCCACTCTTTGTGCTGCTAAGGGCCTGTTGACATAGATTTCATTGCTGAATGATATTGCTTTGTAAGTAAATACCACAACTTCTTTATCCATTTTTCACTTTTTGCGATGTTGAACTTGTACTGTAAACGAGGTTCTTGTAAACAGAGCCGTTCCATACTTTGGGGTGGCTGTGTCTTTTTGATTTTAATTTCCCTAAGCTATAGGACCATAAGTGGAAGTGCCCTAGGCTCTGTTGCTTTGTTTTTTAGATGTTTCAGGAAACACCATACACTTCTCCCGAGTGTCTGTTGGCAATTTACATCCCGCCCATCAGCATAACAAGGCTCCCAGTTCTCCATGGCCTGTCCTGCCTTTCTGGATTTTATTCTTTTTTCAGATGGCCCTTTTGACCGGGGGGAAGTGAGACTTCATTGTAGTGCAGATTTCCTTTGCAAGTTTGCTTGGTTGGCCAAAAAGGGCGTATGCGTTTTTTCCTGAATATATTCAGGAAAAAACGCATACGCCCTTTTTGGCCAAGTGCATCATTGTGGACGTTCTGCCTCTTTTCCTATGCTTTCAATGCAATTCCAGTCTACCTCCTGAAATCGGGTTCCTGCAATTCTGCCCTGCTTTCAAGTCCTCTTGGCAGCCTTACTTCAGTATATTTTTGGACGATAACTGTCATTTATAACTCTGAAGTTTTGTGAATTACAGTGCCCCTGAGCTCCTTTCTTCAACTCGCTTTCTTGTGAGCTGGCCGCAACACCGCAGGATGGCTTCAGGCCCTAATCTGGTTCCGGCACGGCACGCTGAGCCTTTGGTTATTTCCTCTTCCTGGTGGGAAATGAGAGTTAAATTTGCCCGTCCAGACACCTCCAGCTAGTCTCTCATTGGTTCTCCCTATTCCTGTTCATCTTCCACAGAAATTGCAAACTGGGCCAAACAGGAGGTTAAAGGGACTGACTCTCCAAGTCGGGAGAGTGTTAGTAAAGCGTCTGGAATGTTGCACCCGAGTACCAGGGTACGAAAACTGAGACATATTTGAACACGTCTCCCGTTCACACGGTTGATCATACTCTGGGTTCCACATGCATGTTTTAGCTGAAGGAAGAATACCTTAAACCTGGGTAGTTGAAACCCGTGGAATGGGTACCATGCAATATGACTTCAAAGGGTCTTCATTTGCTCACCGAACCTCTCCAATCCTATCACTGCTGCGTTTATGCCCCTGTACACATGCTTGATTCTCTTTTGGAGACATAGCAATCCATAGGTTTTAAGATACTTACTAGTCAGGTACATTCTTAGGCGTTTAATATGGGGTGTTGAGTCCATTTCATTGAGCAAGGAGTAGCTCTTGTCTCTTCCATATTTGGCTTAAGGAACTTTATCTGTGCTCATTTCAATCTCTGGTTTTATGCAGCACCCCAACTCACCTTTTCTCTTAAGCAAACATAAGTTGGTTTTCTAAATTTGAGACCCTCTTCTGTTTTGGAGTTCAGTTCCTGTGTAGCCAAGTTTACATTCCGTGTATTACTGATATCTTATGATGTTTCTTTTTCTGTGTGACTTATTTCAGTTAGAATCATCGTACCTGAATCCACTCTTTGTGCTGCTAAGGGCCTGTTGACATACATTTCATTGCTGAGTGATATTGCTTTGTAAGTAAATACCACAACTTCTTTATCCATTTTTCACTTTTTGCGATGTTGAACTTGTACGGTAAACAAGGTTCTTGTAAACAGAGGCGTCCCAAACTTTGGGGTGGCTGTGTCTTTTTTATTTTAATTTCCCTAAGCTATAGGACCATAAGTGGAAGTGCCCTAGGCTCTGTTCCTTTGTTTTTTAGATGTTTCAGGAAACACCATACACTTCTCCCGAGTGTCTGTTGGCAATTTACATCCCGCCCATCAGCATAACAAGGCTCCCAGTTCTCCATGGCCTGTCCTGCCTTTCTGGATTTTACACTTTTTTCAGATGGCCCTTTTGACCGGGGGGAAGTGAGACTTCATTGTAGTGCAGATTTCCTTTGCAAGTTTGCTTGGTTGGCCAAAAAGGGCGTATGCGTTTTTTCCTGAATATATTCAGGAAAAAACGCATACGCCCTTTTTGGCCAAGTGCATCATTGAGGACGTTCTGCCTCTTTTCCTATGCTTTCAATGCAATTCCAGTCTACCTCCTGAAATCGGTTTCCTGCAATTCTGCCCCGCTTTCAATTCCTCTTGGCAGCCTTACTTCGGTATATTTTTGGACGATAGCTGTCATTTATAACTCTGCAGGTTTGTGAATTACAGTGCCCCTGAGCTCCTTTCTTCAACTCGCTTTCTTGTGAGCTGGCCGCAACACCGCAGGATGGCTTCAGGCCCTAATCTGGTTCCGGAACGGCACGCTGAGCCTTTGGTTAATTCCTCTTCCTGGTGGGAAATGAGAGTTAAATTTACCCGTCCTGACACCTCCAGCTAGTCTCTCATTGGTTCTCCCTATTCCTGTTCATCTTCCGCAGAAATTGCAAACTGGGCCAAACAGGAGGTTAAAGGGACTGACTCTCCAAGTTGGGAGAGTGTTAGTAAAGCGTCTGGAATGTTGCACCCGAGTACCAGGGTACGAAAACTGAGACATATTTGAACACGTCTCCCGTTCACACGGTTGATCATACTCTGGGTTCCACATGCATGTTTTAGCTGAAGGAAGAATACCTTAAACCTGGGTAGTTGAAACCCGTGGAATGGGTACCATGCAATATGACTTCAAAGGGTCTTCATTTGCTCACCGAACCTCTCCAATCCTATCACTGCTGCGTTTATGCCCCTGTACACACGCTTGATTCTCTTTTGGAGACATAGCAATCCATAGGTTTTAAGATACTTACTAGTCAGGTACATTCTTAGGCGTTTAATATGGGGTGTTGAGTCCATTTCATTGAGCAAGGAGTAGCTCTTGTCTATTCCATATTTGGCTTAAGGAACTTTATCTGTGCTCATTTCAATCTCTGGTTTTATGCAGCACCCCAACTCACCTTTTCTCTTAAGCAAACATAAGTTGGTTTTCTAAATTTGAGACCCTGTTCTGTTTTGGAGTTCAGTTCCTGTGTAGCCAAGTTTACATTCCGTGTATTAGTGAAAAAGAAACATCATAGATCTTATGATGTTTCTTTTTCTGTGTGACTTATTTCAGTTAGAATCATCGTACCTGAATCCACTCATTATGCTGCTACGGGCCTGATGACATAGATTTCATTGCTGAGTGATACTGCATTGTACGTAAATACCACAAGTTCTTTATCCATTTTTCACTTTCTGCGATGTTGAACTTGTACTGTAAACGAGGTTCTTGTAAACAGAGCCGTTCCAAACTTTGGGGTGGCTGTGTCTTTTTGATTTTAATTTCCCTAAGCTATAGGACCATAAGTGGAAGTGCCCTAGGCTCTGTTCCTTTGTTTTTTAGATGTTTCAGGAAACACCATACACTTCTCCCGAGTGTCTGTTGGCAATTTACATCCCGCCCATCAGCATAACAAGGCTCCCAGTTCTCCATGGCCTGTCCTGCCTTTCTGGATTTTACACTTTTTTCAGATGGCCCTTTTGACCGGGGGGAAGTGAGACTTCATTGTAGTGCAGATTTCCTTTGCAAGGTTGCTTGGTTGGCCAAAAAGGGCGTATGCGTTTTTTCCTGAATATATTCAGGAAAAAACGCATACGCCCTTTTTGGCCAAGTGCATCATTGAGGACGTTCTGCCTCTTTTCCTATGCTTTCAATGCAATTCCAGTCTACCTCCTGAAATCGGTTTCCTGCAATTCTGCCCTGCTTTCAAGTCCTCTTGGCAGCCTTACTTCAGTATATTTTTGGACGATAGCTGTCATTTATAACTCTGCAGGTTTGTGAATTACAGTGCCCCTGAGCTCCTTTCTTCAACTCGCTTTCTTGTGAGCTGGCCGCAACACCGCAGGATGGCTTCAGGCCCTAATCTGGTTCCGGAACGGCACGCTGAGCCTTTGGTTAATTCCTCTTCCTGGTGGGAAATGAGAGTTAAATTTGCCCGTCCAGACACCTCCAGCTAGTCTCTCATTGGTTCTCGCTATTCCTGTTCATCTTCCGCAGAAATTACAAACTGGGCCAAACAGGAGGTTAAAGGGACTGACTCTCCAAGTCGGGAGAGTGTTAGTAAAGCGTCTGGAATGTTGCACCCGAGTACCAGGGTACGAAAACTGAGACATATTTGAACACGTCTCCCGATCACATGGTTGATCATACTCTAGGTTCCACATGCATGTTTTAGCTGAAGGAAGAATACCTTAAACCTGGGTAGTTGAATCCCGTGGAATGGGTACCATGCAATATGACTTCAAAGGGTCTTCATTTGCTCACCGAACCTCTCCAATCCTATCACTGCTGCGTTTATGCCCCTGTACACATGCTTGATTCTCTTTTGGAGACATAGCAATCCATAGGTTTTAAGATACTTACTAGTCAGGTACATTCTTAGGCGTTTAATATGGGGTGTTGAGTCCATTTCATTGAGCAAGGAGTAGCTCTTGTCTATTCCATATTTGGCTTAAGGAACTTTATCTGTGCTCATTTCAATCTGTGGTTTTATGCAGCACCCCAACTCACCTTTTCTCTTAAGCAAACATAAGTTGGTTTTCTAAATTTGAGACCCTGTTCTGTTTTGGAGTTCAGTTCCTGTGTAGCCAAGTTTACATTCCGTGTATTAGTGATATCTTATGATGTTTCTTTTTCTGTGTGACTTATTTCAGTTAGAATCATCGTACCTGAATCCACTCATTATGCTGCTACGGGCCTGATGACATAGATTTCATTGCTGAGTGATACTGCATTGTACGTAAGTACCACAAGTTCTTTATCCATTTTTCACTTTCTGTGATACTGAACTTGTACGGTAAACGAGGTTCTTGTAAACAGAGGCGTCCCAAACTTTGGGGTGGCTGTGTCTTTTTTATTTTAATTTCCCTAAGCTATAGGACCATAAGTGGAAGTGCCCTAGGCTCTGTTGCTTTGTTTTTTAGATGTTTCAGGAAACACCATACACTTCTCCCGAGTGTCTGTTGGCAATTTACATCCCGCCCATCAGCATAACAAGGCTCCCAGTTCTCCATGGCCTGTCCTGCCTTTCTGGATTTTACACTTTTTTCAGATGGCCCTTTTGACCGGGGGGAAGTGAGACTTCATTGTAGTGCAGATTTCCTTTGCAAGTTTGCTTGGTTGGCCAAAAAGGGCGTATGCGTTTTTTCCTGAATATATTCAGGAAAAAACGCATACGCCCTTTTTGGCCAAGTGCATCATTGTGGACGTTCTGCCTCTTTTCCTATGCTTTCAATGCAATTCCAGTCTACCTCCTGAAATCGGTTTCCTGCAATTCTGCCCCGCTTTCAAGTCCTCTTGGCAGCCTTACTTCAGTATATTTTTGGACGATAGCTGTCATTTATAACTCTGCAGGTTTGTGAATTACAGTGCCCCTGAGCTCCTTTCTTCAACTCGCTTTCTTGTGAGCTGGCCACAACACCGCAGGATGGCTTCAGGCCCTAATCTGGTTCCGGCACGGCACGCTGAGCCTTTGGTTAATTCCTCTTCCTGGTGGGAAATGAGAGTTAAATTTGCCCGTCCAGACACCTCCAGCTAGTCTCTCATTGGTTCTCGCTATTCCTGTTCATCTTCCGCAGAAATTACAAACTGGGCCAAACAGGAGGTTAAAGGGACTGACTCTCCAAGTCGGGACAGTGTTAGTAAAGCGTCTGGAATGTTGCACCCGAGTACCAGGGTACGAAAACTGAGACATATTTGAACACGTCTCCCGTTCACACGGTTGATCATACTCTGGGTTCCACATGCATGTTTTAGCTGAAGGAAGAATACCTTAAACCTGGGTAGTTGAAACCCGTGGAATGGGTACCATGCAATATGACTTCAAAGGGTCTTCATTTGCTCACCGAACCTCTCCAATCCTATCACTGCTGCGTTTATGCCCCTGTACACATGCTTGATTCTCTTTTGGAGACATAGCAATCCATAGGTTTTAAGATACTTACTAGTCAGGTACATTCTTAGGCGTTTAATATGGGGTGTTGAGTCCATTTCATTGAGCAAGGAGTAGCTCTTGTCTATTCCATATTTGTCTTAAGTAACTTTATCTGTGCTCATTTCAATCTCTGGTTTTATGCAGCACCCCAACTCACCTTTTCTCTTAAGCAAACATAAGTTGGTTTTCTAAATTTGAGACCCTGTTCTGTTTTGGAGTTCATTTCCTGTGTAGCCAAGTTTACATTCCGTGTATTAGTGATATCTTATGATGTTTCTTTTTCTGTGTGACTTATTTCAGTTAGAATCATCGTACCTGAATCCACTCATTATGCTGCTACGGGCCTGATGACATAGATTTCATTGCTGAGTGATACTGCATTGTACGTAAGTACCACAAGTTGTTTATCCATTTTTCACTTTCTGTGATACTGAACTTGTACGGTAAACGAGGTTCTTGTAAACAGAGGCGTCCCAAACTTTGGGGTGGCTGTGTCTTTTTGATTTTAATTTCCCTAAGCTATAGGACCATAAGTGGAAGTGCCCTAGGCTCTGTTCCTTTGTTTTTTAGATGTTTCAGGAAACACCATACTCTTCTCCCGAGTGTCTGTTGGCAATTTACATCCCACCCATCAGCATAACAAGGCTCCCAGTTCTCCATGGCCTGTCCTGCCTTTCTGGATTTTACACTTTTTTCAGATGTCCCTTTTGACCGGGGGGAAGTGAGACTTCATTGTAGTGCAGATTTCCTTTGCAAGTTTGCTTGGTTGGCCAAAAAGGGCGTATGCGTTTTTTCCTGAATATATTCAGGAAAAAACGCATACGCCCTTTTTGGCCAAGTGCATCATTGAGGACGTTCTGCCTCTTTTCCTATGCTTTCAATGCAATTCCAGTCTACCTCCTGAAATCGGTTTCCTGCAATTCTGCCCCGCTTTCAATTCCTCTTGGCAGCCTTACTTCGGTATATTTTTGGACGATAGCTGTCATTTATAACTCTGCAGGTTTGTGAATTACAGTGCCCTGGAGCTCCTTTCTTCAACTCGCTTTCTTGTGAGCTGGCCGCAACACCGCAGGATGGCTTCAGGCCCTAATCTGGTTCCGGAATGGCACGCTGAGCCTTTGGTTAATTCCTCTTCCTGGTGGGAAATGAGAGTTGAATTTACCCGTCCAGACACCTCCAGCTAGTCTCTCATTGTTTCTCTCTATTCCTGTTCATCTTCCGCAGAAATTGCAAACTGGGCCAAACAGGAGGTTAAAGGGACTGACTCTCCAAGTTGGGAGAGTGTTAGTAAAGCGTCTGGAATGTTGCACCCGAGTACCAGGGTACGAAAACTGAGACATATTTGAACACGTCTCCCGTTCACACGGTTGATCATACTCTGGGTACCACATGCATGTTTTAGCTGAAGGAAGAATACCTTAAACCTGGGTAGTTGAAACCCGTGGAATGGGTACCATGCAATATGACTTCAAAGGGTCTTCATTTGCTCACCGAACCTCTCCAATCCTATCACTGCTGCGTTTATGCCCCTGTACACACGCTTGATTCTCTTTTGGAGACATAGCAATCCATAGGTTTTAAGATACTTACTAGTCAGGTACATTCTTAGGCGTTTAATATGGGGTGTTGAGTCCATTTCATTGAGCAAGGAGTAGCTCTTGTCTATTCCATATTTGGCTTAAGGAACTTTATCTGTGCTCATTTCAATCTCTGGTTTTATGCAGCACCCCAACTCACCTTTTCTCTTAAGCAAACATAAGTTGGTTTTCTAAATTTGAGACCCTGTTCTGTTTTGGAGTTCAGTTCCTGTGTAGCCAAGTTTACATTCCGTGTATTAGTGAAAAAGAAACATCATAGGTCTTATGATGTTTCTTTTTCTGTGTGACTTATTTCAGTTAGAATCATCGTACCTGAATCCACTCATTATGCTGCTACGGGCCTGATGACATAGATTTCATTGCTGAGTGATACTGCATTGTACGTAAGTACCACAAGTTCTTTATCCATTTTTCACTTTCTGTGATATTGAACTTGTACGGTAAACGAGGTTCTTGTAAACAGAGGCGTCCCAAACTTTGGGGTGGCTGTGTCTTTTTGATTTTAATTTCCCTAAGCTATAGGACCATAAGTGGAAGTGCCCTAGGCTCTGTTGCTTTGTTTTTTAGATGTTTCAGGAAACACCATACACTCCTCCCAAGTGTCTCTTGGCAATTTACATCCCGCCCATCAGCATAACAAGGCTCCCAGTTCTCCATGGCCTGTCCTGCCTTTCTGGATTTTACACTTTTTTCAGATGGCCCTTTTGACCAGTGGGAAGTGAGACTTCATTGTAGTGCAGATTTCCTTTGCAAGCTTGCTTGGTTGGCCAAAAAGGGCGTATGCATTTTTTCCTGAATATATTCAGGAAAAAACGCATACGCCCTTTTTGGCCAAGTGCATCATTGAGGACGTTCTGCCTCTTTTCCTATGCTTTCAATGCAATTCCAGTCTACCTCCTGAAATCGGTTTCCTGCAATTCTGCCCCGCTTTCAAGTCCTCTTGGCAGCCTTACTTCAGTATATTTTTGGACGATAGCTGTCATTTATAACTCTGCAGGTTTGTGAATTACAGTGCCCCTGAGCTCCTTTCTTCAACTCGCTTTCTTGTGAGCTGGCCGCAACACCGCAGGATGGCTTCAGGCCCTAATCTGTTTCCGGCACGGCACGCTGAGCCTTTGGTTATTTCCTCTTCCTGGTGGGAAATGAGAGTTAAATTTGCCCGTCCAGACACCTCCAGCTAGTCTCTCATTGGTTCTCGCTATTCCTGTTCATCTTCCGCAGAAATTGCAAACTGGGCCAAACAGGAGGTTAAAGGGACTGACTCTCCAAGTGGGGAGAGTGTTAGTAAAGCGTCTGTAATGTTGCACCCGAGTACCAGGGGAGGAAAACTGAGACATATTTGAACACGTCTCCCGTTCACACGGTTGATCATACTCTGGGTTCCACATGCATGATTTACCTGAAGGAAGAATAACTTAAACCTGGAGAGTTGAGACCCGTGGAATGGGTACCATGCAATATGAATTCAAAGGGTCTTCATTTGCTCACCGAACCTCTCCAATCCTATCACTGCTGCCTTTATGCCCCTGTACACATGCTTGATTCTCTTTCGGAGACATAGCAATCCCTAGGTTTTAAGATACTTACTAGTCAGGTACATTCTTAGGCGTTTAATATGGGGTGTTGAGTCCATTTCGTTGAGCAAGGAGTAGCTCTTGTCTATTCCATATTTGGCTTAAGGAACTTTATCTGTGCTCATTTCAATCGCTGGTTTTATGCAGCACCCCAACTCACCTTTCCCCTTAAGCAAGCATAAGTTGGTTTTCTAAATTTGAGACCCTGTTCTGTTTTGGAATTCAGTTCCTGTGTAGCCAAGTTTACATTCCGTGTATTAGTGATATGTTATGATGTTTCTTTTTCTGTGTGACTTATTTCAGTTAGAATCATCGTACCTGAATCCACTCATTATGCTGCTACGGGCCTGATGACATAGATTTCATTGCTGAGTGATACTGCATTGTACGTAAGTACCACAAGTTCTTTATCCATTTTTCACTTTCTGTGATATTGAACTTGTACGGTAAACGAGGTTCTTGTAAACAGAGGCGTCCCAAACTTTGGGGTGGCTGTGTCTTTTTGATTTTAATTTCCCTAATCTATAGGACCATAAGTGGAAGTGCCCTAGGCTCTGTTGCTTTGTTTTTTAGATGTTTCAGGAAACACCATACACTCCTCCCAAGTGTCTGTTGGCAATTTACATCCCGCCCATCAGCATAACAAGGCTCCCAGTTCTCCATGGCCTGTCCTGCCTTTCTGGATTTTACACTTTTTTCAGATGTCCCTTTTGACCGGGGGGGAAGTGAGACTTCATTGTAGTGCAGATTTCCTTTGCAAGTTTGCTTGGTTGGCCAAAAAGGGCGTATGCGTTTTTTCCTGAATGTATTCAGGAAAAAACGCATACGCCCTTTTTGGCCAAGTGCATCATTGTGGACGTTCTGCCTCTTTTCCTATGCTTTCAATGCAATTCCAGTCTACCTCCTGAAATCGGTTTCCTGCAATTCTGCCCCGCTTTCAAGTCCTCTTGGCAGCCTTACTTCAGTATATTTTTGGACGATAGCTGTCATTTATAACTCTGCAGGTTTGTGAATTACAGTGCCCCTGAGCTGCTTTCTTCAACTCGCTTTCTTGTGACCTGGCCGCAACACCGCAGGATGGCTTCAGGCCCTAACCTGTTTCCGGCACGGCACGCTGAGCCTTTGGTTATTTCCTCCTCCTGGTGGGAAATGAGAGTTAAATTTGCCCGTCCAGACACCTCCAGCTAGTCTCTCATTGGTTCTCGCTATTCCTGTTCATCTTCTGCAGAAATTGCAAACTGGGCCAAACAGGAGGTTAAAGGCGCTGACTCTCCAAGTGGGGAGAGTGTTAGTAAAGCGTCTGAAATGTTGCACCCGAGTACCAGGGTACGAAAACTGAGACATATTTGAACACGTCTCCAGATCACACGGTTGATCATACTCTAGGTTCCACATGCATGTTTTAGCTGAAGGAAGAATACCTTAAACCTGGGTAGTTGAAACCCGTGGAATGGGTACCATGCAATATGACTTCAAAGGGTCTTCATTTGCTCACCGAACCTCTCCAATCCTATCACTGCTGCGTTTATGCCCCTGTACACATGCTTGATTCTCTTTCGGAGACATAGCAATCCATAGGTTTTAAGATACTTACTAGTCAGGTACATTCTTAGGCGTTTAATATGCGGTGTTGAGTCCATTTCGTTGAGCAAGGAGTAGCTCTTGTCTATTCCATATTTGGCTTAAGGAACTTTATCTGTGCTCATTTCAATCTCTGGTTTTATGCAGCACCCCAACTCACCTTTCCCCTTAAGCAAGCATAAGTTGGTTTTCTAAATTTGAGACCCTGTTCTGTTCTGTAATTCAGTTCCTGTGTAGCCAAGTTTACATTCCGTGTATTACTGATATCTTATGATGTTTCTTTTTCTGTGTGACTTATTTCAGTTAGAATCATCATACCTGAATCCACTCATTGTGCTGCTAAGGGCCTGATGACATAGATTTCATTGCTGAGTGATATTGCTTTGTAAGTAAATACCACAACTTCTTTATCCATTTTTCACTTTCTGCGATGTTGAACTTCTACTGTAAACGAGGTTCTTGTAAACAGAGGCGTTCCAAATTTTGGGGTGGCTGTGTCTTTTTGATTTTAATTTCCCGAAGCTATAGGACCATAAGTGGAAGTGCCCTAGGCTCTGTTGCTTTGTTTTTTAGATGTTTCAGGAAACACCATACACTTCTCCCCAGTGTCTGTTGGCAATTTACATCCCGCCCATCAGCATAACAAGGCTCCCAGTTCTCCATGGCCTGTCCTGCCTTTCTGGATTTTACACTTTTGTCAGATGGCCCTTTTGACCGGGGGGGAAGTGAGACTTCCTTGTAGTGCAGATTTCCTTTGCAAGCTTGCTTGGTTGGCCAAAAAGGGCGTATGCGTTTTTTCCTGAATATATTCAGGAAAAAACGCATACGCCCTTTTTGGCCAAGTGCATCATTGTGGACGTTCTGCCTCTTTTCCTATGCTTTCAATGCAATTCCAGTCTACCTCCTGAAATCGGTTTCCTGCAATTCTGCCCCACTTTCAAGTCCTCTTGGCAGCCTTACTTCAGTATATTTTTGGACGATAGCTGTCATTTATAACTCTGCAGGTTTGTGCATTACAGTGCCCCTGAGCTCCTTTCTTCAACACGCTTTCTTGTGACCTGGCCGCAACACCGCAGGATGGCTTCAGGCCCTAATCTGGTTCCGGCACGGCACGCTGAGCCTTTGGTTAATTCCTCTTCCTGGTGGGAAATGAGAGTTAAATTTGCCCGTCCAGACACCTCCAGCTAGTCTCTCATTGGTTCTCCCTATTCCTGTTCATCTTCCGCAGAAATTGCAAACTGGGCCAAACAGGAGGTTAAAGGGACTGACTCTCCAAGTCGGGAGAGTGTTAGTAAAGCTTCTGGAATGTTGCACCCGAGTACCAGGGTACGAAAACTGAGACATATTTGAACACGTCCCCCGATCACATGGTTGATCATACTCTGGGTTCCACATGCATGTTTTAGCTGAAGGAAGAATACCTTAAACCTGGAGAGTTGAGACCCGTGGAATGGGTACCATGCAATATGACTTCAAAGGGTCTTCATTTGCTCACCGAACATCTCCAATCCTATCACTGCTGCGTTTATGCCCCTGTACACATGCTTGATTCTCTTTCGGAGACATAGCAATCCATAGGTTTTAAGATACTTACTAGTCAGGTACGTTCTTAGGCGTTTAATATGCGGTGTTGAGTCCATTTCGTTGAGCAAGGAGTAGCTCTTGTCTATTCCATATTTGGCTTAAGGAACTTTATCTGTGCTCATTTCAACCTCTGGTTTTATGCAGCACCCCAACTCACCTTTCCCCTTAAGCAAGCATAAGTTGGTTTTCTAAATTTGAGACCCTGTTCTGTTCTGTAATTCAGTTTCTGTGTAGCCAAGTTTACATTCCGTGTATTACTGATATCTTATGATGTTTCTTTTTCTGTGTGACTTATTTCAGTTAGAATCATCATACCTGAATCCACTCATTGTGCTGCTAAGGGCCTGATGACATAGATTTCATTGCTGAGTGATATTGCTTTGTAAGTAAATACCACAACTTCTTTATCCATTTTTCACTTTCTGCGATGTTGAACTTGTATTGTAAACGAGGTTCTTGTAAACAGAGGCGTCCCAAACTTTGGGGTGGCTGTGTCTTTTTGATTTTAATTTCCCTAAGCTATAGGACCATAAGTGGAAGTGCCCTAGGCTCTGTTGCTTTGTTTTTTACATGTTTCAGGAAACACCATACACTTCTCCCGAGTGTCTGTTGGCAATTTACATCCCGCCCATCAGCATAACAAGGCTCCCAGTTCTCCATGGCCTGTCCTGCCTTTCTGGATTTTACACTTTTTTCAGATGGCCCTTTTGACCGGGGGGAAGTGAGACTTCATTGTAGTGCAGATTTCATTTGCAAGTTTACTTAGTTGGCCAAAAAGCGCCTATGCGTTTTTTCCTGAATATATTCAGGAAACAACGCATACGCCCTTTTTGGCCAAGTGCATCATTGTGGACGTTCTGCCTCTTTTCCTATGCTTTCAATGCAATTCCAGTCTACCTCCTGAAATCGGTTTCCTGCAATTCTGCCCCGCTTTCAAGTCCTCTTGGCAGCCTTACTTCAGTATATTTTTGGACGATAGCTGTCATTTATAACTCTGCATGTTTGTGAATTACAGTGCCCCTGAGCTCCTTTCTTCAACTCGCTTTCTTGTGACCTGGCCGCAACACCGCAGGATGGCTTCAGGCCCTAATCTGTTTCCGGCACGGCATGCTGAACCTTTGGTTAATTCCTCTTCCTGGTGGGAAATGAGAGTTAAATTTGCCCGTCCAGACACCTCCAGCTAGTCTCTCATTGGTTCTCGCTATTCCTGTTCATCTTCCGCAGAAATTGCACACTGGGCCAAACAGGAGGTTAAAGGGAATGACTCTCCAAGTCGGGAGAGTGTTAGTAAAGCGTCTGGAATGTTGCACCCGAGTACCAGGGTACGAAAACTGAGACATATTTGAACACGTCTCCCGATCACATGGTTGATCATACTCTAGGTTCCACATGCATGTTTCAGCTGAAGGAAGAATACCTTAAACCTGGGTAGTTGAAACCTGTGGAATGGGTACCATGCAATATGACTTCAAAGGGTCTTCATTTGCTCACCGATCCTCTCCAATCCTATCACTGCTGCGTTTATGCCCCTGTACACACGCTTGATTCTCTTTTGGAGACATAGCAATCCATAGGTTTTAAAATATTTACTAGTCAGGTACATTCTTAGGCGTTTAATATGCGGTGTTGAGTCCATTTCGTTGAGCAAGGAGTAGCTCTTGTCTATTCCATATTTGGCTTAAGAAACTTTATCTGTGCTCATTTCAATCTCTGGTTTTATGCAGCACCCCAACTCACCTTTCCCCTTAAGCAAGCATAAGTTGGTTTTCTAAATTTGAGACCCTGTTCTGTTTTGGAATTCAGTTCCTGTGTAGCCAAGTTTACATTCCGTGTATTAGTGATATCTTATGATGTTTCTTTTTCTGTGTGACTTATTTCAGTTAAATCATCGTACCTGAATCCACTCATTATGCTGCTACGGGCCTGATGACATAGATTTCATTGCTGAGTGATACTGCATTGTACGTAAGTACCACAAGTTCTTTATCCATTTTTCACTTTCTGTGATATTGAACTTGTACGGTAAATGAGGTTCTTGTAAACAGAGGCATCCCAAACCTTGGGGTGGCTGTGTCTTTTTGATTTTAATTTCCCTAAGCTATAGGACCATAAGTGGAAGTGCCCTAGGCTCTGTTGCTTTGTTTTTTAGATGTTTCAGTAAACACCATACACTTCTCCGGGGTGTCTGTTGGCAATTTACATCCCGCCCATCAGCATAACAAGGCTCCCAGTTCTGCATGGCCTGTCCTGCCTTTCTGGATTTTACACTTTTTTCAGATGGCCCTTTTGACCGGGGGGAAGTCAGACTTCATTGTAGTGCAGATTTCCTTTGCAAGTTTGCTTGGTTTGCCAAAAAGCGCGTATGCATTTTTTCCTGAATATATTCAGGAAAAAACGCTTACGCCCTTTTTGGCCAAGGGCATCATTGTGGACGTTCTGCCTCTTTTCCTATGCTTTCAATGCAATTCCAGTCTACCTGTTGAAATCGGTTTCCTGCAATTCTGCCCCGCTTTCAAGTCCTCTTGGCAGCCTTACTTCAGTATATTTTTGGACGATAGCTGTCATTTATAACTCTGCAGGTTTGTGAATTACAGTGCCCCTGAGCTCCTTTCTTCAACTCGCTTTCTTGTGAGCTGGCCGCAACACCGCAGGATGGCTTCAGGCCCTAATCTGGTTCCGGCACGGCACGCTGAGCCTTTGGTTAATTCCTGTTCCTGGTGGGAAATGAGAGTTAAATTTGCCCGTCCAGACACCTCCAGCTAGTCTCTCATTGGTTCTCGCTATTCCTGTTCATCTTCCGCAGAAACTGCAAACTGGGCCAAACAGGAGGTTAAAGGGACTGACTCTCCAAGTCGGGAGAGTGTTAGTAAAGCGTCTGGAATGTTGCACCCGAGTACCAGGGTACAAAAACTGAGACATATTTGAACACGTCTCCCGATCACATGGTTGATCATACTCTAGGTTCCACATGCATGTTTTAGCTGAAGGAAGAATACCTTAAACCTGGAGAGTTGAGACCCGTGGAATGGGTACCATGCAATATGACTTCAAAGGGTCTTCATTTGCTCACCGAACCTCTCCAATCCTATCACTGCTGCGTTTATGCCCCTGTACTCATGCTTGATTCTCTTTCGGAGACATAGCAATCCATAGGTTTTAAGATACTTACTAGTCAGGTACATTCTTAGGCGTTTAATATGCGGTGTTGAGTCCATTCCGTTGAGCAAGGAGTAGCTCTTGTCTATTCCATATTTGGCTTAAGGAACTTTATCTGTGCTCATTTCAATCTCTGGTTTTATGCAGCACCCCAACTCACCTTTCCCCTTAAGCAAGCATAAGTTGGTTTTCTAAATTTGAGACCCTGTTCTGTTCTGTAATTCAGTTCCTGTGTAGCCAAGTTTACATTCCGTGTATTACTGATATCTTATGATGTTTCTTTTTCTGTGTGACTTATTTCAGTTAGAATCATCATACCTGAATCCACTCATTGTGCTGCTAAGAGCCTGATGACATAGATTTCATTGCTGAGTGATATTGCTTTGTAAGTAAATACCACAACTTCTTTATCCATTTTTCACTTTCTGCGATGTTGAACTTGTACTGTAAAGGAGGTTCTTGTAAACAGAGGCGTCCCAAACTTTGGGGTGGCTGTGTCTTTTTGATTTTAATTTCCCTAAGCTATAGGACCATAAGTGGAAGTGCCCTAGGCTCTGTTGCTTTGTTTTTTAGATGTTTCAGGAAACACCATACACTTCTCCCCAGTGTCTGTTGGCAATTTACATCCCGCCCATCAGCATAACAAGGCTCCCAGTTCTGCATGGCCTGTCCTGCCTTTCTGGATTTTACACTTTTTTCAGATGGCCCTTTTGACCGGGGGGAAGTCAGACTTCATTGTAGTGCAGATTTCCTTTGCAAGTTTGCTTGGTTTGCCAAAAAGCGCGTATGCATTTTTTCCTGAATATATTCAGGAAAAAACGCTTACGCCCTTTTTGGCCAAGGGCATCATTGTGGACGTTCTGCCTCTTTTCCTATGCTTTCAATGCAATTCCAGTCTACCTGTTGAAATCGGTTTCCTGCAATTCTGCCCCGCTTTCAAGTCCTCTTGGCAGCCTTACTTCAGTATATTTTTGGACGATAGCTGTCATTTATAACTCTGCAGGTTTGTGAATTACAGTGCCCCTGAGCTCCTTTCTTCAACTCGCTTTCTTGTGAGCTGGCCGCAACACCGCAGGATGGCTTCAGGCCCTAATCTGGTTCCGGCACGGCACGCTGAGCCTTTGGTTAATTCCTGTTCCTGGTGGGAAATGAGAGTTAAATTTGCCCGTCCAGACACCTCCAGCTAGTCTCTCATTGGTTCTCGCTATTCCTGTTCATCTTCCGCAGAAACTGCAAACTGGGCCAAACAGGAGGTTAAAGGGACTGACTCTCCAAGTCGGGAGAGTGTTAGTAAAGCGTCTGGAATGTTGCACCCGAGTACCAGGGTACAAAAACTGAGACATATTTGAACACGTCTCCCGATCACATGGTTGATCATACTCTAGGTTCCACATGCATGTTTTAGCTGAAGGAAGAATACCTTAAACCTGGAGAGTTGAGACCCGTGGAATGGGTACCATGCAATATGACTTCAAAGGGTCTTCATTTGCTCACCGAACCTCTCCAATCCTATCACTGCTGCGTTTATGCCCCTGTACTCATGCTTGATTCTCTTTCGGAGACATAGCAATCCATAGGTTTTAAGATACTTACTAGTCAGGTACATTCTTAGGCGTTTAATATGCGGTGTTGAGTCCATTCCGTTGAGCAAGGAGTAGCTCTTGTCTATTCCATATTTGGCTTAAGGAACTTTATCTGTGCTCATTTCAATCTCTGGTTTTATGCAGCACCCCAACTCACCTTTCCCCTTAAGCAAGCATAAGTTGGTTTTCTAAATTTGAGACCCTGTTCTGTTCTGTAATTCAGTTCCTGTGTAGCCAAGTTTACATTCCGTGTATTACTGATATCTTATGATGTTTCTTTTTCTGTGTGACTTATTTCAGTTAGAATCATCATACCTGAATCCACTCATTGTGCTGCTAAGAGCCTGATGACATAGATTTCATTGCTGAGTGATATTGCTTTGTAAGTAAATACCACAACTTCTTTATCCATTTTTCACTTTCTGCGATGTTGAACTTGTACTGTAAAGGAGGTTCTTGTAAACAGAGGCGTCCCAAACTTTGGGGTGGCTGTGTCTTTTTGATTTTAATTTCCCTAAGCTATAGGACCATAAGTGGAAGTGCCCTAGGCTCTGTTGCTTTGTTTTTTAGATGTTTCAGGAAACACCATACACTTCTCCCCAGTGTCTGTTGGCAATTTACATCCCGCCCATCAGCATAACAAGGCTCCCAGTTCTCCATGGCCTGTCCTGCCTTTCTGGATTTTACACTTTTTTCAGATGGCCCTTTTGACTGGGGGAAGTGAGACCTCATTGTAGTGCAGATTTCCTTTGCAAGCTTGCTTGGTTTTCCAAAAAGGGCGTATGCGTTTTTTCCTGAATATATTCAGGAAAAAACGCATACGCCCTTTTTGGCCAAGTGCATCATTGTGGACGTTCTGCCTCTTTTCCTATGCTTTCAATACAATTCCAGTCTACCTCCTGAAATCGGTTTCCTGCAATTCTGCCCCGCTTTCAAGTCCTCTTGGCAGCCTTACTTCGGTATATTTTTGGACGATAGCTGTCATTTATAACTCTGCATGTTTGTGAATTACAGTGCCCCTGAGCTGCTTTCTTCAACTCGCTTTCGTGTGACCTGGCCGCAACACCGCAGGATGGCTTCAGGCCCTAATCTGGTTCCGGCACGGCACGCTGAGCCTTTGGTTAATTCCTCTTCCTGGTGGGAAATGAGAGTTAAATTTGCCGGTCCGGACACCTCCAGCTAGTCTCTCATTGGTTCTCGCTATTCCTGTTCATCTTCCGCAGAAACTGCAAACTGGGCCAAACAGGAGGTTAAAGGGACTGACTCTCCAATTCGGGAGAGTGTTAGTAAAGCGTCTGGAATGTTGCACCCGAGTACCAGGGTACGAAAGCTGAGACATATTTGAACACGTCTCCCGATCACATGGTTGATCATACTCTAGGTTCCACATGCATGTTTTAGCTGAAGGAAGAATACCTTAAACCTGGAGAGTTGAGACCCGTGGAATGGGTACCATGCAATATGACTTCAAAGGGTCTTCATTTGCTCACCGAACCTCTCCAATCCTATCACTGCTGCGTTTATGCCCCTGTACACATGCTTGATACTCTTTCGGAGACATAGCAATCCATAGGTTTTAAGATACTTACTAGTCAGGTACATTCTTAGGCGTTTAATATGCGGTGTTGAGTCCATTTCGTTGAGCAAGGAGTAGCTCTTGTCTATTCCATATTTGGCTTAAGGAACTTTATCTGTGCTCATTTCAATCTCTGGTTTTATGCAGCACCTCAACTCACCTTTCCCCTTAAGCAAGCATAAGTTGGTTTTCTAAATTTGAGACCCTGTTCTGTTCTGTAATTCAGTTCCTGTGTAGCCACGTTTACATTCCGTGTATTAGTGATATCTTATGATGTTTCTTTTTCTGTGTGACTTATTTCAGTTAGAATCATCGTACCTGAATCCACTCATTATGCTGCTACGGGCCTGATGACATAGATTTCATTGCTGAGTGATACTGCATTGTACGTAAGTACCACAAGTTCTTTATCCATTTTTCACTTTCTGTGATATTGAACTTGTACGGTAAACGAGGTTCTTGTAAACAGAGGCGTCCCAAAGTTTGGGGTGGCTGTGTCTTTTTGATTTTAATTTCCCTAAGCTATAGGACCATAAGTGGAAGTGCCCTAGGCTCTGTTGCTTTGTTTTTTAGATGTTTCAGGAAACACCATACACTTCTCCTGAGTGTCTGTTGGCAATTTACATCCCACCCATCAGCATAACAAGGATCCCAGTTCTCCATGGCCTGTCCTGCCTTTCTGGATTTTACACTTTTTTCAGATGGCCCTTTTGACCGGGGGGAAGTGAGACTTCATTGTAGTGCAGATTTCCTTTGCAAGTTTGCTTGGTTGGTCAAAAAGGGCGTATGCGTTTTTTCCTGAATATATTCAGGAAAAAACGCATACGCCCTTTTTGGCCAAGTGCATCATTGTGGACGTTCTGCCTCTTTTCCTATGCTTTCAATGCAATTCCAGTCTCCCTCCTGAAATCGGTTTCCTACAATTCTGCCCCGCTTTCAAGTCCTCTTGGCAGCCTTACTTCGGTATATTTTTGGACGATAGCTGTCATTTATAACTCTGCAGGTTTGTGAATTACAGTGCCCCTGAGCTCCTTTCTTCAACTCGCTTTCTTGTGACCTGGCCGCAACACCGCAAGATGGCTTCAGGCCCTAATCTGGTTCCGGCACGGCACGCTGAGCCTTTGGTTAATTCCTCTTCCTGGTGGGAAATGAGAGTTAAATTTGCCCGTCCAGACACCTCCAGTTAGTCTCTCATTGGTTCTCGCTATTCCTGTTCATCTTCCGCAGAAACTGCAAACTGGGCCAAACAGGAGGTTAAAGGGACCGACTCTCCAAGTGGGGAGAGTGTTAGTAAAGCGTCTGGAATGTTGCAGCCGAATACCAGGGTACGAAAGCTGAGACATATTTGAACACGTCTCCCGATCACATGGTTGATCATACTCTAGGTTCCACATGCATGTTTTAGCTGAAGGAAGAATACCTTAAACCTGGAGAGTTGAGACCCGTGGAATGGGTACCATGCAATATGACTTCAAAGGGTCTTCATTTGCTCACCGAACCTCTCCAATCCTATCACTGCTGCGTTTATGCCCCTGTACTCATGCTTGTTTCTCTTTCGGAGACATAGCAATCCATAGGTTTTAAGATACTTACTAGTCAGGTACATTCTTAGGCATTTAATATGCGGTGTTGAGTCCATTTCGTTGAGCAAGGAGTAGCTCTTGTCTATTCCATATTTGGCTTAAGGAACTTTACCTGTGCTCATTTCAATCTCTGGTTTTATGCAGCACCCCAACTCACCTTTACCCTTAAGAAAGCATAAGTTGGTTTTCTAAATTTGAGACCCTGTTCTGTTCTGTAATTCAGTTCCTGTGTAGCCAAGTTTACATTCCGTTTATTACTGATATCTTATGATGTTTCTTTTTCTGTGTGACTTATTTCAGTTAGAATCATCATACCTGAATCCACTCATTGTGCTGCTAAGAGCCTGATGACATAGATTTCATTGCTGAGTGATATTGCTTTGTAAGTAAATACCACAGCTTCTTTATCCATTTTTCACTTTCTGCGATGTTGAACTTGTACTGTAAACGAGGTTCTTGTAAACAGAGGCGTCCCAAACTTTGGGGTGGCTGTGTCTTTTTGATTTTAATTTCCCTAAGCTATAGGACCATAAGTGGAAGTGCCCTAGGCTCTGTTGCTGTGTTTTTTAGATGTTTCAGGAAACACCATACACTTCTCCCGAGTGTCTGTTGGCAATTTACATCCCGCCCATCAGCATAACAAGGCTCCCAGTTCTCCATGGCCTGTCCTGCCTTTCTGGATTTTACACTTTTTTCAGATGGCCCTTTTGACCGGGGGGAAGTGAGACTTCATTGTAGTGCAGATTTCCTTTGCAAGCTTGCTTGGTTGGCCAAAAAGGGCGTATGCGTTTTTTCCTGAATATATTCAGGAAAAAACGCATACGCCCTTTTTGGCCAAGTGCATCATTGTGGACCTTCTGCCTCTTTTCCTATGCTTGAAATGCAATTCCAGTCTACCTCCTGAAATCGGTTTCCTGCAATTCTGCCCCGCTTTCAAGTCCTCTTGGCAGCCTTACTTCAGTATATTTTTGGACGATAGCTGTCATTTATAACTCTGCAGGTTTGTGAATTACAGTGCCCCTGAGCTCCTTTCTTCAACTCGCTTTCTTGTGACCTGGCCGAAACACCGCAGGATGGCTTCAGGTCCTAATCTGGTTCCGGCACGGCACGCTGAGCCTTTGGTTAATTCCTCTTCCTGGTGGGAAATGAGAGTTAAATTTGCCCGTCCAGACACCTCCAGCTAGTCTCTCATTGGTTCTCACTATTCCTGTTCGTCTTCCGCAGAAATTGCAAACTGGGCCAAACAGGAGGTTAAAGGGACTGACTCTCCAAGTCGGGAGAGAGTTTGTAAAGCATCTGGAATGTTGCACCCGAGTACCAGGGTACAAAAACTGAGACATATTTGAACACGTCTCACGATCACATGTTTGATCATACTGTAGGTTCCACATGCATGTTTTAGCTGAAGGAAGAATACCTTAAACCTGGAGAGTTGAGACCCGTGGAATGGGTACCATGCAATATGACTTCAAAGGGTCTTCATTTGCTCACCGAACCTCTCCAGTCCTATCAGTGCTGCGTTTATGCCCCTGTACACATGCTTGATTCTCTTTCCGAGACATAGCAATCCATAGGTTTTACGATACTTACTAGTCAGGTACATTCTTAGGCGTTTAATATGGGGTGTTGAGTCCATTTCGTTGAGCAAGGAGTAGCTCTTGTCTATTCCATATTTGGCTTAAGGAACTTTATCTGTGCTCATTTCAATCTCTGGTTTTATGCAGCACCCCAACTCACCTTTCCCCTTAAGCAAGCATAAGTTGGTTTTCTAAATTTGACACCCTGTTCTGTTCTGTAATTCAGTTCCTGTGTAGCCACGTTTACATTCCGTGTATTAGTGATATCTTATGATGTTTCTTTTTCTGTGTGACTTATTTCAGTTAGAATCATCGTACCTGAATCCACTCATTATGCTGCTACGGGCCTGATGACATAGATTTCATTGCTGAGTGATACTGCATTGTACGTAAGTACCACAAGTTCTTTATCCATTTTTCACTTTCTGTGATATTGAACTTGTACGGTAAATGAGGTTCTTGTAAACAGAGGCGTCCCAAAGTTTGGGGTGGCTGTGTCTTTTTGATTTTAATTTCCCTAAGCTATAGGACCATAAGTGGAAGTGCCCTAGGCTCTGTTGCTTTGTTTTTTAGATGTTTCAGGAAACACCATACACTTCTCCTGAGTGTCTGTTGGCAATTTACATCCCACCCATCAGCATAACAAGGATCCCAGTTCTCCATGGCCTGTCCTGCCTTTCTGGATTTTACACTTTTTTCAGATGGCCCTTTTGACCGGGGGGAAGTGAGACTTCATTGTAGTGCAGATTTCCTTTGCAAGTTTGCTTGGTTGGTCAAAAAGGGCGTATGCGTTTTTTCCTGAATATATTCAGGAAAAAACGCATACGCCCTTTTTGGCCAAGTGCATCATTGTGGACGTTCTGCCTCTTTTCCTATGCTTTCAATGCAATTCCAGTCTCCCTCCTGAAATTGGTTTCCTACAATTCTGCCCCGCTTTCAAGTCCTCTTGGCATCCTTACTTCGGTATATTTTTGGACGATAGCTGTCATTTATAACTCTGCAGGTTTGTGAATTACAGTGCCCCTGAGCTCCTTTCTTCAACTCGCTTTCTTGTGACCTGGCCGCAACACCGCAAGATGGCTTCAGGCCCTAATCTGGTTCCGGCACGGCACGCTGAGCCTTTGGTTAATTCCTCTTCCTGGTGGGAAATGAGAGTTAAATTTGCCCGTCCAGACACCTCCAGCTAGTCTCTCATTGGTTCTCCCTATTCCTGTTCATCTTCCGCAGAAACTGCAAACTGTGCCAAACAGGAGGTTAAAGGGACTGACTCTCCAAGAGGGGAGAGTGTTAGTAAAGCGTCTGGAATGTTGCAGCCGAATACCAGGGTACGAAAGCTGAGACATATTTGAACACGTCTCCCGATCACATGGTTGATCATACTCTAGGTTCCACATGCATGTTTTAGCTGAAGGAAGAATACCTTAAACCTGGAGAGTTGAGACCCGTGGAATGGGTACCATGCAATATGACTTCAAAGGGTCTTCATTTGCTCACCGAACCTCTCCAATCCTATCACTGCTGCGATTATGCCCCTGTACTCATGCTTGTTTCTCTTTCGGAGACATAGCAATCCATAGGTTTTAAGATACTTACTAGTCAGGTACATTCTTAGGCATTTAATATGCGGTGTTGAGTCCATTTCGTTGAGCAAGGAGTAGCTCTTGTCTATTCCATATTTGGCTTAAGGAACTTTACCTGTGCTCATTTCAATCTCTGGTTTTATGCAGCACCCCAACTCACCTTTACCCTTAAGAAAGCATAAGTTGGTTTTCTAAATTTGAGACCCTGTTCTGTTCTGTAATTCAGTTCCTGTGTAGCCAAGTTTACATTCCGTGTATTACTGATATCTTATGATGTTTCTTTTTCTGTGTGACTTATTTCAGTTAGAATCATCGTACCTGAATCCACTCATTATGCTGCTACGGGCCTGATGACATAGATTTCATTGCTGAGTGATACTGCATTGTACGTGAGTACCACAAGTTCTTTATCCATTTTTCACTTTCTGTGATATTGAACTTGTACGGTAAACGAGGTTCTTGTAAACAGAGGCGTCCCAAACTTTGGGGTGGCTGTGTCTTTTTGATTTTAATTTCCCTAATCTATAGGACCATAAGTGGAAGTGCCCTAGGCTCTGTTGCTTTGTTTCTTAGATGTTTCAGGAAACACCATACACTTCTCCCGAGTGTCTGTTGGCAATTTACATCCCGCCCATCAGCATAACAAGGCTCCCAGTTCTCCATGGCCTGTCCTGCCTTTCTGGGTTTTACACTTTTTTCAGATGGCCCTTTTTACCGGGGGGAAGTGAGACTTCATTGTAGTGCAGATTTCCTTTGCAAGTTTGCTTGGTTGGCCAAAAAGGGCGTATGCGTTTTTTCCTGAATATATTCAGGAAAAAACGCATACGCCCTTTTTGGCCAAGTGCATCATTGTGGACGCTCTGCCTCTTTTTCTATGCTTTCAATGCAATTCCAGTCTACCTCCTGAAATCAGTTTCCTGCAATTCTGCCCCGCTTTCAAGTCCTCTTGGCAGCCTTACTTCAGTATATTTTTGGACGATAGCTGTCACTTATAACTCTGCAGGTTTGTGAATTACAGTGCCCCTGAGCTCCTTTCTTCAACTCGCTTTCTTTTGAGCTGGCCGCAACACCACAGGATGGCTTCAGGCCCTAATCTGGTTCCGGCACGGCACACTGAGCCTTTGGTTAATTCCTCTTCCTGGTGGGAAATGAGAGTTAAATTTGGCCGTCCAGACACCTCCAGCTAGTCTCTCATTGGTTCTCCCTATTCCTGTTCATCTTCCGCAGAAATTGCAAACTGGGCCAAACAGGAGGTTAAAGGGACTGACTCTCCAAGTCGGGAGAGTGTTAGTAAAGCGTCTGGAATGTTGCACCCGAGTACCAGGGGAGGAAAACTGAGACATATTTGAACACGTCTCCCGTTAACACGGTTGATCATACCCTGGGTTCCACATGCATGTTTTAGCTGAAGGAAGAATACCTTAAACCTGGAGAGTTGAGACCCGTGGAATGGGTACCATGCAATATGACTTCAAAGGGTCTTCATTTGCTCACCGAACCTCTCCAATCCTATCACTGCTGCGTTTATGCCCCTGTGCACACGCTTGATTCTCTTTTGGAGACATAGCAATCCATAGGTTTAAGATACTTACTAGTCAGGTACATTCTTAGGCGTTTAATATGGGGTGTTGAGTCCATTTCGTTGAGCAAGGAGTAGCTCTTGTCTATTCCATATTTGGCTTAAGGAACTTTATCTGTGCTCATTTCAATCTCTGGTTTTATGCAGCACCCCAACTCACCTTTCCCCTTAAGCAAGCATAAGTTGGTTTTCTAAATTTGAGACCCTGTTCTGTTCTGTAATTCAGTTCCTGTGTAGCCAAGTTTACATTCCGTGTATTAGTGATATCTTATGATGTTTCTTTTTCTGTGTGACTTATTTCAGTTAGAATCATCGTACCTGAATCCACTCATTGTGCTGCTACGGGCCTGATGACATAGATTTCATTGCTGAGTGATACTGCATTGTACGTAAGTACCACAAGTTCTTTATCCATTTTTCACTTTCTGTGATATTGAATTTGTACGGTAAACGAGGTTCTTGTAAACAGAGGCGTCCCAAACTTTGGGGTGGCTGTGTCTTTTTGATTTTAATTTCCCTAAGCTATAGGACCATAAGTGGAAGTGCCCTAGGCTCTGTTGCTTTGTTTTTTAGATGTTTCAGGAAACACCATACACTTCTCCCGAGTGTCTGTTGGCAATTTACATCCCGCCCATCAGCATAACAAGGCTCCCAGTTCTCCATGGCCTGTCCTGCCTTTCTGGATTTTACACTTTTTTCAGATGGCCCTTTTGACCGGGGGGAAGTGAGACTTCATTGTAGTGCAGATTTCCTTTGCAAGCTTGCTTGGTTGGCCAAAAAGGGCGTATGCGTTTTTTCCTGAATATATTCAGGAAAAAACGCATACGCCCTTTTTGGCCAAGTGCATCATTGTGGACGTTCTGCCTCTTTTCCTATGCTTTCAATGCAATTCCAGTCTACCTCCTGAAATCGGTTTCCTGCAATTCTGCCCCGCTTTCAAGTCCTCTTGGCAGCCTTACTTCAGTATATTTTTGGACGATAGCTGTCATTTATAACTCTGCAGGTTTGTGAATTACAGTGCCCCTGAGCTCCTTTCTTCAACTCGCTTTCTTGTGAGCTGGCCGCAACACCACAGGATGGCTTCAGGCCCTAATCTGGTTCCGGCACGGCACGCTGAGCCTTTGGTTAATTCCTCTTCCTGGTGGGAAATGAGAGTTAAATTTCCCCGTCCAGACACCTCTAGCTAGTCTCTCATTGGTTCTCCTTATTCCTGTTCATCTTCCGCAGAAATTGCAAACTGGGCCAAACAGGAGGTTAAAGGGACTGACTCTCCAAGTCGGGAGAGTGTTAGTAAAGCGTCTGGAATGTTGCACCCGAGTACCAGGGGAGGAAAACTGAGACATATTTGAACACGTCTCACGATCACATGGTTGATCATACTCTGGGTTACACATGCATGTTTTAGCTGAAGGAAGAATACCTTAAACCTGGAGAGTTGAGACCCGTGGAATGGGTACCATGCAATATGACTTCAAAGGGTCTTCATTTGCTCACCGAACCTCTCCAATCCTATCACTGCTGCGTTTTATGCCCCTGTACACATGCTTGATTCTCTTTTGGAGACATAGCAATCCATAGGTTTTAAGATACTTACTAGTCAGGTACATTCTTAGGCGTTTAATATGCAGTGTTGAGTCCATTTCGTTGAGCAAGGAGTAGCTCTTGTCTATTCCATATTTGGCTTAAGGAACTTTATCTGTGCTCATTTCAATCTCTGGTTTTATGCAGCACCCCAACTCACCTTTACCCTTAAGCAAGCATAAGTTGGTTTTCTAAATTTGAGACCCTGTTCTGTTCTGTAATTCAGTTCCTGTGTAGCCAAGTTTACATTCTGTGTATTAGTGATATCTTATGATGTTTCTTTTTCTGTGTGACTTATTTCAGTTAGAATCATCATACCTGAATCCACTCATTGTGCTGCTAAGGGCCTGATGACATAGATTTCATTGCTGAGTGATATTGCTTTGTAAGTAAATACTACAACTTCTTTATCCATTTTTCACTTTCTGCTATGTTGAACTTGTACTGTAAACGAGGTTCTTGTAAACAGAGGCGTCCCAAACTATGGGGTGGCTGTGTCTTTTTGATTTTAATTTCCCTAAGCTATAGGACCATAAGTGGAAGTGCCCTAGGCTCTGTTGCTGTGTTTTTTAGATGTTTCAGGAAACACCATACACTTCTCCCGAGTGTCTGTTGGCAATTTACATCCCGCCCATCAGCATAACAAGGCTCCCAGTTCTCCATGGCCTGTCCTGCCTTTCTGGATTTTACACTATTTTCAGATGGCCCTTTTGACCGGGGGGAAGTGAGACTTCATTGTAGTGCAGATTTCCTTTGCAAGCTTGCTTGGTTGGCCAAAAAGGGCGTATGCGTTTTTTCCTGAATATATTCAGGAAAAAACGCATACGCCCTTTTTGGCCAAGTGCATCATTGTGGACGCTCTGCCTCTTTTCCTATGCTTTCAATGCAATTCCAGTCTACCTCCTGAAATCAGTTTCCTGCAATTCTGCCCCGCGTTCAAGTCCTCTTGGCGGCCTTACTTCAGTATATTTTTGGACGGTAGCTGTCATTTATAACTCTGCAGGTTTGTGAATTACAGTGCCCCTGAGGTCCTTTCTTCAACTCGATTTCTTGTGAGCTGGCCGCAACACCGCAGGATGGCTTCAGGCCCTAATCTGTTTCCGGCACGGCACGCTGAGCCTTTGGTTAATTCCTCTCTCTGGTGGGAAATGAGAGTTAAATTTGCCCGTCCAGACACCTCCAGCTAGTCTCTCATTGGTTCTCCCTATTCCTGTTCATCTTCCGCAGAAATTGCAAACTGGGCCAAACAGGAGGTTAAAGGGACTGACTCTCCAAGTGGGGAGAGTGTTAGTAAAGTGTCTGGAATGTTGCACCCGAGTACCAGGGTACGAAAACTGAGACATATTTGAACACGTCTCCCGATCACATGGTTGATCATACTCTAGGTTCCACATGCATGTTTTAGTTGAAGGAAGAATACCTTAAACCTGGAGAGTTGAGACCCGTGGAATGGGTACCATGCAATATGACTTCAAAGGGTCTACATTTGCTCACCGAACCTCTCCAATCCTATCACTGCTGCGTTTATGCCCCTGTACACACGCTTGATTCTCTTTTGGAGACATAGCAATCCATAGGTTTTAAGATACTTATTAGTCAGGTACATTCTTAGGCGTTTAATATGGGGTGTTGAGTCCATTTCGTTGAGCAAGGAGTAGCTCTTGTCTATTCCATATTTGGCTTAAGGAACTTTATCTGTGCTCATTTCAATCTCTGGTTTTATGCAGCACCCCAACTCACCTTTCCCCTTAAGCAAGCATAAGTTGGTTTTCTAAATTTGAGACCCTGTTCTGTTCTGTAATTCAGTTCCTGTGTAGCCAAGTTTACATTCCGTGTATTATTGATATCTTATGATGTTTCTTTTTCTGTGTGACTTATTTCAGTTAGAATTATCATACCTGAATCCACTCATTGTGCTGCTAAGGGCCTGATGACATAGATTTCATTGCTGAGTGATATTGCTTTGTAAGTAAATACCACAAGTTCTTTATCCATTTTTCACTTTCTGCGATGTTGAACTTGTATTGCAAACGAGGTTCTTGTAAACAGAGCCCTTCCAAACTTTGGGGTGGCTGTGTCTTTTTGATTTTCATTTCCCTAAGCTATAGGACCATAAGTGGAAGTGCCCTAGGCTCTGTTGCTTTGTTTTTTAGATGTTTCAGGAAACACCATACACTTCTCCCGAGTGTCTGTTGGCAATTTACATCCCGCCCATCAGCATAACAAGGCTCCCAGTTCTCCATGGCCTGTCCTGCCTTTCTGGATTTTACACTTTTTTCAGATGGCCCTTTTGACCGGGGGGAAGTGAGACTTCATTGTAGTGCAGATTTCCTTTGCAAGCTTGCTTGGTTGGCCAAAAAGGTCGTATGCGTTTTTTCCTGAATATATTCAGGAAAAAACGCATACGCCCTTTTTGGCCAAGTGCATCATTGTGGACGCTCTGCCTCTTTTCCTATGCTTTCAATGCAATTCCAGTCTACCTCCTGAAATCAGTTTCCTGCAATTCTGCCCCGCGTTCAAGTCCTCTTGGCGGCTTTACTTCAGTATATTTTTGGACGGTAGCTGTCATTTATAACTCTGCAGGTTTGTGAATTACAGTGCCCCTGAGCTCCTTTCTTCAACTCGCTTTCTTGTGAACTTGCCGCAACACCGCAGGATGGCTTCAGGCCCTAATCTGTTTCCGGCACGGCACGCTGAGCCTTTGGTTAATTCCTCTCTCTGGTGGGAAATGAGAGTTAAATTTGCCCGTCCAGACACCTCCAGCTAGTCTCTCATTGGTTCTCCCTATTCCTGTTCATCTTCCGCAGAAATTGCAAACTGGGCCAAACAGGAGGTTAAAGGGACTGACTCTCCAAGTGGGGAGAGTGTTAGTAAAGCGTCTGGAATGTTGCACCCGAGTACCAGGGTACGAAAACTGAGACATATTTGAACACGTCTCCCGATCACATGGTTGATCATACTCTAGGTTCCACATGCATGTTTTAGCTGAAGGAAGAATACCTTAAACCTGGGTAGTTGAAACCCGTGGAATGGGTACCATGCAATATGACTTCAAAGGGTCTTCATTTGCTCACTGAACCTCTCCAATCCTATCACTGCTGCGTTTATGCCCCTGTACACATGCTTGATTCTCTTTCGGAGACATAGGAATCCATAGATTTTAAGATACTTACTAGTCAGGTACATTCTTAGGCGTTTAATATGCGGTGTTGAGTCCATTTCGTTGAGCAAGGAGTAGCTCTTGTCTATTCCATATTTGGCTTAAGGAAATTTATCTGTGCTCATTTCAATCTCTGGTTTTATGCAGCACCCCAACTCACCTTTCCCCTTAAGCAAGCATAAGTTGGTTTTCTAAATTTGAGACCCTGTTCTGTTTTGGAATTCAGTTCCTGTGTAGCCAAGTTTACATTCCGTGTATTAGTGATATCTTATGATGTTTCTTTTTCTGTGTGACTTATTTCAGGTAGAATCATCGTACCTGAATCCACTCATTATGCTGCTACGGGCCTGATGACATAGATTTCATTGCTGAGTGATACTGCATTGTACGTAAGTACCACAAGTTCTTTATCCATTTTTCACTTTCTGTGATATTGAACTTGTACGGTAAACGAGGTTCTTGTAAACAGAGGCGTCCCAAACTTTGGGGTGGCTGTGTCTTTTTGATTTTAATTTCCCTAAGCTATAGGACCATAAGTGGAAGTGCCCTAGGCTCTGTTGCTTTGTTTTTTAGATATTTCAGGAAACACCATACACTTCTCCCGAGTGTCTGTTGGCAATTTACATCCCGCCCATAAGAATAACAAGGCTCCCAGTTCTCCATGGCCTGTCCTGCCTTTCTGGATTTTACACTTTTTTCAGATGGCCCTTTTGACCGGGGGGAAGTGAGACTTCATTGTAGTGCAGATTTCCTTTGCAAGCTTGCTTGGTTGTCCAAAAAGGGCGTATGCGTTTTTTCCTGAATATATTCAGGAAAAAACGCATACGCCCTTTTTGGCCAAGTGCATCATTGTGGACGTTCTGCCTCTTTTCCTATGCTTTCAATGCAATTCCAGTCTACCTCCTGAAATCGGTTTCCTGCAATTCTGCCCCGCTTTCAAGTCCTCTTGGCAGCCTTACTTCAGTATATTTTTGGACGATAGCTGTCATTTATAACTCTGCAGGTTTGTGAATTACAGTGCCCCTGAGCTCCTTTCTTCAACTCGCTTTCTTGTGAGCTGGCCGCAACACTGCAGGATGGCTTCAGGCCATAATCTGGTTCCGGCACGGCACGCTGAGCCTTTGGTTATTTCCTCTTCCTGGTGGGAAATGAGAGTTAAATTTGCCCGTCCAGACACCTCCAGCTAGTCTCTCATTGGTTCTCCCTATTCCTGTTCATCTTCCACAGAAATTGCAAACTGGGCCAAACAGGAGGATAAAGGCGCTGACTCTCCAAGTGGGGAGAGTGTTAGTAAAGCGTCTGGAATGTTGCACCCGAGTACCAGGGGAGGAAAACTGAGACATATTTGTACACGTCTCCCGTTCACATGGTTGATCATACTCTGGGTTCCACATGCATGTTTTAGCTGAAGGAAGAATACCTTAAACCTGGGTAGTTGAAACCCGTGGAATGGGTACCATGCAATATGACTTCAAAGGGTCTTCATTTGCTCACCGAACCTCTCCAATCCTATCACTGCTGCGTTTATGCCCCTGTACACATGCTTGATTCTCTTTCGGAGACATAGCAATCCATAGGTTTTAAGATACTTACAAGTCAGGTACATTCTTATGCGTTTAATATGGGGTGTTGAGTCCATTTCGTTGAGCAAGGAGTAGCTCTTGTCTATTCCATATTTGGCTTAAGGAACTTTATCTGTGCTCATTTCAATCTCTGGTTTTATGCAGCACCCCAACTCACCTTTCCCCTTAAGCAAGCATAAGTTGGTTTTCTAAATTTGAGACCCTGTTCTGTTGTGTAATTCAGTTCCTGTGTAGCCAAGATTACATTCCGTGTATTACTGATATCTTATGATGTTTCATTTTCTGTGTGACTTATTTCAGTTAGAATCATCGTACCTGAATCCACTCATTGTGCTGTTAAGGGCCTGATGACATAGATTGCATTGCTGAGTGATATTGCTTTGTAAGTAAATACCACAACTTCTTTATCCATTTTTCACTTTCTGCTATGTTGAACTTGTACTGTAAATGAGGTTCTTGTAAACAGAGGCGTCCCAAACTATGGGGTGGCTGTGTCTTTTTGATTTTAATTTCCCTAAGCTATAGGACCATAAGTGGAAGTGCCCTAGGCTCTGTTGCTGTGTTTTTTAGATGTTTCAGGAAACACCATACACTTCTCCCGAGTGTCTGTTGGCAATTTACATCCCGCCCATCAGCATAACAAGGCTCCCAGTTCTCCATGGCCTGTCCTGCCTTTCTGGATTTTACACTTTTTTCAGATGGCCCTTTTGACCGGGGGGAAGTGAGACTTCATTGTAGTGCAGATTTCCTTTGCAAGCTTGCTTGGTTGGCCAAAAAGGGCGTATGCGTTTTTTCCTGAATATATTCAGGAAAAAACGCATACGCCCTTTTTGGCCAAGTGCATCATTGTGGACGCTCTGCCTCTTTTCCTATGCTTTCAATGCAATTCCAGTCTACCTCCTGAAATCAGTTTCCTGCAGTTCTGCCCCGCTTTCAAGTCCTCTTGGCGGCCTTACTTCAGTATATTTTTGGACGGTAGCTGTCATTTATAACTCTGCAGGTTTGTGAATTACAGTGCCCCTGAGCTCCTTTCTTCAACTCGCTTTCTTGTGACCTTGCCGCAACACCGCAGGATGGCTTCAGGCCCTAATCTGGTTCCGGCACGGCACACTGAGCCTTTGGTTAATTCCTCTTCCTGGTGGGAAATGAGAGGTAAATTTGCCCGTCCAGACACCTCCAGCTAGTCTCTCATTGGTTTTCGCTATTCCTGTTCATCTTCCGCAGAAATTGCAAACTGGGCCAAACAGGAGGTTAAAGGCGCTGACTCTCCAAGTGGGGAGAGTGTTAGTAAACCGTCTGGAATGTTGCACCCGAGTACCAGGGTACGAAAACTGAGACATATTTGAACACGTCTCCCGATCACATGGTTGATCATACTCTAGGTTCCACATGCATGTTTTAGCTGAAGGAAGAATACCTTAAACCTGGGTAGTTGAAACCCGTGGAATGGGTACCATGCAATATGACTTCAAAGGGTCTTCATTTGCTCACTGAACCTCTCCAATCCTATCACTGCTGCGTTTATGCCCCTGTACACATGCTTTTTCTCTTTCGGAGACATAGCAATCCATAGGTTTTAAGATACTTACTAGTCAGGTACATTCTTAGGCGTTTAATATGGGGTGTTGAGTCCATTTCGTTGAGCAAGGAGTAGCTCTTGTCTATTCCATATTTGGCTTCAGGAACTTTATCTGTGCTCATTTCAATCTCTGGTTTTATGCAGCACCCCAACTCACCTTTCCGCTTAAGCAAGCATAAGTTGGTTTTCTAAATTTGACACCCTGTTCTGTTTTGGAATTCATTTCCTGTGTAGCCAAGTTTACATTCCGTGTATTAGTGATATCTTATGATGTTTCTTTTTCTGTGTGACTTATTTCAGGTAGAATCATCGTACCTGAACCCACTCATTATGCTGCTACGGGCCTGATGACATAGATTTCATTGCTGAGTGATACTGCATTGTACGTAAGTACCACAAGTTCTTTATCCATTTTTCACTTTCTGTGATATTGAACTTGTACGGTAAACGAGGTTCCTGTAAACAGAGGCGTCCCAAACTTTTGGGTGGCTGGGTCTTTTTGATTTTAATTTCACTAAGCTATAGGACCATAAGTGGAAGTGCCCTAGGCTCTGTTGCTTTGTTTTTTAGATGTTTCAGAAAACACCATACACTTCTCCCGAGTGTCTGTTGGCAATTTACATCCCGCCCATCAGCATAACAAGGCTCCCAGTTCTCCATGGCCTGTCCTGCCTTTCTGGATTTTACACTTTTTTCAGATGGCCATTTTGACCGGGGGGAAGTGAGACTTCATTGTAGTGCAGATTTCCTTTGCAAGCTTGCTTGGTTGGCCAAAAAGGGCGTATGCGTTTTTTCCTGAATATATTCAGGAAAAAACGCATACGCCCTTTTTGGCCAAGTGCATCATTGTGGACGTTCTGCCTCTTTTCCTATGCTTTCAATGCAATTCCAGTCTACCTCCTGAAATCGGATTCCTGCAATTCTGCCCCGCTT
Organism: Pseudorca crassidens; assembly: GCF_039906515.1. Lineage (NCBI taxonomy): Eukaryota > Metazoa > Chordata > Mammalia > Artiodactyla > Delphinidae > Pseudorca > Pseudorca crassidens. The sequence goes on from NC_090301.1 coordinate 106,176,802, forward strand.
TCAACTCCTCTTGGCAGCCTTACTTCAGTATATTTTTGGATGGGAGCTGTCATTTATAACTCTGCAGGTTTGTGAATTACAGTGCCCCTGAGCTCCTTTCTTCAACTCGCTTTCTTGTGACATGGCCGCAACACCGCAGGATGGCTTCAGGCCCTAATCTGGTTCCGGCACGGCACGCTGAGCCTTTGGTTAATTCCTCTTCCTGGTGGGAAATGAGAGTTAAATTTGCCCGTCCAGACACCTCCAGCTAGTCTCTCATTGGTTTTCGCTATTCCTGTTCATCTTCCGCAGAAATTGCAAACTGGGCCAAACAGGAGGTTAAAGGCGCTGACTCTCCAAGTGGGGAGAGTGTTAGTAAAGCGTCTGGAATGTTGCACCCGAGTACCAGGGTACAAAAACTGAGACATATTTGAACACGTCTCCCGATCACATGGTTGATCATACTCTAGGTTCCACATGCATGTTTTAGCTGAAGGAAGAATACCTTAAACCTGGGTAGTTGAAACCCGTGGAATGGGTACCATGCAATATGAATTCAAAGGGTCTTCATTTGCTCACTGAACCTCTCCAATCCTATCACTGCTGCGTTTATGCCCCTGTACACATGCTTGATTCTCTTTCGGAGACATAGGAATCCATAGGTTTTAAGATACTTACTAGTCAGGTACATTCTTAGGCGTTTAATATGCGGTGTTGAGTCCATTTCGTTGAGCAAGGAGTAGCTCTTGTCTATTCCATATTTGGCTTAAGGAAATTTATCTGTGCTCATTTCAATCTCTTGTTTTATGCAGCACCCCAACTCACCTTTCCCCTTAAGCAAGCATAAGTTGGTTTTCTAAATTTGAGACCGTGTTCTGTTTTGGAATTCAGTTCCTGTGTAGCCAAGTTTACATTCCGTGTATTAGTGATATCTTATGATGTTTCTTTTTCTGTGTGACTTATATCAGGTAGAATCATCGTACCTGAATCCACTCATTATGCTGCTACGGGCCTGATGACATAGATTTCATTGCTGAGTGATACTGCATTGTACGTAAGTACCACAAGTTCTTTATCCATTTTTCACTTTCTGTGATATTGAACTTGTACGGTAAACGAGGTTCTTGTAAACAGAGGCGTCCCAAACTTTGGGGTGGCTGTGTCTTTTTGATTTTAATTTCCCTAAGCTATAGGACCATAAGTGGAAGTGCCCTAGGCTCTGTTGCTTTGTTTTTTAGATATTTCAGGAAACACCATACACTTCTCCCGAGTGTCTGTTGGCAATTTACATCCCGCCCATAAGAATAACAAGGCTCCCAGTTCTCCATGGCCTGTCCTGCCTTTCTGGATTTTACACTTTTTTCAGATGGCCCTTTTGACCGGGGGGAAGTGAGACTTCATTGTAGTGCAGATTTCCTTTGCAAGCTTGCTTGGTTGTCCAAAAAGGGCGTATGCGTTTTTTCCTGAATATATTCAGGAAAAAACGCATACGCCCTTTTTGGCCAAGTGCATCATTGTGGACGTTCTGCCTCTTTTCCTATGCTTTCAATGCAATTCCAGTCTACCTCCTGAAATCGGTTTCCTGCAATTCTGCCCCGCTTTCAAGTCCTCTTGGCAGCCTTACTTCAGTATATTTTTGGACGATAGCTGTCATTTATAACTCTGCAGGTTTGTGAATTACAGTGCCCCTGAGCTCCTTTCTTCAACTCGCTTTCTTGTGAGCTGGCCGCAACACTGCAGGATGGCTTCAGGCCATAATCTGGTTCCGGCACGGCACGCTGAGCCTTTGGTTATTTCCTCTTCCTGGTGGGAAATGAGAGTTAAATTTGCCCGTCCAGACACCTCCAGCTAGTCTCTCATTGGTTCTCCCTATTCCTGTTCATCTTCCACAGAAATTGCAAACTGGGCCAAACAGGAGGATAAAGGCGCTGACTCTCCAAGTGGGGAGAGTGTTAGTAAACCGTCTGGAATGTTGCACCCGAGTACCAGGGGAGGAAAACTGAGACATATTTGTACACGTCTCCCGTTCACACGGTTGATCATACTCTGGGTTCCACATGCATGTTTTAGCTGAAGGAAGAATACCTTAAACCTGGGTAGTTGAAACCCGTGGAATGGGTACCATGCAATATGACTTCAAAGGGTCTTCATTTGCTCACCGAACCTCTCCAATCCTATCACTGCTGCGTTTATGCCCCTGTACACATGCTTGATTCTCTTTCGGAGACATAGCAATCCATAGGTTTTAAGATACTTACAAGTCAGGTACATTCTTAGGCGTTTAATATGGGGTGTTGAGTCCATTTCGTTGAGCAAGGAGTAGCTCTTGTCTATTCCATATTTGGCTTAAGGAACTTTATCTGTGCTCATTTCAATCTCTGGTTTTATGCAGCACCCCAACTCACCTTTCCCCTTAAGCAAGCATAAGTTGGTTTTCTAAATTTGAGACCCTGTTCTGTTGTGTAATTCAGTTCCTGTGTAGCCAAGATTACATTCCGTGTATTACTGATATCTTATGATGTTTCATTTTCTGTGTGACTTATTTCAGTTAGAATCATCGTACCTGAATCCACTCATTGTGCTGTTAAGGGCCTGATGACATAGATTGCATTGCTGAGTGATATTGCTTTGTAAGTAAATACCACAACTTCTTTATCCATTTTTCACTTTCTGCTATGTTGAACTTGTACTGTAAATGAGGTTCTTGTAAACAGAGGCGTCCCAAACTATGGGGTGGCTGTGTCTTTTTGATTTTAATTTCCCTAAGCTATAGGACCATAAGTGGAAGTGCCCTAGGCTCTGTTGCTGTGTTTTTTAGATGTTTCAGGAAACACCATACACTTCTCCCGAGTGTCTGTTGGCAATTTACATCCCGCCCATCAGTATAACAAGGCTCCCAGTTCTCCATGGCCTGTCCTGCCTTTCTGGATTTTACACTTTTTTCAGATGGCCCTTTTGACCGGGGGGAAGTGAGACTTCATTGTAGTGCAGATTTCCTTTGCAAGCTTGCTTGGTTGGCCAAAAAGGGCGTATGCGTTTTTTCCTGAATATATTCAGGAAAAAACGCATACGCCCTTTTTGGCCAAGTGCATCATTGTGGACGCTCTGCCTCTTTTCCTATGCTTTCAATGCAATTCCAGTCTACCTCCTGAAATCAGTTTCCTGCAGTTCTGCCCCAGTTTCAAGTCCTCTTGGCGGCCTTACTTCAGTATATTTTTGGACGGTAGCTGTCATTTATAACTCTGCAGGTTTGTGAATTACAGTGCCCCTGAGCTCCTTTCTTCAACTCGCTTTCTTGTGACCTTGCCGCAACACCGCAGGATGGCTTCAGGCCCTAATCTGGTTCCGGCACGGCACGCTGAGCCTTTGGTTAATTCCTCTCTCTGGTGGGAAATGAGAGTTAAATTTGCCCGTCCAGACACCTCCAGCTAGTCTCTCATTGGTTCTCCCTATTCCTGTTCATCTTCCACAGAAATTGCAAACTGGGCCAAACAGGAGGTTAAAGGGACTGACTCTCCAAGTGGGGAGAGTGTTAGTAAAGCGTCTGGAATGTTGCACCCGAGTACCAGGGTACGAAAACTGAGACATATTTGAACACGTCTCCCGATCACATGGTTGATCATACTCTAGGTTCCACATGCATGTTTTAGCTGAAGGAAGAATACCTTAAACCTGGGTAGTTGAAACCCGTGGAATGGGTACCATGCAATATGACTTCAAAGGGTCTTCATTTGCTCACTGAACCTCTCCAATCTTATCACTGCTGCGTTTATGCCCCTGTACACATGCTTGATTCTCTTTCGGAGACATAGCAATCCATAGGTTTTAAGATACTTACTAGTCAGGTACATTCTTAGGCGTTTAATATGCGGTGTTGAGTCCATTTCGTTGAGCAAGGAGTAGCTCTTGTCTATTCCATATTTAGCTTAAGGAACTTTATCTGTGCTCATTTCAATCTCTGGTTTTATGCAGCACCCCAACTCACCTTTCCCCTTAAGCAAGCATAAGTTGGTTTTCTAAATTTGAGACCCTGTTCTGTTTTGGAATTCAGTTCCTGTGTAGCCAAGTTTACATTCCGTGTATTAGTGATATCTTATGATGTTTCTTTTTCTGTGTGACTTATTTCAGGTAGAATCATCGTACCTGAATCCACTCATTATGCTGCTACGGGCCTGATGACATAGATTTCATTGCTGAGTGATACTGCATTGTACGTAAGTACCACAAGTTCTTTATCCATTTTTCACTTTCTGTGATATTGAACTTGTACGGTAAATGAGGTTCTTGTAAACAGAGGCGTCCCAAACTTCGGGGTGGCTGTGTCTTTTTGATTTTAATTTCCCTAAGCTATAGGACCATAAGTGGAAGTGCCCTAGGCTCTGTTGCTTTGTTTTTTAGATATTTCAGGAAACACCATACACTTCTCCCGAGTGTCTGTTGGCAATTTACATCCCGCCCATAAGAATAACAAGGCTCCCAGTTCTCCATGGCCTGTCCTGCCTTTCTGGATTTTACACTTTTTTCAGATGGCCCTTTTGACCGGGGGGAAGTGAGACTTCATTATAGTGCAGATTTCCTTTGCAAGCTTGCTTGGTTGTCCAAAAAGGGCGTATGCGTTTTTTCCTGAATATATTCAGGAAAAAACGCATACGCCCTTTTTGGCCAAGTGCATCATTGAGGACGTTCTGCCTCTTTTCCTATGCTTTCAATGCAATTCCAGTCTACCTCCTGAAATCGGTTTCCTGCAATTCTGCCCCGCTTTCAAGTCCTCTTGGCAGCCTTACTTCAGTATATTTTTGGACGATAGCTGTCATTTATAACTCTGCAGGTTTGTGAATTACAGTGCCCCTGAGCTCCTTTCTTCAACTCCCTTTCTTATGAGCTGGCCGCAACACTGCAGGATGGCTTCAGGCCCTAATCTGGTTCTGGCACGGCACACTGAGCCTTTGTTTATTTCCTCTTCCTGGTGGGAAATGAGAGTTAAATTTGCCCGTCCAGACACCTCCAGCTAGTCTCTCATTGGTTCTCCCTATTCCTGTTCATCTTCCGCAGAAATTGCAAACTGGGCCAAACAGGAGGTTAAAGGCGCTGACTCTCCAAGTGGGGAGAGTGTTAGTAAAGCGTCTGGAATGTTGCACCCGAGTACCAGGGGAGGAAAACTGAGACATATTTGAACACGTCTCCCGTTCACACGGTTGATCATACTCTGGGTTCCACATGCATGTTTTAGCTGAAGGAAGAATACCTTAAACCTGGAGAGTTGAGACCCGTGGAATGGGTACCATGCAATATGACTTCAAAGGGTCTTCATTTGCTCACCGAACCTCTCCAATCCTATCACTGCTGCGTTTATGCCCCTGTACACACGCTTGATTCTCTTTTGGAGACATAGCAATCCATAGGTTTTAAGATACTTATTAGTCAGGTACATTCTTAGGCGTAATATGGGGTGTTGAGTCCATTTCGTTGAGCAAGGAGTAGCTCTTGTCTATTCCATATTTGGCTTCAGGAACTTTATCTGTGCTCATTTCAATCTCTGGTTTTATGCAGCACACCAACTCACCTTTCCCCTTAAGCAAGCATAAGTTGGTTTTCTAAATTTGAGACCCTGTTCTGTTCTGTAATTCAGTTCCTGTGTAGCCAAGTTTACATTCCGTGTATTACTGATATCTTATGATGTTTCTTTTTCTGTGTGACTTATTTCAGTTAGAATCATCATACCTGAATCCACTCATTGTGCTGCTAAGGGCCTGATGACATAGATTTCATTGCTGAGTGATATTGCTTTGTAAGTAAATACCACAAGTTCTTTATCCATTTTTCACTTTCTGCGATGTTGAACTTGTATTGCAAATGAGGTTCTTGTTAACAGAGCCCTTCCAAACTTTGGGGTGGCTGTGTCTTTTTGATTTTAATTTCCCTAAGCTATAGGACCATAAGTGGAAGTGCCCTAGGCTCTGTTGCTTTGTTTTTTAGATGTTTCAGGAAACACCATACACTTCTCCCTAGTGTCTGTTGGCAATTTACATCCCACCCATCAGCATAACAAGGCTCCCAGTTCTCCATGGCCTGTCCTGCCTTTCTGGATTTTACACTTTTTTCAGATGGCCCTTTTGACCAGGGGAAAGTGAGATTTCATTGTAGTGCAGATTTCCTTTGCAAGCTTGCTTTGTTGGCCAAAAAGGGCGTATGCGTTTTTTCCTGAATATATTCAGGAAAAAACGCATACGCCCTTTTTGGCCAAGTGCATCATTGTGGACGTTCTGCCTCTTTTCCTATGCTTTCAATGCAATTCCAGTCTACCTCCTGAAATCGGTTTCCTGCAATTCTGCCCCGCTTTCAAGTCCTCTTGGCAGCATTACTTCAGTATATTGTTGGACGATAGCTGTCATTTATAACTCTGCAGGTTTGTGAATTACAGTGCCCCTGAGCTCCTTTCTTCAACTCGCTTTCTTGTGACCTTGCCGCAACACCGCAGGATGGCTTCAGGCCCTAATCTGGTTCCGGCACGGCACGCTGAGCCTTTGGTTAATTCCTCTCTCTGGTGGGAAATGAGAGTTAAATTTGCCCGTCCAGACACCTCCAGCTAGTCTCTCATTGGTTCTCCCTATTCCTGTTCATCTTCCGCAGAAATTGCAAACTGGGCCAAACAGGAGGTTAAAGGGACTGACTCTCCAAGTGGGGAGAGTGTTAGTAAAGCGTCTGGAATGTTGCACCCGAGTACCAGGGTACGAAAACTGAGACATATTTGAACACGTCTCCCGATCACATGGTTGATCATACTCTAGGTTCCACATGCATGTTTTAGCTGAAGGAAGAATACCTTAAACCTGGGTAGTTGAAACCCGTGGAATGGGTACCATGCAATATGACTTCAAAGGGTCTTCATTTGCTCACTGAACCTCTCCAATCTTATCACTGCTGCGTTTATGCCCCTGTACACATGCTTGATTCTCTTTCGGAGACATAGCAATCCATAGGTTTTAAGATACTTACTAGTCAGGTACATTCTTAGGCGTTTAATATGCGGTGTTGAGTCCATTTCGTTGAGCAAGGAGTAGCTCTTGTCTATTCCATATTTAGCTTAAGGAACTTTATCTGTGCTCATTTCAATCTCTGGTTTTATGCAGCACCCCAACTCACCTTTCCCCTTAAGCAAGCATAAGTTGGTTTTCTAAATTTGAGACCCTGTTCTGTTTTGGAATTCAGTTCCTGTGTAGCCAAGTTTACATTCCGTGTATTAGTGATATCTTATGATGTTTCTTTTTCTGTGTGACTTATTTCAGGTAGAATCATCGTACCTGAATCCACTCATTATGCTGCTACGGGCCTGATGACATAGATTTCATTGCTGAGTGATACTGCATTGTACGTAAGTACCACAAGTTCTTTATCCATTTTTCACTTTCTGTGATATTGAACTTGTACGGTAAATGAGGTTCTTGTAAACAGAGGCGTCCCAAACTTCGGGGTGGCTGTGTCTTTTTGATTTTAATTTCCCTAAGCTATAGGACCATAAGTGGAAGTGCCCTAGGCTCTGTTGCTTTGTTTCTTAGATGTTTCAGGAAACACCATACACTTCTCCCGAGTGTCTGTTGGCAATTTACATCCTGCCCATCAGCATAACAAGGCTCCCAGTTCTCCATGGCCTGTCCTGCCTTTCTGGATTTTACACTTTTTTCAGATGGCCCTTTTGACCGGGGGGAAGTGAGACTTCATTGTAGTGCAGATTTCCTTTGCAAGCTTGCTTGGTTAGCCAAAAAGGGCGTATGCGTTTTTTCCTGAATATATTCAGGAAAAAACGCATACGCCCTTTTTGGCCAAGTGCATCATTGTGGACGTTCTGCCTCTTTTCCTATGCTTTCAATGCAATTCCAGTCTACCTCCTGAAATCGGTTTCCTGCAATTCTGCCCCGCATTCAAGTCCTCTTGGCTGCCTTACTTCAGTATATTTTTGGACGATAGCTGTCATTTATAACTCTGCAGGTTTGTGAATTACAGTGCTCCTGAGCTCCTTTCTTCAACTCGCTTTCTTGTGACCTGGCCGCAACACCGCAGGATGGCTTCAGGCCCTAATCTGGTTCCGGCATGGCACGCTGAGCCTTTGGTTATTTCCTCTTCCTGGTGGGAAATGAGAGTTAAATTTGCCCGTCCAGACACCTCCAGCTAGTCTCTCATTGGTTCTCGCTATTCCTGTTTATCTTCCGCAGAAATTGCAAACTGGGCCAAACAGGAGGTTAAAGGCGCTGACTGTCCAAGTGGGGAGAGTGTTAGTAAAGCATCTGGAATGTTGCACCCGAGTATCAGGGGAGGAAAACTGAGACATATTTGAACACGTCTCCCATTCACACGGTTGATCATACTCTGGGTTCCACATGCATGTTTTAGCTGAAGGAAGAATACCTTAAACCTGGATAGTTGAAACCCGTGGAATGGGTACCATGCAATATGACTTCAAAGGGTCTTCATTTGCTCACCGAACCTCTCCAATCCTATCACTGCTGCGTTTATGCCCCTGTACACACGCTTGATTCTCTTTTGGAGACATAGCAATCCATAGCTTTTAATATAATTACTAGTCAGGTACATTCTTAGGCGTTTAATATGGGGTGTTGAGTCCATTTCGTTGAGCAAGGAGTAGCTCTTGTCTATTCCATATTTGGCTTAAGGAACTTTATCTGTGCTCATTTCAATCTCTGGTTTTATGCAGCACCCCAACTCACCTTTCCCCTTAAGCAAGCATAAGTTGGTTTTCTAAATTTGAGACCCTGTTCTGTTTTGGAATTCAGTTCCTGTGTAGCCAAGTTTACATTCCGTGTATTAGTGATATCTTATGATGTTTCTTTTTCTGTGTGACTTATTTCAGTTAGAATCATCGTACCTGAATCCACTCATTATGCTGCTACGGGCCTGATGACATAGATTTCATTGCTGAGTGGTACTGCATTGTACGTAAGTACCACAAGTTCTTTATCCATTTTTCACTTTCTGTGATACTGAACTTGTACGGTAAACGAGGTTCTTGTAAACAGAGGCGTCCCAAACTTTGGGGTGGCTGTGTCTTTTTGATTTTAATTTCCCTAAGCTATAGGACCATAAGTGGAAGTGCCCTAGGCTCTGTTGCTTTGTTTTTTAGATGTTTCAGGAAACACCATACACTTCTCCCGAGTGTCTGTTGGCAATTTACATCCCGCCCATCAGCATAACAAGGCTCCCAGTTCTCCATGGCCTGTCCTGCCTTTCTGGATTTTACACTTTTTTCAGATGGCCCTTTTGACCGGGGGGAAGTGAGACTTCATTGTAGTGCAGATTTCCTTTGCAAGCTTGCTTTGTTGGCCAAAAAGTGCGTATGCGTTTTTTCCTGAATATATTCAGGAAAAAACGCATACGCCCTTTTTGGCCAAGTGCATCATTGTGGACGTTCTGCCTCTTTTCCTATGCTTTCAATACAATTCCAGTCTACCTCCTGAAATCGGTTTCCTGCAATTCTGCCCCGTTTTCAAGTCCTCTTGGCAGCCTTACTTCAGTATATTTTTGGACGATAGCTGTCATTTATAACTCTGCAGGTTTGTGAATTACAGTGCCCCTGAGCTCCTTTCTTCAACTCGCTTTATTTTGACCTGGCCGCAACACCGCAGGATGGCTTCAGGCCCTAATCTGGTTCCGGCACGGCACGCTGAGCCTTTGGTTATTTCCTCTTCCTGGTGGGAAATGAGAGTTAAATTTGCCCGTCCAGACACCTCCAGCTAGTCTCTCATTGGTTCTCGCTATTCCTGTTCATCTTCCGCAGAAATTGCAAACTGGGCCAAACAGGAGGTTAAAGGCGCTGACTGTCCAAGTGGGGAGAGTGTTAGTAAAGCATCTGGAATGTTGCACCCGAGTATCAGGGGAGGAAAACTGAGACATACTTGAACACGTCTCCCATTCACATGGTTGATCATACTCTGGGTTCCACATGCATGTTTTAGCTGAAGGAAGAATACCTTAAACCTGGAGAGTTGAGACCCGTGGAATGGGTACCATGCAATATGACTTCAAAGGGTCTTCATTTGCTCACCGAACCTCTCCAATCCTATCACTGCTGCGTTTATGCCCCTGTACACACGCTTGATTCTCTTTTGGAGAGATAGCAATCCATAGGTTTTAAGATACTTACTAGTCAGGTACATTCTTAGGCGTTTAATATGGGGTGTTGAGTCCATTTCGTTGAGCAAGGAGTAGCTCTTGTCTATTCCATATTTGGCTTAAGGAACTTTATCTGTGCTCATTTCAATCTCTGGTTTTATGCAGCACCCCAACTCACCTTTCCCCTTAAGCAAGCATAAGTTGGTTTTCTAAATTTGAGACCCTGTTCTATTCTGTAATTCAGTTCCTGTGTAGCCAAGTTTAAATTCCGTGTATTAGTGATATCTTATGATGTTTCTTTTTCTGTGTGACTTATTTCAGTTAGAATCATCGTACCTGAATCCACTCATTATGCTGCTACGGGCCTGATGACATAGATTTCATTGTTGAGTGATACTGCATTGTACATGAGTACCACAAGTTCTTTATCCATTTTTCACTTTCTGTGATATTGAACTTGTACGGTAAACGAGGTTCTTGTAAACAGAGGCATCCCAAACTTTGGGGTGGCTGTGTCTTTTTGATTTTAATTTCCCTAAGCTATAGGACCATAAGTGGAAGTGCCCTAGGCTCTGTTGCTTTGTTTCTTAGATGTTTCAGGAAACACCATACACTTTTCCCGAGTGTCTGTTGGCAATTTACATCCTGCCCATCAGCATAACAAGGCTCCCAGTTCTCCATGGCCTGTCCTGCCTTTCTGGATTTTACACTTTTTTCAGATGGCCCTTTTGACCGGGGGGAAGTGAGACTTCATTGTAGTGCAGATTTCCTTTGCAAGCTTGCTTGGTTAGCCAAAAAGGGCGTATGCGTTTTTTCCTGAATATATTCAGGAAAAAACGCATACGCCCTTTTTGGCCAAGTGCATCATTGTGGACGTTCTGCCTCTTTTCCTATGCTTTCAATTCAATTCCAGTCTACCTCCTGAAATCGGTTTCCTGCAATTCTGCCCCGCTTTCAAGTCCTCTTGGCAGCCTTACTTCAGTATATTTTTGGACGATAGCTGTCATTTATAACTCTGCAGGTTTGTGAATTACAGTGCCCCTGAGCTCCTTTCTTCAACTCGCTTTCTTGTGAGCTGGCCGCAACACCGCAGGATGGCTTCAGGCTCTAATCTGGTTCCGGCACGGCACGCTGAGCCTTTGTTTAATTCCTCTTCCTGGTGGGAAATGAGAGTTAAATTTGCCCGTCCAGACACCTCCAGCTAGTCTCTCATTGGTTCTCGCTATTCCTGTTCATCTTCCGCAGAAATTGCAAACTGGGCCAAACAGGAGGTTAAAGGCGCTGACTCTCCAAGTGGGGAGAGTGTTAGTAACGCGTCTGCAATGTTGCACCCCAGAACCAGGGGAGGAAAACTGAGACATATTTGAACACGTCTCCCGTTCACATGGTTGATCATACTCTGGGTTCCACATGCATGTTTTAGCTGAAGGAAGAATACCTTAAACCTGGGTAGTTGAAACCCGTGGAATGGGTACCATGCAATATGACTTCAAAGGGTCTTCATTTGCTCACCGAACCTCTCCAATCCTATCACTGCTGCGTTTATGGCCCTGTACACACGCTTGATTCTCTTTTGGAGACATAGCAATCCATAGGTTTTAAGATAATTACTAGTCAGGTACATTCTTAGGCGTTTAATATGGGGTGTTGAGTCCATTTCGTTGAGCAAGGAGTAGCTCTTGTCTATTCCATATTTGGCTTAAGGAACTTTATCTGTGCTCATTTCAATCTCTGGTTTTATGCAGCACCCCAACTCACCTTTCCCCTTAAGCAAGCATAAGTTGGTTTTCTAAATTTGAGACCCTGTTCTGTTTTGGAATTCAGTTCCTGTGTAGCCAAGTTTACATTCCGTGTATTAGTGATATCTTATGATGTTTCTTTTTCTGTGTGACTTATTTCAGTTAGAATCATCGTACCTGAATCTACTCATTATGCTGCTACGGGCCTGATGACATAGATTTCATTGCTGAGTGGTACTGCATTGTACGTAAGTACCACAAGTTCTTTATCCATTTTTCACTTTCTGTGATACTGAACTTGTACGGTAAACGAGGTTCTTGTAAACAGAGCCGTTCCATACTTTGGGGTGGCTGTGTCTTTTTGATTTTAATTTCCCTAAGCTATAGGACCATAAGTGGAAGTGCCCTAGGCTCTGTTGCTTTGTTTTTTACATGTTTCAGGAAACACCATACACTTCTCCCGAGTGTCTGTTGGCAATTTACATCCCGCCCATCAGCATAACAAGGCTCCCAGTTCTCCATGGCCTGTCCTGCCTTTCTGGATTTTACACTTTTTTCAGATGGCCCTTTTGACCGGGGGGAAGTGAGACTTCATTGTAGTGCAGATTTCCTTTGCAAGTTTGCTTGGTTGGCCAAAAAGGGCGTATGCGTTTTTTCCTGAATATATTCAGGAAAAAACGCATACGCCCTTTTTGGCCAAGTGCATCATTGAGGACGTTCTGCCTCTTTTCCTATGCTTTCAATGCAATTCCAGTCTACCTCCTGAAATCGGTTTCCTGAAATTCTGCCCCGCTTTCAAGTCCTCTTGGCAGCCTTACTTCGGTATATTTTTGGACGATAGCTGTCATTTATAACTCTGCAGGTTTGTGAATTACAGTGCCCCTGAGCTCCTTTCTTCAACTCGCTTTCTTGTGAGCTGGCCGCAACACCGCAGGATGGCTTCAGGCCCTAATCTGGTTCCGGCACGGCACGCTGAGCCTTTGGTTATTTCCTCTTCCTGGTGGGAAATGAGAGTTAAATTTGCCCGTCCAGACACCTCCAGCTAGTCTCTCATTGGTTCTCGCTATTCCTGTTCATCTTCCGCAGAAATTGCAAACTGGGCCAAACAGGAGGTTAAAGGCGCTGACTGTCCAAGTGGGGAGAGTGTTAGTAAAGCGTCTGGAATGTTTCACCCGAGTATCAGGGGAGGAAAACTGAGACATATTTGAACACATCTCCCATTCACACGGTTGATCATACTCTGGGTTCCACATGCATGTTTTAGCTGAAGGAAGAATACCTTAAACCTGGGTAGTTGAAACCCGTGGAATGGGTACCATGCAATATGACTTCAAAGGGTCTTCATTTGCTCACCGAACCTCTCCAATCCTGTCACAGCTGTGTTTATGCCCCTGTACACACGCTTGATTCTCTTTTGGAGACATAGCAATCCATAGGTTTTAAGATAATTACTAGTCAGGTACATTGTTAGGCGTTTAATATGGGGTGTTGAGTCCATTTCGTTGAGCAAGGAGTAGCTCTTGTCTATTCCATATTTGGCTTTAGGAACTTTATCTGTGCTCATTTCAATCTCTGGTTTTATGCAGCACCCCAACTCACCTTTCCCCTTAAGCAAGCATAAGTTGGTTTTCTAAATTTGAGACCCTGTTCTGTTTTGGAATTCAGTTCCTGTGTAGCCAAGTTTACATTCCGTGTATTAGTGATATCTTATGATGTTTCTTTTTCTGTGTGACTTATTTCAGTTAGAATCATCGTACCTGAATCCACTCATTATGCTGCTACGGGCCTGATGACATAGATTTCATTGTTGAGTGATACTGCATTGTACATAAGTACCACAAGTTCTTTATCCATTTTTCACTTTCTGTGATACTGAACTTTTACGGTAAACGAGGTTCTTGTAAACAGAGGCGTCCCAAACTTTGGGGTGGCTGTGTCTTTTTGATTTTAATTTCCCTAAGTTATACGACCATAAGTGGAAGTGCCCTAGGCTCTGTTGCTTTGTTTTTTAGATGTTTCAGGAAACACCATACACTTCTCCCGAGTGTCTGTTGGCAATTTACATCCCGCCCATCAGCATAACAAGGCTCCCAGTTCTCCATGGCCTGTCCTGCCTTTCTGGATTTTACACTTTTTTCAGATGGCCCTTTTGACCGGGGGGAAGTGAGACTTCATTGTAGTGCAGATTTCCTTTGCAAGCTTGCTTCGTTGGCCAAAAAGGGCGTATGCGTTTTTTCCTGAATATATTCAGGAAAAAACGCATACGCCCTTTTTGGCCAAGTGCATCATTGTGGACGTTCTGCCTCTTTTCCTATGCTTTCAATACAATTCCAGTCTACCTCCTGAAATCGGTTTCCTGCAATTCTGCCCCGTTTTCAAGTCCTCTTGCCAGCCTTACTTCAGTATATTTTCGGACGATAGCTGTCATTTATAACTCTGCAGGTTTGTGAATTACAGTGCCCCTGAGCTCCTTTCTTCAACTCGCTTTCTTGTGACCTGGTCGCAACACCGCAGGATGGCTTCAGGCCCTAATCTGGTTCCGGCACGGCACGCTGAGCCTTTGGTTATTTCCTCTTCCTGGTGGGAAATGAGAGTTAAATTTGCCCGTCCAGACACCTCCAGCTAGTCTCTCATTGGTTCTCGCTATTCCTGTTCATCTTCCGCAGAAATTGCAAACTGGGCCAAACAGGAGGTTAAAGGCGCTGACTGTCCAAGTGGGGAGAGTGTTAGTAAAGCATCTGGAATGTTGCACCCGAGTATCAGGGGAGGAAAACTGAGACATATTTGAACACGTCTCCCATTCACACGGTTGATCATACTCTGGGTTCCACATGCATGTTTTAGCTGAAGGAAGAATACCTTAAACCTGGGTAGTTGAAACCCGTGGAATGGGTACCATGCAATATGACTTCAAAGGGTCTTCATTTGCTCACCGAACCTCTCCAATCCTATCACTGCTGCGTTTATGCCCCTGTACACACGCTTGATTCTCTTTTGGAGACATAGCAATCCATAGCTTTTAATATAATTACTAGTCAGGTACATTCTTAGGCGTTTAATATGGGGTGTTGAGTCCATTTCGTTGAGCAAGGAGTAGCTCTTGTCTATTCCATATTTGGCTTAAGGAACTTTATCTGTGCTCATTTCAATCTCTGGTTTTATGCAGCACCCCAACTCACCTTTCCCCTTAAGCAAGCATAAGTTGGTTTTCTAAATTTGAGACCCTGTTCTGTTTTGGAATTCAGTTCCTGTGTAGCCAAGTTTACATTCCGTGTATTAGTGATATCTTATGATGTTTCTTTTTCTGTGTGACTTATTTCAGTTAGAATCATCGTACCTGAATCCACTCATTATGCTGCTACGGGCCTGATGACATAGATTTCATTGCTGAGTGGTACTGCATTGTACGTAAGTACCACAAGTTCTTTATCCATTTTTCACTTTCTGTGATACTGAACTTGTACGGTAAACGAGGTTCTTGTAAACAGAGGCGTCCCAAACTTTGGGGTGGCTGTGTCTTTTTGATTTTAATTTCCCTAAGCTATAGGACCATAAGTGGAAGTGCCCTAGGCTCTGTTGCTTTGTTTTTTAGATGTTTCAGGAAACACCATACACTTCTCCCGAGTGTCTGTTGGCAATTTACATCCCGCCCATCAGCATAACAAGGCTCCCAGTTCTCCATGGCCTGTCCTGCCTTTCTGGATTTTACACTTTTTTCAGATGGCCCTTTTGACCGGGGGGAAGTGAGACTTCATTGTAGTGCAGATTTCCTTTGCAAGCTTGCTTTGTTGGCCAAAAAGGGCGTATGCGTTTTTTCCTGAATATATTCAGGAAAAAACGCATACGCCCTTTTTGGCCAAGTGCATCATTGTGGACGTTCTGCCTCTTTTCCTATGCTTTCAATACAATTCCAGTCTACCTCCTGAAATCGGTTTCCTGCAATTCTGCCCCGTTTTCAAGTCCTCTTGGCAGCCTTACTTCAGTATATTTTTGGACGATAGCTGTCATTTATAACTCTGCAGGTTTGTGAATTACAGTGCCCCTGAGCTCCTTTCTTCAACTCGCTTTATTTTGACCTGGCCGCAACACCGCAGGATGGCTTCAGGCCCTAATCTGGTTCCGGCACGGCACGCTGAGCCTTTGGTTATTTCCTCTTCCTGGTGGGAAATGAGAGTTAAATTTGCCCGTCCAGACACCTCCAGCTAGTCTCTCATTGGTTCTCGCTATTCCTGTTCATCTTCCGCAGAAATTGCAAACTGGGCCAAACAGGAGGTTAAAGGCTCTGACTGTCCAAGTGGGGAGAGTGTTAGTAAAGCATCTGGAATGTTGCACCCGAGTATCAGGGGAGGAAAACTGAGACATACTTGAACACGTCTCCCATTCACACGGTTGATCATACTCTGGGTTCCACATGCATGTTTTAGCTGAAGGAAGAATACCTTAAACCTGGAGAGTTGAGACCCGTGGAATGGGTACCATGCAATATGACTTCAAAGGGTCTTCATTTGCTCACCGAACCTCTCCAATCCTATCACTGCTGCGTTTATGCCCCTGTACACACGCTTGATTCTCTTTTGGAGACATAGCAATCCATAGGTTTTAAGATACTTACTAGTCAGGTACATTCGTAGGCGTTTAATATGGGGTGTTGAGTCCATTTCGTTGAGCAAGGAGTAGCTCTTGTCTATTCCATATTTGGCTTAAGGAACTTTATCTGTGCTCATTTCAATCTCTGGTTTTATGCAGCACCCCAACTCACCTTTACCCTTAAGCAAGCATATGTTGGTTTTCTAAATTTGAGACCCTGTTCTATTCTGTAATTCAGTTCCTGTGTAGCCAAGTTTAAATTCCGTGTATTAGTGATATCTTATGATGTTTCTTTTTCTGTGTGACTTATTTCAGTTAGAATGATCGTACCTGAATCCACTCATTATGCTGCTACGGGCCTGATGACATAGATTTCATTGCTGAGTGATACTGCATTGTACATGAGTACCACAAGTTCTTTATCCATTTTTCACTTTCTGTGATATTGAACTTGTACGGTAAACGAGGTTCTTGTAAACAGAGGCGTCCCAAACTTTGGGGTGGCTGTGTCTTTTTGATTTTAATTTCCCTAATCTATAGGACCATAAGTGGAAGTGCCCTAGGCTCTGTTGCTTTGTTTCTTAGATGTTTCAGGAAACACCATACACTTCTCCCGAGTGTCTGTTGGCAATTTACATCCCGCCCATCAGCATAACAAGGCTCCCAGTTCTCCATGGCCTGTCCTGCCTTTCTGGATTTTACACTTTTTTCAGATGGCCCTTTTGACCGGGGGGAAGTGAGACTTCATTATAGTGCAGATTTCCTTTGCAAGCTTGCTTGGTTGGCCAAAAAGGGCGTATGCGTTTTTTCCTGAATATATTCAGGAAAAAACGCATACGCCCTTTTTGGCCAAGTGCATCATTGTGGACGTTCTGCCTCTTTTCCTATGCTTTCAATGCAATTCCAGTCTACCTCCTGAAATCGGTTTCCTGCAATTCTGCCCCGCTTTCAAGTCCTCTTGGCTGCCTTACTTCAGTATATTTTTGGACGATAGCTGTCATTTATAACTCTGCAGGTTTGTGAATTACAGTGCCCCTGAGCTCCTTTCTTCAACTCGCTTTCTTTTGAGCTGGCCGCAACACTGCAGGATGGCTTCAGGCCCTAATCTGGTTCCGGCACGGCACACTGAGCCTTTGGTTATTTCCTCTTCCTGGTGGGAAATGAGAGTTAAATTTGCCCGTCCAGACACCTCCAGCTAGTCTCTCATTGGTTCTCCCTATTCCTGTTCATCTTCCGCAGAAATTGCAAACTGGGCCAAACAGGAGGTTAAAGGCGCTGACTCTCCAAGTGGGGAGAGTGTTAGTAAAGCGTCTGGAATGTTGCACCCGAGTACCATGGGAGGAAAACTGAGACATATTTGAACACGTCTCCCGTTCACATGGTTGATCATACTCTGGGTTCCACATGCATGTTTTAGCTGAAGGAAGAATACCTTAAACCTGGGTAGTTGAAACCCGTGGAATGGGTACCATGCAATATGATTTCAAAGGGTCTTCATTTGCTCACTGAACCTCTCCAATCCTATCACTGCTGCGTTTATGCCCCTGTACACACGCTTGATTCTCTTTTGGAGACATAGCAATCCATAGGTTTTAAGATACTTACTAGCCAGGTACATTCTTAGGCGTTTAATATGCGGTGTTGAGTCCATTTCGTTGAGCAAGGAGTAGCTCTTGTCTATTCCATATTTGGCTTAAGGAACTTTATCTGTGCTCATTTCAATCTCTGCTTTTATGCAGCACACCAACTCACCTTTCCCCTTAAGCAAGCATAAGTTGGTTTTCTAAATTTGAGACCCTGTTCTGTTCTGTAATTCAGTTCCTGTGTAGCCAAGTTTACATTCCGTGTATTACTGATATCTTATGATGTTTCTTTTTCTGTGAGACTTATTTCAGTTAGAATCATCATACCTGAATCCACTCATTGTGCTACTAAGGGCCTGATGACATAGATTTCATTGCTGAGTGATATTGCTTTGTAAGTAAATACCACAACTTCTTTATCCATTTTTCAGTTTCTGCGATGTTGAACTTGTACTGTAAACGATGTTCTTGTAAACAGAGCCATCCCAAACTTTGGGGTGGCTGTGTCTTTTTGATTTTAATTTCCCTAAGCTATAGGACCATAAGTGGAAGTGCCCTAGGCTCTGTTTCTTTGTTTTTTAGATGTTTCAGGAAACACCATACACTTCTCCCGAGTGTCTGTTGGCAATTTACATCCCGCCCATCAGCATAAAAAGGCTCCCAGTTCTCCATGGCCTGTCCTGCCTTTCTGGATTTTACACTTTTTTCAGATGGCCCTTTTGACCGGGGGGAAGTGAGACTTCATTGTAGTGCAGATTTCCTTTGCAAGCTTGCTTGGTTGGCCAAAAAGGGCGTATGCGTTTTTTCCTGAATATATTCAGGAAAAAACGCATACGCCCTTTTTGGCCAAGTGCATCATTGTGGACGTTCTGCCTCTTTTCCTATGCTTTCAATTCAATTCCAGTCTACCTCCTGAAATCGGTTTCCTGCAATTCTGCCCCGCTTTCAAGTCCTCTTGGCAGCCTTACTTCAGTATATTTTTGGACGATAGCTGTCATTTATAACTCTGCAGGTTTGTGAATTACAGTGCCCCTGAGCTCCTTTCTTCAACTCGCTTTCTTGTGAGCTGGCCGCAACACCGCAGGATGGCTTCAGGCTCTAATCTGGTTCCGACACGGCACACTGAGCCTTTGTTTAATTCCTCTTCCTGGTGGGTAATGAGAGTTAAATTTGCCCGTCCAGACACCTCCAGCTAGTCTCTCATTGGTTCTCGCTATTCCTGTTCATCTTCCGCAGAAATTGCAAACTGGGCCAAACAGGAGGTTAAAGGCGCTGACTCTCCAAGTGGGGAGAGTGTTAGTAAAGCGTCTGGAATGTTGCACCCCAGTACCAGGGGAGGAAAACTGAGACATATTTGAACACGTCTCCCATTCACATGGTTGATCATACTCTGGGTTCCACATGCATGTTTTAGCTGAAGGAAGAATACCTTAAACCTGGAGAGTTGAGACCCGTGGAATGGGTACCATGCAATATGAATTCAAAGGGTCTTCATTTGCTCACCGAACCTCTCCAATCCTATCACTGCTGCGTTTATGCCCCTGTACACATGCTTGATTCTCTTTCGGAGACATAGCAATCCATAGGTTTTAAGATACTTACTAGTCAGGTACATTCTTAGGCGTTTAATATGCGGTGTTGAGTCCATTTCGTTGAGCAAGGAGTAGCTCTTGTCTATTCCATATTTGGCTTAAGTTACTTTATCTGTGCTCATTTCAATCTCTGGTTTTATGCAGCACCCCAACTCACTTTTACCCTTAAGCAAGCATAAGTTGGTTTTCTAAATTTGAGACCCTGTTCTGTTCTGTAATTCAGTTCCTGTGTAGCCAAGTTTACATTCCGTGTATTAGTGACATCTTATGATGTTTCTTTTTCTGTGTGACTTATTTCAGTTAGAATCATCGTACCTGAATCCACTCATTATGCTGCTATGGGCCTGATGACATAGATTTCATTGCTGAGTGATACTGCATTGTACGTAAGTACCACAAGTTCTTTATCCATTTTTCACTTTCTGTGATGTTGAACATGTACGGTAAACGAGGTTCTTGTAAACAGAGGCGTCCCAAACTTTGGGGTGGCTGTGTCTTTTTGATTTTAATTTCCGTAAGCTATAGGACCATAAGTGGAAGTGCCCTAGGCTCTGTTGCTTTGTTTTTTAGATGTTTCAGGAAACACCATACACTTCTCCTGAGTGTCTGTTGGCAATTTACATCCCGCCCATCAGCATAACAAGGCTCCCAGTTCTCCATGGCCTGTCCTGCCTTTCTGGATTTTACACTTTTTTCAGATGGCCCTTTTGACCGGGGGGAAGTGAGACTTCATTGTAGTGCAGATTTCCTTTGCAAGCTTGCTTGGTTGGCCAAAAATGGCGTATGCGTTTTTTCCTGAATATATTCAGGAAAAAACGCATACGCCCTTTTTGGCCAAGTGCATCATTGTGGACGTTCTGCCTCTTTTCCTATGCTTTCAATGCAATTCCAGTCTACCTCCTGAAATCGGTTTCCTGCAATTCTGCCCCGCTTTCAAGTCCTCTTGGCAGCCTTACTTCACTATATTTTTGGACGATAGCTGTCATTTATAACTCTGCAGGTTTGTGAATTACAGTGCCCCTGAGCTCCTTTCTTCAACTCGCTTTCTTGTGAGCTGGCCGCAACACCGCAGGATGGCTTCAGGCCCTAATCTGGTTCCGGCACGGCACGCTGAACCTTTGGTTATTTCCTCTTCCTGGTGGGAAATGAGAGTTAAATTTGCCCGTCCAGACACCTCCAGCTAGTCTCTCATTGGTTCTCCTTATTCCTGTTCATCTTCCGCAGAAATTGCAAACTGGGCCAAACAGGAGGTTAAAGGGACTGACTCTCCAAGTCGGGAGAGTGTTAGTAAAGCGTCTGGAATGTTGCACCCGAGTACCAGGGTACGAAAACTGAGACATATTTGAAAACGTCTCACGATCACATGGTTGATCATACTCTAGGTTCCACATGCATGTTTTAGCTGAAGGAAGAATACCTTAAACCTGGGTAGTTGAAACCCTTGGAATGGGTACCATGCAATATGACTTCAAAGGGTCTTCATTTGCTCAACGAACCTCTCCAATCCTATCACTGCTGCGTTTATGCCCCTGTACACATGCTTGATTCTCTTTCGGAGACATAGCAATCCATAGGTTTTAAGATACTTACTAGTCAGGTACATTCTTAGGCGTTTAATATGGGGTGTTGAGTCCATTTCGTTGAGTAAGGAGTAGCTCTTGTCTATTCCATATTTAGCTTAAGGAACTTTATCTGTGCTCATTTCAATCTCTGGTTTTATGCAGCACCCCAGCTCACCTTTCCCCTTAAGCAAGCATAAGTTGGTTTTCTAAATTTGAGACCCTGTTCTGTTCTGTAATTCAGTTCCTGTGTAGCCAAGTTTACATTCCGTGTATTAGTGATATCTTATGATGTTTGTTTTTCTGTGTGACTTATTTCAGTTAGAATCATCGTACCTGAATCCACTCATTATGCTGCTACGGGCCTGATGACATAGATTTTATTGCTGAGTGATACTGCATTGTACGTAAGTACCACAAGTTCTTTATCCATTTTTCACTTTCTGTGATATTGAACTTGTACGGTAAACGAGGTTCTTGTAAACAGAGCCGTCCCAAACTTTGGGGTGGCTGTGCCTTTTTGATTTTAATTTCCCTAAGCTATAGGACCATAAGTGGAAGTGCCCTAGGCTCTGTTGCTTTGTTTTTTAGATGTTTCAGGAAACACCATACACTTCTCCCGAGTGTCTGTTGGCAATTTACATCCCGCCCATCAGCATAACAAGGCTCCCAGTTCTCCATGGCCTGTCCTGCCTTTCTGGATTTTACACTTTTTTCAGATGGTCCTTTTGACCGGGGGGAAGTGAGACTTCATTGTAGTGCAGATTTCCTTTGCAAGCTTGCTTGGTTGGCCAAAAAGGGCGTATGCGTTTTTTCCTGAATATATTCAGGAAAAAACGCATACGCCCTTTTTGGCCAGGTGCATCATTGTGGACGCTCTGCCTCTTTTCCTATGCTTTCAATGCAATTCCAGTCTACCTCCTGAAATCGGTTTCCTGCAATTCTGCCCCACTTTCAAGTCCTCTTGGCAGCCTTACTTCAGTATATTTTTGGACGATAGCTGTCATTTATAACTCTGCAAGTTTGTGAATTACAGTGCCCCTGAGTTCCTTTCTTCAACTCGCTTTCTTGTGACCTGGCCGCAACACCGCAGGATGGCTTCAGTCCCTAATCTGGTTCCGGCACTGCATGCTGAGCCTTTGGTTGATTCGTTTTCCTGGTGGGAAATGAGAGTTAAATTTGCCCGTCCAGACACCTCCAGCTAGTCTCTCATTGGTTCTCGCTATTCCTGTTCATCTTCCGCAGAAATTGCAAACTGGGCCAAACAGGAGGTTAAAGGGACTGACTCTCCAAGTGGGGAGAGTGTTAGTAAAGCATCTGGAATGTTGCACCCGAGTACCAGGGTACGAAAACTGAGACATATTTGAACACGTCTCCCGATCACATGGTTGATCATACTCTAGGTTCCACATGCATGTTTTAGCTGAAGGAAGAATACCTTAAACCTGGGTAGTTGAAACCCATGGAATGGGTACCATGCAATATGACTTCAAAGGGTCTTCATTTGCTCACCGAACCTCTCCAATCCTATCACTGCTGCGTTTATGCCCCTGTACACATGCTTGATTCTCTTTCGGAGACATAGCAATCCATAGGTTTTAAGATACTTACTAGTCAGGTACATTCTTAGGCGTTTAATATGCGGTGTTGAGTCCATTTCGTTGAGCAAGGAGTAGCTCTTGTCTATTCCATATTTGGCTTAAGGAACTTTATCTGTGCTCATTTCAATCTCTGGTTTTATGCAGCACCCCAACTCACCTTTCCCCTTAAGCAAGCATAAGTTGGTTTTCTAAATTTGAGACCCTGTTCTGTTTTGGAATTCAGTCCCTGTGTAGCCAAGTTTACATTCCGTGTATTAGTGATATCTTGTGATGTTTCTTTTTCTGTGTGACTTATTTCAGTTAGAATCATCGTACCTGAATCCACTCATTATGCTGCTACGGTCCTGATGACATAGATTGCATTGCTGAGTGATACTGCATTGTACGTAAGTACCACAAGTTCTTTATCCATTTTTCACTTTCTGTGATACTGAACTTGTATGGTAAACGAGGTTCTTGTAAACAGAGGCGTCCCAAACTTTGGGGTGGCTGTGTCTTTTTGATTTTAATTTCCCTAAGCTGTAGCACCATAAGTGGAAGTGCCCTAGGCTCTGTTGCTTTGTTTTTTAGATGTTTCAGGAAACACCATACACTTCTCCCGAGTGTCTGTTGGCAATTTACATCCTGCCCATTAGCATAACAAGGCTCCCAGTTCTCCATGGCCTGTCCTGCCTTTCTGGATTTTACACTTTTTTCAGATGGCCCTTTTGACCGGGGGGAAGTGAGACTTCATTGTAGTGCAGATTTCCTTTGCAAGCTTGCTTGGTTGGCCAAAAAGGGCGTATGCGTTTTTTCCTGAATATATTCAGGAAAAAACGCATACGCCCTTTTTGGCCAAGTGCATCATTGTGGACGTTCTGCCTCTTTTCCTATGCTTTCAATGCAATTTCAGTCTACCTCCTGAAATCGGTTTCCTGCAATTCTGCCCCGCTTTCAAGTCCTCTTGGCAGCCTTACTTCAGTATATTTTTGGACGATAGCTGTCATTTATAACTCTGCAGGTTTGTGCATTACAGTGCCCCTGAGCTCCTTTCTTCAACTCGCTTTCTTGTGACCTGGCCGCAACACCGCAGGATGGCTTCAGGCCCTAATCTGGTTCTGGCACGGCACGCTGAGCCTTTGGTTAATTCCTCTTCCTGGTGGGAAATGAGAGTTAAATTTGCCCGTCCAGACATCTCCAGCTAGTCTCTCATTGGTTCTCGCTATTCCTGTTCATCTTCCGCAGAAATTGCAAACTGGGCCAAACAGGAGGTTAAAGGGACTGACTCTCCAAGTCGGGAGAGTGTTAGTAAAGCGTCTGGAATGTTGCACCCGAGTACCAGGGTACGAAAACTGAGACATATTTGAACACGTCTCCCGATCACATGGTTGATCATACTCTAGGTTCCACATGCATGTTTTAGCTGAAGGAAGAATACCTTAAACCTGGGTAGTTGAAACCCGTGGAATGGGTACCATGCAATATGACTTCAAAGGGTCTTCATTTGCTCACCGAACCTCTCCAATCCTATCACTGCTGCGTTTATGCCCCTGTACACACGCTTGATTCTCTTTTGGAGACATAGCAATCCATAGGTTTTAAGATAATTACTAGTCAGGTACATTCTTAGGCATTTAATATGGGGTGTTGAGTCCATTTCGTTGAGCAAGGAGTAGCTCTTGTCTATTCCATATTTGGCTTAAGGAACTTTATCTGTGCTCATTTCAATCTCTGGTTTTATGCAGCACCCCAACTCACCTTTCCCCTTAAGCAAGCATAAGTTGGTTTTCTAAATTTGAGACCCTGTTCTGTTTTGGAATTCAGTTCCTGTGTAGCCAAGTTTACATTCCGTGTATTAGTGATATCTTATGATGTTTCTTTTTCTGTGTGACTTATTTCAGTTAGAATCATCGTACCTGAATCTACTCATTATGCTGCTACGGGCCTGATGACATAGATTTCATTGCTGAGTGGTACTGCATTGTACGTAAGTACCACAAGTTCTTTATCCATTTTTCACTTTCTGTGATACTGAACTTGTACGGTAAACGAGGTTCTTGTAAACAGAGGCGTCCCAAACTTTGGGGTGGCTGTGTCTTTTTGATTTTAATTTCCCTAAGCTATAGGACCATAAGTGGAAGTGCCCTAGGCTCTGTTGCTTTGTTTTTTAGATGTTTCAGGAAACACCATACACTTCTCCCGAGTGTCTGTTGGCAATTTACATCCCGCCCATCAGCATAACAAGGCTCCCAGTTCTCCATGGCCTGTCCTGCCTTTCTGGATTTTACACTTTTTTCAGATGGCCTTTTTGACCGGGGGGAAGTGAGACTTCATTGTAGTGCAGATTTCCTTTGCAAGCTTGCTTGGTTGGCCAAAAAGGGCGTATGCGTTTTTTCCTGAATATATTCAGGAAAAAACGCATACGCCCTTTTTGGCCAAGTGCATCATTGTGGACGTTCTGCCTCTTTTCCTATGCTTTCAATGCAATTCCAGTCTACCTCCTGAAATCGGTTTCCTGTAATTCTGCCCCACTTTCAAGTCCTCTTGGCAGACTTACTTCAGTATATTTTTGGACGATAGCTGTCATTTATAACTCTGCAGGTTTGTGAATTACAGTGCCCCTGAGCTCCTTTCTTCAACTCGCTTTCTTGTGAGCTGGCCGCAACACCGCAGGATGGCTTCAGGCCCTAATCTGGTTCCGGCACGGCACGCTGAGCCTTTGGTTAATTCCTCTCTCTGGTGGGAAATGAGAGTTAAATTTGCCCGTCCAGACACCTCCAGCTAGTCTCTCATTGGTTCTCGCTATTCCTGTTCATCTTCCGCAGAAATTGCAAACTGGGCCAAACAGGAGGTTAAAGGCGGTGACTGTCCAAGTGGGGAGAGTGTTAGTAAAGCATCTGGAATGTTGCACCCGAGTATCAGGGGAGGAAAACTGAGACATATTTGAACACGTCTCCCATTCACACGGTTGATCATACTCTGGGTTCCACATGCATGTTTTAGCTGAAGGAAGAATACCTTAAACCAGGGTTGTTGAAACCCGTGGAATGGGTACCATGCAATATGACTTCAAAGGGTCTTCATTTGCTCACCGAACCTCTCCAATCCTATCACTGCTGCGTTTATGCCCCTGTACACACGCTTGATTCTCTTTTGGAGACATAGCAATCCATAGGTTTTAAGATACTTACTAGTCAGGTACATTCTTAGGCATTTAATATGGGGTGTTGAGTCCATTTCGTTGAGCAAGGAGTAGCTCTTGTCTATTCCATATTTGGCTTAAGGAACTTTATCTGTGCCCATTTCAATCTCTGGTTTTTTGCAGCACCCCAACTCACCTTTCCCCTTAAGCAAGCATAAGTTGGTTTTCTAAATTTGAGACCCTGTTCTGTTTTGGAATTCAGTTCCTGTGTAGCCAAGTTTACATTCCGTGTATTACTGATATCTTATGATGTTTCTTTTTCTGTGTGACTTATTTCAGTTAGAATCATCGTACCTGAATCCACTCATTATGCTGCTACGGGCCTGATGACATAGATTTCATTTCTGAGTGATACTGCATTGTACGTAAGTACCACAAGTTCTTTATCCATTTTTCACTTTCTGTGATATTGAACTTGTACGGTAAACGAGGTTCTTGTAAACAGAGGCGTCCCAAACTTTGGGGTGGCTGTGTCTTTTTGATTTTAATTTCCCTAAGCTATAGGACCATAAGTGGAAGTGCCCTAGTTACTGTTGCTTTGTTTTTTAGATGTCTCAGGAAACACCATACACTTCTCCGGAGTGTCTGTTGGCAATTTACATCCCGCCCATCAGCATAACAAGGCTCCCAGTTCTCAATGGCCTGTCCTGCCTTTCTGGATTTTACACTTTTTTCAGATGGCCCTTTTGACCTGGGGGAAGTGAGACTTCATTGTAGTGCAGATTTCCTTTGCAAGCTTGCTTGGTTGGCCAAAAAGGGCGTATGCGTTTTTTCCTGAATATATTCAGGAAAAAACGCATACGCCCTTTTTGGCCAAGTGCATCATTGTGGACGTTCTGCCTCTTTTCCTATGCTTTCAATACAATTCCAGTCTACCTCCTGAAATCAGTTTCCTGCAATTCTGCCCCGTTTTCAAGTCCTCTTGCCAGCCTTACTTCAGTATATTTTTGGACGATAGCTGTCATTTATAACTCTGCAGGTTTGTGAATTACAGTGCCCCTGAGCTCCTTTCTTCAACTCGCTTTCTTGTGACCTGGTCGCAACACCGCAGGATGGTTTCAGGCCCTAATCTGGTTCCGGCACGGCACGCTGAGCCTTTGGTTATTTCCTCTTCCTGGTGGGAAATGAGAGTTAAATTTGCCCGTCCAGACACCTCCAGCTAGTCTCTCATTGGTTCTCGCTATTCCTGTTCATCTTCCGCAGAAATTGCAAACTGGGCCAAACAGGAGGTTAAAGGCGCTGACTGTCCAAGTGGGGAGAGTGTTAGTAAAGCATCTGGAATGTTGCACCCGAGTATCAGGGGAGGAAAACTGAGACATATTTGAACACGTCTCCCATTCACACGGTTGATCATACTCTGGGTTCCACATGCATGTTTTAGCTGAAGGAAGAATACCTTAAACCTGGGTAGTTGAAACCCGTGGAATGGGTACCATGCAATATGACTTCAAAGGGTCTTCATTTGCTCACCGAACCTCTCCAATCCTATCACTGCTGCGTTTATGCCCCTGTACACACGCTTGATTCTCTTTTGGAGACATAGCAATCCATAGGTTTTAAGATAATTGCTAGTCAGGTACATTCTTAGGCGTTTAATATGGGGTGTTGAGTCCATTTCGTTGAGCAAGGAGTAGCTCTTGTCTATTCCATATTTGGCTTAAGGAACTTTATCTGTGCTCATTTCAATCTCTGGTTTTATGCAGCACCCCAACTCACCTTTCCCCTTAAGCAAGCATAAGTTGGTTTTCTAAATTTGAGACCCTGTTCTGTTTTGGAATTCAGTTCCTGTGTAGCCAAGTTTACATTCCGTGTATTAGTGATATCTTATGATGTTTCTTTTTCTGTGTGACTTATTTCAGTTAGAATCATCGTACCTGAATCCACTAATTATGCTGCTACGGGCCTAATGACATAGATTTCATTGCTGAGTGGTACTGCATTGTACGTAAGTACCACAAGTTCTTTATCCATTTTTCACTTTCTGTGATACTGAACTTGTACGGTAAACGAGGTTCTTGTAAACAGAGGCGTCCCAAACTTTGGGGTGGCTGTGTCTTTTTTATTTTAATTTCCCTAAGCTATAGGACCATAAGTGGAAGTGCCCTAGGCTCTGTTGCTTTGTTTTTTAGATGTTTCAGGAAACACCATACACTTCTCCCGAGTGTCTGTTGGCAATTTACATCCCGCCCATCAGCATAACAAGGCTCCCAGTTCTCCATGGCCTGTCCTGCCTTTCTGGATTTTACACTTTTTTCAGATGGCCCTTTTGACCGGGGGGAAGTGAGACTTCATTGTAGTGCAGATTTCCTTTGCAAGCTTGCTTTGTTGGCCAAAAAGGGCGTATGCGTTTTTTCCTGAATATATTCAGGAAAAAACGCATACGCCCTTTTTGGCCAAGTGCATCATTGTGGACGTTCTGCCTCTTTTCCTATGCTTTCAATACAATTCCAGTCTACCTCCTGAAATCGGTTTCCTGCAATTCTGCCCCACTTTCAAGTCCTCTTGGCAGACATACTTCAGTATATTTTTGGACGATAGCTGTCATTTATAACTCTGCAGGTTTGTGAATTACAGTGCCCCTGAGCTCCTTTCTTCAACTCGCTTTCTTGTGAGCTGGCCGCAACACCGCAGGATGGCTTCAGGCCCTAATCTGGTTCCGGCACGGCACGCTGAGCCTTTGGTTATTTCCTCTTCCTGGTGGGAAATGAGAGTTAAATTTGCCCGTCCAGACACCTCCAGCTAGTCTCTCATTGGTTCTCGCTATTCCTGTTCATCTTCCGCAGAAATTGCAAACTGGGCCAAACAGGAGGTTAAAGGCGCTGACTGTCCAAGTGGGGAGAGTGTTAGTAAAGCGTCTGGAATGTTTCACCCGAGTATCAGGGGAGGAAAACTGAGACATATTTGAACACGTCTCCCATTCACACGGTTGATCATACTCTGGGTTCCACATGCATGTTTTAGCTGAAGGAAGAATACCTTAAACCTGGGTAGTTGAAACCCGTGGAATGGGTACCATGCAATATGATTTCAAAGGGTCTTCATTTGCTCACTGAACCTCTCCAATCCTATCACTGCTGCGTTTATGCCCCTGTACACACGCTTGATTCTCTTTTGGAGACATAGCAATCCATAGGTTTTAAGATACTTACTAGCCAGGTACATTCTTAGGCGTTTAATATGCGGTGTTGAGTCCATTTCGTTGAGCAAGGAGTAGCTCTTGTCTATTCCATATTTGGCTTAAGGAACTTTATCTGTGCTCATTTCAATCTCTGCTTTTATGCAGCACACCAACTCACCTTTCCCCTTAAGCAAGCATAAGTTGGTTTTCTAAATTTGAGACCCTGTTCTGTTCTGTAATTCAGTTCCTGTGTAGCCAAGTTTACATTCCGTGTATTACTGATATCTTATGATGTTTCTTTTTCTGTGAGACTTATTTCAGTTAGAATCATCATACCTGAATCCACTCATTGTGCTACTAAGGGCCTGATGACATAGATTTCATTGCTGAGTGATATTGCTTTGTAAGTAAATACCACAACTTCTTTATCCATTTTTCAGTTTCTGCGATGTTGAACTTGTACTGTAAACGATGTTCTTGTAAACAGAGCCATCCCAAACTTTGGGGTGGCTGTGTCTTTTTGATTTTAATTTCCCTAAGCTATAGGACCATAAGTGGAAGTGCCCTAGGCTCTGTTTCTTTGTTTTTTAGATGTTTCAGGAAACACCATACACTTCTCCCGAGTGTCTGTTGGCAATTTACATCCCGCCCATCAGCATAAAAAGGCTCCCAGTTCTCCATGGCCTGTCCTGCCTTTCTGGATTTTACACTTTTTTCAGATGGCCCTTTTGACCGGGGGGAAGTGAGACTTCATTGTAGTGCAGATTTCCTTTGCAAGCTTGCTTGGTTGGCCAAAAAGGGCGTATGCGTTTTTTCCTGAATATATTCAGGAAAAAACGCATACGCCCTTTTTGGCCAAGTGCATCATTGTGGACGTTCTGCCTCTTTTCCTATGCTTTCAATTCAATTCCAGTCTACCTCCTGAAATCGGTTTCCTGCAATTCTGCCCCGCTTTCAAGTCCTCTTGGCAGCCTTACTTCAGTATATTTTTGGACGATAGCTGTCATTTATAACTCTGCAGGTTTGTGAATTACAGTGCCCCTGAGCTCCTTTCTTCAACTCGCTTTCTTGTGAGCTGGCCGCAACACCGCAGGATGGCTTCAGGCTCTAATCTGGTTCCGACACGGCACACTGAGCCTTTGTTTAATTCCTCTTCCTGGTGGGTAATGAGAGTTAAATTTGCCCGTCCAGACACCTCCAGCTAGTCTCTCATTGGTTCTCGCTATTCCTGTTCATCTTCCGCAGAAATTGCAAACTGGGCCAAACAGGAGGTTAAAGGCGCTGACTCTCCAAGTGGGGAGAGTGTTAGTAAAGCGTCTGGAATGTTGCACCCCAGTACCAGGGGAGGAAAACTGAGACATATTTGAACACGTCTCCCATTCACATGGTTGATCATACTCTGGGTTCCACATGCATGTTTTAGCTGAAGGAAGAATACCTTAAACCTGGAGAGTTGAAACCCGTGGAATGGGTACCATGCAATATGAATTCAAAGGGTCTTCATTTGCTCACCGAACCTCTCCAATCCTATCACTGCTGCGTTTATGCCCCTGTACACATGCTTGATTCTCTTTCGGAGACATAGCAATCCATAGGTTTTAAGATACTTACTAGTCAGGTACATTCTTAGGCGTTTAATATGCGGTGTTGAGTCCATTTCGTTGAGCAAGGAGTAGCTCTTGTCTATTCCATATTTGGCTTAAGTTACTTTATCTGTGCTCATTTCAATCTCTGGTTTTATGCAGCACCCCAACTCACTTTTACCCTTAAGCAAGCATAAGTTGGTTTTCTAAATTTGAGACCCTGTTCTGTTCTGTAATTCAGTTCCTGTGTAGCCAAGTTTACATTCCGTGTATTAGTGACATCTTATGATGTTTCTTTTTCTGTGTGACTTATTTCAGTTAGAATCATCGTACCTGAATCCACTCATTATGCTGCTATGGGCCTGATGACATAGATTTCATTGCTGAGTGATACTGCATTGTACGTAAGTACCACAAGTTCTTTATCCATTTTTCACTTTCTGTGATGTTGAACATGTACGGTAAACGAGGTTCTTGTAAACAGAGGCGTCCCAAACTTTGGGGTGGCTGTGTCTTTTTGATTTTAATTTCCGTAAGCTATAGGACCATAAGTGGAAGTGCCCTAGGCTCTGTTGCTTTGTTTTTTAGATGTTTCAGGAAACACCATACACTTCTCCTGAGTGTCTGTTGGCAATTTACATCCCGCCCATCAGCATAACAAGGCTCCCAGTTCTCCATGGCCTGTCCTGCCTTTCTGGATTTTACACTTTTTTCAGATGGCCCTTTTGACCGGGGGGAAGTGAGACTTCATTGTAGTGCAGATTTCCTTTGCAAGCTTGCTTGGTTGGCCAAAAATGGCGTATGCGTTTTTTCCTGAATATATTCAGGAAAAAACGCATACGCCCTTTTTGGCCAAGTGCATCATTGTGGACGTTCTGCCTCTTTTCCTATGCTTTCAATGCAATTCCAGTCTACCTCCTGAAATCGGTTTCCTGCAATTCTGCCCCGCTTTCAAGTCCTCTTGGCAGCCTTACTTCACTATATTTTTGGACGATAGCTGTCATTTATAACTCTGCAGGTTTGTGAATTACAGTGCCCCTGAGCTCCTTTCTTCAACTCGCTTTCTTGTGAGCTGGCCGCAACACCGCAGGATGGCTTCAGGCCCTAATCTGGTTCCGGCACGGCACGCTGAACCTTTGGTTATTTCCTCTTCCTGGTGGGAAATGAGAGTTAAATTTGCCCGTCCAGACACCTCCAGCTAGTCTCTCATTGGTTCTCCTTATTCCTGTTCATCTTCCGCAGAAATTGCAAACTGGGCCAAACAGGAGGTTAAAGGGACTGACTCTCCAAGTCGGGAGAGTGTTAGTAAAGCGTCTGGAATGTTGCACCCGAGTACCAGGGTACGAAAACTGAGACATATTTGAAAACGTCTCACGATCACATGGTTGATCATACTCTAGGTTCCACATGCATGTTTTAGCTGAAGGAAGAATACCTTAAACCTGGGTAGTTGAAACCCTTGGAATGGGTACCATGCAATATGACTTCAAAGGGTCTTCATTTGCTCAACGAACCTCTCCAATCCTATCACTGCTGCGTTTATGCCCCTGTACACATGCTTGATTCTCTTTCGGAGACATAGCAATCCATAGGTTTTAAGATACTTACTAGTCAGGTACATTCTTAGGCGTTTAATATGGGGTGTTGAGTCCATTTCGTTGAGTAAGGAGTAGCTCTTGTCTATTCCATATTTAGCTTAAGGAACTTTATCTGTGCTCATTTCAATCTCTGGTTTTATGCAGCACCCCAGCTCACCTTTCCCCTTAAGCAAGCATAAGTTGGTTTTCTAAATTTGAGACCCTGTTCTGTTCTGTAATTCAGTTCCTGTGTAGCCAAGTTTACATTCCGTGTATTAGTGATATCTTATGATGTTTGTTTTTCTGTGTGACTTATTTCAGTTAGAATCATCGTACCTGAATCCACTCATTATGCTGCTACGGGCCTGATGACATAGATTTTATTGCTGAGTGATACTGCATTGTACGTAAGTACCACAAGTTCTTTATCCATTTTTCACTTTCTGTGATATTGAACTTGTACGGTAAACGAGGTTCTTGTAAACAGAGCCGTCCCAAACTTTGGGGTGGCTGTGCCTTTTTGATTTTAATTTCCCTAAGCTATAGGACCATAAGTGGAAGTGCCCTAGGCTCTGTTGCTTTGTTTTTTAGATGTTTCAGGAAACACCATACACTTCTCCCGAGTGTCTGTTGGCAATTTACATCCCGCCCATCAGCATAACAAGGCTCCCAGTTCTCCATGGCCTGTCCTGCCTTTCTGGATTTTACACTTTTTTCAGATGGTCCTTTTGACCGGGGGGAAGTGAGACTTCATTGTAGTGCAGATTTCCTTTGCAAGCTTGCTTGGTTGGCCAAAAAGGGCGTATGCGTTTTTTCCTGAATATATTCAGGAAAAAACGCATACGCCCTTTTTGGCCAGGTGCATCATTGTGGACGCTCTGCCTCTTTTCCTATGCTTTCAATGCAATTCCAGTCTACCTCCTGAAATCGGTTTCCTGCAATTCTGCCCCACTTTCAAGTCCTCTTGGCAGCCTTACTTCAGTATATTTTTGGACGATAGCTGTCATTTATAACTCTGCAAGTTTGTGAATTACAGTGCCCCTGAGTTCCTTTCTTCAACTCGCTTTCTTGTGACCTGGCCGCAACACCGCAGGATGGCTTCAGTCCCTAATCTGGTTCCGGCACTGCATGCTGAGCCTTTGGTTGATTCGTTTTCCTGGTGGGAAATGAGAGTTAAATTTGCCCGTCCAGACACCTCCAGCTAGTCTCTCATTGGTTCTCGCTATTCCTGTTCATCTTCCGCAGAAATTGCAAACTGGGCCAAACAGGAGGTTAAAGGGACTGACTCTCCAAGTGGGGAGAGTGTTAGTAAAGCATCTGGAATGTTGCACCCGAGTACCAGGGTACGAAAACTGAGACATATTTGAACACGTCTCCCGATCACATGGTTGATCATACTCTAGGTTCCACATGCATGTTTTAGCTGAAGGAAGAATACCTTAAACCTGGGTAGTTGAAACCCATGGAATGGGTACCATGCAATATGACTTCAAAGGGTCTTCATTTGCTCACCGAACCTCTCCAATCCTATCACTGCTGCGTTTATGCCCCTGTACACATGCTTGATTCTCTTTCGGAGACATAGCAATCCATAGGTTTTAAGATACTTACTAGTCAGGTACATTCTTAGGCGTTTAATATGCGGTGTTGAGTCCATTTCGTTGAGCAAGGAGTAGCTCTTGTCTATTCCATATTTGGCTTAAGGAACTTTATCTGTGCTCATTTCAATCTCTGGTTTTATGCAGCACCCCAACTCACCTTTCCCCTTAAGCAAGCATAAGTTGGTTTTCTAAATTTGAGACCCTGTTCTGTTTTGGAATTCAGTCCCTGTGTAGCCAAGTTTACATTCCGTGTATTAGTGATATCTTGTGATGTTTCTTTTTCTGTGTGACTTATTTCAGTTAGAATCATCGTACCTGAATCCACTCATTATGCTGCTACGGTCCTGATGACATAGATTGCATTGCTGAGTGATACTGCATTGTACGTAAGTACCACAAGTTCTTTATCCATTTTTCACTTTCTGTGATACTGAACTTGTATGGTAAACGAGGTTCTTGTAAACAGAGGCGTCCCAAACTTTGGGGTGGCTGTGTCTTTTTGATTTTAATTTCCCTAAGCTATAGGACCATAAGTGGAAGTGCCCTAGGCTCTGTTGCTTTGTTTTTTAGATGTTTCAGGAAACACCATACACTTCTCCCGAGTGTCTGTTGGCAATTTACATCCTGCCCATTAGCATAACAAGGCTCCCAGTTCTCCATGGCCTGTCCTGCCTTTCTGGATTTTACACTTTTTTCAGATGGCCCTTTTGACCGGGGGGAAGTGAGACTTCATTGTAGTGCAGATTTCCTTTGCAAGCTTGCTTGGTTGGCCAAAAAGGGCGTATGCGTTTTTTCCTGAATATATTCAGGAAAAAACGCATACGCCCTTTTTGGCCAAGTGCATCATTGTGGACGTTCTGCCTCTTTTCCTATGCTTTCAATGCAATTTCAGTCTACCTCCTGAAATCGGTTTCCTGCAATTCTGCCCCGCTTTCAAGTCCTCTTGGCAGCCTTACTTCAGTATATTTTTGGACGATAGCTGTCATTTATAACTCTGCAGGTTTGTGCATTACAGTGCCCCTGAGCTCCTTTCTTCAACTCGCTTTCTTGTGACCTGGCCGCAACACCGCAGGATGGCTTCAGGCCCTAATCTGGTTCTGGCACGGCACGCTGAGCCTTTGGTTAATTCCTCTTCCTGGTGGGAAATGAGAGTTAAATTTGCCCGTCCAGACATCTCCAGCTAGTCTCTCATTGGTTCTCGCTATTCCTGTTCATCTTCCGCAGAAATTGCAAACTGGGCCAAACAGGAGGTTAAAGGGACTGACTCTCCAAGTCGGGAGAGTGTTAGTAAAGCGTCTGGAATGTTGCACCCGAGTACCAGGGTACGAAAACTGAGACATATTTGAACACGTCTCCCGATCACATGGTTGATCATACTCTAGGTTCCACATGCATGTTTTAGCTGAAGGAAGAATACCTTAAACCTGGGTAGTTGAAACCCGTGGAATGGGTACCATGCAATATGACTTCAAAGGGTCTTCATTTGCTCACCGAACCTCTCCAATCCTATCACTGCTGCGTTTATGCCCCTGTACACACGCTTGATTCTCTTTTGGAGACAT
Organism: Pseudorca crassidens; assembly: GCF_039906515.1. Taxonomy (NCBI): domain Eukaryota; kingdom Metazoa; phylum Chordata; class Mammalia; order Artiodactyla; family Delphinidae; genus Pseudorca; species Pseudorca crassidens. The sequence goes on from NC_090301.1 coordinate 106,212,189, forward strand.
AGCAATCCATAGGTTTTAAGATAATTACTAGTCAGGTACATTCTTAGGCATTTAATATGGGGTGTTGAGTCCATTTCGTTGAGCAAGGAGTAGCTCTTGTCTATTCCATATTTGGCTTAAGGAACTTTATCTGTGCTCATTTCAATCTCTGGTTTTATGCAGCACCCCAACTCACCTTTCCCCTTAAGCAAGCATAAGTTGGTTTTCTAAATTTGAGACCCTGTTCTGTTTTGGAATTCAGTTCCTGTGTAGCCAAGTTTACATTCCGTGTATTAGTGATATCTTATGATGTTTCTTTTTCTGTGTGACTTATTTCAGTTAGAATCATCGTACCTGAATCTACTCATTATGCTGCTACGGGCCTGATGACATAGATTTCATTGCTGAGTGGTACTGAATTGTACGTAAGTACCACAAGTTCTTTATCCATTTTTCACTTTCTGTGATACTGAACTTGTACGGTAAACGAGGTTCTTGTAAACAGAGGCGTCCCAAACTTTGGGGTGGCTGTGTCTTTTTGATTTTAATTTCCCTAAGCTATAGGACCATAAGTGGAAGTGCCCTAGGCTCTGTTGCTTTGTTTTTTAGATGTTTCAGGAAACACCATACACTTCTCCCGAGTGTCTGTTGGCAATTTACATCCCGCCCATCAGCATAACAAGGCTCCCAGTTCTCCATGGCCTGTCCTGCCTTTCTGGATTTTACACTTTTTTCAGATGGCCTTTTTGACCGGGGGGAAGTGAGACTTCATTGTAGTGCAGATTTCCTTTGCAAGCTTGCTTGGTTGGCCAAAAAGGGCGTATGCGTTTTTTCCTGAATATATTCAGGAAAAAACGCATACGCCCTTTTTGGCCAAGTGCATCATTGTGGACGTTCTGCCTCTTTTCCTATGCTTTCAATGCAATTCCAGTCTACCTCCTGAAATCGGTTTCCTGTAATTCTGCCCCACTTTCAAGTCCTCTTGGCAGACTTACTTCAGTATATTTTTGGACGATAGCTGTCATTTATAACTCTGCAGGTTTGTGAATTACAGTGCCCCTGAGCTCCTTTCTTCAACTCGCTTTCTTGTGAGCTGGCCGCAACACCGCAGGATGGCTTCAGGCCCTAATCTGGTTCCGGCACGGCACGCTGAGCCTTTGGTTATTTCCTCTTCCTGGTGGGAAATGAGAGTTAAATTTGCCCGTCCAGACACCTCCAGCTAGTCTCTCATTGGTTCTCGCTATTCCTGTTCATCTTCCGCAGAAATTGCAAACTGGGCCAAACAGGAGGTTAAAGGCGCTGACTGTCCAAGTGGGGAGAGTGTTAGTAAAGCGTCTGGAATGTTTCACCCGAGTATCAGGGGAGGAAAACTGAGACATATTTGAACACGTCTCCCATTCACACGGTTGATCATACTCTGGGTTCCACATGCATGTTTTAGCTGAAGGAAGAATACCTTAAACCTGGGTAGTTGAAACCCGTGGAATGGGTACCATGCAATATGATTTCAAAGGGTCTTCATTTGCTCACTGAACCTCTCCAATCCTATCACTGCTGCGTTTATGCCCCTGTACACACGCTTGATTCTCTTTTGGAGACATAGCAATCCATAGGTTTTAAGATACTTACTAGCCAGGTACATTCTTAGGCGTTTAATATGCGGTGTTGAGTCCATTTCGTTGAGCAAGGAGTAGCTCTTGTCTATTCCATATTTGGCTTAAGGAACTTTATCTGTGCTCATTTCAATCTCTGCTTTTATGCAGCACACCAACTCACCTTTCCCCTTAAGCAAGCATAAGTTGGTTTTCTAAATTTGAGACCCTGTTCTGTTCTGTAATTCAGTTCCTGTGTAGCCAAGTTTACATTCCGTGTATTACTGATATCTTATGATGTTTCTTTTTCTGTGAGACTTATTTCAGTTAGAATCATCATACCTGAATCCACTCATTGTGCTACTAAGGGCCTGATGACATAGATTTCATTGCTGAGTGATATTGCTTTGTAAGTAAATACCACAACTTCTTTATCCATTTTTCAGTTTCTGCGATGTTGAACTTGTACTGTAAACGATGTTCTTGTAAACAGAGCCATCCCAAACTTTGGGGTGGCTGTGTCTTTTTGATTTTAATTTCCCTAAGCTATAGGACCATAAGTGGAAGTGCCCTAGGCTCTGTTTCTTTGTTTTTTAGATGTTTCAGGAAACACCATACACTTCTCCCGAGTGTCTGTTGGCAATTTACATCCCGCCCATCAGCATAAAAAGGCTCCCAGTTCTCCATGGCCTGTCCTGCCTTTCTGGATTTTACACTTTTTTCAGATGGCCCTTTTGACCGGGGGGAAGTGAGACTTCATTGTAGTGCAGATTTCCTTTGCAAGCTTGCTTGGTTGGCCAAAAAGGGCGTATGCGTTTTTTCCTGAATATATTCAGGAAAAAACGCATACGCCCTTTTTGGCCAAGTGCATCATTGTGGACGTTCTGCCTCTTTTCCTATGCTTTCAATTCAATTCCAGTCTACCTCCTGAAATCGGTTTCCTGCAATTCTGCCCCGCTTTCAAGTCCTCTTGGCAGCCTTACTTCAGTATATTTTTGGACGATAGCTGTCATTTATAACTCTGCAGGTTTGTGAATTACAGTGCCCCTGAGCTCCTTTCTTCAACTCGCTTTCTTGTGAGCTGGCCGCAACACCGCAGGATGGCTTCAGGCTCTAATCTGGTTCCGACACGGCACACTGAGCCTTTGTTTAATTCCTCTTCCTGGTGGGTAATGAGAGTTAAATTTGCCCGTCCAGACACCTCCAGCTAGTCTCTCATTGGTTCTCGCTATTCCTGTTCATCTTCCGCAGAAATTGCAAACTGGGCCAAACAGGAGGTTAAAGGCGCTGACTCTCCAAGTGGGGAGAGTGTTAGTAAAGCGTCTGGAATGTTGCACCCCAGTACCAGGGGAGGAAAACTGAGACATATTTGAACACGTCTCCCATTCACATGGTTGATCATACTCTGGGTTCCACATGCATGTTTTAGCTGAAGGAAGAATACCTTAAACCTGGAGAGTTGAAACCCGTGGAATGGGTACCATGCAATATGAATTCAAAGGGTCTTCATTTGCTCACCGAACCTCTCCAATCCTATCACTGCTGCGTTTATGCCCCTGTACACATGCTTGATTCTCTTTCGGAGACATAGCAATCCATAGGTTTTAAGATACTTACTAGTCAGGTACATTCTTAGGCGTTTAATATGCGGTGTTGAGTCCATTTCGTTGAGCAAGGAGTAGCTCTTGTCTATTCCATATTTGGCTTAAGTTACTTTATCTGTGCTCATTTCAATCTCTGGTTTTATGCAGCACCCCAACTCACTTTTACCCTTAAGCAAGCATAAGTTGGTTTTCTAAATTTGAGACCCTGTTCTGTTCTGTAATTCAGTTCCTGTGTAGCCAAGTTTACATTCCGTGTATTAGTGACATCTTATGATGTTTCTTTTTCTGTGTGACTTATTTCAGTTAGAATCATCGTACCTGAATCCACTCATTATGCTGCTATGGGCCTGATGACATAGATTTCATTGCTGAGTGATACTGCATTGTACGTAAGTACCACAAGTTCTTTATCCATTTTTCACTTTCTGTGATGTTGAACATGTACGGTAAACGAGGTTCTTGTAAACAGAGGCGTCCCAAACTTTGGGGTGGCTGTGTCTTTTTGATTTTAATTTCCGTAAGCTATAGGACCATAAGTGGAAGTGCCCTAGGCTCTGTTGCTTTGTTTTTTAGATGTTTCAGGAAACACCATACACTTCTCCTGAGTGTCTGTTGGCAATTTACATCCCGCCCATCAGCATAACAAGGCTCCCAGTTCTCCATGGCCTGTCCTGCCTTTCTGGATTTTACACTTTTTTCAGATGGCCCTTTTGACCGGGGGGAAGTGAGACTTCATTGTAGTGCAGATTTCCTTTGCAAGCTTGCTTGGTTGGCCAAAAATGGCGTATGCGTTTTTTCCTGAATATATTCAGGAAAAAACGCATACGCCCTTTTTGGCCAAGTGCATCATTGTGGACGTTCTGCCTCTTTTCCTATGCTTTCAATGCAATTCCAGTCTACCTCCTGAAATCGGTTTCCTGCAATTCTGCCCCGCTTTCAAGTCCTCTTGGCAGCCTTACTTCAGTATATTTTTGGACGATAGCTGTCATTTATAACTCTGCAGGTTTGTGAATTACAGTGCCCCTGAGCTCCTTTCTTCAACTCGCTTTCTTGTGAGCTGGCCGCAACACCGCAGGATGGCTTCAGGCCCTAATCTGGTTCCGGCACGGCACGCTGAACCTTTGGTTATTTCCTCTTCCTGGTGGGAAATGAGAGTTAAATTTGCCCGTCCAGACACCTCCAGCTAGTCTCTCATTGGTTCTCCTTATTCCTGTTCATCTTCCGCAGAAATTGCAAACTGGGCCAAACAGGAGGTTAAAGGGACTGACTCTCCAAGTCGGGAGAGTGTTAGTAAAGCGTCTGGAATGTTGCACCCGAGTACCAGGGTACGAAAACTGAGACATATTTGAAAACGTCTCACGATCACATGGTTGATCATACTCTAGGTTCCACATGCATGTTTTAGCTGAAGGAAGAATACCTTAAACCTGGGTAGTTGAAACCCTTGGAATGGGTACCATGCAATATGACTTCAAAGGGTCTTCATTTGCTCAACGAACCTCTCCAATCCTATCACTGCTGCGTTTATGCCCCTGTACACATGCTTGATTCTCTTTCGGAGACATAGCAATCCATAGGTTTTAAGATACTTACTAGTCAGGTACATTCTTAGGCGTTTAATATGGGGTGTTGAGTCCATTTCGTTGAGTAAGGAGTAGCTCTTGTCTATTCCATATTTAGCTTAAGGAACTTTATCTGTGCTCATTTCAATCTCTGGTTTTATGCAGCACCCCAGCTCACCTTTCCCCTTAAGCAAGCATAAGTTGGTTTTCTAAATTTGAGACCCTGTTCTGTTCTGTAATTCAGTTCCTGTGTAGCCAAGTTTACATTCCGTGTATTAGTGATATCTTATGATGTTTGTTTTTCTGTGTGACTTATTTCAGTTAGAATCATCGTACCTGAATCCACTCATTATGCTGCTACGGGCCTGATGACATAGATTTTATTGCTGAGTGATACTGCATTGTACGTAAGTACCACAAGTTCTTTATCCATTTTTCACTTTCTGTGATATTGAACTTGTACGGTAAACGAGGTTCTTGTAAACAGAGCCGTCCCAAACTTTGGGGTGGCTGTGCCTTTTTGATTTTAATTTCCCTAAGCTATAGGACCATAAGTGGAAGTGCCCTAGGCTCTGTTGCTTTGTTTTTTAGATGTTTCAGGAAACACCATACACTTCTCCCGAGTGTCTGTTGGCAATTTACATCCCGCCCATCAGCATAACAAGGCTCCCAGTTCTCCATGGCCTGTCCTGCCTTTCTGGATTTTACACTTTTTTCAGATGGTCCTTTTGACCGGGGGGAAGTGAGACTTCATTGTAGTGCAGATTTCCTTTGCAAGCTTGCTTGGTTGGCCAAAAAGGGCGTATGCGTTTTTTCCTGAATATATTCAGGAAAAAACGCATACGCCCTTTTTGGCCAGGTGCATCATTGTGGACGCTCTGCCTCTTTTCCTATGCTTTCAATGCAATTCCAGTCTACCTCCTGAAATCGGTTTCCTGCAATTCTGCCCCACTTTCAAGTCCTCTTGGCAGCCTTACTTCAGTATATTTTTGGACGATAGCTGTCATTTATAACTCTGCAAGTTTGTGAATTACAGTGCCCCTGAGTTCCTTTCTTCAACTCGCTTTCTTGTGACCTGGCCGCAACACCGCAGGATGGCTTCAGTCCCTAATCTGGTTCCGGCACTGCATGCTGAGCCTTTGGTTGATTCGTTTTCCTGGTGGGAAATGAGAGTTAAATTTGCCCGTCCAGACACCTCCAGCTAGTCTCTCATTGGTTCTCGCTATTCCTGTTCATCTTCCGCAGAAATTGCAAACTGGGCCAAACAGGAGGTTAAAGGGACTGACTCTCCAAGTGGGGAGAGTGTTAGTAAAGCATCTGGAATGTTGCACCCGAGTACCAGGGTACGAAAACTGAGACATATTTGAACACGTCTCCCGATCACATGGTTGATCATACTCTAGGTTCCACATGCATGTTTTAGCTGAAGGAAGAATACCTTAAACCTGGGTAGTTGAAACCCATGGAATGGGTACCATGCAATATGACTTCAAAGGGTCTTCATTTGCTCACCGAACCTCTCCAATCCTATCACTGCTGCGTTTATGCCCCTGTACACATGCTTGATTCTCTTTCGGAGACATAGCAATCCATAGGTTTTAAGATACTTACTAGTCAGGTACATTCTTAGGCGTTTAATATGCGGTGTTGAGTCCATTTCGTTGAGCAAGGAGTAGCTCTTGTCTATTCCATATTTGGCTTAAGGAACTTTATCTGTGCTCATTTCAATCTCTGGTTTTATGCAGCACCCCAACTCACCTTTCCCCTTAAGCAAGCATAAGTTGGTTTTCTAAATTTGAGACCCTGTTCTGTTTTGGAATTCAGTCCCTGTGTAGCCAAGTTTACATTCCGTGTATTAGTGATATCTTGTGATGTTTCTTTTTCTGTGTGACTTATTTCAGTTAGAATCATCGTACCTGAATCCACTCATTATGCTGCTACGGTCCTGATGACATAGATTGCATTGCTGAGTGATACTGCATTGTACGTAAGTACCACAAGTTCTTTATCCATTTTTCACTTTCTGTGATACTGAACTTGTATGGTAAACGAGGTTCTTGTAAACAGAGGCGTCCCAAACTTTGGGGTGGCTGTGTCTTTTTGATTTTAATTTCCCTAAGCTATAGGACCATAAGTGGAAGTGCCCTAGGCTCTGTTGCTTTGTTTTTTAGATGTTTCAGGAAACACCATACACTTCTCCCGAGTGTCTGTTGGCAATTTACATCCTGCCCATTAGCATAACAAGGCTCCCAGTTCTCCATGGCCTGTCCTGCCTTTCTGGATTTTACACTTTTTTCAGATGGCCCTTTTGACCGGGGGGAAGTGAGACTTCATTGTAGTGCAGATTTCCTTTGCAAGCTTGCTTGGTTGGCCAAAAAGGGCGTATGCGTTTTTTCCTGAATATATTCAGGAAAAAACGCATACGCCCTTTTTGGCCAAGTGCATCATTGTGGACGTTCTGCCTCTTTTCCTATGCTTTCAATGCAATTTCAGTCTACCTCCTGAAATCGGTTTCCTGCAATTCTGCCCCGCTTTCAAGTCCTCTTGGCAGCCTTACTTCAGTATATTTTTGGACGATAGCTGTCATTTATAACTCTGCAGGTTTGTGCATTACAGTGCCCCTGAGCTCCTTTCTTCAACTCGCTTTCTTGTGACCTGGCCGCAACACCGCAGGATGGCTTCAGGCCCTAATCTGGTTCTGGCACGGCACGCTGAGCCTTTGGTTAATTCCTCTTCCTGGTGGGAAATGAGAGTTAAATTTGCCCGTCCAGACATCTCCAGCTAGTCTCTCATTGGTTCTCGCTATTCCTGTTCATCTTCCGCAGAAATTGCAAACTGGGCCAAACAGGAGGTTAAAGGGACTGACTCTCCAAGTCGGGAGAGTGTTAGTAAAGCGTCTGGAATGTTGCACCCGAGTACCAGGGTACGAAAACTGAGACATATTTGAACACGTCTCCCGATCACATGGTTGATCATACTCTAGGTTCCACATGCATGTTTTAGCTGAAGGAAGAATACCTTAAACCTGGGTAGTTGAAACCCGTGGAATGGGTACCATGCAATATGACTTCAAAGGGTCTTCATTTGCTCACCGAACCTCTCCAATCCTATCACTGCTGCGTTTATGCCCCTGTACACACGCTTGATTCTCTTTTGGAGACATAGCAATCCATAGGTTTTAAGATAATTACTAGTCAGGTACATTCTTAGGCATTTAATATGGGGTGTTGAGTCCATTTCGTTGAGCAAGGAGTAGCTCTTGTCTATTCCATATTTGGCTTAAGGAACTTTATCTGTGCTCATTTCAATCTCTGGTTTTATGCAGCACCCCAACTCACCTTTCCCCTTAAGCAAGCATAAGTTGGTTTTCTAAATTTGAGACCCTGTTCTGTTTTGGAATTCAGTTCCTGTGTAGCCAAGTTTACATTCCGTGTATTAGTGATATCTTATGATGTTTCTTTTTCTGTGTGACTTATTTCAGTTAGAATCATCGTACCTGAATCTACTCATTATGCTGCTACGGGCCTGATGACATAGATTTCATTGCTGAGTGGTACTGCATTGTACGTAAGTACCACAAGTTCTTTATCCATTTTTCACTTTCTGTGATACTGAACTTGTACGGTAAACGAGGTTCTTGTAAACAGAGGCGTCCCAAACTTTGGGGTGGCTGTGTCTTTTTGATTTTAATTTCCCTAAGCTATAGGACCATAAGTGGAAGTGCCCTAGGCTCTGTTGCTTTGTTTTTTAGATGTTTCAGGAAACACCATACACTTCTCCCGAGTGTCTGTTGGCAATTTACATCCCGCCCATCAGCATAACAAGGCTCCCAGTTCTCCATGGCCTGTCCTGCCTTTCTGGATTTTACACTTTTTTCAGATGGCCTTTTTGACCGGGGGGAAGTGAGACTTCATTGTAGTGCAGATTTCCTTTGCAAGCTTGCTTGGTTGGCCAAAAAGGGCGTATGCGTTTTTTCCTGAATATATTCAGGAAAAAACGCATACGCCCTTTTTGGCCAAGTGCATCATTGTGGACGTTCTGCCTCTTTTCCTATGCTTTCAATGCAATTCCAGTCTACCTCCTGAAATCGGTTTCCTGTAATTCTGCCCCACTTTCAAGTCCTCTTGGCAGACTTACTTCAGTATATTTTTGGACGATAGCTGTCATTTATAACTCTGCAGGTTTGTGAATTACAGTGCCCCTGAGCTCCTTTCTTCAACTCGCTTTCTTGTGAGCTGGCCGCAACACCGCAGGATGGCTTCAGGCCCTAATCTGGTTCCGGCACGGCACGCTGAGCCTTTGGTTAATTCCTCTCTCTGGTGGGAAATGAGAGTTAAATTTGCCCGTCCAGACACCTCCAGCTAGTCTCTCATTGGTTCTCGCTATTCCTGTTCATCTTCCGCAGAAATTGCAAACTGGGCCAAACAGGAGGTTAAAGGCGGTGACTGTCCAAGTGGGGAGAGTGTTAGTAAAGCATCTGGAATGTTGCACCCGAGTATCAGGGGAGGAAAACTGAGACATATTTGAACACGTCTCCCATTCACACGGTTGATCATACTCTGGGTTCCACATGCATGTTTTAGCTGAAGGAAGAATACCTTAAACCAGGGTTGTTGAAACCCGTGGAATGGGTACCATGCAATATGACTTCAAAGGGTCTTCATTTGCTCACCGAACCTCTCCAATCCTATCACTGCTGCGTTTATGCCCCTGTACACACGCTTGATTCTCTTTTGGAGACATAGCAATCCATAGGTTTTAAGATACTTACTAGTCAGGTACATTCTTAGGCATTTAATATGGGGTGTTGAGTCCATTTCGTTGAGCAAGGAGTAGCTCTTGTCTATTCCATATTTGGCTTAAGGAACTTTATCTGTGCCCATTTCAATCTCTGGTTTTTTGCAGCACCCCAACTCACCTTTCCCCTTAAGCAAGCATAAGTTGGTTTTCTAAATTTGAGACCCTGTTCTGTTTTGGAATTCAGTTCCTGTGTAGCCAAGTTTACATTCCGTGTATTAGTGATATCTTATGATGTTTCTTTTTCTGTGTGACTTATTTCAGTTAGAATCATCGTACCTGAATCCACTCATTATGCTGCTACGGGCCTGATGACATAGATTTCATTTCTGAGTGATACTGCATTGTACGTAAGTACCACAAGTTCTTTATCCATTTTTCACTTTCTGTGATATTGAACTTGTACGGTAAACGAGGTTCTTGTAAACAGAGGCGTCCCAAACTTTGGGGTGGCTGTGTCTTTTTGATTTTAATTTCCCTAAGCTATAGGACCATAAGTGGAAGTGCCCTAGTTACTGTTGCTTTGTTTTTTAGATGTCTCAGGAAACACCATACACTTCTCCGGAGTGTCTGTTGGCAATTTACATCCCGCCCATCAGCATAACAAGGCTCCCAGTTCTCAATGGCCTGTCCTGCCTTTCTGGATTTTACACTTTTTTCAGATGGCCCTTTTGACCTGGGGGAAGTGAGACTTCATTGTAGTGCAGATTTCCTTTGCAAGCTTGCTTGGTTGGCCAAAAAGGGCGTATGCGTTTTTTCCTGAATATATTCAGGAAAAAACGCATACGCCCTTTTTGGCCAAGTGCATCATTGTGGACGTTCTGCCTCTTTTCCTATGCTTTCAATACAATTCCAGTCTACCTCCTGAAATCAGTTTCCTGCAATTCTGCCCCGTTTTCAAGTCCTCTTGCCAGCCTTACTTCAGTATATTTTTGGACGATAGCTGTCATTTATAACTCTGCAGGTTTGTGAATTACAGTGCCCCTGAGCTCCTTTCTTCAACTCGCTTTCTTGTGACCTGGTCGCAACACCGCAGGATGGCTTCAGGCCCTAATCTGGTTCCGGCACGGCACGCTGAGCCTTTGGTTATTTCCTCTTCCTGGTGGGAAATGAGAGTTAAATTTGCCCGTCCAGACACCTCCAGCTAGTCTCTCATTGGTTCTCGCTATTCCTGTTCATCTTCCGCAGAAATTGCAAACTGGGCCAAACAGGAGGTTAAAGGCGCTGACTGTCCAAGTGGGGAGAGTGTTAGTAAAGCATCTGGAATGTTGCACCCGAGTATCAGGGGAGGAAAACTGAGACATATTTGAACACGTCTCCCATTCACACGGTTGATCATACTCTGGGTTCCACATGCATGTTTTAGCTGAAGGAAGAATACCTTAAACCTGGGTAGTTGAAACCCGTGGAATGGGTACCATGCAATATGACTTCAAAGGGTCTTCATTTGCTCACCGAACCTCTCCAATCCTATCACTGCTGCGTTTATGCCCCTGTACACACGCTTGATTCTCTTTTGGAGACATAGCAATCCATAGGTTTTAAGATAATTGCTAGTCAGGTACATTCTTAGGCGTTTAATATGGGGTGTTGAGTCCATTTCGTTGAGCAAGGAGTAGCTCTTGTCTATTCCATATTTGGCTTAAGGAACTTTATCTGTGCTCATTTCAATCTCTGGTTTTATGCAGCACCCCAACTCACCTTTCCCCTTAAGCAAGCATAAGTTGGTTTTCTAAATTTGAGACCCTGTTCTGTTTTGGAATTCAGTTCCTGTGTAGCCAAGTTTACATTCCGTGTATTAGTGATATCTTATGATGTTTCTTTTTCTGTGTGACTTATTTCAGTTAGAATCATCGTACCTGAATCCACTAATTATGCTGCTACGGGCCTAATGACATAGATTTCATTGCTGAGTGGTACTGCATTGTACGTAAGTACCACAAGTTCTTTATCCATTTTTCACTTTCTGTGATACTGAACTTGTACGGTAAACGAGGTTCTTGTAAACAGAGGCGTCCCAAACTTTGGGGTGGCTGTGTCTTTTTTATTTTAATTTCCCTAAGCTATAGGACCATAAGTGGAAGTGCCCTAGGCTCTGTTGCTTTGTTTTTTAGATGTTTCAGGAAACACCATACACTTCTCCCGAGTGTCTGTTGGCAATTTACATCCCGCCCATCAGCATAACAAGGCTCCCAGTTCTCCATGGCCTGTCCTGCCTTTCTGGATTTTACACTTTTTTCAGATGGCCCTTTTGACCGGGGGGAAGTGAGACTTCATTGTAGTGCAGATTTCCTTTGCAAGCTTGCTTGGTTGGCCAAAAAGGGCGTATGCGTTTTTTCCTGAATATATTCAGGAAAAAACGCATACGCCCTTTTTGGCCAAGTGCATCATTGTGGACGTTCTGCCTCTTTTCCTATGCTTTCAATACAATTCCAGTCTACCTCCTGAAATCGGTTTCCTGCAATTCTGCCCCACTTTCAAGTCCTCTTGTCAGACATACTTCAGTATATTTTTGGACGATAGCTGTCATTTATAACTCTGCAGGTTTGTGAATTACAGTGCCCCTGAGCTCCTTTCTTCAACTCGCTTTCTTGTGAGCTGGCCGCAACACCGCAGGATGGCTTCAGGCCCTAATCTGGTTCCGGCACGGCACGCTGAGCCTTTGGTTATTTCCTCTTCCTGGTGGGAAATGAGAGTTAAATTTGCCCGTCCAGACACCTCCAGCTAGTCTCTCATTGGTTCTCGCTATTCCTGTTCATCTTCCGCAGAAATTGCAAACTGGGCCAAACAGGAGGTTAAAGGCGCTGACTGTCCAAGTGGGGAGAGTGTTAGTAAAGCGTCTGGAATGTTTCACCCGAGTATCAGGGGAGGAAAACTGAGACATATTTGAACACGTCTCCCATTCACACGGTTGATCATACTCTGGGTTCCACATGCATGTTTTAGCTGAAGGAAGAATACCTTAAACCTGGGTAGTTGAAACCCGTGGAATGGGTACCATGCAATATGACTTCAAAGGGTCTTCATTTGCTCACCGAACCTCTCCAATCCTATCACTGCTGCGTTTATGCCCCTGTACACAAGCTTGATTCTCTTTTGGAGACATAGCAATCCATAGGTTTTAAGATACTTACTAGTCAGATACATTCTTAGGCATTTAATATGGGGTGTTGAGTCCAATTCGTTGAGCAAGGAGTAGCTCTTGTCTATTCCATATTTGGCTTAAGGAACTTTATCTGTGCTCATTTCAATCTCTGGTTTTATGCAGCACCCAAACTCACCTTTCCCCTTAAGCAAGCATAAGTTGGTTTTCTAAATTTGAGACCCTGTTCTGTTCTGTAATTCAGTTCCTGTGTAGCCACGTTTACATTCCGTGTATTAGTGATATCTTATGATGTTTCTTTTTCTGTGTGACTTATTTCAGTTAGAATCATCGTACCTGAATCCACTCATTATGCTGCTACGGGCCTGATGACATAGATTTCATTGCTGAGTGATACTGCATTGTACATAAGTACCACAAGTTCTTTATCCATTTTTCAGTTTCTGTGATACTGAACTTGTACGGTAAACGAGATTCTTGTAAACAGAGGCGTCCCAAACTTTGGGGTGGCTGTGTCTTTTTGATTTTAATTTCCCTAAGTTATAGGACCATAAGTGGAAGTGCCCTAGGCTCTGTTCCTTTGTTTTTTAGATGTTTCAGGAAACACCATACACTTCTCCCGAGTGTCTGTTGGCAATTTACATCCCGCCCATCAGCATAACAAGGCTCCCAGTTCTCCATGGCCTGTCCTGCCTTTCTGGATTTTACACTTTTTTCAGATGGCCCTTTTGACCGGGGGGAAGTGAGACTTCATTGTAGTGCAGATTTCCTTTGCAAGCTTGCTTGGTTGGCCGAAAAGGGCGTATGCGTTTTTTCCTGAATATATTCAGGAAAAAACACATACGCCCTTTTTGGCCAAGTGCATCATTGTGGACGTTCTGCCTCTTTTCCTATGCTTTCAATACAATTCCAGTCTACCTCCTGAAATCAGTTTCCTGCAATTCTGCCCCGTTTTCAAGTCCTCTTGCCAGCCTTACTTCAGTATATTTTTGGACGATAGCTGTCATTTATAACTCTGCAGGTTTGTGAATTACAGTGCCCCTGAGCTCCTTTCTTCAACTCGCTTTCTTGTGACCTGGTCGCAACACCGCAGGATGGCTTCAGGCCCTAATCTGGTTCCGGCACGGCACGCTGAGCCTTTGGTTATTTCCTCTTCCTGGTGGGAAATGAGAGTTAAATTTGCCCGTCCAGACACCTCCAGCTAGTCTCTCATTGGTTCTCGCTATTCCTGTTCATCTTCCGCAGAAATTGCAAACTGGGCCAAACAGGAGGTTAAAGGCGCTGACTGTCCAAGTGGGGAGAGTGTTAGTAAAGCATCTGGAATGTTGCACCCGAGTATCAGGGGAGGAAAACTGAGACATATTTGAACACGTCTCCCATTCACACGGTTGATCATACTCTGGGTTCCACATGCATGTTTTAGCTGAAGGAAGAATACCTTAAACCAGGGTTGTTGAAACCCGTGGAATGGGTACCATGCAATATGACTTCAAAGGGTCTTCATTTGCTCACCGAACCTCTCCAATCCTATCACTGCTGCGTTTATGCCCCTGTACACACGCTTGATTCTCTTTTGGAGACATAGCAATCCATAGGTTTTAAGATAATTGCTAGTCAGGTACATTCTTAGGCGTTTAATATGGGGTGTTGAGTCCATTTCGTTGAGCAAGGAGTAGCTCTTGTCTATTCCATATTTGGCTTAAGGAACTTTATCTGTGCTCATTTCAATCTCTGGTTTTATGCAGCACCCCAACTCACCTTTCCCCTTAAGCAAGCATAAGTTGGTTTTCTAAATTTGAGACCCTGTTCTGTTTTGGAATTCAGTTCCTGTGTAGCCAAGTTTACATTCCGTGTATTACTGATATCTTATGATGTTTCTTTTTCTGTGTGACTTATTTCAGTTAGAATCATCGTACCTGAATCCACTCATTATGCTGCTACGGGCCTAATGACATAGATTTCATTGCTGAGTGGTACTGCATTGTACGTAAGTACCACAAGTTCTTTATCCATTTTTCACTTTCTGTGATACTGAACTTGTACGGTAAACGAGGTTCTTGTAAACAGAGGCGTCCCAAACTTTGGGGTGGCTGTGTCTTTTTTATTTTAATTTCCCTAAGCTATAGGACCATAAGTGGAAGTGCCCTAGGCTCTGTTGCTTTGTTTTTTAGATGTTTCAGGAAACACCATACACTTCTCCCGAGTGTCTGTTGGCAATTTACATCCCGCCCATCAGCATAACAAGGCTCCCAGTTCTCCATGGCCTGTCCTGCCCTTCTGGATTTTACACTTTTTTCAGATGGCCCTTTTGACCGGGGGGAAGTGAGACTTCATTGTAGTGCAGATTTCCTTTGCAAGCTTGCTTGGTTGGCCAAAAAGGGCGTATGCGTTTTTTCCTGAATATATTCAGGAAAAAACGCATACGCCCTTTTTGGCCAAGTGCATCATTGTGGACGTTCTGCCTCTTTTCCTATGCTTTCAATACAATTCCAGTCTACCTCCTGAAATCGGTTTCCTGCAATTCTGCCCCACTTTCAAGTCCTCTTGTCAGACATACTTCAGTATATTTTTGGACGATAGCTGTCATTTATAACTCTGCAGGTTTGTGAATTACAGTGCCCCTGAGCTCCTTTCTTCAACTCGCTTTCTTGTGAGCTGGCCGCAACACCGCAGGATGGCTTCAGGCCCTAATCTGGTTCCGGCACGGCACGCTGAGCCTTTGGTTATTTCCTCTTCCTGGTGGGAAATGAGAGTTAAATTTGCCCGTCCAGACACCTCCAGCTAGTCTCTCATTGGTTCTCGCTATTCCTGTTCATCTTCCGCAGAAATTGCAAACTGGGCCAAACAGGAGGTTAAAGGCGCTGACTGTCCAAGTGGGGAGAGTGTTAGTAAAGCGTCTGGAATGTTTCACCCGAGTATCAGGGGAGGAAAACTGAGACATATTTGAACACGTCTCCCATTCACACGGTTGATCATACTCTGGGTTCCACATGCATGTTTTAGCTGAAGGAAGAATACCTTAAACCTGGGTAGTTGAAACCCGTGGAATGGGTACCATGCAATATGACTTCAAAGGGTCTTCATTTGCTCACCGAACCTCTCCAATCCTATCACTGCTGCGTTTATGCCCCTGTACACAAGCTTGATTCTCTTTTGGAGATATAGCAATCCATAGGTTTTAAGATACTTACTAGTCAGGTACATTCTTAGGCGTTTAATATGGGGTGTTGAGTCCATTTCGTTGAGCAAGGAGTAGCTCTTGTCTATTCCATATTTGGCTTAAGGAACTTTATCTGTGCCCATTTCAATCTCTGGTTTTTTGCAGCACCCCAACTCACCTTTCCCCTTAAGCAAGCATAAGTTGGTTTTCTAAATTTGAGACCCTGTTCTGTTTTGGAATTCAGTTCCTGTGTAGCCAAGTTTACATTCCGTGTATTAGTGATATCTTATGATGTTTCTTTTTCTGTGTGACTTATTTCAGTTAGAATCATCGTACCTGAATCCACTCATTATGCTGCTACGGGCCTGATGACATAGATTTCATTGCTGAGTGATACTGCATTGTACGTAAGTACCACAAGTTCTTTATCCATTTTTCACTTTCTGTGATACTGAACTTGTACGGTAAACGAGATTCTTGTAAACAGAGGCATCCCAAACTTTGGGGTGGCTGTGTCTTTTTGATTTTAATTTCCCTAAGTTATAGGACCATAAGTGGAAGTGCCCTAGGCTCTGTTGCTTTGTTTTTTAGATGTTTCAGGAAACACCATACACTTCTCCCGAGTGTCTGTTGGCAATTTACATCCCGCCCATAAGAATAACAAGGCTCCCAGTTCTCCATGGCCTGTCCTGCCTTTCTGGATTTTACACTTTTTTCAGATGGCCCTTTTGACCGGGGGGAAGTGAGACTTCATTGTAGTGCAGATTTCCTTTGCAAGCTTGCTTGGTTGGCCAAAAAGGGCGTATGCGTTTTTTCCTGAATATATTCAGGAAAAAACGCATACGCCCTTTTTGACCAAGTGCATCATTGTGGACGTTCTGCCTCTTTTCCTATGCTTTCAATGCAATTCCAGTCTACCTCCTGAAATCGGTTTCCTGCAATTCTGCCCCGCTTTCAAGTCCTCTTGGCAGCCTTACTTCAGTATATTTTTGGACGATAGCTGTCATTTATAACTCTGCAGGTTTGTGAATTACAGTGCCCCTGAGCTCCTTTCTTCAACTCGCTTTCTTGTGAGCTGGCCGCAACACCGCAGGATGGCTTTAGGCCCTAATCTGGTACCGGCACGGCACGCTGAGCCTTTGGTTAATTCCTCTCTCTGGTGGGAAATGAGAGTTAAATTTGCCCGTCCAGACACCTCCAGCTAGTCTCTCATTGGTTCTCGCTATTCCTGTTCATCTTCCGCAGAAATTGCAAACTGGGCCAAACAGGAGGTTAAAGGCGCTGACTGTCCAAGTGGGGAGAGTGTTAGTAAAGCATCTGGAATGTTGCACCCGAGTACCAGGGGAGGTAAACTGAGACATATTTGATCACGTCTCCCATTCACACGGTTGATCATACTCTGGGTTCCACATGCATGTTTTAGCTGAAGGAAGAATACCTTAAACCAGGGTTGTTGAAACCCGTGGAATGGGTACCATGCAATATGACTTCAAAGGGTCTTCATTTGCTCACCGAACCTCTCCAATCCTATCACTGCTGCGTTTATGCCCCTGTACACACGCTTGATTCTCTTTTGGAGACATAGCAATCCATAGGTTTTAAGATACTTACTAGTCAGGTACATTCTTAGGCGTTTAATATGCGGTGTTGAGTCCATTTCGTTGAGCAAGGAGTAGCTCTTGTCTATTCCATATTTGGCTTAAGGAACTTTATGTGTGCTCATTTCAATCTCTGGTTTTATGCAGCACCCCAACTCACCTTTCCCCTTAAGCAAGCATAAGTTGGTTTTCTAAATTTGAGACGCTGTTCTATTTTGGAATTCAGTTCCTTTTTAGCCAAGTTTACATTCCGTGTATTACTGACATCTTATGATGTTTCTTTTTCTGTGTGACTTATTTCAGTTAGAATCATCATACCTGAATCCACTCATTGTGCTGCTAAGGGCATGATGACATAGATTTCATTGCTGAGTGATATTGCTTTGTAAGTAAATACCACAACTTCTTTATCCATTTTTCACTTTCTGCGATGTTGAACTTGTACTGTAAACGAGGTTCTTGTAAACAGAGCCGTTCCATACTTTGGGGTGGCTGTGTCTTTTTGATTTTAATTTCCCTAAGCTATAGGACCATAAGTGGAAGTTCCCTAGGCTCTGTTGCTTTGTTTTTTACATGTTTCAGGAAACACCATACACTTCTCCCGAATGTCTGTTGGCAATTTACATCCCGCCCATCAGCATAACAAGGCTCCCAGTTCTCCATGGCCTGTCCTGCCTTTCTGGATTTTACACTTTTTTCAGATGGCCCTTTTGACCGGGGGGAAGTGAGACTTCATTGTAGTGCAGATTTCCTTTGCAAGCTTGCTTGGTTGGCCAAAAAGGGCGTATGCGTTTTTTCCTGAATATATTCAGGAAAAAACGCATACGCCCTTTTTAGCCAAGTGCATCATTGTGGACGTTCTGCCTCTTTTCCTATGCTTGAAATGCAATTCCAGTCTACCTCCTGAAATCGGTTTCCTGCAATTCTGCCCCGCTTTCAAGTCCTCTTGGCAGCCTTACTTCAGTATATTTTTGGACGATAGCTGTCATTTATAACTCTGCAGGTTTGTGAATTACAGTGCCCCTGAGCTCCTTTCTGCAGCTCGCTTTCTTGTGAACTGGCCGCAACACCGCAGGATGGCTTCAGGCCCTTATCTGGTTCCGGCACGGCACGCTGAGCCTTTGGTTATTTCCTCTTCCTGGTGGGAAATGAGAGTTAAATTTGCCCGTCCAGACACCTCCAGCTAGTCTCTCATTGGTTCTCCCTATTCCTGTTCATCTTCCGCAGAAATTGCAAACTGGGCCCAACAGGAGGTTAAAGGGACTGACTCTCCAAGTGGGGAGAGTGTTAGTAAAGCGTCTGGAATGTTGCACCCGAGTACCAGGGGAGGAAAACTGAGACATATTTGAACACGTCTCCCGTTCACACGGTTGATCATACTCTGGGTTCCACGTGCCTGTTTTAGCTGAAGGAAGAATAGCTTAAACCTGGAGAGTTGAGACCCGTGTAATGGATACCATGCAATATGACTTCAAAGGGTCTTCATTTGCTCACCGAACCTCTCCAATCCTATCACTGCTGCGTTTATGCACCTGTACACATGCTTGATTCTCTTTCGGAGACATAGCAATCCATAGATTTTAAGATACTTACTAGTCAGGTACATTCTTAGGCGTTTAATATACGGTGTTGAGTCCATTTCGTTGAGCAAGGAGTAGCTCTTGTCTATTCCATATTTGGCTTAAGGAACTTTATCTGTGCTCATTTCAATCTCTGGTTTTATGCAGCACCCCAACTCACCTTTCCCCTTAAGCAAGCATAAGTTGGTTTTCTAAATTTGAGACCCTGTTCTGTTCTGTAATTCAGTTCCTGTGTAGCCAAGGTTACATTCCGTGTATTAGTGATATCTTATGATGTTTCTTTTTCTGTGTGACTTATTTCAGTTAGAATCACCATACCTGAATCCACTCATTGTGCTACTAAGGGCCTGATGACATAGATTTCATTGCTGAGTGATATTGCTTTATAAGTAAATACCACAACTTCTTTATCCATTTTTCACTTTCTGCGATGTTGAACTTGTACTGTAAACGAGGTTCTTGTAAACAGAGGCGTCCCAAACTTTGGGGTGGCTGTGTCTTTTTGATTTTAATTTCCCTAAGCTATAGGACCATAAGTGGAAGTGCCCTAGGCTCTGTTGCTTTGTTTTTTAGATGTTTCAGGAAACACCATACACTTCTCCCGAGTGTCTGTTGGCAATTTACATCCCGCCCATCAGCATAACAATGCTCCCAGTTCTCCATGGCCTGTCCTGCCTTTCTGGATTTTATTCTTTTTTCAGATGGCCCTTTTGACCGGGGGGAAGTGAGACTTCATTGTAGTGCAGATTTCCTTTGCAAGTTTGCTTGGTTGGCCAAAAAGTGCGTATGCGTTTTTTCCTGAATATATTCAGGAAAAAACGCATACGCCCTTTTTGGCCAAGTGCATCATTGTGGACGTTCTGCCTCTTTTCCTATGCTTTCAATGCAATTCCAGTCTACCTCCTGAAATCGGTTTCCTGCAATTCTGCCCCGCTTTCAAGTCCTCTTGGCAGCCTTACTTCAGTATATTTTTGGACGATAGCTGTCATTTATAACTCTGCAGGTTTGTGAATTACAGTGCCCCTGAGCTCCTTTCTTCAACTCGCTTTCTTGTGAGCTGGCCGCAACACCGCAGGATGGCTTCAGGCCCTAATCTGGTTCCGGCACGGCACGCTGAGCCTTTGGTTAATTCCTCTTCCTGGTGGGAAATGAGAGTTAAATTTGCCCGTCCAGACACCTCCAGCTAGTCTCTCATTGGTTCTCGCTATTCCTGTTCATCTTCCGCAGAAATTGCAAACTGGGCCAAACAGGACGTTAAAGGCCCTGACTCTCCAAGTGGGGAGAGTGTTAGTAAAGCATCTGGAATGTTGCACCCGAGTATCAGGGGAGGAAAACTGAGACATATTGGAACACGTCTCCCATTCACACAGTTGATCATACTCTGGGTTCCACATGCATGTTTTAGCTGAAGGAAGAATACCTTAAACCTGGGTAGTTGAAACCCGTGGAATGGGTACCATGCAATATGACTTCAAAGGGTCTTCATTTGCTCACCGAACCTCTCCAATCCTATCACTGCTGCGTTTATGCCCCTGTACACACGCTTGATTCTCTTTTGGAGACATAGCAATCCATAGGTTTAAAGATACTTACTAGTCAGGTACATTCTTAGGCGTTTAATATGGGGTGTTGAGTCCATTTCGTTGAGCAAGGAGTAGCTCTTGTCTATTCCATATTTGGCTTAAGGAACTTTATCTGTGCTCATTTCAATCTCTGGTTTTATGCAGCACCCCAACTCACCTTTCCCCTTAAGCAAGCATAAGTTGGTTTTCTAAATTTGAGACCCTGTTCTGTTTTGGAGTTCAGTTCCTGTGTAGCCAAGTTTACATTCCGTGTATTAGTGATATCTTATGATGTTTCTTTTTCTGTGTGACTTATTTCAGTTAGAATCATCGTACCTGAATCCACTCATTATGCTGCTACGGGCCTGATGACATAGATTTCATTTCTGAGTGATACTGCATTGTACATAAGTACCACAAGTTCATTATCCATTTTTCACTTTCTGTGATACTGAACTTATACGGTAAATGAGGTTCTTGTAAACAGAGGCGTCCCAAACTTTGGGGTGGCTGTGTCTTTTTGATTTTAATTTCCCTAAGCTATAGGACCATAAGTGGAAGTGCCCTAGGCTCTGTTGCTTTGTTTTTTAGATGTTTCAGGAAACACCATACACTTCTCCCGAGTGTCTGTTGGCAATTTACATCCCGCCCATCAGCATAACAAGGCTCCCAGTTCTCCATGGCCTGTCCTGCCTTTCTGGATTTTACACTTTTTTCAGATGGCCCTTTTGACTGGGGGGAAGTGAGACTTCATTGTAGTGCAGATTTCCTTTGTAAGCTTGCTTGGTTGGCCAAAAAGGGCGTATGCGTTTTTTCCTGAATATATTCAGGAAAAAACGCATACGCCCTTTTTGGCCAAGTGCATCATTGTGGACGTTCTGCCTCTTTTCCTATGCTTTCAATGCAATTCCAGTCTACCTCCTGAAATCGGTTTCCTGCAATTCTGCCCCGCTTTCAAGTCCTCTTGGCAGCCTTACTTCAGTATATTTTTGGACGATAGCTGTCATTTATAACTCTGCAGGTTTGTGAATTACAGTACCCCTGAGCTCCTTTCTTCAACTCGCTTTCTTGTGAGCTGGCCGCAACACCGCAGGATGGCTTCAGGCCCTAATCTGGTTCCGGCACGGCACGCTGAGCCTTTGGTTAATTCCTCTTCCTGGTGGAAATGAGAGTTAAATTTGCCCGTCCAGACACCTCCAGCTAGTCTCTCATTGGTTCTCCCTATTCCTGTTCATCTTCCACAGAAATTGCAAACTGGGCCAAACAGGAGGTTAAAGGGACTGACTCTCCAAGTCGGGAGAGTGTTAGTAAAGCGTCTGGAATGTTGCACCCGAGTACCAGGGTACGAAAACTGAGACATATTTGAACACGTCTCCCGATCACATGGTTGATCATACTCTAGGTTCCACATGCATGTTTTAGCTGCAGGAAGAATACCTTAAACCTGGGTAGTTGAAACCCGTGGAATGGGTACCATGCAATATGACTTCAAAGGGTCTTCATTTGCTCACCGAACCTCTCCAATCCTATCACTGCTGCGTTTATGCCCCTGTACACATGCTTGATTCTCTTTCGGAGACATAGCAATCCATAGGTTTTAAGATACTTACTAGTCAGGTACATTCTTAGGCGTTTAATATGCGGTGTTGAGTCCATTTCGTTGAGCAAGGAGTAGCTCTTGTCTATTCCATATTTGGCTTAAGGAACTTTATCTGTGCTCATTTCAATCTCTGGTTTTATGCAGCACCCCAACTCACCTTTACCCTTAAGCAAGCATAAGTTGGTTTTCTAAATTTGAGACCCTGTTCTGTTTTGGAATTCAGTTCCTGTGTAGCCAAGTTTACATTCCGTGTATTAGTGATATCTTATGATGTTTCTTTTTCTGTGTGACTTATTTCAGTTAGAATCATCATACCTGAATCCACTCATTGTGCTGCTAAGGGCCTGATGACGTAGATTTCATTGCTGAGTGATATTGCTTTGTAAGTAAATACCACAACTTCTTTATCCATTTTTCACTTTCTGCGATGTTGAACTTGTACTGTAAACGAGGTTCTTGTAAACAGAGCTGTTGCAAACTTTGGGGTGGCTGTGTCTTTTTGATTTTAATTTCCCTAAGCTATAGGACCATAAGTGGAAGTGCCCTAGGCTCTGTTGCTTTGTTTTTTAGATGTTTCAGGAAACACCCTACACTTCTCCGGAGTGTCTGTTGGCAATTTACATCCCGCCCATCAGCATAACAAGGCTCCCAGTTCTCCATGGCCTGTCCTGCCTTTCTGGATTTTACACTTTTTTCAGATGGTCCTTTTGACCGGGGGGAAGTGAGACTTCATTGTAGTGCAGATTTCCTTTGCAAGCTTGCTTGGTTGGCCAAAAAGGGCGTATGCGTTTTTTCCTGAATATATTCAGGAAAAAACGCATACGCCCTTTTTGGCCAAGTGCATCATTGTGGACGTTCTGCCTCTTTTCCTATGCTTTCAATGCAATTCCAGTCTACCTCCTGAAATCGGTTTCCTGCAATTCTGCCCCGCTTTCAAGTCCTCTTGGCAGCCTTACTTCAGTATATTTTTGGACGATAGCTGTCATTTATAACTCTGCAGGTTTGTGAATTACAGTGCCCCTGAGCTCCTTTCTTCAGCTCGCTTTCTTGTGAACTGGCCGCAACACCGCAGGATGGCTTCAGGCCCTTATCTGGTTCCGGCACGGCACGCTGAGCCTTTGGTTATTTCCTCTTCCTGGTGGGAAATGAGAGTTAAATTTGCCCGTCCAGACACCTCCAGCTAGTCTCTCATTGGTTCTCCCTATTCCTGTTCATCTTCCGCAGAAATTGCAAACTGGGCCCAACAGGAGGTTAAAGGGACTGACTCTCCAAGTGGGGAGAGTGTTAGTAAAGCGTCTGGAATGTTGCACCCGAGTACCAGGGGAGGAAAACTGAGACATATTTGAACACGTCTCCCGTTCACACGGTTGATCATACTCTGGGTTCCACGTGCCTGTTTTAGCTGAAGGAAGAATAGCTTAAACCTGGAGAGTTGAGACCCGTGTAATGGATACCATGCAATATGACTTCAAAGGGTCTTCATTTGCTCACCGAACCTCTCCAATCCTATCACTGCTGCGTTTATGCACCTGTACACATGTTTGATTCTCTTTCGGAGACATAGCAATCCATAGATTTTAAGATACTTACTAGTCAGGTACATTCTTAGGCGTTTAATATACGGTGTTGAGTCCATTTCGTTGAGCAAGGAGTAGCTCTTGTCTATTCCATATTTGGCTTAAGGAACTTTATCTGTGCTCATTTCAATCTCTGGTTTTATGCAGCACCCCAACTCACCTTTCCCCTTAAGCAAGCATAAGTTGGTTTTCTAAATTTGAGACCCTGTTCTGTTCTGTAATTCAGTTCCTGTGTAGCCAAGGTTACATTCCGTGTATTAGTGATATCTTATGATGTTTCTTTTTCTGTGTGACTTATTTCAGTTAGAATCACCATACCTGAATCCACTCATTGTGCTACTAAGGGCCTGATGACATAGATTTCATTGCTGAGTGATATTGCTTTATAAGTAAATACCACAACTTCTTTATCCATTTTTCACTTTCTGCGATGTTGAACTTGTACTGTAAACGAGGTTCTTGTAAACAGAGGCGTCCCAAACTTTGGGGTGGCTGTGTCTTTTTGATTTTAATTTCCCTAAGCTATAGGACCATAAGTGGAAGTGCCCTAGGCTCTGTTGCTTTGTTTTTTAGATGTTTCAGGAAACACCATACACTTCTCCCGAGTGTCTGTTGGCAATTTACATCCCGCCCATCAGCATAACAATGCTCCCAGTTCTCCATGGCCTGTCCTGCCTTTCTGGATTTTATTCTTTTTTCAGATGGCCCTTTTGACCGGGGGGAAGTGAGACTTCATTGTAGTGCAGATTTCCTTTGCAAGTTTGCTTGGTTGGCCAAAAAGTGCGTATGCGTTTTTTCCTGAATATATTCAGGAAAAAACGCATACGCCCTTTTTGGCCAAGTGCATCATTGTGGACGTTCTGCCTCTTTTCCTATGCTTTCAATGCAATTCCAGTCTACCTCCTGAAATCGGTTTCCTGCAATTCTGCCCCGCTTTCAAGTCCTCTTGGCAGCCTTACTTCAGTATATTTTTGGACGATAGCTGTCATTTATAACTCTGCAGGTTTGTGAATTACAGTGCCCCTGAGCTCCTTTCTTCAACTCGCTTTCTTGTGAGCTGGCCGCAACACCGCAGGATGGCTTCAGGCCCTAATCTGGTTCCGGCACGGCACGCTGAGCCTTTGGTTAATTCCTCTTCCTGGTGGGAAATGAGAGTTAAATTTGCCCGTCCAGACACCTCCAGCTAGTCTCTCATTGGTTCTCGCTATTCCTGTTCATCTTCCGCAGAAATTGCAAACTGGGCCAAACAGGACGTTAAAGGCCCTGACTCTCCAAGTGGGGAGAGTGTTAGTAAAGCATCTGGAATGTTGCACCCGAGTATCAGGGGAGGAAAACTGAGACATATTGGAACACGTCTCCCATTCACACAGTTGATCATACTCTGGGTTCCACATGCATGTTTTAGCTGAAGGAAGAATACCTTAAACCTGGGTAGTTGAAACCCGTGGAATGGGTACCATGCAATATGACTTCAAAGGGTCTTCATTTGCTCACCGAACCTCTCCAATCCTATCACTGCTGCGTTTATGCCCCTGTACACACGCTTGATTCTCTTTTGGAGACATAGCAATCCATAGGTTTAAAGATACTTACTAGTCAGGTACATTCTTAGGCGTTTAATATGGGGTGTTGAGTCCATTTCGTTGAGCAAGGAGTAGCTCTTGTCTATTCCATATTTGGCTTAAGGAACTTTATCTGTGCTCATTTCAATCTCTGGTTTTATGCAGCACCCCAACTCACCTTTCCCCTTAAGCAAGCATAAGTTGGTTTTCTAAATTTGAGACCCTGTTCTGTTTTGGAGTTCAGTTCCTGTGTAGCCAAGTTTACATTCCGTGTATTAGTGATATCTTATGATGTTTCTTTTTCTGTGTGACTTATTTCAGTTAGAATCATCGTACCTGAATCCACTCATTATGCTGCTACGGGCCTGATGACATAGATTTCATTTCTGAGTGATACTGCATTGTACATAAGTACCACAAGTTCATTATCCATTTTTCACTTTCTGTGATACTGAACTTATACGGTAAATGAGGTTCTTGTAAACAGAGGCGTCCCAAACTTTGGGGTGGCTGTGTCTTTTTGATTTTAATTTCCCTAAGCTATAGGACCATAAGTGGAAGTGCCCTAGGCTCTGTTGCTTTGTTTTTTAGATGTTTCAGGAAACACCATACACTTCTCCCGAGTGTCTGTTGGCAATATACATCCCGCCCATCAGCATAACAAGGCTCCCAGTTCTCCATGGCCTGTCCTGCCTTTCTGGATTTTACACTTTTTTCAGATGGCCCTTTTGACCCGGTGGAAGTGAGACTTCATTGTAGTGCAGATTTCCTTTGCAAGCTTACTTGGTTGGCCAAAAAGTGCGTATGCGTTTTTTCCTGAATATATTCAGGAAAAAACGCATATGCCCTTTTTGGCCAAGTGCATCATTGTCGAGGTTCTGACTCTCTTCATATGTGTTCAATGCAATTCCAGTCTACCTACTGAAATCGGTTTCCTGCAATTCTGCCTTGCTTTCAATGCCTCTTCATAGCCTTACCTCAATATATTTTTTGAAAATAGTTGGCCTTTATAACTCTGCAGGTTTTTGAATTGCAGTGGCCCTTAGCTCCATTTTTCAGCTCTTATTTTTGTGGTCTTGCCCCATAACCACAGGATTCCTTGAAGCCCTATTTTTCTTCTGGGGCACCTTGCTGTGCCTTTGGTTAATTCTTCTTACTGATGTGACATTAGAGTGACATGTGCCCATTGAAACCGCTACAGCTAGTTTCTCACTGGTTCCCCCTATTCCCATTCATCCTCCGCACTAACTGCAGACTGTGCAATACCAGAACTTAAAGGCATTGACTCTCCATGTGGGGATGTTGTTAGTAAAGTGGCTGGAATGTCGATCCGGAGCCCCAGGAGAGGAAAAATGAGGTGCATTTTAGAAACCTTTCCCGATCATATGGTATACCAGTCGCTGGGTTTCCCAAGCATGGTTTAGCTGTAGGAAGATTCCCTTCAACCTGGAGTGTTGGGACCCTTGGAATGAGTAGCATGAAGTATTGCATTAAACTTTCGGCAGTTGCTCACCAAAGCTCACCAATCCTCTCAGCCCCAAGTGTCCAGCCTTATGTCTTATCCAGCTGTGGGTTTATATGTGGTCAATCCAGGTTGCATCACAGCCCCTGAGCGAATTTTGTAAGAATTTTTCTCTCTTTCATTGTTTCAGCGTTTTGTTTTTAAAATTTATTTCTATAATGGGGTTTAGCTCATTTTCACTGCTGTGTTTGTGCCGCTCTGCACACACTTGATTCCCTTATGGAGATATATCAATACATGGGTTTTAAGATTCTTATTACTCAGATATATTTCTCTGCGGTGTATAGGGTGTGTTGAGGCCAGTTCATTGAGCAAGGTGTAGATCTTGTCTAATACCTATTTGGTTTATTGAACGGTATCTGTGCTAATTTCAAACTCTGGTTTTATGCATCACCCCACCTCTCCTTTCCCCTTAAGCTGACATAAGTGTGTTTTCTAAATGTGAGACACTGTTCTGTTCTGTAATTCATTTCTTGTGCAGCCATATTTACCCTCCCTCTATAAGTGATATCTTATGATATGTTTCTTTTTCTGTTTGACTTATTTCAAGTAGTATTATCGGACCTAAATCCACTCTTTATCCTTCTACTAGCCTTATTACATTGATTTCATGGTGAAGAGATATTCCATTGTACATAAGTACCACATCTTCTTTATCCATTGTTCTCTTTCCTGGGATATTTAAGGTGTACTGAAGTTGAGGTTCTTGTAAACAGAGTAGCCCTAAACTGTGGTGTGCTTGTGTCTTGTTGATTTTTAGACTTCCCTAGATATACTCCCATGATTGGAAGTGTCCTATGCTCTGTAGCTCTGTTTTTTAGATGATTTAGGAACCACCATACACTTCTCCAGAGTGGCTCTCGGCAGTTCACACACTGCCCATCAGCGTATAAAGGCTCCCTGTTCTCCATGGCCTGTCCTGCATTTCTGGTTTTTACAATTTTTTAGGATGGCCCTTTTGACTGGTGGGAAATGAGACTTCTTTGTTGTGCACATTTGCATTGCTTGCTTGCTTCGTTGCCCATAAAGTGCGTATGCGTTTTTTTCCTGGATATAATCAGGAAAAAACGCATACGCCCTTTTGGGCCAACTGCATCATTGTCGAAATTCTGCCGCTTTTCATGTGCGTTAAAGACGAGTCCAATCTATCTCTTGAAATCTGTTTCTTGCAATTCTGTCTTGCATTCAGATCCTCTTCTTTGCCTTACCTCAACATATTTTTGGACGTTAGTTTTCATTTATAACTCTGCAGGTTTGTGAATTGCAGTGACCCTGAGCTCCATTTTTTAAGTTGCTCTTTTGTGAGCTGGCCTCAAACCCGCAGGATTGCTTCAGGCCCTATTTTGGCTCCGGCGAGGCAGGCTGAGCCTTTCTTTAATTCTTATTCTTAATGGGAAATTAGAGTGATATGTGCCCGTCCAAACCCCTACAACTATTCTCTCATTGGTTCCCCCTCTTCCCGTTCATCCTCCTCACAATTTGCAAAATGTGTGAAACAGAAGTTTAAATGTGCTGATTCTCCAAGTGGGGAGATTCTAAGTAGCGTGGCTGGAATGGTGAACAGGAGCACCAGGAGAGGATAAATGAGGTGCATTTTAGACACATCTCCCGATCACATGGTGTACAGTCCTCTGGGTTTTCCATGCATGTTTTAGCTGTAGGAAGATCCCTTGAACCTGCAGATTTGGGACCCATTGAATGGGTACCAGGTAGTATTACTTTAAAGGGTGTGCATTTCCTCACCCAACCTCACATTTCTCTTAGCGCAAACAGTTTCCAGCCTTATGTCTCATCCTGCTGTGGGTCTAGATGTGTTCAATCCATGTTGCATCACCGTCCCTGAGGAAAAGTTGTAAGAGGTTTTCTCTGTCTCTCTGTCGTTTATTTTTTTCAATTTATTACTATATTGGTTACAGCTGATTTTCAAAGCTCTGTTTCTTGCTGCTGTACATCCACTTGATTCACGTACAGAGAGACATCAATAAATTCTTTTTCAGATTCTTACCAGTCGTATATATTCTTTTCCGGTGACTTGAGTGTGCTGAGTGCAGTTCTTTTAGCTACCGTGTAGGCCTTGTTGATTATCAGTTTGGTATTTGGAATGGTATCTTTGCTAATTTCAACCTCCTGGATGATGCCTCACCCCTCCCCACCTTTCCCGTTTAGCAGCCTTATGCGTGTTTTCTACATATTTGACTATGTTTTTGTTTTGTAATTTATTTCATGTGTAGCCATTTTGGATTCCACCTTTAAGTGATAGCTTATGATATGTGTCTTTTTCTTTTTGAATTCTGTCACTTAGAATGATCATACGTAACTCCTCGGGAGTTGTTACAACTGGCCATATTTCATTGATTTCCAGGCTGAATAATATTCCACTCTACCTAAGTACCACATCTCTATCCATTTTTTCCCTCCAGAGACATTTAAGTTATATCCTAGTCGAGGATCTTTTAAACAGAGAGGGGGTAAACATTGGGGTGCCTGTGTCCTCTCGATTTTTGTTTTTCCCAAGATATACGCCCATGAGTGCAAGTGCCCTATGCTCTGTAGCTCATTTTTTAGATGCTTTAGTAAACACAATACACTTCTCCAGAATGGCCGTTGGCAATATACATTTCCACTATAAGTCTCACAGGGCTCCCTCTTCTCGTTGCCCTGTCCTGCATTTCTGTTGTTTACGCTTTATGAGGATGGCTCTTCTGACTGATGCGAAGTGATATCTTTTGTAGTATTGACTTCCAGTGCCCACCTGTTTGGTTGGCTAAAAAAGTGTATGCCCTTTTCTTGAATATATACAGAAAAAAACGCATACACCCTTTTTGGCCAACTGCAATGTTGGCAATGTTCAGCTCCTTTTCTTGTGCTTAATGGCGAGTCCTTTCTACCTCCTCAAATCCCTTTCCTGCCATTCTCCCTTGCTTACAAGTCCTTTTCTTTGACTTTCCTCAAGACATTTTTCAGTGATGGATATTTTCAACTCTGCAGTTTTGTGAATTTTACTGCCCCTGAGTTCCATTGTTCAACTTGTGTTTATGGGAACTGGCCACAAAGCAGCGGGATTTCCTCAAGCCCTATACTGTTTCCATGGGCAACCCTAGCCTTTGGTCAATTCGTCTTCCTGATTGGAAATTAGAGTGACATGTGCCTGTCTGAACACCTAGGACTTGTCTCTCATTGTTCCTCATCCTTCCGCTTCATCCTCTGGACAAATTCCAAACTGTACGCAACAGGATGTTGACAGTGCTGACATCTCCAAGTGGGGAGACTGTTAGTAAAGACGCTGGAGGGGTGAACCCGAGCACCAGGAGATGAGGAGATGAGATGCCTTTTCCAAACTCTTCCCGATCAGACGGTATACCATCCTCTGGGTGTGACAGACATGTTTTAGCAGTAGGAAGAGTCCCATTCATGTAAGGAGAACACCAGGGCTTTTTCAAAATCAGTGTCTCCCCGAAACCCAAACTGGGGAAGTTTTTAAGCTACGGCTACACATATGTTCATTAAGGGCCTTGGGAAGTAGGCAGAGTCCAAACTTTAGATAATTGAAGTCTTCAGGGTCAGAAGCACTCACCACCAGCTTCCCTTAGGCTACACTTTAACTGTCATTGATAGATGATGTCAATAAAAATATCTATTCTTTTTCAGATTATTTCCCCTTATAGGTTATTGCAAAATGTTGAGTGTAGTTCCCTGTGCTATACAGTAGTTCCTTGTTGATGATCTATTTTATACATAGCAGTGTGTATGTGTTAATTCCAAACTGTTAATTTATCCCTCCTCCCACCTTTCCCCTTTGGTAATAATAAATTATAAGATTTTATACTTCTCAGAAATGGGGGAGCTGAAAGAGAGGTATCATTTTCAATGGAAAAGCATTTAAAACAGGATTGAAGGTTTAATCAAGATTATTAGATGTACATCCTTGGAAAGAAATCACTTCGTTTCTCTAATATTGACCTGACAAATAAGACAAACCTTTTCACTGAACTTGCTTATAAAAAGTGATGGAAATATCAAATGGAAGTGTTAAAAACATCTTATTTTACCCGAGCCTTATACACTGTTCTATGTTAACTACAGTTTGGCTCACACATCTGTTCATTGAGGTTACAATAGTCTCAATTTCTGTTACTGATCCTCCAGAGTGGACCCCAACAAGTGTCCCCCTGCCCAGTGTCATTGGGGCCAACAGATCGAGACTGAGTTTGGTTCACAAGCAAAGGAAACTTTATATTTTGATCAGAGAATGGAGAAGTGAGAGCATGCACTACCCCGTGGGCTGTGGGCTGGGCTGCTGTGTAGAGATCCTGTCAGAGTCAGTGGGAGGGAGGGAGGGGGCGGAGCTCTCGAGGGCCGGGTTGGCTGTAGCTCAGGCTCTATATCGTGGAGTCTGCACTGGGCCCCAGGAGCTGAGGTGTCGACCCAGCCATTCTGCACTAGGAAATCTGGTCTGAAGTGCCGGGTGTGGAACCTCTGCATGCGGGACCCTAGGAGCACGTGAAATTAGACAAAGCACAAAGGATAAAAAAGGTTAGACTTGACTTTATTGCCCAGATTCTATTTTTATCTCCCAGGGATTTTTAATGGGCTTTGCTGGGGACAAACCCCTCCTCTGCTTTTTGTCCCGTTCCTCATTCTTGGAGTGCTGAGGGTGCAGACCCTTCTTCTGTAACTGCTGAGTGCTGAGTTGGGAGCCCTCATACCCTGGGGCGAGGGTCAGAGCTTCTCCCCAGCAGCCTCCCGGTGACGTTGATTGTCCCCAGGACCCCTGCCTCCCTGCTCGTCCACCTGAGCACCAGCATTGGAAGTGTTATAGATTCTAATGACCTTTAAGGGTCCAGGAAAGAGATGTGCAGAGACGCTGTGGGGGCCGGTTTCACCCCGCCCCACATTTGTTTGGCCACCTTAGGCTGACCGTTTCTGCCAGCCTAGATGCTCTGACCAGTAGTCTGCGCTTTCTTCAATTAGGCCCCTGAATTAACGTACAAACAGCACCAGGTGTCAGAGCCCTGCCCGCTCAACTCCCAGACAGTCCAGGGTCAGTGGTGATCAAGGACCATGATGGCCACTGAGTCAACAGCCTTTTGAAGTAAACAGGAGTCCAGCCGGTCTTATTGGCCACCATCATCACGGTGTCTGTAGGCTTTTCTATGGTGACAGTGTGGTATACTGTTCCCCCGCCAAGATTATTAGCTCCCCTCTGGGTGCAGTAAGTCCTGCAAGCAGTAGTCTACTCTTTTGGGACACACTCTTGTTGTTTTATGAGAGAAACTCCAGGTCAAGTGATGTTCACACGAGTCGTCATGGTGCCCTGTTGCCCCCGGTTATCTCTCTGGATGTTGGAGTTGGAGGGCCTCCTCACTCGAGGTCGGTGTGCCCGCGGAGCGAACCCTGCAACTTCAGGGCATGGTTGGTGGTTAGGATCACCACGTGGGGTCCTTTTCCCTTAGGAGGGAGGTGGCCTTTTGGGCTGCTGATTTCCAGGTTTTTAGATACCGCCAGTATCTTGGCCAGATGTGGCAGTGGGCCAAGCCCCTTAGTGACCGTAGTTTATCCTACCTGGATGGCATTCTTGCATTGTTCCATTTCAAGTGGTCCCAGTTTTTGCACTAATTCTCCAATGGCGATTCACCTTTCACCGGGAATGTAAAGGTCAAAGGGTTTAGCTAAATTAGGGAGTTCCAGGGCAAGGGTCTGAATTGACTGCTCTTTCCATTCTTGAAAGGCCACTTCTGGATTCTATTCAAAAGGATCATCATCTTTTCCTTTCAGTGTTTCATATAGAGGCCCAGCTAGTAGACTGTAGTTAGGGATCCAGAAGCAGCAAACCCTGGCCTCCCCAGGAACCCCTAAGCTGTCTTCTAGTTTTAGAAAGGGGTAAGGCTGAAAATGGTTTCTTCCCTTTCCTGGGATGGGCTTCTCCGACCTTCTGTGAGAATGAAGCCCAGGCAGGTCACTGCAGTCTGTGATATTTGAGCTTTTTCTTGGACAACTTCTATCCTTTATTGGCTTGGTAGTTCAGAGGCCTCCTTAGTAGGGCTAGCAATCAGAATTTCGCCTGCATATTGAAGGAGGGTTTCCTTTTCCAGAGGTAGAACTTTTAGGTCTTTAGCTAAGCTTTCCCCAAAGATGGTGTGGGAATTTTTGCACCCTTGGGGCCGAACGGCCCGGAAGTATTGTTTTAGTTGTATGTTGAGTCCTGCCACTCACAAGCCAAAATTTCTTGTGACTCTGGGACTAATGGAATACAAAAGAAGGCATCATTGAAGACTAATACAGAATACCATGTCCTGGTGGTTGGTAGAATGACCAGCAGGGTGTAGGAATTAGGAGCAACTGGAGGTATATCCTCGGTGGCTTCACTGACTGTCCTGACATCCTTTACCAGGTCTCCAGCAGCCCATGGGACTCTCGTGGTCAGACCAATCCCAGAATATGGAGCTCACCTGGGCAGGTACCCCACCCCCACCCCAGCCCACGGAGCTCTCGTGGTCAGGCCCCTCCCAGGATACAGAGCTACCCTTGCAGGTACCGTGGCAGGGCTGGGCACACAGGAACCGTGCACATAGCCCTCATTGCAGAGCACCCCCAGCTCACCTGTCGCTCAGAGCTGACACAGAGCACCTCAGAGCAGGACTTGAACTAACAAACAGCAGCTGCGACAGGTCTGTAACCCTGGGCATCACTCCGTGAGGCCTCCCTCCACCTGGTCTTCCAGAGACTTCCACTGCACCCGGGGCACCAGGCCTCTGTCTCCAACCACCACCCACCCCTCCTCTCCCTGACTCCTGGGTTCCTCTCATTAGGAGAGGGTTTTCTTGAAGTTGTCTCCCACTCATGGGCCAGATAAAATGATTAGAAAACAAGCCAAAGCTGCAGCCCCTTGTCTATCCTGACTCTCAGGAGCCCACACCTGTTCCTTGGACCTGGCCGGTTCAGCAAGTTCCATTTTCTGCAACTGTGAGCCCCTGAGGGGTGATGATTGGCTGACCTGGGCAGCCTTACCGTGCCGGCCAGCCCTCCCCAGGTGTGCCTGGGTTGAGATCAATATAAATACCACTCCAGGCAGCAAGAGCCCCTGCAGCCGTGCCTGACGCCATTTTCTCTGCCCTGTCAGCAGTCTCGGGGCTGGGCTGGTGGGAGGGAGTGAGAGGCCACGGCTTTGTGGGTGGCCCAGTGTGAGTGGGGCTCTGCTGGACTTTCTGCAGCAGTTGCCAGGCTGCCACCTGCTAAAGAAGAGGATGTGTCACCCATACCTGCTGCTGGAATTTCTCCCTGGGCAGAGGTGAGGAAGGAAAAAAGCAGTGGGGGCAGGGACAGGACGGGTATCTCAGGCAGGGAAATGGAAATCTTCCAGAAGAGCACCCAGGGCCAGGACCATCCTGGCTGGCCTGCAGGCACCAAGTCGGCCGGCATGCTGTCACTCGTGTGGCTCTATGGCCCTTCCTCTAGGCTTTCAAGTCCTTGTATATATTCAGGTGTTTTACCTGGGACGGGTGGGAATAGTTCAGCAGCAACTGGCCTGGGGCTCAGCTCACGTTTACTCACAGATGCCTCGGCACGGTGCCCCAGCTTTGCAATGAGGACGCTTGTTGCGTGGGGGCTGCTGGCTGAATGGGAGACGATTCCCCACCACTGACCAACTTCAGAATTGTTTACAACTGGAGCAAGTGCCCTGATACGGTTTTCCTCTGTGTAACTGGTGGGTTCTGTGTTTTTTTCTCTTTTTCGTTTTTGGTTCAAGGTAGATTTTATTCTTCTTTTTTGTATTTACAGATATAAGCATGGAAATAATTTATTCATATAAATACATGTATGTGCAGGGAATAATTGTTTTTTCTGTTTTATTTTTTAAATTTTATTTCTTTTTAATTTTGAATTTTATTTTATATTTTTATACAGCAGGTTCTTATTGGTTATCTATTTTATACATATAAATGTATACATGCCAATCCCAGTCTCTCAACTCCTCCCACCACCACCCCCCCAACAGCTTTCCCCCCTTGTTGTCCATACGTTTGTTGTCTACATCTGTTGCTCTATTTATGCCTTGCAAAATGGTTAATCTGTACAGTTTTTCTAGGTTCCACATATATGCATGAATATACAAGATTTGTTTTTCTCTTTCTGACTTACTTCACTCTGTATGACAGTCTCTAGATCCATCGACGTCTCTACAAATGACCCAATTTCATTCCTTTTCATGGCTTAGTAATATTCCATTTTATATATGTACCACAGCTTTATGCATTCGTCTGTCTGTGGGCATTTAGGTTGCTTCCATTACCTCGATATTGTAAATAGTGATGCAATGAACATTGCGGTGAATGACTCTTTTTGATTTATGGTTTTGTCTGGGTATATGTCCAGTACTGGGATTGCTGTATCATATGGTAATTCTATTGTTAGTTTCTTAAGAAATTCCATATTGTTCTCCATAATGACTGTATCAATTTATATTCCCAACAATAGTGGAAGAGGGTTCCTTTTCGCCACACCCTTTCCAGCATTTTTTGTTTGTAGATTTTCTATGATGCCTATTCTACCAGGTGTGAGGTGATACCTCATTGTTGAATCCATTTCGTTGAGCAAGGGGTAGGTCTTGTCTATTACATATTTGGCTTATGGAACGGTATCTGTGCTAATTTCAAACTCTGCTTTCATGCAGCACCCCAACTCACCTTCCCCCTTAAGCAGGCATAAGTTGGTTTTCTAAACTTGAGACCCTGTTCTGTTTTGTAATTCAGTTCATGTGTAGCCAAGTTCACATTCTGTGTATTAGTGATACCTTATGATGTTTCTTCTTCTGTGTGACTTATTTCACTTAGAATCATCGTGCCTCAATCCACTCATTATGCTGGCATGGGCCTGGTGACATAGATTTCATTGCTGAGTGGTGTTCTGTTGTACATAAGTACCGCAACTTCTTTATCCATTATTTGCTCTCTGGGATATTAAACTTGTGCCGTAGAAGAGATTTCTGTAAAAAGAGCCGTCCCAAATTTTGGGGTGGCTGTGTCTTTTTGATTTTAATTTCCCTAAGCTATAGGACCATAAGTGGAAGTGCCCTTGGCTCTGTTGCTTTGTTTTCTAGGTGTTTCAGGAAACACCATACACTTCTCCCGAGTGTCTGTTGGCAATGTACATCCCGCCCATCAGCATAACAAGGCTCCCAGTTCTCCATGGCCTGTCCTGCCTTTCTGGATTTTACACTTTTTTCAGATGGCCCTTTTGACCGGGGGGAAGTGAGACTTCATTGTAGTGCAGATTTCCTTTGCAAGCTTGCTTGGTTGGCCAAAAAGGGCGTATGCGTTTTTTCCTGAATATATTCAGGAAAAAACGCATACGCCCTTTTTGGCCAAGTGCATCATTGTGGACGTTCTGCCTCTTTTCCTATGCTTTCAATGCAATTCCAGTCTACCTCCTGAAATCGGTTTCCTGCAATTCTGCCCCGCTTTCAAGTCCTCTTGGCAGCCTTACTTCAGTATATTTTTGGACGATAGCTGTCATTTATAACTCTGCAGGTTTGTGAATTACAGTGCCCCTGAGCTCCTTTCTTCAACTCGCTTTCTTGTGAGCTGGCCGCAACACCGCAGGATGGCTTCAGGCCCTAATCTGGTTCCGGCACGGCACGCTGAGCCTTTGGTTATTTCCTCTTCCTGGTGGGAAATGAGAGTTAAATTTGCCCGTCCAGACACCTCCAGCTAGTCTCTCATTGGTTCTCGCTATTCCTGTTCATCTTCCGCAGAAATTGCAAACTGGGCCAAACAGGAGGTTAAAGGGACTGACTCTCCAAGTCGGGAGAGTGTTAGTAAAGCGTCTGGAATGTTGCACCCGAGTACCAGGGTACGAAAACTGAGACATATTTGAACACGTCTCCCGATCACATGGTTGATCATACTCTAGGTTCCACATGCATGTTTTAGCTGCAGGAAGAATACCTTAAACCTGGGTAGTTGAAACCCGTGGAATGGGTACCATAAAATATGACTTCAAAGGGTCTTCATTTGCTCACCGAACCTCTCCAATCCTATCACTGCTGCGTTTATGCCCCTGTACACATGCTTGATTCTCTTTCGGAGACATAGCAATCCATAGGTTTTAAGATACTTACTAGTCAGGTACATTCTTAGGCGTTTAATATGCGGTGTTGAGTCCATTTCGTTGAGCAAGGAGTAGCTCTTGTCTATTCCATATTTGGCTTAAGTTACTTTATCTGTGCTCATTTCAATCTCTGGTTTTATGCAGCACCCCAACTCACCTTTCCCCTTAAGCAAGCATAAGTTGGTTTTCTAAATTTGAGACCCTGTTCTGTTTTGGAATTCAGTTCCTGTGTAGCCAAGTTTACATTCCGTGTATTAGTGATATCTTATGATGTTTCTTTTTCTGTGTGACTTATTTCAGTTAGAATCATCGTACCTGAATCTACTCATTATGCTGCTACGGGCCTGATGACATAGATTTCATTGCTGAGTGGTACTGCATTGTACGTAAGTACCACAAGTTCTTTATCCATTTTTCACTTTCTGTGATACTGAACTTGTACGGTAAACGAGGTTCTTGTAAACAGAGGCGTCCCAAACTTTGGGGTGGCTGTGTCTTTTTGATTTTAATTTCACTAAGCTATAGGACCATAAGTGGAAGTGCCCTATTCTCTGTTGCTTTGTTTTTTAGATGTTTCAGGAAACATCATACACTTCTCCCGAGTGTCTGTTGGCAATTTACATCCCGCCCATCAGCATAACAAGGTTCCCAGTTCTCCATGGCCTGTCCTGCCTTTCTGGACTTTACACTTTTTTCAGATGGCCCGTTTGACCGGGGGGAAGTGAGACTTCATTGTAGTGCAGATTTCCTTTGCAAGCTTGCTTGGTTGGCCAAAAAGGGCGTATGCGTTTTTTCCTGAATATATTCAGGAAAAAACGCATACGCCCTTTTTGGCCAAGTGCATCATTGTGGACGTTCTGCCTCTTTTCCTATGCTTTCAATGCAATTCCAGTCTACCTCCTGAAATCGGTTTCCTGCAACTCTGCCCCGCTTTCAAGTCCTCTTGGCAGCCTTACTTCAGTATATTTTTGGACGATAGCTGTCATTTATAACTCTGCAGGTTTGTGAATTACAGTGCCCCTGAGCTCCTTTCTTCAACTCGCGTTCTTGTGAGCTGTCCGCAACACTGCAGGATGATTTCAGGCCCTAATCTGGTTCCGGCACGGCACGCTGAGCCTTTGGTTATTTCCTCTTCCTGGTGGGAAATGAGAGTTAAATTTGCCCGTCCAGACACCTCCAGCTAGTCTCTCATTGGTTCTCGCTATTCCTGTTCATCTTCCGCAGAAATTGCAAACTGGGCCAAACAGGAGGTTAAAGGCCCTGACTCTCCAAGTGGGGAGAGTGTTAGTAAAGCGTCTGGAATGTTGCACCCGAGAATCAGGGGAGGAGAACTGAGACATATTTGAACACGTCTCCCGTTCACACGGTTGATCATACTCTTGGTTCCACATGCATGTTTTAGCTGAAGGAAGAATACCTTAAACCTGGGTAGTTGAAACCCGTGGAATGGGTACCATGCAATATGACTTCAAAGGGTCTTCATTTGCTCACCGAACCTCTCCAATCCTATCACTGCTGCGTTTATGCCCCTGTACACACGCTTGATTCTCTTTTGGAGACATCGCAATCCATAGGTTTAAAGATACTTACTAGTCAGGTACATTCTTAGGCGTTTAATATGGGGTGTTGAGTCCATTTCGTTGAGCAAGGAGTAGCTCTTGTCTATTCCATATTTGGCTTAAGGAACTTTATCTGTGCTCATTTCAATCTCTGGTTTTATGCAGCACCCCAACTCACCTTTCCCCTTAAGCAAGCATAAGTTGGTTTTCTAAATTTGAGACCCTGTTCTGTTTTGGAATTCAGTTCCTGTGTAGCCAAGTTTACATTCCGTGTATTAGTGATATCTTATGATGTTTCTTTTTCTGTGTGACTTATTTCAGTTAGAAGCATCGTACCTGAATCCACTCATTATGCTGCTACGGGCCTGATGACATAGATTTCATTGCTGAGTGATACTGCATTGTACGTAAGTACCACAAGTTCTTTATCCATTTTTCACTTTCTGTGATACTGAACTTGTACGGTAAACGAGGTTCTTGTAAACAGAGGCGTCCCAAACTTTGGGGTGGCTGTGTCTTTTTGATTTTAATTTCCCTAAGCTATAGGACCATAAGTGGAAGTGCCCTAGGCTCTGTTGCTTTGTTTTTTAGATGTTTCAGGAAACACCATACACTTCTCCCGAGTGTCTGTTGGCAATTTACATCCCGCCCATCAGCATAACAAGGCTCCCAGTTCTCCATGGCCTGTCCTGCCTTTCTGGATTTTACACTTTTTTCAGATGGCCCTTTTGACCGGGAGGAAGTGAGACTTCATTGTAGTGCAGATTTCCTTTGCAAGTTTGCTTGGTTGGCCAAAAAGGGCGTATGCGTTTTTTCCTGAATATATTCAGGAAAAAACACATACGCCCTTTTTGGCCAAGTGCATCATTGAGGACGTTCTGCCTCTTTTCCTATGCTTTCAATGCAATTCCAGTCTACCTCCTGAAATCGGTTTCCTGAAATTCTGCCCTGCTTTCAAGTCCTCTTGGCAGCCTTACTTCAGTATATTTTTGGACGATAGCTGTCATTTATAACTCTGCAGGTTTGTGAATTACAGTGCCCCTGAGCTCTTTTCTTCAACTCGCTTTCTTGTGAGCTGGCCGCAACACCGCAGGATGGCTTCAGGCCCTAATCTGGTTCCGGCACGGCACGCTGAGCCTTTGGTTAATTCCTCTTCCTGGTGGGAAATGAGAGTTAAATTTGCCCGTCCAGACACCTCCAGCTAGTCTCTCATTGGTTCTCGCTATTCCTGTTCATCTTCCGCAGAAATTACAAACTGGGCCAAACAGGAGGTTAAAGGGACTGAGTCTCCAAGTCGGGAGAGTGTTAGTAAAGCGTCTGGAATGTTGCACCCGAGTACCAGGGTACGAAAACTGAGACATATTTGAACACGTCTCCCGATCACATGGTTGATCATACTCTAGGTTCCACATGCATGTTTTAGCTGAAGGAAGAATACCTTAAACCTGGGTAGTTGAAACCCGTGGAATGGGTACCATGCAATATGATTTCAAAGGATCTTCATTTGCTCACCGAACCTCTCCAATCCTATCACTGCTGCGTTTATGCCCCTGTACACATGCTTGATTCTCTTTCGGAGATATAGCAATCCATAGGTTTTAAGATACTTACTAGTCAGGTACATTCTTAGGCGTTTAATATGCGGTGTTGAGTCCATTTCGTTGAGCAAGGAGTAGCTCTTGTCTATTCCATATTTGGCTTAAGGAACTTTATCTGTGCTCATTTCAATCTCTGGTTTTATGCAGCACCCCAACTCACCTTTCCCCTTAAGCAAGCATAAGTTGGTTTTCTAAATTTGACACCCTGTTCTGTTCTGTAATTCAGTTCCTGTGTAGCCAAGTTTACATTCCGTGTATTACTGATATCTTATGATGTTTCTTTT
Organism: Pseudorca crassidens; assembly: GCF_039906515.1. Taxonomy (NCBI): domain Eukaryota; kingdom Metazoa; phylum Chordata; class Mammalia; order Artiodactyla; family Delphinidae; genus Pseudorca; species Pseudorca crassidens. Next base: position 106,252,535 of record NC_090301.1, read on the forward strand.
TCTGTGTGACTTATTTCAGTTAGAATCATCGTACCTGAATCCATTCTTTGTGCTGCTAAGGGCCTGTTGACATAGATTTCATTGCTGAGTGATATTGCTTTGTAAGTAAATACCACAACTTCTTTATCCATTTTTCACATTTGCGATGTTGAACTTGTACTGTAAACGAGGTTCTTGTAAACAGAGCCGTTCCATACTTTGGGGTGGCTGTGTCTTTTTGATTTTAATTTCCCTAAGCTATAGGACCATAAGTGGAAGTGCCCTAGGCTCTGTTGCTTTGTTTTTTAGATGTTTCAGGAAACACCATACACTTCTCCCGAGTGTCTGTTGGCAATTTACATCCCGCCCATCAGCATAACAAGTCTCCCAGTTCTCCATGGCCTGTCCTGCCTTTCTGGATTTTATTCTTTTTTCAGATGGCCCTTTTGACCGGGGGGAAGTGAGACTTCATTGTAGTGCAGATTTCCTTTGCAAGTTTGCTTGGTTGGCCAAAAAGGGCGTATGCGTTTTTTCCTGAATATATTCAGGAAAAAACGCATACGCCCTTTTTGGCCAAGTGCATCATTGTGGACGTTCTGCCTCTTTTCCTATGCTTTCAATGCAATTCCAGTCTACCTCCTGAAATCGGTTTCCTGCAATTCTGCCCCGCTTTCAAGTCCTCTTGGCAGCCTTACTTCAGTATATTTTTGGACGATAACTGTCATTTATAACTCTGAAGTTTTGTGAATTACAGTGCCCCTGAGCTCCTTTCTTCAACTCGCTTTCTTGTGAGCTGGCCGCAACACCGCAGGATGGCTTCAGGCCCTAATCTGGTTCCGGCACGGCACGCTGAGCCTTTGGTTATTTCCTCTTCCTGGTGGGAAATGAGAGTTAAATTTGCCCGTCCAGACACCTCCAGCTAGTCTCTCATTGGTTCTCCCTATTCCTGTTCATCTTCCACAGAAATTGCAAACTGGGCCAAACAGGAGGTTAAAGGGACTGACTCTCCAAGTCGGGAGAGTGTTAGTAAAGCGTCTGGAATGTTGCACCCGAGTACCAGGGTACGAAAACTGAGACATATTTGAACACGTCTCCCGTTCACACGGTTGATCATACTCTGGGTTCCACATGCATGTTTTAGCTGAAGGAAGAATACCTTAAACCTGGGTAGTTGAAACCCGTGGAATGGGTACCATGCAATATGACTTCAAAGGGTCTTCATTTGCTCACCGAACCTCTCCAATCCTATCACTGCTGCGTTTATGCCCCTGTACACATGCTTGATTCTCTTTTGGAGACATAGCAATCCATAGGTTTTAAGATACTTACTAGTCAGGTACATTCTTAGGCGTTTAATATGGGGTGTTGAGTCCATTTCATTGAGCAAGGAGTAGCTCTTGTCTATTCCATATTTGGCTTAAGGAACTTTATCTGTGCTCATTTCAATCTCTGGTTTTATGCAGCACCCCAACTCACCTTTTCTCTTAAGCAAACATAAGTTGGTTTTCTAAATTTGAGACCCTGTTCTGTTTTGGAATTCAGTTCCTGTGTAGCCAAGTTTACATTCCGTGTATTAGTGATATCTTATGATGTTTCTTTTTCTGTGTGACTTATTTCAGTTAGAATCATCGTACCTGAATCCACTCATTATGCTGCTAAGGGCCTGATGACATAGATTTCATTGCTGAGTGATACTGCATTGTACGTAAGTACCACAAGTTCTTTATCCAGTTTTCACTTTCTGTGATACTGAACTTGTACGGTAAACGAGGTTCTTGTAAACAGAGGCGTCCCAAACTTTGGGGTGGCTGTGTCTTTTTGATTTTAATTTCCCTAAGCTATAGGACCATAAGTGGAAGTGCCCTAGGCTCTGTTCCTTTGTTTTTTAGATGTTTCAGGAAACACCATACACTTCTCCCGAGTGTCTGTTGGCAATTTACATCCCGCCCATCAGCATAACAAGGCTCCCAGTTCTCCATGGCCTGTCCTGCCTTTCTGGATTTTACACTTTTTTCAGATGGCCCTTTTGACCGGGGGGAAGTGAGACTTCATTGTAGTGCAGATTTCCTTTGCAAGTTTGCTTGGTTGGCCAAAAAGGGCGTATGCGTTTTTTCCTGAATATATTCAGGAAAAAACGCATACGCCCTTTTCGGCCAAGTGCATCATTGAGGACGTTCTGCCTCTTTTCCTATGCTTTCAATGCAATTCCAGTCTACCTCCTGAAATCGGTTTCCTGCAATTCTGCCCCGCTTTCAAGTCCTCTTGGCAGCCTTACTTCAGTATATTTTTGGACGATAGCTGTCATTTATAACTCTGCAGGTTTGTGAATTACAGTGCCCCTGAGCTCCTTTCTTCAGGTCGCTTTCTTGTGAACTGGCCGCAACACCGCAGGATGGCTTCAGGCCCTTATCTGGTTCCGGCACGGCACGCTGAGCCTTTGGTTATTTCCTCTTCCTGGTGGGAAATGAGAGTTAAATTTGCCCGTCCAGACACCTCCAGCTAGTCTCTCATTGGTTCTCCCTATTCCTGTTCATCTTCCACAGAAATTGCAAACTGGGCCAAACAGGAGGTTAAAGGGACTGACTCTCCAAGTCGGGAGAGTGTTAGTAAAGCGTCTGGAATGTTGCACCCGAGTACCAGGGTACGAAAACTGAGACATATTTGAACACGTCTCCCGTTCACACGGTTGATCATACTCTGGGTTCCACATGCATGTTTTAGCTGAAGGAAGAATACCTTAAACCTGGGTAGTTGAAACCCGTGGAATGGGTACCATGCAATATGACTTCAAAGGGTCTTCATTTGCTCACCGAACCTCTCCAATCCTATCACTGCTGCGTTTATGCCCCTGTACACATGCTTGATTCTCTTTTGGAGACATAGCAATCCATAGGTTTTAAGATACTTACTAGTCAGGTACATTCTTAGGCGTTTAATATGCGGTGTTGAGTCCATTTCGTTGAGCAAGGAGTAGCTCTTGTCTATTCCATATTTGGCTTAAGGAACTTTATCTGTGCTCATTTCAATCTCTGGTTTTATGCAGCACCCCAACTCACCTTTCCCCTTAAGCAAGCATAAGTTGGTTTTCTAAATTTGACACCCTGTTCTGTTCTGTAATTCAGTTCCTGTGTAGCCAAGTTTACATTCCGTGTATTACTGATATCTTATGATGTTTCTTTTTCTGTGTGACTTATTTCAGTTAGAATCATCGTACCTGAATCCATTCTTTGTGCTGCTAAGGGCCTGTTGACATAGATTTCATTGCTGAGTGATATTGCTTTGTAAGTAAATACCACAACTTCTTTATCCATTTTTCACATTTGCGATGTTGAACTTGTACTGTAAACGAGGTTCTTGTAAACAGAGCCGTTCCATACTTTGGGGTGGCTGTGTCTTTTTGATTTTAATTTCCCTAAGCTATAGGACCATAAGTGGAAGTGCCCTAGGCTCTGTTGCTTTGTTTTTTAGATGTTTCAGGAAACACCATACACTTCTCCCGAGTGTCTGTTGGCAATTTACATCCCGCCCATCAGCATAACAAGTCTCCCAGTTCTCCATGGCCTGTCCTGCCTTTCTGGATTTTATTCTTTTTTCAGATGGCCCTTTTGACCGGGGGGAAGTGAGACTTCATTGTAGTGCAGATTTCCTTTGCAAGTTTGCTTGGTTGGCCAAAAAGGGCGTATGCGTTTTTTCCTGAATATATTCAGGAAAAAACGCATACGCCCTTTTTGGCCAAGTGCATCATTGTGGACGTTCTGCCTCTTTTCCTATGCTTTCAATGCAATTCCAGTCTACCTCCTGAAATCGGTTTCCTGCAATTCTGCCCCGCTTTCAAGTCCTCTTGGCAGCCTTACTTCAGTATATTTTTGGACGATAACTGTCATTTATAACTCTGAAGTTTTGTGAATTACAGTGCCCCTGAGCTCCTTTCTTCAACTCGCTTTCTTGTGAGCTGGCCGCAACACCGCAGGATGGCTTCAGGCCCTAATCTGGTTCCGGCACGGCACGCTGAGCCTTTGGTTATTTCCTCTTCCTGGTGGGAAATGAGAGTTAAATTTGCCCGTCCAGACACCTCCAGCTAGTCTCTCATTGGTTCTCCCTATTCCTGTTCATCTTCCACAGAAATTGCAAACTGGGCCAAACAGGAGGTTAAAGGGACTGACTCTCCAAGTCGGGAGAGTGTTAGTAAAGCGTCTGGAATGTTGCACCCGAGTACCAGGGTACGAAAACTGAGACATATTTGAACACGTCTCCCGTTCACACGGTTGATCATACTCTGGGTTCCACATGCATGTTTTAGCTGAAGGAAGAATACCTTAAACCTGGGTAGTTGAAACCCGTGGAATGGGTACCATGCAATATGACTTCAAAGGGTCTTCATTTGCTCACCGAACCTCTCCAATCCTATCACTGCTGCGTTTATGCCCCTGTACACATGCTTGATTCTCTTTTGGAGACATAGCAATCCATAGGTTTTAAGATACTTACTAGTCAGGTACATTCTTAGGCGTTTAATATGGGGTGTTGAGTCCATTTCATTGAGCAAGGAGTAGCTCTTGTCTATTCCATATTTGGCTTAAGGAACTTTATCTGTGCTCATTTCAATCTCTGGTTTTATGCAGCACCCCAACTCACCTTTTCTCTTAAGCAAACATAAGTTGGTTTTCTAAATTTGAGACCCTGTTCTGTTTTGGAATTCAGTTCCTGTGTAGCCAAGTTTACATTCCGTGTATTAGTGATATCTTATGATGTTTCTTTTTCTGTGTGACTTATTTCAGTTAGAATCATCGTACCTGAATCCACTCATTATGCTGCTAAGGGCCTGATGACATAGATTTCATTGCTGAGTGATACTGCATTGTACGTAAGTACCACAAGTTCTTTATCCAGTTTTCACTTTCTGTGATACTGAACTTGTACGGTAAACGAGGTTCTTGTAAACAGAGGCGTCCCAAACTTTGGGGTGGCTGTGTCTTTTTGATTTTAATTTCCCTAAGCTATAGGACCATAAGTGGAAGTGCCCTAGGCTCTGTTCCTTTGTTTTTTAGATGTTTCAGGAAACACCATACACTTCTCCCGAGTGTCTGTTGGCAATTTACATCCCGCCCATCAGCATAACAAGGCTCCCAGTTCTCCATGGCCTGTCCTGCCTTTCTGGATTTTACACTTTTTTCAGATGGCCCTTTTGACCGGGGGGAAGTGAGACTTCATTGTAGTGCAGATTTCCTTTGCAAGTTTGCTTGGTTGGCCAAAAAGGGCGTATGCGTTTTTTCCTGAATATATTCAGGAAAAAACGCATACGCCCTTTTCGGCCAAGTGCATCATTGAGGACGTTCTGCCTCTTTTCCTATGCTTTCAATGCAATTCCAGTCTACCTCCTGAAATCGGTTTCCTGCAATTCTGCCCCGCTTTCAAGTCCTCTTGGCAGCCTTACTTCAGTATATTTTTGGACGATAGCTGTCATTTATAACTCTGCAGGTTTGTGAATTACAGTGCCCCTGAGCTCCTTTCTTCAGGTCGCTTTCTTGTGAACTGGCCGCAACACCGCAGGATGGCTTCAGGCCCTTATCTGGTTCCGGCACGGCACGCTGAGCCTTTGGTTATTTCCTCTTCCTGGTGGGAAATGAGAGTTAAATTTGCCCGTCCAGACACCTCCAGCTAGTCTCTCATTGGTTCTCCCTATTCCTGTTCATCTTCCGCAGAAATTGCAAACTGGGCCCAACAGGAGGTTAAAGGGACTGACTCTCCAAGTGGGGAGAGTGTTAGTAAAGCGTCTGGAATGTTGCACCCGAGTACCAGGGGAGGAAAACTGAGACATATTTGAACACGTCTCCCGTTCACACGGTTGATCATACTCTGGGTTCCACATGCCTGTTTTAGCTGAAGGAACAATAGCTTAAACCTGGAGAGTTGAGACCCGTGTAATGGATACCATGCAATATGACTTCAAAGGGTCTTCATTTGCTCACCGAACCTCTCCAATCCTATCACTGCTGCGTTTATGCACCTGTACACATGTTTGATTCTCTTTCGGAGACATAGCAATCCATAGATTTTAAGATACTTACTAGTCAGGTACATTCTTAGGCGTTTAATATACGGTGTTGAGTCCATTTCGTTGAGCAAGGAGTAGCTCTTGTCTATTCCATATTTGGCTTAAGGAACTTTATCTGTGCTCATTTCAATCTCTGGTTTTATGCAGCACCCCAACTCACCTTTCCCCTTAAGCAAGCATAAGTTGGTTTTCTAAATTTGAGACCCTGTTCTGTTCTGTAATTCAGTTCCTGTGTAGCCAAGGTTACATTCCGTGTATTAGTGATATCTTATGATGTTTCTTTTTCTGTGTGACTTATTTCAGTTAGAATCACCATACCTGAATCCACTCATTGTGCTACTAAGGGCCTGATGACATAGGTTTCATTGCTGAGTGATATTGCTTTATAAGTAAATACCACAACTTCTTTATCCATTTTTCACTTTCTGCGATGTTGAACTTGTACTGTAAACGAGGTTCTTGTAAACAGAGGCGTCCCAAACTTTGGGGTGGCTGTGTCTTTTTGATTTTAATTTCCCTAAGCTATAGGACCATAAGTGGAAGTGCCCTAGGCTCTGTTGCTTTGTTTTTTAGATGTTTCAGGAAACACCATACACTTCTCCCGAGTGTCTGTTGGCAATTTACATCCCGCCCATCAGCATAACAATGCTCCCAGTTCTCCATGGCCTGTCCTGCCTTTCTGGATTTTATTCTTTTTTCAGATGGCCCTTTTGACCGGGGGGAAGTGAGACTTCATTGTAGTGCAGATTTCCTTTGCAAGTTTGCTTGGTTGGCCAAAAAGTGCGTATGCGTTTTTTCCTGAATATATTCAGGAAAAAACGCATACGCCCTTTTTGGCCAAGTGCATCATTGTGGACGTTCTGCCTCTTTTCCTATGCTTTCAATGCAATTCCAGTCTACCTCCTGAAATCGGTTTCCTGCAATTCTGCCCCGCTTTCAAGTCCTCTTGGCAGCCTTACTTCAGTATATTTTTGGACGATAGCTGTCATTTATAACTCTGCAGGTTTGTGAATTACAGTGCCCCTGAGCTCCTTTCTTCAACTCGCTTTCTTGTGAGCTGGCCGCAACACCGCAGGATGGCTTCAGGCCCTAATCTGGTTCCGGCACGGCACGCTGAGCCTTTGGTTAATTCCTCTTCCTGGTGGGAAATGAGAGTTAAATTTGCCCGTCCAGACACCTCCAGCTAGTTTCTCATTGGTTCTCGCTATTCCTGTTCATCTTCCGCAGAAATTGCAAACTGGGCCAAACAGGAGGTTAAAGGCCCTGACTCTCCAAGTGGGGAGAGTGTTAGTAAAGCATCTGGAATGTTGCACCCGAGTATCAGGGGAGGAAAACTGAGACATATTGGAACACGTCTCCCATTCACACAGTTGATCATACTCTGGGTTCCACATGCATGTTTTAGCTGAAGGAAGAATACCTTAAACCTGGGTAGTTGAAACCCGTGGAATGGGTACCATGCAATATGACTTCAAAGGGTCTTCATTTGCTCACCGAACCTCTCCAATCCTATCACTGCTGCGTTTATGCCCCTGTACACACGCTTGATTCTCTTTTGGAGACATAGCAATCCATAGGTTTAAAGATACTTACTAGTCAGGTACATTCTTAGGCGTTTAATATGGGGTGTTGAGTCCATTTCGTTGAGCAAGGAGTAGCTCTTGTCTATTCCATATTTGGCTTAAGGAACTTTATCTGTGCTCATTTCAATCTCTGGTTTTATGCAGCACCCCAACTCACCTTTCCCCTTAAGCAAGCATAAGTTGGTTTTCTAAATTTTAGACCCTGTTCTGTTTTGGAGTTCAGTTCCTGTGTAGCCAAGTTTACATTCCGTGTATTAGTGATATCTTATGATGTTTCTTTTTCTGTGTGACTTATTTCAGTTAGAATCATCATACCTGAATCCACTCATTATGCTGCTACGGGCCTGATGACATAGATTTCATTTCTGAGTGATACTGCATTGTACATAAGTACCACAATTTCATTATCCATTTTTCACTTTCTGTGATACTGAACTTATACGGTAAATGAGGTTCTTGTAAACAGAGGCGTCCCAAACTTTGGGGTGGCTGTGTCTTTTTGATTTTAATTTCCCTAAGCTATAGGACCATAAGTGGAAGTGCCCTAGGCTCTGTTGCTTTGTTTTTTAGATGTTTCAGGAAACACCATACACTTCTCCCGAGTGTCTGTTGGCAATATACATCCCGCCCATCAGCATAACAAGGCTCCCAGTTCTCCATGGCCTGTCCTGCCTTTCTGGATTTTACACTTTTTTCAGATGGCCCTTTTGACCGGGGGGAAGTGAGACTTCATTGTAGTGCAGATTTCCTTTGCAAGCTTGCTTGGTTGGCCAAAAAGGGCGTATGCGTTTTTTCCTGAATATATTCAGGAAAAAACGCATACGCCCTTTTTGGCCAAGTGCATCATTGTGGACGTTCTGCCTCTTTTCCTATGCTTTCAATGCAATTCCAGTCTACCTCCTGAAATCGGTTTCCTGCAATTCTGCCCCGCTTTCAAGTCCTCTTGGCAGCCTTACTTCAGTATATTTTTGGACGATAGCTGTCATTTATAACTCTGCAGGTTTTTGAATTACAGTACCCCTGAACTCCTTTCTTCAACTCGCTTTCTTGTGAGCTGGCCGCAACACCGCAGGATGGCTTCAGGCCCTAATCTGGTTCCGGCACGGCACGCTGAGCCTTTGGTTAATTCCTCTTCCTGGTGGGAAATGAGAGTTAAATTTGCCCGTCCAGACACCTCCAGCTAGTCTCTCATTGGTTCTCGCTATTCCTGTTCATCTTCCACAGAAATTGCAAACTGGGCCAAACAGGAGGTTAAAGGGACTGACTCTCCAAGTCGGGAGAGTGTTAGTAAAGCGTCTGGAATGTTGCACCCGAGTACCAGGGTACGAAAACTGAGACATATTTGAACACGTCTCCCGATCACATGGTTGATCATACTCTAGGTTCCACATGCATGTTTTAGCTGAAGGAAGAATACCTTAAACCTGGGTAGTTGAAACCCGTGGAATGGGTACCATGCAATATGACTTCAAAGGGTCTTCATTTGCTCACCGAACCTCTCCAATCCTATCACTGCTGCATTTATGCCCCTGTACACATGCTTGATTCTCTTTCGGAGACATAGCAATCCATAGGTTTTAAGATACTTACTAGTCAGGTACATTCTTAGGCGTTTAATATGCGGTGTTGAGTCCATTTCGTTGAGCAAGGAGTAGCTCTTGTCTATTCCATATTTGGCTTAAGGAACTTTATCTGTGCTCATTTCAATCTTTGGTTTTATGCAGCTCCCCAACTCACCTTTACCCTTAAGCAAGCATAAGTTGGTTTTCTAAATTTGAGACCCTGTTCTGTTCTGTAATTCAGTTCCTGTGTAGCCAAGTTTACATTCCGTGTATTACTGATATCTTATGATGTTTCTTTTTCTGTGTGACTTATTTCAGTTAGAATCATCATACCTGAATCCACTCATTGTGCTACTAAGGGCCTGATGACATAGATTTCATTGCTGAGTGATATTGCTTTGTAAGTAAATACCACAACTTCTTTATCCATTTTTCACTTTCTGCGATGTTGAACTTGTACTGTAAACGAGGTTCTTGTAAACAGAGCTGTTGCAAACTTTGGGGTGGCTGTGTCTTTTTGATTTTAATTTCCCTAAGCTATAGGACCATAAGTGGAAGTGCCCTAGGCTCTGTTGCTTTGTTTTTTAGATGTTTCAGGAAACACCATACACTTCTCCCGAGTGTCTGTTGGCAATTTACATCCCGCCCATCAGCATAACAAGGCTCCCAGTTCTCCATGGCCTGTCCTGACTTTCTGGATTTTACACTTTTTTCAGATGGTCCTTTTGACCGGGGGGAAGTGAGACTTCATTGTAGTGCAGATTTCCTTTGCAAGCTTGCTTGGTTGGCCAAAAAGGGCGTATGCGTTTTTTCCTGAATATATTCAGGAAAAAACGCATACGCCCTTTTTGGCCAAGTGCATCATTGTGGACGTTCTGCCTCTTTTCCTATGCTTTCAATGCAATTCCAGTCTACCTCCTGAAATCGGTTTCCTGCAATTCTGCCCCGCTTTCAAGTCCTCTTGGCAGCCTTACTTCAGTATATTTTTGGACGATAGCTGTCATTTATAACTCTGCAGGTTTGTGAATTACAGTGCCCCTGAGCTCCTTTCTTCAACTCGCTTTCTTTTGAGCTGGCCGCAACACAGCAGGATGGCTTCAGGCCCTAATCTGGTTCCGGCACGGCATGCTGAGCCTTTGGTTATTTCCTCTTCCTGGTGGGAAATGAGAGTTAAATTTGCCCGTCCAGACACCTCTAGCTAGTCTCTCATTGGTTCTCCCTATTCCTGTTCATCTTCCGCAGAAATTGCAAACTGGGCCAAACAGGAGGTTAAAGGCGCTGACTCTCCAAGTGGGGAGAGTGTTAGTAAAGCGTCTGGAATGTTGCACCCGAGTACCAGGGTACGAAAACTGAGACATATTTGAACACGTCTCCCGTTCACACGGTTGATCATACTCTGGGTTCCACATGCATGTTTTAGCTGAAGGAAGAATACCTTAAACCTGGGTAGTTGAAACCCGTGGAATGGGTACCATGCAATATGACTTCAAAGGGTCTTCATTTGCTCACCGAACCTCTCCAATCCTATCACTGCTGCGTTTATGCCCCTGTACACATGCTTGATTCTCTTTTGGAGACATAGCAATCCATAGGTTTTAAGATACTTACTAGTCAGGTACATTCTTAGGCGTTTAATATGGGGTGTTGAGTCCATTTCATTGAGCAAGGAGTAGCTCTTGTCTATTCCATATTTGGCTTAAGGAACTTTATCTGTGCTCATTTCAATCTCTGGTTTTATGCAGCACCCCAACTCACCTTTCCTCTTAAGCAAACATAAGTTGGTTTTCTAAATTTTAGACCCTGTTCTGTTTTGTAATTCAGTTCATGTGTAGCCAAGTTCACATTCTGTGTATTAGTGATACCTTATGATGTTTCTTTTCTGTGTGACTTATTTCAGTTCGAATCATCATACCTGAATCCACTCATTATGGTGCTCCGGGCCTGATGACATAGATTTCATTGCTGAGTGTTATTGCATTGTACGTAAGTACCACAACTTCTTCATCCATTTTTCACTTTCTGCGATATTGAACTTGTACCGTAAACGAGGTTCTTGTAAACAGAGCCGTCCCAAACTTTGGGGTGGCTGTGTCTTTTTGATTTTAATTTCCCTAAGCTATAGGACCATAAGTGGAAGTGCCCTAGGCTCTGTTGCTTTGTTTTTTAGATGTTTCAGGAAACACCATACACTTCTCCCGAGTGGCTGTTGGCAATTTACATCCCGCCCATCAGCATAAGAAGGCTCCCAGTTCTCCATGGCCTTTGGTGCCTTTCTGGATTTTACACTTTTTTCAGATGGCCCTTTTGACCCGGTGGAAGTGAGACTTCATTGTAGTGCAGATTTCCTTTGCAAGCTTACTTGGTTGGCCAAAAAGTGCGTATGCGTTTTTTCCTGAATATATTCAGGAAAAAACGCATATGCCCTTTTTGGCCAAGTGCATCATTGTCGAGGTTCTGACTCTCTTCATATGTGTTCAATGCAATTCCAGTCTACCTACTGAAATCGGTTTCCTGCAATTCTGCCTTGCTTTCAATGCCTCTTCATAGCCTTACCTCAATATATTTTTTGAAAATAGTTGGCCTTTATAACTCTGCAGGTTTTTGAATTGCAGTGGCCCTTAGCTCCATTTTTCAGCTCTTATTTTTGTGGTCTTGCCCCATAACCACAGGATTCCTTGAAGCCCTATTTTTCTTCTGGGGCACCTTGCTGTGCCTTTGGTTAATTCTTCTTACTGATGTGACATTAGAGTGACATGTGCCCATTGAAACCGCTACAGCTAGTTTCTCACTGGTTCCCCCTATTCCCATTCATCCTCCGCACTAACTGCAGACTGTGCAATACCAGAACTTAAAGGCATTGACTCTCCATGTGGGGATGTTGTTAGTAAAGTGGCTGGAATGTCGATCCGGAGCCCCAGGAGAGGAAAAATGAGGTGCATTTTAGAAACCTTTCCCGATCATATGGTATACCAGTCGCTGGGTTTCCCAAGCATGGTTTAGCTGTAGGAAGATTCCCTTCAACCTGGAGTGTTGGGACCCTTGGAATGAGTAGCATGAAGTATTGCATTAAACTTTCGGCAGTTGCTCACCAAAGCTCACCAATCCTCTCAGCCCCAAGTGTCCAGCCTTATGTCTTATCCAGCTGTGGGTTTATATGTGGTCAATCCAGGTTGCATCACAGCCCCTGAGCGAATTTTGTAAGAATTTTTCTCTCTTTCATTGTTTCAGCGTTTTGTTTTTAAAATTTATTTCTATAATGGGGTTTAGCTCATTTTCACTGCTGTGTTTGTGCCGCTCTGCACACACTTGATTCCCTTATGGAGATATATCAATACATGGGTTTTAAGATTCTTATTACTCAGATATATTTCTCTGCGGTGTATAGGGTGTGTTGAGGCCAGTTCATTGAGCAAGGTGTAGATCTTGTCTAATACCTATTTGGTTTATTGAACGGTATCTGTGCTAATTTCAAACTCTGGTTTTATGCATCACCCCACCTCTCCTTTCCCCTTAAGCTGACATAAGTGTGTTTTCTAAATGTGAGACACTGTTCTGTTCTGTAATTCATTTCTTGTGCAGCCATATTTACCCTCCCTCTATAAGTGATATCTTATGATATGTTTCTTTTTCTGTTTGACTTATTTCAAGTAGTATTATCGGACCTAAATCCACTCTTTATCCTTCTACTAGCCTTATTACATTGATTTCATGGTGAAGAGATATTCCATTGTACATAAGTACCACATCTTCTTTATCCATTGTTCTCTTTCCTGGGATATTTAAGGTGTACTGAAGTTGAGGTTCTTGTAAACAGAGTAGCCCTAAACTGTGGTGTGCTTGTGTCTTGTTGATTTTTAGACTTCCCTAGATATACTCCCATGATTGGAAGTGTCCTATGCTCTGTAGCTCTGTTTTTTAGATGATTTAGGAACCACCATACACTTCTCCAGAGTGGCTCTCGGCAGTTCACACACTGCCCATCAGCGTATAAAGGCTCCCTGTTCTCCATGGCCTGTCCTGCATTTCTGGTTTTTACAATTTTTTAGGATGGCCCTTTTGACTGGTGGGAAATGAGACTTCTTTGTTGTGCACATTTGCATTGCTTGCTTGCTTCGTTGCCCATAAAGTGCGTATGCGTTTTTTTCCTGGATATAATCAGGAAAAAACGCATACGCCCTTTTGGGCCAACTGCATCATTGTCGAAATTCTGCCGCTTTTCATGTGCGTTAAAGACGAGTCCAATCTATCTCTTGAAATCTGTTTCTTGCAATTCTGTCTTGCATTCAGATCCTCTTCTTTGCCTTACCTCAACATATTTTTGGACGTTAGTTTTCATTTATAACTCTGCAGGTTTGTGAATTGCAGTGACCCTGAGCTCCATTTTTTAAGTTGCTCTTTTGTGAGCTGGCCTCAAACCCGCAGGATTGCTTCAGGCCCTATTTTGGCTCCGGCGAGGCAGGCTGAGCCTTTCTTTAATTCTTATTCTTAATGGGAAATTAGAGTGATATGTGCCCGTCCAAACCCCTACAACTATTCTCTCATTGGTTCCCCCTCTTCCCGTTCATCCTCCTCACAATTTGCAAAATGTGTGAAACAGAAGTTTAAATGTGCTGATTCTCCAAGTGGGGAGATTCTAAGTAGCGTGGCTGGAATGGTGAACAGGAGCACCAGGAGAGGATAAATGAGGTGCATTTTAGACACATCTCCCGATCACATGGTGTACAGTCCTCTGGGTTTTCCATGCATGTTTTAGCTGTAGGAAGATCCCTTGAACCTGCAGATTTGGGACCCATTGAATGGGTACCAGGTAGTATTACTTTAAAGGGTGTGCATTTCCTCACCCAACCTCACATTTCTCTTAGCGCAAACAGTTTCCAGCCTTATGTCTCATCCTGCTGTGGGTCTAGATGTGTTCAATCCATGTTGCATCACCGTCCCTGAGGAAAAGTTGTAAGAGGTTTTCTCTGTCTCTCTGTCGTTTATTTTTTTCAATTTATTACTATATTGGTTACAGCTGATTTTCAAAGCTCTGTTTCTTGCTGCTGTACATCCACTTGATTCACGTACAGAGAGACATCAATAAATTCTTTTTCAGATTCTTACCAGTCGTATATATTCTTTTCCGGTGACTTGAGTGTGCTGAGTGCAGTTCTTTTAGCTACCGTGTAGGCCTTGTTGATTATCAGTTTGGTATTTGGAATGGTATCTTTGCTAATTTCAACCTCCTGGATGATGCCTCACCCCTCCCCACCTTTCCCGTTTAGCAGCCTTATGCGTGTTTTCTACATATTTGACTATGTTTTTGTTTTGTAATTTATTTCATGTGTAGCCATTTTGGATTCCACCTTTAAGTGATAGCTTATGATATGTGTCTTTTTCTTTTTGAATTCTGTCACTTAGAATGATCATACGTAACTCCTCGGGAGTTGTTACAACTGGCCATATTTCATTGATTTCCAGGCTGAATAATATTCCACTCTACCTAAGTACCACATCTCTATCCATTTTTTCCCTCCAGAGACATTTAAGTTATATCCTAGTCGAGGATCTTTTAAACAGAGAGGGGGTAAACATTGGGGTGCCTGTGTCCTCTCGATTTTTGTTTTTCCCAAGATATACGCCCATGAGTGCAAGTGCCCTATGCTCTGTAGCTCATTTTTTAGATGCTTTAGTAAACACAATACACTTCTCCAGAATGGCCGTTGGCAATATACATTTCCACTATAAGTCTCACAGGGCTCCCTCTTCTCGTTGCCCTGTCCTGCATTTCTGTTGTTTACGCTTTATGAGGATGGCTCTTCTGACTGATGCGAAGTGATATCTTTTGTAGTATTGACTTCCAGTGCCCACCTGTTTGGTTGGCTAAAAAAGTGTATGCCCTTTTCTTGAATATATACAGAAAAAAACGCATACACCCTTTTTGGCCAACTGCAATGTTGGCAATGTTCAGCTCCTTTTCTTGTGCTTAATGGCGAGTCCTTTCTACCTCCTCAAATCCCTTTCCTGCCATTCTCCCTTGCTTACAAGTCCTTTTCTTTGACTTTCCTCAAGACATTTTTCAGTGATGGATATTTTCAACTCTGCAGTTTTGTGAATTTTACTGCCCCTGAGTTCCATTGTTCAACTTGTGTTTATGGGAACTGGCCACAAAGCAGCGGGATTTCCTCAAGCCCTATACTGTTTCCATGGGCAACCCTAGCCTTTGGTCAATTCGTCTTCCTGATTGGAAATTAGAGTGACATGTGCCTGTCTGAACACCTAGGACTTGTCTCTCATTGTTCCTCATCCTTCCGCTTCATCCTCTGGACAAATTCCAAACTGTACGCAACAGGATGTTGACAGTGCTGACATCTCCAAGTGGGGAGACTGTTAGTAAAGACGCTGGAGGGGTGAACCCGAGCACCAGGAGATGAGGAGATGAGATGCCTTTTCCAAACTCTTCCCGATCAGACGGTATACCATCCTCTGGGTGTGACAGACATGTTTTAGCAGTAGGAAGAGTCCCATTCATGTAAGGAGAACACCAGGGCTTTTTCAAAATCAGTGTCTCCCCGAAACCCAAACTGGGGAAGTTTTTAAGCTACGGCTACACATATGTTCATTAAGGGCCTTGGGAAGTAGGCAGAGTCCAAACTTTAGATAATTGAAGTCTTCAGGGTCAGAAGCACTCACCACCAGCTTCCCTTAGGCTACACTTTAACTGTCATTGATAGATGATGTCAATAAAAATATCTATTCTTTTTCAGATTATTTCCCCTTATAGGTTATTGCAAAATGTTGAGTGTAGTTCCCTGTGCTATACAGTAGTTCCTTGTTGATGATCTATTTTATACATAGCAGTGTGTATGTGTTAATTCCAAACTGTTAATTTATCCCTCCTCCCACCTTTCCCCTTTGGTAATAATAAATTATAAGATTTTATACTTCTCAGAAATGGGGGAGCTGAAAGAGAGGTATCATTTTCAATGGAAAAGCATTTAAAACAGGATTGAAGGTTTAACCAAGATTATTAGATGTACATCCTTGGAAAGAAATCACTTCGTTTCTCTAATATTGACCTGACAAATAAGACAAACCTTTTCACTGAACTTGCTTATAAAAAGTGATGGAAATATCAAATGGAAGTGTTAAAAACATCTTATTTTACCCGAGCCTTATACACTGTTCTATGTTAACTACAGTTTGGCTCACACATCTGTTCATTGAGGTTACAATAGTCTCAATTTCTGTTACTGATCCTCCAGAGTGGACCCCAACAAGTGTCCCCCTGCCCAGTGTCATTGGGGCCAACAGATCGAGACTGAGTTTGGTTCACAAGCAAAGGAAACTTTATATTTTGATCAGAGAATGGAGAAGTGAGAGCATGCACTACCCCGTGGGCTGTGGGCTGGGCTGCTGTGTAGAGATCCTGTCAGAGTCAGTGGGAGGGAGGGAGGGGGCGGAGCTCTCGAGGGCCGGGTTGGCTGTAGCTCAGGCTCTATATCGTGGAGTCTGCACTGGGCCCCAGGAGCTGAGGTGTCGACCCAGCCATTCTGCACTAGGAAATCTGGTCTGAAGTGCCGGGTGTGGAACCTCTGCATGCGGGACCCTAGGAGCACGTGAAATTAGACAAAGCACAAAGGATAAAAAAGGTTAGACTTGACTTTATTGCCCAGATTCTATTTTTATCTCCCAGGGATTTTTAATGGGCTTTGCTGGGGACAAACCCCTCCTCTGCTTTTTGTCCCGTTCCTCATTCTTGGAGTGCTGAGGGTGCAGACCCTTCTTCTGTAACTGCTGAGTGCTGAGTTGGGAGCCCTCATACCCTGGGGCGAGGGTCAGAGCTTCTCCCCAGCAGCCTCCCGGTGACGTTGATTGTCCCCAGGACCCCTGCCTCCCTGCTCGTCCACCTGAGCACCAGCATTGGAAGTGTTATAGATTCTAATGACCTTTAAGGGTCCAGGAAAGAGATGTGCAGAGACGCTGTGGGGGCCGGTTTCACCCCGCCCCACATTTGTTTGGCCACCTTAGGCTGACCGTTTCTGCCAGCCTAGATGCTCTGACCAGTAGTCTGCGCTTTCTTCAATTAGGCCCCTGAATTAACGTACAAACAGCACCAGGTGTCAGAGCCCTGCCCGCTCAACTCCCAGACAGTCCAGGGTCAGTGGTGATCAAGGACCATGATGGCCACTGAGTCAACAGCCTTTTGAAGTAAACAGGAGTCCAGCCGGTCTTATTGGCCACCATCATCACGGTGTCTGTAGGCTTTTCTATGGTGACAGTGTGGTATACTGTTCCCCCGCCAAGATTATTAGCTCCCCTCTGGGTGCAGTAAGTCCTGCAAGCAGTAGTCTACTCTTTTGGGACACACTCTTGTTGTTTTATGAGAGAAACTCCAGGTCAAGTGATGTTCACACGAGTCGTCATGGTGCCCTGTTGCCCCCGGTTATCTCTCTGGATGTTGGAGTTGGAGGGCCTCCTCACTCGAGGTCGGTGTGCCCGCGGAGCGAACCCTGCAACTTCAGGGCATGGTTGGTGGTTAGGATCACCACGTGGGGTCCTTTTCCCTTAGGAGGGAGGTGGCCTTTTGGGCTGCTGATTTCCAGGTTTTTAGATACCGCCAGTATCTTGGCCAGATGTGGCAGTGGGCCAAGCCCCTTAGTGACCGTAGTTTATCCTACCTGGATGGCATTCTTGCATTGTTCCATTTCAAGTGGTCCCAGTTTTTGCACTAATTCTCCAATGGCGATTCACCTTTCACCGGGAATGTAAAGGTCAAAGGGTTTAGCTAAATTAGGGAGTTCCAGGGCAAGGGTCTGAATTGACTGCTCTTTCCATTCTTGAAAGGCCACTTCTGGATTCTATTCAAAAGGATCATCATCTTTTCCTTTCAGTGTTTCATATAGAGGCCCAGCTAGTAGACTGTAGTTAGGGATCCAGAAGCAGCAAACCCTGGCCTCCCCAGGAACCCCTAAGCTGTCTTCTAGTTTTAGAAAGGGGTAAGGCTGAAAATGGTTTCTTCCCTTTCCTGGGATGGGCTTCTCCGACCTTCTGTGAGAATGAAGCCCAGGCAGGTCACTGCAGTCTGTGATATTTGAGCTTTTTCTTGGACAACTTCTATCCTTTATTGGCTTGGTAGTTCAGAGGCCTCCTTAGTAGGGCTAGCAATCAGAATTTCGCCTGCATATTGAAGGAGGGTTTCCTTTTCCAGAGGTAGAACTTTTAGGTCTTTAGCTAAGCTTTCCCCAAAGATGGTGTGGGAATTTTTGCACCCTTGGGGCCGAACGGCCCGGAAGTATTGTTTTAGTTGTATGTTGAGTCCTGCCACTCACAAGCCAAAATTTCTTGTGACTCTGGGACTAATGGAATACAAAAGAAGGCATCATTGAAGACTAATACAGAATACCATGTCCTGGTGGTTGGTAGAATGACCAGCAGGGTGTAGGAATTAGGAGCAACTGGAGGTATATCCTCGGTGGCTTCACTGACTGTCCTGACATCCTTTACCAGGTCCCCAGCAGCCCATGGGACTCTCGTGGTCAGACCAATCCCAGAATATGGAGCTCACCTGGGCAGGTACCCCACCCCCACCCCAGCCCACGGAGCTCTCGTGGTCAGGCCCCTCCCAGGATACAGAGCTACCCTTGCAGGTACCGTGGCAGGGCTGGGCACACAGGAACCGTGCACATAGCCCTCATTGCAGAGCACCCCCAGCTCACCTGTCGCTCAGAGCTGACACAGAGCACCTCAGAGCAGGACTTGAACTAACAAACAGCAGCTGCGACAGGTCTGTAACCCTGGGCATCACTCCGTGAGGCCTCCCTCCACCTGGTCTTCCAGAGACTTCCACTGCACCCGGGGCACCAGGCCTCTGTCTCCAACCACCACCCACCCCTCCTCTCCCTGACTCCTGGGTTCCTCTCATTAGGAGAGGGTTTTCTTGAAGTTGTCTCCCACTCATGGGCCAGATAAAATGATTAGAAAACAAGCCAAAGCTGCAGCCCCTTGTCTATCCTGACTCTCAGGAGCCCACACCTGTTCCTTGGACCTGGCCGGTTCAGCAAGTTCCATTTTCTGCAACTGTGAGCCCCTGAGGGGTGATGATTGGCTGACCTGGGCAGCCTTACCGTGCCGGCCAGCCCTCCCCAGGTGTGCCTGGGTTGAGATCAATATAAATACCACTCCAGGCAGCAAGAGCCCCTGCAGCCGTGCCTGACGCCATTTTCTCTGCCCTGTCAGCAGTCTCGGGGCTGGGCTGGTGGGAGGGAGTGAGAGGCCACGGCTTTGTGGGTGGCCCAGTGTGAGTGGGGCTCTGCTGGACTTTCTGCAGCAGTTGCCAGGCTGCCACCTGCTAAAGAAGAGGATGTGTCACCCATACCTGCTGCTGGAATTTCTCCCTGGGCAGAGGTGAGGAAGGAAAAAAGCAGTGGGGGCAGGGACAGGACGGGTATCTCAGGCAGGGAAATGGAAATCTTCCAGAAGAGCACCCAGGGCCAGGACCATCCTGGCTGGCCTGCAGGCACCAAGTCGGCCGGCATGCTGTCACTCGTGTGGCTCTATGGCCCTTCCTCTAGGCTTTCAAGTCCTTGTATATATTCAGGTGTTTTACCTGGGACGGGTGGGAATAGTTCAGCAGCAACTGGCCTGGGGCTCAGCTCACGTTTACTCACAGATGCCTCGGCACGGTGCCCCAGCTTTGCAATGAGGACGCTTGTTGCGTGGGGGCTGCTGGCTGAATGGGAGACGATTCCCCACCACTGACCAACTTCAGAATTGTTTACAACTGGAGCAAGTGCCCTGATACGGTTTTCCTCTGTGTAACTGGTGGGTTCTGTGTTTTTTTCTCTTTTTCGTTTTTGGTTCAAGGTAGATTTTATTCCTCTTTTTTGTATTTACAGATATAAGCATGGAAATAATTTATTCATATAAATACATGTATGTGCAGGGAATAATTGTTTTTTCTGTTTTATTTTTTAAATTTTATTTCTTTTTAATTTTGAATTTTATTTTATATTTTTATACAGCAGGTTCTTATTGGTTATCTATTTTATACATATAAATGTATACATGCCAATCCCAGTCTCTCAACTCCTCCCACCACCACCCCCCCAACAGCTTTCCCCCCTTGTTGTCCATACGTTTGTTGTCTACATCTGTTGCTCTATTTATGCCTTGCAAAATGGTTAATCTGTACAGTTTTTCTAGGTTCCACATATATGCATGAATATACAAGATTTGTTTTTCTCTTTCTGACTTACTTCACTCTGTATGACAGTCTCTAGATCCATCGACGTCTCTACAAATGACCCAATTTCATTCCTTTTCATGGCTTAGTAATATTCCATTTTATATATGTACCACAGCTTTATGCATTCGTCTGTCTGTGGGCATTTAGGTTGCTTCCATTACCTCGATATTGTAAATAGTGATGCAATGAACATTGCGGTGAATGACTCTTTTTGATTTATGGTTTTGTCTGGGTATATGTCCAGTACTGGGATTGCTGTATCATATGGTAATTCTATTGTTAGTTTCTTAAGAAATTCCATATTGTTCTCCATAATGACTGTATCAATTTATATTCCCAACAATAGTGGAAGAGGGTTCCTTTTCGCCACACCCTTTCCAGCATTTTTTGTTTGTAGATTTTCTATGATGCCTATTCTACCAGGTGTGAGGTGATACCTCATTGTTGAATCCATTTCGTTGAGCAAGGGGTAGGTCTTGTCTATTACATATTTGGCTTATGGAACGGTATCTGTGCTAATTTCAAACTCTGCTTTCATGCAGCACCCCAACTCACCTTCCCCCTTAAGCAGGCATAAGTTGGTTTTCTAAACTTGAGACCCTGTTCTGTTTTGTAATTCAGTTCATGTGTAGCCAAGTTCACATTCTGTGTATTAGTGATACCTTATGATGTTTCTTCTTCTGTGTGACTTATTTCACTTAGAATCATCGTGCCTCAATCCACTCATTATGCTGGCATGGGCCTGGTGACATAGATTTCATTGCTGAGTGGTGTTCTGTTGTACATAAGTACCGCAACTTCTTTATCCATTATTTGCTCTCTGGGATATTAAACTTGTGCCGTAGAAGAGATTTCTGTAAAAAGAGCCGTCCCAAATTTTGGGGTGGCTGTGTCTTTTTGATTTTAATTTCCCTAAGCTATAGGACCATAAGTGGAAGTGCCCTTGGCTCTGTTGCTTTGTTTTCTAGGTGTTTCAGGAAACACCATACACTTCTCCCGAGTGTCTGTTGGCAATGTACATCCCGCCCATCAGCATAACAAGGCTCCCAGTTCTCCATGGCCTGTCCTGCCTTTCTGGATTTTACACTTTTTTCAGATGGCCCTTTTGACCGGGGGGAAGTGAGACTTCATTGTAGTGCAGATTTCCTTTGCAAGCTTGCTTGGTTGGCCAAAAAGGGCGTATGCGTTTTTTCCTGAATATATTCAGGAAAAAACGCATACGCCCTTTTTGGCCAAGTGCATCATTGTGGACGTTCTGCCTCTTTTCCTATGCTTTCAATGCAATTCCAGTCTACCTCCTGAAATCGGTTTCCTGCAATTCTGCCCCGCTTTCAAGTCCTCTTGGCAGCCTTACTTCAGTATATTTTTGGACGATAGCTGTCATTTATAACTCTGCAGGTTTGTGAATTACAGTGCCCCTGAGCTCCTTTCTTCAACTCGCTTTCTTGTGAGCTGGCCGCAACACCGCAGGATGGCTTCAGGCCCTAATCTGGTTCCGGCACGGCACGCTGAGCCTTTGGTTATTTCCTCTTCCTGGTGGGAAATGAGAGTTAAATTTGCCCGTCCAGACACCTCCAGCTAGTCTCTCATTGGTTCTCGCTATTCCTGTTCATCTTCCGCAGAAATTGCAAACTGGGCCAAACAGGAGGTTAAAGGGACTGACTCTCCAAGTCGGGAGAGTGTTAGTAAAGCGTCTGGAATGTTGCACCCGAGTACCAGGGTACGAAAACTGAGACATATTTGAACACGTCTCCCGATCACATGGTTGATCATACTCTAGGTTCCACATGCATGTTTTAGCTGAAGGAAGAATACCTTAAACCTGGGTAGTTGAAACCCGTGGAATGGGTACCATGCAATATGACTTCAAAGGGTCTTCATTTGCTCACCGAACCTCTCCAATCCTATCACTGCTGCGTTTATGCCCCTGTACACATGCTTGATTCTCTTTTGGAGACATAGCAATCCATAGGTTTTAAGATACTTACTAGTCAGGTACATTCTTAGGCGTTTAATATGTGGTGTTGAGTCCATTTCGTTGAGCAAGGAGTAGCTCTTGTCTATTCCATATTTGGCTTAAGGAACTTTATCTGTGCTCATTTCAATCTCTGGTTTTATGCAGCACCCCAACTCACCTTTACCCTTAAGCAAGCATAAGATGGTTTTCTAAATTTGAGACCCTCTTCTGTTCTGTAATTCAGTTCCTGTGTAGCCAAGTTTACATTCCGTGTATTACTGATATCTTATGATGTTTCTTTTTCTGTGTGACTTATTTCAGTTAGAATCATCATACCTGAATCCACTCATTATGCTGCTATGGGCCTAATGACATAGATTACATTGCTGAGTGATACTGCATTGTACGTAAGTACCACAAGTTCTTTATCCATTTTTCACTTTCTGTGATATTGACCTTGTACGGTAAACGAGGTTCTTGTAAACAGAGGCATCCCAAACTTTGGGGTGGCTGTGTCTTTTTGATTTTAATTTCACTAAGCTATAGGACCATAAGTGGAAGTGCCCTAGGCTCTGTTGCTTTGTTTTTTAGATGTTTCAGGAAACACCATACACTTGTCCCAAGTGTGTGTTGACAATTTACATCCCGCCCATCAGCATAACAATGCTTCCAGTTCTCCATGGCCTGTCCTGCCTTCCTGGATTTTACACTTTTTTCAGATGGCCCTTTTCACCGGGGGGAAGTGAGACTTCATTGTAGTGCAGATTTCCTTTGCAAGCTTGCTTGGTTGGCCAAAAAGGGCGTATGCGTTTTTTCCTGAATATATTCACGAAAAAACGCATACGCCCTTTTTGGCCAAGTGCATCATTGTGGACCTTCTGCCTCTTTTCCTATGCTTTCAATGCAATTCCAGTCTACCTCCTGAAATGGGTTTCCTGCAATTCTGCCCCGCTTTCAAGTCCTCTTGGCAGCCTTACTTCAGTATATTTTTGGACGATAGCTGTCATTTATAACTCTGCAGGTTTGTGAATTACAGTGCCCCTGAGCTCCTTTCTTCAACTCGCTTTCTTGTGAGCTGGCCGCAACACCGCAGGATGGCTTCAGACCCTAATCTGGTTGCGGCACAGCACGCTGAGCCTTTGGTTAATTCCTCTTCCTGGTGGGAAATGAGAGTGAAATTTGCCCGTCCAGACACCTCCAGCTAGTCTCTCATTGGTTCTCGCTATTCCTGTTCATCTTCCGCAGAAATTGCAAACTGGGCCAAACAGGAGGTTAAAGGGACTGACTCTCCAAGTCGGGAGAGTGTTAGTAAAGCGTCTGGAATGTTGCACCCGAGAATCAGGGGAGGAGAACTGAGACATATTTGAACACGTCTCCCGTTCACACGGTTGATCATACTCTTGGTTCCACATGCATGTTTTAGCTGAAGGAAGAATACCTTAAACCTGGGTAGTTGAAACCCGTGGAATGGGTACCATGCAATATGACTTCAAAGGGTCTTCATTTGCTCACCGAACCTCTCCAATCCTATCACTGCTGCGTTTATGCCCCTGTACACACGCTTGATTCTCTTTTGGAGACATCGCAATCCATAGGTTTAAAGATACTTACTAGTCAGGTACATTCTTAGGCGTTTAATATGGGGTGTTGAGTCCATTTCGTTGAGCAAGGAGTAGCTCTTGTCTATTCCATATTTGGCTTAAGGAACTTTATCTGTGCTCATTTCAATCTCTGGTTTTATGCAGCACCCCAACTCACCTTTCCCCTTAAGCAAGCATAAGTTGGTTTTCTAAATTTGAGACCCTGTTCTGTTTTGGAATTCAGTTCCTGTGTAGCCAAGTTTACATTCCGTGTATTAGTGATATCTTATGATGTTTCTTTTTCTGTGTGACTTATTTCAGTTAGAAGCATCGTACCTGAATCCACTCATTATGCTGCTACGGGCCTGATGACATAGATTTCATTGCTGAGTGATACTGCATTGTACGTAAGTACCACAAGTTCTTTATCCATTTTTCACTTTCTGTGATACTGAACTTGTACGGTAAACGAGGTTCTTGTAAACAGAGGCGTCCCAAACTTTGGGGTGGCTGTGTCTTTTTGATTTTAATTTCCCTAAGCTATAGGACCATAAGTGGAAGTGCCCTAGGCTCTGTTCCTTTGTTTTTTAGATGTTTCAGGAAACACCATACACTTCTCCCCAGTGTCTGTTGGCAATTTACATCCCGCCCATCAGCATAACAAGGCTCCCAGTTCTCCATGGCCTGTCCTGCCTTTCTGGATTTTACACTTTTTTCAGATGGCCCTTTTGACCGGGAGGAAGTGAGACTTCATTGTAGTGCAGATTTCCTTTGCAAGTTTGCTTGGTTGGCCAAAAAGGGCGTATGCGTTTTTTCCTGAATATATTCAGGAAAAAACACATACGCCCTTTTTGGCCAAGTGCATCATTGAGGACGTTCTGCCTCTTTTCCTATGCTTTCAATGCAATTCCAGTCTACCTCCTGAAATCGGTTTCCTGCAATTCTGCCCTGCTTTCAAGTCCTCTTGGCAGCCTTACTTCAGTATATTTTTGGACGATAGCTGTCATTTATAACTCTGCAGGTTTGTGAATTACAGTGCCCCTGAGCTCTTTTCTTCAACTCGCTTTCTTGTGAGCTGGCCGCAACACCGCAGGATGGCTTCAGGCCCTAATCTGGTTCCGGCACGGCACGCTGAGCCTTTGGTTAATTCCTCTTCCTGGTGGGAAATGAGAGTTAAATTTGCCCGTCCAGACACCTCCAGCTAGTCTCTCATTGGTTCTCGCTATTCCTGTTCATCTTCCGCAGAAATTACAAACTGGGCCAAACAGGAGGTTAAAGGGACTGAGTCTCCAAGTGGGGAGAGTGTTAGTAAAGCGTCTGGAATGTTGCACCCGAGTACCAGGGTACGAAAACTGAGACATATTTGAACACGTCTCCCGATCACATGGTTGATCATACTCTAGGTTCCACATGCATGTTTTAGCTGAAGGAAGAATACCTTAAACCTGGGTAGTTGAAACCCGTGGAATGGGTACCATGCAATATGATTTCAAAGGATCTTCATTTGCTCACCGAACCTCTCCAATCCTATCACTGCTGCGTTTATGCCCCTGTACACATGCTTGATTCTCTTTCGGAGACATAGCAATCCATAGGTTTTAAGATACTTACTAGTCAGGTACATTCTTAGGCGTTTAATATGCGGTGTTGAGTCCATTTCGTTGAGCAAGGAGTAGCTCTTGTCTATTCCATATTTGGCTTAAGGAACTTTATCTGTGCTCATTTCAATCTCTGGTTTTATGCAGCACCCCAACTCACCTTTCCCCTTAAGCAAGCATAAGTTGGTTTTCTAAATTTGACACCCTGTTCTGTTCTGTAATTCAGTTCCTGTGTAGCCAAGTTTACATTCCGTGTATTACTGATATCTTATGATGTTTCTTTTTCTGTGTGACTTATTTCAGTTAGAATCATCATACCTGAATCCATTCTTTGTGCTGCTAAGGGCCTGTTGACATAGATTTCATTGCTGAGTGATATTGCTTTGTAAGTAAATACCACAACTTCTTTATCCATTTTTCACATTTGCGATGTTGAACTTGTACTGTAAACGAGGTTCTTGTAAACAGAGCCGTTCCATACTTTGGGGTGGCTGTGTCTTTTTGATTTTAATTTCCCTAAGCTATAGGACCATAAGTGGAAGTGCCCTAGGCTCTGTTGCTTTGTTTTTTAGATGTTTCAGGAAACACCATACACTTCTCCCGAGTGTCTGTTGGCAATTTACATCCCGCCCATCAGCATAACAAGGCTCCCAGTTCTCCATGGCCTGTCCTGCCTTTCTGGATTTTATTCTTTTTTCAGATGGCCCTTTTGACCGGGGGGAAGTGAGACTTCATTGTAGTGCAGATTTCCTTTGCAAGTTTGCTTGGTTGGCCAAAAAGGGCGTATGCGTTTTTTCCTGAATATATTCAGGAAAAAATGCATTCGCCCTTTTTGGCCAAGTGCATCATTGAGGACGTTCTGCCTCTTTTCCTATGCTTTCAATGCAATTCCAGTCTACCTCCTGAAATCGGTTTCCTGCAATTCTGCCCCGCTTTCAAGTCCTCTTGGCAGCCTTACTTCGGTATATTTTTGGACGATAGCTGTCATTTATAACTCTGCAGGTTTGTGAATTACAGTGCCCCTGAGCTCCTTTCTTCAACTCGCTTTCTTGTGAGCTGGCCGCAACACCGCAGGATGGCTTCAGGCCCTAATCTGGTTCCGGCACGGCACGCTGAGCCTTTGGTTATTTCCTCTTCCTGGTGGGAAATGAGAGTTAAATTTGCCCGTCCAGACACCTCCAGCTAGTCTCTCATTGGTTCTCCCTATTCCTGTTCATCTTCCACAGAAATTGCAAACTGGGCCAAACAGGAGGTTAAAGGGACTGACTCTCCAAGTCGGGAGAGTGTTAGTAAAGCGTCTGGAATGTTGCACCCGAGTACCAGGGTACGAAAACTGAGACATATTTGAACACGTCTCCCGTTCACACGGTTGATCATACTCTGGGTTCCACATGCATGTTTTAGCTGAAGGAAGAATACCTTAAACCTGGGTAGTTGAAACCCGTGGAATGGGTACCATGCAATATGACTTCAAAGGGTCTTCATTTGCTCACCGAACCTCTCCAATCCTATCACTGCTGCGTTTATGCCCCTGTACACATGCTTGATTCTCTTTTGGAGACATAGCAATCCATAGGTTTTAAGATACTTACTAGTCAGGTACATTCTTAGGCGTTTAATATGGGGTGTTGAGTCCATTTCATTGAGCAAGGAGTAGCTCTTGTCTATTCCATATTTGGCTTAAGGAACTTTATCTGTGCTCATTTCAATCTCTGGTTTTATGCAGCACCCCAACTCACCTTTTCTCTTAAGCAAACATAAGTTGGTTTTCTAAATTTGAGACCCTGTTCTGTTTTGGAATTCAGTTCCTGTGTAGCCAAGTTTACATTCCGTGTATTAGTGATATCTTATGATGTTTCTTTTTCTGTGTGACTTATTTCAGTTAGAATCATCGTACCTGAATCCACTCATTATGCTGCTAAGGGCCTGATGACATAGATTTCATTGCTGAGTGATACTGCATTGTACGTAAGTACCACAAGTTCTTTATCCAGTTTTCACTTTCTGTGATACTGAACTTGTACGGTAAACGAGGTTCTTGTAAACAGAGGCGTCCCAAACTTTGGGGTGGCTGTGTCTTTTTGATTTTAATTTCCCTAAGCTATAGGACCATAAGTGGAAGTGCCCTAGGCTCTGTTCCTTTGTTTTTTAGATGTTTCAGGAAACACCATACACTTCTCCCGAGTGTCTGTTGGCAATTTACATCCCGCCCATCAGCATAACAAGGCTCCCAGTTCTCCATGGCCTGTCCTGCCTTTCTGGATTTTACACTTTTTTCAGATGGCCCTTTTGACCGGGGGGAAGTGAGACTTCATTGTAGTGCAGATTTCCTTTGCAAGTTTGCTTGGTTGGCCAAAAAGGGCGTATGCGTTTTTTCCTGAATATATTCAGGAAAAAACGCATACGCCCTTTTTGGCCAAGTGCATCATTGAGGACGTTCTGCCTCTTTTCCTATGCTTTCAATGCAATTCCAGTCTACCTCCTGAAATCGGTTTCCTGCAATTCTGCCCCACTTTCAAGTCCTCTTGGCAGCCTTACTTCGGTATATTTTTGGACGATAGCTGTCATTTATAACTCTGCAGGTTTGTGAATTACAGTGCCCCTGAGCTCCTTTCTTCAACTCGCTTTCTTGTGAGCTGGCCACAACACCGCAGGATGGCTTCAGGCCCTAATCTGGTTCCGGAACGGCACGCTGAGCCTTTGGTTAATTCCTCTTCCTGGTGGGAAATGAGAGTTAAATTTACCCGTCCAGACACCTCCAGCTAGTCTCTCATTGGATCTCCCTATTCCTGTTCATCTTCCGCAGAAATTGCAAACTGGGCCAAACAGGAGGTTAAAGGGACTGACTCTCCAAGTTGGGAGAGTGTTAGTAAAGCGTCTGGAATGTTGCACCCGAGTACCAGGGTACGAAAACTGAGACATATTTGAACACGTCTCCCGTTCACACGGTTGATCATACTCTGGGTTCCACATGCATGTTTTAGCTGAAGGAAGAATACCTTAAACCTGGGTAGTTGAAACCCGTGGAATGGGTACCATGCAATATGACTTCAAAGGGTCTTCATTTGCTCACCGAACCTCTCCAATCCTATCACTGCTGCGTTTATGCCGCTGTACACATGCTTGATTCTCTTTCGGAGACATAGCAATCCATAGGTTTTAAGATACTTACTAGTCAGGTACATTCTTAGGCGTTTAATATGGGGTGTTGAGTCCATTTCGTTGAGCAAGGAGTAGCTCTTGTCTATTCCATATTTGGTTTAAGGAACTTTATCTGTGCTCATTTCAATCTCTGGTTTTATGCAGCACCCCAACTCACCTTTACCCTTAAGCAAGCATATGTTGGTTTTGTGAATTTGAGACCCTGTTCTGTTCTGTAATTCAGTTCCTGTGTAGCCAAGTTTACATTCCGTGTATTACTGATATCTTATGATGTTTCTTTTTCTGTGTGACTTATTTCAGTTAGAATCATCATACCTGAATCCACTCATTATGCTGCTATGGGCCTAATGACATAGATTACATTGCTGAGTGATACTGCATTGTACGTAAGTACCACAAGTTCTTTATCCATTTTTCTCTTTCTGTGATATTGACCTTGTACGGTAAACGAGGTTCTTGTAAACAGAGGCGTCCCAAACTTTGGGGTGGCTGTGTCTTTTTGATTTTAATTTCACTAAGCTATAGGACCATAAGTGGAAGTGCCCTAGGCTCTGTTGCTTTGTTTTTTAGATGTTTCAGGAAACACCATACACTTCTCCCGAGTGTCTGTTGGCAATTTACATCCCGCCCATCAGCATAACAAGGCTTCCAGTTCTCCATGGCCTGTCCTGCCTTTCTGGATTTTACACTTTTTTCAGATGGCCCGTTTGACCGGGGGGAAGTGAAACTTCATTGTAGTGCAGATTTCCTTTGCAAGCTTGCTTGGTTGGCCAAAAAGTGCGTATGCGTTTTTTCCTGAATATATTCAGGAAAAAACGCATACGCCCTTTTTGGCCAAGTGCATCATTGTGGACGTTCTGCCTCTTTTCCTATGCTTTCAATGCAATTCCAATCTACCTCCTGAAATCGGTTTCCTGCAATTCTGCCCCGCTTTCAAGTCCTCTTGGCAGCCTTACTTCAGTATATTTTTGGACGATAGCTGTCATTTATAACTCTGCAGGTTTGTGAATTACAGTGCCCCTGAGCTCCTTTCTTCAACTCGCTTTCTTGTGACCTGGCCGCAACACCGCAGGATGGCTTCAGGCCCTAATCTGGTTCCGGCACGGCACGCTGAGCCTTTGGTTAATTCCTCTTCCTGGTGGGAAATGAGAGTTAAATTTGCCCGTCCAGACACCTCCAGCTAGTCTCTCATTGGTTCTCGCTATTCCTGTTCATCTTCCGCAGAAATTGCAAACTGGGCCATACAGGAGGTTAAAGGGACTGACTCTCCAAGTCGGGAGAGTGTTAGTAAAGCGTCTGGAATGTTGCACCCGAGTACCAGGGTACGAAAACTGAGACATATTTGAACACGTCTCCCGATCATATGGTTGATCATAATCTAGGTTCCACATGCATGTTTTAGCTGAAGGAAGAATACCTTAAACCTGGGTAGTTGAAACCCGTGGAATGGGTACCATGCTATATGACTTCAAAGGGGCTTCATTTGCTCACCGAACCTCTCCAATCCTATCACTGCTGCATTTATGCCCCTTTACACATGCTTGATTCTCTTTCGGAGACATAGCAATCCATAGGTTTTAAGATACTTACTAGTCAGGTACATTCTTAGGCGTTTAATATGCGGTGTTGAGTCCATTTCGTTGAGCAAGGAGTAGCTCTTGTCTATTCCATATTTGGCTTAAGGAACTTTATCTGTGCTCATTTCAATCTCTGGTTTTATGCAGCACCCCAACTCACCTTTCCCCTTAAGCAAGCATAAGTTGGTTTTCTAAATTTGACACCCTGTTCTGTTCTGTAATTCAGTTCCTGTGTAGCCAAGTTTACATTCCGTGTATTACTGATATCTTATGATGTTTCTTTTTCTGTGTGACTTATTTCAGTTAGAATCATCGTACCTGAATCTACTCTTTGTGCTGCTAAGGGCCTGTTGACATAGATTTCATTGCTGAGTGATATTGCTTTGTAAGTAAATACCACAACTTCTTTATCCATTTTTCACTTTTTGCGATGTTGAACTTGTACTGTAAACGAGGTTCTTGTAAACAGAGCCGTTCCATACTTTGGGGTGGCTGTGTCTTTTTGATTTTAATTTCCCTAAGCTATAGGACCATAAGTGGAAGTGCCCTAGGCTCTGTTCCTTTGTTTTTTAGATGTTTCAGGAAACACCATACACTTCTCCCGAGTGTCTGTTGGCAATTTACATCCCGCCCATAAGAATAACAAGGCTCCCAGTTCTCCATGGCCTGTCCTGCCTTTCTGGATTTTACACTTTTTTCAGATGGCCCTTTTGACTGGGGGGAAGTGAGACTTCATTGTAGTGCAGATTTCCTTTGCAAGTTTGCTTGGTTGGCCAAAAAGGGCGAATGCGTTTTTTCCTGAATATATTCAGGAAAAAACGCATACGCCCTTTTTGGCCAAGTGCATCATTGAGGACGTTCTGCCTCTTTTCCTATGCTTTCAATGCAATTCCAGTCTACCTCCTGAAATCGGTTTCCTGCAATTCTGCCCCGCTTTCAAGTCCTCTTGGCAGCCTTACTTCGGTATATTTTTGGACGATAGCTGTCATTTATAACTCTGCAGGTTTGTGAATTACAGTGCCCCTGAGCTCCTTTCTTCAACTCGCTTTCTTGTGAGCTGGCCGCAACACCGCAGGATGGCTTCAGGCCCTAATCTGGTTCCGGAACGGCACGCTGAGCCTTTGGTTAATTCCTCTTCCTGGTGGGAAATGAGAGTTAAATTTGCCCGTCCAGACACCTCCAGCTAGTCTCTCATTGGTTCTCGCTATTCCTGTTCATCTTCCGCAGAAATTGCAAACTAGGCCAAACAGGAGGTTAAAGGGACTGACTCTCCAAGTTGGGAGAGTGTTAGTAAAGCGTCTGGAATGTTGCACCCGAGTACCAGGGTACGAAAACTGAGACATATTTGAACACGTCTCCCGTTCACACGGTTGATCATACTCTGGGTTCCACATGCATGTTTTAGCTGAAGGAAGAATACCTTAAACCTGGGTAGTTGAAACCCATGGAATGGGTACCATGCAATATGACTTCAAAGGGTCTTCATTTGCTCACCGAACCTCTCCAATCCTATCACTGCTGCGTTTATGCCCCTGTACACATGCTTGATTCTCTTTTGGAGACATAGCAATCCATAGGTTTTAAGATACTTACTAGTCAGGTACATTCTTAGGCGTTTAATATGGGGTGTTGAGTCCATTTCATTGAGCAAGGAGTAGCTCTTGTCTATTCCATATTTGGCTTAAGGAACTTTATCTGTGCTCATTTCAATCTCTGGTTTTATGCAGCACCCCAACTCACCTTTTCTCTTAAGCAAACATAAGTTGGTTTTCTAAATTTGAGACCCTGTTCTGTTTTGGAGTTCAGTTCCTGTGTAGCCAAGTTTACATTCCGTGTATTAGTGATATCTTATGATGTTTCTTTTTCTGTGTGACTTATTTCAGTTAGAATCATCGTACCTGAATCCACTCATTATGCTGCTACGGGCCTGATGACATAGATTTCATTGCTGAGTGATACTGCATTGTACGTAAATACCACAAGTTCTTTATCCATTTTTCACTTTCTGTGATACTGAACGTGTATGGTAAACGAGGTTCTTGTAAACAGAGGCGTCCCAAACTTTGCGGTGGCTGTGTCTTTTTGATTTTAATTTCCCTAAGCTATAGGACCATAAGTGGAAGTGCCCTAGGCTCTGTTGCTTTGTTTTTTAGATGTTTCAGGAAACACCATACACTTCTCCCGAGTGTCTGTTGGCAATTTACATCCCGCCCATCAGCATAACAAGGCTCCCAGTTCTCCATGGCCTGTCCTGCCTTTCTGGATTTTATTCTTTTTTCAGATGGCCCTTTTGACTGGGGGGATGTGAGACTTCATTGTAGTGCAGATTTCCTTTGCAAGTTTGCTTGGTTGGCCAAAAAGGGCGTATGCGTTTTTTCCTGAATATATTCAGGAAAAAACGCATACGCCCTTTTTGGCCAAGTGCATCATTGTGGACGTTCTGCCTCTTTTCCTATGCTTTCAATGCAATTCCAGTCTACCTCCTGAAATCGGTTTCCTGCAATTCTGCCCCGCTTTCAAGTCCTCTTGGCAGCCTTACTTCAGTATATTTTTGGATGATAGCTGTCATTTATAACTCTGCAGTTTTGTGAATTACAGTGCCCCTGAGCTCCTTTCTTCAACTCGCTTTCTTGTGAGCTGGCCGCAACACCGCAAGATGGCTTCAGGCCCTAATCTGGTTCCGGCACGGCACGCTGAGCCTTTGGTTAATTCCTCTTCCTGGTGGGAAATGAGAGTTAAATTTGCCCATCCAGACACCTCCAGCTAGTCTCTCATTGGTTCTCGCTATTCCTGTTCATCTTCCGCAGAAATTGCAAACTGGGCCAAACAGGAGGTTAAAGGGACTGACTCTCCAAGTCGGGAGAGTGTTAGTAAAGCGTCTGGAATGTTGCACCCGAGTACCAGGGTATGAAAACTGAGACATATTTGAACACGTCTCCCGATCACATGGTTGATCATACTCTAGGTTCCACATGCATGTTTTAGCTGAAGGAAGAATACCTTAAACCTGGGTAGTTGAAACCCGTGGAATGGGTACCATGCAATATGACTTCAAAGGGTCTTCATTTGCTCACCGAACCTCTCCAATCCTATCACTGCTGCGTTTATGCCCCTGTACACATGCTTGATTCTCTTTCGGAGACATAGCAATCCATAGGTTTTAAGATACTTACTAGTCAGGTACATTCTTAGGCGTTTAATATGGGGTGTTGAGTCCATTTCGTTGAGCAAGGAGTAGCTCTTGTCTATTCCATATTTGGCTTAAGGAACTTTATCTGTGCTCATTTCAATCTCTGGTTTTATGCAGCACCCCAACTCACCTTTCCCCTTAAGCAAGCATAAGTTGGTTTTCTAAATTTGACACCCTGTTCTGTTCTGTAATTCAGTTCCTGTGTAGCCAAGTTTACATTCCGTGTATTACTGATATCTTATGATGTTTCTTTTTCTGTGTGACTTATTTCAGTTAGAATCATCGTACCTGAATCCACTGTTTGTGCTGCTAAGGGCCTGTTGACATAGATTTCATTGCTGAGTGATATTGCTTTGTAAGTAAATACCACAACTTCTTTATCCATTTTTCACTTTTTGCGATGTTGAACTTGTACTGTAAACGAGGTTCTTGTAAACAGAGCCGTTCCATACTTTGGGGTGGCTGTGTCTTTTGGATTTTAATTTCCCTAAGCTATAGGACCATAAGTGGAAGTGCCCTAGGCTCTGTTCCTTTGTTTTTTAGATGTTTCAGGAAACACCATACACTTCTCCCGAGTGTCTGTTGGCAATTTACATCCCGCCCATCAGCATAACAAGGCTCCCAGTTCTCCATGGCCTGTCCTGCCTTTCTGGATTTTATTCTTTTTTCAGATGGCCCTTTTGACCGGGGGGAAGTGAGACTTCATTGTAGTGCAGATTTCCTTTGCAAGTTTGCTTGGTTGGCCAAAAAGGGCGTATGCGTTTTTTCCTGAATATATTCAGGAAAAAACGCATACGCCCTTTTTGGCCAAGTGCATCATTGTGGACGTTCTGCCTCTTTTCCTATGCTTTCAATGCAATTCCAGTCTACCTCCTGAAATTGGTTTCCTGCAATTCTGCCCTGCTTTCAAGTCCTCTTGGCAGCCTTACTTCAGTATATTTTTGGACGATAGCTGTCATTTATAACTCTGCAGGGTTGTGAATTACAGTGCCCCTGAGCTCCTTTCTTCAACTCGCTTTCTTGTGAGCTGGCCGCAACACCGCAGGATGGCTTCAGGCCCTATTCTGGTTCCGGCACGGCACGCTGAGCCTTTGGTTAATTCCTCTTCCTGGTGGGAAATGAGAGTTAAATTTGCCCGTCCAGACACCTCCAGCTAGTCTCTCATTAGTTCTCGCTATTCCTGTTCATCTTCCGCAGAAATTGCAAACTGGGCCAAACAGGAGGTTAAAGGCCCTGACTCTCCAAGTGGGGAGAGTGTTAGTAAAGCGTCTGGAATGTTGCACCCGAGTACCAGGGTACGAAAACTGAGACATATTTGAACACGTCTCCCGTTCACACGGTTGATCATACTCTGGGTTCCACATGCATGTTTTAGCTGAAGGAAGAATACCTTAAACCTGGGTAGTTGAAACCCGTGGAATGGGTACCATGCAATATGACTTCAAAGGGTCTTCATTTGCTCACCGAACCTCTCCAATCCTATCACTGCTGCGTTTATGCCCCTGTACACATGCTTGATTCTCTTTTGGAGACATAGCAATCCATAGGTTTAAAGATACTTACTAGTCAGGTACATTCTTAGGCGTTTAATATGGGGTGTTGAGTCCATTTCGTTGAGCAAGGAGTAGCTCTTGTCTATTCCATATTTGGCTTAAGGAACTTTATCTGTGCTCATTTCAATCTCTGGTTTTATGCAGCACCCCAACTCACCTTTCCCCTTAAGCAAGCATAAGTTGGTTTTCTAAATTTGAGACCCTGTTCTGTTTTGGAATTCAGTTCCTGTGTAGCCAAGTTTACATTCCGTGTATTAGTGATATCTTATGATGTTTCTTTTTCTGTGTGACTTATTTCAGTTAGAATCATCGTACCTGAATCCACTCATTATGCTGCTAAGGGCCTGATGACATAGATTTCATTGCTGAGTGATACTGCATTGTACATAAGTACCACAAGTTCATTATCCATTTTTCACTTTCTGTGATACTGAACTTATACGGTAAATGAGGTTCTTGTAAACAGAGGCGTCCCAAACTTTGCGGTGGCTGTGTCTTTTTGATTTTAATTTCCCTAAGCTATAGGACCATAAGTGGAAGTACCCTAGGCTCTGTTGCTTTGTTTTTTAGATGTTTCAGGAAACACCATACACTTCTCCCGAGTGTCTGTTGGCAATTTACATCCCGCCCATCAGGATAACAAGGCTCCCAGTTCTCCATGGCCTGTCCTGCCTTTCTGGATTTTACACTTTTTTCAGATGGCCCTTTTGACCGGGGGGATGTGAGACTTCATTGTAGTGCAGATTTCCTTTGCAAGTTTGCTTGGTTGGCCAAAAAGGGCGTATGCGTTTTTTCCTGAATATATTCAGGAAAAAACGCATACGCCCTTTTTGGCCAAGTGCATCATTGTGGACGTTCTGCCTCTTTTCCTATGCTTTCAATGCAATTCCAGTCTACCTCCTGAAATCGGTTTCCTGCAATTCTGCCCCGCTTTCAAGTCCTCTTGGCAGCCTTACTTCAGTATATTTTTGGACGATAGCTGTCATTTATAACTCTGCAGTTTTGTGAATTACAGTGCCCCTGAGCTCCTTTCTTCAACTCGCTTTCTTGTGAGCTGGCCGCAACACCGCAAGATGGCTTCAGGCCCTAATCTGGTTCCGGCACGGCACGCTGAGCCTTTGGTTAATTCCTCTTCCTGGTGGGAAATGAGAGTTAAATTTGCCCATCCAGACACCTCCAGCTAGTCTCTCATTGGTTCTCGCTATTCCTGTTCATCTTCCACAGAAATTGCAAACTGGGCCAAACAGGAGGTTAAAGGGACTGACTCTCCAAGTCGGGAGAGTGTTAGTAAAGCGTCTGGAATGTTGCACCCGAGTACCAGGGTACGAAAACTGAGACATATTTGAACACGTCTCCCGATCACATGGTTGATCATACTCTAGGTTCCACATGCATGTTTTAGCTGAAGGAAGAATACCTTAAACCTGGGTAGTTGAAACCCGTGGAATGGGTACCATGCAATATGACTTCAAAGGGTCTTCATTTGCTCACCGAACCTCTCCAATCCTATCACTGCTGCGTTTATGCCCCTGTACACATGCTTGATTCTCTTTTGGAGACATAGCAATCCATAGGTTTTAAGATACTTACTAGTCAGGTACATTCTTAGGCGTTTAATATGGGGTGTTGAGTCCATTTCATTGAGCAAGGAGTAGCTCTTGTCTATTCCATATTTGGCTTAAGGAACTTTATCTGTGCTCATTTCAATCTCTGGTTTTATGCAGCACCCCAACTCACCTTTTCTCTTAAGCAAACATAAGTTGGTTTTCTAAATTTGAGACCCTGTTCTGTTTTGGAGTTCAGTTCCTGTGTAGCCAAGTTTACATTCCGTGTATTAGTGATATCTTATGATGTTTCTTTTTCTGTGTGACTTATTTCAGTTAGAATCATCGAACCTGAATCCACTCATTATGCTGCTACGGGCCTGATGACATAGATTTCATTGCTGAGTGATACTGCATTGTACGTAAGTACCACAAGTTCTTTATCCATTTTTCACTTTCTGTGATACTGAACGTGTACGGTAAACGAGGTTCTTGTAAACAGAGGTGTCCCAAACTTGTGGGTGGCTGTGTCTTTTTTATTTTAATTTCCCTAAGCTATAGGACCATAAGTGGAAGTGCCCTAGGCTCTGTTCCTTTGTTTTTTAGATGTTTCAGGAAACACCATACACTTCTCCCGAGTGTCTGTTGGCAATTTACATCCCGCCCATCAGCATAACAAGGCTCCCAGTTCTCCATGGCCTGTCCTGCCTTTCTGGATTTTACACTTTTTTCAGATGGCCCTTTTGACCGGGGGAAAGTGAGACTTCATTGTAGTGCAGATTTCCTTTGCAAGTTTGCTTGGTTGGCCAAAAAGCGCGTATGCGTTTTTTCCTGAATATATTCAGGAAAAAACGCATACGCCCTTTTTGGCCAAGTGCATCATTGAGGACGTTCTGCCTCTTTTCCTATGCTTTCAATGCAATTCCAGTCTACCTCCTGAAATCGGTTTCCTGCAATTCTGCCCCGCTTTCAAGTCCTCTTGGCAGCCTTACTTCAGTATATTTTTGGACGATAGCTGTCATTTATAACTCTGCAGATTTGTGAATTACAGTGCCCCTGAGCTCCTTTCTTCAACTCGGTTTCTTGTGAGCTGGCCGCAACACCGCAGGATGGCTTCAGGCCCTAATCTGGTTCCGGCACGGCACGCTGAGCCTTTGGTTAATTCCTCTTCCTGGTGGGAAATGAGAGTTAAATTTGCCCGTCCAGACACCTCCAGCTAGTCTCTCATTGGTTCTCGCTATTCCTGTTCATCTTCCGCAGAAATTACAAACTTGGCCAAACAGGAGGTTAAAGGGACTGACTCTCCAAGTCGGGAGAGTGTTAGTAAAGCGTCTGGAATGTTGCACCCGAGTACCAGGGTACGAAAACTGAGACATATTTGAACACGTCTCCCGATCACATGGTTGATCATACTCTAGGTTCCACATGCATGTTTTAGCTGAAGGAAGAATACCTTAAACCTGGGTAGTTGAAACCCGTGGAATGGGTACCATGCAATATGACTTCAAAGGATCTTCATTTGCTCACCGAACCTCTCCAATCCTATCACTGCTGCGTTTATGCCCCTGTACACATGCTTGATTCTCTTTCGGAGACATAGCAATCCATAGGTTTTAAGATACTTACTAGTCAGGTACATTCTTAGGCGTTTAATATGCGGTGTTGAGTCCATTTCGTTGAGCAAGGAGTAGCTCTTGTCTATTCCATATTTGGCTTAAGGAACTTTATCTGTGCTCATTTCAATCTCTGGTTTTATGCAGCACCCCAACTCACCTTTCCCCTTAAGCAAGCATAAGTTGGTTTTCTAAATTTGACACCCTGTTCTGTTCTGTAATTCAGTTCCTGTGTAGCCAAGTTTACATTCCGTGTATTACTGATATCTTATGATGTTTCTTTTTCTGTGTGACTTATTTCAGTTAGAATCATCGTACCTGAATCCACTCTTTGTGCTGCTAAGGGCGTGTTGACATAGATTTCATTGCTGAGTGATATTGCTTTGTAAGTAAATACCACAACTTCTTTATCCATTTTTCACTTTTTGCGATGTTGAACTTGTACTGTAAACGAGGTTCTTGTAAACAGAGCCATTCCAAACTTTGGGGTGGCTGTGTCTTTTTGATTTTAATTTCCCTAAGCTATAGGACCATAAGTGGAAGTGCCCTAGGCTCTGTTGCTTTGTTTTTTAGATGTTTCAGGAAACACCATACACTTCTCCCGAGTGTCTGTTGGCAATTTACATCCCGCCCATCAGCATAACAAGGCTCCCAGTTCTCCATGGCCTGTCCTGCCTTTCTGGATTTTATTCTTTTTTCAGATGGCCCTTTTGACCGGGGGGAAGTGAGACTTCATTGTAGTGCAGATTTCCTTTGCAAATTTGCTTGGTTGGCTAAAAAGGGCGTATGCGTTTTTTCCTGAATATATTCAGGAAAAAACGCATACGCCCTTTTTGGCCAAGTGCATCATTGTGGACGTTCTGCCTCTTTTCCTATGCTTTCAATGCAATTCCAGTCTACCTCCTGAAATCGGTTTCCTGCAATTCTGCCCCGCTTTCAAGTCCTCTTGGCAGCCTTACTTCAGTATATTTTTGGACGATAACTGTCATTTATAACTCTGAAGTTTTGTGAATTACAGTGCCCCTGAGCTCCTTTCTTCAACTCGCTTTCTTGTGAGCTGGCCGCAACACCGCAGGATGGCTTCAGGCCCTAATCTGGTTCCGGCACGGCACGCTGAGCCTTTGGTTATTTCCTCTTCCTGGTGGGAAATGAGAGTTAAATTTGCCCGTCCAGACACCTCCAGCTAGTCTCTCATTTGTTCTCCCTATTCCTGTTCATCTTCCACAGAAATTTCAAACTGGGCCAAACAGGAGGTTAAAGGGACTGACTCTCCAAGTCGGGAGAGTGTTAGTAAAGCGTCTGGAATGTTGCACCCGAGTACCAGGGTACGAAAACTGAGACATATTTGTACACGTCTCCCGTTCACACGGTTGATCATACTCTGGGTTCCACATGCATGTTTTAGCTGAAGGAAGAATACCTTAAACCTGGGTAGTTGAAACCCGTGGAATGGGTACCATGCAATATGACTTCAAAGGGTCTTCATTTGCTCACCGAACCTCTCCAATCCTATCACTGCTGCGTTTATGCCCCTGTACACATGCTTGATTCTCTTTCGGAGACATAGCAATCCATAGGTTTTAAGATACTTACTAGTCAGGTACATTCTTAGGTGTTTAATATGGGGTGTTGAGTCCATTTCATTGAGCAAGGAGTAGCTCTTGTCTATTCCATATTTGGCTTAAGGAACTTTATCTGTGCTCATTTCAATCTCTGGTTTTATGCAGCACCCCAACTCACCTTTTCTCTTAAGCAAACATAAGTTGGTTTTCTAAATTTGAGACCCTGTTCTGTTTTGGAGTTCAGTTCCTGTGTAGCCAAGTTTACATTCCGTGTATTAGTGATATCTTATGATGTTTCTTTTTCTGTGTGACTTATTTCAGTTAGAATCATCATACCTGAATCCACTCATTGTGCTGCTAAGGGCCTGATGACATAGATTTCATTGCTGAGTGATATTGCTTTGTAAGTAAATACCACAACTTCTTTATCCATTTTTCACTTTTTGCGATGTTGAACTTGTACTGTAAACGAGGTTCTTGTAAACAGAGCCATTCCAAACTTTGGGGTGGCTGTGTCTTTTTGATTTTAATTTCCCTAAGCTATAGGACCATAAGTGGAAGTGCCCTAGGCTCTGTTGCTTTGTTTTTTAGATGTTTCAGGAAACACCATACACTTCTCCCGAGTGTCTGTTGGCAATTTACATCCCGCCCATCAGCATAACAAGGCTCCCAGTTCTCCATGGCCTGTCCTGCCTTTCTGGATTTTATTCTTTTTTCAGATGACCCTTTTGACCGGGGGGAAGTGAGACTTCATTGTAGTGCAGATTTCCTTTGCAAATTTGCTTGGTTGGCCAAAAAGGACGTATGCGTTTTTTCCTGAATATATTCAGGAAAAAACGCATACGCCCTTTTTGGCCAAGTGCATCATTGTGGACGTTCTGCCTCTTTTCCTATGCTTTCAATGCAATTCCAGTCTACCTCCTGAAATCGGTTTCCTGCAATTCTGCCCCGCTTTCAAGTCCTCTTGGCAGCCTTACTTCAGTATATTTTTGGACGATAACTGTCATTTATAACTCTGAAGTTTTGTGAATTACAGTGCCCCTGAGCTCCTTTCTTCAACTCGCTTTCTTGTGAGCTGGCAGCAACACCGCAGGATGGCTTCAGGCCCTAATCTGGTTCCGGCACGGCACACTGAGCCTTTGGTTATTTCCTCTTCCTGGTGGGAAATGAGAGTTAAATTTGCCCGTCCAGACACCTCCAGCTAGTCTCTCATTGGTTCTCCCTATTCCTGTTCATCTTCCACAGAAATTGCAAACTGGGCGAAACAGGAGGTTAAAGGGACTGACTCTCCAAGTCGGGAGAGTGTTAGTAAAGCGTCTGGAATGTTGCACCCGAGTACCAGGGTACGAAAACTGAGACATATTTGAACACGTCTCCCGTTCACACGGTTGATCATACTCTGGGTTCCACATGCATGTTTTAGCTGAAGGAAGAATACCTTAAACCTGGGTAGTTGAAACCCGTGGAATGGGTACCATGCAATATGACTTCAAAGGGTCTTCATTTGCTCACCGAACCTCTCCAATCCTATCACTGCTGCGTTTATGCCCCTGTACACATGCTTGATTCTCTTTTGGAGACATAGCAATCCATAGGTTTTAAGATACTTACTAGTCAGGTACATTCTTAGGCGTTTAATATGGGGTGTTGAGTCCATTTCATTGAGCAAGGAGTAGCTCTTGTCTATTCCATATTTGGCTTAAGGAACTTTATCTGTGCTCATTTCAATCTCTGGTTTTATGCAGCACCCCAACTCACCTTTTCTCTTAAGCAAACATAAGTTGGTTTTCTAAATTTGAGACCCTGTTCTGTTTTGGAGTTCAGTTCCTGTGTAGCCAAGTTTACATTCCGTGTATTAGTGATATCTTATGATGTTTCTTTTTCTGTGTGACTTATTTCAGTTAGAATCATCGAACCTGAATCCACTCATTATGCTGCTACGGGCCTGATGACATAGATTTCATTGCTGAGTGATACTGCATTGTACGTAAGTACCACAAGTTCTTTATCCATTTTTCACTTTCTGTGATACTGAACGTGTACGGTAAACGAGGTTCTTGTAAACAGAGGTGTCCCAAACTTGTGGGTGGCTGTGTCTTTTTTATTTTAATTTCCCTAAGCTATAGGACCATAAGTGGAAGTGCCCTAGGCTCTGTTCCTTTGTTTTTTAGATGTTTCAGGAAACACCATACACTTCTCCCGAGTGTCTGTTGGCAATTTACATCCCGCCCATCAGCATAACAAGGCTCCCAGTTCTCCATGGCCTGTCCTGCCTTTCTGGATTTTACACTTTTTTCAGATGGCCCTTTTGACCGGGGGAAAGTGAGACTTCATTGTAGTGCAGATTTCCTTTGCAAGTTTGCTTGGTTGGCCAAAAAGCGCGTATGCGTTTTTTCCTGAATATATTCAGGAAAAAACGCATACGCCCTTTTTGGCCAAGTGCATCATTGAGGACGTTCTGCCTCTTTTCCTATGCTTTCAATGCAATTCCAGTCTACCTCCTGAAATCGGTTTCCTGCAATTCTGCCCCGCTTTCAAGTCCTCTTGGCAGCCTTACTTCAGTATATTTTTGGACGATAGCTGTCATTTATAACTCTGCAGGTTTGTGAATTACAGTGCCCCTGAGCTCCTTTCTTCAACTCGCTTTCTTGTGAGCTGGCCGCAACACCGCAGGATGGCTTCAGGCCCTAATCTGGTTCCGGCACGGCACGCTGAGCCTTTGGTTATTTCCTCTTCCTGGTGGGAAATGAGAGTTAAATTTGCCCGTCCAGACACCTCCAGCTAGTCTCTCATTGGTTCTCGCTATTCCTGTTCATCTTCCGCAGAAATTGCAAACTGGGCCAAACAGGAGGTTAAAGGGACTGACTCTCCAAGTCGGGAGAGTGTTAGTAAAGCGTCTGGAATGTTGCACCCGAGTACCAGGGTACGAAAACTGAGACATATTTGAACACGTCTCCCGATCACATGGTTGATCATACTCTAGGTTCCACATGCATGTTTTAGCTGAAGGAAGAATACCTTAAACCTGGGTAGTTGAAACCCGTGGAATGGGTACCATGCAATATGACTTCAAAGGGTCTTCATTTGCTCACCGAACCTCTCCAATCCTATCACTGCTGCGTTTATGCCCCTGTACACATGCTTGATTCTCTTTCGGAGACATAGCAATCCATAGGTTTTAAGATACTTACTAGTCAGGTACATTCTTAGGCGTTTAATATGTGGTGTTGAGTCCATTTCGTTGAGCAAGGAGTAGCTCTTGTCTATTCCATATTTGGCTTAAGGAACTTTATCTGTGCTCATTTCAATCTCTGGTTTTATGCAGCACCCCAACTCACCTTTACCCTTAAGCAAGCATAAGATGGTTTTCTAAATTTGAGACCCTCTTCTGTTCTGTAATTCAGTTCCTGTGTAGCCAAGTTTACATTCCGTGTATTACTGATATCTTATGATGTTTCTTTTTCTGTGTGACTTATTTCAGTTAGAATCATCATACCTGAATCCACTCATTATGCTGCTATGGGCCTAATGACATAGATTACATTGCTGAGTGATACTGCATTGTACGTAAGTACCACAAGTTCTTTATCCATTTTTCAATTTCTGTGATATTGACCTTGTACGGTAAACGAGGTTCTTGTACACAGAGGCATCCCAAACTTTGGGGTGGCTGTGTCTTTTTGATTTTAATTTCACTAAGCTATAGGACCATAAGTGGAAGTGCCCTAGGCTCTGTTGCTTTGTTTTTTAGATGTTTCAGGAAACACCATACACTTGTCCCAAGTGTGTGTTGACAATTTACATCCCGCCCATCAGCATAACAATGCTTCCAGTTCTCCATGGCCTGTCCTGCCTTCCTGGATTTTACACTTTTTTCAGATGGCCCTTTTCACCGGGGGGAAGTGAGACTTCATTGTAGTGCAGATTTCCTTTGCAAGCTTGCTTGGTTGGCCAAAAAGGGCGTATGCGTTTTTTCCTGAATATATTCACGAAAAAACGCATACGCCCTTTTTGGCCAAG
Organism: Pseudorca crassidens; assembly: GCF_039906515.1. Classification (NCBI taxonomy): domain Eukaryota; kingdom Metazoa; phylum Chordata; class Mammalia; order Artiodactyla; family Delphinidae; genus Pseudorca; species Pseudorca crassidens. The sequence continues at coordinate 106,296,297 of NC_090301.1, forward strand.
TGCATCATTGTGGACCTTCTGCCTCTTTTCCTATGCTTTCAATGCAATTCCAGTCTACCTCCTGAAATGGGTTTCCTGCAATTCTGCCCCGCTTTCAAGTCCTCTTGGCAGCCTTACTTCAGTATATTTTTGGACGATAGCTGTCATTTATAACTCTGCAGGTTTGTGAATTACAGTGCCCCTGAGCTCCTTTCTTCAACTCGCTTTCTTGTGAGCTGGCCGCAACACCGCAGGATGGCTTCAGACCCTAATCTGGTTGCGGCACAGCACGCTGAGCCTTTGGTTAATTCCTCTTCCTGGTGGGAAATGAGAGTGAAATTTGCCCGTCCAGACACCTCCAGCTAGTCTCTCATTGGTTCTCGCTATTCCTGTTCATCTTCCGCAGAAATTGCAAACTGGGCCAAACAGGAGGTTAAAGGGACTGACTCTCCAAGTCGGGAGAGTGTTAGTAAAGCGTCTGGAATGTTGCACCCGAGTACCAGGGTACGAAAACTGAGACATATTTGAACACGTCTCCCGATCACATGGTTGATCATACTCTAGGTTCCACATGCATGTTTTAGCTGAAGGAAGAATACCTTAAACCTGGGTAGTTGAAAACCGTGGAATGGGTACCATGCAATATGACTTCAAAGGGTCTTCATTTGCTCACCGAACCTCTCCAATCCTATCACTGCTGCGTTTATGCCCCTGTACACATGCTTGATTCTCCTTCGGAGACATAGCAATCCATAGGTTTTAAGATACTTACTAGTCAGGTACATTCTTAGGCGTTTAATATGCGGTGTTGAGTCCATTTCGTTGAGCAAGGAGTAGCTCTTGTCTATTCCATATTTGGCTTAAGGAACTTTATCTGTGCTCATTTCAATCTCTGGTTTTATGCAGCACCCCAACTCACCTTTCCCCTTAAGCAAGCATAAGTTGGTTTTCTAAATTTGAGACCCTGTTCTGTTCTGTAATTCAGTTCCTGTGTAGCCAAGTTTACATTCCGTGTATTACTGATATCTTATGATGTTTCATTTTCTGTGTGACTTATTTCAGTTAGAATCATCATACCTGAATCCACTCATTGTGCTGCTAAGGGCCTGATGACATAGATTTCATTGCTGAGTGATATTGTTTTGTAAGTAAATACCACAACTTCTTTATCCATTTTTCACTTTCTGCGATGTTGAACTTGTACTGTAAACGAGGTTCTTGTAAACAGAGCCGTTCCAAACTTTGGGGTGGCTGTGTCTTTTTGATTTTAATTTCCCTAAGCTATAGGACCATAAGTGGAAGTGCCCTAGGCTCTGTTGCTTTGTTTTTTAGATGTTTCAGGAAACACCATACACTTCTCCCGAGTGTCTGTTGGCAATTTACATCCCGCCCATCAGCATAACAAGGCTTCCAGTTCTCCATGGCCTGTCCTGCCTTTCTGGACTTTACACTTTTTTCAGATGGCCCGTTTGACCGGGGGGAAGTGAGACTTCATTGTAGTGCAGATTTCCTTTGCAAGCTTGCTTGGTTGGCCAAAAAGTGCGTATGCGTTTTTTCCTGAATATATTCAGGAAAAAACGCATACGCCCTTTTTGGCCAAGTGCATCATTGTGGACGTTCTGCCTCTTTTCCTATGCTTTCAATGCAATTCCAGTCTACCTCCTGAAATCGGTTTCCTGCAACTCTGCCCCGCTTTCAAGTCCTCTTGGCAGCCTTACTTCAGTATATTTTTGGACGATAGCTGTCATTTATAACTCTGCAGGTTTGTGAATTACAGTGCCCCTGAGCTCCTTTCTTCAACTCGCTTTCTTGTGAGCTGTCCGCAACACTGCAGGATGACTTCAGGCCCTAATCTGGTTCCGGCACGGCACGCTGAGCCTTTGGTTATTTCCTCTTCCTGGTGGGAAATGAGAGTTAAATTTGCCCGTCCAGACACCTCCAGCTAGTCTCTCATTGGTTCTCGCTATTCCTGTTCATCTTCCGCAGAAATTGCAAACTGGGCCAAACAGGAGGTTAAAGGCCCTGACTCTCCAAGTGGGGAGAGTGTTAGTAAAGCGTCTGGAATGTTGCACCCGAGAATCAGGGGAGGAGAACTGAGACATATTTGAACACGTCTCCCGTTCACACGGTTGATCATACTCTGGGTTCCACATGCATGTTTTAGCTGAAGGAAGAATACCTTAAACCTGGGTAGTTGAAACCCGTGGAATGGGTACCATGCAATATGACTTCAAAGGGTCTTCATTTGCTCACCGAACCTCTCCAATCCTATCACTGCTGCGTTTATGCCCCTATACACACGCTTGATTCTCTTTTGGAGACATCGCAATCCATAGGTTTAAAGATACTTACTAGTCAGGTACATTCTTAGGCGTTTAATATGGGGTGTTGAGTCCATTTCGTTGAGCAAGGAGTAGCTCTTGTCTATTCCATATTTGGCTTAAGGAACTTTATCTGTGCTCATTTCAATCTCTGGTTTTATGCAGCACCCCAACTCACCTTTCCCCTTAAGCAAGCATAAGTTGGTTTTCTAAATTTGAGACCCTGTTCTGTTTTGGAATTCAGTTCCTGTGTAGCCAAGTTTACATTCCGTGTATTAGTGATATCTTATGATGGTTCTTTTTCTGTGTGAATTATTTCAGTTAGAAGCATCGTACCTGAATCCACTCATTATGCTGCTACGGGCCTGATGACATAGATTTCATTGCTGAGTGATACTGCATTGTACATAAGTACCACAAGTTCATTATCCATTTTTCACTTTCTGTGATACTGAACTTATACGGTAAATGAGGTTCTTGTAAACAGAGGCGTCCCAAACTTTGGGGTGGCTGTGTCTTTTTGATTTTAATTTCCCTAAGCTATAGGACCATAAGTGGAAGTGCCCTAGGCTCTGTTGCTTTGTTTTTTAGATGTTTCAGGAAACACCATACACTTCTCCCGAGTGTCTGTTGGCAATTTACATCCCGCCCATCAGCATAACAAGGCTCCCAGTTCTCCATGGCCTGTCCTGCCTTTCTGGACTTTACACTTTTTTCAGATGGCCCGTTTGACCGGGGGGAAGTGAGACTTCATTGTAGTGCAGATTTCCTTTGCAAGCTTGCTTGGTTGGCCAAAAAGTGCGTATGCGTTTTTTCCTGAATATATTCAGGAAAAAACGCATACGCCCTTTTTGGCCAAGTGCATCATTGTGGACGTTCTGCCTCTTTTCCTATGCTTTCAATGCAATTCCAGTCTACCTCCTGAAATCGGTTTCCTGCAACTCTGCCCCGCTTTCAAGTCCTCTTGGCAGCCTTACTTCAGTATATTTTTGGACGATAGCTGTCATTTATAACTCTGCAGGTTTGTGAATTACAGTGCCCCTGAGCTCCTTTCTTCAACTCGCGTTCTTGTGAGCTGTCCGCAACACTGCAGGATGACTTCAGGCCCTAATCTGGTTCCGGCACGGCACGCTGAGCCTTTGGTTATTTCCTCTTCCTGGTGGGAAATGAGAGTTAAATTTGCCCGTCCAGACACCTCCAGCTAGTCTCTCATTGGTTCTCGCTATTCCTGTTCATCTTCCGCAGAAATTGCAAACTGGGCCAAACAGGAGGTTATAGGCCCTGACTCTCCAAGTGGGGAGAGTGTTAGTAAAGCGTCTGGAATGTTGCACCCGAGAATCAGGGGAGGAGAACTGAGACATATTTGAACACGTCTCCCGTTCACACGGTTGATCATACTCTTGGTTCCACATGCATGTTTTAGCTGAAGGAAGAATACCTTAAACCTGGGTAGTTGAAACCCGTGGAATGGGTACCATGCAATATGACTTCAAAGGGTCTTCATTTGCTCACCGAACCTCTCCAATCCTATCACTGCTGCGTTTATGCCCCTGTACACACGCTTGATTCTCTTTTGGAGACATCGCAATCCATAGGTTTAAAGATACTTACTAGTCAGGTACATTCTTAGGCGTTTAATATGGGGTGTTGAGTCCATTTCGTTGAGCAAGGAGTAGCTCTTGTCTATTCCATATTTGGCTTAAGGAACTTTATCTGTGCTCATTTCAATCTCTGGTTTTATGCAGCACCCCAACTCACCTTTCCCCTTAAGCAAGCATAAGTTGGTTTTCTAAATTTGAGACCCTGTTCTGTTTTGGAATTCAGTTCCTGTGTAGCCAAGTTTACATTCCGTGTATTAGTGATATCTTATGATGTTTCTTTTTCTGTGTGACTTATTTCAGTTAGAAGCATCGTACCTGAATCCACTCATTATGCTGCTACGGGCCTGATGACATAGATTTCATTGCTGAGTGATACTGCATTGTACGTAAGTACCACAAGTTCTTTACCCATTTTTCACTTTCTGTGATACTGAACTTGTACGGTAAACGAGGTTCTTGTAAAAAGAGGCGTCCCAAACTTTGGGGTGGCTGTGTCTTTTTGATTTTAATTTCCCTAAGCTATAGGACCATAAGTGGAAGTGCCCTAGGCTCTGTTGCTTTGTTTTTTAGATGTTTCAGGAAACACCATACACTTCTCCCCAGTGTCTGTTGGCAATTTACATCCCGCCCATCAGCATAACAAGGCTCCCAGTTCTCCATGGCCTGTCCTGCCTTTCTGGATTTTACACTTTTTTCAGATGGCCCTTTTGACCGGGAGGAAGTGAGACTTCATTGTAGTGCAGATTTCCTTTGCAGGTTTGCTTGGTTGGCCAAAAAGGGCGTATGCGTTTTTTCCTGAATATATTCAGGAAAAAACACATACGCCCTTTTTGGCCAAGTGCATCATTGAGGACGTTCTGCCTCTTTTCCTATGCTTTCAATGCAATTCCAGTCTACCTCCTGAAATCGGTTTCCTGCAATTCTGCCCTGCTTTCAAGTCCTCTTGGCAGCCTTACTTCAGTATATTTTTGGACGATAGCTGTCATTTATAACTCTGCAGGTTTGTGAATTACAGTGCCCCTGAGCTCTTTTCTTCAACTCGCTTTCTTGTGAGCTGGCCGCAACACCGCAGGATGGCTTCAGGCCCTAATCTGGTTCCGGCACGGCACGCTGAGCCTTTGGTTAATTCCTCTTCCTGGTGGGAAATGAGAGTTAAATTTGCCCGTCCAGACACCTCCAGCTAGTCTCTCATTGGTTCTCGCTATTCCTGTTCATCTTCCGCAGAAATTACAAACTGGGCCAAACAGGAGGTTAAAGGGACTGAGTCTCCAAGTCGGGAGAGTGTTAGTAAAGCGTCTGGAATGTTGCACCCGAGTACCAGGGTACGAAAACTGAGACATATTTGAACACGTCTCCCGATCACATGGTTGATCATACTCTAGGTTCCACATGCATGTTTTAGCTGAAGGAAGAATACCTTAAACCTGGGTAGTTGAAACCCGTGGAATGGGTACCATGCAATATGATTTCAAAGGATCTTCATTTGCTCACCGAACCTCTCCAATCCTATCACTGCTGCGTTTATGCCCCTGTACACATGCTTGATTCTCTTTCGGAGACATAGCAATCCATAGGTTTTAAGATACTTACTAGTCAGGTACATTCTTAGGCGTTTAATATGCGGTGTTGAGTCCATTTCGTTGAGCAAGGAGTAGCTCTTGTCTATTCCATATTTGGCTTAAGGAACTTTATCTGTGCTCATTTCAATCTCTGGTTTTATGCAGCACCCCAACTCACCTTTCCCCTTAAGCAAGCATAAGTTGGTTTTCTAAATTTGACACCCTGTTCTGTTCTGTAATTCAGTTCCTGTGTAGCCAAGTTTACATTCCGTGTATTACTGATATCTTATGATGTTTCTTTTTCTGTGTGACTTATTTCAGTTAGAATCATCGTACCTGAATCCATTCTTTGTGCTGCTAAGGGCCTGTTGACATAGATTTCATTGCTGAGTGATATTGCTTTGTAAGTAAATACCACAACTTCTTTATCCATTTTTCACATTTGCGATGTTGAACTTGTACTGTAAACGAGGTTCTTGTAAACAGAGCCGTTCCATACTTTGGGGTGGCTGTGTCTTTTTGATTTTAATTTCCCTAAGCTATAGGACCATAAGTGGAAGTGCCCTAGGCTCTGTTGCTTTGTTTTTTAGATGTTTCAGGAAACACCATACACTTCTCCCGAGTGTCTGTTGGCAATTTACATCCCGCCCATCAGCATAACAAGGCTCCCAGTTCTCCATGGCCTGTCCTGCCTTTCTGGATTTTATTCTTTTTTCAGATGGCCCTTTTGACCGGGGGGAAGTGAGACTTCATTGTAGTGCAGATTTCCTTTGCAAGTTTGCTTGGTTGGCCAAAAAGTGCGTATGCGTTTTTTCCTGAATATATTCAGGAAAAAACGCATACGCCCTTTTTGGCCAAGTGCATCATTGTGGACGTTCTGCCTCTTTTCCTATGCTTTCAATGCAATTCCAGTCTACCTCCTGAAATCGGTTTCCTGCAATTCTGCCTTGCTTTCAATGCCTCTTCATAGCCTTACCTCAATATATTTTTTGAAAATAGTTGGCCTTTATAACTCTGTAGGTTTTTGAATTGCAGTCGCCCTTAGCTCCATTTTTCAGCTCTTATTTTTGTGGTCTTGCCCCATAACCACAGGATACCTTGAAGCCCTATTTTTCTTCTGGGGCACCTTGCTGTGCCTTTGGTTAATTCTTCTTACTGATGTGACATTAGAGTGACATGTGCCCATTGAAACCGCTACAGCTAGTTTCTCACTGGTTCCCCCTATTCCCATTCATCCTCCGCACTAACTGCAGACTGTGCAATACCAGAACTTAAAGGCATTGACTCTCCATGTGGGGATGTTGTTAGTAAAGTGGCTGGAATGTCGATCCGGAGCCCCAGGAGAGGAAAAATGAGGTGCGTTTTAGAAACCTTTCCCGATCATATGGTATACCAGTCGCTGGGTTTCCCAAGCATGGTTTAGCTGTAGGAAGATTCCCTTCAACCTGGAGTGTTGGGACCCTTGGAATGAGTAGCATGAAGTATTGCATTAAACTTTCGGCAGTTGCTCACCAAAGCTCACCAATCCTCTCAGCCCCAAGTGTCCAGCCTTATGTCTTATCCAGCTGTGGGTTTATATGTGGTCAATCCAGGTTGCATCACAGCCCCTGAGCGAATTTTGTAAGAATTTTTCTCTCTTTCATTGTTTCAGCGTTTTGTTTTTAAAATTTATTTCTATAATGGGGTTTAGCTCATTTTCACTGCTGTGTTTGTGCCGCTCTGCACACACTTGATTCCCTTATGGAGATATATCAATACATGGGTTTTAAGATTCTTATTACTCAGATATATTTCTCTGCGGTGTATAGGGTGTGTTGAGGCCAGTTCATTGAGCAAGGTGTAGATCTTGTCTAATACCTATTTGGTTTATTGAACGGTATCTGTGCTAATTTCAAACTCTGGTTTTATGCATCACCCCACCTCTCCTTTCCCCTTAAGCTGACATAAGTGTGTTTTCTAAATGTGAGACACTGTTCTGTTCTGTAATTCATTTCTTGTGCAGCCATATTTACCCTCCCTCTATAAGTGATATCTTATGATATGTTTCTTTTTCTGTTTGACTTATTTCAAGTAGTATTATCGGACCTAAATCCACTCTTTATCCTTCTACTAGCCTTATTACATTGATTTCATGGTGAAGAGATATTCCATTGTACATAAGTACCACATCTTCTTTATCCATTGTTCTCTTTCCTGGGATATTTAAGGTGTACTGAAGTTGAGGTTCTTGTAAACAGAGTAGCCCTAAACTGTGGTGTGCTTGTGTCTTGTTGATTTTTAGACTTCCCTAGATATACTCCCATGATTGGAAGTGTCCTATGCTCTGTAGCTCTGTTTTTTAGATGATTTAGGAACCACCATACACTTCTCCAGAGTGGCTCTCGGCAGTTCACACACTGCCCATCAGCGTATAAAGGCTCCCTGTTCTCCATGGCCTGTCCTGCATTTCTGGTTTTTACAATTTTTTAGGATGGCCCTTTTGACTGGTGGGAAATGAGACTTCTTTGTTGTGCACATTTGCATTGCTTGCTTGCTTCGTTGCCCATAAAGTGCGTATGCGTTTTTTTCCTGGATATAATCAGGAAAAAACGCATACGCCCTTTTGGGCCAACTGCATCATTGTCGAAATTCTGCCGCTTTTCATGTGCGTTAAAGACGAGTCCAATCTATCTCTTGAAATCTGTTTCTTGCAATTCTGTCTTGCATTCAGATCCTCTTCTTTGCCTTACCTCAACATATTTTTGGACGTTAGTTTTCATTTATAACTCTGCAGGTTTGTGAATTGCAGTGACCCTGAGCTCCATTTTTTAAGTTGCTCTTTTGTGAGCTGGCCTCAAACCCGCAGGATTGCTTCAGGCCCTATTTTGGCTCCGGCGAGGCAGGCTGAGCCTTTCTTTAATTCTTATTCTTAATGGGAAATTAGAGTGATATGTGCCCGTCCAAACCCCTACAACTATTCTCTCATTGGTTCCCCCTCTTCCCGTTCATCCTCCTCACAATTTGCAAAATGTGTGAAACAGAAGTTTAAATGTGCTGATTCTCCAAGTGGGGAGATTCTAAGTAGCGTGGCTGGAATGGTGAACAGGAGCACCAGGAGAGGATAAATGAGGTGCATTTTAGACACATCTCCCGATCACATGGTGTACAGTCCTCTGGGTTTTCCATGCATGTTTTAGCTGTAGGAAGATCCCTTGAACCTGCAGATTTGGGACCCATTGAATGGGTACCAGGTAGTATTACTTTAAAGGGTGTGCATTTCCTCACCCAACCTCACATTTCTCTTAGCGCAAACAGTTTCCAGCCTTATGTCTCATCCTGCTGTGGGTCTAGATGTGTTCAATCCATGTTGCATCACCGTCCCTGAGGAAAAGTTGTAAGAGGTTTTCTCTGTCTCTCTGTCGTTTATTTTTTTCAATTTATTACTATATTGGTTACAGCTGATTTTCAAAGCTCTGTTTCTTGCTGCTGTACATCCACTTGATTCACGTACAGAGAGACATCAATAAATTCTTTTTCAGATTCTTACCAGTCGTATATATTCTTTTCCGGTGACTTGAGTGTGCTGAGTGCAGTTCTTTTAGCTACCGTGTAGGCCTTGTTGATTATCAGTTTGGTATTTGGAATGGTATCTTTGCTAATTTCAACCTCCTGGATGATGCCTCACCCCTCCCCACCTTTCCCGTTTAGCAGCCTTATGCGTGTTTTCTACATATTTGACTATGTTTTTGTTTTGTAATTTATTTCATGTGTAGCCATTTTGGATTCCACCTTTAAGTGATAGCTTATGATATGTGTCTTTTTCTTTTTGAATTCTGTCACTTAGAATGATCATACGTAACTCCTCGGGAGTTGTTACAACTGGCCATATTTCATTGATTTCCAGGCTGAATAATATTCCACTCTACCTAAGTACCACATCTCTATCCATTTTTTCCCTCCAGAGACATTTAAGTTATATCCTAGTCGAGGATCTTTTAAACAGAGAGGGGGTAAACATTGGGGTGCCTGTGTCCTCTCGATTTTTGTTTTTCCCAAGATATACGCCCATGAGTGCAAGTGCCCTATGCTCTGTAGCTCATTTTTTAGATGCTTTAGTAAACACAATACACTTCTCCAGAATGGCCGTTGGCAATATACATTTCCACTATAAGTCTCACAGGGCTCCCTCTTCTCGTTGCCCTGTCCTGCATTTCTGTTGTTTACGCTTTATGAGGATGGCTCTTCTGACTGATGCGAAGTGATATCTTTTGTAGTATTGACTTCCAGTGCCCACCTGTTTGGTTGGCTAAAAAAGTGTATGCCCTTTTCTTGAATATATACAGAAAAAAACGCATACACCCTTTTTGGCCAACTGCAATGTTGGCAATGTTCAGCTCCTTTTCTTGTGCTTAATGGCGAGTCCTTTCTACCTCCTCAAATCCCTTTCCTGCCATTCTCCCTTGCTTACAAGTCCTTTTCTTTGACTTTCCTCAAGACATTTTTCAGTGATGGATATTTTCAACTCTGCAGTTTTGTGAATTTTACTGCCCCTGAGTTCCATTGTTCAACTTGTGTTTATGGGAACTGGCCACAAAGCAGCGGGATTTCCTCAAGCCCTATACTGTTTCCATGGGCAACCCTAGCCTTTGGTCAATTCGTCTTCCTGATTGGAAATTAGAGTGACATGTGCCTGTCTGAACACCTAGGACTTGTCTCTCATTGTTCCTCATCCTTCCGCTTCATCCTCTGGACAAATTCCAAACTGTACGCAACAGGATGTTGACAGTGCTGACATCTCCAAGTGGGGAGACTGTTAGTAAAGACGCTGGAGGGGTGAACCCGAGCACCAGGAGATGAGGAGATGAGATGCCTTTTCCAAACTCTTCCCGATCAGACGGTATACCATCCTCTGGGTGTGACAGACATGTTTTAGCAGTAGGAAGAGTCCCATTCATGTAAGGAGAACACCAGGGCTTTTTCAAAATCAGTGTCTCCCCGAAACCCAAACTGGGGAAGTTTTTAAGCTACGGCTACACATATGTTCATTAAGGGCCTTGGGAAGTAGGCAGAGTCCAAACTTTAGATAATTGAAGTCTTCAGGGTCAGAAGCACTCACCACCAGCTTCCCTTAGGCTACACTTTAACTGTCATTGATAGATGATGTCAATAAAAATATCTATTCTTTTTCAGATTATTTCCCCTTATAGGTTATTGCAAAATGTTGAGTGTAGTTCCCTGTGCTATACAGTAGTTCCTTGTTGATGATCTATTTTATACATAGCAGTGTGTATGTGTTAATTCCAAACTGTTAATTTATCCCTCCTCCCACCTTTCCCCTTTGGTAATAATAAATTATAAGATTTTATACTTCTCAGAAATGGGGGAGCTGAAAGAGAGGTATCATTTTCAATGGAAAAGCATTTAAAACAGGATTGAAGGTTTAACCAAGATTATTAGATGTACATCCTTGGAAAGAAATCACTTCGTTTCTCTAATATTGACCTGACAAATAAGACAAACCTTTTCACTGAACTTGCTTATAAAAAGTGATGGAAATATCAAATGGAAGTGTTAAAAACATCTTATTTTACCCGAGCCTTATACACTGTTCTATGTTAACTACAGTTTGGCTCACACATCTGTTCATTGAGGTTACAATAGTCTCAATTTCTGTTACTGATCCTCCAGAGTGGACCCCAACAAGTGTCCCCCTGCCCAGTGTCATTGGGGCCAACAGATCGAGACTGAGTTTGGTTCACAAGCAAAGGAAACTTTATATTTTGATCAGAGAATGGAGAAGTGAGAGCATGCACTACCCCGTGGGCTGTGGGCTGGGCTGCTGTGTAGAGATCCTGTCAGAGTCAGTGGGAGGGAGGGAGGGGGCGGAGCTCTCGAGGGCCGGGTTGGCTGTAGCTCAGGCTCTATATCGTGGAGTCTGCACTGGGCCCCAGGAGCTGAGGTGTCGACCCAGCCATTCTGCACTAGGAAATCTGGTCTGAAGTGCCGGGTGTGGAACCTCTGCATGCGGGACCCTAGGAGCACGTGAAATTAGACAAAGCACAAAGGATAAAAAAGGTTAGACTTGACTTTATTGCCCAGATTCTATTTTTATCTCCCAGGGATTTTTAATGGGCTTTGCTGGGGACAAACCCCTCCTCTGCTTTTTGTCCCGTTCCTCATTCTTGGAGTGCTGAGGGTGCAGACCCTTCTTCTGTAACTGCTGAGTGCTGAGTTGGGAGCCCTCATACCCTGGGGCGAGGGTCAGAGCTTCTCCCCAGCAGCCTCCCGGTGACGTTGATTGTCCCCAGGACCCCTGCCTCCCTGCTCGTCCACCTGAGCACCAGCATTGGAAGTGTTATAGATTCTAATGACCTTTAAGGGTCCAGGAAAGAGATGTGCAGAGACGCTGTGGGGGCCGGTTTCACCCCGCCCCACATTTGTTTGGCCACCTTAGGCTGACCGTTTCTGCCAGCCTAGATGCTCTGACCAGTAGTCTGCGCTTTCTTCAATTAGGCCCCTGAATTAACGTACAAACAGCACCAGGTGTCAGAGCCCTGCCCGCTCAACTCCCAGACAGTCCAGGGTCAGTGGTGATCAAGGACCATGATGGCCACTGAGTCAACAGCCTTTTGAAGTAAACAGGAGTCCAGCCGGTCTTATTGGCCACCATCATCACGGTGTCTGTAGGCTTTTCTATGGTGACAGTGTGGTATACTGTTCCCCCGCCAAGATTATTAGCTCCCCTCTGGGTGCAGTAAGTCCTGCAAGCAGTAGTCTACTCTTTTGGGACACACTCTTGTTGTTTTATGAGAGAAACTCCAGGTCAAGTGATGTTCACACGAGTCGTCATGGTGCCCTGTTGCCCCCGGTTATCTCTCTGGATGTTGGAGTTGGAGGGCCTCCTCACTCGAGGTCGGTGTGCCCGCGGAGCGAACCCTGCAACTTCAGGGCATGGTTGGTGGTTAGGATCACCACGTGGGGTCCTTTTCCCTTAGGAGGGAGGTGGCCTTTTGGGCTGCTGATTTCCAGGTTTTTAGATACCGCCAGTATCTTGGCCAGATGTGGCAGTGGGCCAAGCCCCTTAGTGACCGTAGTTTATCCTACCTGGATGGCATTCTTGCATTGTTCCATTTCAAGTGGTCCCAGTTTTTGCACTAATTCTCCAATGGCGATTCACCTTTCACCGGGAATGTAAAGGTCAAAGGGTTTAGCTAAATTAGGGAGTTCCAGGGCAAGGGTCTGAATTGACTGCTCTTTCCATTCTTGAAAGGCCACTTCTGGATTCTATTCAAAAGGATCATCATCTTTTCCTTTCAGTGTTTCATATAGAGGCCCAGCTAGTAGACTGTAGTTAGGGATCCAGAAGCAGCAAACCCTGGCCTCCCCAGGAACCCCTAAGCTGTCTTCTAGTTTTAGAAAGGGGTAAGGCTGAAAATGGTTTCTTCCCTTTCCTGGGATGGGCTTCTCCGACCTTCTGTGAGAATGAAGCCCAGGCAGGTCACTGCAGTCTGTGATATTTGAGCTTTTTCTTGGACAACTTCTATCCTTTATTGGCTTGGTAGTTCAGAGGCCTCCTTAGTAGGGCTAGCAATCAGAATTTCGCCTGCATATTGAAGGAGGGTTTCCTTTTCCAGAGGTAGAACTTTTAGGTCTTTAGCTAAGCTTTCCCCAAAGATGGTGTGGGAATTTTTGCACCCTTGGGGCCGAACGGCCCGGAAGTATTGTTTTAGTTGTATGTTGAGTCCTGCCACTCACAAGCCAAAATTTCTTGTGACTCTGGGACTAATGGAATACAAAAGAAGGCATCATTGAAGACTAATACAGAATACCATGTCCTGGTGGTTGGTAGAATGACCAGCAGGGTGTAGGAATTAGGAGCAACTGGAGGTATATCCTCGGTGGCTTCACTGACTGTCCTGACATCCTTTACCAGGTCCCCAGCAGCCCATGGGACTCTCGTGGTCAGACCAATCCCAGAATATGGAGCTCACCTGGGCAGGTACCCCACCCCCACCCCAGCCCACGGAGCTCTCGTGGTCAGGCCCCTCCCAGGATACAGAGCTACCCTTGCAGGTACCGTGGCAGGGCTGGGCACACAGGAACTGTGCACATAGCCCTCATTGCAGAGCACCCCCAGCTCACCTGTCGCTCAGAGCTGACACAGAGCACCTCAGAGCAGGACTTGAACTAACAAACAGCAGCTGCGACAGGTCTGTAACCCTGGGCATCACTCCGTGAGGCCTCCCTCCACCTGGTCTTCCAGAGACTTCCACTGCACCCGGGGCACCAGGCCTCTGTCTCCAACCACCACCCACCCCTCCTCTCCCTGACTCCTGGGTTCCTCTCATTAGGAGAGGGTTTTCTTGAAGTTGTCTCCCACTCATGGGCCAGATAAAATGATTAGAAAACAAGCCAAAGCTGCAGCCCCTTGTCTATCCTGACTCTCAGGAGCCCACACCTGTTCCTTGGACCTGGCCGGTTCAGCAAGTTCCATTTTCTGCAACTGTGAGCCCCTGAGGGGTGATGATTGGCTGACCTGGGCAGCCTTACCGTGCCGGCCAGCCCTCCCCAGGTGTGCCTGGGTTGAGATCAATATAAATACCACTCCAGGCAGCAAGAGCCCCTGCAGCCGTGCCTGACGCCATTTTCTCTGCCCTGTCAGCAGTCTCGGGGCTGGGCTGGTGGGAGGGAGTGAGAGGCCACGGCTTTGTGGGGGGCCCAGTGTGAGTGGGGCTCTGCTGGACTTTCTGCAGCAGTTGCCAGGCTGCCACCTGCTAAAGAAGAGGATGTGTCACCCATACCTGCTGCTGGAATTTCTCCCTGGGCAGAGGTGAGGAAGGAAAAAAGCAGTGGGGGCAGGGACAGGACGGGTATCTCAGGCAGGGAAATGGAAATCTTCCAGAAGAGCACCCAGGGCCAGGACCATCCTGGCTGGCCTGCAGGCACCAAGTCGGCCGGCATGCTGTCACTCGTGTGGCTCTATGGCCCTTCCTCTAGGCTTTCAAGTCCTTGTATATATTCAGGTGTTTTACCTGGGACGGGTGGGAATAGTTCAGCAGCAACTGGCCTGGGGCTCAGCTCACGTTTACTCACAGATGCCTCGGCACGGTGCCCCAGCTTTGCAATGAGGACGCTTGTTGCGTGGGGGCTGCTGGCTGAATGGGAGACGATTCCCCACCACTGACCAACTTCAGAATTGTTTACAACTGGAGCAAGTGCCCTGATACGGTTTTCCTCTGTGTAACTGGTGGGTTCTGTGTTTTTTTCTCTTTTTCGTTTTTGGTTCAAGGTAGATTTTATTCCTCTTTTTTGTATTTACAGATATAAGCATGGAAATAATTTATTCATATAAATACATGTATGTGCAGGGAATAATTGTTTTTTCTGTTTTATTTTTTAAATTTTATTTCTTTTTAATTTTGAATTTTATTTTATATTTTTATACAGCAGGTTCTTATTGGTTATCTATTTTATACATATAAATGTATACATGCCAATCCCAGTCTCTCAACTCCTCCCACCACCACCCCCCCCAACAGCTTTCCCCCCTTGTTGTCCATACGTTTGTTGTCTACATCTGTTGCTCTATTTATGCCTTGCAAAATGGTTAATCTGTACAGTTTTTCTAGGTTCCACATATATGCATGAATATACAAGATTTGTTTTTCTCTTTCTGACTTACTTCACTCTGTATGACAGTCTCTAGATCCATCGACGTCTCTACAAATGACCCAATTTCATTCCTTTTCATGGCTTAGTAATATTCCATTTTATATATGTACCACAGCTTTATGCATTCGTCTGTCTGTGGGCATTTAGGTTGCTTCCATTACCTCGATATTGTAAATAGTGATGCAATGAACATTGCGGTGAATGACTCTTTTTGATTTATGGTTTTGTCTGGGTATATGTCCAGTACTGGGATTGCTGTATCATATGGTAATTCTATTGTTAGTTTCTTAAGAAATTCCATATTGTTCTCCATAATGACTGTATCAATTTATATTCCCAACAATAGTGGAAGAGGGTTCCTTTTCGCCACACCCTTTCCAGCATTTTTTGTTTGTAGATTTTCTATGATGCCTATTCTACCAGGTGTGAGGTGATACCTCATTGTTGAATCCATTTCGTTGAGCAAGGGGTAGGTCTTGTCTATTACATATTTGGCTTATGGAACGGTATCTGTGCTAATTTCAAACTCTGCTTTCATGCAGCACCCCAACTCACCTTCCCCCTTAAGCAGGCATAAGTTGGTTTTCTAAACTTGAGACCCTGTTCTGTTTTGTAATTCAGTTCATGTGTAGCCAAGTTCACATTCTGTGTATTAGTGATACCTTATGATGTTTCTTCTTCTGTGTGACTTATTTCACTTAGAATCATCGTGCCTCAATCCACTCATTATGCTGGCATGGGCCTGGTGACATAGATTTCATTGCTGAGTGGTGTTCTGTTGTACATAAGTACCGCAACTTCTTTATCCATTATTTGCTCTCTGGGATATTAAACTTGTGCCGTAGAAGAGATTTCTGTAAAAAGAGCCGTCCCAAATTTTGGGGTGGCTGTGTCTTTTTGATTTTAATTTCCCTAAGCTATAGGACCATAAGTGGAAGTGCCCTTGGCTCTGTTGCTTTGTTTTCTAGGTGTTTCAGGAAACACCATACACTTCTCCCGAGTGTCTGTTGGCAATGTACATCCCGCCCATCAGCATAACAAGGCTCCCAGTTCTCCATGGCCTGTCCTGCCTTTCTGGATTTTACACTTTTTTCAGATGGCCCTTTTGACCGGGGGGAAGTGAGACTTCATTGTAGTGCAGATTTCCTTTGCAAGCTTGCTTGGTTGGCCAAAAAGGGCGTATGCGTTTTTTCCTGAATATATTCAGGAAAAAACGCATACGCCCTTTTTGGCCAAGTGCATCATTGTGGACGTTCTGCCTCTTTTCCTATGCTTTCAATGCAATTCCAGTCTACCTCCTGAAATCGGTTTCCTGCAATTCTGCCCCGCTTTCAAGTCCTCTTGGCAGCCTTACTTCAGTATATTTTTGGACGATAGCTGTCACTTATAACTCTGCAGGTTTGTGAATTACAGTGCCCCTGAGCTCCTTTCTTCAACTCGCTTTCTTGTGAGCTGGCCGCAACACCGCAGGATGGCTTCAGGCCCTAATCTGGTTCCGGCACGGCACGCTGAGCCTTTGGTTATTTCCTCTTCCTGGTGGGAAATGAGAGTTAAATTTGCCCGTCCAGACACCTCCAGCTAGTCTCTCATTGGTTCTCGCTATTCCTGTTCATCTTCCGCAGAAATTGCAAACTGGGCCAAACAGGAGGTTAAAGGGACTGACTCTCCAAGTCGGGAGAGTGTTAGTAAAGCGTCTGGAATGTTGCACCCGAGTACCAGGGTACGAAAACTGAGACATATTTGAACACGTCTCCCGATCACATGGTTGATCATACTCTAGGTTCCACATGCATGTTTTAGCTGAAGGAAGAATACCTTAAACCTGGGTAGTTGAAACCCGTGGAATGGGTACCATGCAATATGACTTCAAAGGGGCTTCATTTGCTCACCGAACCTCTCCAATCCTATCACTGCTGCGTTTATGCCCCTGTACACATGCTTGATTCTCTTTCGGAGACATAGCAATCCATAGGTTTTAAGATACTTACTAGTCAGGTACATTCTTAGGCGTTTAATATGTGGTGTTGAGTCCATTTCGTTGAGCAAGGAGTAGCTCTTGTCTATTCCATATTTGGCTTAAGGAACTTTATCTGTGCTCATTTCAATCTCTGGTTTTATGCAGCACCCCAACTCACCTTTACCCTTAAGCAAGCATAAGATGGTTTTCTAAATTTGAGACCCTCTTCTGTTCTGTAATTCAGTTCCTGTGTAGCCAAGTTTACATTCCGTGTATTACTGATATCTTATGATGTTTCTTTTTCTGTGTGACTTATTTCAGTTAGAATCATCATACCTGAATCCACTCATTATGCTGCTATGGGCCTAATGACATAGATTACATTGCTGAGTGATACTGCATTGTACGTAAGTACCACAAGTTCTTTATCCATTTTTCACTTTCTGTGATATTGACCTTGTACGGTAAACGAGGTTCTTGTAAACAGAGGCATCCCAAACTTTGGGGTGGCTGTGTCTTTTTGATTTTAATTTCACTAAGCTATAGGACCATAAGTGGAAGTGCCCTATTCTCTGTTGCTTTGTTTTTTAGATGTTTCAGGAAACACCATACACTTGTCCCAAGTGTGTGTTGACAATTTACATCCCGCCCATCAGCATAACAATGCTTCCAGTTCTCCATGGCCTGTCCTGCCTTCCTGGATTTTACACTTTTTTCAGATGGCCCTTTTCACCGGGGGGAAGTGAGACTTCATTGTAGTGCAGATTTCCTTTGCAAGCTTGCTTGGTTGGCCAAAAAGGGCGTATGCGTTTTTTCCTGAATATATTCACGAAAAAACGCATACGCCCTTTTTGGCCAAGTGCATCATTGTGGACCTTCTGCCTCTTTTCCTATGCTTTCAATGCAATTCCAGTCTACCTCCTGAAATGGGTTTCCTGCAATTCTGCCCCGCTTTCAAGTCCTCTTGGCAGCCTTACTTCAGTATATTTTTGGACGATAGCTGTCATTTATAACTCTGCAGGTTTGTGAATTACAGTGCCCCTGAGCTCCTTTCTTCAACTCGCTTTCTTGTGAGCTGGCCGCAACACCGCAGGATGGCTTCAGACCCAAATCTGGTTGCGGCACAGCACGCTGAGCCTTTGGTTAATTCCTCTTCCTGGTGGGAAATGAGAGTGAAATTTGCCCGTCCAGACACCTCCAGCTAGTCTCTCATTGGTTCTCGCTATTCCTGTTCATCTTCCGCAGAAATTGCAAACTGGGCCAAACAGGAGGTTAAAGGGACTGACTCTCCAAGTCGGGAGAGTGTTAGTAAAGCGTCTGGAATGTTGCACCCGAGTACCAGCGTACGAAAACTGAGACATATTTGAACACGTCTCCCGATCACATGGTTGATCATACTCTAGGTTCCACATGCATGTTTTAGCTGAAGGAAGAATACCTTAAACCTGGGTAGTTGAAAACCGTGGAATGGGTACCATGCAATATGACTTCAAAGGGTCTTCATTTGCTCACCGAACCTCTCCAATCCTATCACTGCTGCGTTTATGCCCCTGTACACATGCTTGATTCTCCTTCGGAGACATAGCAATCCATAGGTTTTAAGATACTTACTAGTCAGGTACATTCTTAGGCGTTTAATATGCGGTGTTGAGTCCATTTCGTTGAGCAAGGAGTAGCTCTTGTCTATTCCATATTTGGCTTAAGGAACTTTATCTGTGCTCATTTCAATCTCTGGTTTTATGCAGCACCCCAACTCACCTTTCCCCTTAAGCAAGCATAAGTTGGTTTTCTAAATTTGAGACCCTGTTCTGTTCTGTAATTCAGTTCCTGTGTAGCCAAGTTTACATTCCGTGTATTACTGATATCTTATGATGTTTCTTTTTCTGTGTGACTTATTTCAGTTAGAATCATCATACCTGAATCCACTCATTGTGCTGCTAAGGGCCTGATGACATAGATTTCATTGCTGAGTGATATTGTTTTGTAAGTAAATACCACAACTTCTTTATCCATTTTTCACTTTCTGCGATGTTGAACTTGTACTGTAAACGAGGTTCTTGTAAACAGAGCCGTTCCAAACTTTGGGGTGGCTGTGTCTTTTTGATTTTAATTTCCCTAAGCTATAGGACCATAAGTGGAAGTGCCCTAGGCTCTGTTGCTTTGTTTTTTAGATGTTTCAGGAAACACCATACACTTCTCCCGAGTGTCTGTTGGCAATTTACATCCCGCCCATCAGCATAACAAGGCTTCCAGTTCTCCATGGCCTGTCCTGCCTTTCTGGACTTTACACTTTTTTCAGATGGCCCGTTTGACCGGGGGGAAGTGAGACTTCATTGTAGTGCAGATTTTATTTGCAAGCTTGCTTGGTTGGCCAAAAAGTGCGTATGCGTTTTTTCCTGAATATATTCAGGAAAAAACGCATACGCCCTTTTTGGCCAAGTGCATCATTGTGGACGTTCTGCCTCTTTTCCTATGCTTTCAATGCAATTCCAGTCTACCTCCTGAAATCGGTTTCCTGCAACTCTGCCCCGCTTTCAAGTCCTCTTGGCAGCCTTACTTCAGTATATTTTTGGACGATAGCTGTCATTTATAACTCTGCAGGTTTGTGAATTACAGTGCCCCTGAGCTCCTTTCTTCAACTCGCTTTCTTGTGAGCTGTCCGCAACACTGCAGGATGACTTCAGGCCCTAATCTGGTTCCGGCACGGCACGCTGAGCCTTTGGTTATTTCCTCTTCCTGGTTGGAAATGAGAGTTAAATTTGCCCGTCCAGACACCTCCAGCTAGTCTCTCATTGGTTCTCCCTATTCCTGTTCATCTTCCGCAGAAATTGCAAACTGGGCCAAACAGGAGGTTAAAGGCCCTGACTCTCCAAGTGGGGAGAGTGTTAGTAAAGCGTCTGGAATGTTGCACCCGAGAATCAGGGGAGGAGAACTGAGACATATTTGAACACGTCTCCCGTTCACACGGTTGATCATACTCTGGGTTCCACATGCATGTTTTAGCTGAAGGAAGAATACCTTAAACCTGGGTAGTTGAAACCCGTGGAATGGGTACCATGCAATATGACTTCAAAGGGTCTTCATTTGCTCACCGAACCTCTCCAATCCTATCACTGCTGCGTTTATGCCCCTATACACACGCTTGATTCTCTTTTGGAGACATCGCAATCCATAGGTTTAAAGATACTTACTAGTCAGGTACATTCTTAGGCGTTTAATATGGGGTGTTGAGTCCATTTCGTTGAGCAAGGAGTAGCTCTTGTCTATTCCATATTTGGCTTAAGGAACTTTATCTGTGCTCATTTCAATCTCTGGTTTTATGCAGCACCCCAACTCACCTTTCCCCTTAAGCAAGCATAAGTTGGTTTTCTAAATTTGAGACCCTGTTCTGTTTTGGAATTCAGTTCCTGTGTAGCCAAGTTTACATTCCGTGTATTAGTGATATCTTATGATGTTTCTTTTTCTGTGTGAATTATTTCAGTTAGAAGCATCGTACCTGAATCCACTCATTATGCTGCTACGGGCCTGATGACATAGATTTCATTGCTGAGTGATACTGCATTGTACATAAGTACCACAAGTTCATTATCCATTTTTCACTTTCTGTGATACTGAACTTATACGGTAAATGAGGTTCTTGTAAACAGAGGCGTCCCAAACTTTGGGGTGGCTGTGTCTTTTTGATTTTAATTTCCCTAAGCTATAGGACCATAAGTGGAAGTGCCCTAGGCTCTGTTGCTTTGTTTTTTAGATGTTTCAGGAAACACCATACACTTCTCCCAAGTGTCTGTTGGCAATTTACATCCCGCCCATCAGCATAACAAGGCTCCCAGTTCTCCATGGCCTGTCCTGCCTTTCTGGACTTTACACTTTTTTCAGATGGCCCGTTTGACCGGGGGGAAGTGAGACTTCATTGTAGTGCAGATTTCCTTTGCAAGCTTGCTTGGTTGGCCAAAAAGTGCGTATGCGTTTTTTCCTGAATATATTCAGGAAAAAACGCATACGCCCTTTTTGGCCAAGTGCATCATTGTGGACGTTCTGCCTCTTTTCCTATGCTTTCAATGCAATTCCAGTCTACCTCCTGAAATCGGTTTCCTGCAACTCTGCCCCGCTTTCAAGTCCTCTTGGCAGCCTTACTTCAGTATATTTTTGGACGATAGCTGTCATTTATAACTCTGCAGGTTTGTGAATTACAGTGCCCCTGAGCTCCTTTCTTCAACTCGCGTTCTTGTGAGCTGTCCGCAACACTGCAGGATGATTTCAGGCCCTAATCTGGTTCCGGCACGGCACGCTGAGCCTTTGGTTATTTCCTCTTCCTGGTGGGAAATGAGAGTTAAATTTGCCCGTCCAGACACCTCCAGCTAGTCTCTCATTGGTTCTCGCTATTCCTGTTCATCTTCCGCAGAAATTGCAAACTGGGCCAAACAGGAGGTTAAAGGCCCTGACTCTCCAAGTGGGGAGAGTGTTAGTAAAGCGTCTGGAATGTTGCACCCGAGAATCAGGGGAGGAGAACTGAGACATATTTGAACACGTCTCCCGTTCACACGGTTGATCATACTCTAGGTTCCACATGCATGTTTTAGCTGAAGGAAGAATACCTTAAACCTGGGTAGTTGAAAACCGTGGAATGGGTACCATGCAATATGACTTCAAAGGGTCTTCATTTGCTCACCGAACCTCTCCAATCCTATCACTGCTGCGTTTATGCCCCTGTACACATGCTTGATTCTCCTTCGGAGACATAGCAATCCATAGGTTTTAAGATACTTACTAGTCAGGTACATTCTTAGGCGTTTAATATGCGGTGTTGAGTCCATTTCGTTGAGCAAGGAGTAGCTCTTGTCTATTCCATATTTGGCTTAAGGAACTTTATCTGTGCTCATTTCAATCTCTGGTTTTATGCAGCACCCCAACTCACCTTTCCCCTTAAGCAAGCATAAGTTGGTTTTCTAAATTTGAGACCCTGTTCTGTTCTGTAATTCAGTTCCTGTGTAGCCAAGTTTACATTCCGTGTATTACTGATATCTTATGATGTTTCATTTTCTGTGTGACTTATTTCAGTTAGAATCATCATACCTGAATCCACTCATTGTGCTGCTAAGGGCCTGATGACATAGATTTCATTGCTGAGTGATATTGTTTTGTAAGTAAATACCACAACTTCTTTATCCATTTTTCACTTTCTGTGATACTGAACTTATACGGTAAATGAGGTTCTTGTAAACAGAGGCGTCCCAAACTTTGGGGTGGCTGTGTCTTTTTGATTTTAATTTCCCTAAGCTATAGGACCATAAGTGGAAGTGCTCTAGGCTCTGTTGCTTTGTTTTTTAGATGTTTCAGGAAACACCATACACTTCTCCCGAGTGTCTGTTGGCAATTTACATCCCGCCCATCAGCATAACAAGGCTCCCAGTTCTCCATGGCCTGTCCTGCCTTTCTGGACTTTACACTTTTTTCAGATGGCCCGTTTGACCGGGGGGAAGTGAGACTTCATTGTAGTGCAGATTTCCTTTGCAAGCTTGCTTGGTTGGCCAAAAAGTGCGTATGCGTTTTTTCCTGAATATATTCAGGAAAAAACGCATACGCCCTTTTTGGCCAAGTGCATCATTGTGGACGTTCTGCCTCTTTTCCTATGCTTTCAATGCAATTCCAGTCTACCTCCTGAAATCGGTTTCCTGCAACTCTGCCCCGCTTTCAAGTCCTCTTGGCAGCCTTACTTCAGTATATTTTTGGACGATAGCTGTCATTTATAACTCTGCAGGTTTGTGAATTACAGTGCCCCTGAGCTCCTTTCTTCAACTCGCGTTCTTGTGAGCTGTCCGCAACACTGCAGGATGACTTCAGGCCCTAATCTGGTTCCGGCACGGCACGCTGAGCCTTTGGTTATTTCCTCTTCCTGGTGGGAAATGAGAGTTAAATTTGCCCGTCCAGACACCTCCAGCTAGTCTCTCATTGGTTCTCGCTATTCCTGTTCATCTTCCGCAGAAATTGCAAACTGGGCCAAACAGGAGGTTAAAGGCCCTGACTCTCCAAGTGGGGAGAGTGTTAGTAAAGCGTCTGGAATGTTGCACCCGAGAATCAGGGGAGGAGAACTGAGACATATTTGAACACGTCTCCCGTTCACACGGTTGATCATACTCTTGGTTCCACATGCATGTTTTAGCTGAAGGAAGAATACCTTAAACCTGGGTAGTTGAAACCCGTGGAATGGGTACCATGCAATATGACTTCAAAGGGTCTTCATTTGCTCACCGAACCTCTCCAATCCTATCACTGCTGCGTTTATGCCCCTGTACACACGCTTGATTCTCTTTTGGAGACATCGCAATCCATAGGTTTAAAGATACTTACTAGTCAGGTACATTCTTAGGCGTTTAATATGGGGTGTTGAGTCCATTTCGTTGAGCAAGGAGTAGCTCTTGTCTATTCCATATTTGGCTTAAGGAACTTTATCTGTGCTCATTTCAATCTCTGGTTTTATGCAGCACCCCAACTCACCTTTCCCCTTAAGCAAGCATAAGTTGGTTTTCTAAATTTGAGACCCTGTTCTGTTTTGGAATTCAGTTCCTGTGTAGCCAAGTTTACATTCCGTGTATTAGTGATATCTTATGATGTTTCTTTTTCTGTGTGACTTATTTCAGTTAGAAGCATCGTACCTGAATCCACTCATTATGCTGCTACGGGCCTGATGACATAGATTTCATTGCTGAGTGATACTGCATTGTACGTAAGTACCACAAGTTCTTTATCCATTTTTCACTTTCTGTGATACTGAACTTGTACGGTAAACGAGGTTCTTGTAAACAGAGGCGTCCCAAACTTTGGGGTGGCTGTGTCTTTTTGATTTTAATTTCCCTAAGCTATAGGACCATAAGTGGAAGTGCCCTAGGCTCTGTTGCTTTGTTTTTTAGATGTTTCAGGAAACACCATACACTTCTCCCGAGTGTCTGTTGGCAATTTACATCCCGCCCATCAGCATAACAAGGCTCCCAGTTCTCCATGGCCTGTCCTGCCTTTCTGGATTTTACACTTTTTTCAGATGGCCCTTTTGACCGGGAGGAAGTGAGACTTCATTGTAGTGCAGATTTCCTTTGCAAGTTTGCTTGGTTGGCCAAAAAGGGCGTATGCGTTTTTTCCTGAATATATTCAGGAAAAAACACATACGCCCTTTTTGGCCAAGTGCATCATTGAGGCCGTTCTGCCTCTTTTCCTATGCTTTCAATGCAATTCCAGTCTACCTCCTGAAATCGGTTTCCTGCAATTCTGCCCTGCTTTCAAGTCCTCTTGGCAGCCTTACTTCAGTATATTTTTGGACGATAGCTGTCATTTATAACTCTGCAGGTTTGTGAATTACAGTGCCCCTGAGCTCTTTTCTTCAACTCGCTTTCTTGTGAGCTGGCCGCAACACCGCAGGATGGCTTCAGGCCCTAATCTGGTTCCGGCACGGCACGCTGAGCCTTTGGTTAATTCCTCTTCCTGGTGGGAAATGAGAGTTAAATTTGCCCGTCCAGACACCTCCAGCTAGTCTCTCATTGGTTCTCCCTATTCCTGTTCATCTTCCGCAGAAATTGCAAACTGGGCCAAACAGGAGGTTAAAGGCCCTGACTCTCCAAGTGGGGAGAGTGTTAGTAAAGCGTCTGGAATGTTGCACCCGAGAATCAGGGGAGGAGAACTGAGACATATTTGAACACGTCTCCCGTTCACACGGTTGATCATACTCTGGGTTCCACATGCATGTTTTAGCTGAAGGAAGAATACCTTAAACCTGGGTAGTTGAAACCCGTGGAATGGGTACCATGCAATATGACTTCAAAGGGTCTTCATTTGCTCACCGAACCTCTCCAATCCTATCACTGCTGCGTTTATGCCCCTATACACACGCTTGATTCTCTTTTGGAGACATCGCAATCCATAGGTTTAAAGATACTTACTAGTCAGGTACATTCTTAGGCGTTTAATATGGGGTGTTGAGTCCATTTCGTTGAGCAAGGAGTAGCTCTTGTCTATTCCATATTTGGCTTAAGGAACTTTATCTGTGCTCATTTCAATCTCTGGTTTTATGCAGCACCCCAACTCACCTTTCCCCTTAAGCAAGCATAAGTTGGTTTTCTAAATTTGAGACCCTGTTCTGTTTTGGAATTCAGTTCCTGTGTAGCCAAGTTTACATTCCGTGTATTAGTGATATCTTATGATGTTTCTTTTTCTGTGTGAATTATTTCAGTTAGAAGCATCGTACCTGAATCCACTCATTATGCTGCTACGGGCCTGATGACATAGATTTCATTGCTGAGTGATACTGCATTGTACATAAGTACCACAAGTTCATTATCCATTTTTCACTTTCTGTGATACTGAACTTATACGGTAAATGAGGTTCTTGTAAACAGAGGCGTCCCAAACTTTGGGGTGGCTGTGTCTTTTTGATTTTAATTTCCCTAAGCTATAGGACCATAAGTGGAAGTGCCCTAGGCTCTGTTGCTTTGTTTTTTAGATGTTTCAGGAAACACCATACACTTCTCCCAAGTGTCTGTTGGCAATTTACATCCCGCCCATCAGCATAACAAGGCTCCCAGTTCTCCATGGCCTGTCCTGCCTTTCTGGACTTTACACTTTTTTCAGATGGCCCGTTTGACCGGGGGGAAGTGAGACTTCATTGTAGTGCAGATTTCCTTTGCAAGCTTGCTTGGTTGGCCAAAAAGTGCGTATGCGTTTTTTCCTGAATATATTCAGGAAAAAACGCATACGCCCTTTTTGGCCAAGTGCATCATTGTGGACGTTCTGCCTCTTTTCCTATGCTTTCAATGCAATTCCAGTCTACCTCCTGAAATCGGTTTCCTGCAACTCTGCCCCGCTTTCAAGTCCTCTTGGCAGCCTTACTTCAGTATATTTTTGGACGATAGCTGTCATTTATAACTCTGCAGGTTTGTGAATTACAGTGCCCCTGAGCTCCTTTCTTCAACTCGCGTTCTTGTGAGCTGTCCGCAACACTGCAGGATGATTTCAGGCCCTAATCTGGTTCCGGCACGGCACGCTGAGCCTTTGGTTATTTCCTCTTCCTGGTGGGAAATGAGAGTTAAATTTGCCCGTCCAGACA
The DNA here is from genome assembly GCF_039906515.1 of Pseudorca crassidens. Lineage (NCBI taxonomy): Eukaryota > Metazoa > Chordata > Mammalia > Artiodactyla > Delphinidae > Pseudorca > Pseudorca crassidens. The sequence goes on from NC_090301.1 coordinate 106,322,459, forward strand.
CCTCCAGCTAGTCTCTCATTGGTTCTCGCTATTCCTGTTCATCTTCCGCAGAAATTGCAAACTGGGCCAAACAGGAGGTTAAAGGCCCTGACTCTCCAAGTGGGGAGAGTGTTAGTAAAGCGTCTGGAATGTTGCACCCGAGAATCAGGGGAGGAGAACTGAGACATATTTGAACACGTCTCCCGTTCACACGGTTGATCATACTCTTGGTTCCACATGCATGTTTTAGCTGAAGGAAGAATACCTTAAACCTGGGTAGTTGAAACCCGTGGAATGGGTACCATGCAATATGACTTCAAAGGGTCTTCATTTGCTCACCGAACCTCTCCAATCCTATCACTGCTGCGTTTATGCCCCTGTACACACGCTTGATTCTCTTTTGGAGACATCGCAATCCATAGGTTTAAAGATACTTACTAGTCAGGTACATTCTTAGGCGTTTAATATGGGGTGTTGAGTCCATTTCGTTGAGCAAGGAGTAGCTCTTGTCTATTCCATATTTGGCTTAAGGAACTTTATCTGTGCTCATTTCAATCTCTGGTTTTATGCAGCACCCCAACTCACCTTTCCCCTTAAGCAAGCATAAGTTGGTTTTCTAAATTTGAGACCCTGTTCTGTTTTGGAATTCAGTTCCTGTGTAGCCAAGTTTACATTCCGTGTATTAGTGATATCTTATGATGTTTCTTTTTCTGTGTGACTTATTTCAGTTAGAAGCATCGTACCTGAATCCACTCATTATGCTGCTACGGGCCTGATGACATAGATTTCATTGCTGAGTGATACTGCATTGTACGTAAGTACCACAAGTTCTTTATCCATTTTTCACTTTCTGTGATACTGAACTTGTACGGTAAACGAGGTTCTTGTAAACAGAGGCGTCCCAAACTTTGGGGTGGCTGTGTCTTTTTGATTTTAATTTCCCTAAGCTATAGGACCATAAGTGGAAGTGCCCTAGGCTCTGTTGCTTTGTTTTTTAGATGTTTCAGGAAACACCATACACTTCTCCCGAGTGTCTGTTGGCAATTTACATCCCGCCCATCAGCATAACAAGGCTCCCAGTTCTCCATGGCCTGTCCTGCCTTTCTGGATTTTACACTTTTTTCAGATGGCCCTTTTGACCGGGAGGAAGTGAGACTTCATTGTAGTGCAGATTTCCTTTGCAAGTTTGCTTGGTTGGCCAAAAAGGGCGTATGCGTTTTTTCCTGAATATATTCAGGAAAAAACACATACGCCCTTTTTGGCCAAGTGCATCATTGAGGCCGTTCTGCCTCTTTTCCTATGCTTTCAATGCAATTCCAGTCTACCTCCTGAAATCGGTTTCCTGCAATTCTGCCCTGCTTTCAAGTCCTCTTGGCAGCCTTACTTCAGTATATTTTTGGACGATAGCTGTCATTTATAACTCTGCAGGTTTGTGAATTACAGTGCCCCTGAGCTCTTTTCTTCAACTCGCTTTCTTGTGAGCTGGCCGCAACACCGCAGGATGGCTTCAGGCCCTAATCTGGTTCCGGCACGGCACGCTGAGCCTTTGGTTAATTCCTCTTCCTGGTGGGAAATGAGAGTTAAATTTGCCCGTCCAGACACCTCCAGCTAGTCTCTCATTGGTTCTCGCTATTCCTGTTCATCTTCCGCAGAAATTACAAACTGGGCCAAACAGGAGGTTAAAGGGACTGAGTCTCCAAGTCGGGAGAGTGTTAGTAAAGCGTCTGGAATGTTGCACCCGAGTACCAGGGTACGAAAACTGAGACATATTTGAACACGTCTCCCGATCACATGGTTGATCATACTCTAGGTTCCACATGCATGTTTTAGCTGAAGGAAGAATACCTTAAACCTGGGTAGTTGAAACCCGTGGAATGGGTACCATGCAATATGATTTCAAAGGATCTTCATTTGCTCACCGAACCTCTCCAATCCTATCACTGCTGCGTTTATGCCCCTGTACACATGCTTGATTCTCTTTCGGAGACATAGCAATCCATAGGTTTTAAGATACTTACTAGTCAGGTACATTCTTAGGCGTTTAATATGCGGTGTTGAGTCCATTTCGTTGAGCAAGGAGTAGCTCTTGTCTATTCCATATTTGGCTTAAGGAACTTTATCTGTGCTCATTTCAATCTCTGGTTTTATGCAGCACCCCAACTCACCTTTCCCCTTAAGCAAGCATAAGTTGGTTTTCTAAATTTGACACCCTGTTCTGTTCTGTAATTCAGTTCCTGTGTAGCCAAGTTTACATTCCGTGTATTACTGATATCTTATGATGTTTCTTTTTCTGTGTGACTTATTTCAGTTAGAATCATCGTACCTGAATCCATTCTTTGTGCTGCTAAGGGCCTGTTGACATAGATTTCATTGCTGAGTGATATTGCTTTGTAAGTAAATACCACAACTTCTTTATCCATTTTTCACATTTGCGATGTTGAACTTGTACTGTAAACGAGGTTCTTGTAAACAGAGCCGTTCCATACTTTGGGGTGGCTGTGTCTTTTTGATTTTAATTTCCCTAAGCTATAGGACCATAAGTGGAAGTGCCCTAGGCTCTGTTGCTTTGTTTTTTAGATGTTTCAGGAAACACCATACACTTCTCCCCAGTGTCTGTTGGCAATTTACATCCCGCCCATCAGCATAACAAGGCTCCCAGTTCTCCATGGCCTGTCCTGCCTTTCTGGATTTTATTCTTTTTTCAGATGGCCCTTTTGACCGGGGGGAAGTGAGACTTCATTGTAGTGCAGATTTCCTTTGCAAGTTTGCTTGGTTGGCCAAAAAGGGCGTATGCGTTTTTTCCTGAATATATTCAGGAAAAAACGCATACGCCCTTTTTGGCCAAGTGCATCATTGTGGACGTTCTGCCTCTTTTCCTATGCTTTCAATGCAATTCCAGTCTACCTCCTGAAATCGGTTTCCTGCAATTCTGCCCCGCTTTCAAGTCCTCTTGGCAGCCTTACTTCAGTATATTTTTGGACGATAACTGTCATTTATAACTCTGAAGTTTTGTGAATTACAGTGCCCCTGAGCTCCTTTCTTCAACTCGCTTTCTTGTGAGCTGGCCGCAACACCGCAGGATGGCTTCAGGCCCTAATCTGGTTCCGGCACGGCACGCTGAGCCTTTGGTTATTTCCTCTTCCTGGTGGGAAATGAGAGTTAAATTTGCCCGTCCAGACACCTCCAGCTAGTCTCTCATTGGTTCTCCCTATTCCTGTTCATCTTCCACAGAAATTGCAAACTGGGCCAAACAGGAGGTTAAAGGGACTGACTCTCCAAGTCGGGAGAGTGTTAGTAAAGCATCTGGAATGTTGCACCCGAGTACCAGGGTACGAAAACTGAGACATATTTGAACACGTCTCCCGTTCACACGGTTGATCATACTCTGGGTTCCACATGCATGTTTTAGCTGAAGGAAGAATACCTTAAACCTGGGTAGTTGAAACCCGTGGAATGGGTACCATGCAATATGACTTCAAAGGGTCTTCATTTGCTCACCGAACCTCTCCAATCCTATCACTGCTGCGTTTATGCCCCTGTACACATGCTTGATTCTCTTTTGGAGACATAGCAATCCATAGGTTTTAAGATACTTACTAGTCAGGTACATTCTTAGGCGTTTAATATGGGGTGTTGAGTCCATTTCATTGAGCAAGGAGTAGCTCTTGTCTATTCCATATTTGGCTTAAGGAACTTTATCTGTGCTCATTTCAATCTCTGGTTTTATGCAGCACCCCAACTCACCTTTTCTCTTAAGCAAACATAAGTTGGTTTTCTAAATTTGAGACCCTGTTCTGTTTTGGAATTCAGTTCCTGTGTAGCCAAGTTTACATTCCGTGTATTAGTGATATCTTATGATGTTTCTTTTTCTGTGTGAATTATTTCAGTTAGAAGCATCGTACCTGAATCCACTCATTATGCTGCTACGGGCCTGATGACATAGATTTCATTGCTGAGTGATACTGCATTGTACATAAGTACCACAAGTTCATTATCCATTTTTCACTTTCTGTGATACTGAACTTATACGGTAAATGAGGTTCTTGTAAACAGAGGCGTCCCAAACTTTGGGGTGGCTGTGTCTTTTTGATTTTAATTTCCCTAAGCTATAGGACCATAAGTGGAAGTGCCCTAGGCTCTGTTGCTTTGTTTTTTAGATGTTTCAGGAAACACCATACACTTCTCCCGAGTGTCTGTTGGCAATTTACATCCCGCCCATCAGCATAACAAGGCTCCCAGTTCTCCATGGCCTGTCCTGCCTTTCTGGACTTTACACTTTTTTCAGATGGCCCGTTTGACCGGGGGGAAGTGAGACTTCATTGTAGTGCAGATTTCCTTTGCAAGCTTGCTTGGTTGGCCAAAAAGTGCGTATGCGTTTTTTCCTGAATATATTCAGGAAAAAACGCATACGCCCTTTTTGGCCAAGTGCATCATTGTGGACGTTCTGCCTCTTTTCCTATGCTTTCAATGCAATTCCAGTCTACCTCCTGAAATCGGTTTCCTGCAACTCTGCCCCGCTTTCAAGTCCTCTTGGCAGCCTTACTTCAGTATATTTTTGGACGATAGCTGTCATTTATAACTCTGCAGGTTTGTGAATTACAGTGCCCCTGAGCTCCTTTCTTCAACTCGCGTTCTTGTGAGCTGTCCGCAACACTGCAGGATGATTTCAGGCCCTAATCTGGTTCCGGCACGGCACGCTGAGCCTTTGGTTATTTCCTCTTCCTGGTGGGAAATGAGAGTTAAATTTGCCCGTCCAGACACCTCCAGCTAGTCTCTCATTGGTTCTCGCTATTCCTGTTCATCTTCCGCAGAAATTGCAAACTGGGCCAAACAGGAGGTTAAAGGCCCTGACTCTCCAAGTGGGGAGAGTGTTAGTAAAGCGTCTGGAATGTTGCACCCGAGAATCAGGGGAGGAGAACTGAGACATATTTGAACACGTCTCCCGTTCACACGGTTGATCATACTCTTGGTTCCACATGCATGTTTTAGCTGAAGGAAGAATACCTTAAACCTGGGTAGTTGAAACCCGTGGAATGGGTACCATGCAATATGACTTCAAAGGGTCTTCATTTGCTCACCGAACCTCTCCAATCCTATCACTGCTGCGTTTATGCCCCTGTACACACGCTTGATTCTCTTTTGGAGACATCGCAATCCATAGGTTTAAAGATACTTACTAGTCAGGTACATTCTTAGGCGTTTAATATGGGGTGTTGAGTCCATTTCGTTGAGCAAGGAGTAGCTCTTGTCTATTCCATATTTGGCTTAAGGAACTTTATCTGTGCTCATTTCAATCTCTGGTTTTATGCAGCACCCCAACTCACCTTTCCCCTTAAGCAAGCATAAGTTGGTTTTCTAAATTTGAGACCCTGTTCTGTTTTGGAATTCAGTTCCTGTGTAGCCAAGTTTACATTCCGTGTATTAGTGATATCTTATGATGTTTCTTTTTCTGTGTGACTTATTTCAGTTAGAAGCATCGTACCTGAATCCACTCATTATGCTGCTACGGGCCTGATGACATAGATTTCATTGCTGAGTGATACTGCATTGTACGTAAGTACCACAAGTTCTTTATCCATTTTTCACTTTCTGTGATACTGAACTTGTACGGTAAACGAGGTTCTTGTAAACAGAGGCGTCCCAAACTTTGGGGTGGCTGTGTCTTTTTGATTTTAATTTCCCTAAGCTATAGGACCATAAGTGGAAGTGCCCTAGGCTCTGTTGCTTTGTTTTTTAGATGTTTCAGGAAACACCATACACTTCTCCCGAGTGTCTGTTGGCAATTTACATCCCGCCCATCAGCATAACAAGGCTCCCAGTTCTCCATGGCCTGTCCTGCCTTTCTGGATTTTACACTTTTTTCAGATGGCCCTTTTGACCGGGAGGAAGTGAGACTTCATTGTAGTGCAGATTTCCTTTGCAAGTTTGCTTGGTTGGCCAAAAAGGGCGTATGCGTTTTTTCCTGAATATATTCAGGAAAAAACACATACGCCCTTTTTGGCCAAGTGCATCATTGAGGACGTTCTGCCTCTTTTCCTATGCTTTCAATGCAATTCCAGTCTACCTCCTGAAATCGGTTTCCTGCAATTCTGCCCTGCTTTCAAGTCCTCTTGGCAGCCTTACTTCAGTATATTTTTGGACGATAGCTGTCATTTATAACTCTGCAGGTTTGTGAATTACAGTGCCCCTGAGCTCTTTTCTTCAACTCGCTTTCTTGTGAGCTGGCCGCAACACCGCAGGATGGCTTCAGGCCCTAATCTGGTTCCGGCACGGCACGCTGAGCCTTTGGTTAATTCCTCTTCCTGGTGGGAAATGAGAGTTAAATTTGCCCGTCCAGACACCTCCAGCTAGTCTCTCATTGGTTCTCGCTATTCCTGTTCATCTTCCGCAGAAATTACAAACTGGGCCAAACAGGAGGTTAAAGGGACTGAGTCTCCAAGTCGGGAGAGTGTTAGTAAAGCGTCTGGAATGTTGCACCCGAGTACCAGGGTACGAAAACTGAGACATATTTGAACACGTCTCCCGATCACATGGTTGATCATACTCTAGGTTCCACATGCATGTTTTAGCTGAAGGAAGAATACCTTAAACCTGGGTAGTTGAAACCCGTGGAATGGGTACCATGCAATATGATTTCAAAGGATCTTCATTTGCTCACCGAACCTCTCCAATCCTATCACTGCTGCGTTTATGCCCCTGTACACATGCTTGATTCTCTTTCGGAGACATAGCAATCCATAGGTTTTAAGATACTTACTAGTCAGGTACATTCTTAGGCGTTTAATATGCGGTGTTGAGTCCATTTCGTTGAGCAAGGAGTAGCTCTTGTCTATTCCATATTTGGCTTAAGGAACTTTATCTGTGCTCATTTCAATCTCTGGTTTTATGCAGCACCCCAACTCACCTTTCCCCTTAAGCAAGCATAAGTTGGTTTTCTAAATTTGACACCCTGTTCTGTTCTGTAATTCAGTTCCTGTGTAGCCAAGTTTACATTCCGTGTATTACTGATATCTTATGATGTTTCTTTTTCTGTGTGACTTATTTCAGTTAGAATCATCGTACCTGAATCCATTCTTTGTGCTGCTAAGGGCCTGTTGACATAGATTTCATTGCTGAGTGATATTGCTTTGTAAGTAAATACCACAACTTCTTTATCCATTTTTCACATTTGCGATGTTGAACTTGTACTGTAAACGAGGTTCTTGTAAACAGAGCCGTTCCATACTTTGGGGTGGCTGTGTCTTTTTGATTTTAATTTCCCTAAGCTATAGGACCATAAGTGGAAGTGCCCTAGGCTCTGTTGCTTTGTTTTTTAGATGTTTCAGGAAACACCATACACTTCTCCCCAGTGTCTGTTGGCAATTTACATCCCGCCCATCAGCATAACAAGGCTCCCAGTTCTCCATGGCCTGTCCTGCCTTTCTGGATTTTATTCTTTTTTCAGATGGCCCTTTTGACCGGGGGGAAGTGAGACTTCATTGTAGTGCAGATTTCCTTTGCAAGTTTGCTTGGTTGGCCAAAAAGGGCGTATGCGTTTTTTCCTGAATATATTCAGGAAAAAACGCATACGCCCTTTTTGGCCAAGTGCATCATTGTGGACGTTCTGCCTCTTTTCCTATGCTTTCAATGCAATTCCAGTCTACCTCCTGAAATCGGTTTCCTGCAATTCTGCCCCGCTTTCAAGTCCTCTTGGCAGCCTTACTTCAGTATATTTTTGGACGATAACTGTCATTTATAACTCTGAAGTTTTGTGAATTACAGTGCCCCTGAGCTCCTTTCTTCAACTCGCTTTCTTGTGAGCTGGCCGCAACACCGCAGGATGGCTTCAGGCCCTAATCTGGTTCCGGCACGGCACGCTGAGCCTTTGGTTATTTCCTCTTCCTGGTGGGAAATGAGAGTTAAATTTGCCCGTCCAGACACCTCCAGCTAGTCTCTCATTGGTTCTCCCTATTCCTGTTCATCTTCCACAGAAATTGCAAACTGGGCCAAACAGGAGGTTAAAGGGACTGACTCTCCAAGTCGGGAGAGTGTTAGTAAAGCGTCTGGAATGTTGCACCCGAGTACCAGCGTACGAAAACTGAGACATATTTGAACACGTCTCCCGTTCACACGGTTGATCATACTCTGGGTTCCACATGCATGTTTTAGCTGAAGGAAGAATACCTTAAACCTGGGTAGTTGAAACCCGTGGAATGGGTACCATGCAATATGACTTCAAAGGGTCTTCATTTGCTCACCGAACCTCTCCAATCCTATCACTGCTGCGTTTATGCCCCTGTACACATGCTTGATTCTCTTTTGGAGACATAGCAATCCATAGGTTTTAAGATACTTACTAGTCAGGTACATTCTTAGGCGTTTAATATGGGGTGTTGAGTCCATTTCATTGAGCAAGGAGTAGCTCTTGTCTATTCCATATTTGGCTTAAGGAACTTTATCTGTGCTCATTTCAATCTCTGGTTTTATGCAGCACCCCAACTCACCTTTTCTCTTAAGCAAACATAAGTTGGTTTTCTAAATTTGAGACCCTGTTCTGTTTTGGAATTCAGTTCCTGTGTAGCCAAGTTTACATTCCGTGTATTAGTGATATCTTATGATGTTTCTTTTTCTGTGTGAATTATTTCAGTTAGAAGCATCGTACCTGAATCCACTCATTATGCTGCTACGGGCCTGATGACATAGATTTCATTGCTGAGTGATACTGCATTGTACGTAAGTACCACAAGTTCTTTATCCAGTTTTCACTTTCTGTGATACTGAACTTGTACGGTAAACGAGGTTCTTGTAAACAGAGGCGTCCCAAACTTTGGGGTGGCTGTGTCTTTTTGATTTTAATTTCCCTAAGCTATAGGACCATAAGTGGAAGTGCCCTAGGCTCTGTTCCTTTGTTTTTTAGATGTTTCAGGAAACACCATACACTTCTCCCGAGTGTCTGTTGGCAATTTACATCCCGCCCATCAGCATAACAAGGCTCCCAGTTCTCCATGGCCTGTCCTGCCTTTCTGGATTTTACACTTTTTTCAGATGGCCCTTTTGACCGGGGGGAAGTGAGACTTCATTGTAGTGCAGATTTCCTTTGCAAGCTTGCTTGGTTGGCCAAAAAGGGCGTATGCGTTTTTTCCTGAATATATTCAGGAAAAAACGCATACGCCCTTTTCGGCCAAGTGCATCATTGAGGACGTTCTGCCCCTTTTCCTATGCTTTCAATGCAATTCCAGTCTACCTCCTGAAATCGGTTTCCTGCAATTCTGCCCCGCTTTCAAGTCCTCTTGGCAGCCTTACTTCAGTATATTTTTGGACGATAGCTGTCATTTATAACTCTGCAGGTTTGTGAATTACAGTGCCCCTGAGCTCCTTTCTTCAGCTCGCTTTCTTGTGAACTGGCCGCAACACCGCAGGATGGCTTCAGGCCCTTATCTGGTTCCGGCACGGCACGCTGAGCCTTTGGTTATTTCCTCTTCCTGGTGGGAAATGAGAGTTAAATTTGCCCGTCCAGACACCTCCAGCTAGTCTCTCATTGGTTCTCCCTATTCCTGTTCATCTTCCGCAGAAATTGCAAACTGGGCCCAACAGGAGGTTAAAGGGACTGACTCTCCAAGTGGGGAGAGTGTTAGTAAAGCGTCTGGAATGTTGCACCCGAGTACCAGGGGAGGAAAACTGAGACATATTTGAACACGTCTCCCGTTCACACGGTTGATCATACTCTGGGTTCCACATGCCTGTTTTAGCTGAAGGAACAATAGCTTAAACCTGGAGAGTTGAGACCCGTGTAATGGATACCATGCAATATGACTTCAAAGGGTCTTCATTTGCTCACCGAACCTCTCCAATCCTATCACTGCTGCGTTTATGCACCTGTACACATGTTTGATTCTCTTTCGGAGACATAGCAATCCATAGATTTTAAGGTACTTACTAGTCAGGTACATTCTTAGGCGTTTAATATACGGTGTTGAGTCCATTTCGTTGAGCAAGGAGTAGCTCTTGTCTATTCCATATTTGGCTTAAGGAACTTTATCTGTGCTCATTTCAATCTCTGGTTTTATGCAGCACCCCAACTCACCTTTCCCCTTAAGCAAGCATAAGTTGGTTTTCTAAATTTGAGACCCTGTTCTGTTCTGTAATTCAGTTCCTGTGTAGCCAAGGTTACATTCCGTGTATTAGTGATATCTTATGATGTTTCTTTTTCTGTGTGACTTATTTCAGTTAGAATCACCATACCTGAATCCACTCATTGTGCTACTAAGGGCCTGATGACATAGATTTCATTGCTGAGTGATATTGCTTTATAAGTAAATACCACAACTTCTTTATCCATTTTTCACTTTCTGCGATGTTGAACTTGTACTGTAAACGAGGTTCTTGTAAACAGAGGCGTCCCAAACTTTGGGGTGGCTGTGTCTTTTTGATTTTAATTTCCCTAAGCTATAGGACCATAAGTGGAAGTGCCCTAGGCTCTGTTGCTTTGTTTTTTAGATGTTTCAGGAAACACCATACACTTCTCCCGAGTGTCTGTTGGCAATTTACATCCCGCCCATCAGCATAACAATGCTCCCAGTTCTCCATGGCCTGTCCTGCCTTTCTGGATTTTATTCTTTTTTCAGATGGCCCTTTTGACCGGGGGGAAGTGAGACTTCATTGTAGTGCAGATTTCCTTTGCAAGTTTGCTTGGTTGGCCAAAAAGTGCGTATGCGTTTTTTCCTGAATATATTCAGGAAAAAACGCATACGCCCTTTTTGGCCAAGTGCATCATTGTGGACGTTCTGCCTCTTTTCCTATGCTTTCAATGCAATTCCAGTCTACCTCCTGAAATCGGTTTCCTGCAATTCTGCCCCGCTTTCAAGTCCTCTTGGCAGCCTTACTTCAGTATATTTTTGGACGATAGCTGTCATTTATAACTCTGCAGGTTTGTGAATTACAGTGCCCCTGAGCTCCTTTCTTCAACTCGCTTTCTTGTGAGCTGGCCGCAACACCGCAGGATGGCTTCAGGCCCTAATCTGGTTCCGGCACGGCATGCTGAGCCTTTGGTTAATTCCTCTTCCTGGTGGGAAATGAGAGTTAAATTTGCCCGTCCAGACACCTCCAGCTAGTTTCTCATTGGTTCTCGCTATTCCTGTTCATCTTCCGCAGAAATTGCAAACTGGGCCAAACAGGAGGTTAAAGGCCCTGACTCTCCAAGTGGGGAGAGTGTTAGTAAAGCATCTGGAATGTTGCACCCGAGTATCAGGGGAGGAAAACTGAGACATATTGGAACACGTCTCCCATTCACACAGTTGATCATACTCTGGGTTCCACATGCATGTTTTAGCTGAAGGAAGAATACCTTAAACCTGGGTAGTTGAAACCCGTGGAATGGGTACCATGCAATATGAATTCAAAGGGTCTTCATTTGCTCACCGAACCTCTCCAATCCTATCACTGCTGCGTTTATGCCCCTGTACACACGCTTGATTCTCTTTTGGAGACATAGCAATCCATAGGTTTAAAGATACTTACTAGTCAGGTACATTCTTAGGCGTTTAATATGGGGTGTTGAGTCCATTTCGTTGAGCAAGGAGTAGCTCTTGTCTATTCCATATTTGGCTTAAGGAACTTTATCTGTGCTCATTTCAATCTCTGGTTTTATGCAGCACCCCAACTCACCTTTCCCCTTAAGCAAGCATAAGTTGGTTTTCTAAATTTGAGACCCTGTTCTGTTTTGGAGTTCAGTTCCTGTGTAGCCAAGTTTACATTCCGTGTATTAGTGATATCTTATGATGTTTCTTTTTCTGTGTGACTTATTTCAGTTAGAATCATCGTACCTGAATCCACTCATTATGCTGCTACGGGCCTGATGACATAGATTTCATTTCTGAGTGATACTGCATTGTACATAAGTACCACAATTTCATTATCCATTTTTCACTTTCTGTGATACTGAACTTATACGGTAAATGAGGTTCTTGTAAACAGAGGCGTCCCAAACTTTGGGGTGGCTGTGTCTTTTTGATTTTAATTTCCCTAAGCTATAGGACCATAAGTGGAAGTGCCCTAGGCTCTGTTGCTTTGTTTTTTAGATGTTTCAGGAAACACCATACACTTCTCCCGAGTGTCTGTTGGCAATATACATCCCGCCCATCAGCATAACAATGCTCCCAGTTCTCCATGGCCTGTCCTGCCTTTCTGGATTTTACACTTTTTTCAGATGGCCCTTTTGACCGGGGGGAAGTGAGACTTCATTGTAGTGCAGATTTCCTTTGCAAGCTTGCTTGGTTGGCCAAAAAGGGCGTATGCGTTTTTTCCTGAATATATTCAGGAAAAAACGCATACGCCCTTTTTGGCCAAGTGCATCATTGTGGACGTTCTGCCTCTTTTCCTATGCTTTCAATGCAATTCCAGTCTACCTCCTGAAATCGGTTTCCTGCAATTCTGCCCCGCTTTCAAGTCCTCTTGGCAGCCTTACTTCAGTATATTTTTGGACGATAGCTGTCATTTATAACTCTGCAGGTTTTTGAATTACAGTACCCCTGAGCTCCTTTCTTCAACTCGCTTTCTTGTGAGCTGGCCGCAACACCGCAGGATGGCTTCAGGCCCTAATCTGGTTCCGGCACGGCACGCTGAGCCTTTGGTTAATTCCTCTTCCTGGTGGGAAATGAGAGTTAAATTTGCCCGTCCAGACACCTCCAGCTAGTCTCTCATTGGTTCTCGCTATTCCTGTTCATCTTCCACAGAAATTGCAAACTGGGCCAAACAGGAGGTTAAAGGGACTGACTCTCCAAGTCGGGAGAGTGTTAGTAAAGCGTCTGGAATGTTGCACCCGAGTACCAGGGTACGAAAACTGAGACATATTTGAACACGTCTCCCGATCACATGGTTGATCATACTCTAGGTTCCACATGCATGTTTTAGCTGAAGGAAGAATACCTTAAACCTGGGTAGTTGAAACCCGTGGAATGGGTACCATGCAATATGACTTCAAAGGGTCTTCATTTGCTCACCGAACCTCTCCAATCCTATCACTGCTGCATTTATGCCCCTGTACACATGCTTGATTCTCTTTCGGAGACATAGCAATCCATAGGTTTTAAGATACTTACTAGTCAGGTACATTCTTAGGCGTTTAATATGCGGTGTTGAGTCCATTTCGTTGAGCAAGGAGTAGCTCTTGTCTATTCCATATTTGGCTTAAGGAACTTTATCTGTGCTCATTTCAATCTCTGGTTTTATGCAGCACCCCAACTCACCTTTCCCCTTAAGCAAGCATAAGTTGGTTTTCTAAATTTGAGACCCTGTTCTGTTCTGTAATTCAGTTCCTGTGTAGCCAAGGTTACATTCCGTGTATTAGTGATATCTTATGATGTTTCTTTTTCTGTGTGACTTATTTCAGTTAGAATCACCATACCTGAATCCACTCATTGTGCTACTAAGGGCCTGATGACATAGATTTCATTGCTGAGTGATATTGCTTTATAAGTAAATACCACAACTTCTTTATCCATTTTTCACTTTCTGCGATGTTGAACTTGTACTGTAAACGAGGTTCTTGTAAACAGAGGCGTCCCAAACTTTGGGGTGGCTGTGTCTTTTTGATTTTAATTTCCCTAAGCTATAGGACCATAAGTGGAAGTGCCCTAGGCTCTGTTGCTTTGTTTTTTAGATGTTTCAGGAAACACCATACACTTCTCCCGAGTGTCTGTTGGCAATTTACATCCCGCCCATCAGCATAACAAGGCTCCCAGTTCTCCATGGCCTGTCCTGCCTTTCTGGATTTTACACTTTTTTCAGATGGCCCTTTTGACCGGGGGGAAGTGAGACTTCATTGTAGTGCAGATTTCCTTTGCAAGCTTGCTTGGTTGGCCAAAAAGTGCGTATGCGTTTTTTCCTGAATATATTCAGGAAAAAACGCATACGCCCTTTTTGGCCAAGTGCATCATTGTGGACGTTCTGCCTCTTTTCCTATGCTTTCAATGCAATTCCAGTCTACCTCCTGAAATCGGTTTCCTGCAATTCTGCCCCGCTTTCAAGTCCTCTTGGCAGCCTTACTTCAGTATATTTTTGGACGATAGCTGTCATTTATAACTCTGCAGGTTTGTGAATTACAGTACCCCTGAGCTCCTTTCTTCAACTCGCTTTCTTGTGAGCTGGCCGCAACACCGCAGGATGGCTTCAGGCCCTAATCTGGTTCCGGCACGGCACGCTGAGCCTTTGGTTAATTCCTCTTCCTGGTGGAAATGAGAGTTAAATTTGCCCGTCCAGACACCTCCAGCTAGTCTCTCATTGGTTCTCCCTATTCCTGTTCATCTTCCACAGAAATTGCAAACTGGGCCAAACAGGAGGTTAAAGGGACTGACTCTCCAAGTCGGGAGAGTGTTAGTAAAGCGTCTGGAATGTTGCACCCGAGTACCAGGGTACGAAAACTGAGACATATTTGAACACGTCTCCCGATCACATGGTTGATCATACTCTAGGTTCCACATGCATGTTTTAGCTGCAGGAAGAATACCTTAAACCTGGGTAGTTGAAACCCGTGGAATGGGTACCATGCAATATGACTTCAAAGGGTCTTCATTTGCTCACCGAACCTCTCCAATCCTATCACTGCTGCGTTTATGCCCCTGTACACATGCTTGATTCTCTTTCGGAGACATAGCAATCCATAGGTTTTAAGATACTTACTAGTCAGGTACATTCTTAGGCGTTTAATATGCGGTGTTGAGTCCATTTCGTTGAGCAAGGAGTAGCTCTTGTCTATTCCATATTTGGCTTAAGGAACTTTATCTGTGCTCATTTCAATCTCTGGTTTTATGCAGCACCCCAACTCACCTTTACCCTTAAGCAAGCATAAGTTGGTTTTCTAAATTTGAGACCCTGTTCTGTTTTGGAATTCAGTTCCTGTGTAGCCAAGTTTACATTCCGTGTATTAGTGATATCTTATGATGTTTCTTTTTCTGTGTGACTTATTTCAGTTAGAATCATCATACCTGAATCCACTCATTGTGCTGCTAAGGGCCTGATGACGTAGATTTCATTGCTGAGTGATATTGCTTTGTAAGTAAATACCACAACTTCTTTATCCATTTTTCACTTTCTGCGATGTTGAACTTGTACTGTAAACGAGGTTCTTGTAAACAGAGCTGTTGCAAACTTTGGGGTGGCTGTGTCTTTTTGATTTTAATTTCCCTAAGCTATAGGACCATAAGTGGAAGTGCCCTAGGCTCTGTTGCTTTGTTTTTTAGATGTTTCAGGAAACACCATACACTTCTCCCGAGTGTCTGTTGGCAATTTACATCCCGCCCATCAGCATAACAAGGCTCCCAGTTCTCCATGGCCTGTCCTGACTTTCTGGATTTTACACTTTTTTCAGATGGTCCTTTTGACCGGGGGGAAGTGAGACTTCATTGTAGTGCAGATTTCCTTTGCAAGCTTGCTTGGTTGGCCAAAAAGGGCGTATGCGTTTTTTCCTGAATATATTCAGGAAAAAACGCATACGCCCTTTTTGGCCAAGTGCATCATTGTGGACGTTCTGCCTCTTTTCCTATGCTTTCAATGCAATTCCAGTCTACCTCCTGAAATCGGTTTCCTGCAATTCTGCCCCGCTTTCAAGTCCTCTTGGCAGCCTTACTTCAGTATATTTTTGGACGATAGCTGTCATTTATAACTCTGCAGGTTTGTGAATTACAGTGCCCCTGAGCTCCTTTCTTCAACTCGCTTTCTTTTGAGCTGGCCGCAACACAGCAGGATGGCTTCAGGCCCTAATCTGGTTCCGGCACGGCATGCTGAGCCTTTGGTTATTTCCTCTTCCTGGTGGGAAATGAGAGTTAAATTTGCCCGTCCAGACACCTCTAGCTAGTCTCTCATTGGTTCTCCCTATTCCTGTTCATCTTCCGCAGAAATTGCAAACTGGGCCAAACAGGAGGTTAAAGGCGCTGACTCTCCAAGTGGGGAGAGTGTTAGTAAAGCGTCTGGAATGTTGCACCCGAGTACCAGGGTACGAAAACTGAGACATATTTGAACACGTCTCCCGTTCACACGGTTGATCATACTCTGGGTTCCACATGCATGTTTTAGCTGAAGGAAGAATACCTTAAACCTGGGTAGTTGAAACCCGTGGAATGGGTACCATGCAATATGACTTCAAAGGGTCTTCATTTGCTCACCGAACCTCTCCAATCCTATCACTGCTGCGTTTATGCCCCTGTACACATGCTTGATTCTCTTTTGGAGACATAGCAATCCATAGGTTTTAAGATACTTACTAGTCAGGTACATTCTTAGGCGTTTAATATGGGGTGTTGAGTCCATTTCATTGAGCAAGGAGTAGCTCTTGTCTATTCCATATTTGGCTTAAGGAACTTTATCTGTGCTCATTTCAATCTCTGGTTTTATGCAGCACCCCAACTCACCTTTCCTCTTAAGCAAACATAAGTTGGTTTTCTAAATTTTAGACCCTGTTCTGTTTTGTAATTCAGTTCATGTGTAGCCAAGTTCACATTCTGTGTATTAGTGATATCTTATGATGTTTCTTTTTCTGTGTGAATTATTTCAGTTAGAAGCATCGTACCTGAATCCACTCATTATGCTGCTACGGGCCTGATGACATAGATTTCATTGCTGAGTGATACTGCATTGTACATAAGTACCACAAGTTCATTATCCATTTTTCACTTTCTGTGATACTGAACTTATACGGTAAATGAGGTTCTTGTAAACAGAGGCGTCCCAAACTTTGGGGTGGCTGTGTCTTTTTGATTTTAATTTCCCTAAGCTATAGGACCATAAGTGGAAGTGCCCTAGGCTCTGTTGCTTTGTTTTTTAGATGTTTCAGGAAACACCATACACTTCTCCCAAGTGTCTGTTGGCAATTTACATCCCGCCCATCAGCATAACAAGGCTCCCAGTTCTCCATGGCCTGTCCTGCCTTTCTGGACTTTACACTTTTTTCAGATGGCCCGTTTGACCGGGGGGAAGTGAGACTTCATTGTAGTGCAGATTTCCTTTGCAAGCTTGCTTGGTTGGCCAAAAAGTGCGTATGCGTTTTTTCCTGAATATATTCAGGAAAAAACGCATACGCCCTTTTTGGCCAAGTGCATCATTGTGGACGTTCTGCCTCTTTTCCTATGCTTTCAATGCAATTCCAGTCTACCTCCTGAAATCGGTTTCCTGCAACTCTGCCCCGCTTTCAAGTCCTCTTGGCAGCCTTACTTCAGTATATTTTTGGACGATAGCTGTCATTTATAACTCTGCAGGTTTGTGAATTACAGTGCCCCTGAGCTCCTTTCTTCAACTCGCGTTCTTGTGAGCTGTCCGCAACACTGCAGGATGATTTCAGGCCCTAATCTGGTTCCGGCACGGCACGCTGAGCCTTTGGTTATTTCCTCTTCCTGGTGGGAAATGAGAGTTAAATTTGCCCGTCCAGACACCTCCAGCTAGTCTCTCATTGGTTCTCGCTATTCCTGTTCATCTTCCGCAGAAATTGCAAACTGGGCCAAACAGGAGGTTAAAGGCCCTGACTCTCCAAGTGGGGAGAGTGTTAGTAAAGCGTCTGGAATGTTGCACCCGAGAATCAGGGGAGGAGAACTGAGACATATTTGAACACGTCTCCCGTTCACACGGTTGATCATACTCTTGGTTCCACATGCATGTTTTAGCTGAAGGAAGAATACCTTAAACCTGGGTAGTTGAAACCCGTGGAATGGGTACCATGCAATATGACTTCAAAGGGTCTTCATTTGCTCACCGAACCTCTCCAATCCTATCACTGCTGCGTTTATGCCCCTGTACACACGCTTGATTCTCTTTTGGAGACATCGCAATCCATAGGTTTAAAGATACTTACTAGTCAGGTACATTCTTAGGCGTTTAATATGGGGTGTTGAGTCCATTTCGTTGAGCAAGGAGTAGCTCTTGTCTATTCCATATTTGGCTTAAGGAACTTTATCTGTGCTCATTTCAATCTCTGGTTTTATGCAGCACCCCAACTCACCTTTCCCCTTAAGCAAGCATAAGTTGGTTTTCTAAATTTGAGACCCTGTTCTGTTTTGGAATTCAGTTCCTGTGTAGCCAAGTTTACATTCCGTGTATTAGTGATATCTTATGATGTTTCTTTTTCTGTGTGACTTATTTCAGTTAGAAGCATCGTACCTGAATCCACTCATTATGCTGCTACGGGCCTGATGACATAGATTTCATTGCTGAGTGATACTGCATTGTACGTAAGTACCACAAGTTCTTTATCCATTTTTCACTTTCTGTGATACTGAACTTGTACGGTAAACGAGGTTCTTGTAAACAGAGGCGTCCCAAACTTTGGGGTGGCTGTGTCTTTTTGATTTTAATTTCCCTAAGCTATAGGACCATAAGTGGAAGTGCCCTAGGCTCTGTTGCTTTGTTTTTTAGATGTTTCAGGAAACACCATACACTTCTCCCGAGTGTCTGTTGGCAATTTACATCCCGCCCATCAGCATAACAAGGCTCCCAGTTCTCCATGGCCTGTCCTGCCTTTCTGGATTTTACACTTTTTTCAGATGGCCCTTTTGACCGGGAGGAAGTGAGACTTCATTGTAGTGCAGATTTCCTTTGCAAGTTTGCTTGGTTGGCCAAAAAGGGCGTATGCGTTTTTTCCTGAATATATTCAGGAAAAAACACATACGCCCTTTTTGGCCAAGTGCATCATTGTGGACGTTCTGCCTCTTTTCCTATGCTTTCAATGCAATTCCAGTCTACCTCCTGAAATCGGTTTCCTGCAACTCTGCCCCGCTTTCAAGTCCTCTTGGCAGCCTTACTTCAGTATATTTTTGGACGATAGCTGTCATTTATAACTCTGCAGGTTTGTGAATTACAGTGCCCCTGAGCTCCTTTCTTCAACTCGCGTTCTTGTGAGCTGTCCGCAACACTGCAGGATGACTTCAGGCCCTAATCTGGTTCCGGCACGGCACGCTGAGCCTTTGGTTATTTCCTCTTCCTGGTGGGAAATGAGAGTTAAATTTGCCCGTCCAGACACCTCCAGCTAGTCTCTCATTGGTTCTCGCTATTCCTGTTCATCTTCCGCAGAAATTGCAAACTGGGCCAAACAGGATGTTAAAGGCCCTGACTCTCCAAGTGGGGAGAGTGTTAGTAAAGCGTCTGGAATGTTGCACCCGAGAATCAGGGGAGGAGAACTGAGACATATTTGAACACGTCTCCCGTTCACACGGTTGATCATACTCTTGGTTCCACATGCATGTTTTAGCTGAAGGAAGAATACCTTAAACCTGGGTAGTTGAAACCCGTGGAATGGGTACCATGCAATATGACTTCAAAGGGTCTTCATTTGCTCACCGAACCTCTCCAATCCTATCACTGCTGCGTTTATGCCCCTGTACACACGCTTGATTCTCTTTTGGAGACATCGCAATCCATAGGTTTAAAGATACTTACTAGTCAGGTACATTCTTAGGCGTTTAATATGGGGTGTTGAGTCCATTTCGTTGAGCAAGGAGTAGCTCTTGTCTATTCCATATTTGGCTTAAGGAACTTTATCTGTGCTCATTTCAATCTCTGGTTTTATGCAGCACCCCAACTCACCTTTCCCCTTAAGCAAGCATAAGTTGGTTTTCTAAATTTGAGACCCTGTTCTGTTTTGGAATTCAGTTCCTGTGTAGCCAAGTTTACATTCCGTGTATTAGTGATATCTTATGATGTTTCTTTTTCTGTGTGACTTATTTCAGTTAGAAGCATCGTACCTGAATCCACTCATTATGCTGCTACGGGCCTGATGACATAGATTTCATTGCTGAGTGATACTGCATTGTACGTAAGTACCACAAGTTCTTTATCCATTTTTCACTTTCTGTGATACTGAACTTGTACGGTAAACGAGGTTCTTGTAAACAGAGGCGTCCCAAACTTTGGGGTGGCTGTGTCTTTTTGATTTTAATTTCCCTAAGCTATAGGACCATAAGTGGAAGTGCCCTAGGCTCTGTTGCTTTGTTTTTTAGATGTTTCAGGAAACACCATACACTTCTCCCCAGTGTCTGTTGGCAATTTACATCCCGCCCATCAGCATAACAAGGCTCCCAGTTCTCCATGGCCTGTCCTGCCTTTCTGGATTTTACACTTTTTTCAGATGGCCCTTTTGACCGGGAGGAAGTGAGACTTCATTGTAGTGCAGATTTCCTTTGCAAGTTTGCTTGGTTGGCCAAAAAGGGCGTATGCGTTTTTTCCTGAATATATTCAGGAAAAAACACATACGCCCTTTTTGGCCAAGTGCATCATTGAGGACGTTCTGCCTCTTTTCCTATGCTTTCAATGCAATTCCAGTCTACCTCCTGAAATCGGTTTCCTGCAATTCTGCCCTGCTTTCAAGTCCTCTTGGCAGCCTTACTTCAGTATATTTTTGGACGATAGCTGTCATTTATAACTCTGCAGGTTTGTGAATTACAGTGCCCCTGAGCTCTTTTCTTCAACTCGCTTTCTTGTGAGCTGGCCGCAACACCGCAGGATGGCTTCAGGCCCTAATCTGGTTCCGGCACGGCACGCTGAGCCTTTGGTTAATTCCTCTTCCTGGTGGGAAATGAGAGTTAAATTTGCCCGTCCAGACACCTCCAGCTAGTCTCTCATTGGTTCTCGCTATTCCTGTTCATCTTCCGCAGAAATTGCAAACTGGGCCAAACAGGAGGTTAAAGGGACTGACTCTCCAAGTCGGGAGAGTGTTAGTAAAGCGTCTGGAATGTTGCACCCGAGTACCAGGGTACGAAAACTGAGACATATTTGAACACGTCTCCCGTTCACACGGTTGATCATACTCTGGGTTCCACATGCATGTTTTAGCTGAAGGAAGAATACCTTAAACCTGGGTAGTTGAAACCCATGGAATGGGTACCATGCAATATGACTTCAAAGGGTCTTCATTTGCTCACCGAACCTCTCCAATCCTATCACTGCTGCGTTTATGCCCCTGTACACATGCTTGATTCTCTTTTGGAGACATAGCAATCCATAGGTTTTAAGATACTTACTAGTCAGGTACATTCTTAGGCGTTTAATATGGGGTGTTGAGTCCATTTCATTGAGCAAGGAGTAGCTCTTGTCTATTCCATATTTGGCTTAAGGAACTTTATCTGTGCTCATTTCAATCTCTGGTTTTATGCAGCACCCCAACTCACCTTTTCTCTTAAGCAAACATAAGTTGGTTTTCTAAATTTGAGACCCTGTTCTGTTTTGGAGTTCAGTTCCTGTGTAGCCAAGTTTACATTCCGTGTATTAGTGATATCTTATGATGTTTCTTTTTCTGTGTGACTTATTTCAGTTAGAATCATCGTACCTGAATCCACTCATTATGCTGCTACGGGCCTGATGACATAGATTTCATTGCTGAGTGATACTGCATTGTACGTAAATACCACAAGTTCTTTATCCATTTTTCACTTTCTGTGATACTGAACGTGTATGGTAAACGAGGTTCTTGTAAACAGAGGCGTCCCAAACTTTGCGGTGGCTGTGTCTTTTTGATTTTAATTTCCCTAAGCTTTAGGACCATAAGTGGAAGTGCCCTAGGCTCTGTTGCTTTGTTTTTTAGATGTTTCAGGAAACACCATACACTTCTCCCGAGTGTCTGTTGGCAATTTACATCCCGCCCATCAGCATAACAAGGCTCCCAGTTCTCCATGGCCTGTCCTGCCTTTCTGGATTTTACACTTTTTTCAGATGGCCCTTTTGACCGGGGGGAAGTGAGACTTCATTGTAGTGCAGATTTCCTTTGCAAGTTTGCTTGGTTGGCCAAAAAGGGCGTATGCGTTTTTTCCTGAATATATTCAGGAAAAAACGCATACGCCCTTTTTGGCCAAGTGCATCATTGAGGACGTTCTGCCTCTTTTCCTATGCTTTCAATGCAATTCCAGTCTACCTCCTGAAATCGGTTTCCTGCAATTCTGCCCCACTTTCAAGTCCTCTTGGCAGCCTTACTTCGGTATATTTTTGGACGATAGCTGTCATTTATAACTCTGCAGGTTTGTGAATTACAGTGCCCCTGAGCTCCTTTCTTCAACTCGCTTTCTTGTGACCTGGCCACAACACCGCAGGATGGCTTCAGGCCCTAATCTGGTTCCGGAACGGCACGCTGAGCCTTTGGTTAATTCCTCTTCCTGGTGGGAAATGAGAGTGAAATTTGCCCGTCCAGACACCTCCAGCTAGTCTCTCATTGGTTCTCGCTATTCCTGTTCATCTTCCGCAGAAATTGCAAACTGGGCCAAACAGGAGGTTAAAGGGACTGACTCTCCAAGTCGGGAGAGTGTTAGTAAAGCGTCTGGAATGTTGCACCCGAGTACCAGGGTACGAAAACTGAGACATATTTGAACACGTCTCCCGATCACATGGTTGATCATACTCTAGGTTCCACATGCATGTTTTAGCTGAAGGAAGAATACCTTAAACCTGGGTAGTTGAAAACCGTGGAATGGGTACCATGCAATATGACTTCAAAGGGTCTTCATTTGCTCACCGAACCTCTCCAATCCTATCACTGCTGCGTTTATGCCCCTGTACACATGCTTGATTCTCCTTCGGAGACATAGCAATCCATAGGTTTTAAGATACTTACTAGTCAGGTACATTCTTAGGCGTTTAATATGCGGTGTTGAGTCCATTTCGTTGAGCAAGGAGTAGCTCTTGTCTATTCCATATTTGGCTTAAGGAACTTTATCTGTGCTCATTTCAATCTCTGGTTTTATGCAGCACCCCAACTCACCTTTCCCCTTAAGCAAGCATAAGTTGGTTTTCTGAATTTGAGACCCTGTTCTGTTCTGTAATTCAGTTCCTGTGTAGCCAAGTTTACATTCCGTGTATTACTGATATCTTATGATGTTTCATTTTCTGTGTGACTTATTTCAGTTAGAATCATCATACCTGAATCCACTCATTGTGCTGCTAAGGGCCTGATGACATAGATTTCATTGCTGAGTGATATTGTTTTGTAAGTAAATACCACAACTTCTTTATCCATTTTTCACTTTCTGTGATACTGAACTTATACGGTAAATGAGGTTCTTGTAAACAGAGGCGTCCCAAACTTTGGGGTGGCTGTGTCTTTTTGATTTTAATTTCCCTAAGCTATAGGACCATAAGTGGAAGTGCCCTAGGCTCTGTTGCTTTGTTTTTTAGATGTTTCAGGAAACACCATACACTTCTCCCGAGTGTCTGTTGGCAATTTACATCCCGCCCATCAGCATAACAAGGCTCCCAGTTCTCCATGGCCTGTCCTGCCTTTCTGGACTTTACACTTTTTTCAGATGGCCCGTTTGACCGGGGGGAAGTGAGACTTCATTGTAGTGCAGATTTCCTTTGCAAGCTTGCTTGGTTGGCCAAAAAGTGCGTATGCGTTTTTTCCTGAATATATTCAGGAAAAAACGCATACGCCCTTTTTGGCCAAGTGCATCATTGTGGACGTTCTGCCTCTTTTCCTATGCTTTCAATGCAATTCCAGTCTACCTCCTGAAATCGGTTTCCTGCAACTCTGCCCCGCTTTCAAGTCCTCTTGGCAGCCTTACTTCAGTATATTTTTGGACGATAGCTGTCATTTATAACTCTGCAGGTTTGTGAATTACAGTGCCCCTGAGCTCCTTTCTTCAACTCGCGTTCTTGTGAGCTGTCCGCAACACTGCAGGATGACTTCAGGCCCTAATCTGGTTCCGGCACGGCACGCTGAGCCTTTGGTTATTTCCTCTTCCTGGTGGGAAATGAGAGTTAAATTTGCCCGTCCAGACACCTCCAGCTAGTCTCTCATTGGTTCTCGCTATTCCTGTTCATCTTCCGCAGAAATTGCAAACTGGGCCAAACAGGAGGTTAAAGGCCCTGACTCTCCAAGTGGGGAGAGTGTTAGTAAAGCGTCTGGAATGTTGCACCCGAGAATCAGGGGAGGAGAACTGAGACATATTTGAACACGTCTCCCGTTCACACGGTTGATCATACTCTTGGTTCCACATGCATGTTTTAGCTGAAGGAAGAATACCTTAAACCTGGGTAGTTGAAACCCGTGGAATGGGTACCATGCAATATGACTTCAAAGGGTCTTCATTTGCTCACCGAACCTCTCCAATCCTATCACTGCTGCGTTTATGCCCCTGTACACACGCTTGATTCTCTTTTGGAGACATCGCAATCCATAGGTTTAAAGATACTTACTAGTCAGGTACATTCTTAGGCGTTTAATATGGGGTGTTGAGTCCATTTCGTTGAGCAAGGAGTAGCTCTTGTCTATTCCATATTTGGCTTAAGGAACTTTATCTGTGCTCATTTCAATCTCTGGTTTTATGCAGCACCCCAACTCACCTTTCCCCTTAAGCAAGCATAAGTTGATTTTCTAAATTTGAGACCCTGTTCTGTTTTGGAATTCAGTTCCTGTGTAGCCAAGTTTACATTCCGTGTATTAGTGATATCTTATGATGTTTCTTTTTCTGTGTGACTTATTTCAGTTAGAAGCATCGTACCTGAATCCACTCATTATGCTGCTACGGGCCTGATGACATAGATTTCATTGCTGAGTGATACTGCATTGTACGTAAGTACCACAAGTTCTTTATCCATTTTTCACTTTCTGTGATACTGAACTTGTACGGTAAACGAGGTTCTTGTAAACAGAGGCGTCCCAAACTTTGGGGTGGCTGTGTCTTTTTGATTTTAATTTCCCTAAGCTATAGGACCATAAGTGGAAGTGCCCTAGGCTCTGTTGCTTTGTTTTTTAGATGTTTCAGGAAACACCATACACTTCTCCCCAGTGTCTGTTGGCAATTTACATCCCGCCCATCAGCATAACAAGGCTCCCAGTTCTCCATGGCCTGTCCTGCCTTTCTGGATTTTACACTTTTTTCAGATGGCCCTTTTGACCGGGAGGAAGTGAGACTTCATTGTATTGCAGATTTCCTTTGCAAGTTTGCTTGGTTGGCCAAAAAGGGCGTATGCGTTTTTTCCTGAATATATTCAGGAAAAAACACATACGCCCTTTTTGGCCAAGTGCATCATTGAGGACGTTCTGCCTCTTTTCCTATGCTTTCAATGCAATTCCAGTCTACCTCCTGAAATCGGTTTCCTGCAATTCTGCCCTGCTTTCAAGTCCTCTTGGCAGCCTTACTTCAGTATATTTTTGGACGATAGCTGTCATTTATAACTCTGCAGGTTTGTGAATTACAGTGCCCCTGAGCTCTTTTCTTCAACTCGCTTTCTTGTGAGCTGGCCGCAACACCGCAGGATGGCTTCAGGCCCTAATCTGGTTCCGGCACGGCACGCTGAGCCTTTGGTTAATTCCTCTTCCTGGTGGGAAATGAGAGTTAAATTTGCCCGTCCAGACACCTCCAGCTAGTCTCTCATTGGTTCTCGCTATTCCTGTTCATCTTCCGCAGAAATTGCAAACTGGGCCAAACAGGAGGTTAAAGGGACTGACTCTCCAAGTCGGGAGAGTGTTAGTAAAGCGTCTGGAATGTTGCACCCGAGTACCAGGGTACGAAAACTGAGACATATTTGAACACGTCTCCCGTTCACACGGTTGATCATACTCTGGGTTCCACATGCATGTTTTAGCTGAAGGAAGAATACCTTAAACCTGGGTAGTTGAAACCCATGGAATGGGTACCATGCAATATGACTTCAAAGGGTCTTCATTTGCTCACCGAACCTCTCCAATCCTATCACTGCTGCGTTTATGCCCCTGTACACATGCTTGATTCTCTTTTGGAGACATAGC
This sequence comes from Pseudorca crassidens, assembly GCF_039906515.1. Lineage (NCBI taxonomy): Eukaryota > Metazoa > Chordata > Mammalia > Artiodactyla > Delphinidae > Pseudorca > Pseudorca crassidens. The sequence continues at coordinate 106,348,128 of NC_090301.1, forward strand.
AATCCATAGGTTTTAAGATACTTACTAGTCAGGTACATTCTTAGGCGTTTAATATGGGGTGTTGAGTCCATTTCATTGAGCAAGGAGTAGCTCTTGTCTATTCCATATTTGGCTTAAGGAACTTTATCTGTGCTCATTTCAATCTCTGGTTTTATGCAGCACCCCAACTCACCTTTTCTCTTAAGCAAACATAAGTTGGTTTTCTAAATTTGAGACCCTGTTCTGTTTTGGAGTTCAGTTCCTGTGTAGCCAAGTTTACATTCCGTGTATTAGTGATATCTTATGATGTTTCTTTTTCTGTGTGACTTATTTCAGTTAGAATCATCGTACCTGAATCCACTCATTATGCTGCTACGGGCCTGATGACATAGATTTCATTGCTGAGTGATACTGCATTGTACGTAAATACCACAAGTTCTTTATCCATTTTTCACTTTCTGTGATACTGAACGTGTATGGTAAACGAGGTTCTTGTAAACAGAGGCGTCCCAAACTTTGCGGTGGCTGTGTCTTTTTGATTTTAATTTCCCTAAGCTTTAGGACCATAAGTGGAAGTGCCCTAGGCTCTGTTGCTTTGTTTTTTAGATGTTTCAGGAAACACCATACACTTCTCCCGAGTGTCTGTTGGCAATTTACATCCCGCCCATCAGCATAACAAGGCTCCCAGTTCTCCATGGCCTGTCCTGCCTTTCTGGATTTTACACTTTTTTCAGATGGCCCTTTTGACCGGGGGGAAGTGAGACTTCATTGTAGTGCAGATTTCCTTTGCAAGTTTGCTTGGTTGGCCAAAAAGGGCGTATGCGTTTTTTCCTGAATATATTCAGGAAAAAACGCATACGCCCTTTTTGGCCAAGTGCATCATTGAGGACGTTCTGCCTCTTTTCCTATGCTTTCAATGCAATTCCAGTCTACCTCCTGAAATCGGTTTCCTGCAATTCTGCCCCACTTTCAAGTCCTCTTGGCAGCCTTACTTCGGTATATTTTTGGACGATAGCTGTCATTTATAACTCTGCAGGTTTGTGAATTACAGTGCCCCTGAGCTCCTTTCTTCAACTCGCTTTCTTGTGACCTGGCCACAACACCGCAGGATGGCTTCAGGCCCTAATCTGGTTCCGGAACGGCACGCTGAGCCTTTGGTTAATTCCTCTTCCTGGTGGGAAATGAGAGTTAAATTTACCCGTCCAGACACCTCCAGCTAGTCTCTCATTGGATCTCCCTATTCCTGTTCATCTTCCGCAGAAATTGCAAACTGGGCCAAACAGGAGGTTAAAGGGACTGACTCTCCAAGTTGGGAGAGTGTTAGTAAAGCGTCTGGAATGTTGCACCCGAGTACCAGGGTACGAAAACTGAGACATATTTGAACACGTCTCCCGTTCACACGGTTGATCATACTCTGGGTTCCACATGCATGTTTTAGCTGAAGGAAGAATACCTTAAACCTGGGTAGTTGAAACCCGTGGAATGGGTACCATGCAATATGACTTCAAAGGGTCTTCATTTGCTCACCGAACCTCTCCAATCCTATCACTGCTGCGTTTATGCCGCTGTACACATGCTTGATTCTCTTTCGGAGACATAGCAATCCATAGGTTTTAAGATACTTACTAGTCAGGTACATTCTTAGGCGTTTAATATGGGGTGTTGAGTCCATTTCGTTGAGCAAGGAGTAGCTCTTGTCTATTCCATATTTGGTTTAAGGAACTTTATCTGTGCTCATTTCAATCTCTGGTTTTATGCAGCACCCCAACTCACCTTTACCCTTAAGCAAGCATATGTTGGTTTTGTGAATTTGAGACCCTGTTCTGTTCTGTAATTCCGTTCCTGTGTAGCCAAGTTTACATTCCGTGTATTACTGATATCTTATGATGTTTCTTTTTCTGTGTGACTTATTTCAGTTAGAATCATCATACCTGAATCCACTCATTATGCTGCTATGGGCCTAATGACATAGATTACATTGCTGAGTGATACTGCATTGTACGTAAGTACCACAAGTTCTTTATCCATTTTTCTCTTTCTGTGATATTGACCTTGTACGGTAAACGAGGTTCTTGTAAACAGAGGCGTCCCAAACTTTGGGGTGGCTGTGTCTTTTTGATTTTAATTTCACTAAGCTATAGGACCATAAGTGGAAGTGCCCTAGGCTCTGTTGCTTTGTTTTTTAGATGTTTCAGGAAACACCATACACTTCTCCCGAGTGTCTGTTGGCAATTTACATCCCGCCCATCAGCATAACAAGGCTTCCAGTTCTCCATGGCCTGTCCTGCCTTTCTGGATTTTACACTTTTTTCAGATGGCCCGTTTGACCGGGGGGAAGTGAAACTTCATTGTAGTGCAGATTTCCTTTGCAAGCTTGCTTGGTTGGCCAAAAAGTGCGTATGCGTTTTTTCCTGAATATATTCAGGAAAAAACGCATACGCCCTTTTTGGCCAAGTGCATCATTGTGGACGTTCTGCCTCTTTTCCTATGCTTTCAATGCAATTCCAATCTACCTCCTGAAATCGGTTTCCTGCAATTCTGCCCCGCTTTCAAGTCCTCTTGGCAGCCTTACTTCAGTATATTTTTGGACGATAGCTGTCATTTATAACTCTGCAGGTTTGTGAATTACAGTGCCCCTGAGCTCCTTTCTTCAACTCGCTTTCTTGTGACCTGGCCGCAACACCGCAGGATGGCTTCAGGCCCTAATCTGGTTCCGGCACGGCACGCTGAGCCTTTGGTTAATTCCTCTTCCTGGTGGGAAATGAGAGTTAAATTTGCCCGTCCAGACACCTCCAGCTAGTCTCTCATTGGTTCTCGCTATTCCTGTTCATCTTCCGCAGAAATTGCAAACTGGGCCAAACAGGAGGTTAAAGGGACTGACTCTCCAAGTCGGGAGAGTGTTAGTAAAGCGTCTGGAATGTTGCACCCGAGTACCAGGGTACGAAAACTGAGACATATTTGAACACGTCTCCCGATCATATGGTTGATCATAATCTAGGTTCCACATGCATGTTTTAGCTGAAGGAAGAATACCTTAAACCTGGGTAGTTGAAACCCGTGGAATGGGTACCATGCTATATGACTTCAAAGGGGCTTCATTTGCTCACCGAACCTCTCCAATCCTATCACTGCTGCATTTATGCCCCTTTACACATGCTTGATTCTCTTTCGGAGACATAGCAATCCATAGGTTTTAAGATACTTACTAGTCAGGTACATTCTTAGGCGTTTAATATGCGGTGTTGAGTCCATTTCGTTGAGCAAGGAGTAGCTCTTGTCTATTCCATATTTGGCTTAAGGAACTTTATCTGTGCTCATTTCAATCTCTGGTTTTATGCAGCACCCCAACTCACCTTTCCCCTTAAGCAAGCATAAGTTGGTTTTCTAAATTTGAGACCCTGTTCTGTTCTGTAATTCAGTTCCTGTGTAGCCAAGTTTACATTCCGTGTATTACTGATATCTTATGATGTTTCTTTTTCTGTGTGACTTATTTCAGTTAGAATCATCGTACCTGAATCCACTCTTTGTGCTGCTAAGGGCCTGTTGACATAGATTTCATTGCTGAGTGATATTGCTTTGTAAGTAAATACCACAACTTCTTTATCCATTTTTCACTTTTTGCGATGTTGAACTTGTACTGTAAACGAGGTTCTTGTAAACAGAGCCGTTCCATACTTTGGGGTGGCTGTGTCTTTTTGATTTTAATTTCCCTAAGCTATAGGACCATAAGTGGAAGTGCCCTAGGCTCTGTTCCTTTGTTTTTTAGATGTTTCAGGAAACACCATACACTTCTCCCGAGTGTCTGTTGGCAATTTACATCCCGCCCATAAGAATAACAAGGCTCCCAGTTCTCCATGGCCTGTCCTGCCTTTCTGGATTTTACACTTTTTTCAGATGGCCCTTTTGACCGGGGGGAAGTGAGACTTCATTGTAGTGCAGATTTCCTTTGCAAGTTTGCTTGGTTGGCCAAAAAGGGCGTATGCATTTTTTCCTGAATATATTCAGGAAAAAACGCATACGCCCTTTTTGGCCAAGTGCATCATTGAGGACGTTCTGCCTCTTTTCCTATGCTTTCAATGCAATTCCAGTCTACCTCCTGAAATCGGTTTCCTGCAATTCTGCCCCGCTTTCAAGTCCTCTTGGCAGCCTTACTTCGGTATATTTTTGGACGATAGCTGTCATTTATAACTCTGCAGGTTTGTGAATTACAGTGCCCCTGAGCTCCTTTCTTCAACTCGCTTTCTTGTGAGCTGGCCGCAACACCGCAGGATGGCTTCAGGCCCTAATCTGGTTCCGGAACGGCACGCTGAGCCTTTGGTTAATTCCTCTTCCTGGTGGGAAATGAGAGTTAAATTTGCCCGTCCAGACACCTCCAGCTAGTCTCTCATTGGTTCTCGCTATTCCTGTTCATCTTCCGCAGAAATTGCAAACTAGGCCAAACAGGAGGTTAAAGGGACTGACTCTCCAAGTTGGGAGAGTGTTAGTAAAGCGTCTGGAATGTTGCACCCGAGTACCAGGGTACGAAAACTGAGACATATTTGAACACGTCTCCCGTTCACACGGTTGATCATACTCTGGGTTCCACATGCATGTTTTAGCTGAAGGAAGAATACCTTAAACCTGGGTAGTTGAAACCCATGGAATGGGTACCATGCAATATGACTTCAAAGGGTCTTCATTTGCTCACCGAACCTCTCCAATCCTATCACTGCTGCGTTTATGCCCCTGTACACATGCTTGATTCTCTTTTGGAGACATAGCAATCCATAGGTTTTAAGATACTTACTAGTCAGGTACATTCTTAGGCGTTTAATATGGGGTGTTGAGTCCATTTCATTGAGCAAGGAGTAGCTCTTGTCTATTCCATATTTGGCTTAAGGAACTTTATCTGTGCTCATTTCAATCTCTGGTTTTATGCAGCACCCCAACTCACCTTTTCTCTTAAGCAAACATAAGTTGGTTTTCTAAATTTGAGACCCTGTTCTGTTTTGGAGTTCAGTTCCTGTGTAGCCAAGTTTACATTCCGTGTATTAGTGATATCTTATGATGTTTCTTTTTCTGTGTGACTTATTTCAGTTAGAATCATCGTACCTGAATCCACTCATTATGCTGCTACGGGCCTGATGACATAGATTTCATTGCTGAGTGATACTGCATTGTACGTAAATACCACAAGTTCTTTATCCATTTTTCACTTTCTGTGATACTGAACGTGTATGGTAAACGAGGTTCTTGTAAACAGAGGCGTCCCAAACTTTGCGGTGGCTGTGTCTTTTTGATTTTAATTTCCCTAAGCTATAGGACCATAAGTGGAAGTGCCCTAGGCTCTGTTGCTTTGTTTTTTAGATGTTTCAGGAAACACCATACACTTCTCCCGAGTGTCTGTTGGCAATTTACATCCCGCCCATCAGCATAACAAGGCTCCCAGTTCTCCATGGCCTGTCCTGCCTTTCTGGATTTTATTCTTTTTTCAGATGGCCCTTTTGACTGGGGGGATGTGAGACTTCATTGTAGTGCAGATTTCCTTTGCAAGTTTGCTTGGTTGGCCAAAAAGGGCGTATGCGTTTTTTCCTGAATATATTCAGGAAAAAACGCATACGCCCTTTTTGGCCAAGTGCATCATTGTGGACGTTCTGCCTCTTTTCCTATGCTTTCAATGCAATTCCAGTCTACCTCCTGAAATCGGTTTCCTGCAATTCTGCCCCGCTTTCAAGTCCTCTTGGCAGCCTTACTTCAGTATATTTTTGGACGATAGCTGTCATTTATAACTCTGCAGTTTTGTGAATTACAGTGCCCCTGAGCTCCTTTCTTCAACTCGCTTTCTTGTGAGCTGGCCGCAACACCGCAAGATGGCTTCAGGCCCTAATCTGGTTCCGGCACGGCACGCTGAGCCTTTGGTTAATTCCTCTTCCTGGTGGGAAATGAGAGTTAAATTTGCCCATCCAGACACCTCCAGCTAGTCTCTCATTGGTTCTCGCTATTCCTGTTCATCTTCCGCAGAAATTGCAAACTGGGCCAAACAGGAGGTTAAAGGGACTGACTCTCCAAGTCGGCAGAGTGTTAGTAAAGCGTCTGGAATGTTGCACCCGAGTACCAGGGTATGAAAACTGAGACATATTTGAACACGTCTCCCGATCACATGGTTGATCATACTCTAGGTTCCACATGCATGTTTTAGCTGAAGGAAGAATACCTTAAACCTGGGTAGTTGAAACCCGTGGAATGGGTACCATGCAATATGACTTCAAAGGGTCTTCATTTGCTCACCGAACCTCTCCAATCCTATCACTGCTGCGTTTATGCCCCTGTACACATGCTTGATTCTCTTTCGGAGACATAGCAATCCATAGGTTTTAAGATACTTACTAGTCAGGTACATTCTTAGGCGTTTAATATGGGGTGTTGAGTCCATTTCGTTGAGCAAGGAGTAGCTCTTGTCTATTCCATATTTGGCTTAAGGAACTTTATCTGTGCTCATTTCAATCTCTGGTTTTATGCAGCACCCCAACTCACCTTTCCCCTTAAGCAAGCATAAGTTGGTTTTCTAAATTTGACACCCTGTTCTGTTCTGTAATTCAGTTCCTGTGTAGCCAAGTTTACATTCCGTGTATTACTGATATCTTATGATGTTTCTTTTTCTGTGTGACTTATTTCAGTTAGAATCATCGTACCTGAATCCACTCTTTGTGCTGCTAAGGGCCTGTTGACATAGATTTCATTGCTGAGTGATATTGCTTTGTAAGTAAATACCACAACTTCTTTATCCATTTTTCACTTTTTGCGATGTTGAACTTGTACTGTAAACGAGGTTCTTGTAAACAGAGCCGTTCCATACTTTGGGGTGGCTGTGTCTTTTGGATTTTAATTTCCCTAAGCTATAGGACCATAAGTGGAAGTGCCCTAGGCTCTGTTCCTTTGTTTTTTAGATGTTTCAGGAAACACCATACACTTCTCCGGAGTGTCTGTTGGCAATTTACATCCCGCCCATCAGCATAACAAGGCTCCCAGTTCTCCATGGCCTGTCCTGCCTTTCTGGATTTTATTCTTTTTTCAGATGGCCCTTTTGACCGGGGGGAAGTGAGACTTCATTGTAGTGCAGATTTCCTTTGCAAGTTTGCTTGGTTGGCCAAAAAGGGCGTATGCGTTTTTTCCTGAATATATTCAGGAAAAAACGCATACGCCCTTTTTGGCCAAGTGCATCATTGTGGACGTTCTGCCTCTTTTCCTATGCTTTCAATGCAATTCCAGTCTACCTCCTGAAATTGGATTCCTGCAATTCTGCCCTGCTTTCAAGTCCTCTTGGCAGCCTTACTTCAGTATATTTTTGGACGATAGCTGTCATTTATAACTCTGCAGGTTTGTGAATTACAGTGCCCCTGAGCTCCTTTCTTCAACTCGCTTTCTTGTGAGCTGGCCGCAACACCGCAGGATGGCTTCAGGCCCTATTCTGGTTCCGGCACGGCACGCTGAGCCTTTGGTTAATTCCTCTTCCTGGTGGGAAATGAGAGTTAAATTTGCCCGTCCAGACACCTCCAGCTAGTCTCTCATTAGTTCTCGCTATTCCTGTTCATCTTCCGCAGAAATTGCAAACTGGGCCAAACAGGAGGTTAAAGGCCCTGACTCTCCAAGTGGGGAGAGTGTTAGTAAAGCGTCTGGAATGTTGCACCCGAGTACCAGGGTACGAAAACTGAGACATATTTGAACACGTCTCCCGTTCACACGGTTGATCATACTCTGGGTTCCACATGCATGTTTTAGCTGAAGGAAGAATACCTTAAACCTGGGTAGTTGAAACCCGTGGAATGGGTACCATGCAATATGACTTCAAAGGGTCTTCATTTGCTCACCGAACCTCTCCAATCCTATCACTGCTGCGTTTATGCCCCTGTACACATGCTTGATTCTCTTTTGGAGACATAGCAATCCATAGGTTTAAAGATACTTACTAGTCAGGTACATTCTTAGGCGTTTAATATGGGGTGTTGAGTCCATTTCGTTGAGCAAGGAGTAGCTCTTGTCTATTCCATATTTGGCTTAAGGAACTTTATCTGTGCTCATTTCAATCTCTGGTTTTATGCAGCACCCCAACTCACCTTTCCCCTTAAGCAAGCATAAGTTGGTTTTCTAAATTTGAGACCCTGTTCTGTTTTGGAATTCAGTTCCTGTGTAGCCAAGTTTACATTCCGTGTATTAGTGATATCTTATGATGTTTCTTTTTCTGTGTGACTTATTTCAGTTAGAATCATCGTACCTGAATCCACTCATTATGCTGCTACGGGCCTGATGACATAGATTTCATTGCTGAGTGATACTGCATTGTACATAAGTACCACAAGTTCATTATCCATTTTTCACTTTCTGTGATACTGAACTTATACGGTAAATGAGGTTCTTGTAAACAGAGGCGTCCCAAACTTTGCGGTGGCTGTGTCTTTTTGATTTTAATTTCCCTAAGCTATAGGACCATAAGTGGAAGTGCCCTAGGCTCTGTTGCTTTGTTTTTTAGATGTTTCAGGAAACACCATACACTTCTCCCGAGTGTCTGTTGGCAATTTACATCCCGCCCATCAGGATAACAAGGCTCCCAGTTCTCCATGGCCTGTCCTGCCTTTCTGGATTTTACACTTTTTTCAGATGGCCCTTTTGACCGGGGGGATGTGAGACTTCATTGTAGTGCAGATTTCCTTTGCAAGTTTGCTTGGTTGGCCAAAAAGGGCGTATGCGTTTTTTCCTGAATATATTCAGGAAAAAACGCATACGCCCTTTTTGGCCAAGTGCATCATTGTGGACGTTCTGCCTCTTTTCCTATGCTTTCAATGCAATTCCAGTCTACCTCCTGAAATCGGTTTCCTGCAATTCTGCCCCGCTTTCAAGTCCTCTTGGCAGCCTTACTTCAGTATATTTTTGGACGATAGCTGTCATTTATAACTCTGCAGTTTTGTGAATTACAGTGCCCCTGAGCTCCTTTCTTCAACTCGCTTTCTTGTGAGCTGGCCGCAACACCGCAAGATGGCTTCAGGCCCTAATCTGGTTCCGGCACGGCACGCTGAGCCTTTGGTTAATTCCTCTTCCTGGTGGGAAATGAGAGTTAAATTTGCCCATCCAGACACCTCCAGCTAGTCTCTCATTGGTTCTCGCTATTCCTGTTCATCTTCCACAGAAATTGCAAACTGGGCCAAACAGGAGGTTAAAGGGACTGACTCTCCAAGTCGGGAGAGTGTTAGTAAAGCGTCTGGAATGTTGCACCCGAGTACCAGGGTACGAAAACTGAGACATATTTGAACACGTCTCCCGATCACATGGTTGATCATACTCTAGGTTCCACATGCATGTTTTAGCTGAAGGAAGAATACCTTAAACCTGGGTAGTTGAAACCCGTGGAATGGGTACCATGCAATATGACTTCAAAGGGTCTTCATTTGCTCACCGAACCTCTCCAATCCTATCACTGCTGCGTTTATGCCCCTGTACACATGCTTGATTCTCTTTTGGAGACATAGCAATCCATAGGTTTTAAGATACTTACTAGTCAGGTACATTCTTAGGCGTTTAATATGGGGTGTTGAGTCCATTTCATTGAGCAAGGAGTAGCTCTTGTCTATTCCATATTTGGCTTAAGGAACTTTATCTGTGCTCATTTCAATCTCTGGTTTTATGCAGCACCCCAACTCACCTTTTCTCTTAAGCAAACATAAGTTGGTTTTCTAAATTTGAGACCCTGTTCTGTTTTGGAGTTCAGTTCCTGTGTAGCCAAGTTTACATTCCGTGTATTAGTGATATCTTATGATGTTTCTCTTTCTGTGTGACTTATTTCAGTTAGAATCATCGAACCTGAATCCACTCATTATGCTGCTACGGGCCTGATGACATAGATTTCATTGCTGAGTGATACTGCATTGTACGTAAGTACCACAAGTTCTTTATCCATTTTTCACTTTCTGTGATACTGAACGTGTACGGTAAACGAGGTTCTTGTAAACAGAGGTGTCCCAAACTTGTGGGTGGCTGTGTCTTTTTTATTTTAATTTCCCTAAGCTATAGGACCATAAGTGGAAGTGCCCTAGGCTCTGTTCCTTTGTTTTTTAGATGTTTCAGGAAACACCATACACTTCTCTCGAGTGTCTGTTGGCAATTTACATCCCGCCCATCAGCATAACAAGGCTCCCAGTTCTCCATGGCCTGTCCTGCCTTTCTGGATTTTACACTTTTTTCAGATGGCCCTTTTGACCTGGGGAAAGTGAGACTTCATTGTAGTGCAGATTTCCTTTGCAAGTTTGCTTGGTTGGCCAAAAAGCGCGTATGCGTTTTTTCCTGAATATATTCAGGAAAAAACGCATACGCCCTTTTTGGCCAAGTGCATCATTGAGGACGTTCTGCCTCTTTTCCTATGCTTTCAATGCAATTCCAGTCTACCTCCTGAAATCGGTTTCCTGCAATTCTGCCCCGCTTTCAAGTCCTCTTGGCAGCCTTACTTCAGTATATTTTTGGACGATAGCTGTCATTTATAACTCTGCAGATTTGTGAATTACAGTGCCCCTGAGCTCCTTTCTTCAACTCGCTTTCTTGTGAGCTGGCCGCAACACCGCAGGATGGCTTCAGGCCCTAATCTGGTTCCGGCACGGCACGCTGAGCCTTTGGTTAATTCCTCTTCCTGGTGGGAAATGAGAGTTAAATTTGCCCGTCCAGACACCTCCAGCTAGTCTCTCATTGGTTCTCGCTATTCCTGTTCATCTTCCGCAGAAATTACAAACTGGGCCAAACAGGAGGTTAAAGGGACTGACTCTCCAAGTCGGGAGAGTGTTAGTAAAGCGTCTGGAATGTTGCACCCGAGTACCAGGGTACGAAAACTGAGACATATTTGAACACGTCTCCCGATCACATGGTTGATCATACTCTAGGTTCCACATGCATGTTTTAGCTGAAGGAAGAATACCTTAAACCTGGGTAGTTGAAACCCGTGGAATGGGTACCATGCAATATGACTTCAAAGGATCTTCATTTGCTCACCGAACCTCTCCAATCCTATCACTGCTGCATTTATGCCCCTGTACACATGCTTGATTCTCTTTCGGAGACATAGCAATCCATAGGTTTTAAGATACTTACTAGTCAGGTACATTCTTAGGCGTTTAATATGCGGTGTTGAGTCCATTTCGTTGAGCAAGGAGTAGCTCTTGTCTATTCCATATTTGGCTTAAGGAACTTTATCTGTGCTCATTTCAATCTCTGGTTTTATGCAGCACCCCAACTCACCTTTCCCCTTAAGCAAGCATAAGTTGGTTTTCTAAATTTGACACCCTGTTCTGTTCTGTAATTCAGTTCCTGTGTAGCCAAGTTTACATTCCGTGTATTACTGATATCTTATGATGTTTCTTTTTCTGTGTGACTTATTTCAGTTAGAATCATCGTACCTGAATCCACTCTTTGTGCTGCTAAGGGCGTGTTGACATAGATTTCATTGCTGAGTGATATTGCTTTGTAAGTAAATACCACAACTTCTTTATCCATTTTTCACTTTTTGCGATGTTGAACTTGTACTGTAAACGAGGTTCTTGTAAACAGAGCCATTCCAAACTTTGGGGTGGCTGTGTCTTTTTGATTTTAATTTCCCTAAGCTATAGGACCATAAGTGGAAGTGCCCTAGGCTCTGTTGCTTTGTTTTTTAGATGTTTCAGGAAACACCATACACTTCTCCCGAGTGTCTGTTGGCAATTTACATCCCGCCCATCAGCATAACAAGGCTCCCAGTTCTCCATGGCCTGTCCTGCCTTTCTGGATTTTATTCTTTTTTCAGATGGCCCTTTTGACCGGGGGGAAGTGAGACTTCATTGTAGTGCAGATTTCCTTTGCAAATTTGCTTGGTTGGCTAAAAAGGGCGTATGCGTTTTTTCCTGAATATATTCAGGAAAAAACGCATACGCCCTTTTTGGCCAAGTGCATCATTGTGGACGTTCTGCCTCTTTTCCTATGCTTTCAATGCAATTCCAGTCTACCTCCTGAAATCGGTTTCCTGCAATTCTGCCCCGCTTTCAAGTCCTCTTGGCAGCCTTACTTCAGTATATTTTTGGACGATAACTGTCATTTATAACTCTGAAGTTTTGTGAATTACAGTGCCCCTGAGCTCCTTTCTTCAACTCGCTTTCTTGTGAGCTGGCCGCAACACCGCAGGATGGCTTCAGGCCCTAATCTGGTTCCGGCACGGCACACTGAGCCTTTGGTTATTTCCTCTTCCTGGTGGGAAATGAGAGTTAAATTTGCCCGTCCAGACACCTCCAGCTAGTCTCTCATTGGTTCTCCCTATTCCTGTTCATCTTCCACAGAAATTTCAAACTGGGCCAAACAGGAGGTTAAAGGGACTGACTCTCCAAGTCGGGAGAGTGTTAGTAAAGCGTCTGGAATGTTGCACCCGAGTACCAGGGTACGAAAACTGAGACATATTTGTACACGTCTCCCGTTCACACGGTTGATCATACTCTGGGTTCCACATGCATGTTTTAGCTGAAGGAAGAATACCTTAAACCTGGGTAGTTGAAACCCGTGGAATGGGTACCATGCAATATGACTTCAAAGGGTCTTCATTTGCTCACCGAACCTCTCCAATCCTATCACTGCTGCGTTTATGCCCCTGTACACATGCTTGATTCTCTTTCGGAGACATAGCAATCCATAGGTTTTAAGATACTTACTAGTCAGGTACATTCTTAGGCGTTTAATATGGGGTGTTGAGTCCATTTCATTGAGCAAGGAGTAGCTCTTGTCTATTCCATATTTGGCTTAAGGAACTTTATCTGTGCTCATTTCAATCTCTGGTTTTATGCAGCACCCCAACTCACCTTTTCTCTTAAGCAAACATAAGTTGGTTTTCTAAATTTGAGACCCTGTTCTGTTTTGGAGTTCAGTTCCTGTGTAGCCAAGTTTACATTCCGTGTATTAGTGATATCTTATGATGTTTCTTTTTCTGTGTGACTTATTTCAGTTAGAATCATCATACCTGAATCCACTCATTGTGCTGCTAAGGGCCTGATGACATAGATTTCATTGCTGAGTGATATTGCTTTGTAAGTAAATACCACAACTTCTTTATCCATTTTTCACTTTTTGCGATGTTGAACTTGTACTGTAAACGAGGTTCTTGTAAACAGAGCCATTCCAAACTTTGGGGTGGCTGTGTCTTTTTGATTTTAATTTCCCTAAGCTATAGGACCATAAGTGGAAGTGCCCTAGGCTCTGTTGCTTTGTTTTTTAGATGTTTCAGGAAACACCATACACTTCTCCCGAGTGTCTGTTGGCAATTTACATCCCGCCCATCAGCATAACAAGGCTCCCAGTTCTCCATGGCCTGTCCTGCCTTTCTGGATTTTATTCTTTTTTCAGATGGCCCTTTTGACCGGGGGGAAGTGAGACTTCATTGTAGTGCAGATTTCCTTTGCAAATTTGCTTGGTTGGCCAAAAAGGACGTATGCGTTTTTTCCTGAATATATTCAGGAAAAAACGCATACGCCCTTTTTGGCCAAGTGCATCATTGTGGACGTTCTGCCTCTTTTCCTATGCTTTCAATGCAATTCCAGTCTACCTCCTGAAATCGGTTTCCTGCAACTCTGCCCCGCTTTCAAGTCCTCTTGGCAGCCTTACTTCAGTATATTTTTGGACGATAACTGTCATTTATAACTCTGAAGTTTTGTGAATTACAGTGCCCCTGAGCTCCTTTCTTCAACTCGCTTTCTTGTGAGCTGGCCGCAACACCGCAGGATGGCTTCAGGCCCTAATCTGGTTCCGGCACGGCACACTGAGCCTTTGGTTATTTCCTCTTCCTGGTGGGAAATGAGAGTTAAATTTGCCCGTCCAGACACCTCCAGCTAGTCTCTCATTGGTTCTCCCTATTCCTGTTCATCTTCCACAGAAATTGCAAACTGGGCGAAACAGGAGGTTAAAGGGACTGACTCTCCAAGTCGGGAGAGTGTTAGTAAAGCGTCTGGAATGTTGCACCCGAGTACCAGGGTACGAAAACTGAGACATATTTGAACACGTCTCCCGTTCACACGGTTGATCATACTCTGGGTTCCACATGCATGTTTTAGCTGAAGGAAGAATACCTTAAACCTGGGTAGTTGAAACCCGTGGAATGGGTACCATGCAATATGACTTCAAAGGGTCTTCATTTGCTCACCGAACCTCTCCAATCCTATCACTGCTGCGTTTATGCCCCTGTACACATGCTTGATTCTCTTTTGGAGACATAGCAATCCATAGGTTTTAAGATACTTACTAGTCAGGTACATTCTTAGGCGTTTAATATGGGGTGTTGAGTCCATTTCATTGAGCAAGGAGTAGCTCTTGTCTATTCCATATTTGGCTTAAGGAACTTTATCTGTGCTCATTTCAATCTCTGGTTTTATGCAGCACCCCAACTCACCTTTTCTCTTAAGCAAACATAAGTTGGTTTTCTAAATTTGAGACCCTGTTCTGTTTTGGAGTTCAGTTCCTGTGTAGCCAAGTTTACATTCCGTGTATTAGTGATATCTTATGATGTTTCTTTTTCTGTGTGACTTATTTCAGTTAGAATCATCGAACCTGAATCCACTCATTATGCTGCTACGGGCCTGATGACATAGATTTCATTGCTGAGTGATACTGCATTGTACGTAAGTACCACAAGTTCTTTATCCATTTTTCACTTTCTGTGATACTGAACGTGTACGGTAAACGAGGTTCTTGTAAACAGAGGTGTCCCAAACTTGTGGGTGGCTGTGTCTTTTTTATTTTAATTTCCCTAAGCTATAGGACCATAAGTGGAAGTGCCCTAGGCTCTGTTCCTTTGTTTTTTAGATGTTTCAGGAAACACCATACACTTCTCCCGAGTGTCTGTTGGCAATTTACATCCCGCCCATCAGCATAACAAGGCTCCCAGTTCTCCATGGCCTGTCCTGCCTTTCTGGATTTTACACTTTTTTCAGATGGCCCTTTTGACCGGGGGAAAGTGAGACTTCATTGTAGTGCAGATTTCCTTTGCAAGTTTGCTTGGTTGGCCAAAAAGCGCGTATGCGTTTTTTCCTGAATATATTCAGGAAAAAACGCATACGCCCTTTTTGGCCAAGTGCATCATTGAGGACGTTCTGCCTCTTTTCCTATGCTTTCAATGCAATTCCAGTCTACCTCCTGAAATCGGTTTCCTGCAATTCTGCCCCGCTTTCAAGTCCTCTTGGCAGCCTTACTTCAGTATATTTTTGGACGATAGCTGTCATTTATAACTCTGAAGTTTTGTGAATTACAGTGCCCCTGAGCTCCTTTCTTCAACTCGCTTTCTTGTGAGCTGGCCGCAACACCGCAGGATGACTTCAGGCCCTAATCTGGTTCCGGCACGGCACGCTGAGCCTTTGGTTAATTCCTCTTCCTGGTGGGAAATGAGAGTTAAATTTGCCCGTCCAGACACCTCCAGCTAGTCTCTCATTGGTTCTCGCTATTCCTGTTCATCTTCCGCAGAAATTACAAACTGGGCCAAACAGGAGGTTAAAGGGACTGACTCTCCAAGTGGGGAGAGTGTTAGTAAAGCGTCTGGAATGTTGCACCCGAGTACCAGGGTACGAAAACTGAGACATATTTGAACACGTCTCCCGATCACATGGTTGATCATACTCTAGGTTCCACATGCATGTTTTAGCTGAAGGAAGAATACCTTAAACCTGGGTAGTTGAAACCCGTGGAATGGGTACCATGCAATATGACTTCAAAGGATCTTCATTTGCTCACCGAACCTCTCCAATCCTATCACTGCTGCGTTTATGCCCCTGTACACATGCTTGATTCTCTTTCGGAGACATAGCAATCCATAGGTTTTAAGATACTTACTAGTCAGGTACATTCTTAGGCGTTTAATATGCGGTGTTGAGTCCATTTCGTTGAGCAAGGAGTAGCTCTTGTCTATTCCATATTTGGCTTAAGGAACTTTATCTGTGCTCATTTCAATCTCTGGTTTTATGCAGCACCCCAACTCACCTTTCCCCTTAAGCAAGCATAAGTTGGTTTTCTAAATTTGACACCCTGTTCTGTTCTGTAATTCAGTTCCTGTGTAGCCAAGTTTACATTCCGTGTATTACTGATATCTTATGATGTTTCTTTTTCTGTGTGACTTATTTCAGTTAGAATCATCGTACCTGAATCCACTCATTATGCTGCTACGGGCCTGATGACATAGATTTCATTGCTGAGTGATACTGCATTGTACATAAGTACCACAAGTTCATTATCCATTTTTCACTTTCTGTGATACTGAACTTATACGGTAAATGAGGTTCTTGTAAACAGAGGCGTCCCAAACTTTGCGGTGGCTGTGTCTTTTTGATTTTAATTTCCCTAAGCTATAGGACCATAAGTGGAAGTGCCCTAGGCTCTGTTGCTTTGTTTTTTAGATGTTTCAGGAAACACCATACACTTCTCCCGAGTGTCTGTTGGCAATTTACATCCCGCCCATCAGGATAACAAGGCTCCCAGTTCTCCATGGCCTGTCCTGCCTTTCTGGATTTTACACTTTTTTCAGATGGCCCTTTTGACCGGGGGGATGTGAGACTTCATTGTAGTGCAGATTTCCTTTGCAAGTTTGCTTGGTTGGCCAAAAAGGGCGTATGCGTTTTTTCCTGAATATATTCAGGAAAAAACGCATACGCCCTTTTTGGCCAAGTGCATCATTGTGGACGTTCTGCCTCTTTTCCTATGCTTTCAATGCAATTCCAGTCTACCTCCTGAAATCGGTTTCCTGCAATTCTGCCCCGCTTTCAAGTCCTCTTGGCAGCCTTACTTCAGTATATTTTTGGACGATAGCTGTCATTTATAACTCTGCAGTTTTGTGAATTACAGTGCCCCTGAGCTCCTTTCTTCAACTCGCTTTCTTGTGAGCTGGCCGCAACACCGCAAGATGGCTTCAGGCCCTAATCTGGTTCCGGCACGGCACGCTGAGCCTTTGGTTAATTCCTCTTCCTGGTGGGAAATGAGAGTTAAATTTGCCCATCCAGACACCTCCAGCTAGTCTCTCATTGGTTCTCGCTATTCCTGTTCATCTTCCACAGAAATTGCAAACTGGGCCAAACAGGAGGTTAAAGGGACTGACTCTCCAAGTCGGGAGAGTGTTAGTAAAGCGTCAGGAATGTTGCACCCGAGTACCAGGGTACGAAAACTGAGACATATTTGAACACGTCTCCCGATCACATGGTTGATCATACTCTAGGTTCCACATGCATGTTTTAGCTGAAGGAAGAATACCTTAAACCTGGGTAGTTGAAACCCGTGGAATGGGTACCATGCAATATGACTTCAAAGGGTCTTCATTTGCTCACCGAACCTCTCCAATCCTATCACTGCTGCGTTTATGCCCCTGTACACATGCTTGATTCTCTTTTGGAGACATAGCAATCCATAGGTTTTAAGATACTTACTAGTCAGGTACATTCTTAGGCGTTTAATATGGGGTGTTGAGTCCATTTCATTGAGCAAGGAGTAGCTCTTGTCTATTCCATATTTGGCTTAAGGAACTTTATCTGTGCTCATTTCAATCTCTGGTTTTATGCAGCACCCCAACTCACCTTTTCTCTTAAGCAAACATAAGTTGGTTTTCTAAATTTGAGACCCTGTTCTGTTTTGGAGTTCAGTTCCTGTGTAGCCAAGTTTACATTCCGTGTATTAGTGATATCTTATGATGTTTCTTTTTCTGTGTGACTTATTTCAGTTAGAATCATCGAACCTGAATCCACTCATTATGCTGCTACGGGCCTGATGACATAGATTTCATTGCTGAGTGATACTGCATTGTACGTAAGTACCACAAGTTCTTTATCCATTTTTCACTTCCTGTGATACTGAACGTGTACGGTAAACGAGGTTCTTGTAAACAGAGGTGTCCCAAACTTGTGGGTGGCTGTGTCTTTTTTATTTTAATTTCCCTAAGCTATAGGACCATAAGTGGAAGTGCCCTAGGCTCTGTTCCTTTGTTTTTTAGATGTTTCAGGAAACACCATACACTTCTCCCGAGTGTCTGTTGGCAATTTACATCCCGCCCATCAGCATAACAAGGCTCCCAGTTCTCCATGGCCTGTCCTGCCTTTCTGGATTTTACACTTTTTTCAGATGGCCCTTTTGACCTGGGGAAAGTGAGACTTCATTGTAGTGCAGATTTCCTTTGCAAGTTTGCTTGGTTGGCCAAAAAGGGCGTATGCGTTTTTTCCTGAATATATTCAGGAAAAAACGCATACGCCCTTTTTGGCCAAGTGCATCATTGAGGACGTTCTGCCTCTTTTCCTATGCTTTCAATGCAATTCCAGTCTACCTCCTGAAATCGGTTTCCTGCAATTCTGCCCCGCTTTCAAGTCCTCTTGGCAGCCTTACTTCAGTATATTTTTGGACGATAGCTGTCATTTATAACTCTGCAGATTTGTGAATTACAGTGCCCCTGAGCTCCTTTCTTCAACTCGCTTTCTTGTGAGCTGGCCGCAACACCGCAGGATGGCTTCAGGCCCTAATCTGGTTCCGGCACGGCACGCTGAGCCTTTGGTTAATTCCTCTTCCTGGTGGGAAATGAGAGTTAAATTTGCCCGTCCAGACACCTCCAGCTAGTCTCTCATTGGTTCTCGCTATTCCTGTTCATCTTCCGCAGAAATTACAAACTGGGCCAAACAGGAGGTTAAAGGGACTGACTCTCCAAGTCGGGAGAGTGTTAGTAAAGCGTCTGGAATGTTGCACCCGAGTACCAGGGTACGAAAACTGAGACATATTTGAACACGTCTCCCGATCACATGGTTGATCATACTCTAGGTTCCACATGCATGTTTTAGCTGAAGGAAGAATACCTTAAACCTGGGTAGTTGAAACCCGTGGAATGGGTACCATGCAATATGACTTCAAAGGATCTTCATTTGCTCACCGAACCTCTCCAATCCTATCACTGCTGTGTTTATGCCCCTGTACACATGCTTGATTCTCTTTCGGAGACATAGCAATCCATAGGTTTTAAGATACTTACTAGTCAGGTACATTCTTAGGCGTTTAATATGCGGTGTTGAGTCCATTTCGTTGAGCAAGGAGTAGCTCTTGTCTATTCCATATTTGGCTTAAGGAACTTTATCTGTGCTCATTTCAATCTCTGGTTTTATGCAGCACCCCAACTCACCTTTCCCCTTAAGCAAGCATAAGTTGGTTTTCTAAATTTGACACCCTGTTCTGTTCTGTAATTCAGTTCCTGTGTAGCCAAGTTTACATTCCGTGTATTACTGATATCTTATGATGTTTCTTTTTCTGTGTGACTTATTTCAGTTAGAATCATCGTACCTGAATCCACTCTTTGTGCTGCTAAGGGCGTGTTGACATAGATTTCATTGCTGAGTGATATTGCTTTGTAAGTAAATACCACAACTTCTTTATCCATTTTTCACTTTTTGCGATGTTGAACTTGTACTGTAAACGAGGTTCTTGTAAACAGAGCCATTCCAAACTTTGGGGTGGCTGTGTCTTTTTGATTTTAATTTCCCTAAGCTATAGGACCATAAGTGGAAGTGCCCTAGGCTCTGTTGCTTTGTTTTTTAGATGTTTCAGGAAACACCATACACTTCTCCCGAGTGTCTGTTGGCAATTTACATCCCGCCCATCAGCATAACAAGGCTCCCAGTTCTCCATGGCCTGTCCTGCCTTTCTGGATTTTATTCTTTTTTCAGATGGCCCTTTTGACCGGGGGGAAGTGAGACTTCATTGTAGTGCAGATTTCCTTTGCAAATTTGCTTGGTTGGCTAAAAAGGGCGTATGCGTTTTTTCCTGAATATATTCAGGAAAAAACGCATACGCCCTTTTTGGCCAAGTGCATCATTGTGGACGTTCTGCCTCTTTTCCTATGCTTTCAATGCAATTCCAGTCTACCTCCTGAAATCGGTTTCCTGCAATTCTGCCCCGCTTTCAAGTCCTCTTGGCAGCCTTACTTCAGTATATTTTTGGACGATAACTGTCATTTATAACTCTGAAGTTTTGTGAATTACAGTGCCCCTGAGCTCCTTTCTTCAACTCGCTTTCTTGTGAGCTGGCCGCAACACCGCAGGATGGCTTCAGGCCCTAATCTGGTTCCGGCACGGCACACTGAGCCTTTGGTTATTTCCTCTTCCTGGTGGGAAATGAGAGTTAAATTTGCCCGTCCAGACACCTCCAGCTAGTCTCTCATTGGTTCTCCCTATTCCTGTTCATCTTCCACAGAAATTTCAAACTGGGCCAAACAGGAGGTTAAAGGGACTGACTCTCCAAGTCGGGAGAGTGTTAGTAAAGCGTCTGGAATGTTGCACCCGAGTACCAGGGTACGAAAACTGAGACATATTTGTACACGTCTCCCGTTCACACGGTTGATCATACTCTGGGTTCCACATGCATGTTTTAGCTGAAGGAAGAATACCTTAAACCTGGGTAGTTGAAACCCGTGGAATGGGTACCATGCAATATGACTTCAAAGGGTCTTCATTTGCTCACCGAACCTCTCCAATCCTATCACTGCTGCGTTTATGCCCCTGTACACATGCTTGATTCTCTTTCGGAGACATAGCAATCCATAGGTTTTAAGATACTTACTAGTCAGGTACATTCTTAGGCGTTTAATATGGGGTGTTGAGTCCATTTCATTGAGCAAGGAGTAGCTCTTGTCTATTCCATATTTGGCTTAAGGAACTTTATCTGTGCTCATTTCAATCTCTGGTTTTATGCAGCACCCCAACTCACCTTTTCTCTTAAGCAAACATAAGTTGGTTTTCTAAATTTGAGACCCTGTTCTGTTTTGGAGTTCAGTTCCTGTGTAGCCAAGTTTACATTCCGTGTATTAGTGATATCTTATGATGTTTCTTTTTCTGTGTGACTTATTTCAGTTAGAATCATCATACCTGAATCCACTCATTGTGCTGCTAAGGGCCTGATGACATAGATTTCATTGCTGAGTGATATTGCTTTGTAAGTAAATACCACAACTTCTTTATCCATTTTTCACTTTTTGCGATGTTGAACTTGTACTGTAAACGAGGTTCTTGTAAACAGAGCCATTCCAAACTTTGGGGTGGCTGTGTCTTTTTGATTTTAATTTCCCTAAGCTATAGGACCATAAGTGGAAGTGCCCTAGGCTCTGTTGCTTTGTTTTTTAGATGTTTCAGGAAACACCATACACTTCTCCCGAGTGTCTGTTGGCAATTTACATCCCGCCCATCAGCATAACAAGGCTCCCAGTTCTCCATGGCCTGTCCTGCCTTTCTGGATTTTATTCTTTTTTCAGATGGCCCTTTTGACCGGGGGGAAGTGAGACTTCATTGTAGTGCAGATTTCCTTTGCAAATTTGCTTGGTTGGCCAAAAAGGACGTATGCGTTTTTTCCTGAATATATTCAGGAAAAAACGCATACGCCCTTTTTGGCCAAGTGCATCATTGTGGACGTTCTGCCTCTTTTCCTATGCTTTCAATGCAATTCCAGTCTACCTCCTGAAATCGGTTTCCTGCAATTCTGCCCCGCTTTCAAGTCCTCTTGGCAGCCTTACTTCAGTATATTTTTGGACGATAACTGTCATTTATAACTCTGAAGTTTTGTGAATTACAGTGCCCCTGAGCTCCTTTCTTCAACTCGCTTTCTTGTGAGCTGGCCGCAACACCGCAGGATGGCTTCAGGCCCTAATCTGGTTCCGGCACGGCACACTGAGCCTTTGGTTATTTCCTCTTCCTGGTGGGAAATGAGAGTTAAATTTGCCCGTCCAGACACCTCCAGCTAGTCTCTCATTGGTTCTCCCTATTCCTGTTCATCTTCCACAGAAATTGCAAACTGGGCGAAACAGGAGGTTAAAGGGACTGACTCTCCAAGTCGGGAGAGTGTTAGTAAAGCGTCTGGAATGTTGCACCCGAGTACCAGGGTACGAAAACTGAGACATATTTGAACACGTCTCCCGTTCACACGGTTGATCATACTCTGGGTTCCACATGCATGTTTTAGCTGAAGGAAGAATACCTTAAACCTGGGTAGTTGAAACCCGTGGAATGGGTACCATGCAATATGACTTCAAAGGGTCTTCATTTGCTCACCGAACCTCTCCAATCCTATCACTGCTGCGTTTATGCCCCTGTACACATGCTTGATTCTCTTTTGGAGACATAGCAATCCATAGGTTTTAAGATACTTACTAGTCAGGTACATTCTTAGGCGTTTAATATGGGGTGTTGAGTCCATTTCATTGAGCAAGGAGTAGCTCTTGTCTATTCCATATTTGGCTTAAGGAACTTTATCTGTGCTCATTTCAATCTCTGGTTTTATGCAGCACCCCAACTCACCTTTTCTCTTAAGCAAACATAAGTTGGTTTTCTAAATTTGAGACCCTGTTCTGTTTTGGAGTTCAGTTCCTGTGTAGCCAAGTTTACATTCCGTGTATTAGTGATATCTTATGATGTTTCTTTTTCTGTGTGACTTATTTCAGTTAGAATCATCGAACCTGAATCCACTCATTATGCTGCTACGGGCCTGATGACATAGATTTCATTGCTGAGTGATACTGCATTGTACGTAAGTACCACAAGTTCTTTATCCATTTTTCACTTTCTGTGATACTGAACGTGTACGGTAAACGAGGTTCTTGTAAACAGAGGTGTCCCAAACTTGTGGGTGGCTGTGTCTTTTTTATTTTAATTTCCCTAAGCTATAGGACCATAAGTGGAAGTGCCCTAGGCTCTGTTCCTTTGTTTTTTAGATGTTTCAGGAAACACCATACACTTCTCCCGAGTGTCTGTTGGCAATTTACATCCCGCCCATCAGCATAACAAGGCTCCCAGTTCTCCATGGCCTGTCCTGCCTTTCTGGATTTTACACTTTTTTCAGATGGCCCTTTTGACCGGGGGAAAGTGAGACTTCATTGTAGTGCAGATTTCCTTTGCAAGTTTGCTTGGTTGGCCAAAAAGCGCGTATGCGTTTTTTCCTGAATATATTCAGGAAAAAACGCATACGCCCTTTTTGGCCAAGTGCATCATTGAGGACGTTCTGCCTCTTTTCCTATGCTTTCAATGCAATTCCAGTCTACCTCCTGAAATCGGTTTCCTGCAATTCTGCCCCGCTTTCAAGTCCTCTTGGCAGCCTTACTTCAGTATATTTTTGGACGATAGCTGTCATTTATAACTCTGAAGTTTTGTGAATTACAGTGCCCCTGAGCTCCTTTCTTCAACTCGCTTTCTTGTGAGCTGGCCGCAACACCGCAGGATGACTTCAGGCCCTAATCTGGTTCCGGCACGGCACGCTGAGCCTTTGGTTAATTCCTCTTCCTGGTGGGAAATGAGAGTTAAATTTGCCCGTCCAGACACCTCCAGCTAGTCTCTCATTGGTTCTCGCTATTCCTGTTCATCTTCCGCAGAAATTACAAACTGGGCCAAACAGGAGGTTAAAGGGACTGACTCTCCAAGTGGGGAGAGTGTTAGTAAAGCGTCTGGAATGTTGCACCCGAGTACCAGGGTACGAAAACTGAGACATATTTGAACACGTCTCCCGATCACATGGTTGATCATACTCTAGGTTCCACATGCATGTTTTAGCTGAAGGAAGAATACCTTAAACCTGGGTAGTTGAAACCCGTGGAATGGGTACCATGCAATATGACTTCAAAGGATCTTCATTTGCTCACTGAACCTCTCCAATCCTATCACTGCTGCGTTTATGCCCCTGTACACATGCTTGATTCTCTTTCGGAGACATAGCAATCCATAGGTTTTAAGATACTTACTAGTCAGGTACATTCTTAGGCGTTTAATATGCGGTGTTGAGTCCATTTCGTTGAGCAAGGAGTAGCTCTTGTCTATTCCATATTTGGCTTAAGGAACTTTATCTGTGCTCATTTCAATCTCTGGTTTTATGCAGCACCCCAACTCACCTTTCCCCTTAAGCAAGCATAAGTTGGTTTTCTAAATTTGACACCCTGTTCTGTTCTGTAATTCAGTTCCTGTGTAGCCAAGTTTACATTCCGTGTATTACTGATATCTTATGATGTTTCTTTTTCTGTGTGACTTATTTCAGTTAGAATCATCGTACCTGAATCCACTCTTTGTGCTGCTAAGGGCCTGTTGACATAGATTTCATTGCTGAGTGATATTGCTTTGTAAGTAAATACCACAACTTCTTTATCCATTTTTCACTTTTTGCGATGTTGAACTTGTACTGTAAACGAGGTTCTTGTAAACAGAGCCATTCCAAACTTTGGGGTGGCTGTGTCTTTTTGATTTTAATTTCCCTAAGCTATAGGACCATAAGTGGAAGTGCCCTAGGCTCTGTTGCTTTGTTTTTTAGATGTTTCAGGAAACACCATACACTTCTCCCGAGTGTCTGTTGGCAATTTACATCCCGCCCATCAGCATAACAAGGCTCCCAGTTCTCCATGGCCTGTCCTGCCTTTCTGGATTTTATTCTTTTTTCAGATGGCCCTTTTGACCGGGGGGAAGTGAGACTTCATTGTAGTGCAGATTTCCTTTGCAAATTTGCTTGGTTGGCCAAAAAGGGCGTATGCGTTTTTTCCTGAATATATTCAGGAAAAAACGCATACGCCCTTTTTGGCCAAGTGCATCATTGTGGACGTTCTGCCTCTTTTCCTATGCTTTCAATGCAATTCCAGTCTACCTCCTGAAATCGGTTTCCTGCAATTCTGCCCCGCTTTCAAGTCCTCTTGGCAGCCTTACTTCAGTATATTTTTGGACGATAACTGTCATTTATAACTCTGAAGTTTTGTGAATTACAGTGCCCCTGAGCTCCTTTCTTCAACTCGCTTTCTTGTGAGCTGGCCGCAACACCGCAGGATGGCTTCAGGCCCTAATCTGGTTCCGGCACGGCACACTGAGCCTTTGGTTATTTCCTCTTCCTGGTGGGAAATGAGAGTTAAATTTGCCCGTCCAGACACCTCCAGCTAGTCTCTCATTGGTTCTCCCTATTCCTGTTCATCTTCCACAGAAATTTCAAACTGGGCCAAACAGGAGGTTAAAGGGACTGACTCTCCAAGTCGGGAGAGTGTTAGTAAAGCGTCTGGAATGTTGCACCCGAGTACCAGGGTACGAAAACTGAGACATATTTGTACACGTCTCCCGTTCACACGGTTGATCATACTCTGGGTTCCACATGCATGTTTTAGCTGAAGGAAGAATACCTTAAACCTGGGTAGTTGAAACCCGTGGAATGGGTACCATGCAATATGACTTCAAAGGGTCTTCATTTGCTCACCGAACCTCTCCAATCCTATCACTGCTGCGTTTATGCCCCTGTACACATGCTTGATTCTCTTTCGGAGACATAGCAATCCATAGGTTTTAAGATACTTACTAGTCAGGTACATTTTTAGGCGTTTAATATGGGGTGTTGAGTCCATTTCATTGAGCAAGGAGTAGCTCTTGTCTATTCCATATTTGGCTTAAGGAACTTTATCTGTGCTCATTTCAATCTCTGGTTTTATGCAGCACCCCAACTCACCTTTTCTCTTAAGCAAACATAAGTTGGTTTTCTAAATTTGAGACCCTGTTCTGTTTTGGAGTTCAGTTCCTGTGTAGCCAAGTTTACATTCCGTGTATTAGTGATATCTTATGATGTTTCTTTTTCTGTGTGACTTATTTCAGTTAGAATCATCATACCTGAATCCACTCATTGTGCTGCTAAGGGCCTGATGACATAGATTTCATTGCTGAGTGATATTGCTTTGTAAGTAAATACCACAACTTCTTTATCCATTTTTCACTTTTTGCGATGTTGAACTTGTACTGTAAACGAGGTTCTTGTAAACAGAGCCATTCCAAACTTTGGGGTGGCTGTGTCTTTTTGATTTTAATTTCCCTAAGCTATAGGACCATAAGTGGAAGTGCCCTAGGCTCTGTTGCTTTGTTTTTTAGATGTTTCAGGAAACACCATACACTTCTCCCGAGTGTCTGTTGGCAGTTTACATCCCACCCATCAGCATAACAAGGCTCCCAGTTCTCCATGGCCTGTCCTGCCTTTCTGGATTTTACACTTTTTTCAGATGGCCCTTTTGACCGGGGGGAAGTGAGACTTCATTGTAGTGCAGATTTCCTTTGCAAGTTTGCTTGGTTGGCCAAAAAGGGCGTATGCGTTTTTTCCTGAATATATTCAGGAAAAAACGCATACGCCCTTTTTGGCCAAGTGCATCATTGAGGACGTTCTGCCTCTTTTCCTATGCTTTCAATGCAATTCCAGTCTACCTCCTGAAATCGGTTTCCTGCAATTCTGCCCCGCTTTCAAGTCCTCTTGGCAGCCTTACTTCAGTATATTTTTGGACGATAGCTGTCATTTATAACTCTGCAGGTTTGTGAATTACAGTGCCCCTGAGCTCCTTTCTTCAACTCGCTTTCTTGTGAGCTGGCCGCAACACCGCAGGATGGCTTCAGGCCCTAATCTGGTTCCGGCACGGCACGCTGAGCCTTTGGTTAATTCCTCTTCCTGGTGGGAAATGAGAGTTAAATTTGCCCGTCCAGACACCTCCAGCTAGTCTCTCATTGGTTCTCCCTATTCCTGTTCATCTTCCACAGAAATTGCAAACTGGGCCAAACAGGAGGTTAAAGGGACTGACTCTCCAAGTCGGGAGAGTGTTAGTAAAGCGTCTGGAATGTTGCACCTGAGTACCAGGGTACGAAAACTGAGACATATTTGAACACGTCTCCCGATCACATGGTTGATCATACTCTAGGTTCCACATGCATGTTTTAGCTGAAGGAAGAATACCTTAAACCTGGGTAGTTGAAACCCGTGGAATGGGTACCATGCAATATGACTTCAAAGGGTCTTCATTTGCTCACCGAACCTCTCCAATCCTATCACTGCTGCGTTTATGCCCCTGTACACATGCTTGATTCTCTTTCGGAGACATAGCAATCCATAGGTTTTAAGATACTTACTAGTCAGGTACATTCTTAGGCGTTTAATATGCGGTGTTGAGTCCATTTCGTTGAGCAAGGAGTAGCTCTTGTCTATTCCATATTTGGCTTAAGGAACTTTATCTGTGCTCATTTCAATCTCTGGTTTTATGCAGCACCCCAACTCACCTTTCCCCTTAAGCAAGCATAAGTTGGTTTTCTAAATTTGACACCCTGTTCTGTTCTGTAATTCAGTTCCTGTGTAGCCAAGTTTACATTCCGTGTATTACTGATATCTTATGATGTTTCTTTTTCTGTGTGACTTATTTCAGTTAGAATCATCGTACCTGAATCCACTCTTTGTGCTGCTAAGGGCCTGTTGACATAGATTTCATTGCTGAGTGATATTGCTTTGTAAGTAAATACCACAACTTCTTTATCCATTTTTCACTTTTTGCGATGTTGAACTTGTACTGTAAACGAGTTTCTTGTAAACAGAGCCGTTCCATACTTTGGGGTGGCTGTGTCTTTTTGATTTTAATTTCCCTAAGCTATAGGACCATAAGTGGAAGTGCCCTAGGCTCTGTTGCTTTGTTTTTTACATGTTTCAGGAAACACCATACACTTCTCCCGAGTGTCTGTTGGCAATTTACATCCCGCCCATCAGCATAACAAGGCTCCCAGTTCTCCATGGCCTGTCCTGCCTTTCTGGATTTTACACTTTTTTCAGATGGCCCTTTTGACCGGGGGGAAGTGAGACTTCATTGTAGTGCAGATTTCCTTTGCAAGTTTGCTTGGTTGGCCAAAAAGGGCGTATGCGTTTTTTCCTGAATATATTCAGGAAAAAACGCATACGCCCTTTTTGGCCAAGTGCATCATTGAGGACGTTCTGCCTCTTTTCCTATGCTTTCAATGCAATTCCAGTCTACCTCCTGAAATCGGTTTCCTGAAATTCTGCCCCGCTTTCAAGTCCTCTTGGCAGCCTTACTTCGGTATATTTTTGGACGATAGCTGTCATTTATAACTCTGCAGGTTTGTGAATTACAGTGCCCCTGAGCTCCTTTCTTCAACTCGCTTTCTTGTGAGCTGGCCGCAACACCGCAGGATGGCTTCAGGCCCTAATCTGGTTCCGGAACGGCACGCTGAGCCTTTGGTTAATTCCTCTTCCTGGTGGGAAATGAGAGTTAAATTTGCCCGTCCAGACACCTCCAGCTAGTCTCTCATTGGTTCTCCCTATTCCTGTTCATCTTCCGCAGAAATTGCAAACTGGGCCAAACAGGAGGTTAAAGGGACTGACTCTCCAAGTTGGGAGAGTGTTAGTAAAGCGTCTGGAATGTTGCACCCGAGTACCAGGGTACGAAAACTGAGACATATTTGAACACGTCTCCCGTTCACACGGTTGATCATACTCTGGGTTCCACATGCATGTTTTAGCTGAAGGAAGAATACCTTAAACCTGGGTAGTTGAAACCCGTGGAATGGGTACCATGCAATATGACTTCAAAGGGTCTTCATTTGCTCACCGAACCTCTCCAATCCTATCACTGCTGCGTTTATGCCCCTGTACACATGCTTGATTCTCTTTTGGAGACATAGCAATCCATAGGTTTTAAGATACTTACTAGTCAGGTACATTCTTAGGCGTTTAATATGGGGTGTTGAGTCCATTTCATTGAGCAAGGAGTAGCTCTTGTCTATTCCATATTTGGCTTAAGGAACTTTATCTGTGCTCATTTCAATCTCTGGTTTTATGCAGCACCCCAACTCACCTTTTCTCTTAAGCAAACATAAGTTGGTTTTCTAAATTTGAGACCCTGTTCTGTTTTGGAGTTCAGTTCCTGTGTAGCCAAGTTTACATTCCGTGTATTAGTGATATCTTATGATGTTTCTTTTTCTGTGTGACTTATTTCAGTTAGAATCATCGTACCTGAATCCACTCTTTGTGCTGCTAAGGGCCTGTTGACATAGATTTCATTGCTGAGTGATATTGCTTTGTAAGTAAATACCACAACTTCTTTATCCATTTTTCACTTTTTGCGATGTTGAACTTGTACTGTAAACGAGGTTCTTGTAAACAGAGCCGTTCCATACTTTGGGGTGGCTGTGTCTTTTTGATTTTAATTTCCCTAAGCTATAGGACCATAAGTGGAAGTGCCCTAGGCTCTGTTGCTTTGTTTTTTAGATGTTTCAGGAAACACCATACACTTCTCCCGAGTGTCTGTTGGCAATTTACATCCCGCCCATCAGCATAACAAGGCTCCCAGTTCTCCATGGCCTGTCCTGCCTTTCTGGATTTTATTCTTTTTTCAGATGGCCCTTTTGACCTGGGGGAAGTGAGACTTCATTGTAGTGCAGATTTCCTTTGCAAGTTTGCTTGGTTGGCCAAAAAGGGCGTATGCGTTTTTTCCTGAATATATTCAGGAAAAAACGCATACGCCCTTTTTGGCCAAGTGCATCATTGTGGACGTTATGCCTCTTTTCCTATGCTTTCAATGCAATTCCAGTCTACCTCCTGAAATCGGTTTCCTGCAATTCTGCCCCGCTTTCAAGTCCTCTTGGCAGCCTTACTTCAGTATATTTTTGGACGATAACTGTCATTTATAACTCTAAAGTTTTGTGAATTACAGTGCCCCTGAGCTCCTTTCTTCAACTCGCTTTCTTGTGAGCTGGCCGCAACACCGCAGGATGGCTTCAGGCCCTAATCTGGTTCCGGAACGGCACGCTGAGCCTTTGCTTATTTCCTCTTCCTGGTGGGAAATGAGAGTTAAATTTGCCCGTCCAGACACCTCCAGCTAGTCTCTCATTGGTTCTCCCTATTCCTGTTCATCTTCCACAGAAATTGCAAACTGGGCCAAACAGGAGGTTAAAGGGACTGACTCTCCAAGTTGGGAGAGTGTTAGTAAAGCGTCTGAAATGTTGCACCCGAGTACCAGGGTACGAAAACTGAGACATATTTGAACACGTCTCCCGTTCACACGGTTGATCATACTCTGGGTTCCACATGCATGTTTTAGCTGAAGGAAGAATACCTTAAACCTGGGTAGTTGAAACCCGTGGAATGGGTACCATGCAATATGACTTCAAAGGGTCTTCATTTGCTCACCGAACCTCTCCAATCCTATCACTGCTGCGTTTATGCCCCTGTACACATGCTTGATTCTCTTTTGGAGACATAGCAATCCATAGGTTTTAAGATACTTACTAGTCAGGTACATTCTTAGGCGTTTAATATGGGGTGTTGAGTCCATTTCATTGAGCAAGGAGTAGCTCTTGTCTATTCCATATTTGGCTTAAGGAACTTTATCTGTGCTCATTTCAATCTCTGGTTTTATGCAGCACCCCAACTCACCTTTTCTCTTAAGCAAACATAAGTTGGTTTTCTAAATTTGAGACCCTGTTCTGTTTTGGAGTTCAGTTCCTGTGTAGCCAAGTTTACATTCCGTGTATTAGTGATATCTTATGATGTTTCTTTTTCTGTGTGACTTATTTCAGTTAGAATCATCGTACCTGAATCCACTCATTATGCTGCTACGGGCCTGATGACATAGATTTCATTGCTGAGTGATACTGCATTGTACGTAAGTACCACAAGTTCTTTATCCATTTTTCACTTTCTGTGATACTGAACTTGTACGGTAAATGAGGTTCTTGTAAACAGAGGCGTCCCAAACTTTGGGGTGGCTGTGTCTTTTTGATTTTAATTTCCCTAAGCTATAGGACCATAAGTGGAAGTGCCCTAGGCTCTGTTCCTTTGTTTTTTAGATGTTTCAGGAAACACCATACACTTCTCCCGAGTGTCTGTTGGCAATTTACATCCCGCCCATCAGCATAACAAGGCTCCCAGTTCTCCATGGCCTGTCCTGCCTTTCTGGATTTTACACTTTTTTCAGATGGCCCTTTTGACCGGGGGGAAGTGAGACTTCATTGTAGTGCAGATTTCCTTTGCAAGTTTGCTTGGTTGGCCAAAAAGGGCGTATGCGTTTTTTCCTGAATATATTCAGGAAAAAATGCATACGCCCTTTTTGGCCAAGTGCATCATTGAGGACGTTCTGCCTCTTTTCCTATGCTTTCAATGCAATTCCAGTCTACCTCCTGAAATCGGTTTCCTGCAATTCTGCCCCGCTTTCAAGTCCTCTTGGCAGCCTTACTTCAGTATATTTTTGGACGATAGCTGTCATTTATAACTCTGCAGGTTTGTGAATTACAGTGCCCCTGAGCTCCTTTCTTCAACTCGCTTTCTTGTGAGCTGGCCGCAACACCGCAGGATGGCTTCAGGCCCTAATCTGGTTCCGGCACGGCACGCTGAGCCTTTGGTTAATTCCTCTTCCTGGTGGGAAATGAGAGTTAAATTTGCCCGTCCAGACACCTCCAGCTAGTCTCTCATTGGTTCTCCCTATTCCTATACATCTTCCGCAGAAATTACAAACTGGGCCAAACAGGAGGTTAAAGGGACTGACTCTCCAAGTCGGGAGAGTGTTAGTAAAGCGTCTGGAATGTTGCACCCGAGTACCAGGGTACGAAAACTGAGACATATTTGAACACGTCTCCCGATCACATGGTTGATCATACTCTAGGTTCCACATGCATGTTTTAGCTGAAGGAAGAATACCTTAAACCTGGGTAGATGAAACCCGTGGAATGGGTACCATGCAATATGACTTCAAAGGGTCTTCATTTGCTCCCCGAACCTCTCCAATCCTATCACTGCTGCGTTTATGCCCCTGTACACATGCTTGATTCTCTTTCGGAGACATAGCAATCCATAGGTTTTAAGATACTTACTAGTCAGGTACATTCTTAGGCGTTTAATATGCGGTGTTGAGTCCATTTCGTTGAGCAAGGAGTAGCTCTTGTCTATTCCATATTTGGCTTAAGGAACTTTATCTGTGCTCACTTCAATCTCTGGTTTTATGCAGCACCCCAACTCACCTTTCCCCTTAAGCAAGCATAAGTTGGTTTTCTAAATTTGACACCCTGTTCTGTTGTGTAATTCAGTTCCTGTGTAGCCAAGTTTACATTCCGTGTATTACTGATATCTTATGATGTTTCTTTTTCTGTGTGACTTATTTCAGTTAGAATCATCGTACCTGAATCCACTCTTTGTGCTGCTACGGGTCTGATGACATAGATTTCATTGCTGAGTGATATTGCTTTGTAAGTAAATACCACAACTTCTTTATCCATTTTTCACTTTCTGCGATGTTGAACTTGTACTGTAAACGAGGTTCTTGTACACAGAGCCGTTCCATACTTTGGGGTGGCTGTGTCTTTTTGATTTTAATTTCCCTAAGCTATAGGACCATAAGTGGAAGTGCCCTAGGCTCTGTTGCTTTGTTTTTTAGATGTTTCAGGAAACACCATACACTTCTCCCCAGTGTCTGTTGGCAATTTACATCCCGCCCATCAGCATAACAAGGCTCCCAGTTCTCCATGGCCTGTCCTGCCTTTCTGGATTTTACACTTTTTTCAGATGGCCCTTTTGACCGGGGGGAATTGAGACTTCATTGTAGTGCAGATTTCCTTTGCAAGCTTGCTTGGTTGGCCAAAAAGGGCGTATGCGTTTTTTCCTGAATATATTCAGGAAAAAACGCATACGCCCTTTTTGGCCAAGTGCATCATTGTGGACGTTCTGCCTCTTTTCCTATGCTTTCAATGCAATTCCAGTCTACCTCCTGAAATCGGTTTCCTGCAATTCTGCCCCGCTTTCAAGTCCTCTTGGCAGCCTTACTTCAGTATATTTTTGGACGATAGCTGTCATTTATAACTCTGCAGGTTTGTGAATTACAGTGCCCCTGAGCTCCTTTCTTCAACTCGCTTTCTTGTGAGCTGTCCGCAACACTGCAGGATGACCTCAGGCCCTAATCTGGTTCCGGCACGGCACGCTGAGCCTTTGGTTATTTCCTCTTCCTGGTGGGAAATGAGAGTTAAATTTGCCCGTCCAGACACCTCCAGCTAGTCTCTCATTGGTTCTCGCTATTCCTGTTCATCTTCCGCAGAAATTGCAAACTGGGCCAAACAGGAGGTTAAAGGCCCTGACTCTCCAAGTTGGGAGAGTGTTAGTAAAGCGTCTGGAATGTTGCACCCGAGTATCAGGGGAGGAAAACTGAGACATATTTGAACACGTCTCCCGTTCACACGGTTGATCATACTCTGGGTTCCACATGCATGTTTTAGCTGAAGGAAGAATACCTTAAACCTGGGTAGTTGAAACCCGTGGAATGGGTACCATGCAATATGACTTCAAAGGGTCTTCATTTGCTCACCGAACCTCTCCAATCCTATCACTGCTGCCTTTATGCCCCTGTACACACGCTTGATTCTCTTTTGGAGACATAGCAATCCATAGGTTTAAAGATACTTACTAGTCAGGTACATTCTTAGGCGTTTAATATGCGGTGTTGAGTCCATTTCGTTGAGCAAGGAGTAGCTCTTGTCTATTCCATATTTGGCTTAAGGAACTTTATCTGTGCTCATTTCAATCTCTGGTTTTATGCAGCACCCCAACTCACCTTTCCCCTTAAGCAAGCATAAGTTGGTTTTCTAAATTTGACACCCTGTTCTGTTCTGTAATTCAGTTCCTGTGTAGCCAAGTTTACATTCCGTGTATTACTGATATCTTATGATGTTTCTTTTTCTGTGTGACTTATTTCAGTTAGAATCATCGTACCTGAATCCACTCTTTGTGCTGCTAAGGGCCTGTTGACATACATTTCATTGCTGAGTGATATTGCTTTGTAAGTAAATACCACAACTTCTTTATCCATTTTTCACTTTTTGCGATGTTGAACTTGTACTGTAAACGAGGTTCTTGTAAACAGAGCCATTCCATACTTTGGGGTGGCTGTGTCTTTTTGATTTTAATTTCCCTAAGCTATAGGACCATAAGTGGAAGTGCCCTAGGCTCTGTTGCTTTTTTTTTTACATGTTTCAGGAAACACCATACACTTCTCCCGAGTGTCTGTTGGCAATTTACATCCCGCCCATCAGCATAACAAGGCTCCCAGTTCTCCATGGCCTGTCCTGCCTTTCTGGATTTTACACTTTTTTCAGATGGCCCTTTTGACCGGGGGGAAGTGAGACTTCATTGTAGTGCAGATTTCCTTTGCAAGTTTGCTTGGTTGGCCAAAAAGGGCGTATGCGTTTTTTCCTGAATATATTCAGGAAAAAACGCATACGCCCTTTTTGGCCAAGTGCATCATTGAGGACGTTCTGCCTCTTTTCCTATGCTTTCAATGCAATTCCAGTCTACCTCCTGAAATCGGTTTCCTGCAATTCTGCCCCGCTTTCAAGTCCTCTTGGCAGCCTTACTTCGGTATATTTTTGGACGATAGCTGTCATTTATAACTCTGCAGGTTTGTGAATTACAGTGCCCCTGAGCTCCTTTCTTCAACTCGCTTTCTTGTGAGCTGGCCGCAACACCGCAGGATGGCTTCAGGCCCTAATCTGGTTCCGGAACGGCACGCTGAGCCTTTGGTTAATTCCTCTTCCTGGTGGGAAATGAGAGTTAAATTTGCCCGTCCAGACACCTCCAGCTAGTCTCTCATTGGTTCTCGCTATTCCTGTTCATCTTCCGCAGAAATTGCAAACTGGGCCAAACAGGAGGTTAAAGGCCCTGACTCTCCAAGTGGGGAGAGTGTTAGTAAAGCGTCTGGAATGTTGCACCCGAGTATCAGGGGAGGAAAACTGAGACATATTTGAACACGTCTCCCGTTCACACGGTTGATCATACTCTGGGTTCCACATGCATGTTTTAGCTGAAGGAAGAATACCTTAAACCTGGGTAGTTGAAACCCGTGGAATGGGTACCATGCAATATGACTTCAAAGGGTCTTCATTTGCTCACCGAACCTCTCCAATCCTATCACTGCTGCCTTTATGCCCCTGTACACATGCTTGATTCTCTTTCGGAGACATAGCAATCCATAGGTTTTAAGATACTTACTAGTCAGGTACATTCTTAGGCGTTTAATATGGGGTGTTGAGTCCATTTCGTTGAGCAAGGAGTAGCTCTTGTCTATTCCATATTTGGCTTAAGGAACTTTATCTGTGCTCATTTCAATCTCTGGTTTTATGCAGCACCCCAACTCACCTTTCCCCTTAAGCAAGCATAAGTTGGTTTTCTAAATTTGAGACCCTGTTCTGTTCTGTAATTCAGTTCCTGTGTAGCCAAGTTTACATTCCGTGTATTACTGATATCTTATGATGTTTCTTTTTCTGTGTGACTTATTTCAGTTAGAATCATCATACCTGAATCCACTCATTGTGCTGCTAAGGGTCTGATGACATAGATTTCATTGCTGAGTGATACTGCATTGTACGTAAGTACCACAAGTTCTTTATCCATTTTTCACTTTCTGTGATACTGAACTTGTACGGTAAACGAGGTTCTTGTAAACAGAGGCGTCCCAAACTTTGGGGTGGCTGTGTCTTTTTGATTTTAATTTCCCTAAGCTATAGGACCATAAGTGGAAGTGCCCTAGGCTCTGTTGCTTTGTTTTTTACATGTTTCAGGAAACACCATACACTTCTCCCGAGTGTCTGTTGGCAATTTACATCCCGCCCATCAGCATAACAAGGCTCCCAGTTCTCCATGGCCTGTCCTGCCTTTCTGGATTTTACACTTTTTTCAGATGGCCCTTTTGACCGGGGGGAATTGAGACTTCATTGTAGTGCAGATTTCCTTTGCAAGCTTGCTTGGTTGGCCAAAAAGGGCGTATGCGTTTTTTCCTGAATATATTCAGGAAAAAACGCATACGCCCTTTTTGGCCAAGTGCATCATTGTGGACGTTCTGCCTCTTTTCCTATGCTTTCAATGCAATTCCAGTCTACCTCCTGAAATCGGTTTCCTGCAATTCTGCCCCGCTTTCAAGTCCTCTTGGCAGCCTTACTTCGGTATATTTTTGGACGATAGCTGTCATTTATAACTCTGCAGGTTTGTGAATTACAGTGCCCCTGAGCTCCTTTCTTCAACTCGCTTTCTTGTGAGCTGTCCGCAACACTGCAGGATGACTTCAGGCCCTAATCTGGTTCCGGCACGGCACGCTGAGCCTTTGGTTATTTCCTCTTCCTGGTGGGAAATGAGAGTTAAATTTGCCCGTCCAGACACCTCCAGCTAGTCTCTCATTGGTTCTCCCTATTCCTGTTCATCTTCCACAGAAATTGCAAACTGGGCCAAACAGGAGGTTAAAGGGACTGACTCTCCAAGTCGGGAGAGTGTTAGTAAAGCGTCTGGAATGTTGCACCCGAGTACCAGGGTACGAAAACTGAGACATATTTGAACACGTCTCCCGTTCACACGGTTGATCATACTCTGGGTTCCACATGCATGTTTTAGCTGAAGGAAGAATACCTTAAACCTGGGTAGTTGAAACCCGTGGAATGGGTACCATGCAATATGACTTCAAAGGGTCTTCATTTGCTCACCGAACCTCTCCAATCCTATCACTGCTGCGTTTATGCCCCTGTACACATGCTTGATTCTCTTTTGGAGACATAGCAATCCATAGGTTTTAAGATACTTACTAGACAGGTACATTCTTAGGCGTTTAATATGGGGTGTTGAGTCCATTTCATTGAGCAAGGAGTAGCTCTTGTCTATTCCATATTTGGCTTAAGGAACTTTATCTGTGCTCATTTCAATCTCTGGTTTTATGCAGCACCCCAACTCACCTTTTCTCTTAAGCAAACATAAGTTGGTTTTCTAAATTTGAGACCCTGTTCTGTTTTGGAGTTCAGTTCCTGTGTAGCCAAGTTTACATTCCGTGTATTAGTGATATCTTATGATGTTTCTTTTTCTGTGTGACTTATTTCAGTTAGAATCATCGTACCTGAATCCACTCATTATGCTGCTACGGGCCTGATGACATAGATTTCATTGCTGAGTGATACTGCATTGTACGTAAGTACCACAAGTTCTTTATCCATTTTTCACTTTCTGTGATACTGAACTTGTACGGTAAACGAGGTTCTTGTAAACAGAGGCGTCCCAAACTTTGGGGTGGCTGTGTCTTTTTGATTTTAATTTCCCTAAGCTATAGGACCATAAGTGGAAGTGCCCTAGGCTCTGTTCCTTTGTTTTTTAGATGTTTCAGGAAACACCATACACTTCTCCCGAGTGTCTGTTGGCAATTTACATCCCGCCCATCAGCATAACAAGGCTCCCAGTTCTCCATGGCCTGTCCTGCCTTTCTGGATTTTACACTTTTTTCAGATGGCCCTTTTGACCGGGGGGAAGTGAGACTTCATTGTAGTGCAGATTTCCTTTGCAAGTTTGCTTGGTTGGCC
Source organism: Pseudorca crassidens (assembly GCF_039906515.1). NCBI lineage: Eukaryota > Metazoa > Chordata > Mammalia > Artiodactyla > Delphinidae > Pseudorca > Pseudorca crassidens. The sequence continues at coordinate 106,385,255 of NC_090301.1, forward strand.
AAAAAGGGCGTATGCGTTTTTTCCTGAATATATTCAGGAAAAAACGCATACGCCCTTTTTGGCCAAGTGCATCATTGAGGACGTTCTGCCTCTTTTCCTATGCTTTCAATGCAATTCCAGTCTACCTCCTGAAATCGGTTTCCTGCAATTCTGCCCCGCTTTCAAGTCCTCTTGGCAGCCTTACTTCAGTATATTTTTGGACGATAGCTGTCATTTATAACTCTGCAGGTTTGTGAATTACAGTGCCCCTGAGCTCCTTTCTTCAACTCGCTTTCTTGTGAGCTGGCCGCAACACCGCAGGATGGCTTCAGGCCCTAATCTGGTTCCGGCACGGCACGCTGAGCCTTTGGTTAATTCCTCTTCCTGGTGGGAAATGAGAGTTAAATTTGCCCGTCCAGACACCTCCAGCTAGTCTCTCATTGGTTCTCGCTATTCCTGTTCATCTTCCACAGAAATTACAAACTGGGCCAAACAGGAGGTTAAAGGGACTGACTCTCCAAGTCGGGAGAGTGTTAGTAAAGCGTCTGGAATGTTGCACCCGAGTACCAGGGTACGAAAACTGAGACATATTTGAACACGTCTCCCGATCACATGGTTGATCATACTCTAGGTTCCACATGCATGTTTTAGCTGAAGGAAGAATACCTTAAACCTGGGTAGTTGAAACCCGTGGAATGGGTACCATGCAATATGACTTCAAAGGGTCTTCATTTGCTCACCGAACCTCTCCAATCCTATCACTGCTGCGTTTATGCCCCTGTACACATGCTTGATTCTCTTTCGGAGACATAGCAATCCATAGGTTTTAAGATACTTACTAGTCAGGTACATTCTTAGGCGTTTAATATGCGGTGTTGAGTCCATTTCGTTGAGCAAGGAGTAGCTCTTGTCTATTCCATATTTGGCTTAAGGAACTTTATCTGTGCTCATTTCAATCTCTGGTTTTATGCAGCACCCCAACTCACCTTTCCCCTTAAGCAAGCATAAGTTGGTTTTCTAAATTTGAGACCCTGTTCTGTTCTGTAATTCAGTTCCTGTGTAGCCAAGTTTACATTCCGTGTATTACTGATATCTTATGATGTTTCTTTTTCTGTGTGACTTATTTCAGTTAGAATCATCGTACCTGAATCCACTCTTTGTGCTGCTAAGGGCCTGTTGACATACATTTCATTGCTGAGTGATATTGCTTTGTAAGTAAATACCACAACTTCTTTATCCATTTTTCACTTTTTGCGATGTTGAACTTGTACTGTAAACGAGGTTCTTGTAAACAGAGCCATTCCATACTTTGGGGTGGCTGTGTCTTTTTGATTTTAATTTCCCTAAGCTATAGGACCATAAGTGGAAGTGCCCTAGGCTCTGTTGCTTTGTTTTTTACATGTTTCAGGAAACACCATACACTTCTCCCGAGTGTCTGTTGGCAATTTACATCCCGCCCATCAGCATAACAAGGCTCCCAGTTCTCCATGGCCTGTCCTGCCTTTCTGGATTTTACACTTTTTTCAGATGGCCCTTTTGACCGGGGGGAAGTGAGACTTCATTGTAGTGCAGATTTCCTTTGCAAGCTTGCTTGGTTGGCCAAAAAGGGCGTATGCGTTTTTTCCTGAATATATTCAGGAAAAAACGCATACGCCCTTTTTGGCCAAGTGCATCATTGAGGACGTTCTGCCTCTTTTCCTATGCTTTCAATGCAATTCCAGTCTACCTCCTGAAATCGGTTTCCTGCAATTCTGCCCCGCTTTCAAGTCCTCTTGGCAGCCTTACTTCGGTATATTTTTGGACGATAGCTGTCATTTATAACTCTGCAGGTTTGTGAATTACAGTGCCCCTGAGCTCCTTTCTTCAACTCGCTTTCTTGTGAGCTGGCCGCAACAGCGCAGGATGGCTTCAGGCCCTAATCTGGTTCCGGAACGGCACGCTGAGCCTTTGGTTAATTCCTCTTCCTGGTGGGAAATGAGAGTTAAATTTGCCCGTCCAGACACCTCCAGCTAGTCTCTCATTGGTTCTCGCTATTCCTGTTCATCTTCCGCAGAAATTGCAAACTGGGCCAAACAGGAGGTTAAAGGCCCTGACTCTCCAAGTGGGGAGAGTGTTAGTAAAGCGTCTGGAATGTTGCACCCGAGTATCAGGGGAGGAAAACTGAGACATATTTGAACACGTCTCCCGTTCACACGGTTGATCATACTCTGGGTTCCACATGCATGTTTTAGCTGAAGGAAGAATACCTTAAACCTGGGTAGTTGAAACCTGTGGAATGGGTACCATGCAATATGACTTCAAAGGGTCTTCATTTGCTCACCGAACCTCTCCAATCCTATCACTGCTGCGTTTATGCCCCTGTACACATGCTTGATTCTCTTTCGGAGACATAGCAATCCATAGGTTTTAAGATACTTACTAGTCAGGTACATTCTTAGGCGTTTAATATGCGGTGTTGAGTCCATTTCGTTGAGCAAGGAGTAGCTCTTGTCTATTCCATATTTGGCTTAAGGAACTTTATCTGTGCTCATTTCAATCTCTGCTTTTATGCAGCACCCCAACTCACCTTTACCCTTAAGCAAGCATAAGTTGGTTTTCTAAATTTGAGACCCTGTTCTGTTCTGTAATTCAGTTCCTGTGTAGCCAAGTTTACATTCCGTGTATTACTGATATCTTATGATGTTTCTTTTTCTGTGTGACTTATTTCAGTTAGAATCATCATACCTGAATCCACTCATTGTGCTGCTAAGGGCCTGATGACATAGATTTCATTGCTGAGTGATATTGCTTTGTAAGTAAATACCACAACTTCTTTATCCATTTTTCACTTTCTGCGATGTTGAACTTGTACTGTAAACGAGGTTCTTGTAAACAGAGCCGTACCATACTTTGGGGTGGCTGTGTCTTTTTGATTTTAATTTCCCTAAGCTTTAGGACCATAAGTGGAAGTGCCCTAGGCTCTGTTCCTTTGTTTTTTAGATGTTTCAGGAAACACCATACACTTCTCCCGAGTGTCTGTTGGCAATTTACATCCCGCCCATCAGCATAACAAGGCTCCCAGTTCTCCATGGCCTGTCCTGCCTTTCTGGATTTTACACTTTTTTCAGATGGTCCTTTTGACTGGGGGGAAGTGAGACTTCATTGTAGTGCAGATTTCCTTTGCAAGCTTGCTTGGTTGGCCAAAAAGGGCGTATGCGTTTTTTCCTGAATATATTCAGGAAAAAACGCATATGCCCTTTTTGGCAAGGGGCATTATTGTGGACGCTCTGCCTCTTTTCCTATGCTTTCAATGCAATTCCACTCTACCTCCTGAAATCGGTTTCCTGCAATTCTGCCCCGCTTTCAAGTCCTCTTGGCTGCCTTACTTCAGTATATTTTTGGACGATAGCTGTCATTTATAACTCTGCAGGTTTGTGAATTACAGTGACCCTGAGCTCCTTTCTTCAACTCGCTTTCTTGTGAGCTGGCCGCAACACCGCAGGATGGCTTCAGGCCCTAAACTGGTTCCGGCATGGCACGCTGAGCCTTTGGTTAATTCCTCTTCCTGGTGGGAAATGAGAGTTAAATTTGCCCGTCCAGACACCTCCAGCTAGTCTCTCATTGGTTCTCGCTATTCCTGTTCATCTTCCGCAGAAATTGCAAACTGGGCCAAACAGGAGGTTAAGGGGACTGAATCTCCAAGTCGGGAGAGTGTTAGTAAAGCGTCTGGAATGTTGCACCCGAGTACCAGGGTACGAAAACTGAGACATATTTGAACACGTCTCCCGATCACATGGTTGATCATACTCTAGGTTCCACATGCATGTTTTAGCTGAAGGAAGAATACCTTAAACCTGGGTAGTTGAAACCCGTGGAATGGGTACCATGCTATATGACTTCAAAGGGGCTTCATTTGCTCACCGAACCTCTCCAATCCTATCACTGCTGCATTTATGCCCCTTTACACATGCTTGATTCTCTTTCGGAGACATAGCAATCCATAGGTTTTAAGATACTTACTAGTCAGGTACATTCTTAGGCGTTTAATATGCGGTGTTGAGTCCATTTCGTTGAGCAAGGAGTAGCTCTTGTCTATTCCATATTTGGCTTAAGGAACTTTATCTGTGCTCATTTCAATCTCTGGTTTCATGCAGCACCCCAACTCACCTTTCCCCTTAAGCAAGCATAAGTTGGTTTTCTAAATTTGAGACCCTGTTCTGTTCTGTAATTCAGTTCCTGTGTAGCCAAGTTTACATTCCGTGTATTACTGATATCTTATGATGTTTCTTTTTCTGTGTGACTTATTTCAGTTAGAATCATCATACCTGAATCCACTCATTGTGCTGCTAAGGGCCTGATGACATAGATTTCATTGCTGAGTGATATTGCTTTGTAAGTAAATACCACAACTTCTTTATCCATTTTTCACTTTCTGCGATGTTGAACTTGTACTGTAAACGAGGTTCTTGTAAACAGAGCCGTTCCATATTTTGGGGTGGCTGTGTCTTTTTGATTTTAATTTCCCTAAGCTATAGGACCATAAGTGGAAGTGCCCTAGGCTCTGTTGCTTTGTTTTTTAGATGTTTCAGGAAACACCATACACTTCTCCCCAGTGTCTGTTGGCAATTTACATCCCGCCCATCAGCATAACAATGCTCCCAGTTCTCCATGGCCTGTCCTGCCTTTCTGGATTTTACACTTTTTTCAGATGGCCCTTTTGACCGGGGGGAATTGAGACTTCATTGTAGTGCAGATTTCCTTTGCAAGCTTGCTTGGTTGGCCAAAAAGGGCGTATGCGTTTTTTCCTGAATATATTCAGGAAAAAACGCATACGCCCTTTTTGGCCAAGTGCATCATTGTGGAGGTTCTGCCTCTTTTCCTATGCTTTCAATGCAATTCCAGTCTACCTCCTGAAATCGGTTTCCTGCAATTCTGCCCCGCTTTCAAGTCCTCTTGGCAGCCTTACTTCAGTATATTTTTGGACGATAGCTGTCATTTATAACTCTGCAGGTTTGTGAATTACAGTGCCCCTGAGCTCCTTTCTTCAACTCGCTTTCTTGTGAGCTGGCCGCAACACTGCAGGATGACTTCAGGCCCTAATCTGGTTCCAGCACGGCACGCTGAGCCTTTGGTTATTTCCTCTTCCTGGTGGGAAATGAGAGTTAAATTTGCCCGTCCAGACACCTCCAGCTAGTCTCTCATTGGTTCTCGCTATTCCTGTTCATCTTCCGCAGAAATTGCAAACTGGGCCAAACAGGAGGTTAAAGGCCCTGACTCTCCAAGTTGGGAGAGTGTTAGTAAAGCGTCTGGAATGTTGCACCCGAGTATCTGGGGAGGAAAACTGAGACATATTTGAACACGTCTCCCGTTCACACGGTTGATCATACTCTGGGTTCCACATGCATGTTTTAGCTGAAGGAAGAATACCTTAAACCTGGGTAGTTGAAACCCGTGGAATGGGTACCATGCAATATGACTTCAAAGGGTCTTCATTTGCTCACCGAACCTCTCCAATCCTATCACTGCTGCCTTTATGCCCCTGTACACACGCTTGATTCTCTTTTGGAGACATAGCAATCCATAGGTTTAAAGATACTTACTAGTCAGGTACATTCTTAGGCGTTTAATATGGGGTTTTGAGTCCATTTCGTTGAGCAAGGAGTAGCTCTTGTCTATTCCATATTTGGCTTAAGGAACTTTATCTGTGCTCATTTCAATCTCTGGTTTTATGCAGCACCCCAACTCACCTTTCCCCTTAAGCAAGCATAAGTTGGTTTTCTAAATTTGAGACCCTGTTCTGTTTTGGAATTCAGTTCCTGTGTAGCCAAGTTTACATTCTGTGTATTAGTGATATCTTATGATGTTTCTTTTTCTGTGTGACTTATTTCAGTTAGAATCATCGTACCTGAATCCACTCTTTGTGCTGCTAAGGGCCTGTTGACATAGATTTCATTGCTGAATGATATTGCTTTGTAAGTAAATACCACAACTTCTTTATCCATTTTTCACTTTTTGCGATGTTGAACTTGTACTGTAAACGAGGTTCTTGTAAACAGAGCCGTTCCATACTTTGGGGTGGCTGTGTCTTTTTGATTTTAATTTCCCTAAGCTATAGGACCATAAGTGGAAGTGCCCTAGGCTCTGTTGCTTTGTTTTTTAGATGTTTCAGGAAACACCATACACTTCTCCCGAGTGTCTGTTGGCAATTTACATCCCGCCCATCAGCATAACAAGGCTCCCAGTTCTCCATGGCCTGTCCTGCCTTTCTGGATTTTATTCTTTTTTCAGATGGCCCTTTTGACCGGGGGGAAGTGAGACTTCATTGTAGTGCAGATTTCCTTTGCAAGTTTGCTTGGTTGGCCAAAAAGGGCGTATGCGTTTTTTCCTGAATATATTCAGGAAAAAACGCATACGCCCTTTTTGGCCAAGTGCATCATTGTGGACGTTCTGCCTCTTTTCCTATGCTTTCAATGCAATTCCAGTCTACCTCCTGAAATCGGGTTCCTGCAATTCTGCCCTGCTTTCAAGTCCTCTTGGCAGCCTTACTTCAGTATATTTTTGGACGATAACTGTCATTTATAACTCTGAAGTTTTGTGAATTACAGTGCCCCTGAGCTCCTTTCTTCAACTCGCTTTCTTGTGAGCTGGCCGCAACACCGCAGGATGGCTTCAGGCCCTAATCTGGTTCCGGCACGGCACGCTGAGCCTTTGGTTATTTCCTCTTCCTGGTGGGAAATGAGAGTTAAATTTGCCCGTCCAGACACCTCCAGCTAGTCTCTCATTGGTTCTCCCTATTCCTGTTCATCTTCCACAGAAATTGCAAACTGGGCCAAACAGGAGGTTAAAGGGACTGACTCTCCAAGTCGGGAGAGTGTTAGTAAAGCGTCTGGAATGTTGCACCCGAGTACCAGGGTACGAAAACTGAGACATATTTGAACACGTCTCCCGTTCACACGGTTGATCATACTCTGGGTTCCACATGCATGTTTTAGCTGAAGGAAGAATACCTTAAACCTGGGTAGTTGAAACCCGTGGAATGGGTACCATGCAATATGACTTCAAAGGGTCTTCATTTGCTCACCGAACCTCTCCAATCCTATCACTGCTGCGTTTATGCCCCTGTACACATGCTTGATTCTCTTTTGGAGACATAGCAATCCATAGGTTTTAAGATACTTACTAGTCAGGTACATTCTTAGGCGTTTAATATGGGGTGTTGAGTCCATTTCATTGAGCAAGGAGTAGCTCTTGTCTCTTCCATATTTGGCTTAAGGAACTTTATCTGTGCTCATTTCAATCTCTGGTTTTATGCAGCACCCCAACTCACCTTTTCTCTTAAGCAAACATAAGTTGGTTTTCTAAATTTGAGACCCTCTTCTGTTTTGGAGTTCAGTTCCTGTGTAGCCAAGTTTACATTCCGTGTATTACTGATATCTTATGATGTTTCTTTTTCTGTGTGACTTATTTCAGTTAGAATCATCGTACCTGAATCCACTCTTTGTGCTGCTAAGGGCCTGTTGACATACATTTCATTGCTGAGTGATATTGCTTTGTAAGTAAATACCACAACTTCTTTATCCATTTTTCACTTTTTGCGATGTTGAACTTGTACGGTAAACAAGGTTCTTGTAAACAGAGGCGTCCCAAACTTTGGGGTGGCTGTGTCTTTTTTATTTTAATTTCCCTAAGCTATAGGACCATAAGTGGAAGTGCCCTAGGCTCTGTTCCTTTGTTTTTTAGATGTTTCAGGAAACACCATACACTTCTCCCGAGTGTCTGTTGGCAATTTACATCCCGCCCATCAGCATAACAAGGCTCCCAGTTCTCCATGGCCTGTCCTGCCTTTCTGGATTTTACACTTTTTTCAGATGGCCCTTTTGACCGGGGGGAAGTGAGACTTCATTGTAGTGCAGATTTCCTTTGCAAGTTTGCTTGGTTGGCCAAAAAGGGCGTATGCGTTTTTTCCTGAATATATTCAGGAAAAAACGCATACGCCCTTTTTGGCCAAGTGCATCATTGAGGACGTTCTGCCTCTTTTCCTATGCTTTCAATGCAATTCCAGTCTACCTCCTGAAATCGGTTTCCTGCAATTCTGCCCCGCTTTCAATTCCTCTTGGCAGCCTTACTTCGGTATATTTTTGGACGATAGCTGTCATTTATAACTCTGCAGGTTTGTGAATTACAGTGCCCCTGAGCTCCTTTCTTCAACTCGCTTTCTTGTGAGCTGGCCGCAACACCGCAGGATGGCTTCAGGCCCTAATCTGGTTCCGGAACGGCACGCTGAGCCTTTGGTTAATTCCTCTTCCTGGTGGGAAATGAGAGTTAAATTTACCCGTCCTGACACCTCCAGCTAGTCTCTCATTGGTTCTCCCTATTCCTGTTCATCTTCCGCAGAAATTGCAAACTGGGCCAAACAGGAGGTTAAAGGGACTGACTCTCCAAGTTGGGAGAGTGTTAGTAAAGCGTCTGGAATGTTGCACCCGAGTACCAGGGTACGAAAACTGAGACATATTTGAACACGTCTCCCGTTCACACGGTTGATCATACTCTGGGTTCCACATGCATGTTTTAGCTGAAGGAAGAATACCTTAAACCTGGGTAGTTGAAACCCGTGGAATGGGTACCATGCAATATGACTTCAAAGGGTCTTCATTTGCTCACCGAACCTCTCCAATCCTATCACTGCTGCGTTTATGCCCCTGTACACACGCTTGATTCTCTTTTGGAGACATAGCAATCCATAGGTTTTAAGATACTTACTAGTCAGGTACATTCTTAGGCGTTTAATATGGGGTGTTGAGTCCATTTCATTGAGCAAGGAGTAGCTCTTGTCTATTCCATATTTGGCTTAAGGAACTTTATCTGTGCTCATTTCAATCTGTGGTTTTATGCAGCACCCCAACTCACCTTTTCTCTTAAGCAAACATAAGTTGGTTTTCTAAATTTGAGACCCTGTTCTGTTTTGGAGTTCAGTTCCTGTGTAGCCAAGTTTACATTCCGTGTATTAGTGATATCTTATGATGTTTCTTTTTCTGTGTGACTTATTTCAGTTAGAATCATCGTACCTGAATCCACTCATTATGCTGCTACGGGCCTGATGACATAGATTTCATTGCTGAGTGATACTGCATTGTACGTAAGTACCACAAGTTCTTTATCCATTTTTCACTTTCTGTGATACTGAACTTGTACGGTAAACGAGGTTCTTGTAAACAGAGGCGTCCCAAACTTTGGGGTGGCTGTGTCTTTTTTATTTTAATTTCCCTAAGCTATAGGACCATAAGTGGAAGTGCCCTAGGCTCTGTTGCTTTGTTTTTTAGATGTTTCAGGAAACACCATACACTTCTCCCGAGTGTCTGTTGGCAATTTACATCCCGCCCATCAGCATAACAAGGCTCCCAGTTCTCCATGGCCTGTCCTGCCTTTCTGGATTTTACACTTTTTTCAGATGGCCCTTTTGACCGGGGGGAAGTGAGACTTCATTGTAGTGCAGATTTCCTTTGCAAGTTTGCTTGGTTGGCCAAAAAGGGCGTATGCGTTTTTTCCTGAATATATTCAGGAAAAAACGCATACGCCCTTTTTGGCCAAGTGCATCATTGTGGACGTTCTGCCTCTTTTCCTATGCTTTCAATGCAATTCCAGTCTACCTCCTGAAATCGGTTTCCTGCAATTCTGCCCCGCTTTCAAGTCCTCTTGGCAGCCTTACTTCAGTATATTTTTGGACGATAGCTGTCATTTATAACTCTGCAGGTTTGTGAATTACAGTGCCCCTGAGCTCCTTTCTTCAACTCGCTTTCTTGTGAGCTGGCCACAACACCGCAGGATGGCTTCAGGCCCTAATCTGGTTCCGGCACGGCACGCTGAGCCTTTGGTTAATTCCTCTTCCTGGTGGGAAATGAGAGTTAAATTTGCCCGTCCAGACACCTCCAGCTAGTCTCTCATTGGTTCTCGCTATTCCTGTTCATCTTCCGCAGAAATTACAAACTGGGCCAAACAGGAGGTTAAAGGGACTGACTCTCCAAGTCGGGACAGTGTTAGTAAAGCGTCTGGAATGTTGCACCCGAGTACCAGGGTACGAAAACTGAGACATATTTGAACACGTCTCCCGTTCACACGGTTGATCATACTCTGGGTTCCACATGCATGTTTTAGCTGAAGGAAGAATACCTTAAACCTGGGTAGTTGAAACCCGTGGAATGGGTACCATGCAATATGACTTCAAAGGGTCTTCATTTGCTCACCGAACCTCTCCAATCCTATCACTGCTGCGTTTATGCCCCTGTACACATGCTTGATTCTCTTTTGGAGACATAGCAATCCATAGGTTTTAAGATACTTACTAGTCAGGTACATTCTTAGGCGTTTAATATGGGGTGTTGAGTCCATTTCATTGAGCAAGGAGTAGCTCTTGTCTATTCCATATTTGTCTTAAGTAACTTTATCTGTGCTCATTTCAATCTCTGGTTTTATGCAGCACCCCAACTCACCTTTTCTCTTAAGCAAACATAAGTTGGTTTTCTAAATTTGAGACCCTGTTCTGTTTTGGAGTTCAGTTCCTGTGTAGCCAAGTTTACATTCCGTGTATTAGTGATATCTTATGATGTTTCTTTTTCTGTGTGACTTATTTCAGTTAGAATCATCGTACCTGAATCCACTCATTATGCTGCTACGGGCCTGATGACATAGATTTCATTGCTGAGTGATACTGCATTGTACGTAAGTACCACAAGTTGTTTATCCATTTTTCACTTTCTGTGATACTGAACTTGTACGGTAAACGAGGTTCTTGTAAACAGAGGCGTCCCAAACTTTGGGGTGGCTGTGTCTTTTTGATTTTAATTTCCCTAAGCTATAGGACCATAAGTGGAAGTGCCCTAGGCTCTGTTCCTTTGTTTTTTAGATGTGTCAGGAAACAACATACTCTTCTCCCGAGTGTCTGTTGGCAATTTACATCCCACCCATCAGCATAACAAGGCTCCCAGTTCTCCATGGCCTGTCCTGCCTTTCTGGATTTTACACTTTTTTCAGATGTCCCTTTTGACCGGGGGGAAGTGAGACTTCATTGTAGTGCAGATTTCCTTTGCAAGTTTGCTTGGTTGGCCAAAAAGGGCGTATGCGTTTTTTCCTGAATATATTCAGGAAAAAACGCATACGCCCTTTTTGGCCAAGTGCATCATTGAGGACGTTCTGCCTCTTTTCCTATGCTTTCAATGCAATTCCAGTCTACCTCCTGAAATCGGTTTCCTGCAATTCTGCCCCGCTTTCAATTCCTCTTGGCAGCCTTACTTCGGTATATTTTTGGACGATAGCTGTCATTTATAACTCTGCAGGTTTGTGAATTACAGTGCCCTGGAGCTCCTTTCTTCAACTCGCTTTCTTGTGAGCTGGCCGCAACACCGCAGGATGGCTTCAGGCCCTAATCTGGTTCCGGAATGGCACGCTGAGCCTTTGGTTAATTCCTCTTCCTGGTGGGAAATGAGAGTTGAATTTACCCGTCCAGACACTTCCAGCTAGTCTCTCATTGTTTCTCTCTATTCCTGTTCATCTTCCGCAGAAATTGCAAACTGGGCCAAACAGGAGGTTAAAGGGACTGACTCTCCAAGTTGGGAGAGTGTTAGTAAAGCGTCTGGAATGTTGCACCCGAGTACCAGGGTACGAAAACTGAGACATATTTGAACACGTCTCCCGTTCACACGGTTGATCATACTCTGGGTACCACATGCATGTTTTAGCTGAAGGAAGAATACCTTAAACCTGGGTAGTTGAAACCCGTGGAATGGGTACCATGCAATATGACTTCAAAGGGTCTTCATTTGCTCACCGAACCTCTCCAATCCTATCACTGCTGCGTTTATGCCCCTGTACACACGCTTGATTCTCTTTTGGAGACATAGCAATCCATAGGTTTTAAGATACTTACTAGTCAGGTACATTCTTAGGCGTTTAATATGGGGTGTTGAGTCCATTTCATTGAGCAAGGAGTAGCTCTTGTCTATTCCATATTTGGCTTAAGGAACTTTATCTGTGCTCATTTCAATCTCTGGTTTTATGCAGCACCCCAACTCACCTTTTCTCTTAAGCAAACATAAGTTGGTTTTCTAAATTTGAGACCCTGTTCTGTTTTGGAGTTCAGTTCCTGTGTAGCCAAGTTTACATTCCGTGTATTAGTGAAAAAGAAACATCATAGGTCTTATGATGTTTCTTTTTCTGTGTGACTTATTTCAGTTAGAATCATCGTACCTGAATCCACTCATTATGCTGCTACGGGCCTGATGACATAGATTTCATTGCTGAGTGATACTGCATTGTACGTAAGTACCACAAGTTCTTTATCCATTTTTCACTTTCTGTGATATTGAACTTGTACGGTAAACGAGGTTCTTGTAAACAGAGGCGTCCCAAACTTTGGGGTGGCTGTGTCTTTTTGATTTTAATTTCCCTAAGCTATAGGACCATAAGTGGAAGTGCCCTAGGCTCTGTTGCTTTGTTTTTTAGATGTTTCAGGAAACACCATACACTCCTCCCAAGTGTCTCTTGGCAATTTACATCCCGCCCATCAGCATAACAAGGCTCCCAGTTCTCCATGGCCTGTCCTGCCTTTCTGGATTTTACACTTTTTTCAGATGGCCCTTTTGACCAGTGGGAAGTGAGACTTCATTGTAGTGCAGATTTCCTTTGCAAGCTTGCTTGGTTGGCCAAAAAGGGCGTATGCATTTTTTCCTGAATATATTCAGGAAAAAACGCATACGCCCTTTTTGGCCAAGTGCATCATTGAGGACGTTCTGCCTCTTTTCCTATGCTTTCAATGCAATTCCAGTCTACCTCCTGAAATCGGTTTCCTGCAATTCTGCCCCGCTTTCAAGTCCTCTTGGCAGCCTTACTTCAGTATATTTTTGGACGATAGCTGTCATTTATAACTCTGCAGGTTTGTGAATTACAGTGCCCCTGAGCTCCTTTCTTCAACTCGCTTTCTTGTGAGCTGGCCGCAACACCGCAGGATGGCTTCAGGCCCTAATCTGTTTCCGGCACGGCACGCTGAGCCTTTGGTTATTTCCTCTTCCTGGTGGGAAATGAGAGTTAAATTTGCCCGTCCAGACACCTCCAGCTAGTCTCTCATTGGTTCTCGCTATTCCTGTTCATCTTCCGCAGAAATTGCAAACTGGGCCAAACAGGAGGTTAAAGGGACTGACTCTCCAAGTGGGGAGAGTGTTAGTAAAGCGTCTGTAATGTTGCACCCGAGTACCAGGGGAGGAAAACTGAGACATATTTGAACACGTCTCCCGTTCACACGGTTGATCATACTCTGGGTTCCACATGCATGATTTACCTGAAGGAAGAATAACTTAAACCTGGAGAGTTGAGACCCGTGGAATGGGTACCATGCAATATGAATTCAAAGGGTCTTCATTTGCTCACCGAACCTCTCCAATCCTATCACTGCTGCCTTTATGCCCCTGTACACATGCTTGATTCTCTTTCGGAGACATAGCAATCCCTAGGTTTTAAGATACTTACTAGTCAGGTACATTCTTAGGCGTTTAATATGGGGTGTTGAGTCCATTTCGTTGAGCAAGGAGTAGCTCTTGTCTATTCCATATTTGGCTTAAGGAACTTTATCTGTGCTCATTTCAATCGCTGGTTTTATGCAGCACCCCAACTCACCTTTCCCCTTAAGCAAGCATAAGTTGGTTTTCTAAATTTGAGACCCTGTTCTGTTTTGGAATTCAGTTCCTGTGTAGCCAAGTTTACATTCCGTGTATTAGTGATATCTTATGATGTTTCTTTTTCTGTGTGACTTATTTCAGTTAGAATCATCGTACCTGAATCCACTCATTATGCTGCTACGGGCCTGATGACATAGATTTCATTGCTGAGTGATACTGCATTGTACGTAAGTACCACAAGTTCTTTATCCATTTTTCACTTTCTGTGATATTGAACTTGTACGGTAAACGAGGTTCTTGTAAACAGAGGCGTCCCAAACTTTGGGGTGGCTGTGTCTTTTTGATTTTAATTTCCCTAATCTATAGGACCATAAGTGGAAGTGCCCTAGGCTCTGTTGCTTTGTTTTTTAGATGTTTCAGGAAACACCATACACTCCTCCCAAGTGTCTGTTGGCAATTTACATCCCGCCCATCAGCATAACAAGGCTCCCAGTTCTCCATGGCCTGTCCTGCCTTTCTGGATTTTACACTTTTTTCAGATGTCCCTTTTGACCGGGGGGGAAGTGAGACTTCATTGTAGTGCAGATTTCCTTTGCAAGTTTGCTTGGTTGGCCAAAAAGGGCGTATGCGTTTTTTCCTGAATGTATTCAGGAAAAAACGCATACGCCCTTTTTGGCCAAGTGCATCATTGTGGACGTTCTGCCTCTTTTCCTATGCTTTCAATGCAATTCCAGTCTACCTCCTGAAATCGGTTTCCTGCAATTCTGCCCCGCTTTCAAGTCCTCTTGGCAGCCTTACTTCAGTATATTTTTGGACGATAGCTGTCATTTATAACTCTGCAGGTTTGTGAATTACAGTGCCCCTGAGCTGCTTTCTTCAACTCGCTTTCTTGTGACCTGGCCGCAACACCGCAGGATGGCTTCAGGCCCTAACCTGTTTCCGGCACGGCACGCTGAGCCTTTGGTTATTTCCTCCTCCTGGTGGGAAATGAGAGTTAAATTTGCCCGTCCAGACACCTCCAGCTAGTCTCTCATTGGTTCTCGCTATTCCTGTTCATCTTCTGCAGAAATTGCAAACTGGGCCAAACAGGAGGTTAAAGGCGCTGACTCTCCAAGTGGGGAGAGTGTTAGTAAAGCGTCTGGAATGTTGCACCCGAGTACCAGGGTACGAAAACTGAGACATATTTGAACACGTCTCCAGATCACACGGTTGATCATACTCTAGGTTCCACATGCATGTTTTAGCTGAAGGAAGAATACCTTAAACCTGGGTAGTTGAAACCCGTGGAATGGGTACCATGCAATATGACTTCAAAGGGTCTTCATTTGCTCACCGAACCTCTCCAATCCTATCACTGCTGCGTTTATGCCCCTGTACACATGCTTGATTCTCTTTCGGAGACATAGCAATCCATAGGTTTTAAGATACTTACTAGTCAGGTACATTCTTAGGCGTTTAATATGCGGTGTTGAGTCCATTTCGTTGAGCAAGGAGTAGCTCTTGTCTATTCCATATTTGGCTTAAGGAACTTTATCTGTGCTCATTTCAATCTCTGGTTTTATGCAGCACCCCAACTCACCTTTCCCCTTAAGCAAGCATAAGTTGGTTTTCTAAATTTGAGACCCTGTTCTGTTCTGTAATTCAGTTCCTGTGTAGCCAAGTTTACATTCCGTGTATTAGTGATATCTTATGATGTTTCTTTTTCTGTGTGACTTATTTCAGTTAGAATCATCATACCTGAATCCACTCATTGTGCTGCTAAGGGCCTGATGACATAGATTTCATTGCTGAGTGATATTGCTTTGTAAGTAAATACCACAACTTCTTTATCCATTTTTCACTTTCTGCGATGTTGAACTTCTACTGTAAACGAGGTTCTTGTAAACAGAGGCGTTCCAAATTTTGGGGTGGCTGTGTCTTTTTGATTTTAATTTCCTGAAGCTATAGGACCATAAGTGGAAGTGCCCTAGGCTCTGTTGCTTTGTTTTTTAGATGTTTCAGGAAACACCATACACTTCTCCCCAGTGTCTGTTGGCAATTTACATCCCGCCCATCAGCATAACAAGGCTCCCAGTTCTCCATGGCCTGTCCTGCCTTTCTGGATTTTACACTTTTGTCAGATGGCCCTTTTGACCGGGGGGGAAGTGAGACTTCCTTGTAGTGCAGATTTCCTTTGCAAGCTTGCTTGGTTGGCCAAAAAGGGCGTATGCGTTTTTTCCTGAATATATTCAGGAAAAAACGCATACGCCCTTTTTGGCCAAGTGCATCATTGTGGACGTTCTGCCTCTTTTCCTATGCTTTCAATGCAATTCCAGTCTACCTCCTGAAATCGGTTTCCTGCAATTCTGCCCCACTTTCAAGTCCTCTTGGCAGCCTTACTTCAGTATATTTTTGGACGATAGCTGTCATTTATAACTCTGCAGGTTTGTGCATTACAGTGCCCCTGAGCTCCTTTCTTCAACACGCTTTCTTGTGACCTGGCCGCAACACCGCAGGATGGCTTCAGGCCCTAATCTGGTTCCGGCACGGCACGCTGAGCCTTTGGTTAATTCCTCTTCCTGGTGGGAAATGAGAGTTAAATTTGCCCGTCCAGACACCTCCAGCTAGTCTCTCATTGGTTCTCCCTATTCCTGTTCATCTTCCGCAGAAATTGCAAACTGGGCCAAACAGGAGGTTAAAGGGACTGACTCTCCAAGTCGGGAGAGTGTTAGTAAAGCTTCTGGAATGTTGCACCCGAGTACCAGGGTACGAAAACTGAGACATATTTGAACACGTCCCCCGATCACATGGTTGATCATACTCTGGGTTCCACATGCATGTTTTAGCTGAAGGAAGAATACCTTAAACCTGGAGAGTTGAGACCCGTGGAATGGGTACCATGCAATATGACTTCAAAGGGTCTTCATTTGCTCACCGAACATCTCCAATCCTATCACTGCTGCGTTTATGCCCCTGTACACATGCTTGATTCTCTTTCGGAGACATAGCAATCCATAGGTTTTAAGATACTTACTAGTCAGGTACGTTCTTAGGCGTTTAATATGCGGTGTTGAGTCCATTTCGTTGAGCAAGGAGTAGCTCTTGTCTATTCCATATTTGGCTTAAGGAACTTTATCTGTGCTCATTTCAACCTCTGGTTTTATGCAGCACCCCAACTCACCTTTCCCCTTAAGCAAGCATAAGTTGGTTTTCTAAATTTGAGACCCTGTTCTGTTCTGTAATTCAGTTTCTGTGTAGCCAAGTTTACATTCCGTGTATTACTGATATCTTATGATGTTTCTTTTTCTGTGTGACTTATTTCAGTTAGAATCATCATACCTGAATCCACTCATTGTGCTGCTAAGGGCCTGATGACATAGATTTCATTGCTGAGTGATATTGCTTTGTAAGTAAATACCACAACTTCTTTATCCATTTTTCACTTTCTGCGATGTTGAACTTGTATTGTAAACGAGGTTCTTGTAAACAGAGGCGTCCCAAACTTTGGGGTGGCTGTGTCTTTTTGATTTTAATTTCCCTAAGCTATAGGACCATAAGTGGAAGTGCCCTAGGCTCTGTTGCTTTGTTTTTTACATGTTTCAGGAAACACCATACACTTCTCCCGAGTGTCTGTTGGCAATTTACATCCCGCCCATCAGCATAACAAGGCTCCCAGTTCTCCATGGCCTGTCCTGCCTTTCTGGATTTTACACTTTTTTCAGATGGCCCTTTTGACCGGGGGGAAGTGAGACTTCATTGTAGTGCAGATTTCATTTGCAAGTTTACTTAGTTGGCCAAAAAGCGCCTATGCGTTTTTTCCTGAATATATTCAGGAAACAACGCATACGCCCTTTTTGGCCAAGTGCATCATTGTGGACGTTCTGCCTCTTTTCCTATGCTTTCAATGCAATTCCAGTCTACCTCCTGAAATCGGTTTCCTGCAATTCTGCCCCGCTTTCAAGTCCTCTTGGCAGCCTTACTTCAGTATATTTTTGGACGATAGCTGTCATTTATAACTCTGCATGTTTGTGAATTACAGTGCCCCTGAGCTCCTTTCTTCAACTCGCTTTCTTGTGACCTGGCCGCAACACCGCAGGATGGCTTCAGGCCCTAATCTGTTTCCGGCACGGCATGCTGAACCTTTGGTTAATTCCTCTTCCTGGTGGGAAATGAGAGTTAAATTTGCCCGTCCAGACACCTCCAGCTAGTCTCTCATTGGTTCTCGCTATTCCTGTTCATCTTCCGCAGAAATTGCACACTGGGCCAAACAGGAGGTTAAAGGGAATGACTCTCCAAGTCGGGAGAGTGTTAGTAAAGCGTCTGGAATGTTGCACCCGAGTACCAGGGTACGAAAACTGAGACATATTTGAACACGTCTCCCGATCACATGGTTGATCATACTCTAGGTTCCACATGCATGTTTCAGCTGAAGGAAGAATACCTTAAACCTGGGTAGTTGAAACCTGTGGAATGGGTACCATGCAATATGACTTCAAAGGGTCTTCATTTGCTCACCGATCCTCTCCAATCCTATCACTGCTGCGTTTATGCCCCTGTACACACGCTTGATTCTCTTTTGGAGACATAGCAATCCATAGGTTTTAAAATATTTACTAGTCAGGTACATTCTTAGGCGTTTAATATGCGGTGTTGAGTCCATTTCGTTGAGCAAGGAGTAGCTCTTGTCTATTCCATATTTGGCTTAAGAAACTTTATCTGTGCTCATTTCAATCTCTGGTTTTATGCAGCACCCCAACTCACCTTTCCCCTTAAGCAAGCATAAGTTGGTTTTCTAAATTTGAGACCCTGTTCTGTTTTGGAATTCAGTTCCTGTGTAGCCAAGTTTACATTCCGTGTATTAGTGATATCTTATGATGTTTCTTTTTCTGTGTGACTTATTTCAGTTAAATCATCGTACCTGAATCCACTCATTATGCTGCTACGGGCCTGATGACATAGATTTCATTGCTGAGTGATACTGCATTGTACGTAAGTACCACAAGTTCTTTATCCATTTTTCACTTTCTGTGATATTGAACTTGTACGGTAAATGAGGTTCTTGTAAACAGAGGCATCCCAAACCTTGGGGTGGCTGTGTCTTTTTGATTTTAATTTCCCTAAGCTATAGGACCATAAGTGGAAGTGCCCTAGGCTCTGTTGCTTTGTTTTTTAGATGTTTCAGTAAACACCATACACTTCTCCGGGGTGTCTGTTGGCAATTTACATCCCGCCCATCAGCATAACAAGGCTCCCAGTTCTGCATGGCCTGTCCTGCCTTTCTGGATTTTACACTTTTTTCAGATGGCCCTTTTGACCGGGGGGAAGTCAGACTTCATTGTAGTGCAGATTTCCTTTGCAAGTTTGCTTGGTTTGCCAAAAAGCGCGTATGCATTTTTTCCTGAATATATTCAGGAAAAAACGCTTACGCCCTTTTTGGCCAAGGGCATCATTGTGGACGTTCTGCCTCTTTTCCTATGCTTTCAATGCAATTCCAGTCTACCTGTTGAAATCGGTTTCCTGCAATTCTGCCCCGCTTTCAAGTCCTCTTGGCAGCCTTACTTCAGTATATTTTTGGACGATAGCTGTCATTTATAACTCTGCAGGTTTGTGAATTACAGTGCCCCTGAGCTCCTTTCTTCAACTCGCTTTCTTGTGAGCTGGCCGCAACACCGCAGGATGGCTTCAGGCCCTAATCTGGTTCCGGCACGGCACGCTGAGCCTTTGGTTAATTCCTGTTCCTGGTGGGAAATGAGAGTTAAATTTGCCCGTCCAGACACCTCCAGCTAGTCTCTCATTGGTTCTCGCTATTCCTGTTCATCTTCCGCAGAAACTGCAAACTGGGCCAAACAGGAGGTTAAAGGGACTGACTCTCCAAGTCGGGAGAGTGTTAGTAAAGCGTCTGGAATGTTGCACCCGAGTACCAGGGTACAAAAACTGAGACATATTTGAACACGTCTCCCGATCACATGGTTGATCATACTCTAGGTTCCACATGCATGTTTTAGCTGAAGGAAGAATACCTTAAACCTGGAGAGTTGAGACCCGTGGAATGGGTACCATGCAATATGACTTCAAAGGGTCTTCATTTGCTCACCGAACCTCTCCAATCCTATCACTGCTGCGTTTATGCCCCTGTACTCATGCTTGATTCTCTTTCGGAGACATAGCAATCCATAGGTTTTAAGATACTTACTAGTCAGGTACATTCTTAGGCGTTTAATATGCGGTGTTGAGTCCATTCCGTTGAGCAAGGAGTAGCTCTTGTCTATTCCATATTTGGCTTAAGGAACTTTATCTGTGCTCATTTCAATCTCTGGTTTTATGCAGCACCCCAACTCACCTTTCCCCTTAAGCAAGCATAAGTTGGTTTTCTAAATTTGAGACCCTGTTCTGTTCTGTAATTCAGTTCCTGTGTAGCCAAGTTTACATTCCGTGTATTACTGATATCTTATGATGTTTCTTTTTCTGTGTGACTTATTTCAGTTAGAATCATCATACCTGAATCCACTCATTGTGCTGCTAAGAGCCTGATGACATAGATTTCATTGCTGAGTGATATTGCTTTGTAAGTAAATACCACAACTTCTTTATCCATTTTTCACTTTCTGCGATGTTGAACTTGTACTGTAAAGGAGGTTCTTGTAAACAGAGGCGTCCCAAACTTTGGGGTGGCTGTGTCTTTTTGATTTTAATTTCCCTAAGCTATAGGACCATAAGTGGAAGTGCCCTAGGCTCTGTTGCTTTGTTTTTTAGATGTTTCAGGAAACACCATACACTTCTCCCCAGTGTCTGTTGGCAATTTACATCCCGCCCATCAGCATAACAAGGCTCCCAGTTCTGCATGGCCTGTCCTGCCTTTCTGGATTTTACACTTTTTTCAGATGGCCCTTTTGACCGGGGGGAAGTCAGACTTCATTGTAGTGCAGATTTCCTTTGCAAGTTTGCTTGGTTTGCCAAAAAGCGCGTATGCATTTTTTCCTGAATATATTCAGGAAAAAACGCTTACGCCCTTTTTGGCCAAGGGCATCATTGTGGACGTTCTGCCTCTTTTCCTATGCTTTCAATGCAATTCCAGTCTACCTCCTGAAATCGGTTTCCTGCAATTCTGCCCCGCTTTCAAGTCCTCTTGGCAGCCTTACTTCAGTATATTTTTGGACGATAGCTGTCATTTATAACTCTGCAGGTTTGTGAATTACAGTGCCCCTGAGCTCCTTTCTTCAACTCGCTTTCTTGTGAGCTGGCCGCAACACCGCAGGATGGCTTCAGGCCCTAATCTGGTTCCGGCACGGCACGCTGAGCCTTTGGTTAATTCCTGTTCC
This sequence comes from Pseudorca crassidens, assembly GCF_039906515.1. Classification (NCBI taxonomy): domain Eukaryota; kingdom Metazoa; phylum Chordata; class Mammalia; order Artiodactyla; family Delphinidae; genus Pseudorca; species Pseudorca crassidens. The sequence goes on from NC_090301.1 coordinate 106,406,175, forward strand.
TGGTGGGAAATGAGAGTTAAATTTGCCCGTCCAGACACCTCCAGCTAGTCTCTCATTGGTTCTCGCTATTCCTGTTCATCTTCCGCAGAAACTGCAAACTGGGCCAAACAGGAGGTTAAAGGGACTGACTCTCCAAGTCGGGAGAGTGTTAGTAAAGCGTCTGGAATGTTGCACCCGAGTACCAGGGTACGAAAACTGAGACATATTTGAACACGTCTCCCGATCACATGGTTGATCATACTCTAGGTTCCACATGCATGTTTTAGCTGAAGGAAGAATACCTTAAACCTGGAGAGTTGAGACCCGTGGAATGGGTACCATGCAATATGACTTCAAAGGGTCTTCATTTGCTCACCGAACCTCTCCAATCCTATCACTGCTGCGTTTATGCCCCTGTACTCATGCTTGATTCTCTTTCGGAGACATAGCAATCCATAGGTTTTAAGATACTTACTAGTCAGGTACATTCTTAGGCGTTTAATATGCGGTGTTGAGTCCATTCCGTTGAGCAAGGAGTAGCTCTTGTCTATTCCATATTTGGCTTAAGGAACTTTATCTGTGCTCATTTCAATCTCTGGTTTTATGCAGCACCCCAACTCACCTTTCCCCTTAAGCAAGCATAAGTTGGTTTTCTAAATTTGAGACCCTGTTCTGTTCTGTAATTCAGTTCCTGTGTAGCCAAGTTTACATTCCGTGTATTACTGATATCTTATGATGTTTCTTTTTCTGTGTGACTTATTTCAGTTAGAATCATCATACCTGAATCCACTCATTGTGCTGCTAAGAGCCTGATGACATAGATTTCATTGCTGAGTGATATTGCTTTGTAAGTAAATACCACAACTTCTTTATCCATTTTTCACTTTCTGCGATGTTGAACTTGTACTGTAAAGGAGGTTCTTGTAAACAGAGGCGTCCCAAACTTTGGGGTGGCTGTGTCTTTTTGATTTTAATTTCCCTAAGCTATAGGACCATAAGTGGAAGTGCCCTAGGCTCTGTTGCTTTGTTTTTTAGATGTTTCAGGAAACACCATACACTTCTCCCCAGTGTCTGTTGGCAATTTACATCCCGCCCATCAGCATAACAAGGCTCCCAGTTCTCCATGGCCTGTCCTGCCTTTCTGGATTTTACACTTTTTTCAGATGGCCCTTTTGACTGGGGGAAGTGAGACCTCATTGTAGTGCAGATTTCCTTTGCAAGCTTGCTTGGTTTTCCAAAAAGGGCGTATGCGTTTTTTCCTGAATATATTCAGGAAAAAACGCATACGCCCTTTTTGGCCAAGTGCATCATTGTGGACGTTCTGCCTCTTTTCCTATGCTTTCAATACAATTCCAGTCTACCTCCTGAAATCGGTTTCCTGCAATTCTGCCCCGCTTTCAAGTCCTCTTGGCAGCCTTACTTCGGTATATTTTTGGACGATAGCTGTCATTTATAACTCTGCATGTTTGTGAATTACAGTGCCCCTGAGCTGCTTTCTTCAACTCGCTTTCGTGTGACCTGGCCGCAACACCGCAGGATGGCTTCAGGCCCTAATCTGGTTCCGGCACGGCACGCTGAGCCTTTGGTTAATTCCTCTTCCTGGTGGGAAATGAGAGTTAAATTTGCCGGTCCGGACACCTCCAGCTAGTCTCTCATTGGTTCTCGCTATTCCTGTTCATCTTCCGCAGAAACTGCAAACTGGGCCAAACAGGAGGTTAAAGGGACTGACTCTCCAATTCGGGAGAGTGTTAGTAAAGCGTCTGGAATGTTGCACCCGAGTACCAGGGTACGAAAGCTGAGACATATTTGAACACGTCTCCCGATCACATGGTTGATCATACTCTAGGTTCCACATGCATGTTTTAGCTGAAGGAAGAATACCTTAAACCTGGAGAGTTGAGACCCGTGGAATGGGTACCATGCAATATGACTTCAAAGGGTCTTCATTTGCTCACCGAACCTCTCCAATCCTATCACTGCTGCGTTTATGCCCCTGTACACATGCTTGATACTCTTTCGGAGACATAGCAATCCATAGGTTTTAAGATACTTACTAGTCAGGTACATTCTTAGGCGTTTAATATGCGGTGTTGAGTCCATTTCGTTGAGCAAGGAGTAGCTCTTGTCTATTCCATATTTGGCTTAAGGAACTTTATCTGTGCTCATTTCAATCTCTGGTTTTATGCAGCACCTCAACTCACCTTTCCCCTTAAGCAAGCATAAGTTGGTTTTCTAAATTTGAGACCCTGTTCTGTTCTGTAATTCAGTTCCTGTGTAGCCACGTTTACATTCCGTGTATTAGTGATATCTTATGATGTTTCTTTTTCTGTGTGACTTATTTCAGTTAGAATCATCGTACCTGAATCCACTCATTATGCTGCTACGGGCCTGATGACATAGATTTCATTGCTGAGTGATACTGCATTGTACGTAAGTACCACAAGTTCTTTATCCATTTTTCACTTTCTGTGATATTGAACTTGTACGGTAAACGAGGTTCTTGTAAACAGAGGCGTCCCAAAGTTTGGGGTGGCTGTGTCTTTTTGATTTTAATTTCCCTAAGCTATAGGACCATAAGTGGAAGTGCCCTAGGCTCTGTTGCTTTGTTTTTTAGATGTTTCAGGAAACACCATACACTTCTCCTGAGTGTCTGTTGGCAATTTACATCCCACCCATCAGCATAACAAGGATCCCAGTTCTCCATGGCCTGTCCTGCCTTTCTGGATTTTACACTTTTTTCAGATGGCCCTTTTGACCGGGGGGAAGTGAGACTTCATTGTAGTGCAGATTTCCTTTGCAAGTTTGCTTGGTTGGTCAAAAAGGGCGTATGCGTTTTTTCCTGAATATATTCAGGAAAAAACGCATACGCCCTTTTTGGCCAAGTGCATCATTGTGGACGTTCTGCCTCTTTTCCTATGCTTTCAATGCAATTCCAGTCTCCCTCCTGAAATCGGTTTCCTACAATTCTGCCCCGCTCTCAAGTCCTCTTGGCAGCCTTACTTCGGTATATTTTTGGACGATAGCTGTCATTTATAACTCTGCAGGTTTGTGAATTACAGTGCCCCTGAGCTCCTTTCTTCAACTCGCTTTCTTGTGACCTGGCCGCAACACCGCAAGATGGCTTCAGGCCCTAATCTGGTTCCGGCACGGCACGCTGAGCCTTTGGTTAATTCCTCTTCCTGGTGGGAAATGAGAGTTAAATTTGCCCGTCCAGACACCTCCAGTTAGTCTCTCATTGGTTCTCGCTATTCCTGTTCATCTTCCGCAGAAACTGCAAACTGGGCCAAACAGGAGGTTAAAGGGACCGACTCTCCAAGTGGGGAGAGTGTTAGTAAAGCGTCTGGAATGTTGCAGCCGAATACCAGGGTACGAAAGCTGAGACATATTTGAACACGTCTCCCGATCACATGGTTGATCATACTCTAGGTTCCACATGCATGTTTTAGCTGAAGGAAGAATACCTTAAACCTGGAGAGTTGAGACCCGTGGAATGGGTACCATGCAATATGACTTCAAAGGGTCTTCATTTGCTCACCGAACCTCTCCAATCCTATCACTGCTGCGTTTATGCCCCTGTACTCATGCTTGTTTCTCTTTCGGAGACATAGCAATCCATAGGTTTTAAGATACTTACTAGTCAGGTACATTCTTAGGCATTTAATATGCGGTGTTGAGTCCATTTCGTTGAGCAAGGAGTAGCTCTTGTCTATTCCATATTTGGCTTAAGGAACTTTACCTGTGCTCATTTCAATCTCTGGTTTTATGCAGCACCCCAACTCACCTTTACCCTTAAGAAAGCATAAGTTGGTTTTCTAAATTTGAGACCCTGTTCTGTTCTGTAATTCAGTTCCTGTGTAGCCAAGTTTACATTCCGTTTATTACTGATATCTTATGATGTTTCTTTTTCTGTGTGACTTATTTCAGTTAGAATCATCATACCTGAATCCACTCATTGTGCTGCTAAGAGCCTGATGACATAGATTTCATTGCTGAGTGATATTGCTTTGTAAGTAAATACCACAGCTTCTTTATCCATTTTTCACTTTCTGCGATGTTGAACTTGTACTGTAAACGAGGTTCTTGTAAACAGAGGCGTCCCAAACTTTGGGGTGGCTGTGTCTTTTTGATTTTAATTTCCCTAAGCTATAGGACCATAAGTGGAAGTGCCCTAGGCTCTGTTGCTGTGTTTTTTAGATGTTTCAGGAAACACCATACACTTCTCCCGAGTGTCTGTTGGCAATTTACATCCCGCCCATCAGCATAACAAGGCTCCCAGTTCTCCATGGCCTGTCCTGCCTTTCTGGATTTTACACTTTTTTCAGATGGCCCTTTTGACCGGGGGGAAGTGAGACTTCATTGTAGTGCAGATTTCCTTTGCAAGCTTGCTTGGTTGGCCAAAAAGGGCGTATGCGTTTTTTCCTGAATATATTCAGGAAAAAACGCATACGCCCTTTTTGGCCAAGTGCATCATTGTGGACCTTCTGCCTCTTTTCCTATGCTTGAAATGCAATTCCAGTCTACCTCCTGAAATCGGTTTCCTGCAATTCTGCCCCGCTTTCAAGTCCTCTTGGCAGCCTTACTTCAGTATATTTTTGGACGATAGCTGTCATTTATAACTCTGCAGGTTTGTGAATTACAGTGCCCCTGAGCTCCTTTCTTCAACTCGCTTTCTTGTGACCTGGCCGAAACACCGCAGGATGGCTTCAGGTCCTAATCTGGTTCCGGCACGGCACGCTGAGCCTTTGGTTAATTCCTCTTCCTGGTGGGAAATGAGAGTTAAATTTGCCCGTCCAGACACCTCCAGCTAGTCTCTCATTGGTTCTCACTATTCCTGTTCGTCTTCCGCAGAAATTGCAAACTGGGCCAAACAGGAGGTTAAAGGGACTGACTCTCCAAGTCGGGAGAGAGTTTGTAAAGCATCTGGAATGTTGCACCCGAGTACCAGGGTACAAAAACTGAGACATATTTGAACACGTCTCACGATCACATGTTTGATCATACTGTAGGTTCCACATGCATGTTTTAGCTGAAGGAAGAATACCTTAAACCTGGAGAGTTGAGACCCGTGGAATGGGTACCATGCAATATGACTTCAAAGGGTCTTCATTTGCTCACCGAACCTCTCCAGTCCTATCAGTGCTGCGTTTATGCCCCTGTACACATGCTTGATTCTCTTTCCGAGACATAGCAATCCATAGGTTTTACGATACTTACTAGTCAGGTACATTCTTAGGCGTTTAATATGGGGTGTTGAGTCCATTTCGTTGAGCAAGGAGTAGCTCTTGTCTATTCCATATTTGGCTTAAGGAACTTTATCTGTGCTCATTTCAATCTCTGGTTTTATGCAGCACCCCAACTCACCTTTCCCCTTAAGCAAGCATAAGTTGGTTTTCTAAATTTGACACCCTGTTCTGTTCTGTAATTCAGTTCCTGTGTAGCCACGTTTACATTCCGTGTATTAGTGATATCTTATGATGTTTCTTTTTCTGTGTGACTTATTTCAGTTAGAATCATCGTACCTGAATCCACTCATTATGCTGCTACGGGCCTGATGACATAGATTTCATTGCTGAGTGATACTGCATTGTACGTAAGTACCACAAGTTCTTTATCCATTTTTCACTTTCTGTGATATTGAACTTGTACGGTAAATGAGGTTCTTGTAAACAGAGGCGTCCCAAAGTTTGGGGTGGCTGTGTCTTTTTGATTTTAATTTCCCTAAGCTATAGGACCATAAGTGGAAGTGCCCTAGGCTCTGTTGCTTTGTTTTTTAGATGTTTCAGGAAACACCATACACTTCTCCTGAGTGTCTGTTGGCAATTTACATCCCACCCATCAGCATAACAAGGATCCCAGTTCTCCATGGCCTGTCCTGCCTTTCTGGATTTTACACTTTTTTCAGATGGCCCTTTTGACCGGGGGGAAGTGAGACTTCATTGTAGTGCAGATTTCCTTTGCAAGTTTGCTTGGTTGGTCAAAAAGGGCGTATGCGTTTTTTCCTGAATATATTCAGGAAAAAACGCATACGCCCTTTTTGGCCAAGTGCATCATTGTGGACGTTCTGCCTCTTTTCCTATGCTTTCAATGCAATTCCAGTCTCCCTCCTGAAATTGGTTTCCTACAATTCTGCCCCGCTTTCAAGTCCTCTTGGCATCCTTACTTCGGTATATTTTTGGACGATAGCTGTCATTTATAACTCTGCAGGTTTGTGAATTACAGTGCCCCTGAGCTCCTTTCTTCAACTCGCTTTCTTGTGACCTGGCCGCAACACCGCAAGATGGCTTCAGGCCCTAATCTGGTTCCGGCACGGCACGCTGAGCCTTTGGTTAATTCCTCTTCCTGGTGGGAAATGAGAGTTAAATTTGCCCGTCCAGACACCTCCAGCTAGTCTCTCATTGGTTCTCGCTATTCCTGTTCATCTTCCGCAGAAACTGCAAACTGTGCCAAACAGGAGGTTAAAGGGACTGACTCTCCAAGAGGGGAGAGTGTTAGTAAAGCGTCTGGAATGTTGCAGCCGAATACCAGGGTACGAAAGCTGAGACATATTTGAACACGTCTCCCGATCACATGGTTGATCATACTCTAGGTTCCACATGCATGTTTTAGCTGAAGGAAGAATACCTTAAACCTGGAGAGTTGAGACCCGTGGAATGGGTACCATGCAATATGACTTCAAAGGGTCTTCATTTGCTCACCGAACCTCTCCAATCCTATCACTGCTGCGATTATGCCCCTGTACTCATGCTTGTTTCTCTTTCGGAGACATAGCAATCCATAGGTTTTAAGATACTTACTAGTCAGGTACATTCTTAGGCATTTAATATGCGGTGTTGAGTCCATTTCGTTGAGCAAGGAGTAGCTCTTGTCTATTCCATATTTGGCTTAAGGAACTTTACCTGTGCTCATTTCAATCTCTGGTTTTATGCAGCACCCCAACTCACCTTTACCCTTAAGAAAGCATAAGTTGGTTTTCTAAATTTGAGACCCTGTTCTGTTCTGTAATTCAGTTCCTGTGTAGCCAAGTTTACATTCCGTGTATTACTGATATCTTATGATGTTTCTTTTTCTGTGTGACTTATTTCAGTTAGAATCATCGTACCTGAATCCACTCATTATGCTGCTACGGGCCTGATGACATAGATTTCATTGCTGAGTGATACTGCATTGTACGTGAGTACCACAAGTTCTTTATCCATTTTTCACTTTCTGTGATATTGAACTTGTACGGTAAACGAGGTTCTTGTAAACAGAGGCGTCCCAAACTTTGGGGTGGCTGTGTCTTTTTGATTTTAATTTCCCTAATCTATAGGACCATAAGTGGAAGTGCCCTAGGCTCTGTTGCTTTGTTTCTTAGATGTTTCAGGAAACACCATACACTTCTCCCGAGTGTCTGTTGGCAATTTACATCCCGCCCATCAGCATAACAAGGCTCCCAGTTCTCCATGGCCTGTCCTGCCTTTCTGGGTTTTACACTTTTTTCAGATGGCCCTTTTTACCGGGGGGAAGTGAGACTTCATTGTAGTGCAGATTTCCTTTGCAAGTTTGCTTGGTTGGCCAAAAAGGGCGTATGCGTTTTTTCCTGAATATATTCAGGAAAAAACGCATACGCCCTTTTTGGCCAAGTGCATCATTGTGGACGCTCTGCCTCTTTTTCTATGCTTTCAATGCAATTCCAGTCTACCTCCTGAAATCAGTTTCCTGCAATTCTGCCCCGCTTTCAAGTCCTCTTGGCAGCCTTACTTCAGTATATTTTTGGACGATAGCTGTCACTTATAACTCTGCAGGTTTGTGAATTACAGTGCCCCTGAGCTCCTTTCTTCAACTCGCTTTCTTTTGAGCTGGCCGCAACACCACAGGATGGCTTCAGGCCCTAATCTGGTTCCGGCACGGCACACTGAGCCTTTGGTTAATTCCTCTTCCTGGTGGGAAATGAGAGTTAAATTTGGCCGTCCAGACACCTCCAGCTAGTCTCTCATTGGTTCTCCCTATTCCTGTTCATCTTCCGCAGAAATTGCAAACTGGGCCAAACAGGAGGTTAAAGGGACTGACTCTCCAAGTCGGGAGAGTGTTAGTAAAGCGTCTGGAATGTTGCACCCGAGTACCAGGGGAGGAAAACTGAGACATATTTGAACACGTCTCCCGTTAACACGGTTGATCATACCCTGGGTTCCACATGCATGTTTTAGCTGAAGGAAGAATACCTTAAACCTGGAGAGTTGAGACCCGTGGAATGGGTACCATGCAATATGACTTCAAAGGGTCTTCATTTGCTCACCGAACCTCTCCAATCCTATCACTGCTGCGTTTATGCCCCTGTGCACACGCTTGATTCTCTTTTGGAGACATAGCAATCCATAGGTTTAAGATACTTACTAGTCAGGTACATTCTTAGGCGTTTAATATGGGGTGTTGAGTCCATTTCGTTGAGCAAGGAGTAGCTCTTGTCTATTCCATATTTGGCTTAAGGAACTTTATCTGTGCTCATTTCAATCTCTGGTTTTATGCAGCACCCCAACTCACCTTTACCCTTAAGAAAGCATAAGTTGGTTTTCTAAATTTGAGACCCTGTTCTGTTCTGTAATTCAGTTCCTGTGTAGCCAAGTTTACATTCCGTGTATTAGTGATATGTTATGATGTTTCTTTTTCTGTGTGACTTATTTCAGTTAGAATCATCGTACCTGAATCCACTCATTGTGCTGCTATGGGCCTGGTGACATAGATTTCATTGCTGAGTGATACTGCATTGTACGTAAGTACCACAAGTTCTTTATCCATTTTTCACTTTCTGTGATATTGAACTTGTACGGTAAATGAGGTTCTTGTAAACAGAGGCGTCCCAAACTTTGGGGTGGCTGTGTCTTTTTGATTTTAATTTCCCTAAGCTATAGGACCATAAGTGGAAGTGCCCTAGGCTCTGTTGCTTTGTTTCTTAGATGTTTCAGGAAACACCATACACTTCTCCCGAGTGTCTGTTGGCAATTTACATCCCGCCCATCAGCATAACAAGGCTCCCAGTTCTCCATGGCCTGTCCTTCCTTTCTGGATTTTACACTTTTTTCAGATGGCCCTTTTGACCGGGGGGAAGTGAGACTTCATTATAGTGCAGATTTCCTTTGCAAGCTTGCTTGGATGGCCAAAAAGGGCGTATGCGTTTTTTCCTGAATATATTCAGGAAAAAAAGCATACGCCCTTTTTGGCCAAGTGCATCATTGTGGACGTTCTGCCTCTTTTCCTATGCTTTCAATGCAATTCCAGTCTACCTCCTGAAATCGGTTTCCTGCAATTCTGCCCCGCTTTCAAGTCCTCTTGGCTGCCTTACTTCAGTATATTTTTGGACGATAGCTGTCATTTATAACTCTGCAGGTTTGTGAATTACAGTGCCCCTGAGCTCCTTTCTTCAACTCGCTTTCTTGTGAGCTGGCCGCAACACCGCAGGATGGCTTCAGGCCCTAATCTGGTTCCGGCACGGCACGCTGAGCCTTTGGTTATTTCCTCTTCCTGGTGGGAAATCAGAGTTAAATTTGCGCGTCCAGACACCTCCAGCTAGTCTCTCATTGGTTCTCCCTATTCCTGTTCATCTTCCGCAGAAATTGCAAACTGGGCCAAACAGGAGGTTAAAGGCGCTGACTCTCCAAGTGGGGAGAGTGTTAGTAAAGCGTCTGGAATGTTGCACCCGAGTACCAGGGGAGGAAAACTGAGACATATTTGAACACGTCTCCCGTTCACACGGTTGATCATACTCTGGGTTCCACATGCATGTTTTAGCTGAAGGAAGAATACCTTAAACCTGGAGAGTTGAGACCCGTGTAATGGGTACCATGCAATATGACTGCATAGGGTCTTCATTTGCTCACTGAACCTCTCCAATCCTATCACTGCTACGTTTATGCCCCTGTACACACGCTTGATTCTCTTTTGGAGACATAGCAATCCATAGGTTTTAAGATACTTACTAGTCAGGTACATTCTTAGGCGTTTAATATGGGGTGTTGAGTCCATTTCGTTGAGCAAGGAGTAGCTCTTGTCTATTCCATATTTGGCTTAAGGAACTTTATCTGTGCTCATTTCAATCTCTGGTTTTATGCAGCACCCCAACTCACCTTTCCCCTTAAGCAAGCATAAGTTGGTTTTCTAAATTTGAGACCCTGTTCTGTTCTGTAATTCAGTTCCTGTGTAGCCAAGTTTACATTCCGTGTATTAGTGATATCTTATGATGTTTCTTTTTCTGTGTGACTTATTTCAGTTAGAATCATCGTACCTGAATCCACTCATTGTGCTGCTACGGGCCTGATGACATAGATTTCATTGCTGAGTGATACTGCATTGTACGTAAGTACCACAAGTTCTTTATCCATTTTTCACTTTCTGTGATATTGAATTTGTACGGTAAACGAGGTTCTTGTAAACAGAGGCGTCCCAAACTTTGGGGTGGCTGTGTCTTTTTGATTTTAATTTCCCTAAGCTATAGGACCATAAGTGGAAGTGCCCTAGGCTCTGTTGCTTTGTTTTTTAGATGTTTCAGGAAACACCATACACTTCTCCCGAGTGTCTGTTGGCAATTTACATCCCGCCCATCAGCATAACAAGGCTCCCAGTTCTCCATGGCCTGTCCTGCCTTTCTGGATTTTACACTTTTTTCAGATGGCCCTTTTGACCGGGGGGAAGTGAGACTTCATTGTAGTGCAGATTTCCTTTGCAAGCTTGCTTGGTTGGCCAAAAAGGGCGTATGCGTTTTTTCCTGAATATATTCAGGAAAAAACGCATACGCCCTTTTTGGCCAAGTGCATCATTGTGGACGTTCTGCCTCTTTTCCTATGCTTTCAATGCAATTCCAGTCTACCTCCTGAAATCGGTTTCCTGCAATTCTGCCCCGCTTTCAAGTCCTCTTGGCAGCCTTACTTCAGTATATTTTTGGACGATAGCTGTCATTTATAACTCTGCAGGTTTGTGAATTACAGTGCCCCTGAGCTCCTTTCTTCAACTCGCTTTCTTGTGAGCTGGCCGCAACACCACAGGATGGCTTCAGGCCCTAATCTGGTTCCGGCACGGCACGCTGAGCCTTTGGTTAATTCCTCTTCCTGGTGGGAAATGAGAGTTAAATTTCCCCGTCCAGACACCTCTAGCTAGTCTCTCATTGGTTCTCCTTATTCCTGTTCATCTTCCGCAGAAATTGCAAACTGGGCCAAACAGGAGGTTAAAGGGACTGACTCTCCAAGTCGGGAGAGTGTTAGTAAAGCGTCTGGAATGTTGCACCCGAGTACCAGGGGAGGAAAACTGAGACATATTTGAACACGTCTCACGATCACATGGTTGATCATACTCTGGGTTACACATGCATGTTTTAGCTGAAGGAAGAATACCTTAAACCTGGAGAGTTGAGACCCGTGGAATGGGTACCATGCAATATGACTTCAAAGGGTCTTCATTTGCTCACCGAACCTCTCCAATCCTATCACTGCTGCGTTTTATGCCCCTGTACACATGCTTGATTCTCTTTTGGAGACATAGCAATCCATAGGTTTTAAGATACTTACTAGTCAGGTACATTCTTAGGCGTTTAATATGCAGTGTTGAGTCCATTTCGTTGAGCAAGGAGTAGCTCTTGTCTATTCCATATTTGGCTTAAGGAACTTTATCTGTGCTCATTTCAATCTCTGGTTTTATGCAGCACCCCAACTCACCTTTACCCTTAAGCAAGCATAAGTTGGTTTTCTAAATTTGAGACCCTGTTCTGTTCTGTAATTCAGTTCCTGTGTAGCCAAGTTTACATTCTGTGTATTAGTGATATCTTATGATGTTTCTTTTTCTGTGTGACTTATTTCAGTTAGAATCATCATACCTGAATCCACTCATTGTGCTGCTAAGGGCCTGATGACATAGATTTCATTGCTGAGTGATATTGCTTTGTAAGTAAATACTACAACTTCTTTATCCATTTTTCACTTTCTGCTATGTTGAACTTGTACTGTAAACGAGGTTCTTGTAAACAGAGGCGTCCCAAACTATGGGGTGGCTGTGTCTTTTTGATTTTAATTTCCCTAAGCTATAGGACCATAAGTGGAAGTGCCCTAGGCTCTGTTGCTGTGTTTTTTAGATGTTTCAGGAAACACCATACACTTCTCCCGAGTGTCTGTTGGCAATTTACATCCCGCCCATCAGCATAACAAGGCTCCCAGTTCTCCATGGCCTGTCCTGCCTTTCTGGATTTTACACTATTTTCAGATGGCCCTTTTGACCGGGGGGAAGTGAGACTTCATTGTAGTGCAGATTTCCTTTGCAAGCTTGCTTGGTTGGCCAAAAAGGGCGTATGCGTTTTTTCCTGAATATATTCAGGAAAAAACGCATACGCCCTTTTTGGCCAAGTGCATCATTGTGGACGCTCTGCCTCTTTTCCTATGCTTTCAATGCAATTCCAGTCTACCTCCTGAAATCAGTTTCCTGCAATTCTGCCCCGCGTTCAAGTCCTCTTGGCGGCCTTACTTCAGTATATTTTTGGACGGTAGCTGTCATTTATAACTCTGCAGGTTTGTGAATTACAGTGCCCCTGAGGTCCTTTCTTCAACTCGATTTCTTGTGAGCTGGCCGCAACACCGCAGGATGGCTTCAGGCCCTAATCTGTTTCCGGCACGGCACGCTGAGCCTTTGGTTAATTCCTCTCTCTGGTGGGAAATGAGAGTTAAATTTGCCCGTCCAGACACCTCCAGCTAGTCTCTCATTGGTTCTCCCTATTCCTGTTCATCTTCCGCAGAAATTGCAAACTGGGCCAAACAGGAGGTTAAAGGGACTGACTCTCCAAGTGGGGAGAGTGTTAGTAAAGTGTCTGGAATGTTGCACCCGAGTACCAGGGTACGAAAACTGAGACATATTTGAACACGTCTCCCGATCACATGGTTGATCATACTCTAGGTTCCACATGCATGTTTTAGTTGAAGGAAGAATACCTTAAACCTGGAGAGTTGAGACCCGTGGAATGGGTACCATGCAATATGACTTCAAAGGGTCTACATTTGCTCACCGAACCTCTCCAATCCTATCACTGCTGCGTTTATGCCCCTGTACACACGCTTGATTCTCTTTTGGAGACATAGCAATCCATAGGTTTTAAGATACTTATTAGTCAGGTACATTCTTAGGCGTTTAATATGGGGTGTTGAGTCCATTTCGTTGAGCAAGGAGTAGCTCTTGTCTATTCCATATTTGGCTTAAGGAACTTTATCTGTGCTCATTTCAATCTCTGGTTTTATGCAGCACCCCAACTCACCTTTCCCCTTAAGCAAGCATAAGTTGGTTTTCTAAATTTGAGACCCTGTTCTGTTCTGTAATTCAGTTCCTGTGTAGCCAAGTTTACATTCCGTGTATTATTGATATCTTATGATGTTTCTTTTTCTGTGTGACTTATTTCAGTTAGAATTATCATACCTGAATCCACTCATTGTGCTGCTAAGGGCCTGATGACATAGATTTCATTGCTGAGTGATATTGCTTTGTAAGTAAATACCACAAGTTCTTTATCCATTTTTCACTTTCTGCGATGTTGAACTTGTATTGCAAACGAGGTTCTTGTAAACAGAGCCCTTCCAAACTTTGGGGTGGCTGTGTCTTTTTGATTTTCATTTCCCTAAGCTATAGGACCATAAGTGGAAGTGCCCTAGGCTCTGTTGCTTTGTTTTTTAGATGTTTCAGGAAACACCATACACTTCTCCCGAGTGTCTGTTGGCAATTTACATCCCGCCCATCAGCATAACAAGGCTCCCAGTTCTCCATGGCCTGTCCTGCCTTTCTGGATTTTACACTTTTTTCAGATGGCCCTTTTGACCGGGGGGAAGTGAGACTTCATTGTAGTGCAGATTTCCTTTGCAAGCTTGCTTGGTTGGCCAAAAAGGTCGTATGCGTTTTTTCCTGAATATATTCAGGAAAAAACGCATACGCCCTTTTTGGCCAAGTGCATCATTGTGGACGCTCTGCCTCTTTTCCTATGCTTTCAATGCAATTCCAGTCTACCTCCTGAAATCAGTTTCCTGCAATTCTGCCCCGCGTTCAAGTCCTCTTGGCGGCTTTACTTCAGTATATTTTTGGACGGTAGCTGTCATTTATAACTCTGCAGGTTTGTGAATTACAGTGCCCCTGAGCTCCTTTCTTCAACTCGCTTTCTTGTGAACTTGCCGCAACACCGCAGGATGGCTTCAGGCCCTAATCTGTTTCCGGCACGGCACGCTGAGCCTTTGGTTAATTCCTCTCTCTGGTGGGAAATGAGAGTTAAATTTGCCCGTCCAGACACCTCCAGCTAGTCTCTCATTGGTTCTCCCTATTCCTGTTCATCTTCCGCAGAAATTGCAAACTGGGCCAAACAGGAGGTTAAAGGGACTGACTCTCCAAGTGGGGAGAGTGTTAGTAAAGCGTCTGGAATGTTGCACCCGAGTACCAGGGTACGAAAACTGAGACATATTTGAACACGTCTCCCGATCACATGGTTGATCATACTCTAGGTTCCACATGCATGTTTTAGCTGAAGGAAGAATACCTTAAACCTGGGTAGTTGAAACCCGTGGAATGGGTACCATGCAATATGACTTCAAAGGGTCTTCATTTGCTCACTGAACCTCTCCAATCCTATCACTGCTGCGTTTATGCCCCTGTACACATGCTTGATTCTCTTTCGGAGACATAGGAATCCATAGATTTTAAGATACTTACTAGTCAGGTACATTCTTAGGCGTTTAATATGCGGTGTTGAGTCCATTTCGTTGAGCAAGGAGTAGCTCTTGTCTATTCCATATTTGGCTTAAGGAAATTTATCTGTGCTCATTTCAATCTCTGGTTTTATGCAGCACCCCAACTCACCTTTCCCCTTAAGCAAGCATAAGTTGGTTTTCTAAATTTGAGACCCTGTTCTGTTTTGGAATTCAGTTCCTGTGTAGCCAAGTTTACATTCCGTGTATTAGTGATATCTTATGATGTTTCTTTTTCTGTGTGACTTATTTCAGGTAGAATCATCGTACCTGAATCCACTCATTATGCTGCTACGGGCCTGATGACATAGATTTCATTGCTGAGTGATACTGCATTGTACGTAAGTACCACAAGTTCTTTATCCATTTTTCACTTTCTGTGATATTGAACTTGTACGGTAAACGAGGTTCTTGTAAACAGAGGCGTCCCAAACTTTGGGGTGGCTGTGTCTTTTTGATTTTAATTTCCCTAAGCTATAGGACCATAAGTGGAAGTGCCCTAGGCTCTGTTGCTTTGTTTTTTAGATATTTCAGGAAACACCATACACTTCTCCCGAGTGTCTGTTGGCAATTTACATCCCGCCCATAAGAATAACAAGGCTCCCAGTTCTCCATGGCCTGTCCTGCCTTTCTGGATTTTACACTTTTTTCAGATGGCCCTTTTGACCGGGGGGAAGTGAGACTTCATTGTAGTGCAGATTTCCTTTGCAAGCTTGCTTGGTTGTCCAAAAAGGGCGTATGCGTTTTTTCCTGAATATATTCAGGAAAAAACGCATACGCCCTTTTTGGCCAAGTGCATCATTGTGGACGTTCTGCCTCTTTTCCTATGCTTTCAATGCAATTCCAGTCTACCTCCTGAAATCGGTTTCCTGCAATTCTGCCCCGCTTTCAAGTCCTCTTGGCAGCCTTACTTCAGTATATTTTTGGACGATAGCTGTCATTTATAACTCTGCAGGTTTGTGAATTACAGTGCCCCTGAGCTCCTTTCTTCAACTCGCTTTCTTGTGAGCTGGCCGCAACACTGCAGGATGGCTTCAGGCCATAATCTGGTTCCGGCACGGCACGCTGAGCCTTTGGTTATTTCCTCTTCCTGGTGGGAAATGAGAGTTAAATTTGCCCGTCCAGACACCTCCAGCTAGTCTCTCATTGGTTCTCCCTATTCCTGTTCATCTTCCACAGAAATTGCAAACTGGGCCAAACAGGAGGATAAAGGCGCTGACTCTCCAAGTGGGGAGAGTGTTAGTAAAGCGTCTGGAATGTTGCACCCGAGTACCAGGGGAGGAAAACTGAGACATATTTGTACACGTCTCCCGTTCACATGGTTGATCATACTCTGGGTTCCACATGCATGTTTTAGCTGAAGGAAGAATACCTTAAACCTGGGTAGTTGAAACCCGTGGAATGGGTACCATGCAATATGACTTCAAAGGGTCTTCATTTGCTCACCGAACCTCTCCAATCCTATCACTGCTGCGTTTATGCCCCTGTACACATGCTTGATTCTCTTTCGGAGACATAGCAATCCATAGGTTTTAAGATACTTACAAGTCAGGTACATTCTTATGCGTTTAATATGGGGTGTTGAGTCCATTTCGTTGAGCAAGGAGTAGCTCTTGTCTATTCCATATTTGGCTTAAGGAACTTTATCTGTGCTCATTTCAATCTCTGGTTTTATGCAGCACCCCAACTCACCTTTCTCCTTAAGCAAGCATAAGTTGGTTTTCTAAATTTGAGACCCTGTTCTGTTGTGTAATTCAGTTCCTGTGTAGCCAAGATTACATTCCGTGTATTACTGATATCTTATGATGTTTCATTTTCTGTGTGACTTATTTCAGTTAGAATCATCGTACCTGAATCCACTCATTGTGCTGTTAAGGGCCTGATGACATAGATTGCATTGCTGAGTGATATTGCTTTGTAAGTAAATACCACAACTTCTTTATCCATTTTTCACTTTCTGCTATGTTGAACTTGTACTGTAAATGAGGTTCTTGTAAACAGAGGCGTCCCAAACTATGGGGTGGCTGTGTCTTTTTGATTTTAATTTCCCTAAGCTATAGGACCATAAGTGGAAGTGCCCTAGGCTCTGTTGCTGTGTTTTTTAGATGTTTCAGGAAACACCATACACTTCTCCCGAGTGTCTGTTGGCAATTTACATCCCGCCCATCAGCATAACAAGGCTCCCAGTTCTCCATGGCCTGTCCTGCCTTTCTGGATTTTACACTTTTTTCAGATGGCCCTTTTGACCGGGGGGAAGTGAGACTTCATTGTAGTGCAGATTTCCTTTGCAAGCTTGCTTGGTTGGCCAAAAAGGGCGTATGCGTTTTTTCCTGAATATATTCAGGAAAAAACGCATACGCCCTTTTTGGCCAAGTGCATCATTGTGGACGCTCTGCCTCTTTTCCTATGCTTTCAATGCAATTCCAGTCTACCTCCTGAAATCAGTTTCCTGCAGTTCTGCGCCGCTTTCAAGTCCTCTTGGCGGCCTTACTTCAGTATATTTTTGGACGGTAGCTGTCATTTATAACTCTGCAGGTTTGTGAATTACAGTGCCCCTGAGCTCCTTTCTTCAACTCGCTTTCTTGTGACCTTGCCGCAACACCGCAGGATGGCTTCAGGCCCTAATCTGGTTCCGGCACGGCACACTGAGCCTTTGGTTAATTCCTCTTCCTGGTGGGAAATGAGAGGTAAATTTGCCCGTCCAGACACCTCCAGCTAGTCTCTCATTGGTTTTCGCTATTCCTGTTCATCTTCCGCAGAAATTGCAAACTGGGCCAAACAGGAGGTTAAAGGCGCTGACTCTCCAAGTGGGGAGAGTGTTAGTAAACCGTCTGGAATGTTGCACCCGAGTACCAGGGTACGAAAACTGAGACATATTTGAACACGTCTCCCGATCACATGGTTGATCATACTCTAGGTTCCACATGCATGTTTTAGCTGAAGGAAGAATACCTTAAACCTGGGTAGTTGAAACCCGTGGAATGGGTACCATGCAATATGACTTCAAAGGGTCTTCATTTGCTCACTGAACCTCTCCAATCCTATCACTGCTGCGTTTATGCCCCTGTACACATGCTTTTTCTCTTTCGGAGACATAGCAATCCATAGGTTTTAAGATACTTACTAGTCAGGTACATTCTTAGGCGTTTAATATGGGGTGTTGAGTCCATTTCGTTGAGCAAGGAGTAGCTCTTGTCTATTCCATATTTCGCTTCAGGAACTTTATCTGTGCTCATTTCAATCTCTGGTTTTATGCAGCACCCCAACTCACCTTTCCGCTTAAGCAAGCATAAGTTGGTTTTCTAAATTTGACACCCTGTTCTGTTTTGGAATTCATTTCCTGTGTAGCCAAGTTTACATTCCGTGTATTAGTGATATCTTATGATGTTTCTTTTTCTGTGTGACTTATTTCAGGTAGAATCATCGTACCTGAACCCACTCATTATGCTGCTACGGGCCTGATGACATAGATTTCATTGCTGAGTGATACTGCATTGTACGTAAGTACCACAAGTTCTTTATCCATTTTTCACTTTCTGTGATATTGAACTTGTACGGTAAACGAGGTTCCTGTAAACAGAGGCGTCCCAAACTTTTGGGTGGCTGGGTCTTTTTGATTTTAATTTCACTAAGCTATAGGACCATAAGTGGAAGTGCCCTAGGCTCTGTTGCTTTGTTTTTTAGATGTTTCAGAAAACACCATACACTTCTCCCGAGTGTCTGTTGGCAATTTACATCCCGCCCATCAGCATAACAAGGCTCCCAGTTCTCCATGGCCTGTCCTGCCTTTCTGGATTTTACACTTTTTTCAGATGGCCATTTTGACCGGGGGGAAGTGAGACTTCATTGTAGTGCAGATTTCCTTTGCAAGCTTGCTTGGTTGGCCAAAAAGGGCGTATGCGTTTTTTCCTGAATATATTCAGGAAAAAACGCATACGCCCTTTTTGGCCAAGTGCATCATTGTGGACGTTCTGCCTCTTTTCCTATGCTTTCAATGCAATTCCAGTCTACCTCCTGAAATCGGATTCCTGCAATTCTGCCCCGCTTTCAACTCCTCTTGGCAGCCTTACTTCAGTATATTTTTGGATGGGAGCTGTCATTTATAACTCTGCAGGTTTGTGAATTACAGTGCCCCTGAGCTCCTTTCTTCAACTCGCTTTCTTGTGACATGGCCGCAACACCGCAGGATGGCTTCAGGCCCTAATCTGGTTCCGGCACGGCACGCTGAGCCTTTGGTTAATTCCTCTTCCTGGTGGGAAATGAGAGTTAAATTTGCCCGTCCAGACACCTCCAGCTAGTCTCTCATTGGTTTTCGCTATTCCTGTTCATCTTCCGCAGAAATTGCAAACTGGGCCAAACAGGAGGTTAAAGGCGCTGACTCTCCAAGTGGGGAGAGTGTTAGTAAAGCGTCTGGAATGTTGCACCCGAGTACCAGGGTACAAAAACTGAGACATATTTGAACACGTCTCCCGATCACATGGTTGATCATACTCTAGGTTCCACATGCATGTTTTAGCTGAAGGAAGAATACCTTAAACCTGGGTAGTTGAAACCCGTGGAATGGGTACCATGCAATATGAATTCAAAGGGTCTTCATTTGCTCACTGAACCTCTCCAATCCTATCACTGCTGCGTTTATGCCCCTGTACACATGCTTGATTCTCTTTCGGAGACATAGGAATCCATAGGTTTTAAGATACTTACTAGTCAGGTACATTCTTAGGCGTTTAATATGCGGTGTTGAGTCCATTTCGTTGAGCAAGGAGTAGCTCTTGTCTATTCCATATTTGGCTTAAGGAAATTTATCTGTGCTCATTTCAATCTCTTGTTTTATGCAGCACCCCAACTCACCTTTCCCCTTAAGCAAGCATAAGTTGGTTTTCTAAATTTGAGACCGTGTTCTGTTTTGGAATTCAGTTCCTGTGTAGCCAAGTTTACATTCCGTGTATTAGTGATATCTTATGATGTTTCTTTTTCTGTGTGACTTATATCAGGTAGAATCATCGTACCTGAATCCACTCATTATGCTGCTACGGGCCTGATGACATAGATTTCATTGCTGAGTGATACTGCATTGTACGTAAGTACCACAAGTTCTTTATCCATTTTTCACTTTCTGTGATATTGAACTTGTACGGTAAACGAGGTTCTTGTAAACAGAGGCGTCCCAAACTTTGGGGTGGCTGTGTCTTTTTGATTTTAATTTCCCTAAGCTATAGGACCATAAGTGGAAGTGCCCTAGGCTCTGTTGCTTTGTTTTTTAGATATTTCAGGAAACACCATACACTTCTCCCGAGTGTCTGTTGGCAATTTACATCCCGCCCATAAGAATAACAAGGCTCCCAGTTCTCCATGGCCTGTCCTGCCTTTCTGGATTTTACACTTTTTTCAGATGGCCCTTTTGACCGGGGGGAAGTGAGACTTCATTGTAGTGCAGATTTCCTTTGCAAGCTTGCTTGGTTGTCCAAAAAGGGCGTATGCGTTTTTTCCTGAATATATTCAGGAAAAAACGCATACGCCCTTTTTGGCCAAGTGCATCATTGTGGACGTTCTGCCTCTTTTCCTATGCTTTCAATGCAATTCCAGTCTACCTCCTGAAATCGGTTTCCTGCAATTCTGCCCCGCTTTCAAGTCCTCTTGGCAGCCTTACTTCAGTATATTTTTGGACGATAGCTGTCATTTATAACTCTGCAGGTTTGTGAATTACAGTGCCCCTGAGCTCCTTTCTTCAACTCGCTTTCTTGTGAGCTGGCCGCAACACTGCAGGATGGCTTCAGGCCATAATCTGGTTCCGGCACGGCACGCTGAGCCTTTGGTTATTTCCTCTTCCTGGTGGGAAATGAGAGTTAAATTTGCCCGTCCAGACACCTCCAGCTAGTCTCTCATTGGTTCTCCCTATTCCTGTTCATCTTCCACAGAAATTGCAAACTGGGCCAAACAGGAGGATAAAGGCGCTGACTCTCCAAGTGGGGAGAGTGTTAGTAAACCGTCTGGAATGTTGCACCCGAGTACCAGGGGAGGAAAACTGAGACATATTTGTACACGTCTCCCGTTCACACGGTTGATCATACTCTGGGTTCCACATGCATGTTTTAGCTGAAGGAAGAATACCTTAAACCTGGGTAGTTGAAACCCGTGGAATGGGTACCATGCAATATGACTTCAAAGGGTCTTCATTTGCTCACCGAACCTCTCCAATCCTATCACTGCTGCGTTTATGCCCCTGTACACATGCTTGATTCTCTTTCGGAGACATAGCAATCCATAGGTTTTAAGATACTTACAAGTCAGGTACATTCTTAGGCGTTTAATATGGGGTGTTGAGTCCATTTCGTTGAGCAAGGAGTAGCTCTTGTCTATTCCATATTTGGCTTAAGGAACTTTATCTGTGCTCATTTCAATCTCTGGTTTTATGCAGCACCCCAACTCACCTTTCCCCTTAAGCAAGCATAAGTTGGTTTTCTAAATTTGAGACCCTGTTCTGTTGTGTAATTCAGTTCCTGTGTAGCCAAGATTACATTCCGTGTATTACTGATATCTTATGATGTTTCATTTTCTGTGTGACTTATTTCAGTTAGAATCATCGTACCTGAATCCACTCATTGTGCTGTTAAGGGCCTGATGACATAGATTGCATTGCTGAGTGATATTGCTTTGTAAGTAAATACCACAACTTCTTTATCCATTTTTCACTTTCTGCTATGTTGAACTTGTACTGTAAATGAGGTTCTTGTAAACAGAGGCGTCCCAAACTATGGGGTGGCTGTGTCTTTTTGATTTTAATTTCCCTAAGCTATAGGACCATAAGTGGAAGTGCCCTAGGCTCTGTTGCTGTGTTTTTTAGATGTTTCAGGAAACACCATACACTTCTCCCGAGTGTCTGTTGGCAATTTACATCCCGCCCATCAGTATAACAAGGCTCCCAGTTCTCCATGGCCTGTCCTGCCTTTCTGGATTTTACACTTTTTTCAGATGGCCCTTTTGACCGGGGGGAAGTGAGACTTCATTGTAGTGCAGATTTCCTTTGCAAGCTTGCTTGGTTGGCCAAAAAGGGCGTATGCGTTTTTTCCTGAATATATTCAGGAAAAAACGCATACGCCCTTTTTGGCCAAGTGCATCATTGTGGACGCTCTGCCTCTTTTCCTATGCTTTCAATGCAATTCCAGTCTACCTCCTGAAATCAGTTTCCTGCAGTTCTGCCCCAGTTTCAAGTCCTCTTGGCGGCCTTACTTCAGTATATTTTTGGACGGTAGCTGTCATTTATAACTCTGCAGGTTTGTGAATTACAGTGCCCCTGAGCTCCTTTCTTCAACTCGCTTTCTTGTGACCTTGCCGCAACACCGCAGGATGGCTTCAGGCCCTAATCTGGTTCCGGCACGGCACGCTGAGCCTTTGGTTAATTCCTCTCTCTGGTGGGAAATGAGAGTTAAATTTGCCCGTCCAGACACCTCCAGCTAGTCTCTCATTGGTTCTCCCTATTCCTGTTCATCTTCCACAGAAATTGCAAACTGGGCCAAACAGGAGGTTAAAGGGACTGACTCTCCAAGTGGGGAGAGTGTTAGTAAAGCGTCTGGAATGTTGCACCCGAGTACCAGGGTACGAAAACTGAGACATATTTGAACACGTCTCCCGATCACATGGTTGATCATACTCTAGGTTCCACATGCATGTTTTAGCTGAAGGAAGAATACCTTAAACCTGGGTAGTTGAAACCCGTGGAATGGGTACCATGCAATATGACTTCAAAGGGTCTTCATTTGCTCACTGAACCTCTCCAATCTTATCACTGCTGCGTTTATGCCCCTGTACACATGCTTGATTCTCTTTCGGAGACATAGCAATCCATAGGTTTTAAGATACTTACTAGTCAGGTACATTCTTAGGCGTTTAATATGCGGTGTTGAGTCCATTTCGTTGAGCAAGGAGTAGCTCTTGTCTATTCCATATTTAGCTTAAGGAACTTTATCTGTGCTCATTTCAATCTCTGGTTTTATGCAGCACCCCAACTCACCTTTCCCCTTAAGCAAGCATAAGTTGGTTTTCTAAATTTGAGACCCTGTTCTGTTTTGGAATTCAGTTCCTGTGTAGCCAAGTTTACATTCCGTGTATTAGTGATATCTTATGATGTTTCTTTTTCTGTGTGACTTATTTCAGGTAGAATCATCGTACCTGAATCCACTCATTATGCTGCTACGGGCCTGATGACATAGATTTCATTGCTGAGTGATACTGCATTGTACGTAAGTACCACAAGTTCTTTATCCATTTTTCACTTTCTGTGATATTGAACTTGTACGGTAAATGAGGTTCTTGTAAACAGAGGCGTCCCAAACTTCGGGGTGGCTGTGTCTTTTTGATTTTAATTTCCCTAAGCTATAGGACCATAAGTGGAAGTGCCCTAGGCTCTGTTGCTTTGTTTTTTAGATATTTCAGGAAACACCATACACTTCTCCCGAGTGTCTGTTGGCAATTTACATCCCGCCCATAAGAATAACAAGGCTCCCAGTTCTCCATGGCCTGTCCTGCCTTTCTGGATTTTACACTTTTTTCAGATGGCCCTTTTGACCGGGGGGAAGTGAGACTTCATTATAGTGCAGATTTCCTTTGCAAGCTTGCTTGGTTGTCCAAAAAGGGCGTATGCGTTTTTTCCTGAATATATTCAGGAAAAAACGCATACGCCCTTTTTGGCCAAGTGCATCATTGAGGACGTTCTGCCTCTTTTCCTATGCTTTCAATGCAATTCCAGTCTACCTCCTGAAATCGGTTTCCTGCAATTCTGCCCCGCTTTCAAGTCCTCTTGGCAGCCTTACTTCAGTATATTTTTGGACGATAGCTGTCATTTATAACTCTGCAGGTTTGTGAATTACAGTGCCCCTGAGCTCCTTTCTTCAACTCCCTTTCTTATGAGCTGGCCGCAACACTGCAGGATGGCTTCAGGCCCTAATCTGGTTCTGGCACGGCACACTGAGCCTTTGTTTATTTCCTCTTCCTGGTGGGAAATGAGAGTTAAATTTGCCCGTCCAGACACCTCCAGCTAGTCTCTCATTGGTTCTCCCTATTCCTGTTCATCTTCCGCAGAAATTGCAAACTGGGCCAAACAGGAGGTTAAAGGCGCTGACTCTCCAAGTGGGGAGAGTGTTAGTAAAGCGTCTGGAATGTTGCACCCGAGTACCAGGGGAGGAAAACTGAGACATATTTGAACACGTCTCCCGTTCACACGGTTGATCATACTCTGGGTTCCACATGCATGTTTTAGCTGAAGGAAGAATACCTTAAACCTGGAGAGTTGAGACCCGTGGAATGGGTACCATGCAATATGACTTCAAAGGGTCTTCATTTGCTCACCGAACCTCTCCAATCCTATCACTGCTGCGTTTATGCCCCTGTACACACGCTTGATTCTCTTTTGGAGACATAGCAATCCATAGGTTTTAAGATACTTATTAGTCAGGTACATTCTTAGGCGTAATATGGGGTGTTGAGTCCATTTCGTTGAGCAAGGAGTAGCTCTTGTCTATTCCATATTTGGCTTCAGGAACTTTATCTGTGCTCATTTCAATCTCTGGTTTTATGCAGCACACCAACTCACCTTTCCCCTTAAGCAAGCATAAGTTGGTTTTCTAAATTTGAGACCCTGTTCTGTTCTGTAATTCAGTTCCTGTGTAGCCAAGTTTACATTCCGTGTATTACTGATATCTTATGATGTTTCTTTTTCTGTGTGACTTATTTCAGTTAGAATCATCATACCTGAATCCACTCATTGTGCTGCTAAGGGCCTGATGACATAGATTTCATTGCTGAGTGATATTGCTTTGTAAGTAAATACCACAAGTTCTTTATCCATTTTTCACTTTCTGCGATGTTGAACTTGTATTGCAAATGAGGTTCTTGTTAACAGAGCCCTTCCAAACTTTGATGTGGCTGTGTCTTTTTGATTTTAATTTCCCTAAGCTATAGGACCATAAGTGGAAGTGCCCTAGGCTCTGTTGCTTTGTTTTTTAGATGTTTCAGGAAACACCATACACTTCTCCCTAGTGTCTGTTGGCAATTTACATCCCACCCATCAGCATAACAAGGCTCCCAGTTCTCCATGGCCTGTCCTGCCTTTCTGGATTTTACACTTTTTTCAGATGGCCCTTTTGACCAGGGGAAAGTGAGATTTCATTGTAGTGCAGATTTCCTTTGCAAGCTTGCTTTGTTGGCCAAAAAGGGCGTATGCGTTTTTTCCTGAATATATTCAGGAAAAAACGCATACGCCCTTTTTGGCCAAGTGCATCATTGTGGACGTTCTGCCTCTTTTCCTATGCTTTCAATGCAATTCCAGTCTACCTCCTGAAATCGGTTTCCTGCAATTCTGCCCCGCTTTCAAGTCCTCTTGGCAGCATTACTTCAGTATATTGTTGGACGATAGCTGTCATTTATAACTCTGCAGGTTTGTGAATTACAGTGCCCCTGAGCTCCTTTCTTCAACTCGCTTTCTTGTGACCTTGCCGCAACACCGCAGGATGGCTTCAGGCCCTAATCTGGTTCCGGCACGGCACGCTGAGCCTTTGGTTAATTCCTCTCTCTGGTGGGAAATGAGAGTTAAATTTGCCCGTCCAGACACCTCCAGCTAGTCTCTCATTGGTTCTCCCTATTCCTGTTCATCTTCCGCAGAAATTGCAAACTGGGCCAAACAGGAGGTTAAAGGGACTGACTCTCCAAGTGGGGAGAGTGTTAGTAAAGCGTCTGGAATGTTGCACCCGAGTACCAGGGTACGAAAACTGAGACATATTTGAACACGTCTCCCGATCACATGGTTGATCATACTCTAGGTTCCACATGCATGTTTTAGCTGAAGGAAGAATACCTTAAACCTGGGTAGTTGAAACCCGTGGAATGGGTACCATGCAATATGACTTCAAAGGGTCTTCATTTGCTCACTGAACCTCTCCAATCTTATCACTGCTGCGTTTATGCCCCTGTACACATGCTTGATTCTCTTTCGGAGACATAGCAATCCATAGGTTTTAAGATACTTACTAGTCAGGTACATTCTTAGGCGTTTAATATGCGGTGTTGAGTCCATTTCATTGAGCAAGGAGTAGCTCTTGTCTATTCCATATTTAGCTTAAGGAACTTTATCTGTGCTCATTTCAATCTCTGGTTTTATGCAGCACCCCAACTCACCTTTCCCCTTAAGCAAGCATAAGTTGGTTTTCTAAATTTGAGACCCTGTTCTGTTTTGGAATTCAGTTCCTGTGTAGCCAAGTTTACATTCCGTGTATTAGTGATATCTTATGATGTTTCTTTTTCTGTGTGACTTATTTCAGGTAGAATCATCGTACCTGAATCCACTCATTATGCTGCTACGGGCCTGATGACATAGATTTCATTGCTGAGTGATACTGCATTGTACGTAAGTACCACAAGTTCTTTATCCATTTTTCACTTTCTGTGATATTGAACTTGTACGGTAAATGAGGTTCTTGTAAACAGAGGCGTCCCAAACTTCGGGGTGGCTGTGTCTTTTTGATTTTAATTTCCCTAAGCTATAGGACCATAAGTGGAAGTGCCCTAGGCTCTGTTGCTTTGTTTCTTAGATGTTTCAGGAAACACCATACACTTCTCCCGAGTGTCTGTTGGCAATTTACATCCTGCCCATCAGCATAACAAGGCTCCCAGTTCTCCATGGCCTGTCCTGCCTTTCTGGATTTTACACTTTTTTCAGATGGCCCTTTTGACCGGGGGGAAGTGAGACTTCATTGTAGTGCAGATTTCCTTTGCAAGCTTGCTTGGTTAGCCAAAAAGGGCGTATGCGTTTTTTCCTGAATATATTCAGGAAAAAACGCATACGCCCTTTTTGGCCAAGTGCATCATTGTGGACGTTCTGCCTCTTTTCCTATGCTTTCAATGCAATTCCAGTCTACCTCCTGAAATCGGTTTCCTGCAATTCTGCCCCGCATTCAAGTCCTCTTGGCTGCCTTACTTCAGTATATTTTTGGACGATAGCTGTCATTTATAACTCTGCAGGTTTGTGAATTACAGTGCTCCTGAGCTCCTTTCTTCAACTCGCTTTCTTGTGACCTGGCCGCAACACCGCAGGATGGCTTCAGGCCCTAATCTGGTTCCGGCACGGCACGCTGAGCCTTTGGTTATTTCCTCTTCCTGGTGGGAAATGAGAGTTAAATTTGCCCGTCCAGACACCTCCAGCTAGTCTCTCATTGGTTCTCGCTATTCCTGTTTATCTTCCGCAGAAATTGCAAACTGGGCCAAACAGGAGGTTAAAGGCGCTGACTGTCCAAGTGGGGAGAGTGTTAGTAAAGCATCTGGAATGTTGCACCCGAGTATCAGGGGAGGAAAACTGAGACATATTTGAACACGTCTCCCATTCACACGGTTGATCATACTCTGGGTTCCACATGCATGTTTTAGCTGAAGGAAGAATACCTTAAACCTGGATAGTTGAAACCCGTGGAATGGGTACCATGCAATATGACTTCAAAGGGTCTTCATTTGCTCACCGAACCTCTCCAATCCTATCACTGCTGCGTTTATGCCCCTGTACACACGCTTGATTCTCTTTTGGAGACATAGCAATCCATAGCTTTTAATATAATTACTAGTCAGGTACATTCTTAGGCGTTTAATATGGGGTGTTGAGTCCATTTCGTTGAGCAAGGAGTAGCTCTTGTCTATTCCATATTTGGCTTAAGGAACTTTATCTGTGCTCATTTCAATCTCTGGTTTTATGCAGCACCCCAACTCACCTTTCCCCTTAAGCAAGCATAAGTTGGTTTTCTAAATTTGAGACCCTGTTCTGTTTTGGAATTCAGTTCCTGTGTAGCCAAGTTTACATTCCGTGTATTAGTGATATCTTATGATGTTTCTTTTTCTGTGTGACTTATTTCAGTTAGAATCATCGTACCTGAATCCACTCATTATGCTGCTACGGGCCTGATGACATAGATTTCATTGCTGAGTGGTACTGCATTGTACGTAAGTACCACAAGTTCTTTATCCATTTTTCACTTTCTGTGATACTGAACTTGTACGGTAAACGAGGTTCTTGTAAACAGAGGCGTCCCAAACTTTGGGGTGGCTGTGTCTTTTTGATTTTAATTTCCCTAAGCTATAGGACCATAAGTGGAAGTGCCCTAGGCTCTGTTGCTTTGTTTTTTAGATGTTTCAGGAAACACCATACACTTCTCCCGAGTGTCTGTTGGCAATTTACATCCCGCCCATCAGCATAACAAGGCTCCCAGTTCTCCATGGCCTGTCCTGCCTTTCTGGATTTTACACTTTTTTCAGATGGCCCTTTTGACCGGGGGGAAGTGAGACTTCATTGTAGTGCAGATTTCCTTTGCAAGCTTGCTTTGTTGGCCAAAAAGTGCGTATGCGTTTTTTCCTGAATATATTCAGGAAAAAACGCATACGCCCTTTTTGGCCAAGTGCATCATTGTGGACGTTCTGCCTCTTTTCCTATGCTTTCAATACAATTCCAGTCTACCTCCTGAAATCGGTTTCCTGCAATTCTGCCCCGTTTTCAAGTCCTCTTGGCAGCCTTACTTCAGTATATTTTTGGACGATAGCTGTCATTTATAACTCTGCAGGTTTGTGAATTACAGTGCCCCTGAGCTCCTTTCTTCAACTCGCTTTATTTTGACCTGGCCGCAACACCGCAGGATGGCTTCAGGCCCTAATCTGGTTCCGGCACGGCACGCTGAGCCTTTGGTTATTTCCTCTTCCTGGTGGGAAATGAGAGTTAAATTTGCCCGTCCAGACACCTCCAGCTAGTCTCTCATTGGTTCTCGCTATTCCTGTTCATCTTCCGCAGAAATTGCAAACTGGGCCAAACAGGAGGTTAAAGGCGCTGACTGTCCAAGTGGGGAGAGTGTTAGTAAAGCATCTGGAATGTTGCACCCGAGTATCAGGGGAGGAAAACTGAGACATACTTGAACACGTCTCCCATTCACATGGTTGATCATACTCTGGGTTCCACATGCATGTTTTAGCTGAAGGAAGAATACCTTAAACCTGGAGAGTTGAGACCCGTGGAATGGGTACCATGCAATATGACTTCAAAGGGTCTTCATTTGCTCACCGAACCTCTCCAATCCTATCACTGCTGCGTTTATGCCCCTGTACACACGCTTGATTCTCTTTTGGAGACATAGCAATCCATAGGTTTTAAGATACTTACTAGTCAGGTACATTCTTAGGCGTTTAATATGGGGTGTTGAGTCCATTTCGTTGAGCAAGGAGTAGCTCTTGTCTATTCCATATTTGGCTTAAGGAACTTTATCTGTGCTCATTTCAATCTCTGGTTTTATGCAGCACCCCAACTCACCTTTCCCCTTAAGCAAGCATAAGTTGGTTTTCTAAATTTGAGACCCTGTTCTATTCTGTAATTCAGTTCCTGTGTAGCCAAGTTTAAATTCCGTGTATTAGTGATATCTTATGATGTTTCTTTTTCTGTGTGACTTATTTCAGTTAGAATCATCGTACCTGAATCCACTCATTATGCTGCTACGTGCCTGATGACATAGATTTCATTGTTGAGTGATACTGCATTGTACATGAGTACCACAAGTTCTTTATCCATTTTTCACTTTCTGTGATATTGAACTTGTACGGTAAACGAGGTTCTTGTAAACAGAGGCATCCCAAACTTTGGGGTGGCTGTGTCTTTTTGATTTTAATTTCCCTAAGCTATAGGACCATAAGTGGAAGTGCCCTAGGCTCTGTTGCTTTGTTTCTTAGATGTTTCAGGAAACACCATACACTTTTCCCGAGTGTCTGTTGGCAATTTACATCCTGCCCATCAGCATAACAAGGCTCCCAGTTCTCCATGGCCTGTCCTGCCTTTCTGGATTTTACACTTTTTTCAGATGGCCCTTTTGACCGGGGGGAAGTGAGACTTCATTGTAGTGCAGATTTCCTTTGCAAGCTTGCTTGGTTAGCCAAAAAGGGCGTATGCGTTTTTTCCTGAATATATTCAGGAAAAAACGCATACGCCCTTTTTGGCCAAGTGCATCATTGTGGACGTTCTGCCTCTTTTCCTATGCTTTCAATTCAATTCCAGTCTACCTCCTGAAATCGGTTTCCTGCAATTCTGCCCCGCTTTCAAGTCCTCTTGGCAGCCTTACTTCAGTATATTTTTGGACGATAGCTGTCATTTATAACTCTGCAGGTTTGTGAATTACAGTGCCCCTGAGCTCCTTTCTTCAACTCGCTTTCTTGTGAGCTGGCCGCAACACCGCAGGATGGCTTCAGGCTCTAATCTGGTTCCGACACGGCACGCTGAGCCTTTGTTTAATTCCTCTTCCTGGTGGGAAATGAGAGTTAAATTTGCCCGTCCAGACACCTCCAGCTAGTCTCTCATTGGTTCTCGCTATTCCTGTTCATCTTCCGCAGAAATTGCAAACTGGGCCAAACAGGAGGTTAAAGGCGCTGACTCTCCAAGTGGGGAGAGTGTTAGTAACGCGTCTGCAATGTTGCACCCCAGAACCAGGGGAGGAAAACTGAGACATATTTGAACACGTCTCCCGTTCACATGGTTGATCATACTCTGGGTTCCACATGCATGTTTTAGCTGAAGGAAGAATACCTTAAACCTGGGTAGTTGAAACCCGTGGAATGGGTACCATGCAATATGACTTCAAAGGGTCTTCATTTGCTCACCGAACCTCTCCAATCCTATCACTGCTGCGTTTATGGCCCTGTACACACGCTTGATTCTCTTTTGGAGACATAGCAATCCATAGGTTTTAAGATAATTACTAGTCAGGTACATTCTTAGGCGTTTAATATGGGGTGTTGAGTCCATTTCGTTGAGCAAGGAGTAGCTCTTGTCTATTCCATATTTGGCTTAAGGAACTTTATCTGTGCTCATTTCAATCTCTGGTTTTATGCAGCACCCCAACTCACCTTTCCCCTTAAGCAAGCATAAGTTGGTTTTCTAAATTTGAGACCCTGTTCTGTTTTGGAATTCAGTTCCTGTGTAGCCAAGTTTACATTCCGTGTATTAGTGATATCTTATGATGTTTCTTTTTCTGTGTGACTTATTTCAGTTAGAATCATCGTACCTGAATCTACTCATTATGCTGCTACGGGCCTGATGACATAGATTTCATTGCTGAGTGGTACTGCATTGTACGTAAGTACCACAAGTTCTTTATCCATTTTTCACTTTCTGTGATACTGAACTTGTACGGTAAACGAGGTTCTTGTAAACAGAGCCGTTCCATACTTTGGGGTGGCTGTGTCTTTTTGATTTTAATTTCCCTAAGCTATAGGACCATAAGTGGAAGTGCCCTAGGCTCTGTTGCTTTGTTTTTTACATGTTTCAGGAAACACCATACACTTCTCCCGAGTGTCTGTTGGCAATTTACATCCCGCCCATCAGCATAACAAGGCTCCCAGTTCTCCATGGCCTGTCCTGCCTTTCTGGATTTTACACTTTTTTCAGATGGCCCTTTTGACCGGGGGGAAGTGAGACTTCATTGTAGTGCAGATTTCCTTTGCAAGTTTGCTTGGTTGGCCAAAAAGGGCGTATGCGTTTTTTCCTGAATATATTCAGGAAAAAACGCATACGCCCTTTTTGGCCAAGTGCATCATTGAGGACGTTCTGCCTCTTTTCCTATGCTTTCAATGCAATTCCAGTCTACCTCCTGAAATCGGTTTCCTGAAATTCTGCCCCGCTTTCAAGTCCTCTTGGCAGCCTTACTTCGGTATATTTTTGGACGATAGCTGTCATTTATAACTCTGCAGGTTTGTGAATTACAGTGCCCCTGAGCTCCTTTCTTCAACTCGCTTTCTTGTGAGCTGGCCGCAACACCGCAGGATGGCTTCAGGCCCTAATCTGGTTCCGGCACGGCACGCTGAGCCTTTGGTTATTTCCTCTTCCTGGTGGGAAATGAGAGTTAAATTTGCCCGTCCAGACACCTCCAGCTAGTCTCTCATTGGTTCTCGCTATTCCTGTTCATCTTCCGCAGAAATTGCAAACTGGGCCAAACAGGAGGTTAAAGGCGCTGACTGTCCAAGTGGGGAGAGTGTTAGTAAAGCGTCTGGAATGTTTCACCCGAGTATCAGGGGAGGAAAACTGAGACATATTTGAACACATCTCCCATTCACACGGTTGATCATACTCTGGGTTCCACATGCATGTTTTAGCTGAAGGAAGAATACCTTAAACCTGGGTAGTTGAAACCCGTGGAATGGGTACCATGCAATATGACTTCAAAGGGTCTTCATTTGCTCACCGAACCTCTCCAATCCTGTCACAGCTGTGTTTATGCCCCTGTACACACGCTTGATTCTCTTTTGGAGACATAGCAATCCATAGGTTTTAAGATACTTACTAGTCAGGTACATTGTTAGGCGTTTAATATGGGGTGTTGAGTCCATTTCGTTGAGCAAGGAGTAGCTCTTGTCTATTCCATATTTGGCTTTAGGAACTTTATCTGTGCTCATTTCAATCTCTGGTTTTATGCAGCACCCCAACTCACCTTTCCCCTTAAGCAAGCATAAGTTGGTTTTCTAAATTTGAGACCCTGTTCTGTTTTGGAATTCAGTTCCTGTGTAGCCAAGTTTACATTCCGTGTATTAGTGATATCTTATGATGTTTCTTTTTCTGTGTGACTTATTTCAGTTAGAATCATCGTACCTGAATCCACTCATTATGCTGCTACGGGCCTGATGACATAGATTTCATTGTTGAGTGATACTGCATTGTACATAAGTACCACAAGTTCTTTATCCATTTTTCACTTTCTGTGATACTGAACTTTTACGGTAAACGAGGTTCTTGTAAACAGAGGCGTCCCAAACTTTGGGGTGGCTGTGTCTTTTTGATTTTAATTTCCCTAAGTTATACGACCATAAGTGGAAGTGCCCTAGGCTCTGTTGCTTTGTTTTTTAGATGTTTCAGGAAACACCATACACTTCTCCCGAGTGTCTGTTGGCAATTTACATCCCGCCCATCAGCATAACAAGGCTCCCAGTTCTCCATGGCCTGTCCTGCCTTTCTGGATTTTACACTTTTTTCAGATGGCCCTTTTGACCGGGGGGAAGTGAGACTTCATTGTAGTGCAGATTTCCTTTGCAAGCTTGCTTCGTTGGCCAAAAAGGGCGTATGCGTTTTTTCCTGAATATATTCAGGAAAAAACGCATACGCCCTTTTTGGCCAAGTGCATCATTGTGGACGTTCTGCCTCTTTTCCTATGCTTTCAATACAATTCCAGTCTACCTCCTGAAATCGGTTTCCTGCAATTCTGCCCCGTTTTCAAGTCCTCTTGCCAGCCTTACTTCAGTATATTTTCGGACGATAGCTGTCATTTATAACTCTGCAGGTTTGTGAATTACAGTGCCCCTGAGCTCCTTTCTTCAACTCGCTTTCTTGTGACCTGGTCGCAACACCGCAGGATGGCTTCAGGCCCTAATCTGGTTCCGGCACGGCACGCTGAGCCTTTGGTTATTTCCTCTTCCTGGTGGGAAATGAGAGTTAAATTTGCCCGTCCAGACACCTCCAGCTAGTCTCTCATTGGTTCTCGCTATTCCTGTTCATCTTCCGCAGAAATTGCAAACTGGGCCAAACAGGAGGTTAAAGGCGCTGACTGTCCAAGTGGGGAGAGTGTTAGTAAAGCATCTGGAATGTTGCACCCGAGTATCAGGGGAGGAAAACTGAGACATATTTGAACACGTCTCCCATTCACACGGTTGATCATACTCTGGGTTCCACATGCATGTTTTAGCTGAAGGAAGAATACCTTAAACCTGGGTAGTTGAAACCCGTGGAATGGGTACCATGCAATATGACTTCAAAGGGTCTTCATTTGCTCACCGAACCTCTCCAATCCTATCACTGCTGCGTTTATGCCCCTGTACACACGCTTGATTCTCTTTTGGAGACATAGCAATCCATAGCTTTTAATATAATTACTAGTCAGGTACATTCTTAGGCGTTTAATATGGGGTGTTGAGTCCATTTCGTTGAGCAAGGAGTAGCTCTTGTCTATTCCATATTTGGCTTAAGGAACTTTATCTGTGCTCATTTCAATCTCTGGTTTTATGCAGCACCCCAACTCACCTTTCCCCTTAAGCAAGCATAAGTTGGTTTTCTAAATTTGAGACCCTGTTCTGTTTTGGAATTCAGTTCCTGTGTAGCCAAGTTTACATTCCGTGTATTAGTGATATCTTATGATGTTTCTTTTTCTGTGTGACTTATTTCAGTTAGAATCATCGTACCTGAATCCACTCATTATGCTGCTACGGGCCTGATGACATAGATTTCATTGCTGAGTGGTACTGCATTGTACGTAAGTACCACAAGTTCTTTATCCATTTTTCACTTTCTGTGATACTGAACTTGTACGGTAAACGAGGTTCTTGTAAACAGAGGCGTCCCAAACTTTGGGGTGGCTGTGTCTTTTTGATTTTAATTTCCCTAAGCTATAGGACCATAAGTGGAAGTGCCCTAGGCTCTGTTGCTTTGTTTTTTAGATGTTTCAGGAAACACCATACACTTCTCCCGAGTGTCTGTTGGCAATTTACATCCCGCCCATCAGCATAACAAGGCTCCCAGTTCTCCATGGCCTGTCCTGCCTTTCTGGATTTTACACTTTTTTCAGATGGCCCTTTTGACCGGGGGGAAGTGAGACTTCATTGTAGTGCAGATTTCCTTTGCAAGCTTGCTTTGTTGGCCAAAAAGGGCGTATGCGTTTTTTCCTGAATATATTCAGGAAAAAACGCATACGCCCTTTTTGGCCAAGTGCATCATTGTGGACGTTCTGCCTCTTTTCCTATGCTTTCAATACAATTCCAGTCTACCTCCTGAAATCGGTTTCCTGCAATTCTGCCCCGTTTTCAAGTCCTCTTGGCAGCCTTACTTCAGTATATTTTTGGACGATAGCTGTCATTTATAACTCTGCAGGTTTGTGAATTACAGTGCCCCTGAGCTCCTTTCTTCAACTCGCTTTATTTTGACCTGGCCGCAACACCGCAGGATGGCTTCAGGCCCTAATCTGGTTCCGGCACGGCACGCTGAGCCTTTGGTTATTTCCTCTTCCTGGTGGGAAATGAGAGTTAAATTTGCCCGTCCAGACACCTCCAGCTAGTCTCTCATTGGTTCTCGCTATTCCTGTTCATCTTCCGCAGAAATTGCAAACTGGGCCAAACAGGAGGTTAAAGGCTCTGACTGTCCAAGTGGGGAGAGTGTTAGTAAAGCATCTGGAATGTTGCACCCGAGTATCAGGGGAGGAAAACTGAGACATACTTGAACACGTCTCCCATTCACACGGTTGATCATACTCTGGGTTCCACATGCATGTTTTAGCTGAAGGAAGAATACCTTAAACCTGGAGAGTTGAGACCCGTGGAATGGGTACCATGCAATATGACTTCAAAGGGTCTTCATTTGCTCACCGAACCTCTCCAATCCTATCACTGCTGCGTTTATGCCCCTGTACACACGCTTGATTCTCTTTTGGAGACATAGCAATCCATAGGTTTTAAGATACTTACTAGTCAGGTACATTCGTAGGCGTTTAATATGGGGTGTTGAGTCCATTTCGTTGAGCAAGGAGTAGCTCTTGTCTATTCCATATTTGGCTTAAGGAACTTTATCTGTGCTCATTTCAATCTCTGGTTTTATGCAGCACCCCAACTCACCTTTACCCTTAAGCAAGCATATGTTGGTTTTCTAAATTTGAGACCCTGTTCTATTCTGTAATTCAGTTCCTGTGTAGCCAAGTTTAAATTCCGTGTATTAGTGATATCTTATGATGTTTCTTTTTCTGTGTGACTTATTTCAGTTAGAATGATCGTACCTGAATCCACTCATTATGCTGCTACGGGCCTGATGACATAGATTTCATTGCTGAGTGATACTGCATTGTACATGAGTACCACAAGTTCTTTATCCATTTTTCACTTTCTGTGATATTGAACTTGTACGGTAAACGAGGTTCTTGTAAACAGAGGCGTCCCAAACTTTGGGGTGGCTGTGTCTTTTTGATTTTAATTTCCCTAATCTATAGGACCATAAGTGGAAGTGCCCTAGGCTCTGTTGCTTTGTTTCTTAGATGTTTCAGGAAACACCATACACTTCTCCTGAGTGTCTGTTGGCAATTTACATCCCGCCCATCAGCATAACAAGGCTCCCAGTTCTCCATGGCCTGTCCTGCCTTTCTGGATTTTACACTTTTTTCAGATGGCCCTTTTGACCGGGGGGAAGTGAGACTTCATTATAGTGCAGATTTCCTTTGCAAGCTTGCTTGGTTGGCCAAAAAGGGCGTATGCGTTTTTTCCTGAATATATTCAGGAAAAAACGCATACGCCCTTTTTGGCCAAGTGCATCATTGTGGACGTTCTGCCTCTTTTCCTATGCTTTCAATGCAATTCCAGTCTACCTCCTGAAATCGGTTTCCTGCAATTCTGCCCCGCTTTCAAGTCCTCTTGGCTGCCTTACTTCAGTATATTTTTGGACGACAGCTGTCATTTATAACTCTGCAGGTTTGTGAATTACAGTGCCCCTGAGCTCCTTTCTTCAACTCGCTTTCTTTTGAGCTGGCCGCAACACTGCAGGATGGCTTCAGGCCCTAATCTGGTTCCGGCACGGCACACTGAGCCTTTGGTTATTTCCTCTTCCTGGTGGGAAATGAGAGTTAAATTTGCCCGTCCAGACACCTCCAGCTAGTCTCTCATTGGTTCTCCCTATTCCTGTTCATCTTCCGCAGAAATTGCAAACTGGGCCAAACAGGAGGTTAAAGGCGCTGACTCTCCAAGTGGGGAGAGTGTTAGTAAAGCGTCTGGAATGTTGCACCCGAGTACCATGGGAGGAAAACTGAGACATATTTGAACACGTCTCCCGTTCACATGGTTGATCATACTCTGGGTTCCACATGCATGTTTTAGCTGAAGGAAGAATACCTTAAACCTGGGTAGTTGAAACCCGTGGAATGGGTACCATGCAATATGATTTCAAAGGGTCTTCATTTGCTCACTGAACCTCTCCAATCCTATCACTGCTGCGTTTATGCCCCTGTACACACGCTTGATTCTCTTTTGGAGACATAGCAATCCATAGGTTTTAAGATACTTACTAGCCAGGTACATTCTTAGGCGTTTAATATGCGGTGTTGAGTCCATTTCGTTGAGCAAGGAGTAGCTCTTGTCTATTCCATATTTGGCTTAAGGAACTTTATCTGTGCTCATTTCAATCTCTGCTTTTATGCAGCACACCAACTCACCTTTCCCCTTAAGCAAGCATAAGTTGGTTTTCTAAATTTGAGACCCTGTTCTGTTCTGTAATTCAGTTCCTGTGTAGCCAAGTTTACATTCCGTGTATTACTGATATCTTATGATGTTTCTTTTTCTGTGAGACTTATTTCAGTTAGAATCATCATACCTGAATCCACTCATTGTGCTACTAAGGGCCTGATGACATAGATTTCATTGCTGAGTGATATTGCTTTGTCAGTAAATACCACAACTTCTTTATCCATTTTTCAGTTTCTGCGATGTTGAACTTGTACTGTAAACGATGTTCTTGTAAACAGAGCCATCCCAAACTTTGGGGTGGCTGTGTCTTTTTGATTTTAATTTCCCTAAGCTATAGGACCATAAGTGGAAGTGCCCTAGGCTCTGTTTCTTTGTTTTTTAGATGTTTCAGGAAACACCATACACTTCTCCCGAGTGTCTGTTGGCAATTTACATCCCGCCCATCAGCATAAAAAGGCTCCCAGTTCTCCATGGCCTGTCCTGCCTTTCTGGATTTTACACTTTTTTCAGATGGCCCTTTTGACCGGGGGGAAGTGAGACTTCATTGTAGTGCAGATTTCCTTTGCAAGCTTGCTTGGTTGGCCAAAAAGGGCGTATGCGTTTTTTCCTGAATATATTCAGGAAAAAACGCATACGCCCTTTTTGGCCAAGTGCATCATTGTGGACGTTCTGCCTCTTTTCCTATGCTTTCAATTCAATTCCAGTCTACCTCCTGAAATCGGTTTCCTGCAATTCTGCCCCGCTTTCAAGTCCTCTTGGCAGCCTTACTTCAGTATATTTTTGGACGATAGCTGTCATTTATAACTCTGCAGGTTTGTGAATTACAGTGCCCCTGAGCTCCTTTCTTCAACTCGCTTTCTTGTGAGCTGGCCGCAACACCGCAGGATGGCTTCAGGCTCTAATCTGGTTCCGACACGGCACACTGAGCCTTTGTTTAATTCCTCTTCCTGGTGGGTAATGAGAGTTAAATTTGCCCGTCCAGACACCTCCAGCTAGTCTCTCA
Organism: Pseudorca crassidens; assembly: GCF_039906515.1. NCBI lineage: Eukaryota > Metazoa > Chordata > Mammalia > Artiodactyla > Delphinidae > Pseudorca > Pseudorca crassidens. The sequence goes on from NC_090301.1 coordinate 106,444,146, forward strand.
TTGGTTCTCGCTATTCCTGTTCATCTTCCGCAGAAATTGCAAACTGGGCCAAACAGGAGGTTAAAGGCGCTGACTCTCCAAGTGGGGAGAGTGTTAGTAAAGCGTCTGGAATGTTGCACCCCAGTACCAGGGGAGGAAAACTGAGACATATTTGAACACGTCTCCCATTCACATGGTTGATCATACTCTGGGTTCCACATGCATGTTTTAGCTGAAGGAAGAATACCTTAAACCTGGAGAGTTGAGACCCGTGGAATGGGTACCATGCAATATGAATTCAAAGGGTCTTCATTTGCTCACCGAACCTCTCCAATCCTATCACTGCTGCGTTTATGCCCCTGTACACATGCTTGATTCTCTTTCGGAGACATAGCAATCCATAGGTTTTAAGATACTTACTAGTCAGGTACATTCTTAGGCGTTTAATATGCGGTGTTGAGTCCATTTCGTTGAGCAAGGAGTAGCTCTTGTCTATTCCATATTTGGCTTAAGTTACTTTATCTGTGCTCATTTCAATCTCTGGTTTTATGCAGCACCCCAACTCACTTTTACCCTTAAGCAAGCATAAGTTGGTTTTCTAAATTTGAGACCCTGTTCTGTTCTGTAATTCAGTTCCTGTGTAGCCAAGTTTACATTCCGTGTATTAGTGACATCTTATGATGTTTCTTTTTCTGTGTGACTTATTTCAGTTAGAATCATCGTACCTGAATCCACTCATTATGCTGCTATGGGCCTGATGACATAGATTTCATTGCTGAGTGATACTGCATTGTACGTAAGTACCACAAGTTCTTTATCCATTTTTCACTTTCTGTGATGTTGAACATGTACGGTAAACGAGGTTCTTGTAAACAGAGGCGTCCCAAACTTTGGGGTGGCTGTGTCTTTTTGATTTTAATTTCCGTAAGCTATAGGACCATAAGTGGAAGTGCCCTAGGCTCTGTTGCTTTGTTTTTTAGATGTTTCAGGAAACACCATACACTTCTCCTGAGTGTCTGTTGGCAATTTACATCCCGCCCATCAGCATAACAAGGCTCCCAGTTCTCCATGGCCTGTCCTGCCTTTCTGGATTTTACACTTTTTTCAGATGGCCCTTTTGACCGGGGGGAAGTGAGACTTCATTGTAGTGCAGATTTCCTTTGCAAGCTTGCTTGGTTGGCCAAAAAGGGCGTATGCGTTTTTTCCTGAATATATTCAGGAAAAAACGCATACGCCCTTTTTGGCCAAGTGCATCATTGTGGACGTTCTGCCTCTTTTCCTATGCTTTCAATGCAATTCCAGTCTACCTCCTGAAATCGGTTTCCTGCAATTCTGCCCCGCTTTCAAGTCCTCTTGGCAGCCTTACTTCACTATATTTTTGGACGATAGCTGTCATTTATAACTCTGCAGGTTTGTGAATTACAGTGCCCCTGAGCTCCTTTCTTCAACTCGCTTTCTTGTGAGCTGGCCGCAACACCGCAGGATGGCTTCAGGCCCTAATCTGGTTCCGGCACGGCACGCTGAACCTTTGGTTATTTCCTCTTCCTGGTGGGAAATGAGAGTTAAATTTGCCCGTCCAGACACCTCCAGCTAGTCTCTCATTGGTTCTCCTTATTCCTGTTCATCTTCCGCAGAAATTGCAAACTGGGCCAAACAGGAGGTTAAAGGGACTGACTCTCCAAGTCGGGAGAGTGTTAGTAAAGCGTCTGGAATGTTGCACCCGAGTACCAGGGTACGAAAACTGAGACATATTTGAAAACGTCTCACGATCACATGGTTGATCATACTCTAGGTTCCACATGCATGTTTTAGCTGAAGGAAGAATACCTTAAACCTGGGTAGTTGAAACCCTTGGAATGGGTACCATGCAATATGACTTCAAAGGGTCTTCATTTGCTCAACGAACCTCTCCAATCCTATCACTGCTGCGTTTATGCCCCTGTACACATGCTTGATTCTCTTTCGGAGACATAGCAATCCATAGGTTTTAAGATACTTACTAGTCAGGTACATTCTTAGGCGTTTAATATGGGGTGTTGAGTCCATTTCGTTGAGTAAGGAGTAGCTCTTGTCTATTCCATATTTAGCTTAAGGAACTTTATCTGTGCTCATTTCAATCTCTGGTTTTATGCAGCACCCCAGCTCACCTTTCCCCTTAAGCAAGCATAAGTTGGTTTTCTAAATTTGAGACCCTGTTCTGTTCTGTAATTCAGTTCCTGTGTAGCCAAGTTTACATTCCGTGTATTAGTGATATCTTATGATGTTTGTTTTTCTGTGTGACTTATTTCAGTTAGAATCATCGTACCTGAATCCACTCATTATGCTGCTACGGGCCTGATGACATAGATTTTATTGCTGAGTGATACTGCATTGTACGTAAGTACCACAAGTTCTTTATCCATTTTTCACTTTCTGTGATATTGAACTTGTACGGTAAACGAGGTTCTTGTAAACAGAGCCGTCCCAAACTTTGGGGTGGCTGTGCCTTTTTGATTTTAATTTCCCTAAGCTATAGGACCATAAGTGGAAGTGCCCTAGGCTCTGTTGCTTTGTTTTTTAGATGTTTCAGGAAACACCATACACTTCTCCCGAGTGTCTGTTGGCAATTTACATCCCGCCCATCAGCATAACAAGGCTCCCAGTTCTCCATGGCCTGTCCTGCCTTTCTGGATTTTACACTTTTTTCAGATGGTCCTTTTGACCGGGGGGAAGTGAGACTTCATTGTAGTGCAGATTTCCTTTGCAAGCTTGCTTGGTTGGCCAAAAAGGGCGTATGCGTTTTTTCCTGAATATATTCAGGAAAAAACGCATACGCCCTTTTTGGCCAGGTGCATCATTGTGGACGCTCTGCCTCTTTTCCTATGCTTTCAATGCAATTCCAGTCTACCTCCTGAAATCGGTTTCCTGCAATTCTGCCCCACTTTCAAGTCCTCTTGGCAGCCTTACTTCAGTATATTTTTGGACGATAGCTGTCATTTATAACTCTGCAAGTTTGTGAATTACAGTGCCCCTGAGTTCCTTTCTTCAACTCGCTTTCTTGTGACCTGGCCGCAACACCGCAGGATGGCTTCAGTCCCTAATCTGGTTCCGGCACTGCATGCTGAGCCTTTGGTTGATTCGTTTTCCTGGTGGGAAATGAGAGTTAAATTTGCCCGTCCAGACACCTCCAGCTAGTCTCTCATTGGTTCTCGCTATTCCTGTTCATCTTCCGCAGAAATTGCAAACTGGGCCAAACAGGAGGTTAAAGGGACTGACTCTCCAAGTGGGGAGAGTGTTAGTAAAGCATCTGGAATGTTGCACCCGAGTACCAGGGTACGAAAACTGAGACATATTTGAACACGTCTCCCGATCACATGGTTGATCATACTCTAGGTTCCACATGCATGTTTTAGCTGAAGGAAGAATACCTTAAACCTGGGTAGTTGAAACCCATGGAATGGGTACCATGCAATATGACTTCAAAGGGTCTTCATTTGCTCACCGAACCTCTCCAATCCTATCACTGCTGCGTTTATGCCCCTGTACACATGCTTGATTCTCTTTCGGAGACATAGCAATCCATAGGTTTTAAGATACTTACTAGTCAGGTACATTCTTAGGCGTTTAATATGCGGTGTTGAGTCCATTTCGTTGAGCAAGGAGTAGCTCTTGTCTATTCCATATTTGGCTTAAGGAACTTTATCTGTGCTCATTTCAATCTCTGGTTTTATGCAGCACCCCAACTCACCTTTCCCCTTAAGCAAGCATAAGTTGGTTTTCTAAATTTGAGACCCTGTTCTGTTTTGGAATTCAGTCCCTGTGTAGCCAAGTTTACATTCCGTGTATTAGTGATATCTTGTGATGTTTCTTTTTCTGTGTGACTTATTTCAGTTAGAATCATCGTACCTGAATCCACTCATTATGCTGCTACGGTCCTGATGACATAGATTGCATTGCTGAGTGATACTGCATTGTACGTAAGTACCACAAGTTCTTTATCCATTTTTCACTTTCTGTGATACTGAACTTGTATGGTAAACGAGGTTCTTGTAAACAGAGGCGTCCCAAACTTTGGGGTGGCTGTGTCTTTTTGATTTTAATTTCCCTAAGCTATAGCACCATAAGTGGAAGTGCCCTAGGCTCTGTTGCTTTGTTTTTTAGATGTTTCAGGAAACACCATACACTTCTCCCGAGTGTCTGTTGGCAATTTACATCCTGCCCATTAGCATAACAAGGCTCCCAGTTCTCCATGGCCTGTCCTGCCTTTCTGGATTTTACACTTTTTTCAGATGGCCCTTTTGACCGGGGGGAAGTGAGACTTCATTGTAGTGCAGATTTCCTTTGCAAGCTTGCTTGGTTGGCCAAAAAGGGCGTATGCGTTTTTTCCTGAATATATTCAGGAAAAAACGCATACGCCCTTTTTGGCCAAGTGCATCATTGTGGACGTTCTGCCTCTTTTCCTATGCTTTCAATGCAATTTCAGTCTACCTCCTGAAATCGGTTTCCTGCAATTCTGCCCCGCTTTCAAGTCCTCTTGGCAGCCTTACTTCAGTATATTTTTGGACGATAGCTGTCATTTATAACTCTGCAGGTTTGTGCATTACAGTGCCCCTGAGCTCCTTTCTTCAACTCGCTTTCTTGTGACCTGGCCGCAACACCGCAGGATGGCTTCAGGCCCTAATCTGGTTCTGGCACGGCACGCTGAGCCTTTGGTTAATTCCTCTTCCTGGTGGGAAATGAGAGTTAAATTTGCCCGTCCAGACATCTCCAGCTAGTCTCTCATTGGTTCTCGCTATTCCTGTTCATCTTCCGCAGAAATTGCAAACTGGGCCAAACAGGAGGTTAAAGGGACTGACTCTCCAAGTCGGGAGAGTGTTAGTAAAGCGTCTGGAATGTTGCACCCGAGTACCAGGGTACGAAAACTGAGACATATTTGAACACGTCTCCCGATCACATGGTTGATCATACTCTAGGTTCCACATGCATGTTTTAGCTGAAGGAAGAATACCTTAAACCTGGGTAGTTGAAACCCGTGGAATGGGTACCATGCAATATGACTTCAAAGGGTCTTCATTTGCTCACCGAACCTCTCCAATCCTATCACTGCTGCGTTTATGCCCCTGTACACACGCTTGATTCTCTTTTGGAGACATAGCAATCCATAGGTTTTAAGATAATTACTAGTCAGGTACATTCTTAGGCATTTAATATGGGGTGTTGAGTCCATTTCGTTGAGCAAGGAGTAGCTCTTGTCTATTCCATATTTGGCTTAAGGAACTTTATCTGTGCTCATTTCAATCTCTGGTTTTATGCAGCACCCCAACTCACCTTTCCCCTTAAGCAAGCATAAGTTGGTTTTCTAAATTTGAGACCCTGTTCTGTTTTGGAATTCAGTTCCTGTGTAGCCAAGTTTACATTCCGTGTATTAGTGATATCTTATGATGTTTCTTTTTCTGTGTGACTTATTTCAGTTAGAATCATCGTACCTGAATCTACTCATTATGCTGCTACGGGCCTGATGACATAGATTTCATTGCTGAGTGGTACTGCATTGTACGTAAGTACCACAAGTTCTTTATCCATTTTTCACTTTCTGTGATACTGAACTTGTACGGTAAACGAGGTTCTTGTAAACAGAGGCGTCCCAAACTTTGGGGTGGCTGTGTCTTTTTGATTTTAATTTCCCTAAGCTATAGGACCATAAGTGGAAGTGCCCTAGGCTCTGTTGCTTTGTTTTTTAGATGTTTCAGGAAACACCATACACTTCTCCCGAGTGTCTGTTGGCAATTTACATCCCGCCCATCAGCATAACAAGGCTCCCAGTTCTCCATGGCCTGTCCTGCCTTTCTGGATTTTACACTTTTTTCAGATGGCCTTTTTGACCGGGGGGAAGTGAGACTTCATTGTAGTGCAGATTTCCTTTGCAAGCTTGCTTGGTTGGCCAAAAAGGGCGTATGCGTTTTTTCCTGAATATATTCAGGAAAAAACGCATACGCCCTTTTTGGCCAAGTGCATCATTGTGGACGTTCTGCCTCTTTTCCTATGCTTTCAATGCAATTCCAGTCTACCTCCTGAAATCGGTTTCCTGTAATTCTGCCCCACTTTCAAGTCCTCTTGGCAGACTTACTTCAGTATATTTTTGGACGATAGCTGTCATTTATAACTCTGCAGGTTTGTGAATTACAGTGCCCCTGAGCTCCTTTCTTCAACTCGCTTTCTTGTGAGCTGGCCGCAACACCGCAGGATGGCTTCAGGCCCTAATCTGGTTCCGGCACGGCACGCTGAGCCTTTGGTTAATTCCTCTCTCTGGTGGGAAATGAGAGTTAAATTTGCCCGTCCAGACACCTCCAGCTAGTCTCTCATTGGTTCTCGCTATTCCTGTTCATCTTCCGCAGAAATTGCAAACTGGGCCAAACAGGAGGTTAAAGGCGGTGACTGTCCAAGTGGGGAGAGTGTTAGTAAAGCATCTGGAATGTTGCACCCGAGTATCAGGGGAGGAAAACTGAGACATATTTGAACACGTCTCCCATTCACACGGTTGATCATACTCTGGGTTCCACATGCATGTTTTAGCTGAAGGAAGAATACCTTAAACCAGGGTTGTTGAAACCCGTGGAATGGGTACCATGCAATATGACTTCAAAGGGTCTTCATTTGCTCACCGAACCTCTCCAATCCTATCACTGCTGCGTTTATGCCCCTGTACACACGCTTGATTCTCTTTTGGAGACATAGCAATCCATAGGTTTTAAGATACTTACTAGTCAGGTACATTCTTAGGCATTTAATATGGGGTGTTGAGTCCATTTCGTTGAGCAAGGAGTAGCTCTTGTCTATTCCATATTTGGCTTAAGGAACTTTATCTGTGCCCATTTCAATCTCTGGTTTTTTGCAGCACCCCAACTCACCTTTCCCCTTAAGCAAGCATAAGTTGGTTTTCTAAATTTGAGACCCTGTTCTGTTTTGGAATTCAGTTCCTGTGTAGCCAAGTTTACATTCCGTGTATTACTGATATCTTATGATGTTTCTTTTTCTGTGTGACTTATTTCAGTTAGAATCATCGTACCTGAATCCACTCATTATGCTGCTACGGGCCTGATGACATAGATTTCATTTCTGAGTGATACTGCATTGTACGTAAGTACCACAAGTTCTTTATCCATTTTTCACTTTCTGTGATATTGAACTTGTACGGTAAACGAGGTTCTTGTAAACAGAGGCGTCCCAAACTTTGGGGTGGCTGTGTCTTTTTGATTTTAATTTCCCTAAGCTATAGGACCATAAGTGGAAGTGCCCTAGTTACTGTTGCTTTGTTTTTTAGATGTCTCAGGAAACACCATACACTTCTCCGGAGTGTCTGTTGGCAATTTACATCCCGCCCATCAGCATAACAAGGCTCCCAGTTCTCAATGGCCTGTCCTGCCTTTCTGGATTTTACACTTTTTTCAGATGGCCCTTTTGACCTGGGGGAAGTGAGACTTCATTGTAGTGCAGATTTCCTTTGCAAGCTTGCTTGGTTGGCCAAAAAGGGCGTATGCGTTTTTTCCTGAATATATTCAGGAAAAAACGCATACGCCCTTTTTGGCCAAGTGCATCATTGTGGACGTTCTGCCTCTTTTCCTATGCTTTCAATACAATTCCAGTCTACCTCCTGAAATCAGTTTCCTGCAATTCTGCCCCGTTTTCAAGTCCTCTTGCCAGCCTTACTTCAGTATATTTTTGGACGATAGCTGTCATTTATAACTCTGCAGGTTTGTGAATTACAGTGCCCCTGAGCTCCTTTCTTCAACTCGCTTTCTTGTGACCTGGTCGCAACACCGCAGGATGGTTTCAGGCCCTAATCTGGTTCCGGCACGGCACGCTGAGCCTTTGGTTATTTCCTCTTCCTGGTGGGAAATGAGAGTTAAATTTGCCCGTCCAGACACCTCCAGCTAGTCTCTCATTGGTTCTCGCTATTCCTGTTCATCTTCCGCAGAAATTGCAAACTGGGCCAAACAGGAGGTTAAAGGCGCTGACTGTCCAAGTGGGGAGAGTGTTAGTAAAGCATCTGGAATGTTGCACCCGAGTATCAGGGGAGGAAAACTGAGACATATTTGAACACGTCTCCCATTCACACGGTTGATCATACTCTGGGTTCCACATGCATGTTTTAGCTGAAGGAAGAATACCTTAAACCTGGGTAGTTGAAACCCGTGGAATGGGTACCATGCAATATGACTTCAAAGGGTCTTCATTTGCTCACCGAACCTCTCCAATCCTATCACTGCTGCGTTTATGCCCCTGTACACACGCTTGATTCTCTTTTGGAGACATAGCAATCCATAGGTTTTAAGATAATTGCTAGTCAGGTACATTCTTAGGCGTTTAATATGGGGTGTTGAGTCCATTTCGTTGAGCAAGGAGTAGCTCTTGTCTATTCCATATTTGGCTTAAGGAACTTTATCTGTGCTCATTTCAATCTCTGGTTTTATGCAGCACCCCAACTCACCTTTCCCCTTAAGCAAGCATAAGTTGGTTTTCTAAATTTGAGACCCTGTTCTGTTTTGGAATTCAGTTCCTGTGTAGCCAAGTTTACATTCCGTGTATTAGTGATATCTTATGATGTTTCTTTTTCTGTGTGACTTATTTCAGTTAGAATCATCGTACCTGAATCCACTAATTATGCTGCTACGGGCCTAATGACATAGATTTCATTGCTGAGTGGTACTGCATTGTACGTAAGTACCACAAGTTCTTTATCCATTTTTCACTTTCTGTGATACTGAACTTGTACGGTAAACGAGGTTCTTGTAAACAGAGGCGTCCCAAACTTTGGGGTGGCTGTGTCTTTTTGATTTTAATTTCCCTAAGCTATAGGACCATAAGTGGAAGTGCCCTAGGCTCTGTTGCTTTGTTTTTTAGATGTTTCAGGAAACACCATACACTTCTCCCGAGTGTCTGTTGGCAATTTACATCCCGCCCATCAGCATAACAAGGCTCCCAGTTCTCCATGGCCTGTCCTGCCTTTCTGGATTTTACACTTTTTTCAGATGGCCCTTTTGACCGGGGGGAAGTGAGACTTCATTGTAGTGCAGATTTCCTTTGCAAGCTTGCTTTGTTGGCCAAAAAGGGCGTATGCGTTTTTTCCTGAATATATTCAGGAAAAAACGCATACGCCCTTTTTGGCCAAGTGCATCATTGTGGACGTTCTGCCTCTTTTCCTATGCTTTCAATACAATTCCAGTCTACCTCCTGAAATCGGTTTCCTGCAATTCTGCCCCACTTTCAAGTCCTCTTGGCAGACATACTTCAGTATATTTTTGGACGATAGCTGTCATTTATAACTCTGCAGGTTTGTGAATTACAGTGCCCCTGAGCTCCTTTCTTCAACTCGCTTTCTTGTGAGCTGGCCGCAACACCGCAGGATGGCTTCAGGCCCTAATCTGGTTCCGGCACGGCACGCTGAGCCTTTGGTTATTTCCTCTTCCTGGTGGGAAATGAGAGTTAAATTTGCCCGTCCAGACACCTCCAGCTAGTCTCTCATTGGTTCTCGCTATTCCTGTTCATCTTCCGCAGAAATTGCAAACTGGGCCAAACAGGAGGTTAAAGGCGCTGACTGTCCAAGTGGGGAGAGTGTTAGTAAAGCGTCTGGAATGTTTCACCCGAGTATCAGGGGAGGAAAACTGAGACATATTTGAACACGTCTCCCATTCACACGGTTGATCATACTCTGGGTTCCACATGCATGTTTTAGCTGAAGGAAGAATACCTTAAACCTGGGTAGTTGAAACCCGTGGAATGGGTACCATGCAATATGATTTCAAAGGGTCTTCATTTGCTCACTGAACCTCTCCAATCCTATCACTGCTGCGTTTATGCCCCTGTACACACGCTTGATTCTCTTTTGGAGACATAGCAATCCATAGGTTTTAAGATACTTACTAGCCAGGTACATTCTTAGGCGTTTAATATGCGGTGTTGAGTCCATTTCGTTGAGCAAGGAGTAGCTCTTGTCTATTCCATATTTGGCTTAAGGAACTTTATCTGTGCTCATTTCAATCTCTGCTTTTATGCAGCACACCAACTCACCTTTCCCCTTAAGCAAGCATAAGTTGGTTTTCTAAATTTGAGACCCTGTTCTGTTCTGTAATTCAGTTCCTGTGTAGCCAAGTTTACATTCCGTGTATTACTGATATCTTATGATGTTTCTTTTTCTGTGAGACTTATTTCAGTTAGAATCATCATACCTGAATCCACTCATTGTGCTACTAAGGGCCTGATGACATAGATTTCATTGCTGAGTGATATTGCTTTGTAAGTAAATACCACAACTTCTTTATCCATTTTTCAGTTTCTGCGATGTTGAACTTGTACTGTAAACGATGTTCTTGTAAACAGAGCCATCCCAAACTTTGGGGTGGCTGTGTCTTTTTGATTTTAATTTCCCTAAGCTATAGGACCATAAGTGGAAGTGCCCTAGGCTCTGTTTCTTTGTTTTTTAGATGTTTCAGGAAACACCATACACTTCTCCCGAGTGTCTGTTGGCAATTTACATCCCGCCCATCAGCATAAAAAGGCTCCCAGTTCTCCATGGCCTGTCCTGCCTTTCTGGATTTTACACTTTTTTCAGATGGCCCTTTTGACCGGGGGGAAGTGAGACTTCATTGTAGTGCAGATTTCCTTTGCAAGCTTGCTTGGTTGGCCAAAAAGGGCGTATGCGTTTTTTCCTGAATATATTCAGGAAAAAACGCATACGCCCTTTTTGGCCAAGTGCATCATTGTGGACGTTCTGCCTCTTTTCCTATGCTTTCAATTCAATTCCAGTCTACCTCCTGAAATCGGTTTCCTGCAATTCTGCCCCGCTTTCAAGTCCTCTTGGCAGCCTTACTTCAGTATATTTTTGGACGATAGCTGTCATTTATAACTCTGCAGGTTTGTGAATTACAGTGCCCCTGAGCTCCTTTCTTCAACTCGCTTTCTTGTGAGCTGGCCGCAACACCGCAGGATGGCTTCAGGCTCTAATCTGGTTCCGACACGGCACACTGAGCCTTTGTTTAATTCCTCTTCCTGGTGGGTAATGAGAGTTAAATTTGCCCGTCCAGACACCTCCAGCTAGTCTCTCATTGGTTCTCGCTATTCCTGTTCATCTTCCGCAGAAATTGCAAACTGGGCCAAACAGGAGGTTAAAGGCGCTGACTCTCCAAGTGGGGAGAGTGTTAGTAAAGCGTCTGGAATGTTGCACCCCAGTACCAGGGGAGGAAAACTGAGACATATTTGAACACGTCTCCCATTCACATGGTTGATCATACTCTGGGTTCCACATGCATGTTTTAGCTGAAGGAAGAATACCTTAAACCTGGAGAGTTGAAACCCGTGGAATGGGTACCATGCAATATGAATTCAAAGGGTCTTCATTTGCTCACCGAACCTCTCCAATCCTATCACTGCTGCGTTTATGCCCCTGTACACATGCTTGATTCTCTTTCGGAGACATAGCAATCCATAGGTTTTAAGATACTTACTAGTCAGGTACATTCTTAGGCGTTTAATATGCGGTGTTGAGTCCATTTCGTTGAGCAAGGAGTAGCTCTTGTCTATTCCATATTTGGCTTAAGTTACTTTATCTGTGCTCATTTCAATCTCTGGTTTTATGCAGCACCCCAACTCACTTTTACCCTTAAGCAAGCATAAGTTGGTTTTCTAAATTTGAGACCCTGTTCTGTTCTGTAATTCAGTTCCTGTGTAGCCAAGTTTACATTCCGTGTATTAGTGACATCTTATGATGTTTCTTTTTCTGTGTGACTTATTTCAGTTAGAATCATCGTACCTGAATCCACTCATTATGCTGCTATGGGCCTGATGACATAGATTTCATTGCTGAGTGATACTGCATTGTACGTAAGTACCACAAGTTCTTTATCCATTTTTCACTTTCTGTGATGTTGAACATGTACGGTAAACGAGGTTCTTGTAAACAGAGGCGTCCCAAACTTTGGGGTGGCTGTGTCTTTTTGATTTTAATTTCCGTAAGCTATAGGACCATAAGTGGAAGTGCCCTAGGCTCTGTTGCTTTGTTTTTTAGATGTTTCAGGAAACACCATACACTTCTCCTGAGTGTCTGTTGGCAATTTACATCCCGCCCATCAGCATAACAAGGCTCCCAGTTCTCCATGGCCTGTCCTGCCTTTCTGGATTTTACACTTTTTTCAGATGGCCCTTTTGACCGGGGGGAAGTGAGACTTCATTGTAGTGCAGATTTCCTTTGCAAGCTTGCTTGGTTGGCCAAAAATGGCGTATGCGTTTTTTCCTGAATATATTCAGGAAAAAACGCATACGCCCTTTTTGGCCAAGTGCATCATTGTGGACGTTCTGCCTCTTTTCCTATGCTTTCAATGCAATTCCAGTCTACCTCCTGAAATCGGTTTCCTGCAATTCTGCCCCGCTTTCAAGTCCTCTTGGCAGCCTTACTTCACTATATTTTTGGACGATAGCTGTCATTTATAACTCTGCAGGTTTGTGAATTACAGTGCCCCTGAGCTCCTTTCTTCAACTCGCTTTCTTGTGAGCTGGCCGCAACACCGCAGGATGGCTTCAGGCCCTAATCTGGTTCCGGCACGGCACGCTGAACCTTTGGTTATTTCCTCTTCCTGGTGGGAAATGAGAGTTAAATTTGCCCGTCCAGACACCTCCAGCTAGTCTCTCATTGGTTCTCCTTATTCCTGTTCATCTTCCGCAGAAATTGCAAACTGGGCCAAACAGGAGGTTAAAGGGACTGACTCTCCAAGTCGGGAGAGTGTTAGTAAAGCGTCTGGAATGTTGCACCCGAGTACCAGGGTACGAAAACTGAGACATATTTGAAAACGTCTCACGATCACATGGTTGATCATACTCTAGGTTCCACATGCATGTTTTAGCTGAAGGAAGAATACCTTAAACCTGGGTAGTTGAAACCCTTGGAATGGGTACCATGCAATATGACTTCAAAGGGTCTTCATTTGCTCAACGAACCTCTCCAATCCTATCACTGCTGCGTTTATGCCCCTGTACACATGCTTGATTCTCTTTCGGAGACATAGCAATCCATAGGTTTTAAGATACTTACTAGTCAGGTACATTCTTAGGCGTTTAATATGGGGTGTTGAGTCCATTTCGTTGAGTAAGGAGTAGCTCTTGTCTATTCCATATTTAGCTTAAGGAACTTTATCTGTGCTCATTTCAATCTCTGGTTTTATGCAGCACCCCAGCTCACCTTTCCCCTTAAGCAAGCATAAGTTGGTTTTCTAAATTTGAGACCCTGTTCTGTTCTGTAATTCAGTTCCTGTGTAGCCAAGTTTACATTCCGTGTATTAGTGATATCTTATGATGTTTGTTTTTCTGTGTGACTTATTTCAGTTAGAATCATCGTACCTGAATCCACTCATTATGCTGCTACGGGCCTGATGACATAGATTTTATTGCTGAGTGATACTGCATTGTACGTAAGTACCACAAGTTCTTTATCCATTTTTCACTTTCTGTGATATTGAACTTGTACGGTAAACGAGGTTCTTGTAAACAGAGCCGTCCCAAACTTTGGGGTGGCTGTGCCTTTTTGATTTTAATTTCCCTAAGCTATAGGACCATAAGTGGAAGTGCCCTAGGCTCTGTTGCTTTGTTTTTTAGATGTTTCAGGAAACACCATACACTTCTCCCGAGTGTCTGTTGGCAATTTACATCCCGCCCATCAGCATAACAAGGCTCCCAGTTCTCCATGGCCTGTCCTGCCTTTCTGGATTTTACACTTTTTTCAGATGGTCCTTTTGACCGGGGGGAAGTGAGACTTCATTGTAGTGCAGATTTCCTTTGCAAGCTTGCTTGGTTGGCCAAAAAGGGCGTATGCGTTTTTTCCTGAATATATTCAGGAAAAAACGCATACGCCCTTTTTGGCCAGGTGCATCATTGTGGACGCTCTGCCTCTTTTCCTATGCTTTCAATGCAATTCCAGTCTACCTCCTGAAATCGGTTTCCTGCAATTCTGCCCCACTTTCAAGTCCTCTTGGCAGCCTTACTTCAGTATATTTTTGGACGATAGCTGTCATTTATAACTCTGCAAGTTTGTGAATTACAGTGCCCCTGAGTTCCTTTCTTCAACTCGCTTTCTTGTGACCTGGCCGCAACACCGCAGGATGGCTTCAGTCCCTAATCTGGTTCCGGCACTGCATGCTGAGCCTTTGGTTGATTCGTTTTCCTGGTGGGAAATGAGAGTTAAATTTGCCCGTCCAGACACCTCCAGCTAGTCTCTCATTGGTTCTCGCTATTCCTGTTCATCTTCCGCAGAAATTGCAAACTGGGCCAAACAGGAGGTTAAAGGGACTGACTCTCCAAGTGGGGAGAGTGTTAGTAAAGCATCTGGAATGTTGCACCCGAGTACCAGGGTACGAAAACTGAGACATATTTGAACACGTCTCCCGATCACATGGTTGATCATACTCTAGGTTCCACATGCATGTTTTAGCTGAAGGAAGAATACCTTAAACCTGGGTAGTTGAAACCCATGGAATGGGTACCATGCAATATGACTTCAAAGGGTCTTCATTTGCTCACCGAACCTCTCCAATCCTATCACTGCTGCGTTTATGCCCCTGTACACATGCTTGATTCTCTTTCGGAGACATAGCAATCCATAGGTTTTAAGATACTTACTAGTCAGGTACATTCTTAGGCGTTTAATATGCGGTGTTGAGTCCATTTCGTTGAGCAAGGAGTAGCTCTTGTCTATTCCATATTTGGCTTAAGGAACTTTATCTGTGCTCATTTCAATCTCTGGTTTTATGCAGCACCCCAACTCACCTTTCCCCTTAAGCAAGCATAAGTTGGTTTTCTAAATTTGAGACCCTGTTCTGTTTTGGAATTCAGTCCCTGTGTAGCCAAGTTTACATTCCGTGTATTAGTGATATCTTGTGATGTTTCTTTTTCTGTGTGACTTATTTCAGTTAGAATCATCGTACCTGAATCCACTCATTATGCTGCTACGGTCCTGATGACATAGATTGCATTGCTGAGTGATACTGCATTGTACGTAAGTACCACAAGTTCTTTATCCATTTTTCACTTTCTGTGATACTGAACTTGTATGGTAAACGAGGTTCTTGTAAACAGAGGCGTCCCAAACTTTGGGGTGGCTGTGTCTTTTTGATTTTAATTTCCCTAAGCTATAGGACCATAAGTGGAAGTGCCCTAGGCTCTGTTGCTTTGTTTTTTAGATGTTTCAGGAAACACCATACACTTCTCCCGAGTGTCTGTTGGCAATTTACATCCTGCCCATTAGCATAACAAGGCTCCCAGTTCTCCATGGCCTGTCCTGCCTTTCTGGATTTTACACTTTTTTCAGATGGCCCTTTTGACCGGGGGGAAGTGAGACTTCATTGTAGTGCAGATTTCCTTTGCAAGCTTGCTTGGTTGGCCAAAAAGGGCGTATGCGTTTTTTCCTGAATATATTCAGGAAAAAACGCATACGCCCTTTTTGGCCAAGTGCATCATTGTGGACGTTCTGCCTCTTTTCCTATGCTTTCAATGCAATTTCAGTCTACCTCCTGAAATCGGTTTCCTGCAATTCTGCCCCGCTTTCAAGTCCTCTTGGCAGCCTTACTTCAGTATATTTTTGGACGATAGCTGTCATTTATAACTCTGCAGGTTTGTGCATTACAGTGCCCCTGAGCTCCTTTCTTCAACTCGCTTTCTTGTGACCTGGCCGCAACACCGCAGGATGGCTTCAGGCCCTAATCTGGTTCTGGCACGGCACGCTGAGCCTTTGGTTAATTCCTCTTCCTGGTGGGAAATGAGAGTTAAATTTGCCCGTCCAGACATCTCCAGCTAGTCTCTCATTGGTTCTCGCTATTCCTGTTCATCTTCCGCAGAAATTGCAAACTGGGCCAAACAGGAGGTTAAAGGGACTGACTCTCCAAGTCGGGAGAGTGTTAGTAAAGCGTCTGGAATGTTGCACCCGAGTACCAGGGTACGAAAACTGAGACATATTTGAACACGTCTCCCGATCACATGGTTGATCATACTCTAGGTTCCACATGCATGTTTTAGCTGAAGGAAGAATACCTTAAACCTGGGTAGTTGAAACCCGTGGAATGGGTACCATGCAATATGACTTCAAAGGGTCTTCATTTGCTCACCGAACCTCTCCAATCCTATCACTGCTGCGTTTATGCCCCTGTACACACGCTTGATTCTCTTTTGGAGACATAGCAATCCATAGGTTTTAAGATAATTACTAGTCAGGTACATTCTTAGGCATTTAATATGGGGTGTTGAGTCCATTTCGTTGAGCAAGGAGTAGCTCTTGTCTATTCCATATTTGGCTTAAGGAACTTTATCTGTGCTCATTTCAATCTCTGGTTTTATGCAGCACCCCAACTCACCTTTCCCCTTAAGCAAGCATAAGTTGGTTTTCTAAATTTGAGACCCTGTTCTGTTTTGGAATTCAGTTCCTGTGTAGCCAAGTTTACATTCCGTGTATTAGTGATATCTTATGATGTTTCTTTTTCTGTGTGACTTATTTCAGTTAGAATCATCGTACCTGAATCTACTCATTATGCTGCTACGGGCCTGATGACATAGATTTCATTGCTGAGTGGTACTGAATTGTACGTAAGTACCACAAGTTCTTTATCCATTTTTCACTTTCTGTGATACTGAACTTGTACGGTAAACGAGGTTCTTGTAAACAGAGGCGTCCCAAACTTTGGGGTGGCTGTGTCTTTTTGATTTTAATTTCCCTAAGCTATAGGACCATAAGTGGAAGTGCCCTAGGCTCTGTTGCTTTGTTTTTTAGATGTTTCAGGAAACACCATACACTTCTCCCGAGTGTCTGTTGGCAATTTACATCCCGCCCATCAGCATAACAAGGCTCCCAGTTCTCCATGGCCTGTCCTGCCTTTCTGGATTTTACACTTTTTTCAGATGGCCTTTTTGACCGGGGGGAAGTGAGACTTCATTGTAGTGCAGATTTCCTTTGCAAGCTTGCTTGGTTGGCCAAAAAGGGCGTATGCGTTTTTTCCTGAATATATTCAGGAAAAAACGCATACGCCCTTTTTGGCCAAGTGCATCATTGTGGACGTTCTGCCTCTTTTCCTATGCTTTCAATGCAATTCCAGTCTACCTCCTGAAATCGGTTTCCTGTAATTCTGCCCCACTTTCAAGTCCTCTTGGCAGACTTACTTCAGTATATTTTTGGACGATAGCTGTCATTTATAACTCTGCAGGTTTGTGAATTACAGTGCCCCTGAGCTCCTTTCTTCAACTCGCTTTCTTGTGAGCTGGCCGCAACACCGCAGGATGGCTTCAGGCCCTAATCTGGTTCCGGCACGGCACGCTGAGCCTTTGGTTATTTCCTCTTCCTGGTGGGAAATGAGAGTTAAATTTGCCCGTCCAGACACCTCCAGCTAGTCTCTCATTGGTTCTCGCTATTCCTGTTCATCTTCCGCAGAAATTGCAAACTGGGCCAAACAGGAGGTTAAAGGCGCTGACTGTCCAAGTGGGGAGAGTGTTAGTAAAGCGTCTGGAATGTTTCACCCGAGTATCAGGGGAGGAAAACTGAGACATATTTGAACACGTCTCCCATTCACACGGTTGATCATACTCTGGGTTCCACATGCATGTTTTAGCTGAAGGAAGAATACCTTAAACCTGGGTAGTTGAAACCCGTGGAATGGGTACCATGCAATATGATTTCAAAGGGTCTTCATTTGCTCACTGAACCTCTCCAATCCTATCACTGCTGCGTTTATGCCCCTGTACACACGCTTGATTCTCTTTTGGAGACATAGCAATCCATAGGTTTTAAGATACTTACTAGCCAGGTACATTCTTAGGCGTTTAATATGCGGTGTTGAGTCCATTTCGTTGAGCAAGGAGTAGCTCTTGTCTATTCCATATTTGGCTTAAGGAACTTTATCTGTGCTCATTTCAATCTCTGCTTTTATGCAGCACACCAACTCACCTTTCCCCTTAAGCAAGCATAAGTTGGTTTTCTAAATTTGAGACCCTGTTCTGTTCTGTAATTCAGTTCCTGTGTAGCCAAGTTTACATTCCGTGTATTACTGATATCTTATGATGTTTCTTTTTCTGTGAGACTTATTTCAGTTAGAATCATCATACCTGAATCCACTCATTGTGCTACTAAGGGCCTGATGACATAGATTTCATTGCTGAGTGATATTGCTTTGTAAGTAAATACCACAACTTCTTTATCCATTTTTCAGTTTCTGCGATGTTGAACTTGTACTGTAAACGATGTTCTTGTAAACAGAGCCATCCCAAACTTTGGGGTGGCTGTGTCTTTTTGATTTTAATTTCCCTAAGCTATAGGACCATAAGTGGAAGTGCCCTAGGCTCTGTTTCTTTGTTTTTTAGATGTTTCAGGAAACACCATACACTTCTCCCGAGTGTCTGTTGGCAATTTACATCCCGCCCATCAGCATAAAAAGGCTCCCAGTTCTCCATGGCCTGTCCTGCCTTTCTGGATTTTACACTTTTTTCAGATGGCCCTTTTGACCGGGGGGAAGTGAGACTTCATTGTAGTGCAGATTTCCTTTGCAAGCTTGCTTGGTTGGCCAAAAAGGGCGTATGCGTTTTTTCCTGAATATATTCAGGAAAAAACGCATACGCCCTTTTTGGCCAAGTGCATCATTGTGGACGTTCTGCCTCTTTTCCTATGCTTTCAATTCAATTCCAGTCTACCTCCTGAAATCGGTTTCCTGCAATTCTGCCCCGCTTTCAAGTCCTCTTGGCAGCCTTACTTCAGTATATTTTTGGACGATAGCTGTCATTTATAACTCTGCAGGTTTGTGAATTACAGTGCCCCTGAGCTCCTTTCTTCAACTCGCTTTCTTGTGAGCTGGCCGCAACACCGCAGGATGGCTTCAGGCTCTAATCTGGTTCCGACACGGCACACTGAGCCTTTGTTTAATTCCTCTTCCTGGTGGGTAATGAGAGTTAAATTTGCCCGTCCAGACACCTCCAGCTAGTCTCTCATTGGTTCTCGCTATTCCTGTTCATCTTCCGCAGAAATTGCAAACTGGGCCAAACAGGAGGTTAAAGGCGCTGACTCTCCAAGTGGGGAGAGTGTTAGTAAAGCGTCTGGAATGTTGCACCCCAGTACCAGGGGAGGAAAACTGAGACATATTTGAACACGTCTCCCATTCACATGGTTGATCATACTCTGGGTTCCACATGCATGTTTTAGCTGAAGGAAGAATACCTTAAACCTGGAGAGTTGAAACCCGTGGAATGGGTACCATGCAATATGAATTCAAAGGGTCTTCATTTGCTCACCGAACCTCTCCAATCCTATCACTGCTGCGTTTATGCCCCTGTACACATGCTTGATTCTCTTTCGGAGACATAGCAATCCATAGGTTTTAAGATACTTACTAGTCAGGTACATTCTTAGGCGTTTAATATGCGGTGTTGAGTCCATTTCGTTGAGCAAGGAGTAGCTCTTGTCTATTCCATATTTGGCTTAAGTTACTTTATCTGTGCTCATTTCAATCTCTGGTTTTATGCAGCACCCCAACTCACTTTTACCCTTAAGCAAGCATAAGTTGGTTTTCTAAATTTGAGACCCTGTTCTGTTCTGTAATTCAGTTCCTGTGTAGCCAAGTTTACATTCCGTGTATTAGTGACATCTTATGATGTTTCTTTTTCTGTGTGACTTATTTCAGTTAGAATCATCGTACCTGAATCCACTCATTATGCTGCTATGGGCCTGATGACATAGATTTCATTGCTGAGTGATACTGCATTGTACGTAAGTACCACAAGTTCTTTATCCATTTTTCACTTTCTGTGATGTTGAACATGTACGGTAAACGAGGTTCTTGTAAACAGAGGCGTCCCAAACTTTGGGGTGGCTGTGTCTTTTTGATTTTAATTTCCGTAAGCTATAGGACCATAAGTGGAAGTGCCCTAGGCTCTGTTGCTTTGTTTTTTAGATGTTTCAGGAAACACCATACACTTCTCCTGAGTGTCTGTTGGCAATTTACATCCCGCCCATCAGCATAACAAGGCTCCCAGTTCTCCATGGCCTGTCCTGCCTTTCTGGATTTTACACTTTTTTCAGATGGCCCTTTTGACCGGGGGGAAGTGAGACTTCATTGTAGTGCAGATTTCCTTTGCAAGCTTGCTTGGTTGGCCAAAAATGGCGTATGCGTTTTTTCCTGAATATATTCAGGAAAAAACGCATACGCCCTTTTTGGCCAAGTGCATCATTGTGGACGTTCTGCCTCTTTTCCTATGCTTTCAATGCAATTCCAGTCTACCTCCTGAAATCGGTTTCCTGCAATTCTGCCCCGCTTTCAAGTCCTCTTGGCAGCCTTACTTCAGTATATTTTTGGACGATAGCTGTCATTTATAACTCTGCAGGTTTGTGAATTACAGTGCCCCTGAGCTCCTTTCTTCAACTCGCTTTCTTGTGAGCTGGCCGCAACACCGCAGGATGGCTTCAGGCCCTAATCTGGTTCCGGCACGGCACGCTGAACCTTTGGTTATTTCCTCTTCCTGGTGGGAAATGAGAGTTAAATTTGCCCGTCCAGACACCTCCAGCTAGTCTCTCATTGGTTCTCCTTATTCCTGTTCATCTTCCGCAGAAATTGCAAACTGGGCCAAACAGGAGGTTAAAGGGACTGACTCTCCAAGTCGGGAGAGTGTTAGTAAAGCGTCTGGAATGTTGCACCCGAGTACCAGGGTACGAAAACTGAGACATATTTGAAAACGTCTCACGATCACATGGTTGATCATACTCTAGGTTCCACATGCATGTTTTAGCTGAAGGAAGAATACCTTAAACCTGGGTAGTTGAAACCCTTGGAATGGGTACCATGCAATATGACTTCAAAGGGTCTTCATTTGCTCAACGAACCTCTCCAATCCTATCACTGCTGCGTTTATGCCCCTGTACACATGCTTGATTCTCTTTCGGAGACATAGCAATCCATAGGTTTTAAGATACTTACTAGTCAGGTACATTCTTAGGCGTTTAATATGGGGTGTTGAGTCCATTTCGTTGAGTAAGGAGTAGCTCTTGTCTATTCCATATTTAGCTTAAGGAACTTTATCTGTGCTCATTTCAATCTCTGGTTTTATGCAGCACCCCAGCTCACCTTTCCCCTTAAGCAAGCATAAGTTGGTTTTCTAAATTTGAGACCCTGTTCTGTTCTGTAATTCAGTTCCTGTGTAGCCAAGTTTACATTCCGTGTATTAGTGATATCTTATGATGTTTGTTTTTCTGTGTGACTTATTTCAGTTAGAATCATCGTACCTGAATCCACTCATTATGCTGCTACGGGCCTGATGACATAGATTTTATTGCTGAGTGATACTGCATTGTACGTAAGTACCACAAGTTCTTTATCCATTTTTCACTTTCTGTGATATTGAACTTGTACGGTAAACGAGGTTCTTGTAAACAGAGCCGTCCCAAACTTTGGGGTGGCTGTGCCTTTTTGATTTTAATTTCCCTAAGCTATAGGACCATAAGTGGAAGTGCCCTAGGCTCTGTTGCTTTGTTTTTTAGATGTTTCAGGAAACACCATACACTTCTCCCGAGTGTCTGTTGGCAATTTACATCCCGCCCATCAGCATAACAAGGCTCCCAGTTCTCCATGGCCTGTCCTGCCTTTCTGGATTTTACACTTTTTTCAGATGGTCCTTTTGACCGGGGGGAAGTGAGACTTCATTGTAGTGCAGATTTCCTTTGCAAGCTTGCTTGGTTGGCCAAAAAGGGCGTATGCGTTTTTTCCTGAATATATTCAGGAAAAAACGCATACGCCCTTTTTGGCCAGGTGCATCATTGTGGACGCTCTGCCTCTTTTCCTATGCTTTCAATGCAATTCCAGTCTACCTCCTGAAATCGGTTTCCTGCAATTCTGCCCCACTTTCAAGTCCTCTTGGCAGCCTTACTTCAGTATATTTTTGGACGATAGCTGTCATTTATAACTCTGCAAGTTTGTGAATTACAGTGCCCCTGAGTTCCTTTCTTCAACTCGCTTTCTTGTGACCTGGCCGCAACACCGCAGGATGGCTTCAGTCCCTAATCTGGTTCCGGCACTGCATGCTGAGCCTTTGGTTGATTCGTTTTCCTGGTGGGAAATGAGAGTTAAATTTGCCCGTCCAGACACCTCCAGCTAGTCTCTCATTGGTTCTCGCTATTCCTGTTCATCTTCCGCAGAAATTGCAAACTGGGCCAAACAGGAGGTTAAAGGGACTGACTCTCCAAGTGGGGAGAGTGTTAGTAAAGCATCTGGAATGTTGCACCCGAGTACCAGGGTACGAAAACTGAGACATATTTGAACACGTCTCCCGATCACATGGTTGATCATACTCTAGGTTCCACATGCATGTTTTAGCTGAAGGAAGAATACCTTAAACCTGGGTAGTTGAAACCCATGGAATGGGTACCATGCAATATGACTTCAAAGGGTCTTCATTTGCTCACCGAACCTCTCCAATCCTATCACTGCTGCGTTTATGCCCCTGTACACATGCTTGATTCTCTTTCGGAGACATAGCAATCCATAGGTTTTAAGATACTTACTAGTCAGGTACATTCTTAGGCGTTTAATATGCGGTGTTGAGTCCATTTCGTTGAGCAAGGAGTAGCTCTTGTCTATTCCATATTTGGCTTAAGGAACTTTATCTGTGCTCATTTCAATCTCTGGTTTTATGCAGCACCCCAACTCACCTTTCCCCTTAAGCAAGCATAAGTTGGTTTTCTAAATTTGAGACCCTGTTCTGTTTTGGAATTCAGTCCCTGTGTAGCCAAGTTTACATTCCGTGTATTAGTGATATCTTGTGATGTTTCTTTTTCTGTGTGACTTATTTCAGTTAGAATCATCGTACCTGAATCCACTCATTATGCTGCTACGGTCCTGATGACATAGATTGCATTGCTGAGTGATACTGCATTGTACGTAAGTACCACAAGTTCTTTATCCATTTTTCACTTTCTGTGATACTGAACTTGTATGGTAAACGAGGTTCTTGTAAACAGAGGCGTCCCAAACTTTGGGGTGGCTGTGTCTTTTTGATTTTAATTTCCCTAAGCTATAGGACCATAAGTGGAAGTGCCCTAGGCTCTGTTGCTTTGTTTTTTAGATGTTTCAGGAAACACCATACACTTCTCCCGAGTGTCTGTTGGCAATTTACATCCTGCCCATTAGCATAACAAGGCTCCCAGTTCTCCATGGCCTGTCCTGCCTTTCTGGATTTTACACTTTTTTCAGATGGCCCTTTTGACCGGGGGGAAGTGAGACTTCATTGTAGTGCAGATTTCCTTTGCAAGCTTGCTTGGTTGGCCAAAAAGGGCGTATGCGTTTTTTCCTGAATATATTCAGGAAAAAACGCATACGCCCTTTTTGGCCAAGTGCATCATTGTGGACGTTCTGCCTCTTTTCCTATGCTTTCAATGCAATTTCAGTCTACCTCCTGAAATCGGTTTCCTGCAATTCTGCCCCGCTTTCAAGTCCTCTTGGCAGCCTTACTTCAGTATATTTTTGGACGATAGCTGTCATTTATAACTCTGCAGGTTTGTGCATTACAGTGCCCCTGAGCTCCTTTCTTCAACTCGCTTTCTTGTGACCTGGCCGCAACACCGCAGGATGGCTTCAGGCCCTAATCTGGTTCTGGCACGGCACGCTGAGCCTTTGGTTAATTCCTCTTCCTGGTGGGAAATGAGAGTTAAATTTGCCCGTCCAGACATCTCCAGCTAGTCTCTCATTGGTTCTCGCTATTCCTGTTCATCTTCCGCAGAAATTGCAAACTGGGCCAAACAGGAGGTTAAAGGGACTGACTCTCCAAGTCGGGAGAGTGTTAGTAAAGCGTCTGGAATGTTGCACCCGAGTACCAGGGTACGAAAACTGAGACATATTTGAACACGTCTCCCGATCACATGGTTGATCATACTCTAGGTTCCACATGCATGTTTTAGCTGAAGGAAGAATACCTTAAACCTGGGTAGTTGAAACCCGTGGAATGGGTACCATGCAATATGACTTCAAAGGGTCTTCATTTGCTCACCGAACCTCTCCAATCCTATCACTGCTGCGTTTATGCCCCTGTACACACGCTTGATTCTCTTTTGGAGACATAGCAATCCATAGGTTTTAAGATAATTACTAGTCAGGTACATTCTTAGGCATTTAATATGGGGTGTTGAGTCCATTTCGTTGAGCAAGGAGTAGCTCTTGTCTATTCCATATTTGGCTTAAGGAACTTTATCTGTGCTCATTTCAATCTCTGGTTTTATGCAGCACCCCAACTCACCTTTCCCCTTAAGCAAGCATAAGTTGGTTTTCTAAATTTGAGACCCTGTTCTGTTTTGGAATTCAGTTCCTGTGTAGCCAAGTTTACATTCCGTGTATTAGTGATATCTTATGATGTTTCTTTTTCTGTGTGACTTATTTCAGTTAGAATCATCGTACCTGAATCTACTCATTATGCTGCTACGGGCCTGATGACATAGATTTCATTGCTGAGTGGTACTGCATTGTACGTAAGTACCACAAGTTCTTTATCCATTTTTCACTTTCTGTGATACTGAACTTGTACGGTAAACGAGGTTCTTGTAAACAGAGGCGTCCCAAACTTTGGGGTGGCTGTGTCTTTTTGATTTTAATTTCCCTAAGCTATAGGACCATAAGTGGAAGTGCCCTAGGCTCTGTTGCTTTGTTTTTTAGATGTTTCAGGAAACACCATACACTTCTCCCGAGTGTCTGTTGGCAATTTACATCCCGCCCATCAGCATAACAAGGCTCCCAGTTCTCCATGGCCTGTCCTGCCTTTCTGGATTTTACACTTTTTTCAGATGGCCTTTTTGACCGGGGGGAAGTGAGACTTCATTGTAGTGCAGATTTCCTTTGCAAGCTTGCTTGGTTGGCCAAAAAGGGCGTATGCGTTTTTTCCTGAATATATTCAGGAAAAAACGCATACGCCCTTTTTGGCCAAGTGCATCATTGTGGACGTTCTGCCTCTTTTCCTATGCTTTCAATGCAATTCCAGTCTACCTCCTGAAATCGGTTTCCTGTAATTCTGCCCCACTTTCAAGTCCTCTTGGCAGACTTACTTCAGTATATTTTTGGACGATAGCTGTCATTTATAACTCTGCAGGTTTGTGAATTACAGTGCCCCTGAGCTCCTTTCTTCAACTCGCTTTCTTGTGAGCTGGCCGCAACACCGCAGGATGGCTTCAGGCCCTAATCTGGTTCCGGCACGGCACGCTGAGCCTTTGGTTAATTCCTCTCTCTGGTGGGAAATGAGAGTTAAATTTGCCCGTCCAGACACCTCCAGCTAGTCTCTCATTGGTTCTCGCTATTCCTGTTCATCTTCCGCAGAAATTGCAAACTGGGCCAAACAGGAGGTTAAAGGCGGTGACTGTCCAAGTGGGGAGAGTGTTAGTAAAGCATCTGGAATGTTGCACCCGAGTATCAGGGGAGGAAAACTGAGACATATTTGAACACGTCTCCCATTCACACGGTTGATCATACTCTGGGTTCCACATGCATGTTTTAGCTGAAGGAAGAATACCTTAAACCAGGGTTGTTGAAACCCGTGGAATGGGTACCATGCAATATGACTTCAAAGGGTCTTCATTTGCTCACCGAACCTCTCCAATCCTATCACTGCTGCGTTTATGCCCCTGTACACACGCTTGATTCTCTTTTGGAGACATAGCAATCCATAGGTTTTAAGATACTTACTAGTCAGGTACATTCTTAGGCATTTAATATGGGGTGTTGAGTCCATTTCGTTGAGCAAGGAGTAGCTCTTGTCTATTCCATATTTGGCTTAAGGAACTTTATCTGTGCCCATTTCAATCTCTGGTTTTTTGCAGCACCCCAACTCACCTTTCCCCTTAAGCAAGCATAAGTTGGTTTTCTAAATTTGAGACCCTGTTCTGTTTTGGAATTCAGTTCCTGTGTAGCCAAGTTTACATTCCGTGTATTAGTGATATCTTATGATGTTTCTTTTTCTGTGTGACTTATTTCAGTTAGAATCATCGTACCTGAATCCACTCATTATGCTGCTACGGGCCTGATGACATAGATTTCATTTCTGAGTGATACTGCATTGTACGTAAGTACCACAAGTTCTTTATCCATTTTTCACTTTCTGTGATATTGAACTTGTACGGTAAACGAGGTTCTTGTAAACAGAGGCGTCCCAAACTTTGGGGTGGCTGTGTCTTTTTGATTTTAATTTCCCTAAGCTATAGGACCATAAGTGGAAGTGCCCTAGTTACTGTTGCTTTGTTTTTTAGATGTCTCAGGAAACACCATACACTTCTCCGGAGTGTCTGTTGGCAATTTACATCCCGCCCATCAGCATAACAAGGCTCCCAGTTCTCAATGGCCTGTCCTGCCTTTCTGGATTTTACACTTTTTTCAGATGGCCCTTTTGACCTGGGGGAAGTGAGACTTCATTGTAGTGCAGATTTCCTTTGCAAGCTTGCTTGGTTGGCCAAAAAGGGCGTATGCGTTTTTTCCTGAATATATTCAGGAAAAAACGCATACGCCCTTTTTGGCCAAGTGCATCATTGTGGACGTTCTGCCTCTTTTCCTATGCTTTCAATACAATTCCAGTCTACCTCCTGAAATCAGTTTCCTGCAATTCTGCCCCGTTTTCAAGTCCTCTTGCCAGCCTTACTTCAGTATATTTTTGGACGATAGCTGTCATTTATAACTCTGCAGGTTTGTGAATTACAGTGCCCCTGAGCTCCTTTCTTCAACTCGCTTTCTTGTGACCTGGTCGCAACACCGCAGGATGGCTTCAGGCCCTAATCTGGTTCCGGCACGGCACGCTGAGCCTTTGGTTATTTCCTCTTCCTGGTGGGAAATGAGAGTTAAATTTGCCCGTCCAGACACCTCCAGCTAGTCTCTCATTGGTTCTCGCTATTCCTGTTCATCTTCCGCAGAAATTGCAAACTGGGCCAAACAGGAGGTTAAAGGCGCTGACTGTCCAAGTGGGGAGAGTGTTAGTAAAGCATCTGGAATGTTGCACCCGAGTATCAGGGGAGGAAAACTGAGACATATTTGAACACGTCTCCCATTCACACGGTTGATCATACTCTGGGTTCCACATGCATGTTTTAGCTGAAGGAAGAATACCTTAAACCTGGGTAGTTGAAACCCGTGGAATGGGTACCATGCAATATGACTTCAAAGGGTCTTCATTTGCTCACCGAACCTCTCCAATCCTATCACTGCTGCGTTTATGCCCCTGTACACAAGCTTGATTCTCTTTTGGAGACATAGCAATCCATAGGTTTTAAGATACTTACTAGTCAGATACATTCTTAGGCATTTAATATGGGGTGTTGAGTCCAATTCGTTGAGCAAGGAGTAGCTCTTGTCTATTCCATATTTGGCTTAAGGAACTTTATCTGTGCTCATTTCAATCTCTGGTTTTATGCAGCACCCAAACTCACCTTTCCCCTTAAGCAAGCATAAGTTGGTTTTCTAAATTTGAGACCCTGTTCTGTTCTGTAATTCAGTTCCTGTGTAGCCACGTTTACATTCCGTGTATTAGTGATATCTTATGATGTTTCTTTTTCTGTGTGACTTATTTCAGTTAGAATCATCGTACCTGAATCCACTCATTATGCTGCTACGGGCCTGATGACATAGATTTCATTGCTGAGTGATACTGCATTGTACATAAGTACCACAAGTTCTTTATCCATTTTTCAGTTTCTGTGATACTGAACTTGTACGGTAAACGAGATTCTTGTAAACAGAGGCGTCCCAAACTTTGGGGTGGCTGTGTCTTTTTGATTTTAATTTCCCTAAGTTATAGGACCATAAGTGGAAGTGCCCTAGGCTCTGTTGCTTTGTTTTTTAGATGTTTCAGGAAACACCATACACTTCTCCCGAGTGTCTGTTGGCAATTTACATCCCGCCCATCAGCATAACAAGGCTCCCAGTTCTCCATGGCCTGTCCTGCCTTTCTGGATTTTACACTTTTTTCAGATGGCCCTTTTGACCGGGGGGAAGTGAGACTTCATTGTAGTGCAGATTTCCTTTGCAAGCTTGCTTGGTTGGCCGAAAAGGGCGTATGCGTTTTTTCCTGAATATATTCAGGAAAAAACACATACGCCCTTTTTGGCCAAGTGCATCATTGTGGACGTTCTGCCTCTTTTCCTATGCTTTCAATACAATTCCAGTCTACCTCCTGAAATCAGTTTCCTGCAATTCTGCCCCGTTTTCAAGTCCTCTTGCCAGCCTTACTTCAGTATATTTTTGGACGATAGCTGTCATTTATAACTCTGCAGGTTTGTGAATTACAGTGCCCCTGAGCTCCTTTCTTCAACTCGCTTTCTTGTGACCTGGTCGCAACACCGCAGGATGGCTTCAGGCCCTAATCTGGTTCCGGCACGGCACGCTGAGCCTTTGGTTATTTCCTCTTCCTGGTGGGAAATGAGAGTTAAATTTGCCCGTCCAGACACCTCCAGCTAGTCTCTCATTGGTTCTCGCTATTCCTGTTCATCTTCCGCAGAAATTGCAAACTGGGCCAAACAGGAGGTTAAAGGCGCTGACTGTCCAAGTGGGGAGAGTGTTAGTAAAGCATCTGGAATGTTGCACCCGAGTATCAGGGGAGGAAAACTGAGACATATTTGAACACGTCTCCCATTCACACGGTTGATCATACTCTGGGTTCCACATGCATGTTTTAGCTGAAGGAAGAATACCTTAAACCAGGGTTGTTGAAACCCGTGGAATGGGTACCATGCAATATGACTTCAAAGGGTCTTCATTTGCTCACCGAACCTCTCCAATCCTATCACTGCTGCGTTTATGCCCCTGTACACACGCTTGATTCTCTTTTGGAGACATAGCAATCCATAGGTTTTAAGATAATTGCTAGTCAGGTACATTCTTAGGCGTTTAATATGGGGTGTTGAGTCCATTTCGTTGAGCAAGGAGTAGCTCTTGTCTATTCCATATTTGGCTTAAGGAACTTTATCTGTGCTCATTTCAATCTCTGGTTTTATGCAGCACCCCAACTCACCTTTCCCCTTAAGCAAGCATAAGTTGGTTTTCTAAATTTGAGACCCTGTTCTGTTTTGGAATTCAGTTCCTGTGTAGCCAAGTTTACATTCCGTGTATTACTGATATCTTATGATGTTTCTTTTTCTGTGTGACTTATTTCAGTTAGAATCATCGTACCTGAATCCACTCATTATGCTGCTACGGGCCTAATGACATAGATTTCATTGCTGAGTGGTACTGCATTGTACGTAAGTACCACAAGTTCTTTATCCATTTTTCACTTTCTGTGATACTGAACTTGTACGGTAAACGAGGTTCTTGTAAACAGAGGCGTCCCAAACTTTGGGGTGGCTGTGTCTTTTTTATTTTAATTTCCCTAAGCTATAGGACCATAAGTGGAAGTGCCCTAGGCTCTGTTGCTTTGTTTTTTAGATGTTTCAGGAAACACCATACACTTCTCCCGAGTGTCTGTTGGCAATTTACATCCCGCCCATCAGCATAACAAGGCTCCCAGTTCTCCATGGCCTGTCCTGCCCTTCTGGATTTTACACTTTTTTCAGATGGCCCTTTTGACCGGGGGGAAGTGAGACTTCATTGTAGTGCAGATTTCCTTTGCAAGCTTGCTTGGTTGGCCAAAAAGGGCGTATGCGTTTTTTCCTGAATATATTCAGGAAAAAACGCATACGCCCTTTTTGGCCAAGTGCATCATTGTGGACGTTCTGCCTCTTTTCCTATGCTTTCAATACAATTCCAGTCTACCTCCTGAAATCGGTTTCCTGCAATTCTGCCCCACTTTCAAGTCCTCTTGGCAGACATACTTCAGTATATTTTTGGACGATAGCTGTCATTTATAACTCTGCAGGTTTGTGAATTACAGTGCCCCTGAGCTCCTTTCTTCAACTCGCTTTCTTGTGAGCTGGCCGCAACACCGCAGGATGGCTTCAGGCCCTAATCTGGTTCCGGCACGGCACGCTGAGCCTTTGGTTATTTCCTCTTCCTGGTGGGAAATGAGAGTTAAATTTGCCCGTCCAGACACCTCCAGCTAGTCTCTCATTGGTTCTCGCTATTCCTGTTCATCTTCCGCAGAAATTGCAAACTGGGCCAAACAGGAGGTTAAAGGCGCTGACTGTCCAAGTGGGGAGAGTGTTAGTAAAGCGTCTGGAATGTTTCACCCGAGTATCAGGGGAGGAAAACTGAGACATATTTGAACACGTCTCCCATTCACACGGTTGATCATACTCTGGGTTCCACATGCATGTTTTAGCTGAAGGAAGAATACCTTAAACCTGGGTAGTTGAAACCCGTGGAATGGGTACCATGCAATATGACTTCAAAGGGTCTTCATTTGCTCACCGAACCTCTCCAATCCTATCACTGCTGCGTTTATGCCCCTGTACACAAGCTTGATTCTCTTTTGGAGATATAGCAATCCATAGGTTTTAAGATACTTACTAGTCAGGTACATTCTTAGGCGTTTAATATGGGGTGTTGAGTCCATTTCGTTGAGCAAGGAGTAGCTCTTGTCTATTCCATATTTGGCTTAAGGAACTTTATCTGTGCCCATTTCAATCTCTGGTTTTTTGCAGCACCCCAACTCACCTTTCCCCTTAAGCAAGCATAAGTTGGTTTTCTAAATTTGAGACCCTGTTCTGTTTTGGAATTCAGTTCCTGTGTAGCCAAGTTTACATTCCGTGTATTAGTGATATCTTATGATGTTTCTTTTTCTGTGTGACTTATTTCAGTTAGAATCATCGTACCTGAATCCACTCATTATGCTGCTACGGGCCTGATGACATAGATTTCATTGCTGAGTGATACTGCATTGTACGTAAGTACCACAAGTTCTTTATCCATTTTTCACTTTCTGTGATACTGAACTTGTACGGTAAACGAGATTCTTGTAAACAGAGGCATCCCAAACTTTGGGGTGGCTGTGTCTTTTTGATTTTAATTTCCCTAAGTTATAGGACCATAAGTGGAAGTGCCCTAGGCTCTGTTGCTTTGTTTTTTAGATGTTTCAGGAAACACCATACACTTCTCCCGAGTGTCTGTTGGCAATTTACATCCCGCCCATAAGAATAACAAGGCTCCCAGTTCTCCATGGCCTGTCCTGCCTTTCTGGATTTTACACTTTTTTCAGATGGCCCTTTTGACCGGGGGGAAGTGAGACTTCATTGTAGTGCAGATTTCCTTTGCAAGCTTGCTTGGTTGGCCAAAAAGGGCGTATGCGTTTTTTCCTGAATATATTCAGGAAAAAACGCATACGCCCTTTTTGACCAAGTGCATCATTGTGGACGTTCTGCCTCTTTTCCTATGCTTTCAATGCAATTCCAGTCTACCTCCTGAAATCGGTTTCCTGCAATTCTGCCCCGCTTTCAAGTCCTCTTGGCAGCCTTACTTCAGTATATTTTTGGACGATAGCTGTCATTTATAACTCTGCAGGTTTGTGAATTACAGTGCCCCTGAGCTCCTTTCTTCAACTCGCTTTCTTGTGAGCTGGCCGCAACACCGCAGGATGGCTTTAGGCCCTAATCTGGTACCGGCACGGCACGCTGAGCCTTTGGTTAATTCCTCTCTCTGGTGGGAAATGAGAGTTAAATTTGCCCGTCCAGACACCTCCAGCTAGTCTCTCATTGGTTCTCGCTATTCCTGTTCATCTTCCGCAGAAATTGCAAACTGGGCCAAACAGGAGGTTAAAGGCGCTGACTGTCCAAGTGGGGAGAGTGTTAGTAAAGCATCTGGAATGTTGCACCCGAGTACCAGGGGAGGTAAACTGAGACATATTTGATCACGTCTCCCATTCACACGGTTGATCATACTCTGGGTTCCACATGCATGTTTTAGCTGAAGGAAGAATACCTTAAACCAGGGTTGTTGAAACTCGTGGAATGGGTACCATGCAATATGACTTCAAAGGGTCTTCATTTGCTCACCGAACCTCTCCAATCCTATCACTGCTGCGTTTATGCCCCTGTACACACGCTTGATTCTCTTTTGGAGACATAGCAATCCATAGGTTTTAAGATACTTACTAGTCAGGTACATTCTTAGGCGTTTAATATGCGGTGTTGAGTCCATTTCGTTGAGCAAGGAGTAGCTCTTGTCTATTCCATATTTGGCTTAAGGAACTTTATGTGTGCTCATTTCAATCTCTGGTTTTATGCAGCACCCCAACTCACCTTTCCCCTTAAGCAAGCATAAGTTGGTTTTCTAAATTTGAGACGCTGTTCTATTTTGGAATTCAGTTCCTTTTTAGCCAAGTTTACATTCCGTGTATTACTGACATCTTATGATGTTTCTTTTTCTGTGTGACTTATTTCAGTTAGAATCATCATACCTGAATCCACTCATTGTGCTGCTAAGGGCATGATGACATAGATTTCATTGCTGAGTGATATTGCTTTGTAAGTAAATACCACAACTTCTTTATCCATTTTTCACTTTCTGCGATGTTGAACTTGTACTGTAAACGAGGTTCTTGTAAACAGAGCCGTTCCATACTTTGGGGTGGCTGTGTCTTTTTGATTTTAATTTCCCTAAGCTATAGGACCATAAGTGGAAGTTCCCTAGGCTCTGTTGCTTTGTTTTTTACATGTTTCAGGAAACACCATACACTTCTCCCGAATGTCTGTTGGCAATTTACATCCCGCCCATCAGCATAACAAGGCTCCCAGTTCTCCATGGCCTGTCCTGCCTTTCTGGATTTTACACTTTTTTCAGATGGCCCTTTTGACCGGGGGGAAGTGAGACTTCATTGTAGTGCAGATTTCCTTTGCAAGCTTGCTTGGTTGGCCAAAAAGGGCGTATGCGTTTTTTCCTGAATATATTCAGGAAAAAACGCATACGCCCTTTTTAGCCAAGTGCATCATTGAGGACGTTCTGCCTCTTTTCCTATGCTTGAAATGCAATTCCAGTCTACCTCCTGAAATCGGTTTCCTGCAATTCTGCCCCGCTTTCAAGTCCTCTTGGCAGCCTTACTTCAGTATATTTTTGGACGATAGCTGTCATTTATAACTCTGCAGGTTTGTGAATTACAGTGCCCCTGAGCTCCTTTCTGCAGCTCGCTTTCTTGTGAACTGGCCGCAACACCGCAGGATGGCTTCAGGCCCTTATCTGGTTTCGGCACGGCACGCTGAGCCTTTGGTTATTTCCTCTTCCTGGTGGGAAATGAGAGTTAAATTTGCCCGTCCAGACACCTCCAGCTAGTCTCTCATTGGTTCTCCCTATTCCTGTTCATCTTCCGCAGAAATTGCAAACTGGGCCCAACAGGAGGTTAAAGGGACTGACTCTCCAAGTGGGGAGAGTGTTAGTAAAGCGTCTGGAATGTTGCACCCGAGTACCAGGGGAGGAAAACTGAGACATATTTGAACACGTCTCCCGTTCACACGGTTGATCATACTCTGGGTTCCACGTGCCTGTTTTAGCTGAAGGAAGAATAGCTTAAACCTGGAGAGTTGAGACCCGTGTAATGGATACCATGCAATATGACTTCAAAGGGTCTTCATTTGCTCACCGAACCTCTCCAATCCTATCACTGCTGCGTTTATGCACCTGTACACATGCTTGATTCTCTTTCGGAGACATAGCAATCCATAGATTTTAAGATACTTACTAGTCAGGTACATTCTTAGGCGTTTAATATACGGTGTTGAGTCCATTTCGTTGAGCAAGGAGTAGCTCTTGTCTATTCCATATTTGGCTTAAGGAACTTTATCTGTGCTCATTTCAATCTCTGGTTTTATGCAGCACCCCAACTCACCTTTCCCCTTAAGCAAGCATAAGTTGGTTTTCTAAATTTGAGACCCTGTTCTGTTCTGTAATTCAGTTCCTGTGTAGCCAAGGTTACATTCCGTGTATTAGTGATATCTTATGATGTTTCTTTTTCTGTGTGACTTATTTCAGTTAGAATCACCATACCTGAATCCACTCATTGTGCTACTAAGGGCCTGATGACATAGATT
This sequence comes from Pseudorca crassidens, assembly GCF_039906515.1. NCBI lineage: Eukaryota > Metazoa > Chordata > Mammalia > Artiodactyla > Delphinidae > Pseudorca > Pseudorca crassidens. The sequence goes on from NC_090301.1 coordinate 106,478,074, forward strand.
TCATTGCTGAGTGATATTGCTTTATAAGTAAATACCACAACTTCTTTATCCATTTTTCACTTTCTGCGATGTTGAACTTGTACTGTAAACGAGGTTCTTGTAAACAGAGGCGTCCCAAACTTTGGGGTGGCTGTGTCTTTTTGATTTTAATTTCCCTAAGCTATAGGACCATAAGTGGAAGTGCCCTAGGCTCTGTTGCTTTGTTTTTTAGATGTTTCAGGAAACACCATACACTTCTCCCGAGTGTCTGTTGGCAATTTACATCCCGCCCATCAGCATAACAATGCTCCCAGTTCTCCATGGCCTGTCCTGCCTTTCTGGATTTTATTCTTTTTTCAGATGGCCCTTTTGACCGGGGGGAAGTGAGACTTCATTGTAGTGCAGATTTCCTTTGCAAGTTTGCTTGGTTGGCCAAAAAGTGCGTATGCGTTTTTTCCTGAATATATTCAGGAAAAAACGCATACGCCCTTTTTGGCCAAGTGCATCATTGTGGACGTTCTGCCTCTTTTCCTATGCTTTCAATGCAATTCCAGTCTACCTCCTGAAATCGGTTTCCTGCAATTCTGCCCCGCTTTCAAGTCCTCTTGGCAGCCTTACTTCAGTATATTTTTGGACAATAGCTGTCATTTATAACTCTGCAGGTTTGTGAATTACAGTGCCCCTGAGCTCCTTTCTTCAACTCGCTTTCTTGTGAGCTGGCCGCAACACCGCAGGATGGCTTCAGGCCCTAATCTGGTTCCGGCACGGCACGCTGAGCCTTTGGTTAATTCCTCTTCCTGGTGGGAAATGAGAGTTAAATTTGCCCGTCCAGACACCTCCAGCTAGTCTCTCATTGGTTCTCGCTATTCCTGTTCATCTTCCGCAGAAATTGCAAACTGGGCCAAACAGGACGTTAAAGGCCCTGACTCTCCAAGTGGGGAGAGTGTTAGTAAAGCATCTGGAATGTTGCACCCGAGTATCAGGGGAGGAAAACTGAGACATATTGGAACACGTCTCCCATTCACACAGTTGATCATACTCTGGGTTCCACATGCATGTTTTAGCTGAAGGAAGAATACCTTAAACCTGGGTAGTTGAAACCCGTGGAATGGGTACCATGCAATATGACTTCAAAGGGTCTTCATTTGCTCACCGAACCTCTCCAATCCTATCACTGCTGCGTTTATGCCCCTGTACACACGCTTGATTCTCTTTTGGAGACATAGCAATCCATAGGTTTAAAGATACTTACTAGTCAGGTACATTCTTAGGCGTTTAATATGGGGTGTTGAGTCCATTTCGTTGAGCAAGGAGTAGCTCTTGTCTATTCCATATTTGGCTTAAGGAACTTTATCTGTGCTCATTTCAATCTCTGGTTTTATGCAGCACCCCAACTCACCTTTCCCCTTAAGCAAGCATAAGTTGGTTTTCTAAATTTGAGACCCTGTTCTGTTTTGGAGTTCAGTTCCTGTGTAGCCAAGTTTACATTCCGTGTATTAGTGATATCTTATGATGTTTCTTTTTCTGTGTGACTTATTTCAGTTAGAATCATCGTACCTGAATCCACTCATTATGCTGCTACGGGCCTGATGACATAGATTTCATTTCTGAGTGATACTGCATTGTACATAAGTACCACAAGTTCATTATCCATTTTTCACTTTCTGTGATACTGAACTTATACGGTAAATGAGGTTCTTGTAAACAGAGGCGTCCCAAACTTTGGGGTGGCTGTGTCTTTTTGATTTTAATTTCCCTAAGCTATAGGACCATAAGTGGAAGTGCCCTAGGCTCTGTTGCTTTGTTTTTTAGATGTTTCAGGAAACACCATACACTTCTCCCGAGTGTCTGTTGGCAATTTACATCCCGCCCATCAGCATAACAAGGCTCCCAGTTCTCCATGGCCTGTCCTGCCTTTCTGGATTTTACACTTTTTTCAGATGGCCCTTTTGACCGGGGGGAAGTGAGACTTCATTGTAGTGCAGATTTCCTTTGTAAGCTTGCTTGGTTGGCCAAAAAGGGCGTATGCGTTTTTTCCTGAATATATTCAGGAAAAAACGCATACGCCCTTTTTGGCCAAGTGCATCATTGTGGACGTTCTGCCTCTTTTCCTATGCTTTCAATGCAATTCCAGTCTACCTCCTGAAATCGGTTTCCTGCAATTCTGCCCCGCTTTCAAGTCCTCTTGGCAGCCTTACTTCAGTATATTTTTGGACGATAGCTGTCATTTATAACTCTGCAGGTTTGTGAATTACAGTACCCCTGAGCTCCTTTCTTCAACTCGCTTTCTTGTGAGCTGGCCGCAACACCGCAGGATGGCTTCAGGCCCTAATCTGGTTCCGGCACGGCACGCTGAGCCTTTGGTTAATTCCTCTTCCTGGTGGAAATGAGAGTTAAATTTGCCCGTCCAGACACCTCCAGCTAGTCTCTCATTGGTTCTCCCTATTCCTGTTCATCTTCCACAGAAATTGCAAACTGGGCCAAACAGGAGGTTAAAGGGACTGACTCTCCAAGTCGGGAGAGTGTTAGTAAAGCGTCTGGAATGTTGCACCCGAGTACCAGGGTACGAAAACTGAGACATATTTGAACACGTCTCCCGATCACATGGTTGATCATACTCTAGGTTCCACATGCATGTTTTAGCTGCAGGAAGAATACCTTAAACCTGGGTAGTTGAAACCCGTGGAATGGGTACCATGCAATATGACTTCAAAGGGTCTTCATTTGCTCACCGAACCTCTCCAATCCTATCACTGCTGCGTTTATGCCCCTGTACACATGCTTGATTCTCTTTCGGAGACATAGCAATCCATAGGTTTTAAGATACTTACTAGTCAGGTACATTCTTAGGCGTTTAATATGCGGTGTTGAGTCCATTTCGTTGAGCAAGGAGTAGCTCTTGTCTATTCCATATTTGGCTTAAGGAACTTTATCTGTGCTCATTTCAATCTCTGGTTTTATGCAGCACCCCAACTCACCTTTACCCTTAAGCAAGCATAAGTTGGTTTTCTAAATTTGAGACCCTGTTCTGTTTTGGAATTCAGTTCCTGTGTAGCCAAGTTTACATTCCGTGTATTAGTGATATCTTATGATGTTTCTTTTTCTGTGTGACTTATTTCAGTTAGAATCATCATACCTGAATCCACTCATTGTGCTGCTAAGGGCCTGATGACGTAGATTTCATTGCTGAGTGATATTGCTTTGTAAGTAAATACCACAACTTCTTTATCCATTTTTCACTTTCTGCGATGTTGAACTTGTACTGTAAACGAGGTTCTTGTAAACAGAGCTGTTGCAAACTTTGGGGTGGCTGTGTCTTTTTGATTTTAATTTCCCTAAGCTATAGGACCATAAGTGGAAGTGCCCTAGGCTCTGTTGCTTTGTTTTTTAGATGTTTCAGGAAACACCATACACTTCTCCGGAGTGTCTGTTGGCAATTTACATCCCGCCCATCAGCATAACAAGGCTCCCAGTTCTCCATGGCCTGTCCTGCCTTTCTGGATTTTACACTTTTTTCAGATGGTCCTTTTGACCGGGGGGAAGTGAGACTTCATTGTAGTGCAGATTTCCTTTGCAAGCTTGCTTGGTTGGCCAAAAAGGGCGTATGCGTTTTTTCCTGAATATATTCAGGAAAAAACGCATACGCCCTTTTTGGCCAAGTGCATCATTGTGGACGTTCTGCCTCTTTTCCTATGCTTTCAATGCAATTCCAGTCTACCTCCTGAAATCGGTTTCCTGCAATTCTGCCCCGCTTTCAAGTCCTCTTGGCAGCCTTACTTCAGTATATTTTTGGACGATAGCTGTCATTTATAACTCTGCAGGTTTGTGAATTACAGTGCCCCTGAGCTCCTTTCTTCAGCTCGCTTTCTTGTGAACTGGCCGCAACACCGCAGGATGGCTTCAGGCCCTTATCTGGTTCCGGCACGGCACGCTGAGCCTTTGGTTATTTCCTCTTCCTGGTGGGAAATGAGAGTTAAATTTGCCCGTCCAGACACCTCCAGCTAGTCTCTCATTGGTTCTCCCTATTCCTGTTCATCTTCCGCAGAAATTGCAAACTGGGCCCAACAGGAGGTTAAAGGGACTGACTCTCCAAGTGGGGAGAGTGTTAGTAAAGCGTCTGGAATGTTGCACCCGAGTACCAGGGGAGGAAAACTGAGACATATTTGAACACGTCTCCCGTTCACACGGTTGATCATACTCTGGGTTCCACGTGCCTGTTTTAGCTGAAGGAAGAATAGCTTAAACCTGGAGAGTTGAGACCCGTGTAATGGATACCATGCAATATGACTTCAAAGGGTCTTCATTTGCTCACCGAACCTCTCCAATCCTATCACTGCTGCGTTTATGCACCTGTACACATGTTTGATTCTCTTTCGGAGACATAGCAATCCATAGATTTTAAGATACTTACTAGTCAGGTACATTCTTAGGCGTTTAATATACGGTGTTGAGTCCATTTCGTTGAGCAAGGAGTAGCTCTTGTCTATTCCATATTTGGCTTAAGGAACTTTATCTGTGCTCATTTCAATCTCTGGTTTTATGCAGCACCCCAACTCACCTTTCCCCTTAAGCAAGCATAAGTTGGTTTTCTAAATTTGAGACCCTGTTCTGTTCTGTAATTCAGTTCCTGTGTAGCCAAGGTTACATTCCGTGTATTAGTGATATCTTATGATGTTTCTTTTTCTGTGTGACTTATTTCAGTTAGAATCACCATACCTGAATCCACTCATTGTGCTACTAAGGGCCTGATGACATAGATTTCATTGCTGAGTGATATTGCTTTATAAGTAAATACCACAACTTCTTTATCCATTTTTCACTTTCTGCGATGTTGAACTTGTACTGTAAACGAGGTTCTTGTAAACAGAGGCGTCCCAAACTTTGGGGTGGCTGTGTCTTTTTGATTTTAATTTCCCTAAGCTATAGGACCATAAGTGGAAGTGCCCTAGGCTCTGTTGCTTTGTTTTTTAGATGTTTCAGGAAACACCATACAGTTCTCCCGAGTGTCTGTTGGCAATTTACATCCCGCCCATCAGCATAACAATGCTCCCAGTTCTCCATGGCCTGTCCTGCCTTTCTGGATTTTATTCTTTTTTCAGATGGCCCTTTTGACCGGGGGGAAGTGAGACTTCATTGTAGTGCAGATTTCCTTTGCAAGTTTGCTTGGTTGGCCAAAAAGTGCGTATGCGTTTTTTCCTGAATATATTCAGGAAAAAACGCATACGCCCTTTTTGGCCAAGTGCATCATTGTGGACGTTCTGCCTCTTTTCCTATGCTTTCAATGCAATTCCAGTCTACCTCCTGAAATCGGTTTCCTGCAATTCTGCCCCGCTTTCAAGTCCTCTTGGCAGCCTTACTTCAGTATATTTTTGGACGATAGCTGTCATTTATAACTCTGCAGGTTTGTGAATTACAGTGCCCCTGAGCTCCTTTCTTCAACTCGCTTTCTTGTGAGCTGGCCGCAACACCGCAGGATGGCTTCAGGCCCTAATCTGGTTCCGGCACGGCACGCTGAGCCTTTGGTTAATTCCTCTTCCTGGTGGGAAATGAGAGTTAAATTTGCCCGTCCAGACACCTCCAGCTAGTCTCTCATTGGTTCTCGCTATTCCTGTTCATCTTCCGCAGAAATTGCAAACTGGGCCAAACAGGACGTTAAAGGCCCTGACTCTCCAAGTGGGGAGAGTGTTAGTAAAGCATCTGGAATGTTGCACCCGAGTATCAGGGGAGGAAAACTGAGACATATTGGAACACGTCTCCCATTCACACAGTTGATCATACTCTGGGTTCCACATGCATGTTTTAGCTGAAGGAAGAATACCTTAAACCTGGGTAGTTGAAACCCGTGGAATGGGTACCATGCAATATGACTTCAAAGGGTCTTCATTTGCTCACCGAACCTCTCCAATCCTATCACTGCTGCGTTTATGCCCCTGTACACACGCTTGATTCTCTTTTGGAGACATAGCAATCCATAGGTTTAAAGATACTTACTAGTCAGGTACATTCTTAGGCGTTTAATATGGGGTGTTGAGTCCATTTCGTTGAGCAAGGAGTAGCTCTTGTCTATTCCATATTTGGCTTAAGGAACTTTATCTGTGCTCATTTCAATCTCTGGTTTTATGCAGCACCCCAACTCACCTTTCCCCTTAAGCAAGCATAAGTTGGTTTTCTAAATTTGAGACCCTGTTCTGTTTTGGAGTTCAGTTCCTGTGTAGCCAAGTTTACATTCCGTGTATTAGTGATATCTTATGATGTTTCTTTTTCTGTGTGACTTATTTCAGTTAGAATCATCGTACCTGAATCCACTCATTATGCTGCTACGGGCCTGATGACATAGATTTCATTTCTGAGTGATACTGCATTGTACATAAGTACCACAAGTTCATTATCCATTTTTCACTTTCTGTGATACTGAACTTATACGGTAAATGAGGTTCTTGTAAACAGAGGCGTCCCAAACTTTGGGGTGGCTGTGTCTTTTTGATTTTAATTTCCCTAAGCTATAGGACCATAAGTGGAAGTGCCCTAGGCTCTGTTGCTTTGTTTTTTAGATGTTTCAGGAAACACCATACACTTCTCCCGAGTGTCTGTTGGCAATATACATCCCGCCCATCAGCATAACAAGGCTCCCAGTTCTCCATGGCCTGTCCTGCCTTTCTGGATTTTACACTTTTTTCAGATGGCCCTTTTGACCCGGTGGAAGTGAGACTTCATTGTAGTGCAGATTTCCTTTGCAAGCTTACTTGGTTGGCCAAAAAGTGCGTATGCGTTTTTTCCTGAATATATTCAGGAAAAAACGCATATGCCCTTTTTGGCCAAGTGCATCATTGTCGAGGTTCTGACTCTCTTCATATGTGTTCAATGCAATTCCAGTCTACCTACTGAAATCGGTTTCCTGCAATTCTGCCTTGCTTTCAATGCCTCTTCATAGCCTTACCTCAATATATTTTTTGAAAATAGTTGGCCTTTATAACTCTGCAGGTTTTTGAATTGCAGTGGCCCTTAGCTCCATTTTTCAGCTCTTATTTTTGTGGTCTTGCCCCATAACCACAGGATTCCTTGAAGCCCTATTTTTCTTCTGGGGCACCTTGCTGTGCCTTTGGTTAATTCTTCTTACTGATGTGACATTAGAGTGACATGTGCCCATTGAAACCGCTACAGCTAGTTTCTCACTGGTTCCCCCTATTCCCATTCATCCTCCGCACTAACTGCAGACTGTGCAATACCAGAACTTAAAGGCATTGACTCTCCATGTGGGGATGTTGTTAGTAAAGTGGCTGGAATGTCGATCCGGAGCCCCAGGAGAGGAAAAATGAGGTGCATTTTAGAAACCTTTCCCGATCATATGGTATACCAGTCGCTGGGTTTCCCAAGCATGGTTTAGCTGTAGGAAGATTCCCTTCAACCTGGAGTGTTGGGACCCTTGGAATGAGTAGCATGAAGTATTGCATTAAACTTTCGGCAGTTGCTCACCAAAGCTCACCAATCCTCTCAGCCCCAAGTGTCCAGCCTTATGTCTTATCCAGCTGTGGGTTTATATGTGGTCAATCCAGGTTGCATCACAGCCCCTGAGCGAATTTTGTAAGAATTTTTCTCTCTTTCATTGTTTCAGCGTTTTGTTTTTAAAATTTATTTCTATAATGGGGTTTAGCTCATTTTCACTGCTGTGTTTGTGCCGCTCTGCACACACTTGATTCCCTTATGGAGATATATCAATACATGGGTTTTAAGATTCTTATTACTCAGATATATTTCTCTGCGGTGTATAGGGTGTGTTGAGGCCAGTTCATTGAGCAAGGTGTAGATCTTGTCTAATACCTATTTGGTTTATTGAACGGTATCTGTGCTAATTTCAAACTCTGGTTTTATGCATCACCCCACCTCTCCTTTCCCCTTAAGCTGACATAAGTGTGTTTTCTAAATGTGAGACACTGTTCTGTTCTGTAATTCATTTCTTGTGCAGCCATATTTACCCTCCCTCTATAAGTGATATCTTATGATATGTTTCTTTTTCTGTTTGACTTATTTCAAGTAGTATTATCGGACCTAAATCCACTCTTTATCCTTCTACTAGCCTTATTACATTGATTTCATGGTGAAGAGATATTCCATTGTACATAAGTACCACATCTTCTTTATCCATTGTTCTCTTTCCTGGGATATTTAAGGTGTACTGAAGTTGAGGTTCTTGTAAACAGAGTAGCCCTAAACTGTGGTGTGCTTGTGTCTTGTTGATTTTTAGACTTCCCTAGATATACTCCCATGATTGGAAGTGTCCTATGCTCTGTAGCTCTGTTTTTTAGATGATTTAGGAACCACCATACACTTCTCCAGAGTGGCTCTCGGCAGTTCACACACTGCCCATCAGCGTATAAAGGCTCCCTGTTCTCCATGGCCTGTCCTGCATTTCTGGTTTTTACAATTTTTTAGGATGGCCCTTTTGACTGGTGGGAAATGAGACTTCTTTGTTGTGCACATTTGCATTGCTTGCTTGCTTCGTTGCCCATAAAGTGCGTATGCGTTTTTTTCCTGGATATAATCAGGAAAAAACGCATACGCCCTTTTGGGCCAACTGCATCATTGTCGAAATTCTGCCGCTTTTCATGTGCGTTAAAGACGAGTCCAATCTATCTCTTGAAATCTGTTTCTTGCAATTCTGTCTTGCATTCAGATCCTCTTCTTTGCCTTACCTCAACATATTTTTGGACGTTAGTTTTCATTTATAACTCTGCAGGTTTGTGAATTGCAGTGACCCTGAGCTCCATTTTTTAAGTTGCTCTTTTGTGAGCTGGCCTCAAACCCGCAGGATTGCTTCAGGCCCTATTTTGGCTCCGGCGAGGCAGGCTGAGCCTTTCTTTAATTCTTATTCTTAATGGGAAATTAGAGTGATATGTGCCCGTCCAAACCCCTACAACTATTCTCTCATTGGTTCCCCCTCTTCCCGTTCATCCTCCTCACAATTTGCAAAATGTGTGAAACAGAAGTTTAAATGTGCTGATTCTCCAAGTGGGGAGATTCTAAGTAGCGTGGCTGGAATGGTGAACAGGAGCACCAGGAGAGGATAAATGAGGTGCATTTTAGACACATCTCCCGATCACATGGTGTACAGTCCTCTGGGTTTTCCATGCATGTTTTAGCTGTAGGAAGATCCCTTGAACCTGCAGATTTGGGACCCATTGAATGGGTACCAGGTAGTATTACTTTAAAGGGTGTGCATTTCCTCACCCAACCTCACATTTCTCTTAGCGCAAACAGTTTCCAGCCTTATGTCTCATCCTGCTGTGGGTCTAGATGTGTTCAATCCATGTTGCATCACCGTCCCTGAGGAAAAGTTGTAAGAGGTTTTCTCTGTCTCTCTGTCGTTTATTTTTTTCAATTTATTACTATATTGGTTACAGCTGATTTTCAAAGCTCTGTTTCTTGCTGCTGTACATCCACTTGATTCACGTACAGAGAGACATCAATAAATTCTTTTTCAGATTCTTACCAGTCGTATATATTCTTTTCCGGTGACTTGAGTGTGCTGAGTGCAGTTCTTTTAGCTACCGTGTAGGCCTTGTTGATTATCAGTTTGGTATTTGGAATGGTATCTTTGCTAATTTCAACCTCCTGGATGATGCCTCACCCCTCCCCACCTTTCCCGTTTAGCAGCCTTATGCGTGTTTTCTACATATTTGACTATGTTTTTGTTTTGTAATTTATTTCATGTGTAGCCATTTTGGATTCCACCTTTAAGTGATAGCTTATGATATGTGTCTTTTTCTTTTTGAATTCTGTCACTTAGAATGATCATACGTAACTCCTCGGGAGTTGTTACAACTGGCCATATTTCATTGATTTCCAGGCTGAATAATATTCCACTCTACCTAAGTACCACATCTCTATCCATTTTTTCCCTCCAGAGACATTTAAGTTATATCCTAGTCGAGGATCTTTTAAACAGAGAGGGGGTAAACATTGGGGTGCCTGTGTCCTCTCGATTTTTGTTTTTCCCAAGATATACGCCCATGAGTGCAAGTGCCCTATGCTCTGTAGCTCATTTTTTAGATGCTTTAGTAAACACAATACACTTCTCCAGAATGGCCGTTGGCAATATACATTTCCACTATAAGTCTCACAGGGCTCCCTCTTCTCGTTGCCCTGTCCTGCATTTCTGTTGTTTACGCTTTATGAGGATGGCTCTTCTGACTGATGCGAAGTGATATCTTTTGTAGTATTGACTTCCAGTGCCCACCTGTTTGGTTGGCTAAAAAAGTGTATGCCCTTTTCTTGAATATATACAGAAAAAAACGCATACACCCTTTTTGGCCAACTGCAATGTTGGCAATGTTCAGCTCCTTTTCTTGTGCTTAATGGCGAGTCCTTTCTACCTCCTCAAATCCCTTTCCTGCCATTCTCCCTTGCTTACAAGTCCTTTTCTTTGACTTTCCTCAAGACATTTTTCAGTGATGGATATTTTCAACTCTGCAGTTTTGTGAATTTTACTGCCCCTGAGTTCCATTGTTCAACTTGTGTTTATGGGAACTGGCCACAAAGCAGCGGGATTTCCTCAAGCCCTATACTGTTTCCATGGGCAACCCTAGCCTTTGGTCAATTCGTCTTCCTGATTGGAAATTAGAGTGACATGTGCCTGTCTGAACACCTAGGACTTGTCTCTCATTGTTCCTCATCCTTCCGCTTCATCCTCTGGACAAATTCCAAACTGTACGCAACAGGATGTTGACAGTGCTGACATCTCCAAGTGGGGAGACTGTTAGTAAAGACGCTGGAGGGGTGAACCCGAGCACCAGGAGATGAGGAGATGAGATGCCTTTTCCAAACTCTTCCCGATCAGACGGTATACCATCCTCTGGGTGTGACAGACATGTTTTAGCAGTAGGAAGAGTCCCATTCATGTAAGGAGAACACCAGGGCTTTTTCAAAATCAGTGTCTCCCCGAAACCCAAACTGGGGAAGTTTTTAAGCTACGGCTACACATATGTTCATTAAGGGCCTTGGGAAGTAGGCAGAGTCCAAACTTTAGATAATTGAAGTCTTCAGGGTCAGAAGCACTCACCACCAGCTTCCCTTAGGCTACACTTTAACTGTCATTGATAGATGATGTCAATAAAAATATCTATTCTTTTTCAGATTATTTCCCCTTATAGGTTATTGCAAAATGTTGAGTGTAGTTCCCTGTGCTATACAGTAGTTCCTTGTTGATGATCTATTTTATACATAGCAGTGTGTATGTGTTAATTCCAAACTGTTAATTTATCCCTCCTCCCACCTTTCCCCTTTGGTAATAATAAATTATAAGATTTTATACTTCTCAGAAATGGGGGAGCTGAAAGAGAGGTATCATTTTCAATGGAAAAGCATTTAAAACAGGATTGAAGGTTTAATCAAGATTATTAGATGTACATCCTTGGAAAGAAATCACTTCGTTTCTCTAATATTGACCTGACAAATAAGACAAACCTTTTCACTGAACTTGCTTATAAAAAGTGATGGAAATATCAAATGGAAGTGTTAAAAACATCTTATTTTACCCGAGCCTTATACACTGTTCTATGTTAACTACAGTTTGGCTCACACATCTGTTCATTGAGGTTACAATAGTCTCAATTTCTGTTACTGATCCTCCAGAGTGGACCCCAACAAGTGTCCCCCTGCCCAGTGTCATTGGGGCCAACAGATCGAGACTGAGTTTGGTTCACAAGCAAAGGAAACTTTATATTTTGATCAGAGAATGGAGAAGTGAGAGCATGCACTACCCCGTGGGCTGTGGGCTGGGCTGCTGTGTAGAGATCCTGTCAGAGTCAGTGGGAGGGAGGGAGGGGGCGGAGCTCTCGAGGGCCGGGTTGGCTGTAGCTCAGGCTCTATATCGTGGAGTCTGCACTGGGCCCCAGGAGCTGAGGTGTCGACCCAGCCATTCTGCACTAGGAAATCTGGTCTGAAGTGCCGGGTGTGGAACCTCTGCATGCGGGACCCTAGGAGCACGTGAAATTAGACAAAGCACAAAGGATAAAAAAGGTTAGACTTGACTTTATTGCCCAGATTCTATTTTTATCTCCCAGGGATTTTTAATGGGCTTTGCTGGGGACAAACCCCTCCTCTGCTTTTTGTCCCGTTCCTCATTCTTGGAGTGCTGAGGGTGCAGACCCTTCTTCTGTAACTGCTGAGTGCTGAGTTGGGAGCCCTCATACCCTGGGGCGAGGGTCAGAGCTTCTCCCCAGCAGCCTCCCGGTGACGTTGATTGTCCCCAGGACCCCTGCCTCCCTGCTCGTCCACCTGAGCACCAGCATTGGAAGTGTTATAGATTCTAATGACCTTTAAGGGTCCAGGAAAGAGATGTGCAGAGACGCTGTGGGGGCCGGTTTCACCCCGCCCCACATTTGTTTGGCCACCTTAGGCTGACCGTTTCTGCCAGCCTAGATGCTCTGACCAGTAGTCTGCGCTTTCTTCAATTAGGCCCCTGAATTAACGTACAAACAGCACCAGGTGTCAGAGCCCTGCCCGCTCAACTCCCAGACAGTCCAGGGTCAGTGGTGATCAAGGACCATGATGGCCACTGAGTCAACAGCCTTTTGAAGTAAACAGGAGTCCAGCCGGTCTTATTGGCCACCATCATCACGGTGTCTGTAGGCTTTTCTATGGTGACAGTGTGGTATACTGTTCCCCCGCCAAGATTATTAGCTCCCCTCTGGGTGCAGTAAGTCCTGCAAGCAGTAGTCTACTCTTTTGGGACACACTCTTGTTGTTTTATGAGAGAAACTCCAGGTCAAGTGATGTTCACACGAGTCGTCATGGTGCCCTGTTGCCCCCGGTTATCTCTCTGGATGTTGGAGTTGGAGGGCCTCCTCACTCGAGGTCGGTGTGCCCGCGGAGCGAACCCTGCAACTTCAGGGCATGGTTGGTGGTTAGGATCACCACGTGGGGTCCTTTTCCCTTAGGAGGGAGGTGGCCTTTTGGGCTGCTGATTTCCAGGTTTTTAGATACCGCCAGTATCTTGGCCAGATGTGGCAGTGGGCCAAGCCCCTTAGTGACCGTAGTTTATCCTACCTGGATGGCATTCTTGCATTGTTCCATTTCAAGTGGTCCCAGTTTTTGCACTAATTCTCCAATGGCGATTCACCTTTCACCGGGAATGTAAAGGTCAAAGGGTTTAGCTAAATTAGGGAGTTCCAGGGCAAGGGTCTGAATTGACTGCTCTTTCCATTCTTGAAAGGCCACTTCTGGATTCTATTCAAAAGGATCATCATCTTTTCCTTTCAGTGTTTCATATAGAGGCCCAGCTAGTAGACTGTAGTTAGGGATCCAGAAGCAGCAAACCCTGGCCTCCCCAGGAACCCCTAAGCTGTCTTCTAGTTTTAGAAAGGGGTAAGGCTGAAAATGGTTTCTTCCCTTTCCTGGGATGGGCTTCTCCGACCTTCTGTGAGAATGAAGCCCAGGCAGGTCACTGCAGTCTGTGATATTTGAGCTTTTTCTTGGACAACTTCTATCCTTTATTGGCTTGGTAGTTCAGAGGCCTCCTTAGTAGGGCTAGCAATCAGAATTTCGCCTGCATATTGAAGGAGGGTTTCCTTTTCCAGAGGTAGAACTTTTAGGTCTTTAGCTAAGCTTTCCCCAAAGATGGTGTGGGAATTTTTGCACCCTTGGGGCCGAACGGCCCGGAAGTATTGTTTTAGTTGTATGTTGAGTCCTGCCACTCACAAGCCAAAATTTCTTGTGACTCTGGGACTAATGGAATACAAAAGAAGGCATCATTGAAGACTAATACAGAATACCATGTCCTGGTGGTTGGTAGAATGACCAGCAGGGTGTAGGAATTAGGAGCAACTGGAGGTATATCCTCGGTGGCTTCACTGACTGTCCTGACATCCTTTACCAGGTCTCCAGCAGCCCATGGGACTCTCGTGGTCAGACCAATCCCAGAATATGGAGCTCACCTGGGCAGGTACCCCACCCCCACCCCAGCCCACGGAGCTCTCGTGGTCAGGCCCCTCCCAGGATACAGAGCTACCCTTGCAGGTACCGTGGCAGGGCTGGGCACACAGGAACCGTGCACATAGCCCTCATTGCAGAGCACCCCCAGCTCACCTGTCGCTCAGAGCTGACACAGAGCACCTCAGAGCAGGACTTGAACTAACAAACAGCAGCTGCGACAGGTCTGTAACCCTGGGCATCACTCCGTGAGGCCTCCCTCCACCTGGTCTTCCAGAGACTTCCACTGCACCCGGGGCACCAGGCCTCTGTCTCCAACCACCACCCACCCCTCCTCTCCCTGACTCCTGGGTTCCTCTCATTAGGAGAGGGTTTTCTTGAAGTTGTCTCCCACTCATGGGCCAGATAAAATGATTAGAAAACAAGCCAAAGCTGCAGCCCCTTGTCTATCCTGACTCTCAGGAGCCCACACCTGTTCCTTGGACCTGGCCGGTTCAGCAAGTTCCATTTTCTGCAACTGTGAGCCCCTGAGGGGTGATGATTGGCTGACCTGGGCAGCCTTACCGTGCCGGCCAGCCCTCCCCAGGTGTGCCTGGGTTGAGATCAATATAAATACCACTCCAGGCAGCAAGAGCCCCTGCAGCCGTGCCTGACGCCATTTTCTCTGCCCTGTCAGCAGTCTCGGGGCTGGGCTGGTGGGAGGGAGTGAGAGGCCACGGCTTTGTGGGTGGCCCAGTGTGAGTGGGGCTCTGCTGGACTTTCTGCAGCAGTTGCCAGGCTGCCACCTGCTAAAGAAGAGGATGTGTCACCCATACCTGCTGCTGGAATTTCTCCCTGGGCAGAGGTGAGGAAGGAAAAAAGCAGTGGGGGCAGGGACAGGACGGGTATCTCAGGCAGGGAAATGGAAATCTTCCAGAAGAGCACCCAGGGCCAGGACCATCCTGGCTGGCCTGCAGGCACCAAGTCGGCCGGCATGCTGTCACTCGTGTGGCTCTATGGCCCTTCCTCTAGGCTTTCAAGTCCTTGTATATATTCAGGTGTTTTACCTGGGACGGGTGGGAATAGTTCAGCAGCAACTGGCCTGGGGCTCAGCTCACGTTTACTCACAGATGCCTCGGCACGGTGCCCCAGCTTTGCAATGAGGACGCTTGTTGCGTGGGGGCTGCTGGCTGAATGGGAGACGATTCCCCACCACTGACCAACTTCAGAATTGTTTACAACTGGAGCAAGTGCCCTGATACGGTTTTCCTCTGTGTAACTGGTGGGTTCTGTGTTTTTTTCTCTTTTTCGTTTTTGGTTCAAGGTAGATTTTATTCTTCTTTTTTGTATTTACAGATATAAGCATGGAAATAATTTATTCATATAAATACATGTATGTGCAGGGAATAATTGTTTTTTCTGTTTTATTTTTTAAATTTTATTTCTTTTTAATTTTGAATTTTATTTTATATTTTTATACAGCAGGTTCTTATTGGTTATCTATTTTATACATATAAATGTATACATGCCAATCCCAGTCTCTCAACTCCTCCCACCACCACCCCCCCAACAGCTTTCCCCCCTTGTTGTCCATACGTTTGTTGTCTACATCTGTTGCTCTATTTATGCCTTGCAAAATGGTTAATCTGTACAGTTTTTCTAGGTTCCACATATATGCATGAATATACAAGATTTGTTTTTCTCTTTCTGACTTACTTCACTCTGTATGACAGTCTCTAGATCCATCGACGTCTCTACAAATGACCCAATTTCATTCCTTTTCATGGCTTAGTAATATTCCATTTTATATATGTACCACAGCTTTATGCATTCGTCTGTCTGTGGGCATTTAGGTTGCTTCCATTACCTCGATATTGTAAATAGTGATGCAATGAACATTGCGGTGAATGACTCTTTTTGATTTATGGTTTTGTCTGGGTATATGTCCAGTACTGGGATTGCTGTATCATATGGTAATTCTATTGTTAGTTTCTTAAGAAATTCCATATTGTTCTCCATAATGACTGTATCAATTTATATTCCCAACAATAGTGGAAGAGGGTTCCTTTTCGCCACACCCTTTCCAGCATTTTTTGTTTGTAGATTTTCTATGATGCCTATTCTACCAGGTGTGAGGTGATACCTCATTGTTGAATCCATTTCGTTGAGCAAGGGGTAGGTCTTGTCTATTACATATTTGGCTTATGGAACGGTATCTGTGCTAATTTCAAACTCTGCTTTCATGCAGCACCCCAACTCACCTTCCCCCTTAAGCAGGCATAAGTTGGTTTTCTAAACTTGAGACCCTGTTCTGTTTTGTAATTCAGTTCATGTGTAGCCAAGTTCACATTCTGTGTATTAGTGATACCTTATGATGTTTCTTCTTCTGTGTGACTTATTTCACTTAGAATCATCGTGCCTCAATCCACTCATTATGCTGGCATGGGCCTGGTGACATAGATTTCATTGCTGAGTGGTGTTCTGTTGTACATAAGTACCGCAACTTCTTTATCCATTATTTGCTCTCTGGGATATTAAACTTGTGCCGTAGAAGAGATTTCTGTAAAAAGAGCCGTCCCAAATTTTGGGGTGGCTGTGTCTTTTTGATTTTAATTTCCCTAAGCTATAGGACCATAAGTGGAAGTGCCCTTGGCTCTGTTGCTTTGTTTTCTAGGTGTTTCAGGAAACACCATACACTTCTCCCGAGTGTCTGTTGGCAATGTACATCCCGCCCATCAGCATAACAAGGCTCCCAGTTCTCCATGGCCTGTCCTGCCTTTCTGGATTTTACACTTTTTTCAGATGGCCCTTTTGACCGGGGGGAAGTGAGACTTCATTGTAGTGCAGATTTCCTTTGCAAGCTTGCTTGGTTGGCCAAAAAGGGCGTATGCGTTTTTTCCTGAATATATTCAGGAAAAAACGCATACGCCCTTTTTGGCCAAGTGCATCATTGTGGACGTTCTGCCTCTTTTCCTATGCTTTCAATGCAATTCCAGTCTACCTCCTGAAATCGGTTTCCTGCAATTCTGCCCCGCTTTCAAGTCCTCTTGGCAGCCTTACTTCAGTATATTTTTGGACGATAGCTGTCATTTATAACTCTGCAGGTTTGTGAATTACAGTGCCCCTGAGCTCCTTTCTTCAACTCGCTTTCTTGTGAGCTGGCCGCAACACCGCAGGATGGCTTCAGGCCCTAATCTTGTTCCGGCACGGCACGCTGAGCCTTTGGTTATTTCCTCTTCCTGGTGGGAAATGAGAGTTAAATTTGCCCGTCCAGACACCTCCAGCTAGTCTCTCATTGGTTCTCGCTATTCCTGTTCATCTTCCGCAGAAATTGCAAACTGGGCCAAACAGGAGGTTAAAGGGACTGACTCTCCAAGTCGGGAGAGTGTTAGTAAAGCGTCTGGAATGTTGCACCCGAGTACCAGGGTACGAAAACTGAGACATATTTGAACACGTCTCCCGATCACATGGTTGATCATACTCTAGGTTCCACATGCATGTTTTAGCTGCAGGAAGAATACCTTAAACCTGGGTAGTTGAAACCCGTGGAATGGGTACCATAAAATATGACTTCAAAGGGTCTTCATTTGCTCACCGAACCTCTCCAATCCTATCACTGCTGCGTTTATGCCCCTGTACACATGCTTGATTCTCTTTCGGAGACATAGCAATCCATAGGTTTTAAGATACTTACTAGTCAGGTACATTCTTAGGCGTTTAATATGCGGTGTTGAGTCCATTTCGTTGAGCAAGGAGTAGCTCTTGTCTATTCCATATTTGGCTTAAGTTACTTTATCTGTGCTCATTTCAATCTCTGGTTTTATGCAGCACCCCAACTCACCTTTCCCCTTAAGCAAGCATAAGTTGGTTTTCTAAATTTGAGACCCTGTTCTGTTTTGGAATTCAGTTCCTGTGTAGCCAAGTTTACATTCCGTGTATTAGTGATATCTTATGATGTTTCTTTTTCTGTGTGACTTATTTCAGTTAGAATCATCGTACCTGAATCTACTCATTATGCTGCTACGGGCCTGATGACATAGATTTCATTGCTGAGTGGTACTGCATTGTACGTAAGTACCTCAAGTTCTTTATCCATTTTTCACTTTCTGTGATACTGAACTTGTACGGTAAACGAGGTTCTTGTAAACAGAGGCGTCCCAAACTTTGGGGTGGCTGTGTCTTTTTGATTTTAATTTCACTAAGCTATAGGACCATAAGTGGAAGTGCCCTATTCTCTGTTGCTTTGTTTTTTAGATGTTTCAGGAAACACCATACACTTCTCCCGAGTGTCTGTTGGCAATTTACATCCCGCCCATCAGCATAACAAGGTTCCCAGTTCTCCATGGCCTGTCCTGCCTTTCTGGACTTTACACTTTTTTCAGATGGCCCGTTTGACCGGGGGGAAGTGAGACTTCATTGTAGTGCAGATTTCCTTTGCAAGCTTGCTTGGTTGGCCAAAAAGGGCGTATGCGTTTTTTCCTGAATATATTCAGGAAAAAACGCATACGCCCTTTTTGGCCAAGTGCATCATTGTGGACGTTCTGCCTCTTTTCCTATGCTTTCAATGCAATTCCAGTCTACCTCCTGAAATCGGTTTCCTGCAACTCTGCCCCGCTTTCAAGTCCTCTTGGCAGCCTTACTTCAGTATATTTTTGGACGATAGCTGTCATTTATAACTCTGCAGGTTTGTGAATTACAGTGCCCCTGAGCTCCTTTCTTCAACTCGCGTTCTTGTGAGCTGTCCGCAACACTGCAGGATGATTTCAGGCCCTAATCTGGTTCCGGCACGGCACGCTGAGCCTTTGGTTATTTCCTCTTCCTGGTGGGAAATGAGAGTTAAATTTGCCCGTCCAGACACCTCCAGCTAGTCTCTCATTGGTTCTCGCTATTCCTGTTCATCTTCCGCAGAAATTGCAAACTGGGCCAAACAGGAGGTTAAAGGCCCTGACTCTCCAAGTGGGGAGAGTGTTAGTAAAGCGTCTGGAATGTTGCACCCGAGAATCAGGGGAGGAGAACTGAGACATATTTGAACACGTCTCCCGTTCACACGGTTGATCATACTCTTGGTTCCACATGCATGTTTTAGCTGAAGGAAGAATACCTTAAACCTGGGTAGTTGAAACCCGTGGAATGGGTACCATGCAATATGACTTCAAAGGGTCTTCATTTGCTCACCGAACCTCTCCAATCCTATCACTGCTGCGTTTATGCCCCTGTACACACGCTTGATTCTCTTTTGGAGACATCGCAATCCATAGGTTTAAAGATACTTACTAGTCAGGTACATTCTTAGGCGTTTAATATGGGGTGTTGAGTCCATTTCGTTGAGCAAGGAGTAGCTCTTGTCTATTCCATATTTGGCTTAAGGAACTTTATCTGTGCTCATTTCAATCTCTGGTTTTATGCAGCACCCCAACTCACCTTTCCCCTTAAGCAAGCATAAGTTGGTTTTCTAAATTTGAGACCCTGTTCTGTTTTGGAATTCAGTTCCTGTGTAGCCAAGTTTACATTCCGTGTATTAGTGATATCTTATGATGTTTCTTTTTCTGTGTGACTTATTTCAGTTAGAAGCATCGTACCTGAATCCACTCATTATGCTGCTACGGGCCTGATGACATAGATTTCATTGCTGAGTGATACTGCATTGTACGTAAGTACCACAAGTTCTTTATCCATTTTTCACTTTCTGTGATACTGAACTTGTACGGTAAACGAGGTTCTTGTAAACAGAGGCGTCCCAAACTTTGGGGTGGCTGTGTCTTTTTGATTTTAATTTCCCTAAGCTATAGGACCATAAGTGGAAGTGCCCTAGGCTCTGTTGCTTTGTTTTTTAGATGTTTCAGGAAACACCATACACTTCTCCCGAGTGTCTGTTGGCAATTTACATCCCGCCCATCAGCATAACAAGGCTCCCAGTTCTCCATGGCCTGTCCTGCCTTTCTGGATTTTACACTTTTTTCAGATGGCCCTTTTGACCGGGAGGAAGTGAGACTTCATTGTAGTGCAGATTTCCTTTGCAAGTTTGCTTGGTTGGCCAAAAAGGGCGTATGCGTTTTTTCCTGAATATATTCAGGAAAAAACACATACGCCCTTTTTGGCCAAGTGCATCATTGAGGACGTTCTGCCTCTTTTCCTATGCTTTCAATGCAATTCCAGTCTACCTCCTGAAATCGGTTTCCTGCAATTCTGCCCTGCTTTCAAGTCCTCTTGGCAGCCTTACTTCAGTATATTTTTGGACGATAGCTGTCATTTATAACTCTGCAGGTTTGTGAATTACAGTGCCCCTGAGCTCTTTTCTTCAACTCGCTTTCTTGTGAGCTGGCCGCAACACCGCAGGATGGCTTCAGGCCCTAATCTGGTTCCGGCACGGCACGCTGAGCCTTTGGTTAATTCCTCTTCCTGGTGGGAAATGAGAGTTAAATTTGCCCGTCCAGACACCTCCAGCTAGTCTCTCATTGGTTCTCGCTATTCCTGTTCATCTTCCGCAGAAATTACAAACTGGGCCAAACAGGAGGTTAAAGGGACTGAGTCTCCAAGTCGGGAGAGTGTTAGTAAAGCGTCTGGAATGTTGCACCCGAGTACCAGGGTACGAAAACTGAGACATATTTGAACACGTCTCCCGATCACATGGTTGATCATACTCTAGGTTCCACATGCATGTTTTAGCTGAAGGAAGAATACCTTAAACCTGGGTAGTTGAAACCCGTGGAATGGGTACCATGCAATATGATTTCAAAGGATCTTCATTTGCTCACCGAACCTCTCCAATCCTATCACTGCTGCGTTTATGCCCCTGTACACATGCTTGATTCTCTTTCGGAGATATAGCAATCCATAGGTTTTAAGATACTTACTAGTCAGGTACATTCTTAGGCGTTTAATATGCGGTGTTGAGTCCATTTCGTTGAGCAAGGAGTAGCTCTTGTCTATTCCATATTTGGCTTAAGGAACTTTATCTGTGCTCATTTCAATCTCTGGTTTTATGCAGCACCCCAACTCACCTTTCCCCTTAAGCAAGCATAAGTTGGTTTTCTAAATTTGACACCCTGTTCTGTTCTGTAATTCAGTTCCTGTGTAGCCAAGTTTACATTCCGTGTATTACTGATATCTTATGATGTTTCTTTTTCTGTGTGACTTATTTCAGTTAGAATCATCGTACCTGAATCCATTCTTTGTGCTGCTAAGGGCCTGTTGACATAGATTTCATTGCTGAGTGATATTGCTTTGTAAGTAAATACCACAACTTCTTTATCCATTTTTCACATTTGCGATGTTGAACTTGTACTGTAAACGAGGTTCTTGTAAACAGAGCCGTTCCATACTTTGGGGTGGCTGTGTCTTTTTGATTTTAATTTCCCTAAGCTATAGGACCATAAGTGGAAGTGCCCTAGGCTCTGTTGCTTTGTTTTTTAGATGTTTCAGGAAACACCATACACTTCTCCCGAGTGTCTGTTGGCAATTTACATCCCGCCCATCAGCATAACAAGTCTCCCAGTTCTCCATGGCCTGTCCTGCCTTTCTGGATTTTATTCTTTTTTCAGATGGCCCTTTTGACCGGGGGGAAGTGAGACTTCATTGTAGTGCAGATTTCCTTTGCAAGTTTGCTTGGTTGGCCAAAAAGGGCGTATGCGTTTTTTCCTGAATATATTCAGGAAAAAACGCATACGCCCTTTTTGGCCAAGTGCATCATTGTGGACGTTCTGCCTCTTTTCCTATGCTTTCAATGCAATTCCAGTCTACCTCCTGAAATCGGTTTCCTGCAATTCTGCCCCGCTTTCAAGTCCTCTTGGCAGCCTTACTTCAGTATATTTTTGGACGATAACTGTCATTTATAACTCTGAAGTTTTGTGAATTACAGTGCCCCTGAGCTCCTTTCTTCAACTCGCTTTCTTGTGAGCTGGCCGCAACACCGCAGGATGGCTTCAGGCCCTAATCTGGTTCCGGCACGGCACGCTGAGCCTTTGGTTATTTCCTCTTCCTGGTGGGAAATGAGAGTTAAATTTGCCCGTCCAGACACCTCCAGCTAGTCTCTCATTGGTTCTCCCTATTCCTGTTCATCTTCCACAGAAATTGCAAACTGGGCCAAACAGGAGGTTAAAGGGACTGACTCTCCAAGTCGGGAGAGTGTTAGTAAAGCGTCTGGAATGTTGCACCCGAGTACCAGGGTACGAAAACTGAGACATATTTGAACACGTCTCCCGTTCACACGGTTGATCATACTCTGGGTTCCACATGCATGTTTTAGCTGAAGGAAGAATACCTTAAACCTGGGTAGTTGAAACCCGTGGAATGGGTACCATGCAATATGACTTCAAAGGGTCTTCATTTGCTCACTGAACCTCTCCAATCCTATCACTGCTGCGTTTATGCCCCTGTACACATGCTTGATTCTCTTTTGGAGACATAGCAATCCATAGGTTTTAAGATACTTACTAGTCAGGTACATTCTTAGGCGTTTAATATGGGGTGTTGAGTCCATTTCATTGAGCAAGGAGTAGCTCTTGTCTATTCCATATTTGGCTTAAGGAACTTTATCTGTGCTCATTTCAATCTCTGGTTTTATGCAGCACCCCAACTCACCTTTTCTCTTAAGCAAACATAAGTTGGTTTTCTAAATTTGAGACCCTGTTCTGTTTTGGAATTCAGTTCCTGTGTAGCCAAGTTTACATTCCGTGTATTAGTGATATCTTATGATGTTTCTTTTTCTGTGTGACTTATTTCAGTTAGAATCATCGTACCTGAATCCACTCATTATGCTGCTAAGGGCCTGATGACATAGATTTCATTGCTGAGTGATACTGCATTGTACGTAAGTACCACAAGTTCTTTATCCAGTTTTCACTTTCTGTGATACTGAACTTGTACGGTAAACGAGGTTCTTGTAAACAGAGGCGTCCCAAACTTTGGGGTGGCTGTGTCTTTTTGATTTTAATTTCCCTAAGCTATAGGACCATAAGTGGAAGTGCCCTAGGCTCTGTTCCTTTGTTTTTTAGATGTTTCAGGAAACACCATACACTTCTCCCGAGTGTCTGTTGGCAATTTACATCCCGCCCATCAGCATAACAAGGCTCCCAGTTCTCCATGGCCTGTCCTGCCTTTCTGGATTTTACACTTTTTTCAGATGGCCCTTTTGACCGGGGGGAAGTGAGACTTCATTGTAGTGCAGATTTCCTTTGCAAGTTTGCTTGGTTGGCCAAAAAGGGCGTATGCGTTTTTTCCTGAATATATTCAGGAAAAAACGCATACGCCCTTTTCGGCCAAGTGCATCATTGAGGACGTTCTGCCTCTTTTCCTATGCTTTCAATGCAATTCCAGTCTACCTCCTGAAATCGGTTTCCTGCAATTCTGCCCCGCTTTCAAGTCCTCTTGGCAGCCTTACTTCAGTATATTTTTGGACGATAGCTGTCATTTATAACTCTGCAGGTTTGTGAATTACAGTGCCCCTGAGCTCCTTTCTTCAGGTCGCTTTCTTGTGAACTGGCCGCAACACCGCAGGATGGCTTCAGGCCCTTATCTGGTTCCGGCACGGCACGCTGAGCCTTTGGTTATTTCCTCTTCCTGGTGGGAAATGAGAGTTAAATTTGCCCGTCCAGACACCTCCAGCTAGTCTCTCATTGGTTCTCCCTATTCCTGTTCATCTTCCACAGAAATTGCAAACTGGGCCAAACAGGAGGTTAAAGGGACTGACTCTCCAAGTCGGGAGAGTGTTAGTAAAGCGTCTGGAATGTTGCACCCGAGTACCAGGGTACGAAAACTGAGACATATTTGAACACGTCTCCCGTTCACACGGTTGATCATACTCTGGGTTCCACATGCATGTTTTAGCTGAAGGAAGAATACCTTAAACCTGGGTAGTTGAAACCCGTGGAATGGGTACCATGCAATATGACTTCAAAGGGTCTTCATTTGCTCACCGAACCTCTCCAATCCTATCACTGCTGCGTTTATGCCCCTGTACACATGCTTGATTCTCTTTTGGAGACATAGCAATCCATAGGTTTTAAGATACTTACTAGTCAGGTACATTCTTAGGCGTTTAATATGGGGTGTTGAGTCCATTTCATTGAGCAAGGAGTAGCTCTTGTCTATTCCATATTTGGCTTAAGGAACTTTATCTGTGCTCATTTCAATCTCTGGTTTTATGCAGCACCCCAACTCACCTTTTCTCTTAAGCAAACATAAGTTGGTTTTCTAAATTTGAGACCCTGTTCTGTTTTGGAATTCAGTTCCTGTGTAGCCAAGTTTACATTCCGTGTATTAGTGATATCTTATGATGTTTATTTTTCTGTGTGACTTATTTCAGTTAGAATCATCGTACCTGAATCCACTCATTATGCTGCTAAGGGCCTGATGACATAGATTTCATTGCTGAGTGATACTGCATTGTACGTAAGTACCACAAGTTCTTTATCCAGTTTTCACTTTCTGTGATACTGAACTTGTACGGTAAACGAGGTTCTTGTAAACAGAGGCGTCCCAAACTTTGGGGTGGCTGTGTCTTTTTGATTTTAATTTCCCTAAGCTATAGGACCATAAGTGGAAGTGCCCTAGGCTCTGTTCCTTTGTTTTTTAGATGTTTCAGGAAACACCATACACTTCTCCCGAGTGTCTGTTGGCAATTTACATCCCGCCCATCAGCATAACAAGGCTCCCAGTTCTCCATGGCCTGTCCTGCCTTTCTGGATTTTACACTTTTTTCAGATGGCCCTTTTGACCGGGGGGAAGTGAGACTTCATTGTAGTGCAGATTTCCTTTGCAAGTTTGCTTGGTTGGCCAAAAAGGGCGTATGCGTTTTTTCCTGAATATATTCAGGAAAAAACGCATACGCCCTTTTCGGCCAAGTGCATCATTGAGGACGTTCTGCCTCTTTTCCTATGCTTTCAATGCAATTCCAGTCTACCTCCTGAAATCGGTTTCCTGCAATTCTGCCCCGCTTTCAAGTCCTCTTGGCAGCCTTACTTCAGTATATTTTTGGACGATAGCTGTCATTTATAACTCTGCAGGTTTGTGAATTACAGTGCCCCTGAGCTCCTTTCTTCAGGTCGCTTTCTTGTGAACTGGCCGCAACACCGCAGGATGGCTTCAGGCCCTTATCTGGTTCCGGCACGGCACGCTGAGCCTTTGGTTATTTCCTCTTCCTGGTGGGAAATGAGAGTTAAATTTGCCCGTCCAGACACCTCCAGCTAGTCTCTCATTGGTTCTCCCTATTCCTGTTCATCTTCCGCAGAAATTGCAAACTGGGCCCAACAGGAGGTTAAAGGGACTGACTCTCCAAGTGGGGAGAGTGTTAGTAAAGCGTCTGGAATGTTGCACCCGAGTACCAGGGGAGGAAAACTGAGACATATTTGAACACGTCTCCCGTTCACACGGTTGATCATACTCTGGGTTCCACATGCCTGTTTTAGCTGAAGGAACAATAGCTTAAACCTGGAGAGTTGAGACCCGTGTAATGGATACCATGCAATATGACTTCAAAGGGTCTTCATTTGCTCACCGAACCTCTCCAATCCTATCACTGCTGCGTTTATGCACCTGTACACATGTTTGATTCTCTTTCGGAGACATAGCAATCCATAGATTTTAAGATACTTACTAGTCAGGTACATTCTTAGGCGTTTAATATACGGTGTTGAGTCCATTTCGTTGAGCAAGGAGTAGCTCTTGTCTATTCCATATTTGGCTTAAGGAACTTTATCTGTGCTCATTTCAATCTCTGGTTTTATGCAGCACCCCAACTCACCTTTCCCCTTAAGCAAGCATAAGTTGGTTTTCTAAATTTGAGACCCTGTTCTGTTCTGTAATTCAGTTCCTGTGTAGCCAAGGTTACATTCCGTGTATTAGTGATATCTTATGATGTTTCTTTTTCTGTGTGACTTATTTCAGTTAGAATCACCATACCTGAATCCACTCATTGTGCTACTAAGGGCCTGATGACATAGATTTCATTGCTGAGTGATATTGCTTTATAAGTAAATACCACAACTTCTTTATCCATTTTTCACTTTCTGCGATGTTGAACTTGTACTGTAAACGAGGTTCTTGTAAACAGAGGCGTCCCAAACTTTGGGGTGGCTGTGTCTTTTTGATTTTAATTTCCCTAAGCTATAGGACCATAAGTGGAAGTGCCCTAGGCTCTGTTGCTTTGTTTTTTAGATGTTTCAGGAAACACCATACACTTCTCCCGAGTGTCTGTTGGCAATTTACATCCCGCCCATCAGCATAACAATGCTCCCAGTTCTCCATGGCCTGTCCTGCCTTTCTGGATTTTATTCTTTTTTCAGATGGCCCTTTTGACCGGGGGGAAGTGAGACTTCATTGTAGTGCAGATTTCCTTTGCAAGTTTGCTTGGTTGGCCAAAAAGTGCGTATGCGTTTTTTCCTGAATATATTCAGGAAAAAACGCATACGCCCTTTTTGGCCAAGTGCATCATTGTGGACGTTCTGCCTCTTTTCCTATGCTTTCAATGCAATTCCAGTCTACCTCCTGAAATCGGTTTCCTGCAATTCTGCCCCGCTTTCAAGTCCTCTTGGCAGCCTTACTTCAGTATATTTTTGGACGATAGCTGTCATTTATAACTCTGCAGGTTTGTGAATTACAGTGCCCCTGAGCTCCTTTCTTCAACTCGCTTTCTTGTGAGCTGGCCGCAACACCGCAGGATGGCTTCAGGCCCTAATCTGGTTCCGGCACGGCACGCTGAGCCTTTGGTTAATTCCTCTTCCTGGTGGGAAATGAGAGTTAAATTTGCCCGTCCAGACACCTCCAGCTAGTTTCTCATTGGTTCTCGCTATTCCTGTTCATCTTCCGCAGAAATTGCAAACTGGGCCAAACAGGAGGTTAAAGGCCCTGACTCTCCAAGTGGGGAGAGTGTTAGTAAAGCATCTGGAATGTTGCACCCGAGTATCAGGGGAGGAAAACTGAGACATATTGGAACACGTCTCCCATTCACACAGTTGATCATACTCTGGGTTCCACATGCATGTTTTAGCTGAAGGAAGAATACCTTAAACCTGGGTAGTTGAAACCCGTGGAATGGGTACCATGCAATATGACTTCAAAGGGTCTTCATTTGCTCACCGAACCTCTCCAATCCTATCACTGCTGCGTTTATGCCCCTGTACACACGCTTGATTCTCTTTTGGAGACATAGCAATCCATAGGTTTAAAGATACTTACTAGTCAGGTACATTCTTAGGCGTTTAATATGGGGTGTTGAGTCCATTTCGTTGAGCAAGGAGTAGCTCTTGTCTATTCCATATTTGGCTTAAGGAACTTTATCTGTGCTCATTTCAATCTCTGGTTTTATGCAGCACCCCAACTCACCTTTCCCCTTAAGCAAGCATAAGTTGGTTTTCTAAATTTGAGACCCTGTTCTGTTTTGGAGTTCAGTTCCTGTGTAGCCAAGTTTACATTCCGTGTATTAGTGATATCTTATGATGTTTCTTTTTCTGTGTGACTTATTTCAGTTAGAATCATCATACCTGAATCCACTCATTATGCTGCTACGGGCCTGATGACATAGATTTCATTTCTGAGTGATACTGCATTGTACATAAGTACCACAATTTCATTATCCATTTTTCACTTTCTGTGATACTGAACTTATACGGTAAATGAGGTTCTTGTAAACAGAGGCGTCCCAAACTTTGGGGTGGCTGTGTCTTTTTGATTTTAATTTCCCTAAGCTATAGGACCATAAGTGGAAGTGCCCTAGGCTCTGTTGCTTTGTTTTTTAGATGTTTCAGGAAACACCATACACTTCTCCCGAGTGTCTGTTGGCAATATACATCCCGCCCATCAGCATAACAAGGCTCCCAGTTCTCCATGGCCTGTCCTGCCTTTCTGGATTTTACACTTTTTTCAGATGGCCCTTTTGACCGGGGGGAAGTGAGACTTCATTGTAGTGCAGATTTCCTTTGCAAGCTTGCTTGGTTGGCCAAAAAGGGCGTATGCGTTTTTTCCTGAATATATTCAGGAAAAAACGCATACGCCCTTTTTGGCCAAGTGCATCATTGTGGACGTTCTGCCTCTTTTCCTATGCTTTCAATGCAATTCCAGTCTACCTCCTGAAATCGGTTTCCTGCAATTCTGCCCCGCTTTCAAGTCCTCTTGGCAGCCTTACTTCAGTATATTTTTGGACGATAGCTGTCATTTATAACTCTGCAGGTTTTTGAATTACAGTACCCCTGAGCTCCTTTCTTCAACTCGCTTTCTTGTGAGCTGGCCGCAACACCGCAGGATGGCTTCAGGCCCTAATCTGGTTCCGGCACGGCACGCTGAGCCTTTGGTTAATTCCTCTTCCTGGTGGGAAATGAGAGTTAAATTTGCCCGTCCAGACACCTCCAGCTAGTCTCTCATTGGTTCTCGCTATTCCTGTTCATCTTCCACAGAAATTGCAAACTGGGCCAAACAGGAGGTTAAAGGGACTGACTCTCCAAGTCGGGAGAGTGTTAGTAAAGCGTCTGGAATGTTGCACCCGAGTACCAGGGTACGAAAACTGAGACATATTTGAACACGTCTCCCGATCACATGGTTGATCATACTCTAGGTTCCACATGCATGTTTTAGCTGAAGGAAGAATACCTTAAACCTGGGTAGTTGAAACCCGTGGAATGGGTACCATGCAATATGACTTCAAAGGGTCTTCATTTGCTCACCGAACCTCTCCAATCCTATCACTGCTGCATTTATGCCCCTGTACACATGCTTGATTCTCTTTCGGAGACATAGCAATCCATAGGTTTTAAGATACTTACTAGTCAGGTACATTCTTAGGCGTTTAATATGCGGTGTTGAGTCCATTTCGTTGAGCAAGGAGTAGCTCTTGTCTATTCCATATTTGGCTTAAGGAACTTTATCTGTGCTCATTTCAATCTTTGGTTTTATGCAGCTCCCCAACTCACCTTTACCCTTAAGCAAGCATAAGTTGGTTTTCTAAATTTGAGACCCTGTTCTGTTCTGTAATTCAGTTCCTGTGTAGCCAAGTTTACATTCCGTGTATTACTGATATCTTATGATGTTTCTTTTTCTGTGTGACTTATTTCAGTTAGAATCATCATACCTGAATCCACTCATTGTGCTACTAAGGGCCTGATGACATAGATTTCATTGCTGAGTGATATTGCTTTGTAAGTAAATACCACAACTTCTTTATCCATTTTTCACTTTCTGCGATGTTGAACTTGTACTGTAAACGAGGTTCTTGTAAACAGAGCTGTTGCAAACTTTGGGGTGGCTGTGTCTTTTTGATTTTAATTTCCCTAAGCTATAGGACCATAAGTGGAAGTGCCCTAGGCTCTGTTGCTTTGTTTTTTAGATGTTTCAGGAAACACCATACACTTCTCCCGAGTGTCTGTTGGCAATTTACATCCCGCCCATCAGCATAACAAGGCTCCCAGTTCTCCATGGCCTGTCCTGACTTTCTGGATTTTACACTTTTTTCAGATGGTCCTTTTGACCGGGGGGAAGTGAGACTTCATTGTAGTGCAGATTTCCTTTGCAAGCTTGCTTGGTTGGCCAAAAAGGGCGTATGCGTTTTTTCCTGAATATATTCAGGAAAAAACGCATACGCCCTTTTTGGCCAAGTGCATCATTGTGGACGTTCTGCCTCTTTTCCTATGCTTTCAATGCAATTCCAGTCTACCTCCTGAAATCGGTTTCCTGCAATTCTGCCCCGCTTTCAAGTCCTCTTGGCAGCCTTACTTCAGTATATTTTTGGACGATAGCTGTCATTTATAACTCTGCAGGTTTGTGAATTACAGTGCCCCTGAGCTCCTTTCTTCAACTCGCTTTCTTTTGAGCTGGCCGCAACACAGCAGGATGGCTTCAGGCCCTAATCTGGTTCCGGCACGGCATGCTGAGCCTTTGGTTATTTCCTCTTCCTGGTGGGAAATGAGAGTTAAATTTGCCCGTCCAGACACCTCTAGCTAGTCTCTCATTGGTTCTCCCTATTCCTGTTCATCTTCCGCAGAAATTGCAAACTGGGCCAAACAGGAGGTTGAAGGCGCTGACTCTCCAAGTGGGGAGAGTGTTAGTAAAGCGTCTGGAATGTTGCACCCGAGTACCAGGGTACGAAAACTGAGACATATTTGAACACGTCTCCCGTTCACACGGTTGATCATACTCTGGGTTCCACATGCATGTTTTAGCTGAAGGAAGAATACCTTAAACCTGGGTAGTTGAAACCCGTGGAATGGGTACCATGCAATATGACTTCAAAGGGTCTTCATTTGCTCACCGAACCTCTCCAATCCTATCACTGCTGCGTTTATGCCCCTGTACACATGCTTGATTCTCTTTTGGAGACATAGCAATCCATAGGTTTTAAGATACTTACTAGTCAGGTACATTCTTAGGCGTTTAATATGGGGTGTTGAGTCCATTTCATTGAGCAAGGAGTAGCTCTTGTCTATTCCATATTTGGCTTAAGGAACTTTATCTGTGCTCATTTCAATCTCTGGTTTTATGCAGCACCCCAACTCACCTTTCCTCTTAAGCAAACATAAGTTGGTTTTCTAAATTTTAGACCCTGTTCTGTTTTGTAATTCAGTTCATGTGTAGCCAAGTTCACATTCTGTGTATTAGTGATACCTTATGATGTTTCTTTTCTGTGTGACTTATTTCAGTTCGAATCATCATACCTGAATCCACTCATTATGGTGCTACGGGCCTGATGACATAGATTTCATTGCTGAGTGTTATTGCATTGTACGTAAGTACCACAACTTCTTCATCCATTTTTCACTTTCTGCGATATTGAACTTGTACCGTAAACGAGGTTCTTGTAAACAGAGCCGTCCCAAACTTTGGGGTGGCTGTGTCTTTTTGATTTTAATTTCCCTAAGCTATAGGACCATAAGTGGAAGTGCCCTAGGCTCTGTTGCTTTGTTTTTTAGATGTTTCAGGAAACACCATACACTTCTCCCGAGTGGCTGTTGGCAATTTACATCCCGCCCATCAGCATAAGAAGGCTCCCAGTTCTCCATGGCCTTTGGTGCCTTTCTGGATTTTACACTTTTTTCAGATGGCCCTTTTGACCCGGTGGAAGTGAGACTTCATTGTAGTGCAGATTTCCTTTGCAAGCTTACTTGGTTGGCCAAAAAGTGCGTATGCGTTTTTTCCTGAATATATTCAGGAAAAAACGCATATGCCCTTTTTGGCCAAGTGCATCATTGTCGAGGTTCTGACTCTCTTCATATGTGTTCAATGCAATTCCAGTCTACCTACTGAAATCGGTTTCCTGCAATTCTGCCTTGCTTTCAATGCCTCTTCATAGCCTTACCTCAATATATTTTTTGAAAATCGTTGGCCTTTATAACTCTGCAGGTTTTTGAATTGCAGTGGCCCTTAGCTCCATTTTTCAGCTCTTATTTTTGTGGTCTTGCCCCATAACCACAGGATTCCTTGAAGC
Organism: Pseudorca crassidens; assembly: GCF_039906515.1. NCBI lineage: Eukaryota > Metazoa > Chordata > Mammalia > Artiodactyla > Delphinidae > Pseudorca > Pseudorca crassidens. Next base: position 106,509,365 of record NC_090301.1, read on the forward strand.
CCTATTTTTCTTCTGGGGCACCTTGCTGTGCCTTTGGTTAATTCTTCTTACTGATGTGACATTAGAGTGACATGTGCCCATTGAAACCGCTACAGCTAGTTTCTCACTGGTTCCCCCTATTCCCATTCATCCTCCGCACTAACTGCAGACTGTGCAATACCAGAACTTAAAGGCATTGACTCTCCATGTGGGGATGTTGTTAGTAAAGTGGCTGGAATGTCGATCCGGAGCCCCAGGAGAGGAAAAATGAGGTGCATTTTAGAAACCTTTCCCGATCATATGGTATACCAGTCGCTGGGTTTCCCAAGCATGGTTTAGCTGTAGGAAGATTCCCTTCAACCTGGAGTGTTGGGACCCTTGGAATGAGTAGCATGAAGTATTGCATTAAACTTTCGGCAGTTGCTCACCAAAGCTCACCAATCCTCTCAGCCCCAAGTGTCCAGCCTTATGTCTTATCCAGCTGTGGGTTTATATGTGGTCAATCCAGGTTGCATCACAGCCCCTGAGCGAATTTTGTAAGAATTTTTCTCTCTTTCATTGTTTCAGCGTTTTGTTTTTAAAATTTATTTCTATAATGGGGTTTAGCTCATTTTCACTGCTGTGTTTGTGCCGCTCTGCACACACTTGATTCCCTTATGGAGATATATCAATACATGGGTTTTAAGATTCTTATTACTCAGATATATTTCTCTGCGGTGTATAGGGTGTGTTGAGGCCAGTTCATTGAGCAAGGTGTAGATCTTGTCTAATACCTATTTGGTTTATTGAACGGTATCTGTGCTAATTTCAAACTCTGGTTTTATGCATCACCCCACCTCTCCTTTCCCCTTAAGCTGACATAAGTGTGTTTTCTAAATGTGAGACACTGTTCTGTTCTGTAATTCATTTCTTGTGCAGCCATATTTACCCTCCCTCTATAAGTGATATCTTATGATATGTTTCTTTTTCTGTTTGACTTATTTCAAGTAGTATTATCGGACCTAAATCCACTCTTTATCCTTCTACTAGCCTTATTACATTGATTTCATGGTGAAGAGATATTCCATTGTACATAAGTACCACATCTTCTTTATCCATTGTTCTCTTTCCTGGGATATTTAAGGTGTACTGAAGTTGAGGTTCTTGTAAACAGAGTAGCCCTAAACTGTGGTGTGCTTGTGTCTTGTTGATTTTTAGACTTCCCTAGATATACTCCCATGATTGGAAGTGTCCTATGCTCTGTAGCTCTGTTTTTTAGATGATTTAGGAACCACCATACACTTCTCCAGAGTGGCTCTCGGCAGTTCACACACTGCCCATCAGCGTATAAAGGCTCCCTGTTCTCCATGGCCTGTCCTGCATTTCTGGTTTTTACAATTTTTTAGGATGGCCCTTTTGACTGGTGGGAAATGAGACTTCTTTGTTGTGCACATTTGCATTGCTTGCTTGCTTCGTTGCCCATAAAGTGCGTATGCGTTTTTTTCCTGGATATAATCAGGAAAAAACGCATACGCCCTTTTGGGCCAACTGCATCATTGTCGAAATTCTGCCGCTTTTCATGTGCGTTAAAGACGAGTCCAATCTATCTCTTGAAATCTGTTTCTTGCAATTCTGTCTTGCATTCAGATCCTCTTCTTTGCCTTACCTCAACATATTTTTGGACGTTAGTTTTCATTTATAACTCTGCAGGTTTGTGAATTGCAGTGACCCTGAGCTCCATTTTTTAAGTTGCTCTTTTGTGAGCTGGCCTCAAACCCGCAGGATTGCTTCAGGCCCTATTTTGGCTCCGGCGAGGCAGGCTGAGCCTTTCTTTAATTCTTATTCTTAATGGGAAATTAGAGTGATATGTGCCCGTCCAAACCCCTACAACTATTCTCTCATTGGTTCCCCCTCTTCCCGTTCATCCTCCTCACAATTTGCAAAATGTGTGAAACAGAAGTTTAAATGTGCTGATTCTCCAAGTGGGGAGATTCTAAGTAGCGTGGCTGGAATGGTGAACAGGAGCACCAGGAGAGGATAAATGAGGTGCATTTTAGACACATCTCCCGATCACATGGTGTACAGTCCTCTGGGTTTTCCATGCATGTTTTAGCTGTAGGAAGATCCCTTGAACCTGCAGATTTGGGACCCATTGAATGGGTACCAGGTAGTATTACTTTAAAGGGTGTGCATTTCCTCACCCAACCTCACATTTCTCTTAGCGCAAACAGTTTCCAGCCTTATGTCTCATCCTGCTGTGGGTCTAGATGTGTTCAATCCATGTTGCATCACCGTCCCTGAGGAAAAGTTGTAAGAGGTTTTCTCTGTCTCTCTGTCGTTTATTTTTTTCAATTTATTACTATATTGGTTACAGCTGATTTTCAAAGCTCTGTTTCTTGCTGCTGTACATCCACTTGATTCACGTACAGAGAGACATCAATAAATTCTTTTTCAGATTCTTACCAGTCGTATATATTCTTTTCCGGTGACTTGAGTGTGCTGAGTGCAGTTCTTTTAGCTACCGTGTAGGCCTTGTTGATTATCAGTTTGGTATTTGGAATGGTATCTTTGCTAATTTCAACCTCCTGGATGATGCCTCACCCCTCCCCACCTTTCCCGTTTAGCAGCCTTATGCGTGTTTTCTACATATTTGACTATGTTTTTGTTTTGTAATTTATTTCATGTGTAGCCATTTTGGATTCCACCTTTAAGTGATAGCTTATGATATGTGTCTTTTTCTTTTTGAATTCTGTCACTTAGAATGATCATACGTAACTCCTCGGGAGTTGTTACAACTGGCCATATTTCATTGATTTCCAGGCTGAATAATATTCCACTCTACCTAAGTACCACATCTCTATCCATTTTTTCCCTCCAGAGACATTTAAGTTATATCCTAGTCGAGGATCTTTTAAACAGAGAGGGGGTAAACATTGGGGTGCCTGTGTCCTCTCGATTTTTGTTTTTCCCAAGATATACGCCCATGAGTGCAAGTGCCCTATGCTCTGTAGCTCATTTTTTAGATGCTTTAGTAAACACAATACACTTCTCCAGAATGGCCGTTGGCAATATACATTTCCACTATAAGTCTCACAGGGCTCCCTCTTCTCGTTGCCCTGTCCTGCATTTCTGTTGTTTACGCTTTATGAGGATGGCTCTTCTGACTGATGCGAAGTGATATCTTTTGTAGTATTGACTTCCAGTGCCCACCTGTTTGGTTGGCTAAAAAAGTGTATGCCCTTTTCTTGAATATATACAGAAAAAAACGCATACACCCTTTTTGGCCAACTGCAATGTTGGCAATGTTCAGCTCCTTTTCTTGTGCTTAATGGCGAGTCCTTTCTACCTCCTCAAATCCCTTTCCTGCCATTCTCCCTTGCTTACAAGTCCTTTTCTTTGACTTTCCTCAAGACATTTTTCAGTGATGGATATTTTCAACTCTGCAGTTTTGTGAATTTTACTGCCCCTGAGTTCCATTGTTCAACTTGTGTTTATGGGAACTGGCCACAAAGCAGCGGGATTTCCTCAAGCCCTATACTGTTTCCATGGGCAACCCTAGCCTTTGGTCAATTCGTCTTCCTGATTGGAAATTAGAGTGACATGTGCCTGTCTGAACACCTAGGACTTGTCTCTCATTGTTCCTCATCCTTCCGCTTCATCCTCTGGACAAATTCCAAACTGTACGCAACAGGATGTTGACAGTGCTGACATCTCCAAGTGGGGAGACTGTTAGTAAAGACGCTGGAGGGGTGAACCCGAGCACCAGGAGATGAGGAGATGAGATGCCTTTTCCAAACTCTTCCCGATCAGACGGTATACCATCCTCTGGGTGTGACAGACATGTTTTAGCAGTAGGAAGAGTCCCATTCATGTAAGGAGAACACCAGGGCTTTTTCAAAATCAGTGTCTCCCCGAAACCCAAACTGGGGAAGTTTTTAAGCTACGGCTACACATATGTTCATTAAGGGCCTTGGGAAGTAGGCAGAGTCCAAACTTTAGATAATTGAAGTCTTCAGGGTCAGAAGCACTCACCACCAGCTTCCCTTAGGCTACACTTTAACTGTCATTGATAGATGATGTCAATAAAAATATCTATTCTTTTTCAGATTATTTCCCCTTATAGGTTATTGCAAAATGTTGAGTGTAGTTCCCTGTGCTATACAGTAGTTCCTTGTTGATGATCTATTTTATACATAGCAGTGTGTATGTGTTAATTCCAAACTGTTAATTTATCCCTCCTCCCACCTTTCCCCTTTGGTAATAATAAATTATAAGATTTTATACTTCTCAGAAATGGGGGAGCTGAAAGAGAGGTATCATTTTCAATGGAAAAGCATTTAAAACAGGATTGAAGGTTTAACCAAGATTATTAGATGTACATCCTTGGAAAGAAATCACTTCGTTTCTCTAATATTGACCTGACAAATAAGACAAACCTTTTCACTGAACTTGCTTATAAAAAGTGATGGAAATATCAAATGGAAGTGTTAAAAACATCTTATTTTACCCGAGCCTTATACACTGTTCTATGTTAACTACAGTTTGGCTCACACATCTGTTCATTGAGGTTACAATAGTCTCAATTTCTGTTACTGATCCTCCAGAGTGGACCCCAACAAGTGTCCCCCTGCCCAGTGTCATTGGGGCCAACAGATCGAGACTGAGTTTGGTTCACAAGCAAAGGAAACTTTATATTTTGATCAGAGAATGGAGAAGTGAGAGCATGCACTACCCCGTGGGCTGTGGGCTGGGCTGCTGTGTAGAGATCCTGTCAGAGTCAGTGGGAGGGAGGGAGGGGGCGGAGCTCTCGAGGGCCGGGTTGGCTGTAGCTCAGGCTCTATATCGTGGAGTCTGCACTGGGCCCCAGGAGCTGAGGTGTCGACCCAGCCATTCTGCACTAGGAAATCTGGTCTGAAGTGCCGGGTGTGGAACCTCTGCATGCGGGACCCTAGGAGCACGTGAAATTAGACAAAGCACAAAGGATAAAAAAGGTTAGACTTGACTTTATTGCCCAGATTCTATTTTTATCTCCCAGGGATTTTTAATGGGCTTTGCTGGGGACAAACCCCTCCTCTGCTTTTTGTCCCGTTCCTCATTCTTGGAGTGCTGAGGGTGCAGACCCTTCTTCTGTAACTGCTGAGTGCTGAGTTGGGAGCCCTCATACCCTGGGGCGAGGGTCAGAGCTTCTCCCCAGCAGCCTCCCGGTGACGTTGATTGTCCCCAGGACCCCTGCCTCCCTGCTCGTCCACCTGAGCACCAGCATTGGAAGTGTTATAGATTCTAATGACCTTTAAGGGTCCAGGAAAGAGATGTGCAGAGACGCTGTGGGGGCCGGTTTCACCCCGCCCCACATTTGTTTGGCCACCTTAGGCTGACCGTTTCTGCCAGCCTAGATGCTCTGACCAGTAGTCTGCGCTTTCTTCAATTAGGCCCCTGAATTAACGTACAAACAGCACCAGGTGTCAGAGCCCTGCCCGCTCAACTCCCAGACAGTCCAGGGTCAGTGGTGATCAAGGACCATGATGGCCACTGAGTCAACAGCCTTTTGAAGTAAACAGGAGTCCAGCCGGTCTTATTGGCCACCATCATCACGGTGTCTGTAGGCTTTTCTATGGTGACAGTGTGGTATACTGTTCCCCCGCCAAGATTATTAGCTCCCCTCTGGGTGCAGTAAGTCCTGCAAGCAGTAGTCTACTCTTTTGGGACACACTCTTGTTGTTTTATGAGAGAAACTCCAGGTCAAGTGATGTTCACACGAGTCGTCATGGTGCCCTGTTGCCCCCGGTTATCTCTCTGGATGTTGGAGTTGGAGGGCCTCCTCACTCGAGGTCGGTGTGCCCGCGGAGCGAACCCTGCAACTTCAGGGCATGGTTGGTGGTTAGGATCACCACGTGGGGTCCTTTTCCCTTAGGAGGGAGGTGGCCTTTTGGGCTGCTGATTTCCAGGTTTTTAGATACCGCCAGTATCTTGGCCAGATGTGGCAGTGGGCCAAGCCCCTTAGTGACCGTAGTTTATCCTACCTGGATGGCATTCTTGCATTGTTCCATTTCAAGTGGTCCCAGTTTTTGCACTAATTCTCCAATGGCGATTCACCTTTCACCGGGAATGTAAAGGTCAAAGGGTTTAGCTAAATTAGGGAGTTCCAGGGCAAGGGTCTGAATTGACTGCTCTTTCCATTCTTGAAAGGCCACTTCTGGATTCTATTCAAAAGGATCATCATCTTTTCCTTTCAGTGTTTCATATAGAGGCCCAGCTAGTAGACTGTAGTTAGGGATCCAGAAGCAGCAAACCCTGGCCTCCCCAGGAACCCCTAAGCTGTCTTCTAGTTTTAGAAAGGGGTAAGGCTGAAAATGGTTTCTTCCCTTTCCTGGGATGGGCTTCTCCGACCTTCTGTGAGAATGAAGCCCAGGCAGGTCACTGCAGTCTGTGATATTTGAGCTTTTTCTTGGACAACTTCTATCCTTTATTGGCTTGGTAGTTCAGAGGCCTCCTTAGTAGGGCTAGCAATCAGAATTTCGCCTGCATATTGAAGGAGGGTTTCCTTTTCCAGAGGTAGAACTTTTAGGTCTTTAGCTAAGCTTTCCCCAAAGATGGTGTGGGAATTTTTGCACCCTTGGGGCCGAACGGCCCGGAAGTATTGTTTTAGTTGTATGTTGAGTCCTGCCACTCACAAGCCAAAATTTCTTGTGACTCTGGGACTAATGGAATACAAAAGAAGGCATCATTGAAGACTAATACAGAATACCATGTCCTGGTGGTTGGTAGAATGACCAGCAGGGTGTAGGAATTAGGAGCAACTGGAGGTATATCCTCGGTGGCTTCACTGACTGTCCTGACATCCTTTACCAGGTCCCCAGCAGCCCATGGGACTCTCGTGGTCAGACCAATCCCAGAATATGGAGCTCACCTGGGCAGGTACCCCACCCCCACCCCAGCCCACGGAGCTCTCGTGGTCAGGCCCCTCCCAGGATACAGAGCTACCCTTGCAGGTACCGTGGCAGGGCTGGGCACACAGGAACCGTGCACATAGCCCTCATTGCAGAGCACCCCCAGCTCACCTGTCGCTCAGAGCTGACACAGAGCACCTCAGAGCAGGACTTGAACTAACAAACAGCAGCTGCGACAGGTCTGTAACCCTGGGCATCACTCCGTGAGGCCTCCCTCCACCTGGTCTTCCAGAGACTTCCACTGCACCCGGGGCACCAGGCCTCTGTCTCCAACCACCACCCACCCCTCCTCTCCCTGACTCCTGGGTTCCTCTCATTAGGAGAGGGTTTTCTTGAAGTTGTCTCCCACTCATGGGCCAGATAAAATGATTAGAAAACAAGCCAAAGCTGCAGCCCCTTGTCTATCCTGACTCTCAGGAGCCCACACCTGTTCCTTGGACCTGGCCGGTTCAGCAAGTTCCATTTTCTGCAACTGTGAGCCCCTGAGGGGTGATGATTGGCTGACCTGGGCAGCCTTACCGTGCCGGCCAGCCCTCCCCAGGTGTGCCTGGGTTGAGATCAATATAAATACCACTCCAGGCAGCAAGAGCCCCTGCAGCCGTGCCTGACGCCATTTTCTCTGCCCTGTCAGCAGTCTCGGGGCTGGGCTGGTGGGAGGGAGTGAGAGGCCACGGCTTTGTGGGTGGCCCAGTGTGAGTGGGGCTCTGCTGGACTTTCTGCAGCAGTTGCCAGGCTGCCACCTGCTAAAGAAGAGGATGTGTCACCCATACCTGCTGCTGGAATTTCTCCCTGGGCAGAGGTGAGGAAGGAAAAAAGCAGTGGGGGCAGGGACAGGACGGGTATCTCAGGCAGGGAAATGGAAATCTTCCAGAAGAGCACCCAGGGCCAGGACCATCCTGGCTGGCCTGCAGGCACCAAGTCGGCCGGCATGCTGTCACTCGTGTGGCTCTATGGCCCTTCCTCTAGGCTTTCAAGTCCTTGTATATATTCAGGTGTTTTACCTGGGACGGGTGGGAATAGTTCAGCAGCAACTGGCCTGGGGCTCAGCTCACGTTTACTCACAGATGCCTCGGCACGGTGCCCCAGCTTTGCAATGAGGACGCTTGTTGCGTGGGGGCTGCTGGCTGAATGGGAGACGATTCCCCACCACTGACCAACTTCAGAATTGTTTACAACTGGAGCAAGTGCCCTGATACGGTTTTCCTCTGTGTAACTGGTGGGTTCTGTGTTTTTTTCTCTTTTTCGTTTTTGGTTCAAGGTAGATTTTATTCCTCTTTTTTGTATTTACAGATATAAGCATGGAAATAATTTATTCATATAAATACATGTATGTGCAGGGAATAATTGTTTTTTCTGTTTTATTTTTTAAATTTTATTTCTTTTTAATTTTGAATTTTATTTTATATTTTTATACAGCAGGTTCTTATTGGTTATCTATTTTATACATATAAATGTATACATGCCAATCCCAGTCTCTCAACTCCTCCCACCACCACCCCCCCAACAGCTTTCCCCCCTTGTTGTCCATACGTTTGTTGTCTACATCTGTTGCTCTATTTATGCCTTGCAAAATGGTTAATCTGTACAGTTTTTCTAGGTTCCACATATATGCATGAATATACAAGATTTGTTTTTCTCTTTCTGACTTACTTCACTCTGTATGACAGTCTCTAGATCCATCGACGTCTCTACAAATGACCCAATTTCATTCCTTTTCATGGCTTAGTAATATTCCATTTTATATATGTACCACAGCTTTATGCATTCGTCTGTCTGTGGGCATTTAGGTTGCTTCCATTACCTCGATATTGTAAATAGTGATGCAATGAACATTGCGGTGAATGACTCTTTTTGATTTATGGTTTTGTCTGGGTATATGTCCAGTACTGGGATTGCTGTATCATATGGTAATTCTATTGTTAGTTTCTTAAGAAATTCCATATTGTTCTCCATAATGACTGTATCAATTTATATTCCCAACAATAGTGGAAGAGGGTTCCTTTTCGCCACACCCTTTCCAGCATTTTTTGTTTGTAGATTTTCTATGATGCCTATTCTACCAGGTGTGAGGTGATACCTCATTGTTGAATCCATTTCGTTGAGCAAGGGGTAGGTCTTGTCTATTACATATTTGGCTTATGGAACGGTATCTGTGCTAATTTCAAACTCTGCTTTCATGCAGCACCCCAACTCACCTTCCCCCTTAAGCAGGCATAAGTTGGTTTTCTAAACTTGAGACCCTGTTCTGTTTTGTAATTCAGTTCATGTGTAGCCAAGTTCACATTCTGTGTATTAGTGATACCTTATGATGTTTCTTCTTCTGTGTGACTTATTTCACTTAGAATCATCGTGCCTCAATCCACTCATTATGCTGGCATGGGCCTGGTGACATAGATTTCATTGCTGAGTGGTGTTCTGTTGTACATAAGTACCGCAACTTCTTTATCCATTATTTGCTCTCTGGGATATTAAACTTGTGCCGTAGAAGAGATTTCTGTAAAAAGAGCCGTCCCAAATTTTGGGGTGGCTGTGTCTTTTTGATTTTAATTTCCCTAAGCTATAGGACCATAAGTGGAAGTGCCCTTGGCTCTGTTGCTTTGTTTTCTAGGTGTTTCAGGAAACACCATACACTTCTCCCGAGTGTCTGTTGGCAATGTACATCCCGCCCATCAGCATAACAAGGCTCCCAGTTCTCCATGGCCTGTCCTGCCTTTCTGGATTTTACACTTTTTTCAGATGGCCCTTTTGACCGGGGGGAAGTGAGACTTCATTGTAGTGCAGATTTCCTTTGCAAGCTTGCTTGGTTGGCCAAAAAGGGCGTATGCGTTTTTTCCTGAATATATTCAGGAAAAAACGCATACGCCCTTTTTGGCCAAGTGCATCATTGTGGACGTTCTGCCTCTTTTCCTATGCTTTCAATGCAATTCCAGTCTACCTCCTGAAATCGGTTTCCTGCAATTCTGCCCCGCTTTCAAGTCCTCTTGGCAGCCTTACTTCAGTATATTTTTGGACGATAGCTGTCATTTATAACTCTGCAGGTTTGTGAATTACAGTGCCCCTGAGCTCCTTTCTTCAACTCGCTTTCTTGTGAGCTGGCCGCAACACCGCAGGATGGCTTCAGGCCCTAATCTGGTTCCGGCACGGCACGCTGAGCCTTTGGTTATTTCCTCTTCCTGGTGGGAAATGAGAGTTAAATTTGCCCGTCCAGACACCTCCAGCTAGTCTCTCATTGGTTCTCGCTATTCCTGTTCATCTTCCGCAGAAATTGCAAACTGGGCCAAACAGGAGGTTAAAGGGACTGACTCTCCAAGTCGGGAGAGTGTTAGTAAAGCGTCTGGAATGTTGCACCCGAGTACCAGGGTACGAAAACTGAGACATATTTGAACACGTCTCCCGATCACATGGTTGATCATACTCTAGGTTCCACATGCATGTTTTAGCTGAAGGAAGAATACCTTAAACCTGGGTAGTTGAAACCCGTGGAATGGGTACCATGCAATATGACTTCAAAGGGTCTTCATTTGCTCACCGAACCTCTCCAATCCTATCACTGCTGCGTTTATGCCCCTGTACACATGCTTGATTCTCTTTTGGAGACATAGCAATCCATAGGTTTTAAGATACTTACTAGTCAGGTACATTCTTAGGCGTTTAATATGTGGTGTTGAGTCCATTTCGTTGAGCAAGGAGTAGCTCTTGTCTATTCCATATTTGGCTTAAGGAACTTTATCTGTGCTCATTTCAATCTCTGGTTTTATGCAGCACCCCAACTCACCTTTACCCTTAAGCAAGCATAAGATGGTTTTCTAAATTTGAGACCCTCTTCTGTTCTGTAATTCAGTTCCTGTGTAGCCAAGTTTACATTCCGTGTATTACTGATATCTTATGATGTTTCTTTTTCTGTGTGACTTATTTCAGTTAGAATCATCATACCTGAATCCACTCATTATGCTGCTATGGGCCTAATGACATAGATTACATTGCTGAGTGATACTGCATTGTACGTAAGTACCACAAGTTCTTTATCCATTTTTCACTTTCTGTGATATTGACCTTGTACGGTAAACGAGGTTCTTGTAAACAGAGGCATCCCAAACTTTGGGGTGGCTGTGTCTTTTTGATTTTAATTTCACTAAGCTATAGGACCATAAGTGGAAGTGCCCTAGGCTCTGTTGCTTTGTTTTTTAGATGTTTCAGGAAACACCATACACTTGTCCCAAGTGTGTGTTGACAATTTACATCCCGCCCATCAGCATAACAATGCTTCCAGTTCTCCATGGCCTGTCCTGCCTTCCTGGATTTTACACTTTTTTCAGATGGCCCTTTTCACCGGGGGGAAGTGAGACTTCATTGTAGTGCAGATTTCCTTTGCAAGCTTGCTTGGTTGGCCAAAAAGGGCGTATGCGTTTTTTCCTGAATATATTCACGAAAAAACGCATACGCCCTTTTTGGCCAAGTGCATCATTGTGGACCTTCTGCCTCTTTTCCTATGCTTTCAATGCAATTCCAGTCTACCTCCTGAAATGGGTTTCCTGCAATTCTGCCCCGCTTTCAAGTCCTCTTGGCAGCCTTACTTCAGTATATTTTTGGACGATAGCTGTCATTTATAACTCTGCAGGTTTGTGAATTACAGTGCCCCTGAGCTCCTTTCTTCAACTCGCTTTCTTGTGAGCTGGCCGCAACACCGCAGGATGGCTTCAGACCCTAATCTGGTTGCGGCACAGCACGCTGAGCCTTTGGTTAATTCCTCTTCCTGGTGGGAAATGAGAGTGAAATTTGCCCGTCCAGACACCTCCAGCTAGTCTCTCATTGGTTCTCGCTATTCCTGTTCATCTTCCGCAGAAATTGCAAACTGGGCCAAACAGGAGGTTAAAGGGACTGACTCTCCAAGTCGGGAGAGTGTTAGTAAAGCGTCTGGAATGTTGCACCCGAGAATCAGGGGAGGAGAACTGAGACATATTTGAACACGTCTCCCGTTCACACGGTTGATCATACTCTTGGTTCCACATGCATGTTTTAGCTGAAGGAAGAATACCTTAAACCTGGGTAGTTGAAACCCGTGGAATGGGTACCATGCAATATGACTTCAAAGGGTCTTCATTTGCTCACCGAACCTCTCCAATCCTATCACTGCTGCGTTTATGCCCCTGTACACACGCTTGATTCTCTTTTGGAGACATCGCAATCCATAGGTTTAAAGATACTTACTAGTCAGGTACATTCTTAGGCGTTTAATATGGGGTGTTGAGTCCATTTCGTTGAGCAAGGAGTAGCTCTTGTCTATTCCATATTTGGCTTAAGGAACTTTATCTGTGCTCATTTCAATCTCTGGTTTTATGCAGCACCCCAACTCACCTTTCCCCTTAAGCAAGCATAAGTTGGTTTTCTAAATTTGAGACCCTGTTCTGTTTTGGAATTCAGTTCCTGTGTAGCCAAGTTTACATTCCGTGTATTAGTGATATCTTATGATGTTTCTTTTTCTGTGTGACTTATTTCAGTTAGAAGCATCGTACCTGAATCCACTCATTATGCTGCTACGGGCCTGATGACATAGATTTCATTGCTGAGTGATACTGCATTGTACGTAAGTACCACAAGTTCTTTATCCATTTTTCACTTTCTGTGATACTGAACTTGTACGGTAAACGAGGTTCTTGTAAACAGAGGCGTCCCAAACTTTGGGGTGGCTGTGTCTTTTTGATTTTAATTTCCCTAAGCTATAGGACCATAAGTGGAAGTGCCCTAGGCTCTGTTCCTTTGTTTTTTAGATGTTTCAGGAAACACCATACACTTCTCCCCAGTGTCTGTTGGCAATTTACATCCCGCCCATCAGCATAACAAGGCTCCCAGTTCTCCATGGCCTGTCCTGCCTTTCTGGATTTTACACTTTTTTCAGATGGCCCTTTTGACCGGGAGGAAGTGAGACTTCATTGTAGTGCAGATTTCCTTTGCAAGTTTGCTTGGTTGGCCAAAAAGGGCGTATGCGTTTTTTCCTGAATATATTCAGGAAAAAACACATACGCCCTTTTTGGCCAAGTGCATCATTGAGGACGTTCTGCCTCTTTTCCTATGCTTTCAATGCAATTCCAGTCTACCTCCTGAAATCGGTTTCCTGCAATTCTGCCCTGCTTTCAAGTCCTCTTGGCAGCCTTACTTCAGTATATTTTTGGACGATAGCTGTCATTTATAACTCTGCAGGTTTGTGAATTACAGTGCCCCTGAGCTCTTTTCTTCAACTCGCTTTCTTGTGAGCTGGCCGCAACACCGCAGGATGGCTTCAGGCCCTAATCTGGTTCCGGCACGGCACGCTGAGCCTTTGGTTAATTCCTCTTCCTGGTGGGAAATGAGAGTTAAATTTGCCCGTCCAGACACCTCCAGCTAGTCTCTCATTGGTTCTCGCTATTCCTGTTCATCTTCCGCAGAAATTACAAACTGGGCCAAACAGGAGGTTAAAGGGACTGAGTCTCCAAGTGGGGAGAGTGTTAGTAAAGCGTCTGGAATGTTGCACCCGAGTACCAGGGTACGAAAACTGAGACATATTTGAACACGTCTCCCGATCACATGGTTGATCATACTCTAGGTTCCACATGCATGTTTTAGCTGAAGGAAGAATACCTTAAACCTGGGTAGTTGAAACCCGTGGAATGGGTACCATGCAATATGATTTCAAAGGATCTTCATTTGCTCACCGAACCTCTCCAATCCTATCACTGCTGCGTTTATGCCCCTGTACACATGCTTGATTCTCTTTCGGAGACATAGCAATCCATAGGTTTTAAGATACTTACTAGTCAGGTACATTCTTAGGCGTTTAATATGCGGTGTTGAGTCCATTTCGTTGAGCAAGGAGTAGCTCTTGTCTATTCCATATTTGGCTTAAGGAACTTTATGTGTGCTCATTTCAATCTCTGGTTTTATGCAGCACCCCAACTCACCTTTCCCCTTAAGCAAGCATAAGTTGGTTTTCTAAATTTGACACCCTGTTCTGTTCTGTAATTCAGTTCCTGTGTAGCCAAGTTTACATTCCGTGTATTACTGATATCTTATGATGTTTCTTTTTCTGTGTGACTTATTTCAGTTAGAATCATCATACCTGAATCCATTCTTTGTGCTGCTAAGGGCCTGTTGACATAGATTTCATTGCTGAGTGATATTGCTTTGTAAGTAAATACCACAACTTCTTTATCCATTTTTCACATTTGCGATGTTGAACTTGTACTGTAAACGAGGTTCTTGTAAACAGAGCCGTTCCATACTTTGGGGTGGCTGTGTCTTTTTGATTTTAATTTCCCTAAGCTATAGGACCATAAGTGGAAGTGCCCTAGGCTCTGTTGCTTTGTTTTTTAGATGTTTCAGGAAACACCATACACTTCTCCCGAGTGTCTGTTGGCAATTTACATCCCGCCCATCAGCATAACAAGGCTCCCAGTTCTCCATGGCCTGTCCTGCCTTTCTGGATTTTATTCTTTTTTCAGATGGCCCTTTTGACCGGGGGGAAGTGAGACTTCATTGTAGTGCAGATTTCCTTTGCAAGTTTGCTTGGTTGGCCAAAAAGGGCGAATGCATTTTTTCCTGAATATATTCAGGAAAAAACGCATACGCCCTTTTTGGCCAAGTGCATCATTGAGGACGTTCTGCCTCTTTTCCTATGCTTTCAATGCAATTCCAGTCTACCTCCTGAAATCGGTTTCCTGCAATTCTGCCCCGCTTTCAAGTCCTCTTGGCAGCCTTACTTCGGTATATTTTTGGACGATAGCTGTCATTTATAACTCTGCAGGTTTGTGAATTACAGTGCCCCTGAGCTCCTTTCTTCAACTCGCTTTCTTGTGAGCTGGCCGCAACACCGCAGGATGGCTTCAGGCCCTAATCTGGTTCCGGCACGGCACGCTGAGCCTTTGGTTATTTCCTCTTCCTGGTGGGAAATGAGAGTTAAATTTGCCCGTCCAGACACCTCCAGCTAGTCTCTCATTGGTTCTCCCTATTCCTGTTCATCTTCCACAGAAATTGCAAACTGGGCCAAACAGGAGGTTAAAGGGACTGACTCTCCAAGTCGGGAGAGTGTTAGTAAAGCGTCTGGAATGTTGCACCCGAGTACCAGGGTACGAAAACTGAGACATATTTGAACACGTCTCCCGTTCACACGGTTGATCATACTCTGGGTTCCACATGCATGTTTTAGCTGAAGGAAGAATACCTTAAACCTGGGTAGTTGAAACCCGTGGAATGGGTACCATGCAATATGACTTCAAAGGGTCTTCATTTGCTCACCGAACCTCTCCAATCCTATCACTGCTGCGTTTATGCCCCTGTACACATGCTTGATTCTCTTTTGGAGACATAGCAATCCATAGGTTTTAAGATACTTACTAGTCAGGTACATTCTTAGGCGTTTAATATGGGGTGTTGAGTCCATTTCATTGAGCAAGGAGTAGCTCTTGTCTATTCCATATTTGGCTTAAGGAACTTTATCTGTGCTCATTTCAATCTCTGGTTTTATGCAGCACCCCAACTCACCTTTTCTCTTAAGCAAACATAAGTTGGTTTTCTAAATTTGAGACCCTGTTCTGTTTTGGAATTCAGTTCCTGTGTAGCCAAGTTTACATTCCGTGTATTAGTGATATCTTATGATGTTTCTTTTTCTGTGTGACTTATTTCAGTTAGAATCATCGTACCTGAATCCACTCATTATGCTGCTAAGGGCCTGATGACATAGATTTCATTGCTGAGTGATACTGCATTGTACGTAAGTACCACAAGTTCTTTATCCAGTTTTCACTTTCTGTGATACTGAACTTGTACGGTAAACGAGGTTCTTGTAAACAGAGGCGTCCCAAACTTTGGGGTGGCTGTGTCTTTTTGATTTTAATTTCCCTAAGCTATAGGACCATAAGTGGAAGTGCCCTAGGCTCTGTTCCTTTGTTTTTTAGATGTTTCAGGAAACACCATACACTTCTCCCGAGTGTCTGTTGGCAATTTACATCCCGCCCATCAGCATAACAAGGCTCCCAGTTCTCCATGGCCTGTCCTGCCTTTCTGGATTTTACACTTTTTTCAGATGGCCCTTTTGACCGGGGGGAAGTGAGACTTCATTGTAGTGCAGATTTCCTTTGCAAGTTTGCTTGGTTGGCCAAAAAGGGCGTATGCGTTTTTTCCTGAATATATTCAGGAAAAAACGCATACGCCCTTTTTGGCCAAGTGCATCATTGAGGACGTTCTGCCTCTTTTCCTATGCTTTCAATGCAATTCCAGTCTACCTCCTGAAATCGGTTTCCTGCAATTCTGCCCCACTTTCAAGTCCTCTTGGCAGCCTTACTTCGGTATATTTTTGGACGATAGCTGTCATTTATAACTCTGCAGGTTTGTGAATTACAGTGCCCCTGAGCTCCTTTCTTCAACTCGCTTTCTTGTGAGCTGGCCACAACACCGCAGGATGGCTTCAGGCCCTAATCTGGTTCCGGAACGGCACGCTGAGCCTTTGGTTAATTCCTCTTCCTGGTGGGAAATGAGAGTTAAATTTACCCGTCCAGACACCTCCAGCTAGTCTCTCATTGGATCTCCCTATTCCTGTTCATCTTCCGCAGAAATTGCAAACTGGGCCAAACAGGAGGTTAAAGGGACTGACTCTCCAAGTTGGGAGAGTGTTAGTAAAGCGTCTGGAATGTTGCACCCGAGTACCAGGGTACGAAAACTGAGACATATTTGAACACGTCTCCCGTTCACACGGTTGATCATACTCTGGGTTCCACATGCATGTTTTAGCTGAAGGAAGAATACCTTAAACCTGGGTAGTTGAAACCCGTGGAATGGGTACCATGCAATATGACTTCAAAGGGTCTTCATTTGCTCACCGAACCTCTCCAATCCTATCACTGCTGCGTTTATGCCGCTGTACACATGCTTGATTCTCTTTCGGAGACATAGCAATCCATAGGTTTTAAGATACTTACTAGTCAGGTACATTCTTAGGCGTTTAATATGGGGTGTTGAGTCCATTTCGTTGAGCAAGGAGTAGCTCTTGTCTATTCCATATTTGGTTTAAGGAACTTTATCTGTGCTCATTTCAATCTCTGGTTTTATGCAGCACCCCAACTCACCTTTACCCTTAAGCAAGCATATGTTGGTTTTGTGAATTTGAGACCCTGTTCTGTTCTGTAATTCAGTTCCTGTGTAGCCAAGTTTACATTCCGTGTATTACTGATATCTTATGATGTTTCTTTTTCTGTGTGACTTATTTCAGTTAGAATCATCATACCTGAATCCACTCATTATGCTGCTATGGGCCTAATGACATAGATTACATTGCTGAGTGATACTGCATTGTACGTAAGTACCACAAGTTCTTTATCCATTTTTCTCTTTCTGTGATATTGACCTTGTACGGTAAACGAGGTTCTTGTAAACAGAGGCGTCCCAAACTTTGGGGTGGCTGTGTCTTTTTGATTTTAATTTCACTAAGCTATAGGACCATAAGTGGAAGTGCCCTAGGCTCTGTTGCTTTGTTTTTTAGATGTTTCAGGAAACACCATACACTTCTCCCGAGTGTCTGTTGGCAATTTACATCCCGCCCATCAGCATAACAAGGCTTCCAGTTCTCCATGGCCTGTCCTGCCTTTCTGGATTTTACACTTTTTTCAGATGGCCCGTTTGACCGGGGGGAAGTGAAACTTCATTGTAGTGCAGATTTCCTTTGCAAGCTTGCTTGGTTGGCCAAAAAGTGCGTATGCGTTTTTTCCTGAATATATTCAGGAAAAAACGCATACGCCCTTTTTGGCCAAGTGCATCATTGTGGACGTTCTGCCTCTTTTCCTATGCTTTCAATGCAATTCCAATCTACCTCCTGAAATCGGTTTCCTGCAATTCTGCCCCGCTTTCAAGTCCTCTTGGCAGCCTTACTTCAGTATATTTTTGGACGATAGCTGTCATTTATAACTCTGCAGGTTTGTGAATTACAGTGCCCCTGAGCTCCTTTCTTCAACTCGCTTTCTTGTGACCTGGCCGCAACACCGCAGGATGGCTTCAGGCCCTAATCTGGTTCCGGCACGGCACGCTGAGCCTTTGGTTAATTCCTCTTCCTGGTGGGAAATGAGAGTTAAATTTGCCCGTCCAGACACCTCCAGCTAGTCTCTCATTGGTTCTCGCTATTCCTGTTCATCTTCCGCAGAAATTGCAAACTGGGCCAAACAGGAGGTTAAAGGGACTGACTCTCCAAGTCGGGAGAGTGTTAGTAAAGCGTCTGGAATGTTGCACCCGAGTACCAGGGTACGAAAACTGAGACATATTTGAACACGTCTCCCGATCATATGGTTGATCATAATCTAGGTTCCACATGCATGTTTTAGCTGAAGGAAGAATACCTTAAACCTGGGTAGTTGAAACCCGTGGAATGGGTACCATGCTATATGACTTCAAAGGGGCTTCATTTGCTCACCGAACCTCTCCAATCCTATCACTGCTGCATTTATGCCCCTTTACACATGCTTGATTCTCTTTCGGAGACATAGCAATCCATAGGTTTTAAGATACTTACTAGTCAGGTACATTCTTAGGCGTTTAATATGCGGTGTTGAGTCCATTTCGTTGAGCAAGGAGTAGCTCTTGTCTATTCCATATTTGGCTTAAGGAACTTTATCTGTGCTCATTTCAATCTCTGGTTTTATGCAGCACCCCAACTCACCTTTCCCCTTAAGCAAGCATAAGTTGGTTTTCTAAATTTGACACCCTGTTCTGTTCTGTAATTCAGTTCCTGTGTAGCCAAGTTTACATTCCGTGTATTACTGATATCTTATGATGTTTCTTTTTCTGTGTGACTTATTTCAGTTAGAATCATCGTACCTGAATCTACTCTTTGTGCTGCTAAGGGCCTGTTGACATAGATTTCATTGCTGAGTGATATTGCTTTGTAAGTAAATACCACAACTTCTTTATCCATTTTTCACTTTTTGCGATGTTGAACTTGTACTGTAAACGAGGTTCTTGTAAACAGAGCCGTTCCATACTTTGGGGTGGCTGTGTCTTTTTGATTTTAATTTCCCTAAGCTATAGGACCATAAGTGGAAGTGCCCTAGGCTCTGTTCCTTTGTTTTTTAGATGTTTCAGGAAACACCATACACTTCTCCCGAGTGTCTGTTGGCAATTTACATCCCGCCCATAAGAATAACAAGGCTCCCAGTTCTCCATGGCCTGTCCTGCCTTTCTGGATTTTACACTTTTTTCAGATGGCCCTTTTGACTGGGGGGAAGTGAGACTTCATTGTAGTGCAGATTTCCTTTGCAAGTTTGCTTGGTTGGCCAAAAAGGGCGAATGCGTTTTTTCCTGAATATATTCAGGAAAAAACGCATACGCCCTTTTTGGCCAAGTGCATCATTGAGGACGTTCTGCCTCTTTTCCTATGCTTTCAATGCAATTCCAGTCTACCTCCTGAAATCGGTTTCCTGCAATTCTGCCCCGCTTTCAAGTCCTCTTGGCAGCCTTACTTCGGTATATTTTTGGACGATAGCTGTCATTTATAACTCTGCAGGTTTGTGAATTACAGTGCCCCTGAGCTCCTTTCTTCAACTCGCTTTCTTGTGAGCTGGCCGCAACACCGCAGGATGGCTTCAGGCCCTAATCTGGTTCCGGAACGGCACGCTGAGCCTTTGGTTAATTCCTCTTCCTGGTGGGAAATGAGAGTTAAATTTGCCCGTCCAGACACCTCCAGCTAGTCTCTCATTGGTTCTCGCTATTCCTGTTCATCTTCCGCAGAAATTGCAAACTAGGCCAAACAGGAGGTTAAAGGGACTGACTCTCCAAGTTGGGAGAGTGTTAGTAAAGCGTCTGGAATGTTGCACCCGAGTACCAGGGTACGAAAACTGAGACATATTTGAACACGTCTCCCGTTCACACGGTTGATCATACTCTGGGTTCCACATGCATGTTTTAGCTGAAGGAAGAATACCTTAAACCTGGGTAGTTGAAACCCATGGAATGGGTACCATGCAATATGACTTCAAAGGGTCTTCATTTGCTCACCGAACCTCTCCAATCCTATCACTGCTGCGTTTATGCCCCTGTACACATGCTTGATTCTCTTTTGGAGACATAGCAATCCATAGGTTTTAAGATACTTACTAGTCAGGTACATTCTTAGGCGTTTAATATGGGGTGTTGAGTCCATTTCATTGAGCAAGGAGTAGCTCTTGTCTATTCCATATTTGGCTTAAGGAACTTTATCTGTGCTCATTTCAATCTCTGGTTTTATGCAGCACCCCAACTCACCTTTTCTCTTAAGCAAACATAAGTTGGTTTTCTAAATTTGAGACCCTGTTCTGTTTTGGAGTTCAGTTCCTGTGTAGCCAAGTTTACATTCCGTGTATTAGTGATATCTTATGATGTTTCTTTTTCTGTGTGACTTATTTCAGTTAGAATCATCGTACCTGAATCCACTCATTATGCTGCTACGGGCCTGATGACATAGATTTCATTGCTGAGTGATACTGCATTGTACGTAAATACCACAAGTTCTTTATCCATTTTTCACTTTCTGTGATACTGAACGTGTATGGTAAACGAGGTTCTTGTAAACAGAGGCGTCCCAAACTTTGCGGTGGCTGTGTCTTTTTGATTTTAATTTCCCTAAGCTATAGGACCATAAGTGGAAGTGCCCTAGGCTCTGTTGCTTTGTTTTTTAGATGTTTCAGGAAACACCATACACTTCTCCCGAGTGTCTGTTGGCAATTTACATCCCGCCCATCAGCATAACAAGGCTCCCAGTTCTCCATGGCCTGTCCTGCCTTTCTGGATTTTATTCTTTTTTCAGATGGCCCTTTTGACTGGGGGGATGTGAGACTTCATTGTAGTGCAGATTTCCTTTGCAAGTTTGCTTGGTTGGCCAAAAAGGGCGTATGCGTTTTTTCCTGAATATATTCAGGAAAAAACGCATACGCCCTTTTTGGCCAAGTGCATCATTGTGGACGTTCTGCCTCTTTTCCTATGCTTTCAATGCAATTCCAGTCTACCTCCTGAAATCGGTTTCCTGCAATTCTGCCCCGCTTTCAAGTCCTCTTGGCAGCCTTACTTCAGTATATTTTTGGATGATAGCTGTCATTTATAACTCTGCAGTTTTGTGAATTACAGTGCCCCTGAGCTCCTTTCTTCAACTCGCTTTCTTGTGAGCTGGCCGCAACACCGCAAGATGGCTTCAGGCCCTAATCTGGTTCCGGCACGGCACGCTGAGCCTTTGGTTAATTCCTCTTCCTGGTGGGAAATGAGAGTTAAATTTGCCCATCCAGACACCTCCAGCTAGTCTCTCATTGGTTCTCGCTATTCCTGTTCATCTTCCGCAGAAATTGCAAACTGGGCCAAACAGGAGGTTAAAGGGACTGACTCTCCAAGTCGGGAGAGTGTTAGTAAAGCGTCTGGAATGTTGCACCCGAGTACCAGGGTATGAAAACTGAGACATATTTGAACACGTCTCCCGATCACATGGTTGATCATACTCTAGGTTCCACATGCATGTTTTAGCTGAAGGAAGAATACCTTAAACCTGGGTAGTTGAAACCCGTGGAATGGGTACCATGCAATATGACTTCAAAGGGTCTTCATTTGCTCACCGAACCTCTCCAATCCTATCACTGCTGCGTTTATGCCCCTGTACACATGCTTGATTCTCTTTCGGAGACATAGCAATCCATAGGTTTTAAGATACTTACTAGTCAGGTACATTCTTAGGCGTTTAAT
Source organism: Pseudorca crassidens (assembly GCF_039906515.1). Lineage (NCBI taxonomy): Eukaryota > Metazoa > Chordata > Mammalia > Artiodactyla > Delphinidae > Pseudorca > Pseudorca crassidens. Next base: position 106,530,985 of record NC_090301.1, read on the forward strand.
ATGGGGTGTTGAGTCCATTTCGTTGAGCAAGGAGTAGCTCTTGTCTATTCCATATTTGGCTTAAGGAACTTTATCTGTGCTCATTTCAATCTCTGGTTTTATGCAGCACCCCAACTCACCTTTCCCCTTAAGCAAGCATAAGTTGGTTTTCTAAATTTGACACCCTGTTCTGTTCTGTAATTCAGTTCCTGTGTAGCCAAGTTTACATTCCGTGTATTACTGATATCTTATGATGTTTCTTTTTCTGTGTGACTTATTTCAGTTAGAATCATCGTACCTGAATCCACTGTTTGTGCTGCTAAGGGCCTGTTGACATAGATTTCATTGCTGAGTGATATTGCTTTGTAAGTAAATACCACAACTTCTTTATCCATTTTTCACTTTTTGCGATGTTGAACTTGTACTGTAAACGAGGTTCTTGTAAACAGAGCCATTCCATACTTTGGGGTGGCTGTGTCTTTTGGATTTTAATTTCCCTAAGCTATAGGACCATAAGTGGAAGTGCCCTAGGCTCTGTTCCTTTGTTTTTTAGATGTTTCAGGAAACACCATACACTTCTCCCGAGTGTCTGTTGGCAATTTACATCCCGCCCATCAGCATAACAAGGCTCCCAGTTCTCCATGGCCTGTCCTGCCTTTCTGGATTTTATTCTTTTTTCAGATGGCCCTTTTGACCGGGGGGAAGTGAGACTTCATTGTAGTGCAGATTTCCTTTGCAAGTTTGCTTGGTTGGCCAAAAAGGGCGTATGCGTTTTTTCCTGAATATATTCAGGAAAAAACGCATACGCCCTTTTTGGCCAAGTGCATCATTGTGGACGTTCTGCCTCTTTTCCTATGCTTTCAATGCAATTCCAGTCTACCTCCTGAAATTGGTTTCCTGCAATTCTGCCCTGCTTTCAAGTCCTCTTGGCAGCCTTACTTCAGTATATTTTTGGACGATAGCTGTCATTTATAACTCTGCAGGGTTGTGAATTACAGTGCCCCTGAGCTCCTTTCTTCAACTCGCTTTCTTGTGAGCTGGCCGCAACACCGCAGGATGGCTTCAGGCCCTATTCTGGTTCCGGCACGGCACGCTGAGCCTTTGGTTAATTCCTCTTCCTGGTGGGAAATGAGAGTTAAATTTGCCCGTCCAGACACCTCCAGCTAGTCTCTCATTAGTTCTCGCTATTCCTGTTCATCTTCCGCAGAAATTGCAAACTGGGCCAAACAGGAGGTTAAAGGCCCTGACTCTCCAAGTGGGGAGAGTGTTAGTAAAGCGTCTGGAATGTTGCACCCGAGTACCAGGGTACGAAAACTGAGACATATTTGAACACGTCTCCCGTTCACACGGTTGATCATACTCTGGGTTCCACATGCATGTTTTAGCTGAAGGAAGAATACCTTAAACCTGGGTAGTTGAAACCCGTGGAATGGGTACCATGCAATATGACTTCAAAGGGTCTTCATTTGCTCACCGAACCTCTCCAATCCTATCACTGCTGCGTTTATGCCCCTGTACACATGCTTGATTCTCTTTTGGAGACATAGCAATCCATAGGTTTAAAGATACTTACTAGTCAGGTACATTCTTAGGCGTTTAATATGGGGTGTTGAGTCCATTTCGTTGAGCAAGGAGTAGCTCTTGTCTATTCCATATTTGGCTTAAGGAACTTTATCTGTGCTCATTTCAATCTCTGGTTTTATGCAGCACCCCAACTCACCTTTCCCCTTAAGCAAGCATAAGTTGGTTTTCTAAATTTGAGACCCTGTTCTGTTTTGGAATTCAGTTCCTGTGTAGCCAAGTTTACATTCCGTGTATTAGTGATATCTTATGATGTTTCTTTTTCTGTGTGACTTATTTCAGTTAGAATCATCGTACCTGAATCCACTCATTATGCTGCTACGGGCCTGATGACATAGATTTCATTGCTGAGTGATACTGCATTGTACATAAGTACCACAAGTTCATTATCCATTTTTCACTTTCTGTGATACTGAACTTATACGGTAAATGAGGTTCTTGTAAACAGAGGCGTCCCAAACTTTGCGGTGGCTGTGTCTTTTTGATTTTAATTTCCCTAAGCTATAGGACCATAAGTGGAAGTACCCTAGGCTCTGTTGCTTTGTTTTTTAGATGTTTCAGGAAACACCATACACTTCTCCCGAGTGTCTGTTGGCAATTTACATCCCGCCCATCAGGATAACAAGGCTCCCAGTTCTCCATGGCCTGTCCTGCCTTTCTGGATTTTACACTTTTTTCAGATGGCCCTTTTGACCGGGGGGATGTGAGACTTCATTGTAGTGCAGATTTCCTTTGCAAGTTTGCTTGGTTGGCCAAAAAGGGCGTATGCGTTTTTTCCTGAATATATTCAGGAAAAAACGCATACGCCCTTTTTGGCCAAGTGCATCATTGTGGACGTTCTGCCTCTTTTCCTATGCTTTCAATGCAATTCCAGTCTACCTCCTGAAATCGGTTTCCTGCAATTCTGCCCCGCTTTCAAGTCCTCTTGGCAGCCTTACTTCAGTATATTTTTGGACGATAGCTGTCATTTATAACTCTGCAGTTTTGTGAATTACAGTGCCCCTGAGCTCCTTTCTTCAACTCGCTTTCTTGTGAGCTGGCCGCAACACCGCAAGATGGCTTCAGGCCCTAATCTGGTTCCGGCACGGCACGCTGAGCCTTTGGTTAATTCCTCTTCCTGGTGGGAAATGAGAGTTAAATTTGCCCATCCAGACACCTCCAGCTAGTCTCTCATTGGTTCTCGCTATTCCTGTTCATCTTCCACAGAAATTGCAAACTGGGCCAAACAGGAGGTTAAAGGGACTGACTCTCCAAGTCGGGAGAGTGTTAGTAAAGCGTCTGGAATGTTGCACCCGAGTACCAGGGTACGAAAACTGAGACATATTTGAACACGTCTCCCGATCACATGGTTGATCATACTCTAGGTTCCACATGCATGTTTTAGCTGAAGGAAGAATACCTTAAACCTGGGTAGTTGAAACCCGTGGAATGGGTACCATGCAATATGACTTCAAAGGGTCTTCATTTGCTCACCGAACCTCTCCAATCCTATCACTGCTGCGTTTATGCCCCTGTACACATGCTTGATTCTCTTTTGGAGACATAGCAATCCATAGGTTTTAAGATACTTACTAGTCAGGTACATTCTTAGGCGTTTAATATGGGGTGTTGAGTCCATTTCATTGAGCAAGGAGTAGCTCTTGTCTATTCCATATTTGGCTTAAGGAACTTTATCTGTGCTCATTTCAATCTCTGGTTTTATGCAGCACCCCAACTCACCTTTTCTCTTAAGCAAACATAAGTTGGTTTTCTAAATTTGAGACCCTGTTCTGTTTTGGAGTTCAGTTCCTGTGTAGCCAAGTTTACATTCCGTGTATTAGTGATATCTTATGATGTTTCTTTTTCTGTGTGACTTATTTCAGTTAGAATCATCGAACCTGAATCCACTCATTATGCTGCTACGGGCCTGATGACATAGATTTCATTGCTGAGTGATACTGCATTGTACGTAAGTACCACAAGTTCTTTATCCATTTTTCACTTTCTGTGATACTGAACGTGTACGGTAAACGAGGTTCTTGTAAACAGAGGTGTCCCAAACTTGTGGGTGGCTGTGTCTTTTTTATTTTAATTTCCCTAAGCTATAGGACCATAAGTGGAAGTGCCCTAGGCTCTGTTCCTTTGTTTTTTAGATGTTTCAGGAAACACCATACACTTCTCCCGAGTGTCTGTTGGCAATTTACATCCCGCCCATCAGCATAACAAGGCTCCCAGTTCTCCATGGCCTGTCCTGCCTTTCTGGATTTTACACTTTTTTCAGATGGCCCTTTTGACCGGGGGAAAGTGAGACTTCATTGTAGTGCAGATTTCCTTTGCAAGTTTGCTTGGTTGGCCAAAAAGCGCGTATGCGTTTTTTCCTGAATATATTCAGGAAAAAACGCATACGCCCTTTTTGGCCAAGTGCATCATTGAGGACGTTCTGCCTCTTTTCCTATGCTTTCAATGCAATTCCAGTCTACCTCCTGAAATCGGTTTCCTGCAATTCTGCCCCGCTTTCAAGTCCTCTTGGCAGCCTTACTTCAGTATATTTTTGGACGATAGCTGTCATTTATAACTCTGCAGATTTGTGAATTACAGTGCCCCTGAGCTCCTTTCTTCAACTCGGTTTCTTGTGAGCTGGCCGCAACACCGCAGGATGGCTTCAGGCCCTAATCTGGTTCCGGCACGGCACGCTGAGCCTTTGGTTAATTCCTCTTCCTGGTGGGAAATGAGAGTTAAATTTGCCCGTCCAGACACCTCCAGCTAGTCTCTCATTGGTTCTCGCTATTCCTGTTCATCTTCCGCAGAAATTACAAACTGGGCCATACAGGAGGTTAAAGGGACTGACTCTCCAAGTCGGGAGAGTGTTAGTAAAGCGTCTGGAATGTTGCACCCGAGTACCAGGGTACGAAAACTGAGACATATTTGAACACGTCTCCCGATCACATGGTTGATCATACTCTAGGTTCCACATGCATGTTTTAGCTGAAGGAAGAATACCTTAAACCTGGGTAGTTGAAACCCGTGGAATGGGTACCATGCAATATGACTTCAAAGGATCTTCATTTGCTCACCGAACCTCTCCAATCCTATCACTGCTGCGTTTATGCCCCTGTACACATGCTTGATTCTCTTTCGGAGACATAGCAATCCATAGGTTTTAAGATACTTACTAGTCAGGTACATTCTTAGGCGTTTAATATGCGGTGTTGAGTCCATTTCGTTGAGCAAGGAGTAGCTCTTGTCTATTCCATATTTGGCTTAAGGAACTTTATCTGTGCTCATTTCAATCTCTGGTTTTATGCAGCACCCCAACTCACCTTTCCCCTTAAGCAAGCATAAGTTGGTTTTCTAAATTTGACACCCTGTTCTGTTCTGTAATTCAGTTCCTGTGTAGCCAAGTTTACATTCCGTGTATTACTGATATCTTATGATGTTTCTTTTTCTGTGTGACTTATTTCAGTTAGAATCATCGTACCTGAATCCACTCTTTGTGCTGCTAAGGGCGTGTTGACATAGATTTCATTGCTGAGTGATATTGCTTTGTAAGTAAATACCACAACTTCTTTATCCATTTTTCACTTTTTGCGATGTTGAACTTGTACTGTAAACGAGGTTCTTGTAAACAGAGCCATTCCAAACTTTGGGGTGGCTGTGTCTTTTTGATTTTAATTTCCCTAAGCTATAGGACCATAAGTGGAAGTGCCCTAGGCTCTGTTGCTTTGTTTTTTAGATGTTTCAGGAAACACCATACACTTCTCCCGAGTGTCTGTTGGCAATTTACATCCCGCCCATCAGCATAACAAGGCTCCCAGTTCTCCATGGCCTGTCCTGCCTTTCTGGATTTTATTCTTTTTTCAGATGGCCCTTTTGACCGGGGGGAAGTGAGACTTCATTGTAGTGCAGATTTCCTTTGCAAATTTGCTTGGTTGGCTAAAAAGGGCGTATGCGTTTTTTCCTGAATATATTCAGGAAAAAACGCATACGCCCTTTTTGGCCAAGTGCATCATTGTGGACGTTCTGCCTCTTTTCCTATGCTTTCAATGCAATTCCAGTCTACCTCCTGAAATCGGTTTCCTGCAATTCTGCCCCGCTTTCAAGTCCTCTTGGCAGCCTTACTTCAGTATATTTTTGGACGATAACTGTCATTTATAACTCTGAAGTTTTGTGAATTACAGTGCCCCTGAGCTCCTTTCTTCAACTCGCTTTCTTGTGAGCTGGCCGCAACACCGCAGGATGGCTTCAGGCCCTAATCTGGTTCCGGCACGGCACGCTGAGCCTTTGGTTATTTCCTCTTCCTGGTGGGAAATGAGAGTTAAATTTGCCCGTCCAGACACCTCCAGCTAGTCTCTCATTTGTTCTCCCTATTCCTGTTCATCTTCCACAGAAATTTCAAACTGGGCCAAACAGGAGGTTAAAGGGACTGACTCTCCAAGTCGGGAGAGTGTTAGTAAAGCGTCTGGAATGTTGCACCCGAGTACCAGGGTACGAAAACTGAGACATATTTGTACACGTCTCCCGTTCACACGGTTGATCATACTCTGGGTTCCACATGCATGTTTTAGCTGAAGGAAGAATACCTTAAACCTGGGTAGTTGAAACCCGTGGAATGGGTACCATGCAATATGACTTCAAAGGGTCTTCATTTGCTCACCGAACCTCTCCAATCCTATCACTGCTGCGTTTATGCCCCTGTACACATGCTTGATTCTCTTTCGGAGACATAGCAATCCATAGGTTTTAAGATACTTACTAGTCAGGTACATTCTTAGGTGTTTAATATGGGGTGTTGAGTCCATTTCATTGAGCAAGGAGTAGCTCTTGTCTATTCCATATTTGGCTTAAGGAACTTTATCTGTGCTCATTTCAATCTCTGGTTTTATGCAGCACCCCAACTCACCTTTTCTCTTAAGCAAACATAAGTTGGTTTTCTAAATTTGAGACCCTGTTCTGTTTTGGAGTTCAGTTCCTGTGTAGCCAAGTTTACATTCCGTGTATTAGTGATATCTTATGATGTTTCTTTTTCTGTGTGACTTATTTCAGTTAGAATCATCATACCTGAATCCACTCATTGTGCTGCTAAGGGCCTGATGACATAGATTTCATTGCTGAGTGATATTGCTTTGTAAGTAAATACCACAACTTCTTTATCCATTTTTCACTTTTTGCGATGTTGAACTTGTACTGTAAACGAGGTTCTTGTAAACAGAGCCATTCCAAACTTTGGGGTGGCTGTGTCTTTTTGATTTTAATTTCCCTAAGCTATAGGACCATAAGTGGAAGTGCCCTAGGCTCTGTTGCTTTGTTTTTTAGATGTTTCAGGAAACACCATACACTTCTCCCGAGTGTCTGTTGGCAATTTACATCCCGCCCATCAGCATAACAAGGCTCCCAGTTCTCCATGGCCTGTCCTGCCTTTCTGGATTTTATTCTTTTTTCAGATGACCCTTTTGACCGGGGGGAAGTGAGACTTCATTGTAGTGCAGATTTCCTTTGCAAATTTGCTTGGTTGGCCAAAAAGGACGTATGCGTTTTTTCCTGAATATATTCAGGAAAAAACGCATACGCCCTTTTTGGCCAAGTGCATCATTGTGGACGTTCTGCCTCTTTTCCTATGCTTTCAATGCAATTCCAGTCTACCTCCTGAAATCGGTTTCCTGCAATTCTGCCCCGCTTTCAAGTCCTCTTGGCAGCCTTACTTCAGTATATTTTTGGACGATAACTGTCATTTATAACTCTGAAGTTTTGTGAATTACAGTGCCCCTGAGCTCCTTTCTTCAACTCGCTTTCTTGTGAGCTGGCAGCAACACCGCAGGATGGCTTCAGGCCCTAATCTGGTTCCGGCACGGCACACTGAGCCTTTGGTTATTTCCTCTTCCTGGTGGGAAATGAGAGTTAAATTTGCCCGTCCAGACACCTCCAGCTAGTCTCTCATTGGTTCTCCCTATTCCTGTTCATCTTCCACAGAAATTGCAAACTGGGCGAAACAGGAGGTTAAAGGGACTGACTCTCCAAGTCGGGAGAGTGTTAGTAAAGCGTCTGGAATGTTGCACCCGAGTACCAGGGTACGAAAACTGAGACATATTTGAACACGTCTCCCGTTCACACGGTTGATCATACTCTGGGTTCCACATGCATGTTTTAGCTGAAGGAAGAATACCTTAAACCTGGGTAGTTGAAACCCGTGGAATGGGTACCATGCAATATGACTTCAAAGGGTCTTCATTTGCTCACCGAACCTCTCCAATCCTATCACTGCTGCGTTTATGCCCCTGTACACATGCTTGATTCTCTTTTGGAGACATAGCAATCCATAGGTTTTAAGATACTTACTAGTCAGGTACATTCTTAGGCGTTTAATATGGGGTGTTGAGTCCATTTCATTGAGCAAGGAGTAGCTCTTGTCTATTCCATATTTGGCTTAAGGAACTTTATCTGTGCTCATTTCAATCTCTGGTTTTATGCAGCACCCCAACTCACCTTTTCTCTTAAGCAAACATAAGTTGGTTTTCTAAATTTGAGACCCTGTTCTGTTTTGGAGTTCAGTTCCTGTGTAGCCAAGTTTACATTCCGTGTATTAGTGATATCTTATGATGTTTCTTTTTCTGTGTGACTTATTTCAGTTAGAATCATCGAACCTGAATCCACTCATTATGCTGCTACGGGCCTGATGACATAGATTTCATTGCTGAGTGATACTGCATTGTACGTAAGTACCACAAGTTCTTTATCCATTTTTCACTTTCTGTGATACTGAACGTGTACGGTAAACGAGGTTCTTGTAAACAGAGGTGTCCCAAACTTGTGGGTGGCTGTGTCTTTTTTATTTTAATTTCCCTAAGCTATAGGACCATAAGTGGAAGTGCCCTAGGCTCTGTTCCTTTGTTTTTTAGATGTTTCAGGAAACACCATACACTTCTCCCGAGTGTCTGTTGGCAATTTACATCCCGCCCATCAGCATAACAAGGCTCCCAGTTCTCCATGGCCTGTCCTGCCTTTCTGGATTTTACACTTTTTTCAGATGGCCCTTTTGACCGGGGGAAAGTGAGACTTCATTGTAGTGCAGATTTCCTTTGCAAGTTTGCTTGGTTGGCCAAAAAGCGCGTATGCGTTTTTTCCTGAATATATTCAGGAAAAAACGCATACGCCCTTTTTGGCCAAGTGCATCATTGAGGACGTTCTGCCTCTTTTCCTATGCTTTCAATGCAATTCCAGTCTACCTCCTGAAATCGGTTTCCTGCAATTCTGCCCCGCTTTCAAGTCCTCTTGGCAGCCTTACTTCAGTATATTTTTGGACGATAGCTGTCATTTATAACTCTGCAGGTTTGTGAATTACAGTGCCCCTGAGCTCCTTTCTTCAACTCGCTTTCTTGTGAGCTGGCCGCAACACCGCAGGATGGCTTCAGGCCCTAATCTGGTTCCGGCACGGCACGCTGAGCCTTTGGTTATTTCCTCTTCCTGGTGGGAAATGAGAGTTAAATTTGCCCGTCCAGACACCTCCAGCTAGTCTCTCATTGGTTCTCGCTATTCCTGTTCATCTTCCGCAGAAATTGCAAACTGGGCCAAACAGGAGGTTAAAGGGACTGACTCTCCAAGTCGGGAGAGTGTTAGTAAAGCGTCTGGAATGTTGCACCCGAGTACCAGGGTACGAAAACTGAGACATATTTGAACACGTCTCCCGATCACATGGTTGATCATACTCTAGGTTCCACATGCATGTTTTAGCTGAAGGAAGAATACCTTAAACCTGGGTAGTTGAAACCCGTGGAATGGGTACCATGCAATATGACTTCAAAGGGTCTTCATTTGCTCACCGAACCTCTCCAATCCTATCACTGCTGCGTTTATGCCCCTGTACACATGCTTGATTCTCTTTCGGAGACATAGCAATCCATAGGTTTTAAGATACTTACTAGTCAGGTACATTCTTAGGCGTTTAATATGTGGTGTTGAGTCCATTTCGTTGAGCAAGGAGTAGCTCTTGTCTATTCCATATTTGGCTTAAGGAACTTTATCTGTGCTCATTTCAATCTCTGGTTTTATGCAGCACCCCAACTCACCTTTACCCTTAAGCAAGCATAAGATGGTTTTCTAAATTTGAGACCCTCTTCTGTTCTGTAATTCAGTTCCTGTGTAGCCAAGTTTACATTCCGTGTATTACTGATATCTTATGATGTTTCTTTTTCTGTGTGACTTATTTCAGTTAGAATCATCATACCTGAATCCACTCATTATGCTGCTATGGGCCTAATGACATAGATTACATTGCTGAGTGATACTGCATTGTACGTAAGTACCACAAGTTCTTTATCCATTTTTCAATTTCTGTGATATTGACCTTGTACGGTAAACGAGGTTCTTGTACACAGAGGCATCCCAAACTTTGGGGTGGCTGTGTCTTTTTGATTTTAATTTCACTAAGCTATAGGACCATAAGTGGAAGTGCCCTAGGCTCTGTTGCTTTGTTTTTTAGATGTTTCAGGAAACACCATACACTTGTCCCAAGTGTGTGTTGACAATTTACATCCCGCCCATCAGCATAACAATGCTTCCAGTTCTCCATGGCCTGTCCTGCCTTCCTGGATTTTACACTTTTTTCAGATGGCCCTTTTCACCGGGGGGAAGTGAGACTTCATTGTAGTGCAGATTTCCTTTGCAAGCTTGCTTGGTTGGCCAAAAAGGGCGTATGCGTTTTTTCCTGAATATATTCACGAAAAAACGCATACGCCCTTTTTGGCCAAGTGCATCATTGTGGACCTTCTGCCTCTTTTCCTATGCTTTCAATGCAATTCCAGTCTACCTCCTGAAATGGGTTTCCTGCAATTCTGCCCCGCTTTCAAGTCCTCTTGGCAGCCTTACTTCAGTATATTTTTGGACGATAGCTGTCATTTATAACTCTGCAGGTTTGTGAATTACAGTGCCCCTGAGCTCCTTTCTTCAACTCGCTTTCTTGTGAGCTGGCCGCAACACCGCAGGATGGCTTCAGACCCTAATCTGGTTGCGGCACAGCACGCTGAGCCTTTGGTTAATTCCTCTTCCTGGTGGGAAATGAGAGTGAAATTTGCCCGTCCAGACACCTCCAGCTAGTCTCTCATTGGTTCTCGCTATTCCTGTTCATCTTCCGCAGAAATTGCAAACTGGGCCAAACAGGAGGTTAAAGGGACTGACTCTCCAAGTCGGGAGAGTGTTAGTAAAGCGTCTGGAATGTTGCACCCGAGTACCAGGGTACGAAAACTGAGACATATTTGAACACGTCTCCCGATCACATGGTTGATCATACTCTAGGTTCCACATGCATGTTTTAGCTGAAGGAAGAATACCTTAAACCTGGGTAGTTGAAAACCGTGGAATGGGTACCATGCAATATGACTTCAAAGGGTCTTCATTTGCTCACCGAACCTCTCCAATCCTATCACTGCTGCGTTTATGCCCCTGTACACATGCTTGATTCTCCTTCGGAGACATAGCAATCCATAGGTTTTAAGATACTTACTAGTCAGGTACATTCTTAGGCGTTTAATATGCGGTGTTGAGTCCATTTCGTTGAGCAAGGAGTAGCTCTTGTCTATTCCATATTTGGCTTAAGGAACTTTATCTGTGCTCATTTCAATCTCTGGTTTTATGCAGCACCCCAACTCACCTTTCCCCTTAAGCAAGCATAAGTTGGTTTTCTAAATTTGAGACCCTGTTCTGTTCTGTAATTCAGTTCCTGTGTAGCCAAGTTTACATTCCGTGTATTACTGATATCTTATGATGTTTCATTTTCTGTGTGACTTATTTCAGTTAGAATCATCATACCTGAATCCACTCATTGTGCTGCTAAGGGCCTGATGACATAGATTTCATTGCTGAGTGATATTGTTTTGTAAGTAAATACCACAACTTCTTTATCCATTTTTCACTTTCTGCGATGTTGAACTTGTACTGTAAACGAGGTTCTTGTAAACAGAGCCGTTCCAAACTTTGGGGTGGCTGTGTCTTTTTGATTTTAATTTCCCTAAGCTATAGGACCATAAGTGGAAGTGCCCTAGGCTCTGTTGCTTTGTTTTTTAGATGTTTCAGGAAACACCATACACTTCTCCCGAGTGTCTGTTGGCAATTTACATCCCGCCCATCAGCATAACAAGGCTTCCAGTTCTCCATGGCCTGTCCTGCCTTTCTGGACTTTACACTTTTTTCAGATGGCCCGTTTGACCGGGGGGAAGTGAGACTTCATTGTAGTGCAGATTTCCTTTGCAAGCTTGCTTGGTTGGCCAAAAAGTGCGTATGCGTTTTTTCCTGAATATATTCAGGAAAAAACGCATACGCCCTTTTTGGCCAAGTGCATCATTGTGGACGTTCTGCCTCTTTTCCTATGCTTTCAATGCAATTCCAGTCTACCTCCTGAAATCGGTTTCCTGCAACTCTGCCCCGCTTTCAAGTCCTCTTGGCAGCCTTACTTCAGTATATTTTTGGACGATAGCTGTCATTTATAACTCTGCAGGTTTGTGAATTACAGTGCCCCTGAGCTCCTTTCTTCAACTCGCTTTCTTGTGAGCTGTCCGCAACACTGCAGGATGGCTTCAGGCCCTAATCTGGTTCCGGCACGGCACGCTGAGCCTTTGGTTATTTCCTCTTCCTGGTGGGAAATGAGAGTTAAATTTGCCCGTCCAGACACCTCCAGCTAGTCTCTCATTGGTTCTCGCTATTCCTGTTCATCTTCCGCAGAAATTGCAAACTGGGCCAAACAGGAGGTTAAAGGCCCTGACTCTCCAAGTGGGGAGAGTGTTAGTAAAGCGTCTGGAATGTTGCACCCGAGAATCAGGGGAGGAGAACTGAGACATATTTGAACACGTCTCCCGTTCACACGGTTGATCATACTCTGGGTTCCACATGCATGTTTTAGCTGAAGGAAGAATACCTTAAACCTGGGTAGTTGAAACCCGTGGAATGGGTACCATGCAATATGACTTCAAAGGGTCTTCATTTGCTCACCGAACCTCTCCAATCCTATCACTGCTGCGTTTATGCCCCTATACACACGCTTGATTCTCTTTTGGAGACATCGCAATCCATAGGTTTAAAGATACTTACTAGTCAGGTACATTCTTAGGCGTTTAATATGGGGTGTTGAGTCCATTTCGTTGAGCAAGGAGTAGCTCTTGTCTATTCCATATTTGGCTTAAGGAACTTTATCTGTGCTCATTTCAATCTCTGGTTTTATGCAGCACCCCAACTCACCTTTCCCCTTAAGCAAGCATAAGTTGGTTTTCTAAATTTGAGACCCTGTTCTGTTTTGGAATTCAGTTCCTGTGTAGCCAAGTTTACATTCCGTGTATTAGTGATATCTTATGATGGTTCTTTTTCTGTGTGAATTATTTCAGTTAGAAGCATCGTACCTGAATCCACTCATTATGCTGCTACGGGCCTGATGACATAGATTTCATTGCTGAGTGATACTGCATTGTACATAAGTACCACAAGTTCATTATCCATTTTTCACTTTCTGTGATACTGAACTTATACGGTAAATGAGGTTCTTGTAAACAGAGGCGTCCCAAACTTTGGGGTGGCTGTGTCTTTTTGATTTTAATTTCCCTAAGCTATAGGACCATAAGTGGAAGTGCCCTAGGCTCTGTTGCTTTGTTTTTTAGATGTTTCAGGAAACACCATACACTTCTCCCGAGTGTCTGTTGGCAATTTACATCCCGCCCATCAGCATAACAAGGCTCCCAGTTCTCCATGGCCTGTCCTGCCTTTCTGGACTTTACACTTTTTTCAGATGGCCCGTTTGACCGGGGGGAAGTGAGACTTCATTGTAGTGCAGATTTCCTTTGCAAGCTTGCTTGGTTGGCCAAAAAGTGCGTATGCGTTTTTTCCTGAATATATTCAGGAAAAAACGCATACGCCCTTTTTGGCCAAGTGCATCATTGTGGACGTTCTGCCTCTTTTCCTATGCTTTCAATGCAATTCCAGTCTACCTCCTGAAATCGGTTTCCTGCAACTCTGCCCCGCTTTCAAGTCCTCTTGGCAGCCTTACTTCAGTATATTTTTGGACGATAGCTGTCATTTATAACTCTGCAGGTTTGTGAATTACAGTGCCCCTGAGCTCCTTTCTTCAACTCGCGTTCTTGTGAGCTGTCCGCAACACTGCAGGATGACTTCAGGCCCTAATCTGGTTCCGGCACGGCACGCTGAGCCTTTGGTTATTTCCTCTTCCTGGTGGGAAATGAGAGTTAAATTTGCCCGTCCAGACACCTCCAGCTAGTCTCTCATTGGTTCTCGCTATTCCTGTTCATCTTCCGCAGAAATTGCAAACTGGGCCAAACAGGAGGTTACAGGCCCTGACTCTCCAAGTGGGGAGAGTGTTAGTAAAGCGTCTGGAATGTTGCACCCGAGAATCAGGGGAGGAGAACTGAGACATATTTGAACACGTCTCCCGTTCACACGGTTGATCATACTCTTGGTTCCACATGCATGTTTTAGCTGAAGGAAGAATACCTTAAACCTGGGTAGTTGAAACCCGTGGAATGGGTACCATGCAATATGACTTCAAAGGGTCTTCATTTGCTCACCGAACCTCTCCAATCCTATCACTGCTGCGTTTATGCCCCTGTACACACGCTTGATTCTCTTTTGGAGACATCGCAATCCATAGGTTTAAAGATACTTACTAGTCAGGTACATTCTTAGGCGTTTAATATGGGGTGTTGAGTCCATTTCGTTGAGCAAGGAGTAGCTCTTGTCTATTCCATATTTGGCTTAAGGAACTTTATCTGTGCTCATTTCAATCTCTGGTTTTATGCAGCACCCCAACTCACCTTTCCCCTTAAGCAAGCATAAGTTGGTTTTCTAAATTTGAGACCCTGTTCTGTTTTGGAATTCAGTTCCTGTGTAGCCAAGTTTACATTCCGTGTATTAGTGATATCTTATGATGTTTCTTTTTCTGTGTGACTTATTTCAGTTAGAAGCATCGTACCTGAATCCACTCATTATGCTGCTACGGGCCTGATGACATAGATTTCATTGCTGAGTGATACTGCATTGTACGTAAGTACCACAAGTTCTTTACCCATTTTTCACTTTCTGTGATACTGAACTTGTACGGTAAACGAGGTTCTTGTAAAAAGAGGCGTCCCAAACTTTGGGGTGGCTGTGTCTTTTTGATTTTAATTTCCCTAAGCTATAGGACCATAAGTGGAAGTGCCCTAGGCTCTGTTGCTTTGTTTTTTAGATGTTTCAGGAAACACCATACACTTCTCCCCAGTGTCTGTTGGCAATTTACATCCCGCCCATCAGCATAACAAGGCTCCCAGTTCTCCATGGCCTGTCCTGCCTTTCTGGATTTTACACTTTTTTCAGATGGCCCTTTTGACCGGGAGGAAGTGAGACTTCATTGTAGTGCAGATTTCCTTTGCAGGTTTGCTTGGTTGGCCAAAAAGGGCGTATGCGTTTTTTCCTGAATATATTCAGGAAAAAACACATACGCCCTTTTTGGCCAAGTGCATCATTGAGGACGTTCTGCCTCTTTTCCTATGCTTTCAATGCAATTCCAGTCTACCTCCTGAAATCGGTTTCCTGCAATTCTGCCCTGCTTTCAAGTCCTCTTGGCAGCCTTACTTCAGTATATTTTTGGACGATAGCTGTCATTTATAACTCTGCAGGTTTGTGAATTACAGTGCCCCTGAGCTCTTTTCTTCAACTCGCTTTCTTGTGAGCTGGCCGCAACACCGCAGGATGGCTTCAGGCCCTAATCTGGTTCCGGCACGGCACGCTGAGCCTTTGGTTAATTCCTCTTCCTGGTGGGAAATGAGAGTTAAATTTGCCCGTCCAGACACCTCCAGCTAGTCTCTCATTGGTTCTCGCTATTCCTGTTCATCTTCCGCAGAAATTACAAACTGGGCCAAACAGGAGGTTAAAGGGACTGAGTCTCCAAGTCGGGAGAGTGTTAGTAAAGCGTCTGGAATGTTGCACCCGAGTACCAGGGTACGAAAACTGAGACATATTTGAACACGTCTCCCGATCACATGGTTGATCATACTCTAGGTTCCACATGCATGTTTTAGCTGAAGGAAGAATACCTTAAACCTGGGTAGTTGAAACCCGTGGAATGGGTACCATGCAATATGATTTCAAAGGATCTTCATTTGCTCACCGAACCTCTCCAATCCTATCACTGCTGCGTTTATGCCCCTGTACACATGCTTGATTCTCTTTCGGAGACATAGCAATCCATAGGTTTTAAGATACTTACTAGTCAGGTACATTCTTAGGCGTTTAATATGCGGTGTTGAGTCCATTTCGTTGAGCAAGGAGTAGCTCTTGTCTATTCCATATTTGGCTTAAGGAACTTTATCTGTGCTCATTTCAATCTCTGGTTTTATGCAGCACCCCAACTCACCTTTCCCCTTAAGCAAGCATAAGTTGGTTTTCTAAATTTGACACCCTGTTCTGTTCTGTAATTCAGTTCCTGTGTAGCCAAGTTTACATTCCGTGTATTACTGATATCTTATGATGTTTCTTTTTCTGTGTGACTTATTTCAGTTAGAATCATCGTACCTGAATCCATTCTTTGTGCTGCTAAGGGCCTGTTGACATAGATTTCATTGCTGAGTGATATTGCTTTGTAAGTAAATACCACAACTTCTTTATCCATTTTTCACATTTGCGATGTTGAACTTGTACTGTAAACGAGGTTCTTGTAAACAGAGCCGTTCCATACTTTGGGGTGGCTGTGTCTTTTTGATTTTAATTTCCCTAAGCTATAGGACCATAAGTGGAAGTGCCCTAGGCTCTGTTGCTTTGTTTTTTAGATGTTTCAGGAAACACCATACACTTCTCCCGAGTGTCTGTTGGCAATTTACATCCCGCCCATCAGCATAACAAGGCTCCCAGTTCTCCATGGCCTGTCCTGCCTTTCTGGATTTTATTCTTTTTTCAGATGGCCCTTTTGACCGGGGGGAAGTGAGACTTCATTGTAGTGCAGATTTCCTTTGCAAGTTTGCTTGGTTGGCCAAAAAGTGCGTATGCGTTTTTTCCTGAATATATTCAGGAAAAAACGCATACGCCCTTTTTGGCCAAGTGCATCATTGTGGACGTTCTGCCTCTTTTCCTATGCTTTCAATGCAATTCCAGTCTACCTCCTGAAATCGGTTTCCTGCAATTCTGCCCCGCTTTCAAGTCCTCTTGGCAGCCTTACTTCAGTATATTTTTGGACGATAACTGTCATTTATAACTCTGAAGTTTTGTGAATTACAGTGCCCCTGAGCTCCTTTCTTCAACTTGCTTTCTTGTGAGCTGGCCGCAACACCGCAGGATGGCTTCAGGCCCTAATCTGGTTCCGGCACGGCACGCTGAGCCTTTGGTTATTTCCTCTTCCTGGTGGGAAATGAGAGTTAAATTTGCCCGTCCAGACACCTCCAGCTAGTCTCTCATTGGTTCTCCCTATTCCTGTTCATCTTCCACAGAAATTGCAAACTGGGCCAAACAGGAGGTTAAAGGGACTGACTCTCCAAGTCGGGAGAGTGTTAGTAAAGCGTCTGGAATGTTGCACCCGAGTACCAGGGTACGAAAACTGAGACATATTTGAACACGTCTCCCGTTCACACGGTTGATCATACTCTGGGTTCCACATGCATGTTTTAGCTGAAGGAAGAATACCTTAAACCTGGGTAGTTGAAACCCGTGGAATGGGTACCATGCAATATCACTTCAAAGGGTCTTCATTTGCTCACCGAACCTCTCCAATCCTATCACTGCTGCGTTTATGCCCCTGTACACATGCTTGATTCTCTTTTGGAGACATAGCAATCCATAGGTTTTAAGATACTTACTAGTCAGGTACATTCTTAGGCGTTTAATATGGGGTGTTGAGTCCATTTCATTGAGCAAGGAGTAGCTCTTGTCTATTCCATATTTGGCTTAAGGAACTTTATCTGTGCTCATTTCAATCTCTGGTTTTATGCAGCACCCCAACTCACCTTTTCTCTTAAGCAAACATAAGTTGGTTTTCTAAATTTGAGACCCTGTTCTGTTTTGGAGTTCAGTTCCTGTGTAGCCAAGTTTACATTCCGTGTATTAGTGATATCTTATGATGTTTCTTTTTCTGTGTGACTTATTTCAGTTAGAATCATCGTACCTGAATCCACTCATTATGCTGCTACGGGCCTGATGACAAAGATTTCATTGCTGAGTGATACTGCATTGTACGTAAGTACCACAAGTTCTTTATCCATTTTTCACTTTCTGTGATACTGAACTTGTACGGTAAACGAGGTTCTTGTAAACAGAGGCGTCCCAAACTTTGGGGTGGCTGTGTCTTTTTGATTTTAATTTCCCTAAGCTATAGGACCATAAGTGGAAGTGCCCTAGGCTCTGTTGCTTTGTTTTTTAGATGTTTCAGGAAACACCATACACTTCTCCCGAGTGTCTGTTGGCAATTTACATCCCGCCCATCAGCATAACAAGGCTTCCAGTTCTCCATGGCCTGTCCTGCCTTTCTGGATTTTACACTTTTTTCAGATGGCCCTTTTGACCGGGGGGAAGTGAGACTTCATTGTAGTGCAGATTTCCTTTGCAAGTTTGCTTGGTTGGCCAAAAAGGGCGTATGCGTTTTTTCCTGAATATATTCAGGAAAAAACGCATACGCCCTTTTTGGCCAAGTGCATCATTGTGGACGTTCTGCCTCTTTTCCTATGCTTTCAATGCAATTCCAGTCTACCTCCTGAAATCGGTTTCCTGCAATTCTGCCCCGCTTTCAAGTCCTCTTGGCAGCCTTACTTCAGTATATTTTTGGACGATAGCTGTCATTTATAACTCTGCAGGTTTGTGAATTACAGTGCCCCTGAGCTCCTTTCTTCAACTCGCTTTCTTGTGAGCTGGCCACAACACCGCAGGATGGCTTCAGGCCCTAATCTCGTTCCGGCACGGCACGCTGAGCCTTTGGTTAATTCCTCTTCCTGGTGGGAAATGAGAGTTAAATTTGCCCGTCCAGACACCTCCAGCTAGTCTCTCATTGGTTCTCGCTATTCCTGTTCATCTTCCGCAGAAATTACAAACTGGGCCAAACAGGAGGTTAAAGGGACTGAGTCTCCAAGTCGGGAGAGTGTTAGTAAAGCGTCTGGAATGTTGCACCCGAGTACCAGGGTACGAAAAGTGAGACATATTTGAACACGTCTCCCGATCACATGGTTGATCATACTCTAGGTTCCACATGCATGTTTTAGCTGAAGGAAGAATACCTTAAACCTGGGTAGTTGAAACCCGTGGAATGGGTACCATGCAATATGACTTCAAAGGGGCTTCATTTGCTCACCGAACCTCTCCAATCCTATCACTGCTGCGTTTATGCCCCTGTACACATGCTTGATTCTCTTTCAGAGACATAGCAATCCATAGGTTTTAAGATACTTACTAGTCAGGTACATTCTTAGGCGTTTAATATGGGGTGTTGAGTCCATTTCGTTGAGCAAGGAGTAGCTCTTGTCTATTCCATATTTGGCTTAAGGAACTTTATCTGTGCTCATTTCAATCTCTGGTTTTATGCAGCACCCCAACTCACCTTTTCTCTTAAGCAAGCATAAGTTGGTTTTCTAAATTTGAGACCCTGTTCTGTTTTGGAATTCAGTTCCTGTGTAGCCAAGTTTACATTCCGTGTATTAGTGATATCTTATGATGTTTCTTTTTCTGTGTGACTTATTTCAGTTAGAATCATCGTACCTGAATCCACTCATTATGCTGCTAAGGGCCTGATGACATAGATTTCATTGCTGAGTGATACTGCATTGTACGTAAGTACCACAAGTTCTTTATCCAGTTTTCACTTTCTGTGATACTGAACTTGTACGGTAAACGAGGTTCTTGTAAACAGAGGCGTCCCAAACTTTGGGGTGGCTGTGTCTTTTTGATTTTAATTTCCCTAAGCTATAGGACCATAAGTGGAAGTGCCCTAGGCTCTGTTCCTTTGTTTTTTAGATGTTTCAGGAAACACCATACACTTCTCCCGAGTGTCTGTTGGCAATTTACATCCCGCCCATCAGCATAACAAGGCTCCCAGTTCTCCATGGCCTGTCCTGCCTTTCTGGATTTTACACTTTTTTCAGATGGCCCTTTTGACCGGGGGGAAGTGAGACTTCATTGTAGTGCAGATTTCCTTTGCAAGTTTGCTTGGTTGGCCAAAAAGGGCGTATGCGTTTTTTCCTGAATATATTCAGGAAAAAACGCATACGCCCTTTTTGGCCAAGTGCATCATTGAGGACGTTCTGCCTCTTTTCCTATGCTTTCAATGCAATTCCAGTCTACCTCCTGAAATCGGTTTCCTGCAATTCTGCCCCACTTTCAAGTCCTCTTGGCAGCCTTACTTCGGTATATTTTTGGACGATAGCTGTCATTTATAACTCTGCAGGTTTGTGAATTACAGTGCCCCTGAGCTCCTTTCTTCAACTCGCTTTCTTGTGACCTGGCCACAACACCGCAGGATGGCTTCAGGCCCTAATCTGGTTCCGGAACGGCACGCTGAGCCTTTGGTTAATTCCTCTTCCTGGTGGGAAATGAGAGTTAAATTTACCCGTCCAGACACCTCCAGCTAGTCTCTCATTGGATCTCCCTATTCCTGTTCATCTTCCGCAGAAATTGCAAACTGGGCCAAACAGGAGGTTAAAGGGACTGACTCTCCAAGTTGGGAGAGTGTTAGTAAAGCGTCTGGAATGTTGCACCCGAGTACCAGGGTACGAAAACTGAGACATATTTGAACACGTCTCCCGTTCACACGGTTGATCATACTCTGGGTTCCACATGCATGTTTTAGCTGAAGGAAGAATACCTTAAACCTGGGTAGTTGAAACCCGTGGAATGGGTACCATGCAATATGACTTCAAAGGGTCTTCATTTGCTCACCGAACCTCTCCAATCCTATCACTGCTGCGTTTATGCCGCTGTACACATGCTTGATTCTCTTTCGGAGACATAGCAATCCATAGGTTTTAAGATACTTACTAGTCAGGTACATTCTTAGGCGTTTAATATGGGGTGTTGAGTCCATTTCGTTGAGCAAGGAGTAGCTCTTGTCTATTCCATATTTGGTTTAAGGAACTTTATCTGTGCTCATTTCAATCTCTGGTTTTATGCAGCACCCCAACTCACCTTTACCCTTAAGCAAGCATATGTTGGTTTTGTGAATTTGAGACCCTGTTCTGTTCTGTAATTCAGTTCCTGTGTAGCCAAGTTTACATTCCGTGTATTACTGATATCTTATGATGTTTCTTTTTCTGTGTGACTTATTTCAGTTAGAATCATCATACCTGAATCCACTCATTATGCTGCTATGGGCCTAATGACATAGATTACATTGCTGAGTGATACTGCATTGTACGTAAGTACCACAAGTTCTTTATCCATTTTTCTCTTTCTGTGATATTGACCTTGTACGGTAAACGAGGTTCTTGTAAACAGAGGCGTCCCAAACTTTGGGGTGGCTGTGTCTTTTTGATTTTAATTTCACTAAGCTATAGGACCATAAGTGGAAGTGCCCTAGGCTCTGTTGCTTTGTTTTTTAGATGTTTCAGGAAACACCATACACTTCTCCCGAGTGTCTGTTGGCAATTTACATCCCGCCCATCAGCATAACAAGGCTTCCAGTTCTCCATGGCCTGTCCTGCCTTTCTGGATTTTACACTTTTTTCAGATGGCCCGTTTGACCGGGGGGAAGTGAAACTTCATTGTAGTGCAGATTTCCTTTGCAAGCTTGCTTGGTTGGCCAAAAAGTGCGTATGCGTTTTTTCCTGAATATATTCAGGAAAAAACGCATACGCCCTTTTTGGCCAAGTGCATCATTGTGGACGTTCTGCCTCTTTTCCTATGCTTTCAATGCAATTCCAATCTACCTCCTGAAATCGGTTTCCTGCAATTCTGCCCCGCTTTCAAGTCCTCTTGGCAGCCTTACTTCAGTATATTTTTGGACGATAGCTGTCATTTATAACTCTGCAGGTTTGTGAATTACAGTGCCCCTGAGCTCCTTTCTTCAACTCGCTTTCTTGTGACCTGGCCGCAACACCGCAGGATGGCTTCAGGCCCTAATCTGGTTCCGGCACGGCACGCTGAGCCTTTGGTTAATTCCTCTTCCTGGTGGGAAATGAGAGTTAAATTTGCCCGTCCAGACACCTCCAGCTAGTCTCTCATTGGTTCTCGCTATTCCTGTTCATCTTCCGCAGAAATTGCAAACTGGGCCAAACAGGAGGTTAAAGGGACTGACTCTCCAAGTCGGGAGAGTGTTAGTAAAGCGTCTGGAATGTTGCACCCGAGTACCAGGGTACGAAAACTGAGACATATTTGAACACGTCTCCCGATCATATGGTTGATCATAATCTAGGTTCCACATGCATGTTTTAGCTGAAGGAAGAATACCTTAAACCTGGGTAGTTGAAACCCGTGGAATGGGTACCATGCTATATGACTTCAAAGGGGCTTCATTTGCTCACCGAACCTCTCCAATCCTATCACTGCTGCATTTATGCCCCTTTACACATGCTTGATTCTCTTTCGGAGACATAGCAATCCATAGGTTTTAAGATACTTACTAGTCAGGTACATTCTTAGGCGTTTAATATGCGGTGTTGAGTCCATTTCGTTGAGCAAGGAGTAGCTCTTGTCTATTCCATATTTGGCTTAAGGAACTTTATCTGTGCTCATTTCAATCTCTGGTTTTATGCAGCACCCCAACTCACCTTTCCCCTTAAGCAAGCATAAGTTGGTTTTCTAAATTTGACACCCTGTTCTGTTCTGTAATTCAGTTCCTGTGTAGCCAAGTTTACATTCCGTGTATTACTGATATCTTATGATGTTTCTTTTTCTGTGTGACTTATTTCAGTTAGAATCATCGTACCTGAATCCATTCTTTGTGCTGCTAAGGGCCTGTTGACATAGATTTCATTGCTGAGTGATATTGCTTTGTAAGTAAATACCACAACTTCTTTATCCATTTTTCACATTTGCGATGTTGAACTTGTACTGTAAACGAGGTTCTTGTAAACAGAGCCGTTCCATACTTTGGGGTGGCTGTGTCTTTTTGATTTTAATTTCCCTAAGCTATAGGACCATAAGTGGAAGTGCCCTAGGCTCTGTTGCTTTGTTTTTTAGATGTTTCAGGAAACACCATACACTTCTCCCGAGTGTCTGTTGGCAATTTACATCCCGCCCATCAGCATAACAAGGCTCCCAGTTCTCCATGGCCTGTCCTGCCTTTCTGGATTTTATTCTTTTTTCAGATGGCCCTTTTGACCGGGGGGAAGTGAGACTTCATTGTAGTGCAGATTTCCTTTGCAAGTTTGCTTGGTTGGCCAAAAAGGGCGTATGCGTTTTTTCCTGAATATATTCAGGAAAAAACGCATACGCCCTTTTTGGCCAAGTGCATCATTGAGGACGTTCTGCCTCTTTTCCTATGCTTTCAATGCAATTCCAGTCTACCTCCTGAAATCGGTTTCCTGCAATTCTGCCCCACTTTCAAGTCCTCTTGGCAGCCTTACTTCGGTATATTTTTGGACGATAGCTGTCATTTATAACTCTGCAGGTTTGTGAATTACAGTGCCCCTGAGCTCCTTTCTTCAACTCGCTTTCTTGTGACCTGGCCACAACACCGCAGGATGGCTTCAGGCCCTAATCTGGTTCCGGAACGGCACGCTGAGCCTTTGGTTAATTCCTCTTCCTGGTGGGAAATGAGAGTTAAATTTACCCGTCCAGACACCTCCAGCTAGTCTCTCATTGGATCTCCCTATTCCTGTTCATCTTCCGCAGAAATTGCAAACTGGGCCAAACAGGAGGTTAAAGGGACTGACTCTCCAAGTTGGGAGAGTGTTAGTAAAGCGTCTGGAATGTTGCACCCGAGTACCAGGGTACGAAAACTGAGACATATTTGAACACGTCTCCCGTTCACACGGTTGATCATACTCTGGGTTCCACATGCATGTTTTAGCTGAAGGAAGAATACCTTAAACCTGGGTAGTTGAAACCCGTGGAATGGGTACCATGCAATATGACTTCAAAGGGTCTTCATTTGCTCACCGAACCTCTCCAATCCTATCACTGCTGCGTTTATGCCGCTGTACACATGCTTGATTCTCTTTCGGAGACATAGCAATCCATAGGTTTTAAGATACTTACTAGTCAGGTACATTCTTAGGCGTTTAATATGGGGTGTTGAGTCCATTTCGTTGAGCAAGGAGTAGCTCTTGTCTATTCCATATTTGGTTTAAGGAACTTTATCTGTGCTCATTTCAATCTCTGGTTTTATGCAGCACCCCAACTCACCTTTACCCTTAAGCAAGCATATGTTGGTTTTGTGAATTTGAGACCCTGTTCTGTTCTGTAATTCAGTTCCTGTGTAGCCAAGTTTACATTCCGTGTATTACTGATATCTTATGATGTTTCTTTTTCTGTGTGACTTATTTCAGTTAGAATCATCATACCTGAATCCACTCATTATGCTGCTATGGGCCTAATGACATAGATTACATTGCTGAGTGATACTGCATTGTACGTAAGTACCACAAGTTCTTTATCCATTTTTCTCTTTCTGTGATATTGACCTTGTACGGTAAACGAGGTTCTTGTAAACAGAGGCGTCCCAAACTTTGGGGTGGCTGTGTCTTTTTGATTTTAATTTCACTAAGCTATAGGACCATAAGTGGAAGTGCCCTAGGCTCTGTTGCTTTGTTTTTTAGATGTTTCAGGAAACACCATACACTTCTCCCGAGTGTCTGTTGGCAATTTACATCCCGCCCATCAGCATAACAAGGCTTCCAGTTCTCCATGGCCTGTCCTGCCTTTCTGGATTTTACACTTTTTTCAGATGGCCCGTTTGACCGGGGGGAAGTGAAACTTCATTGTAGTGCAGATTTCCTTTGCAAGCTTGCTTGGTTGGCCAAAAAGTGCGTATGCGTTTTTTCCTGAATATATTCAGGAAAAAACGCATACGCCCTTTTTGGCCAAGTGCATCATTGTGGACGTTCTGCCTCTTTTCCTATGCTTTCAATGCAATTCCAATCTACCTCCTGAAATCGGTTTCCTGCAATTCTGCCCCGCTTTCAAGTCCTCTTGGCAGCCTTACTTCAGTATATTTTTGGACGATAGCTGTCATTTATAACTCTGCAGGTTTGTGAATTACAGTGCCCCTGAGCTCCTTTCTTCAACTCGCTTTCTTGTGACCTGGCCGCAACACCGCAGGATGGCTTCAGGCCCTAATCTGGTTCCGGCACGGCACGCTGAGCCTTTGGTTAATTCCTCTTCCTGGTGGGAAATGAGAGTTAAATTTGCCCGTCCAGACACCTCCAGCTAGTCTCTCATTGGTTCTCGCTATTCCTGTTCATCTTCCGCAGAAATTGCAAACTGGGCCAAACAGGAGGTTAAAGGGACTGACTCTCCAAGTCGGGAGAGTGTTAGTAAAGCGTCTGGAATGTTGCACCCGAGTACCAGGGTACGAAAACTGAGACATATTTGAACACGTCTCCCGATCATATGGTTGATCATAATCTAGGTTCCACATGCATGTTTTAGCTGAAGGAAGAATACCTTAAACCTGGGTAGTTGAAACCCGTGGAATGGGTACCATGCTATATGACTTCAAAGGGGCTTCATTTGCTCACCGAACCTCTCCAATCCTATCACTGCTGCATTTATGCCCCTTTACACATGCTTGATTCTCTTTCGGAGACATAGCAATCCATAGGTTTTAAGATACTTACTAGTCAGGTACATTCTTAGGCGTTTAATATGCGGTGTTGAGTCCATTTCGTTGAGCAAGGAGTAGCTCTTGTCTATTCCATATTTGGCTTAAGGAACTTTATCTGTGCTCATTTCAATCTCTGGTTTTATGCAGCACCCCAACTCACCTTTCCCCTTAAGCAAGCATAAGTTGGTTTTCTAAATTTGACACCCTGTTCTGTTCTGTAATTCAGTTCCTGTGTAGCCAAGTTTACATTCCGTGTATTACTGATATCTTATGATGTTTCTTTTTCTGTGTGACTTATTTCAGTTAGAATCATCGTACCTGAATCCACTCTTTGTGCTGCTAAGGGCCTGTTGACATAGATTTCATTGCTGAGTGATATTGCTTTGTAAGTAAATACCACAACTTCTTTATCCATTTTTCACTTTTTGCGATGTTGAACTTGTACTGTAAACGAGGTTCTTGTAAACAGAGCCGTTCCATACTTTGGGGTGGCTGTGTCTTTTTGATTTTAATTTCCCTAAGCTATAGGACCATAAGTGGAAGTGCCCTAGGCTCTGTTCCTTTGTTTTTTAGATGTTTCAGGAAACACCATACACTTCTCCCGAGTGTCTGTTGGCAATTTACATCCCGCCCATAAGAATAACAAGGCTCCCAGTTCTCCATGGCCTGTCCTGCCTTTCTGGATTTTACACTTTTTTCAGATGGCCCTTTTGACCGGGGGGAAGTGAGACTTCATTGTAGTGCAGATTTCCTTTGCAAGTTTGCTTGGTTGGCCAAAAAGGGCGAATGCATTTTTTCCTGAATATATTCAGGAAAAAACGCATACGCCCTTTTTGGCCAAGTGCATCATTGAGGACGTTCTGCCTCTTTTCCTATGCTTTCAATGCAATTCCAGTCTACCTCCTGAAATCGGTTTCCTGCAATTCTGCCCCGCTTTCAAGTCCTCTTGGCAGCCTTACTTCGGTATATTTTTGGACGATAGCTGTCATTTATAACTCTGCAGGTTTGTGAATTACAGTGCCCCTGAGCTCCTTTCTTCAACTCGCTTTCTTGTGAGCTGGCCGCAACACCGCAGGATGGCTTCAGGCCCTAATCTGGTTCCGGAACGGCACGCTGAGCCTTTGGTTAATTCCTCTTCCTGGTGGGAAATGAGAGTTAAATTTGCCCGTCCAGACACCTCCAGCTAGTCTCTCATTGGTTCTCGCTATTCCTGTTCATCTTCCGCAGAAATTGCAAACTAGGCCAAACAGGAGGTTAAAGGGACTGACTCTCCAAGTTGGGAGAGTGTTAGTAAAGCGTCTGGAATGTTGCACCCGAGTACCAGGGTACGAAAACTGAGACATATTTGAACACGTCTCCCGTTCACACGGTTGATCATACTCTGGGTTCCACATGCATGTTTTAGCTGAAGGAAGAATACCTTAAACCTGGGTAGTTGAAACCCGTGGAATGGGTACCATGCAATATGACTTCAAAGGGTCTTCATTTGCTCACCGAACCTCTCCAATCCTATCACTGCTGCGTTTATGCCCCTGTACACATGCTTGATTCTCTTTTGGAGACATAGCAATCCATAGGTTTTAAGATACTTACTAGTCAGGTACATTCTTAGGCGTTTAATATGGGGTGTTGAGTCCATTTCATTGAGCAAGGAGTAGCTCTTGTCTATTCCATATTTGGCTTAAGGAACTTTATCTGTGCTCATTTCAATCTCTGGTTTTATGCAGCACCCCAACTCACCTTTTCTCTTAAGCAAACATAAGTTGGTTTTCTAAATTTGAGACCCTGTTCTGTTTTGGAGTTCAGTTCCTGTGTAGCCAAGTTTACATTCCGTGTATTAGTGATATCTTATGATGTTTCTTTTTCTGTGTGACTTATTTCAGTTAGAATCATCGAACCTGAATCCACTCATTATGCTGCTACGGGCCTGATGACATAGATTTCATTGCTGAGTGATACTGCATTGTACGTAAGTACCACAAGTTCTTTATCCATTTTTCACTTTCTGTGATACTGAACGTGTACGGTAAACGAGGTTCTTGTAAACAGAGGTGTCCCAAACTTGTGGGTGGCTGTGTCTTTTTTATTTTAATTTCCCTAAGCTATAGGACCATAAGTGGAAGTGCCCTAGGCTCTGTTCCTTTGTTTTTTAGATGTTTCAGGAAACACCATACACTTCTCCCGAGTGTCTGTTGGCAATTTACATCCCGCCCATCAGCATAACAAGGCTCCCAGTTCTCCATGGCCTGTCCTGCCTTTCTGGATTTTACACTTTTTTCAGATGGCCCTTTTGACCGGGGGAAAGTGAGACTTCATTGTAGTGCAGATTTCCTTTGCAAGTTTGCTTGGTTGGCCAAAAAGCGCGTATGCGTTTTTTCCTGAATATATTCAGGAAAAAACGCATACGCCCTTTTTGGCCAAGTGCATCATTGAGGACGTTCTGCCTCTTTTCCTATGCTTTCAATGCAATTCCAGTCTACCTCCTGAAATCGGTTTCCTGCAATTCTGCCCCGCTTTCAAGTCCTCTTGGCAGCCTTACTTCAGTATATTTTTGGACGATAGCTGTCATTTATAACTCTGCAGGTTTGTGAATTACAGTGCCCCTGAGCTCCTTTCTTCAACTCGCTTTCTTGTGAGCTGGCCGCAACACCGCAGGATGGCTTCAGGCCCTAATCTGGTTCCGGCACGGCACGCTGAGCCTTTGGTTATTTCCTCTTCCTGGTGGGAAATGAGAGTTAAATTTGCCCGTCCAGACACCTCCAGCTAGTCTCTCATTGGTTCTCGCTATTCCTGTTCATCTTCCGCAGAAATTGCAAACTGGGCCAAACAGGAGGTTAAAGGGACTGACTCTCCAAGTCGGGAGAGTGTTAGTAAAGCGTCTGGAATGTTGCACCCGAGTACCAGGGTACGAAAACTGAGACATATTTGAACACGTCTCCCGATCACATGGTTGATCATACTCTAGGTTCCACATGCATGTTTTAGCTGAAGGAAGAATACCTTAAACCTGGGTAGTTGAAACCCGTGGAATGGGTACCATGCAATATGACTTCAAAGGGTCTTCATTTGCTCACCGAACCTCTCCAATCCTATCACTGCTGCGTTTATGCCCCTGTACACATGCTTGATTCTCTTTCGGAGACATAGCAATCCATAGGTTTTAAGATACTTACTAGTCAGGTACATTCTTAGGCGTTTAATATGTGGTGTTGAGTCCATTTCGTTGAGCAAGGAGTAGCTCTTGTCTATTCCATATTTGGCTTAAGGAACTTTATCTGTGCTCATTTCAATCTCTGGTTTTATGCAGCACCCCAACTCACCTTTACCCTTAAGCAAGCATAAGATGGTTTTCTAAATTTGAGACCCTCTTCTGTTCTGTAATTCAGTTCCTGTGTAGCCAAGTTTACATTCCGTGTATTACTGATATCTTATGATGTTTCTTTTTCTGTGTGACTTATTTCAGTTAGAATCATCATACCTGAATCCACTCATTATGCTGCTATGGGCCTAATGACATAGATTACATTGCTGAGTGATACTGCATTGTACGTAAGTACCACAAGTTCTTTATCCATTTTTCAATTTCTGTGATATTGACCTTGTACGGTAAACGAGGTTCTTGTACACAGAGGCATCCCAAACTTTGGGGTGGCTGTGTCTTTTTGATTTTAATTTCACTAAGCTATAGGACCATAAGTGGAAGTGCCCTAGGCTCTGTTGCTTTGTTTTTTAGATGTTTCAGGAAACACCATACACTTGTCCCAAGTGTGTGTTGACAATTTACATCCCGCCCATCAGCATAACAATGCTTCCAGTTCTCCATGGCCTGTCCTGCCTTCCTGGATTTTACACTTTTTTCAGATGGCCCTTTTCACCGGGGGGAAGTGAGACTTCATTGTAGTGCAGATTTCCTTTGCAAGCTTGCTTGGTTGGCCAAAAAGGGCGTATGCGTTTTTTCCTGAATATATTCACGAAAAAACGCATACGCCCTTTTTGGCCAAGTGCATCATTGTGGACCTTCTGCCTCTTTTCCTATGCTTTCAATGCAATTCCAGTCTACCTCCTGAAATGGGTTTCCTGCAATTCTGCCCCGCTTTCAAGTCCTCTTGGCAGCCTTACTTCAGTATATTTTTGGACGATAGCTGTCATTTATAACTCTGCAGGTTTGTGAATTACAGTGCCCCTGAGCTCCTTTCTTCAACTCGCTTTCTTGTGAGCTGGCCGCAACACCGCAGGATGGCTTCAGACCCTAATCTGGTTGCGGCACAGCACGCTGAGCCTTTGGTTAATTCCTCTTCCTGGTGGGAAATGAGAGTGAAATTTGCCCGTCCAGACACCTCCAGCTAGTCTCTCATTGGTTCTCGCTATTCCTGTTCATCTTCCGCAGAAATTGCAAACTGGGCCAAACAGGAGGTTAAAGGGACTGACTCTCCAAGTCGGGAGAGTGTTAGTAAAGCGTCTGGAATGTTGCACCCGAGTACCAGGGTACGAAAACTGAGACATATTTGAACACGTCTCCCGATCACATGGTTGATCATACTCTAGGTTCCACATGCATGTTTTAGCTGAAGGAAGAATACCTTAAACCTGGGTAGTTGAAAACCGTGGAATGGGTACCATGCAATATGACTTCAAAGGGTCTTCATTTGCTCACCGAACCTCTCCAATCCTATCACTGCTGCGTTTATGCCCCTGTACACATGCTTGATTCTCCTTCGGAGACATAGCAATCCATAGGTTTTAAGATACTTACTAGTCAGGTACATTCTTAGGCGTTTAATATGCGGTGTTGAGTCCATTTCGTTGAGCAAGGAGTAGCTCTTGTCTATTCCATATTTGGCTTAAGGAACTTTATCTGTGCTCATTTCAATCTCTGGTTTTATGCAGCACCCCAACTCACCTTTCCCCTTAAGCAAGCATAAGTTGGTTTTCTAAATTTGAGACCCTGTTCTGTTCTGTAATTCAGTTCCTGTGTAGCCAAGTTTACATTCCGTGTATTAGTGATATCTTATGATGTTTCATTTTCTGTGTGACTTATTTCAGTTAGAATCATCATACCTGAATCCACTCATTGTGCTGCTAAGGGCCTGATGACATAGATTTCATTGCTGAGTGATATTGTTTTGTAAGTAAATACCACAACTTCTTTATCCATTTTTCACTTTCTGCGATGTTGAACTTGTACTGTAAACGAGGTTCTTGTAAACAGAGCCGTTCCAAACTTTGGGGTGGCTGTGTCTTTTTGATTTTAATTTCCCTAAGCTATAGGACCATAAGTGGAAGTGCCCTAGGCTCTGTTGCTTTGTTTTTTAGATGTTTCAGGAAACACCATACACTTCTCCCGAGTGTCTGTTGGCAATTTACATCCCGCCCATCAGCATAACAAGGCTTCCAGTTCTCCATGGCCTGTCCTGCCTTTCTGGACTTTACACTTTTTTCAGATGGCCCGTTTGACCGGGGGGAAGTGAGACTTCATTGTAGTGCAGATTTCCTTTGCAAGCTTGCTTGGTTGGCCAAAAAGTGCGTATGCGTTTTTTCCTGAATATATTCAGGAAAAAACGCATACGCCCTTTTTGGCCAAGTGCATCATTGTGGACGTTCTGCCTCTTTTCCTATGCTTTCAATGCAATTCCAGTCTACCTCCTGAAATCGGTTTCCTGCAACTCTGCCCCGCTTTCAAGTCCTCTTGGCAGCCTTACTTCAGTATATTTTTGGACGATAGCTGTCATTTATAACTCTGCAGATTTGTGAATTACAGTGCCCCTGAGCTCCTTTCTTCAACTCGCTTTCTTGTGAGCTGTCCGCAACACTGCAGGATGACTTCAGGCCCTAATCTGGTTCCGGCACGGCACGCTGAGCCTTTGGTTATTTCCTCTTCCTGGTGGGAAATGAGAGTTAAATTTGCCCGTCCAGACACCTCCAGCTAGTCTCTCATTGGTTCTCGCTATTCCTGTTCATCTTCCGCAGAAATTGCAAACTGGGCCAAACAGGAGGTTAAAGGCCCTGACTCTCCAAGTGGGGAGAGTGTTAGTAAAGCGTCTGGAATGTTGCACCCGAGAATCAGGGGAGGAGAACTGAGACATATTTGAACACGTCTCCCGTTCACACGGTTGATCATACTCTGGGTTCCACATGCATGTTTTAGCTGAAGGAAGAATACCTTAAACCTGGGTAGTTGAAACCCGTGGAATGGGTACCATGCAATATGACTTCAAAGGGTCTTCATTTGCTCACCGAACCTCTCCAATCCTATCACTGCTGCGTTTATGCCCCTATACACACGCTTGATTCTCTTTTGGAGACATCGCAATCCATAGGTTTAAAGATACTTACTAGTCAGGTACATTCTTAGGCGTTTAATATGGGGTGTTGAGTCCATTTCGTTGAGCAAGGAGTAGCTCTTGTCTATTCCATATTTGGCTTAAGGAACTTTATCTGTGCTCATTTCAATCTCTGGTTTTATGCAGCACCCCAACTCACCTTTCCCCTTAAGCAAGCATAAGTTGGTTTTCTAAATTTGAGACCCTGTTCTGTTTTGGAATTCAGTTCCTGTGTAGCCAAGTTTACATTCCGTGTATTAGTGATATCTTATGATGGTTCTTTTTCTGTGTGAATTATTTCAGTTAGAAGCATCGTACCTGAATCCACTCATTATGCTGCTACGGGCCTGATGACATAGATTTCATTGCTGAGTGATACTGCATTGTACATAAGTACCACAAGTTCATTATCCATTTTTCACTTTCTGTGATACTGAACTTATACGGTAAATGAGGTTCTTGTAAACAGAGGCGTCCCAAACTTTGGGGTGGCTGTGTCTTTTTGATTTTAATTTCCCTAAGCTATAGGACCATAAGTGGAAGTGCCCTAGGCTCTGTTGCTTTGTTTTTTAGATGTTTCAGGAAACACCATACACTTCTCCCGAGTGTCTGTTGGCAATTTACATCCCGCCCATCAGCATAACAAGGCTTCCAGTTCTCCATGGCCTGTCCTGCCTTTCTTTACTTTACACTTTTTTCAGATGGCCCGTTTGACCGGGGGGAAGTGAGACTTCATTGTAGTGCAGATTTCCTTTGCAAGCTTGCTTGGTTGGCCAAAAAGTGCGTATGCGTTTTTTCCTGAATATATTCAGGAAAAAACGCATACGCCCTTTTTGGCCAAGTGCATCATTGTGGACGTTCTGCCTCTTTTCCTATGCTTTCAATGCAATTCCAGTCTACCTCCTGAAATCGGTTTCCTGCAACTCTGCCCCGCTTTCAAGTCCTCTTGGCAGCCTTACTTCAGTATATTTTTGGACGATAGCTGTCATTTATAACTCTGCAGGTTTGTGAATTACAGTGCCCCTGAGCTCCTTTCTTCAACTCGCGTTCTTGTGAGCTGTCCGCAACACTGCAGGATGACTTCAGGCCCTAATCTGGTTCCGGCACGGCACGCTGAGCCTTTGGTTATTTCCTCTTCCTGGTGGGAAATGAGAGTTAAATTTGCCCGTCCAGACACCTCCAGCTAGTCTCTCATTGGTTCTCGCTATTCCTGTTCATCTTCCGCAGAAATTGCAAACTGGGCCAAACAGGAGGTTATAGGCCCTGACTCTCCAAGTGGGGAGAGTGTTAGTAAAGCGTCTGGAATGTTGCACCCGAGAATCAGGGGAGGAGAACTGAGACATATTTGAACACGTCTCCCGTTCACACGGTTGATCATACTCTTGGTTCCACATGCATGTTTTAGCTGAAGGAAGAATACCTTAAACCTGGGTAGTTGAAACCCGTGGAATGGGTACCATGCAATATGACTTCAAAGGGTCTTCATTTGCTCACCGAACCTCTCCAATCCTATCACTGCTGCGTTTATGCCCCTGTACACACGCTTGATTCTCTTTTGGAGACATCGCAATCCATAGGTTTAAAGATACTTACTAGTCAGGTACATTCTTAGGCGTTTAATATGGGGTGTTGAGTCCATTTCGTTGAGCAAGGAGTAGCTCTTGTCTATTCCATATTTGGCTTAAGGAACTTTATCTGTGCTCATTTCAATCTCTGGTTTTATGCAGCACCCCAACTCACCTTTCCCCTTAAGCAAGCATAAGTTGGTTTTCTAAATTTGAGACCCTGTTCTGTTTTGGAATTCAGTTCCTGTGTAGCCAAGTTTACATTCCGTGTATTAGTGATATCTTATGATGTTTCTTTTTCTGTGTGACTTATTTCAGTTAGAAGCATCGTACCTGAATCCACTCATTATGCTGCTACGGGCCTGATGACATAGATTTCATTGCTGAGTGATACTGCATTGTACGTAAGTACCACAAGTTCTTTACCCATTTTTCACTTTCTGTGATACTGAACTTGTACGGTAAACGAGGTTCTTGTAAAAAGAGGCGTCCCAAACTTTGGGGTGGCTGTGTCTTTTTGATTTTAATTTCCCTAAGCTATAGGACCATAAGTGGAAGTGCCCTAGGCTCTGTTGCTTTGTTTTTTAGATGTTTCAGGAAACACCATACACTTCTCCCCAGTGTCTGTTGGCAATTTACATCCCGCCCATCAGCATAACAAGGCTCCCAGTTCTCCATGGCCTGTCCTGCCTTTCTGGATTTTACACTTTTTTCAGATGGCCCTTTTGACCGGGAGGAAGTGAGACTTCATTGTAGTGCAGATTTCCTTTGCAAGTTTGCTTGGTTGGCCAAAAAGGGCGTATGCGTTTTTTCCTGAATATATTCAGGAAAAAACACATACGCCCTTTTTGGCCAAGTGCATCATTGAGGACGTTCTGCCTCTTTTCCTATGCTTTCAATGCAATTCCAGTCTACCTCCTGAAATCGGTTTCCTGCAATTCTGCCCTGCTTTCAAGTCCTCTTGGCAGCCTTACTTCAGTATATTTTTGGACGATAGCTGTCATTTATAACTCTGCAGGTTTGTGAATTACAGTGCCCCTGAGCTCTTTTCTTCAACTCGCTTTCTTGTGAGCTGGCCGCAACACCGCAGGATGGCTTCAGGCCCTAATCTGGTTCCGGCACGGCACGCTGAGCCTTTGGTTAATTCCTCTTCCTGGTGGGAAATGAGAGTTAAATTTGCCCGTCCAGACACCTCCAGCTAGTCTCTCATTGGTTCTCGCTATTCCTGTTCATCTTCCGCAGAAATTACAAACTGGGCCAAACAGGAGGTTAAAGGGACTGAGTCTCCAAGTCGGGAGAGTGTTAGTAAAGCGTCTGGAATGTTGCACCCGAGTACCAGGGTACGAAAACTGAGACATATTTGAACACGTCTCCCGATCACATGGTTGATCATACTCTAGGTTCCACATGCATGTTTTAGCTGAAGGAAGAATACCTTAAACCTGGGTAGTTGAAACCCGTGGAATGGGTACCATGCAATATGATTTCAAAGGATCTTCATTTGCTCACCGAACCTCTCCAATCCTATCACTGCTGCGTTTATGCCCCTGTACACATGCTTGATTCTCTTTCGGAGACATAGCAATCCATAGGTTTTAAGATACTTACTAGTCAGGTACATTCTTAGGCGTTTAATATGCGGTGTTGAGTCCATTTCGTTGAGCAAGGAGTAGCTCTTGTCTATTCCATATTTGGCTTAAGGAACTTTATCTGTGCTCATTTCAATCTCTGGTTTTATGCAGCACCCCAACTCACCTTTCCCCTTAAGCAAGCATAAGTTGGTTTTCTAAATTTGACACCCTGTTCTGTTCTGTAATTCAGTTCCTGTGTAGCCAAGTTTACATTCCGTGTATTACTGATATCTTATGATGTTTCTTTTTCTGTGTGACTTATTTCAGTTAGAATCATCGTACCTGAATCCATTCTTTGTGCTGCTAAGGGCCTGTTGACATAGATTTCATTGCTGAGTGATATTGCTTTGTAAGTAAATACCACAACTTCTTTATCCATTTTTCACATTTGCGATGTTGAACTTGTACTGTAAACGAGGTTCTTGTAAACAGAGCCGTTCCATACTTTGGGGTGGCTGTGTCTTTTTGATTTTAATTTCCCTAAGCTATAGGACCATAAGTGGAAGTGCCCTAGGCTCTGTTGCTTTGTTTTTTAGATGTTTCAGGAAACACCATACACTTCTCCCGAGTGTCTGTTGGCAATTTACATCCCGCCCATCAGCATAACAAGGCTCCCAGTTCTCCATGGCCTGTCCTGCCTTTCTGGATTTTATTCTTTTTTCAGATGGCCCTTTTGACCGGGGGGAAGTGAGACTTCATTGTAGTGCAGATTTCCTTTGCAAGTTTGCTTGGTTGGCCAAAAAGTGCGTATGCGTTTTTTCCTGAATATATTCAGGAAAAAACGCATACGCCCTTTTTGGCCAAGTGCATCATTGTGGACGTTCTGCCTCTTTTCCTATGCTTTCAATGCAATTCCAGTCTACCTCCTGAAATCGGTTTCCTGCAATTCTGCCCCGCTTTCAAGTCCTCTTGGCAGCCTTACTTCAGTATATTTTTGGACGATAACTGTCATTTATAACTCTGAAGTTTTGTGAATTACAGTGCCCCTGAGCTCCTTTCTTCAACTCGCTTTCTTGTGAGCTGGCCGCAACACCGCAGGATGGCTTCAGGCCCTAATCTGGTTCCGGCACGGCACGCTGAGCCTTTGGTTATTTCCTCTTCCTGGTGGGAAATGAGAGTTAAATTTGCCCGTCCAGACACCTCCAGCTAGTCTCTCATTGGTTCTCCCTATTCCTGTTCATCTTCCACAGAAATTGCAAACTGGGCCAAACAGGAGGTTAAAGGGACTGACTCTCCAAGTCGGGAGAGTGTTAGTAAAGCGTCTGGAATGTTGCACCCGAGTAC
Organism: Pseudorca crassidens; assembly: GCF_039906515.1. Lineage (NCBI taxonomy): Eukaryota > Metazoa > Chordata > Mammalia > Artiodactyla > Delphinidae > Pseudorca > Pseudorca crassidens. The sequence goes on from NC_090301.1 coordinate 106,567,022, forward strand.
CAGGGTACGAAAACTGAGACATATTTGAACACGTCTCCCGTTCACACGGTTGATCATACTCTGGGTTCCACATGCATGTTTTAGCTGAAGGAAGAATACCTTAAACCTGGGTAGTTGAAACCCGTGGAATGGGTACCATGCAATATCACTTCAAAGGGTCTTCATTTGCTCACCGAACCTCTCCAATCCTATCACTGCTGCGTTTATGCCCCTGTACACATGCTTGATTCTCTTTTGGAGACATAGCAATCCATAGGTTTTAAGATACTTACTAGTCAGGTACATTCTTAGGCGTTTAATATGGGGTGTTGAGTCCATTTCATTGAGCAAGGAGTAGCTCTTGTCTATTCCATATTTGGCTTAAGGAACTTTATCTGTGCTCATTTCAATCTCTGGTTTTATGCAGCACCCCAACTCACCTTTTCTCTTAAGCAAACATAAGTTGGTTTTCTAAATTTGAGACCCTGTTCTGTTTTGGAGTTCAGTTCCTGTGTAGCCAAGTTTACATTCCGTGTATTAGTGATATCTTATGATGTTTCTTTTTCTGTGTGACTTATTTCAGTTAGAATCATCGTACCTGAATCCACTCATTATGCTGCTACGGGCCTGATGACAAAGATTTCATTGCTGAGTGATACTGCATTGTACGTAAGTACCACAAGTTCTTTATCCATTTTTCACTTTCTGTGATACTGAACTTGTACGGTAAACGAGGTTCTTGTAAACAGAGGCGTCCCAAACTTTGGGGTGGCTGTGTCTTTTTGATTTTAATTTCCCTAAGCTATAGGACCATAAGTGGAAGTGCCCTAGGCTCTGTTGCTTTGTTTTTTAGATGTTTCAGGAAACACCATACACTTCTCCCGAGTGTCTGTTGGCAATTTACATCCCGCCCATCAGCATAACAAGGCTTCCAGTTCTCCATGGCCTGTCCTGCCTTTCTGGATTTTACACTTTTTTCAGATGGCCCTTTTGACCGGGGGGAAGTGAGACTTCATTGTAGTGCAGATTTCCTTTGCAAGTTTGCTTGGTTGGCCAAAAAGGGCGTATGCGTTTTTTCCTGAATATATTCAGGAAAAAACGCATACGCCCTTTTTGGCCAAGTGCATCATTGTGGACGTTCTGCCTCTTTTCCTATGCTTTCAATGCAATTCCAGTCTACCTCCTGAAATCGGTTTCCTGCAATTCTGCCCTGCTTTCAAGTCCTCTTGGCAGCCTTACTTCAGTATATTTTTGGACGATAGCTGTCATTTATAACTCTGCAGGTTTGTGAATTACAGTGCCCCTGAGCTCCTTTCTTCAACTCGCTTTCTTGTGAGCTGGCCACAACACCGCAGGATGGCTTCAGGCCCTAATCTCGTTCCGGCACGGCACGCTGAGCCTTTGGTTAATTCCTCTTCCTGGTGGGAAATGAGAGTTAAATTTGCCCGTCCAGACACCTCCAGCTAGTCTCTCATTGGTTCTCGCTATTCCTGTTCATCTTCCGCAGAAATTACAAACTGGGCCAAACAGGAGGTTAAAGGGACTGAGTCTCCAAGTCGGGAGAGTGTTAGTAAAGCGTCTGGAATGTTGCACCCGAGTACCAGGGTACGAAAAGTGAGACATATTTGAACACGTCTCCCGATCACATGGTTGATCATACTCTAGGTTCCACATGCATGTTTTAGCTGAAGGAAGAATACCTTAAACCTGGGTAGTTGAAACCCGTGGAATGGGTACCATGCAATATGACTTCAAAGGGGCTTCATTTGCTCACCGAACCTCTCCAATCCTATCACTGCTGCGTTTATGCCCCTGTACACATGCTTGATTCTCTTTCAGAGACATAGCAATCCATAGGTTTTAAGATACTTACTAGTCAGGTACATTCTTAGGCGTTTAATATGGGGTGTTGAGTCCATTTCGTTGAGCAAGGAGTAGCTCTTGTCTATTCCATATTTGGCTTAAGGAACTTTATCTGTGCTCATTTCAATCTCTGGTTTTATGCAGCACCCCAACTCACCTTTTCTCTTAAGCAAGCATAAGTTGGTTTTCTAAATTTGAGACCCTGTTCTGTTTTGGAATTCAGTTCCTGTGTAGCCAAGTTTACATTCCGTGTATTAGTGATATCTTATGATGTTTCTTTTTCTGTGTGACTTATTTCAGTTAGAAGCATCGTACCTGAATCCACTCATTATGCTGCTACGGGCCTGATGACATAGATTTCATTGCTGAGTGATACTGCATTGTACGTAAGTACCACAAGTTCTTTACCCATTTTTCACTTTCTGTGATACTGAACTTGTACGGTAAACGAGGTTCTTGTAAAAAGAGGCGTCCCAAACTTTGGGGTGGCTGTGTCTTTTTGATTTTAATTTCCCTAAGCTATAGGACCATAAGTGGAAGTGCCCTAGGCTCTGTTGCTTTGTTTTTTAGATGTTTCAGGAAACACCATACACTTCTCCCCAGTGTCTGTTGGCAATTTACATCCCGCCCATCAGCATAACAAGGCTCCCAGTTCTCCATGGCCTGTCCTGCCTTTCTGGATTTTACACTTTTTTCAGATGGCCCTTTTGACCGGGAGGAAGTGAGACTTCATTGTAGTGCAGATTTCCTTTGCAAGTTTGCTTGGTTGGCCAAAAAGGGCGTATGCGTTTTTTCCTGAATATATTCAGGAAAAAACACATACGCCCTTTTTGGCCAAGTGCATCATTGAGGACGTTCTGCCTCTTTTCCTATGCTTTCAATGCAATTCCAGTCTACCTCCTGAAATCGGTTTCCTGCAATTCTGCCCTGCTTTCAAGTCCTCTTGGCAGCCTTACTTCAGTATATTTTTGGACGATAGCTGTCATTTATAACTCTGCAGGTTTGTGAATTACAGTGCCCCTGAGCTCTTTTCTTCAACTCGCTTTCTTGTGAGCTGGCCGCAACACCGCAGGATGGCTTCAGGCCCTAATCTGGTTCCGGCACGGCACGCTGAGCCTTTGGTTAATTCCTCTTCCTGGTGGGAAATGAGAGTTAAATTTGCCCGTCCAGACACCTCCAGCTAGTCTCTCATTGGTTCTCGCTATTCCTGTTCATCTTCCGCAGAAATTACAAACTGGGCCAAACAGGAGGTTAAAGGGACTGAGTCTCCAAGTCGGGAGAGTGTTAGTAAAGCGTCTGGAATGTTGCACCCGAGTACCAGGGTACGAAAACTGAGACATATTTGAACACGTCTCCCGATCACATGGTTGATCATACTCTAGGTTCCACATGCATGTTTTAGCTGAAGGAAGAATACCTTAAACCTGGGTAGTTGAAACCCGTGGAATGGGTACCATGCAATATGATTTCAAAGGATCTTCATTTGCTCACCGAACCTCTCCAATCCTATCACTGCTGCGTTTATGCCCCTGTACACATGCTTGATTCTCTTTCGGAGACATAGCAATCCATAGGTTTTAAGATACTTACTAGTCAGGTACATTCTTAGGCGTTTAATATGCGGTGTTGAGTCCATTTCGTTGAGCAAGGAGTAGCTCTTGTCTATTCCATATTTGGCTTAAGGAACTTTATCTGTGCTCATTTCAATCTCTGGTTTTATGCAGCACCCCAACTCACCTTTCCCCTTAAGCAAGCATAAGTTGGTTTTCTAAATTTGACACCCTGTTCTGTTCTGTAATTCAGTTCCTGTGTAGCCAAGTTTACATTCCGTGTATTACTGATATCTTATGATGTTTCTTTTTCTGTGTGACTTATTTCAGTTAGAATCATCGTACCTGAATCCATTCTTTGTGCTGCTAAGGGCCTGTTGACATAGATTTCATTGCTGAGTGATATTGCTTTGTAAGTAAATACCACAACTTCTTTATCCATTTTTCACATTTGCGATGTTGAACTTGTACTGTAAACGAGGTTCTTGTAAACAGAGCCGTTCCATACTTTGGGGTGGCTGTGTCTTTTTGATTTTAATTTCCCTAAGCTATAGGACCATAAGTGGAAGTGCCCTAGGCTCTGTTGCTTTGTTTTTTAGATGTTTCAGGAAACACCATACACTTCTCCCGAGTGTCTGTTGGCAATTTACATCCCGCCCATCAGCATAACAAGGCTCCCAGTTCTCCATGGCCTGTCCTGCCTTTCTGGATTTTATTCTTTTTTCAGATGGCCCTTTTGACCGGGGGGAAGTGAGACTTCATTGTAGTGCAGATTTCCTTTGCAAGTTTGCTTGGTTGGCCAAAAAGTGCGTATGCGTTTTTTCCTGAATATATTCAGGAAAAAACGCATACGCCCTTTTTGGCCAAGTGCATCATTGTGGACGTTCTGCCTCTTTTCCTATGCTTTCAATGCAATTCCAGTCTACCTCCTGAAATCGGTTTCCTGCAATTCTGCCCCGCTTTCAAGTCCTCTTGGCAGCCTTACTTCAGTATATTTTTGGACGATAACTGTCATTTATAACTCTGAAGTTTTGTGAATTACAGTGCCCCTGAGCTCCTTTCTTCAACTCGCTTTCTTGTGAGCTGGCCGCAACACCGCAGGATGGCTTCAGGCCCTAATCTGGTTCCGGCACGGCACGCTGAGCCTTTGGTTATTTCCTCTTCCTGGTGGGAAATGAGAGTTAAATTTGCCCGTCCAGACACCTCCAGCTAGTCTCTCATTGGTTCTCCCTATTCCTGTTCATCTTCCACAGAAATTGCAAACTGGGCCAAACAGGAGGTTAAAGGGACTGACTCTCCAAGTCGGGAGAGTGTTAGTAAAGCGTCTGGAATGTTGCACCCGAGTACCAGGGTACGAAAACTGAGACATATTTGAACACGTCTCCCGTTCACACGGTTGATCATACTCTGGGTTCCACATGCATGTTTTAGCTGAAGGAAGAATACCTTAAACCTGGGTAGTTGAAACCCGTGGAATGGGTACCATGCAATATCACTTCAAAGGGTCTTCATTTGCTCACCGAACCTCTCCAATCCTATCACTGCTGCGTTTATGCCCCTGTACACATGCTTGATTCTCTTTTGGAGACATAGCAATCCATAGGTTTTAAGATACTTACTAGTCAGGTACATTCTTAGGCGTTTAATATGGGGTGTTGAGTCCATTTCATTGAGCAAGGAGTAGCTCTTGTCTATTCCATATTTGGCTTAAGGAACTTTATCTGTGCTCATTTCAATCTCTGGTTTTATGCAGCACCCCAACTCACCTTTTCTCTTAAGCAAACATAAGTTGGTTTTCTAAATTTGAGACCCTGTTCTGTTTTGGAGTTCAGTTCCTGTGTAGCCAAGTTTACATTCCGTGTATTAGTGATATCTTATGATGTTTCTTTTTCTGTGTGACTTATTTCAGTTAGAATCATCGTACCTGAATCCACTCATTATGCTGCTACGGGCCTGATGACAAAGATTTCATTGCTGAGTGATACTGCATTGTACGTAAGTACCACAAGTTCTTTATCCATTTTTCACTTTCTGTGATACTGAACTTGTACGGTAAACGAGGTTCTTGTAAACAGAGGCGTCCCAAACTTTGGGGTGGCTGTGTCTTTTTGATTTTAATTTCCCTAAGCTATAGGACCATAAGTGGAAGTGCCCTAGGCTCTGTTGCTTTGTTTTTTAGATGTTTCAGGAAACACCATACACTTCTCCCGAGTGTCTGTTGGCAATTTACATCCCGCCCATCAGCATAACAAGGCTTCCAGTTCTCCATGGCCTGTCCTGCCTTTCTGGATTTTACACTTTTTTCAGATGGCCCTTTTGACCGGGGGGAAGTGAGACTTCATTGTAGTGCAGATTTCCTTTGCAAGTTTGCTTGGTTGGCCAAAAAGGGCGTATGCGTTTTTTCCTGAATATATTCAGGAAAAAACGCATACGCCCTTTTTGGCCAAGTGCATCATTGTGGACGTTCTGCCTCTTTTCCTATGCTTTCAATGCAATTCCAGTCTACCTCCTGAAATTGGTTTCCTGCAATTCTGCCCTGCTTTCAAGTCCTCTTGGCAGCCTTACTTCAGTATATTTTTGGACGATAGCTGTCATTTATAACTCTGCAGGTTTGTGAATTACAGTGCCCCTGAGCTCCTTTCTTCAACTCGCTTTCTTGTGAGCTGGCCACAACACCGCAGGATGGCTTCAGGCCCTAATCTCGTTCCGGCACGGCACGCTGAGCCTTTGGTTAATTCCTCTTCCTGGTGGGAAATGAGAGTTAAATTTGCCCGTCCAGACACCTCCAGCTAGTCTCTCATTGGTTCTCGCTATTCCTGTTCATCTTCCGCAGAAATTACAAACTGGGCCAAACAGGAGGTTAAAGGGACTGAGTCTCCAAGTCGGGAGAGTGTTAGTAAAGCGTCTGGAATGTTGCACCCGAGTACCAGGGTACGAAAAGTGAGACATATTTGAACACGTCTCCCGATCACATGGTTGATCATACTCTAGGTTCCACATGCATGTTTTAGCTGAAGGAAGAATACCTTAAACCTGGGTAGTTGAAACCCGTGGAATGGGTACCATGCAATATGACTTCAAAGGGGCTTCATTTGCTCACCGAACCTCTCCAATCCTATCACTGCTGCGTTTATGCCCCTGTACACATGCTTGATTCTCTTTCAGAGACATAGCAATCCATAGGTTTTAAGATACTTACTAGTCAGGTACATTCTTAGGCGTTTAATATGGGGTGTTGAGTCCATTTCGTTGAGCAAGGAGTAGCTCTTGTCTATTCCATATTTGGCTTAAGGAACTTTATCTGTGCTCATTTCAATCTCTGGTTTTATGCAGCACCCCAACTCACCTTTTCTCTTAAGCAAGCATAAGTTGGTTTTCTAAATTTGAGACCCTGTTCTGTTTTGGAATTCAGTTCCTGTGTAGCCAAGTTTACATTCCGTGTATTAGTGATATCTTATGATGTTTCTTTTTCTGTGTGACTTATTTCAGTTAGAATCATCGTACCTGAATCCACTCATTATGCTGCTAAGGGCCTGATGACATAGATTTCATTGCTGAGTGATACTGCATTGTACGTAAGTACCACAAGTTCTTTATCCAGTTTTCACTTTCTGTGATACTGAACTTGTACGGTAAACGAGGTTCTTGTAAACAGAGGCGTCCCAAACTTTGGGGTGGCTGTGTCTTTTTGATTTTAATTTCCCTAAGCTATAGGACCATAAGTGGAAGTGCCCTAGGCTCTGTTCCTTTGTTTTTTAGATGTTTCAGGAAACACCATACACTTCTCCCGAGTGTCTGTTGGCAATTTACATCCCGCCCATCAGCATAACAAGGCTCCCAGTTCTCCATGGCCTGTCCTGCCTTTCTGGATTTTACACTTTTTTCAGATGGCCCTTTTGACCGGGGGGAAGTGAGACTTCATTGTAGTGCAGATTTCCTTTGCAAGTTTGCTTGGTTGGCCAAAAAGGGCGTATGCGTTTTTTCCTGAATATATTCAGGAAAAAACGCATACGCCCTTTTTGGCCAAGTGCATCATTGAGGACGTTCTGCCTCTTTTCCTATGCTTTCAATGCAATTCCAGTCTACCTCCTGAAATCGGTTTCCTGCAATTCTGCCCCACTTTCAAGTCCTCTTGGCAGCCTTACTTCGGTATATTTTTGGACGATAGCTGTCATTTATAACTCTGCAGGTTTGTGAATTACAGTGCCCCTGAGCTCCTTTCTTCAACTCGCTTTCTTGTGACCTGGCCACAACACCGCAGGATGGCTTCAGGCCCTAATCTGGTTCCGGAACGGCACGCTGAGCCTTTGGTTAATTCCTCTTCCTGGTGGGAAATGAGAGTTAAATTTACCCGTCCAGACACCTCCAGCTAGTCTCTCATTGGATCTCCCTATTCCTGTTCATCTTCCGCAGAAATTGCAAACTGGGCCAAACAGGAGGTTAAAGGGACTGACTCTCCAAGTTGGGAGAGTGTTAGTAAAGCGTCTGGAATGTTGCACCCGAGTACCAGGGTACGAAAACTGAGACATATTTGAACACGTCTCCCGTTCACACGGTTGATCATACTCTGGGTTCCACATGCATGTTTTAGCTGAAGGAAGAATACCTTAAACCTGGGTAGTTGAAACCCGTGGAATGGGTACCATGCAATATGACTTCAAAGGGTCTTCATTTGCTCACCGAACCTCTCCAATCCTATCACTGCTGCGTTTATGCCGCTGTACACATGCTTGATTCTCTTTCAGAGACATAGCAATCCATAGGTTTTAAGATACTTACTAGTCAGGTACATTCTTAGGCGTTTAATATGGGGTGTTGAGTCCATTTCGTTGAGCAAGGAGTAGCTCTTGTCTATTCCATATTTGGTTTAAGGAACTTTATCTGTGCTCATTTCAATCTCTGGTTTTATGCAGCACCCCAACTCACCTTTACCCTTAAGCAAGCATATGTTGGTTTTGTGAATTTGAGACCCTGTTCTGTTCTGTAATTCAGTTCCTGTGTAGCCAAGTTTACATTCCGTGTATTACTGATATCTTATGATGTTTCTTTTTCTGTGTGACTTATTTCAGTTAGAATCATCATACCTGAATCCACTCATTATGCTGCTATGGGCCTAATGACATAGATTACATTGCTGAGTGATACTGCATTGTACGTAAGTACCACAAGTTCTTTATCCATTTTTCTCTTTCTGTGATATTGACCTTGTACGGTAAACGAGGTTCTTGTAAACAGAGGCGTCCCAAACTTTGGGGTGGCTGTGTCTTTTTGATTTTAATTTCACTAAGCTATAGGACCATAAGTGGAAGTGCCCTAGGCTCTGTTGCTTTGTTTTTTAGATGTTTCAGGAAACACCATACACTTCTCCCGAGTGTCTGTTGGCAATTTACATCCCGCCCATCAGCATAACAAGGCTTCCAGTTCTCCATGGCCTGTCCTGCCTTTCTGGATTTTACACTTTTTTCAGATGGCCCGTTTGACCGGGGGGAAGTGAAACTTCATTGTAGTGCAGATTTCCTTTGCAAGCTTGCTTGGTTGGCCAAAAAGTGCGTATGCGTTTTTTCCTGAATATATTCAGGAAAAAACGCATACGCCCTTTTTGGCCAAGTGCATCATTGTGGACGTTCTGCCTCTTTTCCTATGCTTTCAATGCAATTCCAATCTACCTCCTGAAATCGGTTTCCTGCAATTCTGCCCCGCTTTCAAGTCCTCTTGGCAGCCTTACTTCAGTATATTTTTGGACGATAGCTGTCATTTATAACTCTGCAGGTTTGTGAATTACAGTGCCCCTGAGCTCCTTTCTTCAACTCGCTTTCTTGTGACCTGGCCGCAACACCGCAGGATGGCTTCAGGCCCTAATCTGGTTCCGGCACGGCACGCTGAGCCTTTGGTTAATTCCTCTTCCTGGTGGGAAATGAGAGTTAAATTTGCCCGTCCAGACACCTCCAGCTAGTCTCTCATTGGTTCTCGCTATTCCTGTTCATCTTCCGCAGAAATTGCAAACTGGGCCAAACAGGAGGTTAAAGGGACTGACTCTCCAAGTCGGGAGAGTGTTAGTAAAGCGTCTGGAATGTTGCACCCGAGTACCAGGGTACGAAAACTGAGACATATTTGAACACGTCTCCCGATCATATGGTTGATCATAATCTAGGTTCCACATGCATGTTTTAGCTGAAGGAAGAATACCTTAAACCTGGGTAGTTGAAACCCGTGGAATGGGTACCATGCTATATGACTTCAAAGGGGCTTCATTTGCTCACCGAACCTCTCCAATCCTATCACTGCTGCATTTATGCCCCTTTACACATGCTTGATTCTCTTTCGGAGACATAGCAATCCATAGGTTTTAAGATACTTACTAGTCAGGTACATTCTTAGGCGTTTAATATGCGGTGTTGAGTCCATTTCGTTGAGCAAGGAGTAGCTCTTGTCTATTCCATATTTGGCTTAAGGAACTTTATCTGTGCTCATTTCAATCTCTGGTTTTATGCAGCACCCCAACTCACCTTTCCCCTTAAGCAAGCATAAGTTGGTTTTCTAAATTTGACACCCTGTTCTGTTCTGTAATTCAGTTCCTGTGTAGCCAAGTTTACATTCCGTGTATTACTGATATCTTATGATGTTTCTTTTTCTGTGTGACTTATTTCAGTTAGAATCATCGTACCTGAATCCACTCTTTGTGCTGCTAAGGGCCTGTTGACATAGATTTCATTGCTGAGTGATATTGCTTTGTAAGTAAATACCACAACTTCTTTATCCATTTTTCACTTTTTGCGATGTTGAACTTGTACTGTAAACGAGGTTCTTGTAAACAGAGCCGTTCCATACTTTGGGGTGGCTGTGTCTTTTTGATTTTAATTTCCCTAAGCTATAGGACCATAAGTGGAAGTGCCCTAGGCTCTGTTCCTTTGTTTTTTAGATGTTTCAGGAAACACCATACACTTCTCCCGAGTGTCTGTTGGCAATTTACATCCCGCCCATAAGAATAACAAGGCTCCCAGTTCTCCATGGCCTGTCCTGCCTTTCTGGATTTTACACTTTTTTCAGATGGCCCTTTTGACCGGGGGGAAGTGAGACTTCATTGTAGTGCAGATTTCCTTTGCAAGTTTGCTTGGTTGGCCAAAAAGGGCGAATGCATTTTTTCCTGAATATATTCAGGAAAAAACGCATACGCCCTTTTTGGCCAAGTGCATCATTGAGGACGTTCTGCCTCTTTTCCTATGCTTTCAATGCAATTCCAGTCTACCTCCTGAAATCGGTTTCCTGCAATTCTGCCCCGCTTTCAAGTCCTCTTGGCAGCCTTACTTCGGTATATTTTTGGACGATAGCTGTCATTTATAACTCTGCAGGTTTGTGAATTACAGTGCCCCTGAGCTCCTTTCTTCAACTCGCTTTCTTGTGAGCTGGCCGCAACACCGCAGGATGGCTTCAGGCCCTAATCTGGTTCCGGAACGGCACGCTGAGCCTTTGGTTAATTCCTCTTCCTGGTGGGAAATGAGAGTTAAATTTGCCCGTCCAGACACCTCCAGCTAGTCTCTCATTGGTTCTCGCTATTCCTGTTCATCTTCCGCAGAAATTGCAAACTAGGCCAAACAGGAGGTTAAAGGGACTGACTCTCCAAGTTGGGAGAGTGTTAGTAAAGCGTCTGGAATGTTGCACCCGAGTACCAGGGTACGAAAACTGAGACATATTTGAACACGTCTCCCGTTCACACGGTTGATCATACTCTGGGTTCCACATGCATGTTTTAGCTGAAGGAAGAATACCTTAAACCTGGGTAGTTGAAACCCATGGAATGGGTACCATGCAATATGACTTCAAAGGGTCTTCATTTGCTCACCGAACCTCTCCAATCCTATCACTGCTGCGTTTATGCCCCTGTACACATGCTTGATTCTCTTTTGGAGACATAGCAATCCATAGGTTTTAAGATACTTACTAGTCAGGTACATTCTTAGGCGTTTAATATGGGGTGTTGAGTCCATTTCATTGAGCAAGGAGTAGCTCTTGTCTATTCCATATTTGGCTTAAGGAACTTTATCTGTGCTCATTTCAATCTCTGGTTTTATGCAGCACCCCAACTCACCTTTTCTCTTAAGCAAACATAAGTTGGTTTTCTAAATTTGAGACCCTGTTCTGTTTTGGAGTTCAGTTCCTGTGTAGCCAAGTTTACATTCCGTGTATTAGTGATATCTTATGATGTTTCTTTTTCTGTGTGACTTATTTCAGTTAGAATCATCGTACCTGAATCCACTCATTATGCTGCTACGGGCCTGATGACATAGATTTCATTGCTGAGTGATACTGCATTGTACGTAAATACCACAAGTTCTTTATCCATTTTTCACTTTCTGTGATACTGAACGTGTATGGTAAACGAGGTTCTTGTAAACAGAGGCGTCCCAAACTTTGCGGTGGCTGTTTCTTTTTGATTTTAATTTCCCTAAGCTATAGGACCATAAGTGGAAGTGCCCTAGGCTCTGTTGCTTTGTTTTTTAGATGTTTCAGGAAACACCATACACTTCTCCCGAGTGTCTGTTGGCAATTTACATCCCGCCCATCAGCATAACAAGGCTCCCAGTTCTCCATGGCCTGTCCTGCCTTTCTGGATTTTATTCTTTTTTCAGATGGCCCTTTTGACTGGGGGGATGTGAGACTTCATTGTAGTGCAGATTTCCTTTGCAAGTTTGCTTGGTTGGCCAAAAAGGGCGTATGCGTTTTTTCCTGAATATATTCAGGAAAAAACGCATACGCCCTTTTTGGCCAAGTGCATCATTGTGGACGTTCTGCCTCTTTTCCTATGCTTTCAATGCAATTCCAGTCTACCTCCTGAAATCGGTTTCCTGCAATTCTGCCCCGCTTTCAAGTCCTCTTGGCAGCCTTACTTCAGTATATTTTTGGATGATAGCTGTCATTTATAACTCTGCAGTTTTGTGAATTACAGTGCCCCTGAGCTCCTTTCTTCAACTCGCTTTCTTGTGAGCTGGCCGCAACACCGCAAGATGGCTTCAGGCCCTAATCTGGTTCCGGCACGGCACGCTGAGCCTTTGGTTAATTCCTCTTCCTGGTGGGAAATGAGAGTTAAATTTGCCCATCCAGACACCTCCAGCTAGTCTCTCATTGGTTCTCGCTATTCCTGTTCATCTTCCGCAGAAATTGCAAACTGGGCCAAACAGGAGGTTAAAGGGACTGACTCTCCAAGTCGGGAGAGTGTTAGTAAAGCGTCTGGAATGTTGCACCCGAGTACCAGGGTATGAAAACTGAGACATATTTGAACACGTCTCCCGATCACATGGTTGATCATACTCTAGGTTCCACATGCATGTTTTAGCTGAAGGAAGAATACCTTAAACCTGGGTAGTTGAAACCCGTGGAATGGGTACCATGCAATATGACTTCAAAGGGTCTTCATTTGCTCACCGAACCTCTCCAATCCTATCACTGCTGCGTTTATGCCCCTGTACACATGCTTGATTCTCTTTCGGAGACATAGCAATCCATAGGTTTTAAGATACTTACTAGTCAGGTACATTCTTAGGCGTTTAATATGGGGTGTTGAGTCCATTTCGTTGAGCAAGGAGTAGCTCTTGTCTATTCCATATTTGGCTTAAGGAACTTTATCTGTGCTCATTTCAATCTCTGGTTTTATGCAGCACCCCAACTCACCTTTCCCCTTAAGCAAGCATAAGTTGGTTTTCTAAATTTGACACCCTGTTCTGTTCTGTAATTCAGTTCCTGTGTAGCCAAGTTTACATTCCGTGTATTACTGATATCTTATGATGTTTCTTTTTCTGTGTGACTTATTTCAGTTAGAATCATCGTACCTGAATCCACTCTTTGTGCTGCTAAGGGCCTGTTGACATAGATTTCATTGCTGAGTGATATTGCTTTGTAAGTAAATACCACAACTTCTTTATCCATTTTTCACTTTTTGCGTTGTTGAACTTGTACTGTAAACGAGGTTCTTGTAAACAGAGCCGTTCCATACTTTGGGGTGGCTGTGTCTTTTGGATTTTAATTTCCCTAAGCTATAGGACCATAAGTGGAAGTGCCCTAGGCTCTGTTCCTTTGTTTTTTAGATGTTTCAGGAAACACCATACACTTCTCCGGAGTGTCTGTTGGCAATTTACATCCCGCCCATCAGCATAACAAGGCTCCCAGTTCTCCATGGCCTGTCCTGCCTTTCTGGATTTTATTCTTTTTTCAGATGGCCCTTTTGACCGGGGGGAAGTGAGACTTCATTGTAGTGCAGATTTCCTTTGCAAGTTTGCTTGGTTGGCCAAAAAGGGCGTATGCGTTTTTTCCTGAATATATTCAGGAAAAAACGCATACGCCCTTTTTGGCCAAGTGCATCATTGTGGACGTTCTGCCTCTTTTCCTATGCTTTCAATGCAATTCCAGTCTACCTCCTGAAATTGGTTTCCTGCAATTCTGCCCTGCTTTCAAGTCCTCTTGGCAGCCTTACTTCAGTATATTTTTGGACGATAGCTGTCATTTATAACTCTGCAGGTTTGTGAATTACAGTGCCCCTGAGCTCCTTTCTTCAACTCGCTTTCTTGTGAGCTGGCCGCAACACCGCAGGATGGCTTCAGGCCCTATTCTGGTTCCGGCACGGCACGCTGAGCCTTTGGTTAATTCCTCTTCCTGGTGGGAAATGAGAGTTAAATTTGCCCGTCCAGACACCTCCAGCTAGTCTCTCATTAGTTCTCGCTATTCCTGTTCATCTTCCGCAGAAATTGCAAACTGGGCCAAACAGGAGGTTAAAGGCCCTGACTCTCCAAGTGGGGAGAGTGTTAGTAAAGCGTCTGGAATGTTGCACCCGAGTACCAGGGTACGAAAACTGAGACATATTTGAACACGTCTCCCGTTCACACGGTTGATCATACTCTGGGTTCCACATGCATGTTTTAGCTGAAGGAAGAATACCTTAAACCTGGGTAGTTGAAACCCGTGGAATGGGTACCATGCAATATGACTTCAAAGGGTCTTCATTTGCTCACCGAACCTCTCCAATCCTATCACTGCTGCGTTTATGCCCCTGTACACATGCTTGATTCTCTTTTGGAGACATAGCAATCCATAGGTTTAAAGATACTTACTAGTCAGGTACATTCTTAGGCGTTTAATATGGGGTGTTGAGTCCATTTCGTTGAGCAAGGAGTAGCTCTTGTCTATTCCATATTTGGCTTAAGGAACTTTATCTGTGCTCATTTCAATCTCTGGTTTTATGCAGCACCCCAACTCACCTTTCCCCTTAAGCAAGCATAAGTTGGTTTTCTAAATTTGAGACCCTGTTCTGTTTTGGAATTCAGTTCCTGTGTAGCCAAGTTTACATTCCGTGTATTAGTGATATCTTATGATGTTTCTTTTTCTGTGTGACTTATTTCAGTTAGAATCATCGTACCTGAATCCACTCATTATGCTGCTACGGGCCTGATGACATAGATTTCATTGCTGAGTGATACTGCATTGTACATAAGTACCACAAGTTCATTATCCATTTTTCACTTTCTGTGATACTGAACTTATACGGTAAATGAGGTTCTTGTAAACAGAGGCGTCCCAAACTTTGCGGTGGCTGTGTCTTTTTGATTTTAATTTCCCTAAGCTATAGGACCATAAGTGGAAGTGCCCTAGGCTCTGTTGCTTTGTTTTTTAGATGTTTCAGGAAACACCATACACTTCTCCCGAGTGTCTGTTGGCAATTTACATCCCGCCCATCAGGATAACAAGGCTCCCAGTTCTCCATGGCCTGTCCTGCCTTTCTGGATTTTACACTTTTTTCAGATGGCCCTTTTGACCGGGGGGATGTGAGACTTCATTGTAGTGCAGATTTCCTTTGCAAGCTTGCTTGGTTGGCCAAAAAGAGCGTATGCGTTTTTTCCTGAATATATTCAGGAAAAAACGCATACGCCCTTTTTGGCCAAGTGCATCATTGTGGACGTTCTGCCTCTTTTCCTATGCTTTCAATGCAATTCCAGTCTACCTCCTGAAATCGGTTTCCTGCAATTCTGCCCCGCTTTCAAGTCCTCTTGGCAGCCTTACTTCAGTATATTTTTGGACGATAGCTGTCATTTATAACTCTGCAGTTTTGTGAATTACAGTGCCCCTGAGCTCCTTTCTTCAACTCGCTTTCTTGTGAGCTGGCCGCAACACCGCAAGATGGCTTCAGGCCCTAATCTGGTTCCGGCACGGCACGCTGAGCCTTTGGTTAATTCCTCTTCCTGGTGGGAAATGAGAGTTAAATTTGCCCATCCAGACACCTCCAGCTAGTCTCTCATTGGTTCTCGCTATTCCTGTTCATCTTCCACAGAAATTGCAAACTGGGCCAAACAGGAGGTTAAAGGGACTGACTCTCCAAGTCGGGAGAGTGTTAGTAAAGCGTCTGGAATGTTGCACCCGAGTACCAGGGTACGAAAACTGAGACATATTTGAACACGTCTCCCGATCACATGGTTGATCATACTCTAGGTTCCACATGCATGTTTTAGCTGAAGGAAGAATACCTTAAACCTGGGTAGTTGAAACCCGTGGAATGGGTACCATGCAATATGACTTCAAAGGGTCTTCATTTGCTCACCGAACCTCTCCAATCCTATCACTGCTGCGTTTATGCCCCTGTACACATGCTTGATTCTCTTTTGGAGACATAGCAATCCATAGGTTTTAAGATACTTACTAGTCAGGTACATTCTTAGGCGTTTAATATGGGGTGTTGAGTCCATTTCATTGAGCAAGGAGTAGCTCTTGTCTATTCCATATTTGGCTTAAGGAACTTTATCTGTGCTCATTTCAATCTCTGGTTTTATGCAGCACCCCAACTCACCTTTTCTCTTAAGCAAACATAAGTTGGTTTTCTAAATTTGAGACCCTGTTCTGTTTTGGAGTTCAGTTCCTGTGTAGCCAAGTTTACATTCCGTGTATTAGTGATATCTTATGATGTTTCTTTTTCTGTGTGACTTATTTCAGTTAGAATCATCGAACCTGAATCCACTCATTATGCTGCTACGGGCCTGATGACATAGATTTCATTGCTGAGTGATACTGCATTGTACGTAAGTACCACAAGTTCTTTATCCATTTTTCACTTTCTGTGATACTGAACGTGTACGGTAAACGAGGTTCTTGTAAACAGAGGTGTCCCAAACTTGTGGGTGGCTGTGTCTTTTTGATTTTAATTTCCCTAAGCTATAGGACCATAAGTGGAAGTGCCCTAGGCTCTGTTGCTTTGTTTTTTAGATGTTTCAGGAAACACCATACACTTCTCCCGAGTGTCTGTTGGCAATTTACATCCCGCCCATCAGCATAACAAGGCTCCCAGTTCTCCATGGCCTGTCCTGCCTTTCTGGATTTTACACTTTTTTCAGATGGCCCTTTTGACCGGGGGAAAGTGAGACTTCATTGTAGTGCAGATTTCCTTTGCAAGTTTGCTTGGTTGGCCAAAAAGCGCGTATGCGTTTTTTCCTGAATATATTCAGGAAAAAACGCATACGCCCTTTTTGGCCAAGTGCATCATTGAGGACGTTCTGCCTCTTTTCCTATGCTTTCAATGCAATTCCAGTCTACCTCCTGAAATCGGTTTCCTGCAATTCTGCCCCGCTTTCAAGTCCTCTTGGCAGCCTTACTTCAGTATATTTTTGGACGATAGCTGTCATTTATAACTCTGCAGATTTGTGAATTACAGTGCCCCTGAGCTCCTTTCTTCAACTCGCTTTCTTGTGAGCTGGCCGCAACACCGCAGGATGGCTTCAGGCCCTAATCTGGTTCCGGCACGGCACGCTGAGCCTTTGGTTAATTCCTCTTCCTGGTGGGAAATGAGAGTTAAATTTGCCCGTCCAGACACCTCCAGCTAGTCTCTCATTGGTTCTCGCTATTCCTGTTCATCTTCCGCAGAAATTGCAAACTGGGCGAAACAGGAGGTTAAAGGGACTGACTCTCCAAGTCGGGAGAGTGTTAGTAAAGCGTCTGGAATGTTGCACCCGAGTACCAGGGTACGAAAACTGAGACATATTTGAACACGTCTCCCGTTCACACGGTTGATCATACTCTAGGTTCCACATGCATGTTTTAGCTGAAGGAAGAATACCTTAAACCTGGGTAGTTGAAACCCGTGGAATGGGTACCATGCAATATGACTTCAAAGGGTCTTCATTTGCTCACCGAACCTCTCCAATCCTATCACTGCTGCGTTTATGCCCCTGTACACATGCTTGATTCTCTTTTGGAGACATAGCAATCCATAGGTTTTAAGATACTTACTAGTCAGGTACATTCTTAGGCGTTTAATATGGGGTGTTGAGTCCATTTCATTGAGCAAGGAGTAGCTCTTGTCTATTCCATATTTGGCTTAAGGAACTTTATCTGTGCTCATTTCAATCTCTGGTTTTATGCAGCACCCCAACTCACCTTTTCTCTTAAGCAAACATAAGTTGGTTTTCTAAATTTGAGACCCTGTTCTGTTTTGGAGTTCAGTTCCTGTGTAGCCAAGTTTACATTCCGTGTATTAGTGATATCTTATGATGTTTCTTTTTCTGTGTGACTTATTTCAGTTAGAATCATCGAACCTGAATCCACTCATTATGCTGCTACGGGCCTGATGACATAGATTTCATTGCTGAGTGATACTGCATTGTACGTAAGTACCACAAGTTCTTTATCCATTTTTCACTTTCTGTGATACTGAACGTGTACGGTAAACGAGGTTCTTGTAAACAGAGGTGTCCCAAACTTGTGGGTGGCTGTGTCTTTTTGATTTTAATTTCCCTAAGCTATAGGACCATAAGTGGAAGTGCCCTAGGCTCTGTTGCTTTGTTTTTTAGATGTTTCAGGAAACACCATACACTTCTCCCGAGTGTCTGTTGGCAATTTACATCCCGCCCATCAGCATAACAAGGCTCCCAGTTCTCCATGGCCTGTCCTGCCTTTCTGGATTTTACACTTTTTTCAGATGGCCCTTTTGACCGGGGGAAAGTGAGACTTCATTGTAGTGCAGATTTCCTTTGCAAGTTTGCTTGGTTGGCCAAAAAGCGCGTATGCGTTTTTTCCTGAATATATTCAGGAAAAAACGCATACGCCCTTTTTGGCCAAGTGCATCATTGAGGACGTTCTGCCTCTTTTCCTATGCTTTCAATGCAATTCCAGTCTACCTCCTGAAATCGGTTTCCTGCAATTCTGCCCCGCTTTCAAGTCCTCTTGGCAGCCTTACTTCAGTATATTTTTGGACGATAGCTGTCATTTATAACTCTGAAGTTTTGTGAATTACAGTGCCCCTGAGCTCCTTTCTTCAACTCGCTTTCTTGTGAGCTGGCCGCAACACCGCAGGATGGCTTCAGGCCCTAATCTGGTTCCGGCACGGCACGCTGAGCCTTTGGTTAATTCCTCTTCCTGGTGGGAAATGAGAGTTAAATTTGCCCGTCCAGACACCTCCAGCTAGTCTCTCATTGGTTCTCGCTATTCCTGTTCATCTTCCGCAGAAATTACAAACTGGGCCAAACAGGAGGTTAAAGGGACTGACTCTCCAAGTGGGGAGAGTGTTAGTAAAGCGTCTGGAATGTTGCACCCGAGTACCAGGGTACGAAAACTGAGACATATTTGAACACGTCTCCCGATCACATGGTTGATCATACTCTAGGTTCCACATGCATGTTTTAGCTGAAGGAAGAATACCTTAAACCTGGGTAGTTGAAACCCGTGGAATGGGTACCATGCAATATGACTTCAAAGGATCTTCATTTGCTCACCGAACCTCTCCAATCCTATCACTGCTGCGTTTATGCCCCTGTACACATGCTTGATTCTCTTTCGGAGACATAGCAATCCATAGGTTTTAAGATACTTACTAGTCAGGTACATTCTTAGGCGTTTAATATGCGGTGTTGAGTCCATTTCGTTGAGCAAGGAGTAGCTCTTGTCTATTCCATATTTGGCTTAAGGAACTTTATCTGTGCTCATTTCAATCTCTGGTTTTATGCAGCACCCCAACTCACCTTTCCCCTTAAGCAAGCATAAGTTGGTTTTCTAAATTTGACACCCTGTTCTGTTCTGTAATTCAGTTCCTGTGTAGCCAAGTTTACATTCCGTGTATTACTGATATCTTATGATGTTTCTTTTTCTGTGTGACTTATTTCAGTTAGAATCATCGTACCTGAATCCACTCTTTGTGCTGCTAAGGGCCTGTTGACATAGATTTCATTGCTGAGTGATATTGCTTTGTAAGTAAATACCACAACTTCTTTATCCATTTTTCACTTTTTGCGATGTTGAACTTGTACTGTAAACGAGGTTCTTGTAAACAGAGCCATTCCAAACTTTGGGGTGGCTGTGTCTTTTTGATTTTAATTTCCCTATGCTATAGGACCATAAGTGGAAGTGCCCTAGGCTCTGTTGCTTTGTTTTTTAGACGTTTCAGGAAACACCATACACTTCTCCCGAGTGTCTGTTGGCAATTTACATCCCGCCCATCAGCATAACAAGGCTCCCAGTTCTCCATGGCCTGTCCTGCCTTTCTGGATTTTATTCTTTTTTCAGATGGCCCTTTTGACCGGGGGGAAGTGAGACTTCATTGTAGTGCAGATTTCCTTTGCAAATTTGCTTGGTTGGCCAAAAAGGGCGTATGCGTTTTTTCCTGAATATATTCAGGAAAAAACGCATACGCCCTTTTTGGCCAAGTGCATCATTGTGGACGTTCTGCCTCTTTTCCTATGCTTTCAATGCAATTCCAGTCTACCTCCTGAAATCGGTTTCCTGCAATTCTGCCCCGCTTTCAAGTCCTCTTGGCAGCCTTACTTCAGTATATTTTTGGACGATAACTGTCATTTATAACTCTGAAGTTTTGTGAATTACAGTGCCCCTGAGCTCCTTTCTTCAACTCGCTTTCTTGTGAGCTGGCCGCAACACCGCAGGATGGCTTCAGGCCCTAATCTGGTTCCGGCACGGCACACTGAGCCTTTGGTTATTTCCTCTTCCTGGTGGGAAATGAGAGTTAAATTTGCCCGTCCAGACACCTCCAGCTAGTCTCTCATTGGTTCTCCCTATTCCTGTTCATCTTCCACAGAAATTTCAAACTGGGCCAAACAGGAGGTTAAAGGGACTGACTCTCCAAGTCGGGAGAGTGTTAGTAAAGCGTCTGGAATGTTGTACCCGAGTACCAGGGTACGAAAACTGAGACATATTTGTACACGTCTCCCGTTCACACGGTTGATCATACTCTGGGTTCCACATGCATGTTTTAGCTGAAGGAAGAATACCTTAAACCTGGGTAGTTGAAACCCGTGGAATGGGTACCATGCAATATGACTTCAAAGGGTCTTCATTTGCTCACCGAACCTCTCCAATCCTATCACTGCTGCGTTTATGCCCCTGTACACATGCTTGATTCTCTTTCGGAGACATAGCAATCCATAGGTTTTAAGATACTTACTAGTCAGGTACATTCTTAGGCGTTTAATATGGGGTGTTGAGTCCATTTCATTGAGCAAGGAGTAGCTCTTGTCTATTCCATATTTGGCTTAAGGAACTTTATCTGTGCTCATTTCAATCTCTGGTTTTATGCAGCACCCCAACTCACCTTTTCTCTTAAGCAAACATAAGTTGGTTTTCTAAATTTGAGACCCTGTTCTGTTTTGGAGTTCAGTTCCTGTGTAGCCAAGTTTACATTCCGTGTATTAGTGATATCTTATGATGTTTCTTTTTCTGTGTGACTTATTTCAGTTAGAATCATCATACCTGAATCCACTCATTGTGCTGCTAAGGGCCTGATGACATAGATTTCATTGCTGAGTGATATTGCTTTGTAAGTAAATACCACAACTTCTTTATCCATTTTTCACTTTTAGCGATGTTGAACTTGTACTGTAAACGAGGTTCTTGTAAACAGAGCCATTCCAAACTTTGGGGTGGCTGTGTCTTTTTGATTTTAATTTCCCTAAGCTATAGGACCATAAGTGGAAGTGCCCTAGGCTCTGTTGCTTTGTTTTTTAGATGTTTCAGGAAACACCATACACTTCTCCCGAGTGTCTGTTGGCAATTTACATCCCGCCCATCAGCATAACAAGGCTCCCAGTTCTCCATGGCCTGTCCTGCCTTTCTGGATTTTATTCTTTTTTCAGATGGCCCTTTTGACCGGGGGGAAGTGAGACTTCATTGTAGTGCAGATTTCCTTTGCAAATTTGCTTGGTTGGCCAAAAAGGACGTATGCGTTTTTTCATGAATATATTCAGGAAAAAACGCATACGCCCTTTTTGGCCAAGTGCATCATTGTGGACGTTCTGCCTCTTTTCCTATGCTTTCAATGCAATTCCAGTCTACCTCCTGAAATCGGTTTCCTGCAATTCTGCCCCGCTTTCAAGTCCTCTTGGCAGCCTTACTTCAGTATATTTTAGGACGATAACTGTCATTTATAACTCTGAAGTTTTGTGAATTACAGTGCCCCTGAGCTCCTTTCTTCAACTCGCTTTCTTGTGAGCTGGCCGCAACACCGCAGGATGGCTTCAGGCCCTAATCTGGTTCCGGCACGGCACACTGAGCCTTTGGTTATTTCCTCTTCCTGGTGGGAAATGAGAGTTAAATTTGCCCGTCCAGACACCTCCAGCTAGTCTCTCATTGGTTCTCCCTATTCCTGTTCATCTTCCACAGAAATTGCAAACTGGGCGAAACAGGAGGTTAAAGGGACTGACTCTCCAAGTCGGGAGAGTGTTAGTAAAGCGTCTGGAATGTTGCACCCGAGTACCAGGGTACGAAAAGTGAGACATATTTGAACACGTCTCCCGTTCACATGGTTGATCATACTCTGGGTTCCACATGCATGTTTTAGCTGAAGGAAGAATACCTTAAACCTGGGTAGTTGAAACCCGTGGAATGGGTACCATGCAATATGACTTCAAAGGGTCTTCATTTGCTCACCGAACCTCTCCAATCCTATCACTGCTGCGTTTATGCCCCTGTACACATGCTTGATTCTCTTTTGGAGACATAGCAATCCATAGGTTTTAAGATACTTACTAGTCAGGTACATTCTTAGGCGTTTAATATGGGGTGTTGAGTCCATTTCATTGAGCAAGGAGTAGCTCTTGTCTATTCCATATTTGGCTTAAGGAACTTTATCTGTGCTCATTTCAATCTCTGGTTTTATGCAGCACCCCAACTCACCTTTTCTCTTAAGCAAACATAAGTTGGTTTTCTAAATTTGAGACCCTGTTCTGTTTTGGAGTTCAGTTCCTGTGTAGCCAAGTTTACATTCCGTGTATTAGTGATATCTTATGATGTTTCTTTTTCTGTGTGACTTATTTCAGTTAGAATCATCGAACCTGAATCCACTCATTATGCTGCTATGGGCCTGATGACATAGATTTCATTGCTGAGTGATACTGCATTGTACGTAAGTACCACAAGTTCTTTATCCATTTTTCATTTTCTGTGATACTGAACGTGTACGGTAAACGAGGTTCTTGTAAACAGAGGTGTCCCAAACTTGTGGGTGGCTGTGTCTTTTTTATTTTAATTTCCCTAAGCTATAGGACCATAAGTGGAAGTGCCCTAGGCTCTGTTGCTTTGTTTTTTAGATGTTTCAGGAAACACCATACACTTCTCCCCAGTGTCTGTTGGCAATTTACATCCCGCCCATCAGCATAACAATGCTCCCAGTTCTCCATGGCCTGTCCTGCCTTTCTGGATTTTACACTTTTTTCAGATGGCCCTTTTGACCGGGGGGAATTGAGACTTCATTGTAGTGCAGATTTCCTTTGCAAGCTTGCTTGGTTGGCCAAAAAGGGCGTATGCGTTTTTTCCTGAATATATTCAGGAAAAAACGCATACGCCCTTTTTGGCCAAGTGCATCATTGTGGACGTTCTGCCTCTTTTCCTATGCTTTCAATGCAATTCCAGTCTACCTCCTGAAATCGGTTTCCTGCAATTCTGCCCCGCTTTCAAGTCCTCTTGGCAGCCTTACTTCAGTATATTTTTGGACGATAGCTGTCATTTATAACTCTGCAGGTTTGTGAATTACAGTGCCCCTGAGCTCCTTTCTTCAACTCGCTTTCTTGTGAGCTGGCCGCAACACCGCAGGATGGCTTCAGGCCCTAATCTGGTTCCGGCACGGCACGCTGAGCCTTTGGTTAATTCCTCTTCCTGGTGGGAAATGAGAGTTAAATTTGCCCGTCCAGACACCTCCAGCTAGTCTCTCATTGGTTCTCGCTATTCCTGTTCATCTTCCGCAGAAATTGCAAACTGGGCCAAACAGGAGGTTAAAGGCCCTGACTCTCCAAGTGGGGAGAGTGTTAGTAAAGCGTCTGGAATGTTACACCCGAGTATCAGGGGAGGAAAACTGAGACATATTTGAACACGTCTCCCGTTCACACGGTTGATCATACTCTGGGTTCCACATGCATGTTTTAGCTGAAGGAAGAATACCTTAAACCTGGGTAGTTGAAACCCGTGGAATGGGTACCATGCAATATGACTTCAAAGGGTCTTCATTTGCTCACCGAACCTCTCCAATCCTATCACTGCTGCCTTTATGCCCCTGTACACACGCTTGATTCTCTTTTGGAGACATAGCAATCCATAGGTTTAAAGATACTTACTAGTCAGGTACATTCTTAGGCGTTTAATATGAGGTGTTGAGTCCATTTCGTTGAGCAAGGAGTAGCTCTTGTCTATTCCATATTTGGCTTAAGGAACTTTATCTGTGCTCATTTCAATCTCTGGTTTTATGCAGCACCCCAACTCACCTTTCCCCTTAAGCAAGCATAAGTTGGTTTTCTAAATTTGAGACCCTGTTCTGTTTTGGAATTCAGTTCCTGTGTAGCCAAGTTTACATTCTGTGTATTAGTGATATCTTATGATGTTTCTTTTTCTGTGTGACTTATTTCAGTTAGAATCATCGTACCTGAATCCACTCTTTGTGCTGCTAAGGGCCTGTTGACATAGATTTCATTGCTGAGTGATATTGCTTTCTAAGTAAATACCACAAGTTCTTTATCCATTTTTCACTTTCTGTGATACTGAACTTGTATGGTAAACGAGGTTCTTGTAAACAGAGGCGTCCCAAACTTTGGGGTGGCTGTGTCTTTTTGATTTTAATTTCCCTAAGCTATAGGACCATAAGTGGAAGTGCCCTAGGCTCTGTTCCTTTGTTTTTTAGATGTTTCAGGAAACACCATACACTTCTCCCGAGTGTCTGTTGGCAATTTACATCCTGCCCATCAGCATAACAAGGCTCCCAGTTCTCCATGGCCTGTCCTGCCTTTCTGGATTTTACACTTTTTTCAGATGGCCCTTTTGACCGGGGGGAAGTGAGACTTCATTGTAGTGCAGATTTCCTTTGCAAGTTTGCTTGGTTGGCCAAAAAGGGCGTATGCGTTTTTTCCTGAATATATTCAGGAAAAAACGCATACGCCCTTTTTGGCCAAGTGCATCATTGAGGACGTTCTGCCTCTTTTCCTATGCTTTCAATGCAATTCCAGTCTACCTCCTGAAATCGGTTTCCTGCAATTCTGCCCCGCTTTCAAGTCCTCTTGGCAGCCTTACTTCAGTATATTTTTGGACGATAGCTGTCATTTATAACTCTGCAGGTTTGTGAATTACAGTGCCCCTGAGCTCCTTTCTTCAACTCGCTTTCTTGTGAGCTGGCCGCAACACCGCCGGATGGCTTCAGGCCCTAATCTGGTTCCGGCACGGCACGCTGAGCCTTTGGTTAATTCCTCTTCCTGGTGGGAAATGAGAGTTAAATTTGCCCGTCCAGACACCTCCAGCTAGTCTCTCATTGGTTCTCCCTATTCCTGTTCATCTTCCACAGAAATTGCAAACTGGGCCAAACAGGAGGTTAAAGGGACTGACTCTCCAAGTCGGGAGAGTGTTAGTAAAGCGTCTGGAATGTTGCACCCGAGTACCAGGGTACGAAAACTGAGACATATTTGAACACGTCTCCCGATCACATGGTTGATCATACTCTAGGTTCCACATGCATGTTTTAGCTGAAGGAAGAATACCTTAAACCTGGGTAGTTGAAACCCGTGGAATGGGTACCATGCAATATGACTTCAAAGGGTCTTCATTTGCTCACCGAATCTCTCCAATCCTATCACTGCTGCGTTTATGCCCCTGTACACATGCTTGATTCTCTTTCGGAGACATAGCAATCCATAGGTTTTAAGATACTTACTAGTCAGGTACATTCTTAGGCGTTTAATATGCGGTGTTGAGTCCATTTCGTTGAGCAAGGAGTAGCTCTTGTCTATTCCATATTTGGCTTAAGGAACTTTATCTGTGCTCATTTCAATCTCTGGTTTTATGCAGCACCCCAACTCACCTTTCCCCTTAAGCAAGCATAAGTTGGTTTTCTAAATTTGACACCCTGTTCTGTTCTGTAATTCAGTTCCTGTGTAGCCAAGTTTACATTCCGTGTATTACTGATATCTTATGATGTTTCTTTTTCTGTGTGACTTATTTCAGTTAGAATCATCGTACCTGAATCCACTCTTTGTGCTGCTAAGGGCCTGTTGACATAGATTTCATTGCTGAGTGATATTGCTTTGTAAGTAAATACCACAACTTCTTTATCCATTTTTCACTTTTTGCGATGTTGAACTTGTACTGTAAACGAGTTTCTTGTAAACAGAGCCGTTCCATACTTTGGGGTGGCTGTGTCTTTTTGATTTTAATTTCCCTAAGCTATAGGACCATAAGTGGAAGTGCCCTAGGCTCTGTTGCTTTGTTTTTTACATGTTTCAGGAAACACCATACACTTCTCCCGAGTGTCTGTTGGCAATTTACATCCCGCCCATCAGCATAACAAGGCTCCCAGTTCTCCATGGCCTGTCCTGCCTTTCTGGATTTTACACTTTTTTCAGATGGCCCTTTTGACCGGGGGGAAGTGAGACTTCATTGTAGTGCAGATTTCCTTTGCAAGTTTGCTTGGTTGGCCAAAAAGGGCGTATGCGTTTTTTCCTGAATATATTCAGGAAAAAACGCATACGCCCTTTTTGGCCAAGTGCATCATTGAGGACGTTCTGCCTCTTTTCCTATGCTTTCAATGCAATTCCAGTCTACCTCCTGAAATCGGTTTCCTGAAATTCTGCCCCGCTTTCAAGTCCTCTTGGCAGCCTTACTTCGGTATATTTTTGGACGATAGCTGTCATTTATAACTCTGCAGGTTTGTGAATTACAGTGCCCCTGAGCTCCTTTCTTCAACTCGCTTTCTTGTGAGCTGGCCGCAACACCGCAGGATGGCTTCAGGCCCTAATCTGGTTCCGGCACGGCACGCTGAGCCTTTGGTTAATTCCTCTTCCTGGTGGGAAATGAGAGTTAAATTTGCCCGTCCAGACACCTCCAGCTAGTCTCTCATTGGTTCTCCCTATTCCTGTTCATCTTCCGCAGAAATTGCAAACTGGGCCAAACAGGAGGTTAAAGGGACTGACTCTCCAAGTTGGGAGAGTGTTAGTAAAGCGTCTGGAATGTTGCACCCGAGTACCAGGGTACGAAAACTGAGACATATTTGAACACGTCTCCCGTTCACACGGTTGATCATACTCTGGGTTCCACATGCATGTTTTAGCTGAAGGAAGAATACCTTAAACCTGGGTAGTTGAAACCCGTGGAATGGGTACCATGCAATATGACTTCAAAGGGTCTTCATTTGCTCACCGAACCTCTCCAATCCTATCACTGCTGCGTTTATGCCCCTGTACACATGCTTGATTCTCTTTTGGAGACATAGCAATCCATAGGTTTTAAGATACTTACTAGTCAGGTACATTCTTAGGCGTTTAATATGGGGTGTTGAGTCCATTTCATTGAGCAAGGAGTAGCTCTTGTCTATTCCATATTTGGCTTAAGGAACTTAATCTGTGCTCATTTCAATCTCTGGTTTTATGCAGCACCCCAACTCACCTTTTCTCTTAAGCAAACATAAGTTGGTTTTCTAAATTTGAGACCCTGTTCTGTTTTGGAGTTCAGTTCCTGTGTAGCCAAGTTTACATTCCGTGTATTAGTGAAAAAGAAACATCATAGATCTTATGATGTTTCTTTTTCTGTGTGACTTATTTCAGTTAGAATCATCGTACCTGAATCCACTCATTATGCTGCTACGGGCCTGATGACATAGATTTCATTGCTGAGTGATACTGCATTGTACGTAAATACCACAAGTTCTTTATCCATTTTTCACTTTCTGCGATGTTGAACTTGTACTGTAAACGAGGTTCTTGTAAACAGAGCCGTTCCAAACTTTGGGGTGGCTGTGTCTTTTCAATTTTAATTTCCCTAAGCTATAGGACCATAAGTGGAAGTGCCCTAGGCTCTGTTGCTTTGTTTTTTAGATGTTTCAGGAAACACCATACACTTCTCCCGAGTGTCTGTTGGCAATTTACATCCCGCCCATCAGCATAACAAGGCTCCCAGTTCTCCATGGCCTGTCCTGCCTTTCTGGATTTTACACTTTTTTCAGATGACCCTTTTGACCGGGGGGAAGTGAGACTTCATTGTATTGCAGATTTCCTTTGCAAGCTTGCTTGGTTGGCCAAAAAGGGCGTATGCGTTTTTTCCTGAATATATTCAGGAAAAAACGCATACGCCCTTTTTGGCCAAGTGCATCATTGAGGACGTTCTGCCTCTTTTCCTATGCTTTCAATGCAATTCCAGTCTACCTCCTGAAATCGGTTTCCTGCAATTCTGCCCCGCTTACAAGTCCTCTTGGCAGCCTTACTTCAGTATATTTTTGGACGATAGCTGTCATTTATAACTCTGCAGGTTTGTGAATTACAGTGCCCCTGAGCTCCTTTCTTCAACTTGCTTTCTTGTGAGCTGGCCGCAACACCGCAGGATGGCTTCAGGCCCTAATCTGGTTCCGGCACGGCACGCTGAGCCTTTGGTTAATTCCTCTTCCTGGTGGGAAATGAGAGTTAAATTTGCCCGTCCAGACACCTCCAGCTAGTCTCTCATTGGTTCTCGCTATTCCTGTTCATCTTCCGCAGAAATTACAAACTGGGCCAAACAGGAGGTTAAAGGGACTGACTCTCCAAGTCGGGAGAGTGTTAGTAAAGCGTCTGGAATGTTGCACCCGAGTACCAGGGTACGAAAACTGAGACATATTTGAACACGTCTCCCGTTCACACGGTTGATCATACTCTGGGTTCCACATGCATGTTTTAGCTGAAAGAAGAATACCTTAAACCTGGGTAGTTGAAACCCGTGGAATGGGTATCATGCAATATGACTTCAAAGGGTCTTCATTTGCTCACCGAACCTCTCCAATCCTATCACTGCTGCGTTTATGCCCCTGTACACATGCTTGATTCTCTTTTGGAGACATAGCAATCCATAGGTTTTAAGATACTTACTAGTCAGGTACATTCTTAGGCGTTTAATATGGGGTGTTGAGTCCATTTCATTGAGCAAGGAGTAGCTCTTGTCTATTCCATATTTGGCTTAAGGAACTTTATCTGTGCTCATTTCAATCTCTGGTTTTATGCAGCACCCCAACTCACCTTTTCTCTTAAGCAAACATAAGTTGGTTTTCTAAATTTGAGACCCTGTTCTGTTTTGGAGTTCAGTTCCTGTGTAGCCAAGTTTACATTCCGTGTATTAGTGATATCTTATGATGTTTCTTTTTCTGTGTGACTTATTTCAGTTAGAATCATCGTACCTGAATCCACTCATTATGCTGCTACGGGCCTGATGACATAGATTTCATTGCTGAGTGATACTGCATTGTACGTAAGTACCACAAGTTCTTTATCCATTTTTCACTTTCTGTGATACTGAACTTGTACGGTAAATGAGGTTCTTGTAAACAGAGGCGTCCCAAACTTTGGGGTGGCTGTGTCTTTTTGATTTTAATTTCCCTAAGCTATAGGACCATAAGTGGAAGTGCCCTAGGCTCTGTTCCTTTGTTTTTTAGATGTTTCAGGAAACACCATACACTTCTCCCGAGTGTCTGTTGGCAATTTACATCCCGCCCATCAGCATAACAAGGCTCCCAGTTCTCCATGGCCTGTCCTGCCTTTCTGGATTTTACACTTTTTTCAGATGGCCCTTTTGACCGGGGGGAAGTGAGACTTCATTGTAGTGCAGATTTCCTTTGCAAGTTTGCTTGGTTGGCCAAAAAGGGCGTATGCGTTTTTTCCTGAATATATTCAGGAAAAAATGCATACGCCCTTTTTGGCCAAGTGCATCATTGAGGACGTTCTGCCTCTTTTCCTATGCTTTCAATGCAATTCCAGTCTACCTCCTGAAATCGGTTTCCTGCAATTCTGCCCCGCTTTCAAGTCCTCTTGGCAGCCTTACTTCGGTATATTTTTGGACGATAGCTGTCATTTATAACTCTGCAGGTTTGTGAATTACAGTGCCCCTGAGCTCCTTTCTTCAACTCGCTTTCTTGTGAGCTGGCCGCAACACCGCAGGATGGCTTCAGGCCCTAATCTGGTTCCGGCACGGCACGCTGAGCCTTTGGTTAATTCCTCTTCCTGGTGGGAAATGAGAGTTAAATTTGCCCGTCCAGACACCTCCAGCTAGTCTCTCATTGGTTCTCCCTATTCCTATTCATCTTCCGCAGAAATTACAAACTGGGCCAAACAGGAGGTTAAAGGGACTGACTCTCCAAGTCGGGAGAGTGTTAGTAAAGCGTCTGGAATGTTGCACCCGAGTACCAGGGTACGAAAACTGAGACATATTTGAACACGTCTCCCGATCACATGGTTGATCATACTCTAGGTTCCACATGCATGTTTTAGCTGAAGGAAGAATACCTTAAACCTGGGTAGTTGAAACCCGTGGAATGGGTACCATGCAATATGACTTCAAAGGGTCTTCATTTGCTCACCGAACCTCTCCAATCCTATCACTGCTGCGTTTATGCCCCTGTACACATGCTTGATTCTCTTTTGGAGACATAGCAATCCATAGGTTTTAAGATACTTACTAGTCAGGTACATTCTTAGGCGTTTAATATGGGGTGTTGAGTCCATTTCATTGAGCAAGGAGTAGCTCTTGTCTATTCCATATTTGGCTTAAGGAACTTTATCTGTGCTCATTTCAATCTCTGGTTTTATGCAGCACCCCAACTCACCTTTTCTCTTAAGCAAACATAAGTTGGTTTTCTAAATTTGAGACCCTGTTCTGTTTTGGAGTTCAGTTCCTGTGTAGCCAAGTTTACATTCCGTGTATTAGTGATATCTTATGATGTTTCTTTTTCTGTGTGACTTATTTCAGTTAGAATCATCGTACC
Source organism: Pseudorca crassidens (assembly GCF_039906515.1). NCBI lineage: Eukaryota > Metazoa > Chordata > Mammalia > Artiodactyla > Delphinidae > Pseudorca > Pseudorca crassidens. The sequence continues at coordinate 106,597,634 of NC_090301.1, forward strand.
TGAATCCACTCATTATGCTGCTACGGGTCTGATGACATAGATTTCATTGCTGAGTGATACTGCATTGTACGTAAGTACCACAAGTTCTTTATCCATTTTTCACTTTCTGTGATACTGAACTTGTACGGTAAACGAGGTTCTTGTAAACAGAGGCGTCCCAAACTTTGGGGTGGCTGTGTCTTTTTGATTTTAATTTCCCTAAGCTATAGGACCATAAGTGGAAGTGCCCTAGGCTCTGTTCCTTTGTTTTTTACATGTTTCAGGAAACACCATACACTTCTCCCGAGTGTCTGTTGGCAATTTACATCCCGCCCATCAGCATAACAAGGCTCCCAGTTCTCCATGGCCTGTCCTGCCTTTCTGGATTTTACACTTTTTTCAGATGGCCCTTTTGACCGGGGGGAAGTGAGACTTCATTGTAGTGCAGATTTCCTTTGCAAGTTTGCTTGGTTGGCCAAAAAGGGCGTATGCGTTTTTTCCTGAATATATTCAGGAAAAAACGCATACGCCCTTTTTGGCCAAGTGCATCATTGAGGACGTTCTGCCTCTTTTCCTATGCTTTCAATGCAATTCCAGTCTACCTCCTGAAATCGGTTTCCTGCAATTCTGCCCCGCTTTCAAGTCCTCTTGGCAGCCTTACTTCAGTATATTTTTGGACGATAGCTGTCATTTATAACTCTGCAGGTTTGTGAATTACAGTGCCCCTGAGCTCCTTTCTTCAACTCGCTTTCTTGTGAGCTGGCCGCAACACCGCAGGATGGCTTCAGGCCCTAATCTGGTTCCGGCACGGCACGCTGAGCCTTTGGTTAATTCCTCTTCCTGGTGGGAAATGAGAGTTAAATTTGCCCGTCCAGACACCTCCAGCTAGTCTCTCATTGGTTCTCGCTATTCCTGTTCATCTTCCACAGAAATTACAAACTGGGCCAAACAGGAGGTTAAAGGGACTGACTCTCCAAGTCGGGAGAGTGTTAGTAAAGCGTCTGGAATGTTGCACCCGAGTACCAGGGTACGAAAACTGAGACATATTTGAACACGTCTCCCGATCACATGGTTGATCATACTCTAGGTTCCACATGCATGTTTTAGCTGAAGGAAGAATACCTTAAACCTGGGTAGTTGAAACCCGTGGAATGGGTACCATGCAATATGACTTCAAAGGGTCTTCATTTGCTCACCGAACCTCTCCAATCCTATCACTGCTGCGTTTATGCCCCTGTACACATGCTTGATTCTCTTTCGGAGACATAGCAATCCATAGGTTTTAAGATACTTACTAGTCAGGTACATTCTTAGGCGTTTAATATGCGGTGTTGAGTCCATTTCGTTGAGCAAGGAGTAGCTCTTGTCTATTCCATATTTGGCTTAAGGAACTTTATCTGTGCTCATTTCAATCTCTGGTTTTATGCAGCACCCCAACTCACCTTTCCCCTTAAGCAAGCATAAGTTGGTTTTCTAAATTTGACACCCTGTTCTGTTCTGTAATTCAGTTCCTGTGTAGCCAAGTTTACATTCCGTGTATTACTGATATCTTATGATGTTTCTTTTTCTGTGTGACTTATTTCAGTTAGAATCATCGTACCTGAATCCACTCTTTGTGCTGCTAAGGGCCTGTTGACATACATTTCATTGCTGAGTGATATTGCTTTGTAAGTAAATACCACAACTTCTTTATCCATTTTTCACTTTTTGCGATGTTGAACTTGTACTGTAAACGAGGTTCTTGTAAACAGAGCCATTCCATACTTTGGGGTGGCTGTGTCTTTTTGATTTTAATTTCCCTAAGCTATAGGACCATAAGTGGAAGTGCCCTAGGCTCTGTTGCTTTGTTTTTTACATGTTTCAGGAAACACCATACACTTCTCCCGAGTGTCTGTTGGCAATTTACATCCCGCCCATCAGCATAACAAGGCTCCCAGTTCTCCATGGCCTGTCCTGCCTTTCTGGATTTTACACTTTTTTCAGATGGCCCTTTTGACCGGGGGGAAGTGAGACTTCATTGTAGTGCAGATTTCCTTTGCAAGTTTGCTTGGTTGGCCAAAAAGGGCGTATGCGTTTTTTCCTGAATATATTCAGGAAAAAACGCATACGCCCTTTTTGGCCAAGTGCATCATTGAGGACGTTCTGCCTCTTTTCCTATGCTTTCAATGCAATTCCAGTCTACCTCCTGAAATCGGTTTCCTGCAATTCTGCCCCGCTTTCAAGTCCTCTTGGCAGCCTTACTTCGGTATATTTTTGGACGATAGCTGTCATTTATAACTCTGCAGGTTTGTGAATTACAGTGCCCCTGAGCTCCTTTCTTCAACTCGCTTTCTTGTGAGCTGGCCGCAACACCGCAGGATGGCTTCAGGCCCTAATCTGGTTCCGGAACGGCACGCTGAGCCTTTGGTTAATTCCTCTTCCTGGTGGGAAATGAGAGTTAAATTTGCCCGTCCAGACACCTCCAGCTAGTCTCTCATTGGTTCTCGCTATTCCTGTTCATCTTCCGCAGAAATTGCAAACTGGGCCAAACAGGAGGTTAAAGGCCCTGACTCTCCAAGTGGGGAGAGTGTTAGTAAAGCGTCTGGAATGTTGCACCCGAGTATCAGGGGAGGAAAACTGAGACATATTTGAACACGTCTCCCGTTCACACGGTTGATCATACTCTGGGTTCCACATGCATGTTTTAGCTGAAGGAAGAATACCTTAAACCTGGGTAGTTGAAACCCGTGGAATGGGTACCATGCAATATGACTTCAAAGGGTCTTCATTTGCTCACCGAACCTCTCCAATCCTATCACTGCTGCGTTTATGCCCCTGTACACATGCTTGATTCTCTTTCGGAGACATAGCAATCCATAGGTTTTAAGATACTTACTAGTCAGGTACATTCTTAGGCGTTTAATATGGGGTGTTGAGTCCATTTCGTTGAGCAAGGAGTAGCTCTTGTCTATTCCATATTTGGCTTAAGGAACTTTATCTGTGCTCATTTCAATCTCTGCTTTTATGCAGCACCCCAACTCACCTTTCCCCTTAAGCAAGCATAAGTTGGTTTTCTAAATTTGAGACCCTGTTCTGTTCTGTAATTCAGTTCCTGTGTAGCCAAGTTTACATTCCGTGTATTACTGATATCTTATGATGTTTCTTTTTCTGTGTGACTTATTTCAGTTAGAATCATCATACCTGAATCCACTCATTGTGCTGCTAAGGGTCTGATGACATAGATTTCATTGCTGAGTGATATTGCTTTGTAAGTAAATACCACAACTTCTTTATCCATTTTTCACTTTCTGCGATGTTGAACTTGTACTGTAAACGAGGTTCTTGTAAACAGAGCCGTTCCATACTTTGGGGTGGCTGTGTCTTTTTGATTTTAATTTCCCTAAGCTATAGGACCATAAGTGGAAGTGCCCTAGGCTCTGTTGCTTTGTTTTTTAGATGTTTCAGGAAACACCATACACTTCTCCCGAGTGTCTGTTGGCAATTTACATCCCGCCCATCAGCATAACAATGCTCCCAGTTCTCCATGGCCTGTCCTTCCTTTCTGGATTTTACACTTTTTTCAGATGGCCCTTTTGACCGGGGGGAATTGAGACTTCATTGTAGTGCAGATTTCCTTTGCAAGCTTGCTTGGTTGGCCAAAAAGGGCGTATGCGTTTTTTCCTGAATATATTCAGGAAAAAACGCATACGCCCTTTTTGGCCAAGTGCATCATTGTGGACGTTCTGCCTCTTTTCCTATGCTTTCAATGCAATTCCAGTCTACCTCCTGAAATCGGTTTCCTGCAATTCTGCCCCGCTTTCAAGTCCTCTTGGCAGCCTTACTTCAGTATATTTTTGGACGATAGCTGTCATTTATAACTCTGCAGGTTTGTGAATTACAGTGCCCCTGAGCTCCTTTCTTCAACTCGCTTTCTTGTGAGCTGTCCGCAACACTGCAGGATGACTTCAGGCCCTAATCTGGTTCCGGCACGGCACGCTGAGCCTTTGGTTATTTCCTCTTCCTGGTGGGAAATGAGAGTTAAATTTGCCCGTCCAGACACCTCCAGCTAGTCTCTCATTGGTTCTCGCTATTCCTGTTCATCTTCCGCAGAAATTGCAAACTGGGCCAAACAGGAGGTTAAAGGCCCTGACTCTCCAAGTTGGGAGAGTGTTAGTAAAGCGTCTGGAATGTTGCACCCGAGTATCAGGGGAGGAAAACTGAGACATATTTGAACACGTCTCCCGTTCACACGGTTGATCATACTCTGGGTTCCACATGCATGTTTTAGCTGAAGGAAGAATACCTTAAACCTGGGTAGTTGAAACCCGTGGAATGGGTACCATGCAATATGACTTCAAAGGGTCTTCATTTGCTCACCGAACCTCTCCAATCCTATCACTGCTGCCTTTATGCCCCTGTACACACGCTTGATTCTCTTTTGGAGACATAGCAATCCATAGGTTTAAAGATACTTACTAGTCAGGTACATTCTTAGGCGTTTAATATGCGGTGTTGAGTCCATTTCGTTGAGCAAGGAGTAGCTCTTGTCTATTCCATATTTGGCTTAAGGAACTTTATCTGTGCTCATTTCAATCTCTGGTTTTATGCAGCACCCCAACTCACCTTTCCCCTTAAGCAAGCATAAGTTGGTTTTCTAAATTTGACACCCTGTTCTGTTCTGTAATTCAGTTCCTGTGTAGCCAAGTTTACATTCCGTGTATTACTGATATCTTATGATGTTTCTTTTTCTGTGTGACTTATTTCAGTTAGAATCATCGTACCTGAATCCACTCTTTGTGCTGCTAAGGGCCTGTTGACATACATTTCATTGCTGAGTGATATTGCTTTGTAAGTAAATACCACAACTTCTTTATCCATTTTTCACTTTTTGCGATGTTGAACTTGTACTGTAAACGAGGTTCTTGTAAACAGAGCCATTCCATACTTTGGGGTGGCTGTCTCTTTTTGATTTTAATTTCCCTAAGCTATAGGACCATAAGTGGAAGTGCCCTAGGCTCTGTTGCTTTGTTTTTTACATGTTTCAGGAAACACCATACACTTCTCCCGAGTGTCTGTTGGCAATTTACATCCCGCCCATCAGCATAACAAGGCTCCCAGTTCTCCATGGCCTGTCCTGCCTTTCTGGATTTTACACTTTTTTCAGATGGCCCTTTTGACCGGGGGGAAGTGAGACTTCATTGTAGTGCAGATTTCCTTTGCAAGTTTGCTTGGTTGGCCAAAAAGGGCGTATGCGTTTTTTCCTGAATATATTCAGGAAAAAACGCATACGCCCTTTTTGGCCAAGTGCATCATTGAGGACGTTCTGCCTCTTTTCCTATGCTTTCAATGCAATTCCAGTCTACCTCCTGAAATCGGTTTCCTGCAATTCTGCCCCGCTTTCAAGTCCTCTTGGCAGCCTTACTTCGGTATATTTTTGGACGATAGCTGTCATTTATAACTCTGCAGGTTTGTGAATTACAGTGCCCCTGAGCTCCTTTCTTCAACTCGCTTTCTTGTGAGCTGGCCGCAACACCGCAGGATGGCTTCAGGCCCTAATCTGGTTCCGGAACGGCACGCTGAGCCTTTGGTTAATTCCTCTTCCTGGTGGGAAATGAGAGTTAAATTTGCCCGTCCAGACACCTCCAGCTAGTCTCTCATTGGTTCTCGCTATTCCTGTTCATCTTCCGCAGAAATTGCAAACTGGGCCAAACAGGAGGTTAAAGGCCCTGACTCTCCAAGTGGGGAGAGTGTTAGTAAAGCGTCTGGAATGTTGCACCCGAGTATCAGGGGAGGAAAACTGAGACATATTTGAACACGTCTCCCGTTCACACGGTTGATCATACTCTGGGTTCCACATGCATGTTTTAGCTGAAGGAAGAATACCTTAAACCTGGGTAGTTGAAACCCGTGGAATGGGTACCATGCAATATGACTTCAAAGGGTCTTCATTTGCTCACCGAACCTCTCCAATCCTATCACTGCTGCGTTTATGCCCCTGTACACATGCTTGATTCTCTTTCGGAGACATAGCAATCCATAGGTTTTAAGATACTTACTAGTCAGGTACATTCTTAGGCGTTTAATATGGGGTGTTGAGTCCATTTCGTTGAGCAAGGAGTAGCTCTTGTCTATTCCATATTTGGCTTAAGGAACTTTATCTGTGCTCATTTCAATCTCTGGTTTTATGCAGCACCCCAACTCACCTTTCCCCTTAAGCAAGCATAAGTTGGTTTTCTAAATTTGAGACCCTGTTCTGTTCTGTAATTCAGTTCCTGTGTAGCCAAGTTTACATTCCGTGTATTACTGATATCTTATGATGTTTCTTTTTCTGTGTGACTTATTTCAGTTAGAATCATCATACCTGAATCCACTCATTGTGCTGCTAAGGGTCTGATGACATAGATTTCATTGCTGAGTGATATTGCTTTGTAAGTAAATACCACAACTTCTTTATCCATTTTTCACTTTCTGCGATGTTGAACTTGTACTGTAAACGAGGTTCTTGTAAACAGAGCCGTTCCATACTTTGGGGTGGCTGTGTCTTTTTGATTTTAATTTCCCTAAGCTATAGGACCATAAGTGGAAGTGCCCTAGGCTCTGTTGCTTTGTTTTTTAGATGTTTCAGGAAACACCATACACTTCTCCCCAGTGTCTGTTGGCAATTTACATCCCGCCCATCAGCATAACAATGCTCCCAGTTCTCCATGGCCTGTCCTGCCTTTCTGGATTTTACACTTTTTTCAGATGGCCCTTTTGACCGGGGGGAATTGAGACTTCATTGTAGTGCAGATTTCCTTTGCAAGCTTGCTTGGTTGGCCAAAAAGGGCGTATGCGTTTTTTCCTGAATATATTCAGGAAAAAACGCATACGCCCTTTTTGGCCAAGTGCATCATTGTGGACGTTCTGCCTCTTTTCCTATGCTTTCAATGCAATTCCAGTCTACCTCCTGAAATCGGTTTCCTGCAATTCTGCCCCGCTTTCAAGTCCTCTTGGCAGCCTTACTTCAGTATATTTTTGGACGATAGCTGTCATTTATAACTCTGCAGGTTTGTGAATTACAGTGCCCCTGAGCTCCTTTCTTCAACTCGCTTTCTTGTGAGCTGGCCGCAACACCGCAGGATGGCTTCAGGCCCTAATCTGGTTCCGGCACGGCACGCTGAGCCTTTGGTTATTTCCTCTTCCTGGTGGGAAATGAGAGTTAAATTTGCCCGTCCAGACACCTCCAGCTAGTCTCTCATTGGTTCTCGCTATTCCTGTTCATCTTCCGCAGAAATTGCAAACTGGGCCAAACAGGAGGTTAAAGGCCCTGACTCTCCAAGTGGGGAGAGTGTTAGTAAAGCGTCTGGAATGTTGCACCCGAGTATCAGGGGAGGAAAACTGAGACATATTTGAACACGTCTCCCGTTCACACGGTTGATCATACTCTGGGTTCCACATGCATGTTTTAGCTGAAGGAAGAATACCTTAAACCTGGGTAGTTGAAACCCGTGGAATGGGTACCATGCAATATGACTTCAAAGGGTCTTCATTTGCTCACCGAACCTCTCCAATCCTATCACTGCTGCGTTTATGCCCCTGTACACATGCTTGATTCTCTTTCGGAGACATAGCAATCCATAGGTTTTAAGATACTTACTAGTCAGGTACATTCTTAGGCGTTTAATATGGGGTGTTGAGTCCATTTCGTTGAGCAAGGAGTAGCTCTTGTCTATTCCATATTTGGCTTAAGGAACTTTATCTGTGCTCATTTCAATCTCTGGTTTTATGCAGCACCCCAACTCACCTTTCCCCTTAAGCAAGCATAAGTTGGTTTTCTAAATTTGAGACCCTGTTCTGTTCTGTAATTCAGTTCCTGTGTAGCCAAGTTTACATTCCGTGTATTACTGATATCTTATGATGTTTCTTTTTCTGTGTGACTTATTTCAGTTAGAATCATCATACCTGAATCCACTCATTGTGCTGCTAAGGGTCTGATGACATAGATTTCATTGCTGAGTGATATTGCTTTGTAAGTAAATACCACAACTTCTTTATCCATTTTTCACTTTCTGCGATGTTGAACTTGTACTGTAAACGAGGTTCTTGTAAACAGAGCCGTTCCATACTTTGGGGTGGCTGTGTCTTTTTGATTTTAATTTCCCTAAGCTATAGGACCATAAGTGGAAGTGCCCTAGGCTCTGTTGCTTTGTTTTTTAGATGTTTCAGGAAACACCATACACTTCTCCCCAGTGTCTGTTGGCAATTTACATCCCGCCCATCAGCATAACAATGCTCCCAGTTCTCCATGGCCTGTCCTGCCTTTCTGGATTTTACACTTTTTTCAGATGGCCCTTTTGACCGGGGGGAATTGAGACTTCATTGTAGTGCAGATTTCCTTTGCAAGCTTGCTTGGTTGGCCAAAAAGGGCGTATGCGTTTTTTCCTGAATATATTCAGGAAAAAACGCATACGCCCTTTTTGGCCAAGTGCATCATTGTGGACGTTCTGCCTCTTTTCCTATGCTTTCAATGCAATTCCAGTCTACCTCCTGAAATCGGTTTCCTGCAATTCTGCCCCGCTTTCAAGTCCTCTTGGCAGCCTTACTTCAGTATATTTTTGGACGATAGCTGTCATTTATAACTCTGCAGGTTTGTGAATTACAGTGCCCCTGAGCTCCTTTCTTCAACTCGCTTTCTTGTGAGCTGTCCGCAACACCGCAGGATGACTTCAGGCCCTAATCTGGTTCCGGCACGGCACGCTGAGCCTTTGGTTATTTCCTCTTCCTGGTGGGAAATGAGAGTTAAATTTGCCCGTCCAGACACCTCCAGCTAGTCTCTCATTGGTTCTCGCTATTCCTGTTCATCTTCCGCAGAAATTGCAAACTGGGCCAAACAGGAGGTTAAAGGCCCTGACTCTCCAAGTGGGGAGAGTGTTAGTAAAGCGTCTGGAATGTTGCACCCGAGTATCAGGGGAGGAAAACTGAGACATATTTGAACACGTCTCCCGTTCACACGGTTGATCATACTCTGGGTTCCACATGCATGTTTTAGCTGAAGGAAGAATACCTTAAACCTGGGTAGTTGAAACCCGTGGAATGGGTACCATGCAATATGACTTCAAAGGGTCTTCATTTGCTCACCGAACCTCTCCAATCCTATCACTGCTGCGTTTATGCCCCTGTACACATGCTTGATTCTCTTTCGGAGACATAGCAATCCATAGGTTTTAAGATACTTACTAGTCAGGTACATTCTTAGGCGTTTAATATGGGGTGTTGAGTCCATTTCGTTGAGCAAGGAGTAGCTCTTGTCTATTCCATATTTGGCTTAAGGAACTTTATCTGTGCTCATTTCAATCTCTGGTTTTATGCAGCACCCCAACTCACCTTTCCCCTTAAGCAAGCATAAGTTGGTTTTCTAAATTTGAGACCCTGTTCTGTTCTGTAATTCAGTTCCTGTGTAGCCAAGTTTACATTCCGTGTATTACTGATATCTTATGATGTTTCTTTTTCTGTGTGACTTATTTCAGTTAGAATCATCATACCTGAATCCACTCATTGTGCTGCTAAGGGTCTGATGACATAGATTTCATTGCTGAGTGATATTGCTTTGTAAGTAAATACCACAACTTCTTTATCCATTTTTCACTTTCTGCGATGTTGAACTTGTACTGTAAACGAGGTTCTTGTAAACAGAGCCGTTCCATACTTTGGGGTGGCTGTGTCTTTTTGATTTTAATTTCCCTAAGCTATAGGACCATAAGTGGAAGTGCCCTAGGCTCTGTTGCTTTGTTTTTTAGATGTTTCAGGAAACACCATACACTTCTCCCCAGTGTCTGTTGGCAATTTACATCCCGCCCATCAGCATAACAATGCTCCCAGTTCTCCATGGCCTGTCCTGCCTTTCTGGATTTTACACTTTTTTCAGATGGCCCTTTTGACCGGGGGGAATTGAGACTTCATTGTAGTGCAGATTTCCTTTGCAAGCTTGCTTGGTTGGCCAAAAAGGGCGTATGCGTTTTTTCCTGAATATATTCAGGAAAAAACGCATACGCCCTTTTTGGCCAAGTGCATCATTGTGGACGTTCTGCCTCTTTTCCTATGCTTTCAATGCAATTCCAGTCTACCTCCTGAAATCGGTTTCCTGCAATTCTGCCCCGCTTTCAAGTCCTCTTGGCAGCCTTACTTCAGTATATTTTTGGACGATAGCTGTCATTTATAACTCTGCAGGTTTGTGAATTACAGTGCCCCTGAGCTCCTTTCTTCAACTCGCTTTCTTGTGAGCTGGCCGCAACACCGCAGGATGGCTTCAGGCCCTAATCTGGTTCCGGCACGGCACGCTGAGCCTTTGGTTATTTCCTCTTCCTGGTGGGAAATGAGAGTTAAATTTGCCCGTCCAGACACCTCCAGCTAGTCTCTCATTGGTTCTCGCTATTCCTGTTCATCTTCCGCAGAAATTGCAAACTGGGCCAAACAGGAGGTTAAAGGCCCTGACTCTCCAAGTGGGGAGAGTGTTAGTAAAGCGTCTGGAATGTTGCACCCGAGTATCAGGGGAGGAAAACTGAGACATATTTGAACACGTCTCCCGTTCACACGGTTGATCATACTCTGGGTTCCACATGCATGTTTTAGCTGAAGGAAGAATACCTTAAACCTGGGTAGTTGAAACCCGTGGAATGGGTACCATGCAATATGACTTCAAAGGGTCTTCATTTGCTCACCGAACCTCTCCAATCCTATCACTGCTGCGTTTATGCCCCTGTACACATGCTTGATTCTCTTTCGGAGACATAGCAATCCATAGGTTTTAAGATACTTACTAGTCAGGTACATTCTTAGGCGTTTAATATGGGGTGTTGAGTCCATTTCGTTGAGCAAGGAGTAGCTCTTGTCTATTCCATATTTGGCTTAAGGAACTTTATCTGTGCTCATTTCAATCTCTGGTTTTATGCAGCACCCCAACTCACCTTTCCCCTTAAGCAAGCATAAGTTGGTTTTCTAAATTTGAGACCCTGTTCTGTTCTGTAATTCAGTTCCTGTGTAGCCAAGTTTACATTCCGTGTATTACTGATATCTTATGATGTTTCTTTTTCTGTGTGACTTATTTCAGTTAGAATCATCATACCTGAATCCACTCATTGTGCTGCTAAGGGTCTGATGACATAGATTTCATTGCTGAGTGATATTGCTTTGTAAGTAAATACCACAACTTCTTTATCCATTTTTCACTTTCTGCGATGTTGAACTTGTACTGTAAACGAGGTTCTTGTAAACAGAGCCGTTCCATACTTTGGGGTGGCTGTGTCTTTTTGATTTTAATTTCCCTAAGCTATAGGACCATAAGTGGAAGTGCCCTAGGCTCTGTTGCTTTGTTTTTTAGATGTTTCAGGAAACACCATACACTTCTCCCCAGTGTCTGTTGGCAATTTACATCCCGCCCATCAGCATAACAATGCTCCCAGTTCTCCATGGCCTGTCCTGCCTTTCTGGATTTTACACTTTTTTCAGATGGCCCTTTTGACCGGGGGGAATTGAGACTTCATTGTAGTGCAGATTTCCTTTGCAAGCTTGCTTGGTTGGCCAAAAAGGGCGTATGCGTTTTTTCCTGAATATATTCAGGAAAAAACGCATACGCCCTTTTTGGCCAAGTGCATCATTGTGGACGTTCTGCCTCTTTTCCTATGCTTTCAATGCAATTCCAGTCTACCTCCTGAAATCGGTTTCCTGCAATTCTGCCCCGCTTTCAAGTCCTCTTGGCAGCCTTACTTCAGTATATTTTTGGACGATAGCTGTCATTTATAACTCTGCAGGTTTGTGAATTACAGTGCCCCTGAGCTCCTTTCTTCAACTCGCTTTCTTGTGAGCTGTCCGCAACACTGCAGGATGACTTCAGGCCCTAATCTGGTTCCGGCACGGCACGCTGAGCCTTTGGTTATTTCCTCTTCCTGGTGGGAAATGAGAGTTAAATTTGCCCGTCCAGACACCTCCAGCTAGTCTCTCATTGGTTCTCGCTATTCCTGTTCATCTTCCGCAGAAATTGCAAACTGGGCCAAACAGGAGGTTAAAGGCCCTGACTCTCCAAGTTGGGAGAGTGTTAGTAAAGCGTCTGGAATGTTGCACCCGAGTATCAGGGGAGGAAAACTGAGACATATTTGAACACGTCTCCCGTTCACACGGTTGATCATACTCTGGGTTCCACATGCATGTTTTAGCTGAAGGAAGAATACCTTAAACCTGGGTAGTTGAAACCCGTGGAATGGGTACCATGCAATATGACTTCAAAGGGTCTTCATTTGCTCACCGAACCTCTCCAATCCTATCACTGCTGCCTTTATGCCCCTGTACACACGCTTGATTCTCTTTTGGAGACATAGCAATCCATAGGTTTAAAGATACTTACTAGTCAGGTACATTCTTAGGCGTTTAATATGGGGTTTTGAGTCCATTTCGTTGAGCAAGGAGTAGCTCTTGTCTATTCCATATTTGGCTTAAGGAACTTTATCTGTGCTCATTTCAATCTCTGGTTTTATGCAGCACCCCAACTCACCTTTCCCCTTAAGCAAGCATAAGTTGGTTTTCTAAATTTGAGACCCTGTTCTGTTTTGGAATTCAGTTCCTGTGTAGCCAAGTTTACATTCTGTGTATTAGTGATATCTTATGATGTTTCTTTTTCTGTGTGACTTATTTCAGTTAGAATCATCGTACCTGAATCCACTCTTTGTGCTGCTAAGGGCCTGTTGACATAGATTTCATTGCTGAATGATATTGCTTTGTAAGTAAATACCACAACTTCTTTATCCATTTTTCACTTTTTGCGATGTTGAACTTGTACTGTAAACGAGGTTCTTGTAAACAGAGCCGTTCCATACTTTGGGGTGGCTGTGTCTTTTTGATTTTAATTTCCCTAAGCTATAGGACCATAAGTGGAAGTGCCCTAGGCTCTGTTGCTTTGTTTTTTAGATGTTTCAGGAAACACCATACACTTCTCCCGAGTGTCTGTTGGCAATTTACATCCCGCCCATCAGCATAACAAGGCTCCCAGTTCTCCATGGCCTGTCCTGCCTTTCTGGATTTTATTCTTTTTTCAGATGGCCCTTTTGACCGGGGGGAAGTGAGACTTCATTGTAGTGCAGATTTCCTTTGCAAGTTTGCTTGGTTGGCCAAAAAGGGCGTATGCGTTTTTTCCTGAATATATTCAGGAAAAAACGCATACGCCCTTTTTGGCCAAGTGCATCATTGTGGACGTTCTGCCTCTTTTCCTATGCTTTCAATGCAATTCCAGTCTACCTCCTGAAATCGGTTTCCTGCAATTCTGCCCTGCTTTCAAGTCCTCTTGGCAGCCTTACTTCAGTATATTTTTGGACGATAACTGTCATTTATAACTCTGAAGTTTTGTGAATTACAGTGCCCCTGAGCTCCTTTCTTCAACTCGCTTTCTTGTGAGCTGGCCGCAACACCGCAGGATGGCTTCAGGCCCTAATCTTGTTCCGGCACGGCACGCTGAGCCTTTGGTTATTTCCTCTTCCTGGTGGGAAATGAGAGTTAAATTTGCCCGTCCAGACACCTCCAGCTAGTCTCTCATTGGTTCTCCCTATTCCTGTTCATCTTCCACAGAAATTGCAAACTGGGCCAAACAGGAGGTTAAAGGGACTGACTCTCCAAGTCGGGAGAGTGTTAGTAAAGCGTCTGGAATGTTGCACCCGAGTACCAGGGTACGAAAACTGAGACATATTTGAACACGTCTCCCGTTCACATGGTTGATCATACTCTGGGTTCCACATGCATGTTTTAGCTGAAGGAAGAATACCTTAAACCTGGGTAGTTGAAACCCGTGGAATGGGTACCATGCAATATGACTTCAAAGGGTCTTCATTTGCTCACCGAACCTCTCCAATCCTATCACTGCTGCGTTTATGCCCCTGTACACATGCTTGATTCTCTTTTGGAGACATAGCAATCCATAGGTTTTAAGATACTTACTAGTCAGGTACATTCTTAGGCGTTTAATATGGGGTGTTGAGTCCATTTCATTGAGCAAGGAGTAGCTCTTGTCTATTCCATATTTGGCTTAAGGAACTTTATCTGTGCTCATTTCAATCTCTGGTTTTATGCAGCACCCCAACTCACCTTTTCTCTTAAGCAAACATAAGTTGGTTTTCTAAATTTGAGACCCTGTTCTGTTTTGGAGTTCAGTTCCTGTGTAGCCAAGTTTACATTCCGTGTATTAGTGATATCTTATGATGTTTCTTTTTCTGTGTGACTTATTTCAGTTAGAATCATCGTACCTGAATCCACTCATTATGCTGCTACGGGCCTGATGACATAGATTTCATTGCTGAGTGATACTGCATTGTACGTAAGTACCACAAGTTCTTTATCCATTTTTCACTTTCTGTGATACTGAACTTGTACGGTAAACGAGGTTCTTGTAAACAGAGGCGTCCCAAACTTTGGGGTGGCTGTGTCTTTTTGATTTTAATTTCCCTAAGCTATAGGACCATAAGTGGAAGTGCCCTAGGCTCTGTTGCTTTGTTTTTTACATGTTTCAGGAAACACCATACACTTCTCCCGAGTGTCTGTTGGCAATTTACATCCCGCCCATCAGCATAACAAGGCTCCCAGTTCTCCATGGCCTGTCCTGCCTTTCTGGATTTTACACTTTTTTCAGATGGCCCTTTTGACCGGGGGGAATTGAGACTTCATTGTAGTGCAGATTTCCTTTGCAAGCTTGCTTGGTTGGCCAAAAAGGGCGTATGCGTTTTTTCCTGAATATATTCAGGAAAAAACGCATACGCCCTTTTTGGCCAAGTGCATCATTGTGGACGTTCTGCCTCTTTTCCTATGCTTTCAATGCAATTCCAGTCTACCTCCTGAAATCGGTTTCCTGCAATTCTGCCCCGCTTTCAAGTCCTCTTGGCAGCCTTACTTCAGTATATTTTTGGACGATAGCTGTCATTTATAACTCTGCAGGTTTGTGAATTACAGTGCCCCTGAGCTCCTTTCTTCAACTCGCTTTCTTGTGAGCTGTCCGCAACACTGCAGGATGACTTCAGGCCCTAATCTGGTTCCGGCACGGCACGCTGAGCCTTTGGTTATTTCCTCTTCCTGGTGGGAAATTAGAGTTAAATTTGCCCGTCCAGACACCTCCAGCTAGTCTCTCATTGGTTCTCGCTATTCCTGTTCATCTTCCGCAGAAATTGCAAACTGGCCCAAACAGGAGGTTAAAGGCCCTGACTCTCCAAGTCGGGAGAGTGTTAGTAAAGCGTCTGGAATGTTGCACCCGAGTATCAGGGGAGGAAAACTGAGACATATTTGAACACGTCTCCCGTTCACACGGTTGATCATACTCTGGGTTCCACATGCATGTTTTAGCTGAAGGAAGAATACCTTAAACCTGGGTAGTTGAAACCCGTGGAATGGGTACCATGCAATATGACTTCAAAGGGTCTTCATTTGCTCACCGAACCTCTCCAATCCTATCACTGCTGCCTTTATGCCCCTGTACACACGCTTGATTCTCTTTTGGAGACATAGCAATCCATAGGTTTAAAGATACTTACTAGTCAGGTACATTCTTAGGCGTTTAATATGGGGTGTTGAGTCCATTTCGTTGAGCAAGGAGTAGCTCTTGTCTATTCCATATTTGGCTTAAGGAACTTTATCTGTGCTCATTTCAATCTCTGGTTTTATGCAGCACCCCAACTCACCTTTCCCCTTAAGCAAGCATAAGTTGGTTTTCTAAATTTGAGACCCTGTTCTGTTTTGGAATTCAGTTCCTGTGTAGCCAAGTTTACATTCTGTGTATTAGTGATATCTTATGATGTTTCTTTTTCTGTGTGACTTATTTCAGTTAGAATCATCGTACCTGAATCCACTCTTTGTGCTGCTAAGGGCCTGTTGACATAGATTTCATTGCTGAATGATATTGCTTTGTAAGTAAATACCACAACTTCTTTATCCATTTTTCACTTTTTGCGATGTTGAACTTGTACTGTAAACGAGGTTCTTGTAAACAGAGCCATTCCATACTTTGGGGTGGCTGTGTCTTTTTGATTTTAATTTCCCTAAGCTATAGGACCATAAGTGGAAGTGCCCTAGGCTCTGTTGCTTTGTTTTTTAGATGTTTCAGGAAACACCATACACTTCTCCCGAGTGTCTGTTGGCAATTTACATCCCGCCCATCAGCATAACAAGGCTCCCAGTTCTCCATGGCCTGTCCTGCCTTTCTGGATTTTACACTTTTTTCAGATGGCCCTTTTGACCGGGGGGAATTGAGACTTCATTGTAGTGCAGATTTCCTTTGCAAGCTTGCTTGGTTGGCCAAAAAGGGCGTATGCGTTTTTTCCTGAATATATTCAGGAAAAAACGCATACGCCCTTTTTGGCCAAGTGCATCATTGTGGACGTTCTGCCTCTTTTCCTATGCTTTCAATGCAATTCCAGTCTACCTCCTGAAATCGGTTTCCTGCAATTCTGCCCCGCTTTCAAGTCCTCTTGGCAGCCTTACTTCAGTATATTTTTGGACGATAGCTGTCATTTATAACTCTGCAGGTTTGTGAATTACAGTGCCCCTGAGCTCCTTTCTTCAACTCGCTTTCTTGTGAGCTGTCCGCAACACTGCAGGATGACTTCAGGCCCTAATCTGGTTCCGGCACGGCACGCTGAGCCTTTGGTTATTTCCTCTTCCTGGTGGGAAATTAGAGTTAAATTTGCCCGTCCAGACACCTCCAGCTAGTCTCTCATTGGTTCTCGCTATTCCTGTTCATCTTCCGCAGAAATTGCAAACTGGGCCAAACAGGAGGTTAAAGGCCGTGACTCTCCAAGTTGGGAGAGTGTTAGTAAAGCGTCTGGAATGTTACACCCGAGTATCAGGGGAGGAAAACTGAGACATATTTGAACACGTCTCCCGTTCACACGGTTGATCATACTCTGGGTTCCACATGCATGTTTTAGCTGAAGGAAGAATACCTTAAACCTGGGTAGTTGAAACCCGTGGAATGGGTACCATGCAATATGACTTCAAAGGGTCTTCATTTGCTCACCGAACCTCTCCAATCCTATCACTGCTGCCTTTATGCCCCTGTACACACGCTTGATTCTCTTTTGGAGACATAGCAATCCATAGGTTTAAAGATACTTACTAGTCAGGTACATTCTTAGGCGTTTAATATGGGGTGTTGAGTCCATTTCGTTGAGCAAGGAGTAGCTCTTGTCTATTCCATATTTGGCTTAAGGAACTTTATCTGTGCTCATTTCAATCTCTGGTTTTATGCAGCACCCCAACTCACCTTTCCCCTTAAGCAAGCATAAGTTGGTTTTCTAAATTTGAGACCCTGTTCTGTTTTGGAATTCAGTTCCTGTGTAGCCAAGTTTACATTCTGTGTATTAGTGATATCTTATGATGTTTCTTTTTCTGTGTGACTTATTTCAGTTAGAATCATCGTACCTGAATCCACTCTTTGTGCTGCTAAGGGCCTGTTGACATAGATTTCATTGCTGAATGATATTGCTTTGTAAGTAAATACCACAACTTCTTTATCCATTTTTCACTTTTTGCGATGTTGAACTTGTACTGTAAACGAGGTTCTTGTAAACAGAGCCGTTCCATACTTTGGGGTGGCTGTGTCTTTTTGATTTTAATTTCCCTAAGCTATAGGACCATAAGTGGAAGTGCCCTAGGCTCTGTTGCTTTGTTTTTTAGATGTTTCAGGAAACACCATACACTTCTCCCGAGTGTCTGTTGGCAATTTACATCCCGCCCATCAGCATAACAAGGCTCCCAGTTCTCCATGGCCTGTCCTGCCTTTCTGGATTTTATTCTTTTTTCAGATGGCCCTTTTGACCGGGGGGAAGTGAGACTTCATTGTAGTGCAGATTTCCTTTGCAAGTTTGCTTGGTTGGCCAAAAAGGGCGTATGCGTTTTTTCCTGAATATATTCAGGAAAAAACGCATACGCCCTTTTTGGCCAAGTGCATCATTGTGGACGTTCTGCCTCTTTTCCTATGCTTTCAATGCAATTCCAGTCTACCTCCTGAAATCGGTTTCCTGCAATTCTGCCCTGCTTTCAAGTCCTCTTGGCAGCCTTACTTCAGTATATTTTTGGACGATAACTGTCATTTATAACTCTGAAGTTTTGTGAATTACAGTGCCCCTGAGCTCCTTTCTTCAACTCGCTTTCTTGTGAGCTGGCCGCAACACCGCAGGATGGCTTCAGGCCCTAATCTGGTTCCGGCACGGCACGCTGAGCCTTTGGTTATTTCCTCTTCCTGGTGGGAAATGAGAGTTAAATTTGCCCGTCCAGACACCTCCAGCTAGTCTCTCATTGGTTCTCCCTATTCCTGTTCATCTTCCACAGAAATTGCAAACTGGGCCAAACAGGAGGTTAAAGGGACTGACTCTCCAAGTCGGGAGAGTGTTAGTAAAGCGTCTGGAATGTTGCACCCGAGTACCAGGGTACGAAAACTGAGACATATTTGAACACGTCTCCCGTTCACACGGTTGATCATACTCTGGGTTCCACATGCATGTTTTAGCTGAAGGAAGAATACCTTAAACCTGGGTAGTTGAAACCCGTGGAATGGGTACCATGCAATATGACTTCAAAGGGTCTTCATTTGCTCACCGAACCTCTCCAATCCTATCACTGCTGCGTTTATGCCCCTGTACACATGCTTGATTCTCTTTTGGAGACATAGCAATCCATAGGTTTTAAGATACTTACTAGTCAGGTACATTCTTAGGCGTTTAATATGGGGTGTTGAGTCCATTTCATTGAGCAAGGAGTAGCTCTTGTCTATTCCATATTTGGCTTAAGGAACTTTATCTGTGCTCATTTCAATCTCTGGTTTTATGCAGCACCCCAACTCACCTTTTCTCTTAAGCAAACATAAGTTGGTTTTCTAAATTTGAGACCCTGTTCTGTTTTGGAGTTCAGTTCCTGTGTAGCCAAGTTTACATTCCGTGTATTAGTGATATCTTATGATGTTTCTTTTTCTGTGTGACTTATTTCAGTTAGAATCATCGTACCTGAATCCACTCATTATGCTGCTACGGGCCTGATGACATAGATTTCATTGCTGAGTGATACTGCATTGTACGTAAGTACCACAAGTTCTTTATCCATTTTTCACTTTCTGTGATACTGAACTTGTACGGTAAACGAGGTTCTTGTAAACAGAGGCGTCCCAAACTTTGGGGTGGCTGTGTCTTTTTGATTTTAATTTCCCTAAGCTATAGGACCATAAGTGGAAGTGCCCTAGGCTCTGTTCCTTTGTTTTTTAGATGTTTCAGGAAACACCATACACTTCTCCCGAGTGTCTGTTGGCAATTTACATCCCGCCCATCAGCATAACAAGGCTCCCAGTTCTCCATGGCCTGTCCTGCCTTTCTGGATTTTACACTTTTTTCAGATGGCCCTTTTGACCGGGGGGAAGTGAGACTTCATTGTAGTGCAGATTTCCTTTGCAAGTTTGCTTGGTTGGCCAAAAAGGGCGTATGCGTTTTTTCCTGAATATATTCAGGAAAAAACGCATACGCCCTTTTTGGCCAAGTGCATCATTGAGGACGTTCTGCCTCTTTTCCTATGCTTTCAATGCAATTCCAGTCTACCTCCTGAAATCGGTTTCCTGCAATTCTGCCCCGCTTTCAAGTCCTCTTGGCAGCCTTACTTCAGTATATTTTTGGACGATAGCTGTCATTTATAACTCTGCAGGTTTGTGAATTACAGTGCCCCTGAGCTCCTTTCTTCAACTCGCTTTCTTGTGAGCTGGCCGCAACACCGCAGGATGGCTTCAGGCCCTAATCTGGTTCCGGCACGGCACGCTGAGCCTTTGGTTAATTCCTCTTCCTGGTGGGAAATGAGAGTTAAATTTGCCCGTCCAGACACCTCCAGCTAGTCTCTCATTGGTTCTCGCTATTCCTGTTCATCTTCCACAGAAATTACAAACTGGGCCAAACAGGAGGTTAAAGGGACTGACTCTCCAAGTCGGGAGAGTGTTAGTAAAGCGTCTGGAATGTTGCACCCGAGTACCAGGGTACGAAAACTGAGACATATTTGAACACGTCTCCCGATCACATGGTTGATCATACTCTAGGTTCCACATGCATGTTTTAGCTGAAGGAAGAATACCTTAAACCTGGGTAGTTGAAACCCGTGGAATGGGTACCATGCAATATGACTTCAAAGGGTCTTCATTTGCTCACCGAACCTCTCCAATCCTATCACTGCTGCGTTTATGCCCCTGTACACATGCTTGATTCTCTTTCGGAGACATAGCAATCCATAGGTTTTAAGATACTTACTAGTCAGGTACATTCTTAGGCGTTTAATATGCGGTGTTGAGTCCATTTCGTTGAGCAAGGAGTAGCTCTTGTCTATTCCATATTTGGCTTAAGGAACTTTATCTGTGCTCATTTCAATCTCTGGTTTTATGCAGCACCCCAACTCACCTTTCCCCTTAAGCAAGCATAAGTTGGTTTTCTAAATTTGACACCCTGTTCTGTTCTGTAATTCAGTTCCTGTGTAGCCAAGTTTACATTCCGTGTATTACTGATATCTTATGATGTTTCTTTTTCTGTGTGACTTATTTCAGTTAGAATCATCGTACCTGAATCCACTCTTTGTGCTGCTAAGGGCCTGTTGACATACATTTCATTGCTGAGTGATATTGCTTTGTAAGTAAATACCACAACTTCTTTATCCATTTTTCACTTTTTGCGATGTTGAACTTGTACTGTAAACGAGGTTCTTGTAAACAGAGCCATTCCATACTTTGGGGTGGCTGTGTCTTTTTGATTTTAATTTCCCTAAGCTATAGGACCATAAGTGGAAGTGCCCTAGGCTCTGTTGCTTTGTTTTTTACATGTTTCAGGAAACACCATACACTTCTCCCGAGTGTCTGTTGGCAATTTACATCCCGCCCATCAGCATAACAAGGCTCCCAGTTCTCCATGGCCTGTCCTGCCTTTCTGGATTTTACACTTTTTTCAGATGGCCCTTTTGACCGGGGGGAAGTGAGACTTCATTGTAGTGCAGATTTCCTTTGCAAGTTTGCTTGGTTGGCCAAAAAGGGCGTATGCGTTTTTTCCTGAATATATTCAGGAAAAAACGCATACGCCCTTTTTGGCCAAGTGCATCATTGAGGACGTTCTGCCTCTTTTCCTATGCTTTCAATGCAATTCCAGTCTACCTCCTGAAATCGGTTTCCTGCAATTCTGCCCCGCTTTCAAGTCCTCTTGGCAGCCTTACTTCGGTATATTTTTGGACGATAGCTGTCATTTATAACTCTGCAGGTTTGTGAATTACAGTGCCCCTGAGCTCCTTTCTTCAACTCGCTTTCTTGTGAGCTGGCCGCAACACCGCAGGATGGCTTCAGGCCCTAATCTGGTTCCGGAACGGTACGCTGAGCCTTTGGTTAATTCCTCTTCCTGGTGGGAAATGAGAGTTAAATTTGCCCGTCCAGACACCTCCAGCTAGTCTCTCATTGGTTCTCGCTATTCCTGTTCATCTTCCGCAGAAATTGCAAACTGGGCCAAACAGGAGGTTAAAGGCCCTGACTCTCCAAGTGGGGAGAGTGTTAGTAAAGCGTCTGGAATGTTGCACCCGAGTATCAGGGGAGGAAAACTGAGACATATTTGAACACGTCTCCCGTTCACACGGTTGATCATACTCTGGGTTCCACATGCATGTTTTAGCTGAAGGAAGAATACCTTAAACCTGGGTAGTTGAAACCTGTGGAATGGGTACCATGCAATATGACTTCAAAGGGTCTTCATTTGCTCACCGAACCTCTCCAATCCTATCACTGCTGCGTTTATGCCCCTGTACACATGCTTGATTCTCTTTCGGAGACATAGCAATCCATAGGTTTTAAGATACTTACTAGTCAGGTACATCCTTAGGCGTTTAATATGCGGTGTTGAGTCCATTTCGTTGAGCAAGGAGTAGCTCTTGTCTATTCCATATTTGGCTTAAGGAACTTTATCTGTGCTCATTTCAATCTCTGGTTTTATGCAGCACCCCAACTCACCTTTACCCTTAAGCAAGCATAAGTTGGTTTTCTAAATTTGAGACCCTGTTCTGTTCTGTAATTCAGTTCCTGTGTAGCCAAGTTTACATTCCGTGTATTACTGATATCTTATGATGTTTCTTTTTCTGTGTGACTTATTTCAGTTAGAATCATCATACCTGAATCCACTCATTGTGCTGCTAAGGGCCTGATGACATAGATTTCATTGCTGAGTGATATTGCTTTGTAAGTAAATACCACAACTTCTTTATCCATTTTTCACTTTCTGCGATGTTGAACTTGTACTGTAAACGAGGTTCTTGTAAACAGAGCCGTACCATACTTTGGGGTGGCTGTGTCTTTTTGATTTTAATTTCCCTAAGCTTTAGGACCATAAGTGGAAGTGCCCTAGGCTCTGTTGCTTTGTTTTTTAGATGTTTCAGGAAACACCATACACTTCTCCCGAGTGTCTGTTGGCAATTTACATCCCGCCCATCAGCATAACAAGGCTCCCAGTTCTCCATGGCCTGTCCTGCCTTTCTGGATTTTACACTTTTTTCAGATGGTCCTTTTGACTGGGGGGAAGTGAGACTTCATTGTAGTGCAGATTTCCTTTGCAAGCTTGCTTGGTTGGCCAAAAAGGGCGTATGCGTTTTTTCCTGAATATATTCAGGAAAAAACGCATATGCCCTTTTTGGCAAGGGGCATTATTGTGGACGCTCTGCCTCTTTTCCTATGCTTTCAATGCAATTCCACTCTACCTCCTGAAATCGGTTTCCTGCAATTCTGCCCCGCTTTCAAGTCCTCTTGGCTGCCTTACTTCAGTATATTTTTGGATGATAGCTGTCATTTATAACTCTGCAGGTTTGTGAATTACAGTGACCCTGAGCTCCTTTCTTCAACTCGCTTTCTTGTGAGCTGGCCGCAACACCGCAGGATGGCTTCAGGCCCTAAACTGGTTCCGGCATGGCACGCTGAGCCTTTGGTTAATTCCTCTTCCTGGTGGGAAATGAGAGTTAAATTTGCCCGTCCAGACACCTCCAGCTAGTCTCTCATTGGTTCTCGCTATTCCTGTTCATCTTCCGCAGAAATTGCAAACTGGGCCAAACAGGAGGTTAAGGGGACTGAATCTCCAAGTCGGGAGAGTGTTAGTAAAGCGTCTGGAATGTTGCACCCGAGTACCAGGGTACGAAAACTGAGACATATTTGAACACGTCTCCCGATCACATGGTTGATCATACTCTAGGTTCCACATGCATGTTTTAGCTGAAGGAAGAATACCTTAAACCTGGGTAGTTGAAACCCGTGGAATGGGTACCATGCTATATGACTTCAAAGGGGCTTCATTTGCTCACCGAACCTCTCCAATCCTATCACTGCTGCATTTATGCCCCTTTACACATGCTTGATTCTCTTTCGGAGACATAGCAATCCATAGGTTTTAAGATACTTACTAGTCAGGTACATTCTTAGGCGTTTAATATGCGGTGTTGAGTCCATTTCGTTGAGCAAGGAGTAGCTCTTGTCTATTCCATATTTGGCTTAAGGAACTTTATCTGTGCTCATTTCAATCTCTGGTTTTATGCAGCACCCCAACTCACCTTTCCCCTTAAGCAAGCATAAGTTGGTTTTCTAAATTTGAGACCCTGTTCTGTTCTGTAATTCAGTTCCTGTGTAGCCAAGTTTACATTCCGTGTATTACTGATATCTTATGATGTTTCTTTTTCTGTGTGACTTATTTCAGTTAGAATCATCATACCTGAATCCACTCATTGTGCTGCTAAGGGCCTGATGACATAGATTTCATTGCTGAGTGATATTGCTTTGTAAGTAAATACCACAACTTCTTTATCCATTTTTCACTTTCTGCGATGTTGAACTTGTACTGTAAACGAGGTTCTTGTAAACAGAGCCGTTCCATACTTTGGGGTGGCTGTGTCTTTTTGATTTTAATTTCCCTAAGCTATAGGACCATAAGTGGAAGTGCCCTAGGCTCTGTTGCTTTGTTTTTTAGATGTTTCAGGAAACACCATACACTTCTCCCCAGTGTCTGTTGGCAATTTACATCCCGCCCATCAGCATAACAATGCTCCCAGTTCTCCATGGCCTGTCCTGCCTTTCTGGATTTTACACTTTTTTCAGATGGCCCTTTTGACCGGGGGGAATTGAGACTTCATTGTAGTGCAGATTTCCTTTGCAAGCTTGCTTGGTTGGCCAAAAAGGGCGTATGCGTTTTTTCCTGAATATATTCAGGAAAAAACGCATACGCCCTTTTTGGCCAAGTGCATCATTGTGGAGGTTCTGCCTCTTTTCCTATGCTTTCAATGCAATTCCAGTCTACCTCCTGAAATCGGTTTCCTGCAATTCTGCCCCGCTTTCAAGTCCTCTTGGCAGCCTTACTTCAGTATATTTTTGGACGATAGCTGTCATTTATAACTCTGCAGGTTTGTGAATTACAGTGCCCCTGAGCTCCTTTCTTCAACTCGCTTTCTTGTGAGCTGTCCGCAACACTGCAGGATGACTTCAGGCCCTAATCTGGTTCCGGCATGGCACGCTGAGCCTTTGGTTATTTCCTCTTCCTGGTGGGAAATGAGAGTTAAATTTGCCCGTCCAGACACCTCCAGCTAGTCTCTCATTGGTTCTCGCTATTCCTGTTCATCTTCCGCAGAAATTGCAAACTGGGCCAAACAGGAGGTTAAAGGCCCTGACTCTCCAAGTTGGGAGAGTGTTAGTAAAGCGTCTGGAATGTTGCACCCGAGTATCTGGGGAGGAAAACTGAGACATATTTGAACACGTCTCCCGTTCACACGGTTGATCATACTCTGGGTTCCACATGCATGTTTTAGCTGAAGGAAGAATACCTTAAACCTGGGTAGTTGAAACCCGTGGAATGGGTACCATGCAATATGACTTCAAAGGGTCTTCATTTGCTCACCGAACCTCTCCAATCCTATCACTGCTGCCTTTATGCCCCTGTACACACGCTTGATTCTCTTTTGGAGACATAGCAATCCATAGGTTTAAAGATACTTACTAGTCAGGTACATTCTTAGGCGTTTAATATGGGGTTTTGAGTCCATTTCGTTGAGCAAGGAGTAGCTCTTGTCTATTCCATATTTGGCTTAAGGAACTTTATCTGTGCTCATTTCAATCTCTGGTTTTATGCAGCACCCCAACTCACCTTTCCCCTTAAGCAAGCATAAGTTGGTTTTCTAAATTTGAGACCCTGTTCTGTTTTGGAATTCAGTTCCTGTGTAGCCAAGTTTACATTCTGTGTATTAGTGATATCTTATGATGTTTCTTTTTCTGTGTGACTTATTTCAGTTAGAATCATCGTACCTGAATCCACTCTTTGTGCTGCTAAGGGCCTGTTGACATAGATTTCATTGCTGAATGATATTGCTTTGTAAGTAAATACCACAACTTCTTTATCCATTTTTCACTTTTTGCGATGTTGAACTTGTACTGTAAACGAGGTTCTTGTAAACAGAGCCATTCCATACTTTGGGGTGGCTGTGTCTTTTTGATTTTAATTTCCCTAAGCTATAGGACCATAAGTGGAAGTGCCCTAGGCTCTGTTGCTTTGTTTTTTAGATGTTTCAGGAAACACCATACACTTCTCCCCAGTGTCTGTTGGCAATTTACATCCCGCCCATCAGCATAACAATGCTCCCAGTTCTCCATGGCCTGTCCTGCCTTTCTGGATTTTACACTTTTTTCAGATGGCCCTTTTGACCGGGGGGAATTGAGACTTCATTGTAGTGCAGATTTCCTTTGCAAGCTTGCTTGGTTGGCCAAAAAGGGCGTATGCGTTTTTTCCTGAATATATTCAGGAAAAAACGCATACGCCCTTTTTGGCCAAGTGCATCATTGTGGAGGTTCTGCCTCTTTTCCTATGCTTTCAATGCAATTCCAGTCTACCTCCTGAAATCGGTTTCCTGCAATTCTGCCCCGCTTTCAAGTCCTCTTGGCAGCCTTACTTCAGTATATTTTTGGACGATAGCTGTCATTTATAACTCTGCAGGTTTGTGAATTACAGTGCCCCTGAGCTCCTTTCTTCAACTCGCTTTCTTGTGAGCTGTCCGCAACACTGCAGGATGACTTCAGGCCCTAATCTGGTTCCGGCATGGCACGCTGAGCCTTTGGTTATTTCCTCTTCCTGGTGGGAAATGAGAGTTAAATTTGCCCGTCCAGACACCTCCAGCTAGTCTCTCATTGGTTCTCGCTATTCCTGTTCATCTTCCGCAGAAATTGCAAACTGGGCCAAACAGGAGGTTAAAGGCCCTGACTCTCCAAGTTGGGAGAGTGTTAGTAAAGCGTCTGGAATGTTGCACCCGAGTATCTGGGGAGGAAAACTGAGACATATTTGAACACGTCTCCCGTTCACACGGTTGATCATACTCTGGGTTCCACATGCATGTTTTAGCTGAAGGAAGAATACCTTAAACCTGGGTAGTTGAAACCCGTGGAATGGGTACCATGCAATATGACTTCAAAGGGTCTTCATTTGCTCACCGAACCTCTCCAATCCTATCACTGCTGCCTTTATGCCCCTGTACACACGCTTGATTCTCTTTTGGAGACATAGCAATCCATAGGTTTAAAGATACTTACTAGTCAGGTACATTCTTAGGCGTTTAATATGGGGTTTTGAGTCCATTTCGTTGAGCAAGGAGTAGCTCTTGTCTATTCCATATTTGGCTTAAGGAACTTTATCTGTGCTCATTTCAATCTCTGGTTTTATGCAGCACCCCAACTCACCTTTCCCCTTAAGCAAGCATAAGTTGGTTTTCTAAATTTGAGACCCTGTTCTGTTTTGGAATTCAGTTCCTGTGTAGCCAAGTTTACATTCTGTGTATTAGTGATATCTTATGATGTTTCTTTTTCTGTGTGACTTATTTCAGTTAGAATCATCGTACCTGAATCCACTCTTTGTGCTGCTAAGGGCCTGTTGACATAGATTTCATTGCTGAATGATATTGCTTTGTAAGTAAATACCACAACTTCTTTATCCATTTTTCACTTTTTGCGATGTTGAACTTGTACTGTAAACGAGGTTCTTGTAAACAGAGCCATTCCATACTTTGGGGTGGCTGTGTCTTTTTGATTTTAATTTCCCTAAGCTATAGGACCATAAGTGGAAGTGCCCTAGGCTCTGTTGCTTTGTTTTTTAGATGTTTCAGGAAACACCATACACTTCTCCCGAGTGTCTGTTGGCAATTTACATCCCGCCCATCAGCATAACAAGGCTCCCAGTTCTCCATGGCCTGTCCTGCCTTTCTGGATTTTATTCTTTTTTCAGATGGCCCTTTTGACCGGGGGGAAGTGAGACTTCATTGTAGTGCAGATTTCCTTTGCAAGTTTGCTTGGTTGGCCAAAAAGGGCGTATGCGTTTTTTCCTGAATATATTCAGGAAAAAACGCATACGCCCTTTTTGGCCAAGTGCATCATTGTGGACGTTCTGCCTCTTTTCCTATGCTTTCAATGCAATTCCAGTCTACCTCCTGAAATCGGTTTCCTGCAATTCTGCCCTGCTTTCAAGTCCTCTTGGCAGCCTTACTTCAGTATATTTTTGGACGATAACTGTCATTTATAACTCTGAAGTTTTGTGAATTACAGTGCCCCTGAGCTCCTTTCTTCAACTCGCTTTCTTGTGAGCTGGCCGCAACACCGCAGGATGGCTTCAGGCCCTAATCTGGTTCCGGCACGGCACGCTGAGCCTTTGGTTATTTCCTCTTCCTGGTGGGAAATGAGAGTTAAATTTGCCCGTCCAGACACCTCCAGCTAGTCTCTCATTGGTTCTCCCTATTCCTGTTCATCTTCCACAGAAATTGCAAACTGGGCCAAACAGGAGGTTAAAGGGACTGACTCTCCAAGTCGGGAGAGTGTTAGTAAAGCGTCTGGAATGTTGCACCCGAGTACCAGGGTACGAAAACTGAGACATATTTGAACACGTCTCCCGTTCACACGGTTGATCATACTCTGGGTTCCACATGCATGTTTTAGCTGAAGGAAGAATACCTTAAACCTGGGTAGTTGAAACCCGTGGAATGGGTACCATGCAATATGACTTCAAAGGGTCTTCATTTGCTCACCGAACCTCTCCAATCCTATCACTGCTGCGTTTATGCCCCTGTACACATGCTTGATTCTCTTTTGGAGACATAGCAATCCATAGGTTTTAAGATACTTACTAGTCAGGTACATTCTTAGGCGTTTAATATGGGGTGTTGAGTCCATTTCATTGAGCAAGGAGTAGCTCTTGTCTCTTCCATATTTGGCTTAAGGAACTTTATCTGTGCTCATTTCAATCTCTGGTTTTATGCAGCACCCCAACTCACCTTTTCTCTTAAGCAAACATAAGTTGGTTTTCTAAATTTGAGACCCTCTTCTGTTTTGGAGTTCAGTTCCTGTGTAGCCAAGTTTACATTCCGTGTATTACTGATATCTTATGATGTTTCTTTTTCTGTGTGACTTATTTCAGTTAGAATCATCGTACCTGAATCCACTCTTTGTGCTGCTAAGGGCCTGTTGACATAGATTTCATTGCTGAGTGATATTGCTTTGTAAGTAAATACCACAACTTCTTTATCCATTTTTCACTTTTTGCGATGTTGAACTTGTACTGTAAACGAGGTTCTTGTAAACAGAGCCGTTCCATACATTGGGGTGGCTGTGTCTTTTTGATTTTAATTTCCCTAAGCTATAGGACCATAAGTGGAAGTGCCCTAGGCTCTGTTGCTTTGTTTTTTAGATGTTTCAGGAAACACCATACACTTCTCCCGAGTGTCTGTTGGCAATTTACATCCCGCCCATCAGCATAACAAGGCTCCCAGTTCTCCATGGCCTGTCCTGCCTTTCTGGATTTTATTCTTTTTTCAGATGGCCCTTTTGACCTGGGGGAAGTGAGACTTCATTGTAGTGCAGATTTCCTTTGCAAGTTTGCTTGGTTGGCCAAAAAGGGCGTATGCGTTTTTTCCTGAATATATTCAGGAAAAAACGCATACGCCCTTTTTGGCTAAGTGCATCATTGTGGACGTTATGCCTCTTTTCCTATGCTTTCAATGCAATTCCAGTCTACCTCCTGAAATCGGTTTCCTGCAATTCTGCCCCGCTTTCAAGTCCTCTTGGCAGCCTTACTTCAGTATATTTTTGGACGATAACTGTCATTTATAACTCTGAAGTTTTGTGAATTACAGTGCCCCTGAGCTCCTTTCTTCAACTCGCTTTCTTGTGAGCTGGCCGCAACACCGCAGGATGGCTTCAGGCCCTAATCTGGTTCCGGCACGGCACGCTGAGCCTTTGGTTATTTCCTCTTCCTGGTGGGAAATGAGAGTTAAATTTGCCCGTCCAGACACCTCCAGCTAGTCTCTCATTGGTTCTCCCTATTCCTGTTCATCTTCCACAGAAATTGCAAACTGGGCCAAACAGGAGGTTAAAGGGACTGACTCTCCAAGTTGGGAGAGTGTTAGTAAAGCGTCTGGAATGTTGCACCCGAGTACCAGGGTACGAAAACTGAGACATATTTGAACACGTCTCCCGTTCACACGGTTGATCATACTCTGGGTTCCACATGCATGTTTTAGCTGAAGGAAGAATACCTTAAACCTGGGTAGTTGAAACCCGTGGAATGGGTACCATGCAATATGACTTCAAAGGGTCTTCATTTGCTCACCGAACCTCTCCAATCCTATCACTGCTGCGTTTATGCCCCTGTACACATGCTTGATTCTCTTTTGGAGACATAGCAATCCATAGGTTTTAAGATACTTACTAGTCAGGTACATTCTTAGGCGTTTAATATGGGGTGTTGAGTCCATTTCATTGAGCAAGGAGTAGCTCTTGTCTATTCCATATTTGTCTTAAGTAACTTTATCTGTGCTCATTTCAATCTCTGGTTTTATGCAGCACCCCAACTCACCTTTTCTCTTAAGCAAACATAAGTTGGTTTTCTAAATTTGAGACCCTGTTCTGTTTTGGAGTTCAGTTCCTGTGTAGCCAAGTTTACATTCCGTGTATTAGTGATATCTTATGATGTTTCTTTTTCTGTGTGACTTATTTCAGTTAGAATCATCGTACCTGAATCCACTCATTATGCTGCTACGGGCCTGATGACATAGATTTCATTGCTGAGTGATACTGCATTGTACGTAAGTACCACAACTTCTTTATCCATTTTTCACTTTTTGCGATGTTGAACTTGTACTGTAAACGAGGTTCTTGTAAACAGAGCCGTTCCATACTTTGGGGTGGCTGTGTCTTTTTGATTTTAATTTCCCTAAGCTATAGGACCATAAGTGGAAGTGCCCTAGGCTCTGTTCCTTTGTTTTTTAGATGTTTCAGGAAACACCATACACTTCTCCCGAGTGTCTGTTGGCAATTTACATCCCGCCCATCAGCATAACAAGGCTCCCAGTTCTCCATGGCCTGTCCTGCCTTTCTGGATTTTACACTTTTTTCAGATGGCCCTTTTGACCGGGGGGAAGTGAGACTTCATTGTAGTGCAGATTTCCTTTGCAAGTTTGCTTGGTTGGCCAAAAAGGGCATATGCGTTTTTTCCTGAATATATTCAGGAAAAAACGCATATGCCCTTTTTGGCCAAGTGCATCATTGAGGACATTCTGCCTCTTTTCCTATGCTTTCAATGCAATTCCAGTCTACCTCCTGAAATCGGTTTCCTGCAATTCTGCCCCGCTTTCAATTCCTCTTGGCAGCCTTACTTCGGTATATTTTTGGACGATAGCTGTCATTTATAACTCTGCAGGTTTGTGAATTACAGTGCCCCTGAGCTCCTTTCTTCAACTCGCTTTCTTGTGAGCTGGCCGCAACACCGCAGGATGGCTTCAGGCCCTAATCTGGTTCCGGAACGGCACGCTGAGCCTTTGGTTAATTCCTCTTCCTGGTGGGAAATGAGAGTTAAATTTACCCGTCCAGACACCTCCAGCCAGTCTCTCATTGGTTCTCCCTATTCCTGTTCATCTTCCGCAGAAATTGCAAACTGGGCCAAACAGGAGGTTAAAGCGACTGACTCTCCAAGTTGGGAGAGTGTTAGTAAAGCGTCTGGAATGTTGCACCCGAGTACCAGGGTACGAAAACTGAGACATATTTGAACACGTCTCCCGTTCACACGGTTGATCATACTCTGGGTTCCACATGCATGTTTTAGCTGAAGGAAGAATACCTTAAACCTGGGTAGTTGAAACCCGTGGAATGGGTACCATGCAATATGACTTCAAAGGGTCTTCATTTGCTCACCGAACCTCTCCAATCCTATCACTGCTGCGTTTATGCCCCTCTACACACGCTTGATTCTCTTTTGGAGACATAGCAATCCATAGGTTTTAAGATACTTACTAGTCAGGTACATTCTTAGGCGTTTAATATGGGGTGTTGAGTCCATTTCATTGAGCAAGGAGTAGCTCTTGTCTATTCCATATTTGGCTTAAGGAACTTTATCTGTGCTCATTTCAATCTCTGGTTTTATGCAGCACCCCAACTCACCTTTTCTCTTAAGCAAACATAAGTTGGTTTTCTAAATTTGAGACCCTGTTCTGTTTTGGAGTTCAGTTCCTGTGTAGCCAAGTTTACATTCCGTGTATTAGTGAAAAAGAAACATCATAGATCTTATGATGTTTCTTTTTCTGTGTGACTTATTTCAGTTAGAATCATCGTACCTGAATCCACTCATTATGCTGCTACGGGCCTGATGACATAGATTTCATTGCTGAGTGATACTGCATTGTAGGTAAATACCACAAGTTCTTTATCCATTTTTCACTTTCTGCGATGTTGAACTTGTACTGTAAACGAGGTTCTTGTAAACAGAGCCGTTCCAAACTTTGGGGTGGCTGTGTCTTTTTGATTTTAATTTCCCTAAGCTATAGGACCATAATTGGAAGTGCCCTAGGCTCTGTTCCTTTGTTTTTTAGATGTTTCAGGAAACACCATACACTTCTCCCAAGTGTCTGTTGGCAATTTACATCCCGCCCATCAGCATAACAAGGCTCCCAGTTCTCCATGGCCTGTCCTGCCTTTCTGGATTTTACACTTTTTTCAGATGGCCCTTTTGACCGGGGGGAAGTGAGACTTCATTGTAGTGCAGATTTCCTTTGCAAGGTTGCTTGGTTGGCCAAAAAGGGCGTATGCGTTTTTTCCTGAATATATTCAGGAAAAAACGCATACGCACTTTTTGGCCAAGTGCATCATTGAGGACGTTCTGCCTCTTTTCCTATGCTTTCAATGCAATTCCAGTCTACCTCCTGAAATCGGTTTCCTGCAATTCTGCCCTGCTTTCAAGTCCTCTTGGCAGCCTTACTTCAGTATATTTTTGGACGATAGCTGTCATTTATAACTCTGCAGGTTTGTGAATTACAGTGCCCCTGAGCTCCTTTCTTCAACTCGCTTTCTTGTGAGCTGGCCGCAACACCGCAGGATGGCTTCAGGCCCTAATCTGGTTCCGGAACGGCACGCTGAGCCTTTGGTTAATTCCTCTTCCTGGTGGGAAATGAGAGTTAAATTTGCCCGTCCAGACACCTCCAGCTAGTCTCTCATTGGTTCTCGCTATTCCTGTTCATCTTCCGCAGAAATTACAAACTGGGCCAAACAGGAGGTTAAAGGGACTGACTCTCCAAGTCGGGAGAGTGTTAGTAAAGCGTCTGGAATGTTGCACCCGAGTACCAGGGTACGAAAACTGAGACATATTTGAACACGTCTCCCGATCACATGGTTGATCATACTCTAGGTTCCACATGCATGTTTTAGCTGAAGGAAGAATACCTTAAACCTGGGTAGTTGAATCCCGTGGAATGGGTACCATGCAATATGACTTCAAAGGGTCTTCATTTGCTCACCGAACCTCTCCAATCCTATCACTGCTGCGTTTATGCCCCTGTACACATGCTTGATTCTCTTTTGGAGACATAGCAATCCATAGGTTTTAAGATACTTACTAGTCAGGTACATTCTTAGGCGTTTAATATGGGGTGTTGAGTCCATTTCATTGAGCAAGGAGTAGCTCTTGTCTATTCCATATTTGGCTTAAGGAACTTTATCTGTGCTCATTTCAATCTGTGGTTTTATGCAGCACCCCAACTCACCTTTTCTCTTAAGCAAACATAAGTTGGTTTTCTAAATTTGAGACCCTGTTCTGTTTTGGAGTTCAGTTCCTGTGTAGCCAAGTTTACATTCCGTGTATTAGTGATATCTTATGATGTTTCTTTTTCTGTGTGACTTATTTCAGTTAGAATCATCGTACCTGAATCCACTCATTATGCTGCTACGGGCCTGATGACATAGATTTCATTGCTGAGTGATACTGCATTGTACGTAAGTACCACAAGTTCTTTATCCATTTTTCACTTTCTGTGATACTGAACTTGTACGGTAAACGAGGTTCTTGTAAACAGAGGCGTCCCAAACTTTGGGGTGGCTGTGTCTTTTTTATTTTAATTTCCCTAAGCTATAGGACCATAAGTGGAAGTGCCCTAGGCTCTGTTCCTTTGTTTTTTAGATGTTTCAGGAAACACCATACACTTCTCCCGAGTGTCTGTTGGCAATTTACATCCCGCCCATCAGCATAACAAGGCTCCCAGTTCTCCATGGCCTGTCCTGCCTTTCTGGATTTTACACTTTTTTCAGATGGCCCTTTTGACCGGGGGGAAGTGAGACTTCATTGTAGTGCAGATTTCCTTTGCAAGTTTGCTTGGTTGGCCAAAAAGGGCGTATGCGTTTTTTCCTGAATATATTCAGGAAAAAACGCATACGCCCTTTTTGGCCAAGTGCATCATTGTGGACGTTCTGCCTCTTTTCCTATGCTTTCAATGCAATTCCAGTCTACCTCCTGAAATCGGTTTCCTGCAATTCTGCCCCGCTTTCAAGTCCTCTTGGCAGCCTTACTTCAGTATATTTTTGGACGATAGCTGTCATTTATAACTCTGCAGGTTTGTGAATTACAGTGCCCCTGAGCTCCTTTCTTCAACTCGCTTTCTTGTGAGCTGGCCACAACACCGCAGGATGGCTTCAGGCCCTAATCTGGTTCCGGCACGGCACGCTGAGCCTTTGGTTAATTCCTCTTCCTGGTGGGAAATGAGAGTTAAATTTGCCCGTCCAGACACCTCCAGCTAGTCTCTCATTGGTTCTCGCTATTCCTGTTCATCTTCCGCAGAAATTACAACCTGGGCCAAACAGGAGGTTAAAGGGACTGACTCTCCAAGTCGGGACAGTGTTAGTAAAGCATCTGGAATGTTGCACCCGAGTACCAGGGTACGAAAACTGAGACATATTTGAACACGTCTCCCGTTCACACGGTTGATCATACTCTGGGTTCCACATGCATGTTTTAGCTGAAGGAAGAATACCTTAAACCTGGGTAGTTGAAACCCGTGGAATGGGTACCATGCAATATGACTTCAAAGGGTCTTCATTTGCTCACCGAACCTCTCCAATCCTATCACTGCTGCGTTTATGCCCCTGTACACATGCTTGATTCTCTTTTGGAGACATAGCAATCCATAGGTTTTAAGATACTTACTAGTCAGGTACATTCTTAGGCGTTTAATATGGGGTGTTGAGTCCATTTCATTGAGCAAGGAGTAGCTCTTGTCTATTCCATATTTGTCTTAAGTAACTTTATCTGTGCTCATTTCAATCTCTGGTTTTATGCAGCACCCCAACTCACCTTTTCTCTTAAGCAAACATAAGTTGGTTTTCTAAATTTGAGACCCTGTTCTGTTTTGGAGTTCAGTTCCTGTGTAGCCAAGTTTACATTCCGTGTATTAGTGAAAAAGAAACATCATAGATCTTATGATGTTTCTTTTTCTGTGTGACTTATTTCAGTTAGAATCATCGTACCTGAATCCACTCATTATGCTGCTACGGGCCTGATGACATAGATTTCATTGCTGAGTGATACTGCATTGTACGTAAATACCACAAGTTCTTTATCCATTTTTCACTTTCTGCGATGTTGAACTTGTACTGTAAACGAGGTTCTTGTAAACAGAGCCGTTCCAAACTTTGGGGTGGCTGTGTCTTTTTGATTTTAATTTCCCTAAGCTATAGGACCATAATTGGAAGTGCCCTAGGCTCTGTTCCTTTGTTTTTTAGATGTTTCAGGAAACACCATACACTTCTCCCAAGTGTCTGTTGGCAATTTACATCCCGCCCATCAGCATAACAAGGCTCCCAGTTCTCCATGGCCTGTCCTGCCTTTCTGGATTTTACACTTTTTTCAGATGGCCCTTTTGACCGGGGGGAAGTGAGACTTCATTGTAGTGCAGATTTCCTTTGCAAGGTTGCTTGGTTGGCCAAAAAGGGCGTATGCGTTTTTTCCTGAATATATTCAGGAAAAAACGCATACGCACTTTTTGGCCAAGTGCATCATTGAGGACGTTCTGCCTCTTTTCCTATGCTTTCAATGCAATTCCAGTCTACCTCCTGAAATCGGTTTCCTGCAATTCTGCCCTGCTTTCAAGTCCTCTTGGCAGCCTTACTTCAGTATATTTTTGGACGATAGCTGTCATTTATAACTCTGCAGGTTTGTGAATTACAGTGCCCCTGAGCTCCTTTCTTCAACTCGCTTTCTTGTGAGCTGGCCGCAACACCGCAGGATGGCTTCAGGCCCTAATCTGGTTCCGGAACGGCACGCTGAGCCTTTGGTTAATTCCTCTTCCTGGTGGGAAATGAGAGTTAAATTTGCCCGTCCAGACACCTCCAGCTAGTCTCTCATTGGTTCTCGCTATTCCTG
Organism: Pseudorca crassidens; assembly: GCF_039906515.1. Taxonomy (NCBI): domain Eukaryota; kingdom Metazoa; phylum Chordata; class Mammalia; order Artiodactyla; family Delphinidae; genus Pseudorca; species Pseudorca crassidens. The sequence continues at coordinate 106,633,318 of NC_090301.1, forward strand.
TTCATCTTCCGCAGAAATTACAAACTGGGCCAAACAGGAGGTTAAAGGGACTGACTCTCCAAGTCGGGAGAGTGTTAGTAAAGCGTCTGGAATGTTGCACCCGAGTACCAGGGTACGAAAACTGAGACATATTTGAACACGTCTCCCGATCACATGGTTGATCATACTCTAGGTTCCACATGCATGTTTTAGCTGAAGGAAGAATACCTTAAACCTGGGTAGTTGAATCCCGTGGAATGGGTACCATGCAATATGACTTCAAAGGGTCTTCATTTGCTCACCGAACCTCTCCAATCCTATCACTGCTGCGTTTATGCCCCTGTACACATGCTTGATTCTCTTTTGGAGACATAGCAATCCATAGGTTTTAAGATACTTACTAGTCAGGTACATTCTTAGGCGTTTAATATGGGGTGTTGAGTCCATTTCATTGAGCAAGGAGTAGCTCTTGTCTATTCCATATTTGGCTTAAGGAACTTTATCTGTGCTCATTTCAATCTGTGGTTTTATGCAGCACCCCAACTCACCTTTTCTCTTAAGCAAACATAAGTTGGTTTTCTAAATTTGAGACCCTGTTCTGTTTTGGAGTTCAGTTCCTGTGTAGCCAAGTTTACATTCCGTGTATTAGTGATATCTTATGATGTTTCTTTTTCTGTGTGACTTATTTCAGTTAGAATCATCGTACCTGAATCCACTCATTATGCTGCTACGGGCCTGATGACATAGATTTCATTGCTGAGTGATACTGCATTGTACGTAAGTACCACAAGTTCTTTATCCATTTTTCACTTTCTGTGATACTGAACTTGTACGGTAAACGAGGTTCTTGTAAACAGAGGCGTCCCAAACTTTGGGGTGGCTGTGTCTTTTTTATTTTAATTTCCCTAAGCTATAGGACCATAAGTGGAAGTGCCCTAGGCTCTGTTCCTTTGTTTTTTAGATGTTTCAGGAAACACCATACACTTCTCCCGAGTGTCTGTTGGCAATTTACATCCCGCCCATCAGCATAACAAGGCTCCCAGTTCTCCATGGCCTGTCCTGCCTTTCTGGATTTTACACTTTTTTCAGATGGCCCTTTTGACCGGGGGGAAGTGAGACTTCATTGTAGTGCAGATTTCCTTTGCAAGTTTGCTTGGTTGGCCAAAAAGGGCGTATGCGTTTTTTCCTGAATATATTCAGGAAAAAACGCATACGCCCTTTTTGGCCAAGTGCATCATTGTGGACGTTCTGCCTCTTTTCCTATGCTTTCAATGCAATTCCAGTCTACCTCCTGAAATCGGTTTCCTGCAATTCTGCCCCGCTTTCAAGTCCTCTTGGCAGCCTTACTTCAGTATATTTTTGGACGATAGCTGTCATTTATAACTCTGCAGGTTTGTGAATTACAGTGCCCCTGAGCTCCTTTCTTCAACTCGCTTTCTTGTGAGCTGGCCACAACACCGCAGGATGGCTTCAGGCCCTAATCTGGTTCCGGCACGGCACGCTGAGCCTTTGGTTAATTCCTCTTCCTGGTGGGAAATGAGAGTTAAATTTGCCCGTCCAGACACCTCCAGCTAGTCTCTCATTGGTTCTCGCTATTCCTGTTCATCTTCCGCAGAAATTACAACCTGGGCCAAACAGGAGGTTAAAGGGACTGACTCTCCAAGTCGGGACAGTGTTAGTAAAGCATCTGGAATGTTGCACCCGAGTACCAGGGTACGAAAACTGAGACATATTTGAACACGTCTCCCGTTCACACGGTTGATCATACTCTGGGTTCCACATGCATGTTTTAGCTGAAGGAAGAATACCTTAAACCTGGGTAGTTGAAACCCGTGGAATGGGTACCATGCAATATGACTTCAAAGGGTCTTCATTTGCTCACCGAACCTCTCCAATCCTATCACTGCTGCGTTTATGCCCCTGTACACATGCTTGATTCTCTTTTGGAGACATAGCAATCCATAGGTTTTAAGATACTTACTAGTCAGGTACATTCTTAGGCGTTTAATATGGGGTGTTGAGTCCATTTCATTGAGCAAGGAGTAGCTCTTGTCTATTCCATATTTGTCTTAAGTAACTTTATCTGTGCTCATTTCAATCTCTGGTTTTATGCAGCACCCCAACTCACCTTTTCTCTTAAGCAAACATAAGTTGGTTTTCTAAATTTGAGACCCTGTTCTGTTTTGGAGTTCAGTTCCTGTGTAGCCAAGTTTACATTCCGTGTATTAGTGATATCTTATGATGTTTCTTTTTCTGTGTGACTTATTTCAGTTAGAATCATCGTACCTGAATCCACTCATTATGCTGCTACGGGCCTGATGACATAGATTTCATTGCTGAGTGATACTGCATTGTACGTAAGTACCACAACTTCTTTATCCATTTTTCACTTTTTGCGATGTTGAACTTGTACTGTAAACGAGGTTCTTGTAAACAGAGCCGTTCCATACTTTGGGGTGGCTGTGTCTTTTTGATTTTAATTTCCCTAAGCTATAGGACCATAAGTGGAAGTGCCCTAGGCTCTGTTCCTTTGTTTTTTAGATGTTTCAGGAAACACCATACACTTCTCCCGAGTGTCTGTTGGCAATTTACATCCCGCCCATCAGCATAACAAGGCTCCCAGTTCTCCATGGCCTGTCCTGCCTTTCTGGATTTTACACTTTTTTCAGATGGCCCTTTTGACCGGGGGGAAGTGAGACTTCATTGTAGTGCAGATTTCCTTTGCAAGTTTGCTTGGTTGGCCAAAAAGGGCATATGCGTTTTTTCCTGAATATATTCAGGAAAAAACGCATATGCCCTTTTTGGCCAAGTGCATCATTGAGGACATTCTGCCTCTTTTCCTATGCTTTCAATGCAATTCCAGTCTACCTCCTGAAATCGGTTTCCTGCAATTCTGCCCCGCTTTCAATTCCTCTTGGCAGCCTTACTTCGGTATATTTTTGGACGATAGCTGTCATTTATAACTCTGCAGGTTTGTGAATTACAGTGCCCCTGAGCTCCTTTCTTCAACTCGCTTTCTTGTGAGCTGGCCGCAACACCGCAGGATGGCTTCAGGCCCTAATCTGGTTCCGGAACGGCACGCTGAGCCTTTGGTTAATTCCTCTTCCTGGTGGGAAATGAGAGTTAAATTTACCCGTCCAGACACCTCCAGCCAGTCTCTCATTGGTTCTCCCTATTCCTGTTCATCTTCCGCAGAAATTGCAAACTGGGCCAAACAGGAGGTTAAAGCGACTGACTCTCCAAGTTGGGAGAGTGTTAGTAAAGCGTCTGGAATGTTGCACCCGAGTACCAGGGTACGAAAACTGAGACATATTTGAACACATCTCCCGTTCACACGGTTGATCATACTCTGGGTTCCACATGCATGTTTTAGCTGAAGGAAGAATACCTTAAACCTGGGTAGTTGAAACCCGTGGAATGGGTACCATGCAATATGACTTCAAAGGGTCTTCATTTGCTCACCGAACCTCTCCAATCCTATCACTGCTGCGTTTATGCCCCTGTACACACGCTTGATTCTCTTTTGGAGACATAGCAATCCATAGGTTTTAAGATACTTACTAGTCAGGTACATTCTTAGGCGTTTAATATGGGGTGTTGAGTCCATTTCATTGAGCAAGGAGTAGCTCTTGTCTATTCCATATTTGGCTTAAGGAACTTTATCTGTGCTCATTTCAATCTCTGGTTTTATGCAGCACCCCAACTCACCTTTTCTCTTAAGCAAACATAAGTTGGTTTTCTAAATTTGAGACCCTGTTCTGTTTTGGAGTTCAGTTCCTGTGTAGCCAAGTTTACATTCCGTGTATTAGTGAAAAAGAAACATCATAGAACTTATGATGTTTCTTTTTCTGTGTGACTTATTTCAGTTAGAATCATCGTACCTGAATCCACTCATTATGCTGCTACGGGCCTGATGACATAGATTTCATTGCTGAGTGATACTGCATTGTACGTAAATACCACAAGTTCTTTATCCATTTTTCACTTTCTGCGATGTTGAACTTGTACTGTAAACGAGGTTCTTGTAAACAGAGCCGTTCCAAACTTTGGGGTGGCTGTGTCTTTTTGATTTTAATTTCCCTAAGCTATAGGACCATAATTGGAAGTGCCCTAGGCTCTGTTCCTTTGTTTTTTAGATGTTTCAGGAAACACCATACACTTCTCCCAAGTGTCTGTTGGCAATTTACATCCCGCCCATCAGCATAACAAGGCTCCCAGTTCTCCATGGCCTGTCCTGCCTTTCTGGATTTTACACTTTTTTCAGATGGCCCTTTTGACCGGGGGGAAGTGAGACTTCATTGTAGTGCAGATTTCCTTTGCAAGGTTGCTTGGTTGGCCAAAAAGGGCGTATGCGTTTTTTCCTGAATATATTCAGGAAAAAACGCATACGCCCTTTTTGGCCAAGTGCATCATTGTGGACGTTCTGCCTCTTTTCCTATGCTTTCAATGCAATTCCAGTCTACCTCCTGAAATCGGTTTCCTGCAATTCTGCCCCGCTTTCAAGTCCTCTTGGCTGCCTTACTTCAGTATATTTTTGGACGATAGCTGTCATTTATAACTCTGCAGGTTTGTGAATTACAGTGCCCCTGAGCTCCTTTCTTCAACTCGCTTTCTTGTGAGCTGGCCGCAACACCGCAGGATGGCTTCAGGCCCTAATCTGGTTCCGGCACGGCACGCTGAGCCTTTGGTTATTTCCTCTTCCTGGTGGGAAATCAGAGTTAAATTTGCGCGTCCAGACACCTCCAGCTAGTCTCTCATTGGTTCTCCCTATTCCTGTTCATCTTCCGCAGAAATTGCAAACTGGGCCAAACAGGAGGTTAAAGGCGCTGACTCTCCAAGTGGGGAGAGTGTTAGTAAAGCGTCTGGAATGTTGCACCCGAGTACCAGGGGAGGAAAACTGAGACATATTTGAACACGTCTCCCGTTCACACGGTTGATCATACTCTGGGTTCCACATGCATGTTTTAGCTGAAGGAAGAATACCTTAAACCTGGAGAGTTGAGACCCGTGTAATGGGTACCATGCAATATGACTGCAAAGGGTCTTCATTTGCTCACTGAACCTCTCCAATCCTATCACTGCTACCTTTATGCCCCTGTACACACGCTTGATTCTCTTTTGGAGACATAGCAATCCCTAGGTTTTAAGATACTTACTAGTCAGGTACATTCTTAGGCGTTTAATATGGGGTGTTGAGTCCATTTCGTTGAGCAAGGAGTAGCTCTTGTCTATTCCATATTTGGCTTAAGGAACTTTATCTGTGCTCATTTCAATCTCTGGTTTTATGCAGCACCCCAACTCACCTTTCCCCTTAAGCAAGCATAAGTTGGTTTTCTAAATTTGAGACCCTGTTCTGTTCTGTAATTCAGTTCCTGTGTAGCCAAGTTTACATTCCGTGTATTAGTGATATCTTATGATGTTTCTTTTTCTGTGTGACTTATTTCAGTTAGAATCATCGTACCTGAATCCACTCATTGTGCTGCTACGGGCCTGATGACATAGATTTCATTGCTGAGTGATACTGCATTGTACGTAAGTACCACAAGTTCTTTATCCATTTTTCACTTTCTGTGATATTGAATTTGTACGGTAAACGAGGTTCTTGTAAACAGAGGCGTCCCAAACTTTGGGGTGGCTGTGTCTTTTTGATTTTAATTTCCCTAAGCTATAGGACCATAAGTGGAAGTGCCCTAGGCTCTGTTGCTTTGTTTTTTAGATGTTTCAGGAAACACCATACACTTCTCCCGAGTGTCTGTTGGCAATTTACATCCCGCCCATCAGCATAACAAGGCTCCCAGTTCTCCATGGCCTGTCCTGCCTTTCTGGATTTTACACTTTTTTCAGATGGCCCTTTTGACCGGGGGGAAGTGAGACTTCATTGTAGTGCAGATTTCCTTTGCAAGCTTGCTTGGTTGGCCAAAAAGGGCGTATGCGTTTTTTCCTGAATATATTCAGGAAAAAACGCATACGCCCTTTTTGGCCAAGTGCATCATTGTGGACGTTCTGCCTCTTTTCCTATGCTTTCAATGCAATTCCAGTCTACCTCCTGAAATCGGTTTCCTGCAATTCTGCCCCGCTTTCAAGTCCTCTTGGCAGCCTTACTTCAGTATATTTTTGGACGATAGCTGTCATTTATAACTCTGCAGGTTTGTGAATTACAGTGCCCCTGAGCTCCTTTCTTCAACTCGCTTTCTTGTGAGCTGGCCGCAACACCACAGGATGGCTTCAGGCCCTAATCTGGTTCCGGCACGGCACGCTGAGCCTTTGGTTAATTCCTCTTCCTGGTGGGAAATGAGAGTTAAATTTCCCCGTCCAGACACCTCTAGCTAGTCTCTCATTGGTTCTCCTTATTCCTGTTCATCTTCCGCAGAAATTGCAAACTGGGCCAAACAGGAGGTTAAAGGGACTGACTCTCCAAGTCGGGAGAGTGTTAGTAAAGCGTCTGGAATGTTGCACCCGAGTACCAGGGGAGGAAAACTGAGACATATTTGAACACGTCTCACGATCACATGGTTGATCATACTCTGGGTTACACATGCATGTTTTAGCTGAAGGAAGAATACCTTAAACCTGGAGAGTTGAGACCCGTGGAATGGGTACCATGCAATATGACTTCAAAGGGTCTTCATTTGCTCACCGAACCTCTCCAATCCTATCACTGCTGCGTTTTATGCCCCTGTACACATGCTTGATTCTCTTTTGGAGACATAGCAATCCATAGGTTTTAAGATACTTACTAGTCAGGTACATTCTTAGGCGTTTAATATGCAGTGTTGAGTCCATTTCGTTGAGCAAGGAGTAGCTCTTGTCTATTCCATATTTGGCTTAAGGAACTTTATCTGTGCTCATTTCAATCTCTGGTTTTATGCAGCACCCCAACTGACCTTTACCCTTAAGCAAGCATAAGTTGGTTTTCTAAATTTGAGACCCTGTTCTGTTCTGTAATTCAGTTCCTGTGTAGCCAAGTTTACATTCTGTGTATTAGTGATATCTTATGATGTTTCTTTTTCTGTGTGACTTATTTCAGTTAGAATCATCATACCTGAATCCACTCATTGTGCTGCTAAGGGCCTGATGACATAGATTTCATTGCTGAGTGATATTGCTTTGTAAGTAAATACTACAACTTCTTTATCCATTTTTCACTTTCTGCTATGTTGAACTTGTACTGTAAACGAGGTTCTTGTAAACAGAGGCGTCCCAAACTATGGGGTGGCTGTGTCTTTTTGATTTTAATTTCCCTAAGCTATAGGACCATAAGTGGAAGTGCCCTAGGCTCTGTTGCTGTGTTTTTTAGATGTTTCAGGAAACACCATACACTTCTCCCGAGTGTCTGTTGGCAATTTACATCCCGCCCATCAGCATAACAAGGCTCCCAGTTCTCCATGGCCTGTCCTGCCTTTCTGGATTTTACACTATTTTCAGATGGCCCTTTTGACCGGGGGGAAGTGAGACTTCATTGTAGTGCAGATTTCCTTTGCAAGCTTGCTTGGTTGGCCAAAAAGGGCGTATGCGTTTTTTCCTGAATATATTCAGGAAAAAACGCATACGCCCTTTTTGGCCAAGTGCATCATTGTGGACGCTCTGCCTCTTTTCCTATGCTTTCAATGCAATTCCAGTCTACCTCCTGAAATCAGTTTCCTGCAATTCTGCCCCGCGTTCAAGTCCTCTTGGCGGCCTTACTTCAGTATATTTTTGGACGGTAGCTGTCATTTATAACTCTGCAGGTTTGTGAATTACAGTGCCCCTGAGGTCCTTTCTTCAACTCGATTTCTTGTGAGCTGGCCGCAACACCGCAGGATGTCTTCAGGCCCTAATCTGTTTCCGGCACGGCACGCTGAGCCTTTGGTTAATTCCTCTCTCTGGTGGGAAATGAGAGTTAAATTTGCCCGTCCAGACACCTCCAGCTAGTCTCTCATTGGTTCTCCCTATTCCTGTTCATCTTCCGCAGAAATTGCAAACTGGGCCAAACAGGAGGTTAAAGGGACTGACTCTCCAAGTGGGGAGAGTGTTAGTAAAGTGTCTGGAATGTTGCACCCGAGTACCAGGGTACGAAAACTGAGACATATTTGAACACGTCTCCCGATCACATGGTTGATCATACTCTAGGTTCCACATGCATGTTTTAGTTGAAGGAAGAATACCTTAAACCTGGAGAGTTGAGACCCGTGGAATGGGTACCATGCAATATGACTTCAAAGGGTCTACATTTGCTCACCGAACCTCTCCAATCCTATCACTGCTGCGTTTATGCCCCTGTACACACGCTTGATTCTCTTTTGGAGACATAGCAATCCATAGGTTTTAAGATACTTATTAGTCAGGTACATTCTTAGGCGTTTAATATGGGGTGTTGAGTCCATTTCGTTGAGCAAGGAGTAGCTCTTGTCTATTCCATATTTGGCTTAAGGAACTTTATCTGTGCTCATTTCAATCTCTGGTTTTATGCAGCACCCCAACTCACCTTTCCCCTTAAGCAAGCATAAGTTGGTTTTCTAAATTTGAGACCCTGTTCTGTTCTGTAATTCAGTTCCTGTGTAGCCAAGTTTACATTCCGTGTATTATTGATATCTTATGATGTTTCTTTTTCTGTGTGACTTATTTCAGGTAGAATCATCGTACCTGAACCCACTCATTATGCTGCTACGGGCCTGATGACATAGATTTCATTGCTGAGTGATACTGCATTGTACGTAAGTACCACAAGTTCTTTATCCATTTTTCACTTTCTGTGATATTGAACTTGTACGGTAAACGAGGTTCTTGTAAACAGAGGCGTCCCAAACTTTTGGGTGGCTGGGTCTTTTTGATTTTAATTTCACTAAGCTATAGGACCATAAGTGGAAGTGCCCTAGGCTCTGTTGCTTTGTTTTTTAGATGTTTCAGAAAACACCATACACTTCTCCCGAGTGTCTGTTGGCAATTTACATCCCGCCCATCAGCATAACAAGGCTCCCAGTTCTCCATGGCCTGTCCTGCCTTTCTGGATTTTACACTTTTTTCAGATGGCCATTTTGACCGGGGGGAAGTGAGACTTCATTGTAGTGCAGATTTCCTTTGCAAGCTTGCTTGGTTGGCCAAAAAGGGCGTATGCGTTTTTCCCTGAATATATTCAGGAAAAAACGCATACGCCCTTTTTGGCCAAGTGCATCATTGTGGACGTTCTGCCTCTTTTCCTATGCTTTCAATGCAATTCCAGTCTACCTCCTGAAATCGGATTCCTGCAATTCTGCCCCGCTTTCAACTCCTCTTGGCAGCCTTACTTCAGTATATTTTTGGATGGGAGCTGTCATTTATAACTCTGCAGGTTTGTGAATTACAGTGCCCCTGAGCTCCTTTCTTCAACTCGCTTTCTTGTGAGCTGGCCGCAACACTGCAGGATGGCTTCAGGCCATAATCTGGTTCCGGCACGGCACGCTGAGCCTTTGGTTATTTCCTCTTCCTGGTGGGAAATGAGAGTTAAATTTGCCCGTCCAGACACCTCCAGCTAGTCTCTCATTGGTTCTCCCTATTCCTGTTCATCTTCCACAGAAATTGCAAACTGGGCCAAACAGGAGGATAAAGGCGCTGACTCTCCAAGTGGGGAGAGTGTTAGTAAACCGTCTGGAATGTTGCACCCGAGTACCAGGGGAGGAAAACTGAGACATATTTGTACACGTCTCCCGTTCACACGGTTGATCATACTCTGGGTTCCACATGCATGTTTTAGCTGAAGGAAGAATACCTTAAACCTGGGTAGTTGAAACCCGTGGAATGGGTACCATGCAATATGACTTCAAAGGGTCTTCATTTGCTCACCGAACCTCTCCAATCCTATCACTGCTGCGTTTATGCCCCTGTACACATGCTTGATTCTCTTTCGGAGACATAGCAATCCATAGGTTTTAAGATACTTACAAGTCAGGTACATTCTTAGGCGTTTAATATGGGGTGTTGAGTCCATTTCGTTGAGCAAGGAGTAGCTCTTGTCTATTCCATATTTGGCTTAAGGAACTTTATCTGTGCTCATTTCAATCTCTGGTTTTATGCAGCACCCCAACTCACCTTTCCCCTTAAGCAAGCATAAGTTGGTTTTCTAAATTTGAGACCCTGTTCTGTTGTGTAATTCAGTTCCTGTGTAGCCAAGATTACATTCCGTGTATTACTGATATCTTATGATGTTTCATTTTCTGTGTGACTTATTTCAGTTAGAATCATCGTACCTGAATCCACTCATTGTGCTGTTAAGGGCCTGATGACATAGATTGCATTGCTGAGTGATATTGCTTTGTAAGTAAATACCACAACTTCTTTATCCATTTTTCACTTTCTGCTATGTTGAACTTGTACTGTAAATGAGGTTCTTGTAAACAGAGGCGTCCCAAACTATGGGGTGGCTGTGTCTTTTTGATTTTAATTTCCCTAAGCTATAGGACCATAAGTGGAAGTGCCCTAGGCTCTGTTGCTGTGTTTTTTAGATGTTTCAGGAAACACCATACACTTCTCCCGAGTGTCTGTTGGCAATTTACATCCCGCCCATCAGTATAACAAGGCTCCCAGTTCTCCATGGCCTGTCCTGCCTTTCTGGATTTTACACTTTTTTCAGATGGCCCTTTTGACCGGGGGGAAGTGAGACTTCATTGTAGTGCAGATTTCCTTTGCAAGCTTGCTTGGTTGGCCAAAAAGGGCGTATGCGTTTTTTCCTGAATATATTCAGGAAAAAACGCATACGCCCTTTTTGGCCAAGTGCATCATTGTGGACGCTCTGCCTCTTTTCCTATGCTTTCAATGCAATTCCAGTCTACCTCCTGAAATCAGTTTCCTGCAGTTCTGCCCCAGTTTCAAGTCCTCTTGGCGGCCTTACTTCAGTATATTTTTGGACGGTAGCTGTCATTTATAACTCTGCAGGTTTGTGAATTACAGTGCCCCTGAGCTCCTTTCTTCAACTCGCTTTCTTGTGACCTTGCCGCAACACCGCAGGATGGCTTCAGGCCCTAATCTGGTTCCGGCACGGCACGCTGAGCCTTTGGTTAATTCCTCTCTCTGGTGGGAAATGAGAGTTAAATTTGCCCGTCCAGACACCTCCAGCTAGTCTCTCATTGGTTCTCCCTATTCCTGTTCATCTTCCACAGAAATTGCAAACTGGGCCAAACAGGAGGTTAAAGGGACTGACTCTCCAAGTGGGGAGAGTGTTAGTAAAGCGTCTGGAATGTTGCACCCGAGTACCAGGGTACGAAAACTGAGACATATTTGAACACGTCTCCCGATCACATGGTTGATCATACTCTAGGTTCCACATGCATGTTTTAGCTGAAGGAAGAATACCTTAAACCTGGGTAGTTGAAACCCGTGGAATGGGTACCATGCAATATGACTTCAAAGGGTCTTCATTTGCTCACTGAACCTCTCCAATCTTATCACTGCTGCGTTTATGCCCCTGTACACATGCTTGATTCTCTTTCGGAGACATAGCAATCCATAGGTTTTAAGATACTTACTAGTCAGGTACATTCTTAGGCGTTTAATATGCGGTGTTGAGTCCATTTCGTTGAGCAAGGAGTAGCTCTTGTCTATTCCATATTTAGCTTAAGGAACTTTATCTGTGCTCATTTCAATCTCTGGTTTTATGCAGCACCCCAACTCACCTTTCCCCTTAAGCAAGCATAAGTTGGTTTTCTAAATTTGAGACCCTGTTCTGTTTTGGAATTCAGTTCCTGTGTAGCCAAGTTTACATTCCGTGTATTAGTGATATCTTATGATGTTTCTTTTTCTGTGTGACTTATTTCAGGTAGAATCATCGTACCTGAATCCACTCATTATGCTGCTACGGGCCTGATGACATAGATTTCATTGCTGAGTGATACTGCATTGTACGTAAGTACCACAAGTTCTTTATCCATTTTTCACTTTCTGTGATATTGAACTTGTACGGTAAATGAGGTTCTTGTAAACAGAGGCGTCCCAAACTTCGGGGTGGCTGTGTCTTTTTGATTTTAATTTCCCTAAGCTATAGGACCATAAGTGGAAGTGCCCTAGGCTCTGTTGCTTTGTTTTTTAGATATTTCAGGAAACACCATACACTTCTCCCGAGTGTCTGTTGGCAATTTACATCCCGCCCATAAGAATAACAAGGCTCCCAGTTCTCCATGGCCTGTCCTGCCTTTCTGGATTTTACACTTTTTTCAGATGGCCCTTTTGACCGGGGGGAAGTGAGACTTCATTATAGTGCAGATTTCCTTTGCAAGCTTGCTTGGTTGTCCAAAAAGGGCGTATGCGTTTTTTCCTGAATATATTCAGGAAAAAACGCATACGCCCTTTTTGGCCAAGTGCATCATTGAGGACGTTCTGCCTCTTTTCCTATGCTTTCAATGCAATTCCAGTCTACCTCCTGAAATCGGTTTCCTGCAATTCTGCCCCGCTTTCAAGTCCTCTTGGCAGCCTTACTTCAGTATATTTTTGGACGATAGCTGTCATTTATAACTCTGCAGGTTTGTGAATTACAGTGCCCCTGAGCTCCTTTCTTCAACTCCCTTTCTTATGAGCTGGCCGCAACACTGCAGGATGGCTTCAGGCCCTAATCTGGTTCTGGCACGGCACACTGAGCCTTTGTTTATTTCCTCTTCCTGGTGGGAAATGAGAGTTAAATTTGCCCGTCCAGACACCTCCAGCTAGTCTCTCATTGGTTCTCCCTATTCCTGTTCATCTTCCGCAGAAATTGCAAACTGGGCCAAACAGGAGGTTAAAGGCGCTGACTCTCCAAGTGGGGAGAGTGTTAGTAAAGCGTCTGGAATGTTGCACCCGAGTACCAGGGGAGGAAAACTGAGACATATTTGAACACGTCTCCCGTTCACACGGTTGATCATACTCTGGGTTCCACATGCATGTTTTAGCTGAAGGAAGAATACCTTAAACCTGGAGAGTTGAGACCCGTGGAATGGGTACCATGCAATATGACTTCAAAGGGTCTTCATTTGCTCACCGAACCTCTCCAATCCTATCACTGCTGCGTTTATGCCCCTGTACACACGCTTGATTCTCTTTTGGAGACATAGCAATCCATAGGTTTTAAGATACTTATTAGTCAGGTACATTCTTAGGCGTAATATGGGGTGTTGAGTCCATTTCGTTGAGCAAGGAGTAGCTCTTGTCTATTCCATATTTGGCTTCAGGAACTTTATCTGTGCTCATTTCAATCTCTGGTTTTATGCAGCACACCAACTCACCTTTCCCCTTAAGCAAGCATAAGTTGGTTTTCTAAATTTGAGACCCTGTTCTGTTCTGTAATTCAGTTCCTGTGTAGCCAAGTTTACATTCCGTGTATTACTGATATCTTATGATGTTTCTTTTTCTGTGTGACTTATTTCAGTTAGAATCATCATACCTGAATCCACTCATTGTGCTGCTAAGGGCCTGATGACATAGATTTCATTGCTGAGTGATATTGCTTTGTAAGTAAATACCACAAGTTCTTTATCCATTTTTCACTTTCTGCGATGTTGAACTTGTATTGCAAATGAGGTTCTTGTTAACAGAGCCCTTCCAAACTTTGGGGTGGCTGTGTCTTTTTGATTTTAATTTCCCTAAGCTATAGGACCATAAGTGGAAGTGCCCTAGGCTCTGTTGCTTTGTTTTTTAGATGTTTCAGGAAACACCATACACTTCTCCCTAGTGTCTGTTGGCAATTTACATCCCACCCATCAGCATAACAAGGCTCCCAGTTCTCCATGGCCTGTCCTGCCTTTCTGGATTTTACACTTTTTTCAGATGGCCCTTTTGACCAGGGGAAAGTGAGATTTCATTGTAGTGCAGATTTCCTTTGCAAGCTTGCTTGGTTGGCCAAAAAGGGCGTATGCGTTTTTTCCTGAATATATTCAGGAAAAAACGCATACGCCCTTTTTGGCCAAGTGCATCATTGTGGACGTTCTGCCTCTTTTCCTATGCTTTCAATGCAATTCCAGTCTACCTCCTGAAATCGGTTTCCTGCAATTCTGCCCCGCTTTCAAGTCCTCTTGGCAGCATTACTTCAGTATATTGTTGGACGATAGCTGTCATTTATAACTCTGCAGGTTTGTGAATTACAGTGCCCCTGACCTCCTTTCTTCAACTCGCTTTCTTGTGACCTTGCCGCAACACCGCAGGATGGCTTCAGGCCCTAATCTGGTTCCGGCACGGCACGCTGAGCCTTTGGTTAATTCCTCTCTCTGGTGGGAAATGAGAGTTAAATTTGCCCGTCCAGACACCTCCAGCTAGTCTCTCATTGGTTCTCCCTATTCCTGTTCATCTTCCGCAGAAATTGCAAACTGGGCCAAACAGGAGGTTAAAGGGACTGACTCTCCAAGTGGGGAGAGTGTTAGTAAAGCGTCTGGAATGTTGCACCCGAGTACCAGGGTACGAAAACTGAGACATATTTGAACACGTCTCCCGATCACATGGTTGATCATACTCTAGGTTCCACATGCATGTTTTAGCTGAAGGAAGAATACCTTAAACCTGGGTAGTTGAAACCCGTGGAATGGGTACCATGCAATATGACTTCAAAGGGTCTTCATTTGCTCACTGAACCTCTCCAATCTTATCACTGCTGCGTTTATGCCCCTGTACACATGCTTGATTCTCTTTCGGAGACATAGCAATCCATAGGTTTTAAGATACTTACTAGTCAGGTACATTCTTAGGCGTTTAATATGCGGTGTTGAGTCCATTTCGTTGAGCAAGGAGTAGCTCTTGTCTATTCCATATTTAGCTTAAGGAACTTTATCTGTGCTCATTTCAATCTCTGGTTTTATGCAGCACCCCAACTCACCTTTCCCCTTAAGCAAGCATAAGTTGGTTTTCTAAATTTGAGACCCTGTTCTGTTTTGGAATTCAGTTCCTGTGTAGCCAAGTTTACATTCCGTGTATTAGTGATATCTTATGATGTTTCTTTTTCTGTGTGACTTATTTCAGGTAGAATCATCGTACCTGAATCCACTCATTATGCTGCTACGGGCCTGATGACATAGATTTCATTGCTGAGTGATACTGCATTGTACGTAAGTACCACAAGTTCTTTATCCATTTTTCACTTTCTGTGATATTGAACTTGTACGGTAAATGAGGTTCTTGTAAACAGAGGCGTCCCAAACTTCGGGGTGGCTGTGTCTTTTTGATTTTAATTTCCCTAAGCTATAGGACCATAAGTGGAAGTGCCCTAGGCTCTGTTGCTTTGTTTCTTAGATGTTTCAGGAAACACCATACACTTCTCCCGAGTGTCTGTTGGCAATTTACATCCTGCCCATCAGCATAACAAGGCTCCCAGTTCTCCATGGCCTGTCCTGCCTTTCTGGATTTTACACTTTTTTCAGATGGCCCTTTTGACCGGGGGGAAGTGAGACTTCATTGTAGTGCAGATTTGCTTTGCAAGCTTGCTTGGTTAGCCAAAAAGGGCGTATGCGTTTTTTCCTGAATATATTCAGGAAAAAACGCATACGCCCTTTTTGGCCAAGTGCATCATTGTGGACGTTCTGCCTCTTTTCCTATGCTTTCAATGCAATTCCAGTCTACCTCCTGAAATCGGTTTCCTGCAATTCTGCCCCGCATTCAAGTCCTCTTGGCTGCCTTACTTCAGTATATTTTTGGACGATAGCTGTCATTTATAACTCTGCAGGTTTGTGAATTACAGTGCTCCTGAGCTCCTTTCTTCAACTCGCTTTCTTGTGACCTGGCCGCAACACCGCA
Source organism: Pseudorca crassidens (assembly GCF_039906515.1). Lineage (NCBI taxonomy): Eukaryota > Metazoa > Chordata > Mammalia > Artiodactyla > Delphinidae > Pseudorca > Pseudorca crassidens. Next base: position 106,648,993 of record NC_090301.1, read on the forward strand.
GGATGGCTTCAGGCCCTAATCTGGTTCCGGCACGGCACGCTGAGCCTTTGGTTATTTCCTCTTCCTGGTGGGAAATGAGAGTTAAATTTGCCCGTCCAGACACCTCCAGCTAGTCTCTCATTGGTTCTCGCTATTCCTGTTCATCTTCCGCAGAAATTGCAAACTGGGCCAAACAGGAGGTTAAAGGCGCTGACTGTCCAAGTGGGGAGAGTGTTAGTAAAGCATCTGGAATGTTGCACCCGAGTATCAGGGGAGGAAAACTGAGACATATTTGAACACGTCTCCCATTCACACGGTTGATCATACTCTGGGTTCCACATGCATGTTTTAGCTGAAGGAAGAATACCTTAAACCTGGATAGTTGAAACCCGTGGAATGGGTACCATGCAATATGACTTCAAAGGGTCTTCATTTGCTCACCGAACCTCTCCAATCCTATCACTGCTGCGTTTATGCCCCTGTACACACGCTTGATTCTCTTTTGGAGACATAGCAATCCATAGCTTTTAATATAATTACTAGTCAGGTACATTCTTAGGCGTTTAATATGGGGTGTTGAGTCCATTTCGTTGAGCAAGGAGTAGCTCTTGTCTATTCCATATTTGGCTTAAGGAACTTTATCTGTGCTCATTTCAATCTCTGGTTTTATGCAGCACCCCAACTCACCTTTTCCCTTAAGCAAGCATAAGTTGGTTTTCTAAATTTGAGACCCTGTTCTGTTTTGGAATTCAGTTCCTGTGTAGCCAAGTTTACATTCCGTGTATTAGTGATATCTTATGATGTTTCTTTTTCTGTGTGACTTATTTCAGTTAGAATCATCGTACCTGAATCCACTCATTATGCTGCTACGGGCCTGATGACATAGATTTCATTGCTGAGTGGTACTGCATTGTACGTAAGTACCACAAGTTCTTTATCCATTTTTCACTTTCTGTGATACTGAACTTGTACGGTAAACGAGGTTCTTGTAAACAGAGGCGTCCCAAACTTTGGGGTGGCTGTGTCTTTTTGATTTTAATTTCCCTAAGCTATAGGACCATAAGTGGAAGTGCCCTAGGCTCTGTTGCTTTGTTTTTTAGATGTTTCAGGAAACACCATACACTTCTCCCGAGTGTCTGTTGGCAATTTACATCCCGCCCATCAGCATAACAAGGCTCCCAGTTCTCCATGGCCTGTCCTGCCTTTCTGGATTTTACACTTTTTTCAGATGGCCCTTTTGACCGGGGGGAAGTGAGACTTCATTGTAGTGCAGATTTCCTTTGCAAGCTTGCTTTGTTGGCCAAAAAGTGCGTATGCGTTTTTTCCTGAATATATTCAGGAAAAAACGCATACGCCCTTTTTGGCCAAGTGCATCATTGTGGACGTTCTGCCTCTTTTCCTATGCTTTCAATACAATTCCAGTCTACCTCCTGAAATCGGTTTCCTGCAATTCTGCCCCGTTTTCAAGTCCTCTTGGCAGCCTTACTTCAGTATATTTTTGGACGATAGCTGTCATTTATAACTCTGCAGGTTTGTGAATTACAGTGCCCCTGAGCTCCTTTCTTCAACTCGCTTTATTTTGACCTGGCCGCAACACCGCAGGATGGCTTCAGGCCCTAATCTGGTTCCGGCACGGCACGCTGAGCCTTTGGTTATTTCCTCTTCCTGGTGGGAAATGAGAGTTAAATTTGCCCGTCCAGACACCTCCAGCTAGTCTCTCATTGGTTCTCGCTATTCCTGTTCATCTTCCGCAGAAATTGCAAACTGGGCCAAACAGGAGGTTAAAGGCGCTGACTGTCCAAGTGGGGAGAGTGTTAGTAAAGCATCTGGAATGTTGCACCCGAGTATCAGGGGAGGAAAACTGAGACATACTTGAACACGTCTCCCATTCACATGGTTGATCATACTCTGGGTTCCACATGCATGTTTTAGCTGAAGGAAGAATACCTTAAACCTGGAGAGTTGAGACCCGTGGAATGGGTACCATGCAATATGACTTCAAAGGGTCTTCATTTGCTCACCGAACCTCTCCAATCCTATCACTGCTGCGTTTATGCCCCTGTACACACGCTTGATTCTCTTTTGGAGACATAGCAATCCATAGGTTTTAAGATACTTACTAGTCAGGTACATTCTTAGGCGTTTAATATGGGGTGTTGAGTCCATTTCGTTGAGCAAGGAGTAGCTCTTGTCTATTCCATATTTGGCTTAAGGAACTTTATCTGTGCTCATTTCAATCTCTGGTTTTATGCAGCACCCCAACTCACCTTTCCCCTTAAGCAAGCATAAGTTGGTTTTCTAAATTTGAGACCCTGTTCTATTCTGTAATTCAGTTCCTGTGTAGCCAAGTTTAAATTCCGTGTATTAGTGATATCTTATGATGTTTCTTTTTCTGTGTGACTTATTTCAGTTAGAATCATCGTACCTGAATCCACTCATTATGCTGCTACGGGCCTGATGACATAGATTTCATTGTTGAGTGATACTGCATTGTACATGAGTACCACAAGTTCTTTATCCATTTTTCACTTTCTGTGATATTGAACTTGTACGGTAAACGAGGTTCTTGTAAACAGAGGCATCCCAAACTTTGGGGTGGCTGTGTCTTTTTGATTTTAATTTCCCTAAGCTATAGGACCATAAGTGGAAGTGCCCTAGGCTCTGTTGCTTTGTTTCTTAGATGTTTCAGGAAACACCATACACTTTTCCCGAGTGTCTGTTGGCAATTTACATCCTGCCCATCAGCATAACAAGGCTCCCAGTTCTCCATGGCCTGTCCTGCCTTTCTGGATTTTACACTTTTTTCAGATGGCCCTTTTGACCGGGGGGAAGTGAGACTTCATTGTAGTGCAGATTTCCTTTGCAAGCTTGCTTGGTTAGCCAAAAAGGGCGTATGCGTTTTTTCCTGAATATATTCAGGAAAAAACGCATACGCCCTTTTTGGCCAAGTGCATCATTGTGGACGTTCTGCCTCTTTTCCTATGCTTTCAATTCAATTCCAGTCTACCTCCTGAAATCGGTTTCCTGCAATTCTGCCCCGCTTTCAAGTCCTCTTGGCAGCCTTACTTCAGTATATTTTTGGACGATAGCTGTCATTTATAACTCTGCAGGTTTGTGAATTACAGTGCCCCTGAGCTCCTTTCTTCAACTCGCTTTCTTGTGAGCTGGCCGCAACACCGCAGGATGGCTTCAGGCTCTAATCTGGTTCCGACACGGCACGCTGAGCCTTTGTTTAATTCCTCTTCCTGGTGGGAAATGAGAGTTAAATTTGCCCGTCCAGACACCTCCAGCTAGTCTCTCATTGGTTCTCGCTATTCCTGTTCATCTTCCGCAGAAATTGCAAACTGGGCCAAACAGGAGGTTAAAGGCGCTGACTCTCCAAGTGGGGAGAGTGTTAGTAACGCGTCTGCAATGTTGCACCCCAGAACCAGGGGAGGAAAACTGAGACATATTTGAACACGTCTCCCGTTCACATGGTTGATCATACTCTGGGTTCCACATGCATGTTTTAGCTGAAGGAAGAATACCTTAAACCTGGGTAGTTGAAACCCGTGGAATGGGTACCATGCAATATGACTTCAAAGGGTCTTCATTTGCTCACCGAACCTCTCCAATCCTATCACTGCTGCGTTTATGGCCCTGTACACACGCTTGATTCTCTTTTGGAGACATAGCAATCCATAGGTTTTAAGATAATTACTAGTCAGGTACATTCTTAGGCGTTTAATATGGGGTGTTGAGTCCATTTCGTTGAGCAAGGAGTAGCTCTTGTCTATTCCATATTTGGCTTAAGGAACTTTATCTGTGCTCATTTCAATCTCTGGTTTTATGCAGCACCCCAACTCACCTTTCCCCTTAAGCAAGCATAAGTTGGTTTTCTAAATTTGAGACCCTGTTCTGTTTTGGAATTCAGTTCCTGTGTAGCCAAGTTTACATTCCGTGTATTAGTGATATCTTATGATGTTTCTTTTTCTGTGTGACTTATTTCAGTTAGAATCATCGTACCTGAATCTACTCATTATGCTGCTACGGGCCTGATGACATAGATTTCATTGCTGAGTGGTACTGCATTGTACGTAAGTACCACAAGTTCTTTATCCATTTTTCACTTTCTGTGATACTGAACTTGTACGGTAAACGAGGTTCTTGTAAACAGAGGCGTCCCAAACTTTGGGGTGGCTGTGTCTTTTTGATTTTAATTTCCCTAAGCTATAGGACCATAAGTGGAAGTGCCCTAGGCTCTGTTGCTTTGTTTTTTAGATGTTTCAGGAAACACCATACACTTCTCCCGAGTGTCTGTTGGCAATTTACATCCCGCCCATCAGCATAACAAGGCTCCCAGTTCTCCATGGCCTGTCCTGCCTTTCTGGATTTTACACTTTTTTCAGATGGCCTTTTTGACCGGGGGGAAGTGAGACTTCATTGTAGTGCAGATTTCCTTTGCAAGCTTGCTTGGTTGGCCAAAAAGGGCGTATGCGTTTTTTCCTGAATATATTCAGGAAAAAACGCATATGCCCTTTTTGGCCAAGTGCATCATTGTGGACGTTCTGCCTCTTTTCCTATGCTTTCAATACAATTCCAGTCTACCTCCTGAAATCGGTTTTCTGCAATTCTACCCCACTTTCAAGTCCTCTTGGCAGACTTACTTCAGTATATTTTTGGACGATAGCTGTCATTTATAACTCTGCAGGTTTGTGAATTACAGTGCCCCTGAGCTCCTTTCTTCAACTCGCTTTCTTGTGAGCTGGCCGCAACACCGCAGGATGGCTTCAGGCCCTAATCTGGTTCCGGCACGGCACGCTGAGCCTTTGGTTATTTCCTCTTCCTGGTGGGAAATGAGAGTTAAATTTGCCCGTCCAGACACCTCCAGCTAGTCTCTCATTGGTTCTCGCTATTCCTGTTCATCTTCCGCAGAAATTGCAAACTGGGCCAAACAGGAGGTTAAAGGCGCTGACTGTCCAAGTGGGGAGAGTGTTAGTAAAGCGTCTGGAATGTTTCACCCGAGTATCAGGGGAGGAAAACTGAGACATATTTGAACACATCTCCCATTCACACGGTTGATCATACTCTGGGTTCCACATGCATGTTTTAGCTGAAGGAAGAATACCTTAAACCTGGGTAGTTGAAACCCGTGGAATGGGTACCATGCAATATGACTTCAAAGGGTCTTCATTTGCTCACCGAACCTCTCCAATCCTGTCACAGCTGTGTTTATGCCCCTGTACACACGCTTGATTCTCTTTTGGAGACATAGCAATCCATAGGTTTTAAGATACTTACTAGTCAGGTACATTGTTAGGCGTTTAATATGGGGTGTTGAGTCCATTTCGTTGAGCAAGGAGTAGCTCTTGTCTATTCCATATTTGGCTTTAGGAACTTTATCTGTGCTCATTTCAATCTCTGGTTTTATGCAGCACCCCAACTCACCTTTCCCCTTAAGCAAGCATAAGTTGGTTTTCTAAATTTGAGACCCTGTTCTGTTTTGGAATTCAGTTCCTGTGTAGCCAAGTTTACATTCCGTGTATTAGTGATATCTTATGATGTTTCTTTTTCTGTGTGACTTATTTCAGTTAGAATCATCGTACCTGAATCCACTCATTATGCTGCTACGGGCCTGATGACATAGATTTCATTGTTGAGTGATACTGCATTGTACATAAGTACCACAAGTTCTTTATCCATTTTTCACTTTCTGTGATACTGAACTTTTACGGTAAACGAGGTTCTTGTAAACAGAGGCGTCCCAAACTTTGGGGTGGCTGTGTCTTTTTGATTTTAATTTCCCTAAGTTATACGACCATAAGTGGAAGTGCCCTAGGCTCTGTTGCTTTGTTTTTTAGATGTTTCAGGAAACACCATACACTTCTCCCGAGTGTCTGTTGGCAATTTACATCCCGCCCATCAGCATAACAAGGCTCCCAGTTCTCCATGGCCTGTCCTGCCTTTCTGGATTTTACACTTTTTTCAGATGGCCCTTTTGACCGGGGGGAAGTGAGACTTCATTGTAGTGCAGATTTCCTTTGCAAGCTTGCTTCGTTGGCCAAAAAGGGCGTATGCGTTTTTTCCTGAATATATTCAGGAAAAAACGCATACGCCCTTTTTGGCCAAGTGCATCATTGTGGACGTTCTGCCTCTTTTCCTATGCTTTCAATACAATTCCAGTCTACCTCCTGAAATCGGTTTCCTGCAATTCTGCCCCGTTTTCAAGTCCTCTTGCCAGCCTTACTTCAGTATATTTTCGGACGATAGCTGTCATTTATAACTCTGCAGGTTTGTGAATTACAGTGCCCCTGAGCTCCTTTCTTCAACTCGCTTTCTTGTGACCTGGTCGCAACACCGCAGGATGGCTTCAGGCCCTAATCTGGTTACGGCACGGCACGCTGAGCCTTTGGTTATTTCCTCTTCCTGGTGGGAAATGAGAGTTAAATTTGCCCGTCCAGACACCTCCAGCTAGTCTCTCATTGGTTCTCGCTATTCCTGTTCATCTTCCGCAGAAATTGCAAACTGGGCCAAACAGGAGGTTAAAGGCGCTGACTGTCCAAGTGGGGAGAGTGTTAGTAAAGCATCTGGAATGTTGCACCCGAGTATCAGGGGAGGAAAACTGAGACATATTTGAACACGTCTCCCATTCACACGGTTGATCATACTCTGGGTTCCACATGCATGTTTTAGCTGAAGGAAGAATACCTTAAACCTGGGTAGTTGAAACCCGTGGAATGGGTACCATGCAATATGACTTCAAAGGGTCTTCATTTGCTCACCGAACCTCTCCAATCCTATCACTGCTGCGTTTATGCCCCTGTACACACGCTTGATTCTCTTTTGGAGACATAGCAATCCATAGCTTTTAATATAATTACTAGTCAGGTACATTCTTAGGCGTTTAATATGGGGTGTTGAGTCCATTTCGTTGAGCAAGGAGTAGCTCTTGTCTATTCCATATTTGGCTTAAGGAACTTTATCTGTGCTCATTTCAATCTCTGGTTTTATGCAGCACCCCAACTCACCTTTCCCCTTAAGCAAGCATAAGTTGGTTTTCTAAATTTGAGACCCTGTTCTGTTTTGGAATTCAGTTCCTGTGTAGCCAAGTTTACATTCCGTGTATTAGTGATATCTTATGATGTTTCTTTTTCTGTGTGACTTATTTCAGTTAGAATCATCGTACCTGAATCCACTCATTATGCTGCTACGGGCCTGATGACATAGATTTCATTGCTGAGTGGTACTGCATTGTACGTAAGTACCACAAGTTCTTTATCCATTTTTCACTTTCTGTGATACTGAACTTGTACGGTAAACGAGGTTCTTGTAAACAGAGGCGTCCCAAACTTTGGGGTGGCTGTGTCTTTTTGATTTTAATTTCCCTAAGCTATAGGACCATAAGTGGAAGTGCCCTAGGCTCTGTTGCTTTGTTTTTTAGATGTTTCAGGAAACACCATACACTTCTCCCGAGTGTCTGTTGGCAATTTACATCCCGCCCATCAGCATAACAAGGCTCCCAGTTCTCCATGGCCTGTCCTGCCTTTCTGGATTTTACACTTTTTTCAGATGGCCCTTTTGACCGGGGGGAAGTGAGACTTCATTGTAGTGCAGATTTCCTTTGCAAGCTTGCTTTGTTGGCCAAAAAGGGCGTATGCGTTTTTTCCTGAATATATTCAGGAAAAAACGCATACGCCCTTTTTGGCCAAGTGCATCATTGTGGACGTTCTGCCTCTTTTCCTATGCTTTCAATACAATTCCAGTCTACCTCCTGAAATCGGTTTCCTGCAATTCTGCCCCGTTTTCAAGTCCTCTTGGCAGCCTTACTTCAGTATATTTTTGGACGATAGCTGTCATTTATAACTCTGCAGGTTTGTGAATTACAGTGCCCCTGAGCTCCTTTCTTCAACTCGCTTTATTTTGACCTGGCCGCAACACCGCAGGATGGCTTCAGGCCCTAATCTGGTTCCGGCACGGCACGCTGAGCCTTTGGTTATTTCCTCTTCCTGGTGGGAAATGAGAGTTAAATTTGCCCGTCCAGACACCTCCAGCTAGTCTCTCATTGGTTCTCGCTATTCCTGTTCATCTTCCGCAGAAATTGCAAACTGGGCCAAACAGGAGGTTAAAGGCGCTGACTCTCCAAGTGGGGAGAGTGTTAGTAAAGCGTCTGGAATGTTGCACCCGAGTACCAGGGGAGGAAAACTGAGACATATTTGAACACGTCTCCCGTTCACACGGTTGATCATACTCTGGGTTCCACATGCATGTTTTAGCTGAAGGAAGAATACCTTAAACCTGGAGAGTTGAGACCCGTGTAATGGGTACCATGCAGTATGACTGCAAAGAGTCTTCATTTGCTCACTGAACCTCTCCAATCCTATCACTGCTACGTTTATGCCCCTGTACACACGCTTGATTCTCTTTTGGAGACATAGCAATCCATAGGTTTTAAGATACTTACTAGTCAGGTACATTCTTAGGCGTTTAATATGGGGTGTTGAGTCCATTTCGTTGAGCTAGGAGTAGCTCTTTTCTATTCCATATTTGGCTTAAGGAACTTTATCTGTGCTCATTTCAATCTCTGGTTTTATGCAGCACCCCAACTCACCTTTCCCCTTAAGCAAGCATAAGTTGGTTTTCTAAATTTGAGACCCTGTTCTGTTCTGTAATTCAGTTCCTGTGTAGCCAAGTTTACATTCCGTGTATTAGTGATATCTTATGATGTTTCTTTTTCTGTGTGACTTATTTCAGTTAGAATCATCGTACCTGAATCCACTCATTGTGCTGCTACGGGCCTGATGACATAGATTTCATTGCTGAGTGATACTGCATTGTACGTAAGTACCACAAGTTCTTTATACATTTTTCCCTTTCTGTGATATTGAACTTGTACGGTAAACGAGGTTCTTGTAAACAGAGGCGTCCCAAACTTTGGGGTGGCTGTGTCTTTTTGATTTTAATTTCCCTAATCTATAGGACCATAAGTGGAAGTGCCCTAGGCTCTGTTGCTTTGTTTCTTAGATGTTTCAGGAAACACCATACACTTCTCCCGAGTGTCTGTTGGCAATTTACATCCCGCCCATCAGCATAACAAGGCTCCCAGTTCTCCATGGCCTGTCCTGCCTTTCTGGATTTTACACTTTTTTCAGATGGCCCTTTTGACCGGGGGGAAGTGAGACTTCATTATAGTGCAGATTTCCTTTGCAAGCTTGCTTGGTTGGCCAAAAAGGGCGTATGCGTTTTTTCCTGAATATATTCAGGAAAAAACGCATACGCCCTTTTTGGCCAAGTGCATCATTGTGGACGTTCTGCCTCTTTTCCTATGCTTTCAATGCAATTCCAGTCTACCTCCTGAAATCGGTTTCCTGCAATTCTGCCCCGCTTTCAAGTCCTCTTGGCTGCCTTACTTCAGTATATTTTTGGACGATAGCTGTCATTTATAACTCTGCAGGTTTGTGAATTACAGTGCCCCTGAGCTCCTTTCTTCAACTCGCTTTCTTTTGAGCTGGCCGCAACACTGCAGGATGGCTTCAGGCCCTAATCTGGTTCCGGCACGGCACACTGAGCCTTTGGTTATTTCCTCTTCCTGGTGGGAAATGAGAGTTAAATTTGCCCGTCCAGACACCTCCAGCTAGTCTCTCATTGGTTCTCCCTATTCCTGTTCATCTTCCGCAGAAATTGCAAACTGGGCCAAACAGGAGGTTAAAGGCGCTGACTCTCCAAGTGGGGAGAGTGTTAGTAAAGCGTCTGGAATGTTGCACCCGAGTACCAGGGGAGGAAAACTGAGACATATTTGAACACGTCTCCCGTTCACATGGTTGATCATACTCTGGGTTCCACATGCATGTTTTAGCTGAAGGAAGAATAACTTAAACCTGGGTAGTTGAAACCCGTTGAATGGGTACCATGCAATATGACTTCAAAGGGTCTTCATTTGCTCACTGAACCTCTCCAATCCTATCACTGCTGCGTTTATGCCCCTGTACACACGCTTGATTCTCTTTTGGAGACATAGCAATCCATAAGTTTTAAGATACTTACTAGCCAGGTACATTCTTAGGCGTTTAATATGCGGTGTTGAGTCCATTTCGTTGAGTAAGGAGTAGCTCTTGTCTATTCCATATTTGGCTTAAGGAACTTTATCTGTGCTCATTTCAATCTCTGGTTTTATGCAGCACACCAACTCACCTTTCCCCTTATGCAAGCATAAGTTGGTTTCCTAAATTTGAGACCCTGTTCTGTTCTGTAATTCAGTTCCTGTGTAGCCAAGTTTACATTCCGTGTATTACTGATATCTTGTGATGTTTCTTTTTCTGTGTGACTTATTTCAGTTAGAATCATCATACCTGAATCCACTCATTGTGCTACTAAGGGCCTGATGACATAGATTTCATTGCTGAGTGATATTGCTTTGTAAGTAAATACCACAACTTCTTTATCCATTTTTCAGTTTCTGCGATGTTGAACTTGTACTGTAAACGATGTTCTTGTAAACAGAGCCATCCCAAACTTTGGGGTGGCTGTGTCTTTTTGATTTTAATTTCCCTAAGCTATAGGACCATAAGTGGAAGTGCCCTAGGCTCTGTTTCTTTGTTTTTTAGATGTTTCAGGAAACACCATACACTTCTCCCGAGTGTCTGTTGGCAATTTACATCCCGCCCATCAGCATAACAAAGCTCCCAGTTCTCCATGGCCTGTCCTGCCTTTCTGGATTTTACACTTTTTTCAGATGGCCCTTTTGACCGGGGGGAAGTGAGACTTCATTGAAGTGCAGATTTCCTTTGCAAGCTTGCTTGGTTGGCCAAAAAGGGCGTATGCGTTTTTTCCTGAATATATTCAGGAAAAAACGCATACGCCCTTTTTGGCCAAGTGCATCATTGTGGACGTTCTGCCTCTTTTCCTATGCTTTCAATGCAATTCCAGTCTACCTCCTGAAATCGGTTTCCTGCAATTCTGCCCCGCTTTCAAGTCCTCTTGGCAGCCTTACTTCAGTATATTTGTGGACGATAGCTGTCATTTATAACTCTGCAGGTTTGTGAATTACAGTGCCCCTGAGCTCCTTTCTTCAACTCGCTTTCTTGTGAGCTGGCCGCAACACCGCAGGATGGCTTCAGGCTCTAATCTGGTTCCGACACGGCACGCTGAGCCTTTGTTTAATTCCTCTTCCTGGTGGGAAATGAGAGTTAAATTTGCCCGTCCAGACACCTCCAGCTAGTCTCTCATTGGTTCTCGCTATTCCTGTTCATCTTCCGCAGAAATTGCAAACTGGGCCAAACAGGAGGTTAAAGGCGCTGACTCTCCAAGTGGGGAGAGTGTTAGTAAAGCGTCTGGAATGTTGCACCCCAGTACCAGGGGAGGAAAACTGAGACATATTTGAACACGTCTCCCGTTCACATGGTTGATCATACTCTGGGTTCCACATGCATGTTTTAGCTGAAGGAAGAATACCTTAAACCTGGAGAGTTGAGACCCGTGGAATGGGTACCATGCAATATGACTTCAAAGGGTCTTCATTTGCTCACCGAACCTCTCCAATCCTATCACTGCTGCGTTTATGCCCCTGTACACATGCTTGATTCTCTTTCGGAGACATAGCAATCCATAGGTTTTAAGATACTTACTAGTCAGGTACATTCTTAGGCGTTTAATATGCGGTGTTGAGTCCATTTCGTTGAGCAAGGAGTAGCTCTTGTCTATTCCATATTTGGCTTAAGGAACTTTATCTGTGCTCATTTCAATCTCTGGTTTTATGCAGCACCCCAACTCACCTTTCCCCTTAAGCAAGCATAAGTTGGTTTTCTAAATTTGAGACCCTGTTCTGTTTTGGAATTCAGTCCCTGTGTAGCCAAGTTTACATTCCGTGTATTAGTGATACCTTATGATGTTTCTTTTTCTGTGTGACTTATTTCAGTTAGAATCATCGTACCTGAATCCACTCATTATGCTGCTACGGGCCTGATGACATAGATTTCATTGCTGAGTGATACTGCATTGTACGTAAGTACCACAAGTTCTTTATCCATTTTTCACTTTCTGTGATACTGAACTTGTATGGTAAACGAGGTTCTTGTAAACAGAGGCGTCCCAAACTTTGGGGTGGCTGTGTCTTTTTGATTTTAATTTCCCTAAGCTATAGGACCATAAGTGGAAGTGCCCTAGGCTCTGTTGCTTTGTTTTTTAGATGTTTCAGGAAACACCATACACTTTTCCCGAGTGTCTGTTGGCAATTTACATCCTGCCCATTAGCATAACAAGGCTCCCAGTTCTCCATGGCCTGTCCTGCCTTTCTGCATTTTACACTTTTTTCAGATGGCCCTTTTGACTGGGGGGAAGTGAGACTTCATTGTAGTGCAGATTTCCTTTGCAAGCTTGCTTGGTTGGCCAAAAAGGGCGTATGCGTTTTTTCCTGAATATATTCAGGAAAAAACGCATACGCCCTTTTTGGCCAAGTGCATCATTGTGGACGTTCTGCCTCTTTTCCTATGCTTTCAATGCAATTTCAGTCTACCTCCTGAAATCGGTTTCCTGCAATTCTGCCCCGCTTTCAAGTCCTCTTGGCAGCCTTACTTCAGTATATTTTTGGACGATAGCTGTCATTTATAACTCTGCAGGTTTGTGCATTACAGTGCCCCTGAGCTCCTTTCTTCAACTCGCTTTCTTGTGACCTGGCCGCAACACCGCAGGATGGCTTCAGGCCCTAATCTGGTTCTGGCACGGCACGCTGAGCCTTTGGTTAATTCCTCTTCCTGGTGGGAAATGAGAGTTAAATTTGCCCGTCCAGACACCTCCAGCTAGTCTCTCATTGGTTCTCGCTATTCCTGTTCATCTTCCGCAGAAATTGCAAACTGGGCCAAACAGGAGGTTAAAGGGAATGACTCTCCAAGTCGGGAGAGTGTTAGTAAAGCGTCTGGAATGTTGCACCCGAGTACCAGGGTACGAAAACTGAGACATATTTGAACACGTCTCCCGATCACATGGTTGATCATACTCTAGGTTCCACATGCATGTTTTAGCTGAAGGAAGAATACCTTAAACCTGGGTAGTTGAAACCCGTGGAATGGGTACCATGCAATATGACTTCAAAGGGTCTTCATTTGCTCACCGAACCTCTCCAATCCTATCACTGCTGCGTTTATGCCCCTGTACACACGCTTGATTCTCTTTTGGAGACATAGCAATCCATAGGTTTTAAGATACTTACTAGTCAGGTACATTCTTAGGCGTTTAATATGGGGTGTTGAGTCCATTTCGTTGAGCAAGGAGTAGCTCTTGTCTATTCCATATTTGGCTTAAGGAACTTTATCTGTGCTCATTTCAATCTCTGGTTTTATGCAGCACCCCAACTCACCTTTCCCCTTAAGCAAGCATAAGTTGGTTTTCTAAATTTGAGACCCTGTTCTGTTTTGGAATTCAGTTCCTGTGTAGCCAAGTTTACATTCCGTGTATTAGTGATATCTTATGATGTTTCTTTTTCTGTGTGACTTATTTCAGTTAGAATCATCGTACCTGAATCTACTCATTATGCTGCTACGGGCCTGATGACATAGATTTCATTGCTGAGTGGTACTGCATTGTACGTAAGTACCACAAGTTCTTTATCCATTTTTCACTTTCTGTGATACTGAACTTGTACGGTAAACGAGGTTCTTGTAAACAGAGGCGTCCCAAACTTTGGGGTGGCTGTGTCTTTTTGATTTTAATTTCCCTAAGCTATAGGACCATAAGTGGAAGTGCCCTAGGCTCTGTTGCTTTGTTTTTTAGATGTTTCAGGAAACACCATACACTTCTCCCGAGTGTCTGTTGGCAATTTACATCCCGCCCATCAGCATAACAAGGCTCCCAGTTCTCCATGGCCTGTCCTGCCTTTCTGGATTTTACACTTTTTTCAGATGGCCTTTTTGACCGGGGGGAAGTGAGACTTCATTGTAGTGCAGATTTCCTTTGCAAGCTTGCTTGGTTGGCCAAAAAGGGCGTATGCGTTTTTTCCTGAATATATTCAGGAAAAAACGCATACGCCCTTTTTGGCCAAGTGCATCATTGTGGACGTTCTGCCTCTTTTCCTATGTTTTCAATACAATTCCAGTCTACCTCCTGAAATCGGTTTCCTGCAATTCTGCCCCACTTTCAAGTCCTCTTGGCAGACTTACTTCAGTATATTTTTGGACGATAGCTGTCATTTATAACTCTGCAGGTTTGTGAATTACAGTGCCCCTGAGCTCCTTTCTTCAACTCGCTTTCTTGTGACCTGGCCGCAACACCGCAGGATGGCTTCAGGCCCTAATCTGGTTCTGGCACGGCACGCTGAGCCTTTGGTTATTTCCTCTTCCTGGTGGGAAATGAGAGTTAAATTTGCCCGTCCAGACACCTCCAGCTAGTCTCTCATTGGTTCTCGCTATTCCTGTTCATCTTCCGCAGAAATTGCAAACTGGGCCAAACAGGAGGTTAAAGGCGCTGACTGTCCAAGTAGGGAGAGTGTTAGTAAAGCATCTGGAATGTTGCACCCGAGTATCAGGGGAGGAAGACTGAGACATATTTGAACACGTCTCCCATTCACACGGTTGATCATACTCTGGGTTCCACATGCATGTTTTAGCTGAAGGAAGAATACCTTAAACCTGGGTAGTTGAAACCCGTGGAATGGGTACCATGCAATATGACTTCAAAGGGTCTTCATTTGCTCACCGAACCTCTCCAATCCTATCACTGCTGCGTTTATGCCCCTGTACACACGCTTGATTCTCTTTTGGAGACATAGCAATCCATAGGTTTTAAGATAATTACTAGTCAGGTACATTCTTAGGCGTTTAATATGGGGTGTTGAGTCCATTTCGTTGAGCAAGGAGTAGCTCTTGTCTATTCCATATTTGGCTTAAGGAACTTTATCTGTGCTCATTTCAATCTCTGGTTTTATGCAGCACCCCAACTCACCTTTCCCCTTAAGCAAGCATAAGTTGGTTTTCTAAATTTGAGACCCTGTTCTGTTTTGGAATTCAGTTCCTGTGTAGCCAAGTTTACATTCCGTGTATTAGTGATATCTTATGATGTTTCTTTTTCTGTGTGACTTATTTCAGTTAGAATCATCGTACCTGAATCCACTCATTATGCTGCTACGGGCCTGATGACATAGATTTCATTGCTGAGTGGTACTGCATTGTACGTAAGTACCACAAGTTCTTTATCCATTTTTCACTTTCTGTGATACTGAACTTGTACGGTAAACGAGGTTCTTGTAAACAGAGGCGTCCCAAACTTTGGGGTGGCTGTGTCTTTTTGATTTTAATTTCCCTAAGCTATAGGACCATAAGTGGAAGTGCCCTAGGCTCTGTTGCTTTGTTTTTTAGATGATTCAGGAAACACCATACACTTCTCCCGAGTGTCTGTTGGCAATTTACATCCCGCCCATCAGCATAACAAGGCTCCCAGTTCTCCATGGCCTGTCCTGCCTTTCTGGATTTTACACTTTTTTCAGATGGCCCTTTTGACAAGGGGGAAGTGAGACTTCATTGTAGTGCAGATTTCCTTTGCAAGCTTGCTTTGTTGGCCAAAAAGGGCGTATGCGTTTTTTCCTGAATATATTCAGGAAAAAACGCATACGCCCTTTTTGGCCAAGTGCATCATTGTGGACGTTCTGCCTCTTTTCCTATGCTTTCAATACAATTCCAGTCTACCTCCTGAAATCAGTTTCCTGCAATTCTGCCCCGTTTTCAAGTCCTCTTGGCAGACTTACTTCAGTATATTTTTGGACGATAGCTGTCATTTATAACTCTGCAGGTTTGTGAATTACAGTGCCCCTGAGCTCCTTTCTTCAACTCGCTTTATTTTGACCTGGCCGCAACACCGCAGGATGGCTTCAGGCCCTAATCTGGTTCCGGCACGGCACGCTGAGCCTTTGGTTATTTCCTCTTCCTGGTGGGAAATGAGAGTTAAATTTGCCCGTCCAGACACCTCCAGCTAGTCTCTCATTGGTTCTCGCTATTCCTGTTCATCTTCCGCAGAAATTGCAAACTGGGCCAAACAGGAGGTTAAAGGCGCTGACTGTCCAAGTGGGGAGAGTGTTAGTAAAGCATCTGGAATGTTGCACCCGAGTATCAGGGGAGGAAAACTGAGACATACTTGAACACGTCTCCCATTCACACGGTTGATCATACTCTGGGTTCCACATGCATGTTTTAGCTGAAGGAAGAATACCTTAAACCTGGGTAGTTGAAACCCGTGGAATGGGTACCATGCAATATGACTTCAAAGGGTCTTCATTTGCTCACCGAACCTCTCCAATCCTATCACTGCTGCGTTTATGCCCCTGTACACACGCTTGATTCTCTTTTGGAGACATAGCAATCCATAGGTTTTAAGATACTTACTAGTCAGGTACATTCGTAGGCGTTTAATATGGGGTGTTGAGTCCATTTCGTTGAGCAAGGAGTAGCTCTTGTCTATTCCATATTTGGCTTAAGGAACTTTATCTGTGCTCATTTCAATCTCTGGTTTTATGCAGCACCCCAACTCACCTTTACCCTTAAGCAAGCATAAGTTGGTTTTCTAAATTTGAGACCCTGTTCTATTCTGTAATTCAGTTCCTGTGTAGCCAAGTTTAAATTCCGTGTATTAGTGATATCTTATGATGTTTCTTTTTCTGTGTGACTTATTTCAGTTAGAATCATCGTAACTGAATCCACTCATTATGCTGCTACGGGCCTGATGACATAGATTTCATTGCTGAGTGATACTGCATTGTACATGAGTACCACAAGTTCTTTATCCATTTTTCACTTTCTGTGATATTGAACTTGTACGGTAAACGAGGTTCTTGTAAACAGAGGCGTCCCAAACTTTGGGGTGGCTGTGTCTTTTTGATTTTAATTTCCCTAAGCTATAGGACCATAAGTGGAAGTGCCCTAGGCTCTGTTGCTTTGTTTCTTAGATGTTTCAGGAAACACCATACACTTTTCCCGAGTGTCTGTTGGCAATTTACATCCTGCCCATCAGCATAACAAGGCTCCCAGTTCTCCATGGCCTGTCCTGCCTTTCTGGATTTTACACTTTTTTCAGATGGCCCTTTTGACCGGGGGGAAGTGAGACTTCATTGTAGTGCAGATTTCCTTTGCAAGCTTGCTTGGTTAGCCAAAAAGGGCGTATGCGTTTTTTCCTGAATATATTCAGGAAAAAACGCATACGCCCTTTTTGGCCAAGTGCGTCATTGTGGACGTTCTGCCTCTTTTCCTATGCTTTCAATGCAATTCCAGTCTACCTCCTGAAATCGGTTTCCTGCAATTCTGCCCCGCTTTCAAGTCCTCTTGGCTGCCTTACTTCAGTATATTTTTGGACGATAGCTGTCATTTATAACTCTGCAGGTTTGTGAATTACAGTGCCCCTGAGCTCCTTTCTTCAACTCGCTTTCTTTTGAGCTGGCCGCAACACTGCAGGATGGCTTCAGGCCCTAATCTGGTTCCGGCACGGCACACTGAGCCTTTGGTTATTTCCTCTTCCTGGTGGGAAATGAGAGTTAAATTTGCCCGTCCAGACACCTCCAGCTAGTCTCTCATTGGTTCTCCCTATTCCTGTTCATCTTCCGCAGAAATTGCAAACTGGGCCAAACAGGAGGTTAAAGGCGCTGACTCTCCAAGTGGGGAGAGTGTTAGTAAAGCGTCTGGAATGTTGCACCCGAGTACCATGGGAGGAAAACTGAGACATATTTGAACACGTCTCCCGTTCACATGGTTGATCATACTCTGGGTTCCACATGCATGTTTTAGCTGAAGGAAGAATACCTTAAACCTGGGTAGTTGAAACCCGTGGAATGGGTACCATGCAATATGATTTCAAAGGGTCTTCATTTGCTCACTGAACCTCTCCAATCCTATCACTGCTGCGTTTATGCCCCTGTACACACGCTTGATTCTCTTTTGGAGACATAGCAATCCATAGGTTTTAAGATACTTACTAGCCAGGTACATTCTTAGGCGTTTAATATGCGGTGTTGAGTCCATTTCGTTGAGCAAGGAGTAGCTCTTGTCTATTCCATATTTGGCTTAAGGAACTTTATCTGTGCTCATTTCAATCTCTGCTTTTATGCAGCACACCAACTCACCTTTCCCCTTAAGCAAGCATAAGTTGGTTTTCTAAATTTGAGACCCTGTTCTGTTCTGTAATTCAGTTCCTGTGTAGCCAAGTTTACATTCCGTGTATTACTGATATCTTATGATGTTTCTTTTTCTGTGAGACTTATTTCAGTTAGAATCATCATACCTGAATCCACTCATTGTGCTACTAAGGGCCTGATGACATAGATTTCATTGCTGAGTGATATTGCTTTGTAAGTAAATACCACAACTTCTTTATCCATTTTTCAGTTTCTGCGATGTTGAACTTGTACTGTAAACGATGTTCTTGTAAACAGAGCCATCCCAAACTTTGGGGTGGCTGTGTCTTTTTGATTTTAATTTCCCTAAGCTATAGGACCATAAGTGGAAGTGCCCTAGGCTCTGTTTCTTTGTTTTTTAGATGTTTCAGGAAACACCATACACTTCTCCCGAGTGTCTGTTGGCAATTTACATCCCGCCCATCAGCATAAAAAGGCTCCCAGTTCTCCATGGCCTGTCCTGCCTTTCTGGATTTTACACTTTTTTCAGATGGCCCTTTTGACCGGGGGGAAGTGAGACTTCATTGTAGTGCAGATTTCCTTTGCAAGCTTGCTTGGTTGGCCAAAAAGGGCGTATGCGTTTTTTCCTGAATATATTCAGGAAAAAACGCATACGCCCTTTTTGGCCAAGTGCATCATTGTGGACGTTCTGCCTCTTTTCCTATGCTTTCAATTCAATTCCAGTCTACCTCCTGAAATCGGTTTCCTGCAATTCTGCCCCGCTTTCAAGTCCTCTTGGCAGCCTTACTTCAGTATATTTTTGGACGATAGCTGTCATTTATAACTCTGCAGGTTTGTGAATTACAGTGCCCCTGAGCTCCTTTCTTCAACTCGCTTTCTTGTGAGCTGGCCGCAACACCGCAGGATGGCTTCAGGCTCTAATCTGGTTCCGACACAGCACACTGAGCCTTTGTTTAATTCCTCTTCCTGGTGGGTAATGAGAGTTAAATTTGCCCGTCCAGACACCTCCAGCTAGTCTCTCATTGGTTCTCGCTATTCCTGTTCATCTTCCGCAGAAATTGCAAACTGGGCCAAACAGGAGGTTAAAGGCGCTGACTCTCCAAGTGGGGAGAGTGTTAGTAAAGCGTCTGGAATGTTGCACCCCAGTACCAGGGGAGGAAAACTGAGACATATTTGAACACGTCTCCCATTCACATGGTTGATCATACTCTGGGTTCCACATGCATGTTTTAGCTGAAGGAAGAATACCTTAAACCTGGAGAGTTGAGACCCGTGGAATGGGTACCATGCAATATGAATTCAAAGGGTCTTCATTTGCTCACCGAACCTCTCCAATCCTATCACTGCTGCATTTATGCCCCTGTACACATGCTTGATTCTCTTTCGGAGACATAGCAATCCATAGGTTTTAAGATACTTACTAGTCAGGTACATTCTTAGGCGTTTAATATGCGGTGTTGAGTCCATTTCGTTGAGCAAGGAGTAGCTCTTGTCTATTCCATATTTGGCTTAAGTTACTTTATCTGTGCTCATTTCAATCTCTGGTTTTATGCAGCACCCCAACTCACTTTTACCCTTAAGCAAGCATAAGTTGGTTTTCTAAATTTGAGACCCTGTTCTGTTCTGTAATTCAGTTCCTGTGTAGCCAAGTTTACATTCCGTGTATTAGTGACATCTTATGATGTTTCTTTTTCTGTGTGACTTATTTCAGTTAGAATCATCGTACCTGAATCCACTCATTATGCTGCTATGGGCCTGATGACATAGATTTCATTGCTGAGTGATACTGCATTGTACGTAAGTACCACAAGTTCTTTATCCATTTTTCACTTTCTGTGATGTTGAACATGTACGGTAAACGAGGTTCTTGTAAACAGAGGCGTCCCAAACTTTGGGGTGGCTGTGTCTTTTTGATTTTAATTTCCGTAAGCTATAGGACCATAAGTGGAAGTGCCCTAGGCTCTGTTGCTTTGTTTTTTAGATGTTTCAGGAAACACCATACACTTCTCCTGAGTGTCTGTTGGCAATTTACATCCCGCCCATCAGCATAACAAGGCTCCCAGTTCTCCATGGCCTGTCCTGCCTTTCTGGATTTTACACTTTTTTCAGATGGCCCTTTTGACCGGGGGGAAGTGAGACTTCATTGTAGTGCAGATTTCCTTTGCAAGCTTGCTTGGTTGGCCAAAAAGGGCGTATGCGTTTTTTCCTGAATATATTCAGGAAAAAACGCATACGCCCTTTTTGGCCAAGTGCATCATTGTGGACGTTCTGCCTCTTTTCCTATGCTTTCAATGCAATTCCAGTCTACCTCCTGAAATCGGTTTCCTGCAATTCTGCCCCGCTTTCAAGTCCTCTTGGCAGCCTTACTTCACTATATTTTTGGACGATAGCTGTCATTTATAACTCTGCAGGTTTGTGAATTACAGTGCCCCTGAGCTCCTTTCTTCAACTCGCTTTCTTGTGAGCTGGCCGCAACACCGCAGGATGGCTTCAGGCCCTAATCTGGTTCCGGCACGGCACGCTGAACCTTTGGTTATTTCCTCTTCCTGGTGGGAAATGAGAGTTAAATTTGCCCGTCCAGACACCTCCAGCTAGTCTCTCATTGGTTCTCCTTATTCCTGTTCATCTTCCGCAGAAATTGCAAACTGGGCCAAACAGGAGGTTAAAGGGACTGACTCTCCAAGTCGGGAGAGTGTTAGTAAAGCGTCTGGAATGTTGCACCCGAGTACCAGGGTACGAAAACTGAGACATATTTGAAAACGTCTCACGATCACATGGTTGATCATACTCTAGGTTCCACATGCATGTTTTAGCTGAAGGAAGAATACCTTAAACCTGGGTAGTTGAAACCCTTGGAATGGGTACCATGCAATATGACTTCAAAGGGTCTTCATTTGCTCAACGAACCTCTCCAATCCTATCACTGCTGCGTTTATGCCCCTGTACACATGCTTGATTCTCTTTCGGAGACATAGCAATCCATAGGTTTTAAGATACTTACTAGTCAGGTACATTCTTAGGCGTTTAATATGGGGTGTTGAGTCCATTTCGTTGAGTAAGGAGTAGCTCTTGTCTATTCCATATTTAGCTTAAGGAACTTTATCTGTGCTCATTTCAATCTCTGGTTTTATGCAGCACCCCAGCTCACCTTTCCCCTTAAGCAAGCATAAGTTGGTTATCTAAATTTGAGACCCTGTTCTGTTCTGTAATTCAGTTCCTGTGTAGCCAAGTTTACATTCCGTGTATTAGTGATATCTTATGATGTTTGTTTTTCTGTGTGACTTATTTCAGTTAGAATCATCGTACCTGAATCCACTCATTATGCTGCTACGGGCCTGATGACATAGATTTTATTGCTGAGTGATACTGCATTGTACGTAAGTACCACAAGTTCTTTATCCATTTTTCACTTTCTGTGATATTGAACTTGTACGGTAAACGAGGTTCTTGTACACAGAGCCGTCCCAAACTTTGGGGTGGCTGTGCCTTTTTGATTTTAATTTCCCTAAGCTATAGGACCATAAGTGGAAGTGCCCTAGGCTCTGTTGCTTTGTTTTTTAGATGTTTCAGGAAACACCATACACTTCTCCCGAGTGTCTGTTGGCAATTTACATCCCGCCCATCAGCATAACAAGGCTCCCAGTTCTCCATGGCCTGTCCTGCCTTTCTGGATTTTACACTTTTTTCAGATGGTCCTTTTGACCGGGGGGAAGTGAGACTTCATTGTAGTGCAGATTTCCTTTGCAAGCTTGCTTGGTTGGCCAAAAAGGGCGTATGCGTTTTTTCCTGAATATATTCAGGAAAAAACGCATACGCCCTTTTTGGCCAGGTGCATCATTGTGGACGCTCTGCCTCTTTTCCTATGCTTTCAATGCAATTCCAGTCTACCTCCTGAAATCGGTTTCCTGCAATTCTGCCCCACTTTCAAGTCCTCTTGGCAGCCTTACTTCAGTATATTTTTGGACGATAGCTGTCATTTATAACTCTGCAAGTTTGTGAATTACAGTGCCCCTGAGTTCCTTTCTTCAACTCGCTTTCTTGTGACCTGGCCGCAACACCGCAGGATGGCTTCAGTCCCTAATCTGGTTCCGGCACTGCATGCTGAGCCTTTGGTTGATTCGTTTTCCTGGTGGGAAATGAGAGTTAAATTTGCCCGTCCAGACACCTCCAGCTAGTCTCTCATTGGTTCTCGCTATTCCTGTTCATCTTCCGCAGAAATTGCAAACTGGGCCAAACAGGAGGTTAAAGGGACTGACTCTCCAAGTGGGGAGAGTGTTAGTAAAGCATCTGGAATGTTGCACCCGAGTACCAGGGTACGAAAACTGAGACATATTTGAACACGTCTCCCGATCACATGGTTGATCATACTCTAGGTTCCACATGCATGTTTTAGCTGAAGGAAGAATACCTTAAACCTGGGTAGTTGAAACCCATGGAATGGGTACCATGCAATATGACTTCAAAGGGTCTTCATTTGCTCACCGAACCTCTCCAATCCTATCACTGCTGCGTTTATGCCCCTGTACACATGCTTGATTCTCTTTCGGAGACATAGCAATCCATAGGTTTTAAGATACTTACTAGTCAGGTACATTCTTAGGCGTTTAATATGCGGTGTTGAGTCCATTTCGTTGAGCAAGGAGTAGCTCTTGTCTATTCCATATTTGGCTTAAGGAACTTTATCTGTGCTCATTTCAATCTCTGGTTTTATGCAGCACCCCAACTCACCTTTCCCCTTAAGCAAGCATAAGTTGGTTTTCTAAATTTGAGACCCTGTTCTGTTTTGGAATTCAGTCCCTGTGTAGCCAAGTTTACATTCCGTGTATTAGTGATATCTTGTGATGTTTCTTTTTCTGTGTGACTTATTTCAGTTAGAATCATCGTACCTGAATCCACTCATTATGCTGCTACGGTCCTGATGACATAGATTGCATTGCTGAGTGATACTGCATTGTACGTAAGTACCACAAGTTCTTTATCCATTTTTCACTTTCTGTGATACTGAACTTGTATGGTAAACGAGGTTCTTGTAAACAGAGGCGTCCCAAACTTTGGGGTGGCTGTGTCTTTTTGATTTTAATTTCCCTAAGCTATAGGACCATAAGTGGAAGTGCCCTAGGCTCTGTTGCTTTGTTTTTTAGATGTTTCAGGAAACACCATACACTTCTCCCGAGTGTCTGTTGGCAATTTACATCCTGCCCATTAGCATAACAAGGCTCCCAGTTCTCCATGGCCTGTCCTGCCTTTCTGGATTTTACACTTTTTTCAGATGGCCCTTTTGACCGGGGGGAAGTGAGACTTCATTGTAGTGCAGATTTCCTTTGCAAGCTTGCTTGGTTGGCCAAAAAGGGCGTATGCGTTTTTTCCTGAATATATTCAGGAAAAAACGCATACGCCCTTTTTGGCCAAGTGCATCATTGTGGACGTTCTGCCTCTTTTCCTATGCTTTCAATGCAATTTCAGTCTACCTCCTGAAATCGGTTTCCTGCAATTCTGCCCCGCTTTCAAGTCCTCTTGGCAGACTTACTTCAGTATATTTTTGGACGATAGCTGTCATTTATAACTCTGCAGGTTTGTGCATTACAGTGCCCCTGAGCTCCTTTCTTCAACTCGCTTTCTTGTGACCTGGCCGCAACACCGCAGGATGGCTTCAGGCCCTAATCTGGTTCTGGCACGGCACGCTGAGCCTTTGGTTAATTCCTCTTCCTGGTGGGAAATGAGAGTTAAATTTGCCCGTCCAGACATCTCCAGCTAGTCTCTCATTGGTTCTCGCTATTCCTGTTCATCTTCCGCAGAAATTGCAAACTGGGCCAAACAGGAGGTTAAAGGGACTGACTCTCCAAGTCGGGAGAGTGTTAGTAAAGCGTCTGGAATGTTGCACCCGAGTACCAGGGTACGAAAACTGAGACATATTTGAACACGTCTCCCGATCACATGGTTGATCATACTCTAGGTTCCACATGCATGTTTTAGCTGAAGGAAGAATACCTTAAACCTGGGTAGTTGAAACCCGTGGAATGGGTACCATGCAATATGACTTCAAAGGGTCTTCATTTGCTCACCGAACCTCTCCAATCCTATCACTGCTGCGTTTATGCCCCTGTACACACGCTTGATTCTCTTTTGGAGACATAGCAATCCATAGGTTTTAAGATAATTACTAGTCAGGTACATTCTTAGGCATTTAATATGGGGTGTTGAGTCCATTTCGTTGAGCAAGGAGTAGCTCTTGTCTATTCCATATTTGGCTTAAGGAACTTTATCTGTGCTCATTTCAATCTCTGGTTTTATGCAGCACCCCAACTCACCTTTCCCCTTAAGCAAGCATAAGTTGGTTTTCTAAATTTGAGACCCTGTTCTGTTTTGGAATTCAGTTCCTGTGTAGCCAAGTTTACATTCCGTGTATTAGTGATATCTTATGATGTTTCTTTTTCTGTGTGACTTATTTCAGTTAGAATCATCGTACCTGAATCTACTCATTATGCTGCTACGGGCCTGATGACATAGATTTCATTGCTGAGTGGTACTGCATTGTACGTAAGTACCACAAGTTCTTTATCCATTTTTCACTTTCTGTGATACTGAACTTGTACGGTAAACGAGGTTCTTGTAAACAGAGGCGTCCCAAACTTTGGGGTGGCTGTGTCTTTTTGATTTTAATTTCCCTAAGCTATAGGACCATAAGTGGAAGTGCCCTAGGCTCTGTTGCTTTGTTTTTTAGATGTTTCAGGAAACACCATACACTTCTCCCGAGTGTCTGTTGGCAATTTACATCCCGCCCATCAGCATAACAAGGCTCCCAGTTCTCCATGGCCTGTCCTGCCTTTCTGGATTTTACACTTTTTTCAGATGGCCTTTTTGACCGGGGGGAAGTGAGACTTCATTGTAGTGCAGATTTCCTTTGCAAGCTTGCTTGGTTGGCCAAAAAGGGCGTATGCGTTTTTTCCTGAATATATTCAGGAAAAAACGCATACGCCCTTTTTGGCCAAGTGCATCATTGTGGACGTTCTGCCTCTTTTCCTATGCTTTCAATGCAATTCCAGTCTACCTCCTGAAATCGGTTTCCTGTAATTCTGCCCCACTTTCAAGTCCTCTTGGCAGACTTACTTCAGTATATTTTTGGACGATAGCTGTCATTTATAACTCTGCAGGTTTGTGAATTACAGTGCCCCTGAGCTCCTTTCTTCAACTCGCTTTCTTGTGAGCTGGCCGCAACACCGCAGGATGGCTTCAGGCCCTAATCTGGTTCCGGCACGGCACGCTGAGCCTTTGGTTAATTCCTCTCTCTGGTGGGAAATGAGAGTTAAATTTGCCCGTCCAGACACCTCCAGCTAGTCTCTCATTGGTTCTCGCTATTCCTGTTCATCTTCCGCAGAAATTGCAAACTGGGCCAAACAGGAGGTTAAAGGCGGTGACTGTCCAAGTGGGGAGAGTGTTAGTAAAGCATCTGGAATGTTGCACCCGAGTATCAGGGGAGGAAAACTGAGACATATTTGAACACGTCTCCCATTCACACGGTTGATCATACTCTGGGTTCCACATGCATGTTTTAGCTGAAGGAAGAATACCTTAAACCAGGGTTGTTGAAACCCGTGGAATGGGTACCATGCAATATGACTTCAAAGGGTCTTCATTTGCTCACCGAACCTCTCCAATCCTATCACTGCTGCGTTTATGCCCCTGTACACACGCTTGATTCTCTTTTGGAGACATAGCAATCCATAGGTTTTAAGATACTTACTAGTCAGGTACATTCTTAGGCATTTAATATGGGGTGTTGAGTCCATTTCGTTGAGCAAGGAGTAGCTCTTGTCTATTCCATATTTGGCTTAAGGAACTTTATCTGTGCCCATTTCAATCTCTGGTTTTTTGCAGCACCCCAACTCACCTTTCCCCTTAAGCAAGCATAAGTTGGTTTTCTAAATTTGAGACCCTGTTCTGTTTTGGAATTCAGTTCCTGTGTAGCCAAGTTTACATTCCGTGTATTAGTGATATCTTATGATGTTTCTTTTTCTGTGTGACTTATTTCAGTTAGAATCATCGTACCTGAATCCACTCATTATGCTGCTACGGGCCTGATGACATAGATTTCATTTCTGAGTGATACTGCATTGTACGTAAGTACCACAAGTTCTTTATCCATTTTTCACTTTCTGTGATATTGAACTTGTACGGTAAACGAGGTTCTTGTAAACAGAGGCGTCCCAAACTTTGGGGTGGCTGTGTCTTTTTGATTTTAATTTCCCTAAGCTATAGGACCATAAGTGGAAGTGCCCTAGTTACTGTTGCTTTGTTTTTTAGATGTCTCAGGAAACACCATACACTTCTCCGGAGTGTCTGTTGGCAATTTACATCCCGCCCATCAGCATAACAAGGCTCCCAGTTCTCAATGGCCTGTCCTGCCTTTCTGGATTTTACACTTTTTTCAGATGGCCCTTTTGACCTGGGGGAAGTGAGACTTCATTGTAGTGCAGATTTCCTTTGCAAGCTTGCTTGGTTGGCCAAAAAGGGCGTATGCGTTTTTTCCTGAATATATTCAGGAAAAAACGCATACGCCCTTTTTGGCCAAGTGCATCATTGTGGACGTTCTGCCTCTTTTCCTATGCTTTCAATACAATTCCAGTCTACCTCCTGAAATCAGTTTCCTGCAATTCTGCCCCGTTTTCAAGTCCTCTTGCCAGCCTTACTTCAGTATATTTTTGGACGATAGCTGTCATTTATAACTCTGCAGGTTTGTGAATTACAGTGCCCCTGAGCTCCTTTCTTCAACTCGCTTTCTTGTGACCTGGTCGCAACACCGCAGGATGGCTTCAGGCCCTAATCTGGTTCCGGCACGGCACGCTGAGCCTTTGGTTATTTCCTCTTCCTGGTGGGAAATGAGAGTTAAATTTGCCCGTCCAGACACCTCCAGCTAGTCTCTCATTGGTTCTCGCTATTCCTGTTCATCTTCCGCAGAAATTGCAAACTGGGCCAAACAGGAGGTTAAAGGCGCTGACTGTCCAAGTGGGGAGAGTGTTAGTAAAGCATCTGGAATGTTGCACCCGAGTATCAGGGGAGGAAAACTGAGACATATTTGAACACGTCTCCCATTCACACGGTTGATCATACTCTGGGTTCCACATGCATGTTTTAGCTGAAGGAAGAATACCTTAAACCTGGGTAGTTGAAACCCGTGGAATGGGTACCATGCAATATGACTTCAAAGGGTCTTCATTTGCTCACCGAACCTCTCCAATCCTATCACTGCTGCGTTTATGCCCCTGTACACACGCTTGATTCTCTTTTGGAGACATAGCAATCCATAGGTTTTAAGATAATTGCTAGTCAGGTACATTCTTAGGCGTTTAATATGGGGTGTTGAGTCCATTTCGTTGAGCAAGGAGTAGCTCTTGTCTATTCCATATTTGGCTTAAGGAACTTTATCTGTGCTCATTTCAATCTCTGGTTTTATGCAGCACCCCAACTCACCTTTCCCCTTAAGCAAGCATAAGTTGGTTTTCTAAATTTGAGACCCTGTTCTGTTTTGGAATTCAGTTCCTGTGTAGCCAAGTTTACATTCCGTGTATTAGTGATATCTTATGATGTTTCTTTTTCTGTGTGACTTATTTCAGTTAGAATCATCGTACCTGAATCCACTAATTATGCTGCTACGGGCCTAATGACATAGATTTCATTGCTGAGTGGTACTGCATTGTACGTAAGTACCACAAGTTCTTTATCCATTTTTCACTTTCTGTGATACTGAACTTGTACGGTAAACGAGGTTCTTGTAAACAGAGGCGTCCCAAACTTTGGGGTGGCTGTGTCTTTTTTATTTTAATTTCCCTAAGCTATAGGACCATAAGTGGAAGTGCCCTAGGCTCTGTTGCTTTGTTTTTTAGATGTTTCAGGAAACACCATACACTTCTCCCGAGTGTCTGTTGGCAATTTACATCCCGCCCATCAGCATAACAAGGCTCCCAGTTCTCCATGGCCTGTCCTGCCTTTCTGGATTTTACACTTTTTTCAGATGGCCCTTTTGACCGGGGGGAAGTGAGACTTCATTGTAGTGCAGATTTCCTTTGCAAGCTTGCTTGGTTGGCCAAAAAGGGCGTATGCGTTTTTTCCTGAATATATTCAGGAAAAAACGCATACGCCCTTTTTGGCCAAGTGCATCATTGTGGACGTTCTGCCTCTTTTCCTATGCTTTCAATACAATTCCAGTCTACCTCCTGAAATCGGTTTCCTGCTATTCTGCCCCACTTTCAAGTCCTCTTGGCAGACATACTTCAGTATATTTTTGGACGATAGCTGTCATTTATAACTCTGCAGGTTTGTGAATTACAGTGCCCCTGAGCTCCTTTCTTCAACTCGCTTTCTTGTGAGCTGGCCGCAACACCGCAGGATGGCTTCAGGCCCTAATCTGGTTCCGGCACGGCACGCTGAGCCTTTGGTTATTTCCTCTTCCTGGTGGGAAATGAGAGTTAAATTTGCCCGTCCAGACACCTCCAGCTAGTCTCTCATTGGTTCTCGCTATTCCTGTTCATCTTCCGCAGAAATTGCAAACTGGGCCAAACAGGAGGTTAAAGGCGCTGACTGTCCAAGTGGGGAGAGTGTTAGTAAAGCGTCTGGAATGTTTCACCCGAGTATCAGGGGAGGAAAACTGAGACATATTTGAACACGTCTCCCATTCACACGGTTGATCATACTCTGGGTTCCACATGCATGTTTTAGCTGAAGGAAGAATACCTTAAACCTGGGTAGTTGAAACCCGTGGAATGGGTACCATGCAATATGATTTCAAAGGGTCTTCATTTGCTCACTGAACCTCTCCAATCCTATCACTGCTGCGTTTATGCCCCTGTACACACGCTTGATTCTCTTTTGGAGACATAGCAATCCATAGGTTTTAAGATACTTACTAGCCAGGTACATTCTTAGGCGTTTAATATGCGGTGTTGAGTCCATTTCGTTGAGCAAGGAGTAGCTCTTGTCTATTCCATATTTGGCTTAAGGAACTTTATCTGTGCTCATTTCAATCTCTGCTTTTATGCAGCACCCCAACTCACCTTTCCCCTTAAGCAAGCATAAGTTGGTTTTCTAAATTTGAGACCCTGTTCTGTTCTGTAATTCAGTTCCTGTGTAGCCAAGTTTACATTCCGTGTATTACTGATATCTTATGATGTTTCTTTTTCTGTGAGACTTATTTCAGTTAGAATCATCATACCTGAATCCACTCATTGTGCTACTAAGGGCCTGATGACATAGATTTCATTGCTGAGTGATATTGCTTTGTAAGTAAATACCACAACTTCTTTATCCATTTTTCAGTTTCTGCGATGTTGAACTTGTACTGTAAACGATGTTCTTGTAAACAGAGCCATCCCAAACTTTGGGGTGGCTGTGTCTTTTTGATTTTAATTTCCCTAAGCTATAGGACCATAAGTGGAAGTGCCCTAGGCTCTGTTTCTTTGTTTTTTAGATGTTTCAGGAAACACCATACACTTCTCCCGAGTGTCTGTTGGCAATTTACATCCCGCCCATCAGCATAAAAAGGCTCCCAGTTCTCCATGGCCTGTCCTGCCTTTCTGGATTTTACACTTTTTTCAGATGGCCCTTTTGACCGGGGGGAAGTGAGACTTCATTGTAGTGCAGATTTCCTTTGCAAGCTTGCTTGGTTGGCCAAAAAGGGCGTATGCGTTTTTTCCTGAATATATTCAGGAAAAAACGCATACGCCCTTTTTGGCCAAGTGCATCATTGTGGACGTTCTGCCTCTTTTCCTATGCTTTCAATTCAATTCCAGTCTACCTCCTGAAATCGGTTTCCTGCAATTCTGCCCCGCTTTCAAGTCCTCTTGGCAGCCTTACTTCAGTATATTTTTGGACGATAGCTGTCATTTATAACTCTGCAGGTTTGTGAATTACAGTGCCCCTGAGCTCCTTTCTTCAACTCGCTTTCTTGTGAGCTGGCCGCAACACCGCAGGATGGCTTCAGGCTCTAATCTGGTTCCGACACGGCACACTGAGCCTTTGTTTAATTCCTCTTCCTGGTGGGTAATGAGAGTTAAATTTGCCCGTCCAGACACCTCCAGCTAGTCTCTCATTGGTTCTCGCTATTCCTGTTCATCTTCCGCAGAAATTGCAAACTGGGCCAAACAGGAGGTTAAAGGCGCTGACTCTCCAAGTGGGGAGAGTGTTAGTAAAGCGTCTGGAATGTTGCACCCCAGTACCAGGGGAGGAAAACTGAGACATATTTGAACACGTCTCCCATTCACATGGTTGATCATACTCTGGGTTCCACATGCATGTTTTAGCTGAAGGAAGAATACCTTAAACCTGGAGAGTTGAGACCCGTGGAATGGGTACCATGCAATATGAATTCAAAGGGTCTTCATTTGCTCACCGAACCTCTCCAATCCTATCACTGCTGCGTTTATGCCCCTGTACACATGCTTGATTCTCTTTCGGAGACATAGCAATCCATAGGTTTTAAGATACTTACTAGTCAGGTACATTCTTAGGCGTTTAATATGCGGTGTTGAGTCCATTTCGTTGAGCAAGGAGTAGCTCTTGTCTATTCCATATTTGGCTTAAGTTACTTTATCTGTGCTCATTTCAATCTCTGGTTTTATGCAGCACCCCAACTCACTTTTACCCTTAAGCAAGCATAAGTTGGTTTTCTAAATTTGAGACCCTGTTCTGTTCTGTAATTCAGTTCCTGTGTAGCCAAGTTTACATTCCGTGTATTAGTGACATCTTATGATGTTTCTTTTTCTGTGTGACTTATTTCAGTTAGAATCATCGTACCTGAATCCACTCATTATGCTGCTATGGGCCTGATGACATAGATTTCATTGCTGAGTGATACTGCATTGTACGTAAGTACCACAAGTTCTTTATCCATTTTTCACTTTCTGTGATGTTGAACATGTACGGTAAACGAGGTTCTTGTAAACAGAGGCGTCCCAAACTTTGGGGTGGCTGTGTCTTTTTGATTTTAATTTCCCTAAGCTATAGGACCATAAGTGGAAGTGCCCTAGGCTCTGTTGCTTTGTTTTTTAGATGTTTCAGGAAACACCATACACTTCTCCTGAGTGTCTGTTGGCAATTTACATCCCGCCCATCAGCATAACAAGGCTCCCAGTTCTCCATGGCCTGTCCTGCCTTTCTGGATTTTACACTTTTTTCAGATGGCCCTTTTGACCGGGGGGAAGTGAGACTTCATTGTAGTGCAGATTTCCTTTGCAAGCTTGCTTGGTTGGCCAAAAAGGGCGTATGCGTTTTTTCCTGAATATATTCAGGAAAAAACGCATACGCCCTTTTTGGCCAAGTGCATCATTGTGGACGTTCTGCCTCTTTTCCTATGCTTTCAATGCAATTCCAGTCTACCTCCTGAAATCGGTTTCCTGCAATTCTGCCCCGCTTTCAAGTCCTCTTGGCAGCCTTACTTCACTATATTTTTGGACGATAGCTGTCATTTATAACTCTGCAGGTTTGTGAATTACAGTGCCCCTGAGCTCCTTTCTTCAACTCGCTTTCTTGTGAGCTGGCCGCAACACCGCAGGATGGCTTCAGGCCCTTATCTGGTTCCGGCACGGCACGCTGAACCTTTGGTTATTTCCTCTTCCTGGTGGGAAATGAGAGTTAAATTTGCCCGTCCAGACACCTCCAGCTAGTCTCTCATTGGTTCTCCTTATTCCTGTTCATCTTCCGCAGAAATTGCAAACTGGGCCAAACAGGAGGTTAAAGGGACTGACTCTCCAAGTCGGGAGAGTGTTAGTAAAGCGTCTGGAATGTTGCACCCGAGTACCAGGGTACGAAAACTGAGACATATTTGAAAACGTCTCACGATCACATGGTTGATCATACTCTAGGTTCCACATGCATGTTTTAGCTGAAGGAAGAATACCTTAAACCTGGGTAGTTGAAACCCTTGGAATGGGTACCATGCAATATGACTTCAAAGGGTCTTCATTTGCTCAACGAACCTCTCCAATCCTATCACTGCTGCGTTTATGCCCCTGTACACATGCTTGATTCTCTTTCGGAGACATAGCAATCCATAGGTTTTAAGATACTTACTAGTCAGGTACATTCTTAGGCGTTTAATATGGGGTGTTGAGTCCATTTCGTTGAGTAAGGAGTAGCTCTTGTCTATTCCATATTTAGCTTAAGGAACTTTATCTGTGCTCATTTCAATCTCTGGTTTTATGCAGCACCCCAGCTCACCTTTCCCCTTAAGCAAGCATAAGTTGGTTTTCTAAATTTGAGACCCTGTTCTGTTCTGTAATTCAGTTCCTGTGTAGCCAAGTTTACATTCCGTGTATTAGTGATATCTTATGATGTTTGTTTTTCTGTGTGACTTATTTCAGTTAGAATCATCGTACCTGAATCCACTCATTATGCTGCTACGGGCCTGATGACATAGATTTTATTGCTGAGTGATACTGCATTGTACGTAAGTACCACAAGTTCTTTATCCATTTTTCACTTTCTGTGATATTGAACTTGTACGGTAAACGAGGTTCTTGTAAACAGAGCCGTCCCAAACTTTGGGGTGGCTGTGCCTTTTTGATTTTAATTTCCCTAAGCTATAGGACCATAAGTGGAAGTGCCCTAGGCTCTGTTGCTTTGTTTTTTAGATGTTTCAGGAAACACCATACACTTCTCCCGAGTGTCTGTTGGCAATTTACATCCCGCCCATCAGCATAACAAGGCTCCCAGTTCTCCATGGCCTGTCCTGCCTTTCTGGATTTTACACTTTTTTCAGATGGTCCTTTTGACCGGGGGGAAGTGAGACTTCATTGTAGTGCAGATTTCCTTTGCAAGCTTGCTTGGTTGGCCAAAAAGGGCGTATGCGTTTTTTCCTGAATATATTCAGGAAAAAACGCATACGCCCTTTTTGGCCAGGTGCATCATTGTGGACGCTCTGCCTCTTTTCCTATGCTTTCAATGCAATTCCAGTCTACCTCCTGAAATCGGTTTCCTGCAATTCTGCCCCACTTTCAAGTCCTCTTGGCAGCCTTACTTCAGTATATTTTTGGACGATAGCTGTCATTTATAACTCTGCAAGTTTGTGAATTACAGTGCCCCTGAGTTCCTTTCTTCAACTCGCTTTCTTGTGACCTGGCCGCAACACCGCAGGATGGCTTCAGTCCCTAATCTGGTTCCGGCACTGCATGCTGAGCCTTTGGTTGATTCGTTTTCCTGGTGGGAAATGAGAGTTAAATTTGCCCGTCCAGACACCTCCAGCTAGTCTCTCATTGGTTCTCGCTATTCCTGTTCATCTTCCGCAGAAATTGCAAACTGGGCCAAACAGGAGGTTAAAGGGACTGACTCTCCAAGTGGGGAGAGTGTTAGTAAAGCATCTGGAATGTTGCACCCGAGTACCAGGGTACGAAAACTGAGACATATTTGAACACGTCTCCCGATCACATGGTTGATCATACTCTAGGTTCCACATGCATGTTTTAGCTGAAGGAAGAATACCTTAAACCTGGGTAGTTGAAACCCATGGAATGGGTACCATGCAATATGACTTCAAAGGGTCTTCATTTGCTCACCGAACCTCTCCAATCCTATCACTGCTGCGTTTATGCCCCTGTACACATGCTTGATTCTCTTTCGGAGACATAGCAATCCATAGGTTTTAAGATACTTACTAGTCAGGTACATTCTTAGGCGTTTAATATGCGGTGTTGAGTCCATTTCGTTGAGCAAGGAGTAGCTCTTGTCTATTCCATATTTGGCTTAAGGAACTTTATCTGTGCTCATTTCAATCTCTGGTTTTATGCAGCACCCCAACTCACCTTTCCCCTTAAGCAAGCATAAGTTGGTTTTCTAAATTTGAGACCCTGTTCTGTTTTGGAATTCAGTCCCTGTGTAGCCAAGTTTACATTCCGTGTATTAGTGATATCTTGTGATGTTTCTTTTTCTGTGTGACTTATTTCAGTTAGAATCATCGTACCTGAATCCACTCATTATGCTGCTACGGTCCTGATGACATAGATTGCATTGCTGAGTGATACTGCATTGTACGTAAGTACCACAAGTTCTTTATCCATTTTTCACTTTCTGTGATACTGAACTTGTATGGTAAACGAGGTTCTTGTAAACAGAGGCGTCCCAAACTTTGGGGTGGCTGTGTCTTTTTGATTTTAATTTCCCTAAGCTATAGGACCATAAGTGGAAGTGCCCTAGGCTCTGTTGCTTTGTTTTTTAGATGTTTCAGGAAACACCATACACTTCTCCCGAGTGTCTGTTGGCAATTTACATCCTGCCCATTAGCATAACAAGGCTCCCAGTTCTCCATGGCCTGTCCTGCCTTTCTGGATTTTACACTTTTTTCAGATGGCCCTTTTGACCGGGGGGAAGTGAGACTTCATTGTAGTGCAGATTTCCTTTGCAAGCTTGCTTGGTTGGCCAAAAAGGGCGTATGCGTTTTTTCCTGAATATATTCAGGAAAAAACGCATACGCCCTTTTTGGCCAAGTGCATCATTGTGGACGTTCTGCCTCTTTTCCTATGCTTTCAATGCAATTTCAGTCTACCTCCTGAAATCGGTTTCCTGCAATTCTGCCCCGCTTTCAAGTCCTCTTGGCAGCCTTACTTCAGTATATTTTTGGACGATAGCTGTCATTTATAACTCTGCAGGTTTGTGCATTACAGTGCCCCTGAGCTCCTTTCTTCAACTCGCTTTCTTGTGACCTGGCCGCAACACCGCAGGATGGCTTCAGGCCCTAATCTGGTTCTGGCACGGCACGCTGAGCCTTTGGTTAATTCCTCTTCCTGGTGGGAAATGAGAGTTAAATTTGCCCGTCCAGACATCTCCAGCTAGTCTCTCATTGGTTCTCGCTATTCCTGTTCATCTTCCGCGGAAATTGCAAACTGGGCCAAACAGGAGGTTAAAGGGACTGACTCTCCAAGTCGGGAGAGTGTTAGTAAAGCGTCTGGAATGTTGCACCCGAGTACCAGGGTACGAAAACTGAGACATATTTGAACACGTCTCCCGATCACATGGTTGATCATACTCTAGGTTCCACATGCATGTTTTAGCTGAAGGAAGAATACCTTAAACCTGGGTAGTTGAAACCCGTGGAATGGGTACCATGCAATATGACTTCAAAGGGTCTTCATTTGCTCACCGAACCTCTCCAATCCTATCACTGCTGCGTTTATGCCCCTGTACACACGCTTGATTCTCTTTTGGAGACATAGCAATCCATAGGTTTTAAGATAATTACTAGTCAGGTACATTCTTAGGCATTTAATATGGGGTGTTGAGTCCATTTCGTTGAGCAAGGAGTAGCTCTTGTCTATTCCATATTTGGCTTAAGGAACTTTATCTGTGCTCATTTCAATCTCTGGTTTTATGCAGCACCCCAACTCACCTTTCCCCTTAAGCAAGCATAAGTTGGTTTTCTAAATTTGAGACCCTGTTCTGTTTTGGAATTCAGTTCCTGTGTAGCCAAGTTTACATTCCGTGTATTAGTGATATCTTATGATGTTTCTTTTTCTGTGTGACTTATTTCAGTTAGAATCATCGTACCTGAATCTACTCATTATGCTGCTACGGGCCTGATGACATAGATTTCATTGCTGAGTGGTACTGCATTGTACGTAAGTACCACAAGTTCTTTATCCATTTTTCACTTTCTGTGATACTGAACTTGTACGGTAAACGAGGTTCTTGTAAACAGAGGCGTCCCAAACTTTGGGGTGGCTGTGTCTTTTTGATTTTAATTTCCCTAAGCTATAGGACCATAAGTGGAAGTGCCCTAGGCTCTGTTGCTTTGTTTTTTAGATGTTTCAGGAAACACCATACACTTCTCCCGAGTGTCTGTTGGCAATTTACATCCCGCCCATCAGCATAACAAGGCTCCCAGTTCTCCATGGCCTGTCCTGCCTTTCTGGATTTTACACTTTTTTCAGATGGCCTTTTTGACCGGGGGGAAGTGAGACTTCATTGTAGTGCAGATTTCCTTTGCAAGCTTGCTTGGTTGGCCAAAAAGGGCGTATGCGTTTTTTCCTGAATATATTCAGGAAAAAACGCATACGCCCTTTTTGGCCAAGTGCATCATTGTGGACGTTCTGCCTCTTTTCCTATGCTTTCAATGCAATTCCAGTCTACCTCCTGAAATCGGTTTCCTGTAATTCTGCCCCACTTTCAAGTCCTCTTGGCAGACTTACTTCAGTATATTTTTGGACGATAGCTGTCATTTATAACTCTGCAGGTTTGTGAATTACAGTGCCCCTGAGCTCCTTTCTTCAACTCGCTTTCTTGTGAGCTGGCCGCAACACCGCAGGATGGCTTCAGGCCCTAATCTGGTTCCGGCACGGCACGCTGAGCCTTTGGTTAATTCCTCTCTCTGGTGGGAAATGAGAGTTAAATTTGCCCGTCCAGACACCTCCAGCTAGTCTCTCATTGGTTCTCGCTATTCCTGTTCATCTTCCGCAGAAATTGCAAACTGGGCCAAACAGGAGGTTAAAGGCGGTGACTGTCCAAGTGGGGAGAGTGTTAGTAAAGCATCTGGAATGTTGCACCCGAGTATCAGGGGAGGAAAACTGAGACATATTTGAACACGTCTCCCATTCACACGGTTGATCATACTCTGGGTTCCACATGCATGTTTTAGCTGAAGGAAGAATACCTTAAACCAGGGTTGTTGAAACCCGTGGAATGGGTACCATGCAATATGACTTCAAAGGGTCTTCATTTGCTCACCGAACCTCTCCAATCCTATCACTGCTGCGTTTATGCCCCTGTACACACGCTTGATTCTCTTTTGGAGACATAGCAATCCATAGGTTTTAAGATACTTACTAGTCAGGTACATTCTTAGGCATTTAATATGGGGTGTTGAGTCCATTTCGTTGAGCAAGGAGTAGCTCTTGTCTATTCCATATTTGGCTTAAGGAACTTTATCTGTGCCCATTTCAATCTCTGGTTTTTTGCAGCACCCCAACTCACCTTTCCCCTTAAGCAAGCATAAGTTGGTTTTCTAAATTTGAGACCCTGTTCTGTTTTGGAATTCAGTTCCTGTGTAGCCAAGTTTACATTCCGTGTATTAGTGATATCTTATGATGTTTCTTTTTCTGTGTGACTTATTTCAGTTAGAATCATCGTACCTGAATCCACTCATTATGCTGCTACGGGCCTGATGACATAGATTTCATTTCTGAGTGATACTGCATTGTACGTAAGTACCACAAGTTCTTTATCCATTTTTCACTTTCTGTGATATTGAACTTGTACGGTAAACGAGGTTCTTGTAAACAGAGGCGTCCCAAACTTTGGGGTGGCTGTGTCTTTTTGATTTTAATTTCCCTAAGCTATAGGACCATAAGTGGAAGTGCCCTAGTTACTGTTGCTTTGTTTTTTAGATGTCTCAGGAAACACCATACACTTCTCCGGAGTGTCTGTTGGCAATTTACATCCCGCCCATCAGCATAACAAGGCTCCCAGTTCTCAATGGCCTGTCCTGCCTTTCTGGATTTTACACTTTTTTCAGATGGCCCTTTTGACCTGGGGGAAGTGAGACTTCATTGTAGTGCAGATTTCCTTTGCAAGCTTGCTTGGTTGGCCAAAAAGGGCGTATGCGTTTTTTCCTGAATATATTCAGGAAAAAACGCATACGCCCTTTTTGGCCAAGTGCATCATTGTGGACGTTCTGCCTCTTTTCCTATGCTTTCAATACAATTCCAGTCTACCTCCTGAAATCAGTTTCCTGCAATTCTGCCCCGTTTTCAAGTCCTCTTGCCAGCCTTACTTCAGTATATTTTTGGACGATAGCTGTCATTTATAACTCTGCAGGTTTGTGCATTACAGTGCCCCTGAGCTCCTTTCTTCAACTCGCTTTCTTGTGACCTGGTCGCAACACCGCAGGATGGCTTCAGGCCCTAATCTGGTTCCGGCACGGCACGCTGAGCCTTTGGTTATTTCCTCTTCCTGGTGGGAAATGAGAGTTAAATTTGCCCGTCCAGACACCTCCAGCTAGTCTCTCATTGGTTCTCGCTATTCCTGTTCATCTTCCGCAGAAATTGCAAACTGGGCCAAACAGGAGGTTAAAGGCGCTGACTGTCCAAGTGGGGAGAGTGTTAGTAAAGCATCTGGAATGTTGCACCCGAGTATCAGGGGAGGAAAACTGAGACATATTTGAACACGTCTCCCATTCACACGGTTGATCATACTCTGGGTTCCACATGCATGTTTTAGCTGAAGGAAGAATACCTTAAACCTGGGTAGTTGAAACCCGTGGAATGGGTACCATGCAATATGACTTCAAAGGGTCTTCATTTGCTCACCGAACCTCTCCAATCCTATCACTGCTGCGTTTATGCCCCTGTACACACGCTTGATTCTCTTTTGGAGACATAGCAATCCATAGGTTTTAAGATAATTGCTAGTCAGGTACATTCTTAGGCGTTTAATATGGGGTGTTGAGTCCATTTCGTTGAGCAAGGAGTAGCTCTTGTCTATTCCATATTTGGCTTAAGGAACTTTATCTGTGCTCATTTCAATCTCTGGTTTTATGCAGCACCCCAACTCACCTTTCCCCTTAAGCAAGCATAAGTTGGTTTTCTAAATTTGAGACCCTGTTCTGTTTTGGAATTCAGTTCCTGTGTAGCCAAGTTTACATTCCGTGTATTAGTGATATCTTATGATGTTTCTTTTTCTGTGTGACTTATTTCAGTTAGAATCATCGTACCTGAATCCACTAATTATGCTGCTACGGGCCTAATGACATAGATTTCATTGCTGAGTGGTACTGCATTGTACGTAAGTACCACAAGTTCTTTATCCATTTTTCACTTTCTGTGATACTGAACTTGTACGGTAAACGAGGTTCTTGTAAACAGAGGCGTCCCAAACTTTGGGGTGGCTGTGTCTTTTTTATTTTAATTTCCCTAAGCTATAGGACCATAAGTGGAAGTGCCCTAGGCTCTGTTGCTTTGTTTTTTAGATGTTTCAGGAAACACCATACACTTCTCCCGAGTGTCTGTTGGCAATTTACATCCCGCCCATCAGCATAACAAGGCTCCCAGTTCTCCATGGCCTGTCCTGCCTTTCTGGATTTTACACTTTTTTCAGATGGCCCTTTTGACCGGGGGGAAGTGAGACTTCATTGTAGTGCAGATTTCCTTTGCAAGCTTGCTTGGTTGGCCAAAAAGGGCGTATGCGTTTTTTCCTGAATATATTCAGGAAAAAACGCATACGCCCTTTTTGGCCAAGTGCATCATTGTGGACGTTCTGCCTCTTTTCCTATGCTTTCAATACAATTCCAGTCTACCTCCTGAAATCGGTTTCCTGCAATTCTGCCCCACTTTCAAGTCCTCTTGGCAGACATACTTCAGTATATTTTTGGACGATAGCTGTCATTTATAACTCTGCAGGTTTGTGAATTACAGTGCCCCTGAGCTCCTTTCTTCAACTCGCTTTCTTGTGAGCTGGCCGCAACACCGCAGGATGGCTTCAGGCCCTAATCTGGTTCCGGCACGGCACGCTGAGCCTTTGGTTATTTCCTCTTCCTGGTGGGAAATGAGAGTTAAATTTGCCCGTCCAGACACCTCCAGCTAGTCTCTCATTGGTTCTCGCTATTCCTGTTCATCTTCCGCAGAAATTGCAAACTGGGCCAAACAGGAGGTTAAAGGCGCTGACTGTCCAAGTGGGGAGAGTGATAGTAAAGCGTCTGGAATGTTTCAACCGAGTATCAGGGGAGGAAAACTGAGACATATTTGAACACGTCTCCCATTCACACGGTTGATCATACTCTGGGTTCCACATGCATGTTTTAGCTGAAGGAAGAATACCTTAAACCTGGGTAGTTGAAACCCGTGGAATGGGTACCATGCAATATGACTTCAAAGGGTCTTCATTTGCTCACCGAACCTCTCCAATCCTATCACTGCTGCGTTTATGCCCCTGTACACAAGCTTGATTCTCTTTTGGAGACATAGCAATCCATAGGTTTTAAGATACTTACTAGTCAGATACATTCTTAGGCATTTAATATGGGGTGTTGAGTCCAATTCGTTGAGCAAGGAGTAGCTCTTGTCTATTCCATATTTGGCTTAAGGAACTTTATCTGTGCTCATTTCAATCTCTGGTTTTATGCAGCACCCAAACTCACCTTTCCCCTTAAGCAAGCATAAGTTGGTTTTCTAAATTTGAGACCCTGTTCTGTTTTGGAATTCAGTTCCTGTGTAGCCAAGTTTACATTCCGTGTATTAGTGATATCTTATGATGTTTCTTTTTCTGTGTGACTTATTTCAGTTAGAATCATCGTACCTGAATCCACTCATTATGCTGCTACGGGCCTGATGACATAGATTTCATTGCTGAGTGATACTGCATTGTACATAAGTACCACAAGTTCTTTATCCATTTTTCAGTTTCTGTGATACTGAACTTGTACGGTAAACGAGATTCTTGTAAACAGAGGCGTCCCAAACTTTGGGGTGGCTGTGTCTTTTTGATTTTAATTTCCCTAAGTTATAGGACCATAAGTGGAAGTGCCCTAGGCTCTGTTGCTTTGTTTTTTAGATGTTTCAGGAAACACCATACACTTCTCCCGAGTGTCTGTTGGCAATTTACATCCCGCCCATCAGCATAACAAGGCTCCCAGTTCTCCATGGCCTGTCCTGCCTTTCTGGATTTTACACTTTTTTCAGATGGCCCTTTTGACCGGGGGGAAGTGAGACTTCATTGTAGTGCAGATTTCCTTTGCAAGCTTGCTTGGTTGGCCGAAAAGGGCGTATGCGTTTTTTCCTGAATATATTCAGGAAAAAACACATACGCCCTTTTTGGCCAAGTGCATCATTGTGGACGTTCTGCCTCTTTTCCTATGCTTTCAATACAATTCCAGTCTACCTCCTGAAATCAGTTTCCTGCAATTCTGCCCCGTTTTCAAGTCCTCTTGCCAGCCTTACTTCAGTATATTTTTGGACGATAGCTGTCATTTATAACTCTGCAGGTTTGTGAATTACAGTGCCCCTGAGCTCCTTTCTTCAACTCGCTTTCTTGTGACCTGGTCGCAACACCGCAGGATGGCTTCAGGCCCTAATCTGGTTCCGGCACGGCACGCTGAGCCTTTGGTTATTTCCTCTTCCTGGTGGGAAATGAGAGTTAAATTTGCCCGTCCAGACACCTCCAGCTAGTCTCTCATTGGTTCTCGCTATTCCTGTTCATCTTCCGCAGAAATTGCAAACTGGGCCAAACAGGAGGTTAAAGGCGCTGACTGTCCAAGTGGGGAGAGTGTTAGTAAAGCATCTGGAATGTTGCACCCGAGTATCAGGGGAGGAAAACTGAGACATATTTGAACACGTCTCCCATTCACACGGTTGATCATACTCTGGGTTCCACATGCATGTTTTAGCTGAAGGAAGAATACCTTAAACCTGGGTAGTTGAAACCCGTGGAATGGGTACCATGCAATATGACTTCAAAGGGTCTTCATTTGCTCACCGAACCTCTCCAATCCTATCACTGCTGCGTTTATGCCCCTGTACACACGCTTGATTCTCTTTTGGAGACATAGCAATCCATAGGTTTTAAGATAATTGCTAGTCAGGTACATTCTTAGGCATTTAATATGGGGTGTTGAGTCCATTTCGTTGAGCAAGGAGTAGCTCTTGTCTATTCCATATTTGGCTTAAGGAACTTTATCTGTGCTCATTTCAATCTCTGGTTTTATGCAGCACCCCAACTCACCTTTCCCCTTAAGCAAGCATAAGTTGGTTTTCTAAATTTGAGACCCTGTTCTGTTTTGGAATTCAGTTCCTGTGTAGCCAAGTTTACATTCCGTGTATTACTGATATCTTATGATGTTTCTTTTTCTGTGTGACTTATTTCAGTTAGAATCATCGTACCTGAATCCACTCATTATGCTGCTACGGGCCTAATGACATAGATTTCATTGCTGAGTGGTACTGCATTGTACGTAAGTACCACAAGTTCTTTATCCATTTTTCACTTTCTGTGATACTGAACTTGTACGGTAAACGAGGTTCTTGTAAACAGAGGCGTCCCAAACTTTGGGGTGGCTGTGTCTTTTTTATTTTAATTTCCCTAAGCTATAGGACCATAAGTGGAAGTGCCCTAGGCTCTGTTGCTTTGTTTTTTAGATGTTTCAGGAAACACCATACACTTCTCCCGAGTGTCTGTTGGCAATTTACATCCCGCCCATCAGCATAACAAGGCTCCCAGTTCTCCATGGCCTGTCCTGCCCTTCTGGATTTTACACTTTTTTCAGATGGCCCTTTTGACCGGGGGGAAGTGAGACTTCATTGTAGTGCAGATTTCCTTTG
Organism: Pseudorca crassidens; assembly: GCF_039906515.1. Classification (NCBI taxonomy): domain Eukaryota; kingdom Metazoa; phylum Chordata; class Mammalia; order Artiodactyla; family Delphinidae; genus Pseudorca; species Pseudorca crassidens. The sequence continues at coordinate 106,691,335 of NC_090301.1, forward strand.
CAAGCTTGCTTGGTTGGCCAAAAAGGGCGTATGCGTTTTTTCCTGAATATATTCAGGAAAAAACGCATACGCCCTTTTTGGCCAAGTGCATCATTGTGGACGTTCTGCCTCTTTTCCTATGCTTTCAATACAATTCCAGTCTACCTCCTGAAATCGGTTTCCTGCAATTCTGCCCCACTTTCAAGTCCTCTTGGCAGACATACTTCAGTATATTTTTGGACGATAGCTGTCATTTATAACTCTGCAGGTTTGTGAATTACAGTGCCCCTGAGCTCCTTTCTTCAACTCGCTTTCTTGTGAGCTGGCCGCAACACCGCAGGATGGCTTCAGGCCCTAATCTGGTTCCGGCACGGCACGCTGAGCCTTTGGTTATTTCCTCTTCCTGGTGGGAAATGAGAGTTAAATTTGCCCGTCCAGACACCTCCAGCTAGTCTCTCATTGGTTCTCGCTATTCCTGTTCATCTTCCGCAGAAATTGCAAACTGGGCCAAACAGGAGGTTAAAGGCGCTGACTGTCCAAGTGGGGAGAGTGTTAGTAAAGCGTCTGGAATGTTTCACCCGAGTATCAGGGGAGGAAAACTGAGACATATTTGAACACGTCTCCCATTCACACGGTTGATCATACTCTGGGTTCCACATGCATGTTTTAGCTGAAGGAAGAATACCTTAAACCTGGGTAGTTGAAACCCGTGGAATGGGTACCATGCAATATGACTTCAAAGGGTCTTCATTTGCTCACCGAACCTCTCCAATCCTATCACTGCTGCGTTTATGCCCCTGTACACAAGCTTGATTCTCTTTTGGAGATATAGCAATCCATAGGTTTTAAGATACTTACTAGTCAGGTACATTCTTAGGCGTTTAATATGGGGTGTTGAGTCCATTTCGTTGAGCAAGGAGTAGCTCTTGTCTATTCCATATTTGGCTTAAGGAACTTTATCTGTGCCCATTTCAATCTCTGGTTTTTTGCAGCACCCCAACTCACCTTTCCCCTTAAGCAAGCATAAGTTGGTTTTCTAAATTTGAGACCCTGTTCTGTTTTGGAATTCAGTTCCTGTGTAGCCAAGTTTACATTCCGTGTATTAGTGATATCTTATGATGTTTCTTTTTCTGTGTGACTTATTTCAGTTAGAATCATCGTACCTGAATCCACTCATTATGCTGCTACGGGCCTGATGACATAGATTTCATTGCTGAGTGATACTGCATTGTACGTAAGTACCACAAGTTCTTTATCCATTTTTCACTTTCTGTGATACTGAACTTGTACGGTAAACGAGATTCTTGTAAACAGAGGCATCCCAAACTTTGGGGTGGCTGTGTCTTTTTGATTTTAATTTCCCTAAGTTATAGGACCATAAGTGGAAGTGCCCTAGGCTCTGTTGCTTTGTTTTTTAGATGTTTCAGGAAACACCATACACTTCTCCCGAGTGTCTGTTGGCAATTTACATCCCGCCCATAAGAATAACAAGGCTCCCAGTTCTCCATGGCCTGTCCTGCCTTTCTGGATTTTACACTTTTTTCAGATGGCCCTTTTGACCGGGGGGAAGTGAGACTTCATTGTAGTGCAGATTTCCTTTGCAAGCTTGCTTGGTTGGCCAAAAAGGGCGTATGCGTTTTTTCCTGAATATATTCAGGAAAAAACGCATACGCCCTTTTTGGCCAAGTGCATCATTGTGGACGTTCTGCCTCTTTTCCTATGCTTTCAATGCAATTCCAGTCTACCTCCTGAAATCGGTTTCCTGCAATTCTGCCCCGCTTTCAAGTCCTCTTGGCAGCCTTACTTCAGTATATTTTTGGACGATAGCTGTCATTTATAACTCTGCAGGTTTGTGAATTACAGTGCCCCTGAGCTCCTTTCTTCAACTCGCTTTCTTGTGAGCTGGCCGCAACACCGCAGGATGGCTTTAGGCCCTAATCTGGTACCGGCACGGCACGCTGAGCCTTTGGTTAATTCCTCTCTCTGGTGGGAAATGAGAGTTAAATTTGCCCGTCCAGACACCTCCAGCTAGTCTCTCATTGGTTCTCGCTATTCCTGTTCATCTTCCGCAGAAATTGCAAACTGGGCCAAACAGGAGGTTAAAGGCGCTGACTGTCCAAGTGGGGAGAGTGTTAGTAAAGCATCTGGAATGTTGCACCCGAGTACCAGGGGAGGTAAACTGAGACATATTTGATCACGTCTCCCATTCACACGGTTGATCATACTCTGGGTTCCACATGCATGTTTTAGCTGAAGGAAGAATACCTTAAACCAGGGTTGTTGAAACCCGTGGAATGGGTACCATGCAATATGACTTCAAAGGGTCTTCATTTGCTCACCGAACCTCTCCAATCCTATCACTGCTGCGTTTATGCCCCTGTACACACGCTTGATTCTCTTTTGGAGACATAGCAATCCATAGGTTTTAAGATACTTACTAGTCAGGTACATTCTTAGGCGTTTAATATGCGGTGTTGAGTCCATTTCGTTGAGCAAGGAGTAGCTCTTGTCTATTCCATATTTGGCTTAAGGAACTTTATGTGTGCTCATTTCAATCTCTGGTTTTATGCAGCACCCCAACTCACCTTTCCCCTTAAGCAAGCATAAGTTGGTTTTCTAAATTTGAGACGCTGTTCTATTTTGGAATTCAGTTCCTTTTTAGCCAAGTTTACATTCCGTGTATTACTGACATCTTATGATGTTTCTTTTTCTGTGTGACTTATTTCAGTTAGAATCATCATACCTGAATCCACTCATTGTGCTGCTAAGGGCATGATGACATAGATTTCATTGCTGAGTGATATTGCTTTGTAAGTAAATACCACAACTTCTTTATCCATTTTTCACTTTCTGCGATGTTGAACTTGTACTGTAAACGAGGTTCTTGTAAACAGAGCCATTCCATACTTTGGGGTGGCTGTGTCTTTTTGATTTTAATTTCCCTAAGCTATAGGACCATAAGTGGAAGTTCCCTAGGCTCTGTTGCTTTGTTTTTTACATGTTTCAGGAAACACCATACACTTCTCCCGAATGTCTGTTGGCAATTTACATCCCGCCCATCAGCATAACAAGGCTCCCAGTTCTCCATGGCCTGTCCTGCCTTTCTGGATTTTACACTTTTTTCAGATGGCCCTTTTGACCGGGGGGAAGTGAGACTTCATTGTAGTGCAGATTTCCTTTGCAAGCTTGCTTGGTTGGCCAAAAAGGGCGTATGCGTTTTTTCCTGAATATATTCAGGAAAAAACGCATACGCCCTTTTTAGCCAAGTGCATCATTGTGGACGTTCTGCCTCTTTTCCTATGCTTGAAATGCAATTCCAGTCTACCTCCTGAAATCGGTTTCCTGCAATTCTGCCCCGCTTTCAAGTCCTCTTGGCAGCCTTACTTCAGTATATTTTTGGACGATAGCTGTCATTTATAACTCTGCAGGTTTGTGAATTACAGTGCCCCTGAGCTCCTTTCTTCAGCTCGCTTTCTTGTGAACTGGCCGCAACACCGCAGGATGGCTTCAGGCCCTTATCTGGTTCCGGCACGGCACGCTGAGCCTTTGGTTATTTCCTCTTCCTGGTGGGAAATGAGAGTTAAATTTGCCCGTCCAGACACCTCCAGCTAGTCTCTCATTGGTTCTCCCTATTCCTGTTCATCTTCCGCAGAAATTGCAAACTGGGCCCAACAGGAGGTTAAAGGGACTGACTCTCCAAGTGGGGAGAGTGTTAGTAAAGCGTCTGGAATGTTGCACCCGAGTACCAGGGGAGGAAAACTGAGACATATTTGAACACGTCTCCCGTTCACACGGTTGATCATACTCTGGGTTCCACGTGCCTGTTTTAGCTGAAGGAAGAATAGCTTAAACCTGGAGAGTTGAGACCCGTGTAATGGATACCATGCAATATGACTTCAAAGGGTCTTCATTTGCTCACCGAACCTCTCCAATCCTATCACTGCTGCGTTTATGCACCTGTACACATGCTTGATTCTCTTTCGGAGACATAGCAATCCATAGATTTTAAGATACTTACTAGTCAGGTACATTCTTAGGCGTTTAATATACGGTGTTGAGTCCATTTCGTTGAGCAAGGAGTAGCTCTTGTCTATTCCATATTTGGCTTAAGGAACTTTATCTGTGCTCATTTCAATCTCTGGTTTTATGCAGCACCCCAACTCACCTTTCCCCTTAAGCAAGCATAAGTTGGTTTTCTAAATTTGAGACCCTGTTCTGTTCTGTAATTCAGTTCCTGTGTAGCCAAGGTTACATTCCGTGTATTAGTGATATCTTATGATGTTTCTTTTTCTGTGTGACTTATTTCAGTTAGAATCACCATACCTGAATCCACTCATTGTGCTACTAAGGGCCTGATGACATAGATTTCATTGCTGAGTGATATTGCTTTATAAGTAAATACCACAACTTCTTTATCCATTTTTCACTTTCTGCGATGTTGAACTTGTACTGTAAACGAGGTTCTTGTAAACAGAGGCGTCCCAAACTTTGGGGTGGCTGTGTCTTTTTGATTTTAATTTCCCTAAGCTATAGGACCATAAGTGGAAGTGCCCTAGGCTCTGTTGCTTTGTTTTTTAGATGTTTCAGGAAACACCATACACTTCTCCCGAGTGTCTGTTGGCAATTTACATCCCGCCCATCAGCATAACAATGCTCCCAGTTCTCCATGGCCTGTCCTGCCTTTCTGGATTTTATTCTTTTTTCAGATGGCCCTTTTGACCGGGGGGAAGTGAGACTTCATTGTAGTGCAGATTTCCTTTGCAAGTTTGCTTGGTTGGCCAAAAAGTGCGTATGCGTTTTTTCCTGAATATATTCAGGAAAAAACGCATACGCCCTTTTTGGCCAAGTGCATCATTGTGGACGTTCTGCCTCTTTTCCTATGCTTTCAATGCAATTCCAGTCTACCTCCTGAAATCGGTTTCCTGCAATTCTGCCCCGCTTTCAAGTCCTCTTGGCAGCCTTACTTCAGTATATTTTTGGACGATAGCTGTCATTTATAACTCTGCAGGTTTGTGAATTACAGTGCCCCTGAGCTCCTTTCTTCAACTCGCTTTCTTGTGAGCTGGCCGCAACACCGCAGGATGGCTTCAGGCCCTAATCTGGTTCCGGCACGGCACGCTGAGCCTTTGGTTAATTCCTCTTCCTGGTGGGAAATGAGAGTTAAATTTGCCCGTCCAGACACCTGCAGCTAGTCTCTCATTGGTTCTCGCTATTCCTGTTCATCTTCCGCAGAAATTGCAAACTGGGCCAAACAGGACGTTAAAGGCCCTGACTCTCCAAGTGGGGAGAGTGTTAGTAAAGCATCTGGAATGTTGCACCCGAGTATCAGGGGAGGAAAACTGAGACATATTGGAACACGTCTCCCATTCACACGGTTGATCATACTCTGGGTTCCACATGCATGTTTTAGCTGAAGGAAGAATACCTTAAACCTGGGTAGTTGAAACCCGTGGAATGGGTACCATGCAATATGACTTCAAAGGGTCTTCATTTGCTCACCGAACCTCTCCAATCCTATCACTGCTGCGTTTATGCCCCTGTACACACGCTTGATTCTCTTTTGGAGACATAGCAATCCATAGGTTTAAAGATACTTACTAGTCAGGTACATTCTTAGGCGTTTAATATGGGGTGTTGAGTCCATTTCGTTGAGCAAGGAGTAGCTCTTGTCTATTCCATATTTGGCTTAAGGAACTTTATCTGTGCTCATTTCAATCTCTGGTTTTATGCAGCACCCCAACTCACCTTTCCCCTTAAGCAAGCATAAGTTGGTTTTCTAAATTTGAGACCCTGTTCTGTTTTGGAGTTCAGTTCCTGTGTAGCCAAGTTTACATTCCGTGTATTAGTGATATCTTATGATGTTTCTTTTTCTGTGTGACTTATTTCAGTTAGAATCATCGTACCTGAATCCACTCATTATGCTGCTACGGGCCTGATGACATAGATTTCATTTCTGAGTGATACTGCATTGTACATAAGTACCACAAGTTCATTATCCATTTTTCACTTTCTGTGATACTGAACTTATACGGTAAATGAGGTTCTTGTAAACAGAGGCGTCCCAAACTTTGGGGTGGCTGTGTCTTTTTGATTTTAATTTCCCTAAGCTATAGGACCATAAGTGGAAGTGCCCTAGGCTCTGTTGCTTTGTTTTTTAGATGTTTCAGGAAACACCATACACTTCTCCCGAGTGTCTGTTGGCAATTTACATCCCGCCCATCAGCATAACAAGGCTCCCAGTTCTCCATGGCCTGTCCTGCCTTTCTGGATTTTACACTTTTTTCAGATGGCCCTTTTGACCGGGGGGAAGTGAGACTTCATTGTAGTGCAGATTTCCTTTGTAAGCTTGCTTGGTTGGCCAAAAAGGGCGTATGCGTTTTTTCCTGAATATATTCAGGAAAAAACGCATACGCCCTTTTTGGCCAAGTGCATCATTGTGGACGTTCTGCCTCTTTTCCTATGCTTTCAATGCAATTCCAGTCTACCTCCTGAAATCGGTTTCCTGCAATTCTGCCCCGCTTTCAAGTCCTCTTGGCAGCCTTACTTCAGTATATTTTTGGACGATAGCTGTCATTTATAACTCTGCAGGTTTGTGAATTACAGTACCCCTGAGCTCCTTTCTTCAACTCGCTTTCTTGTGAGCTGGCCGCAACACCGCAGGATGGCTTCAGGCCCTAATCTGGTTCCGGCACGGCACGCTGAGCCTTTGGTTAATTCCTCTTCCTGGTGGAAATGAGAGTTAAATTTGCCCGTCCAGACACCTCCAGCTAGTCTCTCATTGGTTCTCCCTATTCCTGTTCATCTTCCACAGAAATTGCAAACTGGGCCAAACAGGAGGTTAAAGGGACTGACTCTCCAAGTCGGGAGAGTGTTAGTAAAGCGTCTGGAATGTTGCACCCGAGTACCAGGGTACGAAAACTGAGACATATTTGAACACGTCTCCCGATCACATGGTTGATCATACTCTAGGTTCCACATGCATGTTTTAGCTGCAGGAAGAATACCTTAAACCTGGGTAGTTGAAACCCGTGGAATGGGTACCATGCAATATGACTTCAAAGGGTCTTCATTTGCTCACCGAACCTCTCCAATCCTATCACTGCTGCGTTTATGCCCCTGTACACATGCTTGATTCTCTTTCGGAGACATAGCAATCCATAGGTTTTAAGATACTTACTAGTCAGGTACATTCTTAGGCGTTTAATATGCGGTGTTGAGTCCATTTCGTTGAGCAAGGAGTAGCTCTTGTCTATTCCATATTTGGCTTAAGGAACTTTATCTGTGCTCATTTCAATCTCTGGTTTTATGCAGCACCCCAACTCACCTTTACCCTTAAGCAAGCATAAGTTGGTTTTCTAAATTTGAGACCCTGTTCTGTTTTGGAATTCAGTTCCTGTGTAGCCAAGTTTACATTCCGTGTATTAGTGATATCTTATGATGTTTCTTTTTCTGTGTGACTTATTTCAGTTAGAATCATCATACCTGAATCCACTCATTGTGCTGCTAAGGGCCTGATGACGTAGATTTCATTGCTGAGTGATATTGCTTTGTAAGTAAATACCACAACTTCTTTATCCATTTTTCACTTTCTGCGATGTTGAACTTGTACTGTAAACGAGGTTCTTGTAAACAGAGCTGTTGCAAACTTTGGGGTGGCTGTGTCTTTTTGATTTTAATTTCCCTAAGCTATAGGACCATAAGTGGAAGTGCCCTAGGCTCTGTTGCTTTGTTTTTTAGATGTTTCAGGAAACACCATACACTTCTCCCGAGTGTCTGTTGGCAATTTACATCCCGCCCATCAGCATAACAAGGCTCCCAGTTCTCCATGGCCTGTCCTGCCTTTCTGGATTTTACACTTTTTTCAGATGGTCCTTTTGACCGGGGGGAAGTGAGACTTCATTGTAGTGCAGATTTCCTTTGCAAGCTTGCTTGGTTGGCCAAAAAGGGCGTATGCGTTTTTTCCTGAATATATTCAGGAAAAAACGCATACGCCCTTTTTGGCCAAGTGCATCATTGTGGACGTTCTGCCTCTTTTCCTATGCTTTCAATGCAATTCCAGTCTACCTCCTGAAATCGGTTTCCTGCAATTCTGCCCCGCTTTCAAGTCCTCTTGGCAGCCTTACTTCAGTATATTTTTGGACGATAGCTGTCATTTATAACTCTGCAGGTTTGTGAATTACAGTGCCCCTGAGCTCCTTTCTTCAGCTCGCTTTCTTGTGAACTGGCCGCAACACCGCAGGATGGCTTCAGGCCCTTATCTGGTTCCGGCACGGCACGCTGAGCCTTTGGTTATTTCCTCTTCCTGGTGGGAAATGAGAGTTAAATTTGCCCGTCCAGACACCTCCAGCTAGTCTCTCATTGGTTCTCCCTATTCCTGTTCATCTTCCGCAGAAATTGCAAACTGGGCCCAACAGGAGGTTAAAGGGACTGACTCTCCAAGTGGGGAGAGTGTTAGTAAAGCGTCTGGAATGTTGCACCCGAGTACCAGGGGAGGAAAACTGAGACATATTTGAACACGTCTCCCGTTCACACGGTTGATCATACTCTGGGTTCCACGTGCCTGTTTTAGCTGAAGGAAGAATAGCTTAAACCTGGAGAGTTGAGACCCGTGTAATGGATACCATGCAATATGACTTCAAAGGGTCTTCATTTGCTCACCGAACCTCTCCAATCCTATCACTGCTGCGTTTATGCACCTGTACACATGTTTGATTCTCTTTCGGAGACATAGCAATCCATAGATTTTAAGATACTTACTAGTCAGGTACATTCTTAGGCGTTTAATATACGGTGTTGAGTCCATTTCGTTGAGCAAGGAGTAGCTCTTGTCTATTCCATATTTGGCTTAAGGAACTTTATCTGTGCTCATTTCAATCTCTGGTTTTATGCAGCACCCCAACTCACCTTTCCCCTTAAGCAAGCATAAGTTGGTTTTCTAAATTTGAGACCCTGTTCTGTTCTGTAATTCAGTTCCTGTGTAGCCAAGGTTACATTCCGTGTATTAGTGATATCTTATGATGTTTCTTTTTCTGTGTGACTTATTTCAGTTAGAATCACCATACCTGAATCCACTCATTGTGCTACTAAGGGCCTGATGACATAGATTTCATTGCTGAGTGATATTGCTTTATAAGTAAATACCACAACTTCTTTATCCATTTTTCACTTTCTGCGATGTTGAACTTGTACTGTAAACGAGGTTCTTGTAAACAGAGGCGTCCCAAACTTTGGGGTGGCTGTGTCTTTTTGATTTTAATTTCCCTAAGCTATAGGACCATAAGTGGAAGTGCCCTAGGCTCTGTTGCTTTGTTTTTTAGATGTTTCAGGAAACACCATACACTTCTCCCGAGTGTCTGTTGACAATTTACATCCCGCCCATCAGCATAACAATGCTCCCAGTTCTCCATGGCCTGTCCTGCCTTTCTGGATTTTATTCTTTTTTCAGATGGCCCTTTTGACCGGGGGGAAGTGAGACTTCATTGTAGTGCAGATTTCCTTTGCAAGTTTGCTTGGTTGGCCAAAAAGTGCGTATGCGTTTTTTCCTGAATATATTCAGGAAAAAACGCATACGCCCTTTTTGGCCAAGTGCATCATTGTGGACGTTCTGCCTCTTTTCCTATGCTTTCAATGCAATTCCAGTCTACCTCCTGAAATCGGTTTCCTGCAATTCTGCCCCGCTTTCAAGTCCTCTTGGCAGCCTTACTTCAGTATATTTTTGGACGATAGCTGTCATTTATAACTCTGCAGGTTTGTGAATTACAGTGCCCCTGAGCTCCTTTCTTCAACTCGCTTTCTTGTGAGCTGGCCGCAACACCGCAGGATGGCTTCAGGCCCTAATCTGGTTCCGGCACGGCACGCTGAGCCTTTGGTTAATTCCTCTTCCTGGTGGGAAATGAGAGTTAAATTTGCCCGTCCAGACACCTCCAGCTAGTCTCTCATTGGTTCTCGCTATTCCTGTTCATCTTCCGCAGAAATTGCAAACTGGGCCAAACAGGACGTTAAAGGCCCTGACATTCCAAGTGGGGAGAGTGTTAGTAAAGCATCTGGAATGTTGCACCCGAGTATCAGGGGAGGAAAACTGAGACATATTGGAACACGTCTCCCATTCACACAGTTGATCATACTCTGGGTTCCACATGCATGTTTTAGCTGAAGGAAGAATACCTTAAACCTGGGTAGTTGAAACCCGTGGAATGGGTACCATGCAATATGACTTCAAAGGGTCTTCATTTGCTCACCGAACCTCTCCAATCCTATCACTGCTGCGTTTATGCCCCTGTACACACGCTTGATTCTCTTTTGGAGACATAGCAATCCATAGGTTTAAAGATACTTACTAGTCAGGTACATTCTTAGGCGTTTAATATGGGGTGTTGAGTCCATTTCGTTGAGCAAGGAGTAGCTCTTGTCTATTCCATATTTGGCTTAAGGAACTTTATCTGTGCTCATTTCAATCTCTGGTTTTATGCAGCACCCCAACTCACCTTTCCCCTTAAGCAAGCATAAGTTGGTTTTCTAAATTTGAGACCCTGTTCTGTTTTGGAGTTCAGTTCCTGTGTAGCCAAGTTTACATTCCGTGTATTAGTGATATCTTATGATGTTTCTTTTTCTGTGTGACTTATTTCAGTTAGAATCATCGTACCTGAATCCACTCATTATGCTGCTACGGGCCTGATGACATAGATTTCATTTCTGAGTGATACTGCATTGTACATAAGTACCACAAGTTCATTATCCATTTTTCACTTTCTGTGATACTGAACTTATACGGTAAATGAGGTTCTTGTAAACAGAGGCGTCCCAAACTTTGGGGTGGCTGTGTCTTTTTGATTTTAATTTCCCTAAGCTATAGGACCATAAGTGGAAGTGCCCTAGGCTCTGTTGCTTTGTTTTTTAGATGTTTCAGGAAACACCATACACTTCTCCCGAGTGTCTGTTGGCAATATACATCCCGCCCATCAGCATAACAAGGCTCCCAGTTCTCCATGGCCTGTCCTGCCTTTCTGGATTTTACACTTTTTTCAGATGGCCCTTTTGACCCGGTGGAAGTGAGACTTCATTGTAGTGCAGATTTCCTTTGCAAGCTTACTTGGTTGGCCAAAAAGTGCGTATGCGTTTTTTCCTGAATATATTCAGGAAAAAACGCATATGCCCTTTTTGGCCAAGTGCATCATTGTCGAGGTTCTGACTCTCTTCATATGTGTTCAATGCAATTCCAGTCTACCTACTGAAATCGGTTTCCTGCAATTCTGCCTTGCTTTCAATGCCTCTTCATAGCCTTACCTCAATATATTTTTTGAAAATAGTTGGCCTTTATAACTCTGCAGGTTTTTGAATTGCAGTGGCCCTTAGCTCCATTTTTCAGCTCTTATTTTTGTGGTCTTGCCCCATAACCACAGGATTCCTTGAAGCCCTATTTTTCTTCTGGGGCACCTTGCTGTGCCTTTGGTTAATTCTTCTTACTGATGTGACATTAGAGTGACATGTGCCCATTGAAACCGCTACAGCTAGTTTCTCACTGGTTCCCCCTATTCCCATTCATCCTCCGCACTAACTGCAGACTGTGCAATACCAGAACTTAAAGGCATTGACTCTCCATGTGGGGATGTTGTTAGTAAAGTGGCTGGAATGTCGATCCGGAGCCCCAGGAGAGGAAAAATGAGGTGCATTTTAGAAACCTTTCCCGATCATATGGTATACCAGTCGCTGGGTTTCCCAAGCATGGTTTAGCTGTAGGAAGATTCCCTTCAACCTGGAGTGTTGGGACCCTTGGAATGAGTAGCATGAAGTATTGCATTAAACTTTCGGCAGTTGCTCACCAAAGCTCACCAATCCTCTCAGCCCCAAGTGTCCAGCCTTATGTCTTATCCAGCTGTGGGTTTATATGTGGTCAATCCAGGTTGCATCACAGCCCCTGAGCGAATTTTGTAAGAATTTTTCTCTCTTTCATTGTTTCAGCGTTTTGTTTTTAAAATTTATTTCTATAATGGGGTTTAGCTCATTTTCACTGCTGTGTTTGTGCCGCTCTGCACACACTTGATTCCCTTATGGAGATATATCAATACATGGGTTTTAAGATTCTTATTACTCAGATATATTTCTCTGCGGTGTATAGGGTGTGTTGAGGCCAGTTCATTGAGCAAGGTGTAGATCTTGTCTAATACCTATTTGGTTTATTGAACGGTATCTGTGCTAATTTCAAACTCTGGTTTTATGCATCACCCCACCTCTCCTTTCCCCTTAAGCTGACATAAGTGTGTTTTCTAAATGTGAGACACTGTTCTGTTCTGTAATTCATTTCTTGTGCAGCCATATTTACCCTCCCTCTATAAGTGATATCTTATGATATGTTTCTTTTTCTGTTTGACTTATTTCAAGTAGTATTATCGGACCTAAATCCACTCTTTATCCTTCTACTAGCCTTATTACATTGATTTCATGGTGAAGAGATATTCCATTGTACATAAGTACCACATCTTCTTTATCCATTGTTCTCTTTCCTGGGATATTTAAGGTGTACTGAAGTTGAGGTTCTTGTAAACAGAGTAGCCCTAAACTGTGGTGTGCTTGTGTCTTGTTGATTTTTAGACTTCCCTAGATATACTCCCATGATTGGAAGTGTCCTATGCTCTGTAGCTCTGTTTTTTAGATGATTTAGGAACCACCATACACTTCTCCAGAGTGGCTCTCGGCAGTTCACACACTGCCCATCAGCGTATAAAGGCTCCCTGTTCTCCATGGCCTGTCCTGCATTTCTGGTTTTTACAATTTTTTAGGATGGCCCTTTTGACTGGTGGGAAATGAGACTTCTTTGTTGTGCACATTTGCATTGCTTGCTTGCTTCGTTGCCCATAAAGTGCGTATGCGTTTTTTTCCTGGATATAATCAGGAAAAAACGCATACGCCCTTTTGGGCCAACTGCATCATTGTCGAAATTCTGCCGCTTTTCATGTGCGTTAAAGACGAGTCCAATCTATCTCTTGAAATCTGTTTCTTGCAATTCTGTCTTGCATTCAGATCCTCTTCTTTGCCTTACCTCAACATATTTTTGGACGTTAGTTTTCATTTATAACTCTGCAGGTTTGTGAATTGCAGTGACCCTGAGCTCCATTTTTTAAGTTGCTCTTTTGTGAGCTGGCCTCAAACCCGCAGGATTGCTTCAGGCCCTATTTTGGCTCCGGCGAGGCAGGCTGAGCCTTTCTTTAATTCTTATTCTTAATGGGAAATTAGAGTGATATGTGCCCGTCCAAACCCCTACAACTATTCTCTCATTGGTTCCCCCTCTTCCCGTTCATCCTCCTCACAATTTGCAAAATGTGTGAAACAGAAGTTTAAATGTGCTGATTCTCCAAGTGGGGAGATTCTAAGTAGCGTGGCTGGAATGGTGAACAGGAGCACCAGGAGAGGATAAATGAGGTGCATTTTAGACACATCTCCCGATCACATGGTGTACAGTCCTCTGGGTTTTCCATGCATGTTTTAGCTGTAGGAAGATCCCTTGAACCTGCAGATTTGGGACCCATTGAATGGGTACCAGGTAGTATTACTTTAAAGGGTGTGCATTTCCTCACCCAACCTCACATTTCTCTTAGCGCAAACAGTTTCCAGCCTTATGTCTCATCCTGCTGTGGGTCTAGATGTGTTCAATCCATGTTGCATCACCGTCCCTGAGGAAAAGTTGTAAGAGGTTTTCTCTGTCTCTCTGTCGTTTATTTTTTTCAATTTATTACTATATTGGTTACAGCTGATTTTCAAAGCTCTGTTTCTTGCTGCTGTACATCCACTTGATTCACGTACAGAGAGACATCAATAAATTCTTTTTCAGATTCTTACCAGTCGTATATATTCTTTTCCGGTGACTTGAGTGTGCTGAGTGCAGTTCTTTTAGCTACCGTGTAGGCCTTGTTGATTATCAGTTTGGTATTTGGAATGGTATCTTTGCTAATTTCAACCTCCTGGATGATGCCTCACCCCTCCCCACCTTTCCCGTTTAGCAGCCTTATGCGTGTTTTCTACATATTTGACTATGTTTTTGTTTTGTAATTTATTTCATGTGTAGCCATTTTGGATTCCACCTTTAAGTGATAGCTTATGATATGTGTCTTTTTCTTTTTGAATTCTGTCACTTAGAATGATCATACGTAACTCCTCGGGAGTTGTTACAACTGGCCATATTTCATTGATTTCCAGGCTGAATAATATTCCACTCTACCTAAGTACCACATCTCTATCCATTTTTTCCCTCCAGAGACATTTAAGTTATATCCTAGTCGAGGATCTTTTAAACAGAGAGGGGGTAAACATTGGGGTGCCTGTGTCCTCTCGATTTTTGTTTTTCCCAAGATATACGCCCATGAGTGCAAGTGCCCTATGCTCTGTAGCTCATTTTTTAGATGCTTTAGTAAACACAATACACTTCTCCAGAATGGCCGTTGGCAATATACATTTCCACTATAAGTCTCACAGGGCTCCCTCTTCTCGTTGCCCTGTCCTGCATTTCTGTTGTTTACGCTTTATGAGGATGGCTCTTCTGACTGATGCGAAGTGATATCTTTTGTAGTATTGACTTCCAGTGCCCACCTGTTTGGTTGGCTAAAAAAGTGTATGCCCTTTTCTTGAATATATACAGAAAAAAACGCATACACCCTTTTTGGCCAACTGCAATGTTGGCAATGTTCAGCTCCTTTTCTTGTGCTTAATGGCGAGTCCTTTCTACCTCCTCAAATCCCTTTCCTGCCATTCTCCCTTGCTTACAAGTCCTTTTCTTTGACTTTCCTCAAGACATTTTTCAGTGATGGATATTTTCAACTCTGCAGTTTTGTGAATTTTACTGCCCCTGAGTTCCATTGTTCAACTTGTGTTTATGGGAACTGGCCACAAAGCAGCGGGATTTCCTCAAGCCCTATACTGTTTCCATGGGCAACCCTAGCCTTTGGTCAATTCGTCTTCCTGATTGGAAATTAGAGTGACATGTGCCTGTCTGAACACCTAGGACTTGTCTCTCATTGTTCCTCATCCTTCCGCTTCATCCTCTGGACAAATTCCAAACTGTACGCAACAGGATGTTGACAGTGCTGACATCTCCAAGTGGGGAGACTGTTAGTAAAGACGCTGGAGGGGTGAACCCGAGCACCAGGAGATGAGGAGATGAGATGCCTTTTCCAAACTCTTCCCGATCAGACGGTATACCATCCTCTGGGTGTGACAGACATGTTTTAGCAGTAGGAAGAGTCCCATTCATGTAAGGAGAACACCAGGGCTTTTTCAAAATCAGTGTCTCCCCGAAACCCAAACTGGGGAAGTTTTTAAGCTACGGCTACACATATGTTCATTAAGGGCCTTGGGAAGTAGGCAGAGTCCAAACTTTAGATAATTGAAGTCTTCAGGGTCAGAAGCACTCACCACCAGCTTCCCTTAGGCTACACTTTAACTGTCATTGATAGATGATGTCAATAAAAATATCTATTCTTTTTCAGATTATTTCCCCTTATAGGTTATTGCAAAATGTTGAGTGTAGTTCCCTGTGCTATACAGTAGTTCCTTGTTGATGATCTATTTTATACATAGCAGTGTGTATGTGTTAATTCCAAACTGTTAATTTATCCCTCCTCCCACCTTTCCCCTTTGGTAATAATAAATTATAAGATTTTATACTTCTCAGAAATGGGGGAGCTGAAAGAGAGGTATCATTTTCAATGGAAAAGCATTTAAAACAGGATTGAAGGTTTAACCAAGATTATTAGATGTACATCCTTGGAAAGAAATCACTTCGTTTCTCTAATATTGACCTGACAAATAAGACAAACCTTTTCACTGAACTTGCTTATAAAAAGTGATGGAAATATCAAATGGAAGTGTTAAAAACATCTTATTTTACCCGAGCCTTATACACTGTTCTATGTTAACTACAGTTTGGCTCACACATCTGTTCATTGAGGTTACAATAGTCTCAATTTCTGTTACTGATCCTCCAGAGTGGACCCCAACAAGTGTCCCCCTGCCCAGTGTCATTGGGGCCAACAGATCGAGACTGAGTTTGGTTCACAAGCAAAGGAAACTTTATATTTTGATCAGAGAATGGAGAAGTGAGAGCATGCACTACCCCGTGGGCTGTGGGCTGGGCTGCTGTGTAGAGATCCTGTCAGAGTCAGTGGGAGGGAGGGAGGGGGCGGAGCTCTCGAGGGCCGGGTTGGCTGTAGCTCAGGCTCTATATCGTGGAGTCTGCACTGGGCCCCAGGAGCTGAGGTGTCGACCCAGCCATTCTGCACTAGGAAATCTGGTCTGAAGTGCCAGGTGTGGAACCTCTGCATGCGGGACCCTAGGAGCACGTGAAATTAGACAAAGCACAAAGGATAAAAAAGGTTAGACTTGACTTTATTGCCCAGATTCTATTTTTATCTCCCAGGGATTTTTAATGGGCTTTGCTGGGGACAAACCCCTCCTCTGCTTTTTGTCCCGTTCCTCATTCTTGGAGTGCTGAGGGTGCAGACCCTTCTTCTGTAACTGCTGAGTGCTGAGTTGGGAGCCCTCATACCCTGGGGCGAGGGTCAGAGCTTCTCCCCAGCAGCCTCCCGGTGACGTTGATTGTCCCCAGGACCCCTGCCTCCCTGCTCGTCCACCTGAGCACCAGCATTGGAAGTGTTATAGATTCTAATGACCTTTAAGGGTCCAGGAAAGAGATGTGCAGAGACGCTGTGGGGGCCGGTTTCACCCCGCCCCACATTTGTTTGGCCACCTTAGGCTGACCGTTTCTGCCAGCCTAGATGCTCTGACCAGTAGTCTGCGCTTTCTTCAATTAGGCCCCTGAATTAACGTACAAACAGCACCAGGTGTCAGAGCCCTGCCCGCTCAACTCCCAGACAGTCCAGGGTCAGTGGTGATCAAGGACCATGATGGCCACTGAGTCAACAGCCTTTTGAAGTAAACAGGAGTCCAGCCGGTCTTATTGGCCACCATCATCACGGTGTCTGTAGGCTTTTCTATGGTGACAGTGTGGTATACTGTTCCCCCGCCAAGATTATTAGCTCCCCTCTGGGTGCAGTAAGTCCTGCAAGCAGTAGTCTACTCTTTTGGGACACACTCTTGTTGTTTTATGAGAGAAACTCCAGGTCAAGTGATGTTCACACGAGTCGTCATGGTGCCCTGTTGCCCCCGGTTATCTCTCTGGATGTTGGAGTTGGAGGGCCTCCTCACTCGAGGTCGGTGTGCCCGCGGAGCGAACCCTGCAACTTCAGGGCATGGTTGGTGGTTAGGATCACCACGTGGGGTCCTTTTCCCTTAGGAGGGAGGTGGCCTTTTGGGCTGCTGATTTCCAGGTTTTTAGATACCGCCAGTATCTTGGCCAGATGTGGCAGTGGGCCAAGCCCCTTAGTGACCGTAGTTTATCCTACCTGGATGGCATTCTTGCATTGTTCCATTTCAAGTGGTCCCAGTTTTTGCACTAATTCTCCAATGGCGATTCACCTTTCACCGGGAATGTAAAGGTCAAAGGGTTTAGCTAAATTAGGGAGTTCCAGGGCAAGGGTCTGAATTGACTGCTCTTTCCATTCTTGAAAGGCCACTTCTGGATTCTATTCAAAAGGATCATCATCTTTTCCTTTCAGTGTTTCATATAGAGGCCCAGCTAGTAGACTGTAGTTAGGGATCCAGAAGCAGCAAACCCTGGCCTCCCCAGGAACCCCTAAGCTGTCTTCTAGTTTTAGAAAGGGGTAAGGCTGAAAATGGTTTCTTCCCTTTCCTGGGATGGGCTTCTCCGACCTTCTGTGAGAATGAAGCCCAGGCAGGTCACTGCAGTCTGTGATATTTGAGCTTTTTCTTGGACAACTTCTATCCTTTATTGGCTTGGTAGTTCAGAGGCCTCCTTAGTAGGGCTAGCAATCAGAATTTCGCCTGCATATTGAAGGAGGGTTTCCTTTTCCAGAGGTAGAACTTTTAGGTCTTTAGCTAAGCTTTCCCCAAAGATGGTGTGGGAATTTTTGCACCCTTGGGGCCGAACGGCCCGGAAGTATTGTTTTAGTTGTATGTTGAGTCCTGCCACTCACAAGCCAAAATTTCTTGTGACTCTGGGACTAATGGAATACAAAAGAAGGCATCATTGAAGACTAATACAGAATACCATGTCCTGGTGGTTGGTAGAATGACCAGCAGGGTGTAGGAATTAGGAGCAACTGGAGGTATATCCTCGGTGGCTTCACTGACTGTCCTGACATCCTTTACCAGGTCTCCAGCAGCCCATGGGACTCTCGTGGTCAGACCAATCCCAGAATATGGAGCTCACCTGGGCAGGTACCCCACCCCCACCCCAGCCCACGGAGCTCTCGTGGTCAGGCCCCTCCCAGGATACAGAGCTACCCTTGCAGGTACCGTGGCAGGGCTGGGCACACAGGAACC
Source organism: Pseudorca crassidens (assembly GCF_039906515.1). Taxonomy (NCBI): domain Eukaryota; kingdom Metazoa; phylum Chordata; class Mammalia; order Artiodactyla; family Delphinidae; genus Pseudorca; species Pseudorca crassidens. Next base: position 106,709,704 of record NC_090301.1, read on the forward strand.
GTGCACATAGCCCTCATTGCAGAGCACCCCCAGCTCACCTGTCGCTCAGAGCTGACACAGAGCACCTCAGAGCAGGACTTGAACTAACAAACAGCAGCTGCGACAGGTCTGTAACCCTGGGCATCACTCCGTGAGGCCTCCCTCCACCTGGTCTTCCAGAGACTTCCACTGCACCCGGGGCACCAGGCCTCTGTCTCCAACCACCACCCACCCCTCCTCTCCCTGACTCCTGGGTTCCTCTCATTAGGAGAGGGTTTTCTTGAAGTTGTCTCCCACTCATGGGCCAGATAAAATGATTAGAAAACAAGCCAAAGCTGCAGCCCCTTGTCTATCCTGACTCTCAGGAGCCCACACCTGTTCCTTGGACCTGGCCGGTTCAGCAAGTTCCATTTTCTGCAACTGTGAGCCCCTGAGGGGTGATGATTGGCTGACCTGGGCAGCCTTACCGTGCCGGCCAGCCCTCCCCAGGTGTGCCTGGGTTGAGATCAATATAAATACCACTCCAGGCAGCAAGAGCCCCTGCAGCCGTGCCTGACGCCATTTTCTCTGCCCTGTCAGCAGTCTCGGGGCTGGGCTGGTGGGAGGGAGTGAGAGGCCACGGCTTTGTGGGTGGCCCAGTGTGAGTGGGGCTCTGCTGGACTTTCTGCAGCAGTTGCCAGGCTGCCACCTGCTAAAGAAGAGGATGTGTCACCCATACCTGCTGCTGGAATTTCTCCCTGGGCAGAGGTGAGGAAGGAAAAAAGCAGTGGGGGCAGGGACAGGACGGGTATCTCAGGCAGGGAAATGGAAATCTTCCAGAAGAGCACCCAGGGCCAGGACCATCCTGGCTGGCCTGCAGGCACCAAGTCGGCCGGCATGCTGTCACTCGTGTGGCTCTATGGCCCTTCCTCTAGGCTTTCAAGTCCTTGTATATATTCAGGTGTTTTACCTGGGACGGGTGGGAATAGTTCAGCAGCAACTGGCCTGGGGCTCAGCTCACGTTTACTCACAGATGCCTCGGCACGGTGCCCCAGCTTTGCAATGAGGACGCTTGTTGCGTGGGGGCTGCTGGCTGAATGGGAGACGATTCCCCACCACTGACCAACTTCAGAATTGTTTACAACTGGAGCAAGTGCCCTGATACGGTTTTCCTCTGTGTAACTGGTGGGTTCTGTGTTTTTTTCTCTTTTTCGTTTTTGGTTCAAGGTAGATTTTATTCTTCTTTTTTGTATTTACAGATATAAGCATGGAAATAATTTATTCATATAAATACATGTATGTGCAGGGAATAATTGTTTTTTCTGTTTTATTTTTTAAATTTTATTTCTTTTTAATTTTGAATTTTATTTTATATTTTTATACAGCAGGTTCTTATTGGTTATCTATTTTATACATATAAATGTATACATGCCAATCCCAGTCTCTCAACTCCTCCCACCACCACCCCCCCAACAGCTTTCCCCCCTTGTTGTCCATACGTTTGTTGTCTACATCTGTTGCTCTATTTATGCCTTGCAAAATGGTTAATCTGTACAGTTTTTCTAGGTTCCACATATATGCATGAATATACAAGATTTGTTTTTCTCTTTCTGACTTACTTCACTCTGTATGACAGTCTCTAGATCCATCGACGTCTCTACAAATGACCCAATTTCATTCCTTTTCATGGCTTAGTAATATTCCATTTTATATATGTACCACAGCTTTATGCATTCGTCTGTCTGTGGGCATTTAGGTTGCTTCCATTACCTCGATATTGTAAATAGTGATGCAATGAACATTGCGGTGAATGACTCTTTTTGATTTATGGTTTTGTCTGGGTATATGTCCAGTACTGGGATTGCTGTATCATATGGTAATTCTATTGTTAGTTTCTTAAGAAATTCCATATTGTTCTCCATAATGACTGTATCAATTTATATTCCCAACAATAGTGGAAGAGGGTTCCTTTTCGCCACACCCTTTCCAGCATTTTTTGTTTGTAGATTTTCTATGATGCCTATTCTACCAGGTGTGAGGTGATACCTCATTGTTGAATCCATTTCGTTGAGCAAGGGGTAGGTCTTGTCTATTACATATTTGGCTTATGGAACGGTATCTGTGCTAATTTCAAACTCTGCTTTCATGCAGCACCCCAACTCACCTTCCCCCTTAAGCAGGCATAAGTTGGTTTTCTAAACTTGAGACCCTGTTCTGTTTTGTAATTCAGTTCATGTGTAGCCAAGTTCACATTCTGTGTATTAGTGATACCTTATGATGTTTCTTCTTCTGTGTGACTTATTTCACTTAGAATCATCGTGCCTCAATCCACTCATTATGCTGGCATGGGCCTGGTGACATAGATTTCATTGCTGAGTGGTGTTCTGTTGTACATAAGTACCGCAACTTCTTTATCCATTATTTGCTCTCTGGGATATTAAACTTGTGCCGTAGAAGAGATTTCTGTAAAAAGAGCCGTCCCAAATTTTGGGGTGGCTGTGTCTTTTTGATTTTAATTTCCCTAAGCTATAGGACCATAAGTGGAAGTGCCCTTGGCTCTGTTGCTTTGTTTTCTAGGTGTTTCAGGAAACACCATACACTTCTCCCGAGTGTCTGTTGGCAATGTACATCCCGCCCATCAGCATAACAAGGCTCCCAGTTCTCCATGGCCTGTCCTGCCTTTCTGGATTTTACACTTTTTTCAGATGGCCCTTTTGACCGGGGGGAAGTGAGACTTCATTGTAGTGCAGATTTCCTTTGCAAGCTTGCTTGGTTGGCCAAAAAGGGCGTATGCGTTTTTTCCTGAATATATTCAGGAAAAAACGCATACGCCCTTTTTGGCCAAGTGCATCATTGTGGACGTTCTGCCTCTTTTCCTATGCTTTCAATGCAATTCCAGTCTACCTCCTGAAATCGGTTTCCTGCAATTCTGCCCCGCTTTCAAGTCCTCTTGGCAGCCTTACTTCAGTATATTTTTGGACGATAGCTGTCATTTATAACTCTGCAGGTTTGTGAATTACAGTGCCCCTGAGCTCCTTTCTTCAACTCGCTTTCTTGTGAGCTGGCCGCAACACCGCAGGATGGCTTCAGGCCCTAATCTGGTTCCGGCACGGCACGCTGAGCCTTTGGTTATTTCCTCTTCCTGGTGGGAAATGAGAGTTAAATTTGCCCGTCCAGACACCTCCAGCTAGTCTCTCATTGGTTCTCGCTATTCCTGTTCATCTTCCGCAGAAATTGCAAACTGGGCCAAACAGGAGGTTAAAGGGACTGACTCTCCAAGTCGGGAGAGTGTTAGTAAAGCGTCTGGAATGTTGCACCCGAGTACCAGGGTACGAAAACTGAGACATATTTGAACACGTCTCCCGATCACATGGTTGATCATACTCTAGGTTCCACATGCATGTTTTAGCTGAAGGAAGAATACCTTAAACCTGGGTAGTTGAAACCCGTGGAATGGGTACCATAAAATATGACTTCAAAGGGTCTTCATTTGCTCACCGAACCTCTCCAATCCTATCACTGCTGCGTTTATGCCCCTGTACACATGCTTGATTCTCTTTCGGAGACATAGCAATCCATAGGTTTTAAGATACTTACTAGTCAGGTACATTCTTAGGCGTTTAATATGTGGTGTTGAGTCCATTTCGTTGAGCAAGGAGTAGCTCTTGTCTATTCCATATTTGGCTTAAGGAACTTTATCTGTGCTCATTTCAATCTCTGGTTTTATGCAGCACCCCAACTCACCTTTACCCTTAAGCAAGCATAAGATGGTTTTCTAAATTTGAGACCCTCTTCAGTTCTGTAATTCAGTTCCTGTGTAGCCAAGTTTACATTCCGTGTATTACTGATATCTTATGATGTTTCTTTTTCTGTGTGACTTATTTCAGTTAGAATCATCATACCTGAATCCACTCATTATGCTGCTATGGGCCTAATGACATAGATTACATTGCTGAGTGATACTGCATTGTACGTAAGTACCACAAGTTCTTTATCCATTTTTCACTTTCTGTGATATTGACCTTGTACGGTAAACGAGGTTCTTGTAAACAGAGGCATCCCAAACTTTGGGGTGGCTGTGTCTTTTTGATTTTAATTTCACTAAGCTATAGGACCATAAGTGGAAGTGCCCTATTCTCTGTTGCTTTGTTTTTTAGATGTTTCAGGAAACACCATACACTTGTCCCAAGTGTGTGTTGACAATTTACATCCCGCCCATCAGCATAAAAATGCTTCCAGTTCTCCATGGCCTGTCCTGCCTTCCTGGATTTTACACTTTTTTCAGATGGCCCTTTTCACCGGGGGGAAGTGAGACTTCATTGTAGTGCAGATTTCCTTTGCAAGCTTGCTTGGTTGGCCAAAAAGGGCGTATGCGTTTTTTCCTGAATATATTCACGAAAAAACGCATACGCCCTTTTTGGCCAAGTGCATCATTGTGGACCTTCTGCCTCTTTTCCTATGCTTTCAATGCAATTCCAGTCTACCTCCTGAAATGGGTTTCCTGCAATTCTGCCCCGCTTTCAAGTCCTCTTGGCAGCCTTACTTCAGTATATTTTTGGACGATAGCTGTCATTTATAACTCTGCAGGTTTGTGAATTACAGTGCCCCTGAGCTCCTTTCTTCAACTCGCTTTCTTGTGAGCTGGCCGCAACACCGCAGGATGGCTTCAGACCCTAATCTGGTTGCGGCACAGCACGCTGAGCCTTTGGTTAATTCCTCTTCCTGGTGGGAAATGAGAGTGAAATTTGCCCGTCCAGACACCTCCAGCTAGTCTCTCATTGGTTCTCGCTATTCCTGTTCATCTTCCGCAGAAATTGCAAACTGGGCCAAACAGGAGGTTAAAGGGACTGACTCTCCAAGTCGGGAGAGTGTTAGTAAAGCGTCTGGAATGTTGCACCCGAGTACCAGGGTACGAAAACTGAGACATATTTGAACACGTCTCCCGATCACATGGTTGATCATACTCTAGGTTCCACATGCATGTTTTAGCTGAAGGAAGAATACCTTAAACCTGGGTAGTTGAAAACCGTGGAATGGGTACCATGCAATATGACTTCAAAGGGTCTTCATTTGCTCACCGAACCTCTCCAATCCTATCACTGCTGCGTTTATGCCCCTGTACACATGCTTGATTCTCCTTCGGAGACATAGCAATCCATAGGTTTTAAGATACTTACTAGTCAGGTACATTCTTAGGCGTTTAATATGCGGTGTTGAGTCCATTTCGTTGAGCAAGGAGTAGCTCTTGTCTATTCCATATTTGGCTTAAGGAACTTTATCTGTGCTCATTTCAATCTCTGGTTTTATGCAGCACCCCAACTCACCTTTCCCCTTAAGCAAGCATAAGTTGGTTTTCTAAATTTGAGACCCTGTTCTGTTCTGTAATTCAGTTCCTGTGTAGCCAAGTTTACATTCCGTGTATTACTGATATCTTATGATGTTTCTTTTTCTGTGTGACTTATTTCAGTTAGAATCATCATACCTGAATCCACTCATTGTGCTGCTAAGGGCCTGATGACATAGATTTCATTGCTGAGTGATATTGTTTTGTAAGTAAATACCACAACTTCTTTATCCATTTTTCACTTTCTGCGATGTTGAACTTGTACTGTAAACGAGGTTCTTGTAAACAGAGCCGTTCCAAACTTTGGGGTGGCTGTGTCTTTTTGATTTTAATTTCCCTAAGCTATAGGACCATAAGTGGAAGTGCCCTAGGCTCTGTTGCTTTGTTTTTTAGATGTTTCAGGAAACACCATACACTTCTCCCGAGTGTCTGTTGGCAATTTACATCCCGCCCATCAGCATAACAAGGCTCCCAGTTCTCCATGGCCTGTCCTGCCTTTCTGGACTTTACACTTTTTTCAGATGGCCCGTTTGACCGGGGGGAAGTGAGACTTCATTGTAGTGCAGATTTCCTTTGCAAGCTTGCTTGGTTGGCCAAAAAGTGCGTATGCGTTTTTTCCTGAATATATTCAGGAAAAAACGCATACGCCCTTTTTGGCCAAGTGCATCATTGTGGACGTTCTGCCTCTTTTCCTATGCTTTCAATGCAATTCCAGTCTACCTCCTGAAATCGGTTTCCTGCAACTCTGCCCCGCTTTCAAGTCCTCTTGGCAGCCTTACTTCAGTATATTTTTGGACGATAGCTGTCATTTATAACTCTGCAGGTTTGTGAATTACAGTGCCCCTGAGCTCCTTTCTTCAACTCGCGTTCTTGTGAGCTGTCCGCAACACTGCAGGATGATTTCAGGCCCTAATCTGGTTCCGGCACGGCACGCTGAGCCTTTGGTTATTTCCTCTTCCTGGTGGGAAATGAGAGTTAAATTTGCCCGTCCAGACACCTCCAGCTAGTCTCTCATTGGTTCTCGCTATTCCTGTTCATCTTCCGCAGAAATTGCAAACTGGGCCAAACAGGAGGTTAAAGGCCCTGACTCTCCAAGTGGGGAGAGTGTTAGTAAAGCGTCTGGAATGTTGCACCCGAGAATCAGGGGAGGAGAACTGAGACATATTTGAACACGTCTCCCGTTCACACGGTTGATCATACTCTTGGTTCCACATGCATGTTTTAGCTGAAGGAAGAATACCTTAAACCTGGGTAGTTGAAACCCGTGGAATGGGTACCATGCAATATGACTTCAAAGGGTCTTCATTTGCTCACCGAACCTCTCCAATCCTATCACTGCTGCGTTTATGCCCCTGTACACACGCTTGATTCTCTTTTGGAGACATCGCAATCCATAGGTTTAAAGATACTTACTAGTCAGGTACATTCTTAGGCGTTTAATATGGGGTGTTGAGTCCATTTCGTTGAGCAAGGAGTAGCTCTTGTCTATTCCATATTTGGCTTAAGGAACTTTATCTGTGCTCATTTCAATCTCTGGTTTTATGCAGCACCCCAACTCACCTTTCCCCTTAAGCAAGCATAAGTTGGTTTTCTAAATTTGAGACCCTGTTCTGTTTTGGAATTCAGTTCCTGTGTAGCCAAGTTTACATTCCGTGTATTAGTGATATCTTATGATGTTTCTTTTTCTGTGTGACTTATTTCAGTTAGAAGCATCGTACCTGAATCCACTCATTATGCTGCTACGGGCCTGATGACATAGATTTCATTGCTGAGTGATACTGCATTGTACGTAAGTACCACAAGTTCTTTATCCATTTTTCACTTTCTGTGATACTGAACTTGTACGGTAAACGAGGTTCTTGTAAACAGAGGCGTCCCAAACTTTGGGGTGGCTGTGTCTTTTTGATTTTAATTTCCCTAAGCTATAGGACCATAAGTGGAAGTGCCCTAGGCTCTGTTGCTTTGTTTTTTAGATGTTTCAGGAAACACCATACACTTCTCCCGAGTGTCTGTTGGCAATTTACATCCCGCCCATCAGCATAACAAGGCTCCCAGTTCTCCATGGCCTGTCCTGCCTTTCTGGATTTTACACTTTTTTCAGATGGCCCTTTTGACCGGGAGGAAGTGAGACTTCATTGTAGTGCAGATTTCCTTTGCAAGTTTGCTTGGTTGGCCAAAAAGGGCGTATGCGTTTTTTCCTGAATATATTCAGGAAAAAACACATACGCCCTTTTTGGCCAAGTGCATCATTGAGGACGTTCTGCCTCTTTTCCTATGCTTTCAATGCAATTCCAGTCTACCTCCTGAAATCGGTTTCCTGCAATTCTGCCCTGCTTTCAAGTCCTCTTGGCAGCCTTACTTCAGTATATTTTTGGACGATAGCTGTCATTTATAACTCTGCAGGTTTGTGAATTACAGTGCCCCTGAGCTCTTTTCTTCAACTCGCTTTCTTGTGAGCTGGCCGCAACACCGCAGGATGGCTTCAGGCCCTAATCTGGTTCCGGCACGGCACGCTGAGCCTTTGGTTAATTCCTCTTCCTGGTGGGAAATGAGAGTTAAATTTGCCCGTCCAGACACCTCCAGCTAGTCTCTCATTGGTTCTCGCTATTCCTGTTCATCTTCCGCAGAAATTACAAACTGGGCCAAACAGGAGGTTAAAGGGACTGAGTCTCCAAGTCGGGAGAGTGTTAGTAAAGCGTCTGGAATGTTGCACCCGAGTACCAGGGTACGAAAACTGAGACATATTTGAACACGTCTCCCGATCACATGGTTGATCATACTCTAGGTTCCACATGCATGTTTTAGCTGAAGGAAGAATACCTTAAACCTGGGTAGTTGAAACCCGTGGAATGGGTACCATGCAATATGATTTCAAAGGATCTTCATTTGCTCACCGAACCTCTCCAATCCTATCACTGCTGCGTTTATGCATCTGTACACATGCTTGATTCTCTTTCGGAGATATAGCAATCCATAGGTTTTAAGATACTTACTAGTCAGGTACATTCTTAGGCGTTTAATATGCGGTGTTGAGTCCATTTCGTTGAGCAAGGAGTAGCTCTTGTCTATTCCATATTTGGCTTAAGGAACTTTATCTGTGCTCATTTCAATCTCTGGTTTTATGCAGCACCCCAACTCACCTTTCCCCTTAAGCAAGCATAAGTTGGTTTTCTAAATTTGACACCCTGTTCTGTTCTGTAATTCAGTTCCTGTGTAGCCAAGTTTACATTCCGTGTATTACTGATATCTTATGATGTTTCTTTTTCTGTGTGACTTATTTCAGTTAGAATCATCGTACCTGAATCCATTCTTTGTGCTGCTAAGGGCCTGTTGACATAGATTTCATTGCTGAGTGATATTGCTTTGTAAGTAAATACCACAACTTCTTTATCCATTTTTCACATTTGCGATGTTGAACTTGTACTGTAAACGAGGTTCTTGTAAACAGAGCCGTTCCATACTTTGGGGTGGCTGTGTCTTTTTGATTTTAATTTCCCTAAGCTATAGGACCATAAGTGGAAGTGCCCTAGGCTCTGTTGCTTTGTTTTTTAGATGTTTCAGGAAACACCATACACTTCTCCCCAGTGTCTGTTGGCAATTTACATCCCGCCCATCAGCATAACAAGTCTCCCAGTTCTCCATGGCCTGTCCTGCCTTTCTGGATTTTACACTTTTTTCAGATGGCCCTTTTGACCGGGGGGAAGTGAGACTTCATTGTAGTGCAGATTTCCTTTGCAAGTTTGCTTGGTTGGCCAAAAAGGGCGTATGCGTTTTTTCCTGAATATATTCAGGAAAAAACGCATACGCCCTTTTCGGCCAAGTGCATCATTGAGGACGTTCTGCCTCTTTTCCTATGCTTTCAATGCAATTCCAGTCTACCTCCTGAAATCGGTTTCCTGCAATTCTGCCCCGCTTTCAAGTCCTCTTGGCAGCCTTACTTCAGTATATTTTTGGACGATAGCTGTCATTTATAACTCTGCAGGTTTGTGAATTACAGTACCCCTGAGCTCCTTTCTTCAACTCGCTTTCTTGTGAGCTGGCCGCAACACCGCAGGATGGCTTCAGGCCCTAATCTGGTTCCGGCACGGCACGCTGAGCCTTTGGTTAATTCCTCTTCCTGGTGGAAATGAGAGTTAAATTTGCCCGTCCAGACACCTCCAGCTAGTCTCTCATTGGTTCTCCCTATTCCTGTTCATCTTCCACAGAAATTGCAAACTGGGCCAAACAGGAGGTTAAAGGGACTGACTCTCCAAGTCGGGAGAGTGTTAGTAAAGCGTCTGGAATGTTGCACCCGAGTACCAGGGTACGAAAACTGAGACATATTTGAACACGTCTCCCGATCACATGGTTGATCATACTCTAGGTTCCACATGCATGTTTTAGCTGAAGGAAGAATACCTTAAACCTGGGTAGTTGAAACCCGTGGAATGGGTACCATGCAATATGACTTCAAAGGGTCTTCATTTGCTCACCGAACCTCTCCAATCCTATCACTGCTGCGTTTATGCCCCTGTACACATGCTTGATTCTCTTTCGGAGACATAGCAATCCATAGGTTTTAAGATACTTACTAGTCAGGTACATTCTTAGGCGTTTAATATGCGGTGTTGAGTCCATTTCGTTGAGCAAGGAGTAGCTCTTGTCTATTCCATATTTGGCTTAAGGAACTTTATCTGTGCTCATTTCAATCTCTGGTTTTATGCAGCACCCCAACTCACCTTTACCCTTAAGCAAGCATAAGTTGGTTTTCTAAATTTGAGACCCTGTTCTGTTTTGGAATTCAGTTCCTGTGTAGCCAAGTTTACATTCCGTGTATTAGTGATATCTTATGATGTTTCTTTTTCTGTGTGACTTATTTCAGTTAGAATCATCATACCTGAATCCACTCATTGTGCTGCTAAGGGCCTGATGACGTAGATTTCATTGCTGAGTGATATTGCTTTGTAAGTAAATACCACAACTTCTTTATCCATTTTTCACTTTCTGCGATGTTGAACTTGTACTGTAAACGAGGTTCTTGTAAACAGAGCTGTTGCAAACTTTGGGGTGGCTGTGTCTTTTTGATTTTAATTTCCCTAAGCTATAGGACCATAAGTGGAAGTGCCCTAGGCTCTGTTGCTTTGTTTTTTAGATGTTTCAGGAAACACCATACACTTCTCCCGAGTGTCTGTTGGCAATTTACATCCCGCCCATCAGCATAACAAGGCTCCCAGTTCTCCATGGCCTGTCCTGCCTTTCTGGATTTTACACTTTTTTCAGATGGTCCTTTTGACCGGGGGGAAGTGAGACTTCATTGTAGTGCAGATTTCCTTTGCAAGCTTGCTTGGTTGGCCAAAAAGGGCGTATGCGTTTTTTCCTGAATATATTCAGGAAAAAACGCATACGCCCTTTTTGGCCAAGTGCATCATTGTGGACGTTCTGCCTCTTTTCCTATGCTTTCAATGCAATTTCAGTCTACCTCCTGAAATCGGTTTCCTGCAATTCTGCCCCGCTTTCAAGTCCTCTTGGCAGCCTTACTTCAGTATATTTTTGGACGATAGCTGTCATTTATAACTCTGCAGGTTTGTGAATTACAGTGCCCCTGAGCTCCTTTCTTCAGCTCGCTTTCTTGTGAACTGGCCGCAACACCGCAGGATGGCTTCAGGCCCTTATCTGGTTCCGGCACGGCACGCTGAGCCTTTGGTTATTTCCTCTTCCTGGTGGGAAATGAGAGTTAAATTTGCCCGTCCAGACACCTCCAGCTAGTCTCTCATTGGTTCTCCCTATTCCTGTTCATCTTCCGCAGAAATTGCAAACTGGGCCCAACAGGAGGTTAAAGGGACTGACTCTCCAAGTGGGGAGAGTGTTAGTAAAGCGTCTGGAATGTTGCACCCGAGTACCAGGGGAGGAAAACTGAGACATATTTGAACACGTCTCCCGTTCACACGGTTGATCATACTCTGGGTTCCACGTGCCTGTTTTAGCTGAAGGAAGAATAGCTTAAACCTAGAGAGTTGAGACCCGTGTAATGGATACCATGCAATATGACTTCAAAGGGTCTTCATTTGCTCACCGAACCTCTCCAATCCTATCACTGCTGCGTTTATGCACCTGTACACATGTTTGATTCTCTTTCGGAGACATAGCAATCCATAGATTTTAAGATACTTACTAGTCAGGTACATTCTTAGGCGTTTAATATACGGTGTTGAGTCCATTTCGTTGAGCAAGGAGTAGCTCTTGTCTATTCCATATTTGGCTTAAGGAACTTTATCTGTGCTCATTTCAATCTCTGGTTTTATGCAGCACCCCAACTCACCTTTCCCCTTAAGCAAGCATAAGTTGGTTTTCTAAATTTGAGACCCTGTTCTGTTCTGTAATTCAGTTCCTGTGTAGCCAAGGTTACATTCCGTGTATTAGTGATATCTTATGATGTTTCTTTTTCTGTGTGACTTATTTCAGTTAGAATCACCATACCTGAATCCACTCATTGTGCTACTAAGGGCCTGATGACATAGATTTCATTGCTGAGTGATATTGCTTTATAAGTAAATACCACAACTTCTTTATCCATTTTTCACTTTCTGCGATGTTGAACTTGTACTGTAAACGAGGTTCTTGTAAACAGAGGCGTCCCAAACTTTGGGGTGGCTGTGTCTTTTTGATTTTAATTTCCCTAAGCTATAGGACCATAAGTGGAAGTGCCCTAGGCTCTGTTGCTTTGTTTTTTAGATGTTTCAGGAAACACCATACACTTCTCCCGAGTGTCTGTTGGCAATTTACATCCCGCCCATCAGCATAACAATGCTCCCAGTTCTCCATGGCCTGTCCTGCCTTTCTGGATTTTATTCTTTTTTCAGATGGCCCTTTTGACCGGGGGGAAGTGAGACTTCATTGTAGTGCAGATTTCCTTTGCAAGTTTGCTTGGTTGGCCAAAAAGTGCGTATGCGTTTTTTCCTGAATATATTCAGGAAAAAACGCATACGCCCTTTTTGGCCAAGTGCATCATTGTGGACGTTCTGCCTCTTTTCCTATGCTTTCAATGCAATTCCAGTCTACCTCCTGAAATCGGTTTCCTGCAATTCTGCCCCGCTTTCAAGTCCTCTTGGCAGCCTTACTTCAGTATATTTTTGGACGATAGCTGTCATTTATAACTCTGCAGGTTTGTGAATTACAGTGCCCCTGAGCTCCTTTCTTCAACTCGCTTTCTTGTGAGCTGGCCGCAACACCGCAGGATGGCTTCAGGCCCTAATCTGGTTCCGGCACGGCACGCTGAGCCTTTGGTTAATTCCTCTTCCTGGTGGGAAATGAGAGTTAAATTTGCCCGTCCAGACACCTCCAGCTAGTCTCTCATTGGTTCTCGCTATTCCTGTTCATCTTCCGCAGAAATTGCAAACTGGGCCAAACAGGACGTTAAAGGCCCTGACTCTCCAAGTGGGGAGAGTGTTAGTAAAGCATCTGGAATGTTGCACCCGAGTATCAGGGGAGGAAAACTGAGACATATTGGAACACGTCTCCCATTCACACAGTTGATCATACTCTGGGTTCCACATGCATGTTTTAGCTGAAGGAAGAATACCTTAAACCTGGGTAGTTGAAACCCGTGGAATGGGTACCATGCAATATGACTTCAAAGGGTCTTCATTTGCTCACCGAACCTCTCCAATCCTATCACTGCTGCGTTTATGCCCCTGTACACACGCTTGATTCTCTTTTGGAGACATAGCAATCCATAGGTTTAAAGATACTTACTAGTCAGGTACATTCTTAGGCGTTTAATATGGGGTGTTGAGTCCATTTCGTTGAGCAAGGAGTAGCTCTTGTCTATTCCATATTTGGCTTAAGGAACTTTATCTGTGCTCATTTCAATCTCTGGTTTTATGCAGCACCCCAACTCACCTTTCCCCTTAAGCAAGCATAAGTTGGTTTTCTAAATTTGAGACCCTGTTCTGTTTTGGAGTTCAGTTCCTGTGTAGCCAAGTTTACATTCCGTGTATTAGTGATATCTTATGATGTTTCTTTTTCTGTGTGACTTATTTCAGTTAGAATCATCGTACCTGAATCCACTCATTATGCTGCTACGGGCCTGATGACATAGATTTCATTTCTGAGTGATACTGCATTGTACATAAGTACCACAAGTTCATTATCCATTTTTCACTTTCTGTGATACTGAACTTATACGGTAAATGAGGTTCTTGTAAACAGAGGCGTCCCAAACTTTGGGGTGGCTGTGTCTTTTTGATTTTAATTTCCCTAAGCTATAGGACCATAAGTGGAAGTGCCCTAGGCTCTGTTGCTTTGTTTTTTAGATGTTTCAGGAAACACCATACACTTCTCCCGAGTGTCTGTTGGCAATATACATCCCGCCCATCAGCATAACAAGGCTCCCAGTTCTCCATGGCCTGTCCTGCCTTTCTGGATTTTACACTTTTTTCAGATGGCCCTTTTGACCCGGTGGAAGTGAGACTTCATTGTAGTGCAGATTTCCTTTGCAAGCTTACTTGGTTGGCCAAAAAGTGCGTATGCGTTTTTTCCTGAATATATTCAGGAAAAAACGCATATGCCCTTTTTGGCCAAGTGCATCATTGTCGAGGTTCTGACTCTCTTCATATGTGTTCAATGCAATTCCAGTCTACCTACTGAAATCGGTTTCCTGCAATTCTGCCTTGCTTTCAATGCCTCTTCATAGCCTTACCTCAATATATTTTTTGAAAATAGTTGGCCTTTATAACTCTGCAGGTTTTTGAATTGCAGTGGCCCTTAGCTCCATTTTTCAGCTCTTATTTTTGTGGTCTTGCCCCATAACCACAGGATTCCTTGAAGCCCTATTTTTCTTCTGGGGCACCTTGCTGTGCCTTTGGTTAATTCTTCTTACTGATGTGACATTAGAGTGACATGTGCCCATTGAAACCGCTACAGCTAGTTTCTCACTGGTTCCCCCTATTCCCATTCATCCTCCGCACTAACTGCAGACTGTGCAATACCAGAACTTAAAGGCATTGACTCTCCATGTGGGGATGTTGTTAGTAAAGTGGCTGGAATGTCGATCCGGAGCCCCAGGAGAGGAAAAATGAGGTGCATTTTAGAAACCTTTCCCGATCATATGGTATACCAGTCGCTGGGTTTCCCAAGCATGGTTTAGCTGTAGGAAGATTCCCTTCAACCTGGAGTGTTGGGACCCTTGGAATGAGTAGCATGAAGTATTGCATTAAACTTTCGGCAGTTGCTCACCAAAGCTCACCAATCCTCTCAGCCCCAAGTGTCCAGCCTTATGTCTTATCCAGCTGTGGGTTTATATGTGGTCAATCCAGGTTGCATCACAGCCCCTGAGCGAATTTTGTAAGAATTTTTCTCTCTTTCATTGTTTCAGCGTTTTGTTTTTAAAATTTATTTCTATAATGGGGTTTAGCTCATTTTCACTGCTGTGTTTGTGCCGCTCTGCACACACTTGATTCCCTTATGGAGATATATCAATACATGGGTTTTAAGATTCTTATTACTCAGATATATTTCTCTGCGGTGTATAGGGTGTGTTGAGGCCAGTTCATTGAGCAAGGTGTAGATCTTGTCTAATACCTATTTGGTTTATTGAACGGTATCTGTGCTAATTTCAAACTCTGGTTTTATGCATCACCCCACCTCTCCTTTCCCCTTAAGCTGACATAAGTGTGTTTTCTAAATGTGAGACACTGTTCTGTTCTGTAATTCATTTCTTGTGCAGCCATATTTACCCTCCCTCTATAAGTGATATCTTATGATATGTTTCTTTTTCTGTTTGACTTATTTCAAGTAGTATTATCGGACCTAAATCCACTCTTTATCCTTCTACTAGCCTTATTACATTGATTTCATGGTGAAGAGATATTCCATTGTACATAAGTACCACATCTTCTTTATCCATTGTTCTCTTTCCTGGGATATTTAAGGTGTACTGAAGTTGAGGTTCTTGTAAACAGAGTAGCCCTAAACTGTGGTGTGCTTGTGTCTTGTTGATTTTTAGACTTCCCTAGATATACTCCCATGATTGGAAGTGTCCTATGCTCTGTAGCTCTGTTTTTTAGATGATTTAGGAACCACCATACACTTCTCCAGAGTGGCTCTCGGCAGTTCACACACTGCCCATCAGCGTATAAAGGCTCCCTGTTCTCCATGGCCTGTCCTGCATTTCTGGTTTTTACAATTTTTTAGGATGGCCCTTTTGACTGGTGGGAAATGAGACTTCTTTGTTGTGCACATTTGCATTGCTTGCTTGCTTCGTTGCCCATAAAGTGCGTATGCGTTTTTTTCCTGGATATAATCAGGAAAAAACGCATACGCCCTTTTGGGCCAACTGCATCATTGTCGAAATTCTGCCGCTTTTCATGTGCGTTAAAGACGAGTCCAATCTATCTCTTGAAATCTGTTTCTTGCAATTCTGTCTTGCATTCAGATCCTCTTCTTTGCCTTACCTCAACATATTTTTGGACGTTAGTTTTCATTTATAACTCTGCAGGTTTGTGAATTGCAGTGACCCTGAGCTCCATTTTTTAAGTTGCTCTTTTGTGAGCTGGCCTCAAACCCGCAGGATTGCTTCAGGCCCTATTTTGGCTCCGGCGAGGCAGGCTGAGCCTTTCTTTAATTCTTATTCTTAATGGGAAATTAGAGTGATATGTGCCCGTCCAAACCCCTACAACTATTCTCTCATTGGTTCCCCCTCTTCCCGTTCATCCTCCTCACAATTTGCAAAATGTGTGAAACAGAAGTTTAAATGTGCTGATTCTCCAAGTGGGGAGATTCTAAGTAGCGTGGCTGGAATGGTGAACAGGAGCACCAGGAGAGGATAAATGAGGTGCATTTTAGACACATCTCCCGATCACATGGTGTACAGTCCTCTGGGTTTTCCATGCATGTTTTAGCTGTAGGAAGATCCCTTGAACCTGCAGATTTGGGACCCATTGAATGGGTACCAGGTAGTATTACTTTAAAGGGTGTGCATTTCCTCACCCAACCTCACATTTCTCTTAGCGCAAACAGTTTCCAGCCTTATGTCTCATCCTGCTGTGGGTCTAGATGTGTTCAATCCATGTTGCATCACCGTCCCTGAGGAAAAGTTGTAAGAGGTTTTCTCTGTCTCTCTGTCGTTTATTTTTTTCAATTTATTACTATATTGGTTACAGCTGATTTTCAAAGCTCTGTTTCTTGCTGCTGTACATCCACTTGATTCACGTACAGAGAGACATCAATAAATTCTTTTTCAGATTCTTACCAGTCGTATATATTCTTTTCCGGTGACTTGAGTGTGCTGAGTGCAGTTCTTTTAGCTACCGTGTAGGCCTTGTTGATTATCAGTTTGGTATTTGGAATGGTATCTTTGCTAATTTCAACCTCCTGGATGATGCCTCACCCCTCCCCACCTTTCCCGTTTAGCAGCCTTATGCGTGTTTTCTACATATTTGACTATGTTTTTGTTTTGTAATTTATTTCATGTGTAGCCATTTTGGATTCCACCTTTAAGTGATAGCTTATGATATGTGTCTTTTTCTTTTTGAATTCTGTCACTTAGAATGATCATACGTAACTCCTCGGGAGTTGTTACAACTGGCCATATTTCATTGATTTCCAGGCTGAATAATATTCCACTCTACCTAAGTACCACATCTCTATCCATTTTTTCCCTCCAGAGACATTTAAGTTATATCCTAGTCGAGGATCTTTTAAACAGAGAGGGGGTAAACATTGGGGTGCCTGTGTCCTCTCGATTTTTGTTTTTCCCAAGATATACGCCCATGAGTGCAAGTGCCCTATGCTCTGTAGCTCATTTTTTAGATGCTTTAGTAAACACAATACACTTCTCCAGAATGGCCGTTGGCAATATACATTTCCACTATAAGTCTCACAGGGCTCCCTCTTCTCGTTGCCCTGTCCTGCATTTCTGTTGTTTACGCTTTATGAGGATGGCTCTTCTGACTGATGCGAAGTGATATCTTTTGTAGTATTGACTTCCAGTGCCCACCTGTTTGGTTGGCTAAAAAAGTGTATGCCCTTTTCTTGAATATATACAGAAAAAAACGCATACACCCTTTTTGGCCAACTGCAATGTTGGCAATGTTCAGCTCCTTTTCTTGTGCTTAATGGCGAGTCCTTTCTACCTCCTCAAATCCCTTTCCTGCCATTCTCCCTTGCTTACAAGTCCTTTTCTTTGACTTTCCTCAAGACATTTTTCAGTGATGGATATTTTCAACTCTGCAGTTTTGTGAATTTTACTGCCCCTGAGTTCCATTGTTCAACTTGTGTTTATGGGAACTGGCCACAAAGCAGCGGGATTTCCTCAAGCCCTATACTGTTTCCATGGGCAACCCTAGCCTTTGGTCAATTCGTCTTCCTGATTGGAAATTAGAGTGACATGTGCCTGTCTGAACACCTAGGACTTGTCTCTCATTGTTCCTCATCCTTCCGCTTCATCCTCTGGACAAATTCCAAACTGTACGCAACAGGATGTTGACAGTGCTGACATCTCCAAGTGGGGAGACTGTTAGTAAAGACGCTGGAGGGGTGAACCCGAGCACCAGGAGATGAGGAGATGAGATGCCTTTTCCAAACTCTTCCCGATCAGACGGTATACCATCCTCTGGGTGTGACAGACATGTTTTAGCAGTAGGAAGAGTCCCATTCATGTAAGGAGAACACCAGGGCTTTTTCAAAATCAGTGTCTCCCCGAAACCCAAACTGGGGAAGTTTTTAAGCTACGGCTACACATATGTTCATTAAGGGCCTTGGGAAGTAGGCAGAGTCCAAACTTTAGATAATTGAAGTCTTCAGGGTCAGAAGCACTCACCACCAGCTTCCCTTAGGCTACACTTTAACTGTCATTGATAGATGATGTCAATAAAAATATCTATTCTTTTTCAGATTATTTCCCCTTATAGGTTATTGCAAAATGTTGAGTGTAGTTCCCTGTGCTATACAGTAGTTCCTTGTTGATGATCTATTTTATACATAGCAGTGTGTATGTGTTAATTCCAAACTGTTAATTTATCCCTCCTCCCACCTTTCCCCTTTGGTAATAATAAATTATAAGATTTTATACTTCTCAGAAATGGGGGAGCTGAAAGAGAGGTATCATTTTCAATGGAAAAGCATTTAAAACAGGATTGAAGGTTTAACCAAGATTATTAGATGTACATCCTTGGAAAGAAATCACTTCGTTTCTCTAATATTGACCTGACAAATAAGACAAACCTTTTCACTGAACTTGCTTATAAAAAGTGATGGAAATATCAAATGGAAGTGTTAAAAACATCTTATTTTACCCGAGCCTTATACACTGTTCTATGTTAACTACAGTTTGGCTCACACATCTGTTCATTGAGGTTACAATAGTCTCAATTTCTGTTACTGATCCTCCAGAGTGGACCCCAACAAGTGTCCCCCTGCCCAGTGTCATTGGGGCCAACAGATCGAGACTGAGTTTGGTTCACAAGCAAAGGAAACTTTATATTTTGATCAGAGAATGGAGAAGTGAGAGCATGCACTACCCCGTGGGCTGTGGGCTGGGCTGCTGTGTAGAGATCCTGTCAGAGTCAGTGGGAGGGAGGGAGGGGGCGGAGCTCTCGAGGGCCGGGTTGGCTGTAGCTCAGGCTCTATATCGTGGAGTCTGCACTGGGCCCCAGGAGCTGAGGTGTCGACCCAGCCATTCTGCACTAGGAAATCTGGTCTGAAGTGCCGGG
This sequence comes from Pseudorca crassidens, assembly GCF_039906515.1. Classification (NCBI taxonomy): domain Eukaryota; kingdom Metazoa; phylum Chordata; class Mammalia; order Artiodactyla; family Delphinidae; genus Pseudorca; species Pseudorca crassidens. The sequence continues at coordinate 106,728,694 of NC_090301.1, forward strand.
TGTGGAACCTCTGCATGCGGGACCCTAGGAGCACATGAAATTAGACAAAGCACAAAGGATAAAAAAGGTTAGACTTGACTTTATTGCCCAGATTCTATTTTTATCTCCCAGGGATTTTTAATGGGCTTTGCTGGGGACAAACCCCTCCTCTGCTTTTTGTCCCGTTCCTCATTCTTGGAGTGCTGAGGGTGCAGACCCTTCTTCTGTAACTGCTGAGTGCTGAGTTGGGAGCCCTCATACCCTGGGGCGAGGGTCAGAGCTTCTCCCCAGCAGCCTCCCGGTGACGTTGATTGTCCCCAGGACCCCTGCCTCCCTGCTCGTCCACCTGAGCACCAGCATTGGAAGTGTTATAGATTCTAATGACCTTTAAGGGTCCAGGAAAGAGATGTGCAGAGACGCTGTGGGGGCCGGTTTCACCCCGCCCCACATTTGTTTGGCCACCTTAGGCTGACCGTTTCTGCCAGCCTAGATGCTCTGACCAGTAGTCTGCGCTTTCTTCAATTAGGCCCCTGAATTAACGTACAAACAGCACCAGGTGTCAGAGCCCTGCCCGCTCAACTCCCAGACAGTCCAGGGTCAGTGGTGATCAAGGACCATGATGGCCACTGAGTCAACAGCCTTTTGAAGTAAACAGGAGTCCAGCCGGTCTTATTGGCCACCATCATCACGGTGTCTGTAGGCTTTTCTATGGTGACAGTGTGGTATACTGTTCCCCCGCCAAGATTATTAGCTCCCCTCTGGGTGCAGTAAGTCCTGCAAGCAGTAGTCTACTCTTTTGGGACACACTCTTGTTGTTTTATGAGAGAAACTCCAGGTCAAGTGATGTTCACACGAGTCGTCATGGTGCCCTGTTGCCCCCGGTTATCTCTCTGGATGTTGGAGTTGGAGGGCCTCCTCACTCGAGGTCGGTGTGCCCGCGGAGCGAACCCTGCAACTTCAGGGCATGGTTGGTGGTTAGGATCACCACGTGGGGTCCTTTTCCCTTAGGAGGGAGGTGGCCTTTTGGGCTGCTGATTTCCAGGTTTTTAGATACCGCCAGTATCTTGGCCAGATGTGGCAGTGGGCCAAGCCCCTTAGTGACCGTAGTTTATCCTACCTGGATGGCATTCTTGCATTGTTCCATTTCAAGTGGTCCCAGTTTTTGCACTAATTCTCCAATGGCGATTCACCTTTCACCGGGAATGTAAAGGTCAAAGGGTTTAGCTAAATTAGGGAGTTCCAGGGCAAGGGTCTGAATTGACTGCTCTTTCCATTCTTGAAAGGCCACTTCTGGATTCTATTCAAAAGGATCATCATCTTTTCCTTTCAGTGTTTCATATAGAGGCCCAGCTAGTAGACTGTAGTTAGGGATCCAGAAGCAGCAAACCCTGGCCTCCCCAGGAACCCCTAAGCTGTCTTCTAGTTTTAGAAAGGGGTAAGGCTGAAAATGGTTTCTTCCCTTTCCTGGGATGGGCTTCTCCGACCTTCTGTGAGAATGAAGCCCAGGCAGGTCACTGCAGTCTGTGATATTTGAGCTTTTTCTTGGACAACTTCTATCCTTTATTGGCTTGGTAGTTCAGAGGCCTCCTTAGTAGGGCTAGCAATCAGAATTTCGCCTGCATATTGAAGGAGGGTTTCCTTTTCCAGAGGTAGAACTTTTAGGTCTTTAGCTAAGCTTTCCCCAAAGATGGTGTGGGAATTTTTGCACCCTTGGGGCCGAACGGCCCGGAAGTATTGTTTTAGTTGTATGTTGAGTCCTGCCACTCACAAGCCAAAATTTCTTGTGACTCTGGGACTAATGGAATACAAAAGAAGGCATCATTGAAGACTAATACAGAATACCATGTCCTGGTGGTTGGTAGAATGACCAGCAGGGTGTAGGAATTAGGAGCAACTGGAGGTATATCCTCGGTGGCTTCACTGACTGTCCTGACATCCTTTACCAGGTCTCCAGCAGCCCATGGGACTCTCGTGGTCAGACCAATCCCAGAATATGGAGCTCACCTGGGCAGGTACCCCACCCCCACCCCAGCCCACGGAGCTCTCGTGGTCAGGCCCCTCCCAGGATACAGAGCTACCCTTGCAGGTACCGTGGCAGGGCTGGGCACACAGGAACCGTGCACATAGCCCTCATTGCAGAGCACCCCCAGCTCACCTGTCGCTCAGAGCTGACACAGAGCACCTCAGAGCAGGACTTGAACTAACAAACAGCAGCTGCGACAGGTCTGTAACCCTGGGCATCACTCCGTGAGGCCTCCCTCCACCTGGTCTTCCAGAGACTTCCACTGCACCCGGGGCACCAGGCCTCTGTCTCCAACCACCACCCACCCCTCCTCTCCCTGACTCCTGGGTTCCTCTCATTAGGAGAGGGTTTTCTTGAAGTTGTCTCCCACTCATGGGCCAGATAAAATGATTAGAAAACAAGCCAAAGCTGCAGCCCCTTGTCTATCCTGACTCTCAGGAGCCCACACCTGTTCCTTGGACCTGGCCGGTTCAGCAAGTTCCATTTTCTGCAACTGTGAGCCCCTGAGGGGTGATGATTGGCTGACCTGGGCAGCCTTACCGTGCCGGCCAGCCCTCCCCAGGTGTGCCTGGGTTGAGATCAATATAAATACCACTCCAGGCAGCAAGAGCCCCTGCAGCCGTGCCTGACGCCATTTTCTCTGCCCTGTCAGCAGTCTCGGGGCTGGGCTGGTGGGAGGGAGTGAGAGGCCACGGCTTTGTGGGTGGCCCAGTGTGAGTGGGGCTCTGCTGGACTTTCTGCAGCAGTTGCCAGGCTGCCACCTGCTAAAGAAGAGGATGTGTCACCCATACCTGCTGCTGGAATTTCTCCCTGGGCAGAGGTGAGGAAGGAAAAAAGCAGTGGGGGCAGGGACAGGACGGGTATCTCAGGCAGGGAAATGGAAATCTTCCAGAAGAGCACCCAGGGCCAGGACCATCCTGGCTGGCCTGCAGGCACCAAGTCGGCCGGCATGCTGTCACTCGTGTGGCTCTATGGCCCTTCCTCTAGGCTTTCAAGTCCTTGTATATATTCAGGTGTTTTACCTGGGACGGGTGGGAATAGTTCAGCAGCAACTGGCCTGGGGCTCAGCTCACGTTTACTCACAGATGCCTCGGCACGGTGCCCCAGCTTTGCAATGAGGACGCTTGTTGCGTGGGGGCTGCTGGCTGAATGGGAGACGATTCCCCACCACTGACCAACTTCAGAATTGTTTACAACTGGAGCAAGTGCCCTGATACGGTTTTCCTCTGTGTAACTGGTGGGTTCTGTGTTTTTTTCTCTTTTTCGTTTTTGGTTCAAGGTAGATTTTATTCTTCTTTTTTGTATTTACAGATATAAGCATGGAAATAATTTATTCATATAAATACATGTATGTGCAGGGAATAATTGTTTTTTCTGTTTTATTTTTTAAATTTTATTTCTTTTTAATTTTGAATTTTATTTTATATTTTTATACAGCAGGTTCTTATTGGTTATCTATTTTATACATATAAATGTATACATGCCAATCCCAGTCTCTCAACTCCTCCCACCACCACCCCCCCAACAGCTTTCCCCCCTTGTTGTCCATACGTTTGTTGTCTACATCTGTTGCTCTATTTATGCCTTGCAAAATGGTTAATCTGTACAGTTTTTCTAGGTTCCACATATATGCATGAATATACAAGATTTGTTTTTCTCTTTCTGACTTACTTCACTCTGTATGACAGTCTCTAGATCCATCGACGTCTCTACAAATGACCCAATTTCATTCCTTTTCATGGCTTAGTAATATTCCATTTTATATATGTACCACAGCTTTATGCATTCGTCTGTCTGTGGGCATTTAGGTTGCTTCCATTACCTCGATATTGTAAATAGTGATGCAATGAACATTGCGGTGAATGACTCTTTTTGATTTATGGTTTTGTCTGGGTATATGTCCAGTACTGGGATTGCTGTATCATATGGTAATTCTATTGTTAGTTTCTTAAGAAATTCCATATTGTTCTCCATAATGACTGTATCAATTTATATTCCCAACAATAGTGGAAGAGGGTTCCTTTTCGCCACACCCTTTCCAGCATTTTTTGTTTGTAGATTTTCTATGATGCCTATTCTACCAGGTGTGAGGTGATACCTCATTGTTGAATCCATTTCGTTGAGCAAGGGGTAGGTCTTGTCTATTACATATTTGGCTTATGGAACGGTATCTGTGCTAATTTCAAACTCTGCTTTCATGCAGCACCCCAACTCACCTTCCCCCTTAAGCAGGCATAAGTTGGTTTTCTAAACTTGAGACCCTGTTCTGTTTTGTAATTCAGTTCATGTGTAGCCAAGTTCACATTCTGTGTATTAGTGATACCTTATGATGTTTCTTCTTCTGTGTGACTTATTTCACTTAGAATCATCGTGCCTCAATCCACTCATTATGCTGGCATGGGCCTGGTGACATAGATTTCATTGCTGAGTGGTGTTCTGTTGTACATAAGTACCGCAACTTCTTTATCCATTATTTGCTCTCTGGGATATTAAACTTGTGCCGTAGAAGAGATTTCTGTAAAAAGAGCCGTCCCAAATTTTGGGGTGGCTGTGTCTTTTTGATTTTAATTTCCCTAAGCTATAGGACCATAAGTGGAAGTGCCCTTGGCTCTGTTGCTTTGTTTTCTAGGTGTTTCAGGAAACACCATACACTTCTCCCGAGTGTCTGTTGGCAATGTACATCCCGCCCATCAGCATAACAAGGCTCCCAGTTCTCCATGGCCTGTCCTGCCTTTCTGGATTTTACACTTTTTTCAGATGGCCCTTTTGACCGGGGGGAAGTGAGACTTCATTGTAGTGCAGATTTCCTTTGCAAGCTTGCTTGGTTGGCCAAAAAGGGCGTATGCGTTTTTTCCTGAATATATTCAGGAAAAAACGCATACGCCCTTTTTGGCCAAGTGCATCATTGTGGACGTTCTGCCTCTTTTCCTATGCTTTCAATGCAATTCCAGTCTACCTCCTGAAATCGGTTTCCTGCAATTCTGCCCCGCTTTCAAGTCCTCTTGGCAGCCTTACTTCAGTATATTTTTGGACGATAGCTGTCATTTATAACTCTGCAGGTTTGTGAATTACAGTGCCCCTGAGCTCCTTTCTTCAACTCGCTTTCTTGTGAGCTGGCCGCAACACCGCAGGATGGCTTCAGGCCCTAATCTGGTTCCGGCACGGCACGCTGAGCCTTTGGTTATTTCCTCTTCCTGGTGGGAAATGAGAGTTAAATTTGCCCGTCCAGACACCTCCAGCTAGTCTCTCATTGGTTCTCGCTATTCCTGTTCATCTTCCGCAGAAATTGCAAACTGGGCCAAACAGGAGGTTAAAGGGACTGACTCTCCAAGTCGGGAGAGTGTTAGTAAAGCGTCTGGAATGTTGCACCCGAGTACCAGGGTACGAAAACTGAGACATATTTGAACACGTCTCCCGATCACATGGTTGATCATACTCTAGGTTCCACATGCATGTTTTAGCTGAAGGAAGAATACCTTAAACCTGGGTAGTTGAAACCCGTGGAATGGGTACCATAAAATATGACTTCAAAGGGTCTTCATTTGCTCACCGAACCTCTCCAATCCTATCACTGCTGCGTTTATGCCCCTGTACACATGCTTGATTCTCTTTCGGAGACATAGCAATCCATAGGTTTTAAGATACTTACTAGTCAGGTACATTCTTAGGCGTTTAATATGTGGTGTTGAGTCCATTTCGTTGAGCAAGGAGTAGCTCTTGTCTATTCCATATTTGGCTTAAGGAACTTTATCTGTGCTCATTTCAATCTCTGGTTTTATGCAGCACCCCAACTCACCTTTACCCTTAAGCAAGCATAAGATGGTTTTCTAAATTTGAGACCCTCTTCAGTTCTGTAATTCAGTTCCTGTGTAGCCAAGTTTACATTCCGTGTATTAGTGATATCTTATGATGTTTCTTTTTCTGTGTGACTTATTTCAGTTAGAATCATCATACCTGAATCCACTCATTATGCTGCTATGGGCCTAATGACATAGATTACATTGCTGAGTGATACTGCATTGTACGTAAGTACCACAAGTTCTTTATCCATTTTTCACTTTCTGTGATATTGACCTTGTACGGTAAACGAGGTTCTTGTAAACAGAGGCATCCCAAACTTTGGGGTGGCTGTGTCTTTTTGATTTTAATTTCACTAAGCTATAGGACCATAAGTGGAAGTGCCCTAGGCTCTGTTGCTTTGTTTTTTAGATGTTTCAGGAAACACCATACACTTGTCCCAAGTGTGTGTTGACAATTTACATCCCGCCCATCAGCATAACAATGCTTCCAGTTCTCCATGGCCTGTCCTGCCTTCCTGGATTTTACACTTTTTTCAGATGGCCCTTTTCACCGGGGGGAAGTGAGACTTCATTGTAGTGCAGATTTCCTTTGCAAGCTTGCTTGGTTGGCCAAAAAGGGCGTATGCGTTTTTTCCTGAATATATTCACGAAAAAACGCATACGCCCTTTTTGGCCAAGTGCATCATTGTGGACCTTCTGCCTCTTTTCCTATGCTTTCAATGCAATTCCAGTCTACCTCCTGAAATGGGTTTCCTGCAATTCTGCCCCGCTTTCAAGTCCTCTTGGCAGCCTTACTTCAGTATATTTTTGGACGATAGCTGTCATTTATAACTCTGCAGGTTTGTGAATTACAGTGCCCCTGAGCTCCTTTCTTCAACTCGCTTTCTTGTGAGCTGGCCGCAACACCGCAGGATGGCTTCAGACCCTAATCTGGTTGCGGCACAGCACGCTGAGCCTTTGGTTAATTCCTCTTCCTGGTGGGAAATGAGAGTGAAATTTGCCCGTCCAGACACCTCCAGCTAGTCTCTCATTGGTTCTCGCTATTCCTGTTCATCTTCCGCAGAAATTGCAAACTGGGCCAAACAGGAGGTTAAAGGGACTGACTCTCCAAGTCGGGAGAGTGTTAGTAAAGCGTCTGGAATGTTGCACCCGAGTACCAGGGTACGAAAACTGAGACATATTTGAACACGTCTCCCGATCACATGGTTGATCATACTCTAGGTTCCACATGCATGTTTTAGCTGAAGGAAGAATACCTTAAACCTGGGTAGTTGAAAACCGTGGAATGGGTACCATGCAATATGACTTCAAAGGGTCTTCATTTGCTCACCGAACCTCTCCAATCCTATCACTGCTGCGTTTATGCCCCTGTACACATGCTTGATTCTCCTTCGGAGACATAGCAATCCATAGGTTTTAAGATACTTACTAGTCAGGTACATTCTTAGGCGTTTAATATGCGGTGTTGAGTCCATTTCGTTGAGCAAGGAGTAGCTCTTGTCTATTCCATATTTGGCTTAAGGAACTTTATCTGTGCTCATTTCAATCTCTGGTTTTATGCAGCACCCCAACTCACCTTTCCCCTTAAGCAAGCATAAGTTGGTTTTCTAAATTTGAGACCCTGTTCTGTTCTGTAATTCAGTTCCTGTGTAGCCAAGTTTACATTCCGTGTATTACTGATATCTTATGATGTTTCTTTTTCTGTGTGACTTATTTCAGTTAGAATCATCATACCTGAATCCACTCATTGTGCTGCTAAGGGCCTGATGACATAGATTTCATTGCTGAGTGATATTGTTTTGTAAGTAAATACCACAACTTCTTTATCCATTTTTCACTTTCTGCGATGTTGAACTTGTACTGTAAACGAGGTTCTTGTAAACAGAGCCGTTCCAAACTTTGGGGTGGCTGTGTCTTTTTGATTTTAATTTCCCTAAGCTATAGGACCATAAGTGGAAGTGCCCTAGGCTCTGTTGCTTTGTTTTTTAGATGTTTCAGGAAACACCATACACTTCTCCCGAGTGTCTGTTGGCAATTTACATCCGGCCCATCAGCATAACAAGGCTCCCAGTTCTCCATGGCCTGTCCTGCCTTTCTGGACTTTACACTTTTTTCAGATGGCCCGTTTGACCGGGGGGAAGTGAGACTTCATTGTAGTGCAGATTTCCTTTGCAAGCTTGCTTGGTTGGCCAAAAAGTGCGTATGCGTTTTTTCCTGAATATATTCAGGAAAAAACGCATACGCCCTTTTTGGCCAAGTGCATCATTGTGGACGTTCTGCCTCTTTTCCTATGCTTTCAATGCAATTCCAGTCTACCTCCTGAAATCGGTTTCCTGCAACTCTGCCCCGCTTTCAAGTCCTCTTGGCAGCCTTACTTCAGTATATTTTTGGACGATAGCTGTCATTTATAACTCTGCAGGTTTGTGAATTACAGTGCCCCTGAGCTCCTTTCTTCAACTCGCGTTCTTGTGAGCTGTCCGCAACACTGCAGGATGATTTCAGGCCCTAATCTGGTTCCGGCACGGCACGCTGAGCCTTTGGTTATTTCCTCTTCCTGGTGGGAAATGAGAGTTAAATTTGCCCGTCCAGACACCTCCAGCTAGTCTCTCATTGGTTCTCGCTATTCCTGTTCATCTTCCGCAGAAATTGCAAACTGGGCCAAACAGGAGGTTAAAGGCCCTGACTCTCCAAGTGGGGAGAGTGTTAGTAAAGCGTCTGGAATGTTGCACCCGAGAATCAGGGGAGGAGAACTGAGACATATTTGAACACGTCTCCCGTTCACACGGTTGATCATACTCTTGGTTCCACATGCATGTTTTAGCTGAAGGAAGAATACCTTAAACCTGGGTAGTTGAAACCCGTGGAATGGGTACCATGCAATATGACTTCAAAGGGTCTTCATTTGCTCACCGAACCTCTCCAATCCTATCACTGCTGCGTTTATGCCCCTGTACACACGCTTGATTCTCTTTTGGAGACATCGCAATCCATAGGTTTAAAGATACTTACTAGTCAGGTACATTCTTAGGCGTTTAATATGGGGTGTTGAGTCCATTTCGTTGAGCAAGGAGTAGCTCTTGTCTATTCCATATTTGGCTTAAGGAACTTTATCTGTGCTCATTTCAATCTCTGGTTTTATGCAGCACCCCAACTCACCTTTCCCCTTAAGCAAGCATAAGTTGGTTTTCTAAATTTGAGACCCTGTTCTGTTTTGGAATTCAGTTCCTGTGTAGCCAAGTTTACATTCCGTGTATTAGTGATATCTTATGATGTTTCTTTTTCTGTGTGACTTATTTCAGTTAGAATCACCATACCTGAATCCACTCATTGTGCTACTAAGGGCCTGATGACATAGATTTCATTGCTGAGTGATATTGCTTTATAAGTAAATACCACAACTTCTTTATCCATTTTTCACTTTCTGCGATGTTGAACTTGTACTGTAAACGAGGTTCTTGTAAACAGAGGCGTCCCAAACTTTGGGGTGGCTGTGTCTTTTTGATTTTAATTTCCCTAAGCTATAGGACCATAAGTGGAAGTGCCCTAGGCTCTGTTGCTTTGTTTTTTAGATGTTTCAGGAAACACCATACACTTCTCCCGAGTGTCTGTTGGCAATTTACATCCCGCCCATCAGCATAACAATGCTCCCAGTTCTCCATGGCCTGTCCTGCCTTTCTGGATTTTATTCTTTTTTCAGATGGCCCTTTTGACCGGGGGGAAGTGAGACTTCATTGTAGTGCAGATTTCCTTTGCAAGTTTGCTTGGTTGGCCAAAAAGTGCGTATGCGTTTTTTCCTGAATATATTCAGGAAAAAACGCATACGCCCTTTTTGGCCAAGTGCATCATTGTGGACGTTCTGCCTCTTTTCCTATGCTTTCAATGCAATTCCAGTCTACCTCCTGAAATCGGTTTCCTGCAATTCTGCCCCGCTTTCAAGTCCTCTTGGCAGCCTTACTTCAGTATATTTTTGGACGATAGCTGTCATTTATAACTCTGCAGGTTTGTGAATTACAGTGCCCCTGAGCTCCTTTCTTCAACTCGCTTTCTTGTGAGCTGGCCGCAACACCGCAGGATGGCTTCAGGCCCTAATCTGGTTCCGGCACGGCACGCTGAGCCTTTGGTTAATTCCTCTTCCTGGTGGGAAATGAGAGTTAAATTTGCCCGTCCAGACACCTCCAGCTAGTTTCTCATTGGTTCTCGCTATTCCTGTTCATCTTCCGCAGAAATTGCAAACTGGGCCAAACAGGAGGTTAAAGGCCCTGACTCTCCAAGTGGGGAGAGTGTTAGTAAAGCATCTGGAATGTTGCACCCGAGTATCAGGGGAGGAAAACTGAGACATATTGGAACACGTCTCCCATTCACACAGTTGATCATACTCTGGGTTCCACATGCATGTTTTAGCTGAAGGAAGAATACCTTAAACCTGGGTAGTTGAAACCCGTGGAATGGGTACCATGCAATATGACTTCAAAGGGTCTTCATTTGCTCACCGAACCTCTCCAATCCTATCACTGCTGCGTTTATGCCCCTGTACACACGCTTGATTCTCTTTTGGAGACATAGCAATCCATAGGTTTAAAGATACTTACTAGTCAGGTACATTCTTAGGCGTTTAATATGGGGTGTTGAGTCCATTTCGTTGAGCAAGGAGTAGCTCTTGTCTATTCCATATTTGGCTTAAGGAACTTTATCTGTGCTCATTTCAATCTCTGGTTTTATGCAGCACCCCAACTCACCTTTCCCCTTAAGCAAGCATAAGTTGGTTTTCTAAATTTGAGACCCTGTTCTGTTTTGGAGTTCAGTTCCTGTGTAGCCAAGTTTACATTCCGTGTATTAGTGATATCTTATGATGTTTCTTTTTCTGTGTGACTTATTTCAGTTAGAATCATCATACCTGAATCCACTCATTATGCTGCTACGGGCCTGATGACATAGATTTCATTTCTGAGTGATACTGCATTGTACATAAGTACCACAATTTCATTATCCATTTTTCACTTTCTGTGATACTGAACTTATACGGTAAATGAGGTTCTTGTAAACAGAGGCGTCCCAAACTTTGGGGTGGCTGTGTCTTTTTGATTTTAATTTCCCTAAGCTATAGGACCATAAGTGGAAGTGCCCTAGGCTCTGTTGCTTTGTTTTTTAGATGTTTCAGGAAACACCATACACTTCTCCCGAGTGTCTGTTGGCAATATACATCCCGCCCATCAGCATAACAAGGCTCCCAGTTCTCCATGGCCTGTCCTGCCTTTCTGGATTTTACACTTTTTTCAGATGGCCCTTTTGACCGGGGGGAAGTGAGACTTCATTGTAGTGCAGATTTCCTTTGCAAGCTTGCTTGGTTGGCCAAAAAGGGCGTATGCGTTTTTTCCTGAATATATTCAGGAAAAAACGCATACGCCCTTTTTGGCCAAGTGCATCATTGTGGACGTTCTGCCTCTTTTCCTATGCTTTCAATGCAATTCCAGTCTACCTCCTGAAATCGGTTTCCTGCAATTCTGCCCCGCTTTCAAGTCCTCTTGGCAGCCTTACTTCAGTATATTTTTGGACGATAGCTGTCATTTATAACTCTGCAGGTTTTTGAATTACAGTACCCCTGAGCTCCTTTCTTCAACTCGCTTTCTTGTGAGCTGGCCGCAACACCGCAGGATGGCTTCAGGCCCTAATCTGGTTCCGGCACGGCACGCTGAGCCTTTGGTTAATTCCTCTTCCTGGTGGGAAATGAGAGTTAAATTTGCCCGTCCAGACACCTCCAGCTAGTCTCTCATTGGTTCTCGCTATTCCTGTTCATCTTCCACAGAAATTGCAAACTGGGCCAAACAGGAGGTTAAAGGGACTGACTCTCCAAGTCGGGAGAGTGTTAGTAAAGCGTCTGGAATGTTGCACCCGAGTACCAGGGTACGAAAACTGAGACATATTTGAACACGTCTCCCGATCACATGGTTGATCATACTCTAGGTTCCACATGCATGTTTTAGCTGAAGGAAGAATACCTTAAACCTGGGTAGTTGAAACCCGTGGAATGGGTACCATGCAATATGACTTCAAAGGGTCTTCATTTGCTCACCGAACCTCTCCAATCCTATCACTGCTGCATTTATGCCCCTGTACACATGCTTGATTCTCTTTCGGAGACATAGCAATCCATAGGTTTTAAGATACTTACTAGTCAGGTACATTCTTAGGCGTTTAATATGCGGTGTTGAGTCCATTTCGTTGAGCAAGGAGTAGCTCTTGTCTATTCCATATTTGGCTTAAGGAACTTTATCTGTGCTCATTTCAATCTTTGGTTTTATGCAGCTCCCCAACTCACCTTTACCCTTAAGCAAGCATAAGTTGGTTTTCTAAATTTGAGACCCTGTTCTGTTCTGTAATTCAGTTCCTGTGTAGCCAAGTTTACATTCCGTGTATTACTGATATCTTATGATGTTTCTTTTTCTGTGTGACTTATTTCAGTTAGAATCATCATACCTGAATCCACTCATTGTGCTACTAAGGGCCTGATGACATAGATTTCATTGCTGAGTGATATTGCTTTGTAAGTAAATACCACAACTTCTTTATCCATTTTTCACTTTCTGCGATGTTGAACTTGTACTGTAAACGAGGTTCTTGTAAACAGAGCTGTTGCAAACTTTGGGGTGGCTGTGTCTTTTTGATTTTAATTTCCCTAAGCTATAGGACCATAAGTGGAAGTGCCCTAGGCTCTGTTGCTTTGTTTTTTAGATGTTTCAGGAAACACCATACACTTCTCCCGAGTGTCTGTTGGCAATTTACATCCCGCCCATCAGCATAACAAGGCTCCCAGTTCTCCATGGCCTGTCCTGACTTTCTGGATTTTACACTTTTTTCAGATGGTCCTTTTGACCGGGGGGAAGTGAGACTTCATTGTAGTGCAGATTTCCTTTGCAAGCTTGCTTGGTTGGCCAAAAAGGGCGTATGCGTTTTTTCCTGAATATATTCAGGAAAAAACGCATACGCCCTTTTTGGCCAAGTGCATCATTGTGGACGTTCTGCCTCTTTTCCTATGCTTTCAATGCAATTCCAGTCTACCTCCTGAAATCGGTTTCCTGCAATTCTGCCCCGCTTTCAAGTCCTCTTGGCAGCCTTACTTCAGTATATTTTTGGACGATAGCTGTCATTTATAACTCTGCAGGTTTGTGAATTACAGTGCCCCTGAGCTCCTTTCTTCAACTCGCTTTCTTTTGAGCTGGCCGCAACACAGCAGGATGGCTTCAGGCCCTAATCTGGTTCCGGCACGGCATGCTGAGCCTTTGGTTATTTCCTCTTCCTGGTGGGAAATGAGAGTTAAATTTGCCCGTCCAGACACCTCTAGCTAGTCTCTCATTGGTTCTCCCTATTCCTGTTCATCTTCCGCAGAAATTGCAAACTGGGCCAAACAGGAGGTTAAAGGCGCTGACTCTCCAAGTGGGGAGAGTGTTAGTAAAGCGTCTGGAATGTTGCACCCGAGTACCAGGGTACGAAAACTGAGACATATTTGAACACGTCTCCCGTTCACACGGTTGATCATACTCTGGGTTCCACATGCATGTTTTAGCTGAAGGAAGAATACCTTAAACCTGGGTAGTTGAAACCCGTGGAATGGGTACCATGCAATATGACTTCAAAGGGTCTTCATTTGCTCACCGAACCTCTCCAATCCTATCACTGCTGCGTTTATGCCCCTGTACACATGCTTGATTCTCTTTTGGAGACATAGCAATCCATAGGTTTTAAGATACTTACTAGTCAGGTACATTCTTAGGCGTTTAATATGGGGTGTTGAGTCCATTTCATTGAGCAAGGAGTAGCTCTTGTCTATTCCATATTTGGCTTAAGGAACTTTATCTGTGCTCATTTCAATCTCTGGTTTTATGCAGCACCCCAACTCACCTTTCCTCTTAAGCAAACATAAGTTGGTTTTCTAAATTTTAGACCCTGTTCTGTTTTGTAATTCAGTTCATGTGTAGCCAAGTTCACATTCTGTGTATTAGTGATACCTTATGATGTTTCTTTTCTGTGTGACTTATTTCAGTTCGAATCATCATACCTGAATCCACTCATTATGGTGCTACGGGCCTGATGACATAGATTTCATTGCTGAGTGTTATTGCATTGTACGTAAGTACCACAACTTCTTCATCCATTTTTCACTTTCTGCGATATTGAACTTGTACCGTAAACGAGGTTCTTGTAAACAGAGCCGTCCCAAACTTTGGGGTGGCTGTGTCTTTTTGATTTTAATTTCCCTAAGCTATAGGACCATAAGTGGAAGTGCCCTAGGCTCTGTTGCTTTGTTTTTTAGATGTTTCAGGAAACACCATACACTTCTCCCGAGTGGCTGTTGGCAATTTACATCCCGCCCATCAGCATAAGAAGGCTCCCAGTTCTCCATGGCCTTTGGTGCCTTTCTGGATTTTACACTTTTTTCAGATGGCCCTTTTGACCCGGTGGAAGTGAGACTTCATTGTAGTGCAGATTTCCTTTGCAAGCTTACTTGGTTGGCCAAAAAGTGCGTATGCGTTTTTTCCTGAATATATTCAGGAAAAAACGCATATGCCCTTTTTGGCCAAGTGCATCATTGTCGAGGTTCTGACTCTCTTCATATGTGTTCAATGCAATTCCAGTCTACCTACTGAAATCGGTTTCCTGCAATTCTGCCTTGCTTTCAATGCCTCTTCATAGCCTTACCTCAATATATTTTTTGAAAATAGTTGGCCTTTATAACTCTGCAGGTTTTTGAATTGCAGTGGCCCTTAGCTCCATTTTTCAGCTCTTATTTTTGTGGTCTTGCCCCATAACCACAGGATTCCTTGAAGCCCTATTTTTCTTCTGGGGCACCTTGCTGTGCCTTTGGTTAATTCTTCTTACTGATGTGACATTAGAGTGACATGTGCCCATTGAAACCGCTACAGCTAGTTTCTCACTGGTTCCCCCTATTCCCATTCATCCTCCACACTAACTGCAGACTGTGCAATACCAGAACTTAAAGGCATTGACTCTCCATGTGGGGATGTTGTTAGTAAAGTGGCTGGAATGTCGATCCGGAGCCCCAGGAGAGGAAAAATGAGGTGCATTTTAGAAACCTTTCCCGATCATATGGTATACCAGTCGCTGGGTTTCCCAAGCATGGTTTAGCTGTAGGAAGATTCCCTTCAACCTGGAGTGTTGGGACCCTTGGAATGAGTAGCATGAAGTATTGCATTAAACTTTCGGCAGTTGCTCACCAAAGCTCACCAATCCTCTCAGCCCCAAGTGTCCAGCCTTATGTCTTATCCAGCTGTGGGTTTATATGTGGTCAATCCAGGTTGCATCACAGCCCCTGAGCGAATTTTGTAAGAATTTTTCTCTCTTTCATTGTTTCAGCGTTTTGTTTTTAAAATTTATTTCTATAATGGGGTTTAGCTCATTTTCACTGCTGTGTTTGTGCCGCTCTGCACACACTTGATTCCCTTATGGAGATATATCAATACATGGGTTTTAAGATTCTTATTACTCAGATATATTTCTCTGCGGTGTATAGGGTGTGTTGAGGCCAGTTCATTGAGCAAGGTGTAGATCTTGTCTAATACCTATTTGGTTTATTGAACGGTATCTGTGCTAATTTCAAACTCTGGTTTTATGCATCACCCCACCTCTCCTTTCCCCTTAAGCTGACATAAGTGTGTTTTCTAAATGTGAGACACTGTTCTGTTCTGTAATTCATTTCTTGTGCAGCCATATTTACCCTCCCTCTATAAGTGATATCTTATGATATGTTTCTTTTTCTGTTTGACTTATTTCAAGTAGTATTATCGGACCTAAATCCACTCTTTATCCTTCTACTAGCCTTATTACATTGATTTCATGGTGAAGAGATATTCCATTGTACATAAGTACCACATCTTCTTTATCCATTGTTCTCTTTCCTGGGATATTTAAGGTGTACTGAAGTTGAGGTTCTTGTAAACAGAGTAGCCCTAAACTGTGGTGTGCTTGTGTCTTGTTGATTTTTAGACTTCCCTAGATATACTCCCATGATTGGAAGTGTCCTATGCTCTGTAGCTCTGTTTTTTAGATGATTTAGGAACCACCATACACTTCTCCAGAGTGGCTCTCGGCAGTTCACACACTGCCCATCAGCGTATAAAGGCTCCCTGTTCTCCATGGCCTGTCCTGCATTTCTGGTTTTTACAATTTTTTAGGATGGCCCTTTTGACTGGTGGGAAATGAGACTTCTTTGTTGTGCACATTTGCATTGCTTGCTTGCTTCGTTGCCCATAAAGTGCGTATGCGTTTTTTTCCTGGATATAATCAGGAAAAAACGCATACGCCCTTTTGGGCCAACTGCATCATTGTCGAAATTCTGCCGCTTTTCATGTGCGTTAAAGACGAGTCCAATCTATCTCTTGAAATCTGTTTCTTGCAATTCTGTCTTGCATTCAGATCCTCTTCTTTGCCTTACCTCAACATATTTTTGGACGTTAGTTTTCATTTATAACTCTGCAGGTTTGTGAATTGCAGTGACCCTGAGCTCCATTTTTTAAGTTGCTCTTTTGTGAGCTGGCCTCAAACCCGCAGGATTGCTTCAGGCCCTATTTTGGCTCCGGCGAGGCAGGCTGAGCCTTTCTTTAATTCTTATTCTTAATGGGAAATTAGAGTGATATGTGCCCGTCCAAACCCCTACAACTATTCTCTCATTGGTTCCCCCTCTTCCCGTTCATCCTCCTCACAATTTGCAAAATGTGTGAAACAGAAGTTTAAATGTGCTGATTCTCCAAGTGGGGAGATTCTAAGTAGCGTGGCTGGAATGGTGAACAGGAGCACCAGGAGAGGATAAATGAGGTGCATTTTAGACACATCTCCCGATCACATGGTGTACAGTCCTCTGGGTTTTCCATGCATGTTTTAGCTGTAGGAAGATCCCTTGAACCTGCAGATTTGGGACCCATTGAATGGGTACCAGGTAGTATTACTTTAAAGGGTGTGCATTTCCTCACCCAACCTCACATTTCTCTTAGCGCAAACAGTTTCCAGCCTTATGTCTCATCCTGCTGTGGGTCTAGATGTGTTCAATCCATGTTGCATCACCGTCCCTGAGGAAAAGTTGTAAGAGGTTTTCTCTGTCTCTCTGTCGTTTATTTTTTTCAATTTATTACTATATTGGTTACAGCTGATTTTCAAAGCTCTGTTTCTTGCTGCTGTACATCCACTTGATTCACGTACAGAGAGACATCAATAAATTCTTTTTCAGATTCTTACCAGTCGTATATATTCTTTTCCGGTGACTTGAGTGTGCTGAGTGCAGTTCTTTTAGCTACCGTGTAGGCCTTGTTGATTATCAGTTTGGTATTTGGAATGGTATCTTTGCTAATTTCAACCTCCTGGATGATGCCTCACCCCTCCCCACCTTTCCCGTTTAGCAGCCTTATGCGTGTTTTCTACATATTTGACTATGTTTTTGTTTTGTAATTTATTTCATGTGTAGCCATTTTGGATTCCACCTTTAAGTGATAGCTTATGATATGTGTCTTTTTCTTTTTGAATTCTGTCACTTAGAATGATCATACGTAACTCCTCGGGAGTTGTTACAACTGGCCATATTTCATTGATTTCCAGGCTGAATAATATTCCACTCTACCTAAGTACCACATCTCTATCCATTTTTTCCCTCCAGAGACATTTAAGTTATATCCTAGTCGAGGATCTTTTAAACAGAGAGGGGGTAAACATTGGGGTGCCTGTGTCCTCTCGATTTTTGTTTTTCCCAAGATATACGCCCATGAGTGCAAGTGCCCTATGCTCTGTAGCTCATTTTTTAGATGCTTTAGTAAACACAATACACTTCTCCAGAATGGCCGTTGGCAATATACATTTCCACTATAAGTCTCACAGGGCTCCCTCTTCTCGTTGCCCTGTCCTGCATTTCTGTTGTTTACGCTTTATGAGGATGGCTCTTCTGACTGATGCGAAGTGATATCTTTTGTAGTATTGACTTCCAGTGCCCACCTGTTTGGTTGGCTAAAAAAGTGTATGCCCTTTTCTTGAATATATACAGAAAAAAACGCATACACCCTTTTTGGCCAACTGCAATGTTGGCAATGTTCAGCTCCTTTTCTTGTGCTTAATGGCGAGTCCTTTCTACCTCCTCAAATCCCTTTCCTGCCATTCTCCCTTGCTTACAAGTCCTTTTCTTTGACTTTCCTCAAGACATTTTTCAGTGATGGATATTTTCAACTCTGCAGTTTTGTGAATTTTACTGCCCCTGAGTTCCATTGTTCAACTTGTGTTTATGGGAACTGGCCACAAAGCAGCGGGATTTCCTCAAGCCCTATACTGTTTCCATGGGCAACCCTAGCCTTTGGTCAATTCGTCTTCCTGATTGGAAATTAGAGTGACATGTGCCTGTCTGAACACCTAGGACTTGTCTCTCATTGTTCCTCATCCTTCCGCTTCATCCTCTGGACAAATTCCAAACTGTACGCAACAGGATGTTGACAGTGCTGACATCTCCAAGTGGGGAGACTGTTAGTAAAGACGCTGGAGGGGTGAACCCGAGCACCAGGAGATGAGGAGATGAGATGCCTTTTCCAAACTCTTCCCGATCAGACGGTATACCATCCTCTGGGTGTGACAGACATGTTTTAGCAGTAGGAAGAGTCCCATTCATGTAAGGAGAACACCAGGGCTTTTTCAAAATCAGTGTCTCCCCGAAACCCAAACTGGGGAAGTTTTTAAGCTACGGCTACACATATGTTCATTAAGGGCCTTGGGAAGTAGGCAGAGTCCAAACTTTAGATAATTGAAGTCTTCAGGGTCAGAAGCACTCACCACCAGCTTCCCTTAGGCTACACTTTAACTGTCATTGATAGATGATGTCAATAAAAATATCTATTCTTTTTCAGATTATTTCCCCTTATAGGTTATTGCAAAATGTTGAGTGTAGTTCCCTGTGCTATACAGTAGTTCCTTGTTGATGATCTATTTTATACATAGCAGTGTGTATGTGTTAATTCCAAACTGTTAATTTATCCCTCCTCCCACCTTTCCCCTTTGGTAATAATAAATTATAAGATTTTATACTTCTCAGAAATGGGGGAGCTGAAAGAGAGGTATCATTTTCAATGGAAAAGCATTTAAAACAGGATTGAAGGTTTAACCAAGATTATTAGATGTACATCCTTGGAAAGAAATCACTTCGTTTCTCTAATATTGACCTGACAAATAAGACAAACCTTTTCACTGAACTTGCTTATAAAAAGTGATGGAAATATCAAATGGAAGTGTTAAAAACATCTTATTTTACCCGAGCCTTATACACTGTTCTATGTTAACTACAGTTTGGCTCACACATCTGTTCATTGAGGTTACAATAGTCTCAATTTCTGTTACTGATCCTCCAGAGTGGACCCCAACAAGTGTCCCCCTGCCCAGTGTCATTGGGGCCAACAGATCGAGACTGAGTTTGGTTCACAAGCAAAGGAAACTTTATATTTTGATCAGAGAATGGAGAAGTGAGAGCATGCACTACCCCGTGGGCTGTGGGCTGGGCTGCTGTGTAGAGATCCTGTCAGAGTCAGTGGGAGGGAGGGAGGGGGCGGAGCTCTCGAGGGCCGGGTTGGCTGTAGCTCAGGCTCTATATCGTGGAGTCTGCACTGGGCCCCAGGAGCTGAGGTGTCGACCCAGCCATTCTGCACTAGGAAATCTGGTCTGAAGTGCCGGGTGTGGAACCTCTGCATGCGGGACCCTAGGAGCACGTGAAATTAGACAAAGCACAAAGGATAAAAAAGGTTAGACTTGACTTTATTGCCCAGATTCTATTTTTATCTCCCAGGGATTTTTAATGGGCTTTGCTGGGGACAAACCCCTCCTCTGCTTTTTGTCCCGTTCCTCATTCTTGGAGTGCTGAGGGTGCAGACCCTTCTTCTGTAACTGCTGAGTGCTGAGTTGGGAGCCCTCATACCCTGGGGCGAGGGTCAGAGCTTCTCCCCAGCAGCCTCCCGGTGACGTTGATTGTCCCCAGGACCCCTGCCTCCCTGCTCGTCCACCTGAGCACCAGCATTGGAAGTGTTATAGATTCTAATGACCTTTAAGGGTCCAGGAAAGAGATGTGCAGAGACGCTGTGGGGGCCGGTTTCACCCCGCCCCACATTTGTTTGGCCACCTTAGGCTGACCGTTTCTGCCAGCCTAGATGCTCTGACCAGTAGTCTGCGCTTTCTTCAATTAGGCCCCTGAATTAACGTACAAACAGCACCAGGTGTCAGAGCCCTGCCCGCTCAACTCCCAGACAGTCCAGGGTCAGTGGTGATCAAGGACCATGATGGCCACTGAGTCAACAGCCTTTTGAAGTAAACAGGAGTCCAGCCGGTCTTATTGGCCACCATCATCACGGTGTCTGTAGGCTTTTCTATGGTGACAGTGTGGTATACTGTTCCCCCGCCAAGATTATTAGCTCCCCTCTGGGTGCAGTAAGTCCTGCAAGCAGTAGTCTACTCTTTTGGGACACACTCTTGTTGTTTTATGAGAGAAACTCCAGGTCAAGTGATGTTCACACGAGTCGTCATGGTGCCCTGTTGCCCCCGGTTATCTCTCTGGATGTTGGAGTTGGAGGGCCTCCTCACTCGAGGTCGGTGTGCCCGCGGAGCGAACCCTGCAACTTCAGGGCATGGTTGGTGGTTAGGATCACCACGTGGGGTCCTTTTCCCTTAGGAGGGAGGTGGCCTTTTGGGCTGCTGATTTCCAGGTTTTTAGATACCGCCAGTATCTTGGCCAGATGTGGCAGTGGGCCAAGCCCCTTAGTGACCGTAGTTTATCCTACCTGGATGGCATTCTTGCATTGTTCCATTTCAAGTGGTCCCAGTTTTTGCACTAATTCTCCAATGGCGATTCACCTTTCACCGGGAATGTAAAGGTCAAAGGGTTTAGCTAAATTAGGGAGTTCCAGGGCAAGGGTCTGAATTGACTGCTCTTTCCATTCTTGAAAGGCCACTTCTGGATTCTATTCAAAAGGATCATCATCTTTTCCTTTCAGTGTTTCATATAGAGGCCCAGCTAGTAGACTGTAGTTAGGGATCCAGAAGCAGCAAACCCTGGCCTCCCCAGGAACCCCTAAGCTGTCTTCTAGTTTTAGAAAGGGGTAAGGCTGAAAATGGTTTCTTCCCTTTCCTGGGATGGGCTTCTCCGACCTTCTGTGAGAATGAAGCCCAGGCAGGTCACTGCAGTCTGTGATATTTGAGCTTTTTCTTGGACAACTTCTATCCTTTATTGGCTTGGTAGTTCAGAGGCCTCCTTAGTAGGGCTAGCAATCAGAATTTCGCCTGCATATTGAAGGAGGGTTTCCTTTTCCAGAGGTAGAACTTTTAGGTCTTTAGCTAAGCTTTCCCCAAAGATGGTGTGGGAATTTTTGCACCCTTGGGGCCGAACGGCCCGGAAGTATTGTTTTAGTTGTATGTTGAGTCCTGCCACTCACAAGCCAAAATTTCTTGTGACTCTGGGACTAATGGAATACAAAAGAAGGCATCATTGAAGACTAATACAGAATACCATGTCCTGGTGGTTGGTAGAATGACCAGCAGGGTGTAGGAATTAGGAGCAACTGGAGGTATATCCTCGGTGGCTTCACTGACTGTCCTGACATCCTTTACCAGGTCCCCAGCAGCCCATGGGACTCTCGTGGTCAGACCAATCCCAGAATATGGAGCTCACCTGGGCAGGTACCCCACCCCCACCCCAGCCCACGGAGCTCTCGTGGTCAGGCCCCTCCCAGGATACAGAGCTACCCTTGCAGGTACCGTGGCAGGGCTGGGCACACAGGAACCGTGCACATAGCCCTCATTGCAGAGCACCCCCAGCTCACCTGTCGCTCAGAGCTGACACAGAGCACCTCAGAGCAGGACTTGAACTAACAAACAGCAGCTGCGACAGGTCTGTAACCCTGGGCATCACTCCGTGAGGCCTCCCTCCACCTGGTCTTCCAGAGACTTCCACTGCACCCGGGGCACCAGGCCTCTGTCTCCAACCACCACCCACCCCTCCTCTCCCTGACTCCTGGGTTCCTCTCATTAGGAGAGGGTTTTCTTGAAGTTGTCTCCCACTCATGGGCCAGATAAAATGATTAGAAAACAAGCCAAAGCTGCAGCCCCTTGTCTATCCTGACTCTCAGGAGCCCACACCTGTTCCTTGGACCTGGCCGGTTCAGCAAGTTCCATTTTCTGCAACTGTGAGCCCCTGAGGGGTGATGATTGGCTGACCTGGGCAGCCTTACCGTGCCGGCCAGCCCTCCCCAGGTGTGCCTGGGTTGAGATCAATATAAATACCACTCCAGGCAGCAAGAGCCCCTGCAGCCGTGCCTGACGCCATTTTCTCTGCCCTGTCAGCAGTCTCGGGGCTGGGCTGGTGGGAGGGAGTGAGAGGCCACGGCTTTGTGGGTGGCCCAGTGTGAGTGGGGCTCTGCTGGACTTTCTGCAGCAGTTGCCAGGCTGCCACCTGCTAAAGAAGAGGATGTGTCACCCATACCTGCTGCTGGAATTTCTCCCTGGGCAGAGGTGAGGAAGGAAAAAAGCAGTGGGGGCAGGGACAGGACGGGTATCTCAGGCAGGGAAATGGAAATCTTCCAGAAGAGCACCCAGGGCCAGGACCATCCTGGCTGGCCTGCAGGCACCAAGTCGGCCGGCATGCTGTCACTCGTGTGGCTCTATGGCCCTTCCTCTAGGCTTTCAAGTCCTTGTATATATTCAGGTGTTTTACCTGGGACGGGTGGGAATAGTTCAGCAGCAACTGGCCTGGGGCTCAGCTCACGTTTACTCACAGATGCCTCGGCACGGTGCCCCAGCTTTGCAATGAGGACGCTTGTTGCGTGGGGGCTGCTGGCTGAATGGGAGACGATTCCCCACCACTGACCAACTTCAGAATTGTTTACAACTGGAGCAAGTGCCCTGATACGGTTTTCCTCTGTGTAACTGGTGGGTTCTGTGTTTTTTTCTCTTTTTCGTTTTTGGTTCAAGGTAGATTTTATTCCTCTTTTTTGTATTTACAGATATAAGCATGGAAATAATTTATTCATATAAATACATGTATGTGCAGGGAATAATTGTTTTTTCTGTTTTATTTTTTAAATTTTATTTCTTTTTAATTTTGAATTTTATTTTATATTTTTATACAGCAGGTTCTTATTGGTTATCTATTTTATACATATAAATGTATACATGCCAATCCCAGTCTCTCAACTCCTCCCACCACCACCCCCCCAACAGCTTTCCCCCCTTGTTGTCCATACGTTTGTTGTCTACATCTGTTGCTCTATTTATGCCTTGCAAAATGGTTAATCTGTACAGTTTTTCTAGGTTCCACATATATGCATGAATATACAAGATTTGTTTTTCTCTTTCTGACTTACTTCACTCTGTATGACAGTCTCTAGATCCATCGACGTCTCTACAAATGACCCAATTTCATTCCTTTTCATGGCTTAGTAATATTCCATTTTATATATGTACCACAGCTTTATGCATTCGTCTGTCTGTGGGCATTTAGGTTGCTTCCATTACCTCGATATTGTAAATAGTGATGCAATGAACATTGCGGTGAATGACTCTTTTTGATTTATGGTTTTGTCTGGGTATATGTCCAGTACTGGGATTGCTGTATCATATGGTAATTCTATTGTTAGTTTCTTAAGAAATTCCATATTGTTCTCCATAATGACTGTATCAATTTATATTCCCAACAATAGTGGAAGAGGGTTCCTTTTCGCCACACCCTTTCCAGCATTTTTTGTTTGTAGATTTTCTATGATGCCTATTCTACCAGGTGTGAGGTGATACCTCATTGTTGAATCCATTTCGTTGAGCAAGGGGTAGGTCTTGTCTATTACATATTTGGCTTATGGAACGGTATCTGTGCTAATTTCAAACTCTGCTTTCATGCAGCACCCCAACTCACCTTCCCCCTTAAGCAGGCATAAGTTGGTTTTCTAAACTTGAGACCCTGTTCTGTTTTGTAATTCAGTTCATGTGTAGCCAAGTTCACATTCTGTGTATTAGTGATACCTTATGATGTTTCTTCTTCTGTGTGACTTATTTCACTTAGAATCATCGTGCCTCAATCCACTCATTATGCTGGCATGGGCCTGGTGACATAGATTTCATTGCTGAGTGGTGTTCTGTTGTACATAAGTACCGCAACTTCTTTATCCATTATTTGCTCTCTGGGATATTAAACTTGTGCCGTAGAAGAGATTTCTGTAAAAAGAGCCGTCCCAAATTTTGGGGTGGCTGTGTCTTTTTGATTTTAATTTCCCTAAGCTATAGGACCATAAGTGGAAGTGCCCTTGGCTCTGTTGCTTTGTTTTCTAGGTGTTTCAGGAAACACCATACACTTCTCCCGAGTGTCTGTTGGAAATGTACATCCCGCCCATCAGCATAACAAGGCTCCCAGTTCTCCATGGCCTGTCCTGCCTTTCTGGATTTTACACTTTTTTCAGATGGCCCTTTTGACCGGGGGGAAGTGAGACTTCATTGTAGTGCAGATTTCCTTTGCAAGCTTGCTTGGTTGGCCAAAAAGGGCGTATGCGTTTTTTCCTGAATATATTCAGGAAAAAACGCATACGCCCTTTTTGGCCAAGTGCATCATTGTGGACGTTCTGCCTCTTTTCCTATGCTTTCAATGCAATTCCAGTCTACCTCCTGAAATCGGTTTCCTGCAATTCTGCCCCGCTTTCAAGTCCTCTTGGCAGCCTTACTTCAGTATATTTTTGGACGATAGCTGTCATTTATAACTCTGCAGGTTTGTGAATTACAGTGCCCCTGAGCTCCTTTCTTCAACTCGCTTTCTTGTGAGCTGGCCGCAACACCGCAGGATGGCTTCAGGCCCTAATCTGGTTCCGGCACGGCACGCTGAGCCTTTGGTTATTTCCTCTTCCTGGTGGGAAATGAGAGTTAAATTTGCCCGTCCAGACACCTCCAGCTAGTCTCTCATTGGTTCTCGCTATTCCTGTTCATCTTCCGCAGAAATTGCAAACTGGGCCAAACAGGAGGTTAAAGGGACTGACTCTCCAAGTCGGGAGAGTGTTAGTAAAGCGTCTGGAATGTTGCACCCGAGTACCAGGGTACGAAAACTGAGACATATTTGAACACGTCTCCCGATCACATGGTTGATCATACTCTAGGTTCCACATGCATGTTTTAGCTGAAGGAAGAATACCTTAAACCTGGGTAGTTGAAACCCGTGGAATGGGTACCATGCAATATGACTTCAAAGGGTCTTCATTTGCTCACCGAACCTCTCCAATCCTATCACTGCTGCGTTTATGCCCCTGTACACATGCTTGATTCTCTTTTGGAGACATAGCAATCCATAGGTTTTAAGATACTTACTAGTCAGGTACATTCTTAGGCGTTTAATATGTGGTGTTGAGTCCATTTCGTTGAGCAAGGAGTAGCTCTTGTCTATTCCATATTTGGCTTAAGGAACTTTATCTGTGCTCATTTCAATCTCTGGTTTTATGCAGCACCCCAACTCACCTTTACCCTTAAGCAAGCATAAGATGGTTTTCTAAATTTGAGACCCTCTTCTGTTCTGTAATTCAGTTCCTGTGTAGCCAAGTTTACGTTCCGTGTATTACTGATATCTTATGATGTTTCTTTTTCTGTGTGACTTATTTCAGTTAGAATCATCATACCTGAATCCACTCATTATGCTGCTATGGGCCTAATGACATAGATTACATTGCTGAGTGATACTGCATTGTACGTAAGTACCACAAGTTCTTTATCCATTTTTCACTTTCTGTGATATTGACCTTGTACGGTAAACGAGGTTCTTGTAAACAGAGGCATCCCAAACTTTGGGGTGGCTGTGTCTTTTTGATTTTAATTTCACTAAGCTATAGGACCATAAGTGGAAGTGCCCTAGGCTCTGTTGCTTTGTTTTTTAGATGTTTCAGGAAACACCATACACTTGTCCCAAGTGTGTGTTGACAATTTACATCCCGCCCATCAGCATAACAATGCTTCCAGTTCTCCATGGCCTGTCCTGCCTTCCTGGATTTTACACTTTTTTCAGATGGCCCTTTTCACCGGGGGGAAGTGAGACTTCATTGTAGTGCAGATTTCCTTTGCAAGCTTGCTTGGTTGGCCAAAAAGGGCGTATGCGTTTTTTCCTGAATATATTCACGAAAAAACGCATACGCCCTTTTTGGCCAAGTGCATCATTGTGGACCTTCTGCCTCTTTTCCTATGCTTTCAATGCAATTCCAGTCTACCTCCTGAAATGGGTTTCCTGCAATTCTGCCCCGCTTTCAAGTCCTCTTGGCAGCCTTACTTCAGTATATTTTTGGACGATAGCTGTCATTTATAACTCTGCAGGTTTGTGAATTACAGTGCCCCTGAGCTCCTTTCTTCAACTCGCTTTCTTGTGAGCTGGCCGCAACACCGCAGGATGGCTTCAGACCCTAATCTGGTTGCGGCACAGCACGCTGAGCCTTTGGTTAATTCCTCTTCCTGGTGGGAAATGAGAGTGAAATTTGCCCGTCCAGACACCTCCAGCTAGTCTCTCATTGGTTCTCGCTATTCCTGTTCATCATCCGCAGAAATTGCAAACTGGGCCAAACAGGAGGTTAAAGGGACTGACTCTCCAAGTCGGGAGAGTGTTAGTAAAGCGTCTGGAATGTTGCACCCGAGAATCAGGGGAGGAGAACTGAGACATATTTGAACACGTCTCCCGTTCACACGGTTGATCATACTCTTGGTTCCACATGCATGTTTTAGCTGAAGGAAGAATACCTTAAACCTGGGTAGTTGAAACCCGTGGAATGGGTACCATGCAATATGACTTCAAAGGGTCTTCATTTGCTCACCGAACCTCTCCAATCCTATCACTGCTGCGTTTATGCCCCTGTACACACGCTTGATTCTCTTTTGGAGACATCGCAATCCATAGGTTTAAAGATACTTACTAGTCAGGTACATTCTTAGGCGTTTAATATGGGGTGTTGAGTCCATTTCGTTGAGCAAGGAGTAGCTCTTGTCTATTCCATATTTGGCTTAAGGAACTTTATCTGTGCTCATTTCAATCTCTGGTTTTATGCAGCACCCCAACTCACCTTTCCCCTTAAGCAAGCATAAGTTGGTTTTCTAAATTTGAGACCCTGTTCTGTTTTGGAATTCAGTTCCTGTGTAGCCAAGTTTACATTCCGTGTATTAGTGATATCTTATGATGTTTCTTTTTCTGTGTGACTTATTTCAGTTAGAAGCATCGTACCTGAATCCACTCATTATGCTGCTACGGGCCTGATGACATAGATTTCATTGCTGAGTGATACTGCATTGTACGTAAGTACCACAAGTTCTTTATCCATTTTTCACTTTCTGTGATACTGAACTTGTACGGTAAACGAGGTTCTTGTAAACAGAGGCGTCCCAAACTTTGGGGTGGCTGTGTCTTTTTGATTTTAATTTCCCTAAGCTATAGGACCATAAGTGGAAGTGCCCTAGGCTCTGTTGCTTTGTTTTTTAGATGTTTCAGGAAACACCATACACTTCTCCCCAGTGTCTGTTGGCAATTTACATCCCGCCCATCAGCATAACAAGGCTCCCAGTTCTCCATGGCCTGTCCTGCCTTTCTGGATTTTACACTTTTTTCAGATGGCCCTTTTGACCGGGAGGAAGTGAGACTTCATTGTAGTGCAGATTTCCTTTGCAAGTTTGCTTGGTTGGCCAAAAAGGGCGTATGCGTTTTTTCCTGAATATATTCAGGAAAAAACACATACGCCCTTTTTGGCCAAGTGCATCATTGAGGACGTTCTGCCTCTTTTCCTATGCTTTCAATGCAATTCCAGTCTACCTCCTGAAATCGGTTTCCTGCAATTCTGCCCTGCTTTCAAGTCCTCTTGGCAGCCTTACTTCAGTATATTTTTGGACGATAGCTGTCATTTATAACTCTGCAGGTTTGTGAATTACAGTGCCCCTGAGCTCTTTTCTTCAACTCGCTTTCTTGTGAGCTGGCCGCAACACCGCAGGATGGCTTCAGGCCCTAATCTGGTTCCGGCACGGCACGCTGAGCCTTTGGTTAATTCCTCTTCCTGGTGGGAAATGAGAGTTAAATTTGCCCGTCCAGACACCTCCAGCTAGTCTCTCATTGGTTCTCGCTATTCCTGTTCATCTTCCGCAGAAATTACAAACTGGGCCAAACAGGAGGTTAAAGGGACTGAGTCTCCAAGTCGGGAGAGTGTTAGTAAAGCGTCTGGAATGTTGCACCCGAGTACCAGGGTACGAAAACTGAGACATATTTGAACACGTCTCCCGATCACATGGTTGATCATACTCTAGGTTCCACATGCATGTTTTAGCTGAAGGAAGAATACCTTAAACCTGGGTAGTTGAAACCCGTGGAATGGGTACCATGCAATATGATTTCAAAGGATCTTCATTTGCTCACCGAACCTCTCCAATCCTATCACTGCTGCGTTTATGCCCCTGTACACATGCTTGATTCTCTTTCGGAGACATAGCAATCCATAGGTTTTAAGATACTTACTAGTCAGGTACATTCTTAGGCGTTTAATATGCGGTGTTGAGTCCATTTCGTTGAGCAAGGAGTAGCTCTTGTCTATTCCATATTTGGCTTAAGGAACTTTATCTGTGCTCATTTCAATCTCTGGTTTTATGCAGCACCCCAACTCACCTTTCCCCTTAAGCAAGCATAAGTTGGTTTTCTAAATTTGACACCCTGTTCTGTTCTGTAATTCAGTTCCTGTGTAGCCAAGTTTACATTCCGTGTATTACTGATATCTTATGATGTTTCTTTTTCTGTGTGACTTATTTCAGTTAGAATCATCGTACCTGAATCCATTCTTTGTGCTGCTAAGGGCCTGTTGACATAGATTTCATTGCTGAGTGATATTGCTTTGTAAGTAAATACCACAACTTCTTTATCCATTTTTCACATTTGCGATGTTGAACTTGTACTGTAAACGAGGTTCTTGTAAACAGAGCCGTTCCATACTTTGGGGTGGCTGTGTCTTTTTGATTTTAATTTCCCTAAGCTATAGGACCATAAGTGGAAGTGCCCTAGGCTCTGTTGCTTTGTTTTTTAGATGTTTCAGGAAACACCATACACTTCTCCCGAGTGTCTGTTGGCAATTTACATCCCGCCCATCAGCATAACAAGGCTCCCAGTTCTCCATGGCCTGTCCTGCCTTTCTGGATTTTATTCTTTTTTCAGATGGCCCTTTTGACCGGGGGGAAGTGAGACTTCATTGTAGTGCAGATTTCCTTTGCAAGTTTGCTTGGTTGGCCAAAAAGGGCGTATGCGTTTTTTCCTGAATATATTCAGGAAAAAACGCATACGCCCTTTTTGGCCAAGTGCATCATTGTGGACGTTCTGCCTCTTTTCCTATGCTTTCAATGCAATTCCAGTCTACCTCCTGAAATCGGTTTCCTGCAATTCTGCCCCGCTTTCAAGTCCTCTTGGCAGCCTTACTTCAGTATATTTTTGGACGATAACTGTCATTTATAACTCTGAAGTTTTGTGAATTACAGTGCCCCTGAGCTCCTTTCTTCAACTCGCTTTCTTGTGAGCTGGCCGCAACACCGCAGGATGGCTTCAGGCCCTAATCTGGTTCCGGCACGGCACGCTGAGCCTTTGGTTATTTCCTCTTCCTGGTGGGAAATGAGAGTTAAATTTGCCCGTCCAGACACCTCCAGCTAGTCTCTCATTGGTTCTCCCTATTCCTGTTCATCTTCCACAGAAATTGCAAACTGGGCCAAACAGGAGGTTAAAGGGACTGACTCTCCAAGTCGGGAGAGTGTTAGTAAAGCGTCTGGAATGTTGCACCCGAGTACCAGGGTACGAAAACTGAGACATATTTGAACACGTCTCCCGTTCACACGGTTGATCATACTCTGGGTTCCACATGCATGTTTTAGCTGAAGGAAGAATACCTTAAACCTGGGTAGTTGAAACCCGTGGAATGGGTACCATGCAATATGACTTCAAAGGGTCTTCATTTGCTCACCGAACCTCTCCAATCCTATCACTGCTGCGTTTATGCCCCTGTACACATGCTTGATTCTCTTTTGGAGACATAGCAATCCATAGGTTTTAAGATACTTACTAGTCAGGTACATTCTTAGGCGTTTAATATGGGGTGTTGAGTCCATTTCATTGAGCAAGGAGTAGCTCTTGTCTATTCCATATTTGGCTTAAGGAACTTTATCTGTGCTCATTTCAATCTCTGGTTTTATGCAGCACCCCAACTCACCTTTTCTCTTAAGCAAACATA
Organism: Pseudorca crassidens; assembly: GCF_039906515.1. Taxonomy (NCBI): domain Eukaryota; kingdom Metazoa; phylum Chordata; class Mammalia; order Artiodactyla; family Delphinidae; genus Pseudorca; species Pseudorca crassidens. The sequence goes on from NC_090301.1 coordinate 106,758,759, forward strand.
AGTTGGTTTTCTAAATTTGAGACCCTGTTCTGTTTTGGAATTCAGTTCCTGTGTAGCCAAGTTTACATTCCGTGTATTAGTGATATCTTATGATGTTTCTTTTTCTGTGTGACTTATTTCAGTTAGAATCATCGTACCTGAATCCACTCATTATGCTGCTAAGGGCCTGATGACATAGATTTCATTGCTGAGTGATACTGCATTGTACGTAAGTACCACAAGTTCTTTATCCAGTTTTCACTTTCTGTGATACTGAACTTGTACGGTAAACGAGGTTCTTGTAAACAGAGGCGTCCCAAACTTTGGGGTGGCTGTGTCTTTTTGATTTTAATTTCCCTAAGCTATAGGACCATAAGTGGAAGTGCCCTAGGCTCTGTTCCTTTGTTTTTTAGATGTTTCAGGAAACACCATACACTTCTCCCGAGTGTCTGTTGGCAATTTACATCCCGCCCATCAGCATAACAAGGCTCCCAGTTCTCCATGGCCTGTCCTGCCTTTCTGGATTTTACACTTTTTTCAGATGGCCCTTTTGACCGGGGGGAAGTGAGACTTCATTGTAGTGCAGATTTCCTTTGCAAGTTTGCTTGGTTGGCCAAAAAGGGCGTATGCGTTTTTTCCTGAATATATTCAGGAAAAAACGCATACGCCCTTTTTGGCCAAGTGCATCATTGAGGACGTTCTGCCTCTTTTCCTATGCTTTCAATGCAATTCCAGTCTACCTCCTGAAATCGGTTTCCTGCAATTCTGCCCCACTTTCAAGTCCTCTTGGCAGCCTTACTTCGGTATATTTTTGGACGATAGCTGTCATTTATAACTCTGCAGGTTTGTGAATTACAGTGCCCCTGAGCTCCTTTCTTCAACTCGCTTTCTTGTGAGCTGGCCACAACACCGCAGGATGGCTTCAGGCCCTAATCTGGTTCCGGAACGGCACGCTGAGCCTTTGGTTAATTCCTCTTCCTGGTGGGAAATGAGAGTTAAATTTACCCGTCCAGACACCTCCAGCTAGTCTCTCATTGGATCTCCCTATTCCTGTTCATCTTCCGCAGAAATTGCAAACTGGGCCAAACAGGAGGTTAAAGGGACTGACTCTCCAAGTTGGGAGAGTGTTAGTAAAGCGTCTGGAATGTTGCACCCGAGTACCAGGGTACGAAAACTGAGACATATTTGAACACGTCTCCCGTTCACACGGTTGATCATACTCTGGGTTCCACATGCATGTTTTAGCTGAAGGAAGAATACCTTAAACCTGGGTAGTTGAAACCCGTGGAATGGGTACCATGCAATATGACTTCAAAGGGTCTTCATTTGCTCACCGAACCTCTCCAATCCTATCACTGCTGCGTTTATGCCGCTGTACACATGCTTGATTCTCTTTCGGAGACATAGCAATCCATAGGTTTTAAGATACTTACTAGTCAGGTACATTCTTAGGCGTTTAATATGGGGTGTTGAGTCCATTTCGTTGAGCAAGGAGTAGCTCTTGTCTATTCCATATTTGGTTTAAGGAACTTTATCTGTGCTCATTTCAATCTCTGGTTTTATGCAGCACCCCAACTCACCTTTACCCTTAAGCAAGCATATGTTGGTTTTGTGAATTTGAGACCCTGTTCTGTTCTGTAATTCAGTTCCTGTGTAGCCAAGTTTACATTCCGTGTATTACTGATATCTTATGATGTTTCTTTTTCTGTGTGACTTATTTCAGTTAGAATCATCATACCTGAATCCACTCATTATGCTGCTATGGGCCTAATGACATAGATTACATTGCTGAGTGATACTGCATTGTACGTAAGTACCACAAGTTCTTTATCCATTTTTCTCTTTCTGTGATATTGACCTTGTACGGTAAACGAGGTTCTTGTAAACAGAGGCGTCCCAAACTTTGGGGTGGCTGTGTCTTTTTGATTTTAATTTCCCTAAGCTATAGGACCATAAGTGGAAGTGCCCTAGGCTCTGTTGCTTTGTTTTTTAGATGTTTCAGGAAACACCATACACTTCTCCCGAGTGTCTGTTGGCAATTTACATCCCGCCCATCAGCATAACAAGGCTTCCAGTTCTCCATGGCCTGTCCTGCCTTTCTGGATTTTACACTTTTTTCAGATGGCCCGTTTGACCGGGGGGAAGTGAAACTTCATTGTAGTGCAGATTTCCTTTGCAAGCTTGCTTGGTTGGCCAAAAAGTGCGTATGCGTTTTTTCCTGAATATATTCAGGAAAAAACGCATACGCCCTTTTTGGCCAAGTGCATCATTGTGGACGTTCTGCCTCTTTTCCTATGCTTTCAATGCAATTCCAATCTACCTCCTGAAATCGGTTTCCTGCAATTCTGCCCCGCTTTCAAGTCCTCTTGGCAGCCTTACTTCAGTATATTTTTGGACGATAGCTGTCATTTATAACTCTGCAGGTTTGTGAATTACAGTGCCCCTGAGCTCCTTTCTTCAACTCGCTTTCTTGTGACCTGGCCGCAACACCGCAGGATGGCTTCAGGCCCTAATCTGGTTCCGGCACGGCACGCTGAGCCTTTGGTTAATTCCTCTTCCTGGTGGGAAATGAGAGTTAAATTTGCCCGTCCAGACACCTCCAGCTAGTCTCTCATTGGTTCTCGCTATTCCTGTTCATCTTCCGCAGAAATTGCAAACTGGGCCAAACAGGAGGTTAAAGGGACTGACTCTCCAAGTCGGGAGAGTGTTAGTAAAGCGTCTGGAATGTTGCACCCGAGTACCAGGGTACGAAAACTGAGACATATTTGAACACGTCTCCCGATCATATGGTTGATCATAATCTAGGTTCCACATGCATGTTTTAGCTGAAGGAAGAATACCTTAAACCTGGGTAGTTGAAACCCGTGGAATGGGTACCATGCTATATGACTTCAAAGGGGCTTCATTTGCTCACCGAACCTCTCCAATCCTATCACTGCTGCATTTATGCCCCTTTACACATGCTTGATTCTCTTTCGGAGACATAGCAATCCATAGGTTTTAAGATACTTACTAGTCAGGTACATTCTTAGGCGTTTAATATGCGGTGTTGAGTCCATTTCGTTGAGCAAGGAGTAGCTCTTGTCTATTCCATATTTGGCTTAAGGAACTTTATCTGTGCTCATTTCAATCTCTGGTTTTATGCAGCACCCCAACTCACCTTTCCCCTTAAGCAAGCATAAGTTGGTTTTCTAAATTTGACACCCTGTTCTGTTCTGTAATTCAGTTCCTGTGTAGCCAAGTTTACATTCCGTGTATTACTGATATCTTATGATGTTTCTTTTTCTGTGTGACTTATTTCAGTTAGAATCATCGTACCTGAATCCACTCTTTGTGCTGCTAAGGGCCTGTTGACATAGATTTCATTGCTGAGTGATATTGCTTTGTAAGTAAATACCACAACTTCTTTATCCATTTTTCACTTTTTGCGATGTTGAACTTGTACTGTAAACGAGGTTCTTGTAAACAGAGCCGTTCCATACTTTGGGGTGGCTGTGTCTTTTTGATTTTAATTTCCCTAAGCTATAGGACCATAAGTGGAAGTGCCCTAGGCTCTGTTCCTTTGTTTTTTAGATGTTTCAGGAAACACCATACACTTCTCCCGAGTGTCTGTTGGCAATTTACATCCCGCCCATAAGAATAACAAGGCTCCCAGTTCTCCATGGCCTGTCCTGCCTTTCTGGATTTTACACTTTTTTCAGATGGCCCTTTTGACTGGGGGGAAGTGAGACTTCATTGTAGTGCAGATTTCCTTTGCAAGTTTGCTTGGTTGGCCAAAAAGGGCGAATGCGTTTTTTCCTGAATATATTCAGGAAAAAACGCATACGCCCTTTTTGGCCAAGTGCATCATTGAGGACGTTCTGCCTCTTTTCCTATGCTTTCAATGCAATTCCAGTCTACCTCCTGAAATCGGTTTCCTGCAATTCTGCCCCGCTTTCAAGTCCTCTTGGCAGCCTTACTTCGGTATATTTTTGGACGATAGCTGTCATTTATAACTCTGCAGGTTTGTGAATTACAGTGCCCCTGAGCTCCTTTCTTCAACTCGCTTTCTTGTGAGCTGGCCGCAACACCGCAGGATGGCTTCAGGCCCTAATCTGGTTCCGGAACGGCACGCTGAGCCTTTGGTTAATTCCTCTTCCTGGTGGGAAATGAGAGTTAAATTTGCCCGTCCAGACACCTCCAGCTAGTCTCTCATTGGTTCTCGCTATTCCTGTTCATCTTCCGCAGAAATTGCAAACTAGGCCAAACAGGAGGTTAAAGGGACTGACTCTCCAAGTTGGGAGAGTGTTAGTAAAGCGTCTGGAATGTTGCACCCGAGTACCAGGGTACGAAAACTGAGACATATTTGAACACGTCTCCCGTTCACACGGTTGATCATACTCTGGGTTCCACATGCATGTTTTAGCTGAAGGAAGAATACCTTAAACCTGGGTAGTTGAAACCCATGGAATGGGTACCATGCAATATGACTTCAAAGGGTCTTCATTTGCTCACCGAACCTCTCCAATCCTATCACTGCTGCGTTTATGCCCCTGTACACATGCTTGATTCTCTTTTGGAGACATAGCAATCCATAGGTTTTAAGATACTTACTAGTCAGGTACATTCTTAGGCGTTTAATATGGGGTGTTGAGTCCATTTCATTGAGCAAGGAGTAGCTCTTGTCTATTCCATATTTGGCTTAAGGAACTTTATCTGTGCTCATTTCAATCTCTGGTTTTATGCAGCACCCCAACTCACCTTTTCTCTTAAGCAAACATAAGTTGGTTTTCTAAATTTGAGACCCTGTTCTGTTTTGGAGTTCAGTTCCTGTGTAGCCAAGTTTACATTCCGTGTATTAGTGATATCTTATGATGTTTCTTTTTCTGTGTGACTTATTTCAGTTAGAATCATCGTACCTGAATCCACTCATTATGCTGCTACGGGCCTGATGACATAGATTTCATTGCTGAGTGATACTGCATTGTACGTAAATACCACAAGTTCTTTATCCATTTTTCACTTTCTGTGATACTGAACGTGTATGGTAAACGAGGTTCTTGTAAACAGAGGCGTCCCAAACTTTGCGGTGGCTGTGTCTTTTTGATTTTAATTTCCCTAAGCTATAGGACCATAAGTGGAAGTGCCCTAGGCTCTGTTGCTTTGTTTTTTAGATGTTTCAGGAAACACCATACACTTCTCCCGAGTGTCTGTTGGCAATTTACATCCCGCCCATCAGCATAACAAGGCTCCCAGTTCTCCATGGCCTGTCCTGCCTTTCTGGATTTTATTCTTTTTTCAGATGGCCCTTTTGACTGGGGGGATGTGAGACTTCATTGTAGTGCAGATTTCCTTTGCAAGTTTGCTTGGTTGGCCAAAAAGGGCGTATGCGTTTTTTCCTGAATATATTCAGGAAAAAACGCATACGCCCTTTTTGGCCAAGTGCATCATTGTGGACGTTCTGCCTCTTTTCCTATGCTTTCAATGCAATTCCAGTCTACCTCCTGAAATCGGTTTCCTGCAATTCTGCCCCGCTTTCAAGTCCTCTTGGCAGCCTTACTTCAGTATATTTTTGGATGATAGCTGTCATTTATAACTCTGCAGTTTTGTGAATTACAGTGCCCCTGAGCTCCTTTCTTCAACTCGCTTTCTTGTGAGCTGGCCGCAACACCGCAAGATGGCTTCAGGCCCTAATCTGGTTCCGGCACGGCACGCTGAGCCTTTGGTTAATTCCTCTTCCTGGTGGGAAATGAGAGTTAAATTTGCCCATCCAGACACCTCCAGCTAGTCTCTCATTGGTTCTCGCTATTCCTGTTCATCTTCCGCAGAAATTGCAAACTGGGCCAAACAGGAGGTTAAAGGGACTGACTCTCCAAGTCGGGAGAGTGTTAGTAAAGCGTCTGGAATGTTGCACCCGAGTACCAGGGTATGAAAACTGAGACATATTTGAACACGTCTCCCGATCACATGGTTGATCATACTCTAGGTTCCACATGCATGTTTTAGCTGAAGGAAGAATACCTTAAACCTGGGTAGTTGAAACCCGTGGAATGGGTACCATGCAATATGACTTCAAAGGGTCTTCATTTGCTCACCGAACCTCTCCAATCCTATCACTGCTGCGTTTATGCCCCTGTACACATGCTTGATTCTCTTTCGGAGACATAGCAATCCATAGGTTTTAAGATACTTACTAGTCAGGTACATTCTTAGGCGTTTAATATGGGGTGTTGAGTCCATTTCGTTGAGCAAGGAGTAGCTCTTGTCTATTCCATATTTGGCTTAAGGAACTTTATCTGTGCTCATTTCAATCTCTGGTTTTATGCAGCACCCCAACTCACCTTTCCCCTTAAGCAAGCATAAGTTGGTTTTCTAAATTTGAGACCCTGTTCTGTTCTGTAATTCAGTTCCTGTGTAGCCAAGTTTACATTCCGTGTATTACTGATATCTTATGATGTTTCTTTTTCTGTGTGACTTATTTCAGTTAGAATCATCGTACCTGAATCCACTCTTTGTGCTGCTAAGGGCCTGTTGACATAGATTTCATTGCTGAGTGATATTGCTTTGTAAGTAAATACCACAACTTCTTTATCCATTTTTCACTTTTTGCGATGTTGAACTTGTACTGTAAACGAGGTTCTTGTAAACAGAGCCGTTCCATACTTTGGGGTGGCTGTGTCTTTTGGATTTTAATTTCCCTAAGCTATAGGACCATAAGTGGAAGTGCCCTAGGCTCTGTTCCTTTGTTTTTTAGATGTTTCAGGAAACACCATACACTTCTCCGGAGTGTCTGTTGGCAATTTACATCCCGCCCATCAGCATAACAAGGCTCCCAGTTCTCCATGGCCTGTCCTGCCTTTCTGGATTTTATTCTTTTTTCAGATGGCCCTTTTGACCGGGGGGGAAGTGAGACTTCATTGTAGTGCAGATTTCCTTTGCAAGTTTGCTTGGTTGGCCAAAAAGGGCGTATGCGTTTTTTCCTGAATATATTCAGGAAAAAACGCATACGCCCTTTTTGGCCAAGTGCATCATTGTGGACGTTCTGCCTCTTTTCCTATGCTTTCAATGCAATTCCAGTCTACCTCCTGAAATTGGTTTCCTGCAATTCTGCCCTGCTTTCAAGTCCTCTTGGCAGCCTTACTTCAGTATATTTTTGGACGATAGCTGTCATTTATAACTCTGCAGGGTTGTGAATTACAGTGCCCCTGAGCTCCTTTCTTCAACTCGCTTTCTTGTGAGCTGGCCGCAACACCGCAGGATGGCTTCAGGCCCTATTCTGGTTCCGGCACGGCACGCTGAGCCTTTGGTTAATTCCTCTTCCTGGTGGGAAATGAGAGTTAAATTTGCCCGTCCAGACACCTCCAGCTAGTCTCTCATTAGTTCTCGCTATTCCTGTTCATCTTCCGCAGAAATTGCAAACTGGGCCAAACAGGAGGTTAAAGGCCCTGACTCTCCAAGTGGGGAGAGTGTTAGTAAAGCGTCTGGAATGTTGCACCCGAGTACCAGGGTACGAAAACTGAGACATATTTGAACACGTCTCCCGTTCACACGGTTGATCATACTCTGGGTTCCACATGCATGTTTTAGCTGAAGGAAGAATACCTTAAACCTGGGTAGTTGAAACCCGTGGAATGGGTACCATGCAATATGACTTCAAAGGGTCTTCATTTGCTCACCGAACCTCTCCAATCCTATCACTGCTGCGTTTATGCCCCTGTACACATGCTTGATTCTCTTTTGGAGACATAGCAATCCATAGGTTTAAAGATACTTACTAGTCAGGTACATTCTTAGGCGTTTAATATGGGGTGTTGAGTCCATTTCGTTGAGCAAGGAGTAGCTCTTGTCTATTCCATATTTGGCTTAAGGAACTTTATCTGTGCTCATTTCAATCTCTGGTTTTATGCAGCACCCCAACTCACCTTTCCCCTTAAGCAAGCATAAGTTGGTTTTCTAAATTTGAGACCCTGTTCTGTTTTGGAATTCAGTTCCTGTGTAGCCAAGTTTACATTCCGTGTATTAGTGATATCTTATGATGTTTCTTTTTCTGTGTGACTTATTTCAGTTAGAATCATCGTACCTGAATCCACTCATTATGCTGCTACGGGCCTGATGACATAGATTTCATTGCTGAGTGATACTGCATTGTACATAAGTACCACAAGTTCATTATCCATTTTTCACTTTCTGTGATACTGAACTTATACGGTAAATGAGGTTCTTGTAAACAGAGGCGTCCCAAACTTTGCGGTGGCTGTGTCTTTTTGATTTTAATTTCCCTAAGCTATAGGACCATAAGTGGAAGTACCCTAGGCTCTGTTGCTTTGTTTTTTAGATGTTTCAGGAAACACCATACACTTCTCCCGAGTGTCTGTTGGCAATTTACATCCCGCCCATCAGGATAACAAGGCTCCCAGTTCTCCATGGCCTGTCCTGCCTTTCTGGATTTTACACTTTTTTCAGATGGCCCTTTTGACCGGGGGGATGTGAGACTTCATTGTAGTGCAGATTTCCTTTGCAAGTTTGCTTGGTTGGCCAAAAAGGGCGTATGCGTTTTTTCCTGAATATATTCAGGAAAAAACGCATACGCCCTTTTTGGCCAAGTGCATCATTGTGGACGTTCTGCCTCTTTTCCTATGCTTTCAATGCAATTCCAGTCTACCTCCTGAAATCGGTTTCCTGCAATTCTGCCCCGCTTTCAAGTCCTCTTGGCAGCCTTACTTCAGTATATTTTTGGACGATAGCTGTCATTTATAACTCTGCAGTTTTGTGAATTACAGTGCCCCTGAGCTCCTTTCTTCAACTCGCTTTCTTGTGAGCTGGCCGCAACACCGCAAGATGGCTTCAGGCCCTAATCTGGTTCCGGCACGGCACGCTGAGCCTTTGGTTAATTCCTCTTCCTGGTGGGAAATGAGAGTTAAATTTGCCCATCCAGACACCTCCAGCTAGTCTCTCATTGGTTCTCGCTATTCCTGTTCATCTTCCACAGAAATTGCAAACTGGGCCAAACAGGAGGTTAAAGGGACTGACTCTCCAAGTCGGGAGAGTGTTAGTAAAGCGTCTGGAATGTTGCACCCGAGTACCAGGGTACGAAAACTGAGACATATTTGAACACGTCTCCCGATCACATGGTTGATCATACTCTAGGTTCCACATGCATGTTTTAGCTGAAGGAAGAATACCTTAAACCTTGGTAGTTGAAACCCGTGGAATGGGTACCATGCAATATGACTTCAAAGGGTCTTCATTTGCTCACCGAACCTCTCCAGTCCTATCACTGCTGCGTTTATGCCCCTGTACACATGCTTGATTCTCTTTTGGAGACATAGCAATCCATAGGTTTTAAGATACTTACTAGTCAGGTACATTCTTAGGCGTTTAATATGGGGTGTTGAGTCCATTTCATTGAGCAAGGAGTAGCTCTTGTCTATTCCATATTTGGCTTAAGGAACTTTATCTGTGCTCATTTCAATCTCTGGTTTTATGCAGCACCCCAACTCACCTTTTCTCTTAAGCAAACATAAGTTGGTTTTCTAAATTTGAGACCCTGTTCTGTTTTGGAGTTCAGTTCCTGTGTAGCCAAGTTTACATTCCGTGTATTAGTGATATCTTATGATGTTTCTTTTTCTGTGTGACTTATTTCAGTTAGAATCATCGAACCTGAATCCACTCATTATGCTGCTACGGGCCTGATGACATAGATTTCATTGCTGAGTGATACTGCATTGTACGTAAGTACCACAAGTTCTTTATCCATTTTTCACTTTCTGTGATACTGAACGTGTACGGTAAACGAGGTTCTTGTAAACAGAGGTGTCCCAAACTTGTGGGTGGCTGTGTCTTTTTTATTTTAATTTCCCTAAGCTATAGGACCATAAGTGGAAGTGCCCTAGGCTCTGTTCCTTTGTTTTTTAGATGTTTCAGGAAACACCATACACTTCTCCCGAGTGTCTGTTGGCAATTTACATCCCGCCCATCAGCATAACAAGGCTCCCAGTTCTCCATGGCCTGTCCTGCCTTTCTGGATTTTACACTTTTTTCAGATGGCCCTTTTGACCGGGGGAAAGTGAGACTTCATTGTAGTGCAGATTTCCTTTGCAAGTTTGCTTGGTTGGCCAAAAAGCGCGTATGCGTTTTTTCCTGAATATATTCAGGAAAAAACGCATACGCCCTTTTTGGCCAAGTGCATCATTGAGGACGTTCTGCCTCTTTTCCTATGCTTTCAATGCAATTCCAGTCTACCTCCTGAAATCGGTTTCCTGCAATTCTGCCCCGCTTTCAAGTCCTCTTGGCAGCCTTACTTCAGTATATTTTTGGACGATAGCTGTCATTTATAACTCTGCAGATTTGTGAATTACAGTGCCCCTGAGCTCCTTTCTTCAACTCGCTTTCTTGTGAGCTGGCCGCAACACCGCAGGATGGCTTCAGGCCCTAATCTGGTTCCGGCACGGCACGCTGAGCCTTTGGTTAATTCCTCTTCCTGGTGGGAAATGAGAGTTAAATTTGCCCGTCCAGACACCTCCAGCTAGTCTCTCATTGGTTCTCGCTATTCCTGTTCATCTTCCGCAGAAATTACAAACTGGGCCAAACAGGAGGTTAAAGGGACTGACTCTCCAAGTCGGGAGAGTGTTAGTAAAGCGTCTGGAATGTTGCACCCGAGTACCAGGGTACGAAAACTGAGACATATTTGAACACGTCTCCCGATCACATGGTTGATCATACTCTAGGTTCCACATGCATGTTTTAGCTGAAGGAAGAATACCTTAAACCTGGGTAGTTGAAACCCGTGGAATGGGTACCATGCAATATGACTTCAAAGGATCTTCATTTGCTCACCGAACCTCTCCAATCCTATCACTGCTGCGTTTATGCCCCTGTACACATGCTTGATTCTCTTTCGGAGACATAGCAATCCATAGGTTTTAAGATACTTACTAGTCAGGTACATTCTTAGGCGTTTAATATGCGGTGTTGAGTCCATTTCGTTGAGCAAGGAGTAGCTCTTGTCTATTCCATATTTGGCTTAAGGAACTTTATCTGTGCTCATTTCAATCTCTGGTTTTATGCAGCACCCCAACTCACCTTTCCCCTTAAGCAAGCATAAGTTGGTTTTCTAAATTTGACACCCTGTTCTGTTCTGTAATTCAGTTCCTGTGTAGCCAAGTTTACATTCCGTGTATTACTGATATCTTATGATGTTTCTTTTTCTGTGTGACTTATTTCAGTTAGAATCATCGTACCTGAATCCACTCTTTGTGCTGCTAAGGGCGTGTTGACATAGATTTCATTGCTGAGTGATATTGCTTTGTAAGTAAATACCACAACTTCTTTATCCATTTTTCACTTTTTGCGATGTTGAACTTGTACTGTAAACGAGGTTCTTGTAAACAGAGCCATTCCAAACTTTGGGGTGGCTGTGTCTTTTTGATTTTAATTTCCCTAAGCTATAGGACCATAAGTGGAAGTGCCCTAGGCTCTGTTGCTTTGTTTTTTAGATGTTTCAGGAAACACCATACACTTCTCCCGAGTGTCTGTTGGCAATTTACATCCCGCCCATCAGCATAACAAGGCTCCCAGTTCTCCATGGCCTGTCCTGCCTTTCTGGATTTTATTCTTTTTTCAGATGGCCCTTTTGACCGGGGGGAAGTGAGACTTCATTGTAGTGCAGATTTCCTTTGCAAATTTGCTTGGTTGGCCAAAAAGGGCGTATGCGTTTTTTCCTGAATATATTCAGGAAAAAACGCATACGCCCTTTTTGGCCAAGTGCATCATTGTGGACGTTCTGCCTCTTTTCCTATGCTTTCAATGCAATTCCAGTCTACCTCCTGAAATCGGTTTCCTGCAATTCTGCCCCGCTTTCAAGTCCTCTTGGCAGCCTTACTTCAGTATATTTTTGGACGATAACTGTCATTTATAACTCTGAAGTTTTGTGAATTACAGTGCCCCTGAGCTCCTTTCTTCAACTCGCTTTCTTGTGAGCTGGCCGCAACACCGCAGGATGGCTTCAGGCCCTAATCTGGTTCCGGCACGGCACGCTGAGCCTTTGGTTATTTCCTCTTCCTGGTGGGAAATGAGAGTTAAATTTGCCCGTCCAGACACCTCCAGCTAGTCTCTCATTTGTTCTCCCTATTCCTGTTCATCTTCCACAGAAATTTCAAACTGGGCCAAACAGGAGGTTAAAGGGACTGACTCTCCAAGTCGGGAGAGTGTTAGTAAAGCGTCTGGAATGTTGCACCCGAGTACCAGGGTACGAAAACTGAGACATATTTGTACACGTCTCCCGTTCACACGGTTGATCATACTCTGGGTTCCACATGCATGTTTTAGCTGAAGGAAGAATACCTTAAACCTGGGTAGTTGAAACCCGTGGAATGGGTACCATGCAATATGACTTCAAAGGGTCTTCATTTGCTCACCGAACCTCTCCAATCCTATCACTGCTGCGTTTATGCCCCTGTACACATGCTTGATTCTCTTTCGGAGACATAGCAATCCATAGGTTTTAAGATACTTACTAGTCAGGTACATTCTTAGGTGTTTAATATGGGGTGTTGAGTCCATTTCATTGAGCAAGGAGTAGCTCTTGTCTATTCCATATTTGGCTTAAGGAACTTTATCTGTGCTCATTTCAATCTCTGGTTTTATGCAGCACCCCAACTCACCTTTTCTCTTAAGCAAACATAAGTTGGTTTTCTAAATTTGAGACCCTGTTCTGTTTTGGAGTTCAGTTCCTGTGTAGCCAAGTTTACATTCCGTGTATTAGTGATATCTTATGATGTTTCTTTTTCTGTGTGACTTATTTCAGTTAGAATCATCATACCTGAATCCACTCATTGTGCTGCTAAGGGCCTGATGACATAGATTTCATTGCTGAGTGATATTGCTTTGTAAGTAAATACCACAACTTCTTTATCCATTTTTCAGTTTTTGCGATGTTGAACTTGTACTGTAAACGAGGTTCTTGTAAACAGAGCCATTCCAAACTTTGGGGTGGCTGTGTCTTTTTGATTTTAATTTCCCTAAGCTATAGGACCATAAGTGGAAGTGCCCTAGGCTCTGTTGCTTTGTTTTTTAGATGTTTCAGGAAACACCATACACTTCTCCCGAGTGTCTGTTGGCAATTTACATCCCGCCCATCAGCATAACAAGGCTCCCAGTTCTCCATGGCCTGTCCTGCCTTTCTGGATTTTATTCTTTTTTCAGATGACCCTTTTGACCGGGGGGAAGTGAGACTTCATTGTAGTGCAGATTTCCTTTGCAAATTTGCTTGGTTGGCCAAAAAGGACGTATGCGTTTTTTCCTGAATATATTCAGGAAAAAACGCATACGCCCTTTTTGGCCAAGTGCATCATTGTGGACGTTCTGCCTCTTTTCCTATGCTTTCAATGCAATTCCAGTCTACCTCCTGAAATCGGTTTCCTGCAATTCTGCCCCGCTTTCAAGTCCTCTTGGCAGCCTTACTTCAGTATATTTTTGGACGATAACTGTCATTTATAACTCTGAAGTTTTGTGAATTACAGTGCCCCTGAGCTCCTTTCTTCAACTCGCTTTCTTGTGAGCTGGCAGCAACACCGCAGGATGGCTTCAGGCCCTAATCTGGTTCCGGCACGGCACACTGAGCCTTTGGTTATTTCCTCTTCCTGGTGGGAAATGAGAGTTAAATTTGCCCGTCCAGACACCTCCAGCTAGTCTCTCATTGGTTCTCCCTATTCCTGTTCATCTTCCACAGAAATTGCAAACTGGGCGAAACAGGAGGTTAAAGGGACTGACTCTCCAAGTCGGGAGAGTGTTAGTAAAGCGTCTGGAATGTTGCACCCGAGTACCAGGGTACGAAAACTGAGACATATTTGAACACGTCTCCCGTTCACACGGTTGATCATACTCTGGGTTCCACATGCATGTTTTAGCTGAAGGAAGAATACCTTAAACCTGGGTAGTTGAAACCCGTGGAATGGGTACCATGCAATATGACTTCAAAGGGTCTTCATTTGCTCACCGAACCTCTCCAATCCTATCACTGCTGCGTTTATGCCCCTGTACACATGCTTGATTCTCTTTTGGAGACATAGCAATCCATAGGTTTTAAGATACTTACTAGTCAGGTACATTCTTAGGCGTTTAATATGGGGTGTTGAGTCCATTTCATTGAGCAAGGAGTAGCTCTTGTCTATTCCATATTTGGCTTAAGGAACTTTATCTGTGCTCATTTCAATCTCTGGTTTTATGCAGCACCCCAACTCACCTTTTCTCTTAAGCAAACATAAGTTGGTTTTCTAAATTTGAGACCCTGTTCTGTTTTGGAGTTCAGTTCCTGTGTAGCCAAGTTTACATTCCGTGTATTAGTGATATCTTATGATGTTTCTTTTTCTGTGTGACTTATTTCAGTTAGAATCATCGAACCTGAATCCACTCATTATGCTGCTACGGGCCTGATGACATAGATTTCATTGCTGAGTGATACTGCATTGTACGTAAGTACCACAAGTTCTTTATCCATTTTTCACTTTCTGTGATACTGAACGTGTACGGTAAACGAGGTTCTTGTAAACAGAGGTGTCCCAAACTTGTGGGTGGCTGTGTCTTTTTTATTTTAATTTCCCTAAGCTATAGGACCATAAGTGGAAGTGCCCTAGGCTCTGTTCCTTTGTTTTTTAGATGTTTCAGGAAACACCATACACTTCTCCCGAGTGTCTGTTGGCAATTTACATCCCGCCCATCAGCATAACAAGGCTCCCAGTTCTCCATGGCCTGTCCTGCCTTTCTGGATTTTACACTTTTTTCAGATGGCCCTTTTGACCGGGGGAAAGTGAGACTTCATTGTAGTGCAGATTTCCTTTGCAAGTTTGCTTGGTTGGCCAAAAAGCGCGTATGCGTTTTTTCCTGAATATATTCAGGAAAAAACGCATACGCCCTTTTTGGCCAAGTGCATCATTGAGGACGTTCTGCCTCTTTTCCTATGCTTTCAATGCAATTCCAGTCTACCTCCTGAAATCGGTTTCCTGCAATTCTGCCCCGCTTTCAAGTCCTCTTGGCAGCCTTACTTCAGTATATTTTTGGACGATAGCTGTCATTTATAACTCTGCAGGTTTGTGAATTACAGTGCCCCTGAGCTCCTTTCTTCAACTCGCTTTCTTGTGAGCTGGCCGCAACACCGCAGGATGGCTTCAGGCCCTAATCTGGTTCCGGCACGGCACGCTGAGCCTTTGGTTATTTCCTCTTCCTGGTGGGAAATGAGAGTTAAATTTGCCCGTCCAGACACCTCCAGCTAGTCTCTCATTGGTTCTCGCTATTCCTGTTCATCTTCCGCAGAAATTGCAAACTGGGCCAAACAGGAGGTTAAAGGGACTGACTCTCCAAGTCGGGAGAGTGTTATTAAAGCGTCTGGAATGTTGCACCCGAGTACCAGGGTACGAAAACTGAGACATATTTGAACACGTCTCCCGATCACATGGTTGATCATACTCTAGGTTCCACATGCATGTTTTAGCTGAAGGAAGAATACCTTAAACCTGGGTAGTTGAAACCCGTGGAATGGGTACCATGCAATATGACTTCAAAGGGTCTTCATTTGCTCACCGAACCTCTCCAATCCTATCACTGCTGCGTTTATGCCCCTGTACACATGCTTGATTCTCTTTCGGAGACATAGCAATCCATAGGTTTTAAGATACTTACTAGTCAGGTACATTCTTAGGCGTTTAATATGTGGTGTTGAGTCCATTTCGTTGAGCAAGGAGTAGCTCTTGTCTATTCCATATTTGGCTTAAGGAACTTTATCTGTGCTCATTTCAATCTCTGGTTTTATGCAGCACCCCAACTCACCTTTACCCTTAAGCAAGCATAAGATGGTTTTCTAAATTTGAGACCCTCTTCTGTTCTGTAATTCAGTTCCTGTGTAGCCAAGTTTACATTCCGTGTATTACTGATATCTTATGATGTTTCTTTTTCTGTGTGACTTATTTCAGTTAGAATCATCATACCTGAATCCACTCATTATGCTGCTATGGGCCTAATGACATAGATTACATTGCTGAGTGATACTGCATTGTACGTAAGTACCGCAAGTTCTTTATCCATTTTTCAATTTCTGTGATATTGACCTTGTACGGTAAACGAGGTTCTTGTACACAGAGGCATCCCAAACTTTGGGGTGGCTGTGTCTTTTTGATTTTAATTTCACTAAGCTATAGGACCATAAGTGGAAGTGCCCTAGGCTCTGTTGCTTTGTTTTTTAGATGTTTCAGGAAACACCATACACTTGTCCCAAGTGTGTGTTGACAATTTACATCCCGCCCATCAGCATAACAATGCTTCCAGTTCTCCATGGCCTGTCCTGCCTTCCTGGATTTTACACTTTTTTCAGATGGCCCTTTTCACCGGGGGGAAGTGAGACTTCATTGTAGTGCAGATTTCCTTTGCAAGCTTGCTTGGTTGGCCAAAAAGGGCGTATGCGTTTTTTCCTGAATATATTCACGAAAAAACGCATACGCCCTTTTTGGCCAAGTGCATCATTGTGGACCTTCTGCCTCTTTTCCTATGCTTTCAATGCAATTCCAGTCTACCTCCTGAAATGGGTTTCCTGCAATTCTGCCCCGCTTTCAAGTCCTCTTGGCAGCCTTACTTCAGTATATTTTTGGACGATAGCTGTCATTTATAACTCTGCAGGTTTGTGAATTACAGTGCCCCTGAGCTCCTTTCTTCAACTCGCTTTCTTGTGAGCTGGCCGCAACACCGCAGGATGGCTTCAGACCCTAATCTGGTTGCGGCACAGCACGCTGAGCCTTTGGTTAATTCCTCTTCCTGGTGGGAAATGAGAGTGAAATTTGCCCGTCCAGACACCTCCAGCTAGTCTCTCATTGGTTCTCGCTATTCCTGTTCATCTTCCGCAGAAATTGCAAACTGGGCCAAACAGGAGGTTAAAGGGACTGACTCTCCAAGTCGGGAGAGTGTTAGTAAAGCGTCTGGAATGTTGCACCCGAGTACCAGGGTACGAAAACTGAGACATATTTGAACACGTCTCCCGATCACATGGTTGATCATACTCTAGGTTCCACATGCATGTTTTAGCTGAAGGAAGAATACCTTAAACCTGGGTAGTTGAAAACCGTGGAATGGGTACCATGCAATATGACTTCAAAGGGTCTTCATTTGCTCACCGAACCTCTCCAATCCTATCACTGCTGCGTTTATGCCCCTGTACACATGCTTGATTCTCCTTCGGAGACATAGCAATCCATAGGTTTTAAGATACTTACTAGTCAGGTACATTCTTAGGCGTTTAATATGCGGTGTTGAGTCCATTTCGTTGAGCAAGGAGTAGCTCTTGTCTATTCCATATTTGGCTTAAGGAACTTTATCTGTGCTCATTTCAATCTCTGGTTTTATGCAGCACCCCAACTCACCTTTCCCCTTAAGCAAGCATAAGTTGGTTTTCTAAATTTGAGACCCTGTTCTGTTCTGTAATTCAGTTCCTGTGTAGCCAAGTTTACATTCCGTGTATTACTGATATCTTATGATGTTTCATTTTCTGTGTGACTTATTTCAGTTAGAATCATCATACCTGAATCCACTCATTGTGCTGCTAAGGGCCTGATGACATAGATTTCATTGCTGAGTGATATTGTTTTGTAAGTAAATACCACAACTTCTTTATCCATTTTTCACTTTCTGCGATGTTGAACTTGTACTGTAAACGAGGTTCTTGTAAACAGAGCCATTCCAAACTTTGGGGTGGCTGTGTCTTTTTTATTTTAATTTCCCTAAGCTATAGGACCATAAGTGGAAGTGCCCTAGGCTCTGTTGCTTTGTTTTTTAGATGTTTCAGGAAACACCATACACTTCTCCCGAGTGTCTGTTGGCAATTTACATCCCGCCCATCAGCATAACAAGGCTTCCAGTTCTCCATGGCCTGTCCTGCCTTTCTGGACTTTACACTTTTTTCAGATGGCCCGTTTGACCGGGGGGAAGTGAGACTTCATTGTAGTGCAGATTTCCTTTGCAAGCTTGCTTGGTTGGCCAAAAAGTGCGTATGCGTTTTTTCCTGAATATATTCAGGAAAAAACGCATACGCCCTTTTTGGCCAAGTGCATCATTGTGGACGTTCTGCCTCTTTTCCTATGCTTTCAATGCAATTCCAGTCTACCTCCTGAAATCGGTTTCCTGCAACTCTGCCCCGCTTTCAAGTCCTCTTGGCAGCCTTACTTCAGTATATTTTTGGACGATAGCTGTCATTTATAACTCTGCAGGTTTGTGAATTACAGTGCCCCTGAGCTCCTTTCTTCAACTCGCTTTCTTGTGAGCTGTCCGCAACACTGCAGGATGACTTCAGGCCCTAATCTGGTTCCGGCACGGCACGCTGAGCCTTTGGTTATTTCCTCTTCCTGGTGGGAAATGAGAGTTAAATTTGCCCGTCCAGACACCTCCAGCTAGTCTCTCATTGGTTCTCGCTATTCCTGTTCATCTTCCGCAGAAATTGCAAACTGGGCCAAACAGGAGGTTAAAGGCCCTGACTCTCCAAGTGGGGAGAGTGTTAGTAAAGCGTCTGGAATGTTGCACCCGAGAATCAGGGGAGGAGAACTGAGACATATTTGAACACGTCTCCCGTTCACACGGTTGATCATACTCTGGGTTCCACATGCATGTTTTAGCTGAAGGAAGAATACCTTAAACCTGGGTAGTTGAAACCCGTGGAATGGGTACCATGCAATATGACTTCAAAGGGTCTTCATTTGCTCACCGAACCTCTCCAATCCTATCACTGCTGCGTTTATGCCCCTATACACACGCTTGATTCTCTTTTGGAGACATCGCAATCCATAGGTTTAAAGATACTTACTAGTCAGGTACATTCTTAGGCGTTTAATATGGGGTGTTGAGTCCATTTCGTTGAGCAAGGAGTAGCTCTTGTCTATTCCATATTTGGCTTAAGGAACTTTATCTGTGCTCATTTCAATCTCTGGTTTTATGCAGCACCCCAACTCACCTTTCCCCTTAAGCAAGCATAAGTTGGTTTTCTAAATTTGAGACCCTGTTCTGTTTTGGAATTCAGTTCCTGTGTAGCCAAGTTTACATTCCGTGTATTAGTGATATCTTATGATGGTTCTTTTTCTGTGTGAATTATTTCAGTTAGAAGCATCGTACCTGAATCCACTCATTATGCTGCTACGGGCCTGATGACATAGATTTCATTGCTGAGTGATACTGCATTGTACATAAGTACCACAAGTTCATTATCCATTTTTCACTTTCTGTGATACTGAACTTATACGGTAAATGAGGTTCTTGTAAACAGAGGCGTCCCAAACTTTGGGGTGGCTGTGTCTTTTTGATTTTAATTTCCCTAAGCTATAGGACCATAAGTGGAAGTGCCCTAGGCTCTGTTGCTTTGTTTTTTACATGTTTCAGGAAACACCATACACTTCTCCCGAGTGTCTGTTGGCAATTTACATCCCGCCCATCAGCATAACAAGGCTCCCAGTTCTCCATGGCCTGTCCTGCCTTTCTGGACTTTACACTTTTTTCAGATGGCCCGTTTGACCGGGGGGAAGTGAGACTTCATTGTAGTGCAGATTTCCTTTGCAAGCTTGCTTGGTTGGCCAAAAAGTGCGTATGCGTTTTTTCCTGAATATATTCAGGAAAAAACGCATACGCCCTTTTTGGCCAAGTGCATCATTGTGGACGTTCTGCCTCTTTTCCTATGCTTTCAATGCAATTCCAGTCTACCTCCTGAAATCGGTTTCCTGCAACTCTGCCCCGCTTTCAAGTCCTCTTGGCAGCCTTACTTCAGTATATTTTTGGACGATAGCTGTCATTTATAACTCTGCAGGTTTGTGAATTACAGTGCCCCTGAGCTCCTTTCTTCAACTCGCGTTCTTGTGAGCTGTCCGCAACACTGCAGGATGACTTCAGGCCCTAATCTGGTTCCGGCACGGCACGCTGAGCCTTTGGTTATTTCCTCTTCCTGGTGGGAAATGAGAGTTAAATTTGCCCGTCCAGACACCTCCAGCTAGTCTCTCATTGGTTCTCGCTATTCCTGTTCATCTTCCGCAGAAATTGCAAACTGGGCCAAACAGGAGGTTATAGGCCCTGACTCTCCAAGTGGGGAGAGTGTTAGTAAAGCGTCTGGAATGTTGCACCCGAGAATCAGGGGAGGAGAACTGAGACATATTTGAACACGTCTCCCGTTCACACGGTTGATCATACTCTTGGTTCCACATGCATGTTTTAGCTGAAGGAAGAATACCTTAAACCTGGGTAGTTGAAACCCGTGGAATGGGTACCATGCAATATGACTTCAAAGGGTCTTCATTTGCTCACCGAACCTCTCCAATCCTATCACTGCTGCGTTTATGCCCCTGTACACACGCTTGATTCTCTTTTGGAGACATCGCAATCCATAGGTTTAAAGATACTTACTAGTCAGGTACATTCTTAGGCGTTTAATATGGGGTGTTGAGTCCATTTCGTTGAGCAAGGAGTAGCTCTTGTCTATTCCATATTTGGCTTAAGGAACTTTATCTGTGCTCATTTCAATCTCTGGTTTTATGCAGCACCCCAACTCACCTTTCCCCTTAAGCAAGCATAAGTTGGTTTTCTAAATTTGAGACCCTGTTCTGTTTTGGAATTCAGTTCCTGTGTAGCCAAGTTTACATTCCGTGTATTAGTGATATCTTATGATGTTTCTTTTTCTGTGTGACTTATTTCAGTTAGAAGCATCGTACCTGAATCCACTCATTATGCTGCTACGGGCCTGATGACATAGATTTCATTGCTGAGTGATACTGCATTGTACGTAAGTACCACAAGTTCTTTACCCATTTTTCACTTTCTGTGATACTGAACTTGTACGGTAAACGAGGTTCTTGTAAAAAGAGGCGTCCCAAACTTTGGGGTGGCTGTGTCTTTTTGATTTTAATTTCCCTAAGCTATAGGACCATAAGTGGAAGTGCCCTAGGCTCTGTTGCTTTGTTTTTTAGATGTTTCAGGAAACACCATACACTTCTCCCCAGTGTCTGTTGGCAATTTACATCCCGCCCATCAGCATAACAAGGCTCCCAGTTCTCCATGGCCTGTCCTGCCTTTCTGGATTTTACACTTTTTTCAGATGGCCCTTTTGACCGGGAGGAAGTGAGACTTCATTGTAGTGCAGATTTCCTTTGCAAGTTTGCTTGGTTGGCCAAAAAGGGCGTATGCGTTTTTTCCTGAATATATTCAGGAAAAAACACATACGCCCTTTTTGGCCAAGTGCATCATTGAGGACGTTCTGCCTCTTTTCCTATGCTTTCAATGCAATTCCAGTCTACCTCCTGAAATCGGTTTCCTGCAATTCTGCCCTGCTTTCAAGTCCTCTTGGCAGCCTTACTTCAGTATATTTTTGGACGATAGCTGTCATTTATAACTCTGCAGGTTTGTGAATTACAGTGCCCCTGAGCTCTTTTCTTCAACTCGCTTTCTTGTGAGCTGGCCGCAACACCGCAGGATGGCTTCAGGCCCTAATCTGGTTCCGGCACGGCACGCTGAGCCTTTGGTTAATTCCTCTTCCTGGTGGGAAATGAGAGTTAAATTTGCCCGTCCAGACACCTCCAGCTAGTCTCTCATTGGTTCTCGCTATTCCTGTTCATCTTCCGCAGAAATTACAAACTGGGCCAAACAGGAGGTTAAAGGGACTGAGTCTCCAAGTCGGGAGAGTGTTAGTAAAGCGTCTGGAATGTTGCACCCGAGTACCAGGGTACGAAAACTGAGACATATTTGAACACGTCTCCCGATCACATGGTTGATCATACTCTAGGTTCCACATGCATGTTTTAGCTGAAGGAAGAATACCTTAAACCTGGGTAGTTGAAACCCGTGGAATGGGTACCATGCAATATGATTTCAAAGGATCTTCATTTGCTCACCGAACCTCTCCAATCCTATCACTGCTGCGTTTATGCCCCTGTACACATGCTTGATTCTCTTTCGGAGACATAGCAATCCATAGGTTTTAAGATACTTACTAGTCAGGTACATTCTTAGGCGTTTAATATGCGGTGTTGAGTCCATTTCGTTGAGCAAGGAGTAGCTCTTGTCTATTCCATATTTGGCTTAAGGAACTTTATCTGTGCTCATTTCAATCTCTGGTTTTATGCAGCACCCCAACTCACCTTTCCCCTTAAGCAAGCATAAGTTGGTTTTCTAAATTTGACACCCTGTTCTGTTCTGTAATTCAGTTCCTGTGTAGCCAAGTTTACATTCCGTGTATTACTGATATCTTATGATGTTTCTTTTTCTGTGTGACTTATTTCAGTTAGAATCATCGTACCTGAATCCATTCTTTGTGCTGCTAAGGGCCTGTTGACATAGATTTCATTGCTGAGTGATATTGCTTTGTAAGTAAATACCACAACTTCTTTATCCATTTTTCACATTTGCGATGTTGAACTTGTACTGTAAACGAGGTTCTTGTAAACAGAGCCGTTCCATACTTTGGGGTGGCTGTGTCTTTTTGATTTTAATTTCCCTAAGCTATAGGACCATAAGTGGAAGTGCCCTAGGCTCTGTTGCTTTGTTTTTTAGATGTTTCAGGAAACACCATACACTTCTCCCGAGTGTCTGTTGGCAATTTACATCCCGCCCATCAGCATAACAAGGCTCCCAGTTCTCCATGGCCTGTCCTGCCTTTCTGGATTTTATTCTTTTTTCAGATGGCCCTTTTGACCGGGGGGAAGTGAGACTTCATTGTAGTGCAGATTTCCTTTGCAAGTTTGCTTGGTTGGCCAAAAAGGGCGTATGCGTTTTTTCCTGAATATATTCAGGAAAAAACGCATACGCCCTTTTTGGCCAAGTGCATCATTGTGGACGTTCTGCCTCTTTTCCTATGCTTTCAATGCAATTCCAGTCTACCTCCTGAAATCGGTTTCCTGCAATTCTGCCCCGCTTTCAAGTCCTCTTGGCAGCCTTACTTCAGTATATTTTTGGACGATAACTGTCATTTATAACTCTGAAGTTTTGTGAATTACAGTGCCCCTGAGCTCCTTTCTTCAACTCGCTTTCTTGTGAGCTGGCCGCAACACCGCAGGATGGCTTCAGGCCCTAATCTGGTTCCGGCACGGCACGCTGAGCCTTTGGTTATTTCCTCTTCCTGGTGGGAAATGAGAGTTAAATTTGCCCGTCCAGACACCTCCAGCTAGTCTCTCATTGGTTCTCCCTATTCCTGTTCATCTTCCACAGAAATTGCAAACTGGGCCAAACAGGAGGTTAAAGGGACTGACTCTCCAAGTCGGGAGAGTGTTAGTAAAGCGTCTGGAATGTTGCACCCGAGTACCAGGGTACGAAAACTGAGACATATTTGAACACGTCTCCCGTTCACACGGTTGATCATACTCTGGGTTCCACATGCATGTTTTAGCTGAAGGAAGAATACCTTAAACCTGGGTAGTTGAAACCCGTGGAATGGGTACCATGCAATATCACTTCAAAGGGTCTTCATTTGCTCACCGAACCTCTCCAATCCTATCACTGCTGCGTTTATGCCCCTGTACACATGCTTGATTCTCTTTTGGAGACATAGCAATCCATAGGTTTTAAGATACTTACTAGTCAGGTACATTCTTAGGCGTTTAATATGGGGTGTTGAGTCCATTTCATTGAGCAAGGAGTAGCTCTTGTCTATTCCATATTTGGCTTAAGGAACTTTATCTGTGCTCATTTCAATCTCTGGTTTTATGCAGCACCCCAACTCACCTTTTCTCTTAAGCAAACATAAGTTGGTTTTCTAAATTTGAGACCCTGTTCTGTTTTGGAGTTCAGTTCCTGTGTAGCCAAGTTTACATTCCGTGTATTAGTGATATCTTATGATGTTTCTTTTTCTGTGTGACTTATTTCAGTTAGAATCATCGTACCTGAATCCACTCATTATGCTGCTACGGGCCTGATGACAAAGATTTCATTGCTGAGTGATACTGCATTGTACGTAAGTACCACAAGTTCTTTATCCATTTTTCACTTTCTGTGATACTGAACTTGTACGGTAAACGAGGTTCTTGTAAACAGAGGCGTCCCAAACTTTGGGGTGGCTGTGTCTTTTTGATTTTAATTTCCCTAAGCTATAGGACCATAAGTGGAAGTGCCCTAGGCTCTGTTGCTTTGTTTTTTAGATGTTTCAGGAAACACCATACACTTCTCCCGAGTGTCTGTTGGCAATTTACATCCCGCCCATCAGCATAACAAGGCTTCCAGTTCTCCATGGCCTGTCCTGCCTTTCTGGATTTTACACTTTTTTCAGATGGCCCTTTTGACCGGGGGGAAGTGAGACTTCATTGTAGTGCAGATTTCCTTTGCAAGTTTGCTTGGTTGGCCAAAAAGGGCGTATGCGTTTTTTCCTGAATATATTCAGGAAAAAACGCATACGCCCTTTTTGGCCAAGTGCATCATTGTGGACGTTCTGCCTCTTTTCCTATGCTTTCAATGCAATTCCAGTCTACCTCCTGAAATCGGTTTCCTGCAATTCTGCCCTGCTTTCAAGTCCTCTTGGCAGCCTTACTTCAGTATATTTTTGGACGATAGCTGTCATTTATAACTCTGCAGGTTTGTGAATTACAGTGCCCCTGAGCTCCTTTCTTCAACTCGCTTTCTTGTGAGCTGGCCACAACACCGCAGGATGGCTTCAGGCCCTAATCTCGTTCCGGCACGGCACGCTGAGCCTTTGGTTAATTCCTCTTCCTGGTGGGAAATGAGAGTTAAATTTGCCCGTCCAGACACCTCCAGCTAGTCTCTCATTGGTTCTCGCTATTCCTGTTCATCTTCCGCAGAAATTACAAACTGGGCCAAACAGGAGGTTAAAGGGACTGAGTCTCCAAGTCGGGAGAGTGTTAGTAAAGCGTCTGGAATGTTGCACCCGAGTACCAGGGTACGAAAAGTGAGACATATTTGAACACGTCTCCCGATCACATGGTTGATCATACTCTAGGTTCCACATGCATGTTTTAGCTGAAGGAAGAATACCTTAAACCTGGGTAGTTGAAACCCGTGGAATGGGTACCATGCAATATGACTTCAAAGGGGCTTCATTTGCTCACCGAACCTCTCCAATCCTATCACTGCTGCGTTTATGCCCCTGTACACATGCTTGATTCTCTTTCAGAGACATAGCAATCCATAGGTTTTAAGATACTTACTAGTCAGGTACATTCTTAGGCGTTTAATATGGGGTGTTGAGTCCATTTCGTTGAGCAAGGAGTAGCTCTTGTCTATTCCATATTTGGCTTAAGGAACTTTATCTGTGCTCATTTCAATCTCTGGTTTTATGCAGCACCCCAACTCACCTTTTCTCTTAAGCAAGCATAAGTTGGTTTTCTAAATTTGAGACCCTGTTCTGTTTTGGAATTCAGTTCCTGTGTAGCCAAGTTTACATTCCGTGTATTAGTGATATCTTATGATGTTTCTTTTTCTGTGTGACTTATTTCAGTTAGAATCATCGTACCTGAATCCACTCATTATGCTGCTAAGGGCCTGATGACATAGATTTCATTGCTGAGTGATACTGCATTGTACGTAAGTACCACAAGTTCTTTATCCAGTTTTCACTTTCTGTGATACTGAACTTGTACGGTAAACGAGGTTCTTGTAAACAGAGGCGTCCCAAACTTTGGGGTGGCTGTGTCTTTTTGATTTTAATTTCCCTAAGCTATAGGACCATAAGTGGAAGTGCCCTAGGCTCTGTTCCTTTGTTTTTTAGATGTTTCAGGAAACACCATACACTTCTCCCGAGTGTCTGTTGGCAATTTACATCCCGCCCATCAGCATAACAAGGCTCCCAGTTCTCCATGGCCTGTCCTGCCTTTCTGGATTTTACACTTTTTTCAGATGGCCCTTTTGACCGGGGGGAAGTGAGACTTCATTGTAGTGCAGATTTCCTTTGCAAGTTTGCTTGGTTGGCCAAAAAGGGCGTATGCGTTTTTTCCTGAATATATTCAGGAAAAAACGCATACGCCCTTTTTGGCCAAGTGCATCATTGAGGACGTTCTGCCTCTTTTCCTATGCTTTCAATGCAATTCCAGTCTACCTCCTGAAATCGGTTTCCTGCAATTCTGCCCCACTTTCAAGTCCTCTTGGCAGCCTTACTTCGGTATATTTTTGGACGATAGCTGTCATTTATAACTCTGCAGGTTTGTGAATTACAGTGCCCCTGAGCTCCTTTCTTCAACTCGCTTTCTTGTGACCTGGCCACAACACCGCAGGATGGCTTCAGGCCCTAATCTGGTTCCGGAACGGCACGCTGAGCCTTTGGTTAATTCCTCTTCCTGGTGGGAAATGAGAGTTAAATTTACCCGTCCAGACACCTCCAGCTAGTCTCTCATTGGATCTCCCTATTCCTGTTCATCTTCCGCAGAAATTGCAAACTGGGCCAAACAGGAGGTTAAAGGGACTGACTCTCCAAGTTGGGAGAGTGTTAGTAAAGCGTCTGGAATGTTGCACCCGAGTACCAGGGTACGAAAACTGAGACATATTTGAACACGTCTCCCGTTCACACGGTTGATCATACTCTGGGTTCCACATGCATGTTTTAGCTGAAGGAAGAATACCTTAAACCTGGGTAGTTGAAACCCGTGGAATGGGTACCATGCAATATGACTTCAAAGGGTCTTCATTTGCTCACCGAACCTCTCCAATCCTATCACTGCTGCGTTTATGCCGCTGTACACATGCTTGATTCTCTTTCGGAGACATAGCAATCCATAGGTTTTAAGATACTTACTAGTCAGGTACATTCTTAGGCGTTTAATATGGGGTGTTGAGTCCATTTCGTTGAGCAAGGAGTAGCTCTTGTCTATTCCATATTTGGTTTAAGGAACTTTATCTGTGCTCATTTCAATCTCTGGTTTTATGCAGCACCCCAACTCACCTTTACCCTTAAGCAAGCATATGTTGGTTTTGTGAATTTGAGACCCTGTTCTGTTCTGTAATTCAGTTCCTGTGTAGCCAAGTTTACATTCCGTGTATTACTGATATCTTATGATGTTTCTTTTTCTGTATGACTTATTTCAGTTAGAATCATCATACCTGAATCCACTCATTATGCTGCTATGGGCCTAATGACATAGATTACATTGCTGAGTGATACTGCATTGTACGTAAGTACCACAAGTTCTTTATCCATTTTTCTCTTTCTGTGATATTGACCTTGTACGGTAAACGAGGTTCTTGTAAACAGAGGCGTCCCAAACTTTGGGGTGGCTGTGTCTTTTTGATTTTAATTTCACTAAGCTATAGGACCATAAGTGGAAGTGCCCTAGGCTCTGTTGCTTTGTTTTTTAGATGTTTCAGGAAACACCATACACTTCTCCCGAGTGTCTGTTGGCAATTTACATCCCGCCCATCAGCATAACAAGGCTTCCAGTTCTCCATGGCCTGTCCTGCCTTTCTGGATTTTACACTTTTTTCAGATGGCCCGTTTGACCGGGGGGAAGTGAAACTTCATTGTAGTGCAGATTTCCTTTGCAAGCTTGCTTGGTTGGCCAAAAAGTGCGTATGCGTTTTTTCCTGAATATATTCAGGAAAAAACGCATACGCCCTTTTTGGCCAAGTGCATCATTGTGGACGTTCTGCCTCTTTTCCTATGCTTTCAATGCAATTCCAATCTACCTCCTGAAATCGGTTTCCTGCAATTCTGCCCCGCTTTCAAGTCCTCTTGGCAGCCTTACTTCAGTATATTTTTGGACGATAGCTGTCATTTATAACTCTGCAGGTTTGTGAATTACAGTGCCCCTGAGCTCCTTTCTTCAACTCGCTTTCTTGTGACCTGGCCGCAACACCGCAGGATGGCTTCAGGCCCTAATCTGGTTCCGGCACGGCACGCTGAGCCTTTGGTTAATTCCTCTTCCTGTTGGGAAATGAGAGTTAAATTTGCCCGTCCAGACACCTCCAGCTAGTCTCTCATTGGTTCTCGCTATTCCTGTTCATCTTCCGCAGAAATTGCAAACTGGGCCAAACAGGAGGTTAAAGGGACTGACTCTCCAAGTCGGGAGAGTGTTAGTAAAGCGTCTGGAATGTTGCACCCGAGTACCAGGGTACGAAAACTGAGACATATTTGAACACGTCTCCCGATCATATGGTTGATCATAATCTAGGTTCCACATGCATGTTTTAGCTGAAGGAAGAATACCTTAAACCTGGGTAGTTGAAACCCGTGGAATGGGTACCATGCTATATGACTTCAAAGGGGCTTCATTTGCTCACCGAACCTCTCCAATCCTATCACTGCTGCATTTATGCCCCTTTACACATGCTTGATTCTCTTTCGGAGACATAGCAATCCATAGGTTTTAAGATACTTACTAGTCAGGTACATTCTTAGGCGTTTAATATGCGGTGTTGAGTCCATTTCGTTGAGCAAGGAGTAGCTCTTGTCTATTCCATATTTGGCTTAAGGAACTTTATCTGTGCTCATTTCAATCTCTGGTTTTATGCAGCACCCCAACTCACCTTTCCCCTTAAGCAAGCATAAGTTGGTTTTCTAAATTTGACACCCTGTTCTGTTCTGTAATTCAGTTCCTGTGTAGCCAAGTTTACATTCCGTGTATTACTGATATCTTATGATGTTTCTTTTTCTGTGTGACTTATTTCAGTTAGAATCATCGTACCTGAATCCACTCTTTGTGCTGCTAAGGGCCTGTTGACATAGATTTCATTGCTGAGTGATATTGCTTTGTAAGTAAATACCACAACTTCTTTATCCATTTTTCACTTTTTGCGATGTTGAACTTGTACTGTAAACGAGGTTCTTGTAAACAGAGCCGTTCCATACTTTGGGGTGGCTGTGTCTTTTTGATTTTAATTTCCCTAAGCTATAGGACCATAAGTGGAAGTGCCCTAGGCTCTGTTCCTTTGTTTTTTAGATGTTTCAGGAAACACCATACACTTCTCCCGAGTGTCTGTTGGCAATTTACATCCCGCCCATAAGAATAACAAGGCTCCCAGTTCTCCATGGCCTGTCCTGCCTTTCTGGATTTTACACTTTTTTCAGATGGCCCTTTTGACCGGGGGGAAGTGAGACATCATTGTAGTGCAGATTTCCTTTGCAAGTTTGCTTGGTTGGCCAAAAAGGGCGAATGCATTTTTTCCTGAATATATTCAGGAAAAAACGCATACGCCCTTTTTGGCCAAGTGCATCATTGAGGACGTTCTGCCTCTTTTCCTATGCTTTCAATGCAATTCCAGTCTACCTCCTGAAATCGGTTTCCTGCAATTCTGCCCCGCTTTCAAGTCCTCTTGGCAGCCTTACTTCGGTATATTTTTGGACGATAGCTGTCATTTATAACTCTGCAGGTTTGTGAATTACAGTGCCCCTGAGCTCCTTTCTTCAACTCGCTTTCTTGTGAGCTGGCCGCAACACCGCAGGATGGCTTCAGGCCCTAATCTGGTTCCGGAACGGCACGCTGAGCCTTTGGTTAATTCCTCTTCCTGGTGGGAAATGAGAGTTAAATTTGCCCGTCCAGACACCTCCAGCTAGTCTCTCATTGGTTCTCGCTATTCCTGTTCATCTTCCGCAGAAATTGCAAACTAGGCCAAACAGGAGGTTAAAGGGACTGACTCTCCAAGTTGGGAGAGTGTTAGTAAAGCGTCTGGAATGTTGCACCCGAGTACCAGGGTACGAAAACTGAGACATATTTGAACACGTCTCCCGTTCACACGGTTGATCATACTCTGGGTTCCACATGCATGTTTTAGCTGAAGGAAGAATACCTTAAACCTGGGTAGTTGAAACCCGTGGAATGGGTACCATGCAATATGACTTCAAAGGGTCTTCATTTGCTCACCGAACCTCTCCAATCCTATCACTGCTGCGTTTATGCCCCTGTACACATGCTTGATTCTCTTTTGGAGACATAGCAATCCATAGGTTTTAAGATACTTACTAGTCAGGTACATTCTTAGGCGTTTAATATGGGGTGTTGAGTCCATTTCATTGAGCAAGGAGTAGCTCTTGTCTATTCCATATTTGGCTTAAGGAACTTTATCTGTGCTCATTTCAATCTCTGGTTTTATGCAGCACCCCAACTCACCTTTTCTCTTAAGCAAACATAAGTTGGTTTTCTAAATTTGAGACCCTGTTCTGTTTTGGAGTTCAGTTCCTGTGTAGCCAAGTTTACATTCCGTGTATTAGTGATATCTTATGATGTTTCTTTTTCTGTGTGACTTATTTCAGTTAGAATCATCGAACCTGAATCCACTCATTATGCTGCTACGGGCCTGATGACATAGATTTCATTGCTGAGTGATACTGCATTGTACGTAAGTACCACAAGTTCTTTATCCATTTTTCACTTTCTGTGATACTGAACGTGTACGGTAAACGAGGTTCTTGTAAACAGAGGTGTCCCAAACTTGTGGGTGGCTGTGTCTTTTTTATTTTAATTTCCCTAAGCTATAGGACCATAAGTGGAAGTGCCCTAGGCTCTGTTCCTTTGTTTTTTAGATGTTTCAGGAAACACCATACACTTCTCCCGAGTGTCTGTTGGCAATTTACATCCCGCCCATCAGCATAACAAGGCTCCCAGTTCTCCATGGCCTGTCCTGCCTTTCTGGATTTTACACTTTTTTCAGATGGCCCTTTTGACCGGGGGAAAGTGAGACTTCATTGTAGTGCAGATTTCCTTTGCAAGTTTGCTTGGTTGGCCAAAAAGCGCGTATGCGTTTTTTCCTGAATATATTCAGGAAAAAACGCATACGCCCTTTTTGGCCAAGTGCATCATTGAGGACGTTCTGCCTCTTTTCCTATGCTTTCAATGCAATTCCAGTCTACCTCCTGAAATCGGTTTCCTGCAATTCTGCCCCGCTTTCAAGTCCTCTTGGCAGCCTTACTTCAGTATATTTTTGGACGATAGCTGTCATTTATAACTCTGCAGGTTTGTGAATTACAGTGCCCCTGAGCTCCTTTCTTCAACTCGCTTTCTTGTGAGCTGGCCGCAACACCGCACGATGGCTTCAGGCCCTAATCTGGTTCCGGCACGGCACGCTGAGCCTTTGGTTATTTCCTCTTCCTGGTGGGAAATGAGAGTTAAATTTGCCCGTCCAGACACCTCCAGCTAGTCTCTCATTGGTTCTCGCTATTCCTGTTCATCTTCCGCAGAAATTGCAAACTGGGCCAAACAGGAGGTTAAAGGGACTGACTCTCCAAGTCGGGAGAGTGTTAGTAAAGCGTCTGGAATGTTGCACCCGAGTACCAGGGTACGAAAACTGAGACATATTTGAACACGTCTCCCGATCACATGGTTGATCATACTCTAGGTTCCACATGCATGTTTTAGCTGAAGGAAGAATACCTTAAACCTGGGTAGTTGAAACCCGTGGAATGGGTACCATGCAATATGACTTCAAAGGGTCTTCATTTGCTCACCGAACCTCTCCAATCCTATCACTGCTGCGTTTATGCCCCTGTACACATGCTTGATTCTCTTTCGGAGACATAGCAATCCATAGGTTTTAAGATACTTACTAGTCAGGTACATTCTTAGGCGTTTAATATGTGGTGTTGAGTCCATTTCGTTGAGCAAGGAGTAGCTCTTGTCTATTCCATATTTGGCTTAAGGAACTTTATCTGTGCTCATTTCAATCTCTGGTTTTATGCAGCACCCCAACTCACCTTTACCCTTAAGCAAGCATAAGATGGTTTTCTAAATTTGAGACCCTCTTCTGTTCTGTAATTCAGTTCCTGTGTAGCCAAGTTTACATTCCGTGTATTACTGATATCTTATGATGTTTCTTTTTCTGTGTGACTTATTTCAGTTAGAATCATCATACCTGAATCCACTCATTATGCTGCTATGGGCCTAATGACATAGATTACATTGCTGAGTGATACTGCATTGTACGTAAGTACCACAAGTTCTTTATCCATTTTTCAATTTCTGTGATATTGACCTTGTACGGTAAACGAGGTTCTTGTACACAGAGGCATCCCAAACTTTGGGGTGGCTGTGTCTTTTTGATTTTAATTTCACTAAGCTATAGGACCATAAGTGGAAGTGCCCTAGGCTCTGTTGCTTTGTTTTTTAGATGTTTCAGGAAACACCATACACTTGTCCCAAGTGTGTGTTGACAATTTACATCCCGCCCATCAGCATAACAATGCTTCCAGTTCTCCATGGCCTGTCCTGCCTTCCTGGATTTTACACTTTTTTCAGATGGCCCTTTTCACCGGGGGGAAGTGAGACTTCATTGTAGTGCAGATTTCCTTTGCAAGCTTGCTTGGTTGGCCAAAAAGGGCGTATGCGTTTTTTCCTGAATATATTCACGAAAAAACGCATACGCCCTTTTTGGCCAAGTGCATCATTGTGGACCTTCTGCCTCTTTTCCTATGCTTTCAATGCAATTCCAGTCTACCTCCTGAAATGGGTTTCCTGCAATTCTGCCCCGCTTTCAAGTCCTCTTGGGAGCCTTACTTCAGTATATTTTTGGACGATAGCTGTCATTTATAACTCTGCAGGTTTGTGAATTACAGTGCCCCTGAGCTCCTTTCTTCAACTCGCTTTCTTGTGAGCTGGCCGCAACACCGCAGGATGGCTTCAGACCCTAATCTGGTTGCGGCACAGCACGCTGAGCCTTTGGTTAATTCCTCTTCCTGGTGGGAAATGAGAGTGAAATTTGCCCGTCCAGACACCTCCAGCTAGTCTCTCATTGGTTCTCGCTATTCCTGTTCATCTTCCGCAGAAATTGCAAACTGGGCCAAACAGGAGGTTAAAGGGACTGACTCTCCAAGTCGGGAGAGTGTTAGTAAAGCGTCTGGAATGTTGCACCCGAGTACCAGGGTACGAAAACTGAGACATATTTGAACACGTCTCCCGATCACATGGTTGATCATACTCTAGGTTCCACATGCATGTTTTAGCTGAAGGAAGAATACCTTAAACCTGGGTAGTTGAAAACCGTGGAATGGGTACCATGC
Source organism: Pseudorca crassidens (assembly GCF_039906515.1). Lineage (NCBI taxonomy): Eukaryota > Metazoa > Chordata > Mammalia > Artiodactyla > Delphinidae > Pseudorca > Pseudorca crassidens. The sequence continues at coordinate 106,791,640 of NC_090301.1, forward strand.
AATATGACTTCAAAGGGTCTTCATTTGCTCACCGAACCTCTCCAATCCTATCACTGCTGCGTTTATGCCCCTGTACACATGCTTGATTCTCCTTCGGAGACATAGCAATCCATAGGTTTTAAGATACTTACTAGTCAGGTACATTCTTAGGCGTTTAATATGCGGTGTTGAGTCCATTTCGTTGAGCAAGGAGTAGCTCTTGTCTATTCCATATTTGGCTTAAGGAACTTTATCTGTGCTCATTTCAATCTCTGGTTTTATGCAGCACCCCAACTCACCTTTCCCCTTAAGCAAGCATAAGTTGGTTTTCTAAATTTGAGACCCTGTTCTGTTCTGTAATTCAGTTCCTGTGTAGCCAAGTTTACATTCCGTGTATTACTGATATCTTATGATGTTTCATTTTCTGTGTGACTTATTTCAGTTAGAATCATCATACCTGAATCCACTCATTGTGCTGCTAAGGGCCTGATGACATAGATTTCATTGCTGAGTGATATTGTTTTGTAAGTAAATACCACAACTTCTTTATCCATTTTTCACTTTCTGCGATGTTGAACTTGTACTGTAAACGAGGTTCTTGTAAACAGAGCCATTCCAAACTTTGGGGTGGCTGTGTCTTTTTGATTTTAATTTCCCTAAGCTATAGGACCATAAGTGGAAGTGCCCTAGGCTCTGTTGCTTTGTTTTTTAGATGTTTCAGGAAACACCATACACTTCTCCCGAGTGTCTGTTGGCAATTTACATCCCGCCCATCAGCATAACAAGGCTTCCAGTTCTCCATGGCCTGTCCTGCCTTTCTGGACTTTACACTTTTTTCAGATGGCCCGTTTGACCGGGGGGAAGTGAGACTTCATTGTAGTGCAGATTTCCTTTGCAAGCTTGCTTGGTTGGCCAAAAAGTGCGTATGCGTTTTTTCCTGAATATATTCAGGAAAAAACGCATACGCCCTTTTTGGCCAAGTGCATCATTGTGGACGTTCTGCCTCTTTTCCTATGCTTTCAATGCAATTCCAGTCTACCTCCTGAAATCGGTTTCCTGCAACTCTGCCCCGCTTTCAAGTCCTCTTGGCAGCCTTACTTCAGTATATTTTTGGACGATAGCTGTCATTTATAACTCTGCAGGTTTGTGAATTACAGTGCCCCTGAGCTCCTTTCTTCAACTCGCTTTCTTGTGAGCTGTCCGCAACACTGCAGGATGACTTCAGGCCCTAATCTGGTTCCGGCACGGCACGCTGAGCCTTTGGTTATTTCCTCTTCCTGGTGGGAAATGAGAGTTAAATTTGCCCGTCCAGACACCTCCAGCTAGTCTCTCATTGGTTCTCGCTATTCCTGTTCATCTTCCGCAGAAATTGCAAACTGGGCCAAACAGGAGGTTAAAGGCCCTGACTCTCCAAGTGGGGAGAGTGTTAGTAAAGCGTCTGGAATGTTGCACCCGAGAATCAGGGGAGGAGAACTGAGACATATTTGAACACGTCTCCCGTTCACACGGTTGATCATACTCTGGGTTCCACATGCATGTTTTAGCTGAAGGAAGAATACCTTAAACCTGGGTAGTTGAAACCCGTGGAATGGGTACCATGCAATATGACTTCAAAGGGTCTTCATTTGCTCACCGAACCTCTCCAATCCTATCACTGCTGCGTTTATGCCCCTATACACACGCTTGATTCTCTTTTGGAGACATCGCAATCCATAGGTTTAAAGATACTTACTAGTCAGGTACATTCTTAGGCGTTTAATATGGGGTGTTGAGTCCATTTCGTTGAGCAAGGAGTAGCTCTTGTCTATTCCATATTTGGCTTAAGGAACTTTATCTGTGCTCATTTCAATCTCTGGTTTTATGCAGCACCCCAACTCACCTTTCCCCTTAAGCAAGCATAAGTTGGTTTTCTAAATTTGAGACCCTGTTCTGTTTTGGAATTCAGTTCCTGTGTAGCCAAGTTTACATTCCGTGTATTAGTGATATCTTATGATGGTTCTTTTTCTGTGTGAATTATTTCAGTTAGAAGCATCGTACCTGAATCCACTCATTATGCTGCTACGGGCCTGATGACATAGATTTCATTGCTGAGTGATACTGCATTGTACATAAGTACCACAAGTTCATTATCCATTTTTCACTTTCTGTGATACTGAACTTATACGGTAAATGAGGTTCTTGTAAACAGAGGCGTCCCAAACTTTGGGGTGGCTGTGTCTTTTTGATTTTAATTTCCCTAAGCTATAGGACCATAAGTGGAAGTGCCCTAGGCTCTGTTGCTTTGTTTTTTAGATGTTTCAGGAAACACCATACACTTCTCCCGAGTGTCTGTTGGCAATTTACATCCCGCCCATCAGCATAACAAGGCTCCCAGTTCTCCATGGCCTGTCCTGCCTTTCTGGACTTTACACTTTTTTCAGATGGCCCGTTTGACCGGGGGGAAGTGAGACTTCATTGTAGTGCAGATTTCCTTTGCAAGCTTGCTTGGTTGGCCAAAAAGTGCGTATGCGTTTTTTCCTGAATATATTCAGGAAAAAACGCATACGCCCTTTTTGGCCAAGTGCATCATTGTGGACGTTCTGCCTCTTTTCCTATGCTTTCAATGCAATTCCAGTCTACCTCCTGAAATCGGTTTCCTGCAACTCTGCCCCGCTTTCAAGTCCTCTTGGCAGCCTTACTTCAGTATATTTTTGGACGATAGCTGTCATTTATAACTCTGCAGGTTTGTGAATTACAGTGCCCCTGAGCTCCTTTCTTCAACTCGCGTTCTTGTGAGCTGTCCGCAACACTGCAGGATGACTTCAGGCCCTAATCTGGTTCCGGCACGGCACGCTGAGCCTTTGGTTATTTCCTCTTCCTGGTGGGAAATGAGAGTTAAATTTGCCCGTCCAGACACCTCCAGCTAGTCTCTCATTGGTTCTCGCTATTCCTGTTCATCTTCCGCAGAAATTGCAAACTGGGCCAAACAGGAGGTTATAGGCCCTGACTCTCCAAGTGGGGAGAGTGTTAGTAAAGCGTCTGGAATGTTGCACCCGAGAATCAGGGGAGGAGAACTGAGACATATTTGAACACGTCTCCCGTTCACACGGTTGATCATACTCTTGGTTCCACATGCATGTTTTAGCTGAAGGAAGAATACCTTAAACCTGGGTAGTTGAAACCCGTGGAATGGGTACCATGCAATATGACTTCAAAGGGTCTTCATTTGCTCACCGAACCTCTCCAATCCTATCACTGCTGCGTTTATGCCCCTGTACACACGCTTGATTCTCTTTTGGAGACATCGCAATCCATAGGTTTAAAGATACTTACTAGTCAGGTACATTCTTAGGCGTTTAATATGGGGTGTTGAGTCCATTTCGTTGAGCAAGGAGTAGCTCTTGTCTATTCCATATTTGGCTTAAGGAACTTTATCTGTGCTCATTTCAATCTCTGGTTTTATGCAGCACCCCAACTCACCTTTCCCCTTAAGCAAGCATAAGTTGGTTTTCTAAATTTGAGACCCTGTTCTGTTTTGGAATTCAGTTCCTGTGTAGCCAAGTTTACATTCCGTGTATTAGTGATATCTTATGATGTTTCTTTTTCTGTGTGACTTATTTCAGTTAGAAGCATCGTACCTGAATCCACTCATTATGCTGCTACGGGCCTGATGACATAGATTTCATTGCTGAGTGATACTGCATTGTACATAAGTACCACAAGTTCTTTACCCATTTTTCACTTTCTGTGATACTGAACTTGTACGGTAAACGAGGTTCTTGTAAAAAGAGGCGTCCCAAACTTTGGGGTGGCTGTGTCTTTTTGATTTTAATTTCCCTAAGCTATAGGACCATAAGTGGAAGTGCCCTAGGCTCTGTTGCTTTGTTTTTTAGATGTTTCAGGAAACACCATACACTTCTCCCCAGTGTCTGTTGGCAATTTACATCCCGCCCATCAGCATAACAAGGCTCCCAGTTCTCCATGGCCTGTCCTGCCTTTCTGGATTTTACACTTTTTTCAGATGGCCCTTTTGACCGGGAGGAAGTGAGACTTCATTGTAGTGCAGATTTCCTTTGCAAGTTTGCTTGGTTGGCCAAAAAGGGCGTATGCGTTTTTTCCTGAATATATTCAGGAAAAAACACATACGCCCTTTTTGGCCAAGTGCATCATTGAGGACGTTCTGCCTCTTTTCCTATGCTTTCAATGCAATTCCAGTCTACCTCCTGAAATCGGTTTCCTGCAATTCTGCCCTGCTTTCAAGTCCTCTTGGCAGCCTTACTTCAGTATATTTTTGGACGATAGCTGTCATTTATAACTCTGCAGGTTTGTGAATTACAGTGCCCCTGAGCTCTTTTCTTCAACTCGCTTTCTTGTGAGCTGGCCGCAACACCGCAGGATGGCTTCAGGCCCTAATCTGGTTCCGGCACGGCACGCTGAGCCTTTGGTTAATTCCTCTTCCTGGTGGGAAATGAGAGTTAAATTTGCCCGTCCAGACACCTCCAGCTAGTCTCTCATTGGTTCTCGCTATTCCTGTTCATCTTCCGCAGAAATTACAAACTGGGCCAAACAGGAGGTTAAAGGGACTGAGTCTCCAAGTCGGGAGAGTGTTAGTAAAGCGTCTGGAATGTTGCACCCGAGTACCAGGGTACGAAAACTGAGACATATTTGAACACGTCTCCCGATCACATGGTTGATCATACTCTAGGTTCCACATGCATGTTTTAGCTGAAGGAAGAATACCTTAAACCTGGGTAGTTGAAACCCGTGGAATGGGTACCATGCAATATGATTTCAAAGGATCTTCATTTGCTCACCGAACCTCTCCAATCCTATCACTGCTGCGTTTATGCCCCTGTACACATGCTTGATTCTCTTTCGGAGACATAGCAATCCATAGGTTTTAAGATACTTACTAGTCAGGTACATTCTTAGGCGTTTAATATGCGGTGTTGAGTCCATTTCGTTGAGCAAGGAGTAGCTCTTGTCTATTCCATATTTGGCTTAAGGAACTTTATCTGTGCTCATTTCAATCTCTGGTTTTATGCAGCACCCCAACTCACCTTTCCCCTTAAGCAAGCATAAGTTGGTTTTCTAAATTTGACACCCTGTTCTGTTCTGTAATTCAGTTCCTGTGTAGCCAAGTTTACATTCCGTGTATTACTGATATCTTATGATGTTTCTTTTTCTGTGTGACTTATTTCAGTTAGAATCATCGTACCTGAATCCATTCTTTGTGCTGCTAAGGGCCTGTTGACATAGATTTCATTGCTGAGTGATATTGCTTTGTAAGTAAATACCACAACTTCTTTATCCATTTTTCACATTTGCGATGTTGAACTTGTACTGTAAACGAGGTTCTTGTAAACAGAGCCGTTCCATACTTTGGGGTGGCTGTGTCTTTTTGATTTTAATTTCCCTAAGCTATAGGACCATAAGTGGAAGTGCCCTAGGCTCTGTTGCTTTGTTTTTTAGATGTTTCAGGAAACACCATACACTTCTCCCGAGTGTCTGTTGGCAATTTACATCCCGCCCATCAGCATAACAAGGCTCCCAGTTCTCCATGGCCTGTCCTGCCTTTCTGGATTTTATTCTTTTTTCAGATGGCCCTTTTGACCGGGGGGAAGTGAGACTTCATTGTAGTGCAGATTTCCTTTGCAAGTTTGCTTGGTTGGCCAAAAAGTGCGTATGCGTTTTTTCCTGAATATATTCAGGAAAAAACGCATACGCCCTTTTTGGCCAAGTGCATCATTGTGGACGTTCTGCCTCTTTTCCTATGCTTTCAATGCAATTCCAGTCTACCTCCTGAAATCGGTTTCCTGCAATTCTGCCCCGCTTTCAAGTCCTCTTGGCAGCCTTACTTCAGTATATTTTTGGACGATAACTGTCATTTATAACTCTGAAGTTTTGTGAATTACAGTGCCCCTGAGCTCCTTTCTTCAACTCGCTTTCTTGTGAGCTGGCCGCAACACCGCAGGATGGCTTCAGGCCCTAATCTGGTTCCGGCACGGCACGCTGAGCCTTTGGTTAATTCCTCTTCCTGGTGGGAAATGAGAGTTAAATTTGCCCGTCCAGACACCTCCAGCTAGTCTCTCATTGGTTCTCGCTATTCCTGTTCATCTTCCGCAGAAATTACAAACTGGGCCAAACAGGAGGTTAAAGGGACTGAGTCTCCAAGTCGGGAGAGTGTTAGTAAAGCGTCTGGAATGTTGCACCCGAGTACCAGGGTACGAAAAGTGAGACATATTTGAACACGTCTCCCGATCACATGGTTGATCATACTCTAGGTTCCACATGCATGTTTTAGCTGAAGGAAGAATACCTTAAACCTGGGTAGTTGAAACCCGTGGAATGGGTACCATGCAATATGACTTCAAAGGGGCTTCATTTGCTCACCGAACCTCTCCAATCCTATCACTGCTGCGTTTATGCCCCTGTACACATGCTTGATTCTCTTTCAGAGACATAGCAATCCATAGGTTTTAAGATACTTACTAGTCAGGTACATTCTTAGGCGTTTAATATGGGGTGTTGAGTCCATTTCGTTGAGCAAGGAGTAGCTCTTGTCTATTCCATATTTGGCTTAAGGAACTTTATCTGTGCTCATTTCAATCTCTGGTTTTATGCAGCACCCCAACTCACCTTTTCTCTTAAGCAAGCATAAGTTGGTTTTCTAAATTTGAGACCCTGTTCTGTTTTGGAATTCAGTTCCTGTGTAGCCAAGTTTACATTCCGTGTATTAGTGATATCTTATGATGTTTCTTTTTCTGTGTGACTTATTTCAGTTAGAATCATCGTACCTGAATCCACTCATTATGCTGCTAAGGGCCTGATGACATAGATTTCATTGCTGAGTGATACTGCATTGTACGTAAGTACCACAAGTTCTTTATCCAGTTTTCACTTTCTGTGATACTGAACTTGTACGGTAAACGAGGTTCTTGTAAACAGAGGCGTCCCAAACTTTGGGGTGGCTGTGTCTTTTTGATTTTAATTTCCCTAAGCTATAGGACCATAAGTGGAAGTGCCCTAGGCTCTGTTCCTTTGTTTTTTAGATGTTTCAGGAAACACCATACACTTCTCCCTAGTGTCTGTTGGCAATTTACATCCCGCCCATCAGCATAACAAGGCTCCCAGTTCTCCATGGCCTGTCCTGCCTTTCTGGATTTTACACTTTTTTCAGATGGCCCTTTTGACCGGGGGGAAGTGAGACTTCATTGTAGTGCAGATTTCCTTTGCAAGTTTGCTTGGTTGGCCAAAAAGGGCGTATGCGTTTTTTCCTGAATATATTCAGGAAAAAACGCATACGCCCTTTTTGGCCAAGTGCATCATTGAGGACGTTCTGCCTCTTTTCCTATGCTTTCAATGCAATTCCAGTCTACCTCCTGAAATCGGTTTCCTGCAATTCTGCCCCACTTTCAAGTCCTCTTGGCAGCCTTACTTCGGTATATTTTTGGACGATAGCTGTCATTTATAACTCTGCAGGTTTGTGAATTACAGTGCCCCTGAGCTCCTTTCTTCAACTCGCTTTCTTGTGACCTGGCCACAACACCGCAGGATGGCTTCAGGCCCTAATCTGGTTCCGGAACGGCACGCTGAGCCTTTGGTTAATTCCTCTTCCTGGTGGGAAATGAGAGTTAAATTTACCCGTCCAGACACCTCCAGCTAGTCTCTCATTGGATCTCCCTATTCCTGTTCATCTTCCGCAGAAATTGCAAACTGGGCCAAACAGGAGGTTAAAGGGACTGACTCTCCAAGTTGGGAGAGTGTTAGTAAAGCGTCTGGAATGTTGCACCCGAGTACCAGGGTACGAAAACTGAGACATATTTGAACACGTCTCCCGTTCACACGGTTGATCATACTCTGGGTTCCACATGCATGTTTTAGCTGAAGGAAGAATACCTTAAACCTGGGTAGTTGAAACCCGTGGAATGGGTACCATGCAATATGACTTCAAAGGGTCTTCATTTGCTCACCGAACCTCTCCAATCCTATCACTGCTGCGTTTATGCCGCTGTACACATGCTTGATTCTCTTTCAGAGACATAGCAATCCATAGGTTTTAAGATACTTACTAGTCAGGTACATTCTTAGGCGTTTAATATGGGGTGTTGAGTCCATTTCGTTGAGCAAGGAGTAGCTCTTGTCTATTCCATATTTGGTTTAAGGAACTTTATCTGTGCTCATTTCAATCTCTGGTTTTATGCAGCACCCCAACTCACCTTTACCCTTAAGCAAGCATATGTTGGTTTTGTGAATTTGAGACCCTGTTCTGTTCTGTAATTCAGTTCCTGTGTAGCCAAGTTTACATTCCGTGTATTACTGATATCTTATGATGTTTCTTTTTCTGTGTGACTTATTTCAGTTAGAATCATCATACCTGAATCCACTCATTATGCTGCTATGGGCCTAATGACATAGATTACATTGCTGAGTGATACTGCATTGTACGTAAGTACCACAAGTTCTTTATCCATTTTTCTCTTTCTGTGATATTGACCTTGTACGGTAAACGAGGTTCTTGTAAACAGAGGCGTCCCAAACTTTGGGGTGGCTGTGTCTTTTTGATTTTAATTTCACTAAGCTATAGGACCATAAGTGGAAGTGCCCTAGGCTCTGTTGCTTTGTTTTTTAGATGTTTCAGGAAACACCATACACTTCTCCCGAGTGTCTGTTGGCAATTTACATCCCGCCCATCAGCATAACAAGGCTTCCAGTTGTCCATGGCCTGTCCTGCCTTTCTGGATTTTACACTTTTTTCAGATGGCCCGTTTGACCGGGGGGAAGTGAAACTTCATTGTAGTGCAGATTTCCTTTGCAAGCTTGCTTGGTTGGCCAAAAAGTGCGTATGCGTTTTTTCCTGAATATATTCAGGAAAAAACGCATACGCCCTTTTTGGCCAAGTGCATCATTGTGGACGTTCTGCCTCTTTTCCTATGCTTTCAATGCAATTCCAATCTACCTCCTGAAATCGGTTTCCTGCAATTCTGCCCCGCTTTCAAGTCCTCTTGGCAGCCTTACTTCAGTATATTTTTGGACGATAGCTGTCATTTATAACTCTGCAGGTTTGTGAATTACAGTGCCCCTGAGCTCCTTTCTTCAACTCGCTTTCTTGTGACCTGGCCGCAACACCGCAGGATGGCTTCAGGCCCTAATCTGGTTCCGGCACGGCACGCTGAGCCTTTGGTTAATTCCTCTTCCTGGTGGGAAATGAGAGTTAAATTTGCCCGTCCAGACACCTCCAGCTAGTCTCTCATTGGTTCTCGCTATTCCTGTTCATCTTCCGCAGAAATTGCAAACTGGGCCAAACAGGAGGTTAAAGGGACTGACTCTCCAAGTCGGGAGAGTGTTAGTAAAGCGTCTGGAATGTTGCACCCGAGTACCAGGGTACGAAAACTGAGACATATTTGAACACGTCTCCCGATCATATGGTTGATCATAATCTAGGTTCCACATGCATGTTTTAGCTGAAGGAAGAATACCTTAAACCTGGGTAGTTGAAACCCGTGGAATGGGTACCATGCTATATGACTTCAAAGGGGCTTCATTTGCTCACCGAACCTCTCCAATCCTATCACTGCTGCATTTATGCCCCTTTACACATGCTTGATTCTCTTTCGGAGACATAGCAATCCATAGGTTTTAAGATACTTACTAGTCAGGTACATTCTTAGGCGTTTAATATGCGGTGTTGAGTCCATTTCGTTGAGCAAGGAGTAGCTCTTGTCTATTCCATATTTGGCTTAAGGAACTTTATCTGTGCTCATTTCAATCTCTGGTTTTATGCAGCACCCCAACTCACCTTTCCCCTTAAGCAAGCATAAGTTGGTTTTCTAAATTTGACACCCTGTTCTGTTCTGTAATTCAGTTCCTGTGTAGCCAAGTTTACATTCCGTGTATTACTGATATCTTATGATGTTTCTTTTTCTGTGTGACTTATTTCAGTTAGAATCATCGTACCTGAATCCACTCTTTGTGCTGCTAAGGGCCTGTTGACATAGATTTCATTGCTGAGTGATATTGCTTTGTAAGTAAATACCACAACTTCTTTATCCATTTTTCACTTTTTGCGATGTTGAACTTGTACTGTAAACGAGGTTCTTGTAAACAGAGCCGTTCCATACTTTGGGGTGGCTGTGTCTTTTTGATTTTAATTTCCCTAAGCTATAGGACCATAAGTGGAAGTGCCCTAGGCTCTGTTCCTTTGTTTTTTAGATGTTTCAGGAAACACCATACACTTCTCCCGAGTGTCTGTTGGCAATTTACATCCCGCCCATAAGAATAACAAGGCTCCCAGTTCTCCATGGCCTGTCCTGCCTTTCTGGATTTTACACTTTTTTCAGATGGCCCTTTTGACCGGGGGGAAGTGAGACTTCATTGTAGTGCAGATTTCCTTTGCAAGTTTGCTTGGTTGGCCAAAAAGGGCGAATGCATTTTTTCCTGAATATATTCAGGAAAAAACGCATACGCCCTTTTTGGCCAAGTGCATCATTGAGGACGTTCTGCCTCTTTTCCTATGCTTTCAATGCAATTCCAGTCTACCTCCTGAAATCGGTTTCCTGCAATTCTGCCCCGCTTTCAAGTCCTCTTGGCAGCCTTACTTCGGTATATTTTTGGACGATAGCTGTCATTTATAACTCTGCAGGTTTGTGAATTACAGTGCCCCTGAGCTCCTTTCTTCAACTCGCTTTCTTGTGAGCTGGCCGCAACACCGCAGGATGGCTTCAGGCCCTAATCTGGTTCCGGAACGGCACGCTGAGCCTTTGGTTAATTCCTCTTCCTGGTGGGAAATGAGAGTTAAATTTGCCCGTCCAGACACCTCCAGCTAGTCTCTCATTGGTTCTCGCTATTCCTGTTCATCTTCCGCAGAAATTGCAAACTAGGCCAAACAGGAGGTTAAAGGGACTGACTCTCCAAGTTGGGAGAGTGTTAGTAAAGCGTCTGGAATGTTGCACCCGAGTACCAGGGTACGAAAACTGAGACATATTTGAACACGTCTCCCGTTCACACGGTTGATCATACTCTGGGTTCCACATGCATGTTTTAGCTGAAGGAAGAATACCTTAAACCTGGGTAGTTGAAACCCATGGAATGGGTACCATGCAATATGACTTCAAAGGGTCTTCATTTGCTCACCGAACCTCTCCAATCCTATCACTGCTGCGTTTATGCCCCTGTACACATGCTTGATTCTCTTTTGGAGACATAGCAATCCATAGGTTTTAAGATACTTACTAGTCAGGTACATTCTTAGGCGTTTAATATGGGGTGTTGAGTCCATTTCATTGAGCAAGGAGTAGCTCTTGTCTATTCCATATTTGGCTTAAGGAACTTTATCTGTGCTCATTTCAATCTCTGGTTTTATGCAGCACCCCAACTCACCTTTTCTCTTAAGCAAACATAAGTTGGTTTTCTAAATTTGAGACCCTGTTCTGTTTTGGAGTTCAGTTCCTGTGTAGCCAAGTTTACATTCCGTGTATTAGTGATATCTTATGATGTTTCTTTTTCTGTGTGACTTATTTCAGTTAGAATCATCGTACCTGAATCCACTCATTATGCTGCTACGGGCCTGATGACATAGATTTCATTGCTGAGTGATACTGCATTGTACGTAAATACCACAAGTTCTTTATCCATTTTTCACTTTCTGTGATACTGAACGTGTATGGTAAACGAGGTTCTTGTAAACAGAGGCGTCCCAAACTTTGCGGTGGCTGTGTCTTTTTGATTTTAATTTCCCTAAGCTATAGGACCATAAGTGGAAGTGCCCTAGGCTCTGTTGCTTTGTTTTTTAGATGTTTCAGGAAACACCATACACTTCTCCCGAGTGTCTGTTGGCAATTTACATCCCGCCCATCAGCATAACAAGGCTCCCAGTTCTCCATGGCCTGTCCTGCCTTTCTGGATTTTATTCTTTTTTCAGATGGCCCTTTTGACTGGGGGGATGTGAGACTTCATTGTAGTGCAGATTTCCTTTGCAAGTTTGCTTGGTTGGCCAAAAAGGGCGTATGCGTTTTTTCCTGAATATATTCAGGAAAAAACGCATACGCCCTTTTTGGCCAAGTGCATCATTGAGGACGTTCTGCCTCTTTTCCTATGCTTTCAATGCAATTCCAGTCTACCTCCTGAAATCGGTTTCCTGCAATTCTGCCCCGCTTTCAAGTCCTCTTGGCAGCCTTACTTCAGTATATTTTTGGATGATAGCTGTCATTTATAACTCTGCAGTTTTGTGAATTACAGTGCCCCTGAGCTCCTTTCTTCAACTCGCTTTCTTGTGAGCTGGCCGCAACACCGCAAGATGGCTTCAGGCCCTAATCTGGTTCCGGCACGGCACGCTGAGCCTTTGGTTAATTCCTCTTCCTGGTGGGAAATGAGAGTTAAATTTGCCCATCCAGACACCTCCAGCTAGTCTCTCATTGGTTCTCGCTATTCCTGTTCATCTTCCGCAGAAATTGCAAACTGGGCCAAACAGGAGGTTAAAGGGACTGACTCTCCAAGTCGGGAGAGTGTTAGTAAAGCGTCTGGAATGTTGCACCCGAGTACCAGGGTATGAAAACTGAGACATATTTGAACACGTCTCCCGATCACATGGTTGATCATACTCTAGGTTCCACATGCATGTTTTAGCTGAAGGAAGAATACCTTAAACCTGGGTAGTTGAAACCCGTGGAATGGGTACCATGCAATATGACTTCAAAGGGTCTTCATTTGCTCACCGAACCTCTCCAATCCTATCACTGCTGCGTTTATGCCCCTGTACACATGCTTGATTCTCTTTCGGAGACATAGCAATCCATAGGTTTTAAGATACTTACTAGTCAGGTACATTCTTAGGCGTTTAATATGGGGTGTTGAGTCCATTTCGTTGAGCAAGGAGTAGCTCTTGTCTATTCCATATTTGGCTTAAGGAACTTTATCTGTGCTCATTTCAATCTCTGGTTTTATGCAGCACCCCAACTCACCTTTCCCCTTAAGCAAGCATAAGTTGGTTTTCTAAATTTGACACCCTGTTCTGTTCTGTAATTCAGTTCCTGTGTAGCCAAGTTTACATTCCGTGTATTACTGATATCTTATGATGTTTCTTTTTCTGTGTGACTTATTTCAGTTAGAATCATCGTACCTGAATCCACTCTTTGTGCTGCTAAGGGCCTGTTGACATAGATTTCATTGCTGAGTGATATTGCTTTGTAAGTAAATACCACAACTTCTTTATCCATTTTTCACTTTTTGCGTTGTTGAACTTGTACTGTAAACGAGGTTCTTGTAAACAGAGCCGTTCCATACTTTGGGGTGGCTGTGTCTTTTGGATTTTAATTTCCCTAAGCTATAGGACCATAAGTGGAAGTGCCCTAGGCTCTGTTCCTTTGTTTTTTAGATGTTTCAGGAAACACCATACACTTCTCCGGAGTGTCTGTTGGCAATTTACATCCCGCCCATCAGCATAACAAGGCTCCCAGTTCTCCATGGCCTGTCCTGCCTTTCTGGATTTTATTCTTTTTTCAGATGGCCCTTTTGACCGGGGGGAAGTGAGACTTCATTGTAGTGCAGATTTCCTTTGCAAGTTTGCTTGGTTGGCCAAAAAGGGCGTATGCGTTTTTTCCTGAATATATTCAGGAAAAAACGCATACGCCCTTTTTGGCCAAGTGCATCATTGTGGACGTTCTGCCTCTTTTCCTATGCTTTCAATGCAATTCCAGTCTACCTCCTGAAATTGGTTTCCTGCAATTCTGCCCTGCTTTCAAGTCCTCTTGGCAGCCTTACTTCAGTATATTTTTGGACGATAGCTGTCATTTATAACTCTGCAGGTTTGTGAATTACAGTGCCCCTGAGCTCCTTTCTTCAACTCGCTTTCTTGTGAGCTGGCCGCAACACCGCAGGATGGCTTCAGGCCCTATTCTGGTTCCGGCACGGCACGCTGAGCCTTTGGTTAATTCCTCTTCCTGGTGGGAAATGAGAGTTAAATTTGCCCGTCCAGACACCTCCAGCTAGTCTCTCATTAGTTCTCGCTATTCCTGTTCATCTTCCGCAGAAATTGCAAACTGGGCCAAACAGGAGGTTAAAGGCCCTGACTCTCCAAGTGGGGAGAGTGTTAGTAAAGCGTCTGGAATGTTGCACCCGAGTACCAGGGTACGAAAACTGAGACATATTTGAACACGTCTCCCGTTCACACGGTTGATCATACTCTGGGTTCCACATGCATGTTTTAGCTGAAGGAAGAATACCTTAAACCTGGGTAGTTGAAACCCGTGGAATGGGTACCATGCAATATGACTTCAAAGGGTCTTCATTTGCTCACCGAACCTCTCCAATCCTATCACTGCTGCGTTTATGCCCCTGTACACATGCTTGATTCTCTTTTGGAGACATAGCAATCCATAGGTTTAAAGATACTTACTAGTCAGGTACATTCTTAGGCGTTTAATATGGGGTGTTGAGTCCATTTCGTTGAGCAAGGAGTAGCTCTTGTCTATTCCATATTTGGCTTAAGGAACTTTATCTGTGCTCATTTCAATCTCTGGTTTTATGCAGCACCCCAACTCACCTTTCCCCTTAAGCAAGCATAAGTTGGTTTTCTAAATTTGAGACCCTGTTCTGTTTTGGAATTCAGTTCCTGTGTAGCCAAGTTTACATTCCGTGTATTAGTGATATCTTATGATGTTTCTTTTTCTGTGTGACTTATTTCAGTTAGAATCATCGTACCTGAATCCACTCATTATGCTGCTACGGGCCTGATGACATAGATTTCATTGCTGAGTGATACTGCATTGTACATAAGTACCACAAGTTCATTATCCATTTTTCACTTTCTGTGATACTGAACTTATACGGTAAATGAGGTTCTTGTAAACAGAGGCGTCCCAAACTTTGGGGTGGCTGTGTCTTTTTGATTTTAATTTCCCTAAGCTATAGGACCATAAGTGGAAGTGCCCTAGGCTCTGTTGCTTTGTTTTTTAGATGTTTCAGGAAACACCATACACTTCTCCCGAGTGTCTGTTGGCAATTTACATCCCGCCCATCAGGATAACAAGGCTCCCAGTTCTCCATGGCCTGTCCTGCCTTTCTGGATTTTACACTTTTTTCAGATGGCCCTTTTGACCGGGGGGATGTGAGACTTCATTGTAGTGCAGATTTCCTTTGCAAGTTTGCTTGGTTGGCCAAAAAGAGCGTATGCGTTTTTTCCTGAATATATTCAGGAAAAAACGCATACGCCCTTTTTGGCCAAGTGCATCATTGTGGACGTTCTGCCTCTTTTCCTATGCTTTCAATGCAATTCCAGTCTACCTCCTGAAATCGGTTTCCTGCAATTCTGCCCCGCTTTCAAGTCCTCTTGGCAGCCTTACTTCAGTATATTTTTGGACGATAGCTGTCATTTATAACTCTGCAGTTTTGTGAATTACAGTGCCCCTGAGCTCCTTTCTTCAACTCGCTTTCTTGTGAGCTGGCCGCAACACCGCAAGATGGCTTCAGGCCCTAATCTGGTTCCGGCACGGCACGCTGAGCCTTTGGTTAATTCCTCTTCCTGGTGGGAAATGAGAGTTAAATTTGCCCATCCAGACACCTCCAGCTAGTCTCTCATTGGTTCTCGCTATTCCTGTTCATCTTCCACAGAAATTGCAAACTGGGCCAAACAGGAGGTTAAAGGGACTGACTCTCCAAGTCGGGAGAGTGTTAGTAAAGCGTCTGGAATGTTGCACCCGAGTACCAGGGTACGAAAACTGAGACATATTTGAACACGTCTCCCGATCACATGGTTGATCATACTCTAGGTTCCACATGCATGTTTTAGCTGAAGGAAGAATACCTTAAACCTGGGTAGTTGAAACCCGTGGAATGGGTACCATGCAATATGACTTCAAAGGGTCTTCATTTGCTCACCGAACCTCTCCAATCCTATCACTGCTGCGTTTATGCCCCTGTACACATGCTTGATTCTCTTTTGGAGACATAGCAATCCATAGGTTTTAAGATACTTACTAGTCAGGTACATTCTTAGGCGTTTAATATGGGGTGTTGAGTCCATTTCATTGAGCAAGGAGTAGCTCTTGTCTATTCCATATTTGGCTTAAGGAACTTTATCTGTGCTCATTTCAATCTCTGGTTTTATGCAGCACCCCAACTCACCTTTTCTCTTAAGCAAACATAAGTTGGTTTTCTAAATTTGAGACCCTGTTCTGTTTTGGAGTTCAGTTCCTGTGTAGCCAAGTTTACATTCCGTGTATTAGTGATATCTTATGATGTTTCTTTTTCTGTGTGACTTATTTCAGTTAGAATCATCGAACCTGAATCCACTCATTATGCTGCTACGGGCCTGATGACATAGATTTCATTGCTGAGTGATACTGCATTGTACGTAAGTACCACAAGTTCTTTATCCATTTTTCACTTTCTGTGATACTGAACGTGTACGGTAAACGAGGTTCTTGTAAACAGAGGTGTCCCAAACTTGTGGGTGGCTGTGTCTTTTTTATTTTAATTTCCCTAAGCTATAGGACCATAAGTGGAAGTGCCCTAGGCTCTGTTCCTTTGTTTTTTAGATGTTTCAGGAAACACCATACACTTCTCCCGAGTGTCTGTTGGCAATTTACATCCCGCCCATCAGCATAACAAGGCTCCCAGTTCTCCATGGCCTGTCCTGCCTTTCTGGATTTTACACTTTTTTCAGATGGCCCTTTTGACCGGGGGAAAGTGAGACTTCATTGTAGTGCAGATTTCCTTTGCAAGTTTGCTTGGTTGGCCAAAAAGCGCGTATGCGTTTTTTCCTGAATATATTCAGGAAAAAACGCATACGCCCTTTTTGGCCAAGTGCATCATTGAGGACGTTCTGCCTCTTTTCCTATGCTTTCAATGCAATTCCAGTCTACCTCCTGAAATCGGTTTCCTGCAATTCTGCCCCGCTTTCAAGTCCTCTTGGCAGCCTTACTTCAGTATATTTTTGGACGATAGCTGTCATTTATAACTCTGCAGGTTTGTGAATTACAGTGCCCCTGAGCTCCTTTCTTCAACTCGCTTTCTTGTGAGCTGGCCGCAACACCGCAGGATGGCTTCAGGCCCTAATCTGGTTCCGGCACGGCACGCTGAGCCTTTGGTTAATTCCTCTTCCTGGTGGGAAATGAGAGTTAAATTTGCCCGTCCAGACACCTCCAGCTAGTCTCTCATTGGTTCTCGCTATTCCTGTTCATCTTCCGCAGAAATTACAAACTGGGCCAAACAGGAGGTTAAAGGGACTGACTCTCCAAGTCGGGAGAGTGTTAGTAAAGCGTCTGGAATGTTGCACCCGAGTACCAGGGTACGAAAACTGAGACATATTTGAACACGTCTCCCGATCACATGGTTGATCATACTCTAGGTTCCACATGCATGTTTTAGCTGAAGGAAGAATACCTTAAACCTGGGTAGTTGAAACCCGTGGAATGGGTACCATGCAATATGACTTCAAAGGATCTTCATTTGCTCACCGAACCTCTCCAATCCTATCACTGCTGCGTTTATGCCCCTGTACACATGCTTGATTCTCTTTCGGAGACATAGCAATCCATAGGTTTTAAGATACTTACTAGTCAGGTACATTCTTAGGCGTTTAATATGCGGTGTTGAGTCCATTTCGTTGAGCAAGGAGTAGCTCTTGTCTATTCCATATTTGGCTTAAGGAACTTTATCTGTGCTCATTTCAATCTCTGGTTTTATGCAGCACCCCAACTCACCTTTCCCCTTAAGCAAGCATAAGTTGGTTTTCTAAATTTGACACCCTGTTCTGTTCTGTAATTCAGTTCCTGTGTAGCCAAGTTTACATTCCGTGTATTACTGATATCTTATGATGTTTCTTTTTCTGTGTGACTTATTTCAGTTAGAATCATCGTACCTGAATCCACTCTTTGTGCTGCTAAGGGCCTGTTGACATAGATTTCATTGCTGAGTGATATTGCTTTGTAAGTAAATACCACAACTTCTTTATCCATTTTTCACTTTTTGCGATGTTGAACTTGTACTGTAAACGAGGTTCTTGTAAACAGAGCCATTCCAAACTTTGGGGTGGCTGTGTCTTTTTGATTTTAATTTCCCTATGCTATAGGACCATAAGTGGAAGTGCCCTAGGCTCTGTTGCTTTGTTTTTTAGACGTTTCAGGAAACACCATACACTTCTCCCGAGTGTCTGTTGGCAATTTACATCCCGCCCATCAGCATAACAAGGCTCCCAGTTCTCCATGGCCTGTCCTGCCTTTCTGGATTTTATTCTTTTTTCAGATGGCCCTTTTGACCGGGGGGAAGTGAGACTTCATTGTAGTGCAGATTTCCTTTGCAAATTTGCTTGGTTGGCCAAAAAGGGCGTATGCGTTTTTTCCTGAATATATTCAGGAAAAAACGCATACGCCCTTTTTGGCCAAGTGCATCATTTTGGACGTTCTGCCTCTTTTCCTATGCTTTCAATGCAATTCCAGTCTACCTCCTGAAATCGGTTTCCTGCAATTCTGCCCCGCTTTCAAGTCCTCTTGGCAGCCTTACTTCAGTATATTTTTGGACGATAACTGTCATTTATAACTCTGAAGTTTTGTGAATTACAGTGCCCCTGAGCTCCTTTCTTCAACTCGCTTTCTTGTGAGCTGGCCGCAACACCGCAGGATGGCTTCAGGCCCTAATCTGGTTCCGGCACGGCACACTGAGCCTTTGGTTATTTCCTCTTCCTGGTGGGAAATGAGAGTTAAATTTGCCCGTCCAGACACCTCCAGCTAGTCTCTCATTGGTTCTCCCTATTCCTGTTCATCTTCCACAGAAATTTCAAACTGGGCCAAACAGGAGGTTAAAGGGACTGACTCTCCAAGTCGGGAGAGTGTTAGTAAAGCGTCTGGAATGTTGTACCCGAGTACCAGGGTACGAAAACTGAGACATATTTGTACACGTCTCCCGTTCACACGGTTGATCATACTCTGGGTTCCACATGCATGTTTTAGCTGAAGGAAGAATACCTTAAACCTGGGTAGTTGAAACCCGTGGAATGGGTACCATGCAATATGACTTCAAAGGGTCTTCATTTGCTCACCGAACCTCTCCAATCCTATCACTGCTGCGTTTATGCCCCTGTACACATGCTTGATTCTCTTTCGGAGACATAGCAATCCATAGGTTTTAAGATACTTACTAGTCAGGTACATTCTTAGGCGTTTAATATGGGGTGTTGAGTCCATTTCATTGAGCAAGGAGTAGCTCTTGTCTATTCCATATTTGGCTTAAGGAACTTTATCTGTGCTCATTTCAATCTCTGGTTTTATGCAGCACCCCAACTCACCTTTTCTCTTAAGCAAACATAAGTTGGTTTTCTAAATTTGAGACCCTGTTCTGTTTTGGAGTTCAGTTCCTGTGTAGCCAAGTTTACATTCCGTGTATTAGTGATATCTTATGATGTTTCTTTTTCTGTGTGACTTATTTCAGTTAGAATCATCATACCTGAATCCACTCATTGTGCTGCTAAGGGCCTGATGACATAGATTTCATTGCTGAGTGATATTGCTTTGTAAGTAAATACCACAACTTCTTTATCCATTTTTCACTTTTTGCGATGTTGAACTTGTACTGTAAACGAGGTTCTTGTAAACAGAGCCATTCCAAACTTTGGGGTGGCTGTGTCTTTTTGATTTTAATTTCCCTAAGCTATAGGACCATAAGTGGAAGTGCCCTAGGCTCTGTTGCTTTGTTTTTTAGATGTTTCAGGAAACACCATACACTTCTCCCGAGTGTCTGTTGGCAATTTACATCCCGCCCATCAGCATAACAAGGCTCCCAGTTCTCCATGGCCTGTCCTGCCTTTCTGGATTTTATTCTTTTTTCAGATGGCCCTTTTGACCGGGGGGAAGTGAGACTTCATTGTAGTGCAGATTTCCTTTGCAAATTTGCTTGGTTGGCCAAAAAGGGCGTATGCGTTTTTTCATGAATATATTCAGGAAAAAACGCATACGCCCTTTTTGGCCAAGTGCATCATTGTGGACATTCTGCCTCTTTTCCTATGCTTTCAATGCAATTCCAGTCTACCTCCTGAAATCGGTTTCCTGCAATTCTGCCCCGCTTTCAAGTCCTCTTGGCAGCCTTACTTCAGTATATTTTAGGACGATAACTGTCATTTATAACTCTGAAGTTTTGTGAATTACAGTGCCCCTGAGCTCCTTTCTTCAACTCGCTTTCTTGTGAGCTGGCCGCAACACCGCAGGATGGCTTCAGGCCCTAATCTGGTTCCGGCACGGCACACTGAGCCTTTGGTTATTTCCTCTTCCTGGTGGGAAATGAGAGTTAAATTTGCCCGTCCAGACACCTCCAGCTAGTCTCTCATTGGTTCTCCCTATTCCTGTTCATCTTCCACAGAAATTGCAAACTGGGCGAAACAGGAGGTTAAAGGGACTGACTCTCCAAGTCGGGAGAGTGTTAGTAAAGCGTCTGGAATGTTGCACCCGAGTACCAGGGTACGAAAAGTGAGACATATTTGAACACGTCTCCCGTTCACATGGTTGATCATACTCTGGGTTCCACATGCATGTTTTAGCTGAAGGAAGAATACCTTAAACCTGGGTAGTTGAAACCCGTGGAATGGGTACCATGCAATATGACTTCAAAGGGTCTTCATTTGCTCACCGAACCTCTCCAATCCTATCACTGCTGCGTTTATGCCCCTGTACACATGCTTGATTCTCTTTTGGAGACATAGCAATCCATAGGTTTTAAGATACTTACTAGTCAGGTACATTCTTAGGCGTTTAATATGGGGTGTTGAGTCCATTTCATTGAGCAAGGAGTAGCTCTTGTCTATTCCATATTTGGCTTAAGGAACTTTATCTGTGCTCATTTCAATCTCTGGTTTTATGCAGCACCCCAACTCACCTTTTCTCTTAAGCAAACATAAGTTGGTTTTCTAAATTTGAGACCCTGTTCTGTTTTGGAGTTCAGTTCCTGTGTAGCCAAGTTTACATTCCGTGTATTAGTGATATCTTATGATGTTTCTTTTTCTGTGTGACTTATTTCAGTTAGAATCATCGAACCTGAATCCACTCATTATGCTGCTACGGGCCTGATGACATAGATTTCATTGCTGAGTGATACTGCATTGTACGTAAGTACCACAAGTTCTTTATCCATTTTTCATTTTCTGTGATACTGAACGTGTACGGTAAACGAGGTTCTTGTAAACAGAGGTGTCCCAAACTTGTGGGTGGCTGTGTCTTTTTTATTTTAATTTCCCTAAGCTATAGGACCATAAGTGGAAGTGCCCTAGGCTCTGTTGCTTTGTTTTTTAGATGTTTCAGGAAACACCATACACTTCTCCCCAGTGTCTGTTGGCAATTTACATCCCGCCCATCAGCATAACAATGCTCCCAGTTCTCCATGGCCTGTCCTGCCTTTCTGGATTTTACACTTTTTTCAGATGGCCCTTTTGACCGGGGGGAATTGAGACTTCATTGTAGTGCAGATTTCCTTTGCAAGCTTGCTTGGTTGGCCAAAAAGGGCGTATGCGTTTTTTCCTGAATATATTCAGGAAAAAACGCATACGCCCTTTTTGGCCAAGTGCATCATTGTGGACGTTCTGCCTCTTTTCCTATGCTTTCAATGCAATTCCAGTCTACCTCCTGAAATCGGTTTCCTGCAATTCTGCCCCGCTTTCAAGTCCTCTTGGCAGCCTTACTTCAGTATATTTTTGGACGATAGCTGTCATTTATAACTCTGCAGGTTTGTGAATTACAGTGCCCCTGAGCTCCTTTCTTCAACTCGCTTTCTTGTGAGCTGGCCGCAACACCCCAGGATGGCTTCAGGCCCTAATCTGGTTCCGGCACGGCACGCTGAGCCTTTGGTTAATTCCTCTTCCTGGTGGGAAATGAGAGTTAAATTTGCCCGTCCAGACACCTCCAGCTAGTCTCTCATTGGTTCTCGCTATTCCTGTTCATCTTCCGCAGAAATTGCAAACTGGGCCAAACAGGAGGTTAAAGGCCCTGACTCTCCAAGTGGGGAGAGTGTTAGTAAAGCGTCTGGAATGTTACACCCGAGTATCAGGGGAGGAAAACTGAGACATATTTGAACACGTCACCCGTTCACACGGTTGATCATACTCTGGGTTCCACATGCATGTTTTAGCTGAAGGAAGAATACCTTAAACCTGGGTAGTTGAAACCCGTGGAATGGGTACCATGCAATATGACTTCAAAGGGTCTTCATTTGCTCACCGAACCTCTCCAATCCTATCACTGCTGCCTTTATGCCCCTGTACACACGCTTGATTCTCTTTTGGAGACATAGCAATCCATAGGTTTAAAGATACTTACTAGTCAGGTACATTCTTAGGCGTTTAATATGAGGTGTTGAGTCCATTTCGTTGAGCAAGGAGTAGCTCTTGTCTATTCCATATTTGGCTTAAGGAACTTTATCTGTGCTCATTTCAATCTCTGGTTTTATGCAGCACCCCAACTCACCTTTCCCCTTAAGCAAGCATAAGTTGGTTTTCTAAATTTGAGACCCTGTTCTGTTTTGGAATTCAGTTCCTGTGTAGCCAAGTTTACATTCTGTGTATTAGTGATATCTTATGATGTTTCTTTTTCTGTGTGACTTATTTCAGTTAGAATCATCGTACCTGAATCCACTCTTTG
Organism: Pseudorca crassidens; assembly: GCF_039906515.1. Lineage (NCBI taxonomy): Eukaryota > Metazoa > Chordata > Mammalia > Artiodactyla > Delphinidae > Pseudorca > Pseudorca crassidens. The sequence goes on from NC_090301.1 coordinate 106,814,211, forward strand.
TGCTGCTAAGGGCCTGTTGACATAGATTTCATTGCTGAGTGATATTGCTTTGTAAGTAAATACCACAAGTTCTTTATCCATTTTTCACTTTCTGTGATACTGAACTTGTACGGTAAACGAGGTTCTTGTAAACAGAGGCGTCCCAAACTTTGGGGTGGCTGTGTCTTTTTGATTTTAATTTCCCTAAGCTATAGGACCATAAGTGGAAGTGCCCTAGGCTCTGTTCCTTTGTTTTTTAGATGTTTCAGGAAACACCATACACTTCTCCCGAGTGTCTGTTGGCAATTTACATCCTGCCCATCAGCATAACAAGGCTCCCAGTTCTCCATGGCCTGTCCTGCCTTTCTGGATTTTACACTTTTTTCAGATGGCCCTTTTGACCGGGGGGAAGTGAGACTTCATTGTAGTGCAGATTTCCTTTGCAAGTTTGCTTGGTTGGCCAAAAAGGGTGTATGCGTTTTTTCCTGAATATATTCAGGAAAAAACGCATACGCCCTTTTTGGCCAAGTGCATCATTGAGGACGTTCTGCCTCTTTTCCTATGCTTTCAATGCAATTCCAGTCTACCTCCTGAAATCGGTTTCCTGCAATTCTGCCCCGCTTTCAAGTCCTCTTGGCAGCCTTACTTCAGTATATTTTTGGACGATAGCTGTCATTTATAACTCTGCAGGTTTGTGAATTACAGTGCCCCTGAGCTCCTTTCTTCAACTCGCTTTCTTGTGAGCTGGCCGCAACACCGCCGGATGGCTTCAGGCCCTAATCTGGTTCCGGCACGGCACGCTGAGCCTTTGGTTAATTCCTCTTCCTGGTGGGAAATGAGAGTTAAATTTGCCCGTCCAGACACCTCCAGCTAGTCTCTCATTGGTTCTCCCTATTCCTGTTCATCTTCCACAGAAATTGCAAACTGGGCCAAACAGGAGGTTAAAGGGACTGACTCTCCAAGTCGGGAGAGTGTTAGTAAAGCGTCTGGAATGTTGCACCTGAGTACCAGGGTACGAAAACTGAGACATATTTGAACACGTCTCCCGATCACATGGTTGATCATACTCTAGGTTCCACATGCATGTTTTAGCTGAAGGAAGAATACCTTAAACCTGGGTAGTTGAAACCCGTGGAATGGGTACCATGCAATATGACTTCAAAGGGTCTTCATTTGCTCACCGAATCTCTCCAATCCTATCACTGCTGCGTTTATGCCCCTGTACACATGCTTGATTCTCTTTCGGAGACATAGCAATCCATAGGTTTTAAGATACTTACTAGTCAGGTACATTCTTAGGCGTTTAATATGCGGTGTTGAGTCCATTTCGTTGAGCAAGGAGTAGCTCTTGTCTATTCCATATTTGGCTTAAGGAACTTTATCTGTGCTCATTTCAATCTCTGGTTTTATGCAGCACCCCAACTCACCTTTCCCCTTAAGCAAGCATAAGTTGGTTTTCTAAATTTGACACCCTGTTCTGTTCTGTAATTCAGTTCCTGTGTAGCCAAGTTTACATTCCGTGTATTACTGATATCTTATGATGTTTCTTTTTCTGTGTGACTTATTTCAGTTAGAATCATCGTACCTGAATCCACTCTTTGTGCTGCTAAGGGCCTGTTGACATAGATTTCATTGCTGAGTGATATTGCTTTGTAAGTAAATACCACAACTTCTTTATCCATTTTTCACTTTTTGCGATGTTGAACTTGTACTGTAAACGAGTTTCTTGTAAACAGAGCCGTTCCATACTTTGGGGTGGCTGTGTCTTTTTGATTTTAATTTCCCTAAGCTATAGGACCATAAGTGGAAGTGCCCTAGGCTCTGTTGCTTTGTTTTTTACATGTTTCAGGAAACACCATACACTTCTCCCGAGTGTCTGTTGGCAATTTACATCCCGCCCATCAGCATAACAAGGCTCCCAGTTCTCCATGGCCTGTCCTGCCTTTCTGGATTTTACACTTTTTTCAGATGGCCCTTTTGACCGGGGGGAAGTGAGACTTCATTGTAGTGCAGATTTCCTTTGCAAGTTTGCTTGGTTGGCCAAAAAGGGCGTATGCGTTTTTTCCTGAATATATTCAGGAAAAAACGCATACGCCCTTTTTGGCCAAGTGCATCATTGAGGACGTTCTGCCTCTTTTCCTATGCTTTCAATGCAATTCCAGTCTACCTCCTGAAATCGGTTTCCTGAAATTCTGCCCCGCTTTCAAGTCCTCTTGGCAGCCTTACTTCGGTATATTTTTGGACGATAGCTGTCATTTATAACTCTGCAGGTTTGTGAATTACAGTGCCCCTGAGCTCCTTTCTTCAACTCGCTTTCTTGTGAGCTGGCCGCAACACCGCAGGATGGCTTCAGGCCCTAATCTGGTTCCGGCACGGCACGCTGAGCCTTTGGTTAATTCCTCTTCCTGGTGGGAAATGAGAGTTAAATTTGCCCGTCCAGACACCTCCAGCTAGTCTCTCATTGGTTCTCCCTATTCCTGTTCATCTTCCGCAGAAATTGCAAACTGGGCCAAACAGGAGGTTAAAGGGACTGACTCTCCAAGTTGGGAGAGTGTTAGTAAAGCGTCTGGAATGTTGCACCCGAGTACCAGGGTACGAAAACTGAGACATATTTGAACACGTCTCCCGTTCACACGGTTGATCATACTCTGGGTTCCACATGCATGTTTTAGCTGAAGGAAGAATACCTTAAACCTGGGTAGTTGAAACCCGTGGAATGGGTACCATGCAATATGACTTCAAAGGGTCTTCATTTGCTCACCGAACCTCTCCAATCCTATCACTGCTGCGTTTATGCCCCTGTACACATGCTTGATTCTCTTTTGGAGACATAGCAATCCATAGGTTTTAAGATACTTACTAGTCAGGTACATTCTTAGGCGTTTAATATGGGGTGTTGAGTCCATTTCATTGAGCAAGGAGTAGCTCTTGTCTATTCCATATTTGGCTTAAGGAACTTTATCTGTGCTCATTTCAATCTCTGGTTTTATGCAGCACCCCAACTCACCTTTTCTCTTAAGCAAACATAAGTTGGTTTTCTAAATTTGAGACCCTGTTCTGTTTTGGAGTTCAGTTCCTGTGTAGCCAAGTTTACATTCCGTGTATTAGTGAAAAAGAAACATCATAGATCTTATGATGTTTCTTTTTCTGTGTGACTTATTTCAGTTAGAATCATCGTACCTGAATCCACTCATTATGCTGCTACGGGCCTGATGACATAGATTTCATTGCTGAGTGATACTGCATTGTACGTAAATACCACAAGTTCTTTATCCATTTTTCACTTTCTGCGATGTTGAACTTGTACTGTAAACGAGGTTCTTGTAAACAGAGCCGTTCCAAACTTTGGGGTGGCTGTGTCTTTTCAATTTTAATTTCCCTAAGCTATAGGACCATAAGTGGAAGTGCCCTAGGCTCTGTTGCTTTGTTTTTTAGATGTTTCAGGAAACACCATACACTTCTCCCGAGTGTCTGTTGGCAATTTACATCCCGCCCATCAGCATAACAAGGCTCCCAGTTCTCCATGGCCTGTCCTGCCTTTCTGGATTTTACACTTTTTTCAGATGACCCTTTTGACCGGGGGGAAGTGAGACTTCATTGTATTGCAGATTTCCTTTGCAAGCTTGCTTGGTTGGCCAAAAAGGGTGTATGCGTTTTTTCCTGAATATATTCAGGAAAAAACGCATACGCCCTTTTTGGCCAAGTGCATCATTGAGGAAGTTCTGCCTCTTTTCCTATGCTTTCAATGCAATTCCAGTCTACCTCCTGAAATCGGTTTCCTGCAATTCTGCCCCGCTTACAAGTCCTCTTGGCAGCCTTACTTCAGTATATTTTTGGACGATAGCTGTCATTTATAACTCTGCAGGTTTGTGAATTACAGTGCCCCTGAGCTCCTTTCTTCAACTTGCTTTCTTGTGAGCTGGCCGCAACACCGCAGGATGGCTTCAGGCCCTAATCTGGTTCCGGCACGGCACGCTGAGCCTTTGGTTAATTCCTCTTCCTGGTGGGAAATGAGAGTTAAATTTGCCCGTCCAGACACCTCCAGCTAGTCTCTCATTGGTTCTCGCTATTCCTGTTCATCTTCCGCAGAAATTACAAACTGGGCCAAACAGGAGGTTAAAGGGACTGACTCTCCAAGTCGGGAGAGTGTTAGTAAAGCGTCTGGAATGTTGCACCCGAGTACCAGGGTACGAAAACTGAGACATATTTGAACACGTCTCCCGTTCACACGGTTGATCATACTCTGGGTTCCACATGCATGTTTTAGCTGAAAGAAGAATACCTTAAACCTGGGTAGTTGAAACCCGTGGAATGGGTATCATGCAATATGACTTCAAAGGGTCTTCATTTGCTCACCGAACCTCTCCAATCCTATCACTGCTGCGTTTATGCCCCTGTACACATGCTTGATTCTCTTTTGGAGACATAGCAATCCATAGGTTTTAAGATACTTACTAGTCAGGTACATTCTTAGGCGTTTAATATGGGGTGTTGAGTCCATTTCATTGAGCAAGGAGTAGCTCTTGTCTATTCCATATTTGGCTTAAGGAACTTTATCTGTGCTCATTTCAATCTCTGGTTTTATGCAGCACCCCAACTCACCTTTTCTCTTAAGCAAACATAAGTTGGTTTTCTAAATTTGAGACCCTGTTCTGTTTTGGAGTTCAGTTCCTGTGTAGCCAAGTTTACATTCCGTGTATTAGTGATATCTTATGATGTTTCTTTTTCTGTGTGACTTATTTCAGTTAGAATCATCGTACCTGAATCCACTCATTATGCTGCTACGGGCCTGATGACATAGATTTCATTGCTGAGTGATACTGCATTGTACGTAAGTACCACAAGTTCTTTATCCATTTTTCACTTTCTGTGATACTGAACTTGTACGGTAAATGAGGTTCTTGTAAACAGAGGCGTCCCAAACTTTGGGGTGGCTGTGTCTTTTTGATTTTAATTTCCCTAAGCTATAGGACCATAAGTGGAAGTGCCCTAGGCTCTGTTCCTTTGTTTTTTAGATGTTTCAGGAAACACCATACACTTCTCCCGAGTGTCTGTTGGCAATTTACATCCCGCCCATCAGCATAACAAGGCTCCCAGTTCTCCATGGCCTGTCCTGCCTTTCTGGATTTTACACTTTTTTCAGATGGCCCTTTTGACCGGGGGGAAGTGAGACTTCATTGTAGTGCAGATTTCCTTTGCAAGTTTGCTTGGTTGGCCAAAAAGGGCGTATGCGTTTTTTCCTGAATATATTCAGGAAAAAATGCATACGCCCTTTTTGGCCAAGTGCATCATTGAGGACGTTCTGCCTCTTTTCCTATGCTTTCAATGCAATTCCAGTCTACCTCCTGAAATCGGTTTCCTGCAATTCTGCCCCGCTTTCAAGTCCTCTTGGCAGCCTTACTTCGGTATATTTTTGGACGATAGCTGTCATTTATAACTCTGCAGGTTTGTGAATTACAGTGCCCCTGAGCTCCTTTCTTCAACTCGCTTTCTTGTGAGCTGGCCGCAACACCGCAGGATGGCTTCAGGCCCTAATCTGGTTCCGGCACGGCACGCTGAGCCTTTGGTTAATTCCTCTTCCTGGTGGGAAATGAGAGTTAAATTTGCCCGTCCAGACACCTCCAGCTAGTCTCTCATTGGTTCTCCCTATTCCTATTCATCTTCCGCAGAAATTACAAACTGGGCCAAACAGGAGGTTAAAGGGACTGACTCTCCAAGTCGGGAGAGTGTTAGTAAAGCGTCTGGAATGTTGCACCCGAGTACCAGGGTACGAAAACTGAGACATATTTGAACACGTCTCCCGATCACATGGTTGATCATACTCTAGGTTCCACATGCATGTTTTAGCTGAAGGAAGAATACCTTAAACCTGGGTAGTTGAAACCCGTGGAATGGGTACCATGCAATATGACTTCAAAGGGTCTTCATTTGCTCCCCGAACCTCTCCAATCCTATCACTGCTGCGTTTATGCCCCTGTACACATGCTTGATTCTCTTTCGGAGACATAGCAATCCATAGGTTTTAAGATACTTACTAGTCAGGTACATTCTTAGGCGTTTAATATGCGGTGTTGAGTCCATTTCGTTGAGCAAGGAGTAGCTCTTGTGTATTCCATATTTGGCTTAAGGAACTTTATCTGTGCTCACTTCAATCTCTGGTTTTATGCAGCACCCCAACTCACCTTTTCTCTTAAGCAAGCATAAGTTGGTTTTCTAAATTTGACACCCTGTTCTGTTGTGTAATTCAGTTCCTGTGTAGCCAAGTTTACATTCCGTGTATTACTGATATCTTATGATGTTTCTTTTTCTGTGTGACTTATTTCAGTTAGAATCATCGTACCTGAATCCACTCTTTGTGCTGCTAAGGGCCTGTTGACATAGATTTCATTGCTGAGTGATATTGCTTTGTAAGTAAATACCACAACTTCTTTATCCATTTTTCACTTTTTGCGATGTTGAACTTGTACTGTAAACGAGGTTCTTGTAAACAGAGCCGTTCCATACTTTGGGGTGGCTGTGTCTTTTTGATTTTAATTTCCCTAAGCTATAGGACCATAAGTGGAAGTGCCCTAGGCTCTGTTGCTTTGTTTTTTAGATGTTTCAGGAAACACCATACACTTCTCCCGAGTGTCTGTTGGCAATTTACATCCCGCCCATCAGCATAACAAGGCTCCCAGTTCTCCATGGCCTGTCCTGCCTTTCTGGATTTTACACTTTTTTCAGATGGCCCTTTTGACCGGGGGGAAGTGAGACTTCATTGTAGTGCAGATTTCCTTTGCAAGCTTGCTTGGTTGGCCAAAAAGGGCGTATGCGTTTTTTCCTGAATATATTCAGGAAAAAACGCATACGCCCTTTTTGGCCAAGTGCATCATTGTGGACGTTCTGCCTCTTTTCCTATGCTTTCAATGCAATTCCAGTCTACCTCCTGAAATCGGTTTCCTGCAATTCTGCCCCGCTTTCAAGTCCTCTTGGCAGCCTTACTTCAGTATATTTTTGGACGATAGCTGTCATTTATAACTCTGCAGGTTTGTGAATTACAGTGCCCCTGAGCTCCTTTCTTCAACTCGCTTTCTTGTGAGCTGTCCGCAACACTGCAGGATGACTTCAGGCCCTAATCTGGTTCCGGCACGGCACGCTGAGCCTTTGGTTATTTCCTCTTCCTGGTGGGAAATGAGAGTTAAATTTGCCCGTCCAGACACCTCCAGCTAGTCTCTCATTGGTTCTCCCTATTCCTGTTCATCTTCCACAGAAATTGCAAACTGGGCCAAACAGGAGGTTAAAGGGACTGACTCTCCAAGTCGGGAGAGTGTTAGTAAAGCGTCTGGAATGTTGCACCCGAGTACCAGGGTACGAAAACTGAGACATATTTGAACACGTCTCCCGATCACATGGTTGATCATACTCTAGGTTCCACATGCATGTTTTAGCTGAAGGAAGAATACCTTAAACCTGGGTAGTTGAAACCCGTGGAATGGGTACCATGCAATATGACTTCAAAGGGTCTTCATTTGCTCACCGAACCTCTCCAATCCTATCACTGCTGCGTTTATGCCCCTGTACACATGCTTGATTCTCTTTTGGAGACATAGCAATCCATAGGTTTTAAGATACTTACTAGTCAGGTACATTCTTAGGCGTTTAATATGGGGTGTTGAGTCCATTTCATTGAGCAAGGAGTAGCTCTTGTCTATTCCATATTTGGCTTAAGGAACTTTATCTGTGCTCATTTCAATCTCTGGTTTTATGCAGCACCCCAACTCACCTTTTCTCTTAAGCAAACATAAGTTGGTTTTGTAAATTTGAGACCCTGTTCTGTTTTGGAGTTCAGTTCCTGTGTAGCCAAGTTTACATTCCGTGTATTAGTGATATCTTATGATGTTTCTTTTTCTGTGTGACTTATTTCAGTTAGAATCATCGTACCTGAATCCACTCATTATGCTGCTACGGGTCTGATGACATAGATTTCATTGCTGAGTGATACTGCATTGTACGTAAGTACCACAAGTTCTTTATCCATTTTTCACTTTCTGTGATACTGAACTTGTACGGTAAACGAGGTTCTTGTAAACAGAGGCGTCCCAAACTTTGGGGTGGCTGTGTCTTTTTGATTTTAATTTCCCTAAGCTATAGGACCATAAGTGGAAGTGCCCTAGGCTCTGTTCCTTTGTTTTTTACATGTTTCAGGAAACACCATACACTTCTCCCGAGTGTCTGTTGGCAATTTACATCCCGCCCATCAGCATAACAAGGCTCCCAGTTCTCCATGGCCTGTCCTGCCTTTCTGGATTTTACACTTTTTTCAGATGGCCCTTTTGACCGGGGGGAAGTGAGACTTCATTGTAGTGCAGATTTCCTTTGCAAGTTTGCTTGGTTGGCCAAAAAGGGCGTATGCGTTTTTTCCTGAATATATTCAGGAAAAAACGCATACGCCCTTTTTGGCCAAGTGCATCATTGAGGACGTTCTGCCTCTTTTCCTATGCTTTCAATGCAATTCCAGTCTACCTCCTGAAATCGGTTTCCTGCAATTCTGCCCCGCTTTCAAGTCCTCTTGGCAGCCTTACTTCAGTATATTTTTGGACGATAGCTGTCATTTATAACTCTGCAGGTTTGTGAATTACAGTGCCCCTGAGCTCCTTTCTTCAACTCGCTTTCTTGTGAGCTGGCCGCAACACCGCAGGATGGCTTCAGGCCCTAATCTGTTTCCGGCACGGCACGCTGAGCCTTTGGTTAATTCCTCTTCCTGGTGGGAAATGAGAGTTAAATTTGCCCGTCCAGACACCTCCAGCTAGTCTCTCATTGGTTCTCGCTATTCCTGTTCATCTTCCACAGAAATTACAAACTGGGCCAAACAGGAGGTTAAAGGGACTGACTCTCCAAGTCGGGAGAGTGTTAGTAAAGCGTCTGGAATGTTGCACCCGAGTACCAGGGTACGAAAACTGAGACATATTTGAACACGTCTCCCGATCACATGGTTGATCATACTCTAGGTTCCACATGCATGTTTTAGCTGAAGGAAGAATACCTTAAACCTGGGTAGTTGAAACCCGTGGAATGGGTACCATGCAATATGACTTCAAAGGGTCTTCATTTGCTCACCGAACCTCTCCAATCCTATCACTGCTGCGTTTATGCCCCTGTACACATGCTTGATTCTCTTTCGCAGACATAGCAATCCATAGGTTTTAAGATACTTACTAGTCAGGTACATTCTTAGGCGTTTAATATGCGGTGTTGAGTCCATTTCGTTGAGCAAGGAGTAGCTCTTGTCTATTCCATATTTGGCTTAAGGAACTTTATCTGTGCTCATTTCAATCTCTGGTTTTATGCAGCACCCCAACTCACCTTTCCCCTTAAGCAAGCATAAGTTGGTTTTCTAAATTTGACACCCTGTTCTGTTCTGTAATTCAGTTCCTGTGTAGCCAAGTTTACATTCCGTGTATTACTGATATCTTATGATGTTTCTTTTTCTGTGTGACTTATTTCAGTTAGAATCATCGTACCTGAATCCACTCTTTGTGCTGCTAAGGGCCTGTTGACATACATTTCATTGCTGAGTGATATTGCTTTGTAAGTAAATACCACAACTTCTTTATCCATTTTTCACTTTTTGCGATGTTGAACTTGTACTGTAAACGAGGTTCTTGTAAACAGAGCCATTCCATACTTTGGGGTGGCTGTGTCTTTTTGATTTTAATTTCCCTAAGCTATAGGACCATAAGTGGAAGTGCCCTAGGCTCTGTTGCTTTGTTTTTTACATGTTTCAGGAAACACCATACACTTCTCCCGAGTGTCTGTTGGCAATTTACATCCCGCCCATCAGCATAACAAGGCTCCCAGTTCTCCATGGCCTGTCCTGCCTTTCTGGATTTTACACTTTTTTCAGATGGCCCTTTTGACCGGGGGGAAGTGAGACTTCATTGTAGTGCAGATTTCCTTTGCAAGTTTGCTTGGTTGGCCAAAAAGGGCGTATGCGTTTTTTCCTGAATATATTCAGGAAAAAACGCATACGCCCTTTTTGGCCAAGTGCATCATTGAGGACGTTCTGCCTCTTTTCCTATGCTTTCAATGCAATTCCAGTCTACCTCCTGAAATCGGTTTCCTGCAATTCTGCCCCGCTTTCAAGTCCTCTTGGCAGCCTTACTTCGGTATATTTTTGGACGATAGCTGTCATTTATAACTCTGCAGGTTTGTGAATTACAGTGCCCCTGAGCTCCTTTCTTCAACTCGCTTTCTTGTGAGCTGGCCGCAACACCGCAGGATGGCTTCAGGCCCTAATCTGGTTCCGGAACGGCACGCTGAGCCTTTGGTTAATTCCTCTTCCTGGTGGGAAATGAGAGTTAAATTTGCCCGTCCAGACACCTCCAGCTAGTCTCTCATTGGTTCTCGCTATTCCTGTTCATCTTCCGCAGAAATTGCAAACTGGGCCAAACAGGAGGTTAAAGGCCCTGACTCTCCAAGTGGGGAGAGTGTTAGTAAAGCGTCTGGAATGTTGCACCCGAGTATCAGGGGAGGAAAACTGAGACATATTTGAACACGTCTCCCGTTCACACGGTTGATCATACTCTGGGTTCCACATGCATGTTTTAGCTGAAGGAAGAATACCTTAAACCTGGGTAGTTGAAACCCGTGGAATGGGTACCATGCAATATGACTTCAAAGGGTCTTCATTTGCTCACCGAACCTCTCCAATCCTATCACTGCTGCGTTTATGCCCCTGTACACATGCTTGATTCTCTTTCGGAGACATAGCAATCCATAGGTTTTAAGATACTTACTAGTCAGGTACATTCTTAGGCGTTTAATATGGGGTGTTGAGTCCATTTCGTTGAGCAAGGAGTAGCTCTTGTCTATTCCATATTTGGCTTAAGGAACTTTATCTGTGCTCATTTCAATCTCTGGTTTTATGCAGCACCCCAACTCACCTTTCCCCTTAAGCAAGCATAAGTTGGTTTTCTAAATTTGAGACCCTGTTCTGTTCTGTAATTCAGTTCCTGTGTAGCCAAGTTTACATTCCGTGTATTACTGATATCTTATGATGTTTCTTTTTCTGTGTGACTTATTTCAGTTAGAATCATCATACCTGAATCCACTCATTGTGCTGCTAAGGGTCTGATGACATAGATTTCATTGCTGAGTGATATTGCTTTGTAAGTAAATACCACAACTTCTTTATCCATTTTTCACTTTCTGCGATGTTGAACTTGTACTGTAAACGAGGTTCTTGTAAACAGAGCCGTTCCATACTTTGGGGTGGCTGTGTCTTTTTGATTTTAATTTCCCTAAGCTATAGGACCATAAGTGGAAGTGCCCTAGGCTCTGTTGCTTTGTTTTTTAGATGTTTCAGGAAACACCATACACTTCTCCCCAGTGTCTGTTGGCAATTTACATCCCGCCCATCAGCATAACAATGCTCCCAGTTCTCCATGGCCTGTCCTTCCTTTCTGGATTTTACACTTTTTTCAGATGGCCCTTTTGACCGGGGGGAATTGAGACTTCATTGTAGTGCAGATTTCCTTTGCAAGCTTGCTTGGTTGGCCAAAAAGGGCGTATGCGTTTTTTCCTGAATATATTCAGGAAAAAACGCATACGCCCTTTTTGGCCAAGTGCATCATTGTGGACGTTCTGCCTCTTTTCCTATGCTTTCAATGCAATTCCAGTCTACCTCCTGAAATCGGTTTCCTGCAATTCTGCCCCGCTTTCAAGTCCTCTTGGCAGCCTTACTTCAGTATATTTTTGGACGATAGCTGTCATTTATAACTCTGCAGGTTTGTGAATTACAGTGCCCCTGAGCTCCTTTCTTCAACTCGCTTTCTTGTGAGCTGTCCGCAACACTGCAGGATGACTTCAGGCCCTAATCTGGTTCCGGCACGGCACGCTGAGCCTTTGGTTATTTCCTCTTCCTGGTGGGAAATGAGAGTTAAATTTGCCCGTCCAGACACCTCCAGCTAGTCTCTCATTGGTTCTCGCTATTCCTGTTCATCTTCCGCAGAAATTGCAAACTGGGCCAAACAGGAGGTTAAAGGCCCTGACTCTCCAAGTTGGGAGAGTGTTAGTAAAGCGTCTGGAATGTTGCACCCGAGTATCAGGGGAGGAAAACTGAGACATATTTGAACACGTCTCCCGTTCACACGGTTGATCATACTCTGGGTTCCACATGCATGTTTTAGCTGAAGGAAGAATACCTTAAACCTGGGTAGTTGAAACCCGTGGAATGGGTACCATGCAATATGACTTCAAAGGGTCTTCATTTGCTCACCGAACCTCTCCAATCCTATCACTGCTGCCTTTATGCCCCTGTACACACGCTTGATTCTCTTTTGGAGACATAGCAATCCATAGGTTTAAAGATACTTACTAGTCAGGTACATTCTTAGGCGTTTAATATGCGGTGTTGAGTCCATTTCGTTGAGCAAGGAGTAGCTCTTGTCTATTCCATATTTGGCTTAAGGAACTTTATCTGTGCTCATTTCAATCTCTGGTTTTATGCAGCACCCCAACTCACCTTTCCCCTTAAGCAAGCATAAGTTGGTTTTCTAAATTTGACACCCTGTTCTGTTCTGTAATTCAGTTCCTGTGTAGCCAAGTTTACATTCCGTGTATTACTGATATCTTATGATGTTTCTTTTTCTGTGTGACTTATTTCAGTTAGAATCATCGTACCTGAATCCACTCTTTGTGCTGCTAAGGGCCTGTTGACATACATTTCATTGCTGAGTGATATTGCTTTGTAAGTAAATACCACAACTTCTTTATCCATTTTTCACTTTTTGCGATGTTGAACTTGTACTGTAAACGAGGTTCTTGTAAACAGAGCCATTCCATACTTTGGGGTGGCTGTGTCTTTTTGATTTTAATTTCCCTAAGCTATAGGACCATAAGTGGAAGTGCCCTAGGCTCTGTTGCTTTGTTTTTTACATGTTTCAGGAAACACCATACACTTCTCCCGAGTGTCTGTTGGCAATTTACATCCCGCCCATCAGCATAACAAGGCTCCCAGTTCTCCATGGCCTGTCCTGCCTTTCTGGATTTTACACTTTTTTCAGATGGCCCTTTTGACCGGGGGGAAGTGAGACTTCATTGTAGTGCAGATTTCCTTTGCAAGTTTGCTTGGTTGGCCAAAAAGGGCGTATGCGTTTTTTCCTGAATATATTCAGGAAAAAACGCATACGCCCTTTTTGGCCAAGTGCATCATTGAGGACGTTCTGCCTCTTTTCCTATGCTTTCAATGCAATTCCAGTCTACCTCCTGAAATCGGTTTCCTGCAATTCTGCCCCGCTTTCAAGTCCTCTTGGCAGCCTTACTTCGGTATATTTTTGGACGATAGCTGTCATTTATAACTCTGCAGGTTTGTGAATTACAGTGACCCTGAGCTCCTTTCTTCAACTCGCTTTCTTGTGAGCTGGCCGCAACACCGCAGGATGGCTTCAGGCCCTAATCTGGTTCCGGAACGGCACGCTGAGCCTTTGGTTAATTCCTCTTCCTGGTGGGAAATGAGAGTTAAATTTGCCCGTCCAGACACCTCCAGCTAGTCTCTCATTGGTTCTCGCTATTCCTGTTCATCTTCCGCAGAAATTGCAAACTGGGCCAAACAGGAGGTTAAAGGCCCTGACTCTCCAAGTGGGGAGAGTGTTAGTAAAGCGTCTGGAATGTTGCACCCGAGTATCAGGGGAGGAAAACTGAGACATATTTGAACACGTCTCCCGTTCACACGGTTGATCATACTCTGGGTTCCACATGCATGTTTTAGCTGAAGGAAGAATACCTTAAACCTGGGTAGTTGAAACCCGTGGAATGGGTACCATGCAATATGACTTCAAAGGGTCTTCATTTGCTCACCGAACCTCTCCAATCCTATCACTGCTGCGTTTATGCCCCTGTACACATGCTTGATTCTCTTTCGGAGACATAGCAATCCATAGGTTTTAAGATACTTACTAGTCAGGTACATTCTTAGGCGTTTAATATGGGGTGTTGAGTCCATTTCGTTGAGCAAGGAGTAGCTCTTGTCTATTCCATATTTGGCTTAAGGAACTTTATCTGTGCTCATTTCAATCTCTGGTTTTATGCAGCACCCCAACTCACCTTTCCCCTTAAGCAAGCATAAGTTGGTTTTCTAAATTTGAGACCCTGTTCTGTTCTGTAATTCAGTTCCTGTGTAGCCAAGTTTACATTCCGTGTATTACTGATATCTTATGATGTTTCTTTTTCTGTGTGACTTATTTCAGTTAGAATCATCATACCTGAATCCACTCATTGTGCTGCTAAGGGTCTGATGACATAGATTTCATTGCTGAGTGATATTGCTTTGTAAGTAAATACCACAACTTCTTTATCCATTTTTCACTTTCTGCGATGTTGAACTTGTACTGTAAACGAGGTTCTTGTAAACAGAGCCGTTCCATACTTTGGGGTGGCTGTGTCTTTTTGATTTTAATTTCCCGAAGCTATAGGACCATAAGTGGAAGTGCCCTAGGCTCTGTTGCTTTGTTTTTTAGATGTTTCAGGAAACACCATACACTTCTCCCCAGTGTCTGTTGGCAATTTACATCCCGCCCATCAGCATAACAATGCTCCCAGTTCTCCATGGCCTGTCCTGCCTTTCTGGATTTTACACTTTTTTCAGATGGCCCTTTTGACCGGGGGGAATTGAGACTTCATTGTAGTGCAGATTTCCTTTGCAAGCTTGCTTGGTTGGCCAAAAAGGGCGTATGCGTTTTTTCCTGAATATATTCAGGAAAAAACGCATACGCCCTTTTTGGCCAAGTGCATCATTGTGGACGTTCTGCCTCTTTTCCTATGCTTTCAATGCAATTCCAGTCTACCTCCTGAAATCGGTTTCCTGCAATTCTGCCCCGCTTTCAAGTCCTCTTGGCAGGCTTACTTCAGTATATTTTTGGACGATAGCTGTCATTTATAACTCTGCAGGTTTGTGAATTACAGTGCCCCTGAGCTCCTTTCTTCAACTCGCTTTCTTGTGAGCTGTCCGCAACACTGCAGGATGACTTCAGGCCCTAATCTGGTTCCGGCACGGCACGCTGAGCCTTTGGTTATTTCCTCTTCCTGGTGGGAAATGAGAGTTAAATTTGCCCGTCCAGACACCTCCAGCTAGTCTCTCATTGGTTCTCGCTATTCCTGTTCATCTTCCGCAGAAATTGCAAACTGGGCCAAACAGGAGGTTAAAGGCCCTGACTCTCCAAGTTGGGAGAGTGTTAGTAAAGCGTCTGGAATGTTGCACCCGAGTATCAGGGGAGGAAAACTGAGACATATTTGAACACGTCTCCCGTTCACACGGTTGATCATACTCTGGGTTCCACATGCATGTTTTAGCTGAAGGAAGAATACCTTAAACCTGGGTAGTTGAAACCCGTGGAATGGGTACCATGCAATATGACTTCAAAGGGTCTTCATTTGCTCACCGAACCTCTCCAATCCTATCACTGCTGCCTTTATGCCCCTGTACACACGCTTGATTCTCTTTTGGAGACATAGCAATCCATAGGTTTAAAGATACTTACTAGTCAGGTACATTCTTAGGCGTTTAATATGGGGTTTTGAGTCCATTTCGTTGAGCAAGGAGTAGCTCTTGTCTATTCCATATTTGGCTTAAGGAACTTTATCTGTGCTCATTTCAATCTCTGGTTTTATGCAGCACCCCAACTCACCTTTCCCCTTAAGCAAGCATAAGTTGGTTTTCTAAATTTGAGACCCTGTTCTGTTTTGGAATTCAGTTCCTGTGTAGCCAAGTTTACATTCTGTGTATTAGTGATATCTTATGATGTTTCTTTTTCTGTGTGACTTATTTCAGTTAGAATCATCGTACCTGAATCCACTCTTTGTGCTGCTAAGGGCCTGTTGACATAGATTTCATTGCTAAATGATATTGCTTTGTAAGTAAATACCACAACTTCTTTATCCACTTTTCACTTTTTGCGATGTTGAACTTGTACTGTAAACGAGGTTCTTGTAAACAGAGCCGTTCCATACTTTGGGGTGGCTGTGTCTTTTTGATTTTAATTTCCCTAAGCTATAGGACCATAAGTGGAAGTGCCCTAGGCTCTGTTGCTTTGTTTTTTAGATGTTTCAGGAAACACCATACACTTCTCCCGAGTGTCTGTTGGCAATTTACATCCCGCCCATCAGCATAACAAGGCTCCCAGTTCTCCATGGCCTGTCCTGCCTTTCTGGATTTTATTCTTTTTTCAGATGGCCCTTTTGACCGGGGGGAAGTGAGACTTCATTGTAGTGCAGATTTCCTTTGCAAGTTTGCTTGGTTGGCCAAAAAGGGCGTATGCGTTTTTTCCTGAATATATTCAGGAAAAAACGCATACGCCCTTTTTGGCCAAGTGCATCATTGTGGACGTTCTGCCTCTTTTCCTATGCTTTCAATGCAATTCCAGTCTACCTCCTGAAATCGGTTTCCTGCAATTCTGCCCTGCTTTCAAGTCCTCTTGGCAGCCTTACTTCAGTATATTTTTGGACGATAACTGTCATTTATAACTCTGAAGTTTTGTGAATTACAGTGCCCCTGAGCTCCTTTCTTCAACTCGCTTTCTTGTGAGCTGGCCGCAACACCGCAGGATGACTTCAGGCCCTAATCTTGTTCCGGCACGGCACGCTGAGCCTTTGGTTATTTCCTCTTCCTGGTGGGAAATGAGAGTTAAATTTGCCCGTCCAGACACCTCCAGCTAGTCTCTCATTGGTTCTCCCTATTCCTGTTCATCTTCCACAGAAATTGCAAACTGGGCCAAACAGGAGGTTAAAGGGACTGACTCTCCAAGTCGGGAGAGTGTTAGTAAAGCGTCTGGAATGTTGCACCCGAGTACCAGGGTACGAAAACTGAGACATATTTGAACACGTCTCCCGTTCACATGGTTGATCATACTCTGGGTTCCACATGCATGTTTTAGCTGAAGGAAGAATACCTTAAACCTGGGTAGTTGAAACCCGTGGAATGGGTACCATGCAATATGACTTCAAAGGGTCTTCATTTGCTCACCGAACCTCTCCAATCCTATCACTGCTGCGTTTATGCCCCTGTACACATGCTTGATTCTCTTTTGGAGACATAGCAATCCATAGGTTTTAAGATACTTACTAGTCAGGTACATTCTTAGGCGTTTAATATGGGGTGTTGAGTCCATTTCGTTGAGCAAGGAGTAGCTCTTGTCTATTCCATATTTGGCTTAAGGAACTTTATCTGTGCTCATTTCAATCTCTGGTTTTATGCAGCACCCCAACTCACCTTTCCCCTTAAGCAAGCATAAGTTGGTTTTCTAAATTTGAGACCCTGTTCTGTTCTGTAATTCAGTTCCTGTGTAGCCAAGTTTACATTCCGTGTATTACTGATATCTTATGATGTTTCTTTTTCTGTGTGACTTATTTCAGTTAGAATCATCATACCTGAATCCACTCATTGTGCTGCTAAGGGTCTGATGACATAGATTTCATTGCTGAGTGATATTGCTTTGTAAGTAAATACCACAACTTCTTTATCCATTTTTCACTTTCTGCGATGTTGAACTTGTACTGTAAACGAGGTTCTTGTAAACAGAGCCGTTCCATACTTTGGGGTGGCTGTGTCTTTTTGATTTTAATTTCCCGAAGCTATAGGACCATAAGTGGAAGTGCCCTAGGCTCTGTTGCTTTGTTTTTTAGATGTTTCAGGAAACACCATACACTTCTCCCCAGTGTCTGTTGGCAATTTACATCCCGCCCATCAGCATAACAATGCTCCCAGTTCTCCATGGCCTGTCCTGCCTTTCTGGATTTTACACTTTTTTCAGATGGCCCTTTTGACCGGGGGGAATTGAGACTTCATTGTAGTGCAGATTTCCTTTGCAAGCTTGCTTGGTTGGCCAAAAAGGGCGTATGCGTTTTTTCCTGAATATATTCAGGAAAAAACGCATACGCCCTTTTTGGCCAAGTGCATCATTGTGGACGTTCTGCCTCTTTTCCTATGCTTTCAATGCAATTCCAGTCTACCTCCTGAAATCGGTTTCCTGCAATTCTGCCCCGCTTTCAAGTCCTCTTGGCAGGCTTACTTCAGTATATTTTTGGACGATAGCTGTCATTTATAACTCTGCAGGTTTGTGAATTACAGTGCCCCTGAGCTCCTTTCTTCAACTCGCTTTCTTGTGAGCTGTCCGCAACACTGCAGGATGACTTCAGGCCCTAATCTGGTTCCGGCACGGCACGCTGAGCCTTTGGTTATTTCCTCTTCCTGGTGGGAAATGAGAGTTAAATTTGCCCGTCCAGACACCTCCAGCTAGTCTCTCATTGGTTCTCGCTATTCCTGTTCATCTTCCGCAGAAATTGCAAACTGGGCCAAACAGGAGGTTAAAGGCCCTGACTCTCCAAGTTGGGAGAGTGTTAGTAAAGCGTCTGGAATGTTGCACCCGAGTATCAGGGGAGGAAAACTGAGACATATTTGAACACGTCTCCCGTTCACACGGTTGATCATACTCTGGGTTCCACATGCATGTTTTAGCTGAAGGAAGAATACCTTAAACCTGGGTAGTTGAAACCCGTGGAATGGGTACCATGCAATATGACTTCAAAGGGTCTTCATTTGCTCACCGAACCTCTCCAATCCTATCACTGCTGCCTTTATGCCCCTGTACACACGCTTGATTCTCTTTTGGAGACATAGCAATCCATAGGTTTAAAGATACTTACTAGTCAGGTACATTCTTAGGCGTTTAATATGGGGTTTTGAGTCCATTTCGTTGAGCAAGGAGTAGCTCTTGTCTATTCCATATTTGGCTTAAGGAACTTTATCTGTGCTCATTTCAATCTCTGGTTTTATGCAGCACCCCAACTCACCTTTCCCCTTAAGCAAGCATAAGTTGGTTTTCTAAATTTGAGACCCTGTTCTGTTTTGGAATTCAGTTCCTGTGTAGCCAAGTTTACATTCTGTGTATTAGTGATATCTTATGATGTTTCTTTTTCTGTGTGACTTATTTCAGTTAGAATCATCGTACCTGAATCCACTCTTTGTGCTGCTAAGGGCCTGTTGACATAGATTTCATTGCTAAATGATATTGCTTTGTAAGTAAATACCACAACTTCTTTATCCACTTTTCACTTTTTGCGATGTTGAACTTGTACTGTAAACGAGGTTCTTGTAAACAGAGCCGTTCCATACTTTGGGGTGGCTGTGTCTTTTTGATTTTAATTTCCCTAAGCTATAGGACCATAAGTGGAAGTGCCCTAGGCTCTGTTGCTTTGTTTTTTAGATGTTTCAGGAAACACCATACACTTCTCCCGAGTGTCTGTTGGCAATTTACATCCCGCCCATCAGCATAACAAGGCTCCCAGTTCTCCATGGCCTGTCCTGCCTTTCTGGATTTTATTCTTTTTTCAGATGGCCCTTTTGACCGGGGGGAAGTGAGACTTCATTGTAGTGCAGATTTCCTTTGCAAGTTTGCTTGGTTGGCCAAAAAGGGCGTATGCGTTTTTTCCTGAATATATTCAGGAAAAAACGCATACGCCCTTTTTGGCCAAGTGCATCATTGTGGACGTTCTGCCTCTTTTCCTATGCTTTCAATGCAATTCCAGTCTACCTCCTGAAATCGGTTTCCTGCAATTCTGCCCTGCTTTCAAGTCCTCTTGGCAGCCTTACTTCAGTATATTTTTGGACGATAACTGTCATTTATAACTCTGAAGTTTTGTGAATTACAGTGCCCCTGAGCTCCTTTCTTCAACTCGCTTTCTTGTGAGCTGGCCGCAACACCGCAGGATGGCTTCAGGCCCTAATCTTGTTCCGGCACGGCACGCTGAGCCTTTGGTTATTTCCTCTTCCTGGTGGGAAATGAGAGTTAAATTTGCCCGTCCAGACACCTCCAGCTAGTCTCTCATTGGTTCTCCCTATTCCTGTTCATCTTCCACAGAAATTGCAAACTGGGCCAAACAGGAGGTTAAAGGGACTGACTCTCCAAGTCGGGAGAGTGTTAGTAAAGCGTCTGGAATGTTGCACCCGAGTACCAGGGTACGAAAACTGAGACATATTTGAACACGTCTCCCGTTCACATGGTTGATCATACTCTGGGTTCCACATGCATGTTTTAGCTGAAGGAAGAATACCTTAAACCTGGGTAGTTGAAACCCGTGGAATGGGTACCATGCAATATGACTTCAAAGGGTCTTCATTTGCTCACCGAACCTCTCCAATCCTATCACTGCTGCGTTTATGCCCCTGTACACATGCTTGATTCTCTTTTGGAGACATAGCAATCCATAGGTTTTAAGATACTTACTAGTCAGGTACATTCTTAGGCGTTTAATATGGGGTGTTGAGTCCATTTCATTGAGCAAGGAGTAGCTCTTGTCTATTCCATATTTGGCTTAAGGAACTTTATCTGTGCTCATTTCAATCTCTGGTTTTATGCAGCACCCCAACTCACCTTTTCTCTTAAGCAAACATAAGTTGGTTTTCTAAATTTGAGACCCTGTTCTGTTTTGGAGTTCAGTTCCTGTGTAGCCAAGTTTACATTCCGTGTATTAGTGATATCTTATGATGTTTCTTTTTCTGTGTGACTTATTTCAGTTAGAATCATCGTACCTGAATCCACTCATTATGCTGCTACGGGCCTGATGACATAGATTTCATTGCTGAGTGATACTGCATTGTACGTAAGTACCACAAGTTCTTTATCCATTTTTCACTTTCTGTGATACTGAACTTGTACGGTAAACGAGGTTCTTGTAAACAGAGGCGTCCCAAACTTTGGGGTGGCTGTGTCTTTTTGATTTTAATTTCCCTAAGCTATAGGACCATAAGTGGAAGTGCCCTAGGCTCTGTTGCTTTGTTTTTTACATGTTTCAGGAAACACCATACACTTCTCCCGAGTGTCTGTTGGCAATTTACATCCCGCCCATCAGCATAACAAGGCTCCCAGTTCTCCATGGCCTGTCCTGCCTTTCTGGATTTTACACTTTTTTCAGATGGCCCTTTTGACCGGGGGGAATTGAGACTTCATTGTAGTGCAGATTTCCTTTGCAAGCTTGCTTGGTTGGCCAAAAAGGGCGTATGCGTTTTTTCCTGAATATATTCAGGAAAAAACGCATACGCCCTTTTTGGCCAAGTGCATCATTGTGGACGTTCTGCCTCTTTTCCTATGCTTTCAATGCAATTCCAGTCTACCTCCTGAAATCGGTTTCCTGCAATTCTGCCCCGCTTTCAAGTCCTCTTGGCAGCCTTACTTCAGTATATTTTTGGACGATAGCTGTCATTTATAACTCTGCAGGTTTGTGAATTACAGTGCCCCTGAGCTCCTTTCTTCAACTCCCTTTCTTGTGAGCTGTCCGCAACACTGCAGGATGACTTCAGGCCCTAATCTGGTTCCGGCACGGCACGCTGAGCCTTTGGTTATTTCCTCTTCCTGGTGGGAAATTAGAGTTAAATTTGCCCGTCCAGACACCTCCAGCTAGTCTCTCATTGGTTCTCGCTATTCCTGTTCATCTTCCGCAGAAATTGCAAACTGGGCCAAACAGGAGGTTAAAGGCCCTGACTCTCCAAGTCGGGAGAGTGTTAGTAAAGCGTCTGGAATGTTGCACCCGAGTATCAGGGGAGGAAAACTGAGACATATTTGAACACGTCTCCCGTTCACACGGTTGATCATACTCTGGGTTCCACATGCATGTTTTAGCTGAAGGAAGAATACCTTAAACCTGGGTAGTTGAAACCCGTGGAATGGGTACCATGCAATATGACTTCAAAGGGTCTTCATTTGCTCACCGAACCTCTCCAATCCTATCACTGCTGCCTTTATGCCCCTGTACACACGCTTGATTCTCTTTTGGAGACATAGCAATCCATAGGTTTAAAGATACTTACTAGTCAGGTACATTCTTAGGCGTTTAATATGGGGTGTTGAGTCCATTTCGTTGAGCAAGGAGTAGCTCTTGTCTATTCCATATTTGGCTTAAGGAACTTTATCTGTGCTCATTTCAATCTCTGGTTTTATGCAGCACCCCAACTCACCTTTCCCCTTAAGCAAGCATAAGTTGGTTTTCTAAATTTGAGACCCTGTTCTGTTTTGGAATTCAGTTCCTGTGTAGCCAAGTTTACATTCTGTGTATTAGTGATATCTTATGATGTTTCTTTTTCTGTGTGACTTATTTCAGTTAGAATCATCGTACCTGAATCCACTCTTTGTGCTGCTAAGGGCCTGTTGACATAGATTTCATTGCTGAATGATATTGCTTTGTAAGTAAATACCACAACTTCTTTATCCATTTTTCACTTTTTGCGATGTTGAACTTGTACTGTAAACGAGGTTCTTGTAAACAGAGCCATTCCATACTTTGGGGTGGCTGTGTCTTTTTGATTTTAATTTCCCTAAGCTATAGGACCATAAGTGGAAGTGCCCTAGGCTCTGTTGCTTTGTTTTTTAGATGTTTCAGGAAACACCATACACTTCTCCCGAGTGTCTGTTGGCAATTTACATCCCGCCCATCAGCATAACAAGGCTCCCAGTTCTCCATGGCCTGTCCTGCCTTTCTGGATTTTACACTTTTTTCAGATGGCCCTTTTGACCGGGGGGAATTGAGACTTCATTGTAGTGCAGATTTCCTTTGCAAGCTTGCTTGGTTGGCCAAAAAGGGCGTATGCGTTTTTTCCTGAATATATTCAGGAAAAAACGCATACGCCCTTTTTGGCCAAGTGCATCATTGTGGACGTTCTGCCTCTTTTCCTATGCTTTCAATGCAATTCCAGTCTACCTCCTGAAATCGGTTTCCTGCAATTCTGCCCCGCTTTCAAGTCCTCTTGGCAGCCTTACTTCAGTATATTTTTGGACGATAGCTGTCATTTATAACTCTGCAGGTTTGTGAATTACAGTGCCCCTGAGCTCCTTTCTTCAACTCGCTTTCTTGTGAGCTGTCCGCAACACTGCAGGATGACTTCAGGCCCTAATCTGGTTCCGGCACGGCACGCTGAGCCTTTGGTTATTTCCTCTTCCTGGTGGGAAATTAGAGTTAAATTTGCCCGTCCAGACACCTCCAGCTAGTCTCTCATTGGTTCTCGCTATTCCTGTTCACCTTCCGCAGAAATTGCAAACTGGGCCAAACAGGAGGTTAAAGGCCGTGACTCTCCAAGTTGGGAGAGTGTTAGTAAAGCGTCTGGAATGTTGCACCCGAGTATCAGGGGAGGAAAACTGAGACATATTTGAACACGTCTCCCGTTCACACGGTTGATCATACTCTGGGTTCCACATGCATGTTTTAGCTGAAGGAAGAATACCTTAAACCTGGGTAGTTGAAACCCGTGGAATGGGTACCATGCAATATGACTTCAAAGGGTCTTCATTTGCTCACCGAACCTCTCCAATCCTATCACTGCTGCCTTTATGCCCCTGTACACACGCTTGATTCTCTTTTGGAGACATAGCAATCCATAGGTTTAAAGATACTTACTAGTCAGGTACATTCTTAGGCGTTTAATATGGGGTGTTGAGTCCATTTCGTTGAGCAAGGAGTAGCTCTTGTCTATTCCATATTTGGCTTAAGGAACTTTATCTGTGCTCATTTCAATCTCTGGTTTTATGCAGCACCCCAACTCACCTTTCCCCTTAAGCAAGCATAAGTTGGTTTTCTAAATTTGAGACCCTGTTCTGTTTTGGAATTCAGTTCCTGTGTAGCCAAGTTTACATTCTGTGTATTAGTGATATCTTATGATGTTTCTTTTTCTGTGTGACTTATTTCAGTTAGAATCATCGTACCTGAATCCACTCTTTGTGCTGCTAAGGGCCTGTTGACATAGATTTCATTGCTGAATGATATTGCTTTGTAAGTAAATACCACAACTTCTTTATCCATTTTTCACTTTTTGCGATGTTGAACTTGTACTGTAAACGAGGTTCTTGTAAACAGAGCCGTTCCATACTTTGGGGTGGCTGTGTCTTTTTGATTTTAATTTCCCTAAGCTATAGGACCATAAGTGGAAGTGCCCTAGGCTCTGTTGCTTTGTTTTTTAGATGTTTCAGGAAACACCATACACTTCTCCCGAGTGTCTGTTGGCAATTTACATCCCGCCCATCAGCATAACAAGGCTCCCAGTTCTCCATGGCCTGTCCTGCCTTTCTGGATTTTATTCTTTTTTCAGATGGCCCTTTTGACCGGGGGGAAGTGAGACTTCATTGTAGTGCAGATTTCCTTTGCAAGTTTGCTTGGTTGGCCAAAAAGGGCGTATGCGTTTTTTCCTGAATATATTCAGGAAAAAACGCATACGCCCTTTTTGGCCAAGTGCATCATTGTGGACGTTCTGCCTCTTTTCCTATGCTTTCAATGCAATTCCAGTCTACCTCCTGAAATCGGTTTCCTGCAATTCTGCCCTGCTTTCAAGTCCTCTTGGCAGCCTTACTTCAGTATATTTTTGGACGATAACTGTCATTTATAACTCTGAAGTTTTGTGAATTACAGTGCCCCTGAGCTCCTTTCTTCAACTCGCTTTCTTGTGAGCTGGCCGCAACACCGCAGGATGGCTTCAGGCCCTAATCTGGTTCCGGCACGGCACGCTGAGCCTTTGCTTATTTCCTCTTCCTGGTGGGAAATGAGAGTTAAATTTGCCCGTCCAGACACCTCCAGCTAGTCTCTCATTGGTTCTCCCTATTCCTGTTCATCTTCCACAGAAATTGCAAACTGGGCCAAACAGGAGGTTAAAGGGACTGACTCTCCAAGTCGGGAGAGTGTTAGTAAAGCGTCTGGAATGTTGCACCCGAGTACCAGGGTACGAAAACTGAGACATATTTGAACACGTCTCCCGTTCACACGGTTGATCATACTCTGGGTTCCACATGCATGTTTTAGCTGAAGGAAGAATACCTTAAACCTGGGTAGTTGAAACCCGTGGAATGGGTACCATGCAATATGACTTCAAAGGGTCTTCATTTGCTCACCGAACCTCTCCAATCCTATCACTGCTGCGTTTATGCCCCTGTACACATGCTTGATTCTCTTTTGGAGACATAGCAATCCATAGGTTTTAAGATACTTACTAGTCAGGTACATTCTTAGGCGTTTAATATGGGGTGTTGAGTCCATTTCATTGAGCAAGGAGTAGCTCTTGTCTCTTCCATATTTGGCTTAAGGAACTTTATCTGTGCTCATTTCAATCTCTGGTTTTATGCAGCACCCCAACTCACCTTTTCTCTTAAGCAAACATAAGTTGGTTTTCTAAATTTGAGACCCTCTTCTGTTTTGGAGTTCAGTTCCTGTGTAGCCAAGTTTACATTCCGTGTATTACTGATATCTTATGATGTTTCTTTTTCTGTGTGACTTATTTCAGTTAGAATCATCGTACCTGAATCCACTCTTTGTGCTGCTAAGGGCCTGTTGACATAGATTTCATTGCTGAGTGATATTGCTTTGTAAGTAAATACCACAACTTCTTTATCCATTTTTCACTTTTTGCGATGTTGAACTTGTACTGTAAACGAGGTTCTTGTAAACAGAGCCGTTCCATACATTGGGGTGGCTGTGTCTTTTTGATTTTAATTTCCCTAAGCTATAGGACCATAAGTGGAAGTGCCCTAGGCTCTGTTGCTTTGTTTTTTAGATGTTTCAGGAAACACCATACACTTCTCCCGAGTGTCTGTTGGCAATTTACATCCCGCCCATCAGCATAACAAGGCTCCCAGTTCTCCATGGCCTGTCCTGCCTTTCTGGATTTTATTCTTTTTTCAGATGGCCCTTTTGACCTGGGGGAAGTGAGACTTCATTGTAGTGCAGATTTCCTTTGCAAGTTTGCTTGGTTGGCCAAAAAGGGCGTATGCGTTTTTTCCTGAATATATTCAGGAAAAAACGCATACGCCCTTTTTGGCTAAGTGCATCATTGTGGACGTTATGCCTCTTTTCCTATGCTTTCAATGCAATTCCAGTCTACCTCCTGAAATCGGTTTCCTGCAATTCTGCCCCGCTTTCAAGTCCTCTTGGCAGCCTTACTTCAGTATATTTTTGGACGATAACTGTCATTTATAACTCTGAAGTTTTGTGAATTACAGTGCCCCTGAGCTCCTTTCTTCAACTCGCTTTCTTGTGAGCTGGCCGCAACACCGCAGGATGGCTTCAGGCCCTAATCTGGTTCCGGCACGGCACGCTGAGCCTTTGGTTATTTCCTCTTCCTGGTGGGAAATGAGAGTTAAATTTGCCCGTCCAGACACCTCCAGCTAGTCTCTCATTGGTTCTCCCTATTCCTGTTCATCTTCCACAGAAATTGCAAACTGGGCCAAACAGGAGGTTAAAGGGACTGACTCTCCAAGTTGGGAGAGTGTTAGTAAAGCGTCTGGAATGTTGCACCCGAGTACCAGGGTACGAAAACTGAGACATATTTGAACACGTCTCCCGTTCACACGGTTGATCATACTCTGGGTTCCACATGCATGTTTTAGCTGAAGGAAGAATACCTTAAACCTGGGTAGTTGAAACCCGTGGAATGGGTACCATGCAATATGACTTCAAAGGGTCTTCATTTGCTCACCGAACCTCTCCAATCCTATCACTGCTGCGTTTATGCCCCTGTACACATGCTTGATTCTCTTTTGGAGACATAGCAATCCATAGGTTTTAAGATACTTACTAGTCAGGTACATTCTTAGGCGTTTAATATGGGGTGTTGAGTCCATTTCATTGAGCAAGGAGTAGCTCTTGTCTATTCCATATTTGTCTTAAGTAACTTTATCTGTGCTCATTTCAATCTCTGGTTTTATGCAGCACCCCAACTCACCTTTTCTCTTAAGCAAACATAAGTTGGTTTTCTAAATTTGAGACCCTGTTCTGTTTTGGAGTTCAGTTCCTGTGTAGCCAAGTTTACATTCCGTGTATTAGTGATATCTTATGATGTTTCTTTTTCTGTGTGACTTATTTCAGTTAGAATCATCGTACCTGAATCCACTCATTATGCTGCTACGGGCCTGATGACATAGATTTCATTGCTGAGTGATACTGCATTGTACGTAAGTACCACAACTTCTTTATCCATTTTTCACTTTTTGCGATGTTGAACTTGTACTGTAAACGAGGTTCTTGTAAACAGAGCCGTTCCATACTTTGGGGTGGCTGTGTCTTTTTGATTTTAATTTCCCTAAGCTATAGGACCATAAGTGGAAGTGCCCTAGGCTCTGTTCCTTTGTTTTTTAGATGTTTCAGGAAACACCATACACTTCTCCCGAGTGTCTGTTGGCAATTTACATCCCGCCCATCAGCATAACAAGGCTCCCAGTTCTCCATGGCCTGTCCTGCCTTTCTGGATTTTACACTTTTTTCAGATGGCCCTTTTGACCGGGGGGAAGTGAGACTTCATTGTAGTGCAGATTTCCTTTGCAAGTTTGCTTGGTTGGCCAAAAAGGGCATATGCGTTTTTTCCTGAATATATTCAGGAAAAAACGCATATGCCCTTTTTTGCCAAGTGCATCATTGAGGACATTCTGCCTCTTTTCCTATGCTTTCAATGCAATTCCAGTCTACCTCCTGAAATCGGTTTCCTGCAATTCTGCCCCGCTTTCAATTCCTCTTGGCAGCCTTACTTCGGTATATTTTTGGACGATAGCTGTCATTTATAACTCTGCAGGTTTGTGAATTACAGTGCCCCTGAGCTCCTTTCTTCAACTCGCTTTCTTGTGAGCTGGCCGCAACACCGCAGGATGGCTTCAGGCCCTAATCTGGTTCCGGAACGGCACGCTGAGCCTTTGGTTAATTCCTCTTCCTGGTGGGAAATGAGAGTTAAATTTACCCGTCCAGACACCTCCAGCCAGTCTCTCATTGGTTCTCCCTATTCCTGTTCATCTTCCGCAGAAATTGCAAACTGGGCCAAACAGGAGGTTAAAGCGACTGACTCTCCAAGTTGGGAGAGTGTTAGTAAAGCGTCTGGAATGTTGCACCCGAGTACCAGGGTACGAAAACTGAGACATATTTGAACACGTCTCCCGTTCACACGGTTGATCATACTCTGGGTTCCACATGCATGTTTTAGCTGAAGGAAGAATACCTTAAACCTGGGTAGTTGAAACCCGTGGAATGGGTACCATGCAATATGACTTCAAAGGGTCTTCATTTGCTCACCGAACCTCTCCAATCCTATCACTGCTGCGTTTATGCCCCTGTACACACGCTTGATTCTCTTTTGGAGACATAGCAATCCATAGGTTTTAAGATACTTACTAGTCAGGTACATTCTTAGGCGTTTAATATGGGGTGTTGAGTCCATTTCATTGAGCAAGGAGTAGCTCTTGTCTATTCCATATTTGGCTTAAGGAACTTTATCTGTGCTCATTTCAATCTCTGGTTTTATGCAGCACCCCAACTCACCTTTTCTCTTAAGCAAACATAAGTTGGTTTTCTAAATTTGAGACCCTGTTCTGTTTTGGAGTTCAGTTCCTGTGTAGCCAAGTTTACATTCCGTGTATTAGTGAAAAAGAAACATCATAGATCTTATGATGTTTCTTTTTCTGTGTGACTTATTTCAGTTAGAATCATCGTACCTGAATCCACTCATTATGCTGCTACGGGCCTGATGACATAGATTTCATTGCTGAGTGATACTGCATTGTACGTAAATACCACAAGTTCTTTATCCATTTTTCACTTTCTGCGATGTTGAACTTGTACTGTAAACGAGGTTCTTGTAAACAGAGCCGTTCCAAACTTTGGGGTGGCTGTGTCTTTTTGATTTTAATTTCCCTAAGCTATAGGACCATAATTGGAAGTGCCCTAGGCTCTGTTCCTTTGTTTTTTAGATGTTTCAGGAAACACCATACACTTCTCCCAAGTGTCTGTTGGCAATTTACATCCCGCCCATCAGCATAACAAGGCTCCCAGTTCTCCATGGCCTGTCCTGCCTTTCTGGATTTTACACTTTTTTCAGATGGCCCTTTTGACCGGGGGGAAGTGAGACTTCATTGTAGTGCAGATTTCCTTTGCAAGGTTGCTTGGTTGGCCAAAAAGGGCGTATGCGTTTTTTCCTGAATATATTCAGGAAAAAACGCATACGCACTTTTTGGCCAAGTGCATCATTGAGGACGTTCTGCCTCTTTTCCTATGCTTTCAATGCAATTCCAGTCTACCTCCTGAAATCGGTTTCCTGCAATTCTGCCCTGCTTTCAAGTCCTCTTGGCAGCCTTACTTCAGTATATTTTTGGACGATAGCTGTCATTTATAACTCTGCAGGTTTGTGAATTACAGTGCCCCTGAGCTCCTTTCTTCAACTCGCTTTCTTGTGAGCTGGCCGCAACACCGCAGGATGGCTTCAGGCCCTAATCTGGTTCCGGAACGGCACGCTGAGCCTTTGGTTAATTCCTCTTCCTGGTGGGAAATGAGAGTTAAATTTGCCCGTCCAGACACCTCCAGCTAGTCTCTCATTGGTTCTCGCTATTCCTGTTCATCTTCCGCAGAAATTACAAACTGGGCCAAACAGGAGGTTAAAGGGACTGACTCTCCAAGTCGGGAGAGTGTTAGTAAAGCGTCTGGAATGTTGCACCCGAGTACCAGGGTACGAAAACTGAGACATATTTGAACACGTCTCCCGATCACATGGTTGATCATACTCTAGGTTCCACATGCATGTTTTAGCTGAAGGAAGAATACCTTAAACCTGGGTAGTTGAATCCCGTGGAATGGGTACCATGCAATATGACTTCAAAGGGTCTTCATTTGCTCACCGAACCTCTCCAATCCTATCACTGCTGCGTTTATGCCCCTGTACACATGCTTGATTCTCTTTTGGAGACATAGCAATCCATAGGTTTTAAGATACTTACTAGTCAGGTACATTCTTAGGCGTTTAATATGGGGTGTTGAGTCCATTTCATTGAGCAAGGAGTAGCTCTTGTCTATTCCATATTTGGCTTAAGGAACTTTATCTGTGCTCATTTCAATCTGTGGTTTTATGCAGCACCCCAACTCACCTTTTCTCTTAAGCAAACATAAGTTGGTTTTCTAAATTTGAGACCCTGTTCTGTTTTGGAGTTCAGTTCCTGTGTAGCCAAGTTTACATTCCGTGTATTAGTGATATCTTATGATGTTTCTTTTTCTGTGTGACTTATTTCAGTTAGAATCATCGTACCTGAATCCACTCATTATGCTGCTACGGGCCTGATGACATAGATTTCATTGCTGAGTGATACTGCATTGTACGTAAGTACCACAAGTTCTTTATCCATTTTTCACTTTCTGTGATACTGAACTTGTACGGTAAACGAGGTTCTTGTAAACAGAGGCGTCCCAAACTTTGGGGTGGCTGTGTCTTTTTTATTTTAATTTCCCTAAGCTATAGGACCATAAGTGGAA
This sequence comes from Pseudorca crassidens, assembly GCF_039906515.1. Taxonomy (NCBI): domain Eukaryota; kingdom Metazoa; phylum Chordata; class Mammalia; order Artiodactyla; family Delphinidae; genus Pseudorca; species Pseudorca crassidens. The sequence continues at coordinate 106,844,469 of NC_090301.1, forward strand.
GTGCCCTAGGCTCTGTTGCTTTGTTTTTTAGATGTTTCAGGAAACACCATACACTTCTCCCGAGTGTCTGTTGGCAATTTACATCCCGCCCATCAGCATAACAAGGCTCCCAGTTCTCCATGGCCTGTCCTGCCTTTCTGGATTTTACACTTTTTTCAGATGGCCCTTTTGACCGGGGGGAAGTGAGACTTCATTGTAGTGCAGATTTCCTTTGCAAGTTTGCTTGGTTGGCCAAAAAGGGCGTATGCGTTTTTTCCTGAATATATTCAGGAAAAAACGCATACGCCCTTTTTGGCCAAGTGCATCATTGTGGACGTTCTGCCTCTTTTCCTATGCTTTCAATGCAATTCCAGTCTACCTCCTGAAATCGGTTTCCTGCAATTCTGCCCCGCTTTCAAGTCCTCTTGGCAGCCTTACTTCAGTATATTTTTGGACGATAGCTGTCATTTATAACTCTGCAGGTTTGTGAATTACAGTGCCCCTGAGCTCCTTTCTTCAACTCGCTTTCTTGTGAGCTGGCCACAACACCGCAGGATGGCTTCAGGCCCTAATCTGGTTCCGGCACGGCACGCTGAGCCTTTGGTTAATTCCTCTTCCTGGTGGGAAGTGAGAGTTAAATTTGCCCGTCCAGACACCTCCAGCTAGTCTCTCATTGGTTCTCGCTATTCCTGTTCATCTTCCGCAGAAATTACAACCTGGGCCAAACAGGAGGTTAAAGGGACTGACTCTCCAAGTCGGGACAGTGTTAGTAAAGCGTCTGGAATGTTGCACCCGAGTACCAGGGTACGAAAACTGAGACATATTTGAACACGTCTCCCGTTCACACGGTTGATCATACTCTGGGTTCCACATGCATGTTTTAGCTGAAGGAAGAATACCTTAAACCTGGGTAGTTGAAACCCGTGGAATGGGTACCATGCAATATGACTTCAAAGGGTCTTCATTTGCTCACCGAACCTCTCCAATCCTATCACTGCTGCGTTTATGCCCCTGTACACATGCTTGATTCTCTTTTGGAGACATAGCAATCCATAGGTTTTAAGATACTTACTAGTCAGGTACATTCTTAGGCGTTTAATATGGGGTGTTGAGTCCATTTCATTGAGCAAGGAGTAGCTCTTGTCTATTCCATATTTGGCTTAAGTAACTTTATCTGTGCTCATTTCAATCTCTGGTTTTATGCAGCACCCCAACTCACCTTTTCTCTTAAGCAAACATAAGTTGGTTTTCTAAATTTGAGACCCTGTTCTGTTTTGGAGTTCAGTTCCTGTGTAGCCAAGTTTACATTCCGTGTATTAGTGAAAAAGAAACATCATAGGGCTTATGATGTTTCTTTTTCTGTGTGACTTATTTCAGTTAGAATCATCGTACCTGAATCCACTCATTATGCTGCTACGGGCCTGATGACATAGATTTCATTGCTGAGTGATACTGCATTGTACGTAAGTACCACAAGTTCTTTATCCATTTTTCACTTTCTGTGATATTGAACTTGTACGGTAAACGAGGTTCTTGTAAACAGAGGCGTCCCAAACTTTGGGGTGGCTGTGTCTTTTTGATTTTAATTTCCCTAAGCTATAGGACCATAAGTGGAAGTGCCCTAGGCTCTGTTGCTTTGTTTTTTAGATGTTTCAGGAAACACCATACACTCCTCCCAAGTGTCTCTTGGCAATTTACATCCCGCCCATCAGCATAACAAGGCTCCCAGTTCTCCATGGCCTGTCCTGCCTTTCTGGATTTTACACTTTTTTCAGATGGCCCTTTTGACCAGTGGGAAGTGAGACTTCATTGTAGTGCAGATTTCCTTTGCAAGCTTGCTTGGTTGGCCAAAAAGGGCGTATGCATTTTTTCCTGAATATATTCAGGAAAAAACGCATACGCCCTTTTTGGCCAAGTGCATCATTGAGGACGTTCTGCCTCTTTTCCTATGCTTTCAATGCAATTCCAGTCTACCTCCTGAAATCGGTTTCCTGCAATTCTGCCCCGCTTTCAAGTCCTCTTGGCAGCCTTACTTCAGTATATTTTTGGACGATAGCTGTCATTTATAACTCTGCAGGTTTGTGAATTACAGTGCCCCTGAGCTCCTTTCTTCAACTCGCTTTCTTGTGAGCTGGCCGCAACACCGCAGGATGGCTTCAGGCCCTAATCTGTTTCCGGCACGGCACGCTGAGCCTTTGGTTATTTCCTCTTCCTGGTGGGAAATGAGAGTTAAATTTGCCCGTCCAGACACCTCCAGCTAGTCTCTCATTGGTTCTCGCTATTCCTGTTCATCTTCCGCAGAAATTGCAAACTGGGCCAAACAGGAGGTTAAAGGGACTGACTCTCCAAGTGGGGAGAGTGTTAGTAAAGCGTCTGTAATGTTGCACCCGAGTACCAGGGGAGGAAAACTGAGACATATTTGAACACGTCTCCCGTTCACACGGTTGATCATACTCTGGGTTCCACATGCATGATTTACCTGAAGGAAGAATAACTTAAACCTGGAGAGTTGAGACCCGTGGAATGGGTACCATGCAATATGAATTCAAAGGGTCTTCATTTGCTCACCGAACCTCTCCAATCCTATCACTGCTGCCTTTATGCCCCTGTACACATGCTTGATTCTCTTTCGGAGACATAGCAATCCCTAGGTTTTAAGATACTTACTAGTCAGGTACATTCTTAGGCGTTTAATATGGGGTGTTGAGTCCATTTCGTTGAGCAAGGAGTAGCTCTTGTCTATTCCATATTTGGCTTAAGTAACTTTATCTGTGCTCATTTCAATCGCTGGTTTTATGCAGCACCCCAACTCACCTTTCCCCTTAAGCAAGCATAAGTTGGTTTTCTAAATTTGAGACCCTGTTCTGTTTTGGAATTCAGTTCCTGTGTAGCCAAGTTTACATTCCGTGTATTAGTGATATCTTATGATGTTTCTTTTTCTGTGTGACTTATTTCAGTTAGAATCATCGTACCTGAATCCACTCATTATGCTGCTACGGGCCTGATGACATAGATTTCATTGCTGAGTGATACTGCATTGTACGTAAGTACCACAAGTTCTTTATCCATTTTTCACTTTCTGTGATATTGAACTTGTACGGTAAACGAGGTTCTTGTAAACAGAGGCGTCCCAAACTTTGGGGTGGCTGTGTCTTTTTGATTTTAATTTCCCTAATCTATAGGACCATAAGTGGAAATGCCCTAGGCTCTGTTGCTTTGTTTTTTAGATGTTTCAGGAAACACCATACACTCCTCCCAAGTGTCTGTTGGCAATTTACATCCCGCCCATCAGCATAACAAGGCTCCCAGTTCTCCATGGCCTGTCCTGCCTTTCTGGATTTTACACTTTTTTCAGATGGCCCTTTTGACCGGGGGGAAGTGAGACTTCATTGTAGTGCAGATTTCCTTTGCAAGCTTGCTTGGTTGTCCAAAAAGGGCGTATGCGTTTTTTCCTGAATATATTCAGGACAAAACGCATACGCCCTTTTTGGCCAAGTGCATCATTGTGGACGTTCTGCCTCTTTTCCTATGCTTTCAATGCAATTCCAGTCTACCTCCTGAAATCGGTTTCCTGCAATTCTGCCCCGCTTTCAAGTCCTCTTGGCAGCCTTACTTCAGTATATTTTTGGACGATAGCTGTCATTTATAACTCTGCAGGTTTGTGAATTACAGTGCCCCTGAGCTCCTTTCTTCAACTCGCTTTCTTGTGAGCTGGCCGCAACACCGCAGGATGGCTTCAGGCCCTAATCTGGTTCCGGCACGGCACGCTGAGCCTTTGGTTATTTCCTCTTCCTGGTGGGAAATGAGAGTTAAATTTGCCCGTCCAGACACCTCCAGCTAGTCTCTCATTGGTTCTCCCTATTCCTGTTCATCTTCCGCAGAAATTGCAAACTGGGCCAAACAGGAGGTTAAAGGCGCTGACTCTCCAAGTGGGGAGAGTGTTAGTAAAGCATGTGGAATGTTGCACCCGAGTACCAGGGGAGGAAAACTGAGACATATTTGAACACGTCTAGCGTTCACACGGTTGATCATACTCTGGGTTCCACATGCATGTTTAGCTGAAGGAAGAATACCTTAAACCTGGAGAGTTGAGACCCGTGGAATGGGTACCATGCAATATGACTTCAAAGGGTCTTCATTTGCTCACCGAACCTCTCCAATCCTATCACTGCTGCGTTTATGCCCCTGTACACATGCTTGATTCTCTTTTGGAGACACAGCAATCCATAGGATTTAAGATACTTACTAGTCAGGTACATTCTTAGGCGTTTAATATGGGTTGTTGAGTCCATTTCGTTGAGCAAGGAGTAGCTCTTGTCTATTCCATATTTGGCTTAAGGAACTTTATCTGTGCTCATTTCAATCTCTGGTTTTATGCAGCACCCCAACTCACCTTTACCCTTAAGGAAGCACAAGTTGGTTTTCTAAATTTGAGACCCTGTTCTGTTTTGGAATTCAGTTCCTGTGTAGCCAAGTTTACATTCCGTGTATTACTGATATCTTATGATGTTTCTTTTTCTGTGTGACTTATTTCAGTTAGAATCATCGTACCTGAATCCACTCATTATGCTGCTACGAGCCTGATGACATAGATTTCATTGCTGAGTGATACTGCATTGTACGTAAGTACCACAAGTTCTTTTTCCATTTTTCATTTTCTGTGATATTGAACTTGTAAGGTAAATGAGGTTCTTGTAAATAGAGGCGTCCCAAACTTTAGGGTGGCTGTGTCTTTTTGATTTTAATTTCCCTAAGCTATAGGACCATAAGTGGAAGTACCCTAGGCTCTGTTGCTTTGTTTTTTAGATGTTTCAGGAAACACCATACACTTCTCCCGAGTGTCTGTTGGCAATTTACATCTCTCCCATCAGCATAACAAGGCTCCCAGTTCTCCATGGCCTGTCCTGCCTTTCTGGATTTTACACTTTTTTCAGATGGCCCTTTTGACCGGGGGGGAAGTGAGACTTCATTGTAGTGCAGATTTCCTTTGCAAGTTTGCTTGGTTGGCCAAAAAGGGCGTATGCGTTTTTTCCTGAATGTATTCAGGAAAAAACGCATACGCCCTTTTTGGCCAAGTGCATCATTGTGGACGTTCTGCCTCTTTTCCTATGCTTTCAATGCAATTCCAGTCTACCTCCTGAAATCGGTTTCCTGCAATTCTGCCCCACTTTCAAGTCCTCTTGGCAGCCTTACTTCAGTATATTTTTGGACGATAGCTGTCATTTATAACTCTGCAGGTTTGTGAATTACAGTGCCCCTGAGCTGCTTTCTTCAACTCGCTTTCTTGTGACCTGGCCGCAACACCGCAGGATGGCTTCAGGCCCTAACCTGTTTCCGGCACGGCACGCTGAGCCTTTGGTTATTTCCTCCTCCTGGTGGGAAATGAGAGTTAAATTTGCCCGTCCAGACACCTCCAGCTAGTCTCTCATTGGTTCTCGCTATTCCTGTTCATCTTCTGCAGAAATTGCAAACTGGGCCAAACAGGAGGTTAAAGGCGCTGACTCTCCAAGTGGGGAGAGTGTTAGTAAAGCGTCTGGAATGTTGCACCCGAGTACCAGGGTACGAAAACTGAGACATATTTGAACACGTCTCCAGATCACACGGTTGATCATACTCTAGGTTCCACATGCATGTTTTAGCTGAAGGAAGAATACCTTAAACCTGGGTAGTTGAAACCCGTGGAATGGGTACCATGCAATATGACTTCAAAGGGTCTTCATTTGCTCACCGAACCTCTCCAATCCTATCACTGCTGCGTTTATGCCCCTGTACACATGCTTGATTCTCTTTCGGAGACATAGCAATCCATAGGTTTTAAGATACTTACTAGTCAGGTACATTCTTAGGCGTTTAATATGCGGTGTTGAGTCCATTTCGTTGAGCAAGGAGTAGCTCTTGTCTATTCCATATTTGGCTTAAGGAACTTTATCTGTGCTCATTTCAATCTCTGGTTTTATGCAGCACCCCAACTCACCTTTCCCCTTAAGCAAGCATAAGTTGGTTTTCTAAATTTGACACCCTGTTCTGTTCTGTAATTCAGTTCCTGTGTAGCCAAGTTTACATTCCGTGTATTACTGATATCTTATGATGTTTCTTTTTCTGTGTGACTTATTTCAGTTAGAATCATCATACCTGAATCCACTCATTGTGCTGCTAAGGGCCTGATGACATAGATTTCATTGCTGAGTGATATTGCTTTGTAAGTAAATACCACAACTTCTTTATCCATTTTTCACTTTCTGCGATGTTGAACTTCTACTGTAAACGAGGTTCTTGTAAACAGAGGCGTTCCAAATTTTGGGGTGGCTGTGTCTTTTTGATTTTAATTTCCCGAAGCTATAGGACCATAAGTGGAAGTGCCCTAGGCTCTGTTGCTTTGTTTTTTAGATGTTTCAGGAAACACCATACACTTCTCCCAAGTGTCTGTTGGCAATTTACATCCCGCCCATCAGCATAACAAGGCTCCCAGTTCTCCATGGCCTGTCCTGCCTTTCTGGATTTTACACTTTTGTCAGATGGCCCTTTTGACCGGGGGGGAAGTGAGACTTCCTTGTAGTGCAGATTTCCTTTGCAAGCTTGCTTGGTTGGCCAAAAAGGGCGTATGCGTTTTTTCCTGAATATATTCAGGAAAAAACGCATACGCCCTTTTTGGCCAAGTGCATCATTGTGGACGTTCTGCCTCTTTTCCTATGCTTTCAATGCAATTCCAGTCTACCTCCTGAAATCGGTTTCCTGCAATTCTGCCCCACTTTCAAGTCCTCTTGGCAGCCTTACTTCAGTATATTTTTGGACGATAGCTGTCATTTATAACTCTGCAGGTTTGTGCATTACAGTGCCCCTGAGCTCCTTTCTTCAACACGCTTTCTTGTGACCTGGCCGCAACACCGCAGGATGGCTTCAGGCCCTAATCTGGTTCCGGCACGGCACGCTGAGCCTTTGGTTAATTCCTCTTCCTGGTGGGAAATGAGAGTTAAATTTGTCCGTCCAGACACCTCCAGCTAGTCTCTCATTGGTTCTCCCTATTCCTGTTCATCTTCCGCAGAAATTGCAAACTGGGCCAAACAGGAGGTTAAAGGGACTGACTCTCCAAGTCGGGAGAGTGTTAGTAAAGCTTCTGGAATGTTGCACCCGAGTACCAGGGTACGAAAACTGAGACATATTTGAACACGTCCCCCGATCACATGGTTGATCATACTCTGGGTTCCACATGCATGTTTTAGCTGAAGGAAGAATACCTTAAACCTGGAGAGTTGAGACCCGTGGAATGGGTACCATGCAATATGACTTCAAAGGGTCTTCATTTGCTCACCGAACATCTCCAATCCTATCACTGCTGCGTTTATGCCCCTGTACACATGCTTGATTCTCTTTCGGAGACATAGCAATCCATAGGTTTTAAGATACTTACTAGTCAGGTACGTTCTTAGGCGTTTAATATGCGGTGTTGAGTCCATTTCGTTGAGCATGGAGTAGCTCTTGTCTATTCCATATTTGGCTTAAGGAACTTTATCTGTGCTCATTTCAACCTCTGGTTTTATGCAGCACCCCAACTCACCTTTCCCCTTAAGCAAGCATAAGTTGGTTTTCTAAATTTGAGACCCTGTTCTGTTCTGTAATTCAGTTTCTGTGTAGCCAAGTTTACATTCCGTGTATTACTGATATCTTATGATGTTTCTTTTTCTGTGTGACTTATTTCAGTTAGAATCATCATACCTGAATCCACTCATTGTGCTGCTAAGGGCCTGATGACATAGATTTCATTGCTGAGTGATATTGCTTTGTAAGTAAATACCACAACTTCTTTATCCATTTTTCACTTTCTGCGATGTTGAACTTGTATTGTAAACGAGGTTCTTGTAAACAGAGGCGTCCCAAACTTTGGGGTGGCTGTGTCTTTTTGATTTTAATTTCCCTAAGCTATAGGACCATAAGTGGAAGTGCCCTAGGCTCTGTTGCTTTGTTTTTTAGATGTTTCAGGAAACACCATACACTTCTCCCGAGTGTCTGTTGGCAATTTACATCCCGCCCATCAGCATAACAAGGCTCCCAGTTCTCCATGGCCTGTCCTGCCTTTCTGGATTTTACACTTTTTTCAGATGGCCCTTTTGACCAGGGGGAAGTGAGACTTCATTGTAGTGCAGATTTCATTTGCAAGTTTACTTAGTTGGCCAAAAAGCGCCTATGCGTTTTTTCCTGAATATATTCAGGAAACAACGCATACGCCCTTTTTGGCCAAGTGCATCATTGTGGACGTTCTGCCTCTTTTCCTATGCTTTCAATGCAATTCCAGTCTACCTCCTGAAATCGGTTTCCTGCAATTCTGCCCCGCTTTCAAGTCCTCTTGGCAGCCTTACTTCAGTATATTTTTGGACGATAGCTGTCATTTATAACTCTGCATGTTTGTGAATTACAGTGCCCCTGAGCTCTGTTCTTCAACTCGCTTTCTTGTGACCTGGCCGCAACACCGCAGGATGGCTTCAGGCCCTAATCTGTTTCCGGCACGGCATGCTGAACCTTTGGTTAATTCCTCTTCCTGGTGGGAAATGAGAGTTAAATTTGCCCGTCCAGACACCTCCAGCTAGTCTCTCATTGGTTCTCGCTATTCCTGTTCATCTTCCGCAGAAATTGCACACTGGGCCAAACAGGAGGTTAAAGGGAATGACTCTCCAAGTCGGGAGAGTGTTAGTAAAGCGTCTGGAATGTTGCACCCGAGTACCAGGGTACGAAAACTGAGACATATTTGAACACGTCTCCCGATCACATGGTTGATCATACTCTAGGTTCCACATGCATGTTTCAGCTGAAGGAAGAATACCTTAAACCTGGGTAGTTGAAACCTGTGGAATGGGTACCATGCAATATGACTTCAAAGGGTCTTCATTTGCTCACCGATCCTCTCCAATCCTATCACTGCTGCGTTTATGCCCCTGTACACACGCTTGATTCTCTTCTGGAGACATAGCAATCCATAGGTTTTAAAATATTTACTAGTCAGGTACATTCTTAGGCGTTTAATATGCGGTGTTGAGTCCATTTCGTTGAGCAAGGAGTAGCTCTTGTCTATTCCATATTTGGCTTAAGAAACTTTATCTGTGCTCATTTCAATCTCTGGTTTTATGCAGCACCCCAACTCACCTTTCCCCTTAAGCAAGCATAAGTTGGTTTTCTAAATTTGAGACCCTGTTCTGTTTTGGAATTCAGTTCCTGTGTAGCCAAGTTTACATTCCGTGTATTAGTGATATCTTATGATGTTTCTTTTTCTGTGTGACTTATTTCAGTTAAATCATCGTACCTGAATCCACTCATTATGCTGCTACGGGCCTGATGACATAGATTTCATTGCTGAGTGATACTGCATTGTACGTAAGTACCACAAGTTCTTTATCCATTTTTCACTTTCTGTGATATTGAACTTGTACGGTAAATGAGGTTCTTGTAAACAGAGGCATCCCAAACCTTGGGGTGGCTGTGTCTTTTTGATTTTAATTTCCCTAAGCTATAGGACCATAAGTGGAAGTGCCCTAGGCTCTGTTGCTTTGTTTTTTAGATGTTTCAGTAAACACCATACACTTCTCCGGGGTGTCTGTTGGCCATTTACATCCCGCCCATCAGCATAACAAGGCTCCCAGTTCTGCATGGCCTGTCCTGCCTTTCTGGATTTTACACTTTTTTCAGATGGCCCTTTTGACCGGGGGGAAGTCAGACTTCATTGTAGTGCAGATTTCCTTTGCAAGTTTGCTTGGTTTGCCAAAAAGCGCGTATGCATTTTTTCCTGAATATATTCAGGAAAAAACGCTTACGCCCTTTTTGGCCAAGGGCATCATTGTGGACGTTCTGCCTCTTTTCCTATGCTTTCAATGCAATTCCAGTCTACCTCCTGAAATCGGTTTCCTGCAATTCTGCCCCGCTTTCAAGTCCTCTTGGCAGCCTTACTTCAGTATATTTTTGGACGATAGCTGTCATTTATAACTCTGCAGGTTTGTGAATTACAGTGCCCCTGAGCTCCTTTCTTCAACTCGCTTTCTTGTGAGCTGGCCGCAACACCGCAGGATGGCTTCAGGCCCTAATCTGGTTCCGGCACGGCACGCTGAGCCTTTGGTTAATTCCTCTTCCTGGTGGGAAATGAGAGTTAAATTTGCCCGTCCAGACACCTCCAGCTAGTCTCTCATTGGTTCTCGCTATTCCTGTTCATCTTCCGCAGAAACTGCAAACTGGGCCAAACAGGAGGTTAAAGGGACTGACTCTCCAAGTCGGGAGAGTGTTAGTAAAGCGTCTGGAATGTTGCACCCGAGTACCAGGGTACAAAAACTGAGACATATTTGAACACGTCTCCCGATCACATGGTTGATCATACTCTAGGTTCCACATGCATGTTTTAGCTGAAGGAAGAATACCTTAAACCTGGAGAGTTGAGACCCGTGGAATGGGTACCATGCAATATGACTTCAAAGGGTCTTCATTTGCTCACCGAACCTCTCCAATCCTATCACTGCTGCGTTTATGCCCCTGTACTCATGCTTGATTCTCTTTCGGAGACATAGCAATCCATAGGTTTTAAGATACTTACTAGTCAGGTACATTCTTAGGCGTTTAATATGCGGTGTTGAGTCCATTCCGTTGAGCAAGGAGTAGCTCTTGTCTATTCCATATTTGGCTTAAGGAACTTTATCTGTGCTCATTTCAATCTCTGGTTTTATGCAGCACCCCAACTCACCTTTCCCCTTAAGCAAGCATAAGTTGGTTTTCTAAATTTGAGACCCTGTTCTGTTCTGTAATTCAGTTCCTGTGTAGCCAAGTTTACATTCCGTGTATTACTGATATCTTATGATGTTTCTTTTTCTGTGTGACTTATTTCAGTTAGAATCATCATACCTGAATCCACTCATTGTGCTGCTAAGAGCCTGATGACATAGATTTCATTGCTGAGTGATATTGCTTTGTAAGTAAATACCACAACTTCTTTATCCATTTTTCACTTTCTGCGATGTTGAACTTGTACTGTAAAGGAGGTTCTTGTAAACAGAGGCGTCCCAAACTTTGGGGTGGCTGTGTCTTTTTGATTTTAATTTCCCTAAGCTATAGGACCATAAGTGGAAGTGCCCTAGGCTCTGTTGCTTTGTTTTTTAGATGTTTCAGGAAACACCATACACTTCTCCCCAGTGTCTGTTGGCAATTTACATCCCGCCCATCAGCATAACAAGGCTCCCAGTTCTCCATGGCCTGTCCTGCCTTTCTGGATTTTACACTTTTTTCAGATGGCCCTTTTGACTGGGGGAAGTGAGACCTCATTGTAGTGCAGATTTCCTTTGCAAGCTTGCTTGGTTTTCCAAAAAGGGCGTATGCGTTTTTTCCTGAATATATTCAGGAAAAAACGCATACGCCCTTTTTGGCCAAGTGCATCATTGTGGACGTTCTGCCTCTTTTCCTATGCTTTCAATGCAATTCCAGTCTACCTCCTGAAATCGGTTTCCTGCAATTCTGCCCCGCTTTCAAGTCCTCTTGGCAGCCTTACTTCGGTATATTTTTGGACGATAGCTGTCATTTATAACTCTGCAGGTTTGTGAATTACAGTGCCCCTGAGCTCCTTTCTTCAACTCGCTTTCTTGTGACCTGGCCGAAACACCGCAGGATGGCTTCAGGTCCTAATCTGGTTCCGGCACGGCACGCTGAGCCTTTGGTTAATTCCTCTTCCTGGTGGGAAATGAGAGTTAAATTTGCCCGTCCAGACACCTCCAGCTAGTCTCTCATTGGTTCTCACTATTCCTGTTCGTCTTCCGCAGAAATTGCAAACTGGGCCAAACAGGAGGTTAAAGGGACTGACTCTCCAAGTCGGGAGAGAGTTTGTAAAGCATCTGGAATGTTGCACCCGAGTACCAGGGTACAAAAACTGAGACATATTTGAACACGTCTCACGATCACATGTTTGATCATACTGTAGGTTCCACATGCATGTTTTAGCTGAAGGAAGAATACCTTAAACCTGGAGAGTTGAGACCCGTGGAATGGGTACCATGCAATATGACTTCAAAGGGTCTTCATTTGCTCACCGAACCTCTCCAGTCCTATCAGTGCTGCGTTTATGCCCCTGTACACATGCTTGATTCTCTTTCCGAGACATAGCAATCCATAGGTTTTACGATACTTACTAGTCAGGTACATTCTTAGGCGTTTAATATGGGGTGTTGAGTCCATTTCGTTGAGCAAGGAGTAGCTCTTGTCTATTCCATATTTGGCTTAAGGAACTTTATCTGTGCTCATTTCAATCTCTGGTTTTATGCAGCACCCCAACTCACCTTTCCCCTTAAGCAAGCATAAGTTGGTTTTCTAAATTTGACACCCTGTTCTGTTCTGTAATTCAGTTCCTGTGTAGCCACGTTTACATTCCGTGTATTAGTGATATCTTATGATGTTTCTTTTTCTGTGTGACTTATTTCAGTTAGAATCATCGTACCTGAATCCACTCATTATGCTGCTACGGGCCTGATGACATAGATTTCATTGCTGAGTGATACTGCATTGTACGTAAGTACCACAAGTTCTTTATCCATTTTTCACTTTCTGTGATATTGAACTTGTACGGTAAATGAGGTTCTTGTAAACAGAGGCGTCCCAAAGTTTGGGGTGGCTGTGTCTTTTTGATTTTAATTTCCCTAAGCTATAGGACCATAAGTGGAAGTGCCCTAGGCTCTGTTGCTTTGTTTTTTAGATGTTTCAGGAAACACCATACACTTCTCCTGAGTGTCTGTTGGCAATTTACATCCCACACATCAGCATAACAAGGATCCCAGTTCTCCATGGCCTGTCCTGCCTTTCTGGATTTTACACTTTTTTCAGATGGCCCTTTTGACCGGGGGGAAGTGAGACTTCATTGTAGTGCAGATTTCCTTTGCAAGTTTGCTTGGTTGGTCAAAAAGGGCGTATGCGTTTTTTCCTGAATATATTCAGGAAAAAACGCATACGCCCTTTTTGGCCAAGTGCATCATTGTGGACGTTCTGCCTCTTTTCCTATGCTTTCAATGCAATTCCAGTCTCCCTCCTGAAATCGGTTTCCTACAATTCTGCCCCGCTTTCAAGTCCTCTTGGCAGCCTTACTTCGGTATATTTTTGGACGATAGCTGTCATTTATAACTCTGCAGGTTTGTGAATTACAGTGCCCCTGAGCTCCTTTCTTCAACTCGCTTTCTTGTGACCTGGCCGCAACACCGCAAGATGGCTTCAGGCCCTAATCTGGTTCCGGCACGGCACGCTGAGCCTTTGGTTAATTCCTCTTCCTGGTGGGAAATGAGAGTTAAATTTGCCCGTCCAGACACCTCCAGCTAGTCTCTCATTGGTTCTCGCTATTCCTGTTCATCTTCCGCAGAAACTGCAAACTGGGCCAAACAGGAGGTTAAAGGGACTGACTCTCCAAGAGGGGAGAGTGTTAGTAAAGCGTCTGGAATGTTGCAGCCGAATACCAGGGTACGAAAGCTGAGACATATTTGAACACGTCTCCCGATCACATGGTTGATCATACTCTAGGTTCCACATGCATGTTTTAGCTGAAGGAAGAATACCTTAAACCTGGAGAGTTGAGACCCGTGGAATGGGTACCATGCAATATGACTTCAAAGGGTCTTCATTTGCTCACCGAACCTCTCCAATCCTATCACTGCTGCGTTTATGCCCCTGTACTCATGCTTGTTTCTCTTTCGGAGACATAGCAATCCATAGGTTTTAAGATACTTACTAGTCAGGTACATTCTTAGGCATTTAATATGCGGTGTTGAGTCCATTTCGTTGAGCAAGGAGTAGCTCTTGTCTATTCCATATTTGGCTTAAGGAACTTTACCTGTGCTCATTTCAATCTCTGGTTTTATGCAGCACCCCAACTCACCTTTACCCTTAAGAAAGCATAAGTTGGTTTTCTAAATTTGAGACCCTGTTCTGTTCTGTAATTCAGTTCCTGTGTAGCCAAGTTTACATTCCGTGTATTACTGATATCTTATGATGTTTCTTTTTCTGTGTGACTTATTTCAGTTAGAATCATCATACCTGAATCCACTCATTGTGCTGCTAAGAGCCTGATGACATAGATTTCATTGCTGAGTGATATTGCTTTGTAAGTAAATACCACAGCTTCTTTATCCATTTTTCACTTTCTGCGATGTTGAACTTGTACTGTAAACGAGGTTCTTGTAAACAGAGGCGTCCCAAACTTTGGGGTGGCTGTGTCTTTTTGATTTTAATTTCCCTAAGCTATAGGACCATAAGTGGAAGTGCCCTAGGCCTTGTTGCTGTGTTTTTTAGATGTTTCAGGAAACACCATACACTTCTCCCGAGTGTCTGTTGGCAATTTACATCCCGCCCATCAGCATAACAAGGCTCCCAGTTCTCCATGGCCTGTCCTGCCTTTCTGGATTTTACACTTTTTTCAGATGGCCCTTTTGACCGGGGGGAAGTGAGACTTCATTGTAGTGCAGATTTCCTTTGCAAGCTTGCTTGGTTGTCCAAAAAGGGCGTATGCGTTTTTTCCTGAATATATTCAGGAAAAAACGCATACGCCCTTTTTGGCCAAGTGCATCATTGTGGACGTTCTGCCTCTTTTCCTATGCTTGAAATGCAATTCCAGTCTACCTCCTGAAATCGGTTTCCTGCAATTCTGCCCCGCTTTCAAGTCCTCTTGGCAGCCTTACTTCAGTATATTTTTGGACGATAGCTGTCATTTATAACTCTGCAGGTTTGTGAATTACAGTGCCCCTGAGCTCCTTTCTTCAACTCGCTTTCTTGTGACCTGGCCGAAACACCGCAGGATGGCTTCAGGTCCTAATCTGGTTCCGGCACGGCACGCTGAGCCTTTGGTTAATTCCTCTTCCTGGTGGGAAATGAGAGTTAAATTTGCCCGTCCAGACACCTCCAGCTAGTCTCTCATTGGTTCTCACTATTCCTGTTCGTCTTCCGCAGAAATTGCAAACTGGGCCAAACAGGAGGTTAAAGGGACTGACTCTCCAAGTCGGGAGAGAGTTTGTAAAGCATCTGGAATGTTGCACCCGAGTACCAGGGTACAAAAACTGAGACATATTTGAACACGTCTCACGATCACATGTTTGATCATACTGTAGGTTCCACATGCATGTTTTAGCTGAAGGAAGAATACCTTAAACCTGGAGAGTTGAGACCCGTGGAATGGGTACCATGCAATATGACTTCAAAGGGTCTTCATTTGCTCACCGAACCTCTCCAATCCTATCAGTGCTGCGTTTATGCCCCTGTACACTTGCTTGATTCTCTTTCCGAGACATAGCAATCCATAGGTTTTACGATACTTACTAGTCAGGTACATTCTTAGGCATTTAATATGTGGTGTTGAGTCCATTTCGTTGAGCAAGGAGTAGCTCTTGTCTATTCCATATTTAGCTTAAGGAACTTTATCTGTGCTCATTTCAATCTCTGGTTTTATGCAGCACCCCAACTCACCTTTCCCCTTAAGCAAGCATAAGTTGGTTTTCTAAATTTGAGACCCTGTTCTGTTCTGTAATTCAGTTCCTGTGTAGCCACGTTTACATTCCGTGTATTAGTGATATCTTATGATGTTTCTTTTTCTGTGTGACTTATTTCAGTTAGAATCATCGTACCTGAATCCACTCATTATGCTGCTACGGGCCTGATGACATAGATTTCATTGCTGAGTGATACTGCATTGTACGTAAGTACCACAAGTTCTTTATCCATTTTTCACTTTCTGTGATATTGAACTTGTACGGTAAATGAGGTTCTTGTAAACAGAGGCGTCCCAAACTTTGGGGTGGCTGTGTCTTTTTGATTTTAATTTCCCTAAGCTATAGGACCATAAGTGGAAGTGCCCTAGGCTCTGTTGCTTTGTTTTTTAGATGTTTCAGGAAACACCATACACTTCTCCCGAGTGTCTGTTGGCAATTTACATCCCGCCCATCAGCATAACAAGGCTCCCAGTTCTCCATGGCCTGTCCTGCCTTTCTGGATTTTACAATTTTTTCAGATGGCCCTTTTGACCGGGGGGAAGTGAGACTTCATTGTAGTGCAGATTTCCTTTGCAAGCTTGCTTTGTTGGCCAAAAAGTGCGTATGCGTTTTTTCCTGAATATATTCAGGAAAAAATGCATACGCCCTTTTTGGCCAAGTGCATCATTGTGGACGTTCTGCCTCTTTTCCTATGCTTGAAATGCAATTCCAGTCTCCCTCCTGAAATCGGTTTCCTGCAATTCTGCCCCGCTTTCAAGTCCTCTTGGCAGCCTTACTTCAGTATATTTTTGGACGATAGCTGTCATTTATAACTCTGCAGGTTAGTGAATTACAGTGCCCCTGAGCTCCTTTCTTCAACTCGCTTTCTTGTGACCTGTCCGCAACACCGCAGGATGGCTTCAGGCCTTAATCTGGTTTCAGCACGGCACACTGAGCCTTTGGTTAATTCCTCTTCCTGGTGGGAAATGAGAGTTAAATTTGCCCGTCCAGACACCTCCAGCTAGTCTCTCATTGGTTCTCGCTATTCCTGTTCATCTTCCACAGAAATTGGAAACTGGGCCAAACAGCAGGTTAAAGGGACTGACTCTCCAAGTCGGGAGAGTGTTAGTAAAGCGTCTGGAATGTTGCACCTGAGTACCAGGGTACGAAAACTGAGACATATTTGAACACGTCTCCCGATCACATGGTTGATCATACTCTAGGTTCCACATGCATGTTTTAGCTGAAGGAAGAGTACCTTAAACCTGCGTAGTTGAAACCCGTGGAATGGGTACCATGCAATATGACTTCAAAGGGTCTTCATTTGCTCACCGAACCTCTCCGATCCTATCACTGCTGCGTTTATGCCCCTGTACACACGCTTGATTCACTTTTGGAGACATAGCAATCCATAGGTTTTAAGATACTTACTAGTCAGGTACATTCTTAGGCGTTTAATATGGGGTGTTGAGTCCATTTCGTTGAGCAAGGAGTAGCTCTTGTCTATTCCATATTTGGCTTAAGGAACTTTATCTGTGCTCATTTCAATCTCTGGTTTTATGCAGCACCCCAACTCACCTTTCCCCTTAAGAAAGCATAAGTTGGTTTTGTAAATTTGAGACCCTGTTCTGTTCTGTAATTCAGTTCCTGTGTAGCCAAGTTTAAATTCCGTGTATTAGTGATATCTTATGATGTTTCTTTTTCTGTGTGACTTATTTCAGTTAGAATCATCGTACCTGAATCCACTCATTATGCTGCTACGGGCCTGATGACATAGATTTCATTGCTGAGTGATACTGCATTGTACGTGAGTACCACAAGTTCTTTATCCATTTTTCACTTTCTGTGATATTGAACTTGTACGGTAAACGAGGTTCTTGTAAACAGAGGCGTCCCAAACTTTGGGGTGGCTGTGTCTTTTTGATTTTAATTTCCCTAATCTATAGGACCATAAGTGGAAGTGCCCTACGCTCTGTTGCTTTGTTTCTTAGATGTTTCAGGAAACACCATACACTTCTCCCGAGTGTCTGTTGGCAATTTACATCCCGCCCATCAGCATAACAAGGCTCCCAGTTCTCCATGGCCTGTCCTGCCTTTCTGGGTTTTACACTTTTTTCAGATGGCCCTTTTTACCGGGGGGAAGTGAGACTTCATTGTAGTGCAGATTTCCTTTGCAAGTTTGCTTGGTTGGCCAAAAAGGGCGTATGCGTTTTTTCCTGAATATATTCAGGAAAAAACGCATACGCCCTTTTTGGCCAAGTGCATCATTGTGGACGCTCTGCCTCTTTTTCTATGCTTTCAATGCAATTCCAGTCTACCTCCTGAAATCAGTTTCCTGCAATTCTGCCCCGCTTTCAAGTCCTCTTGGCAGCCTTACTTCAGTATATTTTTGGACGATAGCTGTCACTTATAACTCTGCAGGTTTGTGAATTACAGTGCCCCTGAGCTCCTTTCTTCAACTCGCTTTCTTTTGAGCTGGCCTCAACACCACAGGATGGCTTCAGGCCCTAATCTGGTTCCGGCACGGCACACTGAGCCTTTGGTTAATTCCTCTTCCTGGTGGGAAATGAGAGTTAAATTTGGCCGTCCAGACACCTCCAGCTAGTCTCTCATTGGTTCTCCCTATTCCTGTTCATCTTCCGCAGAAATTGCAAACTGGGCCAAACAGGAGGTTAAAGGGACTGACTCTCCAAGTCGGGAGAGTGTTAGTAAAGCGTCTGGAATGTTGCACCCGAGTACCAGGGGAGGAAAACTGAGACATATTTGAACACGTCTCCCGTTAACACGGTTGATCATACCCTGGGTTCCACATGCATGTTTTAGCTGAAGGAAGAATACCTTAAACCTGGAGAGTTGAGACCCGTGGAATGGGTACCATGCAATATGACTTCAAAGGGTCTTCATTTGCTCACCGAACCTCTCCAATCCTATCACTGCTGCGTTTATGCCCCTGTACACACGCTTGATTCTCTTTTGGAGACATAGCAATCCATAGGTTTAAGATACTTACTAGTCAGGTACATTCTTAGGCGTTTAATATGGGGTGTTGAGTCCATTTCGTTGAGCAAGGAGTAGCTCTTGTCTATTCCATATTTGGCTTAAGGAACTTTATCTGTGCTCATTTCAATCTCTGGTTTTATGCAGCACCCCAACTCACCTTTACCCTTAAGAAAGCATAAGTTGGTTTTCTAAATTTGAGACCCTGTTCTGTTCTGTAGTTCAGTTCCTGTGTAGCCAAGTTTACATTCCGTGTATTAGTGATATGTTATGATGTTTCTTTTTCTGTGTGACTTATTTCAGTTAGAATCATCGTACCTGAATCCACTCATTGTGCTGCTATGGGCCTGGTGACATAGATTTCATTGCTGAGTGATACTGCATTGTACGTAAGTACCACAAGTTCTTTATCCATTTTTCACTTTCTGTGATATTGAACTTGTACGGTAAACGAGGTTCTTGTAAACAGAGGCGTCCCAAACTTTGGGGTGGCTGTGTCTTTTTGATTTTAATTTCCCTAAGCTATAGGACCATAAGTGGAAGTGCCCTAGGCTCTGTTGCTTTGTTTCTTAGATGTTTCAGGAAACACCATACACTTCTCCCGAGTGTCTGTTGGCAATTTACATCCCGCCCATCAGCATAACAAGGCTCCCAGTTCTCCATGGCCTGTCCTTCCTTTCTGGATTTTACACTTTTTTCAGATGGCCCTTTTGACCGGGGGGAAGTGAGACTTCATTATAGTGCAGATTTCCTTTGCAAGCTTGCTTGGATGGCCAAAAAGGGCGTATGCATTTTTTCCTGAATATATTCAGGAAAAAACGCATACGCCCTTTTTGGCCAAGTGCATCATTGTGGACGTTCTGCCTCTTTTCCTATGCTTTCAATGCAATTCCAGTCTACCTCCTGAAATCGGTTTCCTGCAATTCTGCCCCGCTTTCAAGTCCTCTTGGCTGCCTTACTTCAGTATATTTTTGGACGATAGCTGTCATTTATAACTCTGCAGGTTTGTGAATTACAGTGCCCCTGAGCTCCTTTCTTCAACTCGCTTTCTTGTGAGCTGGCCGCAACACCGCAGGATGGCTTCAGGCCCTAATCTGGTTCCGGCACGGCACGCTGAGCCTTTGGTTATTTCCTCTTCCTGGTGGGAAATCAGAGTTAAATTTGCGCGTCCAGACACCTCCAGCTAGTCTCTCATTGGTTCTCCCTATTCCTGTTCATCTTCCGCAGAAATTGCAAACTGGGCCAAACAGGAGGTTAAAGGCGCTGACTCTCCAAGTGGGGAGAGTGTTAGTAAAGCGTCTGGAATGTTGCACCCGAGTACCAGGGGAGGAAAACTGAGACATATTTGAACACGTCTCCCGTTCACACGGTTGATCATACTCTGGGTTCCACATGCATGTTTTAGCTGAAGGAAGAATACCTTAAACCTGGAGAGTTGAGACCCGTGTAATGGGTACCATGCAATATGACTGCAAAGGGTCTTCATTTGCTCACTGAACCTCTCCAATCCTATCACTGCTACGTTTATGCCCCTGTACACACGCTTGATTCTCTTTTGGAGACATAGCAATCCATAGGTTTTAAGATACTTACTAGTCAGGTACATTCTTAGGCGTTTAATATGGGGTGTTGAGTCCATTTCGTTGAGCAAGGAGTAGCTCTTGTCTATTCCATATTTGGCTTAAGGAACTTTATCTGTGCTCATTTCAATCTCTGGTTTTATGCAGCACCCCAACTCACCTTTCCCCTTAAGCAAGCATAAGTTGGTTTTCTAAATTTGAGACCCTGTTCTGTTTTGGAGTTCAGTTCCTGTGTAGCCAAGTTTACATTCCGTGTATTACTGATATCTTATGATGTTTCTTTTTCTGTGTGACTTATTTCAGTTAGAATCATCATACCTGAATCCACTCATTGTGCTACTAAGGGCCTGATGACATAGATTTCATTGTTGAGTGATATTGCTTTGTAAGTAAATACCACAACTTCTTTATCCATTTTTCAGTTTCTGCGATGTTGAACTTGTACTGTAAACGATGTTCTTGTAAACAGAGCCATCCCAAACTTTGGGGTGGCTGTGTCTTTTTGATTTTAATTTCCCTAAGCTATAGGACCATAAGTGGAAGTGCCCTAGGCTCTGTTTCTTTGTTTTTTAGATGTTTCAGGAAACACCATACACTTCTCCCCAGTGTCTGTTGGCAATTTACATCCCGCCCATCAGCATAACAAGGCTCCCAGTTCTCCATGGCCTGTCCTGCCTTTCTGGATTTTACACTTTTATCAGATGGCCCTTTTGACCGGGGGGAAGTGAGACTTCATTGTAGTGCAGATTTCCTTTGCAAGCTTGCTTGGTTGGCCAAAAAGGGCGTATGCGTTTTTTCCTGAATATATTCAGGAAAAAACGCATACGCACTTTTTGGCCAAGTGCATCATTGTGGACGTTCTGTCTCTTTTCCTATGCTTTCAATGCAATTCCAGTCTACCTCCTGAAATCGGTTTCCTGCAATTCTGCCCCGCTTTCAAGTCCTGTTGGCAGCCTTACTTCAGTATATTTTTGGACGATAGCTGTCATTTATAACTCTGCACGTTTGTGAATTACAGTGCCCCTGAGCTCCTTTCTTCAACTCGCTTTCTTGTGAGCTGGCCGCAACACCGCAGAAGGGATTCAGGCTCTAATCTGGTTCCGACACGGCACGCTGAGCCTTTGTTTAATTCCTCTTCCTGGTGGGAAATGAGAGTTAAATTTGCCCGTCCAGACACCTCCAGCTAGTCTCTCATTGGTTCTCGCTATTCCTGTTCATCTTCCGCCGAAATTGCAAACTGGGCCAAACAGGAGGTTAAAGGCGCTGACTCTCCAAGTGGGGAGAGTGTTAGTAAAGCGTCTGGAATGTTGCACCCGAGTACCAGGGGAGGAAAACTGAGACATATTTGAACACGTCTCCCGTTTACATGGTTGATCATACTCTGGGTTCCACATGCATGTTTTAGCTGAAGGAAGAATACCTTAAACCTGGAGAGTTGAGACCCGTGGAATGGGTACCATGCAATATGACTTCAAAGGGTCTTCATTTGCTCACCGAACCTCTCCAATCCTATGACTGCTGCGTTTATGCCCCTGTACACATGCTTGATTCTCTTTCGGAGACATAGCAATCCATAGGATTTAAGATACTTACTAGTCAGGTACATTCTTAGGCGTTTAATATACGGGGTTGAGTCCATTTCGTTGAGCAAGGAGTAGCTCTTGTCTATTCCATATTTGGCTTCAGTTACTTTATCTGTGCTCATTTCAATCTCTGGTTTTATGCAGCACCCCAACTCACTTTTACCCTTAAGCAAGCATAAGTTGGTTTTCTAAATTTGAGACCCTGTTCTGTTCTGTAATTCAGTTCCTGTGTAGCCAAGTTTACATTCCGTGTATTAGTGACATCTTATGATGTTTCTTTTTCTGTGTGACTTATTTCAGTTAGAATCATCGTACCTGAATCCACTCATTATGCTGCTACGGGCCTGATGACATAGATTTCATTGCTGAGTGATACTGCATTGTACGTAAGTACCACAAGTTCTTTATCCATTTTTCACTTTCTGTGATGTTGAACATGTATGGTAAACGAGGTTCTTGTAAACAGAGGCGTCCCAAACTTTGGGGTGGCTGTGTCTTTTTGATTTTAATTTCCCTAAGCTATAGGACCATAAGTGGAAGTGCCCTAGGCTCTGTTGGTTTGGTTTTTAGATGTTTCAGGAAACACCATACACTTCTCCCGAGTGTCTGTTGGCAATTTACATCCCGCCCATCAGCATAACAAGGCTCCCAGTTCTCCATGGCCTGTCCTGCCTTTCTGGATTTTACACTTTTTTCAGATGGCCCTTTTACCGGGGGGAAGTGAGACTTCATTGTAGTGCAGATTTCCTTTGCAAGCTTGCTTGGTTGGCCAAAAAGGGCGTATGCGTTTTTTCCTGAATATATTCAGGAAAAAACGCATACGCCCTTTTTGGCCAAGTGCATCATTGTGGACGTTCTGCCTCTTTTCCTATGCTTTCAATGCAATTCCAGTCTACCTCCTGAAATCGGTTTCCTGCAATTCTGCCCCGCTTTCAAGTCCTCTTGCCAGCCTTACTTCAGTATATTTTTGGACGATAGCTGTCATTTATAACTCTGCAGGTTTGTGAATTACAGTGCCCCTGAGCTCCTTTCTTCAACTGGCTTTCTTGTGACATGGCCGCAACACCGCAGGATGGCTTCAGGCCCTAATCTTGTTCCGGCACGGCACGCTGAACCTTTGGTTATTTCCTCTTCCTGGTGGGAAATGAGAGTTAAATTTGCCCGTCCAGACACCTCCAGCTAGTCTCTCATTAGTTCTCCTTATTCCTGTTCATCTTCCGCAGAAATTGCAAACTGGGCCAAACAGGAGGTTAAAGGGACTGACTCTCCAAGTCGGGAGAGTGTTAGTAAAGCATCTGGAATGTTGCACCCGAGTACCAGGGTACTAAAACTGAGACATATTTGAACACGTCTCCCGATCACTTGGTTGATTATACTCTAGGTTCCACATGCATGTTTTAGCTGAAGGAAGAATACCTTAAACCTGGGTAGTTGAAACCCGTGGAATGGGTACCATGCAATATGACTTCAAAGGGTCTTCATTTGCTCACCGAACCTCTCCAATCCTATCACTGCTGCGTTTCTGCCCCTGTACACATGCTTGATTCTCTTTCGGAGACATAGCAATCCATAGGTTTTAAGATACTTACTAGTCAGGTACATTCTTAGGCGTTTAATATGTGGTGTTGAGTCCATTTCGTTGAGCAAGTAGTAGCTCTTGTCTATTCCATATTTGGCTTAAGGAACTTTATCGGTGCTCATTTCAATCTCTGGTTTTATGCAGCACCCCAACTCACCTTTCCCCTTAAGCAAGCATAAGTTGGTTTTCTAAATTTGAGACCCTGTTCTGTTCTGTAATTCAGTTCCTGTGTAGCCAAGTTTACATTCCGTGTATTACTGATATCTTATGATGTTTCTTTTTCTGTGTGACTTATTTCAGTTAGAATCATCGTACCTGAATCCACTCATTATGCTGCTACGGGCCTGGTGGCATAGATTTCATTGCTGAGTGATACTGCATTGTACGTAAGTTCCACAAGTTCTTTATTCATTTTTCACTTTCTGTGATGTTGAACTTGTAAGGTAAACGAGGTTCTTGTAAACAGAGGCGTCCCAAACTTTGGGGTGGCTGTGTCTTTTTGATTTTAATTTCCCTAAGCTATAGGACCATAAGTGAAAGTGCCCTAGGCTCTGTTGCTTTGTTTTTTAGATGTTTCAGGAAACACCATACACTTCTTCCGAGTGTCTGTTGGCAATTTACATCCCGCCCATCAGCATAACAAGGCTCCCAGTTCTCCATGGCCTGTCCTGCCATTCTGCATTTTACACTTTTTTCAGATGGCCCTTTTGACCGGGGGGAAGTGAGACTCCATTGTAGTGCAGATTTCTTTTGCAAGCTTGGTTGGTTGGCCAAAAAGCGCGTATGCATTTTTTCCTGAATATATTCAGGAAAAAACGCATACGCACTTTTTGGCCAAGTGCGTCATTGTGGACGTTCTGCCTCTTTTCCTATGCTTTCAATGCAATTCCAGTCTACCTCCTGAAATCGGTTTCCTGCAATTCTGCCCCGCTTTCAAATCCTCTTGGCTGCCTTACTTCAGTATATTTTTGGACGATAGCTGTCATTTATAACTCTGCAGGTTTGTGAATTACAGTGCCCCTGAGCTGCTTTCTTCAACTCGCTTTCTTGTGAGCTGGCCGCAACACCGCAGGATGGCTTCAGGCCCTAATCTGTTTCCGGCACGGCACGCTGAGCCTTTGGTTATTTCCTCTTCCTGGTGGGAAATGAGAGTTAAATTTGCCCGTCCAGACACCTCCAGCTAGTCTCTCATTGGTTCTCGCTATTCCTGTTCATCTTCCGCAGAAATTGCAAACTGGGCCAAACAGGAGGTTAAAGGGACTGACTCTCCAAGTCGGGAGAGTGTTAGTAAAGCGTCTGGAATGTTGCACCCGAGTACCAGGGGAGGAAAACTGAGACATATTTGAACACGTCTCCCGTTCACACGGTTGATCATACTGTGGGTTCCACATGCATGTTTTAGCTGAAGGAAGAATACTTTAAACCTGGAGAGTTGAGACCCGTGGAAAGGGTACCATGCAATATGACTTCAAAGGGTCTTCATTTGCTCACCGAACCTCTCCAATCCTATCACTGCTGCGTTTATGCCCCTGTACACATGCTTGATTCTCTTTCGGAGACATAGCAATCCATAGGTTTTAAGATACTTACTAGTCAGGTACATTCTTAGGCGTTTAATATGCGGTGTTGAGTCCATTTCGTTGAGCAAGGAGTAGCTCTTGTCTATTCCATATTTGGCTTAAGGAACTTTATCTGTGCTCATTTCAATCTCTGGTTTTATGCAGCACCCCAACTCACCTTTCCCCTTAAGCAAGCATAAGTTGGTTTTCTAAATTTGAGACCCTGTTCTGTTTTGGAATTCAGTTCCTGTGTAGCCAAGTTTACATTCCGTGTATTAGTGATATCTTATGATGTTTCTTTTTCTGTGTGACTTATTTCAGTTAGAATCACCGTACCTGAATCCACTCATTATGCTGCTAAGGGCCTGATGACATAGATTTCATTGCTGAGTGATACTGCATTGTACGTAAGTACCACAAGTTCTTTATCCATTTTTCACTTTCTGTGATATTGAACTTGTACGGTAAACGAGGTTCTTGTAAACAGAGGCGTCCCAAACTTTGGGGTGGCTGTGTCTTTTTGATTTTAATTTCCCTAAGCTATAGGACCATAAGTGGAAGTGCCCTAGGCTCTGTTGCTTTGTTTTTTAGATGTTTCAGGAAACACCATACACTTTTCCCGAGTGTCTGTTGGCAATTTACATCCCGCCCATCAGCATAACAAGGCTCCCAGTTCTCCATGGCCTGTCCTGCGTTTCTGGATTTTACACTTTTTTCAGATGGCCCTTTTGACCGGGGGGAAGTGAGACTTCATTGTAGTGCAGATTTCCTTTGCAAGCTTGCTTGGTTTTCCAAAAAGGGCGTATGCGTTTTTTCCTGAATATATTCAGGAAAAAACGCATACGCCCTTTTTGGCCAAGTGCATCATTGTGGACGTTCTGCCTCTTTTCCTATGCTTTCAGTACAATTCCAGTCTACCTCCTGAAATCGGTTTCCTGCAATTCTGCCCCGCTTTCAAGTCCTCTTGGCAGCCTTACTTCAGTATATTTTTGGACGATAGCTGTCACTTATAACTCTGCAGGTTTGTGAATTACAGTGCCCCTGAGCTCCTTTCTTCAACTCGCTTTCTTTTGAGCTGGCCGCAACACTGCAGGATGGCTTCAGGCCCTAATCTGGTTCCGGCACGGCACACTGAGCCTTTGGTTATTTCCTCTTCCTGGTGGGAAATGAGAGTTAAATTTGACCGTCCAGACACCTCCAGCTAGTCTCTCATTGGTTCTCCCTATTCCTGTTCATCTTCCGCAGAAATTGCAAACTGGGCCAAACAGGAGGTTAAAGGCGCTGACTCTCCAAGTGGGGAGAGTGTTAGTAAAGCGTCTGGAATGTTGCACCCGAGTACCAGGGGAGGAAAACTGAGACATATTTGAACACGTCTCCCGATCACACGGTTGATCATACTCTAGGTTCCACATGCATGTTTTAGCTGAAGGAAGAATACCTTAAACCTGGAGAGTTGAGACCCGTGGAATGGGTACCATGCAATATGACTTCAAAGGGTCTTCATTTGCTCACCGAACCTCTCCAATCCTATCACTGCTGCGTTTATGCCCCTGTACACACGCTTGATTCTCTTTTGGAGACATAGCAATCCATAGGTTTTAAGATACTTACTAGTCAGGTACATTCGTAGGCATTTAATATGGGGTGTTGAGTCCATTTCGTTGAGCAAGGAGTAGCTCTTGTCTATTCCATATTTGGCTTAAGGAACTTTATCTGTGCTCATTTCAATCTCTGGTTTTATGCAGCACCCCAACTCACCTTTCCCCTTAAGCAAGCATAAGTTGGTTTTCTAAATTTGAGACCCTGTTCTGTTCTGTAATTCAGTTCCTGTGTAGCCAAGTTTAAATTCCGTGTATTAGTGATATCTTATGATGTTTCTTTTTCTGTGTGACTTATTTCAGTTAGAATCATCGTACCTGAATCCACTCATTATGCTGCTACGGGCCTGATGACATAGATTTCATTGCTGAGTGATACTGCATTGTACATGAGTACCACAAGTTCTTTATCCATTTTTCACTTTCTGTGATATTGAACTTGTACGGTAAACGAGGTTCTTGTAAACAGAGGCGTCCCAAACTTTGGGATGGCTGTGTCTTTTTGATTTTAATTTCCCTAAGCTATAGGACCATAAGTGGAAGTGCCCTAGGCTCTGTTGCTTTGTTTTTTAGATGTTTCAGGAAACACCATACACTTCTCCCGAGTGTCTGTTGGCAATTTACATCCCGCCCATCAGCATAACAAGGCTCCCAGTTCTCCATGGCCTGTCCTGCCTTTCTGGATTTTACACTTTTTTCAGATGGCCCTTTTGACCGGGAGGAAGTGTGACCTCATTGTAGTGCAGATTTCCTTTGCAAGCTTGCTTGGTTTTCCAAAAAGGGCGTATGCGTTTTTTCCTGAATATATTCAGGAAAAAAATCATACGCCCTTTTTGGCCAAGTGCATCATTGAGGACGTTCTGCCTCTTTTCCTATGCTTTCAATACAATTCCAGTCTACCTCCTGAAATCGGTTTCCTGCAATTCTGCCCCGCTTTCAAGTCCTCTTGGCAGCCTTACTTCAGTATATTTTTGGACGATAGCTGTCATTTATAACTCTGCAGGTTAGTGAATTACAGTGCCCCTGAGCTCCTTTCTTCAACTCGCTTTCTTGTGACCTGTCCGCAACACCGCAGGATGGCTTCAGGCCTTAATCTGGTTTCAGCACGGCACACTGAGCCTTTGGTTAATTCCTCTTCCTGGTGGGAAATGAGAGTTAAATTTGCCCGTCCAGACACCTCCAGCTAGTCTCTCATTGGTTCTCGCTATTCCTGTTCATCTTCCGCAGAAATTGCAAACTGGGCCAAACAGCAGGTTAAAGGGACTGACTCTCCAAGTCGGGAGAGTGTTAGTAAAGCGTCTGGAATGTTGCACCTGAGTACCAGGTTACGAAAACTGAGACATATTTGAACACGCCTCCCGATCACATGGTTGATCATACTCTATGTTCCACATGCGTGTTTTAGCTGAAGGAAGAGTACCTTAAACCTGCGTAGTTGAAACCCGTGGAATGGGTACCATGCAATATGACTTCAAAGGGTCTTCATTTGCTCACCGAACCTCTCCAATCCTATCACTGCTACGTTTATGCCCCTGTACACATGCTTGATTCTCTTTTGGAGACATAGCAATCCATAGGTTTTAAGATACTTACTAGTCAGGTACATTCTTAGGCGTTTAATATGGGGTGTTGAGTCCATTTCGTTGAGCAAGGAGTAGCTCTTGTCTATTCCATATTTGGCTCAAGGAACTTTATCTGTGCTCATTTCAATCTCTGGTTTTATGCAGCACCCCAACTCACCTTTCCCCTTAAGCAAGCATAAGTTGGTTTTCTAAATTTGAGACCCTGTTCTGTTTTGGAATTCAGTTCCTGTGTAGCCAAGTTTACATTCCGTGTATTAGTGATATCTTATGATGTTTCTTTTTCTGTGTGACTTATTTCAGTTAGAATCATCGTACCTGAATCCACTCATTATGCTGCTATGGGCCTGATGACATAGATTTCATTGCTGAGTGATACTGCATTGTACGTAAGTACCACAAGTTCTTTATCCATTTTTCACTTTCTGTGATATTGAACTTGTACGGAAAACGAGGTTCTTGTAAACAGAGGCGTCCCAAACTTTGGGATGGCTGTGTCTTTTTGATTTTAATTTCCCTAGGCTATAGGACCATAAGTGGAAGTGCCCTAGGCTCTGTTGCTTTGTTTTTTAGATGTTTCAGGAAACACCATACACTTCTCCCGAGTGTCTGTTGGCAATTTACATCCCACCCATCAGCATAACAAGGCTCCCAGTTCTCCATGGCCTGTCCTGCCTTTCTGGATTTTACACTTTTTTCAGATGGCCCTTTTGACCAGGAGGAAGTGAGACCTCATTGTAGTGCAGATTTCCTTTGCAAGCTTGCTTGGTTTTCCAAAAAGGGCGTATGCGTTTTTTCCTGCATATATTCAGGAAAAAACTCATACGCCCTTTTTGGTCAAGTGCATCATTGTGGACGTTCTGCCACTTTTCCTATGCTTTCAATACAATTCCAGTCTACCTCCTGAAATCGGTTTCCTGCAATTCTGCCCCGCTTTCAAGTCCTCTTGGCAGCCTTACTTCAGTATATTTTTGGACGATAGCTGTAACTTATAACTCTGCAGGTTTGTGAATTACAGTGCCCCTGAGCTCCTTTCTTCAACTCGCTTTCTTTTGAGCTGGCCGGAACACCACAGGATGGCTTCAGGCCCTAATCTGGTTCCGGCACGGCACGCTGAGCCTTTGGTTAATTCCTCTTCCTGGTGGGAAATGAGAGTTAAATTTGCCCGTCCAGACACCTCCAGCTAGTCTCTCATTGGTTCTCCCTATTCCTGTTCATCTTCCGCAGAAATTGCAAACTGGGCCAAACAGGAGGTTAAAGGGACTGACTCTCCAAGTCGGGAGAGTGTTAGTAAAGCGTCTGGAATGTTGCACCCGAGTACCAGGGTACGAAAACTGAGACATATTTGAACACGTCTCCCGTTAACACGGTTGATCATACCCTGGGTTCCACATGCATGTTTTAGCTGAAGGAAGAATACCTTAAACCTGGAGAGTTGAGACCCGTGGAATGGGTACCATGCAATATGACTTCAAAGGGTCTTCATTTGCTCACCGAACCTCTCCAATCCTATCACTGCTGCGTTTATGCCCCTGTACACACGCTTGATTCTCTTTTGGAGACATAGCAATCCATAGGTTTAAGATACTTACTAGTCAGGTACATTCTTAGGCGTTTAATATGGGGTGTTGAGTCCATTTCGTTGAGCAAGGAGTAGCTCTTGTCTATTCCATATTTGGCTTAAGGAACTTTATCTGTGCTCATTTCAATCTCTGGTTTTATGCAGCACCCCAACTCACCTTTCCCCTTAAGCAAGCATAAGTTGGTTTTCTAAATTTGAGACCCTGTTCTGTTCTGTAATTCAGTTCCTGTGTAGCCAAGTTTACATTCCGTGTATTAGTGATATCTTATGATGTTTCTTTTTCTGTGTGACTTATTTCAGTTAGAATCATCGTACCTGAATCCACTCATTGTGCTGCTATGGGCCTGGTGACATAGATTTCATTGCTGAGTGATACTGCATTGTACGTAAGTACCACAAGTTCTTTATCCATTTTTCACTTTCTGTGATATTGAACTTGTACGGTAAACGAGGTTCTTGTAAACAGAGGCGTCCCAAACTTTGGGGTGGCTGTGTCTTTTTGATTTTAATTTCCCTAAGCTATAGGACCATAAGTGGAAGTGCCATAGGCTCTGTTGCTTTGTTTCTTAGATGTTTCAGGAAACACCATACACTTCTTCGGAGTGTCTGTTGGCAATTTACATCCCGCCCATCAGCATAACAAGGCTCCCAGTTCTCCATGGCCTGTCCTTCCTTTCTGGATTTTACACTTTTTTCAGATGGCCCTTTTGACCGGGGGGAAGTGAGACTTCATTATAGTGCAGATTTCCTTTGCAAGCTTGCTTGGATGGCCAAAAAGGGCGTATGCGTTTTTTCCTGAATATATTCAGGAAAAAACGCATACGCCCTTTTTGGCCAAGTGCATCATTGTGGACGTTCTGCCTCTTTTCCTATGCTTTCAATGCAATTCCAGTCTACCTCCTGAAATCGGTTTCCTGCAATTCTGCCCCGCTTTCAAGTCCTCTTGGCTGCCTTACTTCAGTATATTTTTGGACTATAGCTGTCATTTATAACTCTGCAGGTTTGTGAATTACAGTGCCCCTGAGCTCCTTTCTTCAACTCGCTTTCTTGTGAGCTGGGCGCAACACCGCAGGATGGCTTCAGGCCCTAATCTGTTTCCGGCACGGCACGCTGAGCCTTTGGTTAATTCCTCTTCCTGGTGGGAAATGAGAGTTAAATTTGCCCGTCCAGACACCTCCAGCTAGTCTCTCATTGGTTCTCCCTATTCCTGTTCATCTTCCGCAGAAATTGCAAACTGGGCCAAACAGGAGGTTAAAGGCGCTGACTCTCCAAGTGGGGAGAGTGTTAGTAAAGCGTCTGGAATGTTACACCCGAGTACCAGGGGAGGAAAACTGAGACATATTTGAACATGTCTCCCGATCACACGGTTGATCATACTCTAGGTTCCACATGCATGTTTTAGCTGAAGGAAGAATACCTTAAACCTGGAGAGTTGAGACCCGTGGAATGGCTACCATGCAATATGACTTCAAAGGGGCTTCATTTGCTCACCGAACCTCTCCAATCCTATCACTGCTGCGTTTATGCCCCTGTACACACGCTTGATTCTCTTTTGGAGACATAGCAATCCATAGGTTTTAAGATACTTACTAGTCAGGTACATTCGTAGGCGTTTAATATGGGGTGTTGAGTCCATTTCGTTGAGCAAGGAGTAGCTCTTGTCTATTCCATATTTGGCTTAAGGAACTTTATCTGTGCTCATTTCAATCTCTGGTTTTATGCAGCACCCCAACTCACCTTTACCCTTAAGCAAGCATAAGTTGGTTTTCTAAATTTGAGACCCTGTTCTATTCTGTAATTCAGTTCCTGTGTAGCCAAGTTTAAATTCCGTGTATTAGTGATATCTTATGATGTTTCTTTTTCTGTGTGACTTATTTCAGTTAGAATCATCGTACCTGAATCCACTCATTATGCTGCTACGGGCCTGATGACATAGATTTCATTGCTGAGTGATAATGCATTGTACATGAGTACCACAAGTTCTTTATCCATTTTTCACTTTCTGTGATATTGAACTTGTACGGTAAACGAGGTTCTTGTAAACAGAGGCGTCCCAAACTTTGGGGTGGCTGTGTCTTTTTGATTTTAATTTCCCTAAGCTATAGGACCATAAGTGGAAGTGCCCTAGGCTCTGTTGCTTTGTTTCTTAGATGTTTCAGGAAACACCATACACTTCTCCCGAGTGTCTGTTGGCAATTTACATCCCGCCCATCAGCATAACAAGGCTCCCAGTTCTCCATGGCCTGTCCTGCCTTTCTGGATTTTATACTTTTTTCAGATGGCCCTTTTGACCGGGGGGAAGTGAGACTTCATTGTAGTGCAGATTTCCTTTGCAAGCTTGCTTGGTTAGCCAAAAAGGGCGTATGCGTTTTTTCCTGAATATATTCAGGAAAAAACGCATACGCACTTTTTGGCCAATTGCGTCATTGTGGACGTTCTGCCTCTTTTCCTATGCTTTCAATGCAATTCCAGTCTACCTCCTGAAATCGGTTTCCTGCAATTCTGCCCCGCATTCAAGTCCTCTTGGCTGCCTTACTTCAGTATATTTTTGGACGATAGCTGTCATTTATAACTCTGCAGGTTTGTGAATTACAGTGCTCCTGAGCTCCTTTCTTCAACTCGCTTTCTTGTGACCTGGCCGCAACACCGCAGGATGGCTTCAGGCCCTAATCTGGTTCCGGCACGGCACGCTGAGCCTTTGGTTATTTCCTCTTCCTGGTGGGAAATCAGAGTTAAATTTGCGCGTCCAGACACCTCCAGCTAGTCTCTCATTGGTTCTCCCTATTCCTGTTCATCTTCCGCAGAAATTGCAAACTGGGCCAAACAGGAGGTTAAAGGCGCTGACTCTCCAAGTGGGGAGAGTGTTAGTAAAGCGTCTGGAATGTTGCACCCGAGTACCAGGGGAGGAAAACTGAGACATATTTGAACACGTCTCCCTTTCACACGGTTGATCATACTCTGGGTTCCACATGCATGGTTTAGCTGAAGGAAGAATACCTTAAACCTGGAGAGTTGAGACCCGTGTAATGGGTACCATGCAATATGACTGCAAAGGGTCTTCATTTGCTCACTGAACCTCTCCAATCCTATCACTGCTACGTTTATGCCCCTGTACACACGCTTGATTCTCTTTTGGAGACATAGCAATCCATAGGTTTTAAGATACTTACTAGTCAGGTACATTCTTAGGCGTTTAATATGGGGTGTTGAGTCCATTTCGTTGAGCAAGGAGTAGCTCTTGTCTATTCCATATTTGGCTTAAGGAACTTTATCTGTGCTCATTTCAATCTCTGGTTTTATGCAGCACCCCAACTCACCTTTCCCCTTAAGCAAGCATAAGTTGGTTTTCTAAATTTGAGACCCTGTTCTGTTCTGTAATTCAGTTCCTGTGTAGCCAAGTTTACATTCCGTGTATTAGTGATATCTTATGATGTTTCTTTTTCTGTGTGACTTATTTCAGTTAGAATCATCGTACCTGAATCCACTCATTGTGCTGCTACCGGCCTGATGACATAGATTTCATTGCTGAGTGATACTGCATTGTACGTAAGTACCACAAGTTCTTTATCCATTTTTCACTTTCTGTGATATTGAACTTGTACGGTAAACGAGGTTCTTGTAAACAGAGGCGTCCCAAACTTTGGGGTGGCTGTGTCTTTTTGATTTTAATTTCCCTAATCTATAGGACCAGAAGTGGAAGTGCCCTAGGCTCTGTTGCTTTGTTTCTTAGATGTTTCAGGAAACACCATACACTTTTCCCGAGTGTCTGTTGGCAATTTACATCCCGCCCATCAGCATAACAAGGCTCCCAGTTCTCCATGGCCTGTCCTGCCTTTCTGGATTTTACACTTTTTTCAGATGGCCCTTTTGACCGGGGGGAAGTGAGACTTCATTATAGTGCAGATTTCCTTTGCAAGCTTGCTTGGTTGGCCAAAAAGGGCGTATGCGTTTTTTCCTGAATATATTCAGGAAAAAACGCATACGCCCTTTTTGGCCAAGTGCATCATTGTGGACGTTCTGCCTCTTTTCCTATGCTTTCAATGCAATTCCAGTCTACCTCCTGAAATCGGTTTCCTGCAATTCTGCCCCGCTTTCAAGTCCTCTTGGCTGCCTTACTTCAGTATATTTTTGGACGATAGCTGTCATTTATAACTCTGCAGGTTTGTGAATTACAGTGCTCCTGAGCTCCTTTCTTCAACTCGCTTTCTTTTGAGCTGGCCGCAACACCGCAGGATGGCTTCAGGCCCTCATCTGGTTCCGGCACGGCACGCTGAGCCTTTGGTTAATTCCTCTTCCTGGTGGGAAATGAGAGTTAAATTTGCCCGTCCAGACACCTCCAGCTAGTCTCTCATTGGTTCTCGCTATTCCTGTTCATCTTCCGCAGAAATTGCAAACTGGGCCAAACAGGAGGTTAAAGGGACTGACTCTCCAAGTCGGGAGAGTGTTAGTAAAGCATCTGGAATGTTGCACCCGAGTACCAGGGTACTAAAACTGAGACATATTTGAACACGTCTCCCGATCACTTGGTTGATCATACTCTAGGTTCCACATGCATGTTTTAGCTGAAGGAAGAATACCTTAAACCTGGGTAGTTGAAACCCGTGGAATGGGTACCATGCAATATGACTTCAAAGGGTCTTCATTTGCTCACCGAACCTCTCCAATCCTATCACTGCTGCGTTTCTGCCCCTGTACACATGCTTGATTCTCTTTCGGAGACATAGCAATCCATAGGTTTTAAGATACTTACTAGTCAGGTACATTCTTAGGCGTTTAATATGGGGTGTTGAGTCCATTTCGTTGAGCAAGGAGTAGCTCTTGTCTATTCCATATTTGGCTTAAGTTACTTTATCTGTGCTCATTTCAATCTCTGGTTTTATGCAGCACCCCAACTCACTTTTACCCTTAAGCAAGCATAAGTTGGTTTTCTAAATTTGAGACCCTGTTCTGTTCTGTAATTCAGTTCCTGTGTAGCCAAGTTTACATTCCGTGTATTAGTGACATCTTATGATGTTTCTTTTTCTGTGTGACTTATTTCAGTTAGAATCATCGTACCTGAATCCACTCATTATGCTGCTACGGGCCTGATGACATAGATTTCATTGCTGAGTGACACTGCATTGTACGTAAGTACCACAAGTTCTTTATCCATTTTTCACTTTCTGTGATGTTGAACATGTACGGTAAACGAGGTTCTTGTAAACAGAGGCGTCCCAAACTTTGGGGTGGCTGTGTCTTTTTGATTTTAATTTCCCTAAGCTATAGGACCATAAGTGGAAGTGCCCTAGGCTCTGTTGCTTTGGTTTTTAGATGTTTCAGGAAACACCATACACTTCTCCTGAGTGTCTGTTGGCAATTTACATCCCGCCCATCAGCATAACAAGGCTCCCAGTTCTCCATGGCCTGTCCTGCCTTTCTGGATTTTACACTTTTTTCAGATGGCCCTTTTGACCGGGGGGAAGTGAGACTTCATTGTAGTGCAGATTTCCTTTGCAAGCTTGCTTGGATGGCCAAAAAGGGCGTATGCGTTTTTTCCTGAATATATTCAGGAAAAAACGCATACGCCCTTTTTGGCCAAGTGCATCATTGTGGACGTTCTGCCTCTTTTCCTATGCTTTCAATGCAATTCCAGTCTACCTCCTGAAATCGGTTTCCTGCAATTCTGCCCCGCTTTCAAGTCCTCTTGGCAGCCTTACTTCAGTATATTTTTGGACGATAGCTGTCATTTATAACTCTGCAGGTTTGTGAATTACAGTGCCCCTGAGCTCCTTTCTTCAACTCGCTTTCTTGTGAGCTGGCCGCAACACCGGAGGATGGCTTCAGGCCCTAATCTGGTTCCGGCACGGCACGCTGAACCTTTGGTTATTTCCTCTTCCTGGTGGGAAATGAGAGTTAAATTTGCCCGTCCAGACACCTCCAGCTAGTCTCTCATTAGTTCTCCTTATTCCTGTTCATCTTCCGCAGAAATTGCAAACTGGGCCAAACAGGAGGTTAAAGGGACTGACTCTCCAAGTCGGGAGAGTGTTAGTAAAGCGTCTGGAATGTTGCACCCGAGTACCAGGGTACGAAAACTGAGACATATTTGAACACGTCTCACGATCACATGGTTGATCATACTCTAGGTTCCACATGCATGTTTTAGCTGAAGGAAGAATACCTTAAACCTGGGTAGTTGAAACCCTTGGAATGGGTACCATGCAATATGACTTCAAAGGGTCTTCATTTGCTCACCGAACCTCTCCAATCCTATCACTGCTGCGTTTATGCCCCTGTACACATGCTTGATTCTCTTTCGGAGACATAGCAATGCATAGGTTTTAAGATACTTACTAGTCAGGTACATTCTTAGGCGTTTAATATGCGGTGTTGAGTCCATTTCGTTGAGTAAGGAGTAGCTCTTGTCTTTTCCATATTTAGCTTAAGGAACTTTATCTGTGCTCATTTCAATCTCTGGTTTTATGCAGCACCCCAACTCACCTTTCCCCTTAAGCAAGCATAAGTTGGTTTTCTAAATTTGAGACCCTGTTCTGTTCTGTAATTCAGTTCCTGTGTAGCCAAGTTTACATTCCGTGTATTAGTGATATCTTATGATGTTTCTTTTTCTGTGTGACTTATTTCAGTTAGAATCATCGTACCTGAATCCACTCATTATGCTGCTACGGGCCTGATGACATAGATTTCATTGCTGAGTGATACTGCATTGTACGTAAGTACCACAAGTTCTTTATCCATTTTTCAGTTTCTGTGATATTGAACTTGAACGGTAAACGAGGTTCTTGTAAACAGAGGCGTCCCAAACTTTGGGGTGGCTGTGTCTTTTTGATTTTAATTTCCCTAAGCTATAGGACCATAAGTGGAAGTGCCCTAGGCTCTGTTGCTTTGTTTCTTAGATGTTTCAGGAAACACCATACACTTCTCCCGAGTGTCTGTTGGCAATTTACATCCCGCCCATCAGCATAACAAGGCTCCCAGTTCTCCATGGCCTGTCCTGCCTTTCTGGATTTTATACTTTTTTCAGATGGCCCTTTTGACCGGGGGGAAGTGAGACTTCATTGTAGTGCAGATTTCCTTTGCAAGCTTGCTTGGTTAGCCAAAAAGGGCGTATGCGTTTTTTCCTGAATATATTCAGGAAAAAACGCATACGCACTTTTTGGCCAATTGCGTCATTGTGGACGTTCTGCCTCTTTTCCTATGCTTTCAATGCAATTCCAGTCTACCTCCTGAAATCGGTTTCCTGCAATTCTGCCCCGCATTCAAGTCCTCTTGGCTGCCTTACTTCAGTATATTTTTGGACGATAGCTGTCATTTATAACTCTGCAGGTTTGTGAATTACAGTGCTCCTGAGCTCCTTTCTTCAACTCGCTTTCTTGTGACCTGGCCGCAACACCGCAGGATGGCTTCAGGCCCTAATCTGGTTCCGGCACGGCACGCTGAGCCTTTGGTTATTTCCTCTTCCTGGTGGGAAATCAGAGTTAAATTTGCGCGTCCAGACACCTCCAGCTAGTCTCTCATTGGTTCTCCCTATTCCTGTTCATCTTCCGCAGAAATTGCAAACTGGGCCAAACAGGAGGTTAAAGGCGCTGACTCTCCAAGTGGGGAGAGTGTTAGTAAAGCGTCTGGAATGTTGCACCCGAGTACCAGGGGAGGAAAACTGAGACATATTTGAACACGTCTCCCTTTCACACGGTTGATCATACTCTGGGTTCCTCATGCATGGTTTAGCTGAAGGAAGAATACCTTAAACCTGGAGAGTTGAGACCCGTGTAATGGGTACCATGCAATATGACAGCAAAGGGTCTTCATTTGCTCACTGAACCTCTCCAATCCTATCACTGCTACGTTTATGCCCCTGTACACACGCTTGATTCTCTTTTGGAGACATAGCAATCCATAGGTTTTAAGATACTTACTAGTCAGGTACATTCTTAGGCGTTTAATATGGGGTGTTGAGTCCATTTCGTTGAGCAAGGAGTAGCTCTTGTCTATTCCATATTTGGCTTAAGGAACTTTATCTGTGCTCATTTCAATCTCTGGTTTTATGCAGCACCCCAACTCACCTTTCCCCTTAAGCAAGCATAAGTTGGTTTTCTAAATTTGAGACCCTGTTCTGTTCTGTAATTCAGTTCCTGTGTAGCCAAGTTTACATTCCGTGTATTAGTGATATCTTATGATGTTTCTTTTTCTGTGTGACTTATTTCAGTTAGAATCATCGTACCTGAATCCACTCATTGTGCTGCTACCGGCCTGATGACATAGATTTCATTGCTGAGTGATACTGCATTGTACGTAAGTACCACAAGTTCTTTATCCATTTTTCACTTTCTGTGATATTGAACTTGTACGGTAAACGAGGTTCTTGTAAACAGAGGCGTCCCAAACTTTGGGGTGGCTGTGTCTTTTTGATTTTAATTTCCCTAATCTATAGGACCAGAAGTGGAAGTGCCCTAGGCTCTGTTGCTTTGTTTCTTAGATGTTTCAGGAAACACCATACACTTTTCCCGAGTGTCTGTTGGCAATTTACATCCCGCCCATCAGCATAACAAGGCTCCCAGTTCTCCATGGCCTGTCCTGCCTTTCTGGATTTTACACTTTTTTCAGATGGCCCTTTTGACCGGGGGGAAGTGAGACTTCATTATAGTGCAGATTTCCTTTGCAAGCTTGCTTGGTTGGCCAAAAAGGGCGTATGCGTTTTTTCCTGAATATATTCAGGAAAAAACGCATACGCCCTTTTTGGCCAAGTGCATCATTGTGGACGTTCTGCCTCTTTTCCTATGCTTTCAATGCAATTCCAGTCTACCTCCTGAAATCGGTTTCCTGCAATTCTGCCCCGCTTTCAAGTCCTCTTGGCTGCCTTACTTCAGTATATTTTTGGACGATAGCTGTCATTTATAACTCTGCAGGTTTGTGAATTACAGTGCTCCTGAGCTCCTTTCTTCAACTCGCTTTCTTTTGAGCTGGCCGCAACACCGCAGGATGGCTTCAGGCCCTCATCTGGTTCCGGCACGGCACGCTGAGCCTTTGGTTAATTCCTCTTCCTGGTGGGAAATGAGAGTTAAATTTGCCCGTCCAGACACCTCCAGCTAGTCTCTCATTGGTTCTCGCTATTCCTGTTCATCTTCCGCAGAAATTGCAAACTGGGCCAAACAGGAGGTTAAAGGGACTGACTCTCCAAGTCGGGAGAGTGTTAGTAAAGCATCTGGAATGTTGCACCCGAGTACCAGGGTACTAAAACTGAGACATATTTGAACACGTCTCCCGATCACTTGGTTGATCATACTCTAGGTTCCACATGCATGTTTTAGCTGAAGGAAGAATACCTTAAACCTGGGTAGTTGAAACCCGTGGAATGGGTACCATGCAATATGACTTCAAAGGGTCTTCATTTGCTCACCGAACCTCTCCAATCCTATCACTGCTGCGTTTATGCCCCTGTACACATGCTTGATTCTCTTTCGGAGACATAGCAATCCATAGGTTTTAAGATACTTACTAGTCAGGTACATTCTTAGGCGTTTAATATGGGGTGTTGAGTCCATTTCGTTGAGCAAGGAGTAGCTCTTGTCTATTCCATATTTGGCTTAAGTTACTTTATCTGTGCTCATTTCAATCTCTGGTTTTATGCAGCACCCCAACTCACTTTTACCCTTAAGCAAGCATAAGTTGGTTTTCTAAATTTGAGACCCTGTTCTGTTCTGTAATTCAGTTCCTGTGTAGCCAAGTTTACATTCCGTGTATTAGTGACATCTTATGATGTTTCTTTTTCTGTGTGACTTATTTCAGTTAGAATCATCGTACCTGAATCCACTCATTATGCTGCTACGGGCCTGATGACATAGATTTCATTGCTGAGTGACACTGCATTGTACGTAAGTACCACAAGTTCTTTATCCATTTTTCACTTTCTGTGATGTTGAACATGTACGGTAAACGAGGTTCTTGTAAACAGAGGCGTCCCAAACTTTGGGGTGGCTGTGTCTTTTTGATTTTAATTTCCCTAAGCTATAGGACCATAAGTGGAAGTGCCCTAGGCTCTGTTGCTTTGGTTTTTAGATGTTTCAGGAAACACCATACACTTCTCCTGAGTGTCTGTTGGCAATTTACATCCCGCCCATCAGCATAACAAGGCTCCCAGTTCTCCATGGCCTGTCCTGCCTTTCTGGATTTTACACTTTTTTCAGATGGCCCTTTTGACCGGGGGGAAGTGAGACTTCATTGTAGTGCAGATTTCCTTTGCAAGCTTGCTTGGATGGCCAAAAAGGGCGTATGCGTTTTTTCCTGAATATATTCAGGAAAAAACGCATACGCCCTTTTTGGCCAAGTGCATCATTGTGGACGTTCTGCCTCTTTTCCTATGCTTTCAATGCAATTCCAGTCTACCTCCTGAAATCGGTTTCCTGCAATTCTGCCCCGCTTTCAAGTCCTCTTGGCAGCCTTACTTCAGTATATTTTTGGACGATAGCTGTCATTTATAACTCTGCAGGTTTGTGAATTACAGTGCCCCTGAGCTCCTTTCTTCAACTCGCTTTCTTGTGACATGGCCGCAACACCGCAGGATGGCTTCAGGCCCTAATCTGGTTCCGGCACGGCACGCTGAACCTTTGGTTATTTCCTCTTCCTGGTGGGAAATGAGAGTTAAATTTGCCCGTCCAGACACCTCCAGCTAGTCTCTCATTAGTTCTCCTTATTCCTGTTCATCTTCCGCAGAAATTGCAAACTGGGCCAAACAGGAGGTTAAAGGGACTGACTCTCCAAGTCGGGAGAGTGTTAGTAAAGCGTCTGGAATGTTGCACCCGAGTACCAGGGTACGAAAACTGAGACATATTTGAACACGTCTCACGATCACATGGTTGATCATACTCTAGGTTCCACATGCATGTTTTAGCTGAAGGAAGAATACCTTAAACCTGGGTAGTTGAAACCCTTGGAATGGGTACCATGCAATATGACTTCAAAGGGTCTTCATTTGCTCACCGAACCTCTCCAATCCTATCACTGCTGCGTTTATGCCCCTGTACACATGCTTGATTCTCTTTCGGAGACATAGCAATGCATAGGTTTTAAGATACTTACTAGTCAGGTACATTCTTAGGCGTTTAATATGCGGTGTTGAGTCCATTTCGTTGAGTAAGGAGTAGCTCTTGTCTTTTCCATATTTAGCTTAAGGAACTTTATCTGTGCTCATTTCAATCTCTGGTTTTATGCAGCACCCCAACTCACCTTTCCCCTTAAGCAAGCATAAGTTGGTTTTCTAAATTTGAGACCCTGTTCTGTTCTGTAATTCAGTTCCTGTGTAGCCAAGTTTACATTCCGTGTATTAGTGATATCTTATGATGTTTCTTTTTCTGTGTGACTTATTTCAGTTAGAATCATCGTACCTGAATCCACTCATTATGCTGCTACGGGCCTGATGACATAGATTTCATTGCTGAGTGATACTGCATTGTACGTAAGTACCACAAGTTCTTTATCCATTTTTCAGTTTCTGTGATATTGAACTTGAACGGTAAACGAGGTTCTTGTAAACAGAGGCGTCCCAAACTTTGGGGTGGCTGTGTCTTTTTGATTTTAATTTCCCTAAGCTATAGGACCATAAGTGGAAGTGCCCTAGGCTCTGTTGCTTTGTTTTTTAGATGTTTCAGGAAACACCATACACTTCTCCCGAGTGTCTGTTGGCAATTTACATCCCGCCCATCAGCATAACAAGGCTCCCAGTTCTCCATGGCCTGTCCTGCCTTTCTGGATTTTACACTTTTTTCAGATGGCCCTTTTGACCGGGTGGAAGTGAGACTTCATTATAGTGCAGATTTCCTTTGCAAGTTTGCTTGGTTGGCCAAAAAGGGCGTATGCGTTTTTTCCTGAATATATTCAGGAAAAAACGCATACGCCCTTTTTGGCCAAGTGCATCATTGTGGACGTTCTGCCTCTTTTCCTATGCTTTCAATACAATTCCAGTCTACCTCCTGAAATCGGTTTCCTGCAATTCTGCCCCGCTTTCAAGTCCTCTTGGCAGCCTTACTTCAGTATATTTTTGGACGATAGCTGTCATTTATAACTCTGCAGGTTTGTGAATTACAGTGCCCCTGAGCTCCTTTCTTCAACTCGCTTTCTTGTGAGCTGGCCGCAACACCGCAGGATGGCTTCAGGCCCTAATCTGGTTCCGGCACGGCACGCTGAGCCTTTGGTTAATTCCTCTTCCTGGTGGGAAATGAGAGTTAAATTTGCCCGTCCAGACACCTCCAGCTAGTCTCTCATTGGTTCTCGCTATTCCTGTTCATCTTCCGCAGAAATTGCAAACTGGGCCAAACAGGAGGTTAAAGGGACTGACTCTCCAAGTCGGGAGAGTTTTAGTAAAGCGTCTGGAATGTTGCACCCGAGTACCAGCGTACGAAAACTCAGACATATTTGAACACGTCTCCCGATCACATGGTTGAGCATACTCTAGGATCCACATGCATGTTTTAGCTGAAGGAAGAATACCTTAAACCTGGACAGTGAGACCCGTGTAATGGGTACCATGCAGTATGACTTCAAAGGGTCTTCATTTGCTCACCGAACCTCTCCAATCCTATCACTGCTGCGTTTATGCCCCTGTACACATGCTTGATTCTCTTCCGGAGACATAGCAATCCATAGGTTTTAAGATATTACTAGTCAGGTACATTCTTAGGCGTTTAATATACGGTGTTGAGTCCATTTTGTTGAGCAAGGAGTAGCTCTTGTCTATTCCATATTTGGCTTAAGGAACTTTATCTGTGCTCATTTCAATCTGTGGTTTTATGCAGCACCCCAACTCACCTTTCCCCTTAAGCAAGCATAAGTTGGTTTTCTAAATTTGAGACCCTGTTCTGTTCTGTAATTCAGTTCCTGTGTAGCCAAGTTTACATTCCGTTTATTAGTGATATCTTATGATGTTTCTTTTTCTGTGTGACTTATTTCAGTTAGAATCATCATACTTGAATCCACTCATTATGCTGCTACGGGCCTGATGACATATATTTCATTGCTGAGTGATACTGCATTGTACGTAAGTACCACAAGTTCTTTATCCATTTTTCACTTTCTGTGATATTGAACTTGTACGGTAAACGAGGTTCTTGTAAACAGAGGCGTCCCAAACTTTGGGGTGGCTGTGTCTTTTTGATTTTAATTTCACTAAGCTATAGGACCATAAGTGGAAGTGCCCTAGGCTCTGTTGCTTTGTTTTTTAGATGTTTCAGGAAACACCATACACTTCTCCCAAGTGTCTGTTGGCAATTTACATACCGCCCATCAGCATAACAAGGCTCCCAGTTCTCCATGGCCTGTCCTGCCTTTCTGGATTTTACACTTTTTTCAAATGGCCCTTTTGACCGGGGGGAAGTGAGACTTCATTGTAGTGCAGATTTCCTTTGCAAGCTTGCTTGGTTGGCCAAAAAGGGCGTATGCGTTTTTTCCTGAATATATTCAGGAAAAAACGCATACGCCCTTTTTGGCCAAGTGCATCATTGTGGACGTTCTGTCTCTTTTCCTATGCTTTCAATGCAATTCCAGTCTACCTCCTGAAATCGGTTTCCTGCAATTCTGCCCCGCTTTCAAGTCCTCTTGGCAGCCTTACTTCAGTATATTTTTGGACGATAGCTGTCATTTATAACTCTGCAGGTTTGTGAATTACAGTGTCCCTGAGCTCCTTTCTTCAACTTGCTTTCTTGTGACCTGGCCGCAACACCGCAGGATGGCTTCAGGCCCTAATCTGGTTCCGGCACGGCACGCTTAGCCTTTGGTTAATTCCTCTTCCTGGTGGGAAATGAGAGTTAAATTTGCCCGTCCAGACACCTCCAGCTAGTCTCTCATTGGTTCTCGCTATTCCTGTTCATCTTCCGCAGAAATTGCAAACTGGGCCAAACAGGAGGTTAAATGGACTGACTCTCCAAGTTGGGAAAGTGTTAGTAAAGCGTCTGGAATGTTGCACCCGAGTACCAGGGTATGAAAACTGAGACATATTTTAACACATCTCCCGTTCACATGGTTGATCATACTCTGTGTTCCCCATGCATGTTTTAGCTGAAGGAAGAATACCTTAAACCTGGGTAGTTGAAACCCGTGGAATGGGTACCATGCAATATGACTTCAAACGGTCTTCATTTGCTCACCTAACCTCTCCAATCCTATCACTGCTGCGTTTATGCCCCTGTACACACGCTTGATTCTCTTTTGGAGACATAGCAATCCATAGGTTTTAAGATACTTACTAGTCAGGTACATTCTTAGGCGTTTAATATGGGGTGTTGAGTCCATTTCGTTGAGCAAGGAGTAGCTCTTGTCTATTCCATATTTGGCTTAAGGAACTTTATCTGTGCTCATTTCAATCTCTGGTTTTATGCAGCACCCCAACTCACCTTTACCCTAAAGCAAGCATATGTTGCTTTTCTAAATTTGAGACCCTGTTCTGTTTTGGAATTCAGTTCCTGTGTAGCAAAGTTTACATTCCGTGTATTAGTGATATCTTATGATGTTTCTTTTTCTGTGTGACTTATTTCAGTTAGAATCATCGTACCTGAATCCACTCATTATGCTGCTACGGGCCTGATGACATAGATTTCATTGCTGAGTGATACTGCATTGTACGTAAGTACCACA
This sequence comes from Pseudorca crassidens, assembly GCF_039906515.1. Taxonomy (NCBI): domain Eukaryota; kingdom Metazoa; phylum Chordata; class Mammalia; order Artiodactyla; family Delphinidae; genus Pseudorca; species Pseudorca crassidens. Next base: position 106,888,577 of record NC_090301.1, read on the forward strand.
AGTTCTTTATCCATTTTTCAGTTTCTGTGATATTGAACTTGAACGGTAAACGAGGTTCTTGTAAACAGAGGCGTCCCAAACTTTGGGGTGGCTGTGTCTTTTTGATTTTAATTTCCCTAAGCTATAGGACCATAAGTGGAAGTGCCCTAGGCTCTGTTGCTTTGTTTCTTAGATGTTTCAGGAAACACCATACACATCTCCCAAGTGTCTGTTGGCAATTTACATCCCGCCCATCAGCATAACAAGGCTCCCAGTTCTCCATGGCCTGTCCTGCCTTTCTGGATTTTACACTTTTTTCAGATGGCCCTTTTGACCGGGGGGAAGTGAGACTTCATTGTAGTGCAGATTTCCTTTGCAAGCTTGCTTGGTTGGCCAAAAAGGGCGTATGCGTTTTTTCCTGAATATATTCAGGAAAAAACGCATACGCCCTTTTTGACCAAGTGCATCATTGTGGACGTTCTGCCTCTTTTCCTATGCTTTCAATGCAATTCCAGTCTACCTCCTGAAATCGGTTTCCTGCAATTCTGCCCCGCTTTCAAGTCCTCTTGGCAGCCTTACTTCAGTATATTTTTGGACGATAGCTGTCATTTATAACTCTGCAGGTTTGTGAATTACAGTGCCCCTGAGCTCCTTTCTTCAACTCGCTTTCTTGTGAGCTGGCCGCAACACCGCAGGATGGCTTCAGGCCCTAATCTGGTTCCGGCACGGCACGCTGAGCCTTTGGTTAATTCCTCTTCCTGGTGGGAAATGAGAGTTAAATTTGCCCGTCCAGACACCTCCAGCTAGTCTCTCATTGGTTCTCCCTATTCCTGTTCATCTTCCGCAGAAATTGCAAACTGGGCCAAACAGGAGGTTAAAGGGACTGACTCTCCAAGTCGGGAGAGTGTTAGTAAAGCGTCTGGAATGTTGCACCCGAGTACCAGGGGAGGATAACTGAGACATATTTGAACACGTCTCCCGATCACATGGTTGATCATACTCTAGGTTCCACATGCATGTTTTAGCTGAAGGAAGAATACCTTAAACCTGGGTAGTTGAAACCCGTGGAATGGGTACCATGCAATATGACTTCAAAGGGTCTTCATTTGCTCACTGAACCTCTCCAATCCTATCACTGCTGCGTTTATGCCCCTGTACACATGCTTGATTCTCTTTCAGAGACATAGCAATCCATAGGTTTTAAGATACTTACTAGTCAGGTACATTCTTAGGCGTTTAATATGCGGTGTTGAGTCCATTTCGTTGAGCAAGGAGTAGCTCTTGTCTATTCCATATTTGGCTTAAGGAACTTTATCTGTGCTCATTTCAATCTCTGGTTTTATGCAGCACCCCAACTCACCTTTCCCCTTAAGCAAGCATAAGTTGGTTTTCTAAATTTGAGACCCTGTTCTGTTTTGGAATTCAGTTCCTGTGTAGCCAAGTTTACATTCCGTGTATTACTGATATCTTATGATGTTTCTTTTTCTGTGTGACTTATTTCAGTTAGAATCATCATACCTGAATCCACTCATTGTGCTGCTAAGGGCCTGATGACATAGATTTCATTGCTGAGTGATATTGCTTTGTAAGTAAATACTACAACTTCTTTATCCATTTTTCACTTTCTGCTATGTTGAACTTGTACTGTAAACGAGGTTCTTGTAAACAGAGGCGTCCCAAACTATGGGGTGGCTGTGTCTTTTTGATTTTAATTTCCCTAAGCTATAGGACCATAAGTGGAAGTGCCCTAGGCTCTGTTGCTGTGTTTTTTAGATGTTTCAGGAAACACCATACACTTCTCCCGAGTGTCTGTTGGCAATTTACATCCCGCCCATCAGCATAACAAGGCTCCCAGTTCTCCATGGCCTGTCCTGCCTTTCTGGATTTTACACTTTTTTCAGATGGCCCTTTTGACCGGGGGGAAGTGAGACTTCATTGTAGTGCAGATTTCCTTTGCAAGCTTGCTTGGTTGACCAAAAAGGGCGTATGCGTTTTTTCCTGAATATATTCAGGAAAAAACGCATACGCCCTTTTTGGCCAAGTGCATCATTGTGGACGTTCTGCCTCTTTTCCTATGCTTTCAATGCAATTCCAGTCTACCTCCTGAAATCGGTTTCCTGCAATTCTGCCCCGCTTTCAAGTCCTCTTGGCAGCCTTACTTCAGTATATTTTTGGACGATAGCTGTCATTTATAACTCTGCAGGTTTGTGAATTACAGTGCTCCTGAGCTCCTTTCTTCAACTCGCTTTCTTGTGACCTGGCCACAACACCACAGGATGGCTTCAGGCCCTAATCTGGTTCCGGCACGGCACGCTGAGCCTTTGGTTAATTCCTCTTCCTGGTGGAAAATGAGAGTTAAATTTGCCCGTCCAGACACCTCCAGCTAGTCTCTCATTGGTTCTCGCTATTCCTGTTCATCTTCCGCAGAAATTGCAAACTGGGCCAAACAGGAGGTTAAAGGGACTGACTCTCCAAGTGGGGAGAGTGTTAGTAAAGCGTCTGGAATGTTGCACCCGAGTACCAGGGTACGAAAACTGAGACATATTTGAACACGTCTCCCGATCACATGCTTGATCATACTCTAGGTTCCACATGCATGTTTTAGCTGAAGGAAGAATACCTTAAACCTGGGTAGTTGAAACCCGTGGAATGGGTACCATGCAATATGACTTCAAAGGGTCTTCATTTGCTCACCGAACCTCTCCATTCCTATCACTGCTGCGTTTATGCCCCTGTACACATGCTTGATTCTCTTTCGGAGACATAGCAATCTATAGGTTTTAAGATACTTACTAGTCAGGTACATTCTTAGGCGTTTAATATGCGGTGTTGAGTCCATTTCGTTGAGCAAGGAGTAGCTCTTGTCTATTCCATATTTGGCTTAAGGAACTTTATCTGTGCTCATTTCAATCTCTGGTTTTATGCAGCACCCCAACTCACCTTTCCCCTTAAGCAAGCATAAGTTGGTTTTCTAAATTTGAGACCCTGTTCTGTTCTGTAATTCAGTTCCTGTGTAGCCAAGTTTACATTCCGTGTATTACTGATATCTTATGATGTTTCTTTTTCTGTGTGACTTATTTCAGTTAGAATCATCGTACCTGAATCCACTCATTGTGCTGCTAAGGGCCTGATGACATAGATTTCATTGCTGAGTGATATTGCTTTGTAAGTAAATACCACAACTTCTTTATCCATTTTTCACTTTCTGCGATGTTGAACTTGTACTGTAAACGAGGTTCTTGTAAACAGAGCCGTTCCAAACTTTGGGGTGGCTGTGTCTTTTTGATTTTAATTTCCCTAAGCTATAGGACCATAAGTGGAAGTGCTCTAGGCTCTGTTGCTTTGTTTTTTAGATATTTCAGGAAACACCATACACTTCTCCCGAGTGTCTGTTGGCAATTTACATCCCGCCCATCAGCATAACAAGGCTCCCAGTTCTCCATGGCCTGTCCTGCCTTTCTGGATTTTACACTTTTTTCAGATGGACCTTTTGACCGGGGTGAAGTGAGACTTCATTGTAGTGCAGATTTCCTTTGCAAGCTTGCTTGGTTGGCCAAAAAGGGCGTATGCGTTTTTTCCTGAATATATTCAGGAAAAAACGCATACGCCCTTTTTGGCCAAATGCATCATTGTGGACGCTCTGCCTCTTTTCCTATGCTTTCAATGCAATTCCAGTCTACCTCCTGAAATCGGTTTCCTGCAATTCTGCCCCGCTTTCAAGTCCTCTTGGCAGCCTTACTTCAGTATATTTTTGGACGATAGCTGTCATTTATAACTCTGCAGGTTTGTGCATTACAGTGCCCCTGAGCTCCTTTCTTCAACTCGCTTTCTTGTGACCTGGCCGCAACACCGCAGGATGGCTTCAGGCCCTAATCTGGTTCCGGCACGGCACGCTGAGCCTTTGGTTAATTCCTCTTCCTGGTGGGAAATGAGAGTTAAATTTGCCCGTCCAGACACCTCCAGCTAGTCTCTCATTGGTTCTCCCTATTCCTGTTCATCTTCCGCAGAAATTGCAAACTGGGCCAAACAGGAGGTTAAAGGGACTGACTCTCCAAGTGGGGAGAGTGTTAGTAAAGCGTCTGGAATGTGGCACCCGAGTACCAGGGGAGGAAAACTGAGACATATTTGAACACGTCTCCCGTTCACACGGTTGATCATACCCTGGGTTCCACATGCATGTTTTAGCTGAAGGAAGAATACCTTAAACCTGGAGAGTTGAGACCCGTGGAATGGGTACCATGCAATATGACTTCAAAGGGTCTTCATTTGCTCACCGAACCTCTCCAATCCTATCACTGCTGCGTTTATGCCCCTGTACACACGCTTGATTCTCTTTTGGAGACATAGCAATCCATAGGTTTTAAGATACTTACTAGTCAGGTACATTCTTAGGCGTTTAATATGCGGTGTTGAGTCCATTTCGTTGAGCAAGGAGTAGCTCTTGTCTATTCCATATTTGGCTTAAGGAACTTTATCTGTGCTCATTTCAATCTCTGGTTTTATGCAGCACCCCAACTCACCTTTCCCCTTAAGCAAGCATAAGTTGGTTTTCTAAATTTGAGACCCTGTTCTGTTCTGTAATTCAGTTCCTGTGTAGCCAAGTTTACATTCCGTGTATTACTGATATCTTATGATGTTTCTTTTTCTGTGTGACTTATTTCAGTTAGAATCATCGTACCTGAATCCACTCATTGTGCTGCTAAGGGCCTGATGACATAGATTTCATTGCTGAGTGATATTGCTTTGTAAGTAAATACCACAACTTCTTTATCCATTTTTCACTTTCTGCGATGTTGAACTTGTACTGTAAACGAGGTTCTTGTAAACAGAGCCGTTCCAAACTTTGGGGTGGCTGTGTCTTTTTGATTTTAATTTCCCTAAGCTATAGGACCATAAGTGGAAGTGCTCTAGGCTCTGTTGCTTTGTTTTTTAGATATTTCAGGAAACACCATACACTTCTCCCGAGTGTCTGTTGGCAATTTACATCCCGCCCATCAGCATAACAAGGCTCCCAGTTCTCCATGGCCTGTCCTGCCTTTCTGGATTTTACACTTTTTTCAGATGGACCTTTTGACCGGGGTGAAGTGAGACTTCATTGTAGTGCAGATTTCCTTTGCAAGCTTGCTTGGTTGGCCAAAAAGGGCGTATGCGTTTTTTCCTGAATATATTCAGGAAAAAACGCATACGCCCTTTTTGGCCAAATGCATCATTGTGGACGCTCTGCCTCTTTTCCTATGCTTTCAATGCAATTCCAGTCTACCTCCTGAAATCGGTTTCCTGCAATTCTGCCCCGCTTTCAAGTCCTCTTGGCAGCCTTACTTCAGTATATTTTTGGACGATAGCTGTCATTTATAACTCTGCAGGTTTGTGCATTACAGTGCCCCTGAGCTCCTTTCTTCAACTCGCTTTCTTGTGACCTGGCCGCAACACCGCAGGATGGCTTCAGGCCCTAATCTGGTTCCGGCACGGCACGCTGAGCCTTTGGTTAATTCCTCTTCCTGGTGGGAAATGAGAGTTAAATTTGCCCGTCCAGACACCTCCAGCTAGTCTCTCATTGGTTCTCCCTATTCCTGTTCATCTTCCGCAGAAATTGCAAACTGGGCCAAACAGGAGGTTAAAGGGACTGACTCTCCAAGTCGGGAGAGTGTTAGTAAAGCGTCTGGAATGTTGCACCCGAGTACCAGGGGAGGAAAACTGAGACATATTTGAACACATCTCCCGTTCACACGGTTGATCATACCCTGGGTTCCACATGCATGTTTTAGCTGAAGGAAGAATACCTTAAACCTGGAGAGTTGAGACCCGTGGAATGGGTACCATGCAATATGACTTCAAAGGGTCTTCATTTGCTCACCGAACCTCTCCAATCCTATCACTGCTGCGTTTATGCCCCTGTACACACGCTTGATTCTCTTTTGGAGACATAGCAATCCATAGGTTTTAAGATACTTACTAGTCAGGTACATTCTTAGGCGTTTAATATGCGGTGTTGAGTCCATTTCGTTGAGCAAGGAGTAGCTCTTGTCTATTCCATATTTGGCTTAAGGAACTTTATCTGTGCTCATTTCAATCTCTGGTTTTATGCAGCACCCCAACTCACCTTTACCCTTAAGAAAGCATAAGTTGGTTTTCTAAATTTGAGACACTGTTCTGTTCTGTAATTCAGTTCCTGTGTAGCCAAGTTTACATTCCGTGTATTAGTGATATCTTATGATGTTTCTTTTTCTGTGTGACTTATTTCAGTTAGAATCATCGTACCTGAATCCACTCATTGTGCTGCTATGGGCCTGATGACATAGATTTCATTGCTGAGTGATACTGCATTGTACGTAAGTACCACAAGTTCTTTATCCATTTTTCACTTTCTGTGATATTGAACTTGTACGGTAAACGAGGTTCTTGTAAACAGAGGCGTCCCAAACTTTGGGGTGGCTGTGTCTTTTTGATTTTAATTTCCCTAAGCTATAGGACCATAAGTGGAAGTGCCATAGGCTCTGTTGCTTTGTTTCTTAGATGTTTCAGGAAACACCATACACTTCTCCCGAGTGTCTGTTGGCAATTTACATCCCGCCCATCAGCATAACAAGGCTCCCAGTTCTCCATGGCCTGTCCTGCCTTTCTGGATTTTACACTTTTTTCAGATGGTCCTTTTGACCGGGGGGAAGTGAGACTTCATTATACTGCAGATTTCCTTTGCAAGCTTGCTTGGTTGGCCAAAAAGGGCATATGCGTTTTTTCCTGAATATATTCAGGAAAAAACGCATACGCCCTTTTTGGCCAAGTGCATCATTGTGGACGTTCTGCCTCTTTTCCTATGCTTTCAATGCAATTCCAGTCTACCTCCTGAAATCGGTTTCCTGCAATTCTGCCCCGCTTTCACGTCCTCTTGGCTGCCTTACTTCAGTATATTTTTGGACGATAGCTGTCATTTATAACTCTGCAGGTTTGTGAATTACAGTGCCCCTGAGCTCCTTTCTTCAACTCGCTTTCTTGTGAGCTGGCCGCAACACCGGAGGATGGCTTCAGGCCCTCATCTGGTTCCGGCACGGCACGCTGAGCCTTTGGTTAATTCCTCTTCTTGGTGGGAAATGAGAGTTAAATTTGCCCGTCCGGACACCTCCAGCTAGTCTCTCATTGGTTCTCCCTATTCCTGTTCATCTTCCGCAGAAATTGCAAACTGGGCCAAACAGGAGGTTAAAGGCGCTGACTCTCCAAGTGGGGAGAGTGTTAGTAAAGCGTCTGGAATGTTGCACCCGAGTACCAGGGGAGGAAAACTGAGACATATTTGAACACGTCTCCCGTTCACACGGTTGATCATACTCTGGGTTCCACATGCATGTTTTAGCTGAAGGAAGAATACCTTAAACCTGGGTAGTTGAAACCCGTGGAATGGGTACCATGCAATATGACTTCAAAGGGTCTTCATTTGCTCACCGAATCTCTCCAATCCTATCACTGCTGCCTTTATGCCCCTGTACACATGCTTGATTCTCTTTCGGAGACATAGCAATCCATAGGTTTTAAGATACTTACTAGTCAGGTACATTCTTAGGCGTTTAATATACGGTGTTGAGTCCATTTCATTGAGCAAGGAGTAGCTCTTGTCTATTCCATATTTGGCTTAAGGAACTTTATCTGTGCTCATTTCAATCTCTGGTTTTATGCAGCACCCCAACTCACCTTTCCCCTTAAGCAAGCATAAGTTGGTTTTCTAAATTTGAGACCCTGTTCTGTTCTGTAATTCAGTTCCTGTGTAGCCAAGTTTACATTCCGTGTATTACTGATATCTTATGATGTTTCTTTTTCTGTGTGACTTATTTCAGTTAGAATCATCGTACCTGAATTCACTCATTGTGCTGCTAAGGGCCTGATGACATAGATTTCATTGCTGAGTGATATTGCTTTGTAAGTAAATACTACAACTTCTTTATCCATTTTTCACTTTCTGCTATGTTGAACTTGTACTGTAAACGAGGTTCTTGTAAACAGAGGCGTCCCAAACTATGGGGTGGCTGTGTCTTTTTGATTTTAATTTCCCTAAGCTATAGGACCATAAGTGGAAGTGCCCTAGGCTCTGTTGCTTTGTTTTTTAGATGTTTCAGGAAACACCATACACTTCTCCCGAGTGTCTGTTGGCAATTTACATCCCGCCCATCAGCATAACAAGGCTCCCAGTTCTCCATGGCCTGTCCTGCCTTTCTGGATTTTACACTTTTTTCAGATGGCCCTTTTGACCGGGGGGAAGTGAGATTTCATTGTAGTGCAGATTTCCTTTGCAAGCTTGCTTGGTTGGCCAAAAAGGGCGTATGCGTTTTTTCCTGAATATATTCAGGAAAAAACGCATACGCCCTTTTTGGCCAAGTGCATCATTGTGGACGTTCTGCCTCTTTTCCTATGCTTTCAATGCAATTCCAGTCTACCTCCTGAAATCGGTTTCCTGCAATTCTGCCCCGCTTTCAAGTCCTCTTGGCAGCCTTACTTCAGTATATTTTTGGACGATAGCTGTCATTTATAACTCTGCAGGTTTGTGAATTACAGTGCCCCTGAGCTCCTTTCTTCAACTCGCTTTCTTGTGAGCTGGCCGCAACACCGCAGGATGGCTTCAGGCCCTAATCTGGTTCCGGCACGGCACGCTGAGCCTTTGGTTAATTCCTCTTCCTGGTGGGAAATGAGAGTTAAATTTGCCCGTCCAGACACCTCCAGCTAGTCTCTCATTGGTTCTCCCTATTCCTGTTCATCTTCTGCAGAAATTGCAAACTGGGCCAAACAGGAGGTTAAAGGCGCTGACTCTCCAAGTGGGGAGAGTGTTAGTAAAGCGTCTGGAATGTTGCACCCGAGTACCAGGGGAGGAAAACTGAGACATATTTGAACACGTCTCCCGATCACACGGTTGATCATACTCTAGGTTCCACATGCATGTTTTAGCTGAAGGAAGAATACCTTAAACCTGGAGAGTTGAGACCCGTGGAATGGGTACCATGCAATATGACTTCAAAGGGTCTTCATTTGCTCACCGAACCTCTCCAATCCTATCACTGCTGCGTTTATGCCCCTGTACACACGCTTGATTCTCTTTTGGAGACATAGCAATCCATAGGTTTTAAGATACTTACTAGTCAGGTACATTCGTAGGCATTTAATATGGGGTGTTGAGTCCATTTCGTTGAGCAAGGAGTAGCTCTTGTCTATTCCATATTTGGCTTAAGGAACTTTATCTGTGCTCATTTCAATCTCTGGTTTTATGCAGCACCCCAACTCACCTTTCCCCTTAAGCAAGCATAAGTTGGTTTTCTAAATTTGAGACCCTGTTCTGTTCTGTAACTCAGTTCCTGTGTAGCCAAGTTTAAATTCCGTGTATTAGTGATATCTTATGATGTTTCTTTTTCTGTGTGACTTATTTCAGTTAGAATCATCGTACCTGAATCCACTCATTATGCTGCTACGGGCCTGATGACATAGATTTCATTGCTGAGTGATACTGCATTGTACGTAAGTACCACAAGTTCTTTATCCATTTTTCACTTTCTGTGATATTGAACTTGTACGGTAAACGAGGTTCTTGTAAACAGAGGCGTCCCAAACTTTGGGATGGCTGTGTCTTTTTGATTTTAATTTCCCTAAGCTATAGGACCATAAGTGGAAGTGCCCTAGGCTCTGTTGCTTTGTTTTTTAGATGTTTCAGGAAACACCATACACTTCTCCCGAGTGTCTGTTGGCAATTTACATCCCACCCATCAGCATAACAAGGCTCCCAGTTCTCCATGGCCTGTCCTGCCTTTCTGGATTTTACACTTTTTTCAGATGGCCCTTTTGACCGGGGGGAAGTGAGACTTCATTGTAGTGCAGATTTCCTTTGCAAGCTTGCTTGGTTGGCCAAAAAGGGCGTATGCGTTTTTTCCTGAATATATTCAGGAAAAAACTCATACGCCCTTTTTGGCCAAGTGCATCATTGTGGACGTTCTGCCTCTTTTCCTATGCTTTCAATACAATTCCAGTCTACCTCCTGAAATTGGTTTCCTGCAATTCTGCCCCGCTTTCAAGTCCTCTTGGCAGCCTTACTTCAGTATATTTTTGGACGATAGCTGTCATTTATAACTCTGCAGGTTAGTGAATTACAGTGCCCCTGAGCTCCTTTCTTCAACTCGCTTTCTTGTGACCTGTCCGCAACACCGCAGGATGGCTTCAGGCCTTAATCTGGTTTCGGCACGGCACACTGAGCCTTTGGTTAATTCCTCTTCCTGGTGGGAAATGAGAGTTAAATTTGCCCGTCCGGACACCTCCAGCTAGTCTCTCATTGGTTCTCCCTATTCCTGTTCATCTTCCGCAGAAATTGCAAACTGGGCCAAACAGCAGGTTAAAGGCGCTGACTCTCCAAGTGGGGAGAGTGTTAGTAAAGCGTCTGGAATGTTGCACCCGAGTACCAGGGGAGGAAAACTGAGACATATTTGAACACGTCTCCCGTTCACACGGTTGATCATACTCTGGGTTCCACATGCATGTTTTAGCTGAAGGAAGAATACCTTAAACCTGGGTAGTTGAAACCCGTGGAATGGGTACCATGCAATATGACTTCAAAGGGTCTTCATTTGCTCACCGAACCTCTCCAATCCTATCACTGCTGCGTTTATGCCCCTGTACACATGCTTGATTCTCTTTCGGAGACATAGCAATCCATAGGTTTTAAGATACTTACTAGTCAGGTACATTCTTAGGCGTTTAATATACGGTGTTGAGTCCATTTCGTTGAGCAAGGAGTAGCTCTTGTCTATTCCATATTTGGCTTAAGGAACTTTATCTGTGCTCATTTCAATCTCTGGTTTTATGCAGCACCCCAACTCACCTTTCCCCTTAAGCAAGCATAAGTTGGTTTTCTAAATTTGAGACCCTGTTCTGTTTTGGAATTCAGTTCCTGTGTAGCCAAGTTTACATTCCGTGTATTAGTGATATCTTATGATGTTTCTTTTTCTGTGTGACTTATTTCAGTTAGAATCATCGTACCTGAATCCACTCATTATGCTGCTATGGGCCTGATGACATAGATTTCATTGCTGAGTGATACTGCATTGTACGTAAGTACCACAAGTTCTTTATCCATTTTTCACTTTCTGTGATATTGAACTTGTACGGAAAACGAGGTTCTTGTAAACAGAGGCGTCCCAAACTTTGGGATGGCTGTGTCTTTTTGATTTTAATTTCCCTAGGCTATAGGACCATAAGTGGAAGTGCCCTAGGCTCTGTTGCTTTGTTTTTTAGATGTTTCAGGAAACACCATACACTTCTCCCGAGTGTCTGTTGGCAATTTACATCCCGCCCATCAGCATAACAAGGCTCCCAGTTCTCCATGGCCTGTCCTGCCTTTCTGGATTTTACACTTTTTTCAGATGGCCCTTTTGACCGGGAGGAAGTGAGACCTCATTGTAGTGCAGATTTCCTTTGCAAGCTTGCTTGGTTTTCCAAAAAGGGCGTATGCGTTTTTTCCTGAATATATTCAGGAAAAAACTCATACGCCCTTTTTGGTCAAGTGCATCATTGTGGACGTTCTGCCTCTTTTCCTATGCTTTCAATACAATTCCAGTCTACCTCCTGAAATCGGTTTCCTGCAATTCTGCCCCGCTTTCAAGTCCTCTTGGCAGCCTTACTTCAGTATATTTTTGGACGATAGCTGTAACTTATAACTCTGCAGGTTTGTGAATTACAGTGCCCCTGAGCTCCTTTCTTCAACTCGCTTTCTTTTGAGCTGGCCGCAACACCACAGGATGGCTTCAGGCCCTAATCTGGTTCCGGCACGGCACGCTGAGCCTTTGGTTAATTCCTCTTCCTGGTGGGAAATGAGAGTTAAATTTGCCCGTCCAGACACCTCCAGCTAGTCTCTCATTGGTTCTCCCTATTCCTGTTCATCTTCCGCAGAAATTGCAAACTGGGCCAAACAGGAGGTTAAAGGGACTGACTCTCCAAGTCGGGAGAGTGTTAGTAAAGCGTCTGGAATGTTGCACCCGAGTACCAGGGTACGAAAACTGAGACATATTTGAACACGTCTCCCTTTAACACGGTTGATCATACCCTGGGTTCCACATGCATGTTTTAGCTGAAGGAAGAATACCTTAAACCTGGAGAGTTGAGACCCGTGGAATGGGTACCATGCAATATGACTTCAAAGGGTCTTCATTTGCTCACCGAACCTCTCCAATCCTATCACTGCTGTGTTTATGCCCCTGTACACACGCTTGATTCTCTTTTGGAGACATAGCAATCCATAGGTTTAAGATACTTACTAGTCAGGTACATTCTTAGGCGTTTAATATGGGGTGTTGAGTCCATTTCGTTGAGCAAGGAGTAGCTCTTGTCTATTCCATATTTGGCTTAAGAAACTTTATCTGTGCTCATTTCAATCTCTGGTTTTATGCAGCACCCCAACTCACCTTTCCCCTTAAGCAAGCATAAGTTGGTTTTCTAAATTTGAGACCCTGTTCTGTTCTGTAATTCAGTTCCTGTGTAGCCAAGTTTACATTCCGTGTATTAGTGATATCTTATGATGTTTCTTTTTCTGTGTGACTTATTTCAGTTAGAATCATCGTACCTGAATCCACTCATTGTGCTGCTATGGGCCTGGTGACATAGATTTCATTGCTGAGTGATACTGCATTGTACGTAAGTACCACAAGTTCTTTATCCATTTTTCACTTTCTGTGATATTGAACTTGTACGGTAAACGAGGTTCTTGTAAACAGAGGCGTCCCAAACTTTGGGGTGGCTGTGTCTTTTTGATTTTAATTTCCCTAAGCTATAGGACCATAAGTGGAAGTGCCATAGGCTCTGTTGCTTTGTTTCTTAGATGTTTCAGGAAACACCATACACTTCTTCGGAGTGTCTGTTGGCAATTTACATCCCGCCCATCAGCATAACAAGGCTCCCAGTTCTCCATGGCCTGTCCTTCCTTTCTGGATTTTACACTTTTTTCAGATGGCCCTTTTGACCGGGGGGAAGTGAGACTTCATTATAGTGCAGATTTCCTTTGCAAGCTTGCTTGGATGGCCAAAAAGGGCGTATGCGTTTTTTCCTGAATATATTCAGGAAAAAACGCATACGCCCTTTTTGGCCAAGTGCATCATTGTGGACGTTCTGCCTCTTTTCCTATGCTTTCAATGCAATTCCAGTCTACCTCCTGAAATCGGTTTCCTGCAATTCTGCCCCGCTTTCAAGTCCTCTTGGCTGCCTTACTTCAGTATATTTTTGGACTATAGCTGTCATTTATAACTCTGCAGGTTTGTGAATTACAGTGCCCCTGAGCTCCTTTCTTCAACTCGCTTTCTTGTGAGCTGGCCGCAACACCGCAGGATGGCTTCAGGCCCTAATCTGTTTCCGGCACGGCACGCTGAGCCTTTGGTTAATTCCTCTTCCTGGTGGGAAATGAGAGTTAAATTTGCCCGTCCAGACACCTCCAGCTAGTCTCTCATTGGTTCTCCCTATTCCTGTTCATCTTCCGCAGAAATTGCAAACTGGGCCAAACAGGAGGTTAAAGGCGATGACTCTCCAAGTGGGGAGAGTGTTAGTAAAGCGTCTGGAATGTTACACCCGAGTACCAGGGGAGGAAAACTGAGACATATTTAAACATGTCTCCCGATCACACGGTTGATCATACTCTAGGTTCCACATGCATGTTTTAGCTGAAGGAAGAGTACCTTAAACCTGCGTAGTTGAAACCCGTGGAATGGGTACCATGCAATATGACTTCAAAGGGTCTTCATTTGCTCACCGAACCTCTCCGATCCTATCACTGCTGCGTTTATGCCCCTGTACACACGCTTGATTCACTTTTGGAGACATAGCAATCCATAGGTTTTAAGATACTTACTAGTCAGGTACATTCTTAGGCGTTTAATATGGGGTGTTGAGTCCATTTCGTTGAGCAAGGAGTAGCTCTTGTTTATTCCATATTTGGCTTAAGGAACTTTATCTGTGCTCATTTCAATCTCTGGTTTTATGCAGCACCCCAACTCACCTTTCCCCTTAAGCAAGCATAAGTTGGTTTTCTAAATTTGAGACCCTCTTCTGTTTTGGAATTCAGTTCCTGTGTAGCCAAGTTTACATTCTGTGTATTACTGATATCTTATGATGTTTCTTTTTCTGTGTGACTTATTTCAGTTAGAATCATCGTACCTGAATCCACTCATTATGCTGCTACGGGCCTGATGACATAGATTTCATTGCTGAGTGATACTGCATTGTACATAAGTACCACAAGTTCTTTATCCATTTTTCACTTTCTGTGATACTGAACTTGTACGGTAAACGAGGTTCTTGTAAACAGAGGCGTCCCAAACTTTGGGGTGGCTGTGTCTTTTTGATTTTAATTTCCCTAAGCTATAGGACCATAAGTGGAAGTGCCCTAGGCTCTGTTGCTTTGTTTTTTAGATGTTTCAGGAAACACCATACACTTCTCCCGAGTGTCTGTTGGCAATTTACATCCCGCCCATCAGCATAACAAGGCTCCCAGTTCTCCATGGCCTGTCCTGCCTTTCTGGATTTTACACTTTTTTCAGATGGCCTTTTTTACCGGGGGAAGTGAGACTTCATTGTAGTGCAGATTTCCTTTGCAAGCTTGCTTGGTTGGCCAAAAAGGGCGTATGCGTTTTTTCCTGAATATATTCAGGAAAAAACGCATACGCCCTTTTTGGCCAAGTGCATCATTGTGGACGTTCTGCCTCTTTTCCTATGCTTTCAATGCAATTCCAGTCTACCTCCTGAAATCGGATTCCTGCAATTCTGCCCCGCTTTCAACTCCTCTTGGCAGCCTTACTTCAGTATATTTTTGGATGGGAGCTGTCATTTATAACTCTGCAGGTTTGTGAATTACAGTGCCCCTGAGCTCCTTTCTTCAACTCGCTTTCTTGTGACATGGCCGCAACACCGCAGGATGGCTTCAGGCCCTAATCTGGTTCCGGCACGGCACGCTGAGCCTTTGGTTAATTCCTCTTCCTGGTGGGAAATGAGAGTTAAATTTGCCCGTCCAGACACCTCCAGCTAGTCTCTCATTGGTTTTCGCTATTCCTGTTCATCTTCCGCAGAAATTGCAAACTGGGCCAAACAGGAGGTTAAAGGCGCTGACTCTCCAAGTGGGGAGAGTGTTAGTAAAGCGTCTGGAATGTTGCACCCGAGTACCAGGGTACAAAAACTGAGACATATTTGAACACGTCTCCCGATCATATGGTTGATCATACTCTAGGTTCCACATGCATGTTTTAGCTGAAGGAAGAATACCTTAAACCTGGGTAGTTGAAACCCGTGGAATGGGTACCATGCAATATGACTTCAAAGGGTCTTCATTTGCTCACTGAACCTCTCCAATCCTATCACTGCTGCGTTTATGCCCCTGTACACATGCTTGATTCTCTTTCGGAGACATAGGAATCCATAGATTTTAAGATACTTACTAGTCAGGTACATTCTTAGGCGTTTAATATGCGGTGTTGAGTCCATTTCGTTGAGCAAGGAGTAGCTCTTGTCTATTCCATATTTGGCTTAAGGAAATTTATCTGTGCTCATTTCAATCTCTGGTTTTATGCAGCACCCCAACTCACCTTTCCCCTTAAGCAAGCATAAGTTGGTTTTCTAAATTTGAGACCCTGTTCTGTTTTGGAATTCATTTCCTGTGTAGCCAAGTTTACATTCCGTGTATTAGTGATATCTTATGATGTTTCTTTTTCTGTGTGACTTATTTCAGGTAGAATCATCGTACCTGAACCCACTCATTATGCTGCTACGGGCCTGATGACATAGATTTCATTGCTGAGTGATACTGCATTGTACGTAAGTACCACAAGTTCTTTATCCATTTTTCACTTTCTGTGATATTGAACTTGTACGGTAAACGAGGTTCTTGTAAACAGAGGCGTCCCAAACTTTGGGGTGGCTGTGTCTTTTTGATTTTAATTTCCCTAAGCTATAGGACCATAAGTGGAAGTGCCCTAGGCTCTGTTGCTTTGTTTTTTAGATATTTCAGGAAACACCATACACTTCTCCCGAGTGTCTGTTGGCAATTTACATCCCGCCCATAAGAATAACAAGGCTCCCAGTTCTCCATGGCCTGTCCTGCCTTTCTGGATTTTACACTTTTTTCAGATGGCCCTTTTGACCGGGGGGAAGTGAGACTTCATTGTAGTGCAGATTTCCTTTGCAAGCTTGCTTGGTTGTCCAAAAAGGGCGTATGCGTTTTTTCCTGAATATATTCAGGAAAAAACGCATACGCCCTTTTTGGCCAAGTGCATCATTGTGGACGTTCTGCCTCTTTTCCTATGCTTTCAATGCAATTCCAGTCTACCTCCTGAAATCGGTTTCCTGCAATTCTGCCCCGCTTTCAAGTCCTCTTGGCAGCCTTACTTCAGTATATTTTTGGACGATAGCTGTCATTTATAACTCTGCAGGTTTGTGAATTACAGTGCCCCTGAGCTCCTTTCTTCAACTCGCTTTCTTGTGAGCTGGCCGCAACACTGCAGGATGGCTTCAGGCCATAATCTGGTTCCGGCACGGCACGCTGAGCCTTTGGTTATTTCCTCTTCCTGGTGGGAAATGAGAGTTAAATTTGCCCGTCCAGACACCTCCAGCTAGTCTCTCATTGGTTCTCCCTATTCCTGTTCATCTTCCACAGAAATTGCAAACTGGGCCAAACAGGAGGATAAAGGCGCTGACTCTCCAAGTGGGGAGAGTGTTAGTAAACCGTCTGGAATGTTGCACCCGAGTACCAGGGGAGGAAAACTGAGACATATTTGTACACGTCTCCCGTTCACACGGTTGATCATACTCTGGGTTCCACATGCATGTTTTAGCTGAAGGAAGAATACCTTAAACCTGGGTAGTTGAAACCCGTGGAATGGGTACCATGCAATATGACTTCAAAGGGTCTTCATTTGCTCACCGAACCTCTCCAATCCTATCACTGCTGCGTTTATGCCCCTGTACACATGCTTGATTCTCTTTCGGAGACATAGCAATCCATAGGTTTTAAGATACTTACAAGTCAGGTACATTCTTAGGCGTTTAATATGGGGTGTTGAGTCCATTTCGTTGAGCAAGGAGTAGCTCTTGTCTATTCCATATTTGGCTTAAGGAACTTTATCTGTGCTCATTTCAATCTCTGGTTTTATGCAGCACCCCAACTCACCTTTCCCCTTAAGCAAGCATAAGTTGGTTTTCTAAATTTGAGACCCTGTTCTGTTGTGTAATTCAGTTCCTGTGTAGCCAAGATTACATTCCGTGTATTACTGATATCTTATGATGTTTCATTTTCTGTGTGACTTATTTCAGTTAGAATCATCGTACCTGAATCCACTCATTGTGCTGTTAAGGGCCTGATGACATAGATTGCATTGCTGAGTGATATTGCTTTGTAAGTAAATACCACAACTTCTTTATCCATTTTTCACTTTCTGCTATGTTGAACTTGTACTATAAATGAGGTTCTTGTAAACAGAGGCGTCCCAAACTATGGGGTGGCTGTGTCTTTTTGATTTTAATTTCCCTAAGCTATAGGACCATAAGTGGAAGTGCCCTAGGCTCTGTTGCTGTGTTTTTTAGATGTTTCAGGAAACACCATACACTTCTCCCGAGTGTCTGTTGGCAATTTACATCCCGCCCATCAGCATAACAAGGCTCCCAGTTCTCCATGGCCTGTCCTGCCTTTCTGGATTTTACACTTTTTTCAGATGGCCCTTTTGACCGGGGGGAAGTGAGACTTCATTGTAGTGCAGATTTCCTTTGCAAGCTTGCTTGGTTGGCCAAAAAGGGCGTATGCGTTTTTTCCTGAATATATTCAGGAAAAAACGCATACGCCCTTTTTGGCCAAGTGCATCATTGTGGACGCTCTGCCTCTTTTCCTATGCTTTCAATGCAATTCCAGTCTACCTCCTGAAATCAGTTTCCTGCAGTTCTGCCCCAGTTTCAAGTCCTCTTGGCGGCCTTACTTCAGTATATTTTTGGACGGTAGCTGTCATTTATAACTCTGCAGGTTTGTGAATTACAGTGCCCCTGAGCTCCTTTCTTCAACTCGCTTTCTTGTGACCTTGCCGCAACACCGCAGGATGGCTTCAGGCCCTAATCTGGTTCCGGCACGGCACGCTGAGCCTTTGGTTAATTCCTCTCTCTGGTGGGAAATGAGAGTTAAATTTGCCCGTCCAGACACCTCCAGCTAGTCTCTCATTGGTTCTCCCTATTTCTGTTCATCTTCCGCAGAAATTGCAAACTGGGCCAAACAGGAGGTTAAAGGGACTGACTCTCCAAGTGGGGAGAGTGTTAGTAAAGCGTCTGGAATGTTGCACCCGAGTACCAGGGTACGAAAACTGAGACATATTTGAACACGTCTCCCGATCACATGGTTGATCATACTCTAGGTTCCACATGCATGTTTTAGCTGAAGGAAGAATACCTTAAACCTGGGTAGTTGAAACCCGTGGAATGGGTACCATGCAATATGACTTCAAAGGGTCTTCATTTGCTCACTGAACCTCTCCAATCTTATCACTGCTGCGTTTATGCCCCTGTACACATGCTTGATTCTCTTTCGGAGACATAGCAATCCATAGGTTTTAAGATACTTACTAGTCAGGTACATTCTTAGGCGTTTAATATGCGGTGTTGAGTCCATTTCGTTGAGCAAGGAGTAGCTCTTGTCTATTCCATATTTAGCTTAAGGAACTTTATCTGTGCTCATTTCAATCTCTGGTTTTATGCAGCACCCCAACTCACCTTTCCCCTTAAGCAAGCATAAGTTGGTTTTCTAAATTTGAGACCCTGTTCTGTTTTGGAATTCAGTTCCTGTGTAGCCAAGTTTACATTCCGTGTATTAGTGATATCTTATGATGTTTCTTTTTCTGTGTGACTTATTTCAGGTAGAATCATCGTACCTGAATCCACTCATTATGCTGCTACGGGCCTGATGACATAGATTTCATTGCTGAGTGATACTGCTTTGTACGTAAGTACCACAAGTTCTTTATCCATTTTTCACTTTCTGTGATATTGAACTTGTACGGTAAATGAGGTTCTTGTAAACAGAGGCGTCCCAAACTTCGGGGTGGCTGTGTCTTTTTGATTTTAATTTCCCTAAGCTATAGGACCATAAGTGGAAGTGCCCTAGGCTCTGTTGCTTTGTTTTTTAGATATTTCAGGAAACACCATACACTTCTCCCGAGTGTCTGTTGGCAATTTACATCCCGCCCATAAGAATAACAAGGCTCCCAGTTCTCCATGGCCTGTCCTGCCTTTCTGGATTTTACACTTTTTTCAGATGGCCCTTTTGACCGGGGGGAAGTGA
Source organism: Pseudorca crassidens (assembly GCF_039906515.1). NCBI lineage: Eukaryota > Metazoa > Chordata > Mammalia > Artiodactyla > Delphinidae > Pseudorca > Pseudorca crassidens. Next base: position 106,907,862 of record NC_090301.1, read on the forward strand.
GACTTCATTGTAGTGCAGATTTCCTTTGCAAGCTTGCTTGGTTGTCCAAAAAGGGCGTATGCGTATTTTCCTGAATATATTCAGGAAAAAACGCATACGCCCTTTTTGGCCAAGTGCATCATTGTGGACGTTCTGCCTCTTTTCCTATGCTTTCAATGCAATTCCAGTCTACCTCCTGAAATCGGTTTCCTGCAATTCTGCCCCGCTTTCAAGTCCTCTTGGCAGCCTTACTTCAGTATATTTTTGGACGATAGCTGTCATTTATAACTCTGCAGGTTTGTGAATTACAGTGCCCCTGAGCTCCTTTCTTCAACTCTCTTTCTTTTGAGCTGGCCGCAACACTGCAGGATGGCTTCAGGCCCTAATCTGGTTCTGGCACGGCACGCTGAGCCTTTGGTTATTTCCTCTTCCTGGTGGGAAATGAGAGTTAAATTTGCCCGTCCAGACACCTCCAGCTAGTCTCTCATTGGTTCTCCCTATTCCTGTTCATCTTCCGCAGAAATTGCAAACTGGGCCAAACAGGAGGTTAAAGGCGCTGACTCTCCAAGTGGGGAGAGTGTTAGTAAAGCGTCTGGAATGTTGCACCCGAGTACCAGGGGAGGAAAACTGAGACATATTTGAACACGTCTCCCGTTCACACGGTTGATCATACTCTGGGTTCCACATGCATGTTTTAGCTGAAGGAAGAATACCTTAAACCTGGGTAGTTGAAACCCGTGGAATGGGTACCATGCAATATGACTTCAAAGGGTCTTCATTTGCTCACCGAACCTCTCCAATCCTATCACTGCTGCGTTTATGCCCCTGTACACATGCTTGATTCTCTTTTGGAGACATAGCAATCCATAGGTTTTAAGATACTTACTAGTCAGGTACATTCTTAGGCGTTTAATATGGGGTGTTGAGTCCATTTCATTGAGCAAGGAGTAGCTCTTGTCTATTGCATATTTGGCTTAAGGAACTTTATCTGTGCTCATTTCAATCTCTGGTTTTATGCAGCACCCCAACTCACCTTTCCCCTTAAGCAAGCATAAGTTGGTTTTCTAAATTTGAGACCCTGTTCTGTTTTGGAATTCAGTTCCTGTGTAGCCAAGTTTACATTCCGTGTATTACTGATATCTTATGATGTTTCTTTTTCTTTGTGACTTACTTCAGTTAGAATCATCATACCTGAATCCACTCATTGTGCTGATAAGGGCCTGATGACATAGATTTCATTGCTGAGTGATATTGCTTTGTAAGTAAATACCACAAGTTCTTTATCCATTTTTCACTTTCTGCGATGTTGAACTTGTATTGCAAATGAGGTTCTTGTAAACAGAGCCCTTCCGAACTTTGGGGTGGCTGTGTCTTTTTGATTTTAATTTCCCTAAGCTATAGGACCATAAGTGGAAGTGCCCTAGGCTCTGTTGCTTTGTTTTTTAGATGTTTCAGGAAACACCATACACTTCTCCCTAGTGTCTGTTGGCAATTTACATCCCACCCATCAGCATAACAAGGCTCCCAGTTCTCCATGGCCTGTCCTGCCTTTCTGGATTTTACACTTTTTTCAGATGGCCCTTTTGACCGGGGGGAAGTGAGATTTCATTGTAGTGCAGATTTCCTTTGCAAGCTTGCTTGGTTGGCCAAAAAGGGCGTATGCGTTTTTTCCTGAATATATTCAGGAAAAAACGCATACGCCCTTTTTGGCCAAGTGCATCATTGTGGACGTTCTGCCTCTTTTCCTATGCTTTCAATGCAATTCCAGTCTACCTCCTGAAATCGGTTTCCTGCAATTCTGCCCCGCTTTCAAGTCCTCTTGGCAGCCTTACTTCAGTATATTTTTGGACGATAGCTGTCATTTATAACTCTGCAGGTTTGTGAATTACAGTGCCCCTGAGCTCCTTTCTTCAACTCGCTTTCTTGTGAGCTGGCCGCAACACCGCAGGATGGCTTCAGGCCCTAATCTGGTTCCGGCACGGCACGCTGAGCCTTTGGTTAATTCCTCTTCCTGGTGGGAAATGAGAGTTAAATTTGCCCGTCCAGACACCTCCAGCTAGTCTCTCATTGGTTCTCGCTATTCCTGTTCATCTTCCGCAGAAATTGCAAACTGGGCCAAACAGGAGGTTAAAGGGACTGACTCTCCAAGTGGGGAGAGTGTTAGTAAAGCGTCTGGAATGTTGCACCCGAGTACCAGGGTACGAAAACTGAGACATATTTGAACACGTCTCCCGATCACACGGTTGATCATACTCTAGGTTCCACATGCATGTTTTAGCTGAAGGAAGAATACCTTAAACCTGGAGAGTTGAGACCCGTGGAATGGGTACCATGCAATATGACTTCAAAGGGTCTTCATTTGCTCACCGAACCTCTCCAATCCTATCACTGCTGCGTTTATGCCCCTGTACACACGCTTGATTCTCTTTTGGAGACATAGCAATCCATAGGTTTTAAGATACTTACTAGTCAGGTACATTCTTAGGCATTTAATATGGGGTGTTGAGTCCATTTCGTTGAGCAAGGAGTAGCTCTTGTCTATTCCATATTTGGCTTAAGGAACTTTATCTGTGCTCATTTCAATCTCTGGTTTTATGCAGCACCCCAACTCACCTTTCCCCTTAAGCAAGCATAAGTTGGTTTTCTAAATTTGAGACCCTGTTCTGTTCTGTAATTCAGTTCCTGTGTAGCCAAGTTTAAATTCCGTGTATTAGTGATATCTTATGATGTTTCTTTTTCTGTGTGACTTATTTCAGTTAGAATCATCGTACCTGAATCCACTCATTATGCTGCTACGGGCCTGATGACATAGATTTCATTGCTGAGTGATACTGCATTGTACATGAGTACCACAAGTTCTTTATCCATTTTTCACTTTCTGTGATATTGAACTTGTACGGTAAACGAGGTTCTTGTAAACAGAGGCGTCCCAAACTTTGGGATGGCTGTGTCTTTTTGATTTTAATTTCCCTAAGCTATAGGACCATAAGTGGAAGTGCCCTAGGCTCTGTTGCTTTGTTTTTTAGATGTTTCAGGAAACACCATACACTTCTCCCGAGTGTCTGTTGGCAATTTACATCCCGCCCATCAGCATAACAAGGCTCCCAGTTCTCCATGGCCTGTCCTGCCTTTCTGGATTTTACACTTTTTTCAGATGGCCCTTTTGACCGGGAGGAAGTGTGACCTCATTGTAGTGCAGATTTCCTTTGCAAGCTTGCTTGGTTTTCCAAAAAGGGCGTATGCGTTTTTTCCTGAATATATTCAGGAAAAAACTCATACGCCCTTTTTGGCCAAGTGCATCATTGTGGACGTTCTGCCTCTTTTCCTATGCTTTCAATACAATTCCAGTCTACCTCCTGAAATCGGTTTCCTGCAATTCTGCCCCGCTTTCAAGTCCTCTTGGCAGCCTTACTTCAGTATATTTTTGGACGATAGCTGTCATTTATAACTCTGCAGGTTAGTGAATTACAGTGCCCCTGAGCTCCTTTCTTCAACTCGCTTTCTTGTGACCTGTCCGCAACACCGCAGGATGGCTTCAGGCCTTAATCTGGTTTCAGCACGGCACACTGAGCCTTTGGTTAATTCCTCTTCCTGGTGGGAAATGAGAGTTAAATTTGCCCGTCCAGACACCTCCAGCTAGTCTCTCATTGGTTCTCGCTATTCCTGTTCATCTTCCGCAGAAATTGCAAACTGGGCCAAACAGCAGGTTAAAGGGACTGACTCTCCAAGTCGGGAGAGTGTTAGTAAAGCGTCTGGAATGTTGCACCTGAGTACCAGGTTACGAAAACTGAGACATATTTGAACACGCCTCCCGATCACATGGTTGATCATACTCTATGTTCCACATGCGTGTTTTAGCTGAAGGAAGAGTACCTTAAACCTGCGTAGTTGAAACCCGTGGAATGGGTACCATGCAATATGACTTCAAAGGGTCTTCATTTGCTCACCGAACCTCTCCAATCCTATCACTGCTACGTTTATGCCCCTGTACACATGCTTGATTCTCTTTTGGAGACATAGCAATCCATAGGTTTTAAGATACTTACTAGTCAGGTACATTCTTAGGCGTTTAATATGGGGTGTTGAGTCCATTTCGTTGAGCAAGGAGTAGCTCTTGTCTATTCCATATTTGGCTTAAGGAACTTTATCTGTGCTCATTTCAATCTCTGGTTTTATGCAGCACCCCAACTCACCTTTCCCCTTAAGCAAGCATAAGTTGGTTTTCTAAATTTGAGACCCTGTTCTGTTTTGGAATTCAGTTCCTGTGTAGCCAAGTTTACATTCCGTGTATTAGTGATATCTTATGATGTTTCTTTTTCTGTGTGACTTATTTCAGTTAGAATCATCGTACCTGAATCCACTCATTATGCTGCTATGGGCCTGATGACATAGATTTCATTGCTGAGTGATAGTGCATTGTACGTAAGTACCACAAGTTCTTTATCCATTTTTCACTTTCTGTGATATTGAACTTGTACGGAAAACGAGGTTCTTGTAAACAGAGGCGTCCCAAACTTTGGGATGGCTGTGTCTTTTTGATTTTAATTTCCCTAGGCTATAGGACCATAAGTGGAAGTGCCCTAGGCTCTGTTGCTTTGTTTTTTAGATGTTTCAGGAAACACCATACACTTCTCCCGAGTGTCTGTTGGCAATTTACATCCCGCCCATCAGCATAACAAGGCTCCCAGTTCTCCATGGCCTGTCCTGCCTTTCTGGATTTTACACTTTTTTCAGATGGCCCTTTTGACCGGGAGGAAGTGAGACCTCATTGTAGTGCAGATTTCCTTTGCAAGCTTGCTTGGTTAGCCAAAAAGGGCGTATGCGTTTTTTCCTGAATATATTCAGGAAAAAACGCATACGCACTTTTTGGCCAATTGCGTCATTGTGGACGTTCTGCCTCTTTTCCTATGCTTTCAATGCAATTCCAGTCTACCTCCTGAAATCGGTTTCCTGCAATTCTGCCCCGCATTCAAGTCCTCTTGGCAGCCTTACTTCAGTATATTTTTGGACGATAGCTGTCATTTATAACTCTGCAGGTTTGTGAATTACAGTGCTCCTGAGCTCCTTTCTTCAACTCGCTTTCTTGTGAGCTGGCCGCAACACCGCAGGATGGCTTCAGGCCCTAATCTGGTTCCGGCACGGCACGCTGAGCCTTTGGTTATTTCCTCTTCCTGGTGGGAAATCAGAGTTAAATTTGCGCGTCCAGACACCTCCAGCTAGTCTCTCATTGGTTCTCCCTATTCCTGTTCATCTTCCGCAGAAATTGCAAACTGGGCCAAACAGGAGGTTAAAGGCGCTGACTCTCCAAGTGGGGAGAGTGTTAGTAAAGCGTCTGGAATGTTGCAACCGAGTACCAGGGGAGGAAAACTGAGACATATTTGAACACGTCTCCCTTTCACACGGTTGATCATACTCTGGGTTCCACATGCATGGTTTAGCTGAAGGAAGAATACCTTAAACCTGGAGAGTTGAGACCCGTGTAATGGGTACCATGCAATATGACTGCAAAGGGTCTTCATTTGCTCACTGAACCTCTCCAATCCTATCACTGCTACGTTTATGCCCCTGTACACACGCTTGATTCTCTTTTGGAGACATAGCAATCCATAGGTTTTAAGATACTTACTAGTCAGGTACATTCTTAGGCGTTTAATATGGGGTGTTGAGTCCATTTCGTTGAGCAAGGAGTAGCTCTTGTCTATTCCATATTTGGCTTAAGGAACTTTATCTGTGCTCATTTCAATCTCTGGTTTTATGCAGCACCCCAACTCACCTTTCCCCTTAAGCAAGCATAAGTTGGTTTTCTAAATTTGAGACCCTGTTCTGTTCTGTAATTCAGTTCCTGTGTAGCCAAGTTTACATTCCGTGTATTAGTGATATCTTATGATGTTTCTTTTTCTGTGTGACTTATTTCAGTTAGAATCATCGTACCTGAATCCACTCATTGTGCTGCTACCGGCCTGATGACATAGATTTCATTGCTGAGTGATACTGCATTGTACGTAAGTACCACAAGTTCTTTATCCATTTTTCACTTTCTGTGATATTGAACTTGTACGGTAAACGAGGTTTTTGTAAACAGAGGCGTCCCAAACTTTGGGGTGGCTGTGTCTTTTTGATTTTAATTTCCCTAATCTATAGGACCAGAAGTGGAAGTGCCCTAGGCTCTGTTGCTTTGTTTCTTAGATTTTTCAGGAAACACCATACACTTTTCCCGAGTGTCTGTTGGCAATTTACATCCCGCCCATCAGCATAACAAGGCTCCCAGTTCTCCATGGCCTGTCCTGCCTTTCTGGATTTTACACTTTTTTCAGATGGCCCTTTTGACCGGGGGGAAGTGAGACTTCATTATAGTGCAGATTTCCTTTGCAAGCTTGCTTGGTTGGCCAAAAAGGGCGTATGCGTTTTTTCCTGAATATATTCAGGAAAAAACGCATACGCCCTTTTTGGCCAAGTGCATCATTGTGGACGTTCTGCCTCTTTTCCTATGCTTTCAATGCAATTCCAGTCTACCTCCTGAAATCGGTTTCCTGCAATTCTGCCCCGCTTTCAAGTCCTCTTGGCTGCCTTACTTCAGTATATTTTTGGACGATAGCTGTCATTTATAACTCTGCAGGTTTGTGAATTACAGTGCTCCTGAGCTCCTTTCTTCAACTCGCTTTCTTTTGAGCTGGCCGCAACACCGCAGGATGGCTTCAGGCCCTAATCTGGTTCCGGCACGGCACGCTGAGCCTTTGGTTATTTCCTCTTCCTGGTGGGAAATGAGAGTTAAATTTGCCCGTCCAGACACCTCCAGCTAGTCTCTCATTGGTTCTCCCTATTCCTGTTCATCTTCCGCAGAAATTGCAAACTGGGCCAAACAGGAGGTTAAAGGCGCTGACTCTCCAAGTGGGGAGAGTGTTAGTAAAGCGTCTGGAATGTTGCACCCGAGTACCAGGGGAGGAAAACTGAGACATATTTGAACACGTCTCCCGATCACATGGTTGATCATATTCTATGTTCCACATGCATGTTTTAGCTGAAGGAAGAATACCTTAAACCTGGGTAGTTGAAACCCGTGGAATGGGTACCATGCAATATGACTTCAAAGGGTCTTCATTTGCTCACCAAACCTCTCCAATCCTGTCACAGCTGTGTTTATGCCCCTGTACACACGCTTGATTCTCTTTTGGAGACATAGCAATCCATAGGTTTAAGATACTTACTAGTCAGGTACATTCTTAGGCGTTTAATATGGGGTGTTGAGTCCATTTCGTTGAGCAAGGAGTAGCTCTTGTGTATTCCATATTTGGCTTAAGGAACTTTATCTGTGCTCATTTCAATCTCTGGTTTTATGCAGCACCCCAACTCACCTTTCCCCTTAAGCAAGCATAAGTTGGTTTTCTAAATTTGAGACCCTCTTCTGTTTTGGAATTCAGTTCCTGTGTAGCCAAGTTTACATTCTGTGTATTACTGATATCTTATGATGTTTCTTTTTCTGTGTGACTTATTTCAGTTAGAATCATCGTACCTGAATCCACTCATTATGCTGCTACGGTCCTGATGACATAGATTTCATTGCTGAGTGATACTGCATTGTACATAAGTACCACAAGTTCTTTATCCATTTTTCACTTTCTGTGATACTGAACTTGTACGGTAAACGAGGTTCTTGTAAACAGAGGCGTCCCAAACTTTGGGGTGGCTGTGTCTTTTTGATTTTAATTTCCCTAAGCTATAGGACCATAAGTGGAAGTGCCCTAGGCTCTGTTGCTTTGTTTTTTAGATGTTTCAGGAAACACCATACACTTCTCCCGAGTGTCTGTTGGCAATTTACATCCCGCCCATCAGCATAACAAGGCTCCCAGTTCTCCATGGCCTGTCCTGCCTTTCTGGATTTTACACTTTTTTCAGATGGCCTTTTTTACCGGGGGAAGTGAGACTTCATTGTAGTGCAGATTTCCTTTGCAAGCTTGCTTGGTTGGCCAAAAAGGGCGTATGCGTTTTTTCCTGAATATATTCAGGAAAAAACGCATACGCCCTTTTTGACCAAGTGCATCATTGTGGACGTTCTGCCTCTTTTCCTATGCTTTCAATGCAATTCCAGTCTACCTCCTGAAATCGGTTTCCTGCAATTCTGCCCCGCTTTCAAGTCCTCTTGGCCGCCTTACTTCAGTATATTTTTGGACGATAGCTGTCATTTATAACTCTGCAGGTTTGTGAATTACAGTGCCCCTGAGCTCCTTTCTTCAACTCGCTTTCTTGTGACCTGTCCGCAACACCGCAGGATGGCTTCAGGCCTTAATCTGGTTTCAGCACGGCACACTGAGCCTTTGGTTAATTCCTCTTCCTGGTGGGAAATGAGAGTTAAATTTGCCCGTCCAGACACCTCCAGCTAGTCTCTCATTGGTTCTCGCTATTCCTGTTCATCTTCCGCAGAAATTGCAAACTGGGCCAAACAGCAGGTTAAAGGGACTGACTCTCCAAGTCGGGAGAGTGTTAGTAAAGCGTCTGGAATGTTGCACCTGAGTACCAGGTTACGAAAACTGAGACATATTTGAACACGCCTCCCGATCACATGGTTGATCATACTCTATGTTCCACATGCGTGTTTTAGCTGAAGGAAGAGTACCTTAAACCTGCGTAGTTGAAACCCGTGGAATGGGTACCATGCAATATGACTTCAAAGGGTCTTCATTTGCTCACCGAACCTCTCCAATCCTATCACTGCTACGTTTATGCCCCTGTACACATGCTTGATTCTCTTTTGGAGACATAGCAATCCATAGGTTTTAAGATACTTACTAGTCAGGTACATTCTTAGGCGTTTAATATGGGGTGTTGAGTCCATTTCGTTGAGCAAGGAGTAGCTCTTGTCTATTCCATATTTGGCTCAAGGAACTTTATCTGTGCTCATTTCAATCTCTGGTTTTATGCAGCACCCCAACTCACCTTTCCCCTTAAGCAAGCATAAGTTGGTTTTCTAAATTTGAGACCCTGTTCTGTTTTGGAATTCAGTTCCTGTGTAGCCAAGTTTACATTCCGTGTATTAGTGATATCTTATGATGTTTCTTTTTCTGTGTGACTTATTTCAGTTAGAATCATCGTACCTGAATCCACTCATTATGCTGCTATGGGCCTGATGACATAGATTTCATTGCTGAGTGATACTGCATTGTACGTATGTACCACAAGTTCTTTATCCATTTTTCACTTTCTGTGATATTGAACTTGTACGGAAAACGAGGTTCTTGTAAACAGAGGCGTCCCAAACTTTGGGATGGCTGTGTCTTTTTGATTTTAATTTCCCTAGGCTATAGGACCATAAGTGGAAGTGCCCTAGGCTCTGTTGCTTTGTTTTTTAGATGTTTCAGGAAACACCATACACTTCTCCCGAGTGTCTGTTGGCAATTTACATCCCGCCCATCAGCATAACAAGGCTCCCAGTTCTCCATGGCCTGTCCTGCCTTTCTGGATTTTACACTTTTTTCAGATGGCCCTTTTGACCGGGAGGAAGTGAGACCTCATTGTAGTGCAGATTTCCTTTGCAAGCTTGCTTGGTTAGCCAAAAAGGGCGTATGCGTTTTTTCCTGAATATATTCAGGAAAAAACGCATACGCACTTTTTGGCCAATTGCGTCATTGTGGACGTTCTGCCTCTTTTCCTATGCTTTCAATGCAATTCCAGTCTACCTCCTGAAATCGGTTTCCTGCAATTCTGCCCCGCATTCAAGTCCTCTTGGCAGCCTTACTTCAGTATATTTTTGGACGATAGCTGTCATTTATAACTCTGCAGGTTTGTGAATTACAGTGCTCCTGAGCTCCTTTCTTCAACTCGCTTTCTTGTGACCTGGCCGCAACACCGCAGGATGGCTTCAGGCCCTAATCTGGTTCCGGCACGGCACGCTGAGCCTTTGGTTATTTCCTCTTCCTGGTGGGAAATCAGAGTTAAATTTGCGCGTCCAGACACCTCCAGCTAGTCTCTCATTGGTTCTCGCTATTCCTGTTCATCTTCCGCAGAAATTGCAAACTGGGCCAAACAGGAGGTTAAAGGCGCTGACTCTCCAAGTGGGGAGAGTGTTAGTAAAGCGTCTGGAATGTTGCACCCGAGTACCAGGGGAGGAAAACTGAGACATATTTGAACACGTCTCCCTTTCACACGGTTGATCATACTCTGGGTTCCACATGCATGGTTTAGCTGAAGGAAGAATACCTTAAACCTGGAGAGTTGAGACCCGTGTAATGGGTACCATGCAATATGACTGCAAAGGGTCTTCATTTGCTCACTGAACCTCTCCAATCCTATCACTGCTACGTTTATGCCCCTGTACACACGCTTGATTCTCTTTTGGAGACATAGCAATCCATAGGTTTTAAGATACTTACTAGTCAGGTACATTCTTAGGCGTTTAATATGGGGTGTTGAGTCCATTTCGTTGAGCAAGGAGTAGCTCTTGTCTATTCCATATTTGGCTTAAGGAACTTTATCTGTGCTCATTTCAATCTCTGGTTTTATGCAGCACCCCAACTCACCTTTCCCCTTAAGCAAGCATAAGTTGGTTTTCTAAATTTGAGACCCTGTTCTGTTCTGTAATTCAGTTCCTGTGTAGCCAAGTTTACATTCCGTGTATTAGTGATATCTTATGATGTTTCTTTTTCTGTGTGACTTATTTCAGTTAGAATCATCGTACCTGAATCCACTCATTGTGCTGCTACCGGCCTGATGACATAGATTTCATTGCTGAGTGATACTGCATTGTACGTAAGTACCACAAGTTCTTTATCCATTTTTCACTTTCTGTGATATTGAACTTGTACGGTAAACGAGGTTCTTGTAAACAGAGGCGTCCCAAACTTTGGGGTGGCTGTGTCTTTTTGATTTTAATTTCCCTAATCTATAGGACCAGAAGTGGAAGTGCCCTAGGCTCTGTTGCTTTGTTTCTTAGATGTTTCAGGAAACACCATACACTTTTCCCGAGTGTCTGTTGGCAATTTACATCCCGCCCATCAACATAACAAGGCTCCCAGTTCTCCATGGCCTGTCCTGCCTTTCTGGATTTTACACTTTTTTCAGATGGCCCTTTTGACCGGGGGGAAGTGAGACTTCATTGTAGTGCAGATTTCCTTTGCAAGCTTGCTTGGTTGGCCAAAAAGGGCGTATGCGTTTTTTCCTGAATATATTCAGGAAAAAACGCATACGCCCTTTTTGGCCAAGTGCATCATTGTGGACGTTCTGTCTCTTTTCCTATGCTTTCAATGCAATTCCAGTCTACCACATGAAATCGGTTTCCTGCAATTCTGCCCCGCTTTCAAGTCCTCTTGGCAGCCTTACTTCAGTATATTTTTGGACGATAGCTGTCATTTATAACTCTGCAGGTTTGTGAATTACAGTGTCCCTGAGCTCCTTTCTTCAACTTGCTTTCTTGTGACCTGGCCGCAACACCGCAGGATGGCTTCAGGCCCTAATCTGGTTCCGGCACGGCACGCTTAGCCTTTGGTTAATTCCTCTTCCTGGTGGGAAATGAGAGTTAAATTTGCCCGTCCAGACACCTCCAGCTAGTCTCTCATTGGTTCTCGCTATTCCTGTTCATCTTCCGCAGAAATTGCAAACTGGGCCAAACAGGAGGTTAAATGGACTGACTCTCCAAGTCGGGAAAGTGTTAGTAAAGCGTCTGGAATGTTGCACCCGAGTACCAGGGTATGAAAACTGAGACATATTTTAACACATCTCCCGTTCACATGGTTGATCATACTCTGTGTTCCCCATGCATGTTTTAGCTGAAGGAAGAATACCTTAAACCTGGGTAGTTGAAACCCGTGGAATGGGTACCATGCAATATGACTTCAAACGGTCTTCATTTGCTCACCTAACCTCTCCAATCCTATCACTGCTGCGTTTATGCCCCTGTACACACGCTTGATTCTCTTTTGGAGACATAGCAATCCATAGGTTTTAAGATACTTACTAGTCAGGTACATTCTTAGGCGTTTAATATGGGGTGTTGAGTCCATTTCGTTGAGCAAGGAGTAGCTCTTGTCTATTCCATATTTGGCTTAAGGAACTTTATCTGTGCTCATTTCAATCTCTGGTTTTATGCAGCACCCCAACTCACCTTTACCCTTAAGCAAGCATATGTTGCTTTTCTAAATTTGAGACCCTGTTCTGTTTTGGAATTCAGTTCCTGTGTAGCCAAGTTTACATTCCGTGTATTAGTGATATCTTATGATGTTTCTTTTTCTGTGTGACTTATTTCAGTTAGAATCATCGTACCTGAATCCACTCATTATGCTGCTACGGGCCTGATGACATAGATTTCATTGCTGAGTGATACTGCATTGTACGTAAGTACCACAAGTTCTTTATCCATTTTTCAGTTTCTGTGATATTGAACTTGAACGGTAAACGAGGTTCTTGTAAACAGAGGCGTCCCAAACTTTGGGGTGGCTGTGTCTTTTTGATTTTAATTTCCCTAAGCTATAGGACCATAAGTGGATGTGCCCTAGGCTCTGTTGCTTTGTTTCTTAGATGTTTCAGGAAACACCATACACTTCTCCCAAGTGTCTGTTGGCAATTTACATCCCGCCCATCAGCATAACAAGGCTCCCAGTTCTCCATGGCCTGTCCTGCCTTTCTGGATTTTACACTTTTTTCAGATGGCCCTTTTGACCGGGGGGAAGTGAGACTTCATTGTAGTGCAGATTTCCTTTGCAAGCTTGCTTGGTTGGCCAAAAAGGGCGTATGCGTTTTTTCCTGAATATATTCAGGAAAAAACGCATACGCCCTTTTTGACCAAGTGCATCATTGTGGACGTTCTGCCTCTTTTCCTATGCTTTCAATGCAATTCCAGTCTACCTCCTGAAATCGGTTTCCTGCAATTCTGCCCCGCTTTCAAGTCCTCTTGGCAGCCTTACTTCAGTATATTTTTGGACGATAGCTGTCATTTATAACTCTGCAGGTTTGTGAATTACAGTGCCCCTGAGCTCCTTTCTTCAACTCGCTTTCTTGTGAGCTGGCCGCAACACCGCAGGATGGCTTCAGGCCCTAATCTGGTTCCGGCACGGCACGCTGAGCCTTTGGTTAATTCCTCTTCCTGGTGGGAAATGAGAGTTAAATTTGCCCGTCCAGACACCTCCAGCTAGTCTCTCATTGGTTCTTGCTATTCCTGTTCATCTTCCGCAGAAATTGCAAACTGGGCCAAACAGGAGGTTAAAGGGACTGACTCTCCAAGTCGGGAGAGTGTTAGTAAAGCGTCTGGAATGTTGCACCCGAGTACCAGGGGAGGATAACTGAGACATATTTGAACACGTCTCCCGATCACATGGTTGATCATACTCTAGGTTCCACATGCATGTTTTAGCTGAAGGAAGAATACCTTAAACCTGGGTAGTTGAAACCCGTGGAATGGGTACCATGCAATATGACTTCAAAGGGTCTTCATTTGCTCACTGAACCTCTCCAATCCTATCACTGCTGCGTTTATGCCCCTGTACACATGCTTGATTCTCTTTCAGAGACATAGCAATCCATAGGTTTTAAGATACTTACTAGTCAGGTACATTCGTAGGCGTTTAATATGCGGTGTTGAGTCCATTTCGTTGAGCAAGGAGTAGCTCTTGTCTATTCCATATTTGGCTTAAGGAACTTTATCTGTGCTCATTTCAATCTCTGGTTTTATGCAGCACCCCAACTCACCTTTCCCCTTAAGCAAGCATAAGTTGGTTTTCTAAATTTGAGACCCTGTTCTGTTTTGGAATTCAGTTCCTGTGTAGCCAAGTTTACATTCCGTGTATTACTGATATCTTATGATGTTTCTTTTTCTGTGTGACTTATTTCAGTTAGAATTATCATACCTGAATCCACTCATTGTGCTGCTAAGGGCCTGATGACATAGATTTCATTGCTGAGTGATATTGCTTTGTAAGTAAATACTACAACTTCTTTATCCATTTTTCACTTTCTGCTATGTTGAACTTGTACTGTAAACGAGGTTCTTGTAAACAGAGGCGTCCCAAACTATGGGGTGGCTGTGTCTTTTTGATTTTAATTTCCCTAAGCTATAGGACCATAAGTGGAAGTGCCCTAGGCTCTGTTGCTGTGTTTTTTAGATGTTTCAGGAAACACCATACACTTCTCCCGAGTGTCTGTTGGCAATTTACATCCCGCCCATCAGCATAACAAGGCTCCCAGTTCTCCATGGCCTGTCCTGCCTTTCTGGATTTTACACTTTTTTCAGATGGCCCTTTTGACCGGGGGGAAGTGAGACTTCATTGTAGTGCAGATTTCCTTTGCAAGCTTGCTTGGTTGACCAAAAAGGGCGTATGCGTTTTTTCCTGAATATATTCAGGAAAAAACGCATACGCCCTTTTTGGCCAAGTGCATCATTGTGGACGTTCTGCCTCTTTTCCTATGCTTTCAATGCAATTCCAGTCTACCTCCTGAAATCGGTTTCCTGCAATTCTGCCCCGCTTTCAAGTCCTCTTGGCAGCCTTACTTCAGTATATTTTTGGACGATAGCTGTCATTTATAACTCTGCAGGTTTGTGAATTACAGTGCTCCTGAGCTCCTTTCTTCAACTCGCTTTCTTGTGACCTGGCCACAACACCACAGGATGGCTTCAGGCCCTAATCTGGTTCCGGCACGGCACGCTGAGCCTTTGGTTAATTCCTCTTCCTGGTGGAAAATGAGAGTTAAATTTGCCCGTCCAGACACCTCCAGCTAGTCTCTCATTGGTTCTCGCTATTCCTGTTCATCTTCCGCAGAAATTGCAAACTGGGCCAAACAGGAGGTTAAAGGGACTGACTCTCCAAGTGGGGAGAGTGTTAGTAAAGCGTCTGGAATGTTGCACCCGAGTACCAGGGTACGAAAACTGAGACATATTTGAACACGTCTCCCGATCACATGCTTGATCATACTCTAGGTTCCACATGCATGTTTTAGCTGAAGGAAGAATACCTTAAACCTGGGTAGTTGAAACACGTGGAATGGGTACCATGCAATATGACTTCAAAGGGTCTTCATTTGCTCACCGAACCTCTCCATTCCTATCACTGCTGCGTTTATGCCCCTGTACACATGCTTGATTCTCTTTCGGAGACATAGCAATCTATAGGTTTTAAGATACTTACTAGTCAGGTACATTCTTAGGCGTTTAATATGCGGTGTTGAGTCCATTTCGTTGAGCAAGGAGTAGCTCTTGTCTATTCCATATTTGGCTTAAGGAACTTTATCTGTGCTCATTTCAATCTCTGGTTTTATGCAGCACCCCAACTCACCTTTCCCCTTAAGCAAGCATAAGTTGGTTTTCTAAATTTGAGACCCTGTTCTGTTCTGTAATTCAGTTCCTGTGTAGCCAAGTTTACATTCCGTGTATTACTGATATCTTATGATGTTTCTTTTTCTGTGTGACTTATTTCAGTTAGAATCATCGTACCTGAATCCACTCATTGTGCTGCTAAGGGCCTGATGACATAGATTTCATTGCTGAGTGATATTGCTTTGTAAGTAAATACCACAACTTCTTTATCCATTTTTCACTTTCTGCGATGTTGAACTTGTACTGTAAACGAGGTTCTTGTAAACAGAGCCGTTCCAAACTTTGGGGTGGCTGTGTCTTTTTGATTTTAATTTCCCTAAGCTATAGGACCATAAGTGGAAGTGCTCTAGGCTCTGTTGCTTTGTTTTTTAGATATTTCAGGAAACACCATACACTTCTCCCGAGTGTCTGTTGGCAATTTACATCCCGCCCATCAGCATAACAAGGCTCCCAGTTCTCCATGGCCTGTCCTGCCTTTCTGGATTTTACACTTTTTTCAGATGGACCTTTTGACCGGGGTGAAGTGAGACTTCATTGTAGTGCAGATTTCCTTTGCAAGCTTGCTTGGTTGGCCAAAAAGGGCGTATGCGTTTTTTCCTGAATATATTCAGGAAAAAACGCATACGCCCTTTTTGGCCAAATGCATCATTGTGGACGCTCTGCCTCTTTTCCTATGCTTTCAATGCAATTCCAGTCTACCTCCTGAAATCGGTTTCCTGCAATTCTGCCCCGCTTTCAAGTCCTCTTGGCAGCCTTACTTCAGTATATTTTTGGACGATAGCTGTCATTTATAACTCTGCAGGTTTGTGCATTACAGTGCCCCTGAGCTCCTTTCTTCAACTCGCTTTCTTGTGACCTGGCCGCAACACCGCAGGATGGCTTCAGGCCCTAATCTGGTTCCGGCACGGCACGCTGAGCCTTTGGTTAATTCCTCTTCCTGGTGGGAAATGAGAGTTAAATTTGCCCGTCCAGACACCTCCAGCTAGTCTCTCATTGGTTCTCCCTATTCCTGTTCATCTTCCGCAGAAATTGCAAACTGGGCCAAACAGGAGGTTAAAGGGACTGACTCTCCAAGTCGGGAGAGTGTTAGTAAAGCGTCTGGAATGTTGCACCCGAGTACCAGGGGAGGAAAACTGAGACATATTTGAACACGTCTCCCGTTCACACGGTTGATCATACCCTGGGTTCCACATGCATGTTTTAGCTGAAGGAAGAATACCTTAAACCTGGAGAGTTGAGACCCGTGGAATGGGTACCATGCAATATGACTTCAAAGGGTCTTCATTTGCTCACCGAACCTCTCCAATCCTATCACTGCTGCGTTTATGCCCCTGTACACACGCTTGATTCTCTTTTGGAGACATAGCAATCCATAGGTTTTAAGATACTTACTAGTCAGGTACATTCTTAGGCGTTTAATATGCGGTGTTGAGTCCATTTCGTTGAGCAAGGAGTAGCTCTTGTCTATTCCATATTTGGCTTAAGGAACTTTATCTGTGCTCATTTCAATCTCTGGTTTTATGCAGCACCCCAACTCACCTTTCCCCTTAAGCAAGCATAAGTTGGTTTTCTAAATTTGAGACACTGTTCTGTTCTGTAATTCAGTTCCTGTGTAGCCAAGTTTACATTCCGTGTATTAGTGATATCTTATGATGTTTCTTTTTCTGTGTGACTTATTTCAGTTAGAATCATCGTACCTGAATCCACTCATTGTGCTGCTATGGGCCTGATGACATAGATTTCATTGCTGAGTGATACTGCATTGTACGTAAGTACCACAAGTTCTTTATCCATTTTTCACTTTCTGTGATATTGAACTTGTACGGAAAACGAGGTTCTTGTAAACAGAGGCGTCCCAAACTTTGGGGTGGCTGTGTCTTTTTGATTTTAATTTCCCTAAGCTATAGGACCATAAGTGGAAGTGCCCTAGGCTCTGTTGCTTTGTTTTTTAGATGTTTCAGGAAACACCATACACTTCTCCAGAGTGTCTGTTCGCAATTTACATCCCACCCATCAGCATAACAAGGCTCCCAGTTCTCCATGGCCTGTCCTGCCTTTCTGGATTTTACACTTTTTTCAGATGGCCCTTTTGACCGGGGGGAAGTGAGACTTCATTGTAGTGCAGATTTCCTTTGCAAGCTTGCTTGGTTGGCCAAAAAGGGCGTATGCGTTTTTTCCTGAATATATTCAGGAAAAAACGCATACGCCCTTTTTGGCCAAGTGCATCATTGTGGACGTTCTGCCTCTTTTCCTATGCTTTCAATGCAATTCCAGTCTACCTCCTGAAATCGGTTTCCTGCAATTCTGCCCCGCTTTCAAGTCCTCTTGGCAGCCTTACTTCAGTATATTTTTGGACGATAGCTGTCATTTATAACTCTGCAGGTTTGTGAATTACAGTGCCCCTGAGCTCCTTTCTTCAACTCGCTTTCTTGTGAGCTGGCCGCAACACCGGAGGATGGCTTCAGGCCCTCATCTGGTTCCGGCACGGCACGCTGAGCCTTTGGTTAATTCCTCTTCTTGGTGGGAAATGAGAGTTAAATTTGCCCGTCCGGACACCTCCAGCTAGTCTCTCATTGGTTCTCCCTATTCCTGTTCATCTTCCGCAGAAATTGCAAACTGGGCCAAACAGGAGGTTAAAGGCGCTGACTCTCCAAGTGGGGA
This sequence comes from Pseudorca crassidens, assembly GCF_039906515.1. Taxonomy (NCBI): domain Eukaryota; kingdom Metazoa; phylum Chordata; class Mammalia; order Artiodactyla; family Delphinidae; genus Pseudorca; species Pseudorca crassidens. The sequence goes on from NC_090301.1 coordinate 106,925,794, forward strand.
GAGTGTTAGTAAAGCGTCTGGAATGTTGCACCCGAGTACCAGGGGAGGAAAACTGAGACATATTTGAACACGTCTCCCGTTCACACGGTTGATCATACTCTGGGTTCCACATGCATGTTTTAGCTGAAGGAAGAATACCTTAAACCTGGGTAGTTGAAACCCGTGGAATGGGTACCATGCAATATGACTTCAAAGGGTCTTCATTTGCTCACCGAACCTCTCCAATCCTATCACTGCTGCCTTTATGCCCCTGTACACATGCTTGATTCTCTTTCGGAGACATAGCAATCCATAGGTTTTAAGATACTTACTAGTCAGGTACATTCTTAGGCGTTTAATATACGGTGTTGAGTCCATTTCGTTGAGCAAGGAGTAGCTCTTGTCTATTCCATATTTGGCTTAAGGAACTTTATCTGTGCTCATTTCAATCTCTGGTTTTATGCAGCACCCCAACTCACCTTTCCCCTTAAGCAAGCATAAGTTGGTTTTCTAAATTTGAGACCCTGTTCTGTTCTGTAATTCAGTTCCTGTGTAGCCAAGTTTACATTCCGTGTATTACTGATATCTTATGATGTTTCTTTTTCTGTGTGACTTATTTCAGTTAGAATCATCGTACCTGAATTCACTCATTGTGCTGCTAAGGGCCTGATGACATAGATTTCATTGCTGAGTGATATTGCTTTGTAAGTAAATACTACAACTTCTTTATCCATTTTTCACTTTCTGCTATGTTGAACTTGTACTGTAAACGAGGTTCTTGTAAACAGAGGCGTCCCAAACTATGGGGTGGCTGTGTCTTTTTGATTTTAATTTCCCTAAGCTATAAGACTATAAGTGGAAGTGCCCTAGGCTCTGTTGCTTTGTTTTTTAGATGTTTCAGGAAACACCATACACTTCTCCCGAGTGTCTGTTGGCAATTTACATCCCGCCCATCAGCATAACAAGGCTCCCAGTTCTCCATGGCCTGTCCTGCCTTTCTGGATTTTACACTTTTTTCAGATGGCCCTTTTGACCGGGGGGAAGTGAGACTTCATTGTAGTGCAGATTTCCTTTGCAAGCTTGCTTGGTTGGCCAAAAAGGGCGTATGCGTTTTTTCCTGAATATATTCAGGAAAAAACGCATACGCCCTTTTTGGCCAAGTGCATCATTGTGGACGCTCTGCCTCTTTTCCTATGCTTTCAATGCAATTCCAGTCTACCTCCTGAAATCAGTTTCCTGCAATTCAGCCCCGCGTTCAAGTCCTCTTGGCGGCCTTACTTCAGTATATTTTTGGACGGTAGCTGCCATTTATAACTCTGCAGGTTTGTGAATTACAGTGCCCCTGAGCTCCTTTCTTCAACTCGCTTTCTTGTGAACTTGCCGCAACACCGCAGGATGGCTTCAGGCCCTAATCTGTTTCCGGCACGGCACGCTGAGCCTTTGGTTAATTCCTCTCTCTGGTGGGAAATGAGAGTTAAATTTGCCCGTCCAGACACCTCCAGCTAGTCTCTCATTGGTTCTCCCTATTCCTGTTCATCTTCCGCAGAAATTGCAAACTGGGCCAAACAGGAGGTTAAAGGGACTGACTCTCCAAGTGGGGAGAGTGTTAGTAAAGCGTCTGGAATGTTGCACCCGAGTACCAGGGTACGAAAACTGAGACATATTTGAACACATCTCCCAATCACATGGTTGATCATACTCTGGGTTACACATGCATGTTTTAGCTGAAGGAAGAATACCTTAAACCTGGAGAGTTGAGACCCGTGGAATGGGTACCATGCAATATGACTTCAAAGGGTCTTCATTTGCTCACCGATCCTCTCCAATCCTATCACTGCTGCGTTTTATGCCCCTGTACACATGCTTGATTCTCTTTTGGAGACATAGCAATCCATAGGTTTTAAGATACTTACTAGTCAGGTACATTCTTAGGCGTTTAATATGCGGTGTTGAGTCCATTTCGTTGAGCAAGGAGTAGCTCTTGTCTATTCCATATTTGGCTTAAGGAAATTTATCTGTGCTCATTTCAATCTCTTGTTTTATGCAGCACCCCAACTCACCTTTCCCCTTAAGCAAGCATAAGTTGGTTTTCTAAATTTGAGACCGTGTTCTGTTTTGGAATTCAGTTCCTGTGTAGCCAAGTTTACATTCCGTGTATTAGTGATATCTTATGATGTTTCTTTTTCTGTGTGACTTATATCAGGTAGAATCATCGTACCTGAATCCACTCATTATGCTGCTACGGGCCTGATGACATAGATTTCATTGCTGAGTGATACTGCATTGTACGTAAGTACCACAAGTTCTTTATCCATTTTTCACTTTCTGTGATATT